>NC_079497.1:50745670-53245670 GCF_030052815.1 Hevea brasiliensis | reverse complement strand
CTTCTTTTTTTCTTTCTTTTTGCTGCCCAAGACTTGCTCTAGTTGTAAGGGTAAATATTTGTGAAGGGAAGCTAGGGTTTTGGGGTGATTTGGGTGGGTTAGCTCAAGCTTGATCAAGCTTCCATGGAGTTTTCCTTCCTCTCTCTCTCTCTCTACATTTTTTGCTGCCCCAAAGGTTGAAGATGTAGATTGTTTGTCAATTTTTGGTCTTCCTTATCCCTTTTAATGAGTTTAATAAATTGTGATTGGTGGAGGAAATTTAAATGACATCATATGATGTCATAATTAGCATTTTTTTTATTTTCTTTTCTTCTCTTCTCTACTCATTTTCAATTAAATTTTTTACAATATTTATTCACATTTTATGTCATACTAATTATTTACCTAACTGGACAAGTCGGCCAAAAATCATCTCTGAAGACGAAATGACCAAAATGCCTTTCGTTTGGCTTAACAGACTAAAATTGTCTGTACGAATTGAAAAAATTTTCTAAGCATTTTATTGGAATTCTAATGCCATAGAAACCTCAATGACTCTTCTTTGAAGTTCTAAAATTATTTTATGAATTTTCTCCCGGGTCTAAGGCTCCTAGTTGCGAGAACCGCAACTTTCCACTGGGTTACTCATCGCTAGGGCACCGACTCATTTAACTTGGTTGTGTTTTATTTCTAAAATTTTTCCTAAATTTTTCTTATTAATATTTGAGTTATTTATGATTTCTCACTCTAGTCTAAATATTTTGTTCAGACGTTCTAGCTATCCGTACCGACATCGGTCACCGAAACTGTAGAATGTACAGAATTGCTACAGTGAGGGTGTTACATGTGTACTGAGTATTATTGCTGAAAGGTTATAACTTAGTACTTCCAAAGAATATCAAACTAGTATATAAGAAAGTTGGTACTATAAATACCATACCAAAATTAAATTGATTCATGAGTATCTGAATTATGATTTATTTCTTTCTTTATTTGTTTATATTATTTCTTATTATACTATTGCACCACTAAGCAAAAATGCTTAGCTCGATGGAATTATTTTCCTCGCGCAGGTACTTCGACTGAGTTTTTAGAGTCTAGATCTACAGAAGTGTCAGAAGAGTTCAAGGTTGTCACCTCCTCAGCAATGCATGTAGATAGGGCTCATTTTAAGCATATTTTCTAATCTGTACATTATAATTACTGCTTATATTGTAATGTGAATTAGTAACTGTAATTTCATTTGTATATCCTGTACTTGATAAATTTATGTACTTAATTGGCAAATTATATAAGTTAATGAAATATAAGAATTTTGATATTTTAGTTAATTATCTAATCATAATGATTCTGAATGAGATTGAGTTTGAGAAATTTTGAGACTGAATCTGAGCTTGAGAAACTGTTGACAATGCTTTGAGATAATCTGAGTTATGAATTTGAGTATATATTGAAATTATTTTTAGCAGGTTTAGAAGAACTGTTAGTCGAAATTACAACCGGCACTCTGCCGGATTATCGTTCAAATTTTTGAAATTTCGAAATTAGTTAGATTTTGATAAAACTAAAAATAGCCGAAACCTTAGATAAAGTTTTTGAATAAATAAATCAAGACCTTTAATGAAATCAGATAAGATCAGGTGCTTTGGCACTCCGTGTGACACACCTTGCTCAGCTAAACTGTAGACGGGTAAGGGGTGTTACATAAACCCTTCGTAAAGACAAAACCCTTCATCTCCATCCCTCTTAGCCTATAAAAACCTCTCAAATCTCATCTCCCTTCACCAAACCCTACTCTTTTCCTTCCCAAAAACTCATCCATGGCTCCTGCAAAGAGATCTGCAAGAAGGATCGGCTCTTCCTCAAGGCAAAGAGGAGAATCTTTATCTTCTCCACCTCAACCTCCACCCCAACGCCCAATAACGAGGGTAGCCACTCCCTAACCATCTCAACAAGCCCATCCTCCACCGCAACCATAGCCACAACCCACTCCATAACCCAAAATCTCTATTCCTTAGGGATTCCATGATGATGTCCATAAGGCAATGTGCACCCGGCTTCACACCCGAAAAATAAGCTCCACCAAATACATGGATTTTTTGCTGTTGGAGCAGATCGGGCTGCAGAATGAAATGAATGGGCTACTAGATAGCATTAGATGGGCAAGATTCACCCAACGCCAATTTTCGGCTTACAAGGACACCATACTGGAGTTTTTGGGCAGCTTCAAGGCCACATTATGGCCTACCGATAAGGAGGATAGGGGCAGGATTGAATTTTGCCTCCTCGGTGTCGATCGGGTGATGAATATAAATAAGTCCAATGCCATATTTGGCTTTGACAATGCCAGCCACTAGGAGATTCCTAGGAACCGCATGCTCTACAACAACATCAACTTTTGGAGTTCCATTGCCCTGAACAAGGAGCCACATAACTCTAGCAAGTCCAAATCCACGGGCATCACAAGTATAGCCTTGCGTTAAATGCATCAGTTCGCTGCCCACACCATCAAGGGCCATGGCGACATCCTTGGCGTTGTAAATGCCAGCGAGCTATTTTTCTTATGGTGTATGGTCATCGGACAGCGCTTTAGCACCGGCTTCTTTTTGTGCAACCATCTTTGATGCCTCTGTCAATAGTCTATCAGGTACATCATGCTTGGTGGCCTTGTCACAACCATTGCCCTCCACTTTGGCTTCGTTCCAGGACATCACAGGCTACGCTCTGTTACTGGAATGTCAAGAATAGATCAAACTATCTGCATATCCATTGGGATATGTAAGAAGGTGGGCAACACATGCTACCTACTGGATGCTGAAGGAAATACCATCCCTCAGAGAGACGAAGCAAGAGAAGGACCTGGTGAGACTTCGCAGCCTCAAGAAAATGGTCAAGAGCCAATGTTTCTAGAGTCCCCCGCTCGAGTGCCTCCATACACACCACCACCTACCGACCCGATACTCGTGTACCTACAGCGCATGGAGACCACAATTAACAATAGGATGCGAGCAATCGAGGATAACCTCTAGGAAGCCCACAACAAATTGGACATGCTAATGGAGAAGCTAGATGATGAGGAGGAGGAGCCAGCATCACCATCATCATCATCAGAGACCTTTTAGAGATAGGACTATAGGATTGGATCTTTATTGTAATATGTTACATGCCTTAGTCCTAAATTACAATCATAAGTCTCTTTTATATGCTTAATGTCCAAACTTTTCAATGTCTAATAAATAATATGCTTCCTTATAATCTTTGTACATTTTCTTTGATTTTGCATATTATTTTAACATTGAGGACAATGTCTAGTTTGAGTTTTGGGGGGGGGGGGATACAAGTGCATTGCATATCATTACATTTGCATATCATTGCATGCACATCATTACATTGTTTAAATTCAACTACATTATTCTTGTGTATCAAAATTTTTGAAAATTTTTGAAAAATTTTAGATTTTAAATTGCGAAACTTAGCACTATAACCAAATTCTAGTAAGCTAATAATTGGACTCCACGGGATAAAGGAATGAACGTATCTAGATAAGCAAAAAGGGATTCTAACATGTTGTTTTTGAAGAAACTAATCTCTTTAATGGAACTAGACTAGTAAACCTTTTCATAACTATTAATTTATCACATTGAACTTGTAAAATTAGGAGAACATTTTTGAAACACAAGCAAAACTAAAAATGCCTCACTAGCTCTAAAACATATCTCTTGGACCTATCAAAGCAAAATCCTAGCATATGCTTGATAAAGAGATGATTAAGGCATTCTTTGATATAGCCTCACTAAGCCTTAACCACCCCTAATTAAAATGTATATCCCTTGTAGCCAACTTAAAGCCTATGTTTATCCCTCAAAATTTATTGCGTACCCATGTTATTTACCTAGCCCCTAGCCTAAACACTAACCATACCCTTTTGAGGAAGCAAAATGCATAAGGAAAATACAGAGAGGATGAAGAACTCAAGAAAGAGTGCAAGTGTGCAATTTAAATCAAAGAAAAAAAAATATTTTTTTTGCCTCTCCAACCCAGCAAAAGCAATGAGATTGGGGGAAAGGACAAAAGGGACATAAATAAAATAAAATAAAATAAAATAAAATAAGAAAAAGAAAAAAGGAAGTCCCAAGATAAGTATCATGAAAGCATGCTTGGCATTTAGTTTGCTTGGTATCTTATGCGTACATGCTATCCTCATATTTGCATTCCCTAAAAACCTTTCATTGGAAACCAAGTCATTATCCCCTTAGCCCCATTACAACCCTTTTTAAAGACCTTTTGATCTTTTGAAAAGTGCATGCTATATTAGTGGAGATAGAAAATTGAGATATGCCTATGGGGTTGGAATTGAATTACTTCATCACAATTTCTCACAAAGAGGCAAATTGGGAGAGTTAGTGTTTCTCAAATCTATCCTGATAAAACATATTATTTGTGACCTATTAATAGCCGTGCAAAGAGGAATAATTAGTTGAAGCACCATGAAAGGAGGTAAAGTTCTAAATAAGCAGCTATTAGAACCCTTATGCCTTGAAAGAGGAAAATTGGTATGAAGGTTGGAGGAGTCCAAATTCTATGCTTATTAAATTGTTGGTTAATGTGTTTTAAAACAGAGTTTTGCTTTGCTTAAGGACAAGAAAAAGTTTGAGTTTGGGGGTATTTGATACACTTGAATTGTATAGATGTTTTTAAGCACATTTGTATACTATCTCATAGCATTTAGGTAAGCATTTTCATTCATAGTAGTTAATTTCATTAGTTTTTGTAATTTCTATTGTCAAGCCCTTAATTCCATATTTTCTACATCATTTCAGGTGTTTGGGTGAAGCCCCACAGCGTAGGAGTGCAAAAGGAAGCTTGAAGAGGTCAAGAGGTTGAGTATTGCTGCTCATATAAAGTACATGGGTCATGTAAGCCAAGCCCCAGACCCATGTAACTTTCTGCCAGAAGAAAGCCAGATAGCCAATGGAGAAACAAAAGTACACGGGTCGTGTAATTAGACTCGTGTAATCTGTAGGGACCCATGTAAATCTCTGCAGGGCACAAGCTTGAAGAACCTTATGGGAACAATAGTACACGGCCCGTGTAACCAGACCCGTGTAATTAGCGCAGACTCGTATAATTCTCTGTGCCAATGCTAGACTCCGCAGTTCCACTCTAACAAGTTACACAGCCCTACATGCCGGGACCCGTGCACAAGGGCCGTATACCTTGCAGCAGCCAGTTTTCAAACCTGAATTCTAGCTCTTGTTTACGGATTCAAATTGGACTCCTAAGGCTTTTGGGACTCAAAAATGACCTAACCCTGGAATGGCTATTATAAATAGAAAGAGAAAACATCCAAGTGGGGGCTCGAACAACACTTTTAGGAGTTTTAGAGAGACTCTCATTTTGCACTCTCTCCAACCCTCTTGAGGAGAAGAATATCAATATCAAGGGGAGTCTTCCAGCCAAAGTTCCATAAGATCAAAGCTGCAAACCTTCTTCAATTCCTTCATTTTATCTCCTTAGACAGACTTTAATTATTTTATTTCATCTACATGATTTTCTTTCTACTGTTTTTACCTTTTAACATGATGTTTGCTGAACTCACCATGAGTGAGTAGTTTTCTTATTTTGGATTTAGGAGAGTAACGTTTGTAATTATTATTATGGATGAACACTAAGTTTTATTTATTAGATTTGAGATTCGTTCCTTAATTTAATTTCTTATGATCTTAATGCATGCTATGTGCTAGTACCCACTTAGCCATGATTGTAGATGTTAATTGAAGGACTGAAAGGTGAATATTAATATTAGAAAATCTAGATCTTGAACTTAGGAATTCTAACCTAGACATAGGCTGATACCTTTGTGGAAATTCAAAATTGGTCAAAAATCTTAAAGGATTTTAATTAATTTAATCGCCACGAAAGTAGGGTTTGAGTTAATTAAAATACACCCTAGGTGCCTTGAGAGAGGATTTAGCATAACTTAGGACTGATTTCCATCAAGGAAAATGATTCCTCAATTCAATAAATAAACAAGATAACATCCCTAATAAGATTGAAGTGTGAAATCTTAATTCCAGAATTGTTGCAAAATAAAACATTTCGTTTTAAGTTTACCATTCTAGTGTTTAAAGTTAACAAACTTCATTCCCTAAGTATTCAATAGCCTAGACAGTTAAAATTACTGTGTAGATTGGTACTTGCTAAAAAAAATCCTCATGGGAATGATACTCTACTCATCACTTTATTACTTGTTAGTGATCCGTGCACTTGCGCTAGTTATAAAATGGCAAAACAAGTATGAGGTTGGTGATAAGGTGTTTCTCATGGTATCACCCTGGAAGAAAGTGCTAAGATTTGGTAAGAAGGGTAAGTTAAGCCCTAGGTTTATTGGTCCATATGATGTTATTGAACGTGTGGGTCCAGTAGCCTACAGGCTAGCTTTACCACCTAAGTTGGACAAGATTCACAATGTATTCCATGTGTCGATGCTCAGGAGATACAGATCAGATCCTTCACATGTCATTTCAGCAGAGGAGATAATTGTGCAACCTAACTTGACATATGAAGAAGAGCCAATCAGAATCTTGGCACTGGAAGTAAAGGAGCTCAGAAACAAGAGAATTCCACCAGTAAAAGTTTTGTGGAGACACCATAACATAGAAGAGGCAACTTGAGAGAGTGAGGAGACAATGAGGCAGCAGTTCCCAAAGCTCTTCATACCAGGTAAATTTCAAGGGTGGAATTTTATTTAGAGGGCAAGAATTGTAATGCCCTCATCGTCCGTAGTCCACATGTTCTACTATTTCGATGACTAACTTTTGTTCGAACAGTCAGAATACTGGGAACTACATTTAAACGATAGCGAGGAGACATAAAATGATGATATACATGATTAGAAAATGCAAGAAAAATTAAGGAAAAATAAAAGGCATGAAATGTAATTAGGTTAAAAGAGCCGTGTCCTAGACTCGGTAGAAACCCTAGGAAATAATTTCTAGGGAAAATTTACAGAGGTTTAAATTGAAGGAGCGAAAGCATGAAAAACACAAGTTTTTACCATTGAATTCAAAAATTTTCGCCTAGGGTCACATGCATCATGCAAGATTTATTTATATCTATTTGATTTTAATGATAAACAACCTATTAAAACTCTTTTAATATGTTTTTGGATCTGTATTTGCCATTTAAGATTTTAGAATTAATCAGATTAATTTTAGAACCCTAGATTAAATCAAGAACAAATACACTAACCTCTTGATTCAATGCAGTGTATTTGTGGCTTTCGGATGCGTCTTTAGGACACTAGATGTTGTCCCTCTTACTTGTCCATACCAAGTTCACCTATGGCAACCCTTAAACAGCTTCTAAAGCTTTTTCTATTAATTAGAAAATCAAGTTTTGCCTTTTAAGAGATTAAAGATGTAAACAGGACACTAGAAACAAATTCTAGAATTTTTAATTCAAGAGATTGTTTGCTAATCTCTTGGAATTGATGAGAGATGAAAAAGAAGAGAGAATGGGAGCTTCAAGGGTGGTGGAACAAAGAGGAGGCAGCAGCTTGTGTTATTTTTCATTTCATAACAACACTTATATAGCTAGGTCACCACTTAAAACCCTTGCCACATGTCACCTTCTAATTGGCTTTAGGTTTAATTGACCCAATCATATTGCGCCAAGTGTAAAACCTATATTGAATCTTAATTTTAATCATCTTACATGATTAAAAGACATTTGGCAAGCTTATGTGTAGTGCCATGTGTCACCATCTCATTGTGCCACATGTCACCATCTCATGGTGCCACATGTCACCCTATGAAATGACCAAAATGCCCCTGCGTCTTAATTTTGAGTTCTCAACCTAAAATAATTATTTCTCTTCTTCTAATCAATTTATATCAAATATAAATCAATTAATTAATCTTTATTAATTAATTTCTCATTAATTAAATTCATATTTAAACACTTTAAAAATAAATTTAACTTATACTATACATCTAATAATCTAGATTTGGTTTCAAGTCATGCTAGGGACTTTGCAATCTAATTGCAAACCAAACCTATTTAATTAATCAATTAAACTCTTTAATTAATTAATTAAATCATATTTAATTTGGTGATTACTTGTGTATGTGTGTGACTTACTAGGCTCATCACTAATTGGCAATGAGATATGATATCAACTATTAATATCATCAAAACTCTTTCTTACCATAAATGATTTTTCTAAACTATTTTATGCATCTTATAGACCATGGTTAACACCTAGCATAGCATGCCATAGCCACCTAATTAGTAATAAGGTTTACCTTAAATGAACCTATAATCATATGTTACCATGCACTAGAATCTCTCTATTACAAAATCCCAACTGAAGCTGGAGTCATGGTTTATGTCAAACCCCATTTGCTATGAATATTATGTTCTCTTTTAATTCCAGTTCTTGATTAAAAAGATTTTCTCATCAGAAACTCTTTTCTGATTAAATCTATCTGTCCTGCCCAGGAACTTGAAATATCAAGAACAATTAAATGAACATAGGATTTTATCTCTATTTACTTAGAGGAAAAGATTCCATCTTGATCAACACCTATCTCCATATATAACTAATAGGAGCCAACACATGCCCATATACCCATACACAGTACAAGTATAAAAGCAGTATTAAACTCAAACTACCTATGTACAAGATAACTGTGCTATCTCTGGTCTAAAAATTATATGCACTGATATGATTTATGACAAAACATTGACAAGAGTAAACTCCATGTGCTTGTCATAAGTGTCACTGGTTCGGCCTACTTATCATGTATAAGTGCCTATCATCTTTGTCATATGGCATGAGACTCACCATTCCATCTTATTTATATCTCATATAAATAACTTGTTAACAAACATGAATACAATCTTTCTGGATAAGTCATGTCCTTATTGTGAGGTATCATCGATTGTGAACCTATTTATGATACTTTGTAGTAGAAATACTGTCACTCATATTCTTAACAACTTAAGAATAGAATTTCTAACAAAATATCAATGGACCTTTTCTATTACACATAAATATATTATGTAAATAGAAAAGTGGAAATGCCTTTTATTAATAAAAACATGTACTGAAGGAACGAAAGTGTGAAAAACACAAGTTTATGCCATTGAATTCAAAATTTTCACCTAGGGTCACATGCATCATGCAAGATTTATTTTTATCTATTTGATTTCAATGATAAACAACATATTAAAACTCTTTTAATAAGTTTTTGAATCTGTATTTGCCATTTAAGATTTTAAAATTAATCAGATTAATTTTAGAACTCTAGATTAAATCAAGAACAAACACACTAACCTCTTAATGCACTGCAGTGTATTTGCGCCTTTGAGATGCGTCTTTAGGACACCAGATGTTGTCTCTCTAGCTTGTCCACACCAAGAACACCTATGGCAGCTCTTGAACAGCTTCTAAAGCTTTTCCTATTATTTAGAAAATCAAGTTCTGTCTTTTAAGATATTAAAGATGTAAACATGACACTAGAAATGATTTCTAGTATTTTTAATTCAAGAGATTGATGGCTAATCTCTTTGAATTGATGAGAGATGAAGAATAAGAGATGGAGAGCCTCAAAATGGCGTGACAAAGGAGGAGTGGCTGCTAGTTGTCTTATTTTTAATTCATAACAACACTTATATAGCTAGGTCAACACATTAAACCCTTGCCACATGTCACCCTCTGATTGGTTCTAGGTTTAATTGACCCAATCACATTGTGCCAAGTGTCAAACCTATTTAATCTTAATTTTAATCATCTTACATGATTAAAAGACATTTGGCAAGCTTATGTGT
Organism: Hevea brasiliensis; assembly: GCF_030052815.1. Lineage (NCBI taxonomy): Eukaryota > Viridiplantae > Streptophyta > Magnoliopsida > Malpighiales > Euphorbiaceae > Hevea > Hevea brasiliensis. Next base: position 53,235,857 of record NC_079497.1, on the reverse strand, counting down.
AATGCCATGTGTCACCATCTCATGGTGCCACATGTCACCCTGTGAAATGACCAAAATGCCCTGTGTCTTAATTTTGAGTTCTTAACCCAAAATAATTATTTACCTTCTTCTAATCAATTTATATCAAATATAAATTAATTAATTAATCTCTATTAATAAATTTCTCATTAATTAAATTCATATTTAAACACTTTAAATATAAATTTAACTTATACTATACATCCAATAATCTAGATTTGGTTTCAAGCCATGCTAGGGACTTTGCAATCTAATTGCAAACCAAACCTATTTAATTAATCAATTAAACTCTTTAATTAATTAATTAAATCATATTTAATTAGGTGATAACTTGTGTATGTGTGTGACTTACTAGGCTCATCATTAATTGGCAATGAGATATGATATCAACTCTTAATATCATCAGAACTCTTTCTTACCATAAATGATTTCTCTAAATCATTTTATGCACCTCATAGATCATAGTTAACACCTAGCATAGCATGCCATGGCCACCCAATTAGTAATAAGGTTTACCTTAAATGAACTTATAATCATATGTTACCATGCACTGGAATCTCTCTGTTACAAAATTCCAACTCAAGCTGGAGTCATGGTTTATGTCAAACTCAATTTGGTATGAATATTATGTTCTCTTTTATTTACAGTTCTTGATTAAAAAGATTTTCTCATCAGAAAATCTTTTCTGAATAAATCTATCTGTCCTGGCCAGGAACTTGAAACATCAAGAATAATTAAATGAACATAGGATTTTATCTCTATTTACTTAGAGGAACAGATTCCATCTTGATCAACACCTACCTCCTTATATAACTAGTAGGAGCCAACACATGCCCATATACCCATACACAGCACAAGTATGAAAGCAGTATCAAACTCAATCTACCTATATACAAGATAACTGTGCTATCTTAGGTCTAAAGATTATATGCATTGGTATGATTTATGTCAAAACATTTACAAGAGTAAACACCATGTGCTTGTCATAAGTGTCATTGGTTCGGCCTACTTATCATTTGTAAGTGCCTATCATGTTTGCTATATTGTATGAGACTCACCAATCCATCTTATTTATATCTCATATAAATAACTTGGTAATAAACATGAATACAATTTTTCTAGATAAGTCATGTCTTTATTATGAAGTATCCTCGATTGTGAACCTATTTATGATACTTTGTACTAGAAATACTGTCACTCATATTCTTAACAACTTAAGAATATAATTTCTAACAAAATATCAATGGACCTTTTTTATTACACATAAATATATTATGTAAACGGAAAAGTGGAAATGCCTTTTATTAATAAAAATATGTACAAGATACATACTAAATGATATGCTCTAAGACATACTACTAACAATCTCCCACTAGCACTAGAGCCATTCATTACAATATCTTAGACCCATCTTCTCAAGATTACGGTCTAGCTGAGTCTGTGACATAGGCTTAGTGAATGGATCAGCTGGATTTTCAGCTGATGCTATTTTTTGCATGGCTACATCACTTTGCCCAACTATTTCTCTGATAATGTGATAGCGCCTTTCTATGTGTTTGGATTTTGGTGAGAGCTTGGTTCCTTAGCTTGTATGACTGCTCCATTATTGTCACAGTGTAGTGGAACTGTTGATTCAATGGAAGGAACTACTATAAGTTCTGTCATGAACTTCTCTATCCAAACAGCTTCCTTTGCAGCATCTGATGCAGCAATATACTCAGCCTCGGTAGTGCAATCTGCAATTGTGCTCTGTTTGCAACTCTTCCAACTGACTGCACCTCCATTACAAATGAACACATATATAGAGGTAGACTTTCTATCATCGACATCTGATTGGAAATCAGAATCAGTATAACCATCCAATTGCAAGTCTCCACCTCCATAGATCAAGAATAAATCCTTAGTTCTTCTCAAGTACTTAAGGATATTCTTGATAGCTATCCAGTGTTCCAAACCTGGATTGGATTGATACCTGCTAGTCAAACTAATAGCATATGCGATATCCGGCCTAGTAGACAACATTGCTTACATTAAACTTTCAATAGCTGAAGCATATGGAATCCTGGCCATCTTATCTCTTTCTTCAAGTGTCTTTGGAGACATCTCTTTAGAAAGATGGATACCATGTCTCACTGGTAACAATCCTCTATTGGAATCAAGTATGTTAAACCTCTTTAACACCTTTTCCATGTATAGACTTTGGGATAAACTAAATATTCTTTTCACTCTATCTCTATAGATGCGAATCCCAAGAATATAGGTTGCCTCCCCTAAGTCTTTCATGGAGAATGTATTTGACAACCATACCTTTACAGTTGTCAACATACCTGTGTCATTAACCATCAATCAACAATATGTCATCCACATATAAGACAAGGAAAGTGATAGCACTGTCACTAACCTTCTTATATACACATGGCTCATCCTTATTTTTGATAAAACTAAAGGATTTAATGGCTTCGTCAAAACGGATGTTCCAACTCCTCGAAGCTTGCTTCAACCCATAAATGGATCGCTTTAGCTTCCATACCTTGGAACCATCTTGGGATTCAAAACCCCTAGGTTGTTCCATGAAAATGTTTTCTACAATGTATCCATTGGGAAAAGTTGTTTTGACATCCATCTGCCAAATCTCATAATCATAGTATGCAACTATTGCTAATAGAATCCTAATTGATTTAAGCATGGCAACAGGCGAGAAAGTCTCCTCATAGTCGATTCCTTGCCTTTGGTGAAAACCTTTCGCTACTAGCCTTGCCTTATAGGTCTCTACCTTTCTATCAGAACCAATTTTCTTCTTGAAAACCCATTTGTTCCCTATAGGTAGAATACCTTCAGGTGGGTCAATAAGATCCCAAACTTGATTCTTATACATGGAATTAATTCCAAATTTCGTAGCATCAATCCATATCTCACTGGTGGGTGAGATACCCTGGTTGTTCTACGAGGAACAGCTGTAGATGTTTCATCAACGGTTATAGGTTGACTAGATGGATCTATATTCATCTGATCTTTTGATTGGTCAGAATTCTCTAATTCCAACTCTATTTGCCTTCCTTTGCCTCCTTTTTGGACAAATTGTTATTCAAGAAATGTGGTAGCTCTACTCACCACAACCTTTTATGATATAGGCAAATAAAACTAATATCCAAAACTTTCTTTTGGATATCCAACAAATCGACCCTTTTCTGATATGGTTTCCAATTTATCAGTGTTCAGCTTTTTTATATAAGCTGGACAACCCCAAATCTTAACATGCTTAAGAGTTGGTTTTCTTCCATGCCATATCTCATAAGGTGTGGAAGAAACTGATTTTAATGGAATCCTATTCAGAATATACAAAGCTGATTCTAATGCAAATCCCCAAAAGGAGATTGGCATATCAGTATAGCTCATCATACTATGTACCATATCCAATAGGGTACGATTTCTCCTTTCAAATATACCATTCAACTGTGGTGTTCCTGAAGGAGTCAGTTGGAAACAATGCCATGCTCTCTCAAGTATTCATCAAATTCAGTACTCAAATATTCTCTTCCACGATCTGATCGAAGAGCTTTAATACTCTTTCCTGTTTGATTTTCTGCTTCAGATTTAAATTCTTTGAACTTTTCAAGGGATTCATGTTTGTATTTCATCAAATACGAATACCCAAACCTTGATTTATCATCAGTAAAGGTAATAAAGTAATGAAAATCGCCTTTAACCATTTCCTTAAATGGATCACATACATCACTACAAGCCTTTTCTATTAATTAGAAATTCAAGTTACGCCTTTTAAGAATTAGAGATGTAAGCGAGGACACTAGAAACAATTTCTAGTGTTCTTAATTCAAAGATTGATGGCTAATCTCTTTGAATTGATGAGAGATGAAGAAGAAATAGCTGGAGGCTCAAAGTGGCGTGACATATGAGAGGAGGCTGCTGGTTATGTTTTCTTTCATAACCACACTTAAATAGCTAGGTTAACACATTAAACCCTAGCCACATGTCACCTTTTGATTAGCTCTAGGTTTAAGTGACCCAATCACATTGTGCCAAGTGTCAAACCTATATTTAATCTTGATTTTAATCATCTTACATGATTAAAAAACATTTGTCAAGCTTATGAGTTATTCCATGTGTCACCATCTCATGGTGCCACGTGTCTGTAATGAAATGACCAAAATGCCCCAGTGTCTTAATTTTGAGTTCTTAACCCAAAATAATTATTTTCTTCTTCTAATTAATTTATATCAAATATAAATTAATTAATTAATCTATTAATTAATTTCTCATCAATTAAATTCATATTTAAACACTTTAAATATAAATTTAATTTATCTTTACATCGATAATCTAGATTTGGTTTCAAGTCATGCTAGGGACTTTGCAATTTAATTGCAAACCAAATCTATTTAATTAATCAATTAAACTCTTTAATTAATTAATTAAATCATATTTAAATAGGTGATAACTTGTGTATGTGTGTGACTTACTAGGCTCATCACTAATTGGCAATGAGACATGATATCAACTCTTAATATCATCAGAACTCTTTCTTACCATAAATGATTTCTCTAAATCATTTTATGAACCTCATAGACCATGGTTAACACCTAGCATAGCATGCCATGGCCACCCAATTAGTAATAAGATTTACCTTAAATGAACCTATAATCATATGTTACCATGCACTAGAATCTCATTTAAAATCCCAACTCAAATTGAGTCATGGTTTATGTCAAACTCCATTTGCTATGAATATTATGTTCTCTTTTAATTCCAGTTCTTGATTAAAGATTTTCTCATCGAAACTCTTTTACGAATAAATCTATCATCTGGCAGGGAACTTGAAACATCGAGAACAATTAAATGAACATAGGATTTTATCTCTATTACTTAGAGGCAGTTCCATCTTGATCAACACCTACCTCCATATATAACTAGTAGAGCCAACACATGCCCATATACCCATACATAGTACAAGTATGAAAGCGTTATCAAACTCAAACTACCTATATACAAGATATTTGTGCTATCTCGGGTCTAAAGATTATATGCTGTGATATGATTTATGACAAAACATTGACAGAGTAAACTCCATGTGCTTGTCATAAGTGTCCTTTAGTTCGACCTACTTATCATTTATAAGTGCCTATCATGTTTGTTATATGGCATGAGACTCACCATTCCATCTTATTTATATCTCATATAAATAACTTGAACAAACATGAATACAATCTTTACGGATAAGTCATGTCCTTATTATGAAGTATCCTCGATTGTGAACCTATTTATGATACTTCGTGCTAGAAATATTGTCACTCATATTCTTAACAACTTAGAATAATATTTCTAACAAAATATCAATGGACCTTTTCTATTACACATAAACATATTATAAGTAAGCGGAAAAGTGGAAATGCCTTTTATTAATAAAATATATGTGAGATACATACTAAATGATATGCTCTAGGGCATACTACTAACAATCTCCACTAGCACTAGAGCCATTCATTACAATATCTTAGACCTATCTTCTCAAGATGTCGGTCTGGCGAGCTTGTGACAAAGGCTTAGTGAATGGATCGGTGGATTTTGGTGATGTTATTTTCTGCATGGCTATATCGCCTTGCCCAACTATATCTCGATAATGTGGTAGTGCCTTTCTATGTGTTTGGATTTTGGGTGAGACCTTGGTTCCTTCTTTGTGTATTTTGCTCCATTATTGTCACGATGTAATGGGCTGGCGACTCAATGGAAGGAACTCTTGTAAGTTACATCACGAACTTCTTTATCAAGCGACTTCCTTTGACATCGATGCGACAATATACTCGACCTCGATAGTGGAATCTGCGATCGTGCTCTGTTTGGAACTCTTCCAAATTTGCACCTCCATTACAAATGAACACATATCCGGTAGACTTTCTATCATCGATATCGATTGGAAATCGAATCGGTATAACCATCAATTGCAAGTCTCCACCTCCATAAATCAAGAATAAATCCTTAGTTCTTCTCAAGTACTTAGGATATTCTTGTGACTATCGATGTTCCAAACTGGATTGGATTGATACTGCTAGTCAAACTAACGACATATGCGATATCAGGCCTAGTACACAACATTGCATACATTAAACTTCCAATGGCGAAGCATATGGAATCTGGCCATCTTATCTCTTTCTTGGTGTCTTTGGAGACATCTCTTTAGAAAGGTGGATACCATGTCTCACTTTGGTAACAATCCTCTCTTGGAATCAAGCATGTTAAACCTCTTTAACACCTTTTCCAAGTATAGACTTTGGGATAAACCAATTATTCTTTTCGCTCTATCTCTATAGATCAGAATCCCAAGAATATAGGTTGCCTCCCTAAGTCTTTCATGGAGAATGTATTTGACAACCATACCTTTATAGTCGTCAACATACTGTATCATTACCCATCAACGATTATGTCATCCACATATAAGACAAAGGAAAGTGATAGCCTTGTCACTAACCTTCTTATATACACATAGCTCATCCTCATTTTTGATAAAACCAAAGATTTAATGGCTTCATCAAAGCGGATGTTCCAACTCCTCGAAGCTTGTTTCAACCCATAAATGGATAGCGCTTTAGCTTGCATACCTTGGAACCATCTTGGGATTCAAATCCTAGGTTGTTCCATGAAAATGTTTTCTTCAATGTATCCATTGAAAATACATTTGACATCCATCGCCAAATCTCATAATCATAGTATGCATTATTGCTAATAAAATCCTAATTGATTTAAGCATGAGCAGTGAGAAAGTCTCCTCATAGTCTATTCCTTGCCTTTGGCGAAACCCTTCGCTACTAGCCTTGCCTTATAGGTCTCTACCTTTCCATGAACCAATTTTCTTCTTGAAAACCCATTTGTTCCTATAGGTACAATACCTTGGTGGGTCAACAAGATCCCAAACTTGATTCTTATACATGGAATCAATCTAGGATTTCATAGCATCAATCCATTTTGAAGAGTCTATATCGATATAGCTTCTTCATAGGTAAGTGGATCATCTCCATGATCTACTTCTTCATGAGTGAACAACTCTTGTTCTTCTTCATGAAGAAAACCATATCTCGGTGGGTGAGATACCTGGTTGTTCTACGAGCAGTGTAGATGTTTCATCAATGGGTATAGGTTGACTAGATGGATCTATATCCATCGATGCATTAGTTGGTCGAATTCTCCAATTCTAACTCTATTTGCCTTCCTTTGCCTCCTTCTTGAACAAGCTTTGTTCAAGAAATGTAACATCTACTTATCACAACCTTTTTGTGAAGTAGGCAAATAAAAATAATATCAAAACTATCTTTTGGATATCAACAAATCGACCTCTTTTGATCGGTCTCCAATTTATGGTGTTGACTTTTGATATAAGGTGGACAACCCCAAATCTTAACATGCTTAAGACTTGGTTTTCTTCCATGCCATATCTCATAAGGTGTGGAAGAAGCGATTTTGATGGAATCCTATTCGGAATATACAAAGTGATTCTAATGCAAATCCCAAAGGAGATTGGCATATCGGTATAGCTCATCATACTCATACCATATCCAATAGATGCGATTTCTCCTTCGGATACACCATTCATTGTGGCGTTCTGGAGAGTCGGTGAGAACAATGCCATGCTCTCTCAAGTATTCATCAAATTCGATTACTCAAATATTCACCTCCACGATCGAAGAGCTTTAATATTCTTTCTGTTTGATTTTCTACTTGATTTAAATTCTTTGAACTTTTCAAAGATTCATGTTTGTATTTCATCAAATACAAATACCCAAACCTTGATTTATCATCGATAAAGGTAATAAAATAATGAACCCCCTAGCCATTTCTTTAAATGGACCACATACATCACTGTATGTAGCTCCAAAATATTTTGACTCTTGGCCTTGTCCAACAAAGGGTGATCTAGTCATTTGCCTTGAGGCAAGATTCACAAGTTGGAGTAGGCTCGAGCCCAATGAGGATAGAATCCCCATTTTCTCAATTTGCAATCCTATCTTACGACATGACATAACCTTAAGTGCCAAATATATTTTGAACTTGAGTTGGTTTCACCATGGCATTGCATTCATTTAGATTGCTATACTGCGGCGGTGGAAACACTTTCTTGGCAACAATGGAAACACTTTCCTATTGGCGGTGGAAACACTTTCCTTTGCCTTTATCGACTTTAGTCTTCCCTTTCTTTTTAACTATTTTCTTAGAAGGACCAGGAATCTGAGGTTTCTTTTTCTTATTGCTCTTCTTCTTGTTGGACTTTCCAGTAGAAGAAGATGCAATCAAAGCTACCTCTTTTCCTTTATTGCCTGGCATATTCTTTTGGGCAATAACCATGTTGAGTAAACCAGCTAAGGTTTATTCCTGTTTAGTCATATGGAAATTTGTCAACAAATTCCCAAAAGACTCAGAAAGGGACTCAAGGATCAAATCCATCTGTAGTTGGAAATCCATGTGGAAGCCAATATGTTCCAACTACTCAATCAGCCGAATCATCTTGTGGACATGATCCCCAACATTCTGTCCCTCAGACATCTTCATGCAGCATAGCTGCCTAGATATCTCATACCTAGCATTCCTACTGTGCTCACCATACAACTCTTATAGGTGAAGAAGGATCTCACTCGCACTCTGCATGTTCTCATGCTGCTTCTGTAACTCATTACTCATGGAAGCAAGCATGTAACACTTAGCTCTCATATCATGCTCCTTCCACTTGTCCAAAGTTTCATGTTCCTCTTGAGTGGCCTCTAGAGGTAAGGGACTAGGAACATTTGGAACTAGAACATATCCTATATGTTCAAGGTTCAGGACAAGTTTCAAATTTCTTAGCCAATCAGAGAGATTAGGTCCTGTCAACTTATTGCGATCAAGTATGCTTGCAAGGATATTGGATGGTGGTGGTTGTTCTGTGGTCATTATTATCAGAAAATTAATTACAAAAAATAACCATATTAATTAGTAAATGTATCAAGTAATTAACCAAAATGATGATGGTCTTTTAATCAAATTGGTCCTTTCACTAACTTAGCGAATCCTACACTTCCAAAGTAGAAAACGGAAATCCTAGTTGGATGGATTTTTAGTGGGTGATTGAATTCTAATAATTCTATTGATCATCCTCAGGTATATCCGTTATTGGAATTACAATAAACTATAAGTGAGTAACTCTTTGCCCATCACATATCATGTGAGGTTCAATCCTTTACATAGCCCCTAATGCTCGAAATCTCAGGTACATCCATTATTGACTTATGTTGCATTAGTTAAGTTGATCCCATTGAGCCAGTAATTATGAAAATAATTTTAATGTCCTCAGGTACATCCAATATTGGCCACCAAACCATTTACATATTTATAACATCTCATGCTTAACAATTATTCTTAAGAAAATCTCTTAAATTAATTGCATCTTATGCAGCTATTTAAAATTTCTTAAAATAATTGCCCCAATGGAGGGCCCATGTTATAATTACTTTAATTATAGCATTTCCAACTTAATCATTTGTTTGGAAGATTTTATAGTCATCCTAATTACTATTAAGGTCTCACTTTGCACATTATCCATTTAATATGCATATATCATATAATTGCATACATTCCCATACATCTCATGCATTCATGGATAAGTAGTAAATATGGTATGATCATGGACTTTCTAAGGGATTCAATTCTGAGCCACCAAGAATTGAATCAGGGCATTCCTAGGTGCATTTCATTCATTCATTTTACAAGAGTTGCTGAAGGAGTACATAATTAACACTTGATCTTGAATTCCTCCCACTGGTCCCACCAATGCTCTTGACCTCCTTGAACTTCTTGCAATCCAATATTACATAATATTCCTTGGCATACCAAGGCGAATTTACAAGAACATAAATAAATGAAATGACAACAAAAAATTATTACAAACTTAATAATACATGCCCAAATAAATTAAAATAAATTAATTAATTTACAGTCCCAAAGAAATATAAAAGAAATAAATCCAATCACATTGGTCTTTTATAGTCCATGATCATCCATCATGCATATCACTATTTAACAATTAAATAAAACATACATACATAAATTAAATTGAATATCTCATATTCAACTTAAAAATTCAGATTTGAATATGATTCAAATAAATTTAAAAATTCAGATTTGAATCTCATTCAAACAAATTTAAAAATTCAGATTTGAATCACATTCAAACAACCTTAAAAATTCAGATTTGAATCATATTCAAACAATTTTTAAAAAATCAGATTTGAATCACATTCAAACAATTTTTAAAAATTCAGATCTGAATATTATTCAAGCAAATTTTAAAAATTAGATTTAAATATGATTCAAACAACTTTAAAAATTCATATTTGAATCACATTCAAACAACTTTTAAAATTTAGATTTGAATCACATTCAAACAACTTTTAAAATTTAGATTTGAATCACATTCAAATAATTTTTTAAAATTCTGATTTGAATCAAAATTTAATTGTGTGATTAAAATTCTAATTAAACAATTTAATTAGACATAGGATGAGCTTTTAGATCATACAACAATTGCAAATTAAAAAGCCAAACCTTTGCACCACCCATGAAGCCAAACCATCCGCACCATTGATGGTGTTCTTCAAGCATGCCACCACATATCCATTGCAACTAGCAATGGATAAATCAACTCATGATCAAACAAACAATTAAATCATATAATCAACAATCTAAATGGCAAATATAGCGGCTCTGATACCAATTAAAGGAACGGAAGCGTGAAAAACACAAGTTTATACCATTGAATTTAAAATTTTCACCTAGGGTCACATGCATCATGCAAGATTTATTTTTATTTATTTGATTTCAATGATAAACAACTTATTAAAACTCTTTTATATTGTTTTTGGATCTGTATTTTCCATTTAATATTTTAAAATTAATCAGATTAATTTTAGAACTCGAGATTAAATCAAGAACAAACACACTGACCTCTTGATGCACTGCAGTGTATTTGCACCTTTGAGATGCGTCTTCAGGACACCAGATGTTGTGCCTCTAGCTTGTCCACACCAAGAACACCTATGGAAGCCCTTGAACAGCTTCTAAAGCTTTTCCTAATATTTAGAAAATCAAGTTCTGTCTTTTAAGAGATTAAAGATGTAAACAGGACACTAGAAACGATTTCTAGTATTTTTAATTCAATAGATTGATGGCTAATCTCTTTGAATTGATGAGAGATGAAGAATAAGAGATGGAGAGCCTTAAAATGGTGTGACAAAGGAGGAGTGGCTGCTGGTTGTCTTATTTTTAATTCATAACAACACTTATATGGCTAGGTCAACACATGTCACCCTCTTATTGGTTCTAGGTTTAATTGACCCAATCACAATGTGCCAAGTGTCAAACCTATATCTAATCTTAATTTTAATCATCTTACATGATTAAAAGACATTTGGCAAGCTTATGTATAATGCCATGTGTCACCATCTCATGGTGCCACATGTCCCTGTGAAATGACCAAAATGCCCCTGTGTCTAAATTTTGAGTTCTTAATCCAAAATAATTATTTCTCTTCTTCTAATCAATTTATATCAAATATTAATTAATTAATTAATCTCTATTAATTAATTTCCCATTAATTAAATTCATATTTAAACACTTTAAATATAAATTTAACTTATACTATACATCCAATAATCTAGATTTGGTTTCAAGTCATGATAGGGACTTTGCAAACTAATTGCAACCCAAACCTAATTAATTAATTAATTAAACTCTTTAATTAATTAATTAAATCATATTTAACTGGGTGATAACTTGTGTATGTGTGTGACTTACTAGGCTCATCACTAATTGGCAATGAGATATGATATCAACTCTTAATATCATCAGAACTCTTTCTTACCATAAATGATTTCTCTAAATCATTTTATGCACCTCATAGACCATAGTTAACACCTAGCATAGCATGCCATGGCCACCCAATTAGTAATAAGGTTTACCTTCAATGAACCTATAATCATATGTTACCATGCACTGGAATCTCTCTGTTACAAAATCCCAACTCAAGCTGGAGTTATGGTTTATGTTAAACTCCATTTGCTATGAATATTATGTTCCCTTTTATTTCTAGTTCTTGATTAAAAAGATTTTCTCATCAAAAACTCTTTTCTGAATAAATCTATCTATCTTGGCCAGGAACTTGAAACATCAAGAATAATTAAATGAATATAGGATTTTATCTCTATTTACTTAGAGGAATAGATTCTATCTTGATCAACACCTACCTCCATATATAACTAATAGGAGCCAACACATGCCCATATACCCATACACAGTACAAGTATGAAAGCAGTATCGAACTCAAACTACCTATATACAAGATAACTGTGCCATCTCAGGTCTAAAGATTATATGCACTGATATGATTTATGACAAAACATTGACAAGAGTAAACTCTATGTGCTTGTCATAAGTGTCACTGGTTCGGCCTACTTATCATTTCTAAGTGCTTATCATATTTGCTATATGGCATGAGACTCACCATTCCATCTTATTTATATCTCATATAAATAACATGGTAACAAACATGAATACAATTTTTCTGGATCAGTCATGTCCTTATTATGAAGTATCCTTGATTGTGAACCTATTTATGATACTTTGTACTATAAATACTGTCACTCATATTCTTAACAACTTAAGAATAGAATTTCTAACAAAATATCTTTGGACCTTTTCTATTACACATAAATATCTTATGTAAAGGGAAAAGTGGAAATGCCTTTTATTAATAAAAATATGTTTAAGATACATACTAAATGATATGCTCTAGGACATACTACTAACATGTACAAGATACACACTAAATGATATGCTCTAGGGCATACTACTAACAATCTCCCACTAGCACTAGAGCCATTTATTACAATATCTTAGACCCATCTTCTCAAGAAGTCAGTCTAGTTGAGTCTGTGACATTGGCTTAGTGAATGGATCAGCTGGATTTTCAGCTGATGCTATTTTCTGCATGGCTACATTGCCTCATCCAACTATTTCTCTGATAATGTGGTAAAACCTTTCTATGTGTTTTGATTTCTGGTGAGACCGGGGTTCCTTAGCCTGTATGATTGCTCCATTATTGTCACAGTGTAGTGGAACTTCTGACTCAATGGAAGGAACTACTGTAAGTTTTGTCACGAACTTCTTTATCCAAACAGCTTCTTTTGCAGCATCTGATGCTACAATATACTCAGCTTCGGTAGTGGAATCTGCAGTCGTGCTCTGTTTGGAACTCTTCCAACTGACTGCACCTCCATTACAAATGAACACATACCTAGAGGAAGACTTTCTGTCATCGATATCTGATTAGAAATCAGAATCAGTATCACCATCCAATTGCAAGTCTCCACCTCCATAGATCAAGAATAAATCCTTAGTTCTTCTCAAGTACTTAAGGATATTCTTTATAGCTATCCAGTGTTCCAAACCTGGATTGGATTGATACCTGCTAGTCAAACTAACAGCATATGTGATATCCGGCCTAGTACACAACATTGCAAGCATTAAGTTTCCAATAGCCGAAGCATATGGAATCCTGGCCATTTTATTTCTTTCTTCAGGTGTCTTTGGAGACATCTCTTTAGAAAAGCGGATACCATGTCTCACTGGCAATAATTCTCTCTTGGAATCAAGCATGTTAAACCTCTTTAACACCTTTTCCAAGTATAGATTTGGGATAAACCAATTATTCTTTTCACTCTGTCTCCATAGATGCGAATCCTAAGAATATAGATTGCCTCCCCTAAGTCTTTCATAGAGAATGTATTTGATAACCATATCTTTATAGTTGTCAACATACCTGTGTCATTACCCATCAACAGTATGTCATCCACATATAAGACAAGGAAAGTGATAGCACTGTCACTAACCTTCTTATATACACATGGCTTATCCTCATTTTTGATAAAACAAAATGATTTAATGGCTTTATCAAAGCAGATGTTCTAACTCCTCGAAGCTTGCTTCAACCCATAAATGGATCGCTTTAGCTTGCATACCTTGGAACCATCTTGGGATTCAAAACCCCTAGGTTGTTCCATGAAAATGTTTTCTTCAATGTATCCATTGAGAAAAGCTATTTTGACATCCATCTGCCACATCTCATAATCATAGTATGCAGCTATTGCTAATAGAATCCTAATTGATTTAAGCATGGCAACAGGCGAGAAAGTCTCCTCATAGTCGATTCCTTACCTTTAGCGAAGCCCTTTCGCTACTAGCCTTGCCTTATAGGTATCTACCTTTCCATCAGAACCAATTTTCTTCTTGAAAACCCGTTTGTTCCCTATAGGTACAATACCTTCAGGTGGGTCAATAAGATCCCAAACTTGATTCTTATACATGGAATCAATCTCGGATTTCATAGCATTAATCCATTTTGAAGAGTCTATATCTGATATAGCTTCTTCATAGGTAAGTGGATTATCTCCATGATCTACTTCCTCATGAGTAGACAACTCTTGATCTTGTTCATGAAGGAAACCATATCTCACTAACCATATCTCACTGGTGGGTGAGATACCCTGGTTATTCTACGAGGAGCAACTGTAGATGTTTCCTCAACGGGTATAGGTTGACTAGATGGATCTATATCTATCTGATCTATTGGTTGGTCAAAATTCTCCAATTCTAACTCTATTTGCCTTCTTTTGCCTCCTTCTTGAACAAACTGTTGCTTAAGAAATGTGGCATCTCTACTTATCACAACCTTTTGTGAAATAGGCAAATAAAAATAATATCCAAAACTATCTTTTAGATATCCAACAAATCGACCCTTTTCTGATCTGATTTCCAATTTATCAGTGTTTAACTTTTTGATATAAGCTGGACAACCCCAAATCTCAACATGCTTAAGACTTGGTTTTCTTCCATGCCATATCTCATAAGGTGTGGAAGAAACTGATTTTGATTGAATCCTATTCAGAATATACAAAGCTGATTCTAATGCAAATCCCCAAAAGGAGATTGGCATATCAGTATAGCTCATCATACTACGTACCATATCCAATAGGGTACGATTTCTTCAGATACATCATTCAGTTGTGGTGTTCCTGGAGGAGTTAGCTGGGAAACAATGCCATACTCTCTTAAGTATTCATCAAATTCAGTACTCAAATATTCACATCCACAATCTGATTGAAGAGCTTTAATACTCTTTCCTATTTGATTTTCTACTTCACATTTAAATTCTTTGAACTTTTCAAAGGATTCATGTTTGTATTTCATCAAATACAAACACCCAAACCTTGATTTATCATCAGTAAAGGTAATAAAGTAATGAAAACCGCCTCTAACCATTTCGTTAAATGGACTACATACATAACTATGTATTAGCTCCAAAATATTTTCAGCCCTTAGCCCTTGTCCAACAATGGGTGATATAGTCATTTTGCCCTGAAGGCAAGATTCACAAGTTGGAGTAGGCTCAGAGCCCAATGAGGATAGAATCCCCATTTTCTCCAATTTTGCAATCCTATCTTCTGCAACATGACATAACCTTAAGTGCCAAATATATTTTGAACTTGAGTTGGTTTTCACCATGGCATTGCATTCATTTGGATCACTTGCATTCATTTTGTGTTTATCATTATTATCTAAATAATAAAGACCATTATTCATATAACCCGAACCAACATATTTATTTCTAAAATAAATGTTGCAAACATCATATGTGAATTGAAATTCATTGCCATTTCTAGTCAAACTAGATATAGAAATGATGTTCTTAAAAGCATCAGGTACATATAAAATATTATCCAAACACAAAACATGTTCAAACATGTAAAAAGATTTAGATCCTATGGCTAGAGCTTCAACAGTTGAGCCATTGCCAATCCAGACTCTAACATCTTGAGAACGTAAGCTGCAACTATTTGCTAGTTTCTGCATATCATGAGAAATGTGAGAACTGGCACCAGTATCTAAAACCCAAGCTGTAGATGAACTATGAGTATCA
Organism: Hevea brasiliensis; assembly: GCF_030052815.1. Lineage (NCBI taxonomy): Eukaryota > Viridiplantae > Streptophyta > Magnoliopsida > Malpighiales > Euphorbiaceae > Hevea > Hevea brasiliensis. The sequence goes on along the minus strand of NC_079497.1, from coordinate 53,219,830 downwards.
TCAGATTCTAAATAACAAGATATAGATATACCTTCCGAATGTCTATCCTTTTTGTCCTTTAGAGAAGCAAGATACTCTGGGCAGTTCCTTTTCCAGTGCCCATCCTTCTGGCAGTGAAAACACTTTCCTTTGCCTCCATCAGCTTTAGTCTTCCCTTTCTGTTTAGCTATTTTCTTTGAAGGACCAGGAATCTGAGATTTCTTTTTCTTATTGCCCTTCTTCTTGTTGGACTTTCCAGTAGAAGAAGATGCAATCAAAGCTACCTCTTTTCCTTTATTGCCCGACATATTCTTTTGGGCAATAACCAACATGTTGAGTAAGCCAGCCAAGGTACATTCATGTTTAGTCATATGGAAATTTGTCACAAAATTCCCAAAAGACTCAGGAAGGGACTGAAGGATCAAATCCGTCTGTAGTTGGAAATCCATATTGAAGTCAAGATGTTCCAACTGCTCAATTAACCGAATCATCTTGTGGACATGATCCCCAACATTCTGTCCCTCAGACATCCTTATGCGGAAAAGCTGTCTAGATATCTCATACTTAGCATTCCTGCTGTGCTCACCATACAACTCTTGTAGGTGAAGGAGGATCTCACTCGCACTCTGCATGTTCTCATACTGCTTCTGTAACTCATTACTCATAGAAGCAAGCATGTAACACTTAGCTCTTATATCATGCTCCTTCCACTTGTCCAAAGTTTCATGTTCCTCTTGAGTGGCCTCTGGAGGTAAGGGACTAGGAACATTTCAGTCTGGAACATATCTTATATGTTCAAGGTTCAGGACAAGTTTCAAATTTCTTAGCCAATCAGACAGAATAGGTCCTGTTAATCTATTGCGATCAAGTATGCTTGCAAGGATATTGGATGGTGGTGGTTGTTCTGTGCTCATTTTTATCAAAAAATTAATTGCAAAAAAATAACCAGATTAATTAGTAAATGTATCATGTAATTAACCAAAATGATTATGGTCTTTTAATCAAATTGGTCCTCCCACTAACTTAGCGAATCCTACACTTCCAAAGTAGAAAACGGAAATCCTAATTGGATGGATTTCTAGTGGGTGATTGAATTCTTATAATTCTATTGATCATCCTCAGGTACATCCATTATTTGAATTACAATAAACTATAAGTGAGCAACTCCTTGCCTATCACATCTCATGTGAGGTTCAATCCTTTACCTAGCCCCTAATGCTCAAAATTTCAGGTACATCCATTATTGACTTATCTTGCATTAGTTAAGTTGATCCCATTGAGCCAGTAATTATGCAAATAATTTTAATGTCCTTAGGTACATCCAATATTGGCCACCAAACCATTTACATATTTACAACATCTCATGCTTAACAATTATTCTTAAGAAAATCTCTTAAATTAATTGCATCTTATGCAACTATTTAAAATTTCTTAAAATAATTGCCCCAATGGAGGGCCCATGTTATAATTACTTTAATTATAGCATTTCCAACTTAATCATTTGTTTGAAAGATTTAATGGTCATCCTAATTACTATTAAGATCTCACTTTGCACATTATCCATTTAGCTTGCATATATCATATACTGCTTATATTCACATACATCTCATGCATTCATGGAAAATAAATAGATATGGTATAATCATGGACTTTCTAAGGCATTCAATTTTGAGGCACCAAGAATTGAATCAGGGCATTCCTAGGTGCATTTCATTCATTCATATTACAAGAGTTGCTGAAGGAGTACATAATCAACACTTGATATTGAATTCCTCCCACTGGTCCCACCAATACTCTTCACCTCCTTTATCTTCTTGCAATCCAATTACATAGTAATCCTTGGCATACCAAGGCGAATTTACAAGAACTTAAATAAATGAAATTACAACCCAAAATTATTACAACCTTAATGTCACACCCTACTCACCCGTAAGATGTAACATGATCCCGTAGTACACCTAATGAATTACCGTACTTCGCCTACCGATAACCCATTAGATATACTACAAGGGATTTTAAAACAATTTTTATCAAATTTAAATCATCGATTAAAATATGGTGTTATAAAATTTTTTTCAAAATTTCGGTAGAGTGCCGGCTGTATTTTGAGAAAACAGTTCTTCAAACCTGAAAAAGAAAACACTCCCAATATGTTTTCTCAAATACAAGTTCAAGAAACTTCATTTCATCTCATAATTCAATCTCAATAATCAATTATTTCATTTTCAAACCAACCTCATCATAAAAGAAACATTTCATTGATTAAAAGACTCAAAAATTAATATTACAAAACTATTCAGGTAAATGAAACCTCAAATTTACATTTACAATAATTTACATTTAATTACATACCAAAATATTTTACAAGAGTTTTTATACAACTGCTCAAATAATTTACATACATATTATTACATACATACATCAAAACCTGTGTACATGGGTATACCTATGATAAACCTGGAGCTGATCTGAATGTGTCTTCAAAGAAGCTTACTCAATTTCTCTATGCTCTTTTCACCTGCGACAGCATACAAAGCTATCACTGAGTGGTGAACTCAGTGGTGCACAACTATAATTTTAAACATAGTACAATATACCTTAACAAAAGTTACAGTAAATAATTTAGAAATCTGGATACTCATCAAATTCCAAAAATCAAAATATGTTCATTACTAATAATATAAATCATTTGTATAAAATGACTTTCATCACAAAATTCAATTTATCAAATCACAACTAAACATTTAAGGTAGTTCCAACAATATATGGAAATAAGATTAATTTCCACAAAATCAATTATACATAAATCATAATTGAAATCACAATCCTTTACTATTCAATAACCATTCTTTATTTCGAAAACCATTCTTTATCTCAAAAGCCATTCTTTATCTCAAAAACCATTCTTTATCTTGAAGGAATGGAAGCAAGAAAAACACAAGTTTATACCATTGAATTCAAAAATTTTCACCTAGGGTCACATGCATCATGCAAGATTTATTTTTGTTTTCTTTTTTTTATTTCAATGATAAACAACATATTAAAACTCTTTTAATATGTTTTTGGATCTGTATTTGCCATTTAAGACTTTAAAATTAATCAGATTAATTTTAGAACCCTAGATTAAATCAAGAACGATTACACTAACCTCTTGATGCACTGCAGCATGTCTGCGCCTTTGAGATTCGTCTTCAAGACACCAGATGTTGTCCCTCTAGCTTGTCCACACCAAGAACACCTATGGCAGCCCTTGAAAAGCTTCTAAAGCTTTTTCTATTAATTAGAAATTCAAGTTCCGCCTTTTAAGAGATTAGAGATGTAAACAGAACACTAGAAACAATTTCTAGTGTTCTTAATTCAAGAGATTGATGGCCAATCTCTTTGAATTGATGAGAGATGAAGAAGAATAGATGAAAAGCCTCAAAGTGGCATGACAAAGGAGAGGAGTGGCTGCTGGTTGCTTTTTCTTTTCATAACAACACTTAGATAGCTAGGTTAACACATTAAACCCTTGCCACATGTCACCCTTTGATTAGCTCTAGGTTTAAGTGACCCAATCACATTGTGCCAAGTGTCAAACCTATATTTAATCTTGATTTTAATCATCTTACATGATTAAAAAACATTTGGCAAGCTTATGTGTAATCTCATATGTCACCATCTCATGATGCCACGTGTCACACTGTGAAATGACCAAAATGCCCCTGTGTTTTAATTTTGAGTTCTTAACCCAAAATAATTATTTTTCTTCTTCTAATCAATTTATATCAAATATAAATTAATTAATTAATCTCTATTAATTAATTTCCCATTAATTAAATTCATATTTAAACACTTTAAATATAAATTTAACTTATACTATACATCCAATAATCTAGATTTGGTTTCAAGTCATGCTAGGGACTTTGCAATTTAATTGCAAACCAAACCTATTTAATTAATCAACTAAACTCTTTAATTATTTAATTAAATCATATTTAAATAGGTGATAACTTGTGTATGTGTGTGACTTACTAGGCTCATGACTAATTGGCAATGAGACATGATATCAACTCTTAATATCATCAGAACTCTTTCTTACCATAAATGATTTCTCTAAATCATTTTATGAACCTCATAGACCATGGTTAACACCTAGCATAGCATGCCATGGCCACCCAATTAGTAATAAGGTTTACCTTAAATGAACCTATAATCATATGTTACCATGCACTAGAATCTCTCTGTTACAAAATCCCAACTCAAGCTGGAGTCATGGTTTTTTTCAAACTCCATTTACTATGAATATTATGTTCTCTTTTAATTCTAGTTCTTGATTAAAAAGACTTTCTCATCAGAAACTCTCTTCTGAATAAATCTATTTGTCCTGGCCAGTAACTTGAAACATCAAGAATAATTAAATGAACATAGGATTTTATCTCTATTTACTTAGAGGAACAGATTCCATCTTGATCAACACCTACCTCCATATATAACTAGTAGGAGACAATAGATGCCCATATACCCATACACAGTACAAGTATGAAAGCAGTATCGAACTCAAACTACCTATATACAAGATAACTGTGCTATCTCAGGTCTAAAGATTATATGCACTGATATGATTTATGACAAAACATTGACATGAGTAAACTCCATGTGCTTGTCATAAGTGTCACTGGTTCGGCCTACTTATCATTTATAAGTGCCTATCATGTTTGTTATATGGCATGAGACTCACCATTCCATCTTATTTATATCTCATATAAATAACTTGGGAACAAACATGAATACAATCTTTCTGGATAAGTCATGTCCTTATTATGAAGTATCCTCGATTGTGAACCTATTTATGATACTTTGTACTAGAAATATTGTCACTCATATTCTTAACAACTTAAGAATAATATTTTTAACAAAATATCAATGGACCTTTTCTATTACACATAAATATATTATGTAAACGGAAAAGTGGAAATGCCTTTTATTAACAAAAAATATGTACAAGATACATACAAAATGATATGCTCTAGGGCATACTACTAACATATCTCACTAACTATGCAAGACTAATTCAAAAGGGCCATCTTCAGGGTGATTCTAACTCCCTATGGTTGGGGAGGTCGAATCAGATTCTAACTCCCTATGGTCGAGAAGGCTGAATCATCGTGTACAGTACACATCACAATAATGAATCTTCCGAAAGGGCCATAACATAAAAAAAAAAAAAAAAAAAAAAAAAAAAACTTAGATCTAACCTCTAATAAGAGGAGAATCTAAGCCTGTGCACATACCATGGTAATCAAAACACAACTAACTCCATTGTCTACTCAACAAATGAGAGAGACGGGTAATAACCTAGTCAAATATCTATAGTGAGATATAAAACAATATCACAATCCTTTTAGTGAGCATAAATCACAATACAATTCGATTCAAGTCAATTCCAATATCCAATAATTTTTATGCTCATCACAATTCAAATCATAAATTTGCATTTTTCCATGCAAATTGCCCATCACAATTCAAAACATGTTCTATCATAATTTTCCAAAATATAATTTATTCAATTCACAACAATGCTTAATAATTGTGGAAATACCATTTCACAATGCTAAATTCATACATACTATAACAATTTCAATAATCATTGAATTAAATCCAATGCTTGTTAAACATAATACATAAGAAAAATATGTTATTTAATCATATGAAATATTCAGGATAAAATCAGTTAAAAACTAGTTGTGCACAAACCTCTGATAAATGCCTCTTGGCTCTGACTCAGTTTTCCTTATGCTTCACAAAATCCCTATCAACTGAAACACACAATTTAAAGTGTATCAGTACTCAATGAATTTGTTTCTAACAATAAAATCCAATATTTAAATTTTCTTGGTACTATTCCCTTCAATTCATTTCATTAGTCAACCTACAATGTTGACCCTTGATGCACTCTAAGTGAGTTAATTCCAACGTTACCAATATGTCACATTTTATAGCCCTTTAGTGTTGGTATATGTTATCAAATTTATTTTCAAGTTTATTGCATTTTATTATAATTTACCATATTTTGGTGTATTATTTTGACCAAGCTGGACGACCTAGTTCCCTCAGTTTTCGGGTTTCGGTCCAAATTATAAACTTGTAGGTCTATATCTTATTGCATGTGGGGAAAAATTTCAGGTCATTTTGAGTTATGTAGACCAAATTACAGTCAATTTACCAATGCTGGACAAAATGCACTAATTTGGTAACTTTAGGTCATTTTTAGGTCACTTTTGGTTCGGCCACTTTTGGTACCTGAACTTGTGCAAGCTATTTGGCTTGGTTCTGGCCATTTCTGGGCTTTGGTGTCTTCATAATAATTGTATTAATGGTAAAAATTTCAGGTCATTTGGACCTGTTTTAAGTAAGTTATGGCCAAAACACTAACTGCTGCCCAAATGGTCAATTTTCAGGCTTTCAAGTCACTAATCCGGATTTGGTCATTTTTTAAGTCACCTTCTAGGCAGAATTTAGGTAAGCTTCCTTCATGAAAGTTGGCACATTTTATGCCTAGTTTCACCTCCAATTGGTCTCATACCAATTGGAGCCACACACTTAGGGTTATAGGTCCATTTGCACACTGCCCTCTACATGCTTTTCAAACACCAAACCAAACACATGTTTACCAATTACATTTTCACTTCCCATACCATTCTATATTTGGCACTAACCAAAACCATTCCATTCTCTACATTATAGGTCAACTTGGACAGAATATAACCACTTCAAATACACCAAATGCAATCACCATTCGCAAAGTTTAATCCCAATAATATACACACATAATACTTCTAATTATCACACAAACTTCCATCATCAAATTACATACCTATCACTACTATTCCACACACATATATGCTGCCATTCTTTTGTGCAATATTTCAACAACATTTTATGAATTTGAACCTTACCAATTTCCATTTTGAGGCTGCCCAAAAATTATACAAACACATCAACTTCCATTTTCACTTTTCAAGCTTACAAATCAAACTTTATACATGGAATTCAACTTCAATACAATTAAACTGTAACACCCTCCCTGTACCAACTCCGTACATTCTACTGCTCCGGTGACCGGTGTCGGTCCGGACAGCTAGAACGTCCGAAAAAATATTTAAACTAAAGTCAGGAATCATAATTAACTCAAATATTAATAAGAAAATAAAAATTTTAGGAATAAAATACAACCGAGTTAAACGAGCTGGTGCCCAAGCGATGGGTAACCAGAGGAAAATTGCGGTTCTCGCAACAAGGAGCCCTAGACCCGGGGGAAAAATTATAAAATAATTTTTGGAACTCCAGAGAAAGATTACTGAGGTTCCCATGGCATTAGAATGCTAAGAAAATACCTAGAAAAAGTTTTCAATCGGTACAGACAATTTTGACCCGTTAAGCCAAATGGAGGGCATTTTGGTCATTTCGCCTTCAGAGGTGATTTTTGGCCTACTTGTCCAGTTGAGTAAATAATTAATATGACATAAAATATGAATGAATATTACTAGAAATTAAATTGGAAATGAGTAGTGGAGGAAAGAAAAGAAAAATGAGGAAAAAGGCTTAATTATGACATCAAAATGATGTCATTTAAAAGCCATACCCAATCAAAGTTAAACAACTCTTTTATTAACCAATAAAAGAGACAAGCCAAGACCAAAAAAATTAAAAACACAATCTGCCATCTCCCTCCCCAAACCAGCCGAAACCCAAGCCTTGCCCTAAACCTCCATTAAACCCCACTTCCCAAGCTTGATTCACCCATTTCTACCCAATAAAATCATAACCTAGCTTCACTAAAATTTATCCTAGCACCTTGCATGATCTTTTGGCAGCCAAGAAAAGGAAGAAAAGTGAAGTTTGGGGCTTTGGAAATTCTGCCCATTCAAGGTTAGTGCAACTATAAACATAAAACTCTTAAATTTCATGATTTTGGACTTGAACTTAGTAAGACTTGTAATTTAAATGAACAAAAACCTATGTGTATGAGCACTTGAATTTCGGCTGCCCTAGTAAAGGAACAATAATGGAGTGTTTTGATGGTTTTAATGGACTTAGAATGAATTGGAGATTATGTTTAAGTTACATACCTACATAGATAATGAATTAGTGTGCTTAACCAAGGTGTATGGGTAATTTGGAATGGAAACTAGGGTTTTGAGGGTGAAAATGTAGACTTGGCTTATGAAATTGTTAAAGGACATTCTAATGGTCAATTAGTGACCATTTGAGGAAATTTAACCATAATTTGGACTGAAAAATAGCTTGGCAAAGAGAGTGACTACGCTGCCTAGGGACAACAGTAAAGGTGACTAAAATTTCAGTCCAATTATACAGCCATAACTTTGGCTGTGTTAGTCCAATTGGTGTTTGGCCAATTGGACATGAAACTAGGCTTATAATGGCACATTTTTGCTGAAGAAACCATGCCCAAAAGACCAAAGCAAGAGGACCAAAACTTGGCCCCAATCCGGATACCCTGCAACTGATTCTGCAGAATTGACCAAATGAACAGTAACTGTTCATTTGGCCATAACTCACTGTAGATTTGGTCAATTGACCTGAAAGTTTTACAGCAACAAGTTAAGACATAGAAAAACAACTTTCATGAAGGAACCTACCCCAAATTATGGCCAGAACCTAACCCAAATGGCAGTGGAAGTCACTGTTCATGTTACTATAGATATGGTAATTTCTGCAGATTGGGAATCCGGCCAGCTGTGGTTTTTGGACCATATCTGGAGTTACAAAACTCTAAATGGAGTGATTCAAAAAAGGAAATTCAACTAGACAAAATAAGGAACAACTTTAATGTTTTACATTTCTTCAAATTCCCACAGCAACAGTGTCCAATGGAACAGTGAAATTGACTCACAAAAATTGAAAATTCTGCTTCTGTTGGTTTAAACTTTGAAATGGTATAAATGCTTAATGCCAACAAGTTTGGAATGCCAAATGTGGTATGTTGAGAGTGCCAAAGTCAATGTACATATTTTTATTCTAAAAGTCAACATTTTTTTTGACCAATAAGATGAATAGTGACACCAAAAATTTGAAATTCACAAATTGAAGAATTTAAAAGTTTCAAATGCCCTAGTATACCTAACAAGATTGGTTTGGATAGTTTGGCATGCCAATATGGTTCGATTAGCGATCGCACATGGCAATATGCCATTCAGTGATTTCATGGCTTTTAGCCATTCGACTTTGTATTGAGACTTGGCCTTGTGCTCGATATTACTTACGACTTGTTAGCCGCTCACACACCGGGAGATGCATATGTGACCGATGGTGTGACGGCCCGAGGTACTAGGTGCCAGTGCCAGTTTATCCGTTATCCAGTCCAGTCATCTTGTGTAGGTTACTTGGGCAACCAAATGAATAAAAGTGAACAACGTTAATGAAAAAAATGAATATACCAATACCAAACAAAGAAAGCATACACATTCTATACACATTTATTTTCTTGCTATTTTCTTTTATTATATTATTGCACCACTAAGCATTATTGCTTAGCGCGTTGCTTTTGCCACGCGTAGGTACTGGAGATCCCGATCGTGAGCCTAGTAGACCACAGATTGGGTGAGTCCATCCTGCAGTTCTGCACAGTGTCCGTGTCACCTCGTCACCTGCAGTGCATTGGTAGGACACTAGATGTCATTTTATCATTTTGTAATTAAATTTTTATTTTCTCATATGTATTTGGGATTTATGTAATGTATTTTGTGGTACATGTAAATAATAAAGATTTATGGTTATGTATGGGAGTAATTTGAATATTTAATTGTTGTTTATATATGAGAACCCTGAGAAAGGGATGTTTGAGAAATGAAAAGGTTGTTGAGACCTGAAATTGAAAAATTGTTGAGATCTTGATATTGAGTTTTGTGATGATATTGGAGTTGAGAATGAATGAATTTATTTATTGGAAGTGTTTTTAACAGGTTCCGAAGAACGGTTTTCTCCATTTTTAGCCGGTACTCCGTCGGATTTTCTATAAAATTTTCGGAACCTCAAATAAATAAAAATTTTGCTAAATGGCTTAAATAAAGTATATTTCATAAATGATATGCAAAAGCATGATATAAATTATGTAAGGTATATTAGAGTGTGCCAGTACACCGTGTGGCATTACTTACTCGGGTATACTGTACACGGGTAAGGAGTGTCACATTTAGTGGTATCAGAGCACGGTTTAGGCGTTTCTGGGCCTAGATTGAGTCCATACCATGCATTGAATTTGTAAGAGTCGAGGTGACACTAACGCAGATCTGTTTGTCTTTGTTAAATAGGATATGGACCCTTCATCTCAGAGGGCAATTGAGGAGGAAGTGGAGAGTCATGCTCCACCTGCAGCAGCTGAGACTGGGGGCATGAGAGAATCTGCTCCGCCAGCTCAGGCAGAGCCTGCTCAACCTCCACAGGCCATGTTTCAGCAAATGGCCGACTTCTTTAGACAAATGGCCGGAGTAATGCCAGCACCACCACCCCCACCACCAACTCCACAGCAGAAATCACACCTGGAAAGGCTAAGAAAGTTTGGGGCGGTGGATTTCTTCGGCAAGAGAGAGGATGACTTTGTTGCAGCCGAGAATTGGTTGAACAGAATGGGCAGAGTTCTAAAACAACTCCACTGCACCCCAGAGCAAAACCTGGAGGCTGCTATATCCCTGCTGCAAGACGATGCATATGAGTGGTGGGACACTGTGTCCAGTGAAGTGCAGCCAGAAGCTGTAACTTGGGACTTCTTCCTCTCCGAATTGAAGAAGAAATATGTGGGTACTATATACCTGGAAGAGAGAAGAAGAGAGTTTATTAACCTGAGGCAGAGACAGCTGTCAGTGGCCGAATATGAGAAGGAATTTGTTCGATTAAGCCGCTACGGAAGGGAGATAGTCCCTAATGAAGCTGAAAGGTGCAAGAGATTTGAAGAGGGACTAAATGACAACATCAAGATCCAGCTTCCTGTCTTGGGAATCATAGAGTTTACCAAGTTAGTGGAAGCTGCAATAAAGGTTGAAAAAGTAAGAATCAGTGAGCAGACTAGAAGGGAAAGACAGCAGAAGAGGGGCCCAGGTCAGTCTAGTTCAGCTCCTGCATTTGGAAAGAAGTTCAAGGGTCCTCCTGCACAGAGTTCAGCTCAGCCACAGTGGTCGTGGTCGTCTCGGGGCCTGTGCCACGCTCACCCCTAGGAGAGGTCAATCCACACCATCAGTGGGCAGCTCTCCAGGGATGGGGTTCAGGGGACCAGCCCCAGCATCTTCTGCATGTCCACACTGCCTGAAGTGGCGCAAGGGGGAGTGTTGGAGAGTAACTGGTGCCTGCTTGAGGTGTGGGTCAACAGAGCATCAGTTAAGGAACTGTCCACGCAGAACTACTACAGCTGCTCCAACACAAGCGCATGCACTGCTCCCGCACTACGCAGAGGTAGAAAACTGTAACTGAGGTCATGGGCCATTACAGAGGCCTGCATCTGAGCCAGCGGTGAGGCCTGACAGCAGACCACCAACAAGAAATTATGCCCTGAGAGCTCAGGAGGAGCAAGATGCCCCGGACGTCATCAGGGGTACGTTCTCCCTCTACACTACATCTGTGCATGCATTGGTGGATCCAGGATCCACTCATTCCTACATTTGCATCAACTTACCCGTAGAAAGGGGGATACTAGTAGGGGAGAGTGACCAAGACATTCTGGTCACTAATCCATTGGGCCACAGTGTAGTGGTGAATAAAGTATACAAGGGTTGCCCGTTAAGGATTCAAGGGTATGAATTCTCGGCAGACCTAATTGAGTTGCCCTTCCACGAGTTTGACGTGATTTTGGGAATGGACTGGTTATCACGTCATCAGGCAATAGTTGATTGCAAATTGAAGAGGATTTCTCTGAAAACTTCTGAGGGTAATGAGATCACTGTTGTGGGGGAAAGGACAGATTTTTTGTCCAATGTCATCTCAGCCACAGTTGCAAGAAGAATGATGAAAAAAGGCTGTGAAGCCTACCTAGCACATGTGGTGGATACTAGGCAGGCTAAGCCAAACCTGAGTGACATACCCACAGTGAAGGACTTCCCAGAGGTATTTCCCGAAGAGTTGCCTGGTTTGCCACCAGAAAGGGAAGTTGAATTTGCTATTGAGACAACTGCACAAAGACCCATTTCCATTGCTCCTTATAGGATGGCACCCACTGAATTGAGGGAGTTGAAAACTCAGTTGCAAGAGTTGCTGGATAAGGGCTTCATACGCCCCAGTGTGTCACCATGGAGAGCTCCAGTGCTGTTTGTAAAGAAGAAGGATGGGACTTTGAGGCTATGCATTGATTACTGGCAGTTGAATAAAGTGACGGTGAAGAAAAAATATTCGTTGCCCAGAATTGATGATCTTTTTGATCAGTTGAAGGGAGCAGGAGTATTTTCTAAAATTGATCTCAGGTCAGGGTACCATCAGTTGAGGGTGAAGGATGCAGATGTGCCAAAGACTGCATTCAGGACCCGATATGGGCATTATGAGTTTCTAGTGATGCCCTTTGGCCTAACAAATGCACCAATGCATTCATGGACCTTATGAACCGTATCTTCCATCCATACCGGATCGGTTCGTAGTGGTTTTTATTGATGATATTCGTGTACTCCAAGACCAGGGAAGAACATGATGAACATTTGAGGATTGTTCGCAAACCTGCGGAAAAGAAGTCAGATGCTAAGTTGTCCAAGTGTGAGTTTTGGTGAATGAGATTGCATTCCTTGGACACATAGTGTCACTGATGGGATTAAGGTGGATCCCAAGAAAATAGAAGCGATGATGGAATGGAAGCCTCCCGGAAATACAACCGAGGTCGAAGCTTCTTGGGGCTAGCTGGTATTACGTAAGATTTGTGAAGGGATTTTCCTAATAGCCGCTCCAATGACCAAGTTGTTACACAAGAATGTCAAATTTGACCGAATGACAAGTGTCGGACCAGCTTTGAGAAGTTGAAGGCTATGTTGACAGAGGCACCCGTGTTAACACAAACAAGTGTCGAGAAAGGACTTCGTGGTCTACAGTGATGCCTCTCATAATGGGTTAGGGTGTGTATTGATGCAAGAGGGGAAGGTGGTCGCCTATGCTTCCAGGCAGTTAAGGCCATATGAACAGAACTACCCTACCCATGATCTAGAGCTTGCAGCAATTATCTTCGTGACCAAGATATGGAGGCATTACTTGTATGGTGAAAAGTGCTACATTTACAGCACCACAATAGTATAAAATATTTGCCAACTCAGAGGGAGCTCAACCTTAGACAGAGGTGATGGATTGAGTTCCTGAAGGACTATGATTGTGTGATTGACTATCATCCTGGGAAGGCAAATGTAGTTGCTGATGCTTTGAGCAAAAAGTTCATCACAGCTTTGAGATCATTGAATGCCCGTCTAACTTTGATTCGAGATGGAACTATTTTGGCTGAGTTGCAAGTGAGGCCAAACTCACATACAGATTTTAGATGGGCAAAAGGCAGATGGAAAGTTAACGGCCATTATGAGCAAAATCCCAGAAGGAAAAGCAACTGACTATGAGGTAAAAGCAAATGGGTGTCTGTATTACAAAGGAAGACTGTGTGTACCAGAAGATGGGGAAGTGAAGGCCAGTATTCTGAAAGAGGCACACACTAGTGTATATGCTATGCACCCAGGAAGTACAAAGATGTATCATGATCTGAAGCTTCAGTATTGGTGGCCTGGTATGAAGAAAGACATAGCTGACTATGTGACTAAATGCTTGACATGTCAGCAAGTCAAGGCAGAACATCAAGTTCCATCGGGTTTGCTACAGCCTATACGCATACCTGAATGGAAATGGGATCGGGTCACCATGGATTTTGTAAGTGGTCTACCTCTCACCCGGAAGAAACATGATGCAACATGGGTGATAGTTGATAGATTGACAAAGTCAGCACACTTTCTGCCAGTTAGGACTGACTACTCACTGGAGAAGTTAGCAGAATTATATATCAGTGAGATAGTTAGACTGCATGGAATCCCACTTTCCATCATATCTGATCGAGACCCAAGGTTTACATCGAGATTTTGGAAGAAGTTGCATGAATCCTTGGGTACACAACTCCACTTCAAAGATGACTTTCCATCCTCGACGGATGGGCAATCGTAAAGAGTAATCTGTAAACAATTGAAACCAATGAAATTGATACAAATATTGAATTGAAATGATAACAATAACATGAAATATATGTCGTCCTTGAGGATATCTTGAGGAGTTGTGTCATTGAATTTGAGGAAGTTGGGATAGATACCTCCCATCGCGTAATTTGCATACAACAATAGCTACCAAGCTAGCATTCAAATGGCCCCATATGAAGCCTCGTATGGGAGAAAATGTAGAACTCAGCAGTCCGGATTGAATTGGGCGAAGACAAATCGGTAGGGCTGCACTGTGAAACAGATCGAGGAGAAAGTGAAATTAATCAAAGCCAACTTGAAGGTTGCCTGCATGCATGAAATCTTATGCCGACCTGAAGAGAAAAGAAATAGAATATGTGGTTGGCGACAAAGTGTTCCTCAAGGTGTCACCATGGAAGAAAGTATTGAGGTTTGGAAGGAAAGGTAAGTTAAGCCCTAGGTTCATTGGCCCATATGAAGTTATTGAACGTGTGGGTCCAGTGGCCTATAGGCTAGCCTTACCACCAGAGCTGGACAAGATCCACAATGTGTTCCACGTGTCTATGCTCAGAAGATACCGCTCAGATCCTTCACATGTCATCTCCAGAGAAGAAATTGAAATACAACCGGATTTGACATATGAAGAGGAACCTCTACGGATCCTGGCTTGGGAAGTAAAAGAGTTGAGGAACAAGCAGATTCCACTGGTGAAAGTGCTTTGGAGGCACCACAACACCGAGGAGGCAACTTGGGAAAGTGAAGAGACGATGAGGCAACAGTTCCCTCAACTGTTTGCATCAGGTAAATTTCGTACATTCTACTGTTCCGGTGACCGGTGTCGGTCCGGACAGCTAGAACGTTCGGAAAAATATTTAGACTAAAGTCAGGAATCATAATTAACTCAAATATTAATAAGAAAAATTTAGTAAAAATTTTAGGAATAAAATACAACCGAGTTAAACGAGCCGGTGCCCAAGCGATGGGTAACCAGAGGGAAATTGCGGTTCTCGCAACAAGGAGCCCTAGACCCGGGGGAAAAATTATAAAATAATTTTTGGGACTCCAGAGAAAGATTACTGAGGTTCCCATGGCATTAGAATGCCAAGAAAATACCTAGAAAAATTTTTCAATCGGTACAGACAATTTTGACCCGTTAAGCCAAATGGAGGGCATTTTGGTCATTTCGCCTTCAGAGGTGATTTTTGGCCGACTTGTCTAGTTAAGTAAATAATTAATATGACATAAAATATGAATGAATATTACTAGAAATTAAATTGGAAATGAGTAGTGGAGGAAAGAAAAGAAAAATGAGGAAAAAGGCTTAATTATGACATCAAAATGATGTCATTTAAAAGCCATACCCAATCAAAGTTAAACAACTCTTTTATTAACCAATAAAAGAGACAAGCCAAGACCAAAAAAATTAAAAACACAATCTGCCATCTCCCTCCCCAAACCAGCCGAAACCCGAGCCTTGCCCTAAACCTCCATTAAACCCCACTTCCCAAGCTTGATTCACCCATTTCTACCCAATAAAATCATAACCTAGCTTCACTAAAATTTATCCTAGCACCTTGCATGATCTTTTGGCAGCCAAGAAAAGGAAGAAAAGTGAAGTTTGGGGCTTTGGAAATTCTTCCCATTCAAGGTTAGTGCAACTATAAACATAAAACTCTTAAATTTCATGATTTTGGACTTGAACTTAGTAAGACTTGTAATTTAAATGAACAAAAACCTATGTGTATGAGCACTTGAATTTCGGCTGCCCTAGTAAAGGAACAATAATGGAGTGTTTTGATGGTTTTAATGGACTTAGAATGAATTGGAGATTATGTTTAAGTTACATACCTACATAGATAATGAATTAGTGTGCTTAACCAAGGTGTATGGGTAATTTGGAATGGAAACTAGGGTTTTGAGGGTGAAAATGTAGACTTGGCTTATGAAATTGTTAAAGGACATTCTAATGGTCAATTAGTGACCATTTGAGGAAATTTAACCATAATTTGGACTGAAAAATAGCTTGGCAAAGAGAGTGACTATGCTGCCTAGGGACAGCAGTAAAGGTGACTGAAATTTCAGTCCAATTACACAGCCATAACTTTGGCTGTGTTAGTCCAATCGGTGTTTGACAATTGGACATGAAACTAGGCTTATAATGGCACATTTTTGCTGAAGAAACCATGCCCAAAAGACCAAAGCAAGAGGACCAAAACTTGGCCCCAATCCGGATACCCTGCAACTGATTCTGCAGAATTGACCAAATGAACAGTAACTGTTCATTTGGCCATAACTCACTGTAGATTTGGTCAATTGACCTGAAAGTTTTATAGCAACAAGTTAAGACATAGACAAACAACTTTCATGAAGGAACCTACCCCAAATTATGGCCAGAACCTAACCCAAATGGCAGTGGAAGTCACTGTTCATGTTACTATAGATATGGTAATTTCTGCAGATTGGGAATCCGGCCAGCTGTAGTTTTTGGACCATATCTGGAGTTACAAAACTCTAAATGGAGTGATTCAAAAAAGGAAATTCAACTAGACAAAATAAGGAACAACTTTAATGTTTTACATTTCTTCAAATTCCCACAGCAACAGTGTCCAATGGAACAGTGAAATTGACTCACAAAAATTGAAAATTCTGCTTCTGTTGGTTTAAACTTTGAAATGGTATAAATGCTTAATGCCAACAAGTTTGGAATGCCAAATGTGGTATGTTGAGAGTGCCAAAGTCAATGTACATATTTTTATTCTAAAAGTCAACATTTTTTTTGACCAATAAGATGAATAGTGACACCAAAAATTTGAAATTCACAAATTGAAGAATTTAAAAGTTTCAAATGCCCTAGTATACCTAACAAGATTGGTTTGGATAGTTTGGCATGCCAATAGGGTTCAGTTAGCAGTACTGCACATGGCAATATGCCATTCTGTGATTTCATGGCTTTTAGCCATTCTGACTTTGTATTGAGACTTGGCCTTGTGCCTGATATTACTTACAGCTTGTTAGCTGTTCTGTTGCACACCGGGAGATGCATATGTGACCGATGGTGTGACGGCCCGAGGTACTAGGTGCCAGTGCCAGTTTATCCGTTATCCAGTCCAGTCATCTTGTGTAGGTTACTTGGGCAACCAAATGAATAAAAGTGAACAACGTTAATGAAAAAAATGAATATACCAATACCAAACAAAGAAAGCATACACATTCTATACACATTTATTTTCTTGCTATTTTCTTTTATTATATTATTGCACCACTAAGCATTATTGCTTAGCGCGTTGCTTTTGCCACGCGTAGGTACTGGAGATCCCGATCGTGAGCCCAGTAGACCACAGATTGGGTGAGTCCATCCTGCAGTTCTGCACAGTGTCCGTGTCACCTCGTCACCTGCAGTGCATTGGTAGGACACTAGATGTCATTTTATCATTTTGTAATTAAATTTTTATTTTCTCATATGTATTTGGGATTTATGTAATATATTTTGAGGTACATGTAAATAATAAAGATTTATGGTTATGTATGGGAGTAATTTGAATATTTCATTGTTGTTTATATATGAGAACCCTGAGAAAGGGATGTTTGAGAAATGAAAATGTTGTTGAGACCTGAAATTGAAAAATTGTTGAGATCTTGATATTGAGTTTTGTGATGATATTGGAGTTGAGAATGAATGAATTTATTTATTGGAAGTGTTTTTAACAGGTTCCGAAGAACGGTTTTCTCCATTTTTAGCGGCAGACTCCGGAATTTCTATAAAATTTTCGGAACCTCAAATAAATAAAAATTTTGCTAAATGGCTTAAATAAAGTATATTTCATAAATGATATGCAAAAGCATGATATAAATTAAGTAAGGTATATTTGTCACACCCTACCCCTCTGTAAGGTATAACATGATCCCGTAGTGTACCTAATGAATTACCAACTCCGTCTACTGATAACCCATTAAATACACTACAAGGGATTTTAAAAACTTTTCTTACTTCTTTACAGATGGTGAGCACTATTTACAGTATTAAAAACTTTGGTGAATCAAGTGAAACAACTAACTCTTTTGGTTTATTTGGAATTTCAGAAAATTTTGGCAGAGTGCCATTTGTATTTTGGACAAAACAGTTCTTGTAAAACACAGAAAGCACACTACAATATATTTCCAAATCTCAACTCCAGTACATTTCTCAACACAATAATTTATCAACTCAATTCCATAGAAACTTTTCAAAGTCTGAGATAAGGAAATATAATATAGCTTTTACAATCCAAAACAACTCATAATCATTTTACAAGCTTAAGTCATAATTTGAATTTACAATCGCCAAAACCAAAAACAAAATATACATACGATGTCATACATTACAAGACAAAATGCAAAATATTGGTATACTCATTATACTGTAATCCTCACTGGATGTATATGCGGCCTAGTCACGCCTGCCTGTCTCTCTACTGCGATAAAGAATGAAAGCTATCATTGAGACAATGTCTCGCAGTGCACAACATTAACCAAATACAACTTTAAATCACAACTCATAAACCATATAAATAGTGGATACGTAAAACCATAGTTAAATTCAAGACAAAGGATGTCATAAGGAATTTAAACTCCAATTCACAAATTATCAAAATTCATAATAACACAATTTAGTCAAATAGTTTAAGAATACCATATTGCCAATTCATACACAATTTGATCAAATAACTGAACTATACAGTTTTGCAAATCAATAACACAATTCGATCAAATAACTGAATAATATCGTTTTGCAAATCAATAACACAATTCGATCAAATAACCGAAGAATACAGTGTTGCCAATCAATATCACAATTTAAGTCATGACACAATTTTTTTCGTACATGCCGTGTTGTACACCACGACAAGACATGCTCACCCCAATAATCGAAATCAATGAGGGAGGAAGCTAGCTATATAATGAGAACTCATCCACACTCACCTGAGACTGGGAAGTCAAGAGGGAGGAACATAATCATACTCACCCCAGACTAATAAGTCAAAGAGGGAGGAATATATCACACTCACCCCATTAATGGAGGAGGAACATAGTATCAGTGTCATGCCAATTGTGAGTCAAAACAATTCCAAACATTTTATTCAATGATCCGTAAGAATCCAATAAATTTCCAAAGTTGTAATTTCATTCACAAAATGGCAACACAATTCGTAATTCACTTCAATTTCCACAAAAACCATTTACAGTGCTTTTCAATCAATAAGTATCCATCAATGTCATTCAAACAATTTTTCACAGTTTCAAACCATTCACAATATTTTTCAATCAGTAAGTGTCCATCAAACACATTTTCACAATTTAAAACAATAATATCCAAATAGTCAATATTTATTTCAATTGAAAATAATTTAAAAGAAACAGTTGTTGTGCACAAACACAATTTAAAACAATAATATACAATAGTTATAATTCATTTCAATTGAAAAATTCAAAAGAAATAGCCGTTGTGCACAAACCTCTGATGACTGTCTCCTTGTCTTGAATAAGTATATCTTTACCTTTTGCTGAGTCCTTGTTAACTGAGAAACACAATTCGAAGTGTTTCAGTATCAAATTAAATTGTCTCTATCGATGGTGTTTGGTAAATAATGCACTGAACTCAATTATTCACTTAATCACCTAATATACCGACCCTCATTGCGTTTTAGGTAAATTAGGTTTTAGTGTCGTTATTATGTCACACTCGATAGGGTTTTAGGTTTGGTACGTTTTACCAAAGTCATTTCCTTGTTTAGTGCATTTTAGTGCAAATTGCTGGATTCCGGAACACTGGTTTGACCTAACCGGACGATCTAGTTCCCTCAGTTTTCGGGTCTCGGTTGAAACTACAAACTTGTAGATCTAGGTCTTATTGCACGCGGTGCAAAATTTCAGGTCAATCCGAGTTAAGTAGACCAAGTTATGGTCATTACACTATTGCTGGTCAAGTGGTACCATTTTAGGTCAAATTGGTCAATTCTGGTTCGGCCAGTTTTTGGACCCGAACTTGTGCAAGTTGTTTGACTTGCTTATGGTCATTTCTGGGCTTTGGTGTCTTCATAATACTTGTAGGTATGGGTCTTAACTATTCTTGGTTAAAATTTCAGGTCAATTGGACCTGTTTTGAGTGAGTTATGGCCTAAACACTAACTGCTGCCCAAATGGTCAGTTTTCAGGTTTCAATTGCACTTAATCCGAATTGGTCATTTTTTTATGTCACCTTGCAAGCAGAATTTTGGTATGCTTTCTCAATGAAAGTTGGCACATTTTGTGCCTAGTTCCACCTCCAATTGGTCTCATACCAATTGGAGTCACACAATTCCATTTATAGCCTAAAACATATACTGCCCTTAACACATTTTAAAAGCATCAATCCAATTACACATTCAACAATTGCATCTTTACTTCCCAAACCATTTTGCACTTATACCATATCATGCTCATTCAATAGTTTACATTATAGCAACCTTGGGCAGAATACCATGAGCTTATATACACCATAGATAACTCCTAATTTACAATATCCAATTCTAAACAATTTTCCATATATTATTCCTAACCAATACATACAATTTACACTACCAATTTACCTACATTATCACCATTATTTCATATACATATGCTGCCATTTTTTTGTACCATAATTCAACCACTTTTCATGAACTTAAACATTACCAATCTTCACCATGAGGCTGCCCAAGTAACACATATACATCAAGCTTCCATTTTAACTTTTCAAACTTACAATTCAAACTATATACATGGTAAATCATTCCTATACATTTAAACACTTAATTCAACACCTCAAAACACCATTTACATGAAGAAATAATTCATTAACCTTGATATTCCATGGCTGCCAAAAACAGTACCTTCCAATAACTCATCAATTCTTCCAATTTCTTCCATAAATCAACTCCTCTCAACACTAACACAAACTTTAATGAAGCAAAAATGGAAAACAAGCACTTACCTATCTTTGAAGCTTGTTAAATCTTCTTCAAATCTCCCTTTTGCTCCCAAAATGCTGCCCAAGATGTGTACTTCAACTTTAGTGAAGACAACTTCCAAGAACTATGGCTAAAAATGGAGTGCATGAAGGTTGAGTGGGGTTTGGCTATGGAGTTTTAAATGGTGGTTCACTTCGGCCATGGATAACAATTTGAAGAATGAGATGATTTTTAGTGGAGAAATCTGTCCACAAGTTTTATAGGTGTCCCACAATTCATGGTTAGTGGAGCACTAACTTTGGATTAATGTTTAATTAATTTCCAAGTTCCATAATTTGCAAATTTGCCACCAAACTTTCACTATTTATATTTCATTTCTATTTTTCATTTTTCATGCAGTTTTCAAACTTTAATTTCATTTATTTTTCATGGACATTTAGGTCAAAAACCAACTCGGAGTGTCAAATGACCACAATGCCCCTGTTCGGGTTGCATTCCCGATTTTTCGGTAACACCGGGTTTTGTCCGTTTTTCGATTTCTCACTTTTCTTTGTACCAATTATTTAATTTTTCTTTGATCTTTCTAATGATATTTATACTTCAATTGATGTCTCTTTAAGTCCAAAAAAAATATTTTCCAGGGTTTCCCGCAGTCCAGGGCTAGTCAACGGTCCACGCTGTGACTTCCCGGTGCGGTCACCCATCGCCGTTTCCTACTGCTTAACTTGATCACATTTCTTTGCTATCATTTTTCCTTTGTTTTTCTTGTACTTTCTTTTCTTGTATTTCATTATTTTATGTCTCCTCACTCATATTGAAGTACGATTCTAGGCATCCTAGCTGTCCGGACAACACTGGTCACCGGAGCAGCAGAACGCACTACCGAACATAGGGGTGTTACAATATTAGAGTGTGCCAGTACACCGTGTGGCATTACTTACTCGGATATACTGTACACGGGTAAGGGGAATCACATAAACATTTAAATCAACACCCCAAATCACCAATTACATAAAGAAAACAAGTTACATATTAAACTTCCATGGCTGCCGAAATGGAGCAGCACCCTAACTTACTAAACTTCAACTTTTCTTCCATATATCAACTTATCTCAACACCCACACAAACTTTAACAAAGAAAAGTTGAAGAAATGGATACTTACCTCTTGTGAGTATGACCAAACTTCACCTATTCCTCTTGAAATTACTATCAAATTCTTGCTTGCAAGGTGGGGATAAACTTTAATGAAAACAAGTTGTGGAAAGCATGGCTTAATCATGGAGATTTGAGCTTGGAAAGTGGGTGGCCATGGATGAAAGCTTGGGAGGATTTTCGGCTGGTTTGTTTGGGAGGTTGAAGATGACAGATTTTCTGTTCCAATATACTATATTATATGTCCATTAACTTCACTTAGTGGAGCACTAAGTATGGTTAAAGTATTAATTAATCCAAAGTTTCTAATTTCCCACATTTTCCTCATATCTTTACTATTTAGATTATGTACCACCATTTTAATTTTTCATGATATTTTCCAAGTGTAATATCATTTATTTTTCATGGACATTTAGGTAAAAAGGCAACTCGAGATGTCAAATGACCACAATGCCCCTACTCAGGTTGCATTCCCTGTCACACCCTACCCCTCTGTAAGGCATAACATGATCCCATAGTATACCTAATGAATTACCAACTTCGTCTACTGATAACCCATTAAATACACTACAAGGGATTTTAAAACTTTTCTTACTTCTTTTTACAATGGTGAGCACTATTTACAGGTGTTCCAAATTTTTTTAACTGAAGTGAAACAACTAACTCATTTGAATTATTAGTAATTTCTGTAAAAATTTTGGCAGAGTGCCATCTGTATTTTGAATAAAATAGTTCTTCAAAAACCTGTAAAAAGCACTTCAAATATATTTCTCAATCTCAAACTCCAACATTTAATCAACACAATATGCTTCTCAACTCAAATCCATAATAATTTTTCAGTATTTTCAAAGGCTGAGATAAAAGAAATATAGTACAAATTTTACAAGCCAAAATAATTCACAATTTATTTTACAACTTCAATGTACAATTTTAATTTACAACTGCTCAAAACCAAGAACACTATATACATACAGTGAACATACAATGCAATACAAAATGCAAAATATGGTATACTCAATATACCCGATGATCTCTCAGTGTAGTACTAACAGCCTAGTCTGCTGCTCTGTCAGTCTGTCTACCTGCGACAGCAATGAAATGAAGGAACGGAAGCGTGAAAAACACAAGTTTATACCATTGAATTCTAAAATTTTCACCTAGGGTCACATGCACCATGCAAGATTTATTTTTATCTATTTGATTTCAATGATAAACAACATATTAAAACTCTTTTAATATGTTTTTGGATCTGTATTTGCCATTTAAGATTTTAAAATTAATCAGATTAATTTTAGAACCCTAGATTAAATCAAGAACGATTACACTAACCTCTTGATGCCCGCAAATGTCTGCGCTTTGAGATTCGTCTTGAGACACGGATGTTGTCCTCTAGCTTGTCCACACCAAGAACACCTATGGCAGCCCTTGAACAGCTTCTAAAACCTTTTCTATTAATTATAAATTCAAGTTCTGCTTTTTAAGAGATTAGAGATGTAAACAGGACACTAGAAACAATTCCTAGTGTTCTTAATTCAAGAGATTGATGGCTAATCTCTTTGAATTGATAAGAGATGAAGAAGAATAGATGAAAACCCTCAAAGTGGCGTGACAAAGGAGAGGAGTGGCTGCTGGTTGTGTTTTATTTTCTCATAACAACACTTAAATAGCTAGGTTAACACATTAAACCCTTGCCACATGTCACCCTTTGATTAGCTCTAGGTTTAAGTGACCCAATCACATTATGCCAAGTGTCAAACTTATATTTAATCTTGATTTTAATCATCTTACATGATTAAAAAACATTTGGCAAGCTTATGTGTAATCCCATGTGTCACCATCTCATGGTGCCACATGTCACACTGCAAAATGACCAAAATGCCCCTGTGTCTTAATTTTGAGTTCTCAACCCAAAATAATTATTTTTCTTCTTCTAATTAATTTATATCAAATATAAATTAATTAATTAATCTCTATTAATTAATTTCTCATTAATTAAATTCATATTTAAACACTTTAAATATAAATTTAACTTATATTATACATCCAATAATCTAGATTTGGTTTCAAGTCATGCTAGGGACTTTGCAATCTAATTGCAAACCAAACCTATTTAATTAATCAATTAAACTCTTTAATTAATTAATTAAATCATATTTAAATAGGTGATAACTTGTGTATGTGTGTGACTTACTAGGCTCATCACTAATTGGCAATGAGACATGATATCAACTCTTAATATCATCAGAACTCTTTCTTACCATAAATGATTTCTCTAAATCATTTTATGAACCTCATAGACCATGGTTAACACCTAGCATAGCATGCCATGGCCACCCAATTAGTAATAAGGTTTACCTTAAATGAACCTATAATCATATGTTACCATGCACTAGAATCCTCTCATTACAAAATCCCAACTCAAGTTGGAGTCATGGTTTATGTCAAACTCCATTTGCTATGAATATTATGTTCTCTTTTAATTCCAGTTCTTGATTAAAAGATTTTCTCATCGAAACTCTTTTCGAATAAATCTATCTGTCTGCCAGGAACTTGAAACATCAAGAACAATTAAATGAACATAGGATTTTATCTCTATTTACTTAGAGGAACAGATTCCATCTTGATCAACACCTACCTCCATATATAACTAGTAGGAGCCAACACATGCCCATATACCCATATACAGTACAAGTATGAAAGCAGTATCAAACTCAAACCACCTAAATACAAGATAATCTGTGCTATCTCAGTCTAAAGATTATATGCATCGATATGAATTATGACAAAACATTGACAAGAGTAAACTCCATGTGCTTGTCATAAGTGTCACCAGTTGACCTACTTATCATTTATAAGTGCCTATCATGTTTGTTATATGGCATGAGACTCACCATTCCATCTTATTTATATCTCATATAAATAACTTGGGAACAAACATGAATACAATCTTTACGATAAGTCATGTCCTTATTATGAAGTATCCTCGATTGTGAACCTATTTATGATACTTTGTGCTAGAAATATTGTCACTCATATTCTTAACAACTTAAGAATAATATTTCTAACAAAATATCAATGGACCTTTTCTATTACACATAAATATATTATGTAAACGGAAAAGTGAAAATGCCTTTTATTAATAAAATATGTACAAGATACGTACTAAATGATATGCTCTAGGGCATACTACTAACAATCTCCCACTAGCACTAGAGCCATTCATTACAATACCTTAGACCCATCTTCTCAAGATGTTAGTCTAACTGAGCTTGTGACAAAGGCTTAGTGAATGGATCAGCTGAATTTTTCAGCTGATGTTATTTTTCTGCATGACTATATCGCCTTGCCCAACTATATATCTGATAATGTGGTAGTGCCTTTCTATGTGTTTGGATTTTGGGTGAGACCTTAGTTCCTTAGCCTGTATGACTGCTCCATTATTGTCACAGTGTATTGGAACTGCTGACTCAATGGAAGGAACTACTGTAAGTTCTGTCACGAACTTCTTTATCCAAACAGCTTCCTTTGCAGCATCTGATGCAGCAATATACTCAGCCTCTGTAGTGGAATCTGCAGTCGTGCTCTGTTTGGAACTCTTCCAACTGACTGCACCTCCATTACAAATGAACACATATCCAGAGGTAGACTTTCTATCATTGATATTTGATTGAAAATCAGAATCAGTATAACCATCTAATTGCAAGTCTCCACCTCCATAAATCAAGAATAAATCCTTAGTTCTTCTCAAGTACTTAAGAATATTCTTGTGACTATCGATGTTCCAAACCTGGATTGGATTGATACCTGCTAGTCAAACTAACAGCATATGCGATATCCGGCCTAGTACACAACATTGCGTACATTAAACTTCCAATAGCCGAAGCATATGGAATCCTGGCCATCTTATCTCTTTCTTCAGGTGTCTTTGGAGACATCTCTTTAGAAAGGTGGACACCATGTCTCACTGGTAACAATCCTCTCTTGGAATCAAGAATGTTAAACCTCTTTAACACCTTTTCCAAGTATAGACTTTGGGATAAACCAATTATTCTTTTCGCTCTATCTGTATAGATGCGAATTCCAAGAATATAGATTGCCTCCCCTAAGTCTTTCATGGAGAATGTATTTGACAACCATACCTTTATAGTCGTCAACATACCTGTGTCATTACCCATCAAAAGTATGTCATCCACATATAAGACAAGGAAAGTGATAGCACTGTCACTAACCTTCTCATATACACATGGCTCATCCTCATTTTTGATAAAACCAAAGGATTTAATGGCTTCATCAAAACAGATGTTCCAACTCCTCGAAGCTTGTTTCAACCCATAAATGGATCGCTTTAGCTTGCATACCTTGGAACCATCTTGGGATTCAAATCCCCTAGGTTGTTCCATGAAAATGTTTTCTTCAATGTATCCATTGAGAAAAGCTGTTTTGACATCCATCTGCCAAATCTCATAATCATAGTATGCAGCTATTGCTAGTAAAATCCTAATTGATTTAAGCATGGCAACAGGCGAGAAAGTCTCCTCATAGTCGATTCCTTGCCTTTGGCGAAACCCTTTCGCTACTAGCCTTGCCTTATAGGTCTCTACCTTTCCATCAGAATCAATTTTCTTCTTGAAAACCCATTTGTTCCCTATAGGTATAATACCTTCAGGTGGGTCAACAAGATCTCAAACTTGATTCTTATACATGTAATCAATCTCGGATTTCATAGCATCAATCCATTTTGAAGAGTCTATATATGATATAGCTTCTTCATAGGTAAGTGGATCATCTCCATGATCTACTTCTTCATGAGTAGACAACTCTTGTTTTTCTTCATGAAGAAAACCATATCTCACTGGTGGGTGAGATACCCTGGTTGTTCTACGAGGAACAGCTATAGATGTTTCATCAATGGTATTGGTTGACTAGATGGATCTATATCCATCTGATCTATTGGTTGGTCAGAATTCTCCAATTCTAACTCTATTTGCCTTCCTTTGCCTCCTTCTTGAGCAAACTGTTGTTCAAGAAATGTGGCATCTCTACTTATCACAACCTTTTGTGAAGTGGGCAAATAAAAATAATATCCAAAACTATCTTTTGGATATCCAACAAATCGACCTTTTTCTGATCTGGTCTCCAATTTATCGTTGTTGACTTTTGTTATAAGTTGGACAACCCCAAATCTTAACATGCTTAAGACTTGGTTTTCTTCCATGCCATATCTCATAAGGTGTGGAAGAAACTGATTTTGATGGAATCCTATTCAGAATATACAAAGCTGATTCTAATGCAAATCCCCAAAAGGAGATTGGCATATTAGTATAGCTCATCATACTACGTACCATATCCAATAGGGTACGATTTCTCCTTTCAGATACACCATTCAGCTGTGGCGTTCCTGGAGGAGTCAGCTGAGAAACAATGTCATGCTCTCTCAAGTATTCATCAAATTCAGTACTCAAATATTCACCTCCACGATCTGATTGAACAGCTTTAATATTCTTTCCTGTTTGATTTTCTACTTCAGATTTAAATTCTTTGAACTTTTCAAAAGATTTATGTTTGTATTTCATCAAATACAAATACCCAAACCTTGATTTATCATCAGTAAAGGTAATAAAATAATGAAAACCCCCTCTAGCCATTTCTTTAAATGGACCGCATACATCACTATGTATTAGCTCCAAAATATTTTTAGCCCTTAGCCCCTGTCCAACAAAGGGTGATCTAGTCATTTTGCCCTGAAGGCAAGATTTACAAGTTGGAGTAGGCTCAGAGCCCAATGAGGATAGAATCCCCATTTTCTCCAATTTTGCAATCCTATCTTCTGCAACATGACATAACCTTAAGTGCCAAATATATTTTGAACTTGAGTTGGTTTTCACCATGGCATTGTATTCATTTAGATTGCTATACTCTGGCCAGTGGAAACACTTTCTTACTGGCAATGGAAACACTTTCCTGTTGGCAATGGAAACACTTTCCTTTGCCTCCATCAGCTTTAGTCTTCCTTTTCTGTTTAGCTATTTTCTTGGAAGGACCAGGAATCTGAGGTTTCTTTTTCTTATTGCCCTTCTTCTTGTTGGACTTTCCAGCAGAAGAAGATGCAACCAAAGCTACCTCTTTTCCTTTATTACCTGGCATATTCTTTTGGGCAATAACCAGCATGTTAAGTAAACCAGCTAAGGTGCATTCCTGTTTAGTCATATGGAAATTTGTCACAAAATTCCCAAAAGACTCAGGAAGGGACTGAAGGATCAAATCCGTCTGTAGTTGGAAATCCATGTTAAAGTCAAGATGTTCCAACTGCTCAATCATCCGAATCATCTTGTGGACATGATCCCCAACATTCTGTCCCTCAGACATCCTCATACGGAATAACTGTCTAGATATCTCATACCTAGCATTCCTGCTGTGCTCACCATACAACTCTTGTAGGTGAAGGAGGATCTCACTCGCACTCTGCATGTTCTCATGTTGCTTCTGTAACTCATTACTCATGGAAGCAAGCATGTAACACTTAGCTCTCATATCATGCTCCTTCCACTTGTCCAAAGTTTCATGTTCCTCTTGTGTGGCCTCTGGAGGTAAGGGACCAGGAACATTTGAATCTAGAATATATCCTATATGTTCAAGGTTCAGGACAAGTTTCAAATTTCTTAACCAATCAGACAGATTAGGTCCTGTCAACCTATTGTGATCAAGTATGCTTGCAAGGATATTGGATGGTGGTGGTTGTTTTGTGCTCATTTTTATCAGAAAATTAAGCTGAGAAAATAACCAGATTAATTAGTAAATGTATCATGTAATTAACCAAAATGATTATGGTCTTTTAATCAAATTGGTCCTCCCACTAACTTAGCGAATCCTACACTTCCAAAGTAGGAAACGGAAATCCTAGTTGGATGGATTTCTAGTGGGTGATTGAATTCTTATAATTCTATTGATCATCCTCAGGTACATCCATTATTGGAATTACAATAAACTATAAGTGAGCAACACCTTGCCCATCACATCTCATGTGAGGTTCAATCCTTTACCTAGCCCCTAATGCTCAAAATCTCAGGTACATCCATTATTGACTTATCTTGCATTAGTTAAGTTGATCCCATTGAGCCAGTAATTATGCAAATAATTTTAATGTCCTCGGTACATCCAATATTGGCCACCAAACCATTTACATATTTACAACATCTCATGCTTAACAATTATTCTTAAGAAAATCTCTTAAATTAATTGCATCTCATGCAACTATTTAAAATTTCTTAAAATAATTGCCCCAATGGAGGGCCTATGTTATAATTACTTTAATTATAGCATTTCCAACTTAATCATTTGTTTGGAAGATTTTATGGTCATTCTAATTACTATTAAGGTCTCATTTTGCACATTATCCATTTAGCATGCATATATCATATAATTGCATACATTCCCATACATCTCATGCATTCATGGATAAGCAGTAAATATGGTATGATCATGGACTTTCTAAGGGATTCAATTCTGAGCCACCAAGAATTGAATCAGGGCATTTCATTCATTTTACAAGAGTTGCTGAAGGAGTACATAATCAACACTTGATCTTGAATTCCTCCCACTGGTCCCAACAATGCTCTTGACCTCCTTGAACTTCTTGCAATCCAATATTACATAGTAATCCTTGGCATACCAAGGCGAATTTGCAAGAACTTAAATAAATGAAATTACAACCCAAAAATTATTACAAACTTAATAATACATGCCCAAAATAAATTAAAATAAATTAATTAATTTACAAACCCAAAGAAACATAAAAGAAATAAATCCAATCACATTGGTCTTTTATAGTCCATGATCATCCATCATGCATATCACTATTTAACAACTAAATAAAACATACATACTTAAATTAAATTGAATATCTCATATTCAACTTAAAAATCCAGATTTGAATATGATTCAAATAAATTTAAAAATTCAGATTTGAATCTCATTCAAACAAATTTAAAAATTCAGATTTGAATCACATTCAAACAACTTTAAAAATTCAGATTTGAATCACATTCAAACATTTTTAAAAAAATCAGATTTGAATCACATTCAAACATTTTTTAAAAAATTAGATCTGAATTTTATTCAATCAATTTTAAAAAATCAGATTTAAATATGATTCAAACAACTTTAAAAATTCAGATTTGAATCACATTCAAACAACTTTTAAAATTCAGATTTGAATCACATTCAAACAATTTTTAAAATTTTGATTTGAATCATAATTTAATTGTGTGATTAAAATTACTAATTAAACACTTTAATTAGTCAAAGAATAGGCCTTAGATCATACAACATTTGCAGAATTAAAAGCCAAACCTTAAACCACCCATGGAAGCCAAACCATGCGCACCATTGATGGTGTTTTTTTCAAGTATGCCGCCAACTTGCTTTGCAACCAGCAATGAACTTTTGATCTCATGATCAAACACACAATTAAATCATATAATCAACAATCTAAATGGCAAATATAGTGGCTCTGATACCAATTGAAGGAACGGAAGCGTGAAAAACACAAGTTTATACCATTGAATTCTAAAATTTTCACCTAGGGTCACATGCACCATGCAAGATTTATTTTTATCTATTTGATTTCAATGATAAACAAAATATTAAAACTCTTTTAATATGTTTTTGGATCTATATTTGCCATTTAAGATTTTAAAATTAATCAGATTAATTTTAGAACCCTAGATTAAATCAAGAACGATTACACTAACCTCTTGATGCACTGCAGCGTGTCTACGCCTTTGAGATTCGTCTTCAGGACACCAGATGTTGTCCCTCTAGCTTGTCCACACCAAGAACACCTATGGCAGCCCTTGAACAGCTTCTAAAACCTTTTCTATTAATTATAAATTCAAGTTCTGCTTTTTAAGAGATTAGAGATGTAAACAGGACACTAGAAACAATTCCTAGTGTTCTTAATTCAAGAGATTGATGGCTAATCTCTTTGAATTGATAAGAGATGAAGAAGAATAGATGAAAACCCTCAAAGTGGCGTGACAAAGGAGAGGAGTGGCTGCTGGTTGTGTTTTATTTTCTCATAACAACACTTAAATAGCTAGGTTAACACATTAAACCCTTGCCACATGTCACCCTTTGATTAGCTCTAGGTTTAAGTGACCCAATCACATTATGCCAAGTGTCAAACTTATATTTAATCTTGATTTTAATCATCTTACATGATTAAAAAACATTTGGCAAGCTTATGTGTAATCCCATGTGTCACCATCTCATGGTGCCACGTGTCACTGCAAAATGACCAAAATGCCCCTGTGTCTTAATTTTGAGTTCTCAACCCAAAATAATTATTTTTCTTCTTCTAATTAATTTATATCAAATATAAATTAATTAATTAATCTCTATTAATTAATTTCTCATTAATTAAATTCATATTTAAACACTTTAAATATAAATTTAACTTATATTATACATCCAATAATCTAGATTTGGTTTCAAGTCATGCTAGGGACTTTGCAATCTAATTGCAAACCAAACCTATTTAATTAATCAATTAAACTCTTTAATTAATTAATTAAATCATATTTAAATAGGTGATAACTTGTGTATGTGTGTGACTTACTAGGCTCATCACTAATTGGCAATGAGACATTATATCAACTCTTAATATCATCGAACTCTTTCTTACCATAAATGATTTCTCTAAATCATTTTATGAACCTCATAGACCATGGTTAACACCTAGCATAGCATGCCATGGCCACCCAATTAGTAATAAGGTTTACCTTAAATGAACCTATAATCATATGTTACCATGCACTAGAATCTCTCTGTTACAAAATCCCAACTCAAGTTGGAGTCATGGTTTATGTCAAACTCCATTTGCTATGAATATTATGTTCTCTTTTAATTCCAGTTCTTGATTAAAAGATTTTCTCATCAGAAACTCTTTTCTGAATAAATCTATCTGTCCTTGCCCTGAACTTGAAACATCAAGAACAATTAAATGAACATAGGATTTTATCTCTATTTACTTAGAGGAACAGATTCCATCTTGATCAACACCTACCTCCATATATAACTAGTAGGAGCCAACACATGCCCATATACCCATACACAGTACAAGTATGAAAGCAGTATCAAACTCAAACTACCTATATACAAGATAACTGTGCTATCTCAGGTCTAAAGATTATATGCACTGATATGATTTATGACAAAACATTGACAAGAGTAAACTCCATATGCTTGTCATAAGTGTCACTGGTTCGGCCTACTTATCATTTATAAGTGCCTATCATGTTTGTTATATGGCATGAGACTCACCATTCCATCTTATTTATATCTCATATAAATAACTTGGGAACAAACATGAATACAATCTTTCTGGATAAGTCATGTCCTTATTATGAAGTATCCTCGATTGTGAACCTATTTATGATACTTTGTGCTAGAAATATTGTCACTCATATTCTTAACAACTTAAGAATAATATTTCTAACAAAATATCAATGGACCTTTTCTATTACACATAAATATATTATGTAAACGGAAAAGTGAAAATGCCTTTTATTAATAAAATATGTACAAGATACGTACTAAATGATATGCTCTAGGGCATACTACTAACATGAAAAGCTATCACTAAGCCATTTTCTCAGTGGTGCACAACATTAACCAAATACAACTTTAAGTCACAAATCATAAGTCATATAAATAATGGATACTAAAAAACATAGTTAAATTCAAAGACAGTGAATGTCAATAAGAATTTAAACTCCATTTCACAATATCACAATAAATATCAATAAATCATACACATAGCTTAATCATGTTCCAAAGTTCATTTCATCCCAAAAGCCGTTGGCTAGTGAGGAATAACATAGCTAGCTAGCAATAATATGAGTACTCATTCTATTCGTCCTCAACAGGCACACACCTCAACACTTTAGTTAGAGAGGGAATTCAATTCATCCCACTAGACAAGCTAGCTAGGAATTCAATCAATATACATGATAGCTGTGGTTTCAAACCATTTACAATGCTTTTCAACCAATAAGTATCCGTCAGATATCATTCAAACAATTTTTCACAGTTTCAAACCATTTACAATGCTTTTCAAGCAATGAGTATCAATTCAAACACATTTCCACAATTTAAAACAATAATATACAAATAGTCATAATTTATTTCAATTTAAAAATTCAAAAGAAATAACTTTTGTGCACAAACCTCTGATAACTGTCTCTTGGCCTTGACTCAGTGTTTCCTTCCCCTTCCCTGAGTCTTTGCTAACTGAGAAATATAATTTGAAGTGTTTCAGTACTCATTTAAATTGTCTCTAACAATAAGGCTTAATACTTAATTTATTGAATTCTATTATTTCCTTAGTCAACCTAAGATGTTGACCCTCAATGTACTCTAGGTGAAATAGGTTTTAATGTTACCACAATGTCACATTTTGTGGCCTTTTAGTGTTGGTACATGTTACCCAATTCATTTTCATGTATAGTGCATTTTATTGCAATTTGCTAGATTCCGGTATACTAATTTGACCTAGCCGGATTACCTAGTTCCCTCAATTTTCGGGTTTTGGTCAAAACTACAAACTTGTAGTCCTATATCTTATTGCACGCGGGGCAAAATTTCAGGTTATTCTGAGTTATGTAGACCAAGTTATGGTTAATCTACCAATGCCGGTCAGAATGTATCAAAATGGTCACTTTAGTTCACTTTTGGTTCGGCCAATTTTTGGACCTAAACTTGTGCAAGCTATTTGGCTTGGTTCTAGTCATTTCTGGGCTTTAGTGTCTTCATTAGAATTGTAGATATATGTCTTAGATATTCATGGTAAAAATTTCAGGTCAATTGGACCTGTTTTGAGTGAGTTATGGCCAAAATACTAAATGCTACCCAAATGGTCAATTTTCAGGTTTTCAAAGCACTAATCCGGATTTGGTCATTTTTCAAGTCACCTTCCAAGCAGAATTTTGGTAAGCTTCCTTCATGAAAGTTGGCACTTTTTGTGCCTAGTTTCACCTCCAATTGGTTTCATACCAATTAGAGCCACACACTTAAGGTTCTAAGCCAAAACCTACACTGCCCTATTGCACATTGTTCATCACTCATCAATTACACATTTAACACTTCCCAAGTTACACGTCCATGCCAATTCTGGTTTGTACCATAACATAAACACATTTTACTGCACATTGTTGGTCATCTTGGCAGCTTGTAAACACACTCAATATGCACATTATAGTACAGAATTTTCTAAGTCCAAATTACAAACAATTTAACCACATAACCTATCTCATTTACATGTCCAAACTCAAACCTTTATACACAAATAAATGCTGCCATAACAAGCATCATAATTCAACAATATAATTCCATAAACCAACCCATGAAACAACATATTTTGATTTACACTTCAAGTTGCTGATTGTAATCTTCTTCAATTAGCTTTCCAAACTTCCAAAATCAAGTGTACTATCACACATAAAATATCCAATTTATTTCTACACATATAAACACTTATATCAACACTTTAATCTACCATTTACATGCAAGGATAAACTGCTCTCATTGAAGTTCCATGGCTGCCAAAAATATACCTCTCCCTTAACTCATCAAACTTCAAAAATCCTTCCACAATTCAACTACCCATAACATCCATACAAAGTTTAATGAAACAAGCATAAAAAATACATACTTACCACTTTTGAATACCACTTTTGAAACTCTTCAAAACCTCACCAAAACTTGATTTTCTTGCTGCCTATCTGCTGCCCAAGTTGTGTAGAATAATTTTAGTGAAGGAATCAAGTGGAAAAATGGCTTGGATCATGGGAAATGGAAGCTTGGCCATGGACGGCCATGGAGGATTTTCTTAAGAAAATTTTCGGCTGGTTTTTTGGGAGGGTTGAAGAAGATGAAGTTTCTGTCTAAATGAAGGTGTAGTGGTCCACTTAAGTGGAGTAAGTGGAGCACTAAGTGAGGGTTAAATATTTATTTATTCTAAAGTTCCAAATTCTCACATTAAGCTCCTGTCTTTTGCTCTTTGATTTAGGTACCACCAATTTAATTTTTCATGACATTTTCCAAGTGTAATATCATTTATTTTTAATGGACATTTAGGTCAAAAGACAACTCGGGGTGTCAAATGTCCCTGTTCTCGTTGCATTCTTGATTTTTCGGTAACACCGAGTTTTGTCATTTTCTCGATTTTCCATTTTTTCTTTGTACTAATTAATTAATTTTTCTTTGATATTTCTAATGATATTTATGCTTCAATAGATGTCTATTTAAGTCTTAAAAATATTTTCTAGGGTTCCCCACAGTCCAGGGCTAGTCAACGGTCCACGCCATAACTTCCCGGTGCGATCACCCATCGCTAGGGTTCTCGGCTCGTTTAACTTGGTTACATTTCATTGCTATCATTTTTCTTGTATTTTCTTTTCTTGTATTTCATTATTTTATGTCTCCTCATCCATATCTAAGTGTAGTTCTAGGCATCCTAGCTGTCTAGACAACACTGATCACAGGAACAGTAGAATGCACTACCGAACATATCCTAGGTTTAATTGATCCAATCACATTGTGCGAAGTGTCAAACCTATATTTAATCTTAATTTTAATCATCTTACATGATTAAAAGACATTTGGCAAGCTTATGTGTAGTGCCATGTGTCATCATCTCATGGTGCCACATGTCACCCTGTCAAATAACCAAAATGCCCCTGTGTCTTAATTTTGAGTTCTCAACCCAAAATAATTATTTCTCTTCTTCTAATCAACTTATATCAAATATAAATCAATTAATTAATCCTTATTAATTAATTTCTCATTAATTAAATTCATATTTAAACACTTTAAATATAAATTTAACTTATACTATATGTCTAATAATCTATATTTGGTTTCAAGTCATGCTAAGGACTTTGCAATTCAATTGCAAACCAAACCTATTTAATTAATCAATTAAACTCTTTAATTAATTAATTAAATCATATTTAATTTGGCGATTACTTGTCTATGTGTATAACTTGCTTGGCTCATCACTAATTGGCAATGAGATATGATATCAACTCTTAATATCATCAGAACTCTTTCTTACCATAAATGATTTCTCTAAACCATTTTATGCATCTCATAGACCATGGTTAACACCTAGTATAACATGCCATGGCCACCCAATTAGTAATAAGGTTTACCTTAAATGAACCTATAATCATATGTTACCATGCAATAGAATCTCTCTGTTACAAAATCCCAACTGAAGCTGGAGTTATGATTTATGTCAAACCCCATTTGCTATGAATATTATGTTCTCCTTTAATTTCAGTTCTTGATTAAAAAGATTTTCTCATCAGAAACTCTTTTTTGATTAAATCTATCTGTCCTGGCCAGGAACTTGAAAAATCAAGAACAATTGAATGAACATAGGATTTTATCTCTATTTACTTAGAGGAATAGATTCCATCTTGATCAACACCTACCTCCATATATAACTTGTAGGAGCCAACACATGCCCATATACCCATACACAGTACAAGTATGAAAGCAGTATCAAACTCAAACCACCTATATATAAGATAACTGTGCTATCTCTGGTCTAAAGATTATATGAACTGATATGATTTATGATAATACATTGACAAGAGTAAACTTCATGTGCTTGTCATAAGTGTCACTGGTTCGGCCTACTTATCATATATAAGTGCCTATCATGTTTGTCATATGGCATGAGACTCACCATTCCATCTTATTTATATCTCATATAAATATCTTGGGAACAAACATGAATATAATCTTTCTGGATAAGTCATGTCCTTATTGTGAAGTATCCTCGATTGTGAACCTATTTATGATACTTTGTAGTAGAAATACTGTTACTCATATTCTTAACAACTTAAGAATAGAATTTCTAACAAAATATTAATGGACCTTTTATATTACACATAAATATATTATGTAAATGGAAAAGTGGAAATACCTTTTATTAATAAAAACATGTACAAGATACATACTAAATGATATGCTCTAGGACATACTACTAACATAAATGATATTACAAATGTCGAGGAAAAATTTAATTAATTGATAAAAGTGAAAATAAAAATTTAAAATAGATAGTGTGAAAATTTAAGAAATCGTCCAAGCGGTATTTCCAAAAAAGAGGGACTTTAACACAAAGAGGGGCGTTTTGGTCATTTATCACCTAAAGTTGGCTTTTGACCAAAAAGTCCATTCAAAAAGAGTGATTTTAAAATTTAGAAAACCCATAAAAATCCCATGAAAATATGAAATTTTAAGTAGTGTAATTAAGGAAAGTTAAGTGGGGTTAATTAGAAGTTTTAAAACCTTGATTATTATATCAATAAACAAAGGTTAGTGTGTGGGGTGGGGGGGGGGGGGGCGGGGAAGGTGGGTGTTAAAAGGCTAAGTGGACAGAATTCTCCACTCAAAGCTCTCTTCTCCCTCATTTTTCTCAAAGTGCCGAAACCTATCCCATTGTCCCTCCATAGCATTTCTTACATGTAAGCTAAATCTCCCCATCCTTCCACCTAAAATCACAAATTTCTTCAATTAAAGTTAGTCTCCACACCTTGGGGAGTTAGTAGGCAGAAAAAGGAAGCATAAATTGTGAAGTTTTACAAGCTAAGAAATCACAAGTTAAGGTTAGTGCATAATTTCTCCCCCTATCTTAGTGATATGTTGAATTAAAGTTAAATTGAGTTGAAATGCTAAAGAAATTTGAGAAATTGATGGGTAATTTTGGGTTTCCCAATTCGGTAGCCATGGGACATTTGGGGAATTGATTTGTTTTTACATGAAAATGGTGATTGGTAATGTTAATTAAGGCAATTTCATGAATTAGGATAAATTTATATGTGGGTGTTTGAGGATTGATTATGAATTAGGGTTTGTAACTATGAATTTGGGGATTTTGTTTGAGGCTTGAAACTGTTCAATTAGCAGCCTTGATGAGTATGGTTATTGATTAATTTAGACATATAATTTGTGAATTATAATGTTGATTAAGGTGACTAAGAGTATAAGAATTTTATTGCATGTATATTCTTGATTTTGACACTCTAAATTAGGGCTTTGAACTAAATTGGCAGCCTTGAGGAGCTTAGTGTTAGTAGTATGCCCTAAAGCATATCATTTAGTATGGATCTTGTACATATTTTTATTAATAAAAAGCATTTTCACTTTTCCGTTTACATAATATATTTATGTGTAATAGAAAAGGTCCATTGATATTTTATTAGAAATATTATTCTTAAGTTGTTAAGAATATGAGTGACAATATTTCTAGCACAAAGTATCATAAATAGGTTCACAATCGAGGATACTTCATAATAAGGACATGACTTATCCAGAAAGATTGTATTCATGTTTGTTCCCAAGTTATTTATATGAGATATAAATAAGATGGAATGGTGAGTCTCATGCCATATAACAAACATGATAGGCACATATAAATGATAAGTAGGCCGAACTAGTGACACTTATGACAAGCACATGGAGTTTACTCTTGTCAATGTTTTGTCATAAATCATATCAGTGCATATAATCTTTAGACCGGAGATAGCACAGTTATCTTGTATATAGGTAGTTTGAGTTTGATAATGCTTTCATACTTGTACTGTGTATGGGTATATGGGCATGTGTTGGCTCCTACTAGTTATATATGGAGGTAGGCGTTGATCAAGATGGAATCTGTTCCTCTAAGTAAATAGAGATAAAATCCTACGTTCATTTAATTGTTCTTGATGTTTCAAGTTCCTGGCCAGGACAGATAGATTTATTCAGAAAAGAGTTTCTGATGAGAAAATCTTTTTAATCAAGAAATGGAATTAAAAGAGAACATAATATTCATAGCAAATGGAGTTTGACATAAACCATGACTCCAGCTTGAGTTGGGATTTTGTAACAAAGAGATTCTAGTGCATGGTAACATATGATTATAGGTTCATTTAAGGTAAACCTTATTACTAATTGGGTGGCCATGGCATGCTATGCTAGGTGTTAACCATGGTCTATGAGGTTCATAAAATGATTTAGAGAAATCATTTATGGTAAGAAAGAGTTATGATGATATTAAGAGTTGATATCTTGTCTCATTTCCAATTAGTGATGAGCCAAGTAAGTCACACACATACACAAGTTATCACCTAATTAAATATGATTTAATTAATTAATTAAAGAGTTTAATTGATTAATTAAATAGGTTTGGTTTGCAATTAGTTTGCAAAGTCCCTAGCATGACTTGAAACCAAATCTAGATTATTGGATGTATAATATAAGTTAAATTTATATTTAGTGTTTAAATATGAATTTAATTAATGAGAAATTAATTAATAGAGATTAATTAATTAATTTATATTTGATATAAATTAATTAGAAGAAGAAAATTAATTATTTTGGGTTGAGAACTCAAAATTAAGACACAGGGGCATTTTGGTCATTTTACAGTGTGACACGTGGCACCATGAGATGGTGACACATGGCATAACACATAAGCTTGCCAAATATTTTTTTTTAATCATGTAAGATGATTAAAATCAAGATTACATATAGGTTTGACACTTGGCACAATGTGATTGGGTCACTTAAACCTAGAGCTAATCAAAGGGTGACATGTGGCAAGGGTTTAATGTGTTAACCTAGCTATTTAAGTGTTGTTATGAGAAAATAAAATACAACCAGCAGCCACATTCCTTGGTCACACCATTTTGCAGCCCTCCCTCTATTCTTCTTCATCTCTCATCAATTCAATGAGATTAGCCATTAATCTCTTGAATTAAGAACACTAGAAATTGTTTCTAGTGTCCTGTTTACATCTCTAATCTCTTAAAAGGCAGAACTTGAATATCTAATTAATAGAAAAGGCTTTAGAAGCTGTTCAAGGGCTGCCATAGGTGTTCTTGGTGTGGACAAGCTAGAGGGACAACATCTGGTGTCCTGAAGACGAATCTCAAAGGCGCAGACACGCTGCAGTGCATCAAGAGGTTAGTGTAATCGTTCTTGATTTAATCTAGGGTTCTAAAATTAATCTGATTAATTTTAAAATCTTAAATGGCAAATACAGATCCAAAAACATATTAAAAGAGTTTTAATATGTTGTTTATCATTGAAATCAAATAGATAAAAATAAATCTTGCATGATGCATGTGACCCTAGGTGAAAATTTTTGAATTCAATGGTATAAACTTGTGTTTTTCACGCCTGCCTTCAATTGGTATCAGAGCCACTATATTTGCCATTTAGATTGTTGATTATATGATTTAATTGTGTGATTTGATCATGAGATGATTGATCCATTGCTGGTTGAATCAAGAGGTGTGGCGGCATGCTTGATGAACTCCAACATGGTGCGCATGGCTTTGGAAGATCATGGTGCGCATGGTTGTTATTAAATTCTGCAATTGTTGCATGATGAAAGGTTCATCATATGACTAATTAAAATGTTTAATTAGGATTTTTAATCACACAATTAAATTATGATTCAAATCAGAATTTTAAAAATTATTTGAATGTGATTCAAATCTGAATTTTAAAAGTTGTTTGAATGTGATTCAAATCTGAATTTTTAAAGTTGTTTGAATCATATTTAAATCTGATTTTTTAAAATTGATTGAATAAAATTTAGATCTGATTTTTTAAAAAATGTTTGAATGTGATTCAAATCTGAATTTTTGAAGTTGTTTGAATGTGATTCAAATCTGAATTTTTAAATTTGTTTGAATGAGATTCAAATCTGAATTTTTAAATTTATTTGAATCATATTCAAATCTGGATTTTTAAATTGAATATGAGATATTCAATTTAATTTAAGTATGTATGTTTTATTTAATTGTTAAATAGTGATATGCATGATGGATGATCATGGACTATAAAAGACCAATGTGATTGGATTTATTTCTTTTATGTTTCTTTGGGATTGTAAATTAATTAATTTATTTTAATTTATTTTGGGCATGTATTATTAAGTTTGTAATAATTTTTGGGTTGTAATTTCATTTATTTAAGTTCTTGTAAATTCGCCTTGGTATGCTAAGGATTACTATGTAATATTGGATTGCAAGAAGTTCAAGGAGGTCAAGAGCATTAGTGGGACCAAAGGAGGAATTCAAGATCAAGTGTTGATTATGTACTCCTTCAGCAACTCTTGTAAAATGAATGAATGAAATGCACCTAGGAATGCCCTGATTCAATTCTTGGTGGCTCAGAATTGAATCCCTTAGAAAGTCCATGATCATACCATATTTACTGCTTATCCATGAATGCATGAGATGTATGGAAATGTATGCAATTATATGATATATGCATGCTAAATGGATAATGTGCAAAGTGAGACCTTAATAGTAATTAGAATGACCATAAAATCTTCCAAACAAATGATTAAGTTGGATATGCTATAATTAAAGTAATTATAACATAGGCCCTCCATTGGGGCAATTATTTTAAGAAATTTTAAATAGTTGCATGAGATGCAATTAATTTAAGAGATTTTCTTAAGAATAATTCTTAAGCATGAGATGTTGTAAATATGTAAATGGTTTAGTGGCCAATATTGGATGTACCTGAGGACATTAAAATTATTTACATAATTACTGGCTCAATGGGATCAACTTAACTAATGCAAGATAAGTCAATAATAGATGTACCTGAGATTTTGAGCATTAGGGGCTAGGTAAAGGATTGAACCTCACATGAGATGTGATGGGCAAGGAGTTGCTCACTTATAGTTTATTGTAATTCCAATAATGGATGTACCTGAGGATGATCAATAGAATTATAAGAATTCAATCACCCACTAGAAATCCATCCAACTAGGATTTTCGTTTCCTACTTTGGAAGTGTAGGATTCGCTAAGTTAGTGGGAGGACCAATTTGATTAAAATACCATAATCATTTTGGTTAATTACATGATACATTTACTAATTAATCTGGTTATTTTCTGTAGTTAATTTTTTGATAAAAATGAGCACAAAACAACCACCACCATCCAATATCCTTGCGAGCATACTTGATCACAATAGGATGACAGGACCAAATCTGTCTGATTGGCTAAGAAATTTGAAGCTTGTCCTGAACCTTGAACATATAGGATATGTTCTAGATTCAAATGTTCCTGGTCCCTTACCTCCAGAGGCCACAAAAGAGGAACATGATACTTTGGACAAGTGGAAGGAGCATGATATGAGAGCTAAGTGTTACATGCTTGC
The DNA here is from genome assembly GCF_030052815.1 of Hevea brasiliensis. Taxonomy (NCBI): domain Eukaryota; kingdom Viridiplantae; phylum Streptophyta; class Magnoliopsida; order Malpighiales; family Euphorbiaceae; genus Hevea; species Hevea brasiliensis. The sequence continues at coordinate 53,177,325 of NC_079497.1, read as the reverse complement.
TTCCACGAGTAATGAGTTACAGAAGCAACATGAGAACATGCAGACTGCGAGTGAGATCCTCCTTCACCTACAAGAGTTGTATGGTGAGCACAGCAGGAATGCTAGGTATGAGATATCTAGACAGCTATTCCGTATGAGGATGTCTGAGGGACAAAATGTTGGGGATCATGTCCACAAGATGATTCGGCTTATTGAGCAGTTGGAACATCTTGACTTCAACATGGATTTCCAACTACAGACGGATTTGATCCTTCAGTCCCTTCCTGAGTCTTTTGGAAATTTTGTGACAAATTTCCATATGACTAAACAGGAATGCACCTTAGCTGGTTTACTCAACATGCTGGTTATTGCCCAAAAGAATATGCCAGGCAATAAAGGGAAAGAGGTAGCTTTGGTTGCATCTTCTTCACTGGAAAGTCCAACAAGAAGAAGGGCAATAAGAAAAAGAAACCTCGATTCTGGTCCTTCCAAGAAAATAGCTAAACAGAAAAGGAAGACTAAAGTCGATGGAGGCAAAGGAAAGTGTTTCCACGCCAAAAGGATGGGCACTGAAAAGGAACCGCTGCAGTATCTTGCTTCTCCAAGGACAAGAAGGATACACCTTCGTAAGGTATGTCCATATCTTGTTATTTAGATTATGATGATACTCATAGTTCATCTACGACTTGGGTTTTAGATATCGCTGCCAATTCTCACATTTCTAATGATATGCAGAACTAGCAAACAAGAGCGACTTGCGTTCTCAAGATATTAGAGTCCGGATTGGCAATGGCTCAACTGTTGAAGCTTTAGCCATAGGATCTAAATCTTTTTACATGTTTAGACATGTTTTGTGTTTGGATAATATTTTATATGTACCTGATGCTTTTAAGAACATCATTTCTATATCTAGTTTGACTAGAAATGGCTATGAATTTCAGTTCACTGATGATGTTTGCAATATTTATTTTGGAAATAAATATGTTGGTTCAGGTTATATGAATGATGGTCTTTATTATTTGGATAATAATGACAAACACAAATTGAATGCAAGTGATCTAAAAGAATGCAATGCCATGATGAAAACCAACTCAAGTTCAAAATATATTTGGCACTTAAGATTATGTCATATTGTAGAAGATAGAATTGCAAAATTGGAGAAAATGGGGATTCTATCCTCATTGGGCTCTAAGCCTACTCCAACTTGTGAATCTTGCCTTCAGGGTAAAATGACTATATCACCCTTTGTTGGATAAGGGCTAAGAGCTGAAAATATTTTGGAGCTAATACATACTAATGTATGTGGTCCATTTAAAGAAATGGCTAGAGGGGGTTTTCATTATTTTATTACCTTTACTGATGATAAATCAAGGTTTGGGTATTTGTATTTGATGAAATACAAACATGAATCTTTTGAAAAGTTCAAAGAATTTAAATCTGAAGTAGAAAATCAAACAGGAAAGAATATTAAAGCTCTTCGATCAGATCGTGGAGGTGAATATTTGATTACTGAATTTGATGAATACTTGAGAGAGCATGGCATTGTTTCTCAGCTGACTCCTCTAGGAACGCCACAGCTGAATGGTGTATCTGAAAGGAGAAATCGTACCTATTAGATATGGTACGTAGTATGATGAGCTATACTGATATGCCAATATTCTTTTGGGATTTGCATTAGAATCAGCTTTGTATATTCTGAATAGGATTCCATCAAAATCAGTTTCTTCCACACCTTATGAGATATGGCATGGAAAAAAACCAAGTCTTAAGCATGTTAAGATTTAGGGTTGTCCAGCTTATATCAAAAAGCTGAACACTGATAAATTGGAGACCAGATCAGAAAAAGGTCGATTTGTTGGATATCCAAAAGATAGTTTTGGATATTATTTTTATTTGCCTACTTCACAAAAGGTTGTGATAAGTAGAGATGCCACATTTCTTGAATAATAGTTTGTTCAAGAAGGAGGCAAATGAAGGCAAATAGAGTTAGAATTGGAGAATTCTAACCAACCAATAGATTAGATGGATATAGATCCATCTAATCAACCTATACCAGTTGATGAAACATCTACAGCTGTTCCTCGTAGAACAACCAAGGTATCTCACCCACCAGTGAGATATGGTTTTCTTCATGAAGAAGAACAAGAGTTGTCTACTCATGAAGAAGTAAATCATGGAGATGATCCACTTACTTATGAAGAAGCTATATCAGATATAGACTCTTCAAAATGGATTGATGCTATGAAATCCGAGATTTATTCCACGTATAAGAATCAAGTTTGGGATCTTGTTGACCCACCTGAAGGTATTGTACCTATAGGGAATAAATGGGTTTTCAAGAAGAAAATTAGTTTTGATGGAAAGGTAAAGACCTATAAGGCAAGGCTAGTAACGAAAGGGTTTCGCCAAAGGCAAGGAATCGACTATGAGGAGACTTTTTCGCCTGTTGCCATGCTTAAATCAATTAGGATTTTATTAGCAATAGCTGCATACTATGATTATGAGATTTGGCAGATGGATGTCAAAACAGCTTTTCTCAATGGATACATTGAAGAAAACATTTTCATGGAACAACCTAGGGGTTTTGAATCCCAAGATGGTTCCAAGGTATGCAAGCTAAAGCGATCCATTTATGGGTTAAAACAAGCTTTGAGGAGTTGAAACATCCGTTTTGATGAAGCCATTAAATCCTTTGGTTTTATAAAAAATGAGGATGAGCCATGTGTATATAAGAAGGTTAGTGACAGTGCTATCACTTTCTTATCTTATATGTGGATAACATACTATTGATGGGTAATGACACAAGTATGTTGACTACTATAAAGGTATGGTCATCAAATACATTCTCCATGAAAGACTTAGGGGAGGCAACCTAAATTCTCGGGATTCGCATCTATAGAGATAAAGCGCAAAGAATAATTGGTTTATCCCAAAGTCTATACTTGGAAAAGGAGTTAAAGAGGTTTAACATGCTTGATTCCAAGAGAGGATTGTTACCAGTGAGACATGGTATCCATCTTTCTAAAGAGATGTCTCCAAAGACACCTGAAGAAAGAGATAAGATGGCCAGGATTCCATATGCTTCGGCTATTGGAAGTTTAATGTATGCAATGTTGTGTACTAGGCCGGATATCGCATATGCTGTTAGTTTGACTAGCAGGTATCAATCCAATCCAGGTTTGGAACACTAGATAGCTGTCAAGAATATCCTTAAGTACTTGAGAAGAACTAAGGATTTATTCTTGATTTATGGAGGTGGAGAATTGCAATTAGATGGTTATATTAATTCTGATTTCCAATCAGATATTGATGATAGAAAGTCTACCTCTGGATAAGTGTTCATTTGTAATGGAGGTGCAGTCAGTTGGAAGAGTTCCAAACAGAGCACGACTGCAGATTTCACTACAGAGGCTGAGTATATTGCTGCATCAGATGCTGCAAAGGAAGTTGTTTGGATAAAGAAGTTCGTGACAGAACTTACAGTAGTTCCTTCCATTGAGTAAGCAGTTCCACTACACTGTGACAACAATGGAGCAGTCGTACTGGCTAAGGAACTAAGGTCTCACCCAAAATCCAAATACATAGAAAGGCACTACCACATTATCAGAGATATAGTTGGGCAAGGCGATATAGCCATGCAGAAAATATAACATCAGCTGAAAAACCAGCTGATCCATTCACTAAGCCTTTGTCACAAGCTCAGTTAGACTGACATCTTGAGAAGATGGGTCTAATGTATTGTAAGGAATGGCTCTAGTGCTAGTGGGAGATTGTTAGTAGTATGCCCTAGAGCATATCATTTAGTATGTATCTTGTACATATTTTTATTAATAAAAGGCATTTCCACTTTTCCGTTTACATAATATATTTATGTGTAATAGAAAAGGTCCATTGATATTTTGTTAGAAATATTATTCTTAAGTTGTTAAGAATATGAGTGACAATATTTCTAGCACGAAGTATCATAAATAGGTTCACAATCGAGGATACTTCATAATAAGGACATGACTTATCCAGAAAGATTGTATTCATGTTTGTTCCCAAGTTATTTATATGAGATATAAATAAGATGGAATGGTGAGTCTCATGCCATATAACAAACATGATAGGCACTTATAAATGATAAGTAGGCCGAACCAGTGACACTTATGACAAGCACATGGAGTTTACTCTTGTTAATGTTTTGTCATAAATCATATCAGTGCATATAATCTTTAGACCTGAGATAGCACAGTTATCTTGTATATAGGTAGTTTGAGTTTGATACTGCTTTCATACTTGTACTGTGTATGGGTATATGGGCATGTGTTGGCTCCTACTAGTTATATATGGAGGTAGGTGTTGATCAAGATGGAATATGTTCCTCTAAGTAAATAGAGAAAAAATCCTATGTTCATTTAATTGTTCTTGATGTTTCAAGTTCCTGGCTAGGACAGATAGATTTATTCAGAAAAGAGTTTCTGATGAGAAAATCTTTTTAATCAAGAACTGGAATTAAAAGAGAACATAATATTCATAGCAAATGGAGTTTGACATAAACCATGACTCCAGCTTGAGTTGAGATTTTATAACAGAGAGATTCTAGTGCATGGTAACATATGATTATAAGTTCATTTAAGGTAAACCTTATTACTAATTGGGTGGCCATGGCATGCTATGCTAGGTGTTAACCATGGTCTATGAGGTTCATAAAATGATTTAGAGAAATCATTTACGGTAAGAAAGAGTTCTGATGATATTAAGAGTTGATATCATGTCTCATTGCCAATTAGTGATGAGCCTAGTAAGTCACACACATACACAAGTTATCACCTAATTAAATATGATTTAATTAATTAATTAAAGAGTTTAATTGATTAATTAAATAGGTTTGGTTTGCAAATAGTTTGCAAAGTCCCTAGCATGACTTGAAACCAAATCTAGATTATTGGATGTATAATATAAGTTAAATTTATATTTAAAGTGTTTAAATATGAATTTAATTAATGAGAAATTAATTAATAGAGATTAATTAATTAATTTATATTTGATATAAATTAATTAGAAGAAGAAAATTAATTATTTTGGGTTGAGAACTCAAAATTAAGACACAGGGGCATTTTGGTCATTTTGCAGTGTGACACGTGGCACCATGAGATGGTGACACATGGCATAACACATAAGCTTGCCAAATGTTTTTTTTAATCATGTAAGATGATTAAAATCAAGATTACATATAGGTTTGACACTTGGCACAATGTGATTGGGTCACTTAAACCTAGAGCTAATCAAAGGGTGACATGTGGTAAGGGTTTAATGTGTTAACCTAGCTATTTAAGTGTTGTTATGAGAAAATAAAATACAACCAGCAGCCACATTCCTTGGTCACGCCATTTTGCAGCCCTCCCTCTATTCTTCTTCATCTCTCATCAATTCAAAGAGATTAGCCATCAATCTCTTAAATTAAGAACACTAGAAATTGTTTCTAGTTTCCTGTTTACATCTCTAATCTCTTAAAAGGCAGAACTTGAATTTCTAATTAATAGAAAAGGCTTTAGAAGCTGTTCAAGGGCTGCCATAGGTGTTCTTGGTATGGACAAGCTAGAGGGACAACATCTAGTTTCCTGAAGACGAATCTCAAAGGCGCAGACACGCTGCAGTGCATCAAGAGGTTAGTGTAATCGTTCTTGATTTAATCTAGGGTTCTAAAATTAATCTGATTAATTTTAATATCTTAAATGGCAAATACAGATCCAAAAACATATTAAAAGAGTTTTAATATGTTGTTTATCATTGAAATCAAATAGATAAAAATAAATCTTGCATGATGCATGTGACCCTAGGTGAAAATTTTTGAATTCAATGGTATAAACTTGTGTTTTTCATGCTTCCGTTCCTTCACTTATGAGATACATAATTTCATGAATTAAATGGTGAATTATGATTTCCATGGATATGTGGAATGTAAATTAGGCATTGATAGTTGATATTTCATGTGCTAGCTAATTTTTTTCATGTGCATATTGTTGTTAACTTGACCAATTGAATTAGGGTTTTGCATTGACTATTATAGGCTTGTGTATACTACTGGAATTAATTGAATTGAGATGAATTGGTGATATTAGAAGTGCCATGAATGCATATTTGAAGTTTGGGAGATGGAGAAATGAATATTGGGAGTGTTCTTTTGTGCAGGTTGTGGAATTGTTGAAAACAGTGTGTAAATTGAGTTAGAATTGACCTTGTGTGACTCCAATTGGCATGAGGCCAATTGGAGGTGAGAAAAGACCTAAAACACTCCATTTTCCATGTAGACGTTATGTCCAAAATCTGCCTAAAAAGTGATCAAAAGCCTACCCTAATCCGGATTGCCTTTTAATGAACCCAAAAATGACCAAATGAACAGTGTTAACTCATTTAGTCATATCTCCCTGTGGACAGGTCCAAATGACTTGAAATTTATATCATTAGAAAGCTTATACATAGGGCTACAACTCTTGTGAAGACACCAAAGCCCAGAAATGCCATTAACTAAGTCAATTTGCTTGCCTAAGTAGGGACACCAAATCTGTCCAGAATTGAAACTGCCCAGAATTGCTAAATAAAGACCACTTGACCAGTTTTGGCAAAGAAGCCATAACTTGTTCCATAGAACTCCAAATGCCTTAAAATCAGCGCCAAAATTTCAATAAGACATAGGCCTACAATAATGATATTTTGATTAAAACCCAAAGATTAAGGGAACTAGGTCAATTAACTTGATTAAATTGGCAAACCAAATCTGGAAATGGTATAAATGACCACTAACTCCAGAAGAGTGTGTTAAGCATATCTCCCACTAGAGCTCTTCAATTAAAATGAGCCATACCATTCTGGAAAGCTAAGAAATAGACCTTCAATTTTTTTGTTGACATCTTCCCTTATAAATGTAAGAGGCTCAAATATTGAGTCAAAGCTACTGTCCTAATTGAAATCTTGTTACTACAAGACATTTGAGTCCAGTCCAATAACTTGACTATAAGTAACTCTACAAGACTTGAAAAAGTACAACCAAAAATTCTGAGTGACCATGATACATATCAAAACATATCCTATGAATAATAGTAGACCTAAATATGGCAGCAACCTACTCAAATAAAATTGGCAAAGTATAATATCAAAACTACCTAGTAAGGGCACCAAAAATTCAGAATTGACCTAGTTATGGTTATTTGACCATAACTTGAGTTATACAAATCCAAATGACATGATTCAAAAAGGAAAATAAAGATAAGACATGGAGGAACAACTTCCATTAAGGAAGTGTGTCCAAATAGTAGCCATAAATTACTCAAATTGATATGAAAAATTAAGATATTGGAATTGAACCTAAAGAAAGGTTCTAGAAATAAATTATTGACTTATTCCTAATAAGTCACTACTTGCTAAATTACATGAAATAGATATGTGGGACACACTCTCCCAATACAAAATGACATGAAAAGGTCTAATAAGATATTAATAATGCTTAATTTCCCAAAGTAAACCTAGGCTTATGTATATTATATGGATTGATTGTTATACCAATTAGGGACTATAGATAGCAGTACTGCCTACAGGAATAATCACTGATCGACAAAGTATGTCTGACATGATATTTCTACAGGCTATATGCCTACCCGTTGGCCATTGTGCCTAATGATATATTTGGCTTTGAAAGCCTGTCCGCTGTCCTAGTGCCTGATAAGACAGTTGTATACATGCTAGATATATGGCTGTCTAACCAGTATACTCCTGCGTATCCAGCACTTATAGTCTGTTATAGGTTACTTGGGCACTGTTATACATAAATTAAGACTAAAAACATAAGCAATGGCCAGAAAAGATACTGTTAAATCTAATTATTCCCAAAGTGCAGAAAATTCATAAATAACTTAGAATATGTGGAATTTAGCATACAACAATTATTTTAATTATTTAATTTCATTTCTTTTAAGTTATGCACCACTAAGCAATTTGCTTAGTGAGTTGGTTTTTCCATCGCGTAGGTACTGGAGATCAGCAGCCACCACAGTAGTGTTCGAACAGAGCTCTGACCAGATCTATCACCATTCAGAGTCACCTCATTAGTCTTTTGTATTTTGGTAGAGCCTAATTATAGACTAGTATTTTGGTTCTCTGTGTATAATCATGAAATAATTACTAGTTTTTGTAACACCCTCACTGTAGTAATTTCGTACATTCTACTTTTTTGGTGACCGGTGTCGGTCCGGACAGCTAGAACGTCTGAAAAAATATTTAGACTAGAGTAAGGAGTCATAAATAACTCAAATATTGATAAGAAAAATTTAGAAAAAATTTTAGAAATAAAATACAACCAAGTTAAATGAGCTGGTGCCCTAGCAATGGGTAACCCAGTGAGAAGTTGCGGTTCTTGCAGCTAGGAGCCCTAAACCTAGGAGAAAATTCATGAAATAATTTTTGGGACTCCAGAGAAGAGTCATTGAGGTTTTGATGGCATTAGAATGCCAAGAAAAGGCTTAGAAAAATTTTTTGATCGGTACAGATGATTTTGGCTCAATAAGTCAAACGGAAGGCATTTTGGTCATTTCGTCTTCAGAGATGATTTTTGACCGACTTGTCCAGTTAAGTAAATAATTATTATGGCATAAAATATGAATAAATATTACTACAAATTAAATTAAAAGTGAGTAGAAAAGAAAAGAAAAGAAAATGAGTTAAAATGGATTTATGACATCACTATGATGTCATTAAAAACTCTCCACCCAATCACATTGTGACACATACTTAAAAATCTTATTAAAAGAGATAAAAATGTGTAAAATGAGAAAATCAATTCTGATTGTCTTCCTCAACCAACTACATCACCATGGAAGAGTTCTTCTTCCAGTTTTCAAGCTTCCAAGCTTGAATTCCCATCCTTTCTCACCATAAAAACCCTAGATCACTTCAATAAAAATTGATCCCACACCTTAAGGAAGATAGTGGAAGCCAAGAAGTGAAAGGAAATTGAAGTTTAGGCAAGGGCAAGTTGGACACAAGTGAGGTTGGTGCTATATCTCTCCATTTTTCTCTTCAATTTTGAAGTTAGGTATATGGATTTAGTTAGAAATTCATGAAATTAAAAGAATATATCCATGTATGGACCAATTAAAATTTTTGGCAGCCTTAGAGATGGAAGTGTTGATGAGTTTTGAATGAATTTAAGTTGTATATGGGTGGTCTTGAACATAAGTATGAGACCTAAATATCATTAAGTATGTTGAATTTATGTATGTGCATGAAAGGGTATTTGAAAATTAGGGTTTTGAGCTATATCAAGGTTTGGCCATATTGATGGTAAATGGAAGTTCTAATGGTCAATTAGTGACCATTTAGCTGAGTATAATGAGGAATTGAAGTAAATGCTAGCTTGGGATTTGAGGTTGGGTGTGCTGCCTTGTGTGCCCTGCAGGTATAGATGTGAGTCTAGCATGTTTGGGCAGCTATAACTTGAGTTGTGTAGGTTTAATTGGTACGAGGCTAATTGGACATGAAATTAGACACATAATGGCACAATTTTGATGAAGGAAACCTGTCCAGAAAACAAACTTTGGATGCCCTAAAAATTGACCAAATCTAGGTAACACACATTCTGCCTGGGCAAAATGACCAAATGAACAGTATTCATTCATTTAGTCATAACTCAGTGTAGAAAGTTCCAATTGACCTGAAATTTATATCAGTGGAAAGCTGAGGCAACTTAGAACAACTTTTGTGCAGAACACAAACTCAAATTCTCGACTTAACTAGATGAAATTGCTAGCCAAATTTGAACTACCAAATCTGGCAGAACCAAAAACTGACCAGAAATTCTGGGTAAAAACAATCCGACCAGTTATGGTGAAATAGCTATAACTTGAGTTAGAAAACTCCAAATGGGGTGATTCAAAAAGTGAAATGTAATTAGACACAATAAAGAACAACTTTGAATGAGAACACTTGGCCAAATTCTCACTTTAGAATGGCCTAATGGAACAGTGAACTCTAATACCCAAAACTGAAATTTTTTATTTATTTTCCATTGGTTAGAAGTATGGATTGGCAACTAATGCTAACACTTTTGAGAACCAAAATGTGGTAAATCTATGTGATTAAAACTCATGTAACTTTTACATATGAGAAAGTCCTTATTTTGACTTAAATGATGAAATGAATAGTAACCTTACATGTTAAGTAAAAATATTCAAGAAATAATTTCGTAATATGCCCTAGTAGTCCTAGTGTGATTGGTTTGGATAGGTTGGCATGCTAATAGGATTCTGATAGCAGTGCTGCGTATGATGTATGGCTTCATGCCATTTTGTGATATGATAGCCTATGGCTATAGTAATTATGATGTTATACTTGGCTTTATGCCTTATTGCTTTTATGGCTTATTTTCTGTCTGCACACCGGGAGACACATTATGATCGATGGTGTGAAGGCCCAAGGTACCTGGTACCCAGAGCTAGTTTACCCGTTTATCCAGTTCGCTCAATTTGTATAGGTTACTTGGGTATGAAAAAGGTATAAATGTAATTGAATTGATTATTAAAGGAAGTAAGAAAATTAAATGTCAAGGTGAAGAACAAGAATGATTACAATAAAAAGTGGCTCAAAATCATTAAGAAAACGATTAATAAAATGCTAGAAAGAATTGAAATGAACTGGACTGATGATAAAAAAAAAAAGTTATCTATTATTGAATGCACTGGGAGCTTTAATTATTATGAAATAATTTAAGATAACCTAGAAGGTTTTTAATTAAGGGATACAAAAAGATTAATAATAGAAATGTAACTTAAATAAATGTTACAAATGTACCTTTCATAATAATAATAAGTTAAGAATAATGCTATTAGAATATTAGCATATTGTATATTCTTACTGTAATCTTATGAATTAAGCACCTCCAAAGAGGATTAAATTAGGGAAAAAAAAAGGGATATTAAATGTTAGCAACCTTATTGAAGCATAATTAGATCTAAATTATCTGAACCATATTTTATTTCCATCTATATTTTGTATATTATTTTCTTTATTATATTATTGCACCACTAAGCAGAAATACTTAGCGCGATGGATTTGTTTCCTCGCGTAGGTACTGAAGGTAAAGCCCAACGAATATTAAACGGAGATTTTGGAGTTCTGATCTGTAGAAGTGTCAGAAGTGTCAAGATTGTCACCTCCTCAGCGATGCATGTAGATAGGGCTCACATTAGTCATATTATATAATTTGTGAATTATAATTGTTTATTATGTTGTAATCAAAATTAGGAAATTGTATGTAATATGCACCTGATGTAAATTATGAAATTATGCAATTAGTTTGCAAATTATGTAAACTAATGAAATTAATAATTTTGATATATGTAATAAGCATAAATGAATTTGTACAAATAAGGATGGATTTGAATTACATAATGATTTTTGAAATGATGATATGAGTATGGATGAATTATTGTGTGGAAAATATTATTGAAATTTTCAAACAGGTGAATAGCAAAGCACATCAATCGATAATAAAATAGGGAAAACTCCGTTAGTTTCTCCGTCAAAAAATAATTGACATTAAAAGATAATAACGTGAAAATGATTAAAGGAATAAAGTAAGATAAGATAGGGTGCTCCGGCATCGAATATAGCACGCCTCGCTCGGCTACACTGTAATCGGGTGAGGGCTGCCACAAGTTTTTGATGTAAATAAAAATTGTAAATATATATTTTGGGTTATAAATAAAGTTATGAATTTCTACATATGAATTTCTATATGAATGAATGAATGAACTTGAAATTGTATGAGCAGAAATGACATGATATGACATGTGGAGATATGAAATTGTTTTTAACAAGTAACTAGTGGAACCCTCCAGATGCCAATTAAATAGAGGAGGCTTTGCCCGGGTATCCAAAGAAATAAATTGTGATATCCACAAAAATAAATTGTGATAAAAAAATTACCACATATTTTCTATAAGTTTAAAATTAACAATGAATTGGACAGCATAAGATAGGGTGTCTGACATCGAATGTGGCATTCTTCGCTCGGCTACACTGTAGACGGGTGAGGGGCATCACAAAAGTTGTCTATGGATGGCCTTAAATGAGAATATGGGACTTAGAACCTTAATTGTTATGTCTGAAGCAAGATTTAAGCATTTGGGAATTAGGGTTTGGGGTGAATTAGGGTTTTGTTGAATTGATGCTCAATTAGTATTCTAATGGTCAATTAGTGACCATTTGGAAAGGTTTGACCACAAAATGAAGTGAATTGTGGCATGAAGAATAGATTTGGTATGCTGTCCCTATGGTGCCAGAATTTTTGGACTTGAGTCCAGTGTGGTTGGTGAAGGAGCGGAATCATGAAAAAACACAAGTTTATACCATTGAATTCAAAAATTTTCACCTAGGGTCACATGCATCATGCAAAATTTATTTTTATTTATTTGATTTCAATGATAAACAACATATTAAAACTCTTTTAATATGTTTTTGGATCTGTATTTTCCATTTAAGATTTTAGAATTTATCATATTAATTTTAGAACCCTAGATTAAATCAAGAACAAACACACTAACCTCTTGATGCACTGTAGTGTATTTGCGCCTTTGAGATTCGTCTTCAGGATGCGAGATGTTGTCCCTCTAGCTTGCCCACACCAAGAACACCTATGGCAGCCCTTGAACAGCTTCTAAAGCTTTTTCTATTATTTAGAAAATCAAGTTCTGCCTTTTAAGAGATTAAAGATGTAAACAGGACACTAGAAACGATTTATAGTATTTTTAATTCAAGAGATTGTTTGCTAATCTCTTGGAATAGATGAGAGATGAAGAGGAAGAGAGAATATGAGTCTCAAGGGTGGCGGCACATAATGGGAGGCAGCAGCTTATGTGTTTTAATTTTTCATAACAACCCTTGCCACATGTCACCCTTTGATTGGTTCTAGGTTTAATTAGCCCAATCACATTGTGCCAAGTGTCAAACCTATATTTAATCTTAATTTTAATCATCTTATATGATCAAAAGACATTTTGCAAGCTTATGTGTAATGCCATGTGTCACCATCTCATGGTGCCACATGTCACCCTATGAAATGTCCAAAATGCCCCTGTGTCTTAATTTTGAGTTCTTAACCTAAAATAATTATTTCTCTTTTTCTAATAAATTTATATCAAATATAAATTAGTTAATTAATCTTTATTAATTAGTTTCTCATTAATTAAATTCGTATTTAAACACTTTAAATATAAATTTAACTTATACTTTACATCCAATAATCTAGATTTGATTTCAAGTCATGCTAGGGACTTTGCAATCTAATTACAAATCAAACCTATTTAATTAATCAATTAAACTCTTTAATTAATTAATTAAATCATATTTAATTAAGTGATAACTTGTGTATATGTGTGACTTACTAGGCTCATCACTAATTGGTAATGAGATATGATATCAACTCTTAATATCATCAGAACTCTTTCTTACCATAAATGATTTCTCTAAATCATTTTATGCATCTCATAGACCATGGTTAACACCTAGCATAGCATGTCATGGCCACCCAATTAGTAATAAGGTTTACCTTAAATGAACCTATAATCATATGTTGCCATGCACTAGAATCTCTTTGTTATAAAATCCCAACTGAAGCTGGAGTCATGGTTTATGTCAAACTCCATTTGCTATAAATATTATGTTCTCTTTTAATTCCAGTTATTGATTAAAAAGAATTTCTTATCAGAAACTTTTTTTTGATTAAATCTATCTGTCCTGGCCAGGAACTTGAAACATCAAGAACAATTAAATGAACATAGCATTTTATCCCTATTTACTTAGAGGAACAGATTCCATCTTGATCAACACTTACCTCCATATATAAGTAGTAGGAGCCAACACATGCCCATATACCCATGCACAGTACAAGTATGAAAGTAGTATCAAAGTCAAACTACCTATATACAAGATAACTGTGCTATCTCAGGTCTAAACATTATATGCACTGATATGATTTATGACAAAACATTGACAAGAGTAAACTCCATGTGCTTGTCATAAGTGTCACTGGTTCGGCCTACTTATCATGTATAAGTGCCTATCATGTTTGTCATATGGCATGAGACTCACCATTCTATCTTATTTATATCTCATGTAAATAACTTGGAAACAAACATGAATACAATCTTTCTGGATAATTCATGTCCTTATTTTGAAGTATCCTCGATTGTGAACCTATTTATGATACTTTGCACTAGAAATACTGTCACTCATATTCTTAACAACTTATGAATAGAATTTCTAACAAAATATCAATGGACCTTTTCTATTACACATAAATATCTTATGTAAACGGAAAAGTGGAAATGCCTTTTATTAATAAAAACATGTACAAGATACATACTAAATGATATGCTCTAGGGCATACTACTAACAATCTCCCACTAGCACTAGAGGCATTCATTACAATACCTTAGATCCATCTTCTCAAGATGTCGGTCTAACTGAACTTGTGATAAAGGCTTAGCGAATGGATCAGCTGGATTTTTCTGCTGATGCTATTTTCTGCATGGCTACATCACCTCGTCTAACTATTTCTATGATAATGTGGTAGCGCCTTTCTATATGTTTGGATTTCTGGTGAGACCTTGGTTCCTTAGCTTGTATGACTGCTCCATTATTGTCACAGTGTAGTGGAACTGCTGACTCAATGGAAGGAACTACTGTAAGTTTTGCCACAAACTTCTTTATCCAAACAGCTTCCTTTTACAGTATCTGATGCAGCAATATACTCAGCCTCGGTAGTGGAATCTGCAGTCGTGCTCTGTTTGGAACTCTTCCAACTGACTGCACCTCTATTACAAATGAACACATATCCAGAGGTAGACTTTCTATCATTGATATCTGATTGGAAATCAGAATCAGTATAACCATCCAATTGCAAGTCTCCACCTCCATAGATCAAGAATAAATCCTTAGTTCTTCTCAAGTAGTTAAGGATACTCTTGACAGCTATCCAGTGTTCCAAACCTGGATTGGATTGATACCTGCTAGTCAAACTAATAGCATATGCTACAGTCTAGCCCAGTACACAATATTATATACATTAAACTTCCAATAGCCGAAGCATATGGAATCCTAGCCATCTTATCTCTTTCTTCAGGTGTCTTTGGAGACATCTCTTTAGAAAGATGGATACCATGTCTCACTGGTAACAATCCTCTCTTGGAATCAAGTATGTTAAACCTCTTTAACACCTTTTCCAAGTATAGACTTTGGGATAAACTAATTATTCTTTTTGCTCTATCTCTATAGATGCGAATCCCAACAATATAGTTGCCTCCCCTAAGTCTTTCATGGAGAATGTATTTGACAACCATACCTTTACAGTTGTCAACATACCTGTGTCATTACCCATCAATAGTATGTCATCCACATATAAGACAAGGAAAGTGATAGCACTGTCACTAACCTTCTTATATACACATGGCTCATCCTCATTTTTGATAAAACCAAAGGATTTAATGGCTTTATCAAAACAGATGTTCCAACTGCTCGAAGCTTGCTTCAACCCATAAATGGATCGCTTTAGCTTGCATACCTTAGAACCATCTTGGGATTCAAAACCCCTAGGTTGTTCCATGAAAATGTTTTCTTCAATGTATCCATTGAGAAAAGCTATTTTGACATCCATCTGCCAAATCTCATAATCATAGTATGCAGCTATTGCCAATAGAATCCTAATTGATTTAAGCATGGCAACAAGCGAGTGAGATTCCATATTATAATATTAAACCGTAGACAACTCTTGTTCTTCTTCATGAAGGAAACCATATCTCACTAGTGGGTGAGATTCCCTGGTTGTTCTATTAGGAATAGCTGTAGATGTTTTTCATCAACCGGTGTAGGTTGACTAGATGGATCTATATCCATCTGATTTGTTGGTTGGTCAAAATTCTCTAATTCCAACTCTATTTGCCTTCCTTTGCCTCCTTCTTGAACAAACTGTTGTTCAAGAAATGTGGCATCTCCACTTATCACAACCTTTTGTGAAATAGGCAAATAAAAATAATATCCAAAACTATCTTTTGGATATCCAACAAATTGACCCTTTTCTGATCTGGTTTCTAATTTATCAATGTTCAGCTTTTTGATATAAGCTGGACAACCCCAAATCTTAACATGCTTAAGACTTGGTTTTCTTCCATGCCATATCTCATAAGGTGTGGAAGAAACTGATTTTGATGGAATCCTATTCAGAATATGCAAAGATGATTCTAACGCAAATCCCCAAAAGGAGATTAACATATCAGTATAGCTCATCATACTACGTACCATATCCAATAGGGTACGATTTCTCCTTTCAGATACACCATTCAGCTGTGGTGTTCCTAAAGGAGTCAACTGGGAAACAATGCCATGCTCTCTCAAGTATTCATCAAATTCAGTACTCAAATATTCACCTCCACGATCTGATCGAAGAGTTTTAATACTCTTTCCTGTTGGATTTTCTACTTCAGATTTAAATTCTTTGAACTTTTCAAAGGATTCATGTTTATATTTCATCAAAAACAAATACCCAAACCTTGATTTATCATCAGTAAAGGTAATAAAGTAATGAAAACTGCCTCTAGCCATTTCCTTAAATGGACCACATACATCACTATGTATTAGCTCCAAAATATTTTCAGCTCTTAGTGTAACACCCCTCACCCGTCTACAGTATAGCCGAGCAAGGCGTGCTACACGGCGTGCCGGAACACCTAGTCTGTGATTATTTCATTTCTTGAACTAAATTTGATTTTAAGAAGTATTTTATGTAATATTCATATCATGTTGATACTATTGTCATACTTTGATAAAATCAGTGTTTCAAGATTGGTAATAAAAATTTGGCAAAGTGCCGTCTATATTTAGGACAAACTGTCCTTCCAAACCTGTTGAAAACAGTTTAATATGATGATATCAAAATCTCAAATATTTCTGTAACATCCTCCCGGTAGCAATTCCAAGATACCATCGCTCCGTGACCTGGTCGGTCCCATGACTAGAACTTCTGGAAAAAAAAAATTTAAACTAAAGTGAAGAACCATAATTAACTCAAATATTAATAAGAAAAATTTAGTAAAAATTTTAGAAATAAAATACAACCAAGTTAAACGAGCCGGTGCCCAAGCGATGGGTAACCAGAGGGAAGTTGCGGTTCTCGCAACGAGGAGCCCTAGACCTGGGGAAAAATTCATAAAATAATTATTGGGACTCCAGAGAAGGGTCATTGAGGTTCCTATGGCATTAGAATGCCAAGAAAATATTTAGAAAAAATTTTCAATCGGTACAGACAATTTTGACCCGTTAAGCCAAATGGAGGGCATTTTGGTCATTTCGCCTTCAGAGGTGATTTTTGGCCGACTTGTCCAGTTAAGTAAATAATTATTATGACATAAAATATGAATTAATATTGATAAAAAATTAATTGAAAGTGAGTAGAGAAGAAGAGAAAAGAAAATACAATAAAATGCCAGTTATGACATATTATGAGGTCATTTAAAATTGTCCACCAATCACAATTAAGTAACCATCAAATTAACTAATAAAAAGAGTCAAAAGAGACCAAAGAATTAAAAAGCAAACAGCAGCCCTTCTTCTCCTTCAAAAACGTTTTTCACCTCCTCCCTCACTCCTCTATTAACAAACTTTCTAAAGCTTCAATTTCCATGCTTTCCTCACCCCAAAACCCTAAGTCCCTTCACTAAAAACTTGTCTCTACCTCTTAAGAAGTGTTTGGCAGCCTAGAAAGGGAAAGAAAGTGAAGATTAACTTGGGAAAATTCTGCCCTACAAGAGGTTAGTGCACATATATACTTAAAACTCTTTAATCCCATGCTAGAGACTTGAAACAAGTATGAATTTGTAACTTAAATGAATAAAAGTTATGTGTATGTCCACCATGATTTTTGGCAGCCCTAAAGAAGGAAAATGATTGAGTGTCTTGATGGACTTAGAGTGAACTAGAGAGTATGTTTAAAAAAAATATATATATATATATATATATGTAAGGAATGAAAGTGATTAATTAAGGTAGTTGTGAAAATTTATAATGGAAATTAGGGTTTTAAGGTGTGAAACTTGGATTTAGCATATGAAATTGTGAAAGAACATTATAAGGGTCAATTAGTGACCATTTTAGGTAAGTTGACCATAATTGGAACTGAAATGTAGCATGGCAAAGGGAATGAGTAGGCTGCCTTGTAAGTGCAGCAGGGTGACTGAAATTTCAGTCCACTTAGACAGCCATAACTTTGGCTATGTAGGTCCAATTGGTGTTTGGCCAATTGGACATGAAACTAGACTTATAGTGGCACATTTTTGCTGGAGAAACCATGCCCAAAAGACCAAAGCAAGAGGACCAAAAGTTGGCCCCAATCCGGATACCCTGCAAACAGCCCCTGCAGAATGACCAAACGAATAGTAACTGTTCATTTGGCCATAACTCACTATAGAATGGTCAAATTGACCTGAAATTTTTACAGTAACAAGATATGATATATACAAACAACTTTCATGAAGAACATCACCCCAAATTATGCCATTAACCCATTCAAATTATTGGGCAAAGTTGAGTTATCAAACCTGCAACTCTGCAGATTTTCATTTGAGCAGTAATGTTTGGAGGACTATAACTCTCTCTAGAAAACTCAGATTTAGGCGATTCTTGAACCGATGGAAACCTAAGGTATGGTAGAACATTTCATAAGAAGAAAGTTAGACCAAATTATGAACTTAACTTGATCAAATTACTGACCAAAATTGGACCAAAAATCTGCCAGACCCAAAATCTCAGCATGAACAGTGCACGTGAACAGTAAACTTATTTTGGCCATAACTTGAGCTACAAAACTTCAAATGGAGTGATTCAAAAAAGGAAATTCAACTAGACAAAATAAGGAACAACTTTCATGTTTACCATTTCCTCAAATTCCCACTACAACAGTGCTTAATGGAATAGTAAATTTAAGTTTCAAAAACTGAAAATTTTGTTTCCCTTGGTTAAAGCTTAGAAATGGTATTAATGCTTAATGCCAACAAGTTTTAAAAGAAAAATGTGGTATGTTTGAAGTGCCAAAGTCAGTGTACATATTTTCTATGCAAAAGTCAACTTTTTTGTTGACCAATGAAATGAATAGTGACACCAAAAGTTGAAATTCAAAGATTGAAGAATTTTAAAGTATCAAATGCCCTAGTATACCTAACAAGATTGGTTTGGATAGTTTGGCATGCCAATAGGGTATTGTTTTAGCAGTACTGCGAAAGGCTTTATGCCTGTATTCATGGCTTTATGCCCGTATTCATGGCTTTTATGCCCGTATGCATGGCTTTTATGCTCGATTATGTGATATTATGGCTTTTTAGCCATACTGACTGCATACATGGTTGACGTTCTGCGTCCCATGGCATGACGGCTCGAGGCACCGTGGTGCCCAGTGCCAACGACCCATTATCCAGTCCAGTCATCCAGTATAGGTTACTTGGGCAACCAAATGAATGGAAAAGCATAACTGTGAACTGATTATTAAAGAAAATACGAAAATTAAGTATCAGGAATGATTACAAAAATACAAGGAAGCTCAAGATCATGAAGAAAAAAAAATAATTAACGAAATGCATGAAGAAGTTAATATCATAAAACATGATTAGCCCTCGACTAAACAATAAGTTAGTAATTACTCATTTCTTATGAACACAATAGCAAGGAAATTATTATTTTTATTTGCATATTATATTTTCTTGTATTATTGGCACCACTAAGCTTTATGCTTAGCGCGTCGCTTTTGCAACGCGTAGGTACTGAAGATTTGGACAGAGGGCCCAGTAGACCACAGATTCGGTAAGGCAGTTCACAGTTCTGCATAGTGTCCGTGTCACCTCACCGTCTACAGTGCATTGGTAGGACACTAGGCTTCATTTTGGTATTTTGTAATTGATTTTTATTTTCCTTTGTGTAAATGAAACTTATGTAATGTATTTTGATTTTCATGTAAATAATGTAAAATTGTGTTTGTAAATGGAAAAGTGAATATTGATCTGTGACTGTTACATGACTATCAAATGTGATGAATGATTGAGAAACGAATGGTTGAAAAATATTGAGATTTTTATATTGGAGTTTGTGAATAGATGAATATGATTATTAGAAGTGTTTTTCACAAGTTCCGAAGAACTGTTTTCTCCATTTTTAGCCGGTACCTTGCCGGATTTTCTATAAAATTTTCGAAACCTCAAATAAATTACAATTTCGATAAATGAATTATATTTCACAAGTTATATTCAAAACTACGATAAAAATGAATTAAGATAAAATAGAGTGCTCCGACACACTGAGTGGCATAACTTGCTCGGCTACACTGTAGTCGGGTAAGGGGTGTCACAATTTCACAGTCTCTATTTCTCAGTAAAGTCAATAGACTTTTACAGTCATTAAACAGTTCCATAATACAGTTCATAATAATTTAAATATATATAGAAAATCTCCATGTCATTTAATATGTACAAAATATTACAAACTTTAGAGCTTTCATAACATTACAAAATACAGGGCTGAATTTCAAATATACAACAAAAGTAGAAAATACAAGATATCCTAAGTCCTACCATGTATGCAATGCAGTGCAGATGACTCTGGACTCCTGTGCAGATCTGATGTCTCACCCGATCGTAGGTCTGCTGGGCTCCCCAACTGTATCTCTAATACCTACGCGTTACAAAAGCAACGCGCTAAGCAATTTTGCTTAGTGGTGCCAAATATAAAGAAATATACACTAAAAAAAAGTAAATAAAGTGTTTACAAATTTTTGGTAGTGCTGTATGTCAGTAGACTGGATTTAGGTATTTGAATTTAATAGTACTTGAATTACTGCCCGTGTAGCCTATATACTGACCAACTGGATAAACGGATATACTGGCACTGGGTACCTTGTACCTCGGGCCGTCACACCATCAGTCACAAAGTGTCTCCCGGTGTGCAAATAGCGTGGCTAAAAAGCCATATAGTCAATCTGGCGATAAGCCAAAAATAAATACACAATATGCATAGCCGTAGGCTATTAAAGTCACAGTGCGGCATAATAAGCCGTAAATACACAGTATGGTATAAAGCCATTACAAAACAGCTGTCAGAATCCTATTGGCATGCCAACCTATCCATACTAGTCAACTAGGCAAACTAGGGCACATTATTAATTAATTGTTTAATTCTTTAATTTTTAGAGTTTACTAACTATTATATAATTCACAAGTCAATGCATATGTTGACCTTTTAGGTAATATGGATAAGTTGTTTCTAGCATCAATATGTCACAATTTATATCTCAATATGATGCCAATATAGTGCAATTTACCTTTTTTACAAGTTGGCATTCATTGCCAAAATGCTTCAAGCATCATTGTATGTAAAATATCAAATTCTTAATTTTTGTATGCTAGATTGGTCTAGCTTAAAGTCCTATTTCTCTTGGCTTTTAGCTTCTGGTCAAAGAAGCAAAATTGTAGCTCTATGTCTTATTACACGCGGGACAAAATTTCAGGTCATTCTGAGTTTTATAGACCAAGATATGGTCAATTTACTAAAGCTGGATAGATTGCAACTTTAGTGCAAAATTTGGTCAATTTTAGGTCAGTTTTGGTTCGGCAGTTTTTGCACCCGAATTTGTGCAAGCCATTTGACTTGGTTATGGCCATTTTTGGGCTTTGGTGTCTTCATAAGAAATGTATATCTATGTCTAAACTAACCATGGTAAAAATTTCAAGTTAATTGGACCTGTTTTAAGTGAGTTATGGTCATCCCAAGGACTACTGTTCATATGGTCAAAAATCTGGGTTGCAAGGTTGCTAATCCGGATTTGGTCATTTTTAAGGTCGGTTTTTAGGCAGAATTTTGGCAACATTTCTACATGAAAGTTGGCCTATTTGGTGTCTAGTTTCACCCCCTATTGGCCTCATACCAATTGGGTTCATAGTTTGGCACTTACGGCCTAATTTATGTACTGCCTTCACACACAACCTGCACAAAGCACATACACTTCCAATTTTATATTCCTTCTCCTCCTCATTTCTTCAATATTCAATCAATAACACTTCCATATATATATTGTAACACCCCCACTCGACTACAGTGTAGCCGAGCAAGGCATGCTACAATCGGTGCCGGAGCACCTTAACTTATCTTACCTTATTTTTCTTAAATAATTTTGAATTCATTTAATTTAATATCAATTATTTTTCAACGGAGAAACCAGCAGAGTTTCCCCTATTTTATTATCGTTTGGCGTATTTCAATATTCACCTGTTTGAAATTCAATAATATTTCTAAAATAAAATCTTATCCATACATTTCAATTTCATAATCATTTCCACACTCATATCATCATTTGAAAAATCATTATGTAATTCAAATCTATACTCATTTGTACAAATTCATTCATGCTCCATTCTTATAGCAAAATTCTCAAATTTGCATTAATTTACATCATATGCAATAATTAAATAGATCATTAATTTACATGATATACAAATTAATTACAATTTGCTAATTTACATTACAATATAAGAAATAAATAACATACACAAAATACATGATATGCTTAATGTGAGCCCTATCTACATGCATTGCTGAGGAGGTAACAACCTTGAATACTCTGCAGATCGAATCTCCAAAATCTCTGTTTAGTATTTACTAGGCTTTAATCTGATTACTGCGAGGAAACAATTCCATCGCGCTAAGCATTGCTGCTTAGTGGTGCAATAATATAACAAGGAAATAATATACAAATAAAGATATAAATAAAACATAATTTAAATAATTAAGATTTATTTATACTTCACATGCGGTTTCTAAAATTTGATATGTTTTATCTTAATTTAGTCTTCTTTGAAAGTGTTTATTTCGCCAATGTATAGAAATAATGTACAAAGAAAAATTATTTAAAAATAATAAATATATGCTTATATTATCATATAAGTCACATTTGCAATATTTATTTATGTTATAATTTTCTTTGCTAATCTTTTAGCATTTCCTCTATACTTGCTAGGTTGTCTCAGATTGTTTCATAATAAGTAAATTTTGATATCGGTCCAGTTCATTTCGACTCTTTCTAATAAATAACTATTCTAATTTATTTTAAGACATCTTACTCATTTACTTTATTTATTTTCTAATATTTTTAATTGCTAATATTCTTAACTTATCTCAATAAATTTCACTACCCAATTAACCTATGACAGGCTGACTAAACTGGATAACGGGTCGTTGGCACTGGACACCACGGTGCCTCAGGCCGTCATATCATGGGACGCAGAACGTCAACCATGTATGCAGTCAGTATGGCTAAAAAGCCATGATATCACATAATCGGGCATAAAAGCCATGAATACAGGCATAAAGCCATGAATACGGGCATAAAGCCATGAATACAGGCATAAAGCCTTTCGCAGTACTGCTAAAACAATACCCTATTGGCATGCCAAACTATCTAATCTGACACACATGTCTAGGCAATACAAGGGCACATAATATCATTAAATATTAATATATTGTGTTTTATGACTTTATTATTTCATGATAAATTTCGTAATTTATACATTCATCATAATATTCATACATTCCTTTGATCATTTATACGATCACAATTCACATCAATTATCCTTTTATACCATTGTACTCAAAATACTTCTCCTCTCTACAATAATGAGAACTAATGTCTCATTCATACATTAATATGGTTCATTTATTCATTCATTATGTTATTCATATTGATCACAATTCTAAACAATGGTTCACATGTACCATTGTATTC
Organism: Hevea brasiliensis; assembly: GCF_030052815.1. NCBI lineage: Eukaryota > Viridiplantae > Streptophyta > Magnoliopsida > Malpighiales > Euphorbiaceae > Hevea > Hevea brasiliensis. The sequence goes on along the minus strand of NC_079497.1, from coordinate 53,153,501 downwards.
AAAACATTTTTCCTTTCTCATTTATACATTCAAGAATTTACTTATGTAATTACAAATTTTATATTTCAAGTTGAGTTACTAATATTTTATGAATTCCATTTGTGATGGGCATATAAGCCCTAGCTATCTATTCACATCAATTAGGTGACTTATTTTTCATGTTTCAAGTAATCCATAAACATTTCATGGACAAATTTATGGCCTTAATTCCTTTTTAACAATTTTGACTAGGATGCATAGTCTACATTTGTCATACAATTCTAAGCATTTAAGCTTAGAATTGGTTCTAGGTTTTCATCTTAATTTACTAATCATTTTGATTACTATTCACCTTACTAGTCAACCAAAATGTTGACTTTTTCATACTTAGTGGATATATTAATTCTAATTACACCAAGATCTCACATTTTGAGGTTTACATTTGCTAGTATTAATTGCCAATTGCAATTTAAAGTCCCCTAGATGCATTTCTAATTTCAAATTTTTAATTTCAAGTTTGGTGTCACTATTCACCTCATTGGTCAACAAAAATGTTGACTTTTGGATAGAAAATAGGTACATTGGTTTTAGCACCCCCAATGTACCACATTTTACATTTAAAACTTGTTGGAATGAATCACCAAATCCATTTCCAAACTTAGCACTAATGGGCAGAATTTTCAGTTTTTGTACCATAAGTTTACTGTTCCATTAGGGACTGTTACAGTAGAAATTTGAGGAAATGGTAAACATGAAAGTTGTTCCTTATTTTGTCTAGTTGAATTTCCTTTTTTGAATCACTCCATTTGGAGTTGTGTATCTCCAGATATGGTCCAAAAACCATAGCTGGCCGGATTTCAAATCTGCAGAATTTACCAAATCTACAGTACCATGAACAGTGACTACCACTGCCTTGTTGGATAGGTGCTGGCCATAATTTGGGGTAGGTTTCTTCATGAAAGTTGTTTGTCTATGTCTTAAGTTGTTTCTGTAAAAATTTCATGTCAATTGACCATATCTACAGTGAGTTATGGCCAAATGAACAGTTACTGTTCATTTGGTCATTCTGCAGAACCAGCTTGCAGGGTATCCGGATTGGGGCCAATTTTTGGTCTACTTGCTTTGGTCTTTTTGTTAGTAGTATGCCCTAGAGCATATCATTTAGTATGTATCTTGTACATAATTTTATTAATAAAAGGCATTTCCACTTTTCCGTTTACATAATATATTTATGTGTAATAGAAAAGGTCCATTGATATTTTGTTAGAAATATTATTCTTAAGTTGTTAAGAATATGAGTGACAATATTTCTAGCACAAAGTATCATAAATAGGTTCACAATCGAGGATACTTCATAATAAGGACATGACTTATCCAGAAAGATTGTATTCATGTTTGTTCCCAAGTTATTTATATGAGATATAAATAAGATGGAATGGTGAGTCTCATGCCATATAACAAACATGATAGGCACTTATAAATGATAAGTAGGCCGAACCAGTGACACTTATGACAAGCACATGGAGTTTACTCTTGTCAATGTTTTGTCATAAATCATATCAGTGCATATAATCTTTAGACCTGAGATAGCACAGTTATCTTGTATACAGGTAGTTTGAGTTTGATCTCGCTTTCATACTTGTACTAGGTATGGGTATATGGGCATGTGTTGGCTCTCGCTAGTTATATATGGAGGTAGGTGTTGATCAAGATGGAATCTGTTCTCTAAGTAAATAGAGTTAAAATCCTATGTTCATTTAATTGTTCTTGATGTTTCAAGTTCCTGGCCAGACATATAGATTTATTCAGAAAAGAGTTTCTGATGAGAAAATCTTTTTAATCAAGAACTAGAATTAAAAGAGAACATAATATTCATAGCAAATGGAGTTTGACATAAACCATGACTCCAGCTTGAGTTGGGATTTTGTAACAGAGATTCTAGTGCATGGTAACATATGATTATAGGTTCATTTAAGGTAAATCTTATTACTAATTGGGTGGCCATGGCATGCTATGCTAGGTGTTAACCATGGTCTATGAGGTTCATAAAATGATTTAGAGAAATCATTTATGGTAAGAAAGAGTTCTGATGATATTAAGAGTTGATATCATGTCTCATTGCCAATTAGTGATGAGCCTAGTAAGTCACACACATACACAAGTTATCACCTATTTAAATATGATTTAATTAATTAATTAAAGAGTTTAATTGATTAATTAAATAGATTTGGTTTGCAATTAAATTGCAAAGTCCCTAGCATGACTTGAAACCAAATATAGATTATTGGATGTGTAGTATAAATTAAATTTATATTTAAAGTGTTTAAATATGAATTTAATTGATGAGAAAATAATTAATAGAGATTAATTAATTAATTTATATTTGATATAAATTAATTAGAAGAAGAAAATAATTATTTTGGGTTAAGAACTCAAAATTAAGACACAGGGGCATTTTGGTCATTTCGCAGTGTGACACGTGGCACCATGAGATGGTGACACATGGCATAACACATAAGCTTGCCAAATATTTTTAATCATGTAAGATGATTAAAATCAAGATTAAATATAGGTTTGACACTTGGCACAATGTGATTGGGTCACTTAAACCTAGAGCTAATCAAAAGGTGACATGTGGCTAGGGTTTAATGTGTTAACCTAGCTATTTAAGTGTGGTTATGAAAAGAAAACATAACCAGCAGCCTCTCCTCTCATATGTCACGCCATTTTGAGCCTCTCCAGCTATTTCTCTTCATCTTTCATCAATTCAAAGAGATTAGCCATCAATCTCTTGAATTAAGAACACTAGAAATTGTTTCTAGTGTCCTGTTTACATCTTTAATCTCTTAAAAGGCAGAACTTGATTTTCTAATTACTAGAAAAAGCTTTAGAAGCCATTCAAGGGCTGCCATAGGTGTTCTTGGTGTGGACAAGCTAGAGGGACAACATCTGGTGTCCTGAAGACGAATCTCAAAGGCGCAGACACTGCGGCACATCAAGAGGTTAGTGTAATCGTTCTTGATTTAATCTAGGTTCTAAAATTAATCTGATTAATTTTAAAATCTTAAATGGCAAATACAGATCCAAAACATATTAAAAGAGTTTTAATATGTTGTTTATCATTGAAATAAAATAGATAAAAATAAATCTTGCATGGTGCATGTGACCCTAGGTGAAAATTTTGAATTCAATGGTATAATCTTGTGGTTTTCACGCCTGTTCCTTCAATTGGTATCGAGCCACTATATTTGCCATTTAGATTGTTGATTATATAATTTAATTGTGTGTTTGATCATGAGATCAAGAGATTCATTGCTGGTTGGATCATGAGGTGTGGCGGCACACATGGTGAAGCCACCATTGGTGGCGGCAACAATGGTTCCTTGGGTGGTTCAAGGTTTGGCTTTTAATTCTGCAATTGTTGTATGATCTAAGGCCTATTCTTTGACTAATTAAAGTGTTTAATTAGTTGTTTTAATCACACAATTAAATTATGATTCAAATCAGAATTTTAAAAATTGTTTGAATGTGATTCAAATCTGAATTTTAAAAGTTGTTTGAATGTGATTCAAATCTGAATTTTTAAAGTTGTTTGAATCATATTTAAATCTGATTTTTTAAAATTGATTCAATAAAATTCAGATCTGAATTTTAAAAAAATATTTGAATGTGATTCAAATCTGATTTTTTAAAAAATGTTTGAATGTGATTCAAATCTGAATTTTTGAAGTTGTTTGAATGTGATTCAAATCTGAATTTTTAAATTTGTTTGAATGAGATTCAAATCTGAATTTTTAAATTTATTTGAATAATATTCAAATCTGGATTTTTAAGTTGAATATGAGATATTCAATTTAATTTAAGTATGTATGTTTTATTTAATTGTTAAATAGTGATATGCATGATGGATGATCATGGACTATAAAAGATCAATGTGATTGGATTTATTTCTTTTATGTTTCTTTGGGATTGTAAATTAATTAATTTATTTTAATTTTTTTTGGGTATGTATTATTAAGTTTGTAATAATTTTTGGGTTGTAATTTCATTTATTTAAGTTCTTGTAAATTCGCCTTGGTATGCCAAGGATTACTATGTAATATTGGATTGCAAGAAGTTCAAGGAGGTCAAGAGCATTGGTGGGACCAAAGGGGAGGAATTCAATATCAAGTGTTGATTATGTACTCCTTCAGCAACTCTTGTAAAATGAATGAATGAAATGCACCTAGGAATGCCCTGATTCAATTCTTGGTGGCTCAGAATTGAATCCCTTAGAAAGTCCATGATCATACCATATTTACTGCTTATCCATGAATGCATGAGATGTATGGGAATGTATGCAATTATATGATATATGCATGCTAAATGGATAATGTGCAAAGTGAGACCTTAATAGTAATTAGGATGGCTATAAAATCTTCCAAACAAATGATTAAGTTGGAAATGCTATAATTAAAGTAATTATAACATAAGCCCTCCATTAGGGCAATTATTTTAAGAAATTTTAAATAGTTGCATGAGATGCAATTAATTTAAGAGATTTTCTTAAGAATAATTGTTAAGCATGAGATGTTGTAAATATGTAAATGGTTTGGTGGCCAATATTGGATGTACCTGAGGACATTAAAATTATTTGCATAATTACTGGTTCAATGGGATCAACTTAACTAATGTAAGATAAGTCAATATTGGATGTACCTGAGATTTTGAGCATTAGGGGCTAGTAAAAGGATTGAACCTCACATGAGATGTGATGGGCAAGGAGTTGCTCACTTATAGTTTATTGTAATTCCAATAATGGATGTACCTGAGGATGATCAATAGAATTATAAGAATTCAATCACCCACTAGAAATCCATCCAACTAGGATTTCCGTTTTCTACTTTGGAAGTGTAGGATTCGCTAAGTTAGTGGGAGGACCAATTTGATTAAAAGACCATAATCATATTTGGTTAATTACATGATACATTTACTAATTAATCTGGTTATTTTCTGCAGTTAATTTTCTGATAAAAATGAGCACAAAACAACCACCACCATCCAATATCCTTGCAAGCATACTTGATCACAACAGGTTGACAGGACCTAATCATGCGATTGGCTAAGAAATTTGAAACTTGTCTGAACCTTGAACATATAGGATATGTTCTATATTCAAATGTTCTGGTCCCTTACCTCCAGAGGCCACACAAGAGGAACATGATACTTTGGACAAGTGGAAGGAGCATGATATGAGAGCTAAGTGTTACATGCTTGCTTCCATGAGTAATGAGTTACAGAAGCAACATGAGAACATGCAGAGTGCTAGTGAGATCCTCCTTCACCTACAAGAGTTGTATGGTGAGCACAGCAGGAATGCTAGGTATGAGATATCTAAACAGTTATTCCGTATGAGGATGTCTGAGGGACAGAATGTTGGGGATCATGTCCACAAGATGATTCGGCTGATTGAGCAGTTGGAACATCTTGACTTCAACATGGATTTCCAACTACAAACGGATTTGATCCTTCAGTCCCTTCTTGAGTCTTTTGGGAATTTTGTGACAAATTTCCATATGACTAAACAGGAATGCACCTTAGCTAAATTACTCAACATGCTGGTTATTGCCCAAAAGAATATGCTGTGCAATAAAGGAAAAGAGGTAGCTTTGTTGCATCTTCTTCACTGGAAAGTCCAACAAGAAGAAGGGCAATAAGAAAAAGAAACCTCAGATTCCTGGTCCTTCCAAGAAAATAGCTAAACAGAAAAGGAAGACTAAAGCTGATAAAGGCAAAGGAAAGTGTCTCCACTGCCAACAGGAAAGTGTTTCCATTACCAACAGGAAAGTGTCTCCATTGCCAGTAAGAAAGTGTTTCCACTGGCCAGAGTATAGCAATCTAAATGAATGCAATGCCATGGTGAAAACCAACTCAAGTTCAAAATATATTTGGCACTTAAGGTTATGTCATGTTGCAGAAGATAGGATTGCAAAACTGGAGAAAATGGGGATTTTATCCTCATTGGGCTCTGAGCCTACTCCAACTTGTGAATCTTGCCTTCAAGGAAAAAAGACTAGATCACCCTTTGTTGGACAAGGGCTAAGAGCTGAAAATATTTTGGAACTAATACATAGTGATGTATGTGGTCCGTTTAAAGAAATGGCTAGAGGGGGCTTTCATTATTTTATTACCTTTACTGATGATAAATCAAGGTTTGGGTATTTGTATTTGATGAAATACAAACTTGAATCCTTTGAAAAGTTTAAGGAATTTAAATCTGAAGTAGAAAATCAAACAGGAAAAAGTATTAAAGCTCTTCGATCAGATCGTGGAGGTGAATATTTGAGTACTGAATTTGATGAATACTTGAGAGAGCATGGCATTGTTTCTCAGCTGACTCCTCCAGGAACGCCACAGCTGAATGGTGTATTTGAAAGGAGAAATCGTACCTTATTGGATATGGTACGTAGTATGGTGAGCTATACTAATATGCCAATTTCCTTTTGGGGATTTGCATTAGAATCAGCTTTGTATATTCTGAATAGGATTCCATTAAAATCAGTTTCTTCCACACCTTATGAGATATGGCATGGAAGAAAACCAAGTCTTAAACATGTTAAGATTTGGGGTTGTCCAGCTTATATAAAAAAGCTGAACACTGATAAATTGGAGACCAGATCAGAAAAAGGTAGATTTGTTGGATATCCAAAAGATAGTTTTGGATATTATTTTTATTTGCCTACTTCACAAAAGGTTGTGATAAGTAGAGATGCCACATTTCTTGAACAACAGTTTGTTCAAGAAGGAGGCAAAGGAAGGCAAATAGAGTTAGAATTGGAGAATTACGACCAACCAATGCATCGATGGATATAGATCCATCTAGTCAACCAATACCCGTTGATGAAACATCTACACTGTTCCTCGTAGAACAACCAGGTATCTCACCCACTGTGAGATATTGTTTTCTTCATGAAGAAGAACAAGAGTTGTCTACTCATGAAGAAGTAGATCATGGAGATGATCCACTTACCTATGAAGAAGCTATATCAGATATAGACTCTTCAAAATGGATTGATGCTATGAAATCCGAGATTGATTCCATGTATAAGAATCAAGTTTGGGATCTTGTTGACCCACCTGAAGGTATTGTACCTATAGGGAATAAATGGGTTTTCAAGAAGAAAATTGATTCTGATGGAAAGATAGAGACCTATAAGGCAAGGCTAGTAGCGAAAGGGTTTCGCCAAAGGCAAGGAATAGACTATGAGGAGACTTTCTCGCCTGTTGCCATGCTTGAATCAACTAGGATTTTATTAGCAATGTGCATACTATGATTATGAGATTTGGCGGATAGATGTCAAAATGACTTTTCTCAATGGATACATTGAAGAAAACATTTTCATGGAACAACCTAAGGGATTTGAATCCCAAGATGGTTCCAAGGTATGCAAGCTAAAGCGATCTATTTATGGGTTGAAACAAGCTTCGAGGAGTTGGAACATTCGTTTTGATGAAGCCATTAAATCTTTTGGTTTTATCAAAAAAGAGGATGAGCCATGTGTATATAAGAAGGTTAGTGACAGTGCTATCACTTTCCTTGTCTTATATGTGGATGACATACTGTTGATGGGTAATGATACAAGTATGTTGACTACTATATATATTTGGTTGTCATATAGATTCTACATTAAATATTTATGGGAGTCAACTTATATTCTTGGGATTCGCATCTATAGAGATAGAGCGAAAAGAATAATTGGTTTATCCCAAAGTCTATACTTGGAAAAGGTGTTAAAGAGGTTTAACATGCTTGATTCCAAGAGAGGATTGTTACCAGTGAGACATGGTATCCACCTTTTTAAAGAGATGTCTCCAAAGACACCTGAAGAAAGAGATAAGATGGCCAGGATTCCATATGCTTGCTATTGGAAGTTTAATGTATGCAATGTTGTGTACTAAATTTGGATATCGCATATGCTGTTAGTTTGACTAGCAGGTATCAATCCAATCCAGGTTTGGAACACTGGATAGCTGTCAAGAATATCCTTAAGTACTTGAGAAGAACTAAGGATTTATTCTTGATTTATGGAGGTGGAGACTTGCAATTGGATGGTTATACTGATTCTGATTTCCAATCAGATATCGATGATAGAAAGTCTACCTCTGGATATGTGTTCATTTGTAATGGAGATGCGATCGGTTGGAAGAGTTCCAAATAGAGCACATTGCAGATTCCACTCGAGGTTTGAGTATATTCTTGCATCGAGATCTTGCAAAAGAAGTATTTGGATAAAGAAGTTCATGTGAGAACTTACGTAGTTTCTTCCATTGAGTCGTGGTTCCACTACTGTGACAATAATGGAGTAGTCATCTGAGCTAAGGAACTAAGGTCTCACCCAAAATCCAAACACATAGAAAGGCACTACCACATTATCAGAGATATAGTTGGGCAAGGCGATATAGCCATGCAGAAAAATAACATCAGCTGAAAAATCCAGCTGATCCATTCACTAAGCTTTTGTCACAAGTTCAGTTAGACCGGCATCTTGAGAAGATGGGTCTAAGGTATTGTAATGAATGGCTCTAGTGCTAGTGGGAGATTGTTAGTAGTATGCCCTAGAGCATATCATTTAGTATGTATCTTGTACATAATTTTATTAATAAAAGGCATTTCCACTTTTCCGTTTACATAATATATTTATGTGTAATAGAAAAGGTCCATTGATATTTTGTTAGAAATATTATTCTTAAGTTGTTAAGAATATGAGTGACAATATTTCTAGCACAAAGTATCATAAATAGGTTCACAATCGAGGATACTTCATAATAAGGACATGACTTATCCAGAAAGATTGTATTCATGTTTGTTCCCAAGTTATTTATATGAGATATAAATAAGATGGAATGGTGAGTCTCATGCCATATAACAAACATGATAGGCACTTATAAATGATAAGTAGGCCGAACCAGTGACACTTATGACAAGCACATGGAGTTTACTCTTGTCAATGTTTTGTCATAAATCATATCAGTGCATATAATCTTTAGACCTGAGATAGCACAGTTATCTTGTATACAGGTAGTTTGAGTTTGATACTGCTTTCATACTTGTACTAGGTATGGGTATATGGGCATGTGTTGGCTCCTGCTAGTTATATATGGAGGTAGGTGTTGATCAAGATGGAATCTGTTCCTCTAAGTAAATAGAGTTAAAATCCTATGTTTATTTAATTGTTCTTGATGTTTCAAGTTCCTGGCCAGGACAGATAGATTTATTCAGAAAAGAGTTTCTGATGAGAAAAATCTTTTAATCAAGAACTAGAATTAAAAGAGAACATAATATTCATAGCAAATGGAGTTTGACATAAACCATGACTCCAGCTTGAGTTGAGATTTTGTAACAGAGAGATTCTAATGCATGGTAACATATGATTATAAGTTCATTTAAGGTAAATCTTATTACTAATTGGGTGGCCATGGCATGCTATGCTAGGTGTTAACCATGGTCTATGAGGTTCATAAAATGATTTAGAGAAATCATTTATGGTAAGAAAGAGTTCTGATGATATTAAGAGTTGATATCATGTCTCATTGCCAATTAGTGATGAGCCTAGTAAGTCACACACATACACAAGTTATCACCTATTTAAATATGATTTAATTAATTAATTAAAGAGTTTAATTGATTAATTAAATAGATTTGGTTTGCAATTAAATTGCAAAGTCCCTAGCATGACTTGAAACCAAATCTAGATTATTGGATGTGTAGTATAAATTAAATTTATATTTAAAGTGTTTAAATATGAATTTAATTGATGAGAAAATAATTAATAGAGATTAATTAATTAATATAACTTAGATATAAATTAATTAGAAGAAGAAAATAATTATTTTGGGTTAAGAACTCAAAATTAAGACACAGGGGCATTTTGGTCATTTCGCAGTGTGACACGTGGCACCATGAGATGGTGACACATGGCATAACACATAAGCTTGCCAAATATTTTTAATCATGTAAGATGATTAAAATCAAGATTAAATATAGGTTTGACACTTGGCACAATGTGATTGGGTCACTTAAACCTAGAGCTAATCAAAAGGTGACATGTGGCTAGGGTTTAATGTGTTAACCTAGCTATTTAAGTGTGGTTATGAAAAGAAAACATAACCAGCAGCCTCTCCTCTCATATGTCACGCCATTTTGAGCCTCTCCAGCTATTTCTCTTCATCTTTCATCAATTCAAAGAGATTAGCCATCAATCTCTTGAATTAAGAACACTAGAAATTGTTTCTAGTGTCCTGTTTACATCTTTAATCTCTTAAAAGGCAGAACTTGATTTTCTAATTAATAGAAAAAGCTTTAGAAGCCATTCAAGGGCTGCCATAGGTGTTCTTGGTGTGGACAAGCTAGAGGGACAACATCTGGTGTCCTGAAGACGAATCTCAAAGGCGCAGACACGCTGCAGCACATCAAGAGGTTAGTGTAATCGTTCTTGATTTAATCTAGGGTTCTAAAATTAATCTGATTAATTTTAAAATCTTAAATGGCAAATACAGATCCAAAAACATATTAAAAGAGTTTTAATATGTTGTTTATCATTGAAATCAAATAGATAAAAATAAATCTTGCATGGTGCATGTGACCCTAGGTGAAAATTTTGAATTCAATGGTATAATCTTGTGTTTTTCACGCTTCCGTTCCTTCACTTTTGGACATGGTTTCTACAGAAAAATTGTGCCATTATAAGTCTAGTTTCATGTCCAATTGGCCAAACACCAATTGGACCTACACAGCCAATGATATGGCAGTCCAAACAGGCTGGACTCACAGCCTCCTTGGTGTTGTCCCTAGGCAGCCTACCATTTCACTTTGCCATGCTATATTTCAGTCCACATTATGGTCAACTTACCTCAAATGGTCACTAATTGACCCTTATAATGTTCTTTAATAGTTTCATAAGCTAAGTCCAAATTTTCACTCCCAAACCCTAGCTCAAATTCAAGGTTTACACCAATTACCTTAGTTAGCACACCAATTCATACCAAATCACTTTATCCATCATCTATACTCATCAATAACATAATTAAGCCACTTAATTTCATCAAAAACCAACAATCCTTAAACTTTCTCATGGCTGCCAAATTTAGAGATTTCATTTACTCAAGTTTTTCTTTTAATTTCACACAATTTTCTACTTGATTTAGCATGCTTACAAGATTAAAGAAAGAAAGAAATTGTTTAGGGCACTAACCTCTTGTAGCTCAAATCCAAGCCAACTAAGACTTTAATTTTTCTTTACTTTCTTACTCTTTCTTGGCTGCCAAATACTTCTCCTTGGTGTGGGTATAATTTTTAGTGAAGGGAGGATAAGGTTTTAAGGTGAATTGAAGTGGGAAATGAAGCTTAAGGGAGCTTTAATGCTGGAACCTCTTCTCTCTCTCTCTCTCAACGTTTTTGGCTGCCCAAAGGTTGAAGATGCAGATTGGTTTTTCAATTTTTTGGTCTCTTTTATCTCTTTTAATGAGTTTAAAAAAATTGTGATTGGTGGAGGAAATTTAAATGACATCATATGATGTCATAATTAGCATTTTCTTTCATTTTCTTTTCTTTTCATCTCTACTCATTTTCAATTTAATTTTTAGTAATGTTTATTCACATTTTGTATCATAATAATTATTTACTTAACTGGACAAGTCGGCCAAAAATCGTCTCTGAAGACGAAATGACCAAAATGCCCTCCATTTGGCTTAACGGGTCAAAATTGTCTGTACTGATTGAAAAATTTTTCTAAATATTTTCTTGGCATTCTAATGCCATAGGAACCTCAATGACCCTTCTCTGGAGTCTCAAAAATTATTTTATGAATTTTTCCCCTGGTCTAGGGCTTCTCGTTGCGAGAACCGCAACTTCACTCTGGTTACCCATCGCTTGGGCACCGGCTCGTTTAACTTGGTTGTATTTTATTTCAAAAATTTTTCTTAAATTTTTCTTATTAATATTTGAGTTAATTATGGTTCCTGACTTTAGTTTAAATATTTTTCCGGACGTTCTAGCTGTCCGGACCGACACCGGTCATCGGAACAGTAGAATGTACGGAGTTGCTACCGGGAGGGTGTTACATATATTGTACACAATTGCAGCAACAATTTTGGGCAGAATATTCAAGTGCTCAATACACACAATTCACCATTAATTCAACATTCACTTCCACCAAAATTTCACACATCTTAATGTCAATATTACACATACACTTCAACATAATCATACTTCAATATCACTTACACTTGCTGCCCACAATTTAACCTTAGCATATTTCATTAATAACTACATGTTCACACACAATTTCATGCTATTAGGGGCTGCCAAATATGGCAGTTTGCTCAAGGCATGAAAGTTCCATTTCACACCCTTAATTCAAACACTACATGCATATACTTAGATACAAACTTACTACAACTTTCATCTAAATTAATCAACCTTCATTTCCAATAATTAGAAGTAAAAATAACTCAAGCTCAAGAAAGGTTCATGGCTGCCAAAAATAGACAAGTCCATTTCTTACTATTTCTTTCATTTCTCTTCACCAAAATACTCACCTCAACTTAAACACAAGGTTTACTAAAGCAAGGGAGAGGTTTTGGACACTTACCACTTTTGAAGCTTATCAAAACTTCACCAAATCTTGCTTTTCTTGTTGCCAATATCTTCCCCAAGGTGAGTAGGCAAGCTTTAATGAAGGAAAGAAGTGGAAAGGATAGCTTGATCATGCACCCATGGAGGTTGCATGTGGGGTGGCCATGGTGATCTCCATGGTGGAATTCATTTCGGCAAAGTAAAATGGGATGATGAAGAAGATGATGATGAGTGGTATCTGCTGTCCCAAGGCTGTGATAAGGGTCCCAATATTCAAGTTAGTGGAGCACTAAGCTCATTTTAATATTTAATTAGCTAAAGTTTCCTTATTTGCTCATTTAGCACCATTCTTTTACTACTTACATATTGTATCCCATTTTAATTTTTTTCATGATGTTTCCTAAGTGCAATATCATATATTCTTAATGGAAATTGAGGTCAAAAGGCAACACTAGGTGTCAAATGACCAAAATACCCCACTTCGGGTTATATTCCTAATTTTTCGGTAACACCGATTTTTGGCTGTTTCTCGATTTTTCATTTTTCTTTGTACTAATTTACTAATTTTTCTTTTATATTTCTAGTGTCAATTTCATTTCAATAAACCTTTATTTATGTCTCAAAATTAAATTCAGAGGGTTCCCTGCTGTTTTGGGGTCGGCAACGGCCTTCCCAGTGCAGTCACCCATCGCTGCGGTGCCGGCTTGTTTAACTTAGCATCATTTTCTCTCTTTCAGTTTTGTTTGATTTTTCTTGTATTTTCTTTTTATTTATTTCATCATTATATGTCTGTTCACTATCACCGAAGTGTAGTTCTAGACATCTTGACTTTCCTGGACTGTTATTTGACTACTGGAGCAATAGAACGTACAGAACACGTGCAATGGGGATGTTACAACTCTTCCCCTCTAAATAAAAATTTTGTCCTCGAAATTTAGCTGATGTGAAGAGCTGAGGGAACTGTTGTCTCATTGTCTCCTCGCTCTCCCATGTTGCCTCTTCCGTATTGTGGTGTCTCCATAGGATTTTCACTAGTGGAATTGTCTTATTTCTGAGCTCTTTTACCTCTCGTGCCAAGATTTTAATTGGTTCTTCTTCATATGTCAGGTCAGATCGTACCACAATTTCTTCTGCTGAGATGACATGTGATGGATCTTATCTGTATCTTCTGAGCATCGAGACATGGAATACATTATGTATCTTGTCCAGCTCAGGTGGTAAGGCTAATATGTAGGCTACTGGTCCCACACGTTCAATAACTTCATATGGGCCAATAAACCTAGGGCTTAATTTTCCCTTTTTCCCAAATCTCAACACTTTCTTCCACGGTGATACTCTGAGAAATACTTTCTCGCCAACTTCATATTCAATGTCCTTTCTTTTCAAGTCAGCATAAGATTTCTGTCGGTCTGAGGCAACTTTCAAATTGGCCTTTATCAGTTTCACCTTTTCCTCTGTCTGTTTTATCAGGTCTGGCCCCACTAGCTTATCTTCACCCAATTCAGTCCAACATACAGGTGTTCTGCATTTTCTCCCATACAGTGCTTCATAGGGTGCCATTTGTATGCTAGCTTGATAGCTATTATTATATGCAAATTCTGCCAGTGGAAGGTATCTGTCCCAACTTCCTTCAAACTCAATAACACAACTTCTCAGCATATCCTCGAGGACCTATCACATATATTCGGTTATTATTATCATTATCAGTTCAATTATTGTTTACAATAACTCAATGAGTTTCAAAATTTACCTGGATTATTCTTTCTGACTGTCCATCCGTCTGAGGATGAAAAGCCGTACTAAAATGGAGTTGTGTGCCCAAGGATTCTTGTAATTTCTTCCAAAATCTAGATGTAAACCTCGGGTCTCTATCAGATATAATGGAAAGTGGAATTCCATGTAGTCTAACTATCTCACTGATGTACAATTCTGCTAGCTTTTCCAGTGAGTAGTCAGTTTTAACTGGTAGAAAATGTGCTGATTTGGTTATCCTATCCACAATCACCCATACTGCATCATGCTTCTTCTGAGTGAGAGGTAGACCACTGACAAAGTTCATAGTGACTCGGTCCCATTTCCATTCAGGTATGTTTATGGGCTATAACAAACCTGATGGAACTTGATGTTCTACTTTGACTTGCTGACATGTCAAGCATCTAGTTACATAGTCAACTATGTACTTCTTCATACCTGGCCACCAGTATCGGAGTTTCAGGTCATGGTACATTTTTGTGCTTCCTGGGTGCATAGCATACACACTGTTATGTGCTTCTTTTAGAATACTGGTTTTCAATTCTTTATCATCTGGAACACACACTCTTTCTTTATAGTACAGGCACCCATTTTCTTTCACTTCATATTCAATTTCCTTCCCCTCAGTGATTTTGCCCATAACAGCCATTAATTTCCCATCTGTCTTCTGCCCATCCTATATCTGTTGTAACAGATTCGGCTTCACATGCAACTCAGCCAAAATAACTCCATCATGAGTTAAGGATAGTTGGGCATTCAAAGATCTTAATGCTACAATAGATTTTCTGCTTAAAGCATCAGCAACTACATTTGCCTTCCCAGGGTGGTAGTCAATCACACAATCATAATCTTTCAGGAATTCAATCCATCGCCTCTATCTCAAATTAAGTTCCTTCTGGGTTAGCAGATACTTCAGACTCTTATGGTCTATGTATATGTAGCATTTTTCTCCATACAAGTAATGCCTCCATATCTTCAATGCGAAGATAATTGCTGCTAACTCTAAATCATGAGTAGGGTAATTCTTTTCATGTGGCCTTAACTGCCTGGAAGCATATGTGACCACTTTCCCTTCTTGCATGAGTACACACCCTAACCCATTGTGTGAGGCATCACTATAGACTACAAAGTCTTTTTCAGACATTGGCTGTGTTAACACTGGTGCCTCTGCCAACATAGCCTTCAGCCTCTCAAAACTGGCTTGACACTTGTCATTCCAGTCAAATTTCATATTCTTGTGTAGTAATTTAGTCATTGGAGCAGCTATCAGGGAAAATCCCTTTACAAATCTTCTATAATATCCAGCTAACCCTATGAAACTTCTGATCTCAGTTGTATTTTTGGGAGGCTTCCATTCCATCACTGCTTCAATCTTCTTGGGATCCACTCTAATCCCTTTAGCTAATACTACATGTCCAAGGAATGCAATCTCATTCAACCAGAACTCACACTTGGACAATTTAGCATACAATTTCTTCTCTTTTAGAGTCTGCAGAACAATTCTTAAATGCTCATCATGTTCTGCTTTATCCTTGGAATACACCAAGATGTCATCAATGAAGAACTCTATGAACCGATCTAAGTATGGATGGAAGATATGGTTCATAAGGTCCATGAATGCTGCTGGAGCATTTATTAACCCAAATGGCATCACCAGGAATTCATAATGCCCATACCGGGTTCTAAATGCAGTCTAAGGCACATCTGCATCCTTAACCCTTAGCTGATGATACCCTGATCTGAGATCAATCTTAAAAAACACACCGGCTCCCTTCAACTGATCAAACAGATCATCAATTCTAGGCAACAGATACTTGTTCTTCACTGTTACTCTGTTTAACTGCCGGTAGTCAACACATAACCTCAGGGTCCCATCTTTCTTCTTTACAAACAGTATCGGAACTCCCCAAAGTGACACACTGGGGCGTATGAACCCCTTGTCTAGTAATTCTTGCAGCTGGATTTTTAACTCTTTCAATTCAGCAGGTGCCATTCTATACGGAGCAATTGAAATGGGAGCTGTACCTGGTATAATCTCAATAGCAAATTCAACTTCCCTTTCTGGTGGTAAACTAGGCAATTCCTTAGGAAATACCTCAGAGAAATCCCTTCCTGTGGGTATGTCAGACAAGTTAAGTTTACCCTGCCTAGTGTCAACCACGTGTGCCAGATAGGCTTCACACCCTTTTCTCAACCATCTCCTTACAACTGTAGCTGAGATGACATTGGACAAGAAATCTGTCCTTTCACCCACTACTATTATTTCTTCGTTCTTAGCAGTTTTCAGAGAGATTCTCTTCAATTTACAATCTACTATTGCTTGATAATGGGATAACCAATCCATTCCCAAAATCACATCAAACTCATAGAAAAGCAGTTCGATTAAGTCTGCTGAGAACTCTTTCCCTTTAATCTTCAATGGACAGCCCTTATACACTTTGTTTAATACCATACTGTGGCCTAGTGGATTTGTGACCAGGATGTCTTGGTCACTTTCCTCCACTGGTATTCCCTTTTCTATGGGCAGCTTGATACAAATATATAAATGAGTAGATCCAGTGTGACACCCCTTACCCGTGTACAGTATACCTGAGTAAGTAATGCCACATGGTGTACCGGCACACTCTAATATTCCTTAATTAATTTATATCATGCTTTTGAATATAACTTGTAAAATATAACTCATTTAAGTCATTTATTAAAATCATAATTTATTTGAGGTTCCGTAAATTTTAAAGAAAATCCGGCAGAGTACCTGCTAAAAATGGAGAAAATAGTTCTTCGGAACCTGTTAAAAACACTTCCAATGAACAAATTCATTCATTCTCAACTCCAATATCATCACAAAGCTCAATATCAAGATCTCAACATTTTTTTCAATTTCAGGTCTCAACAACCTTTTCATTTCTCAAACATCTATTTCTCAGGATTCTCATATATATACAACAATTAAATACTCAAATTATTTCCATATATAACCATAAATCTTTATTATTTACATGAACCTCAAAATACATTACATAAATCCCAAATACATATGAGAAAACAAATATTTAATTACAAAATGACAAAATGACATCTAATGTCCTACCAATGCACTGCAGGTGATGAGGTGACACGGACACTGTGCAGAATTGCAGGATGGACTCACTCAGTCTGCGGTCTACTGGGCTCACGATCTATATCTCCAGTACCTACGCATGGCAAAAGCAACGCGCTAAGCAATAATGCTTAGTGGTGCAATAATATAATAAAAGAAAATAGCAAGAAATTAAATGTGTAGTGAATGTATATGTTTCATTTGCTTGGTATTTGTATATTATTTACTTTGTCCACTTTTATTCATTTGGTTGCCCCAAGTAACCTATGTTAGTAGTATGCCCTAGAGCATATCATTTAGTATGTATCTTGTATATATTTTTAATAATAAAAGGCATTTCCACTTTTCCATTTACATAATATATTTATGTGTAATAGAAAAGGTCCATTGATATTTTGTTAGAAATATTATTCTTAAGTTGTTAAGAATATGAGTGACAATATTTCTAGCACAAAGTATCATAAATAGGTTCACAATCGAGGATACTTCATAATAAGGACATGACTTATCCAGAAAGATTGTATTCATGTTTGTTCCCAAGTTATTTATATGAGATATAAATAAGATGGAATGGTGAGTCTCATGCCATATAACAAACTTGATAGGCACTTATAAATGATAAGTAGGCCGAACCAGTGACACTTATGACAAGCACATGGAGTTTACTCTTGTCAATGTTTTGTCATAAATCATATCAGTGCATATAATCTTTAGACTGAGATAGCACGATTATCTTGTATATAGGTAGTTTGAGTTTGATACTGCTTTCATACTTGTACTGTGTATGGGTATATGGGCATCTGTTGGCTCCTACTAGTTATATATGGAGGTAGGTGTTGATCAAGATGGAATCTGTTCCTCTAAGTAAATAGAGATAAAATCCTATGTTCATTTAATTGTTCTTGATGTTTCAAGTTCCTGGCCAGGACAGATAGATTTATTGAGAAAGAGTTTCGATGAGAAAATCTTTTAATCAAGAACTGGAATTAAAAGAGAACATAATATTCATAGCAAATGGAGTTTGACATAAACCATGACTCGGCTTGAGTTGGGATTTTATGCAGAGATTCTAGTGCATGGTAACATATGATTATAGGTTCATTTAAGGTAAACCTTATTACTAATTGGGTGGCCATGGCATGCTATGCTAGGTGTTAACCATGGTCTATGAGGTTCATAAAATGATTTAGAGAAATCATTTATGGTAAGAAAGAGTTCTGATGATATTAAGAGTTGATATCATTTCTCATTGCTAATTAGTGATGAGCCTAGTAAGTCACACACATACACAAGTTATCACCTAATTAAATATAATTTAATTAATTAATTAAAGAGTTTAATTGATTAATTAAATAGGTTTGGTTTGCAATTAGATTGCAAAGTCCCTAGCATGACTTGAAACCAAATCTAGATTATTGGATGTATAATATAAGTTAAATTTATATTTAAAGTGTTTAAATATGAATTTAATTAATGAGAAATTAATTAATAGAGATTAATTAATTAATTTATATTTGATATAAATTAATTAGAAGAAGAAAAATAATTATTTTGGGTTGAGAACTCAAAATTAAGACACAGGGGCATTTTGGTCATTTTGCAGTGTGACACGTGGCACCATGAGATGGTGACACATGGGATTACACATAAGCTTGCCAAATGTTTTTTTAATCATGTAAGATGATTAAAATCAAGATTAAATATAGGTTTGACACTTGGCACAATTTGATTGGGTCACTTAAACCTAGAGCTAATCAAAGGGTGACATGTGGCAAGGGTTTAATGTGTTAACCTAGCTATTTAAGTGTGGTTATGAAAGAAAAAATAACCAGCAGCCTCTCCTCTCATTTGTCACGCCACTTTGAGCCTCTCCAGCCATTCTTCTTCATCTCTCATCAATTCAAAGAGATTAGCCATCAATCTCTTGAATTAAGAACACTAGAAATTGTTTCTAGTGTCCTGTTTACATCTCTAATCTCTTAAAAGGCAGAACTTGAATTTCTAATTAATAGAAAAGGCTTTAGAAGCTGTTCAAGGGCTGCCATAGGTGTTCTTGGTGTGGACAAGCTAGAGGGACAACATTTGGTGTCCTGAAGACGAATCTCAAAGCGCAGAACACTGCAGCACATCAAGAGGTTAGTGTAATCGTTCTTGATTTAATCTAGGGTTCTAAAATTAATCTGATTAATTTTAAAATCTTAAATGGCAAATACAGATCCAAAAACATATTAAAAGAGTTTTAATATGTTGTTTATCATTGAAATCAAATAGATAAAAATAAATCTTGCATGGTGCATGTGACCCTAGGTGAAAATTTTTGAATTCAATGGTATAATCTTGTGTTTTTCACGCTTCCGTTCCTTCAATTGGTATCAGAGCCACTATATTTGCCATTTAGATTGTTGATTATATAATTTAATTGTGTGTTTGATCATGAGATCAAGTGATCCATTGCTGGTTGGATCAAGAGGTGTGGCGGCACACATGGTGAAGCCACCATTGGTGGCGGCAACAATGGTTCCATGGGTGGTTCAAGGTTTGGCTTTTAATTCTGCAATTGTTGTATGATCTAAGGCCTATTCTTTGACTAATTAAAGTGTTTAATTAGTTGTTTTAATCACACAATTAAATTATGATTCAAATCAGAATTTTAAAAATTGTTTGAATGTGATTCAAATCTGAATTTTAAAAGTTGTTTGAATGTGATTCAAATCTGAATTTTTAAAGTTGTTTGAATCATATTTAAATCTGATTTTTTAAAATTGATTCAATAAAATTCAGATCTGATTTTTTAAAAATTATTTGAATGTGATTCAAATCTGATTTTTTAAAAAATGTTTGAATGAGATTCAAATCTGAATTTTTGAAGTTGTTTGAATGTGATTCAAATCTGAATTTTTAAATTTGTTTGAATGAGATTCAAATCTGATTTTTTAAATTTATTTGAATCATATTCAAATCTGGATTTTTAAGTTGAATATGAGATATTCAATTTAATTTAAGTATGTATGTTTTATTTAATTGTTAAATAGTGATATGCATGATGGATGATCATGGACTATAAAAGACCAATGTGATTGGATTTATTTCTTTTATGTTTCTTTGGGATTGTAAATTAATTAATTTATTTTAATTTATTTTGGGCATGTATTATTAAGTTTGTAATAATTTTTGGGTTGTAATTTCATTTATTTAAGTTCTTGTAAATTCGCCTTGGTATGCCAAGGATTACTTTGTAATATTGGATTGCAAGAAGTTCAAGGAGGTCAAGAGCATTGGTGGGACCAGTGGGAGGAATTCAAGATCAAGTGTTGATTATGTACTCCTTCAGCAACTCTTGTAAAATGAATGAATGAAATGCACCTAGGAATGCCCTGATTCAATTCTTGGTGGCTTACAATTGAATCCCTTAGAAAGTCCATGATCATACCATATTTACTGCTTATCCATGAATGCATGAGATGTATGGGAATGTATGCAATTATATGATATATGCATGCTAAATGGATAATGTGCAAAGTGAGACCTTAATAGTAATTAGGATGACCATAAAATCTTCCAAACAAATGATTAAGTTGGAAATGCTATAATTAAAGTAATTATAACATAGGCCCTCCATTGGGGCAATTATTTTAAGAAATTTTAAATAGTTGCATAAGATGCAATTAATTTAAGAGATTTTCTTAAGAATAATTGTTAAGCATGAGATGTTGTAAATATGTAAATGGTTTAGTGGCCAATATTGGATGTACCTGAGGACATTAAAATTATTTGCATAATTACTGGCTCAATGGGATCAACTTAACTAATGCAAGATAAGTCAA
The DNA here is from genome assembly GCF_030052815.1 of Hevea brasiliensis. NCBI lineage: Eukaryota > Viridiplantae > Streptophyta > Magnoliopsida > Malpighiales > Euphorbiaceae > Hevea > Hevea brasiliensis. Next base: position 53,132,233 of record NC_079497.1, on the reverse strand, counting down.
TAATGGATGTACCTGAGATTTTGAGCATTAGGGGCTAGGTAAAGGATTGAACCTCACATGAGATGTGATGGGCAAAGAGTTGCTCACTTATAGTTTATTGTAATTCCAATAATGGATGTACCTGAGGATGATCAATAGAATTATAAGAATTCAATCACCCACTAGAAATCCATCCAACTAGGATTTCCGTTTTCTACTTTGGAAGTGTAGGATTCGCTAAGTTAGTGGGAGGACCAATTTGATTAAAAGACCATAATCATTTTGGTTAAATACTTGATACATTTATTAATTAATTTGGTTATTTTCTGCAGTTAATTTTCTGATAAAAATGAGCACAAAACAACCACCACCATCCAATATCCTTGCAAGCATACTTGATCACAACAGGTTGACAGGACCTAATATGTCTGATTGGCTAAGAAATTTGAAACTTGTCTTGAACCTTGAACATATAGGATATGTTCTAGATTCAAATGTTCCTGGTCCCTTACCTCCAGAGGCCACACAAGAGGAACATGAAACTTTGGACAAGTGGAAGGAGCATGATATGAGAGCTAAGTGTTACATGCTTGCTTCCATGAGTAATGAGTTACAGAAGCAACATGAGAACATGCAGAGTGCTAGTGAGATCCTCCTTCACCTACAAGAGTTGTATGGTGAGCACAGCAGGAATGCTAGGTATGAGATATCTAGACAGCTATTCCGTATGAGGATGTCCGAGGGATAGAATGTTGGGGATCATGTCCACAAGATGATTCGGCTGATTGAGCAGTTGGAACATCTTGACTTCAACATGGATTTCCAACTACAAACGGATTTGATCCTTCAGTCCCTTCCTGAGTCTTTTGGGAATTTTGTGACAAATTTCCATATGACTAAACAGGAATGCACCTTAGCTGAATTACTCAACATGCTGGTTATTGCCCAAAAGAATATGCCAGGCAATAAAGGAAAAGAGGTAGCTTTGGTTGTATCTTCTTCTGCTGGAAAGTCCAACAAGAAGAAGGGCAATAAGAAAAAGAAACCTCAGATTCCTGGTCCTTCCAAGAAAATAGCTAAACAGAAAAGGAAGACCAAAGTGACAAAGGCAAAGGAAAGTGTTTCCACCGCCAGGAAAGTGTTTCCATTGCCAGTAAGAAAGTGTTTCCACTGGCCAGAGTATAGCAATCTAAATGAATGCAATGCCATGGTAAAAACCAACTCAAGTTCAAAATATATTTGGCACTTAAGGTTATGTCATGTTGCAGAAGATAGGATTGCAAATTGGAGAAAATGGGGATTCTATCCTCATTGGGCTCTGAGCCTACTTCAACTTGTGAATCTTGCCTTGAGGCAAAATGACTAGATCACCCTTTGTTGGACAAGGGCTAAGAGTGAAAATATTTTGGAGCTAATACATAGTGATGTATGTGGTCCATTTAAAGAAATGGCTAGAGGGTTTTCATTATTTTATTACCTTTCTTGATGATAAATCAAGGTTTGGGTATTTGTATTTGATGAAATACAAACATGAATCTTTGAAAAGTTCAAAGAATTTAAATCAGTAGAAAATCAAACAGAAAGAATATTAAAGTTCTTCGATCGGATCGTGGAGGTGAATATTTGAGTCTTGAATTTGATGAATACTTGAGAGAGCATGGCATTGTTTCTCGGTGACTCCTCCAGAACGCCACATTTGAATCTCAGTATCGAAAGGAGAAATCGTACCTATTGGATATGGTACGTAGTATGATGAGCTATCTTGATATGCCAATCTTCTTTTGGGGATTTGCATTAGAATCACTTTGTATATTCTGAATAGGATTCCATCAAAATTAGTTTCTTCCACACCTTATGAGATATGGCATGGAAGAAAACCAAGTCTTAAGCATGTTAAGATTTGGGTGTGCGACTTATATCAAAAAGTGAACAACGATAAATTGGAGACCAAATCGTAAAAGGTCGATTTGTTGGATATCCAAAAGATAGTTTTGGATATTATTTTTATTTTCCTACTTCACAAAGGTTGTGATAAGTAGAGATGCCACATTTCTTGAACAACGGTTTGTTCAAGAAGGAGGCAAAGAAAGGCAAATAGAGTTAGAATTGGAGAATTCGACCAACCGATGAATCGGATGGATATAGATCCATCTAGTCAACCTATACCCATTGATGAAACATCTACATTTGTTCCTCGTAGAACAACCAGTATCTCACCCACAGTGAGATATGGTTTTCTTCATGAAGAAGAACAGGAGGTGTCTACTCATGAAGAAGTAGATCATGGAGATGATCCACTTACCTATGAAGAAGCTATATCCGATAGAGAATCTTCAAAATTGATTGATGCTATGAAATCCGAGATTGATTCCATGTATAAGAATCAAGTTTGGGATCTTGTTGACCCACTGAAGGTATTGTACCTATAGGGAACAAATGGGTTTTCAAGAAGAAAATTGGTTACGATGGAAAGGTAGAGACCTATAAGGCAAGGCTAGTAGCGAAAGGGTTTCGCCAAAGGCAAGGAATAGATTATGAGGAGACTTTCTACTTTGTTGCCATGCTTAAATCAATTAGGATTTTATTAGCAATATTGCATACTATGATTATGAGATTTGGCAGATGGATGTCAAAACAGCCTTTCTCAATGGATACATTGAAGAAAACATTTTCATGGAACAACCTAGGGGATTTGAATCCCAAGATGGTTCCAAGGTATGCAAGCTAAAGCGATCCATTTATGGGTTGAAACAAGCTTCGAGGAGTTGGAACATCTGTTTTGATGAAGCCATTAAATCTTTTGGTTTTATCAAAAATGAGGATGAGCCATGTGTATATAAGAAGGTTAGTGTGATGCTATCACTTTCCTTGTCTTATATGTGGATGACATACTGTTGATGGGTAATGATACAGGTATGTTGACGACTATAAAGGTATGGTTGTCAAATACATTCTTCATGAAAGACTTAGGAGAGGCAACCTATATTCTTGGGATTCGCATCTATAGAGATAGAGCGAAAAGAATAATTGGTTTATCCCAAAGTCTATACTTGGAAAAGGTGTTAAAGAGGTTTAACATGCTTGATTCCAAGAGAGGATTGTTACCAGTGAGACATGGTATCCACCTTTCTAAAGAGATGTCTCCAAAGACACCTGAAGAAAGAGATAAGATGGCTAGGATTCCATATGCTTCGGCTATTGGAAGTTTAATGTATGCAATGTTGTGTACTAGGCCGGATATCGCATATGCTGTTAGTTTGACTAGCAGGTATCAATCCAATCCAGGTTTGGAACACTGGATAACTGTCAAGAATATTTTTAAGTACTTGAGAAGAACTAAGGATTTATTCTTGATTTATGGAGGTGGAGACTTGCAATTGGATGGTTATACTGATTCTGCTTTCCAATCAGATATCGATGATAGAAAGTCTACCTCTGGATATGTGTTCATTTGTAATGGAGGTGCGATCGGTTGGAAGAGTTCCAAGCGAGCATTGCAGATTCCACTCGAGGTGAGTATATTCTTTGCATCGAATCTTGCAAAAGAAAATTTGGATAAAGAAGTTCGTGACAGAACTTACAGTAGTTCCTTCCATTGAGTCAGCAGTTGCATTACACTGTGACAATAATGGAGCAGTCATACAAGCTAAGGAACCAAGGTCTCACCAAAAATCCAAACACATAGAAAGGCGCTACCACATTATCAGAGAAATAGTTGGACGAGGCGATGTAGCCATGCAGAAAATAGCATCAGCTGAAAATCCAGCTGATCCATTCACTAAGCCTATGTCACAGACTCAGTTAGACCGACATCTTGAGAAGATAGGTCTAAGATATTATAATGAATGGCTCTAGTGCTAGTGGGAGATTGTTAGTAGTATGCCCTAGAGCATATCATTTAGTATGTATCTTGTATATATTTTTAATAATAAAAGGCATTTCCACTTTTCCATTTACATAATATATTTATGTGTAATAGAAAAGGTCCATTGATATTTTGTTAGAAATATTATTCTTAAGTTGTTAAGAATATGAGTGACAATATTTCTAGCACAAAGTATCATAAATAGGTTCACAATCGAGGATACTTCATAATAAGGACATGACTTATCCAGAAAGATTGTATTCATGTTTGTTCCCAAGTTATTTATATGAGATATAAATAAGATGGAATGGTGAGTCTCATGCCATATAACAAACTTGATAGGCACTTATAAATGATAAGTAGGCCGAACCAGTGACACTTATGACAAGCACATGGAGTTTACTCTTGTCAATGTTTTGTCATAAATCATATCGATGCATATAATCTTTAGACTGAGATAGCACAGTTATCTTGTATATAGGTAGTTTGAGTTTGATCTCGCTTTCATACTTGTACTGTGTATGGGTATATGGGCATCTGTTGGCTCCTACTAGGTATATATGGAGGTAGGTGTTGATCAAGATGGAATCTGTTCCTCTAAGTAAATAGAGATAAAATCCTATGTTCATTTAATTGTTCTTGATGTTTCAAGTTCCTGGCCAGGACAGATAGATTTATTCTAAAAGAGTTTCGATGAGAAAATCTTTTAATCAAGAACTGGAATTAAAAGAGAACATAATATTCATAGCAAATGGAGTTTGACATAAACCATGACTCCAGCTTGAGTTGGGATTTTGTAACAGAGAGATTCTAGTGCATGGTAACATATGATTATAGGTTCATTTAAGGTAAACCTTATTACTAATTGGGTGGCCATGGCATGCTATGCTAGGTGTTAACCATGGTCTATGAGGTTCATAAAATGATTTAGAGAAATCATTTATGGTAAGAAAGAGTTCTGATGATATTAAGAGTTGATATCATTTCTCATTGCTAATTAGTGATGAGCCTAGTAAGTCACACACATACACAAGTTATCACCTAATTAAATATAATTTAATTAATTAATTAAAGAGTTTAATTGATTAATTAAATAGGTTTGGTTTGCAATTAGATTGCAAAGTCCCTAGCATGACTTGAAACCAAATCTAGATTATTGGATGTATAATATAAGTTAAATTTATATTTAAAGTGTTTAAATATGAATTTAATTAATGAGAAATTAATTAATAGAGATTAATTAATTAATTTATATTTGATATAAATTAATTAGAAGAAGAAAATAATTATTTTGGGTTGAGAACTCAAAATTAAGACACAGGGGCATTTTGGTCATTTTGCAGTGTGACACGTGGCACCATGAGATGGTGACACATGGGATTACACATAAGCTTGCCAAATGTTTTTTTAATCATGTAAGATGATTAAAATCAAGATTAAATATAGGTTTGACACTTGGCACAATTTGATTGGGTCACTTAAACCTAGAGCTAATCAAAGGGTGACATGTGGCAAGGGTTTAATGTGTTAACCTAGCTATTTAAGTGTGGTTATGAAAAGAAAAAATAACCAGCAGCCTCTCCTCTCATTTGTCACGCCACTTTGAGCCTCTCCAGCCATTCTTCTTCATCTCTCATCAATTCAAAGAGATTAGCCATCAATCTCTTGAATTAAGAACACTAGAAATTGTTTCTAGTGTCCTGTTTACATCTCTAATCTCTTAAAAGGCAGAACTTGAATTTCTAATTAATAGAAAAGGCTTTAGAAGCTGTTCAAGGGCTGCCATAGGTGTTCTTGGTGTGGACAAGCTAGAGGGACAACATTTGGTGTCCTGAAGACGAATCTCAAAGGCGCAGACACGCTGCAGCACATCAAGAGGTTAGTGTAATCGTTCTTGATTTAATCTAGGGTTCTAAAATTAATCTGATTAATTTTAAAATCTTAAATGGCAAATACAGATCCAAAAACATATTAAAAGAGTTTTAATATGTTGTTTATCATTGAAATCAAATAGATAAAAATAAATCTTGCATGGTGCATGTGACCCTAGGTGAAAATTTTTGAATTCAATGGTATAATCTTGTGTTTTTCACGCTTCCGTTCCTTCAACCTACACTAGACGACTGGGCTGGATAACGGGTAAACTGGCACTGGGTATCTAGTACCTCGGGCCGTCACACCATCAGTCACATATGCATCTCCCGGTGTGCAACAGAACAGCTACCAAGCTGTAAATAATCTCAGGCACAAGGCAAAATCTCAATGCAAAGTCAGAATGGCTAAAAGTCATTAAATCACAGAATGGCATATTACCATATGCAGTACTGCTAACTGAACCCTATTGGCATGCCAAACTATCCAAACCAATCATGTTAGGTATACTAGGGCATTTGAAACTTTTAAATTCTTCAATTTGTGCATTTCAAGTTTTGGTGTCACTATTTACCTCTTTGGTCAACAAAAATGTTGACTTTTGGATAGAAAATATGTACATTGACTTTGGCACTCCCAACATACCACATTTTACATTTAAAACTTGTTAGAATTGGTCACCATTATCATTTCTAACTTAAAACCAAGAGGGCAGAAAATTTTAGTTTTTGAGACCCAAGTTCACTGTTCCATTGGACACTGTTGCAGTGAGAATTTGAAGAAATGGAAAACATGAAAGTTGTTTCTTATTTTGTCTAGTTGAATTTCATTTTTTGAATCACTCCATTTGGAGTTTTTTAGCTCTAGATATGGTCCAAAAACCACAGCTGGCCGAATTTGCATTCTGCAGAAATTACCATATCTACAGTAACATAAACAGTGACTGCCACTGCCATTTGGGTTAGGTTCTGGCCATAATTTGGGGTAGGTTCCTTCATGAAAGTTCTTGGTCTATGTCTTAACTTATTTCTGTAAAACTTTCAGGTCAATTGACCAAATCTACATTGAGTTATGGCCAAATGAACAATTGTTATTCATTTGGTCAATTCTGCAGGGGCTGTTGCAGAAAGTCTGGATTGGGGCCAAGTTTTGGTCCTCTTGCTTTGGTCTTTTGGGCATGGTTTCTTCAGCAAAAATGTGCCATTATAAGCCTAGTTTCATGTCCAATTAGCCAAACACCAATTAGACCAACACAGCCAAAGTTATGGCAGTGCAAGTGGACTAAATTTTTAGTCCTTCTGCTGCTGTCCTAGGGCAGCCTGCAACTTCACTTTGCAATCCTATTTTTCAGTCCATTTGATGGTCAACTTGCCTAAAATGTTCACTAATTGACCATTAAAATGTGCTCTAACAATTTCCTAAGCCAAGTAAATTTTTCACCCTCAAAACCCTAGTTTCCATTCCAATTTATCCATGCACCTTGGTTAAGCACACTAAATCATTATCTATGTAAATATATAGCTTAAACATAATCTCCAATTCATTCTAAGTCCATTAGAATCATCAAGACACTCCATTATTGTTCCCTCATTAGGGCTGCCGAAATTCAAGGCATGCATAAACATAAATTTCATTCATTTAAGTTACAAATTCTTGCTCACTTTAAGGCTTTAACATGGAATAAAGGAGATTTAAGTATATATATGCACTAACCTTGAATAGGGCAGATTTTTCCCCACTTAAAACTTCACTTTCCTTCACTTTCTAGGAATGATGTCATAATGATGTCATAAATAAGCTTTTCTTTGATTTTTCTTTTCTTTTCATCACTACTCAATTTCAATTTAATTTCTAGTAATGTTTATTCATATTTTATGTCATATTAATTATTTACTCAACTGGACAAGTCGGCCAAAAATCACCTCTGAAGGCGAAATGACCAAAATGCCCTCCATTTGGCTTAACGGGTTAAAATTGTCTGTACCGATTGAAAAATTTTTCTAGGTATTTTCTTGGCATTCTAATGCCATGGGAACCTCAATAACCCTTCTCTGGAGTCGCAAAAATTATTTTATAATTTTTCCCCCGGGTCTAGGGCTCCTCGTTGCGAGAACCGCAACTTCCCTCTGGTTACCTATCGCTAGGGCACCGGCTGGTTTAACTTGGTTGTATTTTATTTCAAAAATTTTTACTAAATTTTTCTTATTAATATTTGAGTTAATTATGATTCCCGACTTTAGTTTAAATATTTTTCTGGACATTCTAGCTGTCCGGACTGACACCGGTCACCGGAACAGTAGAATGTACAGAATGATTACCGGGAGGGTGTTACAACTCTTCCCCTCTAATTTAAATTTCGTCCTCGAAATTTACCTGATGCAAACAGTTGAGGGAACTGTTGCCTCATCATCTCTTCACTTTCCCAAGTTGCCTCCTCGGTGTTGTGGTGCCTCCAAAGCACTTTCACCAGTGGAATCTGCTTGTTCCTCAACTCTTTTACTTCCCGAGCTAGGATTCATAGAGGTTCTTCTTCATATGTCAAATCCGGTTGTATTTCAATTTCTTCTCTGGAGATGACATGTGAAGGGTCTGAGCGGTATCTTCTGAGCATTGATACGTGGAACACATTGTGGATCTTGTCCAGCTCTGGTGGTAAAGCTAGCCTATAGGCCACTGGACCCACACGTTCAATGACTTCATATGGGCCAATGAACCTAGGGCTTAACTTACCTTTCCTTCCAAACCTCAATACTTTCCTCCATGGTGACACCTTGAGGAACACCTTATCGCTAACCACATATTCTATTTCTTTTCTCTTCAGGTCGGCATAGGATTTCTGTCTGTCTGAGGCAACCTTGAGATTTTCTTTGATTAGTTTTACCTTTTCCTCAGTCTGTTTCACAGTGTCAGCCCCACCAATTTGTTCGCCAATTCAGTCCAAAGACACCTGAGTTCTACATTTTCTCCCATACAGCGCTTCATACGGGGCCATTTGGATACTAGCTTGGTAGCTATTGTTTTATGCAAATTCTGCCAGTGGGAGGTATCTATCCCAACTTCCCTCAAACTCAATGACACAACTCATCAGCATGTCCTCAAGGACCTGACATATATTTCACGTTATTGTTATCATTTTAATTCAATATTTGTATCAATTTCATTGGTTTCAATTGTTTACCTGGATTACTCTTTCTGATTGCCCATCCGTCTGAGGATGGAAAGTCATCTTGAAATGGAGTTGTGGACCCAAGGACTCATGCAACTTCTTCCAGAATCTCGATGTAAACCTTGGGTCTCGATCAGATATGATGGAAAGTGGAATTCCATGTAGTCTAACTATCTCACTGATATACAATTCTGCTAACTTCTCCAGTGAGTAGTCACCCTAATCGGCAGAAAGTGTCTCGACTTTGTCAATCTATCAACTATCACCCATGCCGCATCATGTTTCTTCCGGTGAGAGGTGGACCACTTACAAAATCCATGGTGACCGATCCCATTTCCATTCGGTATGCGTATAGTCAGAGCAAACTGATGGAACTTGATGTTCTGCTTAACTTGCGACATGTCAAGCATTTAGTCACATAGTCACTATATCCCTCTTCATACTAGGCCACCAATCATCAAGCTTGGATCATGATACATCTTTGTACTTCACGGTGCATAGCATATACACTGGTGTGTGCCTCTTTTAGAATACTGGTCTTCAATTCCCCATCATCTGGTACACACAGTCTTCCTTTGTAGTACAGGCACCCATCTGCTTTCACCCCATAATCAGTTGCTTTTCCCTCTGAGATCTTGCTCATAATGGCCATTAACTTTTCATCTACCTTTTGCCCATCTAAAATTTGCTGTAGCAGGTTTGGCCTCACTTGCAACTCAGCCAAAATAGCTCCATTTCGAATCAAAGATAGATGGGCATTCAATGATCTCAAGGCTGTCATGGATTTTCTGCTCAAAGCATCAGCAACTACATTTGCCTTCCCAGGATGGTAGTCAATTACACAGTCATAATCCTTCAGGAACTCAATCCATCGCCTCTGTCTAAGGTTGAGCTCCTTCTGGGTTGGCAAGTATTTCAGGCTTTTGTGGTCTGTGTAAATGTAGCACTTTTCCCCATACAAGTAATGCCTCCATATCTTCAGTGCGAAGATAATTGCTGCAAGCTCTAGATCATGGGTAGGGTAGTTCTGTTCATGTGGCCTTAGCTGTCTAGAAGCATAAGCGACCACCTTCCCCTCTTGCATCAATACACACCCTAACCCATTATGAGAGGCATCACTGTAGACCACGAAGTCCTTTCACGACCTTGGTGTTAACACTGGTGCCTCTGTCAACATAGCCTTCAACTTCTCAAAACTGGTCTGACACTTGTCATTCCAGTCAAATCTGACATTCTTGTGTAACAGCTTGGTCATTGGAGCAGCTATTAGGGAAAATCCCTTCACAAATCTTCTGTAATATCCAGCTAGCCCCAAGAAACTTCTAACCTCAGTTGTATTTCTGGGAGGCTTCCATTCCATCACTGCTTCTATTTTCTTGGGATCCACCCTAATCCCATCAGCTGACACTATGTGTCCAAGGAATGCAATCTCATTCAGCCAAAAGTCACACTTGGACAACTTAGCATACAGCTTCTTTTCTCTCAGGGTTTGTAGAACAATCCTCAAATGCTCATCATGTTCTTCCCTGATCTTGGAATACACCAAAATATCATCAATAAAGACCACTACGAACTGATCTAGGTATGGATGGAAGATACGGTTCATACGGTCCATGAATGCCGCTGGTGCATGAGTTAGGCCAAAGGGCATCACCAGAAACTCATAATGCCCATACCGGGTCCTGAATGCAGTCTTTTGCACATCTACATCCTTCACCCTCAACTGATGATACCCTGATCTGAGATCAATCTTAGAAAATACTCCTGCTCCCTTCAACTGATCAAACAGATCATCAATTCTAGGCAACGGATATTTGTTCTTCACCGTCACTTTATTCAACTGCCGGTAATCAATGCATAGCCTCAAAGTCCCATCTTTCTTTTTCACAAACAGCACTGGAGCTCCCCATGGTGACACACTGGGGCGTATGAACCCCTTATCAAGAAACTCTTGCAACTGAGTTTTCAACTCACTCAATTCAGTGGGTGCCATCCTATAAGGAGCAATGGAAATGGGTGTTGTACCCGGCAGTGTCTCAATAGCAAATTCGACTTCCCTTTCTGGTGGCAAACCAGGCAACTTTTCAGGAAATACCTCTGGGAAGTCTCTTACTGTGGGTATGTCACTGTGTTTGGCTTAGCCTGCCTAGTATCCACCATATGTGCTAGGTAGGCTTCACAGCCTTTTCTCATCATTCTTCTTGCAACTGTGGCTGAGATGACATTGGACAAGAAATCTGTCCTTTCCCCCACAACTGTGATCTCATTACTCTCTGAAGTTTTTAGAGAAATTCTCGTCAATTTGCAATCAACTATTGCCTGATGACGTGACAACCAGTCCATTCTTAAAATCACGTCAAACTCATGGAAAGGCAACTCAATCAGATCTGCCAAGAATTCATACCCCTGAATCCTTAACAGGCAACCCTTGTATACCTTGTTCACCACTACACTGTGACCCAATGGATTAGTGACCAGAATGTCTTGGTCACTCTCCCCTATTAGTATCCCCCTTTCTACGGGTAAGTTGATGCAAAATGTAGGAATGAGTGGATCCTGGATCCACCAATGCATGCACAGGTGTAGTGTAGAGGAAGAACGCACTCGATGACGCCCAGGCATCTTGCTCCTCCTGAGCTCTCAAGGCATAATTTCGGCAGTGATGCATTATCCGGCCTTCTGCCGCTCGATGCGAGCCTCTCGAGATGGTCCCACGGCCGGATTTACGGACCTTCTACCCCTTGGTGGTGCAGGAGCAGTGCATGCGCTTGTGTGTTGGAGCAAATGTAGTAGTTCTGCGTGGGCAGTTCTTCAATCGATGCTCATGACCCACACCTAAAGCAAGCACCGATTACTCCAACATTCCCCCTTGTGCCATTTCAGGCAATGCGGACATGCAGAAGATGTTGGGGCTGGTCCCCTAAACCCCATCCCTGGAGAGCTGCCCACTGATGGTGTGGACTGACCTCTCCTAGGGGTGAATCGTGGCTGGGCCCCGAGACTGACCACGACCTTGTAGTTGACCCGAACTCTGTGCAGGAGGACCCTTGAACTTCTTCCCAAATGCAGGAGCTGAACTAGACTGACCCGGGCCCCTCTTCTGCTGTCTATCCCTTCTGGTCTGCTCACTGATTCTCACTTTTTCCACCTTTATTGCAGCTTCCACTAACTTGGTAAATTCTGTGATTCCCAAGGCAGTGAGCTGGATCTTGATGTTGTCATTTAGTCCCTCTTCAAATCTCTTGCACCTTTCAGCTTCATTAGGGACTATCTCCCTTCCGTAGCGGCTTAATCGAACAAATTCCTTCTCATATTCGCCACCGATACTGTCTACGCCTCGAGTTAATAAACTCTCTTCTTCTCTCTTCCGTATACAAGACCACATATTTCTTCTTGAATTCGAGAGAAAGAAGTCCCAAGTTCTGACTTTCCGGCTGCACTTCATCGGACACGTTGTCCCACCACTCATATGCATCGTCTTGCAGCAGGGATATAGCAGCCTCCAGGTTTTGCTCTGGGGTGCAGTGGAGTTGTTTTAGAACTCGCCTGCCTGCTCAACCAATTCTCACCGCAATGAGTCATCCTCTCTCTTGCAGAAGAAATCCACCGCCCCAAACTTTCTTAGCCTTTCCAGGTGTGATTTCTGCTGTGGAGCTGGTGGTGGCATTACTCCGGCCATTTGTCTAAAGAAGTCAGCCATTTGTTGGAACATGGCCTGTGGAGGCTGAGGTGCTCGCTTGAGTGGCGAGCAGATTCTCTCATGCCCCGGTCCTCAGTGCTGCGGTGGAGCATGACTCTCCACTTCCTCCTCAACGGCTCTCTGAGATGAAGGATCCATATCCTATTCAAAATAAGAAAGATAAACAGATCTGCGTTAGTGTCACCTCGACTCTTACAAATGCAATGCATGGTATGGACTCAATCTAGGCCCAGAAACGCCTAAACCGTGCTCTGATACCACTAAATGTGACACCCCTTACCCGTGTATACGGTATACGAGTAAGTAATGCCACACGGTGTCTGGCACACTCTAATATTCCTTAATTAATTTATATCATGCTTTTGAATATAACTTGTAAAATATAACTCATTTAAGTCATTTATTAAAATCATAATTTATTTGAGGTTCCGCAAATTTTAAAGAAAATCCGACAGAGTGCCGGCTAAAAATGGAGAAAACAGTTCTTCATAACGTGTTAAAAACACTTCCAATGAACAAATTCATTCATTCTCAACTCCAATATCATCACAAAGCTCAATATCAAGATCTCAACATTTTTTTCAATTTCAGGTCTCAACAACCTTTTCATTTCTCAAACATCCATTTCTCAAGGTTCTCATATATATACAACAATTAAATACTCAAATTATTTCCATATATAACCATAAATCTTTATTATTTACATGAACCTCAAAATACATTACATAAATCCCAAATACATATGAGAAAACAAATATTTAATTACAAAATGACAAAATGACATCTAATGTCCTACCAATGCACTACTGGTGATGAGGTGACACGGACACTGTGCAGAACTGCAGGATGGACTCACCCAGTCTGCGGTCTACTGGGCTCACGATCTATATCTCCAGTACCTACGCGTGGCAAAAGCAACGCGCTAAGCAATAATGCTTAGTGGTGCAATAATATAATAAAAGAAAATAGCAAGAAATTAAATGTGTAGTGAATGTATATGTTTCATTTGCTTGGTATTTGTATATTATTTACTTTGTCCACTTTTATTCATTTGGTTGCCCCAAGTAACCTACACTAGACGACTGGGCTGGATAACGGGTAAACTGGCACTGGGTATCTAGTACCTCGGGCCGTCACACCATCGGTCACATATGCATCTCCCGGTGTGCAACAGAACAGCTACCAAGCTGTAAATAATCTCAGGCACAAGGCCAAATCTCAATGCAAAGTCAGAATGGCTAAAAGCCATGAAATCACAGAATGGCATATTGCCATATGCAGTACTGCTAACTGAACCCTATTGGCATGCCGAACTATCCAAACCAATCATGTTAGGTATACTAGGGCATTTGAAACTTTTAAATTCTTCAATTTGTGCATTTCAAGTTTTGGTGTCACTATTCACCTCTTTGGTCAACAAAAATATTGACTTTTGGATAGAAAATATGTACATTGACTTTGGCACTCCCAACATACCACATTTTACATTTAAAACTTGTTAGAATTGGCCACCATTACCATTTCTAACTTAAAACCAAGAGGGCAGAAAATTTCAGTTTTTGAGACCCAACTTCACTGTTCCATTGGACACTGTTGCAGTGAGAATTTGAAGAAATGGCAAACATGAAAGTTGTTCCTTATTTTGTCTAGTTGAATTTCCTTTTTTGAATCACTCCATTTGGAGTTTTTTAGCTCCAGATATGGTCCAAAAACCACAGCTGGCCGGATTTGCATTCTGCAGAAATTACCATATCTACAGTAACATGAACAGTGACTGCCACTGCCATTTGGGTTAGGTTCTGGCCATAATTTGGGGTAGGTTCCTTCATGAAAGTTGTTTTTCTATGTCTTAACTTGTTGCTGTAAAAATTTCAGGTCAATTGACCAAATCTACAGTGAGTTATGGCCAAATGAACAGTTACTGTTCATTTGGTCAATTCTGCAGGGGCTGTTGCAGAGTGTCCGGATTGGGGCCAAGTTTTGGTCCTCTTGCTTTGGTCTTTTGGGCATGGTTTCTTCAGCAAAAATGTGCCATTATAAGCCTAGTTTCATGTCCAATTATCCAAACACCAATTGGACCAACACAGCCAAAGTTATGGCAGTGCAAGTGGACTGAATTTTCAGTCCTTCTGCTGCTGTCCTAGGGCAGCCTGCAACTTCACTTTGCAATCCTATTTTTCAGTCCATTTGATGGTCAACTTGCCTAAAATGGTCACTAATTGACTATTAAAATGTGCTCTAACAATTTCCTAAGCCAAGTAAATTTTTCACCCTCAAAACCCTAGTTTCCATTCCAATTTATCCATGCACCTTGGTTAAGCACACTAAATCATTATCTATGTAAATATATAGCTTAAACATAATCTCCAATTCATTCTAAGTCCATTAAAATCATCAAGACACTCCATTATTGCTCCCTCATTAGGGCTGTCGAAATTCAAGGCATGCATAAACATAAATTTCATTCATTTAAGTTACAAATTCTTGCTCACTTTAAGGCTTTAACATGGAATAAAGGAGATTTAAGTATATATATGCACTAACCTTGAATAGGGCATATTTTTCCCCACTTAAAACTTCACTTTCCTTCACTTTCTAGGCTGCCAAACACTTCCCTAAGAGGTGTGATTAAGTTTTAATGAAGGGGTTTAGGGTTTAGTGGTGGAAACAAAGGAGAAAGGGAGCTTGGGAAGTGAGGTTTAATGGAGGTTGAGAGAGAGAGAGATTTCGGCTGGAATTGGAGAGGAAGAAGGCAGCTGCAATTTAATTATTTTGGTCTTAATTTTGTCTCTTTTAAGTATTTAAAAAAGTTTATTAGCTTGTGATTGGTTGGTGAGTTTTAAATGACATCACAATGATGTCATAAATAAGCTTTTCTTTGATTTTTCTTTTCTTTTCATCACTACTCAATTTCAATTTAATTTCTAGTAATGTTTATTCATATTTTATGTCATATTAATTATTTACTCATCTGGACAAGTCGGCCAAAAATCACCTCTGAAGGCGAAATGACCAAAATGCCCTCCGTTTGGTTTAACGGGTCAAAATTGTCTGTACCGATTGAAAAATTTTTCTAGGTATTTTCTTGGCTTTCTAATGCCATGGGAACCTCAATAACCCTTCTCTGGAGTCCCAAAAATTATTTTATAATTTTTCCCCCGGGTCTAGGGCTCCTCGTTGCGAGAACCGCAACTTCCCTCTGGTTACCTATCGCTAGGGCACCGGCTCGTTTAACTTGGTTGTATTTTATTTCAAAAATTTTTACTAAATTTTTCTTATTAATATTTGAGTTAATTATGATTCCCGACTTTAGTTTAAATATTTTTTCGGACGTTCTAGCTGTCCGAACCGACACCGGTCACCGGAACAGTAGAATGTGCGAAATGATTACCGGGAGGGTGTTACATCCAGGATCCACTAATGCATGCACAGAAGTATTATAAAGGTGGAACGTACCCTTGATGACATTTGGAGCATCCTGTTCCTCCTATGCCCTTATAGCATAGGCTCTGGCTGGTTTTACGCATACGCTCTCTCTGATTACGATACAAGTTTTACGTGAAGTCATTTGCCTCAGCCTTACCCGGCCTTCTACCCCTTGGAGCTGGAGGGGCAGGCCTATAAGTTGATATTGGAGTGGATGTAGCAGTTCTGTGAGGACAATCTCGGACTAGGTGGTCTGTAGATCCACACCGTAAATAAGCACCTATCATCCTCCAACATTCACCCTTATGCCATTTTTGTCAATGTGGGCAAGCAACAGATACTATTTGGGCTGGTCCCTTGTACCCTATTCCTGGAGAGCTAGCCATTGAAGGGGTGGACTGGTCTCTCCTTGGTGCAAACTCAGATTTGGGCCTCTGTGACTGACCCTAACTTGGTGCTCTACTAAAACTCTGAGTAGGCAAACCTCTGAATTTCTTGCTAGGGGCAGAAGATGTACCGGTCTGACCCTGATCTCTTTTCTGCTGTGTGTCCCTTCTGTTCTGCTCATTCATTCTAACTTTTTCAACCTTCAGTGCAGCTTCCACTAACTTGGCAAACTCTGTAATCCCCAAGGCTGTAATCATTACTTTAATGTTATCATTGAGTCCTTCCTCAAATCTCTTGCATCTCTCTGCCTCATTAGGGACTATTTCCCGCCCATAGCGGCTCAGTCTGACAAATTCTCTTTCATATTCAGCCACTGTCAGCTGTCTCTGGCGTAGGGTAATAAACTCCCTTCTCTTCTCTTCCAAGTATACACTGCCCACATACTTCTTTCTGAACTTAGTGAGAAAAAAATCCCAAGTTATCTGTTCTGGTGGCACCTCACTAGTTACTGTATCCCACCACTGGTATGCATCATCTTGCAGTAGTGATACAGCAGCTTCCAAATTCTGCTCTGGAGTACAATGAAGTTGTTTCAAGACTCTTCCAGTTCTGTCCAACCAGTTTTCAGCTGTGACAGAATCATCTTCTCTTTTGCCCAGAAAGTCCACTGCTCCAAACTTCCTGAGTCTCTCCATATGAGATTTTTGATGTGGAGGTGGTGGTGGTGGCATAACTCCTGCCATCTGTCTAAAGAACTCAGCCATTTGCTGAAATGTGGCTGGTGCATTTCATACTGGTGGAACAGGTTCCCTCCTGTCTCCTGGTTCAGTCATAGATGGAGCATGACTTTCCACTTCCTCATCGACCGCTCTCTGCGATGTGGAGTCCATATTCTGATCAAAATAACAAAACAAATCAAAAGATCTGCATTAGAGTCATCTTAACACTTACAATGCAATGCATGATATGCAATCTTTCTAGGTCCAAAAACGCCTAAACCGTGCTCTGATACCACTAAATGTAACATCCCTCACCCGTCTACAGTATAGCCAAGCAAGGCGTGCTACACGGCGTGCCGGAACACCTAGTCTGTGATTATTTCATTTCTTGAACTAAATTTGATTTTAAGAAGTCTTTTATGTAATATTCATATCATGCTGATACTATTGTCATACTTTGATAAAATCAGTGTTTAAAGATTGGTAATAAAAATTTGGCAAAGTGCCATATATATTTAGGACAAACTATACTTCCAAACCTGTTGAAAACAGTTTAATATGATGATATCAAAATCTCAAATATTTCACAGTCTCTATTTCTCAGTAAAGTCAATAGACTTTTCTGATCATTAATGATTCCATAATACAGTCCATAATAATTTAAATATATATAGAAAATCTTCATGTCATTTAATATGTACAAAATATTACAAACTTTAGAGCTTTCATAACATTACAAAATACAGGGCTGAATTTCAAATATACAACAAAAGTACAAAATACAAGATATGCTAAGTCCTACCATGTATGCAATGCAGTGTAGATGACTCTGGACTCCTGTGCGGATCTGATGTCTCACCCGGTCGTAGGTCTGCTAGGCTCCCCAGCTGTATCTCCAATACCTATGCGTTACAAAAGCAACGCGCTAAGCAATTTTGCTTAGTGGTGCCAAATATAAAGAAATATACACTAAAATAAAGTAAATAAAGTGTTTACAAATTTTTGATAGTGCTGTATGTCAATAGATTGGATTTAGGTATTTGAATTTAATAGTACTTGAATTACTGCCCGTGTAGCCTATATACTGACCAGACTGGATAAATGGATATACTGGCACTGGGTACCTTGTACCTCGGGCCATCACACCATCGGTCACAAAGTGTCTCCCGGTGTGCAAATAGCGTGGCTAAAAAGCCATATAGTCAATCTGGCGATAAGCCAAAAATAAATACACAATATGTATAGCCGTAGGCTATTAAAGTCGTAAAAACACAGTATGGCATAAAGCCATTTACAGAACAGCTGTCAGAATCCTATTGGCATGCCAACCTATCCATACTAGTCAACTAGGCAAACTAGGGCACATTATTAATTAATTGTTTAATTCTTTAATTTTTGGAGTTTACTAACTATTATATAATTCACAAGTCAATGCATATGTTGACCTTTTTAGGTAATATGGATAAGTTATTTCTAGCATCAATATGTCACAATTTATATCTCAATATGCTGCCAATATAGTACAATTTACCATTTTTACAAGTTGGCATTCATTGCCAAAATGCTTTAAGCATCATTGTATGTAAAATGTCAAATTCTTAATTTTTGTATGCTAGATTGGTCTAGCTTAAAGTCCTATTTCTCTTGGCTTTTAGCTTCTGGTCAAAGAAGCAAAATTGTAGCTCTATGTCTTATTGCACGCGGGGTAAAATTTTAGGTCATTCTGAGTTGTATAGACCAAGATCTGACAATTTACTAAAGCTGGACAGATTGCACCTTTAGTGCAAAATTTGGTCAATTTTAGGTCAGTTTTGGTTCGGCAGTTTTTGTACCCGAACTTGTGCAAGCCATTTGACTTGGTTCTGGCCATTTCTGGGCTTTGGTGTCTTCATAAGAAATGTAGATCTATGTCTAAACTAACCATGGTAAAAATTTCAGGTTAATTGGACCTGTTTTGATTGTGTTATGGTCATCCCAAGGACTACTGTTCATATGGTCAAAAATCTGGGTTGCAAGGTTGCTAATCCGGATTTGGTCATTTTTAAGGTAAGTTTCTAGGCAGAATTTTGGCAACATTTCTGCATGAAATTTGGCCTATTTGGTGTCTAGTTTCACCCCCTATTGGCCTCATTAATAACTACATGTTCACACACAATTTCATGCTATTAGGGGCTGCCAAATATGGCAGTTTTCTCAAGGCATCAAAGTTTCATTTCACACCCTTAATTCAAAGACTACATGCATATACTTAGATATAAACTTACTACAACTTTCATTTAAATTAATCAACCTTCATTTAAATTAATCAACCTTCATTTCCATTCATTAGAAGTAAAAATAACTCAAGCTCAACAAAGGTTCATGGCTGCCAAAAATGGACAAGTCCATTTCTCTTCACCAAAATACTCACCTCAACCTAAACACAAGGTTTACTAAAGCAAGGGAGAGGTTTTGGACACTTACCACTTTTGAAGCTTATCAAAACTTCACCAAATCTTGCTTTTCTTGTTGCCAATATCTTCCCCAAGGTGAGTAGGCAAGCTTTAATGAAGGAAAGAAGTGGAAAGGATGGCTTGATCATGCACCCATGGAGGTTGCATGTGGGGTGGCCATGGTGATCTCCATGGTGGAATTCATTTCGGCGAAGTAAAATGGGATTATGAAGAAGATGATGGTGAGTGCTATCTGCTGTCCCAAGACTGTGATAAGGGTCCCAATATTCAAGTTAGTGGAGCACTAAGCTCATTTTAATATTTAATTAGTTAAAGTTTCCTTATTTGCTCCTTTAGCACCATTCTTTTACTATTTACATATTGTATCCCATTTTAATTTTTTTCATGACATTTCCTAAGTGCAATATCATTTATTCTTAATGGACATTGAGGTCAAAAGGTAACACTAGGTGTCAAATGACCAAAATACCCCCCTTCGGGTTATATTCCCGATTTTTCAGTAACACCGATTTTTGTCTGTTTCTCGATTTTTCATTTTTCTTTGTACTAATTTACTAATTTTTCTTTGGTATTTCTAGTGTCAATTTCATTTCAATGAAACTTTATTTATGTCTCAAAATTAAATTCAGAGGGTTCCCTATGGTCCTGGGGTCGGCAACGGCCTTCCTAGTGCAGTCACCCATCACTGCGGGGCCGAGTCGTTTAACTTAGCATCATTTTCTCTCTTTCAATTTTGTTTGATTTTTCTTGTATTTTCTTTTTATTTATTTCATCATTATATGTCTGTTCACTATCACTGAAGTGCAGTTCTAGACATCCTGACTTGCCTGGACTGTTATTTGACTACTGGAGCAATAGAACGTACAGAACACGTGCAATGGGGATGTTACAACTTAGCCCTTGTC
This sequence comes from Hevea brasiliensis, assembly GCF_030052815.1. Taxonomy (NCBI): domain Eukaryota; kingdom Viridiplantae; phylum Streptophyta; class Magnoliopsida; order Malpighiales; family Euphorbiaceae; genus Hevea; species Hevea brasiliensis. The sequence goes on along the minus strand of NC_079497.1, from coordinate 53,111,761 downwards.
CAACAAAGGGTAATCTAGTCATTTTGCCCTAAAGACAAGATTCACAAGTTGGAGTAGGCTCAGAACCCAATGAGGATAGAATCCCCATTTCCTCCAATTTTAAAATCCTATCTTCTGCAATATGACATAACCTTAAGTTCCAAATATATTTTCAACTTGAGCTAGTTTTCACCATGGCATTGCATTCTTTTAGATTGCTATACTCTGGGCAGTTCTTTTTCTAGTGCCCATCCTTCTGTCAGTGAAAGCACTTTCCTTTGCCTCCATCAGCTTTAGTCTTCCCTTTCTGTTTAGCTATTTTCTTGGAAGGACCAGGAATCTAAGGTTTCTTTTTCTTATTGCCCTTCTTATTATTGGACTTTCCAGCAGAAGAAGATACAATCAAAGCTACCTCTTTTCCTTTATTGCCTTGCATATTCTTTTGGGCAACAACCAGCATGTTGAGTAAACCAGCTAAGGTGCATTCCTGTTTAGTCATATGGAAATTTGTCACAAAATTCCCAAAAGACTCAGGAAGGGACTGAAGGATCAAATCCGTTTGTAGTTGGAAATCTATGTTGAAGTCAAGATGTTCCAACTGCTCAAATAGCCGAATCATCTTATAGACATGATCCCCAACATTATGTCCCTCAGACATCCTCATGCGGAACAGCTGCCTAGATATCTCATACCTAGCATTCCTACTGTGCTCACCATACAACTCTTATAGGTGAAGGAGGATCTCACTCGCACTCTGCATGTTCTCATGCTGCTTCTGTAACTCATTACTCATGGAAGCAAGCATGTAATACTTAGCTCTCATATCATGCTCCTTCCACTTGTCCAAAGTTTCATGTTCCTCTGGAGTGGCCTCTAGAGGTAAGGGACCAGGAACATTTGAATCTAGAACATATCCTATATGTTCAAGGTTTACGACAAGTTTCAAATTTCTTAGCCAATCAGAGAGATTAGGTCCTGTCAACCTATTGCGATCAAGTATGCTTGCAAGGATATTAGATGGTGGTGGTTGTTCTGTGCTCATTATTATCAGAAAATTAACTACAGAAAATAACCAGATTAATTAGTAAATGTGTCAAGTAATTAACCAAAATGATTATGGTCTTTTAATCAAATTGGTCCTCCCACTAACTTAGCAAATCCTACACTTCCAAAGTAGAAAACGGAAACCCTAGTTGGATGGATTTCTAATGGGTGATCGAATTCTTATAATTCTATTGATCATCCTTAGGTACATCCGTTATTGGAATTATAATAAACTATAAGTGAGCAACTCCTTGCCCATCACATCTCATGTGAGGTTCAATCCTTTACCTAGCCCCTAATGCTCAAAATCTCAAGTACATCCATTATTTACTTATCTTGGATTAGTTAAGTTGATCCCATTAAGCCAGTAATTATGCAAATAATTTTAATGTCCTCAGGTACATCCAATATTGGCCACCAAACCATTTACATATTTACAACATCTCATGCTTAACAATTATTCTTAAGAAAATCTCTTAAATTAATTGCATCTTATGCAACTATTTAAAATTTCTTAAAATAATTGTCCCAATGGAGGGCCCATGTTATAATGACTTTAATTATAGCATTTCCAACTTAATCATTTGTTTGGAGGATTTTATGGTCATCCTAATTACTATTAAGGTCTCACTTTGCACATTATCCATTTAGCATGCTTATATCATATAATTGCATACATTCCCATGCATCTCATGCATTCATAGATAAGCAGTAAATATGGTATGATCATGGACTTTCTAAGGGATTCAATTCTGAGCCACCAAGAATTGAATCAGGGCATTCCTAGGTGCATTTCATTCATTCATTTTATAAGAGTTGCTAAAGGAGTACATAATCAACACTTGATCTTGAATTGCTCCCACTGGTCCCACCAATGCTCTTGACCTCCTTGAACTTCTTGCAATCCAATATTACATAGTAATTTATAAGAAATAAATAAATGAAATTACAACCCAAAAATTATTACAATCTTAATAATACATGCCCAAAATAAATTAAAATAAATTAATTAATTTACAATCCCAAAGAAACATAAAAGAAATAAATCCAATTACATTGGTCATTTATAGTCTATGATCATCCATCTTGCATATCAGTATTTAACAATTAAATAAAACATACATACTTAAATTAAATTGAATATCTTATATTCAACTTAAAAATCCAAATTTGAATATGATTCAAATAAATTTAAAAATTCATATTTGAATCTCATTCGAACAAATTTAAAAATTCAGATTTGAATCATATTCAAACAACCTTAAAAATTTAGATTTGAATCACAGTCAAACAATTTAAAAAAAAATCAGATTCGAATCACATTCAAATAATTTTTAAAAATTCAGATCTGAATATTATTCAAACAACTTTAAAAAATCAGATTTAAATATGATTCAAACAACTTTAAAAATTCAGATTTGAATCACATTCAAACAACTTTTAAAATTCAGATTTGAATTACATTCAAACAATTTTTAAAATTCTGATTTGAATCAAAATTTAATTGTGTGATTAAAATTTTAATTAAACAATTTAATTAGACATAGGATGAGCTTTTAGATCATACAACAATTGCAAATTAAAAAGCCAAACCTTTGCACCACCCATGAAGCCAAACCATGCACACCATTGATGGTGTTCTTCAAGCATGCCGCCACACATTCATTGCAACCAACAATGGATAAATCATCTCATGATCAAAACACACAATTAAATCATATAATCAACAATCTAAATGGCAAATATAGTGGCTCTGATACCAAATGAAGGAGTGGAAGCGTGAAAAAACACAAGTTTATACCATTGAATTCAAAAATTTTCACCTAGGGTCACATGCATCATGCAAAATTTATTTTTATTTATTTGAATTCAATGATAAACAACATATTAAAACTCTTTTAATATGTTTTTGGATCTATATTTTCCATATAAGACTTTAGAATTGATCAAATTAATTTTAGAATCCTAGATTAAATCAAGAATAGACACACTAACCTCTTGATGCACTGTAGTGCATTTGCCCCTTTGAGATTCATCTTCAGGATACCAGATCTTGTCCCTCTAGCTTGTCCACACCAAGAACACCTATGGCAGTGCTTGAACAGCTTCTAAAGCTTTTTTTATTATTTAGAAAATCAAGTTCTGGCTTTTAAGAGATTTAAGATGTAAACGGACACTCGAAACAATTTCTAGTATTTTTAATTCAAGAGATTGTTTGCTAATCTCTTGGAATATATGAGAGATGAAGAGGAAGAGAGAATATGAGTCTCAAGGGTGGCAGCACACAATGGGAGGCAGTAGCTTATGTGTTTTAATTTTTCATAACAACACTTATATAGCTAGGTCACCACTTAAACCCTTGCCACATGTCACCCTTTGATTAGTTCTAGGTTTAATTGACCCAATCACATTGTGCCAAGTGTCAAACCTATATTTAATCTTAATTTCAATCATCTTACATGATTAAAAGACATTTGGCAAGCTTATGTGCAATGCCATGTGTCACCGTCTCATGGTGCCACGTGTCACCCTATGAAATGACCAAAATGCCCCTGTGTCTTAATTTTGAGTTCTCAACCCAAAATAATTATTTCTCTTTTTCTAATCAATTTATATCAAATATAAATTAATTAATTAATCTTTATTAATTAATTTCTCATTAATTAAATTCATATTTAAACACTTTAAATATAAATTTAACTTATACTTTACATCCAATAATCTAGATTTGGTTTCAAGTCATGCTAGGGACTTTGCAATCTAATTGCAAATCAAACCTATTTAATTAATCAATTAAACTCTTTAATTAATTAATTAATTCAATCATATTTAATTAGGTGATAACTTGTGTATGTGCGTGACTTACTAGGCTCATCACTAATTGGCAATGAGATATGATATCCACTCTTAATATCATAAGAACTCTTTCTTACCATAAATGATTTCTCTAAATCATTTTATGCACCTCATAGACCATGGTTAACACCTAGCATAGCATGCCATGGCCACCCAATTAGTAATAAGGTTTACCTTAAATGAACCTATAATCATATGTTGCTATGCACTAGAATCTCTCTGTTACAAAATCCCAACTCAAGCTGGAGTCATGGTTTATGTCAAACTCCATTTGCTATGAATATTATGTTCTCTTTTAATTCCAGTTCTTGATTAAAAAGATTTTCTTATCAGAAACTCTTTTCTGATTAAATCTATCTATCCTGGCCAGGAACTTGAAACATCAAGAACAATTAAATGAACATAGGATTTTATCCCTATTTACATAGAGGAATAGATTCCATCTTGATCAACACCTACCTCCATATATAACTAGTAGGAGCCAACACATGCCCATATACCCGTACACAGTACAAGTATGAAAGCAATATCAAACTCAAACTACCTATATACAAGATAACTGTGCTATCTCAGGTCTAAAGATTATATGCACTGATATGATTTATGACAAAACATTGACAAGAGTAAACTCCATGTGCTTGTCATAAGTGTCACTGGTTCAGCCTACTTATCATGTATAAGTGCCTATCATGTTTGTCATATGACATGAGACTCACCATTCTATCTTATTTATATCTCATATAAATAACTTGGGAACAAACATGAATACAATCTTTCTGGATAAGTCATATCCTTATTATGAAGTATCCTCGATTGTGAACCTATTTATGATACTTTGTACTAGAAATACTGTCACTCATACTCTTAACAACTTAAGAATAGAATTTCTAACAAAATATCAATGGACCTTTTTTATTACACATAAATATCTTATGTACATGGAAAAGTGGAAATGCCTTTCATTAATAAAAACATGTACAAGATACATACTAAATGATATGCTCTAGGGCATACTACTAACAGTTGGGTTATAATATCTGGACTTGTGTAGCTCCAATTGGTAGAAGGCTAATTGGAGATGAAATTTGACACCTAATTCAACATTTTTTATGAAGAAACCTGCCTAGAAAACCAACTTAAGTTGACCTAAAAATGCCTCAATCCGGGTAACAAACATGCTGGCCCTAGAAAATGACTAAATAAACAGTGTTTGTTCAAATGGTCATAACTTAGTGTAGAAATGTCCAATTGACTTGATTTTTATGTAAACAATTTAGAACAACTTTCATGAAGAACATAAGCCCAAAGTCTAACCATAACCTAATGAAATTGTCCACCAAAATAAGGACACCAAAACAGCTAGAACCAATTTCTGCCCATAAATTATAGGTAATGGCCAATCCGGCCAGCCATGGGAAAAAAGGCATAACTTGAGCTACAAAACTCCAATGGAGTGATTCAAAAAGGGAATTAAAGAAAACGCAATAAGGAACAAAGTGTAGTCAAATTTCTACTATAGAAATGTCCAATGGAAAAGAAAACATAAGTCATGAAATCTTAAAATTTGAAATAACCTTTAATGAGCCTTGAAATGAAATTTGCAATAAATGCCAACAATTGTAGACTTCAAAATGTGGTATGTTGGTGTCATTAGAACTAACATACCTATTGTTTATGAAAAAGTCAACATTTTGGTTGACTAGTAAGGTGAATAGGAACTCCTAAATATGAAATTCAATGAATTACACAATTAACTTTGTAATATGCCCTAGTATGCCTAGTATGATTTAATTGGGTAGGTTGGCATGCCAAGAGGATTCTAATAGCAGTACTGCATATGGCTTTATGCCATTCAATGATTTATGGCTCTTGTGGCCATTATGTGCTATCTTGGCTTTTAGCCATCTTGATACTCTTGAGATATTTGACCTTGTGCCCTATGCTTATTACTGCTTATTAGCTGTTCTGTTGCAAACCTGGAGGCACTTTGTGACTGATGGTGTGATGGCCCAAGGTACTTGACACTCAGTGCCAGTTTACCCATTTATCCAGTTCAGTCAATTTGCATAGATTACTTTGGCAACTAAATTAAGTTTTAATAAATTATTATCAAATAATGAACATAATAAGTACCAAATTGATATTATTATTAATAATTATCAAAATTTTAGGTTCCATAAAATATGAATAAAATGCCTGCATATTTATTTATTTTAGTTTATTTTTATTTTATATTGGCACCACTAAGCTGTATTGCTTAGTGCGTCACTATTTGCCATGCGTAGGTACTGGAAACACCGATAGAGAGGCCAATAGACCTAAGACTGGGTGATCATTCAGATCTGTTGTGAGTCTAGAGTCACCTCAATTACAGTGCATCTTTGGTAGGACCATTAGGTTCCTTTTTTTTTGTATTTTGTATTTTGCATTTTGTAATAGACATTAGTTTTTGTTTTGTACATTATAAACTCATGTAATATATCACTATAATTATCTATAAATTTTATTACTTAATAAAACTTGAGTATTTCTCCATGAAATTGAGTTTAATTATGATATGAATGAAAATGTGAAATTTTGTTGAAATATTGATATTTTTGAGAAATATTGAGATTTTGTTGATGGATATTAGAATTGATGATATGAACAATATGCTAGGAGTGTTTTTAACAGGTTATAAAGAATTTTTTTTTCCAATTTATAGCTAGCACTCTGTCGAATTTTCTGTAAAATTTTCGAAAATCCCAAATTAATCAAAATTTCAATGGATGACATAAATGTTATAAATTTCACTTAAAAGCTTTTTAATCAATAATATAAGAACTAGAAATTGTAATAAAATAAGATAAGGTGCTTCAGCACTCTGTGTGACATGCCTTACTCAGTTATCGGTTACACTATAGATGAGTGAGGGGGTGTTACACTATGTCCCTACTTCAAGATGATGCTTATCAGTTGGGACACTGTATTCAGAGAGGTACAGCCAAATCAGATCACATGGGAATTCTTCCTCACTGAGTTTAGAAAGAAGTATATCAGTAATGTGTATCTGGAAGAGAGAAGAAGAGAATTCATCAGTCTGAGGCAGAGACAACTGTCAGTGGCAGAGTATGAAAGAGAATTTATGAGACTGAGTGGGTATGGAAGGGAAATAGTACCCACAGAGGCTGAAAGGTGCAGAAGATTCGAAGAAGGGTTAAATGATAAAATCAAATTACTTATTACCACATTGAGGATCACTGACTTTGCTTAGTTTGTTGAAGAGAAATTGAAAGTTGAAAAGGTCAGAATAAATGAGCAGAGCAGAAGAGATAGACAACAGAAGAGAGGTATAGGTTAGACCAATTCATCTTCTATACCCAGTAAGAAGTTCAGAGGTCCTCCTGCTCAGGGTTCTAGTCAGACACCAGGTTAAGGCCAGTCCCAAAGGCCTATATCTCAGGTCACACCGAGGAGAGGCCAGTCCACACCATCAGTGGGCAGCTCTTCAGGGATGGTGTATAGAGGACTAGCCCCAGCATTCTCTTCAGCCTGTCTATATTGCCATAAGTGGCATAAGGGTCAATGTTGGTGACTGACTTGGGGTTGCTTTTAGTGTGGGTCTACTGAGCACCAGATCAGAGATTGCCCAAGGAGGACCGCTATAGTTGCTCTAGTACAAGCAGATAGACCTGTTCCTATAGCTCAAAGGGGTAGAAGGCTGGGTAAATCTGAGGCAGTTAGGACTTCACAGAGGCCGATATTAGAGTCAGTTGAGAGGCCAGAGGCCAGGGCACCAGTAAGGGCGTATCCTATAAGGACTCAGAAGGAGCAAAATGCTCTAGATGTCATCAGGGGTATGTTCTCTCTCTATGACATACCTGTGCATGCATTGGTGGATCTAGGATCCACACATTCATACATTTGTATTGAGTTAACCGTGGAAAGGGGAATTCAAGTAGAGGAAATTGACTAAGATATTTTAGTCACTAACCCACTAGGCCACAGTGTGATGGTAAATAGAGTGTGTAAAGGTTTCCCATTGAGGATTCAAGGGTATGAGTTCTCAGTAGATCAAATTGAATTTCCTTTCTATGAGTTTGATGTTATCCTTGGAATGGATTGGCTATCACATCATCAAGTAATTGTTGATTGTAGATTGAAGAGGATTACATTGAAAACTCCTGAGAATGATGAGATAACAGTTATGGGGGAAAGGACAGATTTTCTGTCTAATGTCATCTCAGCCACTGCTGTAAGGAAATTAATGCGAAAAGGCTATGAGGCCTATTTAGCATGCGTGGTTGATACTAGGTAGGCTAAGCTTGCCCTGTGTGAGATACCTACTGTAAGTGATTTCCCTAATGTTTTCCCTGAAGAATTACCTGGTTTGCCACCAGAAAGGGAAGTAGAATTTGCTATTGAGGTTATGCCAAAACAACACCAATCTCAATTGCTCCTCATAGGATGGCACCCACTGAATTGAAGGAGCTGAAAATCCAGTTGCAGGAATTACTAGATAAGGGGTTCATACGCTCTAGTGTGTCACTGTGGGGAGCTCCAGTACTGTTTGTGAAAAAAGAAGGATGGGACTTTGAGATTATGCATTGGCTACTCGCAGCTAAACAAAGTAACTGTGAAGAATAAGTACCCATTGCCGAGAATTGATGATCTGTTTGATCAATTGAAGGAAGCAGGCATATTTTCTAAGATTGATCATCAAGGTATCATCAGCTAAGGGTAAAGGATGCAGATGTGCCTAAGACTGCATTTAGGACTCGGTATAGGCACTATGAATTTTTGGTGATGCCATTTGGTTTGACAAATGCACCAGCAGCTCTTATAGACCTTATAAACATATCTTCCATCCATACTTAGATCGGTTTGTAGTGGTCTTTATTGATGACATCCTGGTGTATTCCAAGAATAAAGAGGAGCATGATGAGCATTTGAGAATTGTTCTACAGACATTGAGAGAGAATAAACTATATGCTAAGTTGTCCAAGTGTGACTTCTGGTTGAATGAGATTGCCTTTCTTAGACACTATGACACCCCTTACCCGTGTACAGTATATCCGAGTAAGCAATGTCACACGGTATACCGGCACACTCTATTTTACCTTAATTAATTTTTATCATAGTTTTTGAATATAACTTGTGAAATATTATTTATTTAAGTTATTTATTGAAATTATAATTTTTTTGAGGTTTCAAAAATTTTATAGACAATCCGGCAGAGTACCGGCTATACATGGAGAAAACAGTTCTTCGGAACCTGTAAAAAACACTTCCAATAATCATATTCAATCACCTCAAACTCCAATATCAAAATCTCAATATTTTCAATCTCATTTCTCAGTCATGCATCTCATGTGATGATCATGTATAAATCACAGATAAACATTCACTTTTCCATTCACAAACCCAATTCTCATTATTTACATGAACATCAAAATACATTATATAAGTTCAATTACATATGAGAAAATAAAAATTTAGTTACAAAATACCAAAATGAAACCTAGTGTCCTACCAATGCACTGTGGAGGGTGAGGTGACACGGACACTATGCAGAGCTGTAGGACGGTCTCACCTAGTCTGCGGTCTACTGGGCTCTCGATCAGTATCTCCAGAACCTACGCGTGGCAAAAGCAACGCGCTAAGCAATAATGCTTAGTGGTGCAAATAAATAAAATAGAAAGAAATGACAGAAATAAATATGTATTGAATGTATATGTCTTATTTGTTTTGTATTTGTATATCCATTTGTTTCGTTAACTTTGTTCACTTTCATTCATTTGGTTGCCCAAGTAACCTATACTGGATGACTGGACTGGATAAACTGGTAAATTGGCACTGGGTATCTAGTACCTCGGGCCATCACACCATCGGTCACATGTGCATCTCCCGGTGTGCAACAGAACAGTTAATAAGCTGTAATGACAATAGGCACAAGGCCAAATATCAACACAAGGTCAGAATGGCTAAAAGCCATGAAATCACAGAATGGCATAATGCCATGTGCAGTACTGCTAACTGAACCCTATTGGCATGTCAAACTATCCAAACCAATCTTGTTAGGTATACTAGGGCATTTGATACTTTAAAATTCTTCAAATTGTGAATTTCAAGTTTTGGTGTCACTATTCACTTCATTAGTCAACAAAAATGTTTACTTTTGGATAGAAAATAGGTGTATTGGTTTTAACACTCCCAATGTACCACATTTTGCATTTAAAACTTGTTGGAATTAATCACCAAATCCATTTCCAAACTTAGCACTAAGGGGCAGAATTTTCAGTTTTTGTACCATAAATTTACTATTCCATTAGGGACTGTTACAGTGGAAATTTGAGGAAATGGTAAACATGAAAGTTGTTCCTTATTTTGTCTAGTTGAATTCCTTTTTTTGAATCACTCCATTTGGAGTTTTGTAGCTCCAGATATGGTCCAAAAACCACAGCTGGCCGGATTGGAAAACTGCAGAATTTACCAAATCTATAGTACAATGAACAGTGACTGTGAGTGCCTTGTTGGATAGGTTCTGGTCATAATTTGGGGTAGGTTTCTTCATGAAAGTTGTTTTTCTATATCTTATCTTGGTGCTGTAAAAATTTCAGGTCAAATGGACCATTTTACAGTGAGTTATGGCCAAATTAACAGTTACTATTCATTTGGTCATTCTGCAGAATCTGCTTGCAGGGTATCCGGATTGGGGCCAAATTTTGGTCCACTTGCTTTGGTCTTTTGGGCATGGTTTCTTCAGAAAAATTGTGCCATTATATGTCTAGTTTCATGTCCAATTGGCCAAACACCAATTGAACCTACACAGCCAAAGATATGGCAGTCCAAACAGGCTGGACTCCCAGCCTCCTTGCTGCTGTCACTAGGCAGCCTACCAATTTGGTTTGTAACACTCTAGTTCACTTCAAATTATGGTCAACTTACCTCAAATGGTCACTAATTGACCATGAGAATGTTCACTCACCATCTCATAAGCAAAATCAAATTTTCACTCCCAAAACCCTAATCCCCATTATGAATTTACACAGGATGACTTAATTAACTAACTAATTCACTATCCCCATATATATATATGCTTTAAACATGATCTCTAGTCTGCTTTAAGTCCATCAAAACAATCAACCCTATCCCTTCCTTAGGGCTGCCGAAATCCATGGTATACATACACATAAATTGTGTTCATTTGACTTACAAATTCTTACTCCTTTTTAAGTCTCTAACATGGAAATAAAGAGTTTTAGGTATATATGTGCACTAACCTCTTGTAGAGCAGAGCTTAAACTTCACTTTCTTTCTTCTTCTTGGCTGCCAAAGGGTTATGCAAGGTACAAGGATGAATTTTAGTGAAAGGAGTAGGAGGATTTATGGTGAAATGAGGAGAGAAATTGAGCTTGTTGAATGTGTTAATGGGGGTTTAGTCTAGGGCATGGTTTCGGCTGGTTTAGGGAGGAGGAAGATGGTTGTTGCTTTTTAATTTCTTTGGTCTTATTTATCTCTTTTTATTAGTTAATTAAATGGTTGTTTACATGTGATTGGTGGAAACTTCAAATGACATCATAATGATGTCATAAATGAGCCTTTTTTTCTCATTTTCTATTCTTTACTTCTCTACTTATTTTCAATTTAATTTTTAGCAATACTTATTCACATTTTATGTCATAATAATTATTTACTCAACTGGAAAAGTCGGCCAAAAATCGTCTCTGAAGGCGAAATGACCAAAATGCCCTCCGTTTGGCTTAACGGGTCAAAATTGTCTGTACCGATTGAAAAATTTTTCTAAATATTTTCTTGGCATTCTAATGCCATAGGAACCTCAATGACCCTTCTATGGAGTCCCAAAAATTATTTTATGAATTTTTACCAGGGTCTAGAGCTCCTAGTTGCGCGAACCGCAACTACCCTCTGGGTTACCCATCGCTTGGGCACCGGCTCATTTAACTTAGTTGTATTTTATTTCTAAAATTTTTACTAAATTTTTCTTATTAATATTTGAGTTAATTATGGTTCCTAACTTTAGTTTAAATTTTTTTTTTTCCGGACGTTCTAACTGTCCGGACCGACACCGGTCACCGGAACAGTAGAATGTACGGAGTTGCTACCGGGAGGGTGTTACAGACACATAGTATCAGCTAATAGGATTAGAGTGGATCCCAAGAAGATTGAAGCAGTGATAGAGTGGAAGCCTCCCAGAATGCAACTGAAGTCAGAAGTTTCTTGGGGCTAACTGGGCATTACAGAAGGTTTGTGAAGGGATTTTCTCTGATAGCTGTTCCGCTGACTAAGTTGCTACACAAGAATGTAAAATTTGATTGGAATGACAAGTGTCAAGCTAGTTTTGAGAGGTTGAAAGCTATGTTGATAGAAGCACCAGTGTTAACACAGCTAGTATCCGGGAAAGACTTTGTGGTCTACAATGATGCTTGCCATAATGTGCTAGGGTGTGTTCTGATGCAAGAGGGGAAAGTGATAGCCTATGCTTCTAGGCAGCTAAGGCCACATAAAAAGAACTACCCCACCCATTATCTGGAGTTAGCAGCGATCATATTTGTATTGAAGATATGGAGGCACTACTTATATGGTGAAAAGTGCTACATATACACAGACCATAAAAGCCTGAAATACTTGCTATTCCAGAAGGAGCTCAACCTTAAACAGAAGCGATGGATTGAGTTCCTAAAGGACTATGATTGTTTGATAGACTATCATCCTGGGAAGGCAAATGTAGTTGTTGATGCCTTGAGCAGAAAGTCCATTGCAGCATTGAGATCATTGTATGCCCGTTTGTCCTTAGCTCATCATGGAGCTATTTTGGCTGAGTTACAAGTAAAGCCAAACTTGTTATAGCAGATACAGGATGGGTAGAAGGTAGATGAGAAGCTAATGATTATTATGAACAGAATCACAGAAGGGAAGGAGACAGAATATGAGATGAAAGCAGATGGGCGTTTGCACTATAAAGGAAGAATGTGTGTACCAGATGATGGGAAATTGAAGAAAAGCATTTTGAAAGAAGCACACCATAGTGTTTATGCTATGCACCCAGAAAGTACTAAAATGTATCATGATTTGAAGCCTCATTACTGGTGGCATGGTATGAAGAAAGACATAGCTGACTATGTAACTAAATGCTTGACATGTCAATAAGTCAAAGCAAAACACCAAGTTCCATCAGGTTTGTTACAACCCATAAGCATACTAGAATGGAAATGGGACTGGGTCACCATGGATTTCATTAGTGGTCTACCACTCACCCAGAAGAAACAGGATGCAGTATGGGTGATAGTAGATAGATTAACCAAGTCAGCCCATTTTCTGCTAGTTAGAACTGACTATCCATTGGAGAAGCTAACAGAGTTGTATATCAGTGAGATAGTTAAACTGCATGGAATCTCAATTTCCATTATATTTGATCGAGACACAAGGTTCACATCTAGATTTTGGAATAAGTTACAAGAAGCCTTAGGCATACAACTAAATTTTAGCATGGCTTTTCATCCTCAAACAGATGAAGAGTCAGAACGAGTGATTCAGGTAAAACTTTAAAACTCATTGAATTAGTATAAATATTAAATTGAAACAATAGTAATAACATGAAATATGTGGTAGGTGCCTAAAGATATGCTAAGGAGTTGTGTCATTGAGTTTAAGGAAAGTGGAGACAAATACCTCCCACTGGCATAATTTGCTTATAATAATAGCTACCATAGTAGCATTCAGATGGCTCCATATGAGGCATTGTATGGGAGGAAGTGCAGAACATCAATGCGCTGGACTAAATTAGGTGAAGATAAGCTAGTGGGACCGCATTTAGTAAAATAGACTGAGGAGAAGGTTAAATTAATAAAAGCTAATTTGAAGGTCGCCTCAGACAGACAGAAGTCTTATGCTGACTTGAGGAGAAAAGACATAGAATATGAAGTTGGCTACAAGGTTTTTCTCAAAGTCTCACCATGGAAGAAGGTATTGAGATTTGGGAGAAAGGATAAGTTAAGCCCTAGGTTCATTGGCCCATATGAAGTCATTGAACGTGTGGGTCTAGTGGCCTACAGGCTAGCTTTACCGCCAGAGTTGGACAAGATCCATAATGTGTTTCATGTGTCCATGCTGAGAAGGTATAAATCAAACCCTTCACATGTTATCTCCATGGAAGAGATTGAAATCCAACCAGACTTGACATATGAAGAGAAACCGATACAGATTTTGGCTCGAGAAGTGAAAGAATTGAGAAACGAGCATATTCCACTGGTGAAAGTGCTTTGGAGGCACCACAACACCGAAAAGGCAACCTGGGAAAGTGAAGAGATGATGAGCCTATTTTATTATCAGTTGGCGTACTTCACTATTTACTTGCTTGAACTTTTCAATAATATTTTACAATAATGATCTCATCAATTATTCTCATAACCATCTCATCATTCACATCTCATTCATATATCTAAATTTCATATTCATTTCCATGCATTTCCATTCATGCACAATTTATATATATAAATTCTCAAGTTTTATTAATTTACATGATTTACAGTCTGATTACATAAATTCATAATTTACATGATCTACAAATTAATTACAATTCCATAATCCATATTTCAATATACAATTCATAGTTTATATTACAAATAATAACTAATTATAATGTACAAAATACATAATATGATATATATGGGCCCTATCTACATGCATTGCTGAGGAGGTGACAACCTCGAACACTTTGCAAATCAGACTCCAAAATCTCTAGTTAGTATTCGTTGCGCTTTAACTTCAGTACCTGCGCGAGGAAACAAATCCATTACGCTAAGCATTGCTGCTCAGTGGTGCAATAATATAACAAGGAAATAATATAACAAGTAAAAATAATTGGAGCATATTTTCTGAACTCAAGAATTTTACTGGGTTCATATGAAATTTTCTATACAATATATCTTTCGTCATTTATATTGCTCTCTAGAATCACTTCTTTCATAAGTTTACAATAATTATTTATATCATGTACAAATAAATCTAAAATTTATACTTATACTTATATTCTTATGAAAGTCACATTTATAATGTTATTTAAGTCATAATTCTTATACTAGTCTTTTTATCACTTCCTTGATACTTTCTAAGTTGTTTACAATCATTTCGTAATATTTAAAATTTTTAGAACTAGTTTAATTTACTTCAGATCATTCTAAGAAATAAATTTTGAAGCTAATCTGATTTATTTCAGAACTTCTTACTCATTTATTTGCTTTCTAGCATTTTTAATTGCTAATTGTAACACCCCTATGTTCGATAGTGCATTCTACTATTCCGGTGATCAGTGTCTTTCCGGACAGCTAGAATGCCAGGAATTATATTTAAATATTAGTGTGGAGATACAAGGTATTGAAATACAATAGAGAAAAAATACAAGAAAAATAAAAGAGAGAAAATGGAACTAAGTTAAACGAGCCAGTACCACATCGATGGGTGACTGCACGGGAAAGTTACGGTGCGGGCAATAGCCGACCCCAGGACTGTAGGGAACCCTCAGAATTTAGTTTCGAGACATAATTAAGACTTATTGAAGTATAAATGTCATTAGAAATATCAAAGAAAAATTAATTAATTAATTAGTACAAAGAAAAATAAGAAATCGAGAAAACGACAAAAATCGGTGTTATCGAAAAATCGGGAATACAACCCGAATAGGGGCATTTTGGTCAATTGACACCCCGAGTTGCCATTTGACCTAAATGTCCATTAAAAATAAATGATATTAAACTTTGAAAATGTCATAAAAAAATTAAATTGTGGTGCATTATATTAATAGTGAAAGAATGGTGGTAAAATTGCAATTTAGGAAACTTTGAATAATTAATTCTTTAATCCAAGTTGATGCTCCACTAACTCATAATTTGGGACACCTTTATAAGCCTTTGGGACAGGAGAATACTCATCTTCAACCTTGAGAAAAAAATCAGCCGAAAACTCCATTGAAGAACCACCATGGCCAAACCTTGAAAAACCTCCATGCACTCCACATTTAGCCCTCTTTTACACTAAGTTTCTTCATTAAACCTTGCATACTCAGCTTGGGGAAGACATTGTTAGTAAAAATAAGAAGTTTAGGTGAGGTTTTAGCAAGCTCCAATAAGAGGTAAGTGCTGATTTTCTTCCGTTAATTAAAACTTGAGTTGAGGTTATGGGTATTATTTTGGGTGAAGAAATTTGAAGAAATGGTTGAATTATGGATTGTCCATTTTTGGCAGCCATGGGAGGTGAGTTGCTTGAGTTTTTCTTACATTAAGTTGGTGGGAATTGATGGGAATTAGTGTTGCTTGAGTCCATTTGAAGTGCTAGCAATTTAATCCTCTTGTATGTGTGAATTATGAATGTAAAGTGAGATTATGTCTTGAAATTGGGAAGCTTGATGTATATGAACAATTTGGGCAGCCTTATGGTGAAGTTGGAAGTATTTGAGTTCATGAAATATTGTTTAATTATGTTGCTTATGGTGGCAGCATGTGTATATGAATAATTGTTTGACTTTGGACATGTGAATGAGGTATGTCATGTGGTTAAATTGTTGTAATTAGACTTTGAAAATTCTGAGTTATAATGTGTAGGTTGAGAGTGATTACAAGCTGCCCAAAATAACCAAAATGCGATGTAAAGCGTGTTAATGTTATGGTACCAAATCAGAATTTGGCATGAAAGGTAAACTTGGTAAGTATTGAATGTGTAATTGGTAAGTATTGATTGTGTAATTCGTAAGTGTTGAAGAATGTGTAGCAGGGCAGTGTGTGTTTTAGCTTAGAACCTTAAGTGTGTGACTCCAATTGGTATGAGACCAATTAGAGGTAAAACTAGGCACAAAATGTGCCAACTTTCATGAAGGAAGCTTACCTAAATTCTGCCTAGAAGGTGACTTGAAAAATGACCAAATCCAGATTAGTGACTTGAAAGCCTGAAAATTGACCATTTGAGCAGCAGTTAGTGTTTTGGCCATAACTCACTCAAAACAGGTTCAATTGACCTGAAATTTTTACCATGAATATTTTAGACATAGATCTACAATTCTTATGAAGACACCAATCCCATAAATGGCCAGAACCAAGCCAAATAGCTTGTACAAGTTCGGGTACCAAAACTGGTCGAACCAAAAGTGACCAAAAAATGACCTAAGCCTATCATTTTAGTGTATTCTGTCCAGCATTGGTAAAGTGACCATATCTTGGTCTACACAACTCAGAATGACCTAAAATTTTGCTCCGCGTGCAATAAGACATAGACCTACAAGTTTGTAGTTTGGACCGAAACCCGAAAATCGAGGGAACTAGGTCATCTGGCTAGGTCAAAATAGTATACCGAAATTCGGTAAATTGTAATAAAATGCAATACACTTGAAAATGAATTTGGTAACATATACCAACACTAAAGAGCTATAAAATGTGACATATTGGTAACATTGGAATTGACTCACTTAGAATGCATCAAGGGTCAACATTATAGATTGACTAATGAAATAAATTGAAGGGAATAGTACTAAGAAAATTTAAATATTGGATTTTATTGTTAGAAACAAATTCTTTGAGTACTAAAACACTTTAAATTGTGTGTTTCAATTGAAAAGGATATTGAGAAGCATAAGGAACACTGAGTCAGGGCCAAGAGGCATATATCAAAGGTTTGTGCACAATAATTTTGATTTCTCATTTTTTACTTAAAAATTTAATTGAACATTATAGTTTTAATTTGTGTCTATGCACAATACTTTTTATAATCACTGTTTTTACTAGAAAATTTATTTGGAGAAATGAGTTATGAATAATATTTGATTGTTTTGGCTTTGGGAATTTTATTTGGAAATTATTGTGTTGCCTACTTTGCAAATAGAAATTTTGAGATAAAATATGATTTGTGCACAACTAGTTTATAATTAAATATTGTGATTTGAAATTGTTTTGATTCACACTTGGCATGACAATATTACTATTTTTCTCCTCCATTTATGGGGTGAATGTGACCATTTTCCTCCTCCATTTATGGGGTGAGTGTGATTATATTCCTCCCTCTTTGACTTGTCCGTCTGAGGTGAGTGTGGATGAGTTCTCATTATCTAGCTAGCTTCCTCCCTTATTGATTTCGATTAGTGGGGTGAGTGTGCCTTGTCGTGGTGCACAACACGACATGTGTGGAAAAATTTTGTATCATGACCTAAATTGTATTATTGATTGGCAACACTGTGTTATTCAATTGTTTGATCAAATTTGTATTATATGAGCTTTGAAAAATTGTGAATTGTTTGGATTGTAAATTGTCAACAAAAGTTTTACATACCGCATTTTAAATTGTTATTATGCACCACTGAGTAAATTTTACTCAACGATAGCTTTTTCATTACTGTCGCAGGTAGACAAACGGACAAAACAGCAGAGTAGGCTGCTTGTACCACATTTTGAGATTTCGCCGGGTATATCGAGTATAACATATTGTGTAGTTTTTGTTGTAATGTATGTGCACTGTATGTATATATTGTACTTGGTCTTGAGCAATTATATACTAAAATTGTAAATTATTTTGGCTTATAAAAATATTGTGGTATATTTTCCTTATCTCAGCTTTTGGAAACACTGAAAAATTGATTGTTGAACTGAATTGATAATGTTGAGAAATCTATTGTGTTGAACAAAATTATTGGAGTTTGGGATTGAGAAATATATTGGAAATACTTTTTATAGGTTTTTGAAGAATTTTTTTATTCAAAATACAGATGGCACTCTGCCAAAATTGTTACAGAAATTATTGATACTCAAATTTGTTATTTTGTTTCACTTTAGTTAAAAAAAAAATTTATACTTGTCAAAAGTGCTCACCACTGTAAAAAGAAATAAGAAAAAGTTTAAAATCCCTTGTAGTGTATTTAATGGGTTCTCAGTAGACGAAGTTTGGTAATTCATTAGGTATACTACGGGATCATGTCATGCCTTATGGAGAGATAGAGTGTGACATGTTTAAGTGGTATCAGAGCAAGTTTTTAAATTTTGTTTTGAACTGTAATTTGAATATTCTTTCTTCATAGCACAACTGTTCAATGTCATTGTTTGATACATACAGTATATTACATTATAAATATGCACTAACAGGAGGAAATCTCCTTGTGCTGGTTGTATAGGAAATAGAAAATCCTGTGAAAAGATATGAAAGAGAAAAATGAGACAATATAACAGTCTGTGATAGCAGAAGTACAAGTTGAGGCCCCAGCTCCATAAAATGTCGAAGGCCCGATCAGTACTGCTTTCTGGTATAAATTATCAGACAAATGGCCCAGCAAATGGCCACTTTCTTTCAACAAATGGCTGATAATCTGTCAGCCCAAGCCCAAGTACAAACCCAACCCCCACAAGGGCAATGTGAAATAGAGAAGAGGGAGAAACCTATGGGTCAGAGCTCGAGCAGTAATTTGGAGAAGAGAAAAGAATTTAAGGAGCCCTAAGCTCAGGGATATAACAGAGGTGGATCATCAGGGCAGAGACCACCAAGGTCTAGTCGTCGAACAACTAGAAGTTCCTACCCTCCCGCCAATGTGAAACTTGTGGTAGAAATCATGGTGGGGTATCCTACAAGGCCATAGGAGCCTGTTATAACTGTGGAGGCACAGGACACTTTGCGAAGGACTGCACCAGTACCCATAGAGTTGAACCACCTTCTACTACTGCTGAAGGGTCAGTTCAGAATCCTGTCACTAGAGGTTCACAACCACCTAACAGAGATAGAGGCAAAGGTAGAGGTAGTCCATCAAGCAACCAAGCCATAGTGAATTAGTCAAAGCAAGGCAGTGCTCCGGTCAGAGTCTATGCAATGAGACAGAGAGAAGAGGCTGAGACTTTTGACATTGTTGCTGGTACTCTCTCAATTAGTAACTAAGATATATATATGTATTGTTTGAGCTAGGGTCTGCATGCTTTTATGTTAGTGTTAGAACTATATGTTCTATTATTATTCCTTTACAGGAGAATAAATTTTGATGCATTAGTGATTAGTCCTTTAAGATAAGGATTGTGATAATAAGTGAAATTAGTTTTGGAAGAGTTTATCGGCAAAAAGTATTTTCTAACATACCATAAATTATAAAGCTAAACGGCAAGCTTACTTAATGTAAGGCAAGAGGAAGTAAAAGTAAGTTGCAGTAATAGACTTGCTTTAGATGAGGGCAAAGATGTTACAATTAGTAATTGTCAGTGGATATTGTAATCAGAATAAGTTTTGGATATTAGTGAATTCGAACAGGGTAAAATATAGGAAAAATTGATCTATTAGGATGTATCGTAGTAATTGTGCAATATTCTTGATGTTTATACTGTAAGCTGCAGATTACAGTATTGTTTTGAGATTATTGTGTAGAGCTACGTACTACTCAATAGTACACCAAGATGAGAATAGTTGCCAACGGCATCTGTTTTGGTATAGTTATGCCAGGACAGAATTTTGTTATTGAAAATAAGTTTGAAAATCCTACTTAGGGATTTAAAACTCAACAGTTAGAATATCGAAAGGTTATAGTTTAGTATAAAAAGAAGTAAGTTATAGAATATTAATAGATAAAAAGAGTTGTGGAAGTAAAAATTTGAACAGTTGGTTCATATATAACAAAGAAATGTTACGAATGTGAGTAAGTGTGACACCCCTTACCCGGCTACAGTATATCCGAGTAAGATATGTCACACGGTGTGCCAGCACACTCTATTTTACCTTAATTAATTTTTGTCATAATTTTGAATATAGTTTATGAAATATAATTTATTTAAGCCATTTATCAAAAGTATTATTTATTTGAGGTTTCGAAAATTTTAAAGAAAATCCGGCAGAGTACCGACTAAAAATGGAGAAAACAGTTCTTCGGAACCTGTGAAAAACACTTCCAATATTCATGTCTCATCATCTCAAACTCCAATATCAAAATCTCAACAACATTCTTCAATTTCAGTTCTCAATCATCCATCACATGTGATAATCAAGTATAAATCACAATTAGATATTTACTTTTCCATTCACAAATACAATTTTCATAATTTACATGAACATCAAAATACATTACATAATTCTAAATACATATGAGGAAATAAAAATTTAGTTACAAAATGACCAAATGACACCTAGTGCCCTACCAATGCACTGCAGGTGGTGAGGTGACACGAACACTGTGCAGAATTGTAGGATGGACTCACCCAGTCTGCGGTCTACTGGGCTCACGATCAGTATCTCCAGTACCTACGCGTGGCAAAAGCAACGCGCTAAGCAATAATGCTTAGTGGTGCAATAATAAAATAAAAGAAAATAGCAGAAAATAAATATGTAGTGAATGTATATGTTTTATTTGTTTTGAATTTGTATATCATTAACTTTGTCCACTTTCATTCATTTGTTTGCCCAAGTAACCTACACTAGATGACTGGACTGGATAAACGGGTAAACTGGCACTGGGTATCAAGTACCTCGGGCCGTCACACCATCGGTCACATATGCATCTCCCGGTGTGCAACAGAACAGCTAACAAGCTGTGATAACATCAGGCACAAGGCCAAATCTCAATACAAGGTCAGAATGGCTAAAAGCCATAAAATCACAGAATGGCATATTGCCATGTGCAGTACTGCTAACTGAACCCTATTGGCATGCCAAACTATCCAAACCAATCTTGTTAGGTGTACTAGGGCATTTGAAACTTTTAAATTCTTCAATTTATGAATTTCAAGTTTTGGTGTTACTATTCACATCATTGGTCAACAAAAATGTTGACTTTTGGATAGAAAATATGTACATTGACTTTGGCACTCCCAATATACCACATTTGGCATTCAAAACTTGTTGGCATTAAGCATTTATACCATTTCAAAGTTTAAACCAAGGGAAGCAGAATTTTCAGTTTTTGTAACTCAAATTTACTGTTCCATTGGACACTGTTACAGTGGGAATTTGAAGAAATGGCAAACATGAAAGTTGTTCCTTATTTTGTCTAGTTGAATTTCCTTTTTTGAATCACTCCATTTGGAGTTTTGTAGCTCCAGATATGGCTCAAAAACCACAGCTGGCCGGATTGCCAATCTGCAGAATTGACCATATCTACAGTAACATGAATAGTGACTGGATTCACTTTGTTGGATGGGTTCTGGCCATAATTTGGGGTGAGTTCCTTCATGAAAGTTGTTTGTCTATTTCTTAACTTGTTTCTGTAAAAATTTCAGGTCAATTGACCATATCTACAGTAAGTTATGGCCAAATGAACAGTTACTGTTCATTTGTTCATTTCTGCAGGTGCTGTTGCAGGGTATCCGGATTGGGGCCAACTTTTGGTCCTCTTGCTTTGGTCTTTTGGGCATGGTTTCTTCAGAAAAAATGTGCCATTATAAGCCTAGTTTCATGTCCAATTGGCCAAACACCAATTGGACCAACACAGCCAAAGATATGACAGTCCAAGTGGACTGAAATCTCAGTCACCCTGCTGCCCTCATTGGGCAGCATACTCATTCACTTTGCCATGCTATATTTCAGTCCAATTTATGGTTAATTTACCTCAAATGGTCACTAATTGACCATTAGAGTGTTCTTTAACAATTTCATAAACCAAGTCAAATTTTCTATCCTAAACCCTAGCTCAATTTCATAGTTTTGTACAAACTGCCCTAGTTAACTAACTAAATCAATATCCTTATGTTTATATACTTTAAACTTGATTTGTAGTTCATTCCAAGTCAATCAAAAACACCCAATTCTATTCCTTCTTTAGGGCAGCCGAAATCCATGGGGTGCATACACTCAACTTTTATTCATTTAAGTTACAAAATCTCACCTATTTCAAGTCACTATCATGGATTAAAAGAGGTTTATGTATAAATATGCACTAACCTCTTGTAGGCAGATTTTTCCCAACTCAAAACTTCACTTTCCTTCACTTTCTAGGCTGCCAAACACTTCCCAAGAGGCATAGACAAGTTTTTAGTGAAAGGACTTAGGGGATTTGAGGTAAGATTGGAGAGATTTTTCAAGCTTGAATCAAGAAGAGAAATGGAGGTCTTCTTGGCCATGTGGTGCGGCTGGAAATGAGGTTGAAGATGGCTGATAGGTTTTTGATTTTCTTTAGTCTCTTTTGTCTCTTTTATTAGTTAATTTAAAGGGTTGTTTAATTTTGATTGGTGGAAGCTTTTAATGACATCACCATGATGTCATAAATAGCCTTTTTCCTCATTTTCTTTTCTTTCCTCCACTACTCATTTTCAATTTAATTTTTAGTAATGTTTATTCACATTTTATGTCATATTAATTATTTACTCAACTGGACAAGTCGGCCAAAAATCACCTCTGAAGGCGAAATGACCAAAATGCCCTCCGTTTGGCTTAACGGGTCAAAATTGTCTGTACCGATTGAAAAAAATTTTCTAGGTATTTTCTTGGCATTCTAATGATATGGGAACCTCAATGACCCTTCTCTGGAGTCCCAAAAATTATTTTATAATTTTTCCCCCGGGTCTAAGGCTCCTAGTTGCGAGAACCGCAACTTCCCTCTGGGTTACCCATCGCTAGGGCACCGGCTCGTTTAACTTGGTTGTATTTTATTTCTAAAATTTTTACTAAATTTTTCTTATTAAGATTTGAGTTGATTTTGGTCCCTCACTTAAATTTAAATATTTTTCAGGACGTTCTAGCTGTCCGGACCGACACCGGTCACCGAAACAGTAGAATGTACGGAGTTGTTACCGGGAGGGTGTTACAGTAAGATTGTTGACTAGAATGGTCAAAGGACCCATGATTAGATAAATAATTTTAACATGACCTCAATGGTCTTTCAAAAAGAGAACATGAATCAAAAAATTAGATGGAACGATAGTAAGAAAAGATTAGTGCTATATAAACAAAGTAAATGTTATATTAGATTGTTAAAAGTTTTACACAAATTCAGAGGAAATAAGATTATACGATCATATAGAAAGGAAAAAATAAATGTGTGAATATTGTAAGACAGCCATTGGGTAAAATTTCGCGGACGAAATTTATTTTAAGGGGGGGAGAATTGTAACACCCCTATGTTCGGTAGAGCATTCTACTATTTCGATGATCAGTGTCTGTCCGGACAGCTAGAATGCTAGGAATTGACCAAAACTTCGGGTACCAAAACTGGCCGAACCAAAAGTGACCAAAAAATGACCTAAGCCTATCATTTTAGTGCATTCTATCCAGCATTGGTAAAGTGACCATATCTTGGTCTACACAACTCAGAATAACCTGAAATTTTGTCCTGCGTGCAATAAGACATAGACCTACAAGTTTATAGTTTGGACCGAAACTCGAAAACCGAGGGAACTAGGTCATCCGGCTAGGTTAAAATAGTATACCGAAATCCAGTAAATTGCAATAAAATACAATACACTTAAAAATGAATTTGGTAACATATACCAATACTAAAGAGCTATAATGTCACACCCTACCCCTCTGTAAGGCATAACATGATCCCGTAGTATACTTAATGAATTACCAACTCCGTCTACTGATAACTCATTAAATACACTATAAGGGATTTTAAAAACTTCTCTTACTTCTTTTACAGTGGTGAGCACTATTTACAAGTGTTAAAAACTTTGGTGAACTGAAGTGAAACAATTAACTCATTTGATTAATTTGGAATTTCTGTAAAAATTTTGGCAAAGTGCCATCTGTATTTTGGATAAAACAGTTCTTCAGAAAACCTGTAAAAAGACACTTCAATAATTTCCCAAATCTCAACTCCAATACATTTCTCAACACAACAATTTATCAACTCAATTCCATAGAAATTTTTTAAAGTCTGAGATAAGGAAATATAATATAATTTTTACAAGTCAAATAACTCATAATTAATTTACAACTTCAAGGTACAATTTGAATTTACAACTGCTCAAAACCAACAATAATATGTACATACAGTGAACATACATTACATTACAAAATACAAAATATTGGTATACTCATTATACCCGGTAGTCTCTTGCTGGAGGTACTAGCAGCCTAGTCTCACAGACTGTCTGTCTGTCTACTGCGACAAAGAATAAAGCTATCATTTGAGACAATGTCTCAGTGGTGCACAACATTAACCAAATACAATTTAAATTACAATCCATAATTCAAATAAATAGTGGATACTTAAAACCATAGTTAATTTCAAGACAATAATTGTCAACCAGAATTTAAACTCCATTTCTCAATATCACAATAAATTTCAGTAAGTCAGATCATAGTTGAATTCAAAAGACAGTATATGTCAATAAGAGTTTAAATTCATTTCACAATCTCACAATAAATCTCAATAATCAAAACATAGTTAAATTCGAAAGACAGTAAATGTCAATAAGAATTTAACTCCATTTCACAAATTATCAAATCGTATAACAACACAATTTAGTCGAATAAGTTAAGAATACAGTGTTGCCAATTCATTCACAACTTAAGCCATGACACAAATTTCCGATCAATGCCGCGTTGTACACCACGACAAAGCAATCACAACCCCACTAATCGAAATCAATGAGGAAGGGAGCTAGCTATATAATGAGTACTCATCCGATCACCTCAACTGGTAAACCAGAGAGGGAGAAAAATAAACGATCACGACTCCATAAATGGAGAAGGAATGATATCATACTGTCATGCTAAGTGTGAACACAAAATCAATTCCAAACATTTTATTCAAATGATTTGTGAGAATCCAATAAATTTCCAAATTTATAATTTCATTCACAAAATGGCAACACAATTCATAATTATCTTTAATTTCCACAAAAACCATTTACAGTGCTTTTCAATCAATAGCATCCATCAAATCATTTACAATGCTTTTCAAGCAATAAATATCCATTCAAACCCATTTCCACAATTTAAAACAATAATATACAAATAGTCAATATTTATTTCAATTGAAAATAATTCAAAAGAAATAGTTATTGTGCACAAACACAATTTAAATCAATAACATACAATTAATCATATGAAATCTTATTCAGAGTAAAATCAGTTGAAAACTAGTTGTGCACAAACCTCTGATGACTGTCTCCCTGGTCTGGACTCAGTGTTTCCTTCCCTTTCCCTGAGTCTTTAGTAACTGAGAAACACAATTTGAAGTGTTTCAGTGCTAAATTAATTTGCCTCTAACGATAATGTTCGATAATTAATTCACTGAAGGCTATTATTTGCTCAATCACCTAATATACCGACCCTCGATGCGTTTTAGGTAAATTAGGTTTTAGTGTCATTAATATGTCACATTTGATAGGGTTTTAGGGTTGGTACGTTTTACCAAACTCATTTCCTTGTTTAGTGCATTTTAATGCAACTTGCTGGATTCCGGGATACTAGTTTGACCTAGCCGGACGGCCTAGTTCCCTCGATTTTTGGGTTTCGGTCAAAACTACAAACTTGTAGATCTATGTCTTATGGACCGCGGTGCAAAATTTTAGGTCATTCCGAGTTAAGTAGACCGAGTTATGGTCATTATACTATTGCTGGTCAAATGGCATCAAATTAGGTCCATTTTAGGTCAATTTGATCAACTCTGGTTCGGCCAGTTTTTGGACCCGAACTTGTGCAAGTTGTTTGACTTGCTTATGGTCATTTCTGGGCTTTGGTGTCTTCATACGACTTGTAGGTATGGGTCTTAACTATTCATGGTTAAAATTTCAGGTCGATTGGACCTGTTTTGAGTGAGTTATGGCCTAAACACTCACTGCTGCCAATTGGTCATTTTACAGGTCCTAATTGCACCTAATCCGAACTGGTCATTTTCTTAGGTCACCTTGCAAGCAGAATTTTGGTATGTTTTCTCAATGAAAGTTGGCACATTTTGTGCCTAGTTTCACCTCCAATTGGTCTCATACCAATTGAGGTTACACATTTAAACTTATTGGCTAAAATGTACACTGCCCTTAACTACCTTACTTAACATACATCAATTACACACCTCATTACTATATGTGCACTTCCCCTTACCATTTCTGTTTTGGTTCATTACCAAAACCATATTCCACTTTACATTATCATCACTTTGGGCAGATTACAATTATCCTCAACACCCCAAATATAATTCACATTTACAAGTTCTAAGTACAATCACATACACACCTAACCATTACAAATCTTATATACACTTTACAATATCAATCTATATACATATCCATCAAACTTCTATGTCAATATTCTGCCACCACCTTCATGAACACACACATTTATTCAAGAATCCCCAAGCTGCCGAAATTCTTCCTCAATACCAAAGTGTCCTACAATCATCCATTTTCATCCAAGTGCAAAAATCACCTTATACATATGAAATATTTTACTAGGATATTAAATCACCATAACCAACATAATTCTCATCAATTATATGTACAAATACTTCATCAATATATGAATACATTGCTGCCCAAAAATGGATATCTCAATAACTCTTCAAACTTAAAAATTTCCTTCACAAAACCAACACCCATAACATGTACACAAAGTTTAACAAAGAAATCTTCAAAAATGCTAACTAACCTTATGGTTGGGACTTGTTAAACCTTCACCAAACTTCTTGATTTTAGTATCAAACCCTTCCTTGTGATGTGTAGACAATTTTTCATGAAGGAACCTAAGAGATTGGAGTTGAAATGGAGGGGTTGATGGAGCTTGCATGAAAATGGAAATGGAGGTTTTCTCTCCTCCTTTAATTCGGCTTGGATGATAAATGAAGAAGATGAAGTTGCTGCTGGATATAGTGGACTTACCTCAGCCTCATTTTGTGTTTAATTTATTCCTTTAGTGGCCCACTCACTCCATTTAAACATATAATAAGCCTAAATGTGTTATTTACACATTTTTCACTCCATTTTTGGTTATTTGTATTAGGTACCCCCAATTTTATTTTTCATTTTATTTTCTAAGTGTAATATTATTTATTTTTAATGGAAATTTAGGTCAAAAGACAATTCGGGATGTCAAATGACCATAATGCCCCTGTTCCGGTTGCATTCCCGATTTTTCGGTAATACCGAGTTTTGTCTGTTTTTCGATTTCTCACTTTTCTTTGTACTAATTATTTAATTTTTCTTTGATCTTTCTAATGATATTTATTCTTCAATAAGGGTTTATTTAAGTCCTAAAAATGTTTTCCAGGGTTCCCCGCAGTCCAGGGCTAGTCAACGGTCTACGCCGTGACTTCCCGGTGCGGTCACCCATCGCTAGGATTCCCGGCTCGCTTAACTTGATCACATTTCTTTGCTATTATTTTTTCTTTGTTTTTCTTGTATTTTCTTTTCTTGTATTTCATTATTTTATGTCTTCTCACTCATATCGAAGTGTAGTTCTAGGCATCCTAGCTGTCCGGACAACACTGGTCACCGGAATAGTAGAACGCACTACCGAACTTAGGGGTGTTACAATTCTCCCCCCCTTAAATAAATTCCGTCCACGAAATTTTACTCAATAGCCATCTTACAATAGTCATACGTTTATTTTCTCCTTTCTATATGATCGTATAATCTTCTTTTCCTCAAATTTGTATAAGACTCTTAACAATCTAATACAACGTTTAATTTGTTTGGATAACACCAATCTCCTCTTACTATTATGTTGTCTAATATTTCGGTTCACATTGCTTCATGAATGACCCTTGAGGTCATATTAGAACCATTCATCAGTCATTGGTCCTCTGACCATTCTGGTCCATAGTCTTCCTCACATTAGTAATATTTCTTTGTTATACATGAATCAACTGTTCAAATCTCTACTTCCATAACTCTTTTTATCTGTCAATATTTTATAACTTACTTTCTTTTGTACCAAACTATAACCTTTTGATATTCTAACTTTTGAGTTTTAGATCCCTAAGTAGGATTTTCAAACTTATTTCTAACAATTAAATTATGTCCTGGCATAACTATACAAAAACAGATGCCGTTGGTAACTATCCTCATCTAGGTGTACTATCAGATAGTACGTAGCTCTACACAATAATCTCAAGTTAGTCTCAGAATCCGCTTACAAAGATAAACAATCAAGAACATTGCATAGTTACTACAATACATCCCAATAGATCAAACTTTCCTATCCTTTGTCCTTTTTGAATTCACTGATATCTGAACTTATTCTGATTACAATATCCATTAACAATTACTAACAGTAACATCTCTGCCTTCATCTAGAGCAATTCTATTGCTGTAACTTACTTTTACGTCCTCTTACTTTACATTAAATAGGCTCACCAATTAGCTTTATAACTTATGGTGTGTCAGGAAATACTTTTTGCCAATAAACTCTTCCAAACTAATTTCACTTATTATCACAATCCCTATCCTAAAGGACTAATCACTAATGTATCAAAATTTATTTCCCTGACCTCCTGTCCTAGCGGACTTGTTACTAGCACCTCAAAGTCCATTTTTGTACATGGAATAGCAATGCAATCAATGATGCTAGCACTCACACAAGAATGGGTAGAACCCGGATCAAATAACACAAACACATCTTGGTTAAAAGTTGAGAAGGTACCAGCCACAACGTCAGATGTCTCGGCCTCTTCCCTCTGTCTCAATGCATAGACTCTGACCGGAGCACTGTCTTGCTCTGAATGTTTTACCGTGCCTTGGTTGCCTGTTGGGCTACCTCTACCCCTGCCTCTACCTCTGCTGGGTTGTTGTGAACTTCTGGTGACAGGGCTCTGAACTGACCCTTCTGCAGTAGTATGAGGTGGTCCAACTCTGCGACTCATCGGTGCGATCCTTGGCAAAATGTCCTGTGCCTCCACAGCTTATAACAGCTCCAATAGCCTTATAGCATATTCCACCATGATATCTTCCACAATTTTCACATTGGCGGGAATGGTAGGAACCTCCAGATCACTCTGACCAGATAGAGGAGGTTTCATCCCGAATGTCTTCCCCTACTGGACTTCTTGCCACCTCACTGTGTCCTCATAGTTCTTCCTTTTCCGGTGGGACCACTGAACTCGTTCTCTGATTTTCCCTCATTCTCTGTCTTCTCTGATCTCTTTTTCTCAGGAGCAGCTTCAAACTCAATTCTTTCCAACTCTAGGGCTTGAGAAATAAGTTCAGAGAAGTTAGTGTGTTTGAAGCCGATTACTTGTACTCTGATACTGGGCTTCAAGCCATTTTCAAACCTCTTGCATCTTTCCCTGCTGGTAGAGAGTAGACTCACTGCATAATGGCTAAGGAGGGAAAATTCTCTTTCATACTCAGCCACTGATCTGCCCCCCTGTTTCAGACTTAGGAACTCTTGCAGCTTCTGGTCTACATAAGCATCAGGGACATATTTCTGTCTGAATTCCCTGAGAAAGTCATTCCAGGTTAACACTGCAGGTTCTACCAGACTGTGGGGAATGGTTTTCCACCAGTCATAAGCATCCCCCTGTAGCAAAGATACAGAGTATTTGAATCTGAGCTCCTCTATGCAATGCAGCTTCTTGAATACCCTATCAATCCTCTCTAACCATTGTTCAGCTTCTAGAGGATCTACTGTCCCCTTAAACTCTGTAGCCCCATATTTCATCAATTTATCATACTGCCTGGCAGGAGATTGTGGTTGTACCACTGGTGTCTGTATTGGGACTTGAGTAGGTACATTACCAGCCATTTGTTGGAACATTGTAGCCATCTCACGAGCGAATCGAGCAGAAATCTGCAGATGCAGGGGTCTTGCTTTGAACCACTAACATTATGTAGGCCTGGGGCATCCCCTTGCACCTTAGCCTCAATAGATTGATCGCCTGAACGATCACCCTCTTCCATATTCAATGCGAGGATTTTAGATCTCCAAAACAAATAACACAAGGAGATTTCCTCCCGTTAGTGCATATTTATAATGTAATGTACTGTATGTATCAAACAATGATATTGAGCAGTTGTACTATGAAGAAAGAATATTTAAGTAACAGGTGAAAACAGAATTTAAAAACTTTGCTCTGATACCACTAAAACATGTCACACCTTACCCCTCTGTAAGGCATAACATGATCCTATAGTATACTTAATGAATTACCAACTCCGTCTACTGATAACTCATTAAATACACTACAAGGGATTTTAAAAACTTCTCTTACTTCTTTTACAGTGGTGAGCACTATTTACAGGTGTTAAAAACTTTGGTGAACTGAAGTGAAACAATTAACTCATTTGATTTATTTGGAATTTCTGTAAAAATTTTGGCAGAGTGCCATCTGTATTTTGGATAAAATAGTTCTTCAGAAAACCTGTAAAAAGACACTTCAATAATTTCCTAAATCTCAACTCCAATACATTTCTCAACACAAAAATCTATCAACTCAATTCCATAGAAATTTTTCAAAGTCTAAGATAAGGAAATATAATACAATTTTTACAAGTCAAATAACTCATAATTAATTTACAACTTCAAGGTACAATTTGAATTTACAACTGCTCAAAACCAACAATAATATGTACATACAGTGAACATACATTACATTACAAAATACAAAATATTGGTATACTCATTATACCCGGTAGTCTCTTCTTTGGAGGTACTAGCGACCTAGTCTCACAGACTGTCTGTCTGTCTACCTGCGACAGCAATAAAAAGCTATCGCTGAGACAATGTCTCAGTGGTGCACAACATTAACCAAATACAATTTAAATTACAATCCATAATTCAAATAAATAGTGGATACTTAAAACCATAGTTAATTTCAAGACAATAATTGTCAACCAGAATTTAAACTCCATTTCTCAATATCACAATAAATTTCAGTAAGTCAGATCATGGTTGAATTCAAAAGACAGTATATGTCAATAAGAGTTTAAATTCATTTCACAATCTCACAATAAATCTCAATAATCAAAACATAGTTAAATTCGAAAGACAGTAAATGTCAATAAGAATTTAACTCCATTTCACAAATTATCAAATCGCATAACAACAAAATTTAGTCGAATAAGTTAAGAATACAGTGTTGCCAATTCATTCACAACTTAAGCCATGACACAAATTTCCGATCAATGCCACGTTGTACACCACGACAAAGCAATCACAACCCCACTAATCGAAATCAATGAGGAAGGAAGCTAGTTATATAATGAGTACTCATCCGATCACCTCAACTGGTAAACCAAAGAGGGAGAAAAATAAATGATCACGACTCCATAAATGGAGAAGGAATGATATCATACTGTCATGCTAAGTGTGAACACAAAATCAATTCCAAACATTTTATTCAAATGATTCATGAGAATCCAATAAATTTCCAAATTTATAATTTCATTCACAAAATGGCAACACAATTCATAATTATCTTTAATTTCCACAAAAACCATTTACAGTGCTTTTCAATCAATAGCATCCATCAAATCATTTACAATACTTTTCAAGCAATAAATATCCATTCAAACCCATTTCCACAATTTAAAACAATAATATACAAATAGTCAATATTTATTTCAATTGAAAATAATTCAAAAGAAATAGTTGTTGTGCACAAACACAATTTAAATCAATAACATACAATTAATCATATGAAATCTTATTCAGAGTAAAATCAGTTGAAAACTAGTTGTGCACAAACCTCTGATGACTGTCTCCCTGGTCTGGACTCAGTGTTTCCTTCCCTTTCCCTGAGTCTTTAGTAACTGAGAAACACAATTTGAAGTGTTTCAGTGCTAAATTAATTTGCCTCTAACGATAATGTTCGATAATTAATTCACTGAAGGCTATTATTTGCTCAATCACCTAATATACTGAC
Source organism: Hevea brasiliensis (assembly GCF_030052815.1). Lineage (NCBI taxonomy): Eukaryota > Viridiplantae > Streptophyta > Magnoliopsida > Malpighiales > Euphorbiaceae > Hevea > Hevea brasiliensis. The sequence continues at coordinate 53,079,141 of NC_079497.1, read as the reverse complement.
CCTCGATGCGTTTTAGGTAAATTAGGTTTTAGTGTCATTAATATGTCACATTTGATAGGGTTTTAGGGTTGGTACGTTTTACCAAACTCATTTCCTTGTTTAGTGCATTTTAATGCAACTTGCTGGATTCCGGGATACTAGTTTGACCTAGCCGGACGGCCTAGTTCCCTAGGTTTTCGGGTTTCGGTCAAAACTACAAACTTGTAGATCTATGTCTTATGGACAGCGGTGCAAAATTTTAGGTCATTCCGAGTTAAGTAGACCGAGTTATGGTCATTATACTATTGCTGGTCAAATGGCATCAAATTAGGTCCATTTTAGGTCAATTTGATCAACTCTGGTTCGGCCAGTTTTTGGACCCGAACTTGTGCAAGTTGTTTGACTTGCTTATGGTCATTTATGGGCTTTGGTGTCTTCATACGACTTGTAGGTATGGGTCTTAACTATTCATGGTTAAAATTTTAGGTCAATTGGACCTGTTTTGAGTGAGTTATGGTCTAAACACTCACTGCTGCCCAATTGGTCATTTTTCAGGTCCTAATTGCACCTAATCCGAATTGGTCATTTTCTTAGGTCACCTTGCAAGCAGAATTTGGTATGTTTTCTCAATGAAAGTTGGCACATTTTGTGCCTAGTTTCACCTCCAATTGGTCTCATACCAATTGAGGTTACACATTTAAACTTATTGGCTAAAATGTACACTGCCCTTAACTACCTTACTTAACATACATCAATTACACACTTCATTACTATATGTGCACTTCCCCTTACCATTTCTGTTTTGGTTCATTACCAAAACCATATTCCACTTTACATTATCATCACTTTGGGCAGATTACAATTATCCTCAACACCCCAAATACAATTCACATTTACAAGTTCTAAGTACAATCACATACACACCTAACCATTACAAATCTTACATACACTTTACAATATCAATCTATATACATATCCATCAAACTTATATGTCAATATTCTGCCACCACCTTCATGAACACACACATTTATTCAAGAATCCCCAAGCTGCCGAAATTCTTCCTCAATACCAAAGTGTCCTACAATCATCAATTTTCATCCAAGTGCAAAAATCACCTTATACATATGAAATATTTTACTAGGATATTAAATCACCATAACCAACATAATTCTCATCAATTATATGTACAAATACTTCATCAATACATGAATACATGGCTGCCCAAAAATGGATATCTCAATAACTCTTCAAACTTAAAAATTTCCTTCACAAAACCAACACCCATAACATGTACACAAAGTTTAACAAAGAAATCTTCAAAAATGCTAACTTACCTTATGGTTGGGACTTGTTAAACCTTCACCAAACTTCTTGATTTTAGTATCAAACCCTTCCTTGTGATGTGTAGACAATTTTTCATGAAGGAACCTAAGAGATTGGAGTTGAAATGGAGGGGTTGATGGAGCTTGCATGAAAATGGAAATGGAGGTTTTCTCTCCTCCTTCCATTCGGCTTGGATGATAAATGAAGAAGATGAAGTTGCTGCTGGATATAGTGGACTTACATCAGCCTCATTTTGTGTTTAATTTATTCCTTTAGTGGCCCACTCACTCCATTTAATCATATAATAAGCCTAAATGTATTATTTACACATTTTTCACTCCATTTTTGGTTATTTGTATTCGGTACCCCCAATTTAATTTTTCATTTTATTTTCTAAGTGTAATATTATTTATTTTTAATGGACATTTAGGTCAAAAGACAATTCGGGATGTCAAATGACCATAATGCCCCTGTTCAGTTGCATTCCGACTTTTCTGAATAATCGGGTTTTGTCTGTTTTTCGATTTCTCACTTTTCTTTGTACTAATTATTTAATTTTTCTTTGATCTTTCTAATGATATTTATTCTTCAATAAGGGTCTATTTAAGTCCTAAAAATGTTTTCCAGGGTTCCCCGCAGTCCAGGGCTAGTCAACGGTCCACGCCGTGACTTCCCGGTGCGGTCACCCATCGCTAGGATTCCCGGCTCGCTTAACTTGATCACATTTCTTTGCTATTATTTTTCCTTTGTTTTTCTTGTATTTTCTTTTCTTGTATTTCATTATTTTATGTCTTCTCACTCATATCGAAGTGTAGTTCTAGGTATCCTAGCTGTCCGGACAACACTGGTCACCGGAACAGTAGAACGCACTACCGAACTTAGGGGTGTTACATATAAAATGTGACATATTGGTAACATTGGAATTGACTCACTTAGAGTGCATCAAGGGTCAACATTATAGATTGACTAAAGAAATGAATTGAAGGGAATAGTACTAATAAAATTTAAATATTGGATTTTATTGTTAGAAATAAATTCATTAAGTACTGAAATACTTTAAATTGTGTGTTTCAGTTGAAAATATATTTAGAAGCTTAAGGAACATTGAGTCAGGGCCAAGAGCCATATATCAAAGGTTTGTGCACAATAATTTTGATTTCTCATTTTCTACTTAAAAATTTAATTGAACATTATAGTTTCAAATTGTGTCTGTGCACAATACTTTTTATATTCACTGTTTTTACTAGAAAATTTATTTGGAGAAATGAGTTATGAATAATATTTGATTGTTTTGGCTTTGGGAATTTTATTTGGAAATTATTGTGTTGCCTACTTTGCAAATGGAAATTTTGAGATAAAATATGATTTGTGCACAACTAGTTTATAATTAAATATCGTGATTTAGAATTGTTTTGATCCACACTTGGCATGACAATATTACTATTTTTCTCCTCCATATATGGGGTGAGTGTGACTATTTTCCTCCTCCATTTATGGGGTGAGTGTGATTATATTCCTCCCTCTTTGACTTGTCCATCTGAGGTGAGTGTGGATGAGTTCTCATTATCTAGCTCGCTTCCTCCCTCATTGATTTCGATTAGTGGGGTGAGTGTGCCTTGTCGTGGTGTACAACATGGCATGTGTGGAAAAATTTTGTGTCATGACCTAAATTGTATTATTGATTGGCAACACTGTGTTATTCAATTGTTTGATCAAATTTGTGTTATATGAGCTTTGAAAAATTGTGAATTGTTTGGATTATAAATTGTCAACAAAAGTTTTACATACCGCATTTTAAATTGTTATTATGCACCACTGAGTAAATTTTACTCAGCGATAGCTTTTTCATTGCTGTCGCAGGTAGACAGACGGACAGAGCAGTAGAGTAGGCTGCTTGTACCACATTTTGAGATTTCATCGGGTATATCAGGTATACCATATTGTGTAGTTTTTATTGTGATGTATGTGCACTGTATATATATATATTGTACTTAGTCTTGAGCAGTTGTAAACTAAAATTGTAAATTATTTCGGCTTGTAAAAATATTGTGGTATATTTACCTTATCTCAGCTTTTGGAAACACTGGAAAATTGATTGTTGAACTGAATTGATAATGTTGAGAAATCTATTGTGTTGTACAAATTTATTGGAGGTATTTTTCTAGGTATTTTCTTGGCATTCTAATGCCATAGGAACCTCAATAACCCTTCTCTGGAGTCCCAAAAATTATTTTATGAATTTTTTTCCGGGTCTAGGGCTCTCGTTGCGAGAATCGCAACTTACCTCTGGTTACCCATCGCTTAGGCACCGGCTCATTTGACTTGGTTGTATTTTATTTCTAAAATTTTTCCTAAATTTTTCTTATTAATATTTGAGTTAATTTTGGTTCTTGACTTTAGTTTAAATATTTTTCCGGACGTTCTAGCTGTCCGGACCGACACCGCCACCGAATAAAGAATCAGACGGAGTTGCTACGGGGAGGGTGTTACAACTCTTCCCCTCTTATTTAAATTTCGTCCTCGAAATTTACCTGACTTAAGTAATCGGGGAGTTACTACCTCCTTGTTTCTTCACTTCCTTGTATTGCCTCATCAGTGTCTGGGTTTGGCTCTTCCTGAGCTTCCATTGCATATACTTGTGGTGCCACCCTGACTTAGGGCTTTTCAACGGTCTCAGAAACAATCTTCTGTGAAATGTCAGCCATTTCTGCTCTACCCGATCTTTTACCCCTTTGAACTACAGGGGAAGGTCTATCAACTTGTACCGGAGCTATTGAACCACTCCTCTGAGGGCAATCTCTTATGAAATGATCCGTAGCCCCACACTTGAAACACTCTCCAGTTAACAATTGACACTCCCCTCTGTGTCTTCTACCACAATGCATACATTCAGGCACTAGGGTTGATCCCCTTGTTATTGTGCCCGGGGAACTAGCTATAGATATTCCAATCTGGCCTCTGTGGCCCTGTGTCTGATCTTGTGAACTAGAACCCTTAAACTTCTTACTATCAGTTGGTATACTTAACTGTCCTGGTCCAAATTCCCTCTTACCCTGCCTATCTTTCCTATTTTATTCATTTATTCTCACTTTCTCCACTTTTAATGCAGCTTCCACTAACTTGGCGAAGTCTGTGATCCCCAAGGCAGTGATCATGATCTTTATATTATCATTTAATCCCTCTTCAAATCTCTTACACCTTTCAGCTTCATTAGGGACTATCTCCCTTCCATAGCGGCTCAATCTTACAAATTCCTTCTCATACTCGGCCACTGACAACTGTCTCTGCCTCAGGTTAATAAACTCTCTTCTTCTCTCTTCTAGGTATACAGTACCCACATATTTCTTCTTGAATTCAGAGAGGAAGAAATCCCAAGTTACTATTTCCTGCTGTACTTCACTGGACACAGTGTCCCACCATTCATATGCATCGTCTTGCAGCAGAGATACAGCAGATTCCAAGTTTTGCTCTGTAGTGCAGTGGAGTTGTTTTAGAACTCTGCCCGTTCTGTTCAACCAATTTTCTACCGCAATGAATCATCTTCTCTCTTGCCATAGAAGTCCACCGCTCCAAACTTTCTTAGCCTTTCCAGTGTGATTTACTGTGAGCCGGGTGGTGGTGGTGGTGCTGGCATTACTCCGGCCATTTGTCTAAAGAAATCGGCCATTTGCTGGAACATGGCCTGTGGAGGCTGAGCAGGCTCTGCTTGAGCTGGTGGAGTAGGTTCTCCCCTACCCCTAGTCTCAGCTGCTACAGGTGGAGCATGACTCTCCACTTCCTCCTCGACTGCTCTCTGTGATAAAGGGTCCATATCCTATTCAAAATAAGAAAGACAAACAGATCTGCATTAGTGTCACCTCGACTCTTACAAATGCAATGCATGGTATGGACTCAATCTAGGCCCAGAAACGCCTAAACCGTGCTCTGATACCACTAAATGTGACACCCCTTACCCGACTACAGTGTAGCCGAGCAAGTTATGCCACTCAGTGTGCCGAACACTCTATTTTATCTTAATTCATTTTTATCGTAGTTTTGAATATAACTTGTGAAATATAATTTATTTAAGCCATTTATCGAAATTATAATTTATTTGAGGTTCCGAGAATTTTATAGAAAATCCGGCAGAGTACCGGCTAAAAATAGAGAAAACAGTTCTTCGGAACCTGTGAAAAAAACACTTCCTATGATCATATTCAATCATCTCATCACTCTCAAACTTCAATATCAAAATCTCAACATTTTTCACCATTCATTTCGCAATCATTCATCTCATGTGATAATCATGTACAAGTCACAGTTATGTATTCACTTTTCCTTTCACAAACACAATTTTCTTAACAATTCCTCTATTTGTCATTCATTCATTTCACATCATCATTAGACTCAAATCATAAATAAATTCTCACATGTGATTTATAATCACAATTTACAAGTACTTACATTAATACAAAATTATATTACATTTGTTTCAAATACACATGATAAAATAAGAGTTTAATTACAAAATTTACAAAAACCTCAAAATACAAAATGGGACCTAGTGTCCTACCAATGCTTCGTGGATGGTGAGGTGACACGGACACTATGCGTAATCGTGAACTGCCTTACCGAATCTGTGGTCTACTGGGCCCTCTGTCCAAATCTTCAGTACCTACGTGTTGCAAAAGCGACGCGCTAAGCATAAAGCTTAGTGGTGCCAATAATACAAGAAAATATAATATGCAAATAAAAATAATAATTTCCTTGTTATTGTGTTCATAAGAAATGAATAATTACTAACTTATTGTTTAGTCGAGGGCTAATCATGTTTTATGATATTAACTTCTTCATGCATTTCGTTAATTATTTTCTTCATGATCTTGAGCTTCTTTGTATTTTTGTAATCATTCCTGATACTTAATTTTCGTATTTTCTTTAATTATCAGTTCAATCACAGTTATACTTTTCCATGCCCAAGTAACCTATCTTTGGACGATCGACTAGATAACGGGTCGTTGGCACCGACACCGGTGCCTCGTCGTCATACCATGGGACGCAGAACGCCAACCATGTATGCAACAAGATGGCTAAAAAGCTATGATATCACATAATCGGGCATAAAAGCCATGAATACGGGCATAAAAGCCATGAATACGGGCATAAAGCCATGAACACAGGCATAAAGCCTTTCGCAGTACTGCTAAAACAATACCCTATTGGCATGCCAAACTATCCAAACCAATCTAGTTAGGTATACTAGGGCATTTGATACTTTTAAATTTTTCAAATTTTGAATTTCAAGTTTTGGTGTCACTATTCACCTCATTGGTCAACAAAAATGTTGACTTTTGGATAGAAAGTAGGTACATTGACTTTGGCACTTCAAACATACCACATTTTTCATTTAAAACTTGTTGGAAGTGATCACCATTACCATTTCTAGGCTTAAACCAAGGGAAACAAAATTTTCAGTTTTTGAAGCTTAATTTTACTATTCCATTAAGCACTGTTATAGTGGGAATTTGAGGAAATGGTAAACATGAAAGTTGTTCCTTATTTTGTCTAGTTGAATTTCTTTTTTTGAATTACTCCATTTGGAGTTTTGTAACTCAAGTTATGGCCAAAATAAGTTTACTGTTCACTGCAGTCGTTCTGCTGAAATTTTGGGTTTTGGCAGATTTTGGTCCAACTTTGGTTAGTAATTTGACCAAGTTAAGTTCATAATTTGGTCTAACTTTCTTCATATGAAATGTTCTACCATGCCTTAGGTTTCCATCGGTTCAAGAATCGCCTAAATCCGAGTTTTCTAGAGAGAGTTATAGCTATCCAAACATTACTGTTCAAATGTAAATCTGCAGAGTTGCAGGTTTGATAACTCAACTTTGTTCAATAATTTGAATGGGTTAATGGCATAATTTGGGGTAGGTTTCTTCATGAAAGTTTTTTGTCTATATCATATCTTGTTACTGTAAAAATTTCAGGTCAATTGACCATATCTACAGTGAGTTATGGCCAAATGAACAGTTACTGTTCATTTGGTCATTTCTGTAGGTGTTGTTGCAAGGTATCCGGATTGGGGCCAACTTTTGGTCTCTTGATTTGGTCTTTTGGGCATGGTTTCTTCAGCAAAAATGTGCCATTATAAGCCTAGTTTCATGTCGAATTGGCCAAACACCAATTGGACCTACACAGCCAAAGTTATGGCTGTCTAAGTGGACTGAAATTTGTCACCTGCTTTGCACTTACAAGGCAGCCTACTCATTCCCTTTGCCATGCTACATTTCAGTCCAAATTATGGTCAACTTACCTAAAATGGTCACTAATTGACCCTTATAATGTTCTTTCACAATTTCATAAGCTAAATCCAAGTTTCACACCTCAAAACCCTAATTTCCATTATAAATTTTCACAACTACCTTAATTAATCACTTTCATTCCTTACATATATATATATATATATATATATATATATATATATATATATATATATATATATATATATATATATATATATATATATATATATATATATATATATTTAAACATACTCTCTAGTTCACTCTAAGTCCATCAAGACACTCAATCATGATCGTTCTTTAGGGATTCCAAAATCATGGTGGACATACACATAACTTTTATTCATTTAAGTTACAAATTCATACTTGTTTCAAGTCTCTAGCATGGGATTAAAGAGTTTTAAGTATATATGTGCACTAACCTCTTGTAGGGCAGAATTTTCCCAAGTTAATCTTCACTTTCTTTCCCTTTCTAGGCTGCCAAACACTTCCCAAGAGGTAGAGACAAGTTTTTAGTGAAGGGACTTAGGGTTTTGGGGTGAGGAAAGCATAGAAATTGAAGCTTTAGAAAGTTTGTTAATGGAGGAGTGAGGGAGGAGGTGAAAAACGTTTTTGAAGGAGAAGAAGGGCTGCTGTTTGCTTTTTAATTCTTTGGTCTCTTTTGACTCTTTTTATTAGTTAATTTGATGGTTACTTAATTGTGATTGGTGGACAATTTTAAATGACCTCATAATATGTCATAATTGACATTTTATTGTATTTTCTTTTCTCTTCTTCTCTACTCACTTTCAATTAATTTTTTATCAATATTAATTCATATTTTATGTCATAATAATTATTTACTTAACTGGACAAGTCGGCCAAAAATAACCTCTGAAGGCGAAATGACCAAAATGCCCTCAGTTTGGCTTAACGGGTCAAAATTGTCTGTATCGATTGAAAAATTTTTCTAGGTATTTTCTTGGCATTCTAATGCCATAGGAACCTCAATAACCCTTCTCTGGAGTCCCAAAAATTATTTTATGAATTTTTTTCCGGGTCTAGGGCTCCTCGTTGCGAGAACCGCAACTTACCTCTGGTTACCCATCGCTTGGGCACCGGCTCATTTGACTTGGTTGTATTTTATTTCTAAAATTTTTCCTAAACTTTTCTTATTAATATTTGAGTTAATTTTGGTTCTTGACTTTAGTTTAAATATTTTTCCGGACGTTCTAGCTATCTGGACTGACACCGGCCACCGGAACAGTAGACTGTACGGAGTTGCTACGGGGAGGGTGTTACAGGTAGGGTGTGACACTAATAATCGTAACTTATTTTAATAAATTAAACTGCCCAAGTAACCTATGGCAGGCTGACTAAACTGGATAATGGGCCGTTGGCACTGGACACCGCGGTGCCTCAGGCCGTCATACCATGGGACGCAGAACATCAACCACGTATGCAGTCAGTGTGGCTAAAAAGCCATGATATCACATAATCGGGCATTAAGCCATGAGTGCGGGCATAAAGCCATGAATACGGGCATAAAGCCATGAATACAGGCATAAAGTCTTTCGCAGTACTGCTAAAACAATACCCTATTGGCATGCCAAACTATCCAATCTGACACACATATCTAGGCAATACAAGGGCACATAATATCATTAAATATTAATATATTGTGTTTTATGACTTCATTATTTCATAATAATTTTCAATTATAATGTATACATTCATTTGATTATATATATGATCACAATTCACATCAATTATCCTTTTATATCATTGTACTCAAAGTACTTTTCCTTTCTATAATAATAAGAACTAATGTCTCATTCATACATTAATATGGTTCATTTATTCATTCATTATGTTATTTATATTGATCACAATTCAAAACAATGGTTCACATGCACCATTGTATTCAAAATATTTTTCCTTTCTCATTTATACATGATGGGCATATAAGCCCTAACTACCTATTCACATCAATTAGGTGACTTACTTTTCATGTTTCAAGCAATCCATGAACATTTCATGGATTTCAAATTATGGCCTTAATTTCCCTTTAACAATATAGTTCTTACACTTTGTGTCTTTATATTACTATTCACTCAAATTGTTGACTTTTTAATACATAATAAATTTATTGAACCTAAGTTCACCAAGATACCACATTTTGCATTTTATTTTCGTTGGTATTGATTTCCAATACCATTTCAAAGCTTATCTTATGTTATTCAAAATTTTCAGATTTCATACCTTAGGTTTACTGTTCCATTGGTCATTTGTACAGTAGGAATTTGATAAAATTGTCTTCATGAAAGTTGTTCTTTATTGTGTCTAGTTACATTTGCTTTTTTGAATCACTCCATTTGGAGTTTTGTAGCTTAAGTTATGGTCATTTTACCATAACTGGCCGGATTCACCTGTACCTAGAATTTCTAGGCAAATTGGTTCTGCCAGATTTGGTGACCTAAGTTTGGTTAGCAATTTAACTAGGCTATGGTCAGAATTTGGATTTGTGTTCTTCATAAAAGTTGTAGGGCTATGTCTCAGCTTTCTACTAGTAAAATTTCAGATCAATTGAACTTGCCTACACTGAGTTATGACCATTTAAACAAACACTATTCATTTGGTCATTTTCTAGGGATAGCCTATTGGTCACCGGATTAGGGTAATTTTTAGGTCAACTTGTTTTGGTTTTCTAAGCAAGGTTTCTTCACCAAAGTTGTGCCATTATGTGTCTAGTTTCATGTTCAATTGGTCTGGAATCAATTGAACCTATACAACTCAAGTTATAACAGCCCAAACATGCTAGACTCACATCCACACCTGCAGGGCACTCAAGGCAGCACACCCAACCTCAATTCTCATGGCACAATTCACTTCAATTCCTCATTATACTTAGCCAAATGGTCACTAATTGACCATTAAAACTCCACTTAACATTAAAATACAATAACCCTCAATTCATCACAAACCCTAACCCTAACAATCCATCACTTCATGTAACATACACAAATCAACATCTAACTCTAATATAGTTATCAAATATCATTCCCAAGCAACTTAATTCAATCAAATCAACAATTCTCAACCTTCCCCATGGCTGTCAAAAATTAGAATGTTCCTAACATGCATATTTTCTTTAAATTTTCTCCATTTTCTAACTTAACTCAAAATTCAAATAAAAAATATAAGGAGAAAAGTAAGAGATTTAGCACTAACCTTGAATGGAGTCACTTCTAAGACTTCAAAACTTCACTTTCTTCCTTTCCTTTTGCTGTCCAAAACTTGCTCTAGATGTGAGGATGAATTTTTGTGAAGGGAAGCTAGGGTTTTGAGGTGGTTTTGAGGATAGAACACAAGCTTGAAGTGTGCTCCAATGGAGGTTTCTCTCTTCTCTCTTTCTCTTTTTCTCTTATTACGGCTGATTGGGGAAGACAAGTGCAGATTGGTTTTTCATTTTGTCTCTTTTTTATTTAGTTTTTATCCCTTTTAAGAGGCTTGTCAATTTGTGATTGGGTGAAGAGTGTTTAAAAACATCATATGATGTCATAATTCCTAATTTCTTTTATTTTTCTTTCCTTTTCTTTTCTACTCATTTCCAATTCAATTTTTAGCAATATTTATTCATATTTTATGTCATAATAATTATTTAATTAACTGGACAAATCGGCCAAAAATCATCTCTAAAGACGAAATGACCAAGTTGTCCTCTGTTTGGCTTAACAGACTAAAATTGTCTGTACCGATTGAAAAATTTTTCTAAGTATTTTCTTGGCATTCTAATGCCATAAAAACCTCAATGATTCTTCTCTGGAGTCCTAAAAATTATTTTATGAAATTTCTCCAGGGTTTAGGGCTCCTAGTTGCGAAAATCGCAACTTCCCACTGGGTTACCCATCGCTAGGGCACCGGCTCATTTAACTTGGTTGTATTTTATTTCTAAAATTTTTTCTAAATTTTTCTTATTAATATTTGAGTTAATTATGGTTTCTAACTTTAATTTAAATATTTTTCTAGACGGTCTAACTGTCCGGACCGACACTGGTCACTGGAACAATATAATGTACGAAATTGCTACAGTGAGAGTGTTACAATATTTATTGAAGAAGTTCAAGTTAAGAGATGCAAATCAGTTAGCTATTCCAATAGTGCAAATGAGAAGTTGGAAAGGGATAATGGTAAGCCTAAGGTTGATGCTATTCATAGTTGTTAATTTCGCGAGTTAACTCATAAGATTTTGGAAGTTAAAATCACTAAAACGAGTCAAAACGTATGTAAAATCAAAATCAAGTAAAATTGAGGGAAATCGCAATTTTAAATAGTAAAATCAGATAAAAAATTACACGATTTTACAAGTTTATGATTATACGACTTTAGGATTTTATATATTTATAATTTTAAATTTTAAAATATTTCTTTTTAATTTATCAAAATCATTGTCATTTGTTTATTTTACAATCATTTCTAGATATTTTAAGTTTTTAAGTATAGTAATAACTATTATTTTTGCTATACAATTATCATGTATATATTGTATGTTTTTTTCCTATTATTTTTTAACAATTTTTTTTATCTTTCAATTATGATAAATGTATATGTGATATAATCTATATATTATTCATCAAATATTTTTATTATTTGTATTTACATGTTTTCAAAGCTGAAACTTAGAATTATATATATATATATATATATGTGTGTGTGTATAATTTTAATTATTATAATATTGATTACTTGGTGGAGAAAATATTTCATTTAAAATTAAAATAATTTGAATATAAAACTTAACAATATATCAAAAAAAAATTTTATGACTTCTTATAGTTAAATATGTATGAAAGTTTATTTATATATTTATATAAATATGAATATATTTTCCTAAAAATTTTTTAAGTAGGTTGTAAAATTTTACGATTTTATGATTCGATTTTACGATACAATTTTATAACTCCTTCACTGATTGTAGGTTGAAAAACCTAGTTTGACAACCTTGATGCTATTATCTACATGAAAGTTTATTTATATATTTATATAAATATGAATATATTTTCCTAAAAATTTTTTAAGTAGGTTGTAAAATTTTACGATTTTATGATTCGATTTTACGATACAATTTTATAACCCCTTCACTGATTGTAGGTTGAAGAAGCTAGTTTGACAACCTTGATGCTATTATCTACAAAAGCTTGGATGGCAGTCTCTTATATACATCAACTAGGCCAGACTTAATATTTGCTGCAAGTTTATTATCAAGGTACATGCAGTCATCAAGTCAAAAACACTTTGTGCAGCAAAAAGGGTTCTTAGGTGCTTCAAAGGAACTGCAAATTATGGAATTACTTGTATAAAGGTTGAAAATGCAGCTCTTATTGGCTATTTAGATAGCGACCGAGCAGGTTTCTTGGATGATTATAAAAGCACTATACAGACGATTTTTGGTTCTGGTGTTTTTTCCTTCCTGGAATTCAAGGAAGCAAGACATTATTGCTCAGTTTACTGCAGAAGTTGAGTATGTTGTAACTCCTGCTGCAAACCAAGTAGTTTGGTTAAGAAAATTTTTATGTGATTTATAACAGCAACAAGATGAAGCTACTGTTGGATATCAAATCTGCAATTTCCGTAACTGAAAATCCGATTCAGTAGGAAGAACAAGGCACATAATGTGAAGTTTCATGCCCTGCGAGAAACTAAATCAAGTTGATTCCCTGTCCTTCAGAAGAGCAAAAAACTAACGTATTTACTCAGGCTCTTCCCAAGTGAAAATGGATTTCATGAGAGAATGGCTGGGAGTTTCCAAAATCAATCTCAAGGAAAAGCGTTGACATAGATGTTGTCCTTGGAGATCAATCAAACTATCATGGAATTATATACCTAGTTCTATAATGCTAGCTTTGGCTTTTGTTCCTTGCAATTATGAAATGATATGGAGAATGCACATTTTAAGGAAGCACCTGTGGTTCTTAATTTAAGGGATTATCTAGAAGCCAGAAGTTAGGTGTTGACTAGTTTGCAAAAAGATACGTATGGAATGTAGAAGGAAGTTCCACTTTATTAACTCCATTATTCTCAAATTTGCTCCTATGTTTTTCTTGCTATAGGCTCTGTTGAAAATCTAATATTTATCGTTAATGGCTTTTGCTGGGAGTCTATCGAGCATATACAAAGGTACTACTGGCCTCAGACCAAATTTGCTTTCGAAACCTTTTTCTCAAACAGCAAGCATCTGGCTATGTCCATATCTGATCCATTTTTCTTTCCATTTTGCTGTGGAGTATGATAGTAATTTGATGGTGAAATCCTACTTGAAGGTAATTTTCAAATTGTTGTGATATTTACTTCTACTTTTAGACCTAGGCACTTTGATTTGCTTCCCACACTGCTGCTCTACAGAAGCTTTAAATTTCTAAAACACATCAGGCTCCTATTTAATTTACTTAGCACATCCTATTATAATCATTAATAAACTGTAAAAAAAAACTATCTATTATCATTCAAGGAAGAGGTCTTCATTGGTGCACATCCATCAGTATGGACTATTTGAGTTTCTCATAGCCTCTCCATGCCTGATTTACTGATAAAGGCAATTGGCACACACCACAAAATCTCCATTATCACATTCAATAATCATATCAATTACAAGGCACTTGCTTTGCATCAATTTTATATGAACCATAACCAAAATGTCTGAATCTCTTATACCAAAAAGATGAATCACCAACATGACTAGTGAAAGCTTGAATTGTTAGCATCCAGCCATCAGCTGATGTTGCAGAAATTGCCAACACTTCTCTTACCAAGTGCAAATCCAAATATGCATAACTTCCTGGACCTCAATCAATCCTCAATAAGTTGGGTAACAAGTTTGCTGTAGTCATCTTTAGTTCATATGCATAAACTAATATTCCAGGGAGAAGCATGCATAAGGTTCCAAGCTAACTGATTATTCCCCTTACAGCAAGACTTTTTTATGCTTTTTTCTATAAAACCACCTATTGCAATCAAAGCATATCAGTTAAATCAAAATTATATTCAACCTTTTAGAGACATCGGCTTTAATCCGAGCTTAGATGCTTGATACACTAATCAAAGCCATAAATAGAGCAAAGAATCAAGAACTAAACATAACCAAACTCTGATCAAAAGGAGTTTGAAATTTGTGGTAGAAGAAATACACCTCCGTGCAATTCTCTGGGGTGGCATAGCATACGAATTTTCACTGGTTCAACCATATCATTGCTTAGTTTTTGCAACATACTCCAATATAAGGGTGAACTCAAGTTCCATATTTCAGGAACATTTGCCTTAGAATAACGAGAATATGCCTAAACAAAATTTGCCTTGTAGAAAGGCCAGGACCTGCAAAACCTTAATCTCCAAGACAGGACGGGTAAATGCATCCATTTCCACCACAGAAAGCAAACCCTGAATTTAACTCATTATTCAAAGCTTGAGGAAATTAATCCATTTGCACATTTCACCAACATTTTAAGAACAACAGTTACTAATACCACTTAAATAGATGGTGAGAATTTGCAGAGAGAAACCTTATAGAACTTACTGCCTGTCCTCGTCAGTAACTCTCCTCCTTTCCTTGTTGGTTTGACAGCTACACAAATATCAACAATGTCATGCATTCATAAATTGGTAGAAAGAACAGCATTGCAAACTCTAATAGAAGAATAAATCAAAGGAAAACCTGGGAATTTTGTGGTGAGCTGAGGTGGTTACAGATTTTTAGCAAAGTTCATAATTCCAACAACTTGATATGGAATAAGCAGGAACAACAGCTATAGAACATTTTCAGTTTCAATATGTTGCTAATATGTAACAACAGTAGGGGAAAACTCTTATATGCAACTACACTTCTCGTTTTGGACCGGCAAAGAAAATTTATGCGTCTAAGATATTTAAAAAAAATACACTCTCCAATTGCAAGATGGACAAAATAGGTCACTAATCAACAGTCATGGCTTCTGAGCCACCACTGGCATCCTCCATCCCATTTTTCTGTTCTTCCGTTGCCATTCTCATCTCCTCCATCAAATTCTTCTGATCTTCCTCTATATTATTTTGCAACTCATCAACCTGCAGAGATGTTAAACACAATGACCAGGGACAAAAAGCGGAGCAATCTTATAACAAGTAGCTTAGCAAGTAGAGATATTGCATTCTAAATACATGTTAAGACAAATCCAAATACAAATGTTCAAAAGTATATCAATAAGACAGCTCATTTAAATTAATATATGCAAGAGTCATGGATTGACAATAACACTTGCAACATCAATTAATAAGATACAGGTAAATTTCTTACACACTTTTTCTTCAAAAAAAAAAAAAAGTTCTCCAGGACATGCTGCTGACACATGGACTAAAAGTTATTTGAGAAAAAAAAAATTCACCTTTTTCAACAAAAAGACTAAAGCAAAAATGAAACAAAGGGGGAATATCTGTTCAATTCCACCCAGAATACTTTAATCCAATTCATGCTCCTTTACTATCAATGGTTTAAAAAGATGGCATGCACATTTGCAAACAACCCATTAAGAATCCAGATAGAATCCCAAGCTCCAATTTATTATTGACTCAGCTTATGCAGTGACATTAGAGCCCTCTTGCATTTAGCTGTAGTTCTAACGGGTATCTCTTAATTCTGTCGAGATACCAAACTTCTGTAATGAGTCCAAGGTCCAAAACAAAAGAAAATATGATTGGCCAAAAGAGGCGCAAAAATTAAGAAACTGAGGCCTGTGCTCAGGAGTGTAATGCAAAGTAGTTATACAAAAATAAGGAGTCATGATCAAGATGCTATAAAAATCCTAAAATGACAGAAAACAAGTAATCTGATGATCTGATCCAAATGATAAAACAGAAAAGATTTTCAATTCATAAGCGAAACACAAAATCTATCACAATAACCAAGGAAATTGAAAATTGATAAAAGCAAAAAATAAAAATGCAACATACCACGTGCAACAAAAGAGCAAACTGTTTTTTACGAAGCTCCAGTAACCTTGAACCAGCTGTGTTCTCTGCCTCCAATGCTGCAATCTCTTTCTCTAAGTCTTGTATAATTTTCTGTGTCTCCGACCTTGGTGGCTGCATAGCAATCAATTTTCTGATCGCCTCACACTCTTCCTTGTGCTGCCTTTCAATTTTACTAGCCTCAAGCTGCTTCTTCAAATCTTCAATATCAGATTGTGCCTGTGAAATCTGACTATTTATCTCATCCATCAACTCATTAAAATTCTCCTTCTCTCTTCGGTTTGAATCAATAACTGCTTTGCTCTTGAGGAGTGGAATCTCAAAGGTAGAAAGCTCCTGCAAGAAGGCTTTGGAAAGCCTCAAGCAGTCATTATAATTATCTTCATCTTTCTCAATCTCAACAACAAATGAGGTGAACTTCTTCTGAAGCTTCTTTAATGGGGGCTCCCCCCTTGTGGTGGTGGTGCGGGTGAGAAGCCTATGCTTTATGATTACATCATCTTCAAGAGGACCAAAAGCATAATTTGCTCCTACTGTTTCTCCTCTTCCAGAAACTTTCCTCGCTTTCAACATCTAATAAGGCCCAATGATATCCCTAATTCCGTAAAATCATAGGAAAACACTTCACGGATCCAAACCCACAAAATTAACATCTTTTATCAACGGAGAAAATTAAAAGAGAATTTCACAGAAAAATCAAAATCAAAGCGAAATAGTAAAATTTCAATGACATTCAATTCAAATAATTTCGAAAGCAACCAAATTTAACACAAAGCAACATTCAAAAGAGTTCAATTTCACATTTAGAAAAGCTGCAATTACATTATAAATGTGAATGTGGAGAAAGGGACAGAAAGATGTTACCGTTGCGAGCGAAGCAGATAAAACCCTAACGCGTATGCTACTGAGTTCACTAGGAATCAACTCGAATGAAGAAACCAGAATGATTTGTGATCCGGGTGTAAGGATATTGCCATCAGGTTTGAAGTTGAGCGCCCTAATTGGGCTGTTTTGACCCACTTTTTTCCAAATTGGCTATGAAATGTTGCGATACTGGGCCTGCTTCCAAATTTTTAGGTTTTCAGAATGAAAATAGGACTAGAAAAATATTTTCTTAATATAAATATTTTTTTTAATGTTGGGTAAAAAACAAAGAAAAAAAAATAAATTTAAATTTTCATTTCAAATCAGAAATCATAAATTTTTAATAAAATATAAATTTAAAATATCAATTAAATCATAAAGAAATTATGATCCATTACAGTATAATCAAATACTATCGAATATTTTTTCAATTTATCAAGTAGATCATAATCAAGTAGATAATAAATCAAGTATTTATAATTAATTACTTCATGATCAAGTATTATTGAGTATTTTATCAATTAATTAAGTAAATTATAATTAATTAGATAATAAATCAAGTAATTATGATTAATTACATCATAATTAAATATAATAGTATATTTTATATATTAATCAAGAGGATGTATTTTATTAATTAATCAAAAGTATCATAAATTAAGTAATTATAATCTATTACATCATAATTAAGTACTATCAAATATTTTATTAATTAATCGATTACATCATAATCAAATATAATCAGGTTATTTTATTGATTAATTAAGTAGAAAATAAATTAAGTAAATATGATCAATTACACCATATTAAGTACTATCAGTTGTTTTATTAATTAATTAAATAATCACGATTAATTATATCATAATTAACTATTATCGAATATTTTATCAATTAATCAAGAAGAATATAATCAACAAAATCATAAATTAAGTAACTATGATCAATTACATTATAATAAAGTACTATAGTGTATTTCAATAATTAATTAAATAGATCATAAATCAAGTAATGAAGATTAATTATACCATAATCAGATACTATCGAATATTTTATAAATTAATCAAGTGAATCATAAATTAAGTAATCTTGATCAATTACATCATAATCAAGTATAATTAGATTACTTTATCAATTAATCAAGTAGATTATAATTAATCAAATCATGAATTAAGTAACTATGATTAATTATATCATAATCAATTAATCAATTAGATAGGGGTGAGTGTTATTCAATTTATACTGAAAATAACTAACCAAACCAGATTAATTCAAAAATTCGGTCCGATTTATGTAGAAATTTGGTTCAGTTCAATTTATGTTTTTGAATTTTTTGGTTTGTTTGGTTCAGTTTTAGAGATAACATAATATTTTTCTTTTTTTCCCTTCCCTCTTGTGAAAATTGGATGGCTAATCAATTATATCATAAATCAAATAACTATGATCAATTAGATCATAATCATTTATAAATCAAGTAACTATGATCAATTACATCATGTCAATTAGATCAATTAATCAAATAACTATTAATAATTAGATCAATTAATCAATTAGATCTTAAATCCAGCCAATATAATCAATTAGATCACAATCAAGTATTATTGGGTATTTTATAAATTACTCAAGTAGATAATAATTAATTAGATAATAAATTAAGTAACTATAATCAATTTCATCATAATTAAGTACTATCAGATATTTTATCAATTATTCAATTATATCATAATTAATTAGACCATAAATTAAGTAACTATGATGAATTATATCATAATCAAGTACTATCAGATATTTTATAAATTAATCAAGTAGATTATAATCAATTAGATCATAAATCAAGCAATCTTTATCAATTATATCACAATCAAGTAAATTAGGTTATTTTATCAATTAATCAAATAAATCATAATTAATAAGATTATAAATTAAGTAATTATGATTAATTATATCATAATTAATTAATCAATTAGATAGGGATGAGCATTTGTAATAACTCAAATATTTTTTTTAAATAATAATAATAATAATAATAATAATAATAATAATAATAATAAAATATAAATTTCATATTTTTATAAAGTATTTTAATATCATTTCAAAATAGCCAATTTTAATTGAATGGTTGGTTTTATAAACTAATGTTAAATCAACTTTCAAAATATATATTATTATTGTTTCATTATATTCAAACTTGATTTTCAAGGTTTATTATTATTATTATTATTATTATTATTATTATTATTATTATTATTATTATACACAAAAATTTCATTTTTGAACTTGATTGAAAAATATAAAAAAAGTTCAAGGACTAGTTATGTAATTAAAAGATTAAAAAAAAAAAACCCAGATTTTTTTTCGGGCAAGACTCTCACCCCCTATCTCTCTCTCCCGTCTATTCTCTCCCTCACCCTCCCCTCCATTTTTTTCTAGCAACCCTCAACCACCCACTGCCGGCGTGACCTTCCCCCACATTCCCCCTGGATGGATGACGATGGCGAGGCATCAGACGGCAGTAGACTACAGCAGCGCCGGTGAGAAGAAGAGGAGAGAGACAGAAGTCACGCGAATGGGGGCCTAACTTTCCGACATCTTTTCGGCCGATTTCGATGGCCATTTTCGGTGATTCCAAGTGCCACAAACTCTTGGGATGACAAGCTTTCAGATGGGATCAGAGGCACTCCGTTTGGTGGTCAGAGGAAAGAGAACCGGCTAGGATAAGTTGGAAGGAAAACACATGGGTTTCAAGATTTCTGGCCACTTTTCTGGCGATCCGACCATTGGATTGGAAATCCAAGGCCACCGATGGACTCAGGGTGGTGAAATCTTCTAGATGGGACCAACTCTGCTCCGATTAGACAATATTTGAAAAAGGCGATCATAGGACGGCTTAGATCACTTGGTGAGATTTTTGGGCCTTTTCAATTCTCAAAAATTAAAAATAATTTTATGATAATTATTGACAATTTTTGAACTTAATTTAGGTGTAATCGGATCGATGATAGCTTACCAACTTCGGGATTGAGTTTTTGACCCAGTCTGGGTGCTCGATGGGCTGTCCTTCTTGGTCTAGGTGTTCGGTAGGCTTTCCTAGACATGGGTCATATTTATAGTCGATCCTCATATTTTTCAGACATTTCGGATGCGTTTTCAGTTTCAGATTTGGCATAGGTAAACTAAAACTCCAAGTTGTTCAATTTTTGCCTAATACTAGGATTAGAATAAAATTCATAAAATATTTGTGAGTGATCAAAAAATTTTGATTCCTTTATTTAAAGTCCAAACACAAATCAAATTTTTGGATATTTAAAATCTCCTCAATTTTTACAAAAATTTCGGCAGAGTGCTGTCTGTATTTTGAGAAAACAGTTCTTCAAAACCTAAAAATAAAAACACTTCCAATATATTACTCAATCACAACTTCATTTGCAACTACCAAACTTCAAATCAACAACCCTGGCAACACTTCAACTCAAAATCCAAATTTCAAATAAAAAATTAATAACTCAAAACATTTCATAAATTCATGCACATTACATTTTAAATATTTAATTTACATTCACTATTTAATTTATAAACACAAAATCTCAAAAATAATATTATTACAATTTTATCTGTACAACTGCTCAAACTACAGAAATACATATGCATACTATCATATTTACATCAAACTAAACTACCAGGGTATAGACAATACCCGTACAGAATTTCTTCAACCGTGCTCCTCTCTGACTGTAGCAGCTCACTCTACTGTTATGTCCTTTTCTCTATCTGCGATAGCAAGTTAAAGCTATTACTGAGTATAAAGATACTCAGTGGTGCACAATAAAATGTAAAATGTATAATTTAAAACATTCATGAACAATTCATAATTCAAATATTTCACAATCATATTTCAAATTTTCAAATCACATTTATAACAAATCATAATTTTCAAAGCTTAACACAACACAACTTTGATCAAATAATTCAATAAAGATAGTGTTGCCAATCAATAACACAACTTAGGCCATAACACAAAATTTCCGAACATGCCGTGTGTACATCACGACAAGGCAAACACCCTTACTAATCGAAATCAATGAGAGAGGTGGCTAGCTAGCTAATGAGTACTCATCTAAACTCACCTCTCAGACTGGAAAGCCAGAGAGGGAGGAAACTGATCAAATATCAAACTCACCCCACAAGTGGATGAGGAACATATTAATATTGCCATGCCAAGTGTGAATTAAAACAATTTAAATCAAGTTATTCAAATATTTTATGCGAAACACAATCAATTTCTAAAGTCAAATTTTCATTCACAAGTGGCAACACCGTAGTACTTAAAACCCATAATTAACACAAAAATTTTACAATGTAGAAAATTAAACAAGCTTCATTTCAAATCTCCATTGTAAAATAGGTAGCACAACATTCTCAAAATTCATAATAAAATAAACATATTCACAATGTATAACAAATCAATTTTCATTGTGAAAACTATAATTTATAAATTTTTGTGTACAAACCTAATGCGAGTCGCCTATCGGCCTTGACTCAATTCCTCGCGTTCTTTCCCGGTGTTCTTTTCCACTGAAACACACAGTTTCATAGTGTTTCAGTATCATAACTTAGCATAAATCTAATTAATTAATTCATAAATACTTAATTATAGCCCAAATATGCTTAAACTAACGTTCTTAGAAATTTTCATTTCGGAGTTACTATTTATTACACTATTCAAGTCAAATTGTTGACTTTGTAAGGCTTAATAGGTAGGGGAATTCCAACTTCACCCACATACTACATTTTGGTCACCAAACTTGTTGGTTTTGATTGTTTACTCAAATTCTAAGTCTTTTAGGCAAATTTGGTAAATTTTAGTTTTGGAGTCCTAAGTTGCACTATTCCATTAGTCACTTTATTGTTGGAATTTGGCAAAACTTTCTTCATAGAAAATGTTCTCCATTGTCTTAAGTTTATTTTCCTTTTTGAATCACCCCAATTGGAGTTTTGTAGCTCATGTTATAGCCAAAATACAGTTACTATTCACGTGTACCGTTCATGCTACAGATTTTGGTTTTGGCAAATTATCTATCCAACTTCGTTCTGCAATTTGATCAAGTTACGTCCATAATTTGGTCTAATTTTCTTCATACGAAATGTTCTACTATGTCTTAGGTTTCCATCGGTTCAAGAATCACCTAAATCGAAGTTTTCTAGAGAGAGTTATAGCTATTGAAACTTTACTGTTCATATGGCAAATCTGCAGTTTTGCAGATTCAGTGACCCAACTTTGCTTAGTAATTTGATTGGGTTAATGGCATAATTTGGGTTTGCGTCCTTCATGAAAGTTTTAGGTCTATATCTCATCTAACTACTATTAAAATTTCAGGTCATTTTGACCTGCCTAGCTCGAGTTATGACCAAATGAACAAATACTGTTCATTTGATCGATTCTGAGGATGATCGAGATTTTCTAACTTTGGTCAATTTGTTCACTAGGTTTTAGTCACTTTTTGGGCATGCTTCCTGAACGAAAATTGTGTCATTTAGTGTCTATTTTCATTCCCAATTGGTCCCATATTAATTGGACTTGTAAAATTTTATTTTTGGTCCCTCAACTTCATATCCAATCCGAATTTGGCTTTGATTTAAACACTTCTAACACACTTAATTAGGTCACAAATGACCATTTTTCACTTCACATTAGGTCAAAGACACCATTTACAAGTTTTTCACATTTTTGGTCTCTAACCCTAATGTCCAAAACCCTAATTCATGTCATTTGTTGCATTTAGCTACTTTTAAGGTCTTTAATCATAACCACTCATTGATTTAAGTTTCTAAACCCATTTAAACCATTCAAATCATGCAAATCACCCTCCCCCTTCATGCTGGCCGAATTTCAGTTTGGTCCCTCAATAAATTTTCTTTCCATTTTAAGTTTATTTACAAGTTAATCAAGTTAAAAATGCAACAATTAAACTAACTTCACATCTTAAATCACTAACCTTGTTAGGTGTCTTTGAGTTTTCCTTTTTTCCTCTTTCTTTGATGACCAATCTCCTTTTTCCCAAGTGACTAGAACAAGTTTTTATGAAGTTTTTATGGAAGCTATTGAGGTTTAATGAAGGATTGTAAGCTTGAGTGCAAGCTTTAATGGAGGATATCCATGGGGAAATGAGGGAGAGTGAGGGTGGCAAGGGAGAAAGGAAGAAAAAGACTTTTGGTTTTTTTCTTTTCTTTTCTTTCTTTTGTTTTTATCCTTATAGAAGACCAAAAAATCTAAATAAGTAAATAAATTAATTTTATTCTTTATGGCATCATGCATGAGGTCATGCATGATGTCATCACCTTTTACTTTTCTATTTTCTTTTCTTTTTTTATTTATTTTTCTATTAGTTCTTTAATTTAATTTTCAATTTCAAAATTTTCTTTTCTCCGATTTTATTTGACAGTTAGGTCAGGAGTCAGCTCTCGGGGTCAATTGACCAAATTGCCCCTCATCGGTTCATCCCGGTTTGCAAATAATTTAGTATTTATTTCGGCTCCCTGACCTAATTATTTGACTGGCTTAACAGTTCTTTTTCGTGATTTTCTCTTTTCCACTGTGTTTATAAGGGTCCTAAGGACAGCGGCGTCACATTTTACGGTTCGAAATTTGAGTTTAAATCGACTTCGCAATCGTTCTTGAGAAGGTCACCCATCGCTGTGACTCTTGGCTCGTTTAACTTCTTATGTTCAGTTTTTCTTGTTTATACTTAACTAATTGGACATTACTAATTATTTGTGTTTATGGTTTATCTAGTTGTCTTAAGTATGGTTCTAATCCCCTTAATTGTCCGGACCGACTCCGATCACCGGAACAGTGAAATATACCAGGCTATGCAAATAGGGGTGTTACAAATAAAAGGTGCTAAATCATGACTCGACAGTCAAGTTAAGGAAGAAAATAAGATTGAGGAACAAAATGATTAAAGTTAAGTTATGGAATGAAAAAAAAAAAGAAACAAATAGAACAGTAAGAAATGAGAAAAACGCTAGATAAGGAATTGCCACCAGGGCAAACAACCTAGTTAAGACACGTAACGATATTCCGAACTATGTTATCAGGAAAGAAATAAGTTAAATAAAAGCAAACAAGATAGTGCAAAATGGCACATAGGCCTTGGTCATAAATGGAGATGGTAAGATAATGGTTATGGACCTATGGCCAATAAAGAGATAAGCAGTTCATATATGACTAACAAAGTCATTTAAAAAAAAAAAAGAAAGACTACAAAGGAAAATAATTGCTAAAACAACAACAAGAAAAGATTAAAATATTCCAAACTAAACTGAAGGTTACATCAATTGATCAAGAGATTTGATAAGAAAAGACTAAAACTAAGTTTTTACCCATAGGATCATATGAGGTCCTAGAAAAGTGGATCCACTAGCACACAGATTTGCTTAACTCTAAAATTGAAATGAATTTGAATCTAACTTGGCACACAAGGTGAGCAATCGATGAGTAAATAGTATTGGCTAAAGTGTTATGGACTATTATTTAGACTATGAAGCTACGTATAAATGTAAGAAAAACATGAGAAAATAACACGTATGACTATTTGAGGACATTTAGTGAACACAATTTTGAGGACGAAATTTATTTTAAGGGGAGGAGAATTGTAACACCCCTATTTGTATAGATTGATAAATTTTACTATCCGATGATCGGTGTCAGTCCGGACAATTAAGGAGATTAGAATCACATCTAAGACAACTAGATAAGCCCTGAATGCAAATAATTAGTAATTGCCAAATAGTTAAGTATAAAGAAGAAAAAACAGAACACAAGAAGTTAAATGAGTCGGGAGTCTTAGTGATGGGTGACCTTCTCGGAAATGACTACGAGGTCAGTCTAAACTCAAATTTCGAACCGTAAAATGTGATACTGCGGTCCTTAGGACCATTGTGAACACGGTAGAAAAGAGAAAATCACGAAAAAGAGTTGTTAAGTAGGTCAAATAATTAGGTTAGGGATCCAGGAGAAATATCGAATAACTTGTAAACCGGATTGAACCGGCGAGGGGCGATTTAGTCAATTCACCCCTAGAGCTGGCTCCTGACCTAATTGTCCAATAAAATAAGAGAAAAAAAAATTTCAGATTCAGGAATTAAATTAAAGAACTAATGAAAAAATAAATGTAAAAGAAAAAGAAAAAGAAAAAGAAAAAGTTTATTACATCACCTTACATCACCCTTATGACATCATCATGATGTCAAAACTCATTTTAATTTTCCTACCTAAATTGACCAAGTCAAAAATATTTTTAAAGACTTAAAAATACATAAAAAAGAAAACAAAATTAGATTTCCTTCTTCCCTCACCCAAATGTGCCGCCCTCCTCTCTTCCTCACCACCATGAAAACTCAATGAAAGCTTGAAACTAAGCTTGCTTCCAACCACTTAACCCTACTTTGACCCCAAAATAATCCATAAAAACTTGTTAGATCAACTTGAGAAAGCTTTAGAGAAAGGAAAGAAAAGAAGAAAAGGAAGAAGTTGAAGAGTTGAATTTCAAATTTTAAGGTTAGTGGTTTGAATTGATGATTTATGTTTAATATTTATGTTTTTAGTGTAAATAACTTAGATCTTAACTTAAAATAAAAAAAAATAATTGTTGAGGGACCAAACATGAAATTCATCCAGCTAGGGTTAGGGTTAGATATGAATGAGTTTGATGGTTTTGAATGGTTATTTGAAGTGAATTAGGTGTAGTGATCATGAATGTGCACTTTGAATGCATTATATTGAACTTTATGTGTAGCTAGGATTTTGAGCTTGTAAAAAATTTGAGAATTAGTCAATTGATGTAGGTGACCTTATTTGAGTTGAGAAATGGTCAATTGTGACTATTTGCGGGGTGTATGAATTGTTGGAACCAAGTTCCAATTTGGATTGATGAGGGTCAATCTGCAGGCAGCTTGACCTAGGTCCCTTTCAGGGACTAAAAATGAAAATTTACCAATCCAATTGGTGTGAGGCCAATTGGGAATGAAACTAGACACAGAATGACACATTTTTCATTCAGGAATTATGCTTAGAAAGTGACCATAACTTAGTGAACAATTAGGCCAAATCCGGATTAGGGCACACTGCCCTGTATAAAATGACCAAATGAATAGTAGTTACATAAATGACCATAAGTTGGACTAGGAAGGTCCAAATGACCTGAATTTTATACCGATAGAAAGTTGAGACATAGCCCTACAACTTTCATGAAGAAAATAAACTCAAATTTTGACTATAACCTATTTGAAAAACCACCTGCAGTTAATGTATAAAAACTAAAGTAAAGACTTAGAATTTATGAAATTTACCTAGAATTATTATTTTTAATTATTTAGTTAATTTTCTTTAAAGCTATGCAACACTAAGTAATTCACTTAGTGCATTGGTTTTCCATCACGAAGGTACTAGAGACCAAACACAATCGCAGCAGCAGTAGTGTCCTGACAGAGATTGACCACATCTGACAGTGTCTGCTAGTCACCTCAGTAGTATTTATTTTGGTAGGGCCCATGTTTTCAGATTTTGCATTTTGTTTATTGTACATAAGTTGATACAGTGTAACTCATTTTGAACATTGTAAATAAATTGTAATTATATTTTGGATTGTAAATAAAGCTTGTAAACTTTTGTATATAAATTTCCATATGAATGAATGAATGAAAAATATATTTTCTTGAAATTGTATAAGCATAAATGATATGATATGACATATGAAAATATGAGATAAATATGAAATTGTTTTTAACAGGTAAATATTGGAACCCGCCAGATACTAATAAAATAGAGAAGGCTCTGCCCAGGTCTCCACATAAATAAATTATGATAAAAAAATAATTCTACATGTTTTCTATAAGTTTAAAATTAATAATGGACAAGACAAGATAAGATAGGGTGCTCCGGCACCGAATGTGGCATGCTTTACTCAGCTACACTGTAGACAGGTAAGGGATGTCACATTTAGTGGTATCAGAGCAAAGGTTTAGGCCGTCCTAGACCTAGATAGATAGAAAGAAATAGTTTGTGTCACATGCATGGGTCTTTAAATAAAGTCAAGGTGACACTAATGCAGATCTGTTCTTTATCTGTTTTATAGGATCGATGGCATCTGATCCTTCAGAGCATGGGTCTCCTAGACTGATTGAGGAGGAGATAAAGAGTCACACACCCACACTTGCTCCTAGTAGGGCATGAAGCAGCAGAGCCGAGTCATCTATGGGTGCTGCAGGTAGAGCACAGCAGGCCTTCCTAGAACAGATGACACAGCTGCTTCATTAGGTCACCGGAGCCATACCTCAGCCACAGCCACCTCTACCTCCATAGCCTCAGCCACAGCCACCACCACCTGTGCAACCACCACCACCCTTATAGCCACAACCTGTACACAGGTGCCCATTAGAGAGACTGTAGAAATATGGGGCAGTTAACTTCAAGGGTAAGAAGGAGGATGATCCAGCTGCCGCAGAGTATTAGCTGGAGAGGATAGAGAGGGTATTACAGCAGCTACACTGCACCCCAGAGCAATAGTTGAGTGTGCTCTGTCATTACTTCAGCAGGATGCATATCGGTGGAGGGTGACATTATCGAGAGTGATACAACCTACACAGATCACTTGGAATTTCTTTTTGGTAGAATTCAGGAAGAAATATATCAGCCATGTATACTTAGAGGCTAGAAGAAGAGAATTCTTGGCACTGAGACAGAGGCAGCTTACAGCCTCTGAATATGAGCGAGAATTTATGAGACTTAGTGGATATGCATAGGAGATAATGCCCACAGAGGTTGATAAATGCAGGAGGTTTGAGGATAGATTAAATGACAACATCAGACTGATAGTCACATCTCACCACTTCATAGACTTCTCCCTGTCAGTAGCATCAGTTCTGGATGTGGAGAGAGTTAGAGATGAGGAGTAGTCCAGGAGGGACAGGCAGCGTAAGAGGGGTTATGGATCTGGTCAGTTTGGTTCAGCAGCTGTCGGAAGGGGGCCATGAGGCGAAATATCATCCATTAGAATTATATAAAATACACCAGGTAATGCCCAAGAAAGATGGTGGAGTTAGAATGGTCTCACTTAAGTACCACTTCCTTAGACGGCATTTCCTAGACATGCACTTCATACAATTCTAATAGAATCAAACCACTGGTAAGTACCGTCTTCCCATAACACTACCACGGTACTAAGGATTTATGCCACGAAGGCATAGATAGACAGGAGTCGCCACCTGGGTAATAACCGGGACATATTCAGTGTTTCTTTCGAGGGTCAGGGATGGCAACTTACTCCTTGTGGAGTTTCCACAACCGTCATTACCATAGCCCAATGTCTAAGTTCGGGATAGTGGGTACATAAGGGGAAGGTGTTAGGCACCCCGTACGCCTGGTCTAACCTCGTTAATTCGAGTGCCAGTCCTTTACTAATATTTCTAAAAGTCTTGTTTATTATTCCTTTATTAAACTTCATCCTAAAAAATGCAATTCTAATCCTACACACACAAGTAATTCACAAAAGGGTTGTTGTTTACACAATTTTCATGCACAAGTAATTCCTATCTACGGGGTTGCTAATTATTTAAATGATATTTACCAGATAACTAAAATTAATTTATTATTGAGAATTTAATTTACAAACAAATTCAATTTCAAATAACCCTATGTTTCTATTTAACCTAATTAATTAATTTTTATCAAGTTACCCTAAGGATAA
This sequence comes from Hevea brasiliensis, assembly GCF_030052815.1. Taxonomy (NCBI): domain Eukaryota; kingdom Viridiplantae; phylum Streptophyta; class Magnoliopsida; order Malpighiales; family Euphorbiaceae; genus Hevea; species Hevea brasiliensis. The sequence continues at coordinate 53,049,979 of NC_079497.1, read as the reverse complement.
TTGAACTAAGTTAATTATGTACATGTGTAATTTATTCTAATATCACATAAGGCCCAAACAATCACAACCTAATAAAGATTTCTAACATGCAAATTTATTTTCCAATTATCAAGTGTTAAATTAAATGTATTTTACATGCCAATGTTAGTTTAATTTATAAACAAGATTAATTTTAATTTACAAAATATTTATTTAAATTAATTACATGCAAAAGTCAGTTAAATTAAAAATAAAGTTAGTTTTAATTTACCAAATAAAAATTCTATTATTACTACAATTTCATACCAATGGTTATTCGAGGAGTTTATAGCTACTTACCTGTTGGTAAATGCAGTTGCCATTGGGGCAAGTTACCCTTAAAAAAGGGTCATCTCTTCTAGTATGGCAATGATATTCCTGGCTTACTCCCGTTTAGCTCCACACAAGCTCCACGCAAATGCCCTCTTTAGTACTTACATTAGGGCTACTTACCAATTTTGTTTGTAATAAAAAAATAAAGAAACTAAAGAAAATAAAAGAAATAAAGAAAATATTAATAACAATTTACATTGGATTCTAACTCTAGTCTCCTAAAGAGTTAAGATTCCTAATTAGTTACAACTACCTAATGGTCTAAGTCTTCTAACATGATCCAAACGCTTCATAACACTTCTTGAATTAAAAGAACACAGAAAAATAGATCAAATATCAATTAAAACCCAAGAAAATATAAGAACATGCATAAATATACAATTTCCAAATTCTTGCAAATTGATGGTAGCAAGAAATCCAATTTTTTAAAAATAGTTAGAGATGCCTAAAAATCATAAAATAAATTTACAGAAAACAGCCTACGTATCATACAAGATCATAAAATTTATAAATAAAACAAAACCCTAGCTGGATGGTCTATATAAATCGTAACTTTTCTAAGTGACAGAATCATACTACTTTTTTGTAAAATTCATAACTCATTAACCACAATAGATATGAATGCAAAACCAAGTAGAAAATATTCATAAGATTCTGATTAATTTTAGACACTAGATTTACACAAAAATATTAAAAAACAAGGGAGATATGGGCTCCATAATTCGGGTATCCTGCAAATCTGATTTTAGAGGAACCCTAATTTCAAATAGCCATAACTTACAAAATACAAAAGCTTTTTTAGTGATTCTTGAGCCTAAAATTAATAGAATTTCGTGAAGAATAGAAATTTAATTTTTCTAAAATTTTTACAGATTCAGAAAATAACAAAAAATAATAAAAAATTAAGAGACCAAAAACTGAATATGTGCAGAATTGTTTATCCCCTCAAATTAAATATGATTACATGATCTATATGAACATATAAAATAAATTAAAAACAAGGAATATAGAATTAAACATTACATGGCATAGATCTTGAAAAGAAGATAAAAGAGCTAACCTTTAAGACATATCGCTAGAAAGAAAGAAGAACTAAAAGAATTTTGGCTCTTTTTCTCTTTAATTTTTTTTTCTTCTCCTCCATCCTTTTTTTTTTCTTTTTTCCTCCTCCTTTTTTTTTCTTTATCAGTGGGGTATTTATAGGATTTTGGGAGAGAGGTGTGATAGGATTTGGAGTCCTACCATGATAAAGTTCAGATAACTTAAACAACTAGGATTACAGAATTTGGGTGAGACTCAAATATGGATGAAGTGTTTCAACCAATGGGAAGAGAAGGAAAGGGGAATGCACCAATAGGGAGTGAGGAAGAGGAGTGGTAGGGTTTGAAGTTCTAGTGTGATAAGGTTCAAATAACTTAAACAACTGGGATCGAGGAATTTGGGTGAGACTGGGATATGGGTAAGGTGTTCCAACCAATAAGATGAGAGGGATAGAGAAAAATATATTTTCTTATTTTAATTTTCAAAAAATAAATTAAATAGGTCTTATTAAAATTCCTAACTAGGCTTTCTTAGGCCCATGAGGCCCAATTAAACTTAATTAGGTAAATTTAAAAATTACCCATATTAAATTTAAACAAAACAAAATTTAATTAAATTCGCTTCTAAAAAAATATATATTTTTATATATTTTTTTTCAAGATCATACCACAGAATTAATAATTCAGCTCCATGTCTCCAATTACATTTTACAGTCATATAATTTTTCATCATCGGGTTTCCCACAGCCTCAATGCACATACTCATCACAAAATATGTAACACCCCTATTTATATAGCCTGGTATATTTCACTGTTCCGGTGACCGATGTCGGTCCGGACAATTAAGGGGATTAGAACCATACTTTAGACAACTAGAGAAGCTATAAACACAAATAATTAGTAATTACCAATTAGTTAAGTATGAATAAGAAAAATAGAACATAAGAAGTTAAACAAGCTGAGAGTCACAGCGATGGGTGACCTTCTCGGGAACGACTGCGAAGTCGATTTAAACTCAAATTTCGAACTGTAAAATGTGATGCCGCGGTCCTTAAGACCATTACAAACACAGTGGAAAAGAGAAAATCACGAAAAAGAATTGTTAAGTCAGTCAAATAATTAGGTTAGGGAGCCGGAAGAAATATTGAATTATTTGCAAACCGAGTTGAACTGGCAAGGGGCAATTTGGTCAATTGACCACGAGAGCTGACTCCTGACCTAACTGTCAAATAAAATCAGAGAAAAGAAAACTTTGGAATCGGGAATTAAATTAAAGAAGTATGGAAAAATAAAGGAAAAAGAAAAGAAAATGAAATATGAATTATGACATCATCCAAATGACATCATACATGATGTCAAAAATACAATTTATTTAATTAAAGTTGACTAAGTCAAAATTTAAGATAATTAGATATAAAAACAAATAAAAAAGAAATTGTTGGGTTGTTTTCTTCATTTGGCCGAAATACACTCTCTCTCTTCCCTCTCTCTTATTTCATTCTCCACCATTGATAAGCCTCACTAAGCTCTTGAAACCCTAAATTAAACATGATTCCCCTAAAATTCTCCACTTAAACCTCATCCTTGCATCTTGAAGAGTATAGAGGAAGCATTAGAAAGCAAAAAGAAGAAGAAAGACTTCAAGAAAAGGAAGCTTAGAAACCCTCCAAGGTTAGTGATTTAAGATGCAAAATTAGTTTATTAGTTGTGTTTATAGCTTAGTTAACTTAGAAATAAACTTAAAATGAAATGAAATAACTTGTTGAAGGACCAAGCTGAATTTTGGCCAGCATGTGTATGGGGGTGTTATTGCATGGTTTGATTAATTTGGATGGGAATATGAACATTAAGTAGTTGAGTTATTGTGGTTTAAGGCTTTGAAATTAGCTAAATGCAAGAATTTGTGAACTAGGGTTTTGGACTTAGGGTTTAGAGACAAAAATGTGAGAAATTGGTAAATGATATCTTTAACCTAGTTTGAAGTAAGAAATGGTCAATGGTGACCAAATGAAGTGTGTTGGACGTGTTGGAGTTGAGATCAAATTCAGATTGAGTGTGGTCATGCTGCTGGCAGCATGACCAAGGTTCTTTTGAGGGACCAAAACTGAAAATTTACAAGTCCAATTGGTATGAGACCAATTGGGAATGAAAATAGACACTAAATGACACAATTTTCATTTAGGAAGCATGCCCAAAAAGTGACCAAAACCTAGTGAACAAATTGACCAAATCCAGAAAATCTCAGTCTGCCCTGTACAAAGTGGCCAAATGAACAATTTTTTGTTCATTTGGCCATAACTTGAGCTAGGCAGGTCTAAATGATCTGAATTTTACCAGTGGATAGTTGAGATATAGACCTAAAACTTTCATGAAGAACACAAACCCAAATTGTGCCATTAACCAAGTCATTTGGCCACCTAAAATTGGTGACCTAAAACTGCCAGAACCAAAAATTGCCCAAAAAATCTGGGTTGAGTCCAATCCGGCAGCCATGGTTCAAATGCTATAACTTGAGCTATAAAACTCCAATTGGAGTGATTCAAAAAGGAGAATAAACTTAAGACAATAGGAAACATTTTCTATGAAGAAATTTTTGCCAAATTCCAACAGTAAAATAACCAATGGAACAGTGCAACCTTAGACACCAAAACTGAAAATTTATCAAATTTGCCTAAAAGACTTAGAATTTGAGTAAACAACCAAAACCAACAAATTTAGTGACCAGAATGTGGTATGTGGATGAAGTTGGGATTCCCATACCTATTAAGCCTTAGAAAGTTAATAATTTGACTTGAATAGTATAGTGAATAGTAACCCCGAAACACAAAATTTAAAGAACGTTGAGTTTAGTACATTAGAGCTAGGTAAAAGTGAAGTTAAATTTATTTTTAGATTTATGTTAAGTTATGGTACTGAAACACTGAGAAATTGTGTGTTTCAGTTGAAAAGAACACCGGGAAAGAACCCGAGGAATAGAGCCAAGGCCAAGAGGAGACTCGCTTGAGGTTTGTGCACAACGTATAATTTCTGTAAATTATTTTCTGCATATTGTTTTGAATAATTTGAAATAGTGAATTGTGACATTATTTATGATGCTTTGATTTAAATTGTTGATAGTTTATTGTGTATATTTGAAATGACAATGTTTAGCAAATTGTTAAGATAAGTTTTGAAACTACAGTGTCATGACCATATATTTGAACACCTCACTAGCATGACTAGTGGGGGTAATCAGTTTCGAATTTTGATTCCTTCTCTGGATGAAGTGTTGAGGTGTGTGCCAGTAGAAGAGGAAATTGAATGGATATCCATATATTTGAGCTAGCTAGCCTTGTGATGTGACTTCTCCTTAGCCTCTGGCTATTGAGATCATATTTGTTTCGAATGGCATGATTTAACTGTGGGTTTTATGAAATGTTTTTTAATACTACGAAATGAACTTGTTGATTGAAAATCTCATAATTCATGTTTTGTATTTAATTCTGCATAAAGATTATTTTAGTATGTTGTGCACCACTGAGTCCTAGTACTCAGTGATGGCTATTATTGCTGTCATAGATTTAGAGACTAAAGGAGCAGCAGACTGAGCTGCTGAGGATTGAGGATCTATCAGCTTGAAGTTATCGGGTATAATTTATACCCTGACTGTAAATATTCATTTTGATGAATGTATTGCATGTAATTTGTATGGACATGTAAATTCGGTCTTGAGCAGCTTGTACAAAGCTTATATTAAGTTTCTAATAAATTTTAGTTTGAGTTTCTCTTAATGTAAATTTTTGAATGATGTATATAAATTACTTTGTCATTAGTGAAACATGAATGGTAGTATTTTATTTTGAATTGAATGAAATTCATTAATGGAATTTGATGATTGTTGGATATTAGAAATGGTGGAATTGATTTCTGGGAAGTTGATAAATGTGTTGAAATTGATTAAAATAATTGTGAATTTGAAGAAATTGTTGAGGAAAATTATTGGAAGTGCTTTTTTTTTTTTTTTTTTTTTTTTTTTTTTTTGTCCAGGTATTTGAAGAATTGTTTTCTTAAAATATAGATGAAACTCTGTCAAAATTTTTATAAAATTTGTGGAAAAATAAAATGGGCCAAAAATTTCAATTAGCTTTCAACTTTAATTAAATATTTTAATACCAATTAGAAAATGCTCACCACTTATCAAAAGTAAGAAAATTATTTTAAAATCCCTTATAGGGTACTTAATGAGTTATTGGTAGGTAAAGTTCGGTAGTTCATTAGGTATTCTATGGGATCATGTTATGCCTTACAGAGGGGTAAGGTGTGACAAAATAAGCATCTACAGTTTGCCCCCCACTTTGGCGAAAGTTGAAATCAATGCGAAAGCATTGCTCAAGGTTTGTCAAAGTGAAACTCAAATTTCTAATAACTATGAAACAATGGCTATGATGATCAAGTATATCTTGCTCGGTCGACATACTCTATGTTATGAGACTAGCTACGGTCTCATAACAGTAATAACTGTGTCATGTGAAAAATGAGTGTATCTTGCTCTATCGATACACTCTACGTCATGAGACTAGCTACGGTATCAAAATAGTGATAACTGTGTCATGTGAAAATTTAGTGCATCTTGCTCTGTCGATACACTCTGTGTTATGAGACTAGCTACGGTCTCATAACAGTGATAACTTTGTAATGTGAAAATCGAATGCATCTTGCTTTGTCGATATACTCTGCATCATGAGACTAGCTATGGTCTCATGATAATGGCAACTCTGTGTTTTGAAATGTTGTGGATTCATATTTAGGACCGCAGTCCTAAACTACCTACGTATCACCCTCGCTATCCTAAGGAAGAATCAGACCCACTCATAGTTCGACACTTGAAACTGTGGTGATCAATATTCTTCTACGCCTTACATACATACAGGTGACATGTTGATGCGTGTTCTTCTACGCCTTACACAACTATATCATGTGCCCTAAACAACGTCTAAGGCCTTACCAAAAAACATTCATCATGAAATGTTATGGGTTCATATTTAGGACCGCAGTCCTAAACTACCTACGTATCCCCCTCACTATCCTGAGGAAGAATCAGACCCCCTCATAGTTCAACACTTGAAACTGTGGTTATGCATGTTATGCTATGCCTTACACACCTACAAGTGACATATTGATGCATGTTCTTCTATGCCTTACACAACTATGTCATGCGCCCTAAACAACATCTAAGGACTTACCAAAAAATATCTATTTCATGATTTGAAAAAAAATTGAGATGACTGGATCTCAAAACTCTTTTTGTGATTTTTGTGCTTCTTGTATCCTGCTTCCTATCATGGGCATGCTGATTTTGCTAGAGATTCTAAAAAAAACTTAGTCCTTTGAGGGACCTCTTTTTGCAAAAACTTTCTTTTAGCCTCAAAATTTTTGAAGAAAATTATTCACCGAAAAGACTTCCTTAAGGTCACAATACAATTGCCCTCTGATTTTTATTTTTCTTCTCTCCCCCCATGGTTTCTACTTGAATCATTTCTCTTGCATGAACTCTATTCTTTGTGCCCTAACTTTTGCCTAAAATGTCCTTTTGGATTTTCATCTCAGCGGGCTTGCTCTAATTTTTGCCTAAGCGGCCCTTTCGGGTTTTCCACCTAGCGAGCTCCTTTTTTTTTTTTTTTTGAAATTGGATAATTACCAGGGCATTCATATCAAGCACCTAACTTGTCATGCTCAGAAGACATAGATTAAATTAAAACAATGCAATTCAATTACTTAATCATTTGATGTATCCCTCAAGACACAAACATTCACGATCATAATTAAATAATATCTATTCCTGGTTAATGCAATAAAAGCTTCTTTATTTATTCAGGTACACTATTACTCCCTCTTACATTTAGTTTTGCCAAATTTCTAATCTTCCAAAGTTAGAAATAAGCTTTATAACCTGCTGAATGGCCTTTTCAGGTTTTCCATCCAGATCTTCTCTCAATCCCCTTTTGCCTAGACCACCTTTTGCAGGTTTTCAATATAGCATTTTTTTCTTTTCTTTTTTTTTCTTTGACCCTTACTTTTGCCTAGACCGCCTTTTGCAGGTCTTTAGCCTAGCGAGCCTGTCTCACACAAAGCACCATTTAAGCCTGTCTAAATTGACTGGTTCTTGAAATTCATTCCCATCCAGGTTTGATATTCTTATAGTAGCAAGATCTTTTTGACTATGTATGGACCATCCTAGCTTGGGTTAAACTTTCCTCTTAAATCAAAAGGGACGGGCCGAGCTTGTTTCAAAATCATGTCTCCCTCTTTAATCTTTTTTGGCTTTACCTTCTTATTAAAGGCCTTAGCTATCTTCCTCTGATAAGCCTGCATATGACATAAGGCTCACATTCTCTTTTAATCAAAGCTAATTCTTCATATCTCTTCTAAGCCCACTCATTTTTTTAGGATCTTAGCTTCTAGCATCACTCTTAAGGATCTGAGCTCTTGCTTAATGGATAGCATTGCTTTAGTCCCATACACTAAAGAGAATGAGGTTGCCCCTGTGGATGTCCTTGTAGTACTACGATAACCTTAAAGAACATAAGGGAGTTTTTCAGGCCTATCCTTATATGTTTTGAACATTTTTTTCCCAACTAGAGCCTTTCCATTCATATGGGGACCACACATTCGTGCATGTATTTCTTTCATTATTTGCTCAGCCTATTTTTCTACCACACATAAGTGTTTGTAGAATTGCCCCCCAGCTAAAGTAAGTTGAGCGACTAATCTATGAATTGTTGCTCTATCTTTTTTGTTGGCTTATCTCACTTCTAGAGACCTCCTTATGTCTTCATATCATTTTCCTTCTCCTCTAGGTCCACATGTGCTACTATTAATCCTTCATAGCATGAAATTTTACTCCTCATTAGGATAACTAGCTAAGTCAACTTTTGATCATTCTTTTCCTATGGGGACACTAGCTTGGCATGGGAATTGGCCATCTAATTTTAAGCTTGAGGCATGCTTCTTGGTACTTTGTTAACAAGGCTATAAATTTACCTCTTTATTATTGGGTTAAATCTTCAGCTAACTTAATGTCTTTAGGATTATTTGGTATACCCAAATTAATAGAGATTGATTTTGATGCATTAATAGAAATAAATTCTAAATGATTATGAATGCCATGCATACGCCTATTAGAATAAACATCAAACAAGTAAGCAAAAGGACTGGTCATGTTATTGATCTTTGCCTCAAAATCTTTATCAAGTACATCAGAATTGGAAACATCAGTATCACTACTGTGAGCATTACAAAAGACAGACTCAAACTTAGGGGTGTAGCTTTAAGTGTTTGGCTTTCCATGCAGTCCTTAGATTAATGGTACTAATTTTTTGCTTTAGCTCTTTCACATGTGGTAACCCTTAATCATATGTTCAGGTAATTGCCCCCTCTTTCAGGGACTTAGGAGGCTTTGGTTCTTCTTTCTCTTCAGTTGGCTCATAGCCCAAACCATAACTCGTGATCTGCCCCTTCATCTCAAGAAAAGTCACTAGGCCATCTATACTTTTTCCTAGGCCCATGCCAGACAAAAACTTTATCCCTTTCTTCATAGTAGCCACTTTTGGATCCATCAAGTTTTCATAAATCCCAATAACTTGAAAATCAGACACAAGTGGAACTGAATCATCTAGTTATAATGCAACTATCTCCTCGTCAGAATCAGTCCAGACATCCAAAGGTCCCTCATCATAGCTAGAATGATCACAAATGTCAACAACCATTATAGACTGAGGTTCATTGGGCTTTTGGATGGATTGGATAGGTTCATTGGGCTTTTGGATGGGTTGGATAAAGTCAATAATTCTGTTAGGGTTATTTGGGGTAATGGAGATCATGTAGAGACCTGGTGTAAGTGGAAATTTTTGTTAAGCATGGGGCTAATGTGGCTTTTTTTGGTTGATTTTCTGGGTCAATTATCCTTTTGGCATCAATTAGGTCTTAGATGTCATGCTTAAGTTGAAAGTATCAGTCGGTGTCATGACTGTGGGCTTGGTAGAACAAGCAACATTGGTTCATATCATAGCTAGGTGGAAGTGGATTTGGTAGTGATATGGGTGCTAAGAGCTATAGGAGGTCTTGAGCTTTGAGACGCTCCAAAACTTCGGATAAGGGTTGGCTAAATTGGAAAAATCTCCTTGGGGTCCGAGACACAATTTGAACCTCAATAACTTTAATGCTACTTAATTGGCCTACCTTAGGGCCTCTTTCTAAAGTTGACCACAATTGTTTCTTCTAGCTTAAACATCTTGGCGTTCAATATTTCATCAAGCACGGCCATAGTTTCTTCCATCTTAAGTAGTGCAGGTGAAATCCTTACTAGTCTCTTTCCTTCCCTAACCCAAGTGACCTGATTGGAAGTCTCTTTGGTGTGTTTTGAGGCTATGTTTGCTAAAAAAAAAAAAGATTTAAGGGTTAACCTAAGTATGCTATGTACATGAATGGACCATTTTTTTTTCTTTTTTTTTTTTTGGCTTTCCTTTTACAAAACCAAAACCGAACCATACCAATAGAACCAAAACTGAACCAAAACCAGACCACATAAACTGAACTAAAATCGGACCAAAGACTGAATCAAAACCAAAAAAAAAAAAAAATCTATAGAACTGAATCTTGGCCCGCTTATGCCTTCAACTCTCATGTGCAGGGTAAGAAAAAAAATTCTATCCTAGGCCATGGTACACTGGACACACCAATAGGGGGTGGTCCAGGACGATCCTTCCCTCACAAACAAAGGATTTATATCCTTCAAGTTTAACCATAAGTAAGCATCCTCTTGCTTAACGTGGGTTTTGAAATGGACTTGGGCCTATACACACATTGGGCCTATGCATAGGCCTAGGTTCATCTCAACAATCACTAGAACTTATGGTTTGAATAGTAAGGTTATAAATCTAGCACAACAAAAATCTACGGGGTAGCTAGGGTTAAAATCTATGGCTCATGGGCTTCATCGGGTAGGAAAAGGGTCACCCATGCGAGAACTTGTCCATTAAGCACAATGGCCGGAGCTGTGGCTCTTTTATATACTCAAAGGTATAGGCATGGGGTGCTAGCATTCACCAATTCGTCATAGCTCGAGTAGAACCATGGTCTCCTTGGCTAGTACTAATAGGGCTAAAAGGGTAAGGGTGATCCATGTGATAGTGTAGTGCAATGCAAGAAGTTTAACAGAGAAATAATATTAGACTAATAGAAACATGTTGGAGTAACTATCCATTTAGTCCCTAGTGGAGTCGCCAAACTATAGGGGGAGGGGGGGGGGGCGTGAGGCAAAATATCATCCATTAGAATTATATAAAATACACCAAGTAATGCCCAGGAAAGATGGTGGAGTCACAATGGTCTCACTTAAGTACCACCTCCTTAGATAACATTTCCTAGACATGCACTTCATACAATCCTAATAGAATCAAACCACTGGTAAGTACCGTCTTTCCATAACACTACTACGGTACTAAGGATTTATGCCATGAAGGCATAGATAGACATGAGTCGCCACCTGGGTAATAATCAGGACATATTCAGTATTTCTTTCGAGGGTCATGGATGGGAACTTACTCCTTGCAGAGTTTTCACAACCGTCATTACCATAGCCCAATGTCTAGGTTCGGGATAGTGGGTACGTAAGGGGAAGGTGTTAGGCACCCCTTACACCTGGTTTAACCTCGTTAATTTGAGTGCCAGTCCTCTACTAATGTTTCTAAAAGTCTTGTTTATTATTCCTTTATTAAAATTCATCCTAAAAAATGCAATTCTAATCCTACACACGCAAGTAATTCACAAAAGGGTTGTTGTTTACACACAATTTTCATGCACAAGTAATTCCTATCCATGGGGTTGCTAATTATTTAAATGATATTTAGCAGATGACTAAAATTAATTTATTATTGAGAATTTAATTTACAAACAAATTCAATTTCAAATAACCCTACATTTCTATTTAACCTAATTAATTAATTTTTACCAAGTTACCCTAAGGATAATTAAACTAAGTTAATTATGTACATGTGTAATTTATTCTAATATCACATAAGGCCCAAATAATCACAACCTAATAAAGATTTCTAACATGCAAATTTATTTTACAATTACCAAGTGTTAAATTAAATGTATTTTACATGCCAATGTTAGTTTAATTTACAAACAAGATTAATTTTAATTTACAAAGTATTTATTTAAATTAATTATATGCAAAAGTCAGTTAAATTAAAAATAAAGTTAATTTTAATTTACCAAATAAAAATTCTATTATTACTACAATTTCATGCCAATGGTTATTCGAGGAGTTTATAGCTACTAACCTGTTGGTAAATGCAGTTGCCATTGGGGTAAGCTACCCTTAAAAAAGGGTCATCTCTTATAGTATGGCAATGATATCCCTGGCTACTCCCATTTAGCTCCACACAAGCTCCACGCAAATGCCCTCTTTGGTACTTACATTAGGGCTACTTACCAATTTTGTTTGTAATAAAAAATAAAGAAACTAAAGAAAATAAAAGAAATAAAGAAAATATTAATAACAATTTAAATTGGATTCTAACTCTAGTCTCCTAAAGAGTTAAGATTCCTAATTGGTTATAACTACCTAATGGTCTAAGTCTTCTAACGTGATCCAAACACTTCATAACACTTCTTGAATTAAAAGAACACAAAAAAATAGATCAAATATCAATTAAAACCCAAGAAAATAGAATAACATGCATAGATATATAATTTCCAAATTCTGGCAAATTGACGGTAGCAAAAAATCCAATTTTTTTAAAATAGTTAGAGATGCTTAAAAATCATAAAAAAATTATGGAAGATAGCCTACATATCATACAAGATCATAAAATTTATAAATCAAACAAAACCCTAGCTGAATGGTCTACATAAATCATAACTTTTCAAAGTGACAGAATCGTACTACTTTTTTATAAAATTCATAACTCATTAACCACAATAGATATGAATGCAAAACCAATTGGAAAATATTCATAAGATTCTAAAATTAATTTTAGACACTAGATTTACACAAAAATATTAAGAAACAAGGGAGATATGGCCTCCACAACTCGGGTATCTTGCAAATTTGATTTTACAGGAACTCTAAATTCAAATAGCCATAACTTACAAAATAAAAAAGCTTTTTCAGTGATTCTTGAGCCGAAAATTAATAGAATTTAGTGAAAATAGAAATATAATTTTTCTAAAATTTTTACAGATTCAAAAAATAATAAAAAATAATAAAAAATTAAGAGACTAAAAACTGAATATGTACAGAATTGTTTATCCCCTCAAATTAAATATGATTACATGATCTATATGAACATATAAAATAAATTGAAAACAAGGAATATAGAATTAAACATTACATGGCATAGATCTTGAAAAGAAGATAAAAGAACTAACCTTTAAGACATATCGCTAGAAAGAAAGAAGAATTAAAAGAATTTTGACTATTTTTCTCTTTAATTTTTTTTCTTCTCCTCCACCCTTTTTTTTTTCTTTTTCCTCCTCCTTTGTTTTTTTCTTTATTAGTGGGGTATTTATAGGATTTTGGGAGAGAGGTGTGATAGGGTTTGGAGTCCTAGCATGATAAAGTTCAGATAACTTAAACAACTAGGATTACAAAATTTGGGTGAGAATGAAATATGGATGAGGTGTTTCAACCAATGGGAAGAGAAGGAAAAGGGAATGCACCAATAGGGAGTGAGGAAGAGGTGTGGTAGGGTTTGAAATCTTAGTGTGATAAGGTTCAGATAAGTTAAACATTTGGGATCAAGGAATTTGGGTGAGACTGGGATATGGGTGAGGTGTTCCAACCAATAGGAAGAGAGAGATAGAGAAAAAGATATTTTCTTATTTTAATTTTTAAAAAATAAATTAAATAGGTCTTATTAAAATTTCTAACTAGGCTTTCTTAGACCCATGAGGCCCAATTAAACTTAATTAGGTACATTTAAAAATTACCCATATTAAATTTAAACAAAATAAAATTTAATTAAATTCGCTTAAAAAAAAAACATATTTTTATATTTTTTTTCAAGATCATGCCACGGAATTAATAATTCAGCTCTATGTCCCCAATTACATCTTACAGTCATATAATTTTTTATCGTCGGGTTTCCCACAGCCTCAATGCACATACTCATCACAAAATAAGGGTCTACAATGGCAACTAGTAGTAAGAAGCCCAAGGAGTCTCAGGGTCAGACTCAGGGTTGAGGTCAGAGGCAGAGATCTCGATTTGCTCCGAGGAAAGGAGGACAGTCTGGTGTATCAGTGGATAGTTCTCCAGGTGCAGCTATACGACGATCAGCCCCAATACCAGCTTGCACACATTGCGGAATGAGCCACCGAGGAGAGTGTAGATTATTGATTAGGGGATGCTTCAGATGTGGGTTTATAGATCCCTTCATGAAGGATTGTCCACAGAGGAGTGCTAGTGCTGCTACTGTTCCACCCCAGACAGAGAGGTCTACCTTGATAGCACAGAGGGGTAGAAGACCTGTGAGGCCTAATACAGCTGGTACATCATAGAGGCCTACTGCAGAGACAATTCAGAGGTAGGAGGTCAAGGTAGCACCTCATGCTTATGCTATGAGGGCTTGGGAGGAGCCAGATTCAGCAAATATCATTAGAGATACATTTTCTCTTTATGATATGTAAGTATGTTAACTGATTAATCCTGGCTCCACACATTCATATGTGTGTATTACACCGCCAGTTGATAGAGGGGTACAGATAGATGATTTAGAGGAGGACATACAAGTTACTAACCCTTTAGGCCATAGTATCATGGTGAAGAAGGTCTATAAGGGTTGTCCTATGAGAATATAGGGTTATGAGTTTCCAGCTAACTTGATTGAACTACCATTCCATGAGTTTAATGTGATATTAGGAATGGATTGGTTATCACGTCATCAGGTGATGGTAGATTATCGGTTGAAGAGAATTTCATTACAGACAACAGATGGGGATGAGATTACATTTGTGGGTGAAGGAACAAGTTGTCTTTCTACCAATATATCAGCCACAACAGCTAGGAGATTGATGAGGAAAGGCTATGAGGCTTTCTTAGCATATGTGGTCAACACCAGTAAGACTAGCCCGAGTTTACAGGACATCCACACTGTATGTGATTTTATAGATGTATTTCTAGAAGAGTTGCCAGGTTTGCCACTAGATAGAGAGGCGGAGTTTGCTATAGAGGTTATGCCGGGTATTGCACCAATTTCCATTGCTCCATATAGAATGGCACCTATTGAACTGAGAGAGTTGAAAGTTCAGTTACAGGAGCTACTAGATAAGGGTTTCATATGCCCAAGTGTGTCACCATGGAGAGCACCGGTGATATTTGTGAAGAAGAAGGATGGTACCCTTCGGCTTTGTATAAATTACCGGCAGCTGAATAAGGTGACTGTGAAAAATAAATATCCTTTACCACGGGTAGATGACTTTTTTAATCAACTGAAGGGAGCTAGTGTATTCTCCAAAATAGATCTCAGATCAAGCTACCATCAATTAAGGGTAAAGGAGACAGATGTGCCAAAAACTACTTTCAGAACCCAGTATGGATACTATGAGTTCCTAGTGATGCCATTTGGGCTGACAAATGCTCCAGCAGCTTTCATGGACCTCATGAACCATATCTTTCATCCTTACTTGGATCAGTTCATTGTGGTCTTTATAGATGATATTTTGGTGTATTATAAGAACCGAGAGGAGCATGATGAACACCTGAGAGTAGTACTATAGACACTGTAGAAAAAGCAGTTGTATGCCAAGTTATCCAAGTGTGACTTCTGGTTAGATGAGATATCTTTCCTTGGGCACATTGTATTAGTAGATGGGATCAGGGTAGATCCAAAGAAGATTAAAGCAGTAGTTGAATGGAAGCCTCCCAAAAATATAATAGAGGTCAGAAGCTTCTTGGGGTTAGCGGGATACTACATGAGATTTGTGAAGGGATTTTCCCTTATAGCAGCCCCACTGACTAAGTTGCTACATAAGAATGTCAAGTTTGACTGGAATGACAAGTGTCAAATCAGTTTTGAGAAACTGAAGGCTATGCTCATAGAAGCTTCAGTGTTGACATAGCCAGAGTCAGGGAAAGATTATGTGATCTATAGTGATACCTCTCATAATGGGCTTGGGTGTGTTCTGATGCAAGAAGGTAAAGTAGTTGCCTATGCTTCCAGACAACTAAGGCCACATGAAAAGGACTACCCAACACATGATTTGGAATTGGCGGAAATAATATTTGTATTGAAGATATGGAGACATTACCTATATGGTGAGAAGTGTTACATCTACACTGATCACAAGAGTCTAAAGTACTTGCTAACCCAGAAGGAACTCAATTTAAGATAGAGGAGATGGATTGAATTCCTTAAGGATTATATCTGTGTGATTGACTATCACCCTGGAAAGGCAAATGTAGTGGTTGACGCACTGAGCAGGAAGTCTATGATGGATTTGAGAGCAATGAATGTTCACTTGTCCTTAGTTCCACATGGGACTATTTTGGCTGAGTTGTGTGTAAAGCCAAGCTTGTTACAACAAATACAGAAAGCACATATAAAGGATGAAAAGCTGATGACAATCATGGGCAGAGTTAAAGAGGGGAAGGAAACTGATTATGAGTTAAAAGAGGATATGTGCTTGTACTACAAAGGCAGAATATGTGTACTAGGAGATGAACAATTGAAGAAGAATATCTTGAAAGAGGCACACAGTAGCTTCCATGCTATGCACCCAGGAAGTACCAAGATGTATCATGACCTAAAGGCACAATACTGGTGTCCTGGAATGAAGAAAAAGATTGGTGATTTTGTGACCAGATGTTTGACAAGCTAGCAGGTTAATGCTGAGCATCAGGTTCCATCAGGGTTGTTGCAACCTATATCTATACCAGAGTGGAAATGGGATCACATCACCGTGGATTTTGTCACTGGGTTGCCATTGACACAGAAGAAGCATGATACCATCTGGGTGATTGTGGACAGATTAATAAAGTTAGCACACTTCCTACCTATCCGAACCGATTACTCATTGGAGAGATTAGCAGAAATCTACATAGCTGAGATAGTACAGTTACATGGAGTGCCAACATTGATCATATCTGACCAAGACCTGAGGTTTACTTTGAGGTTTTGGAAGAAGTTATAGGAGTTTTTAGGCACTCAACTGCACTTTAGTACGGCTTATCATCCTCAGACGGATGGGTAGTCTGAAAGAGTGATTAAGGTTGTAACACCCCGAACCACCGAGTTATGAATAGTACCATTTTTGGCATGTGACTAGTACTATTCAAAGACACCTTAAGAACTAAAAATAAAATGAAAATTTATTGAGATAGATATAATAAAAATTCAAGTGAACCAAAGACCTAAGGATTTAACGGGTATCATAAAAAAAGAAGGATTATGACCCGATAAGGGGCATTTTGGTCAATTCACTTTAAGAGTTAACTTTTAACCAAAATGTTAATTAAATTAAATAAAAATAATATATTGAATTATGAATAAATTTTGGGGAAAATAAAGTGTAAATATAGAAAGAAAAGAAAAGAAATAAAAAGATTAAGCTTTGCATTATGACACAATTAAAAATTACAGTTAAATAAATAAATTTTGGGCAATAATTATATGTGGGATAAGATAAATTTCCACTAAAAATTAAAAAGCCAATTCCTCTCTTTTTCCCCTTATGTGCTGCCACCCATCTCCCTCTCTCCCTCTCTCTTTCTTTTTCCTCCATCACTCTTCCATTCACAAGTTCTCTCACCCTTTGATTCCCTATATTTCTTCCATTAACCTTCCAAAAAATTAATAGAAAAACCTTGATTAAGCATCCAAGTAAAGATTGAAACAAGAAGAACAAGATTTGGAAGAGATTGGAAGTGGGAAAAATCATTAAGTGAGGTAAGCTCTCTCTTTCATGCTTGATTAACCAAATATGCTTTGAATTAAGTTTGGGTGTGATGAATTTACATGAGAAAGCATGAAATTTCATAAGAAAATGAAAGAAAACATGTATGTAATCTAAACTAGGATTTTGGCCAAATTGGAGAAAAGTTAGGGTTTGATGTCTTTGAATGAAATTGATGATGAGATTAAGCTTAGTGGAAGTAGTATACATGATTGGGGCAAAGAAATTGCATAAAATGTGTATAAATTTAATTATAAGAGATTAGGGTTCATGGGAAAATTGGAGCTTTGGTGCTAGAGAGTTAAATTGGCATGTGTAGTGTTAAATTATGATCATTTGACGTTTATTTAATTTGAATTGACATTGGGTTGATGAATGGAAGTAATGAAATGGTAGGATTAGGGAAAATTTTAAACTTTGGTGTTTGAAAATTATGGGGTTTGTGCTAGGAAGTGCCATTGATGTGTCAATGCTAAATTATAGTCATTTTGGGTGAATTAAATATGAATTGAGGTTGGTTAGTGGAAATAATTAAAGAAATGAAAATTTGAACCTAGGGCAGAATTTACACACAGAGTTCAGTGTGTTTGATAGCCCATAAATTGAACTACACAACTCCAATTGGTGTCAAAATAATTGGAAATGAAACTTAAGACATAGGACTAGAATTTTCATGAAGAGACCCAACCTAGAAACTGCCCAGAAATTGCCTAAAACTTGGCTTGAACTTGGAGACAAAATTCTGAAACCTGTAGAATTTGGCACGTGAACAGTAAATTTGCATGGCCATAACTCTCTCTCTCTAGAAAACTCCGATTTAGGTGATTTTTGAACCGATAGAAACTTAAAACATAGTAGAACATTTCTTATAAAGAACTTAAGGCCAAATTATGCACTTAACCCAATCAAATTGCTAAGCAAAATTGAATCACCAAATCTGCAGAAAATCTGGAAATCTGTAGATTGACCATATGAACAGTAAATTTTGCATGGCCATAACTCTCTCTAGAAAACTCCGATTTAGGTGATTCTTAAACTGATAGAAACTTAAAACATAGTAGAAAATTTCATATGAAGGACTTAAGGCCAAATTATGGACTTAACCAGTCAAATTGCTAAGCAAATTTGTATCACCAAATCTGCAGAAAATCAAGAATTTGCAGATTTACCATATGAACAGTAAACTTTGCATGGCCATAACTCTCTCTAGAAAACTTTAATTTAGGCGATTCTTGAACCGATTGAAACCTAAGACATAGTAAAACATTTCAAATGAAGAACATTAGACCAAATTATGGACTTAACTTGATCAAATTGCTGAACGAATTTGGATCGTTAAATCTGCCAGAACTGAAACTGCTGGGTGAACAGTAACATAAACAGTAATAGTGTACTGGACATAACTTGAGCTACACAACTCTGAATTAGGTGATTCAAAAAGAAAAATAAAGTTAAGACCCAGATGAACAATTTTTGTGAAGAACACCTCTTTAAATTATGATCGAAACTAGGTAAAAATTGGGTTCAAATGTTGGGGCACCAAGCTGTCCAAAACCAAAACTTTCTAAAATTTGCAAAGCTAACTTGGGATACATTAAACATTCATGTAATGAGTTCTTGGCAGCAATTGAGATTAGTATTGAGGTATTCTATTTGTGTATTTTCGATAAAAAAGAAGTTGGAATGGACAAGGAGAAGTAGGTAACAAGGAAGGAGAATTATTAAAGGTTTGTGCACAACTAACCTTTTCTTCGTTTTTAAACTTGTAAATTGCTTGGAATGTGTTTATTTGAATGAGTTTGCTTTGAACAAGTTTACTTTGACTGAAATATGGTTTTTCTCTTGCATTTGAGAAATTTGGGTGTTGCCACCTTTATTTGGATACTATGATGAATTAAAATATGTTTATTGGTTTATAAATATGATTGTTGAGTGGGAAATTTTTGGGAACTGTTTTGAAACCACAGTTAGCATGACAGTCCCTTTCGGAACTCCCCAGTATTAACGGCTACTTGGGTTTGATAATTGATATTGATTATGTCTCCCATTAATAACGGTTAGTGGGGTAAGACTACATGAGTACTCATTAGCTAGCTTTCCCTTCCCTCATTAATAACGGTTAGTGAGGTTGAAATTGCTTTGTCGTGGTGTACAACACGGTACTGATCATGAAATTTTGTGTCATGGCCTAAACTGTGTGTTGATGTTAGCAACACTAATGCTTTGTGAATTGTGATTTATGAAGTGTGATTTCTCATTTGAAATGTTATTCCAATAAATGGCTCTTATGGACTTAGAACTATTATGAAGTTTTCATGCTCAAGAAAAATGTAATTTATTATGCTTTGACAAGTTTTACTTTATTTTAAGTTTTAAAGTTATTAGTTGTTCACCACTGAGTGATATAATCAGCGATAGATTCTTTATGCTGTCACAGGTAAGGGAAAGGAGAAGGCTACCGAGTTAGAGACTTGGAAGTAGCATTTTGGTATTGAATGTGGGTATTTACGTTAGGTATACCCTTGTGATTCCTTTGAATATACTTTGTACCTATATGTATTTATGTACGGACATTGAGCAGTTTGTATTAAAAAGTACTGTATTACTACAATATTTTGAATTTGTATTTTATTTTGAGACTTATGGAAATGAAACCTTTGCAATATTTAGTCTATCATTATTTCTAATGAATGTTTACATTGAATTTTAACTATTCCCATGCAATTTTTCGCAAAAGAATTGATAAGATAAAAAGCTATGATTTGTTTAAAATCCCTTGTAGCATAACTAATGGGTTATCAGTAGGTGTAGTTCGGTAATTCATTAGGTATGCTATGGAAACATGTCGTGCCTTATAAGGGATAAGGTGTGACATGTTTTAGTGGTATCAGAGCATTGGTTTTTATACAAGTTTTGAAATTGCATGTTTGAAAATTTTTGATAAGTACAACTGCTCAACTGTCATTAATTGATACATATAGTGCATTACATCATAAATATGGACTAATGGAGGGAAATCTCCTTGCGTTGGTTGTCCAGGGAGTAGAATTCTTTGTGATTTAGTATGGAAGAGGGGGATCACACAGTAGAGCAATCAGTAGCAACTGAGGTATAGGGGAAGGCCCCAGCTCCTCAAAATGCCAATGGATTGGCTGCAACTGTCCCACCCATACAGTTTCCTGCTCAGTTCGCTAAGCAGATGGCAGCATTATTTTAGCAAATGGCTGGCAATATACCAGTCTAAGCTCCTGTGCAAGCTCCTCCAGTGCAACCACCATCCCCAGCCAGACAATATGACAAGTTAATAAAGTATGGGGCAACAGAGTTTAAGAGTACAGTGGACCCATTGGAAGCTGAGCAATGGTTAGAACGGATGGAGAGAATATTCAAGAAATTGCACTGCACCGATGATTTGAAGTTCGAATACTCAGTCTCTCTACTGCATAGAGATGAATATGAGTGGTGGAAGACCATTCCTCACAATTTGGTTGAGCCCCCTGTGTTGACATGGGATGACTTTCTTAGAGAATTTAGACAGAGGTATGTTCCTGACACATATGTAGATATGAAGCTACAGGAGTTTCTCAGTTTGAAGTAAGGGAACAAGATTGTAGCCGAGTATGAGAGAGACTTTTCCGTCCCTAGCCATTATGCTGGAAGCTTACTCACTACCAGTAGAGACAGATGCAAACGGTTTGAGGCCAGTTTGAAGCCTAGTTTGAGATTGCAAGTGGTTGGGTTTCGACATGACAACTTTTCTGGGTTGATATCACAGGCCCTTGAATTAGAAAGGATTGAATTGGAAGGGGCATCTGAGAAAGTAACACTGAAAAAGAGAAGAGCAGTATGCCTACAGGTCAGAGTCCAAGTAACAATTCGGATAAGAGGAAGAGCTTTGGGGGACCAAGTAATAGAGGAATTAGTAGGGGAAGATTCTCAGGGAAAGGCCACCTAGATTCGGACAGCAGACATCTAGGGATTCCTTTCCTACCCATGCTTGTGAGACTTGTGGCAGGACTTATGGAGAAGTATGTTATAAGGCCATAGGAGCCTATTACAACTATGGGGGAAGTGGTCATTTTGCTAGAGATTGCACTAGTGCTCGCAGGTCTGGGCCGCCTACCACAACTGAGGGATCTGTTCATGGTTCTGCTTCTAGAGGACGATAGACAGCTAGTAGAGGCCGAAGCAGGGGTAGAGGTAACACTTCTGGCAGCGAGGGCACAGTGAGCCAACCAGAGCAGAGTGGTGCACCAGTTAGGGTGTACACCATGCGCCAGAGGGATGAAGCTGAGACATCAAATGTTGTGGCTGGTACTTTCTCCATCTTTGGTAGTGATGTATACATGTTGTTTACACATTCTTATGCTAGTGCCAGTATTGCATGTTCTGTTACTATTCCTTATGTGAAATTGGATTATGATGTGCTAGTAACTAGTCCTTTAGGACAAGAGGTTAGGGTGAACAAATTGTATGAAGATTGTCCTTTGGTGATCCAAGGACATGCAATCCTGTTAGACTTAATTGACATGCCCTTCTGAGATTATGATATCATCTTGGGCATGGATTGTTTAGCCAGGCATCACGCCATGATCGACTGTAGACTGAAGACAGTCACTTTTGGTCTTCCCAAGTATGCAGACGTAGTGATACACGGGGAGAGGCAGTTATTGCCATCCAACATCATTTCAGCTGCACTTGCTAGAAAGATGATTAGAAAGGGATGTGAAGCTTATCTGGCTCAAGTGATAGACACCCAGGTGGGGAGTCTAGATTTTAAAGATATTCCTACAGTATGGGATTTTTTGGATGTCTTTCCGAAAGAATTGCCAGGATTGTCTCTCCAGAAAGAGAAGTGCAGTTTGAAATTGAGACTATGCCTAGTGTGGAGCCAATCTCCATCACTTCTTATAGGATGGCAGCTGCTGAGTTGAAAGAGTTAAAGGTGCAATTGCAAAAATTGTTAGAAAAAGGTTTCATCCGCCCTCGCGTGTCACCTTGGGGAGCACCAGTATTATTTTTGAAGAAGAAGGATGGTACTCTCCGCCTATACATAGACTACAAACAGTTGAATAAGGTGACTATAAAGAATATATATCCTCTGCCACGGATCGATGATTTGTTTGATCAGTTGAAGGATGCAACTGTATTCTCCAAAATTGACTTGAGATCGGGCTACTACCAGTTGAGGGTACAGGAGCAAAGTATTCCTAAAATTGCCTTTAGGACTCGGTATGGCCACTATGAGTTCTTGGTAATGCCATTCGGGTTGACTAATGCTCCAGCTACTTTTATGAGCCAGATGAACGCTATCTTCGGGCCATTTGGACCAGTTTGTTGTGGTGTTCATTGATGATATTTTTGTGTACTCAAGGAATGCAGAGGAACACGACAAGCACTTAAGGATAGTATTGCAAACTTTAAGGGGGAAGCAGTTGTATGCCAAACTGTCGAAATGTGAGTTTTGGCTAAAAGAGATTACATTTTTGGGGCATATTGTATCTATAGAGGGTATCTAGGTGGATCCTAGAAAAGTAGAAGCCATTCTTAATTGGAAACCACCTAGAAATGTCACAGAAGTTTGGAGTTTCCTTGGTTTAGTCGGGTATTACCGAAGGTTTGTGAAGGGATTTTCCATGCTAGCATCTCCACTGACCAAGCTACTTAGGATGGATGTAAAATTTTAGTGGACTGATTGGTGCCAGGAAAGTTTTGATGAGTTAAAGAGGCGTTTAACTGAAGCTTCAGTCTTAACCTTGCCCACTTTGGGTAAGGAGTATACCATATACAGTGATGCTTCTCATAACGGATTGGGCTATGTGTTGGTGCAAGATAGGAATGTCATTGCCTATGCTTCACGCCAGCTTAAACCGCATAATAGGAATTGTAACACCCCTCACCCGTTTACAGTGTAGCCGAGCAAGGCGTGTCACATGGAGTGCCGGAGCACCTAATCTTATCTGATTTCATTCTAGTTCTTGATTTACTTATTCAAAAACTTTATCTAAGGTTTAGGCTATTTTTATTGTTTATCAAAATCTGACTAATTTAGAAATTTTAAAAATTTTAATGACAATCTGGTAGAGTGCCGACTTTAATTTGGACTAACAGTTCTTCTGAACCTGCAAAAAATAATTTCATTATATACTCAAATTCATAACTCAGATTATCTCAAAGCATTCTCAACAGTTTCTCAAACTTAGATCCAGTCTCAAAATTTCTCAAACTCAATCTCGTTCAGAATCATTATGATTAGATAATCAACTCAGATATCAGAATTCTTACATTTTATTAACTTATATAATTTACCAACTAATTACATAAGTTTGTCAAGTACATGATATACAAATAATTTACAATATACATAGAATGAACAAAATACATAAAATGTGTAAATATGAGCCCTATCTACATGCATTGCTGAGGAGGTGACAACCTTACACTCTTCTGACACTTTTGCAGATCTGGACTCCAAAAATCTTAGTTGATAGTCTACTGGTTTTACCTTCAGTACCTGCGCAAGGAAGCAATTCCATCACGCTAAGCATTTCTGCTTAGTGGTACAATAGTATAACAAGAAATAATATATACAAATAGCGAAAGAAATAAATCATAATTCGGATACTCAGAAATCAATTTAATTTAGTATGGTATTTCTAGTATCAACTATCTTATATACTAGTTTGTTCCTCTTTGGAAGTGCTTAGTTTATAACCTTTCAGTAAATATACTCAATTTACAAATTATTCTAACTATATTACATTTTAAGTCTCTATGATTCTGCAAATTATATTTTTGTTGTATTTCTATTGCTAATCTCTTTTCCTTATTTCATTCAATACTTAATTTAATTGTACTAAAATTTCAATATACTTAACTGCTTAAATTGAATAATATTTTAATTGACTGCCCATTTAGCCTATACACTGACCAGACTAGATAAACGGATATACTAGCATTGGGTACCTAGTACCTCAAGCCATCACACTATCGGTCACAAAGTATCTCCCGATGTGCAAACAGTATGAAAAGCCATATAATCAATCAGGCATTAAGCCGAGTATAATAACACAATCCGTATAGCTATAGGCTATTAAAATCACAGTATGGCATAATAAGCCAGAAAACACAGTATGGTGTGAAGCCATTTACAGAACAACTATCAGAATCTTATTGGCATGCCAGCCTATCCAAACTAGTCAACTAGGCAAACTAGGACATATTACAAGATTAAATATATAATTTTTTATTTTTAGGGTTTATAGGTCATTATGCCTTTCACTGGTCAACAAAATTATTGTCCTTTTTATATATCATGGATAGGTTGATTCTAGTATCAACAGGTCACAATTATTCAGTAGATCATCAGACAGATCATATTTCGTATCAATTGTTCTGAAGTATCATTGTGCTCAAAGCATTTTTTCTGTCTCTGATAATAAAGACTAATGTCCCATCCATACACTCATGTGATTTATTAAGTCATTATGTTTCTTATTCATATTACTAGTCAAACATAAATGTTAAATTTTCCATATTGAACATATATGTTGGTTCTAGTTGCACTAGGATCCCTCATTTTGAGTTTATACTCATTGGCATTGATTTCCAAACTTAATTCAAGGCTAATTATAAGTGATTCTAAATTTTTAGATTTCATGGCCAATAGTTACTATTCCATTGGGTCAGGCTATAGGGTGAAATTATCAAAATTCTCTTCATCAAATTGTTTCTTATTGTGTCTTCTTTAATTCTATTTTTGAATTACTCCATTTTGAGTTGTATAACACAAGTTATGGTAAATTAACCATAACTAGGCCAAATCTGAATTTTGGTTCCCTTAGTAGTCATTTTGATTCTAGACTTTACTAATTTATTTGGACTGCATATAACGACATTTAGGCCTAGTGTGCTTCATTGGATTTATTGCCTTATGTCTTATAGTCATTTAGAAATTTTACTTGTAATTTGTCAAGTCTTATAGAATTATTCATAGTCAAATTGTTGACTTGGACTCAAAGGTCCTATATTGGCATGGTCCTCAATCAGGTTAATGGCTTTGACCTTAAAGTCTAGCCTTATACATTTATAATTTGAGGAAGTTGCCTAAAATAAAGTAATAAGTCTCTTTCTTAGCTTTCCAAATTGGTATGGCTCATTACATTTGGAGACTTCTTGTGGGAGATATACCTATTTGAATTTTCTAAACTTAATGGTCAATTGTTCCAATTCCAGATTTAGTGTGTCAACTTAATCAACTTAATTGGCCTAGTTCCCTTGATTTCTGGGTTTTAGTCAAAATTTCAATATTGTAGGTTTATGTCTTATTGAACTTTTGGCATAAATTTCAAGTCATTATGAGTTGTATAGACCAAGATATGGTCAATTTACTAAAGCAGGACAGATTGCATCTTTAGTGCAAAATTTGGTCAATTTTAGGTCAAATTCAGTTATGGTAGTTTTGGAACCCTAACTTGGGCAAGCAATTTAACTTGGTTCTAGTCATTTCTGGGCTCTTGTGTCTTCGTAAGAATTGTAGCTCTATGTCTAAGCTTTCCATGGTATAAATTTCAGGTTATTTTGACCGGTTTTGAGTGAGTTATGGTCATTTTAGTGACTACTATTCATATGGTCAAATTCTGGGTTGTAATGGTTCTGGACAGTTTTGTTACCTCAACTTGTGTAAGAAATTTGACTTAGTAAATGACATTTCTGGGTTCTGTGATCTTCACCAAAGTTGTAGCTCTATGTCGAAGCTTTCCATGGTATAAATTTCAGGTCATTTGGATCTGTTTTGAGTGAGTTATGGCTAAAATACTAGTTACTGTTCATATGGTAAAAAATCTGGGTTGCAAATTGCCAATTCCGGATTAAGTCACTTTTTTAGTCACCTTTTGGATAGAATTTAGGCAAGGTTCCTGCATGAAAGTTGGTTCATTACATGTTTAATTTTACCTCCAATTGGCCTCGCACCAATTTGGGTCACACAATTAGGGTTATAGGCTTAAATGTATACTGCCCTCAATGTAGTCCTCAAATACCAATCAATTTACACATTCAACTTGCTATACCTTAACTTCCCATGCCTAAATTCTAGACTCCTAATGTACTAACATCATTCATCACATCTCATTAAGGTCATTTTGAACAGTATATACAAATCCTCAATGTACAATATACAACCCTAAATCACAAAGTCCAAAATTAACATATTATACACATGAATACACCTAATTATTACATATAATTCTAACAATAATTTACATACACTTCCATTAATCCCTTAGTACCACAATTCATCAAATAACTTCATGAATTCAAGCGCTCTTCAATGAATCATAAGGCTACCGAATTGTCCAAAAATGCATAAATCTTCCACAATTCCTTCAATTCTAAATTCAAATGCTCAAATATACATTCACATGAAAATTAACTTACTAGCACCTTAAATTACCTTAATCAACATTAAATCCCAACAAATACATGTAAGAATAATTCAATAACCATGCACTTCCATGGCTGCCAAATTCATGCTCCATCAAATACTCACCTTTTTCTTCAAATTTGTCAACAATTACACTCATCACAACCTTAAATCAAAGATTAATTAAGGGAGGAAGGAAATTTAGCACTAACCTTATTTTGAGCTTGACAAATCCTTGGAATTTCTCTTCCTTTTTGCTGCCCACATACTGCCCATGGTGTGACGACCACTTTTAATGAAGGGAGTTTGAAGAAATATGGCTTGAATCATGGTAGATTTGAGCTTATGCATGAATGGCCATGGAGGAAGCTTGGAGGAAAAACGCATTCGGCAAAGAAGAAGAATGAAGAAGAAGATGAATCTTTTAGTGGAAAAATCTGTCCTAGTGGTCCTTATATACTCCACTAATGCCCCACTAATCACAATTAAAAATTAGATAAATTCAAGATTTCCTTTAATTGCAATTATGCCCTCCAATTCCCTTAAATTACATGTTATCTTGAATTTGATTTTTCATTAAATTTTCAAAATATAATACCACTTCTTTTTCATGGAAATTTAGGTCAAATTCAACTCTAGGTGTCAAATGACCAAAATGCCCCTCTTCAGGTCAAATTCAGACCTTTTCGGTAACACCGATTTAATCATTGTCCCGCCGATTTTCTTAAATTTTCGTTTTTATTTGCACTGACTTACTAATTTTTCTTTGACATTTCCAATGTCAATTATACCTCAGTAGACCTTTAATTAGGTGTCGAAAATATTTCTCAGGGTGCCCCGCGGTTCAGGGCTAGTCAACGGTCCTCGCCATAACTTCTTGGTACGGTTACCCATCGCTAAGATGCCGACTCGTTTAACCTAGTTTCATTTCCTCTCTTTTATCTTTCCTTAATTTTTTCTCATCACATATTTCATTATTTTATACTTCCTCAATGTCATTACAGTGTAGTTCCAGACATTTCGACTTTCCGGGGCAGACATTAGCCATCGGAATAGTAGGACGTACGAACTACGAAAATGAGGGTGTTACAACTCTTCCCCTCTAAAAAAGAATTTCATCCTCGAAATTCATCGGATTCAAACAACTGAGCTTATCGTTATCTCATAATTTTATTCACTTTCCCATCATTATTTTCGTCTGCCTTTAGTATTCCTACTCATGAAATTCTATTATTCATTAGTTTCTTGATCTCTCATACTAGGATTCTTTACCAGTCCTTCAGTCTCTTTTACCAATTCCAATTATGTTAAATCATCCTTTGTCTAGGTATTCTGCATTTATCTCATACAAAATTGTATATCTTGTTATCATCATGCTTATTTAATAACTATCACTACACACAAACTCCATCAGTGGAAGTTACCTATTCTTGCTTCCGGAGAGAGCATCAATACAATTTCTAAATGTATTCTCAAATACCTATATTATTCCTTTCTGTCAAAAATATTAAAATACTGATAAGACTCCATATCGATGTCCAAATATCTTCATCCTCAAGGTGTTCTTTCTAATTTATAGCCATACTGAATTCTCTAAGCTCATAGCAATTTTTGTGGTAATGGTAGTCCACATTAGTATAACTGAGTCATTGACTCTAGCTACCTTATAAGTGTAGTCTTTTGATAGGCTTGTTCTAAAGTTTTAAATTTCTAACTAGAATTTTCACATTTATGTCCCGTAATAGTACTCTATTCGGGCGTAACTATATCAAATTATAGATTACTTACAAATATTCTTATTTTATTGTACCATGAGGAAGCACATAGCTCTACACATTAGTCCCATATCGGTACTGTAATCTGTAGCTTATAATACAAACATCGAGAATATTACATAGTCACTACGTTATAACCTCATGATCTAGGTTTTCTACTTCTTTTTCTAATGCCCTCTGCGACTCTGAGTCCATGTCTTAACCTTGAATAATCAAAAGCAAACAGATCTGCATTAGTGTCACCTCGACTCTTATGAATGCAATGCATGTATGCACACTAGTTCTTTCTACTTATCTGTGCCTAGGAATGCCTAAACCGTGCTCTGATACCACTAAATGTAACACCCCTCACCCGTCTACAGTGTAACCGAGTAAGGCGTGTCACACGGAGTGCCGGAGCACCTAATCTTATCTGATTTCATTATAGTTTTTGATTTACTTGTTCAAAAACTTTATCTAAGGTTTAGGCTATTTTTATTGTTTATCAAAATCTGACTAATTTAGAAAATCCAAAAATTTTAATGATAATCCGGCAGAGCGTCGACTGTAATTTGGACTAATAGTTCTTTTGAAACTGCAAAAAAAAATTTCAATATATACTCAAATTCATAACTCAGATTATCTCAAAGCATTCTCAACAGTTTCTCAAACTCAGATTCAATCTCAAAATTTCTCAAACTCAATCTCATTCAGAATCATTATGATTAGATAATCAACTCAGATATCAGAATTCTTACATTTCATTAACTTATATAATTTGCCAACTAATTACATAAGTTTGTCAAGTACATGATATACAAATAATTTATAATATACTTAGAATGAACAAAATACATAACATGTGTAAATATGAGCCCTATCTACATGCATTGCTGAGGAGGTGACAACCTTGTACTCTTTTGACACTTCTGCAAATCTGGACTCCAAAAATCTTAGTCAATAGTTTACTGGTTTTACCTTCAGTACCTGTACGAGGAAGCAATTTTATTGCGCTAAGTATTTCTGCTTAGTGGTGCAATAGTATAATAAGAAATAATATATATAAATAGAGAAAGAAATAAATCATAATTTGGATACTCAGGAATCAATTTAATTTAGTATGGTATTCTAGTATCAACTATCTTATATACTAGTTTGTTCCTTTTTGCAACTGCTTAGTTTATAACCTTCAGTAAATATACTCAGTATACAAATTATTCTAACTATATTGTATTTTAAGTCTCTATGGTTCTGCAAATTGTATTTTTGTTATATTTCTATTGCTAATCTCTTTTCCTCATTTCATTCAATACTAAATTTAATTGTATTGAAATTTCATTATACTCAACTGCTTGAATTGAATAATGTTTTAATTAACTACCCGTGTAGCCTATACACTGACCAGACTGGATAAATGGATATACTAGCACTGGGTACCTAGTACCTCAGGCCGTCACACCATCAGTCACAAAGTATCTCCCGATGTGCAAACAGTATGGCTAAAAAGCCATATAATCAATCAGGCATTAAGCCGAGTATAATAACACAATCCGTATGGTCATAGGCTATTAAAATCATAGTATGGCATAATAAGCTAGAAAACACAGTACGGCGTGAAGCCATTTACAGAACAGCTATCAGAATTCTATTGGCATGCCAACCTATCCAAACTAGTCAACTAGGCAAACTAGGGCATATTACAAGATTAAATATTTAATTTTTTATTTTTAGGGTTTATAGGTCATTATGCCTTTCACTGGTCAACAAAATTGTTGACCTTTTTACATATCATGGATAGGTTGATTCTAGTATTAACAGGTCACAATTATTCAGTAGATCATCAAACAGATCATATTTCATATCAATTGTTCTGAAGTATCATTGTGCTTAAAGCATTTTTTCTGTCTCTGATAATAAGGACTAATGTCCCATTCATACACTCATGCGATTTATTAAGTCATTATATTTCTTATTCACATTACTAGTCAAACATAAATGTTGACTTTTCCATACTGAATAGATATGTTGGTTCTAGTTGCACTAGGATTCCTCATTTTGAGTTTATACTCGTTGGCATTGATTTCCAAACTTAATTCAAGGCTAATTATAAGTGATTCTAAATTTTCAGATTTTATGGCCAATGGTTACTGTTCCATGTGTCAGGCTATAGGGTGAAATTATCAAAATTCTCTTCATCAAATTGTTTCTTATTGTGTCTTCTTTAATTCTGTTTTGGAATTACTCCATTTTGAGTTATATAACTCAAGTTATGGTCAATTAACCATAACTAGGTCAAATCTGAATTTTGGTTCCCTTAGTAGTCATTTTGATTTCAGATTTTACTAATTTATTTGGACTGCTTATAATGACATTTAGGCCTAGTGTGCTTCATAGGATTTGTTGCCCTATGTCTTATAGTCATTTAGAAATTTTACTTGTAATTTGTCAAGTCTTATAGAATTATTTATAATCAAATTGTTGACTTGGACTCAAAGGTGCTATATTGGCATGGTCCTCAATAAGGTCAATGGTTTTGACCTTAAAGTCTGGCCTTATACATTTATAATTTGAGAAAGTTGCCTAAAACAAAGTAATAGTTTTCTTTCTTAGCTTTCCAAATTGGTATGGCGCATTATATTTGGAGACTTTTTGTGGGAGATATACCTATTTGAATTTTCTAGACTTAATGGTCAATTGTACCAATTTCAGATTTAGTGTGTCAAATTAATCAACTTAATTGGCCTAGTTCCCTTGAATTCTGGGCTCTAGTCAAAATTTCAATATTGTAGGTTTATGTCTTGCTAAACTTTTGGCACAAATTTCAAGTCATTATGAGTTGTATAGTCCAAGATATGGTCAATTTACTAAAGCTGGACAGATTGCATCTTTAGTGCAAAATTTGGTCAATTTTAGGTCAAATTCAGTTCTGGCAGTTTTGGTACCTTAAATTGGGCAAGCAATTTGACTTGGTTCCGGTCATTTCTAGGCTTTGGTGTCTTCATAAGAATTATAGCTCTATGTCTAAGCTTTCCACGGTATAAATTTCAGGACATTTGGATCTGTTTTGAGTGAGTTATGGTCATTTTAGTGACTACTATTCATATGGTCAAATTCTAGGTTGCAATGGTTCTGGACAGTTTTGTTACCTCAAATTGTGCAAGCAATTTGACTTAGTAAATGACATTTCTGGGTTCTGTAATCTTCACCAAAGTTGTAGCTCTATGTCTAAGCTTTCCATGGTATAAATTTCAGATCATTTGGACTTGTTTTGAGTGAGTTATGGCCAAGATACTGGTTATTGTTCATATGGTCAAAAATCTTGGTTGCAAATTGCCAATTTCGGATTATATCACCTTCTAGATAGAATTTAGGCAAGGTTCCTACATGAAAGTTGGTTCATTACATGTCTAATTTTACCTCCAATTGGCCTCACACCAATTTGAGTCACACAGTTAGGGTTATAGGCTCAAATGCATACTGCACTCAATGCAGTCCTCAATTACCAATCAATTTACACATTCAACTTGCTATACCTTAACTTCCCATGCCTAAATTCTGGACTCCTAATGTACTAACATCATTCATCACATCTCATTAAGGTCATTTTGAACAGTATATACAATCCTCAATATACAATAGACAACCCTAAATCACAAAGTCCAAAATCAACATATTATACACATGAATACACCTAATTATTACATATAATTCCAACAATAATTTACATACACTTCCATTAATCCCTTAGTACCACAATTCATCAAATAACTTCATGAATTCAAGCGCTCTTCAATGAATCATAAGGCTACTGAATTGTCCAAAAATGCATAAATCTTCCACAATTCCTTCAACTCTAAATTCAAATGCTCAAATATACATTCACATGAAAATTAACTTACTAGCACCTTAAATTACCTTAATCAACATTAAATCCCAACAAATACATGTAAGAATAATTCAATAACCATGCACTTCCATGGCTGCCAAATTCATGCTCCATCAAATACTCACATTTTTCTTCAAATTTGTCAACAATTACACTCATCACAACCTTAAATGAAAGATTAATTAAGGGAGGAAGGAAATTTAGCTCTAACCTTATTTTGAGCTTGACAAATCCTTGGAATTTCTCTTTCTTTTTGCTGCCCACATACTGCCCATGGTGTGAGGACCACTTTTAATGAAGGGAGTTTGAAGAAATATGGCTTAAATCATGGTAGATTTGAGCTTATACATGAATGGCCATGGAGGAAGCTTAGAGGAAAAACACATTCGGCAAAGAAGAAGAATGAAGAAGAAGATGAATCTTTTAGTGGAAAAATCTGTCCTAGTGGTCCTTATATACTCCACTAATGCCCCACTAATCACAATTAAAAATTAGATTAATTCAAGATTTCCTTTGATTGCAATTATGCCCTCCAATTCCCTCAAATTACATGTTATCTTGAATTTCATTTTTCATTAAATTTTGAAAATATAATGCCACTTATTTTTCATGGACATTTTGGTCAAAAATCAACTCTAGGTGTCAAATGACCAAAATACCCATCTTCGGGTCAAATTCAGACCTTTTCGGTAACACCGATTTAATCCTTGTCCCGTCAATTTTCTTAAATTTTCGTTTTTATTTATACTGAATTGCTAATTTTTCTTTGAAATTTTCAATGTCAATTATACCTCAGTAAACCTTTAATTGGGTTCCAAAAATATTTCTCGGGATTCCCCACGGTCCAGGGCTAGTCAACGGTCCTCGCCGTAATATTCCGGTGCGGTCACCCATCGCTACGATGCTGGCTCGTTTAACTTAGTTTCATTTTCTCTCTTTTATCGTTCCTTAATTTTTTCTCATCACATATTTCATTATTTTATACTTCCTCACTGTCATTGCAGTGTAGTTCCAGACATTTTAACTTTCTGGGGCAGACATTAGCCATCGGAATAGTAGGACGTACGGACTACGAAAATGAGGGTGTTACAAGAATTATCCTACGCATGACTTTGGAGCTGGCAGCCATTGCCTTTGCCTTGAAGATCTGGAGACATTACTTGTATGGGTAGAGATGTTATATATACACAGATCATAAAAGTTTAAAGTACTTGGGCACACAAAAGGAGTTAAATTTGAGGCAGAGGAAATGGTTAGAGCTGATAAAAGATTATGATTGCTTGATAGACTATCAGCCTGGAAAGGCAAATGTTGTAGCTGATGCTTTATGTTGCAAGACTATGGCTGGTTTGAGGGTTTCTCCGTTGTCCATGGTGCATGAGTTAAGGGCATTGCATGCTAATTTGGAGATTAGTGAAGATGGGTAGATGGTAGCTACTTGGAAAGTGAAGCCAATGCTGGCAGAACAAATTAAAGCAGTTGTACAGAAGGATGATAAATATGTGAAGTTGACGGAAGAGGCTCAGAATGGCAAGAAACTAGAATTATCAGTAAATGATGAGGGCTTGCTATTATATAAGGGCAGAATGTGCATTCCTGAAAATGTTGAACTGAGGCAGTCCATTTTAAAGAAAGCACATGATTCACCTTTTGCAATGCACCCTGGTGGAACTAAAATGTATAGAAGTGTGAAAGAGCACTATTGGTGGAGAGGAATGAAGAAAAACATTGTAGAATATGTTGCCAAATGCCTAACTTGTCAGCAAATAAAGGCAGAACACCAAGTGCTTGCAGGGTTGCTACAGCCATTGCCAATTCTCGAGTGGAAATGGGAAAGAATCACTATGGATTTCAAGACAGGACTTCCACGTACTCAAATGAATCATGATGCAGTTTGGGTTATTGTTGATAGATTGACCAAGTCTGCACACTTTTTATGTCACACCCTACCCCTCTGTAAGGCATAACATGATCCCGTAGTATACCTAATAAATTACCAACTTCGTCTACTGATAACCCATTAAATAGACTACAAGGGATTTTAAAACTTTTCTTACATCTTTTTATAGTGGTGAACACAATTTCAGGTGTTAAAAACCTTTTTGAACTGAAGTGAAACAGCTAACACATTTGGACTATTAGTGACTTTTGTAAAAATTTTGGCAGAGTGCCATCTGTATTTTGGATAAAACAGTTCTTGAAAGAAAAAAACCTGTAAAAACACTTCAATATAATTCTCAATCTCAACTCCAACAGTTAAACAACACAATATCTTTTTCAACTCAATTCTACAATCATTTTTCAAAGACTGAGATAAAAGAAATACAGTATAATTTTTACAAGCCAAAATAACTCATAATTTATTTTACAACTTCAATGTACAATTTTAATTTACAACTGCTCAAAACCAAGAACAATATATATATACAGTGAACATACATTACAGTATAAAATGCAAAATGTGGTATACTCAATATACCCAATGATCTCTCGCTGAATGCACTAGCAGCCTAGTCTGCTACCCTATCCGTCTGTCTACCTGCGACAGCAATGGAAAGCTATCACTGAGACAATGTCTCAGTGGTGCATAACATTAACCAAATACAACTTTAAATCACAATTCATAAATCATATAAATAATGGATACGTAAAACCATAGTTAAATTCAAGACAATAAATGTCATAAGAATTTTAAACTCTATTTCACAATATCACAATAAATCTCAATAGTCAAAACATGGTTAAATTCAAAAGACAGTGAATGTCAATAAGAATTTAAACTCCATTTCACAAATTATCAAAGCTCATAATAACACAATTTAGTCAAATAATTTAAGAATACAGTGTTGCCAATTCATACACAACTTAAGCCATGACACAATTTTTTGATCAATGCCGTGTTGTACACCACGACAAAGCAATCACAACCCCACTAATCGAAATCAATGAGGAAGGAAGCTATCTATATAATGAGTACTCATCCGATCACCTCAACTGGTAAACCAGAGAGGGAGAAAAATAAACGATCACAACCCCATAAATGGAGAAGGAAAATAAACGATCACAGCCCCATGAATGGAGAAGGAATGATGTGATATTGTCATGCTAAGTGTGAATACAAAATCAATTCCAAACATTTTATTCAAATGATTTGTGAGAATCTAATAAAATTCAAAAGTCATAATTTTATTCACAAAATGGTAACACAATTCATAATTAACTTCAATTTTCACAAATCACACTAAATCAATTTTTCCACAGTTCCAAACCATTTACAATGCTTTTCAAGCAATAAGTATCCATTCAAACACATTTCCATACTTAAAAACAATAATATACAAATAGTCATAATTTATTTCAATTGAAAAATTCAAAAGAAATAGCTGTTGTGCACAAACCTCTGATAACTGTCTCATGGCCTTGACTCAGTGTTTCCTTCCCTTTCCTTGAGTCTTTGCTAACTGAGAAACACAATTTGAAGTGTTTCAGTACTCATTTAAACTATCTCTAATGATAATGCTTGATAATTAATTCACTGGATTCTATTACTTGCTTAGTCAGCCTAATATGTCGGCTCTCGATGCATTCTAGGTAAATTGGGTTTTAATGTTACTAATATGTCACATTCGATAGTCTTTTAGGGTTGGTACATGTTACCAAATTCATTTCCATGTATATTGCGTTTTCTTACAATTTGCTGGATTTCGGAATACTAGTTTGACCTAGCCGAACGACCTAGTTTCCTCGGTTTTCGGGTTTTGGTCAAAACTACAAACTTGTAGATCTATGTCTTATTGCACACGGGGCAAAATTTCAGGTCATTCTGAGTTATGTAGACCAAGTTATGGTCATTTTACTATTGCTGGTCAAATTGCATCAAAATTGGTCACTTTAGGTCATTTTAGGTCAATTTTGGTTCGGCCAGTTTTTGGACCCTAACTTTTGCAAGCTTTTTGACTTGCCTATTGTTATTTCTGGGCTTGGTGTCTTCATAAGACTTGTAGATATAGGTCTTAACTATTCATGGTCAAAATTTCAAATCAATTGGACCTGTTTTGAGTGAGTTATGGCCAAAACACTAACTACTGCCCAAATGGTCAATTTTCAGGCCTTAATTGCACTAATCCGGATTTGGTCACTTTTCAAGTTACCTTACAAGCAGAATTTTAGCAAGCTTCCTTCATGAAAGTTGGCACATTTTGTGCCTAGTTTCACCTCCAATTGGTCTCATACCAATTGGAGCCACACACTTAAGGTTCTAAGCCCAAAACACAAACTGCCCTATTGCATTTTCTTCATTTCTCATCAAAGGTCACTTTTAGCATTACCAAACTCCACATTCATGTCAACTTTGGTTTGTACCATAACCTAAACATATTTTACTACATATTTTTGATCATTTTGGCAGCTTACAATCACATTCAACATACACCATAAAGTGCAGAATTTGTCAAACTCATTTACAACAATTTAATCACCTATTCATGCTCATTTACATGTCCAACTTCACACCATTACACATATATCCAAGCTGCCATAATAACTATCACAATTCAATATTAATATTCCATAATCCAAACATGAAATAACATCCTTATGGTTCACTAAACCAGGCTGCCGATTCATGCATTTACATTCCATTAATTTCCAAGCTTTAATTTTCAAATACACATTCACATATACTAAGTATACATCACCCAAATAATTTCCTACACACATAAACATTTAATCAATCCTTTAATCTACCATTTAAAAGCAAAAATAAACTGTCTTCAAGGAGTTTCCATGGCTGCCAAAAGTACACATCCCCCTTTAAACATCAAACCTCAAAAATCTCTCCATAAATCAAATACCCATAACATCCTTATAAACTTTAACAAAACAATAATAAAAAAGACAAACTTACCTATTGATGAGGCTTGTTAAATCTTCACCAAACTCCCTTAAATTTAGTATCTACTTCTTCCTTGTGAGGTGAGGATCAAGATTAGTGAAGAAACTTTGGTGTTTGGAGGTGAAAATGGAGGAGGTTTGGAAGCTTTAAAGATTTCGGCTATGGAGGATTTTAATGGGTTTCATTTCGGCATGGAGGTTTTGAAAGGTTGAAGATGAAGTTATAGTGGAAGCACACCTACCCATATGATGTTTATTTAATCCCCAAAGTGCTCCACTCACCAATACTTAATTATATTATAAGTTAAATGTGTTAAATACTCAATTTGAATCCCATTTTTGCTATTTACATTAGGTACCACTAATTTAATTTTTCATGACATTTTTCAAATATAATATCATGTATTTTCAATGGACATTTAGGTCAAAAGAAAACTCGGGATGTCAAATGACCACAATGTCCCTGTTCAGGTTGCATTCCCGATTTTTCGGTAACACCGGGTTTTATCCGTTTTTCTATTTCTCACTTTTCTTTGTACTAATTAATTAATTTTTCTTTGATATTTCTAATGGTATTTATACTTCAATAAACATTTATCTAAGTCCTAAAAATATTTTCCAGGGTTTTCCGCGGTCCAGGGCTAGTCAACGGTCCACGCCGTGACTTTCCGGTGCGGTCACCCATCGCTAGGGTTCTCGGCTCGCTTAACTTGGTTACATTTCTTTGCTATTACTTTTCCTTTGTTTTTCTTGTATTTTCTTTTCTTGTATTTCATTATTTTATGTCTCCTCACTCATATCGAAGTGTAGTTCTAGGCATCCTAGCTGTTCAGACAACACTGGTCACTGGAACAGTAGAACGCACTACCGAACATAGGGGTGTTACATTTTTCCAGTGAGAATGGATTACAGCCTGGAAAGATTGGCCAAACTATATATTGATGAGGTGATGAGGTTACATGGAGTGCCAGTGTCTATTGTGTCGGACAGAGACCCAAGGTTCACTTCTAGATTCTGAGGTAGTCTCCAAAAAGCCCTAGGAACTAGAATGAACTTCAGTACAGCATTCCATCCATAGACAGATAGCCAATCTGAAAGGATCATTTAGATTTTGGAGGATATGCTTTAGGCTTGTGTGATTGAGTTTAAAGGGAGCTGGGACACACACTTGCCTTTAATTGAAATTGCCTATAACAACAGTTATCAATCAAGCATCGAGATGCCTCCATATGAAGCACTTTATGGCAGAAAGTGTAGAACTCCCTTGTGTTGGGATGAAGTGGGCGAGAGGAAGTTGATTGGCCCAGAATTAGTGCAGCAGACGGAAGAAAAGGTTAAGCTCATTAGAGACAGACTTAAAGTTGCAACGGTTAGATAGAAGTCCTACATTAACTTAAAGAGAAGAGATATTCGGTACAGTATGGGTGACAAGGTGTTCCTGAAAGTTTCCCCATGGAAGAGGATTATGAGGTTTGGTAGAAAGGGGAAACTAAGCCCTCGCTTCATTGGGCTGGATGAGGTTCTGGAAAGAGTGGGTCCATTAGCATATAGACTTGCATTGCCTCCGGAGTTGGAAAAGGTTCACAATGTCTTCCATGTCTCCATGTTGAGGAGATACATATCAGACCCCTCTCACATTTTGCCAGTAGAGGAGATTGAAGTGAATCTAGACCTGACATATGATGAAGAGCCCATAAAGATCTTGGCATATGAGGTAAAACAGCTGAGGAACAAACAGATACCTCTAGTCAAAGTGTTGTGGAACTATCATTCAGGCCAGGAGGCTAAATGGGAGCGTGAGGAGGACATGAGAAGGCAGCACCCACAGCTATTCAGAGAATGAGACCAGGTAAATTTCGATGATGAAATTTTATTATTAAGGAGGAGAGAATTGTAACACCCTGAACCTCCGAGTTGTGAACAGTATCATTTTTGGCATGTGACTAGTACTATTCAAAGACACCTTGAGGACTAAAAATAAAATGAAAATTTATTGAGATAGACACAATAAAAATTCAAGTGAACCAAAGACCTAAGGATTTAACGGGTATCATAAAAAAAGAAGGATTATGACCCGATGAGGGGCATTTTGGTCAATTCACTTCAAGAGTTGACTTTTAACCAAAATGTAAATTAAATTAAATAAAAATAATATATTGAATTATGAATAAATTTTGGGGAAAATAAAGTGTAAATATAGAAAGAAAAGAAAAGAAATAAAAAGATTAAGCTTAATTACATTATGACACAATTAAAAATTATAGTTAAATAAATAAATTTTGGGGGATAATTATATGTGGGATAAGACAAATTTCCACTAAAAATTAAAAAGCCAATTTCTCTCTTTTTCCCCTTATGTGCCGCCACCCATCTCCCTTTCTCCCTCTCTCTTTCTTTTTCCTCTATCACTCTTCCATTCACAAGTTCTCTCACCCTTTGATTCCCCATATTTCTTCTATTAATCTTCCAACAAATTAATAGAAAACCTTGATTAAGCATCCAAGTAAAGATTGAAACAAGAAGAACAAGATTTGGAAGAGATTGGAAGTGGGAAAAATCATCAAGTGAGGTAAGCTCTCTCTTTAATGCTTGATTAACCAAATATGCTTTGAATCAAGTTTGGGTGTGATGAATTTACATGAGAAAGCATGAAATTTCATAAGAAAATGAAAGAAAACATATATGGAATCTAAACTAGGGTTTTGGCCTAATTAGAGAAAAGTTAGGGTTTGATAATGTAATTAATGATGAGATTAAGCTTAGTTGAAGTAGTATACATGATTGGGGCAAATAAATTGCATGAAACGTGTATAAACTTAATTATGGGAGATTAGGGTTCATGGAGAAATTGGAGCTTTAGTGCTATAGAGTGAAATTGGTGTGTGTAGTGTTAAATTATGATCATTTGAGATTTATTTAGTTTGAATTGGCATTAGGTTGATGAATGGAAGTAATAAAATGGTAGGATTAGGGAAAATTTCAAACTTCGGTGTTTGAAAATTTGTGGGGTTTGTGCTAGGAAGTGCCATTGATGTGTCAATACTAAATTATAGTCATTTTGGGTGAATTAAATGTGAATTGAGGTTGGTTAGTGGGAATAATTAAAGAAATGAAAATTTGAACCTAGGGTAGAATTTACACACTGAATTTAGTGTGTTTGACAGCCCATAAATTGAGCTATACAACTCCAATTGGTGTGAAACCAATTGCAAATGAAACTTAAGACATAGAGCTAGAATTTTCATAAAGAGACCCAATCCAAAAACTACCCAAAAATTGCTTAAAACTTAGCTTAAACTTGGAGACAAAATTCTGGAACTTGCAGAATTTGGCACGTGAACGGTAAAATTTGCATGGCCATAACTCTCTCTAGAAAACTCCGATTTAGGTGATTCTTGAACCGGTAGAAGCTTAAAACATAGTAGAACATTTCATATAAAGAACTTAAGACTAAATTATGGACTTAACCCAATCAAATTGCTAAGTAAATTTGAATCACCAAATCTGTAGAAAATCTGGAAATATGCAAATTGACCATATGAATAGTAAAATTTGCATGGCCATAACTCACTCTAGAAAACTCTAATTTAGGTGATTCTTGAACCGATAGAAACTTAAAACATATTAGAACATTTTATATGGAGGACTTATGGCAAAATTATGGACTTAACCTAATCAAATTTCTAAGCAAAGTTGAATCATCAAATCTGTAGAAAATCTAGAATCTGCAGATTTACCATATGAACAGTAAACTTTGCATGGCTATAACTCTCTCTAGAAAACCTCAATTTAGGTGATTCTTGAACTGATGGAAACCTAAGATATAGTAGAACATTTTGTATGAAGAACATTAGAACAAATTATGAACTTAACTTAATCAAATTGCAGAACGAAGTTGGATCATTAAATCTGCTAGAACTGAAACTGCGGGAAGAACAGTAACATAAACAGTAATCGCGTTTTGGCCATAACATGAGCTACACAACTCTGAATTAGGCGATTAAAAAGGGAAATAAAGTTAAGACCCAGATGAACAATTTTCATGAAGAATACCTCATCAAATTATGATCGAAACTAGGTAAAAATTGGGTTCAAAGATTAGGGCACCAGGCTGTCCAAAACCAAAACTTTCTAAAATTTGCCAAGCTAACTTGGGATACATTAAACATTCATGTAATGAGTTCTTGATAGCAATTGAGATTAGTATTGAGGTATTCTATTTGTGTATTTTTAGTAGAAAAAGAAGTTGGAACAGATAAGGAAAAGTAGGTAACAAGGAAGGAGAATTATTGAAGGTTTATGCACAACTAACCTTTTCTTCGTTTTTAAACTTGTAAATTGCTTGGAATGTGTTTATTTGAATGAGTTTGCTTTGAACAAGTTTACTTTGACTGAAATATGATTTTTCTCTTGCATTTGAGAAATTTGGGTGTTGCCACCTTTATTTGGATTTTATGATGAATTAAAATATGTTTACTGGTTTATAAATGTGATTGTTGAGTGGGAAATTTTTGGAAACTGTTTTGGAACCACAGTTAGCATGACAGTCCCTTTTGGAACTCCCCAGTAGTAATGGCTACTTGGGGCTGATAATTGATATTGATTATGTCTCCCATAAATAACGGTTAGTGGGGTAAGACTACATGAGTACTCATTAGCTAGCTAGCCCTTCCCTCATT
Source organism: Hevea brasiliensis (assembly GCF_030052815.1). Taxonomy (NCBI): domain Eukaryota; kingdom Viridiplantae; phylum Streptophyta; class Magnoliopsida; order Malpighiales; family Euphorbiaceae; genus Hevea; species Hevea brasiliensis. The sequence continues at coordinate 53,008,013 of NC_079497.1, read as the reverse complement.
AATAACGATTAGTGAGGTTGAAATTGCTTTATCGTGGTGTACCACACGGCACTGATCATGAAATTTTGTGTCATAGCCTAAACTGTGTGTTGATGTTGGTAACACTAATGCTTTGTGAATTGTGATTTATGAAGTGTGATTTCTCATTTGAAATGTTATTCCAATAAATGGCTCTTATGGACTTAGAACTATTGTGAAGTTTTCATGCTTAAGAAAAATGTGATTTATTATGATTTGACAAGTTTTACTTTATTTAAAGTTTTAAAGTTATTAGTTGTGCACCACTGAGTGATATACTCAGCGATAGATTCTTTATGTTGTCGCAGGTAAGGAAAATGAGAAGGCTGCCGAGTGAAGACTTGGAAGCAGCATTTTGGTATTGATTGTAGGTATTTACGTTAGGTATACCCTTGTGATTCCTTTGGATGTATTTTGTACCTATATGTATGGATGTACGAACATTGAGCAGTTTGTATTAAAAAGTACTGCATTACTAAAGTATTGTAACACCCATATGTTCGGTAATGCGTTCTACTGTTCCGGTGTCCAGTGTTGTCTAGATAGTTAGAATGCCTAGAACTACATTTAAAAGTTAGTGAGGAGACATAAAATAATGAAATACAAGAAAGGAAAATACAAGAAAAACAAAGGAAAAATAATAGCAATGAAATGTAACCAAGTTAAATGAGCCAGCACCGCAGTGATGGGTGACCGCCCGGGGAAGTTATGGCACAGGCAATAGCCAACCCCAGGACTGCAGGGAACCCTCAGAATTTAATTTCTAGACATAATTAAAGACTTATTGAAGTATAAATGTCATTAGAAATGTCAAAGAAAAATTAATTAATTAGTACAAAGAAAAAAGGAGAAATCGAGAAAACGATAAAACTCGGTGTTATAAAAAAATTGAGAATACAGCCCGAATAGGGGCATTGTGGTTATTTAACACCCCGAGTTGCCTTTTAACCTAAATATCCGTTAAAAAAATGATATTAAACCTTGAAAATATCATGAAAATTAAAATGGTGGTATATAATCTAAATAGTAAAAAAAATGAGGAAAATGTGAGAATTTAGAAACTTTGGAATAAATAACTATTCTTTTACATTAGTGCTCCACTAACCTCACTTCATTGACACATATGTAAGCCATTTGGGACAGATTCTTCCACTAAGTAACCTTTTTCTTCTTTGTTCTTCTCCATTGCTAAACCAAAAAGCTCCTAAACTCTCCCATGGCCATCCAAGCTCCAACCTCCATGTATCCATGATCCAAGCTCCCAATGCTTAAGGTTTCTTCATTAATCTTTGCCTACACACCTTGGGCAGCAATAAGAGAGCAAGAAAGATAAGTTTTGGTGGAGTTTTGAAGAAGTCCAAAAGAGGTAAGTGGTTATTTTCAATTCTTGTTTCATTAAAAGTGTAACTAAGGTTGTGGGTAGTTGAATTATGGAAGAAGTTTGAGGTTTGATGAATTATTGGTGATGGAGCATTTCGGCAGCCATGGAACTTCATCATGTAAAGATTATTTTTTGCATGTATTTAGTGATTTGGGGTATTGATTTAAGTGTTTAAGTGTATTGAAGTTGATTTCCATGTATAAAGTGTGATTGAAAGTTGAAAAATGAAAATGAAAGTTTGATATATATGTGGAATTTTTTGGTAGTCTCATGGTGAAGATTGAAGTGTTTAAATTCATGAAATGTTGTTGAAGTATTGTACAAAAAATGGCAGCCTATGTGATGGTGTTAAATAGTGGGCAACATGTGTAGTTTTCATAGATGTGTATGTGTGATATTGATATTGAGCTATGTTGAATTTTGGTGGAAGTGAATGTTGAACTTGAATGGTGTATTGTGTGCATTGAGTACTTGAGTGTTCTGCCCAATATGCTTGCTAGAATTGTGTTTAATATTTGTAGAAGTGCTATGCATGAATAATGAAGTAATGAGGAGGAGAAGGAATGTCAAATTGGAAGTGTAAGTGTCTTGTGTAGGTTATATTTTGATGGCAGTACCTAAATTAGGTTATAAGTGCAAAATTGTAGACCCAATTGGTATGAAGCGAATGGGGAGTGAAAATAGACACCAAATAGGCCAAGTTTCATGTAGAAATATTGTCAAAATTCTGCCTAGAAACTGACCTTAAAAATAACCAAATCCGGATTAGTAACTTGAAAACCTGAAAATTGACCATTTGGGTAGCAGTTAGTATTTTGGCCATAATTGACTCAAAACAGGTCCAAATGACCTGAAATTTTTACCATGAATAGACTAGACATAGAGCTACAACTCTTATGAAGACACCAAAACCCAGAAATGACCATAAGCAAGTCAAATAGCTTACACAAATTCGGATATAAAAACTGCCAGAACCAGAAATGACCTAAAAATGACCTAAAGTTGCCATTTTAGTGCAATCTGTCCAGCTTTAGCAAATTGACCATATCTTGGTCTATACAACTCAGAATGACTTGAAATTTTGACTCGAGTGCAATAAGACATAGAGCTACAATTTTGCTTCTTTGACCAGAAGCTAAAAACCAAGAGAAATTGGACTTTAAGCTAGACCAATCTAGCACACAAAAATTGAGAACTTGATATTTACATACAATGATGCTTGAAATAATTTGGCAATGAATGCCAACTTGTAACAATGGTAAATTGCACTATATTGGTAGCATATTGAAATGCAAAATGTGACATATTGGTAACATTAAACCTAATTCACCTAGAGTGCATCAAGGGTCAACTTATAGGTTGACTAAGGAAAACAATAGAATTAAATAAATTAATTATTGAACCTTATAGTTAGAGACAGTTTAAATGAGTACTGAAACACTTCAAATTGTGTGTTTCAATTAGCAAAGACTCAGGGAAGGAGAAGGAAATACTGAGTCAGGGCCAAGAGATTACTCTTCAGAGGTATGTGCACAACAGTTATTTCTTTTGAATTTTCAATTGAAATGAATTATGACAATTTATTTGTTATTGTTTAAATTGTGAAAATTTGTTTGAATGATATTTGATGGATACTTATTACTTGAAAAACATTGTAAATGGTTTGAAACCGCAGCTATTATGTATATTGATTGAATTCCTCTCTAGCTTGTCTAGTGGGACGAATTGACTTTGAATTTCCTCTCTGGCTGAAGTGTTGAGGTGTGTGCCTATTGACGACGAATAGGATGAGTACTCATTTATTAGCTAGCTAGCTATGTTATTCCTCACTAGCCATCGGCTTTTGGGATGAATTGGACTATGGGATCATGATTAAGCTGTGTATGATTTATTGACATTTATTGTGATATTGTGAAATGGAGTTTAATTCTTTATGACATTCACTGTCTTTTGAATTCAACTTTAATTTTAAGTATCCACAGTTCATATGATTTATGGTTTATGGTTTTAAATTGTATTTTCTTAATGTTGTGCAGCACTGAGACATTGGCTCAGCAATAGCTTTTTCATTGCTGTCACAGGTAGACAGACGGACAGAGCAGCAGAGTAGGCTATTTGTGCTACATTTTGAGATTTCACTGGGTATATTAAGTATACCATATTTTGTAGTTTTTGTTGTAATGTATGTACACTGTATGTATATATTGTACTTGGTCTTGAGCAGTTGTAAACTAAAATTGTAAATTAGTTTGGCTTGTAAAAATATTGTGATATATTTATCTTATCTCAGCTTTTGGAAACACTGGAAAATTGATTGTTGAACTGAGTTGATAATGTTGAGAAATTTATTATGTTGAACAAATTCTACAGATGGCACTCTGCTAAAATTTTTATAGAAATTGTTGATACTCAGATTTGTTATTTGGTTTCACTTCAGTACAAAAAAATTTTTAACACCTGTCAAAAGTGCTCACCGCTGTAAAAAAAAATAAGAAAATGTTTAAAATCCCTTGTAGTTTTTTTAATGGGTTATCGGTAGGCGAAGTTTGGTAATTCATTAGGTATACTACGGGATCATGTCATGCCTTACAGAGGAGTAGGGTGTGATATGTTTTAGTGGTATTAGAGCTAGTTTTTAAATTCTGTTTTCACCTGTAATTTGAATATTCTTTCTACATAGTATAAGTACTCAATGTCAGTATTTGATACATACAGTATATTACATTATAAATATGCACTAACGGGAGGAAATCTCCTTGTGTTATTTGTTCAGGAGGTCTAAGATCCTCAAATTGACTATGGAAGAAGGAGATCGTTCAGTCGATCAATCTATAGAGGCTGAGGTAAGGGGATGCCCCAGCCCTACACAATGTGAGTGGATCAAAGACACCGGCACCCTCGATCTAGCTTTCCTACTCGGTTGCAATGAGATGGCTACAATGTTCCAACAGATGGTTGGTAACATGCCTACTCAAGTCCCACTACAGACACCAGTTATACAACCACAATCTTCAGCTAGGCAGTGTGACAAGCTGATTAAATATGGGGCTACTGAGTTCAAGGGGACAGTAGATCCTCTGGAGGCAGAAAAATGGTTAGAGAGAATAGATAGGGTGTTCAAGAAACTACATTATATAGAGGAGCTCAGATTTGAGTATTCGGTGTCACTACTACAGGGAGACGCATATGACTGGTAGAAAAACATTCCTCATAGTTTGGTGGAACCTCCAGTACTAACCTGGGATGACTTTCTGCGGGAGTTTAGACAAAAATATGTCCCAGATTCCTATGTGGACCAGAAGCTACAGGAGTTCTTAGGTCTGAAATAGGGAAGTAGGTCAGTGGCAGAATATGAAAGGGAATTTTCCCACCTGAGCCACTATGCAAGAAGTCTCCTTGCTACTAGTAGGGAAAGATGTAAGAGGTTTAAAACCGACTTGAAGCCTAGTCTCAGACTACAAGTGGTCGGATTCAAGCATACTAAATTCTCTGAGCTTATTTCTCAAGCACTGGAATTAGAAAGAATTGAGTTAGAAGCGGTCCCAGAGAAAAGAAATCAGAGAAGACAGAAAAAGAGAAAGAGGGGAAGTCAGTAGATCACAGTTCCAGTGGTCCTACTGGAAAGAGAAAGAATTTTGGGGGACACAGCAGAGGTGGTACAAAGTCTAGTAGGGGAAGATTTTCAGGACAGAGACCCCCTCTATCTGGTCAGCAGACTACCAGAAGTTCCTACCCTCCCCGCCAATGTGAAACTTGTGGTAGAAACCATGGTGGGGTATGTTATAAGGCCACAGGAGCCTGTTATAACTATAGAGGCACAGGACACTTTGCCAATGACTGCACCAGTGCCTGTAGAGTTGGGCCACCTCCTACTACTGCTGAAGGGTCAGTTTAGAATCCTATCACAAGAGGTTCACAACCACCTAGCAGAGGTAGAGGCAGGGGTAGAGGTAGTCCAGCAGGTAGCCAAGGCACTGTGAATCAATCAGAGCAAGGCAGTGCTCCAGTCAGAGTCTATGTAATGAGACAGAGAGAAGAGGTAGAGACATATGACATTGTGGCTGGTAGCTACTCAACTTTTATTCAAGAAGTGTTTGTGTTATTTGATCTGGGTTCTACCCATTCCTATGTGCATCATTGATTGCATTGCTGTTCCATGTGTGAAAATGGACTTTGAGGTGCTAGTAACAAGTCCGCCAGGACAAGAGGTCAGGGTCAATAAAATGTATAGGGATAGTCCTTTGGTGATCCAAGGACACACTTTTCTGTCTGATCTCATTGAAATGCCCTTCAGAGATTATGATATCATCTTGGGCATGGATTGGTTAGCCAGGCATCACGCCATGATTGACTATAGACTGAAGACAGTCACTTTTGGTCTCCCTCAGTACAATGATGTGTTAATACATGAGGAGAGGTAGCTATTGCCATCAAACATCATTTTGGCTGCACTAGCCAGAAAAATGATCAGAAAGGGGTGTGAAGCATACTTGGCACATGTAGTGGCCACCCAAGTGGGGAGTCCAGTATTGAGGAACATCCCTACAGTATATGACTTTTCAGATGTGTTTCCTGATGAATTGCCAGGATTACCTCCAGAAAGAGAGGTGCAGTTTGAGATTAATGTTATGCCTGGTGTGGATCCAATCTCCATAACACCATACAGAATGGCACAAGCAGAGTTGAAGGAGTTGAAGATACAGTTGCAAGAACTACTTGAAAAGGGCTTCATCCGCCCTAGTGTGTCACCTTGGGGAGCGCTAATGTTGTTTGTTAAGAAGAAAGATGGCACTCTCCGCTTATGTATAGACTACCGGCAGTTGAATAAGGTGACCATAAAGAACAGATATCCGTTGCCTCGCATTGATGATCTGTTTGATCACTTGAAGGGTGCAGTTGTATTCTCCAAAATTGATTTGTGATCTGGTTATTATCAGTTGAAAGTGCAAGAGCAGAGTATTCCAAAAACTGCTTTTAGAACTTGATATGGCCACTATGAGTTTCTGGTAATGCCATTTGGGTTAACTAATGCTCCACCTCCAGAAAGAGAGGTGCAGTTTGAGATTAATGTTATGCCTGGTGTGGATCCAATCTCCATAACACCATACAGAATGGCACAAGCAGAGTTGAAGGAGTTGAAGATACAATTGCAAGAACTACTTGAAAAGGGCTTCATCCGCCCTAGTGTGTCACCTTGGGGAGCGCCAATGTTGTTTGTTAAGAAGAAAGATGGCACTCTCCGCTTATGTATAGACTACCGGCAGTTGAATAAGGTGACCATAAAGAACAGATATCCGTTGCCTCGCATTGATGATCTGTTTGATCACTTGAAGGGTGCAGTTGTATTCTCCAAAATTGATTTGTGATCTGGTTATTATCAGTTGAAAGTGCAAGAGCAGAGTATTCCAAAAACTGCTTTTAGAACTTGATATGGCCACTATGAGTTTCTGGTAATGCCATTTGGGTTAACTAATGCTCCAGCTGCTTTTATGGATCTGATGAACACTATCTTCAGACCATATCACAACCAGTTTGTGGTGGTGTTTATTGATGATATTTTGATATATTCGAGGAATGCAGAGGAGCATGACAGACATCTGCAGATTGTACTGCAGACTTTAAGGGAGAAACAGCTATATGCCAAATTGTCAAAATGTGAATTTTGGCTGAAAGAAATCTCTTTCTTGGGACATATTGTGTCAGCTGAGGGGATCAAGGTAGATTCCAGCAAGGTAGAAGCTATCCTTAATTGGAAGCCGCCCAGGAATATCACAGAAATTCAAAGTTTTTTAGGTTTAGTTGGATACTACCACCGGTTTGTGAAAGGGTTTTCTATGTTAGATTCTCCACTGACCAGCTGCTTCAAAAAGATATAAAATTTCAGTGGACAGATAAATGCTAGCAGAGTTTTGATAAGTTGAAGAGCTGTTTGACTGAAGCTCCAGTCCTTACTTTACCTACCCTGGGTAAAGAATATACAGTTTATAGTGATGCTTCTCACAATGGGTTAGGCTGTGTACTGATGCAAGATCAAAATGTCATTGCTTATGCATCACGCTAGCTAAAACCACATGAGAGGAACTACCCAACACATGATTTGGAGCTTGCAGCTATTGTTTTTGCTCTGAAGATCTGGAGACACTATTTGTATGGGAAAAAATGCTACATTTACACAGATCACAAGAGCTTGAAGTACCTGGGCACCCATAAGGAATTGAATTTGAGGCAGAGGAGATGGTTAGAACTGATTAAAGACTATGATTGCTTAATAGACTATCAGCCAGGGAAAACAAATATGGTGGCTGACGCCTTAAGTCGCAAGACTATGGCAAGTCTTAGAGTTTCTCCTTTATCCATGGTATATGAGTTGAAAGCACAGCATGCTAGTTTAGAGATTGATGATGAGGGACAGACAGCAGTTGCATAGCATGTACAGCCAGTGTTGATTGATTAGATCAGAATGGCTGCTCAGAATGATGAAAAATATCAGAAGCTGCTGAAAAAAGTCCAGCAAGGCAAAAAACCTGAATTTTCTGTGAGAAATGATGGTTTATTGCTACATCAGGGCAGAATGTGCATTCCTAATGATGTGGAATTGAGATGAATCATTATGAAGGAAGCACATGAGTCTCCTTTTGCTATGCATCCTGGTGGAACTAAAATGTACAGAGGGCTAAAAGACCATTACTGGTGGATGGGTATGAAAAGGGATGTAGCTGATTTTGTCTCCAAATGCCTAACTTGTCAGCAAGTAAAGGTAGAACATCAAGTGCTAGCAGGTTTGTTAAATCCATGGCCAGTACCAGAGTAGAAATGGGAACGGATAACTATGGATTTTGTGATGAGACTTTCGAGGACATAGAATAGTCATGATGCAGTATGGGTTATAGTTGACAGACTAACCAAGTCTTCTCACTTTCTGCTGGTTCAGATGGACTATAGTTTGGAGAGATTGGTACATAAATGAGATTGTAAAATTGCATGGAGTGCCAGTATCGATTGTATCAGACAGAGATCCTAGGTTCACTTCTAGATTCTAGGGTAGTCTTCATAGAGCCCTAGGAACTAGATTGAACTTCAAAGACAAAGATTCCACCCACGCATGCATGGCCACCCGAGAGGGTAATTCAAATATTGGAGGATATGCTACACGCTTGTGTGATTGAATTTGAAGGTAGCTGGGATATACACTTGCCTTTGATTGAGTTTGCTTATAACAACAGCTACCAATCAAGCATTGGGATGCCTCCATATGAAGCTTTGTATGGCAGGAAGTGCAGAACTCCCCTATGTTGGGATGAAGTAGGTGAAAGAAAGATTATTGGGCCAGAAATTGTTTAGCAGACAGAGGAAAATATCAGATTGATCAGAGATCTGCTCAAGGCTGCATCAGACCGTCAGAAGTCCTATGTTAATCTAAAGAGAAGAGATATTGAATATGGAGTGGGTGATAAGGTATTCCTCAAAGTTTCTCCTTGGAAGAGGATTATGAGATTTGGCAGAAAGGGAAAACTGAGTCCTCGTTTCATCGGACCATATGAGGTTCTGGAAAGAGTGGGTCCTTTGGCATATCGGTTAGCATTACCTCCAGAGCTAGAAAGGATACACAGTGTCTTCCATGTGTCCATGTTAAGGAGGTACATATCTGACCCATCTCATATTCTATTAGTTGAAGAGATTGAGGTAAATCCAGACCTCTCATATGAGGAAGAACACATAGAAATTTTGGCATAGAAATTTTGGCATATGAGGTGAAGCAGCTGAGGAACAAACAGATACATCGGGTTAAAGTGCTGTGGAACCATCATTCAGGCTAGGAAGCTACTTGGGAATGTTAAGACGACATGAGGAGACAGCACCCACAGCTGTTCAGAAACTGATGCCAGGTAAAATTTCGAGACGAAATTTATTTTAAGGGGGGGAGAATTGTAACACCCCTATGTTCGGTAATGCGTTCTACTGTTCCTGTGACCAGTGTTGTCCGGACAGCTAGGATGCCTAGAACTACATTTAAAAGTTAGTGAGGAGACATAAAATAATGAAGTATAAGAAAGGAAAATATAAGAAAAATAAAGGAAAAATAATAGCAATGAAATGTAACCAAGTTAAACGAGCCAGCACCGCAGCGATGGGTGACCACGCGGGGAAGTTACGGCGCAGGCAATAGCTGACCCCAGGATTGCAGGGAACCCTCAGAATTTAATTTTGAGACATAATTAAAGACTTATTGAAGTATAAATGTCATTAGAAATGTGACAACCCTTACTCGTCTACAGTGTAGCCGAGCAAGTTATGCCACTCAGTGTGTCGGAACACCAATTCATGTTTCAATTTCAATTAATCCCTTTTTATTCATTTATTTATAATTTTTGATAAATCTAAATTTTTTCGCAAATTTTATAGAAAATCCGGCAGAGTGCCGGCTATAAATTGGAAAACAGTTCTTCTAAACCTGTTTAAAAACACTTCCAATATAATTATAATCTCAATCTCAGTCAACCACTAACATTTTTCAACAATTTCTCAAATCAATTCAGTATCTCAAAATTCACATTCATCTCATATCACACTCAATTCAATGAGAAATACTCATATTTATTTCTAAACATAGCTCATACGTAATTACAGCAAAAATATGATTACATGAGTTTATAATATACATAACAAAAGTTTACAAATACAAAAGACTTAGGTAGCCCAATATCCTACCAATGCACTGCAATTGTGAGGTGACTTTGAACTCTGAGTGTAGATCTGAAAACTCACTCTGTATGAGGTCTCTTTGGACTCCCACTATGTCTCGATACTGCGTGGCAAAACGACGTGATAAGCAATTCTGCTTCGTGGTGACAATATAAAATAAAATAAAATAAAATAAAATAAAATAAAAACATGTATGCAGAATGTATGTTTACATTTTTGGGTAGACTTAATTTTAAATATTTATTGCAATATTATTCGATTAAAGTTTGGTAAGATTTATTAACAGTTCCTGAGAAACCTATACTAGTTGACTGGACTGGATAAATGGGTAAACTGGTACTAGGTACTAAGTACCTCAAACCATCACACCATCGGTCACATTTTGTCTCCCGGTGTGCAACAGAACAGCTAATAAGCTGTAATAATTATCAGGGATTAAACCCGAATATAACAACTCAATATCATAGCCAAAGGCTATTATGTCACAGAATGGCATGGAAAGCCATGAAATACATAATGGCATGAAGCCATATGCGATCTAATGTAACCCTATTGGCATGCCAACCTATCCAAACCAATCACATTAGGCCTACTAGGGCATTTAACACTTTTCATTTATGTAATTCTTTGAAATTGAATTTTTGTGATTACTATTCATTTCAATGGTCAACCAAAATGTTGGCTTTTGCATTGGCAATAGGTAAATTAGTTTAAATATCATCAACATACCACATTTTGCATTTTAAACTTGTTGGTATTGGTTGCCAATACCATCTCTAAACTTAATGTGAATTGGACAGAATTTTCAATTTTCAAGCTTTGGGTTTACTGTTCCATTAGTCATTTTTGCAGTAGGAATTTGGAAAAATGATCAACATGAAAGTTGTTCCTTATTTTGTCTAGTTGAATTTCGCCTTTTGAATCACTCCATTTGGAGTTTTGTAGCTCACGTTATGGCCTAAACACCATAACTGGCCGGATTGGACAGATTCCAAAATTCTGGGCAAAACTGGTTCTGCCAGATTTGGTAACCTAAGTTTGGTTGGCAATTTGATTAGGTTATGGTCATAATTTGGGTCCGTTTCTTCATGAAAGTTGTTGGTCTATATCTCAGCTTGTTGCTGGTAAAATTTCTGGTCAATTGGACCTTTCTACATTGAGTTATGGCCAAATGACCAGACACTGTTCATTTGGTCATTTTGCCCAAGCAGATTGCAGGTCACCCGGATTAGGGCAAACTTTTGGTCAACTTGGTTTAGTTTTCTGGGCATGGTTTCTTCACCAAAGTTGTGCCATTATGTGTCTAGTTTCATTTCCAATTGGCCTTGCACCAATTGGACCTCTATAATTCAAGTTATTACTGCCCAAACCTGCTGGACTCATGTCCAATTCTGCAGGTCACCAGGGGCAACCACACTAATCTCAATTCCCACTGCACAAACCACTTCATTTCTTGTTTACACATCAGTAAATGGTCACTAATTGACCATTAAAATTCAATTTCACCATTACATGTTCAAAGTCTTCATTTTATACTCAAACCCTAACCCTATCATCTCCAATCTTGCATTTAACTAGCATTTCATCATTTTACTTGAGAGACTATTGTTAAGGTAGCCCTATTACCATTTTAGCTCCATGAAAATCATCAAAACCTTACCACATCCATGGCTGCCAAAATTATAGGATGGGCATACGCATGATATTTATTAAATTTCTTTGCACTTTTACACTCAATCATGCTCCTTCAACATGAATTTAAAGAGAAAATCTAATTTAAGTCACTAACCTCTAAGGAAGTGAATTTCCCACTTGATCAAATTCTTGTTTTCCTTTTCCTTTTGCTCCCAAAAGCTTCACTAGGATGTAAGAACAAATTTTTATGTTGCTAGGTTAGGGTTTTGTTGGGTAGAAGTTTGTAAAATCAAGCTTTGAAAAAGCTTAAAAATAGTGGTTATGGAGAAGGTTCACGCAAGGAAGAAGAAAGGGAGAGAAAGATCTGATTTTTTTTGTTCATTTTCAGCCCATTTTGTCTTTTTAAACACATTTATGCCATGTGTCAACACTTAATTGGGTGGGAGACTTTTAATGACATCATTATGATGTCATAATTCTAATTTCTTTCATTGTTTTCACCCTTTTCTTGTCTATTTAATTTCAATTAAATTTTAACAAAATTTATTCATATTTTATGTTATATAAATTATTTATTTAATTGGACAAGTTGGCCAAAAATCATCTTTGAAGACGAAATGACCAAAATGCCCTTTGTTTGGCTTAACGGGCCAAAATTATCTGTACCAATTGAAAAATTTTTCTAAGTATTTTCTTGGCATTCTAATGTCATAAGAATCTCAATAACCCTTCTCTGGAGTCCTAGAAATTATTTTATAATTTTTCCCCCGGGTCTAGGGCTCCTAGTTGCCAGAACCGCAACTTCTCACTAGGTTACCCATCGCTAGGGCACCGGCTCATTTAACTTGGGTGTATTTTATTTCTAAAATTTTTGCTAAATTTTTCTTATTAATATTTGAGTTAATTATGGTTCCTCACTTTAGTTTAAATATTTTTCCCGACATTCTAGCTGTTTAGACCGACACTGGTCACTGGAACAATAGACTGTACGGACTAGCTAAAGTAAGGATGTTACAACTCTTCCCCTCTAATAAAAATTTCGTCCTCGAAATTTACCTGATGCAAACAGTTGAGGAAACTGTTGCTTCATTATCTCTTCACTTTCCCAAGTTGCCTCTTCAGTATTGTGGTGCCTCCAAAGCACTTTCACCAGTGGAATTTGTTTATTTCTCAGTTCCTTCACTTTCCGAGCTAGAATTTGTATAGGTTCTTCTGTGTATGTCAAGTCCGGTTGGATTTCAATCTCTTCCATGGAAATGACATGTGAAGGGTCTGAGCGATATCTTCTCAACATAGAAACATGGAATACATTGTGTATTTTATCCAGTTCTGGTGGTAAAGCTAGCCGATAGGCCACTGGTCCCACATGTTCAATGACTTCATATGGGCCAATGAACCTAGGGCTTAACTTACCCTTTCTTCCAAATCTCAGTACTTTCTTCCATGGTGAGACTTTGAGAAACACTTTATCACCAACTGCATACTCTATCTCTTTTCTCTTCAGGTCGGCATAAGACTTCTGTCTATCTGAGGCAATCTTCTGGTTAGCTTTGATTATTTTCGCTTTTTCCTCAGTCTGTTTCACCAGGTCTGGTCCTACTAGCTTATCTTCGTCCAATTCAGTCCAACATACTGGGGTTCTACATTTCCTCCCATACAGTGCTTCATACAGAGCCATCTAAATGCTAGCTTGGTAGCTATTATTATATGCGAATTCTGCCAGTGGGAGATATCTATCCCAACTCCCCTCAAACTCAATGACACAACTCCTTAGCATATCCTCCAGGATCTATCACATAATTCACATTGTTACTATAATTTCAATTTATTAATTAAGAAAATTCAATTAGTTCTTAGGTTTACCTGGATTACTCATTCTGACTGTCCATCCGTCTGAGGATGAAAAGCCGTACTAAAACGGAGTTGTGTGCCCAAGGCTTCTTGCAACTTTTTCCAGAATCTCGATGTAAACCTTGGGCCTCGGTCATATATGATGGAAAGTGGGATTCCATGCAGTCTAACTATCTCACTGATATACAATTCTGCTAGCTTCTTCAGTGAGTAGTCAGTCCTAACTGGCAGGAAATGTGCTGACTTTGTCAATCTATCCACTATCACCCATACTGCATCATGCTTCTTTTGGGTGAGAGGCAGAACACTAACAAAATCCATAGTGACCCGGTCCCATTTCCATTCAGGTATGCTTATAGGTCAGAGTAATCGATGGAACTTGATGTTCTGCTTTAACTTGCTGACATGTCAAACACTTAGTCACATAGTCAGCTATATCCCTCTTCATACCAGGGCACTAATAATGAGGCTTCAAATCATTATACATTTTTGTGCTTCCTGGGTGCATAGCATAAACACTAGTGTGTGCTTCTTTCAGAATACTAGTTTTCAGTTCCCCATCATCTGGTACACACACTCTTCCTCTGTAGTATAGACACCCATCTACTTTCACCTCATATTCAATTTCCTTCCCCTCAGGAATTTTTCCCACAATGGCCATTAGTTTTTCATCTGCCTTCTGCCCATCTTGTATTTGCTGTAGTAGGGTTGGCCTCACTTGCAACTCAGCCAAAATAGCTCCATCTTGAGTGAAGGACAGACAGGCATTTAGTGATCTTAAAGCTGTGATGGACTTCCTGCTTAAAGCATCAGCCACTACATTTGCCTTCCCAGGATGATAATCTATCACACAATCATAGTCCTTCAGGAACTCAATCCATTGCCTTTGTCTAAGGTTGAGCTCCTTCTGAGTTAGCAAATATTTTAGACTTTTGTGGTCTGTGTAAATGTAGCACTTTTCACTATATAAGCAGTGCCTCCATATTTTTAGCGCGAAGATAATTGCTACAAGCTCTAGATCATGGGTAGGGTAATTCTGTTCATGTGGCCTTAGCTGTTTGGAAGATAAGCGACCACCTTCCCCTCTTGCATCAATATACACCCTAACCCATTATGAGAGGCATCACTGTAGACCACAAAGTCCTTTCCTAACACTGGCTGTGTTAACACTGGTGCCTCTGTTAACATAGCCTTTAACTTCTCAAAACTAGCCTGACACTTGTCATTCCAGTTAAATCTGACATTCTTGTGTAACAACTTGGTCATTGGAGCAGCTATTAAGGAAAATCCCTTCACAAATCTTCTGTAATACCCAGCTAGCCCCAAGAAACTTCTGACCTCAGTTGTATTTCTGGGAAGCTTCCATTCCATCACTGCTTCTATCTTTTTGGGATCTACTCTAATCGCCTCAGCTGATACTATGTGTCCAAGGAAGGAGATTTCACTCATCCAGAAGTCACATTTGGATAGCTTAGCATACAGCTTCTTTTCTCGTAAGGTTTGCAGAACAATCCTCAAATGTTCATCATGTTCTTTCCTAGTCTTGGAATACACCAGAATATCATCAATAAAGACCACTACAAACCGATCTAAGTATGGATGGAAGATACGGTTCATAAGGTCCATAAATGCTGCTGGTGCATTTGTTAACCCAAACGGCATCACTAGAAATTCATAATGCCCATACCGGTTCTCAATGCGATTTTGACACATCTGCATCCTTTACCCTTAACTGATGATACCCTGATCTGAGATCAATTTTTGAAAATACACCGGCTCCCTTCAACTGATCAAACAGATCATCAATTCTGGGCAATGGATATTTATTCTTCATAGTTACTTTGTTCAACTGCCGATAATCAATACACAATCTCAAGGTTCCATCCTTCTTCTTCACAAATAGCACCGGAGCTCCCCATGGTGACACACTGGAGCGTATGAACCCCTTATCAAGCAACTCTTGCAACTGAGTTTTCAACTCCCTCAATTCAGTGGGTGCCATCTTATAAGGAGCAATGGAAATGGGTCTTTGTGCAGCATTACCTCAATAGCAAACTCGACTTCCCTTTCTGGTGGTAAACCAGGCAACTCTTCAGGAAACACATCTGGGAAGTCTCTCACTGTGGGTATATCACACAGGTTCGGCTTAGCTTGCCTAGTATCAACCACGTGTGCTAGGTAAGCTTCACAGCCTTTTCTCATCATTCTTCTTGCAACTGTGGCTGAGATAACATTGGATAGGAAATCTGTCCTTTCACCCACAACAGTGATCTCATTACCCTCAGAAGTTTTCAGAGAAATTCTCTTCAATTTACAATCAACTATTACCTGATGACGTGACAACCAGTCCATTCCCAAAATCACGTCAAACTCGTGGAAGGGCAACTCAATTAGGTTTGCCGAGAATTTATACCCCTGAATCCTCAACGGGCAACCCTTACACACTTTATTCACTACCACACTGTGGCCTAGTGGATTTGTGACCAGAATGTCTTGATCACTCTCCTCTACTAGAACTCCCCTCTCTATGGGTAGTTTGATGCAAATGTAGGAATGAGTGGATCCTGGATCCACCAATGCATGAACAGAAGTGTTGTAGAGGGAAAATGTACCCCTGATGACATTCGGGGCATCTTGCTCCTCCTGAGCTCTGATGGCATAAGCCCTGGCTGGTATTCTAGCGTCTGGCCTCTCAGCTGACTCAGATACAGGCCTTAGTGATGGACCAGTTGCCTCAGGTTTACCGAGCTTCCTACCCCTTTGTGGTACAGAAGCAGTGCATCGGTTTGTGTTGGAGCAAGCTGTAGTAGTCCTCTTGGACAATTCTTGATCCGATGTTCGTTGATCCACATCGTAAGCATGCACCGTCACTCGCCAACATTCCCCTTATGCCACTTCCGGCCAGATCGACAAGCGAGAAGATGCGGTGGTCCCCTAAACACCGCCCCCGGAGAGTTACCCATTGATGGTGTGGGTGGCCTCTCCTAGGTGTGAATCGTGGTGCAGGCCCGAGGCGGCCTCAACTGTGGTGGTCCTAAACTCGAGTAGGAGGACCCTTACTTTTCTTCTTGGGAGCAGAAAATGCACTTTGACCGACCTGCACCCTCTCTCGCTATCTTTCCCTTCTATTTTGTTCATTGATTCTGACCCTTTCCACTTTTGATGCAGCATCCACCAGTTTAGAAAAATCTGTGATCTCCAGGGCTGTGATCATGACTTTGATGTTGTCATTGAGCCCTTCTTCAAACCGTCTGCACCTCTCTGCCTCTGTAGGGACTATCTCCCTCCCATACCGGCTCAGTCTGACAAACTCACGCTCATACTCAGCCACTGACAACTGTCTCTGTCTCAAATTGATTAATTCCCTTCTTCGCTCTTCTAAATACACTTTGCTAATATATTTCTTCCTGAACTCTGTGAGGAAGAATTCCCAGGTGATCCATTTAGGTTACACATCACTGGTTACTGTGTCCCACCACTGATATGCATCATCCTGAAGTAGGGACACAACACCCATCAGGTTTTGCTCGGGGGTGCAATTTAGCTGTTTCAGCACTCTGATGGTTCTATCCAACTAGTTTTCTGCGGCCATGGGATCATCCTCCCTCTTCCCAAAGAAGTCCATAGCCCCATGCTTTCTCAATTTCTCCAGATGAGATTTCTGTGGTTCTGGTGGAGGTTGTGGCTGTGGTTGTGGTGTTGGAATTGCCCCCATCATTTGCCGATAGAATTCAGTCATTTGCTGAAATAGAGCAAACTGAGGTTGGGCAGGTGCCTCAGCTGCTGGTGGAGCAGATTCTCCCCTGCCCCCAGACTCAGCCCTTGGTGGAGCATGACTCTCCACCTCTTCATCAACTGCTCTTTGCGAAGCAGAATCCATGTCCTATTCAAAATAAGAAAACAAACAGATCTGCATCAGTGTCACCTCAACACTTACAAATGCAATGCAATGGTATGTACTCTATCTAGACCTAGAAACGCCTAAACCGATGCTCTGATACTACTAAATGTGACACCCCTTACCCGTCTACAGTGTAGCCGAGCAAGTTATGCCACTCAGTGTGTCGGAACACCAATTCATGTTTCAATTTCAATTAATCCCTTTTTATTCATTTATTTATAATTTTTGATAAATCTAAATTTTTTCGCAAATTTTATAGAAAATCCGGCAGAGTGCCGGCTATAAATTGGAAAACAGTTCTTTTGAACCTGTTTAAAAACACTTTCAATATAATTATAATCTCAATCTCAGTCAACCACCAATATTTTTCAACAATTTCTCAAATCAATTCAGTATCTCAAAATTCACATTCATCTCATATCACACCCAATTCAATGAGAAATACTCATATTTATTTATAAACACAGCTCATAGGTAATTACAGCAAAAATATGATTACATGAGTTTATAATATACATAACAAAAGTTTACAAATACAAAAGACTTAGATAGCCCAATGTCCTACCAATGTACTGCAATTGTGAGGTGACTTTGAACTCTGAGTGCAGATCTGAAAACTCACCCTGTATGAGGTTTGCTGGACTCCCCAGCTATGTCTCCAGTGCCTGCGCGTGGCAAAAGCGACATGCTAAGCAATTCTGCTTAGTGGTGACAATATAAAATAAAATAAAATAAAATAAAATAAAATAAAAACATGTATGCAGAATGTATGTTTACATTTTTGGGTAGACTTAATTTCAAATATTTATTGCAATATTATTCGATTAAAGTTTGGTAAGATTTATTAACATTGCCTGAGTAACCTATACTAGTTGATTGGACTGGAAAAACAGGTAAACTAGTACTGGGTACTAAGTACCTCGGACCATCACACCATCGATCACATTGTGTCTCCCGATGTGCAACAAAATAGCTAATAAGCTGTAATAATTATCGGGGATTAAACCCGAGTATAACAACTCAATATCATAGCCAAAGGCTATTATGTCACAGAATGGCATGGAAAGCCATGAAATACAGAATGGCATGAAGCCATATGCAGTACTGCTAACAGAACCCTATTGGCATGCCAACCTATCCAAACCAATCACATTAGGCCTACTATGGCATTTAACACTTTTCATTTATGTAATTCTTTGAAATTGAATTTTTATGATTACTATTCATTTCATTGGTCAACCAAAATGTTGAATTTTGCATTGGAAATAGGTAAATTAATTTAAATATCATCAACATACCACATTTTGCATTTTAAACTTGTTGGTATTGATTGCCAATACCATCTCTAAACTTAATGTGAATTGGACAGAATTTTCAGTTTTCAAGCTTTAGGTTTACTGTTTCATTAGTCATTTTTGCAGTGGGAATTTGGAAAAATGATCAACATGAAAGTTGTTCCTTATTTTGTCTAGTTGAATTTCTTTTTTTGAATCACTCCATTTGGAGTTTTTTAACTCAAGTTATGGCCTAAACACCATAACTAGCCGGATTGGACAGATTCCAAAATTCTGGGCAAAACTGGTTCTGCCAGATTTGGTAACCTAAGTTTGGTTGGCAATTTGATTAGGTTATGGTCATAATTTGGGTCAGGTTTCTTCATGAAAGTTGTTGGTCTATATCTCATCTTGTTTCTGGTAAAATTTCATGTCAATTGGACCTTTCTACATTGAGTTATGGCCAAATGACTAAATACTATTCATTTGGTCATTTTGCCCAGGCAGATTGCAGGTCACCCGGATTAGGGCAAACTTTTGGTCAACTTGGTTTGGTTTTCTGAGCATGGTTTCTTCACCAAAGTTGTGCCATTATGTGTCTAGTTTCATGTAAAATTATCCTTGCACCAATTGGACCTCTATAATTCAAGTTATTGCTGCCCAAACCTGCTGGACTCATGTCTAATTTTGCATGTCAGCAAGGGCAGCCACACTAATCTCAATTCCCACTACACAAACCACTTCATTTCTTGTTTACACATCACTAAATGGTCACTAATTGACCATTAAAATTCACTTTCACCTTTACATGTTCAAATTCTTCGTTTTATACTCAAACCCTAACCCTATCATCTCCAATCTTGCATTTAACTAGCATTTCATCATTTTACTTGAGAGACTATTGTTAAGGCAGCCCTATTACCATTTTAGCTCCATGAAAATCATCAAAACCTTACCACATCCATGGCTGCCAAAATTATAGGATGGGCATACGCATGATATTTATTAAATTTCTTTGCACTTTTACACTCAATCATGCTCCTTCAACATGAATTTAAAGAGAAAATCTAATTTAAGTCACTAACCTCTAAGGGAGTGAATTTCCCACTTGATCAAATTCTTGTTTTCCTTTTCTTTTTGCTTCCAAAAGCTTCAATAGGATGTAAGAACAAATTTTTATGTTGCTAGGTTAGGGTTTTATTGTGTAGAAGTTTGTTAAATCAAGCTTTAAAAAAGCTTGAAAATAGTGGTTATGGAGAAGGTTCACGCAAGGAAGAAGAAAGGGAGAGAAAGATCTGATTTTTTTTGTTCATTTTCAGCCCATTTTGTCTTTTTAAACACATTTATGCCATATGTCAACACTTGATTGGGTGGGAGACTTTTAATGACATCATTATGATGTCATAATTCTAATTTCTTTCATTTTTTTCACCCTTTTCTTGTCTATTTAATTTCAATTAAATTTTTAACAAAATTTATTCATATTTTATGTTATATAAATTATTTATTTAATTGGACAAGTTGGCCAAAAATCATCTCTGAAGACGAAATAACCAAAATGCCCTCCGTTTGGCTTAACGGGCCAAAATTATCTGTACCGATTGAAAAATTTTTATAAGTATTTTCTTGGCATTCTAATGCCATAAGAACCTCAATAACGCTTCTCTGGAGTCTCAGAAATTATTTTATAATTTTTCCCCCGGGTCTAGGGCTCCTAGTTGTGAGAACCGTAACTTCTCACTAGGTTACCCATCGCTAGGGCACTGGCTCATTTAACTTGGGTGTATTTTATTTCTAAAATTTTTGCTAAATTTTTCTTATTAATATTTAAGTTAATTATGGTTCCTCACTTTAGTTTAAATATTTTTTCGAACACTCTAGCTGTCCGGACCGACACTGGTCACTGAAACAGTAGACTGTACGGACTAGCTAAAGTAAGGATGTTACAAGAAATGTCAAAGAAAAATTAATTAATTAGTACAAAGAAAAAAGGAGAAATTGAGAAAACGATAAAACTCGGTGTTACCGAAAAATCGGGAATACAACCCGAATAGGGGCATTGTGGTCATTCAACACCCCGACTTACCTTTTGACCTAAATTTCCATTAAAAATAAATGATATTAAACCTTGAAAATATCATGAAAATTAAAATGGTGGTATATAATCTAAATAATAAAAGAAATGAGGAAAATGTGGGAATTTAGAAACTTTGGAATAAATAACTATTCTTTTACATTAGTGCTCCACTAACCTCACTTCATGGACACATATGTAAGCCATTTGGGACATATTCTTCCACTAAGTAACCTTCTTCTTCTTTGTTCTTCTCCATTGCCGAACCAAAAAGCTCCTAAACTCTCCCATGGCCGTCCAAGCTCTAACCTCCATGTATCCATGATCCAAGCTCCCAATGCTTAAGGTTTCTTCATTAATCTTTGCCTACACACCTTGGGCAGTAATAAGGGAGCAAGAAAGATAAGTTTTGGTGGAGTTTTGAAGAAGTCCAAAAGAGGTAAGTGGTTATTTTCAATTCTTGTTTCATTAAAAGTGTAACTAAGGTTGTGGGTAATTGAATTATGAAAGAAGTTTGAGGTTTGATGAATTATTGATGATGGAGCATTTCGGCAGCCATGGAACTTCATCATGTATAGATTATTTTTGCATGTATTTAGTGATTTGGGGTATTGATTTAAGTGTTTAAGTATATTGAAGTTGATTTCCACGTATAAAGTGTGATTGTAAGTTGAAAAATGAAAATGAAAGTTTGATATATATGTGTAATTTTTTGATAGCCTCATAATGAAGATTGAAGTGTTTAAATTCATGAAATGTTGTTGAAGTATTGTACAAAAAATGGCAGCCTATGTGATGGTGTTAAATAGTGGGCAGCATGTGTAGTTTTCATGGATGTGTATGTGTGATATTGATATTGAGATATGTTAAATTTTGGTGGAAGTGAATGTTGAATTTGAATGGTGTATTGTGTGCATTGAGCACTTGATTGTTCTGCCCAATATGCTTGCTAGAATTGTGTTTAATATTTGTAGAAGTGCTATGCATGAATAATGAAGTAATGAGGAGGAGAAGGAATGTCAAATTGGAAGTTTAAGTGTATTGTGCAGGTTGCGTATTGATGGCAGTACCTAAATCAGGTTATAAGTGCAAAATTGTAGACCCAATTGGTATGAGGCCAATGGGGAGTGAAAATAGACACCACATAGGCCAACTTTCATGGAGAAATATTGCCAAAATTCTGCCTAGAAACTGATCTTAAAAATGACCAAATCTGGATTAGTGACTTAAAAACCTGAAAATTGACCATTTGGGCAGCAGTTAGTGTTTTGGCCATAACACACTCAAAACAAGTCCAAATGACCTGAAATTTTTACCATGAATAGATTAGACAGAGAGCTACAACTCTTATGAAGACACCAAAACCCATAAATGACCATAAGTAAGTCAAATAGCTTCCACAATTTTGGGTATAAAAATTGCTAGAACCAAAAATGACCTAAAGTAGCCATTTTAGTGCAATCTGTCCAGATTTAGTAAATTGACCATATCTTGGTCTATACAACTCAGAATGACTTGAAATGTTGCCCCGAGTGCAGTAAGACATAGAGCTACAATTTTTCTTCTTTGACCAGAAGCTAAAAACCAAGAGAAATAGGACTTTAAGCTAGACCAATCTAGGACACTAAAATTGAGAACTTGACATTTACATACAATGATGCTTGAAATAATTTGGCAATGAATGCCAACTTGTAACAATGGTAAATTGCACTATATTGGTAGCATATTGAAATGCAAAATGTGACATATTGGTAACATTAAACCTAATTCACCTAGAGTGCATCAAGGGTCAACATTATAGGTTGACTAAGGAAAATAATAGAATTAAATAAATTAATTATTGAACCTTATTATTAGTGATAGTTTAAATGACTACTGAAACACTTTAAATTGTGTGTTTCAGTTAGCAAAGACTCAGGGAAGGGGAAGGAAACACTGAGTCAGGGCCAAGAGATTACTCTTCTGAGGTTTGTGCACAACAGTTATTTCTTTTGAATTTTCAATTGAAATGAATTATGATAATTTGTCTATTATTGTTTAAATTGTAAATATTTGTTTGAATGATATTTGATGGATACTTATTGCTTGGAAAACATTGTAAATGGTTTGAAACCATAGCTATCATGTATATTGATTGAATTCCTTGCTAGCTTATCTAGTGGGACGAATTGACTTTGAATTCCCTCTCTGGCTGAAGTGTTGAGGTGTGTGCCTATTGAGGATGAATAGGATGAGTACTCATTTATTTGCTAGCTAGCTATGTTATTCCTCACTAGCCATCGGCTTTTGGGATGAATTGGACTATGGGATCATGATTAAGTTGTGTATATGATTTATTGACATTTATTGTGATATTGTAAATGGAGTTTAATTCTTTATGACATTCACTGTCTTTTGAATTCAACTACGATTTTAAGTATCCACAGTTCATATGATTTATGGTTTATGGTTTTAAATTGTATTTTCTTAATGTTATGCACCATTGAGACATTGGCTCAGCGATAGCTTTTTCATTGCTGTCACAGGTAGACAGACGGACAGAGTAGCAGTGTAACACCCTAGGCAAATCCCACATCGATAAAACACGGGAGAGATGCTGGGTTTATAAGTTGTTGGTTCGTAACCCCTATTAACGCGTTTTAAAACCGTGAGGGCTTCAGCCCAGAGCAGACAATATCACTAGTGGGTCGGGCCATTACAGGCAGAGTAGGCTGCTTGTGCTACATTTTGAGATTTCACCGGGTATATTGAGTATATCATATTTTGTGATTTTTGTTGTAATGTATGTGCACTGTATGTATATATTATACTTGGTCTTGAGCAATTGTAAACTAAAATTGTAAATTATTTTGGCTTGTAAAAATATTGTGATGTATTTATCTTATCTCAGCTTTTGAAAATACTGGAAAATTGATTGTTGAACTGGGTTGATAATGTAGAGAAATTTATTGTGTTGAACAAATTTATTGGAGTTTGGGATTGTAGAAATATATTGGAAGTGCTTTTTACAGGTTTTTGAAGAACAGTTTTATTCAAAATATAGATGGCACTTAGCTAAAATTTTTATAGAAATTGTTGATACTCAGATTTGTTATTTGGTTTCACTTCAGTACAAAAAATTTTTAAACACCTGTCAAAAGTGCTCACCACTGTAAAAAGAAATAAGAAAATATTTAAAATCCCTTGTAGTGTATTTAATGGGTTATCAGTGGGCGAAGTTTGGTAATTCATTAGGTATACTATGGGATCATGCCATGCGTTACAGAGGAGTAGGGTGTGACAAGTATTTTGAGTTTGTATTTTATTTTGAGACTTATGGAAATGTAACCTTTGCAATATTTAGTCTATCATTATTTTCAATGAATGTTTATATTGAATTTTAACTATTCCTATGCAATTTTTTGCAAAAGAATTGTTAAGATAAAAAGCTATGATTTGTTTAAAATCCCTTGTAGCACAACTAATGGGTTATCAATAGGTGTAGTTCAGTAATTCATTAGGTATGCTACGGGAACATGTCGTGCCTTACAAGGGATAAGGTGTGACATGTTTTAGTGGTATAAGAGCTTTGGTTTTTATACAAGTTTTGAAATTGCATGTTTGAAAAATTTTGATAAGTACAACTGCTCAACTGTCATTAATTGATACATATAGTGCATTACATCATAATTATGGACTAATGGAGGAAAATCTCCTTGTGTTGGTTGTTCAGGGAGTAGAATTTTTTGTGATTCAGTATGGAAGAGGGGGATCACACAGTAGAGCAATCAGTAGCAGCTAAGGTACAGGGGGAGGCCCCAGCTCCTTAGAATGCCAGTGGATCGGCTGCACCCAACCCACCCATGCAGTTTCCTGCTCAGTTCACTCAGCAGATGGCTGCACTATTTCAGCAAATGATTGGCAATATACCAGTCCAAGCTCCAGTGCAAGCACCTCCAGTGCAACCACCATCCCCAGCCAGACAATATGACAAGTTAATGAAGTATGGGGCAATAGAGTTCAAGGGTACACTGGACCCATTGAAAGCTGAGCAATGGTTAAAACGGATGGAGAGAGTATTCAAGAAACTGCACTGCACCGATGATTTGAAGTTCGAATACTCAGTCTCTCTACTCAATGGAAATGCATATGAGTGGTGGAAGACCATTCCTCACAGTTTGGTTGAGCCCCCTGTGTTGACATGGGATGACTTTCTCAGAGAATTTAGACAGAAGTATGTTCCCGACACATATGTAGATATGAAGCTACAGGAGTTTTTTAGTTTGAAGCAAAGGAACAGGACTGTAGCCGCGTATGAGAGAGACTTTTCCCACCTCAGCCACTATGCTGGAAGCTTACTCATTACCAGTAGAGACAGATGCAAATGGTTTAAGGCCGGTTTGAGGCCTAGTTTAAGATTGCAAGTGGTTGGGTTTCGACATGACAACTTCTTTGGGTTGATATCACAGGCCCTTGAATTGGAAAGGATTGAACTGGAAGGGGCATCTGAGAAAGTAACCACTGAAAAAGAGAAGAATAGTAAGCCTACAGGTCAGAGTCCAAGTAACAATTCGAGTAAGAGGAAGAGCTTTGGGGGACCAAGTAATAGAGGATATAGTAGGGGAAGATTCTCAGGCCGGAGGCCACCTAAATCTGAACAGCATACATCTAAGGGTTCTTTTCCTACCTGTGCTTATGAGACTTGTGGCTGGACTCATGGCGGAGTATGTTATAAGGCCATAGGAGCCTATTACAACTATGGGGGAAATGGGCATTTTGCTAGAGATTGCACTAGTGCTCGCAGGTCTGGGCTGCCTACCACCACTGAGGAATCTGTTCAAGGTTCTGCTTCTAGAGAACAACAGACAGCTAGTAGAGGCCGAACTTCTGGCAGCCAGGGAACATTAAGCCAACCAGAGCAGAGTGGTGCACCAGTCAGGGTGTACACATGCGCTAGAGGGATGAAGCTGAGACATCAGATGTTGTGGCTGGTACTTTCTCCATCTTTGGTAGAGATGTATATGTGTTGTTTGACCCTGGTTCTACACATTCTTATGTTAGTGCTAGTATTGCATGTTCTGTTGCTATTCCTTGTGTGAAATTGGATTATGATGTGCTAGTGACTAGTCCTTTAGGAGAAGAGATTAGGGTGAACAAATTATATGAAGATTGTCCTTTGGTGATCCAAGGACATACATTCCTGTCAGACTTAATTGACATGCCCTTCTGAGATTATGATATCATCTTGGGCATGGATTGGTTAGCCAGGCATCACGCCATGATCGACTGTAGACTGAAGACAGTCACTTTTGGTCTTCCTGAGTATGCAGACATAATGATACACGGGGAGAGGCAGTTATTGCCATCCAACATCATTTCAACTTCACTTGCTAGAAAGATGATTAGAAAAGGATGTGAAACTTATCTAGCTCATGTGATAGACACCAGGTGGGGAGTCCAGATCTTAAAGATATTCCTACGGTATGGGATTTTTCAGATGTCTTTCTAGAAGAATTGCCGGGATTGCCTCTGGAAAGAGGGGTGCAGTTTGAAATTGAGACTATGCTTGGTGTGGAGCCAATCTCCATCACTCCTTATAGGATGGCACCTGCTGAGTTCAAAGAGCTGAAGGTGCAATTGCAGGAATTGTTAAAAAAGGGTTTCATTCGCCCTAGCATGTCACCTTGGGGAGCACCAGTATTATTTGTGAAGAAGAAGGATGGTACTCTCTGCCTATGCATAAACTATAGACAGTTGAATAAGGTGACCATAAAGAATAGATATCCTCTGCCACGGATCGATGATTTGTTTAATCAGTTGAAGGATGCAACTGTATTATCCAAAATTGACTTGAGATCGGGCTACTACCAGTTGAGGGTACAGGAGCAAAGTATTCCTAAAACTGCCTTTAGGACTCGGTATGGCCACTATGAGTTCTTGGTAATGCCATTCGGGTTGATTAATGCTCCAACTACTTTTGTGGGCCAGATGAACGCTATCTTCAAGCCATATTTGGACCAGTTTGTTGTGGTGTTCATTGATGATATTTTGGTGTACTCAAAGAATGCAGAGGAACACGATAAGCACTTGAGGATAGTTTTGCAGACTTTGAGGGAGAAGCAGTTGTATGCCAAACTGTCAAAATGTGAGTTTTGGCTAAAAGAGATTACATTTTTGGGGCATATTGTATCTGCAGATGGTATCCAGGTGGATCCTAGCAAAGTAAAAGCCATTCTTAATTGGAAGCCACCTAGAAATGTCATGGAAGTTTGGAGTTTCCTTGGTTTAGCAGGGTATTACTGAAGGTTTATGAAGGTATTCTCCATGCTAGCATCTCCACTGACCAAGCTATTTAGGAACGATGTAAAATTTCAGTGGACTGATCGGTGCCAGGAAAGTTTTGATGAGTTAGAGAGGCATTTAACTAAAGCTCTAGTCTTAACCTTGCGCACTTTGGGTAAGGAGCATACCATATACAGTGATGCTTCTCATAACAGATTGGGATGTGTGTTAATGCAAGATAGGAATGTCATTACTTATGTTTCACGCTAACTTAAACCGCATAAGAGGAATTATCCTACGCATGACTTGCAGCTGGCAACCATTGTCTTTGCCTTGAAGATCTAAAGACATTACTTGTATAGGGAGAGATGTTATCTATACATAGATCATAAATGTTTGAAGTATTTAGGCACACAAAAAGAGCTAAATTTGAGGCAAAGGAGATGGTTAGAGCTGATAAAAGATTATGATTGCTTGATAGACTATCAGCCTGGAAAGGCAAATGTTATAGCTGATGCTTTAAGTCGCAAGACTACGACTGGTTTGAGGGTTTCTCCATTGTCCATGGTGCATGAGTTAAGGGCATTGCATGCTAATTTGGAGATTAATGAATATGGGCAGATGGTAGCTACTTGGTAAGTGAAGCCAATGCTGGCAAAACAAATTAAAGCAGTTGCACAGAAGGATGATAAGTATGTGAAGTTGATGGAAGAGGCTTGGGATGGCAAGAAACTAGAATTATCAGTACATGATGAGGGCTTTTTGTTATATAAGGGCAGAATATGCATTCTTGAGAATGTTGAACTAAGGCAGACCATTTTAAAGGAAGCACATGATTCACCTTTTGCAACGCACCCTCGTGGAACCAAAATGTACAGAAGTGTGAAAGAGCACTATTGGTGGAAAGGAATGAAGAAAGACATTGCAGAATATGTTGCCAAATGCCTAACTTTTCAGCAAGTAAAGGCAGAACACCAAGTGCTTGTAGGGTTGCTACAGCCATTGCCAATTCCTGAGTGGAAATGGGAAAGAATCACTATGGATTTCGTGACAGGAATTCCACATACACAAATGAATCATGATGCAGTTTGGGTTATTGTTGATAGATTGATCAAGTCTGCACACTTTTTGCCAGTGAGGATGGATTACAGCCTAGAAAGATTGGCCAAACTGATGATTTGGTGAGGTTACATGGAGTGCTAGTGTCTATTGTGTATGACAGAGACCCAAGGTTTACTTCTAGATTCTGGGGTAATCTCCAAAAAGCCCTAGGAACTATATTGAACTTCAGTGCAACATTCCATCCACAGACAGACTGCCAATCTAAAAGGATCATTCAGATTTTGGAGGATATGCTTTAGGTTTGTGTGATTGAGTTTGAAGGGAGTTGGGACACACACTTGCCTTTAATTGAATTTGCTTACAACAACAGTTATCAGTCAAGCATCGAGATGCCTCCATATGAAGCACTTTATGGTAGAAAGTGTAAAACTCCCTTGTGTTGGGATGAAGTGGGCGAGAGGAAGTTGATTGGCCCAAAATTAGTGCAGCAGATGGAAGAAAAGGTTAAGCTCATTAGAGACAGACTCAAAGTTGCAACGGATAGACAGAAGTCCTACATTGACTTAAAAAGAAGAGATATTCGGTACAGTGTGGGTGACAAGGTGTTTCTGAAAGTTTCCCGATGGAAGAGGATCATGAGATTTGGTAGAAAGGGAAAACTAAGTCTTCGCTTCATTAGGCCATATGAGGTTCTGGAAAGAGTGGGTCCATTGGCATATAGACTTGCATTGCCTCCAGAGTTGGAAAAGAATCACAATGTCTTCCATGTCTCCATGTTGAGGAGGTATAGATCAGAACCCTCTCACATTTTGTTAGTAGAGGAGATTGAAGTGAATTTAGACCTGACATATGATGAAGAGCCCATAAAGATCTTGGCATATGAGGTAAAACAGCTGAGGAACAAATAGATACCTCTAGTCAAAGTGCTGTGGAACCATCATTCAGGCCAGGAGGCTACATGGGAGCGTGAGGAGGACATGAGAAGGCAGCACCCACAGCTATTCAGAGAATGAGACTAGGTAAATTTCAAGGACGAAATTTTATTATTAAGGAGGGAAGAATTGTAACACCCCGAACCTCCGAGTTGTGAATAGTACCATTTTTGGAATGTGACTAGTACTATTCAAAGACACCTTGAGGACCAAAAATAAAATGAAAATTTATTGAGATAGACACAATAAAAATTCAAGTGAACCAAAGACTTAAGGATTTAACGGGTATCATAAAAAAAAAGAATTATGACCCGATGAGGGGCATTTTGGTCAATTCACTTTAAGAGTTGACTTTTGACCAAAATGTAAATTAAATTAAATAAAAATAATATATTGAATTATGAATAAATTTTTGGGAAAATAAAGTGTAAATATAGAAAGAAAAGAAAAGAAATAAAAAGATTAAGCTTAATTACATTATAACACAATTAAAAATTATAGTGAAATAAATAAAATTTGGGAGATAATTATATGTGGGATAAGACAAATTTCCACTAAAAATTAAAAAGCCAATTCCTCTCTTTTCCCCTTTATGTGCCGCCACCCATCTCCCTCTCTCCCTCTCTCTTTCTTTTTCCTCCATCACTCTTCCATTCACAAGTTCTCTCACCCTTTGATTCCCCATATTTCTTCCATTAATCTTCCAACAAATTAATAGAAAAACCTTGATTAAGCATCCAAGTAAAGATTGAAACAAGAAGAATTAGATTTGGAAGAGATTGGAAGTGGGAAAAATCATCAAGTGAGGTAAGTTCTCTCTTTCATGCTTGATTAACCAAATATGCTTTGAATCAAGTTTGGGTGTGATGAATTTATATGAGAAAGCATGAAATTTCATAAGAAAATGAAAGAAAACATGTATGGAATCTAAACTAGGGTTTTGGCCAAATTGGAGAAAAGTTAGGGTTTGATATCTTTGAATGAAATTGATGATGAGATTAAGCTTAGTTGAAGTAGTATACACGATTGGGGCAAAGAAATTGCGTGAAATGTGTATAAATTTAATTATGGTAGATAAGAGTTCATGAGAAAATTGGACCTTTGGTTCTAGAGAGTGAAATTGGTGTGTGTAGTGTTAAATTATGATCATTTGAGGTTTATTTAGTTTGAATTGGCATTGGGTTGATGAATGGAAGTAATGAATAGGATTAGGGAAAATTTCAAACTTTGGAGTTTGAAAATTGTGGGGTTTGTACTAGGAAGTGCCATTGATATGTCAATGCTAAATTATAGTCATTTTGGGTGAATTAAATGTGAATTGAGGTTGGTTAGTGGGAATAATTAAAGAAATAAAAATTTGAACCTAGAGCAGAATTTGCACACTGAGTTCAGTGTGTTTGACAGCCCATAAATTGAGCTGCACAACTCCAATTGGTGTGAAACCAATTGGAAATGAAACTTAAGACATAGGGCTATAATTTTTATGAAGAGACCCAATCTAGAAACTGCCTAGAAATTGCCTAAAACTTGGTTTGAACTTGGAAACAAAATTCTGGAACCTGCAGAATTTGGCACGTAAATAGTAAACATTGCATGGCCATAACTCTCTCTAGAAAACTCCGATTTAGGTGATTCTTAAACCAATAAAAACTTAAAACATAGTATAATATTTCATATGTTGAACTTAAGGCCAAATTATGGACTTAACCCTATCAAATTACTAAGCAAAGTTGAATCACTAAATTTGCAGAAAATCTAGAAATCTGCAGATTGACCATATGAATAGTAAACTTTACATGGCCATAACTCTCTCTAGAAAACTCCAATTTAGGTGATTCTTGAACTGATAGAAACTTAAACACAGTAGAACATTTCATATGAAGGACATAAGGCCAAATTATGGACTTAACCCAATCAAATTGCTAAGCAAAGTTGAATCATCAAATCTATAGAAAATCTAGAATCTGCAGATTTACCATATGAATAGTAAATTTTGCATGGCCATAACTCTCTTTAGAAAACTTCAATTTAGGTGATTCTTGTACCAATGGAAACCTAAGGCATAGTAGAACATTTTGTATGAAGAAAATTAGACCAAATTATGGACTTAACTTGATCAAATTGCTGAACGAAGTTGGATAGTTAAATCTAGCAGAACTGAAATTGCAGGGTAAATAGTAACATAAATAGTAACTGTGTTTTGGCCATAACTTGAGCTACACAACTCCGAATTAGGCGATTCAAAAAGGAAACTAAATTTAAGAGCCAGATGAACAATTTTCATGAAGAACACCTCACCAAATTATGATCAAAACTAGGTAAGAATTGGGGTACCAAGCTGTCCAAAACCAAAACTTTTTAAAAATTATAAAGGTAACTAGGGATACATTAAACATTCATGTGATGATTTCTTGGCAGCAATTGAGATTAGTATTGAGGTATTCTATTTGTGTATTTTCAGTAGAAAAAGAAGTTGGAACGGACAAGGAGAAGTAGGTAACAAGGAAGGAGAATTATTTAAGGTTTGTGCACAACTAATATTTTCTTCGTTTTTAAACTTGTAAATTGCTTAGAATGTGTTTATTTGAATGAGTTTGCTTTGAACAGATTTACTTTGACTGAAATACAGTTTTTCCCTTGCATTTGAGAAATTTGGGTGTTTCCACCTTTATTTGGATTTTATGATGAATTAAAATTTGTTTATTGATTTATAAATGTGATTGTTGAGTGAGAAATTTTTGGGAACTGTTTTGAAACCACAGTTAGCATGATAGTCTCTTTCGAAACTCCCTAGTAGTAATGGCTACTTGGGGTTGATAATTGATATTGATTATGTCTCCCATTAATAACGGTTAGTGGGGTAAGACTACATGAGTACTCATTAGCTAGCTAGCCCTTCCCTCATTAATAACGGTTAGTGAGGTTAAGATTGCTTTGTCATGGTGTACAACACAGCACTGATCGTGAAATTTTGTGTTATGGCCTAAACTGTGTGTTGATGTTAGCAACACTAATGCTTTGTGAATTGTGATTTATGAAGTGTGATTTCTCATTTGAAATGTTACTCTAATAAATGGCTCTTATGGACTTAAAACTATTGTAAAGTTTTCATGCTTAAGAAAAATGTGATTTATTATGCTTTGACAAGTTTTACTTTATTTTAAGTAATAAAGTTATTAGTTGAGCACCACTGAGTGATATACTCAGCGATAGCTTCTTTATGCTGTCGCAGGTAAGGGAAAGGAGAAGGCTGCCGAGTGAGAGACTTGGAAGTAGCATTTTGGTATTGATTGTGGGTATTTACGTTAGGTATACCCTTGTGATTTCTTTAGATGTATTTTGTACCTATATGTATGGATGTACGAACATTGAGCAGTTTGTATTAAAAAGTACTGCATTACTAAAGTATTTTGAGTTTGCATTTTATTTTGAGACTTATGGAAATGTAACCTTTGCAATATTTAGTCTATCATTATTTCCAATGAATGTTTACATTAAATTTTAACTATTCCCATGCAATTTTTTGCAAAAGAATTGATAAGATAAAAAGCTGTGATTTGTTAAAAATCCCTTGTAACATAACTAATAGGTTATCGGTAGGTGTAGTTCGGTAATTCATTAGGTATGCTACGGGAACATGTCGTGCCTTACAAGGGATAAGGTGTGACACAGGTAACCCTTATAACTTAATAAATTGTATAAATATTAAAAGATGGATAATAATGACATGATATGAATTACATGATAAGTGCTGGAAGATATGCTTCGAAGCTGTATCATTGACTTTAAAGGTAGTTGGGAGAAATATCTTCCTTTGATAGAGTTTGCTTACAACAACAGCTGCCAAGCCAGCATAAAAATGACTCCATATGAAGCATTATATAGGAGGACATGCAGAACTCCCTTGTGTTGGACAGAAATGGGTGACAAGAAAATAGTGGTCTTAGACCAGGTGAGACAGATAGAGGAAAAAGTGAAGCTAATCAGAGACAACTTGAAAGTCGTCTCAGATAGACAGAAGTCATATGTTGACCTGAAGAGAAGAGACATAGAGTATGAGATTAGCGATAAAGTGTTTCTTAAGGTATCACCTTGGAAGAAAGTGTTAAGATTTGGCAAGAAGGGTAAGTTAAGCCCTAGGTTTATTGGTCCATACAATGTCATTGAATGTGTAGGTCCAGTAACCTGCAGGCTAGCTTTACCACCTGAGCTTGTAACACCCCGAACCTCCGAGTTATGAATAGTACCATTTTTGGTGCTTGACTAGTACTATTGAAAGACACCTTGAGGACCAAAAATAAATAGAAAATTAATTGAGATAGACACAATAAAAATTCAAATGACCCAAAAATATAAGGATTCACCAGGTATATTGTAAAAGAAGGATTATGACCCGATAAGGGGCATTTTGGTCAATTCACTTTAAGAGTTTATTTTTTTTTACCAAAAGGTCAATTTAATTAAATAAAAATAAATTATTAAATTATGAAGAAATATTGAGGAAAATTTAGTGTAAGTATAAAAAGAAAAAAAAGGAAATAAAATTGTAAGTTTTATGACATTTTTGACACAATTAAAATTTTTAATTGAAATAAACTAATTTTAGGAATAAATATATATAAAAGATAAGACAAACTAAAAAGCCATTTCTTCCCTTTCTTTCCCATTTAGTTACCACCCACTCTCTCTCCTTCTCTCTTTCTTTCTTTCTTTCTTCTTCTTCCTTCTTTCCCCATTGACACCCATTCTCAAAACTCAATTCCTTGCTTTTCCTCTATAGATTTTGCATCTAATTGGTAGAAAACATCAAATTAAACATTGATTGAGAGATTAAGAGCAAGGGGAGAGAAGAGATTTGGAAGAAATTAAAGATTTGGGAAGGTCACAATTGAGGTAAGTGTATTTTCATGTTAGATTAGTTGTATAGGCTTTGAATTAAGTTAACTTATGATGAAATAACATGAGAAATTGAAAGAAAACATGTATGGAAATCTAAACTAGGGTTTTGGCCAATTTAGGGAAAATTAGGGTTTTGATGTATTTTAGTTAAATTAATGATAAATCTAAGTTAAATTGAAGTAGTATGCATGATTGGGAGTAGTAAGATTTCATAGGATTATATAAATTGAATTATGGAAGATTAGGGTTCATGGTAAAATTAGATCTTTGGTGCTAGAGAGTGAAATTGGTGGGTGTAGTGTTAAATTATAATCATTTGAGGTGTATTTAGTTTGAATTGACATTGGATTGATGAATGGAAGTAATGAAATGGTAGGATTAGGGAAAATTGTAAACTTTGGTGTTTGAAAATTATAGGTTTTGTGCTAGGAAGTGCCATTGATATGTTAACTGTGACACCCCTTACCCGACTACAGTGTAGCCGAGCAAGTTATGCCACTCAGTGTGCCGAGCACTCTATTTTATCTTAATTCATTTTTATTCTTCCTTTTGAATATAACTTGTGAAATATAATTTATTTAATCCATTTATCGAAATTATAATTTATTTGAGGTTCCGAGAATTTTATAGAAAATCCGGTAAAGTACCGGCTAAAAATGGAGAAAACAGTTCTTCGGAACCTGTGAAAAACACTTCCTATGATCATATTCAATCATCTCATCATTCTCAAACTTCCATATCAAAATCTCAACATTTTTCACCATTCATTTCTCAATCATTCATCTCATGTGATATCATGTATAAATCATAGATAAACATTCACTTTTACATTCATTAATACGATTTTTCATTATTTACATGAACCTCAAAATACATTCCATAAGTTCAAATACATATGAGAAAATAGAAATTAGTTACAAAATGTCAAAATGAAACCTAGTGTCCTACCAATGCACTGTGGATACACGGACACTATGCAGAACTGTGAACTGCCTTACCGAATCTGTGGTCTACTGGGCCCTCTGTCCAAATCTTCAGTACCTACGCGTTGCAAAAGCGACGCGCTAAGCATAAAGCTTAGTGGTGCCAATAATACAAGAAAATATAATATGCAAATAAAAATAATAATTTCCTTGCTATTGTGTTCATAAGAAATGAATAATTACTAACTTATTGTTTAGTCGAGGGCTAATCATGTTTTATGATATTAACTTCTTCATGCATTTCGTTAATTATTTTCTTCATGATCTTGAGCTTCTTTGTATTTTTGTAATCATTCCTGATTCTTAATTTTCGTATTTTCTTTAATAATCAGTTCAATCACAGTTATACTTTTCCATGCCCAAGTAACCTATACTTTGGATGACCGGATCGATAACGGTCGTTAACCTGGACACCGCGGTGCCTCGGGCCGTCATACCATGGGACGCAGAACGTCTACCACGTATGCAGTCAGTATGGCTAAAAAGCCATGATATCACATAATCGGGCATAAAAGCCATGAATACGGGCATAAAAGCCATGAATACGGGCATAAAGCCATGAATACAGGCATAAAGCCTTTCGCAGTACTGCTAAAACAATACCCTATTGGCATGCCAAACTATCCAAACCAATCTTGTTAGGAATACTAGGGCATTTAATACTTTAAAATGTTAATATATTGTGCTTTATGACTTCATTATTTCATGATAAATTTCAATCATAATTCATACATTCATTTGATCATTTATATGATCACAATTCACATCAATTATTCTTTTATACCATTGTACTCAAAATACTTCTCCTCTTTACAATAATGAGAACTAATGTCTCATTCATACATTAATATGGTTTATTTATCCATTCATTATGTTATTCATATTGATCACAATTCTAAACAATGGTTCACATGTACCATTGTATTTAAAACATTTTTCCTTTCTCATTTATACATTCAAGAATCTACTTATGTAATTACAAATTTTATATTTCAAGTTGAGTTACTAATATTTTATGAATTCCATTTGTGATGGGCATATATGCCCTAACTATCTATTCACATCAATTAGGTGACTTATTTTTCATGTTTCAAGTAATCCATGAATATTTCATGGATTTCAAATTTATGGCCTAAATTTCTTTTTAACAATTTTGACTAGGATGCATAGTCCATATTTGCCATACAATTCTAAGCATTTAAGCTTAGAATTGGTTCTAGGTCTTCATCTTAATTCACTAATCATTTTGATTACTATTCACCATACTAGTCAACCAAAATGTTGACCTTTTTATACTTAATGGATATATTAATTCTAATTACACCAAGATCCCATATTTTGAGTTTTACATTTACTAGTATTAATTGCCAATTGCAATTTAAAGTCCCCTAGATGCATTTCTAATTTCAAGTTTTGGTGTCACTATTCACCTCATTGGTCAACAAAAATGTTGACTTTTGCATAGACAATAGGTACATTGGTTTTAACACTCCCGATGTACCACATTTTGCATTTAAAACTTGTTGGAATCAATTACCAAATCCATTTCCAAGCTTATTTCAAGTTTTCATGTCACTATTCACTTCATTAGTCAACTAAAATGTTGACTTTTGCATAGAAAATATGTACATTGACTTTGGCACTTCCAACATACTACATTTTTCATTTAAAACTTGTTGGTTTTGGTCACTTTCTCAAAGCTTAGGTCATTTTGGCAAAAATTGCCAATTTTCGGTTTTGGTGCTCCGAAGTTGCACTGTTTCATTGGTCGATTTACTGTTGGAATTTGACAAAAATTCCTTCATAGAAAATGTTCCTTATTTTGTCTAGTTGAATTTCTTTTTTTGAATCACTCCATTTGGAGTTTTGTAGCTCAAGTTATGGCCAAAATAAGTTTATTATTCACGTGTACTATTCCTGCTGAAATTTTGGGTTTTGGTAGATTTTGGTCCAACTTTGGTCAGTAATTTGACCAAGTTAAGTTCATAATTTGATCTAACTTTCTTCATATGAAATGTTCTACCATACCTTAGGTTTCCATCGGTTCAAGAATCGCCTAAATCCGAGTTTTCTAGAGAGAATTATAGCCATCCAAACATTACTGCTCAAATGAAAATTCTGGAAATCTCAGTACAGTAAACTTCACTTTGCTCAATGATTTGATTAGGTTATGGTCATAATTTGGGGTAGGTTTCTTCATGAAAGTTGTTTTTCTATGTCTTAACTTATTGCTGTAAAAATTTCAGATCAATTGACCATTTTTACAGTGAGTTATGGCCAAATGAACAGTTACTGTTCATTTAGTCATTCTGCAGGGGCTGTTTGCAGGGTATCCGGATTGGGGCCAACTTTTGGTCCTCTTGCTTTGGTCTTTTGGGCATGGTTTCTTCAGCAAAAATGTGCCATTATAAGCCTAGTTTCATGTCCAATTGGCCAAACACCAATTGGACCAACACAGCCCAAGCTATGGCAGTCCAAGTGGACTGAAATTTCATCACCTCTTTGCACTCACAAGGCAGCATGCTCCTTCACTTTGCCATGCTACATTTCAGTCCAATTTATGGCCAACTTACATAAAATGGTCACTAATTGACCATTAAAATGTTCTCTAACAATTTCCCAAGCTAAATCCAAGTTTCACTCCCAAACCCTAGCTCATTTTCAAGGATTACACCAATTACCTTAGTTAGCACACCAATTCATCATACATATATATATATACCTTAAACATCATCTTTAGTCCACTCTAAGTCCATCAAAAACACTTAATCTTGTTCCTCCCTAGGGCTGCCAAAATTCATTGTATACATACACATAAATTCCATTCATTTAATTCACAAATTCTTGCTTATTTTAGGTCTCTAATCATGGAAAGAGAAAGATGTATGCATAATAGGCACTAACCTCTTTAATGGCAGAATTTTCCAAGATTAAACTTCACTTTCCTTCACTTTCTAGGCTGCCAAACACTTCCCCAAGAGGTATGGACAAGTTTTAATGAAAGGTGTCTAGCGTTTAGTAGTGAAAATTCATGGGAAATGGAGGAAATGAAAGAAAATTTTCATGGAGGGAGGAAGAAGAGAAACTCACGTTTTTGGCTGAAGAGAAGGCAGCTGGTATTTTAATTCCTTTGGCCATGTTTATCTCTTTTATTTGTTAATTAATAGGTTGTTTAAATATGATTGGTTAGAACTTTTAAATGACATCATAAAGATGTCATAATGGGCCTTTTTCCTC
This sequence comes from Hevea brasiliensis, assembly GCF_030052815.1. Classification (NCBI taxonomy): domain Eukaryota; kingdom Viridiplantae; phylum Streptophyta; class Magnoliopsida; order Malpighiales; family Euphorbiaceae; genus Hevea; species Hevea brasiliensis. Next base: position 52,969,802 of record NC_079497.1, on the reverse strand, counting down.
ATTTTCTTTTCCTTTCTTCACTACTCATTTTCAATTTAATTTCTAGTAATGTTTATTCATATTTTGTGTCATATTAATTATTTACTCAACTGGACAAGTCGGCCAAAAATCACCTCTGAAGGCAAAATGACCAAAATGCCCTCCGTTTGGCTGAACGGGTCAAAATTGTCTGTACCGATTGAAAAATTTTTCTAGGTATTTTCTTGGCATTCTAATGCCATAGGAACCTCAATGACCTTTCTCTGAGGTCCCAAAAATTATTTTATAATTTTTCCCCTGGGTCTAGGGCTCCTCGTTGCGAGAACCGCAACTTCCCTCTGGTTACCCATCGCTAGGGCACCGGCTCGTTTAACTTGTTTGTATTTTATTTCTAAAATTTTTACTAAATTTTTCTTATCAATATTTGAGTTAATTATGATTCTCGAATTTAGTTTAAATATTTTTCCGAACGTTCTAGCTGTCCGGACCGACACCGGTCACCGGAACAGTAGAATGTACGGAGTTGTTACTGGGAGGGTATTACATTAACGCTAAATTATAATCATTTTGGGTGAATTAAATGTGAATTGAGATTAGTTAGTGGAAGTAATTGAAGAAATGAAAATTTTAACTTAGGACAGAATTTTGCACACTGAATTCAGTGTGTTTGGAAGCCCATAACTTGAGCTACACAACTCCAATTGGTGTGAAACCAATTGAAACGAAACTTAATACATAGGGTTAGAATTTTTATAAGATACCCTGCCCAGAAAATGACCCTAAGCTATCCAAAATGAGCCTTGAACTTAGAGACAAAATTCTGGATCCTACAGAATTTGACCATATAAACAGTAAACTTTGCATGGCCATAACTCTCTCTAGAAAACTCCGATTTAGGCGATTCTTGAACCGATGGAAACCTAAGACATAGTCGAACATTTCATATGGAGAACTAGAGGCCAAATTATGGACTTAACCCAATCAAATTCCTGAGCAAATTTGAATCACTGAATCTGCAAAATTGCAAATTTACCATATGAACAGTAAAATTTGCATAGCCATAACTCTCACTAGAAAACTTCGATTTAGGCGATTCTTAAACCAATGGAAACCTAAGACATAGTAGAACATTTTGTATGAAGAACAGTAGACCAAATTATGGACTTTACTTGAACCAAAATGCTGAATGAAATTGGATCGATAAATCTGCCAGAACTGAATCTGCAGCATGAACAGTGACGTGAATAGTAATTGTGTTTTGAGCATAACTTGAGCTACACAGCTTCGAATTAGGCGATTCAAAAAGGAAAATAAAGTTAAGACCTAGATGAACAATTTTCATGAAGAACACCTTAACAAATTATGATTGAAACTAGTTAGAAATTGGGTTCAAAGATTGGGACACCAAGTTTTCCAAAACCAAAATTTTCTAAAATTTGCAAAGCTAACTTGGGATGCATTAGACATGCATGTAACGAGTTTTTGGCAGCAATTAAGATTGGTATTGAGGTATTTTATTTGTGTATTTTCAGTAGAAAAAGAAGTTGGAACAGGCAAGGAATAGTGAGTAAAGAGAAAGGAGAGCAATGAAGGTTTGTGCACAACTAACCTTTTTCTTTGTTTTAGCTTCGTAAATTGATTTGAATGAGTTTATTTGAATGAGTTTGATTTGGAATGAGTTTATTTTGAATGATGTATGGTTTTCTCTTGTATTTGAGAAATTTGTGTGTTGCCACCCCTTTTATGGGTTTTATGATGATTTGAATATGTTGTTGTTTTACAAACGTGATTATTGATTTAGAAACTCTTGAAATTTTTTTTGAAACCACAGTTAGCATGACAGTCCCTTCGGAACTCCCCAGTAGTAACGGCTACTTGGGGTTTTATAATTGATATTGATTATATCTCCCATTAATAACGGTTAGTGGGGTAAGACTACATGAGTACTCATTAGCTAGCTAGCCCTTCCCTCATTAATAATGGTTAGTGAGGTTGAGATTGCTTTGTCGTGGTGTATAACATGGCACTGATCGTGAAATTTTGTGTCATGGCCTGAACTGTGTTTTGATGTTGGCAACACTAATGCTTTGTGAATTTTGATTTATGGAGTGTGATTTCTCTTTTGAAATATTTTTCCAATAAATGGCTCTTATGGACTTAGAACTAATGTGAAGTTTTAATGCTTAAGAAAAATGTGATTTATTATGCTTTTGTAACACCCTAGGCAAATCCCACATTGACAAAACGCGGGAGAGATGCTAGGTTTATAAGTTGATGGTTCGTAACCCCTATTGACACGTTTTAAAACCGTGAGGGCTTCGGCCCAGAGCGGACAATATCACTAGTGGGCCGGGCCGTTACATTTGTGGTATCAGAGCCGCTCCGCGTGCAACCTTGAACGATGGTGGGGCAAACCTCAGCGAGGACGTTGAGTCCCATAAGGGGGGTGGATTGTAACACCCTAGGTAAATCCCACATCGACAAAACACGGGAGAGATGCTGGGTTTATAAGTTGATGGTTCGTAACCCCTATTGACGCGTTTTAAAACCGTGAGGGTTTCGGGCCAAAGCGGACAATATCACTAGTGGGCCGGGCCATTACATTTGTGGTATCAGAGCTACTTCACGTGCAACCTTGGGCGATGGTGGGGCAAACCTCAACGAGGACGCTGAGTCCCATAAGGGGGGTGGATTGTAACACCCTAGGCAAATCCCACATCGGTAAAACACGGGAGAGATGCTGGGTTTATAAGTTGGTGGTTCATAACTCCTATTGACGCGTTTTAAAACCATGAGGATTTCGGCCCAGAGCGGACAATATCACTAGTGGGCCGGGCCATTACAGCTTTGACAAATTGTGTTTTACCTTAAGTTTTAAAGTTATTAGTTGTGCACCACTGATTGATATACTCAGCGATAGCTTCTTTATGCTGTCGCAGGTAAGGGAAAGGAGAAGGCTGCCGAGTGAGAGACTTGGAAGTAGCATTTTGGTATTGATTGTGGGTATTTAGATTAGGTTTACCCTTGTGATTCCTTTGGATGTATTTTGTACCTATATGTATAGATGAACGGACATTGAGCAGTTTGTATTAAAAAGTACTGGATTATTAAAGTATTTTGCATTTGTAACTATTTGTATTTTATTTTGAGACTTATAAAAATGTAACTTTTGCAATATTTAGTATATCATTATTTCCAATGAATGTTTACATGGAATTTTAACTATTCTCATGTAGTTTTCCGCAAAAGAATTGATAAGATAAAAAGTTATGATTTATTTTAAAATCCTTTGTAGCATAACTAATGGGTTATCGATAGGTGGAGTTCGGCAATTCATTAGGTATGCTACGGGAACATGTCATGCCTTACCAGGGATAAGGTGTGACAGAGCTGGACAAGATTCATAATGTGTTCCATGCGTCGATGCTCAGGAGATACAGATCAGATCCTTCACATGTCACTTTAGCAGAAGAGATAATTGTGCAACCTGATCTGACATATGAAGAAGAACCAATCAAAATCTTGGCACAGGAAGTAAAAGAGCTCAGAAATAAGAGAATTTCATTAGTGAAAGTCCTATGGAGACACCATAACACAGAAGAGGCAACATGGGAGAGCGAGGAGACAATGAGGTAGCAGTTCCCTTAGTTATTCACATCAGGTAAATTTTGAGGACAAAATTTTAATTTAGAGGGAAAGAATTGTAACGCCCTCTCTGTAAGTAGTCTGTACGTTCTACTATTCCGATGACTAACGTCTGTTCGGACAGCCAAAATGTTTGGAACTACACTTAAACTAGAGTGAGGAAGCATAAAATGATGGAATAAGTGATAAGAAAAATTAAGAGAAAATAAAGTAAATGAAATGCAACTAGGTTAAATGAGCCGAGGTTCCGGCGATAGGTAACCGTACTAAGAAGTCATTGCGTAGATAGTTGATGACCCCAGACCCGTGAGGAAATAATTTAGTTTACTAAGGTATAAATGACATTAAGATTGTCACAGAAAATTTAGGGAAATTTAGTTAATTGGTACGGATGAAAATAAAAATGAAATAGACAGTATAAAAATTAGAGGAACCATCGGGTCAAGGATTTAGTCTGTATTACCGAAAAAGTTTGACTATAACCCGAAGGTGGGCATTTTGGTCATTTGGCACCTAGAGTTGACTTTTGACCTAAATGTCTATTAAATTGAGTGTCATTAAAATTTTGAAAGTCCCATGAAAACATGAAGCTATATGTAAAGTAATTAAAGGAATATAAAGGGAATTATTAGAAATGTTAAAACTTTAATTATTATAATTAATAAATAAAATTATAGTGGGGGTATAAATAGGCATAAATAGGTATAAATAGTTCGGTAATTCATTAGGTATGCTACGGGAATATGTCATGCCTTACCAGGGATAAGGTGTGACAGAGCTGGATAAGATTCATAATGTGTTCTATGTGTCGATGCTCAGGAGATACAGATCAGATCCTTCACATGTTACTTCAGTAGAAGAGATAATTGTGCAACTTGATCCGACATATGAAGAAGAACCAATCAAAATCTTGGCTCAAGAAGTAAAAGAGCTCAGAAATAAGAGAATTTCATTGGTGAAAGTCCTATGGAGACACCACAACATAGAAGAGGCAACATGGGAGAGCGAGGAGACGATGAGGCAACAGTTCCCTTAGCTATTCACATTAGGTAAATTTCGAGGACGAAATTTTTATTTAGAAGGGAAGAATTATAACGCCCTCTCTGTAAGTAGTCCATACGTTCTACTATTCTGACGACTAACGTCTGTTCGGATAGCTAAAATGTCTGGAACTACACTTAAACTAGAGTGAGAAAGCATAAAATGATGGAATAAGTGATAAGAAAAATTAAGAGAAAATAAAGTAAATGAAATGCAACTAGGTTAAATGAGCCGAGGTTCCGGCGATGGGTGACCATACGAAGAAGTCATTGCATAGATAGTTGACGACCCCAGACCCGTGAGGAAATAATTTAGTTTACTAAGGTATAAATGACATTAAAATTGTCACAGAAAATTTAGGGAAATTTAGTTAATCAGTACGGATGAAAATAAAAATGAAATAGACAGTATAAAAATTAAAGGAACCATTGGGTCAGGGATTTAGTCTGTATTACTGAAAAAGTTTGACTATAACCTGAAGAGGGGCATTTTGGTCATTTGGCACCTAGAGTTGACTTTTGACCTAAATGTCTATTAAAATGAGTGACACTAAAATTTTGAAAGTCCCATGAAAACATGAAACTATATATAAAGTAATTAAAGGAACATAAAGGGAATTATTAGAAATGTTAAAACTTTAATTATTATAATTAATAAATAAAATTATAGTGGGGGTATAAGTAGGCATAAGGTGACAAAAACTCACCCACTCAACTTCATCTTCTTCATTTCATCTCACCATGGGCGAACCAATGCTCCCTTTCTTCCTCCATAAATTCTCTTCTTCCAAGCTTTAAATCTCTTCCATTCTCAACATAAAACTCTAAGTCCACTTCACAAAAATTTGTCCCCACACCTTGAGAAGTCTATAGGCAGCTAAGGAAAGAATAAATAAGAAATTTTTCACAAGTTTAAGAAGTAGCCATTAAAGGTTAGTGCATGTTTTCTCTTCCTTCCTTAGTTAAATCTTGAATTGAGGTGGAAATGAGTGAGTATAACATGAAATTGAAAGCAAATGATAAGAAACTTTGGAACCTTCATTTCCATAGCCTTAGTATCTTTAAGGGTTTGGTGAATTCTAGACTATAATCATGATTAATGATGTTGATTATGTAACACCCCTATATTCGGTAGTGCATTCTACTATTTCGGTGACCAGTGTCTGTCCGAACAGCTAGGATGCTCGGAACTACACTTACATGTTATTGAGGAGATATGAAATAATGAAATACAATAGAGGAAAATGCAAAAAAAAAAATGTGACTAAGTTAAACGAGCCAAACCCGTAACAATGGGTGACCGCACCGGGAAGTTACGGCGAGAACCGTTGATGTAACACCCTCCCTGTAGCAATTTCATACATTCTACTGTTCCGGTGATCGGTGTCGGTCCGGACAGCTAGAATGTCTGGAAAAATATTTAAACTAAAGTGAAGAACTATAATTAACTCAAATATTAATAAGAAAAATTTAGGAAAAATTTTAGAAATAAAATACAACCAAGTTAACTGAGCCGGTGCCCTAGCGATGGGTAACCTAGTGAGAAGTTGCGGTTCTCGCAACTAGGAGCCCTAGACCTGGGGGAAAAATTATAAAATAATTTTTGGGACTCCAGAGAAGGGTTATTGAGGTTCTTATGGCATTAGAATGCCAAAAAAATACTTAGAAAAATTTTTCAATCGGTACAAACAATTTTGGCCCGTTAAGCCAAACGGAGGGCATTTTGGTCATTTCGCCTTCAGAGGTGATTTTTGGCTGACTTGTCCAGTTAATTAAATAATTATTATGACATAAAATGTGAATAAATATTTCTAAAAATTGAATTGAAAATGAGTAGAAAAGAAAAGAAAAAAAATGAATTAAATGGGAATTTATGACATCACATGATGTCATTAGTGTGCCTTCACCCAACCCAATGTTGACACATGGCATAAACTAACTTAAAAGAGGTCAAATGGGCTGGAAAATGGAGAAAATCAGACTTCTCTTTCTTTTTTCTTCCTCTTGCCGTGAACCATTTCACCATAACCACCATTAACAAACTTCTAAACCTCTATTTCCCTAGCTTTCTTCCACTAAAAACCCTAATTGCCAACACAAAAATTCATTCTATCATCTTGGTGATTCTTGTGAGAGCAAAAAGAAAAGGAAACCAAGACTTTGAGCAAGTGGGAAATTCACTCCCTAAGAGGTTAGTGACCTAAACCTTGAATTTCACTTTAATTACATGTTTAAGAACTATAAATATGTGTAAATGACAAAGAAATTTGATGAAACACCATTGGTATGTTAACCCTAAATTTTGGCAGCCATAGCTAGGGTAATATGGTGATGATTTTTGGGGAGTTAACATGCTAGTATGGCTGCCCTTAATGTGTATCTTATAAGTGAATTGATAAATGCAATGATAATGCATGGTTTTGAAATGTTGAGTTAGGGTTTGGGTTGAAGAATGAGACTTTGATCTTGTGATGATGGGAGTAGGTTTTAATAGTCAATTAGTGACCAATTGGTTTGGTTTGAATAAAAAATGAAGTGAATTGGGTTGTGGGATTTGAGGTTGGAGTGGCTGCCTTATGTGACCTGCAGGTTTGGATGTGAGTCCAGCCTGTTTAGACTGCCATAACTTAAATTGTAGAGGTTCAATTGGTGTTTGGCCAATTGTACATGAAACTAGACACAAAATGGCACAACTTTGGTGAAGAAACCATGCCTATAAAACCAAACCAAGTGGACCAAAAACTTGCTCAAATCCGGGTGACCTGCAGGCTGTTTCTGCAGAATGACCAAATGAACAGTGATTGTTCATTTGGCTATAACTCAACGTAGAAAGGTCCAATTGACCTGAAATTTTACCAGCAACAAGCTGAGATATAGACCAACAACTTTCATGAAGAACCCTATCCCAAATTATGACCAAAACCTATCCAACAATTGAGTTGCAGTCACTGTTTACTACACTATAGATATAGTCAGCCCCGAAAATTTTAAATCCGGCGATTTATGGTTTTTGGACCATAACTTGAGCTACAAAACTCAAAATGGAGTGATTCAAAAAAGGAAATTCAACTAGACAAAATAAGGAACAACTTTTATGTTGATCATTTTTCCAAATTCTCACTGCAACTGTAACTAATGGAATAGAAAATCCAAAGCTTGAAAACTGAAAATTCTGTCCAATTCACATTAAGCTTAGAGATGGTATTGGCAACCAATACCAACAAGTTTAAAATGAAAAATGTGGTATGTTGATGATATTTAAACTAATTTACCTATTTCCAATGCAAAAGTCAACATTTTGGTTGACCAATGAAATGAATAGTAATCATAAAAATTCAATTTCAAAGAATTACATAAATAAAAAGTGTTAAATGCCCTAGTAGACCTAATGTGATTGGTTTGGATAGGTTGGCATGCCAATAGGGTTCTGTTAGCAGTACTGCATATGGCTTCATGCCATTCTGTATTTCATGGCTTCCCATGCCATTCTGTGACATAATAGCCTTTGGCTATGATATTGAGAAATTGTTGAGAATATATTGGAGGTTGATTGAGAATAATGTGATGATATTATTTGAAGTGTTTTTAACAGGTTCAGAAGAACTGTTTTTCCGATTTATAGCTGGCACTCTGCCGGATTTTCTATAAAATTTGCGAAAAAATTTAGATTTATCAAAAATTATAAATAAATAAATTAAAAAGGATTAATTGAAATTGAAACATGAATTGGTGTTCTAACACACTGAGTGGCATAACTTGCTCGGCTACACTGTAGACGGGTAAGGGGTGTCACATTTAGTGGTATCAGAGCATCGGTTTAGGCATTTCTGGGTCTAGATAGAGTACATTCCATTGCATTGCATTTGTAAGTGTTGAGGTGATGCTGATGCAGATCTGTTGTTTTCTTATTTTGAATAGGTTATGGATCCTGCTTCGCAAAGAGCAGTTGATAAAGAGGTGGAGAGTCATGCTCCACCAAGGGTTGAGTTTAAAGGTGGGAGAATCGCTCCACCAAAGTGAGGCACCTGCTCAACCTCAGTTTGCTCTATTCCAGCAAATGACCGAGTTCTACCGGCAAATGATGGGGGCAATTCCACCACTACAACCACAACCACAACCTCCACCAGCACCACAGAAGTCCCATTTGGAGAAATTGCGAAAACATGGGGCTGTAGACTTCTTTGGAAAGAGGGAGGATGATCCCATGGCTACAGAAAATTGGTTGGACAGAACCATCAGAGTACTGAAACAGCTAAACTGCACCCCCAAGCAGAACCTGGTGGGTGCTGTGTCCCTACTTCAAGATGATGCATATCAGTGGTGGGACACAGTAACCAGTGAGGTGCAACCTGAACGGATCACCTGGGAATTCTTCCTCATAGAGTTCAGGAAGAAATATATTAGTAAAGTGTATTTAGAAGAGCGAAGAAGGGAATTCATCAGTTTGAGACAGAGACAGTTGTCAGTGGCTGAGTATGAGCGTGACTTTGTTAGACTGAGCTAGTATGGGAGGGAGATAGTCCCTACCGAGGCAAAGAGGTGCAGACGGTTTGAGGAAGGGCTCAATGACAACATCAAAGTCATGATCACAGCACTGGAGATCACGGATTTTTCTAAACTGGTGGATGCTGCATCAAAAGTGGAAAGGGTTAGAATCAATGAACAAAATAGAAGGGAAAGACAGCAGAAGAGGGGTTCGGGTCAGTCCAGTGCATATTCTGCTCCCAGTAAGAAGAGTAAGGGTCCTCCTGCTCAGAGTTCGGGACCACCACAGGGTCAGGGTCAGTCTCAGGGGCCCAGACCACAGTTCACACCTTGAAGAGGCCAGTCCACACCATCAATGGGCAGCTCTCTAGGGACGGTGTTTAGGGGACCAGCCCCTGCATCTTCTGCCTGTCAGTACTGTCAGAAGTGGCATAAAGGGGAGTGTTGGCGAGTGACCGGTGCATACTTACGGTGTGGATCGATAGAACACTAGATCAAGAATTGTCCGAAAAGGACTACTACTATTGCTCCAACACAAACTGATAGACCTACTCGTGCACCACAAAGAGGTAGGAAGCCTGGTAAACCTGAGGTAGCTGGTCCATCACTGAGGCCTACATCCGAGTCAACTGAGAGGCCAGACACTAGAATACCAGCCAAGGCTTATGCTATCAGAGCTTAAGAGGAGCAAGATGCCCCGGATGTCATCAGGGGTACGTTTTCCCTCTACAACACTTTTGTACATGCATTGGTGGATCTAGGATCCACTCATTCCTACATTTGCATCAAACTACCCATAGAGAGGGGAGTTCCAGTAGAGGAGAGTGATCAAGACATTCTAGTCACAAATCCACTAGCCCACAGTGTGATAGTGAATAAGGTGTATAAAGGTTGCCCGTTGAGGAATCAGGGGTATGAATTCTCGGCAGACCTAATTGAATTGCCCTTCCACGAGTTTGACGTGATTTTGGGAATGTACTGGTTGTCACGTCATCAGGCAATAGTTGATTGTAAATTGAAGAGAATTTCTCTGAAAACTTCTGAGGGTAATGAGATCATTGTTGTGGGTGAAAGGATAGATTTCCTATCCAATGTTATCTCAGCTACAGTTGCAAGAAGAATGATGAGAAAAGGCTGTGAAGCTTACCTAGCACACCTGGTTGATACTAGGCAAGCTAAGCCAAACCTGAATGATATACCCACAGTAAGAGACTTCCCAGATGTATTTCTTAAAGAGTTGCCTGGTTTACCACCAGAAAGGGAAGTCGAGTTTGCTATTGAGGTAATGCCGGGTACAACACCCATTTCCATTGCTCCTTATAGGATGGCACCCACTGAATTGAGGGAGTTGAAAACTCAGTTGCAAGAGTTGCTTGATAAGGGGTTCATACGCCCCAGTCTGTCACCATGGGGAGCTCCGGTGCTGTTTGTGAAGAAAAAGGATGGAACTTTGAGATTGTGTATCGATTACCGGCAGTTGAATAAAGTAACTGTGAAGAATAAATATCCATTGCCCAGAATTGACGATCTGTTTAATCAGTTGAAGGGAGTCAGTGTATTTTCAAAAATTGACCTCAGATCAGGGTATCATCAGTTGAGGGTAAAGGATGCAGATGTGTCAAAAACTGCATTCAGAACCCGGTATGGGCACTATGAATTTCTAGTGATGCCGTTTGGGTTAACAAATGCACCAGCAGCATTTATGGACCTTATGAACCGTATCTTCCATCCATACTTAGATCGGTTTGTAGTGGTATTTATTGATGATATTCTGGTGTATTCCAAGACCAGGGAAGAACATGATGAACATTTGAGGATTGTTCTGCAAACCCTGCGAGAAAAGAAGCTGTATGCTAAGTTGTCCAAGTGTGACTTCTGGATGAGTGAAATCTCTTTCCTTGGACACATAGTATCAGCAGAGGGGATTAGAGTGGATCCCAAAAAGATAGAAGCAGTGATGGAATGGAAGCCTCCCAGAAATACAACTGAGGTCAGAAGTTTCTTGGGGCTAGCTGGGTATTACAGAAGATTTGTGAAGGGATTTTCCTTAATAGCTGCTCCAATGACCAAGTTGTTACACAAGAATGTCAGATTTAACTGGAATGACAAATGTCAGGCTAGTTTTGAGAGGTTAAAGGCTATATTGACGGAGGCACCAGTGTTAACACAGCCAGTGTCGGGAAAGGACTTTGTGGTCTACAGTGATGCCTCACATAATGGGCTAGGGTGTGTATTGATGCAAGAGGGGAAAGTGGTCGCCTATGCTTCCAGGCAGTTAAGGCCACATGAATAGAACTACCCTACTCATGACCTGGAGTTAGCAGCGATTATCTTCGTGATCGAAGATATGGAGGCATTATTTATATGGTGAAAAATGCTACATCTATACAGACCACAAGAGTCTAAAATATTTGCCAACCCAGAAGGAGCTCAATCTTAGACAGAGGCGATGGATTGAGTTCCTAAAGGACTATGATTGTGTGATAGATTATCATCCTGGGAAGGCAAATGTAGTTGCTGATGCTTTTAGCAGGAAGTCCATCACAGCTTTAAGATCACTCAATGCCTGTCTATCCTTAGCTCAAGATGGAGCTATTTTGGCTGAGTTGCAAGTGAGGCCAACCCTACTACAGCAAATACAAGATAGTCAGAAGGCAGATGAAAAACTAATGGCAATTATGGCTAAAATTCCTGAGGGGAAGGAAACTGAATATGAGGTGAAAGCAGATGGGTGTCTATACTACAGAGGAAGAGTGTGTGTACCAGATGATGGGGAACTGAAGACTAGTATTCTGAAAGAAGCACACACGAGTGTTTATGCTATGCATCCTGGGAGCACAAAAATGTATAATGATTTGAAGCCTCATTATTGGTGGCCTGGTATGAAGAGGGATATAGCTGACTATGTGACTAAATTCTTGACATGTCAGCAAGTTAAGGCAGAACATCAAGTTCCATCGGGTTTGTTACAGCCTATAAACATACCTGAATGGAAATGGGACCGGGTCACTATGGATTTTGTTAGTGGTCTACCTCTCACCCAAAGGAAGCATGATGCGGTGTGATAGTGATGATTGACGGTCAAGACATTTTCTCGCCGATTAGGACTGACTACTCACTGGAGAAGCTAGCAAAATTGTATATCAGTGAGATAGTTAGGCTGCATGGAATCCCACTTTCCATCATATCTGACCGAGACCTAAGGTTTACATCGAGATTTTGGAAAAAGTTGCAAGAAGCCTTGGGCACACAACTCCGCTTTAGCACGGTTTTCCATCCTCAGACAGATGGGCAATCAGAAAGAGTAATCTAGGTAAACAACTGAAACCAATTGAACTAATGCAAATATTAAACTGAAATGATAATAATAACATGAAATATATGTCAGATCCTGGAGGATATGCTAAGGAGTTGTGTCATTGAGTTTGAGGGGAGTTGGGATAGATATCTCCCACTAGCAGAATTCGCATACAATAATAGCTACCAAGCTAGCATTCAAATGGCTCTGTATGAAGCACTGTATGGGAGGAAATGTAGAACTCCAGTGTGCTGGGCTGAATTGGGCGAAGACAAACTGGTAGGGCTAGACCTGGTGAAATAGACTGAGGAAAAAGTGAAAATAATCAAAGCCAATCTGAAGGTTGCCTCAGACAGACAGAAATCCTATGTCGACTTAAAGAGAAAAGAAATAGAGTATGCGGTTGGCGATAAAGTGTTTCTCAAAGTCTCACCGTGGAAGAAGGTACTGAGGTTTGGAAGAAAAGGTAAGTTAAGCCCTAGGTTCATCAGCCCATATGAAGTCATTGAACGTGTGGGTCCAGTGGCCTATAGGTTAGCTTTACCACCAGAGCTGGACAAGATCCACAATGTGTTCCACGTGTCTATGCTAAGAAGATACCGCTCAGATCCTTCACATGTCATCTCCATGGAAGAAATTGAAGTACAACCGGATTTGACATATGAAGAAGAACCCATACGGATCCTGGCTCGGGAAGTGAAAGAGTTGAGAAATAAACATATCCCACTGGTGAAAGTGCTTTGGAGGCACCACAACATTGAAGAGGAAACTTGGGAAAGTGAAGAGACGATGAGGCAACAGTTCCCTCAACTGTTTGCATTAGGTAAATTTCGAGGACGAAATTTAAATTAGAGGGGAAGAGTTGTAACACCCTCCCTGTAGCAATTTCATACATTCTACTGTTCCGGTGATCGGTGTCGATCTGGACAGCTAGAATGTCTGGAAAAATATTTAAACTAAAGTGAGGAACTATAATTAACTCAAATATTAATAAGAAAAAATTAGGAAAAATTTTAGAAATAAAATACAATCAAGTTAAATGAGATGGTGCCCTAGCGATGGGTAACCTAGTGAGAAGTTGCGGTTCTCGCAACTAGGAGCCCTAGACCCAGGGGAAAAATTATAAAATAATTTTTTGGACTCCAGAGAAGGGTTATTGAGGTTCTTATGGCATTAGAATGCCAAGAAAATACTTAGAAAAAATTTTCAATTGGTACAGACAATTTTGGCCCGTTAAGCCAAACGGAGGGTATTTTGGTCATTTCGCCTTCAGAGGTGATTTTTGGCTTACTTGTCCAGTTAAGTAAATAATTATTATGACATAAAATGTGAATAAATATTTCTAAAAATTGAATTGAAAATGAGTAGAAAAGAAAAGAAAAAAAAAATGAATTAAATGGGAATTTATGACATCACATGATGTCATTAGTGTGCCTTCACCCAACCCAATGTTGACACATGGCATAAACTAACTTAAAAGAGGTCAAATGGGCTGGAAAATGGAGAAAATCAGACTTCTCTTTCTTTTTTCTTCCTCTTGCCGTGAACCATTTCACCATAACCACCATTAACAAACTTCTAAACCTCCATTTCCCTAGCTTTCTTCCACTAAAAACCCTAATTACCAACACAAAAATTCATTCTATCATCTTGGTGATTCCTGTGGGAGCAAAAAGAAAAGGAAACCAAGACTTTGAGCAAGTGGGAAATTCACTCCCTAAGAGGTTAGTGACCTAAACCTTGAATTTCACTTTAATTACATGTTTAAGAACTATAAATGTGTAAATGACAAAGAAATTTGATGAAACACCATTGGTATGTTAACCCTAAATTTTGGCAGCCATGGCTAGGGTAATATGGTGATGATTTTTGGGGAGTTAACATGCTAGTATGGCTGCCCTTAATGTGTATCTTATAAGTGAATTGATAAATGCAATGATAATGCATGGTTTTGAAATGTTGAGTTAGGGTTTGGGTTGAAGAATGAGACTTTGATCTTGTGATGATGGGAGTAGGTTTTAATGGTCAATTAGTGACCATTTGGTTTGGTTTGAATAAAAAATAAAGTGAATTGGGCTGTGGGATTTGAGGTTGGAGTGGCTGCCTTATGTGTCCTGCAGGTTTGAATGTGAGTCCAGCCTATTTGGACTGCCATAACTTAAATTGTAGAGGTTCAATTGGTGTTTGGCCAATTGGACATGAAACTAGACACAAAATGGCACAACTTTGATGAAGAAACCATGCCCATAAAACCAAACCAAGTGAACTAAAAACTTGCTCAAATCCGGGTGACCTGCAGGCTGTTTCTGCAGAATGACCAAATGAATAGTGATTGTTCATTTGGCCATAACTCAATGTAGAAAGGTCCAATTAATCTGAAATTTTACCAACAACAAGCTGAGATATTGACCAACAACTTTCATGAAGAAACCTACCCCAAATTATGACCAGAACCTATCCAACAATTGAGTTGTAGTCACTGTTTACTGCACTGTAGATATGGTCAGCCCTAAAAATTTTCAATCCGGCCAGTTGTAGTTTTTGGACAATAACTTGAGCTACAAAGCTCAAAATGGAGTGATTCAAAAAAGGAAATTCAACTAGACAAAATAAGGAACAACTTTTATGTTGATCATTTTTCCAAATTCCCACTGCAACAGTAACTAATGGAATAGTAAAACCAAAGCTTAAAAACTGAAAATTCTGTCCGATTCACATTAAGCTTAGAGATGGTATTGGCAACCAATACCAACAAGTTTAAAATGCAAAATGTGGTATGTTGATGATATTTAAATTAATTTACCTATTGTCAATGCAAAATTCAACATTTTGATTGAGCAATGAAATGAATATAATCATAAAAATTCAATTTCAAAGAATTACATAAATAAAAAGTGTTAAATGCCCTAGTAGGCCTAATGTGATTGGTTTGGATAGGTTGGCATGCCAATAGGGGTTACATTAGCGATCGCATATGGCTTCATGCCATTCTGTATTTCATGGCTTCCTATGCCATTCTGTGACATAATAGCCTTTGGCTATGATATTGAGAAATTGTTGAGAATATATTGGAGGTTGATTGAGAATAATGTGATGATATTATTGGAAATGTTTTTAACAGGTTCAGAAGAACTGTTTTTCCAATTTATAGCCGGCACTCTGCCGAATTTTCTATAAAATTTGTGAAAAAATTTAGATTTATCAAAAATTATAAATAAATAAATTAAAAAGGATTAATTGAAATTGAAACATGAATTGGTGTTCCGACACACTGAGTGGCATAACTTGCTTGGCTACACTGTAGATGGGTAAGGGGTGTCACAGTTGACTAGCCCTGGACCATGGGGAACCCTGGAAAATATTTTTAAGACTTAAATAAACATCTATTGACGTATAAATGACATAATAATTTCAAAGAAAAATTAATTAATTAGTACAAAGAAAAATAAAAAATCGAGAAACTGATAAAAATCAGTGTTACCGAAAAATCGGGAATATAACCCGAGGAGGGGCATTTTGGTCAATTGACACCTAGAGTTGACTTTTGACCTAAATTTTTATGAAAAATTAGTAGTGTTAAATTTTGAAAATGCCATAAAAATTAGAAGTCAAATATATAGAATAAATAATGAGAAATTAGGGAAAATATGGGAGATTAATTTGAATTATGAAAATTTGGATTATTAAAATATTAATATGGGTTAGTGGGGCACTAAGGGAGAATATATGGACAAACGTGAACAAGTCCACTATCTCATTTTCTATTCTTCTTCATCTTTCTTCACTAAGCCGAATTGGAAATCCCTCCCAAAACTCCATTGCCGTCCATGTGTGGAGTTTCATCCACTCAAGATCAAGCCATCCAAACATCAAGTCTTCTTCATTAAAGTTGGAGTACACACCTTGGGCAGCAAATTGGGAGCAAAAAGGGAGATTTGAAGAAGATTTAACAAGCTTAAAAGATAGGTAAGTGCTTGTTTTCCATTTTTGCTTCATTAAAGTTTGTGTCGGTGTTGTGGTGAATTGATTTGTTGAAGAAATTGAAGGAATTGATGAGTTATGGGGATGTTCCATTTTGGCAGCCATGATTGCCGAAAAAACTTGATGTATTTTCACTTGTATTTGATGGGTAATGAGGTTAATTAAAGTGCTTAAATGTATAAGAGCTTGATTATCATGTGTATATATGAATTATGCATTAAAAGTGAGGTTAGGAAGTCAATATGGGAGATTGAAGTATATGTGTAAATTGGGCAGCCTTGTGATGCATGGTAGAGTGTTAATTCATGAAATAGTTTAGTGAATTATGGTACCAAGGATGGCAGAATGTATATGTAAATATTGGTGGGAAATTAGATGTGTTAATGGGAGGTATTCATGTGTAGGTATTATTGAAATTGAACTTTAAAATTCTGAGTTATAATTGATGTATTGTGAATTGTTATATTCTGCCCAAGTTTACCTAAATGTGATGTGTTGAGTGGTTATGGTTTAGTACCAATTCAGAATTTGGTAGAGAAGTGGACTTATTAAAAGGTTAATGTGTATGTGGATTGGTGTTTGAGAGACATGTAAAAGGGCAGTATGTGTTTTAAGCTATAAATGGACTTGTGTGACTCCAATTGGTATGAGGCCAATTGGAGGTGAAACTAAGCACAAAATGTGCCAACTTTCATGTTGGAAGCCTACCTAAATTCTGTCCGGAAAGTGACATGAAGATTGACCAAATCCGGATTGGTGACTTTGCAAACCTGAAAATTGACCAATTGAATAATAGTCAGTATTTTGGCCATAACTCACTGAAAACAGGTCTAAATGACCTAAAATTTTTACCATGGAAAGCTTAGACATAGAGCAAAAACTCTTATGAAGATACCAAAGCCCAGAAATGACCAAAACCAAGTCAAAATGCTTGCACAAGTTGGGTTACAAAAACTGGCTGAATTGACTTTGACCTAAAAATGACCTAAGCTTTGCAATATAAGTGCAACTTGACCAGCATTAGTAAAATGACCATAACTTGGTCCATAGAACTCCAAATGAATGAAATCAGTCCCAAAATTTTAATAAGACATAGATCTACAATATTGGTAATTTGACCAAAACCCAAAAATCAAGGGAACTAGGTCAATTAACTTGATTAAGTTGGCACACTAAATCTGGAATTAGCACATTTGACCATAAAATCCAGAAAATTCAAACAAGCATATCTCCCACCAGAAGTGTCCAATTTAAATGAGCCATACCAATATGGAAAGCTAAGAAAGAGACCTAAAACATTGTTTTAGACAACTTCCTCAAATTATAAATGTATAAGGTCAGAATTTAAGGTCAAAGCCATTGACCTAATTGAGGACCATGCCAATATAGGACCTTTGAGTCCAAGTTAAAAATTTATCTATAAAGAATTCTATAAGGCTTGAAAGATGGTAAGCAAAATTTTTTGTTGTCCCTAAGGCATAGGGCAACAATACTTATGAAGAATGCTAGATCTCAATGTGATTACAAACAGTCCAAATAAATTAGTAAATTCAGAACCGAAAATGCCTAAAAAGGAAACTAAAACTTAGATTTGACCTAGTTATGGTTAATTGACCATAACTTGAGCTATACAACTCCAAATGGAGTGATTCAAAAAGGAAATTAAAGAAGACACAATGAGAAACAATTTAATGAAGAGAAATCTATTAAATTTACACTATAGCTTGATCCAATGACCTTAAACAATGGCCATGAAATCTAAAAAATGGCAATAAAATGCAATAAGCTTTAAATTAAAATTGGTAACATATACCAACACTTAAAGACTATAAAATACAACAAATTGGGAACATTAAAATTAATTCACCTAGTGTGTATTAATGGTCAACATTGTAGGTTGACTAATAAAATGAATTGAAGGGAATAGTACTAAGAAAATTTAGATATTGGATCTTATTATTAGAAACAAGTTAACTGAGTACTGAAACACTTTAAATTGTGTATTTCAATTGAAAAGAATATTGAGAAGCATAAAGAACATTGAATCAAGGCCTAGAGGTGACTCAAATCAGGTCTGTACATAATTCTTTTTATATTCACTACTTTTACTAGAAAATTTATTTGGAGAAATGAGTTGAGTTTATGACTTGGGAAAATTTATTTGAGAAAAGTTTATTGCCTATTTTAGAAATGGAAATTTGAAAATGAGGTTTGTTTGATTGTTGCCTGAATTACAATTGAACATTGTAGTTTTAAATTGTGTTTGTGCACAATAACTTTAAATTATCATTTTCCCATTGAAAACTTGATTAGTATGCATTGTGTTAATTATGGGTTTCAATAACTACTGTGTTGCCACTTTGTGAATGGAAAATTGACTTTGAAAATTGATTGTGTTTTGCATGAAATATTTGAATAATATGATTTGAAATTGTTTTTTATTCACACTTGGCATGGCAGTCCCTTACTCTGTTCCTCCTCCACTTGTGGGGTTGAGTTTGATATTTGATTATTTTCCTCCCTCTCTGGCTTGCTAGTCTGAGGTGAGTTTGGATGAGTACTCATTAGCTAGATAGCCACCTCCCTCATTGATTTCGATTAGTGGGGTGAGTTTACCTTATTATGGTGTACAACACGGCATGTTCAAAAAATTTGTGTCATGACCTAAGTTGTGTTATTGATTGGCAACACTGTGTTATTAAATTATTTGATCAAATTTGTATTATACGAGCTTTGAAAATTGTGACATGAAATTGTGAATCATTTGAATTGTGAATTGTCAATAAATGTTTTATATACCGCATTTTAAATTTTTATTATGCACAACTGAGTAAATTTTACTCAGCGATAGCTTTTTCATTACTGTCGTAGGTAGACAGACAGATAAAGCAGCAAAGTAGGCTGCTTGTAACTTCACTTTGGGATTTTGCCAGGTATATTGAGTATACTACTTCCTTGTAAATATTATTGTAATGTATGTGAACTGTATGTATATATTTTACTTGGTCTTGAGCAATTGTAAAATAAAGTTGTAAATTATTTTGGCCTATAAAAATGTTGTACTATAATTTTTTTATCTCAGCTTTGAAATACTTAGTCATTTTGCATTCTATTTTTGAAACTACTGAAAGTGATATTAAATTGAGTTTGAATTATGTTTGAGAAAATTGATTTCTGTTGAGCCATATTGGAGTTTGGGACTGAAACAAATATATTAGAAGTATTTTCTACAGGTTTTTGAAGAACTATTTTGCTCAAAATACAGACGGCACTCTGTCGAAATTTTTATAAAATTTGTGGCTATTTCAGACCTAATGTGTGATTTAACATCGATTAAAAAGTTTTAACATTTTCAAAAGTGCTCACCACTTTAAAAAGAAGTAAGAAATTTTTTAAAATCCCTTGTAGTGTATTTAATGGGTTACCGGTGGGTGAAGTACGGTAATTCATTAGGTGTACTATGGGATCATGTTACATCTTGCAGAGGTGTAGGGTGTGATAGATTAAGGAAGTTACATGTACTAGAATTTGATTACATGTGTATGTTTGTGATTGATAATTTGAGTTAGGGTTTTGACCTAACTATTGGAGATTTTGTGTAATTGCTAGAATTTGACTTTTTTGAGATGAGTTGATGATGTTTAGAAGTGCCATGAATGCCAATTTGTAGTTTGGGAGTTGGAGGAAATGAAATTTGGAAGTATACATTGCTTTGCAGGCTTGGGACCTTATAATCCAGTGTATATTTTGAGCCATGACTGAAATTGTGTTGCTCCAATTGGCATGAGGCTAATTGGAGGTGACACTAGACCCAAATTGCTCCATTTTCCATGAAGAAACCATGCCCAAATTCTGTCCATAACTTGACCTAATTTCTATCCCAATCTGGCTGACCATACCATGAACCCAGAAAAATGACCAAATGAACAGTACACAGTCATTTGGTCATAACTCCCTCTAGACTAATCCAAATGACCTGAATTTTGTACCATTGGAAAGCTTAGAAATAGTCCTATAACTTTCATGGGGGACAAAGACCCCAAAAATGTCTCTAACCAAACCAAATTGTTGGCCTTAGTTAAGTTACAAAATTGTCTAGAAGCATATTTTCCAAAAATTGCTAGATAGAGGCTCACCTGGCCAGTTTTGGAAAAAAGGTCATAACATGGTCTACAAAAACCCAAATGTAATGAGATCAATGGCAAAATTTCCACAAGACATAAGTATACAATATTGGTATTTTGACCAAAATCCAAAAATCAAGAGAACTAGGCCAATTGGCTAGATCAATTTAGTATGCAAATTCTGGAAATTGCCTAAGTGACTACTTGACCCAATAATAGTCTTTTAGTCAAATCTCTCACTAGAAAAATCCAATTGGGATGAGCCATATTGTTCTAGAAACTTAAGAAATAGGGCTCCAACTTTGTTTTAGACACTTTCCTCAAATTATGAATGTAAGAACCCTAAATGTTGAGTCAAATTCACTGACCTGAATTGGAATCATATTGGCATAGGGTACATGAGTTCAGGCTAGTAATTTAGCTATAGGTAATTCTACAAAACTTGAAAAAATGCAATCCAAAATTCTAAGTGACCATAATACATAAGGCATCAAATTCTATGAAGAATACTAAGCCTAAATGTAACACCCCTATATTAAACAGTCTAGGCATTCTATTGTTCTGGTGATCAGTGTCTGTCCGGACAATCAAGATGTCTAGACATATGTCTATATCACCTAGAAAAGCCCTGAATAAAAATTAATAGTGATTACTGGAAGTTTAAATACAGACTAGAAAAATAGAACATATAAAGTTAAATGAGCCGAGGGTCACAGCGATGGGTGACTGTACTGGGAAGTAACTGCGAGGTCAATTGTAACCTTAATTTCGTATGGGACATTATGACACCGTGGTCCTAAGGACTATTGCGAACCTAGTGGAAATGTGAAAATCACAGAAAATGGTTGATAAGTAGGTCAAATAATTAGGTCAGGGCTCTGAAAGAAATACCGAATTATATGCAAATCAGATCAGACCGGCGAGGGACAAATTGGTCAATTCACCCCTAAAGGTGACTCCTGACCTAACTGTCCAATAAAATCGAAGAAATGAAAATTTCAAAATATAGGATTAAATTAAAGAAGTGTAGAAAGAGATTATTCTCATTGATTTCAATTAATCTGTACATGGGTATATATATACAATTGATTCCTATAATTGTGTTCTACTAATTAGGAAGAAATCCTAAATAAAAAATCCTAAATAGGAATACAGAATACAAAATATACAAAGAAATAATATAGTGATTGACTTTCCATAACATAGTGATTGAATTTCCATAAGAATCCCCCTCAAGTTGGAGCATAGATGTTAATCATGCCCAACTTGTTACAAATGTAGTCAATCCTAGCTCCATTCAGAGCTTTTGTGAAAATATCTCCTAACTACTCTCCTGTTTTGATGTGTTATGTTGAGATGATCGGTTGTTGAATCTTTTCATGAATAAAGTGACAATCAATCTCAATATGTTTGGTCCGCTCATGAAACACCAGATTAGAAGCAATATGAAGAGCAGCTTGATTATCACACCACAATTTCGCTGGCAGGGAGGTCTTAAAATCTGTCTCATATAGTAATTGAAGTATCCATATTACCTCACATACTGATTGTGCCATGGCTCTGTATTCAGATTCAGCACTAGATCGAGAAACTACACTCTGCTTCTTGCTTCTCCAAGACACCAAATTTCCTCCAATAAAAATGAAATATCCAGGTTGACCTCCTGTCAACCTTAGATCCAGCCCAGTCGGCATCTGAAAAACATTCAACATTTAAATGCCCATGATTACCATATAGCAAACCTCTTCCTGGAGTGCCCTTTAGATAACACAAGACTTGTTCCAAGGCTTCCCAATGAGCAATAGTTGGGGAAGACATAAATTGACTTACCACACTAACGGCATAAGCAATGTCAGGACGAGTGACTGTAAGGTAGTTTAATTTTCCTACCAATCTCCTGTATCTCTCTGGATCTTCAAACAACTCACTATCCCCTGCTAACAGTTGTAAAGTTGGAGTCATTGGTGCGCTACAAGGCTTAGCACCTAATTTTCCTGTCTCTGTTAATAGATCGAGGACATATTTTCTTTGAGACAAGAAAATACCCTTCTTACTTCTCATAACTTCGATACCCAAGAAATACTTTAACAATCCCAAGTCTTTGGTCCAAAGGCGAGTTTGGAGGAAGGTTTTAAGAGATGAAATACCTGCAGAGTCACTCCCAGTGATGACAATGTCATCCACATAGACTACCAAGAGAATTAGACCAGCCTTAGATTGCCTATAAAATACTGAGTGATCACACTTACTCTTTTACATACCAAATTCCTGTACTGCTTCACTGAATCTCCCAAACCATGCCCTAGGACTTTGTTTCAAGCCATAAAGAGACTTCTGAAGCCTACAAACTTTACCCAACTCCCCTTGAGCAATAAACCCATGTGGTTGCTCCATATACACCTCCTCCTGAAGATCACCATAAAGGAAAGCATTCTTGATAACCAATTAATGCATCGGCCAATCATATGTAGCTGCTAAAGAGATAAACAAGCGAATAGAAGTAAGTTTAGCTACAGGAGAAAAAGTATCAGAGTAATCAACCCCATATGTCTGAGCATATCCTTTTGCTACAAGGTGTGCTTTTAACCTAGCCACAGAACCATCAGGATTTACCTTTACTGTAAATACCCATTTGCAACCAATAACTTTCTTACCAGTGGGCAAAGGCAATAGTTCCTATGTACCATTAGCATCTAAAGCCTCCATTTCCTCTTTCACAGCATCACACCAGCCAGGATGAGACAGTGCCTCATCAACAGTATTAGGGATAGGAACAGAGTCTAAAGAAGTAACAAAACACTGAGAACAAGAAGACAATTGATTATAAGAAACAAAAGAAGAGATAGGGTAAGTACATGAACGTTTACCTTTACGAAGAGCAATGGGTAAGTCTAGATCAGAATCATGATCAGTATGAGGTACAGGATCTCCCAACGAAGTAGCTAGTGGAGGATCTGAGTCAGGAATCTCCAATCTCCTGGAATAAATATGAACAATGGGAGGTCGAGTAGGTCTAGAGACAGAAGGAACAGGCTGTGGGAGAGGACTAGACATTGGTTGGACAGTATATATTAAGAGATCATCCTCGTCCCCCCTGAATCTCATACACAGATGATGGAGGAAAAAATGGAGTGGACTCAAAAAATGTGACATCTGCAGAAACAAGATAATGATTAAGAGTAGGAGAGAAACAATGGTACCCTTTTTGGAGCCGAGAATACCCAAGGAAGACACATTTGAGAGATTATGGATCCAATTTAGTAACCTGTGTATGAACATCACGCACAAAGCAGGTACAACAAAAAATATGGGGTTCAATAGGGAACAAAGATTTTGTAGGAAATAAAATAGTATAAGGAATATCCCCATTAGGGACATAAGACAGCATACGATTGATAAAAAAACATGCCGTAGAAACTGCATCCGCCCAAAAGTGTTTAGGTACTTTCATCTAAAAAAGAAGAGCACGAGTTACCTCAAGAAGATGACGATTTTTTCTTTCGGCCATGCCATTTTGGGATGGGGTATCCACACAGGAAGACTGATGAAGAATGCCATTTTGTGTCATATAAGGCTGAAATTATGTTGAAAAGTATTTTTTGGCATTGTCACTTCTTAATATGCGCACAGAAATATTAAATTGAGTTTTGATTTCATTACAAAAGGCACAAAAGATAGAAAATAACTCAGAACGATTCTTCATTAAATATAACCAGGTAACACGAGAGTAATCATCAATAAAAGTAACAAAATAATGAAATCCAGTTTTAGATGTAACAGAACAAGGACCCCAAACATCAGAATGAACTAACTCAAAAGGGGATGAAGCCCGTTTATTAACTCTAGACACAGAAGGCAAACGATGATGTTTTGCAAACTGACAGACTCACATTCTAGTACTGATAAAGACTGAAATTGAGGACACAGCTTCTTCATGGTAGACAAAGAAGGATGACCCAATCTACAATGAGCTTCAAGAGTTGTTAAGGTACTGGAGCAAACAAGCGACCGCGGTACATGATTTTCCAGAATGTAGAGACCACTTGACTCGCGTCCTCTACCAATAATCTGCTTCGTCATAAGATCCTGAAACAAACACTGGTCAGGAAAAAAGGAAACATAACAATTTAAGGTACGAGTAAGTTTACTAATAGAAAGTAGATTAAAAGAGAATTTTGGTAGACACAAAATAGAAGACAAAGAAATTGAAGAAGTCGAGTTCGCTGTTCCAGAACCCATGACACAAGAAGTAGAACCATCAGCTAAAGTAACAGTAGAGGAAGTGAGATTAGACTGAAAAGCATATAGAAGACTAGAATTACCTATCATGTGATCTGTCGCACTAGAATTAATAACCCATTTGGATGAAGAAGACATAAGGCATGTAGTGAATTTACCTGACTCAGTGATCGTAGTGACAGGGGAACTGGTAGGTTTTAGAGATGCCTGATACTGGGAAAATTGTGCAAAATCCTCTGCAGATACCAAAATAGTTTTCTCAGAGGAAGATACTGTAGAATTCTCTGCTGCCATATTTGCCATCTATGATCGCTGATTTTTTCTTTGAAGTTACGGACAATTATATTTTGTATGGCCAGGCTCATGGCAATAATAACAAATGACTCCTCTTGAGTCCTGATTAGAACTAGCCTCTCCATTACGCTGATTACTTCTGTTGCTTGTAATTCCTCCTCTACTTCCTCTTCTATTACCCTGTTGTCCATTTAGATTACGGCTAATAAGAGCACTACTGGCAGGCTATGAAGATTGAGTACTCTCTATACGAAGGACACGTGTGAACGTTTCATGCAAAGAGGAAATCTCAGAACTGGAGAGAATCTGAGATTTAGCAGTCTTATATTCTGAAGGAAGGCCTGCAAGAAAACTCATAACAACGATTGCTCCGTTGGGCTCTTGAACTTTCACATCAGGACTAAAAGGCAACAATACATTAAGTTCCTCATATACCCGTTGAAAATCCATAAAATAAGCCGTGAGAGACTTATCCTCTTTCTCAGCACGGTAGAATGCCTTACAAACATCATAAATACGGGAGATATTCCCTTTACCAGAATACAGAAAATCTAAGTAATCCATCAATTCCTTAATAAATTCACAGTGATTAATTAAACTAATTACCTCACTATGAATCGAGTTCCGAAGCTGCAAAAACGACCGGGCATCCTCCCTTAGCCAAGTTTGTCGTGTATCATCAGTGGGTGGATCTTTAGTAAGGTGATTATCCTTATCAATGCTACACAAATAGACCCCAACAGTCTTACTCCACTCCAGGTAATTCGAACCATTAAGTTTGTGTTTCGTGATCTTAGTCATCACCAAAATCACATCAGAAATAACATTCTTATTGTCTGCCATTTGTTGAGACAAAGAAACTAACCGAAACTCTAATCCAAAGTGCTTATAGCAGCAAAATACCCAAAATCATAAATCAAGCAAATACCGAAATAGGATTTGAGAGCCAAACCTTAGAAGTCCTTTAATGGTATACTGGATCAGGCAATAGCACACAGTGGTGGAATGAGGGGGTTGAGGCAATGCCAGCTATGTTGATCGGGATTGAAATGGCCGGTCAGCGGCCAAGGTCTCTCCTTAGCTGGGTAGTGAGAACAAATAGTCACCCTAAATTGATGACCTGCTCTGATACCATGTAGAAAGAGATGATTCTCATTGATTTCAATTAATCTGTACATGGGTATATATATACAATTGATTCCTATAATTGTGTTCTACTAATTAGGAAGAAATCCTAAATAAGAAATCCTAAATAGGAATACAGAATACAAAATATACAGAGAAATAATATAGTGATTGACTTTCCATAACAAGAAGAATAGAAAAATAAAGAAAAAAATAAAAAGAATGAAAAATTGAATTATTACATCACTTTAGTGACATCATATATGATGTCAAAATAAAATTTTAATTACCCTAATTTTTGACCAAGTCAAAAATTTAACTTTAATAACACATAAAAACAAAAGAAAAAAAAATTACACTCATCTTCCCTCTCCCAACCAGCCGGCCAAACCCTTCCCCCACTCCCACCTCCATTGATCCTCCATTAAAGCTTGATTGCAAGCTTTTAAAACCCATAAGTTAACCCTAAAATTCCTAAATTTCTCCCATAAAACTTACTTTAGCAAGTAGACAGGAAGAATTGAAGAAAGAAAGAGGAAGAAAAGTGAAGGAAATGGAGAATTGAATTTCAAAGAGAAAGATTAGTGATGAAACTTGAAATTTTTAGTTGAATTCCTATGTTTCTAATTAATTTAACTTAGAATTAAAGTGAAAATGCAAACAAAACAATTATGGGGGACTAATGGTAAATTTCGATCAGCCTATAGGGAGGTAGAAATTTCTTGAGTTTGATGAAATTAAAGTGACAGAGAAGTTGAATTAAGTATGTAGATTAAGATTATGCACTTTAATTTCATTAGTTGCATGAATTACACAATTAGGGTTCTTGAGTTCTTGAAGTTAGAAGAAAAATTGGACGAAATGGTCAATTGATACAAATGACCTTAATTGAGGTTAGAAATGGTCAATTGTGACCAATTGTGATGTGTTTGAATGAATAGAAATGAAATGCAATTTGGATTTGTGAAGGGTCCCAATACGGCAGTTTGACCTAGGTCTCTTTCAGGGACCAAAACTGAAATTTTACCAACTCAATTGGTGTGAGGTCAATTGGGAATGAAAGTAGACACATAAAGACCCAATTTTCATCTAGAGACCATGCCTAAAAAATAACATTAAGATAGTGAACAATTAGGTTAAATCCGGGTATTGTGCACTGCCACTATACAGAAATGACCAAATGAATATTTGTTCATTTGGCCATAACTTGGTGTAGGAAGGTCCAAATGACTTGAATTTTATACCGATGGAAAGCTAAGACATAGCACTACAACTTTTGTGAAGAACACAAACCTAAATTCTGACCATAACCCATCCAAAAAGTGAGCTGTAATTAGCACACCAAAACTACCAAAACCAAGAAAGTGCCCAGAATTCTGGGTTTGAACTAATCTGGCCAGTCTTAGAAAAATGACCATATCTTGGGCTACAAAACTCAAAATGGAGTGATTCAAAGATGGAATTAAAGATAAGACAATAAGGAACAACGTTGATGAAGGACACTAAGCCAAATTTCCACTGTAGACAGACTAATGAAACAGTAAAAACAAGCAACTCAAAACTGAATAGGCTTTGAATTAAATTTGACAATCAATGCCAACAAAAATATGACTCAAAATGTGGTATGTGGGTGTAATTAAAATTAGCATATTTAATTAGCATGAAAAAGTCAATATTTTGACCAAATGATCAAATAAATAGTAACCACAATTACACTAAATATAAAGGACTCAGTTTTATGGAATAATTTAAGTGTACAAAACTTAATTATGAAATTTATTAATTAGAAATAAATTAAATAGATATTGAAACTCTAGTATGTGTTTTAGTGGGAAAGGAGCCTTCTAAGGAAGGAGGAGGAATTGAAACAAGACAAGCCTAGATAAGAGGTTTGTGCACAACTAACTCTTTTTGTTATTTTTCACTTCCAAATTGATTTGAATAAGTTTATTGTATGATTTATGATTTTTGTTGTGTTGAGAATTTTAACGTGTTGAATGAAATTGTATAAATTGAATATAAATTTTCTTATGCATTTAAGGATTTATTGCATGATTTTGAGAATTGTAAATTTTAAGTTTGATGTGTTGCCAACCTTGAGCATGAATTAATAATGATTAAATATGTTAATGGTTTGTAAACACTTTTGTAAATAGAAGTTGTTTTGAATATGATTTGAAACCATAGTTGACATGGCAATATGTTTTATATTCTCATTAGCTTGTCTAGTGAGATATCTCCTCCACTAGATGGAGTGAGTTCCTTCCTCTATAGCTTGCCAGCTGGGGAAGAGTTTGGATGAGTACTCATATATACTAGCTAGTATTTGTTCCTCCCTTTTAGCCTCGGTTATTGGGAGAGTTTAAAATGTCATGGTGTACAACACGATATCTATTATGAATTTTGTGTCATGAGTCCAACTGTGTGAATTGTTGGCAATGCCCATTAAATTATGCATAATTTGATAATTTGTGGTTGAAATAAATAATTTGTTAGTGATTCAAAAATATTGTATTGTTTCATAATTTAAAAGAAATATAGATAAATAGTTACTATTTGATCAAAATGTTATTCAAATGAATAATTTGCAAGATTGAAAATATTGATTTTTGGATATCATGAATTTTGAAGAATTTAGAAATTTTAAATTTTTATTTCTTATGAGTTGTCAAAGCATAATTTGTATCAAGTTTTAAATTATTAGTTTATGCACCATTAAGTTCACCACTCAGCGATAGCTTTGTATGCTGTTGCAGGTGAAAGAAAAAAATAGACCAGCTGAGTGAGAGTACTGGAAGACATAGTGAGACTATCTTTGTGTATATCATAGGTGTACCCTTGTACATTAGATTTTGATGTAATTTTGTAATTATATGTATGTAATTTCATTTGAGCAGTTGCATCAACTCTTTTGTAATATTATTTTTGGAATGTAATCAAATACAAATTATTATAATATTATCTTGAGATTTTATGTACTTATAAAGTTTTGTACTATTAAATTTGTAATACTCTCATGAATGTAAATATTAATTTTGTTACTTTAATGGAATGTTTCAATGTTTGATTTAATTCAAACTGTGTATTGAGTTGCTTGTGTTGATTTGTGAAATGAAATTGAATAATGGAGTTGTAGTTGAGAAAATATATTGGGAGTGTTTTTCTTTTCAGGTTTTAAAGAACTGCTTTCTCAAAATACAAACGGTACTCTACTAAAATTTTTGTAAAAATTGTGGAGATTTTAAATAAAAAAAATTGATTTATGTTTGGACTTCAAATAAAGGTTTTTAATATTTGAAAAAAATTACCCACCAATTTAAAAATGAACGAAAATTATTTTAAAATTCCTTGTAGTATATTTAATGGGTTACCGGAAGGTGAAGTTCTGTAGTTCATTAAGTGTACTACAGGATCATGTTATGCCTTATGGAGAGGTAAGGTGTGACACTAAAAGTGGCTGCAACCTGTTCAATTAAATTAATAAAGTGTAACTCCAAAATCTGCCTAGCTAAGGATCCAGAATTAGGAAATGAACTAGTTATGGTTATTTGACCATAAATTGAGTTCTAGAAATCCAAATGATATGATTCAAAAAGGGAAAACAAAGACAAGATATAGAGAAACAAATTCAATGAAGGAAGTATGGCCAAACAATGGCCACAAATTTATCAAATTGATAGGTAAGGTTAAGACATTAAAATTAAACTTAAAGAAAGATTCATAAGACAAATTATTTTATGGTAGGGTTTTAACCCAAAAATGTTGCTAAATACTAGATTACATGAAATAGGTATGTGGGACCCACTTTCCCACTATAAATTGACGTGAAGTTTCTATTAGTAGTATACCATAGAGCATATCATTTAGTATGTATCTTGTACTTATTTTATTAATAAAAGGCAATTCTACTTTTCCATTTACATGATATATTTATGTGTAATAGAAAAGGTCCATTGATATTTTCTTATAAATTCTATTCTTAAGTTGTTAAGAATATGAGTAACAGTATTTCTAGCACAAAGTATCATAAATTGGTTCACAATCGAGGATACTTCACACAGGACATGACTTATCCAGAAAGATTGTATTCATGTTTGTTGCCAAGGTATTTATATGAGATATAAATAAGATGGAATGGTGAGTCTCATGCCATATAACAAACATGATAGGCACTTATACATGATAAGTAGGCCGAACCAGTGACGCATATGACAAGCACATGGAGTTTACTCTTGTCAATGCATTGTCATATATCATATCAGTGCATATAATCTTTAGACTTGAGATAACACAGTTATCTTGTATATAGGTGGTTTGAGTTTGATGCTGCTTTCATACTTGTCCTGTGTATGGGTATATGGGCATGTGTTGGCTCCTACTTGTAATATATGGAGATAAGTGTTGATCAAGATGGAATCTGTTACCCTAAGTAAATAGGGATAAAATCCTATGTTCATTTAATTGTTCTTGATGTTTCAAGTTCCTGGCCAGGACAGACAGATTTAGTCAGAAAAGATTTTCTGACAAGAAAATCTAATTAATCAAGAACTGGAATTAAAAGAGAATATAATATTCATAACAAATGGGGTTTGACATAAACCATGACTTCAGCTCGAATTGAAATTTTGTAACAGAGAGATTCTAGTACATGGTAACATGTGATTAAAGGTTCATTTAAGGTATTCTTTGTTACTAATTGGGTGGCCATGGCAAATGTAGATCCTAATACATATTAAAAGTGTTTTAATATGCGATTGAGCATTGAAATTAATTAGGCACATAATGGATGTGGCATGATGCATGAAACCTTAGAAGAAAATTTTTAAATTCAATGCTCTAATCTAACAATTTACATGCTTCCACTCCTTCAATTTCTAATAAGAAATTAATAAACCTAGGCTTATGTATATAGTTTGGATCAATTAGTATACCAATTAGGGACTACAGATAGTAGTATTGCCTACATGAATAATCATTGACCGACAAAATATGTCTGATATGATTGTTCTATAGGCTATATGCCTGCCCATTGGCCATTGTGCCTAATTTAATTTCTGGCTTTAATACCCTTCCCGCTAGCCTTGTGCCTGACATGACAGTTGTATATAGGATAGACATATGGATGTTTAACCAGTATCCTCCCGTGTATCCAGCCTTTATAGTCTGTTATAGGTTACTTAGGTACTGATATGATTTTAAAGAGACTGAAAATGAAATAAATGTACATATAAGATTTTGATAAATAAATTAATTTCAAAGTTAAATAAATTTGTAAAAGACTTAGAATTTATGAAATTTACCTAGAATAATTATTTTTAATTATTTAGTTACTTTTCTTTAAAGCTATGCACTGCTAAGCAATTCGCTTAGTGCGTTGGTTTTCCATCACGTAGGTACTGGAGACCAGACACAGTCGTAGTAGTAGTGCCCTGATAGAGACTGACCACATCTGATAGTGTCTGCTAGTCACCTCAGCAGTATTTATTTTGATAGGATCCATGTTGTTAGATTTTGCATTTTGTTTATGTACATAAGTAGATACAGTTTAACTCATTTTAAACATTGTAAATAAATTGTAATTATATTTTGGATTGTGAATAAAGCTTGTGAACTTTTGTATATAAATTTCCATATGAATGAATGAATGAAAAATATATTTTCTTGAAGTTATATGAGCATAAATGATACGATATGACATATGAAAATATGAGATAGATATGAAATTATTTTTAACAGGTAAATATTAGAACCTGCCAGATGCTAATAAAATAGAGGAGGCTCTGCCTGAGTCTCCACAGAAATAAATTTTGATAAAAAATAATTTTCACATGTTTTCTATGAAGTTTAAAATTAACAATGGATAAGACAAGATATGATAGGGTACTCCAGCATCGAATGTGGCATGCTTTACTCGGCTACACTGTAGACGGGTAAAGGGCATCACACATATTGTATTTGTATTGATGTGATACATGAGTATGTGAGTGCTCCAAATTATTCTTTATGCGAGTGTTGTTGAAATTATTGAAATTGCTAATCTATGCTGCATTTCATCTTTAGAGATGCATTAGTACTAGATAGTCATAGAAATTGTATGTAAAATCAGTATCTTACTCTCTGAGTCGAATGTTCACTCTTGTTCATCTTATTTTTCCAGGCTACAGGAGGAGGTTTTTTACAGAATAACCTACTTCCTTTCTTGCAGGTTTATTTGCAGTTATTTATTTGTACCATGTTTTTTCCCTCTGCATGTGTTGCAATAGTATGGACCTTATTAGGAATTATGTTAATTTACATTCTTGATATTAATAAATCAAGATTTTTATGATATTTAAATAATTTATAAATGATGGTATTAAGGTTGAGCTAAGCTCCCCTGGCTTTAGTGTATGATAGTTATCGGGTAAGGATGACCCAAATAAAAATATTTTATTTTATTTGCATATTGGGCCTCAATTTTGGGCCTCGGTTATATATTTGGGATTAGTAAGGCTTACTATGGGCCTTGGGGGCATTACACCAGCTCAGGTCCTAGTATCAGTCTGGCCCATAATTTGGGTCATGACAATATTGGTATCAGGGCTTAGGCTCCAGATTCATGAAAAGTGTATGTCTAGGGATTTAAAAAGGGGTCTTATTAGGAGGTGACATGTGGAGTATAGGTTCCTGTTTCATCTTCTTCTGTAACTCCTTGGTTCTATCTTCTATGTTATATCTGAGGTAGTGTAAGAGTGCTTCAGTTAGTGTCTTGATTTTCATAGAGTACATAGAGATGTGAAATAGAGTTAGCAGACATGTTGAGGTCTGCCATAGGAATACGTACTTCAAAGAATGCTGTATTTTTGTCAATATGGGGCTAATGATGTGCCTATCTAGTGCAAGGTACAAGTATTTAAAGGTGAGTTATAACAGCATAGCTGCCCTAGATGAGAGTGAGGGCACCACTATTAGTAGTCATTGGTGGATGGCCCAGTCAGAGTAAATGTATAGTATTAGTGAGTTCAAAAGAGACAAGAGGATTGGGAAATCTAGTATATGGGATGCACCAAAGTAACTATACAATGTTCTCGATGTTTATACTGTAAGCTGCAGATTGCAGTACCGATATGGAATTATTGTGTAGAGCTGCGTGCTTCCTCGTGGTGCACCATGATGAGAGTATTTGCAAACAAACTCTGTTTTGATACAGTTATGTCAAGATAGAGTTCTATTTCTGTAGAGGAGTTAGGAAAACTCCTAGTTAGGGTTTAAAACCCTTGAGCTAGAATATCAAAGGTCGCAGTTGGGTGATAATTTGTAACACCCTCATATTAGGCAGTTCCATATATTCTACTGTTCTAGTGACTAATGTCTGTTCGGATAGCTAGAATGTCGAGAACATAATTAAATTATAGAGAGAAGTCATAAATTAAATTAATAAAGATCAAATGAGGTTGGATGAAAATAAGAAAAATGAAGCACAATCGGTTAAATAAGCCTAAGTTCTGAAGATGGGTGACCTACATGAGAAGTGACTGTAAGATCAGTTGCTATCCTAGATTCGTTTGAAACTCTATAGAATCCTTAATCAAGGATTAATTTAGACATTATTAGGAATTTGAAAATCAAAGAAATGAAAAAGGACGAAGTACAACTAAGTGAATCAAAACCTAAGGACTCATTGGGTATTATGGAAAAAAGATGGACTATAACTCGATGAGGGGCATTTTGCTCAATTCATTATAAGAGTTGACTTTTAACCTAAATGTCCATTAAAATGAGTGAGATTAAAATATTGAAATAGAATTAAAATTATGAAGATGTGTATGGAAAATTAAATGGGACATGGAAGGGATTAAATAAATTGTATTAAAAAAAATAATAATAATAATTAAAGTTATAATTTAAATTATTTAAATTTGGTGGATAACTACCTCTATAAGAAGACAAAAGAAAAACTTAAAATCACAAAAATCATCTCCTTCCTCTCTCCCATGGCCAGCACTCCCTCTCTCACTATCCTTCCTCCATTTTCAACTTTCCTAGCTCTTTAAACCTTGAATTTCCCCTCAAATTTTCATGACCAAATACTAGAAAACCTCTAATTAGACCTTGATTTAAAGATTGGGAGCAAGAAGAGTAAGTGATCTTGAAGAAATAAGAAGTTTAAAGAATCTCCACTAGAGGTAAGCTTTCTTTTAGCTTAAATTGTTATGTAATTTATTGAATTAAGTCTAGTTATGGGGAAATTGCATGAGAAAACATGAAAATAATGTATGAAATGAGGGGCTTGAACTTCAGTCAACATGGGAGAGATGGGGTTTTGATGTGTTTAATGAAATTGAACTTGAATTCAAGCTTGTGTAGAGGTGTTTACATGATTTACATGTTGAGTTTGCATGAACTTGCATGAATTTTGAAGATAGAAAATTAGGGTTTTGGAGAAATTAGGGTTTTAGTGATATAAAGTGCAATTATGGTTTTGATACCAAATTTAGGTCATTGATGTGCAATTAATGTGATTTGGTGTTGATTTGATGAAAAGAATTAATAAAATAGTAGGGTGCTAATATGCTAGAATCTGGACAGTTTATGTCCAGTGCCCTTAAATCCTCATAAATTGAGCTATGCAACTCCAATTGGTGTGAAACTAACGAGAGATGAAACCTAAAACTTAATGCTAAATTTTTCATGAAGAGAGCCTGCCCAGAAAATGAACATAGGATACCTCAAATTAGGCTAGAATCTGGTTTACCAATTTTGGACTTGGAGAAAATAATCATATGAATAGTACTTATTCAATTAAACATAACTCATATTAGGAAACTCCAAATTAGGTGTTTCTTGAACCAATGAAAGCCTGAGACATAGGAGAACAATTCTTATGAAGACTATGAAACCAAATTATGAACCAAACTTAATCAAATTGCTAGATAAAATTAGTTTAGCAAATCTACCCTGATTCTGAACTGAACCTATAAAATGTGAAGGATTAGGCATCTGACCAGTTTTTGCAAAATTGCCATAACATAAGCTACTCGATAGCAAATTAAGTGATTCAAAAGCCAAAATATCCATAAGACATAGTACTAAAAGCTTCATATTTGGACCTAAACCCAGTTCATAAGGCAAAGTAGGGGAAATGTTGGGGTAAGTCAAGAATGCCAAATCTGTAATTCCTGCAATTCAACAAAATTGCCTTGTAACCTCTGAATAGTTAACAGACCATAGCTTCCTTTATATAACTTAAATTGAAGTGATTCAAATTGATTTGGAAACCTAAGACAAAGACCTAAAATATTGTTTTAGAGACTAAGGCCAAATTATGAGCTTAAGATGCCTGGATATAGAATGCAATTTTAAGGTACAAATCTAGAAAACCTGGAATTTTAGGATATGACACGTAGAATAGTGTCTAATATTTTGGCCATAACTTGAGCTATAGAACTTCAAACTAAGTGATTTAAATTGGAAATTAAACCTAACACATAAAGAAACAATTTACATGAAGATTACTTTAGCAAATAAGGACCAGAATTAGGTTAAATTAGGTTCTACAATGAGGCTTCAAACCTATCTAGAACCCAAAATTCATTTAACTTCCATAGTTAACTTAGGGATTCATTAGGAATTTCTTTGATTAGCTATTGGTGATGATTGGGATAAGTATTGAGATACTTCAATTGTGTGTTTTCAGTAGAAAAAGAGCCTTCCATGGAAAGGAAAAGTTGAGCTAAGCCAAGAGAAGTATAAAAAGGTTTGTACACAACTAGCTTTTGCCTTTGTTTTTAAATTTGTAATTGATTTGAATGAGCTTTATATAAATGAGTTATGCTTTTTCTTGATATTTGAGAACTTTAAATTGTTGAATTGACTTTGTATGATTTAAATATGATTTCTTTTATGCATTTAAGAATTTATTGCATTATTTCGAGGATTGTGAATTGTGAAATGATTTTATATTATGGAAAGGCGGATGTTGGCCCTTAATTTCATTGTAGCAAGGGGGTGGGCTGGTTTTGAATGTATTTTGAAGTGCTTTTGAGAACTTGAATGTGTTGCCAACCATGTATATAAATTTGTAACAAATAAATGTATTTATTGATTTGTAAAATTTTTTTGTTGAATGGAAACTATTTTGAATATGTTTTGAAACCACAGATGACATGGCAATTTGATTTGTATTCCTTATTAGCATGTCTAGTAAGATGACTTAGATTTGTTTCTCCTCCACTTGTGGGGTTGAGTTTCCCTCTCTGGCTTGCCAGTTGAGGAAGACTTGGATGGGTATTCATATA
Organism: Hevea brasiliensis; assembly: GCF_030052815.1. Lineage (NCBI taxonomy): Eukaryota > Viridiplantae > Streptophyta > Magnoliopsida > Malpighiales > Euphorbiaceae > Hevea > Hevea brasiliensis. The sequence continues at coordinate 52,933,315 of NC_079497.1, read as the reverse complement.
TGCTAGCTAGATTTTGTGTTCCCATTTAGCTTTTGGTTATTGGGATGACTTGGCTTTGTTGTGGTGTACAACATGGCATTGATCAGAAATTTTGTATCATGATCTAATTATGTGAAATGTTGGCAACAGTCTTAAATTGTGATTACTTGATAAACATGGGATTGAAGAATAAATGTTTTGTCAATGATTTCAAAATGTTATGATGATTTCATGGAAATGTGAACATTGCAAATACACCCTTGATTTATGAATGTTTGATAAAATGTTATTAAAACAAAGGATTTGCATGATTAAAAATGTTGACATTGGTTTTATAAATTATGGAAAAATTGAACAATTCAAATTCCTTATTATGATTTGATAAAGCATATTTTATATTGAGTTTTTAAATTATTAGTTGTGCACCACTGAGTTCACTACTCAGCGATAGCTTTGTATGCTATCGCAAGTGAAAGAAAAGATAGAACAGTTGAGTGAGCCTACTCGAAGCTGTGACTTGAAGTTGAGTTGGAGTTGTCTTCGGGTATATCATAGGTATACCCTTGTACATTAGGTTTTGATGTAATCATGTAGCTATATGTATGTAATTACATTCGAACAGTTGTACAGAAACTTTGTAATATTATTTTTGGGACTTTAATCAAATATAAATTGTTGTAATATTATTTCTTATGAGTTTGAACATTTGTAAATTTTGTAATACCAATTTTCTTAATTTCAGTGGATGTCAATTTGTAATAAAATGTTTTTTTTTTATTGTAAATATAAAAGCTTCATCCTTTTTGGTTCGTGGATGAAAGAAAAAAAATTTATGAATAATGATTTATTTAATTATGTTATATAATTGCCACAGGTGATTTTAACAGGTTTTAAAATTGTGATTTAATAAAATTACAGATGTAACCACGTGGATTTTCTACAAAATTTTAAAGATGCCTATTTATTTCTAAATAAGTTTTATGGGATGTACTTAAATTGAAAACACTTAAATAATTCTTTTACCACTACGTTTTAAAGACCTTTTAATCTTTTGAAAAGTGTATGCTACATTAGTGGAGATAGAAAATTAAGATCTGCCTATGGAGTTGAAATTAAGTCACTTCATTATAATTATCCACAATAGAGGCAAATTTAAGGGAGTAAGTGTTTCTCAAATCTATTCTTATAAAACAGGTTATTTGTGACCTATTAATGGCCTTATATAGAGGAATAATTAGTTGAGTCACCATGAAGGGAGGTGAAGCTCCAAACAGGCAGCTATTAGAACCCTTATGCCTTGAAAAAGGGTAATTGGTATGAAGGATTGGAGGAGTTCAGTTTTGTGCTTATTAAATTGTTGGTTATATTCCTAAGTTATCCCCTAAAATGTGTTTTAAAATAGAGTTTTGTTTTGCTTAAGGACAAGCAAGACTTTGAGTTTGGGGGTATTTGATACACTTGAATTGTATAGATGTTTTTAAGCATACTTTTATACTATCTCATGGCATTTAGGTAAGTAATCTCATGCATAGTAGTTAATTTTATTAGTTTTTGTAATCTCTATTGTCAAGATCTTAATTCCATATTTTCTACATCATTTCAGGTGTTTTGGTGAAGTCACAGAGCATAGGAGTGAAAAGGGAAGCTTGGAGGGATTAAAAGACTCAGAATTGTTGCTGATACAAAGTATATGGGTCATGTAAGTAAAGCCATAGACCTATGTAACTTTCTACCAAAAGAAAGCTAGAGAACCAATGGAGAAATAAAAGTACATGGGTCATGTAATTGGACCCGTGTAATCTATATGGATCCGTGTAAGTCTCTGCCGAGCACAAGCTTGAAGAACTTTCTGAGAACAAAAGTACACGGCCCGTGTAACCAGGCCTGTGTAGCCAACGCAGACCTGTGTAAGTCTCTGTGCCAATGCAAGACTCTGCAATTCCGCTCCAGTAAGTTACACAGCCCAGGGCCTTGTAGTGACACACGAGCCGTGTACTATGCGGTAGCCAGTTTTATAACTTGAATTCCCGCTCTTGTTTTTTTATTCAAATTAGACTCCTAAAGCTTTTTGGACTCAAAATGATCTAACCCTAGAGCAACCATTATAAATAGAAGCAGAAAACATCCAAAAGAGGGACCTTTTTATCTTTTGACAACACTTCTTAGGAGTTTTAAAGAGGATTCACCTCTGAAGTCTCACCAACCGTCTTGAGGAGAAGAATATCAGTATCAAGAGGAGTTTTCTAGCCGAAGTTCCACAAGATTAAAGCTGCCAACCCTCTTCGATTCTTTCATTCCATCTCCTTAAATGGATGTTTATCACTTTATTTGTCACACCTTGCCCCTCTGTAAGGCATAACATGATCCTGTAGAATACTTAATGAACTACCGAACTTCACCTACCGATAACTCATTAAGTACCCTACAATGGATTTTAAAACAATTTTCTTACATTTTGGAAGTGGTGAGCATTTTGATAAGAATTTAAAATCATTTATTCAAGTTTAAATACTAATAAAAAATTTTGTCCATTTTAATTTTATCGCAAATTTTATAAAAATTTTGACAGAGTTCCCTCTGTATTTTGAGAAACCAGTTCTTCAAAGACCTGTAAAAAGCACTTCCAAAAATATTTCACAACTCCCAACCTTCAATGACTCAATCATCTCAAAATATTTAATATTTCCATTCACAAAGCATAAAGCAGAAAATTCATATGAACAAATATTAAATTTACAGAAGAGAATCCAAAATAATATTGTTACAATTTATTTACAACTGCTCAACTTACATTGTTACAAATAACATTTCTATATTTACATCAAGATTATCTACAAGGGTATAAAATAATACCCGTACAAAATGGTCAGAGTAGTCCTCGATTCAACAAAGACTCACTCTTTGCTTTCCTTGCTCTTATCTGCGACAGCAAAATAAGCTATCGCTGAGTATAAAAATACTCAGTGGTGCACAATAAAAATTTAAAATGCAATAATTAAATCATTCATTGCCAAACACAATTCAAATGTTTCTCAAACACATTTCAACAATTATCAAAGTTCCTAATAACACCATTTTGTCAAATAATCTATTAAACACAGTTTAGTCAAATAATTTCATAAACACAGTGTTGCCAAAGTCATACACAACTTAAGCCATGACACAAAATTTCCGATCAATGCCGCGTTGTACACCATGACAAAGCAATCTCAACCCCATTAATGAAAATCAATGAGGGAGGTGGCTAGCTAGCTAATGAGTACTCATTCGATCTACAACCTCAACTGGCAAGTCAGAGAGGAAGGAAAATAAACGATCTCAACCCCATAAATGGAGAAGGAAATGTGATATTGTCATACTAAGTGTGAATCCAAAATCAATTTAAAACAATTATTTTCAATAATTTATAAGAGATCCCAAACAATTTTCAAAGTCATTTTTGTAGTCACAAAGTGGCAACACAATTCGTAAATAACACAGCGACTTCATAAAGTATAGCAATTCAAATTTTTAATTGGAAAACAATTACATAAATTTATTGTGCACAAACCTCAAGCGAGTCGTCCCTTAGCCTCGACTCGGTTCCTCGGGTTCCTTCCTGATATTCTTTTCAACTGAAACACACAATTTTACAATGTTTCAGTACTAGAACTTAACATAAATCCAAAATAAATTTAGCTTCATAATTAACTAGCTCTAACGTGCTAAATTCGACGTTCTTTAAATTTTGTGTTTCGGGTTACTATTCATTGCACTATCTAAGTCAAATAGTTGACTTTCTAAGGCTTAATAGGTATGGGAATTCCAACTTCACCCACATACCACATTTTGGTCACTAAACTTGTTGGTTTTGGTCATTTTCTCAAAGCTTAGGTCATTTTCGCAAAATTGCCAATTTTCGATTTTGGTGCTCCGAAGTTTCACTGTTCCATTGGTCAATCTACTGTTGGAATTTGGAAAAACTTCCTTCATAGAAAATGTTCCTTATTTTCTTAAGTGTATTCTCATTTTTGGATCACCCCAATTGGAGTTTTGTAGCTCAAGTTATAGCCAAAATATATTTACTGTTCACGTGCACTGTTTATACTGCAACTATGGTTCTGGCAGGTTTTTGATCTAACTTTGTTCAGTAATTTGATCAAGTTAAGTTCATAATTTGGTCTAACTTTCATCATATAAAATGTTCTACTATATCTTAGGTTTCCATCAGTTTAAGAATCACCTAAATCAGAGTTTTCTAGAGAGAGTTATAGCCATTCAAACATTACTGCTCAAATGGCAATCCTGCAGTTTTGCAGGTACAATAACTCAACTTTGCTCAATAATTTGAATGGGTTAATGGCATAATTTGGGTTGGTGTTCTGCATGAAAGTTTTAGATCTATATCTTATATAATTGCTGGTAAAATTTCAGGTCAATTTGACCTGTCTAGCTCGAATTATGGCCAAATGAACAGTTACTGTTCATTTGGTCAGTTTGGTGCAGTGGCAGCCTGCTCTCATTTCACTTTGGTCAATTGGTTCACCAAGTTTTAGTCAGTTTTTGGGCATGGTTCCTTAATGAAAATTGTGCCCTTTTATGTCTATTTTCATCCCTAATTGGTGGCATATCAATTGGGCTTGTAAAATTCCCATTTTGGTCCTTCAAAGTAGGTTTGGTCATGCTGCCAGCAGCATGACCATTTGACCTACGAATTTGACTCCCATTCTAATAATTCCCTCACATTTCCTTTGGTCATTATTGATCATTTTTCAGTCCACAATTGGTCAAAGATATCATTTATGCATTTCTCCAAAATTTGGTTCACAAACCCTAACATTCAAACCCTAATCTCACTACTTTGTTGCAATCAATCACGCTTAATGTTTTTAATGCTAATCATTCAACTAAGGAAGGTTTCTAACTCATTCAAACCCATTAAATTCATGCAATTCATATCCCCTTCAACCAGGCCAAAATTTCAGCATGGGTCTTTCCCCCATATTTGTTTCATTTAATCAAGTTCTAAGCTTATTTCAAACACTAATTATGCATTTAAATGGAAAAATAAGGAGTTAACATACTAACCTTAACTTAAAGCTTCAAATCTCTAGCTTTAGCCCTTCTTTCTTCTTATACTCTTCTTCCTAAGTTGTGATTACAAGTTCTAGTGAGGTATTTAAGGGAGTTATGAAGGTTAAGTGAAGAGAATTAAAGTTAAGTGTAAGCTTAAAGGAAGAAAATTCCATGGAGATTCATGGAGGAAGTGGGGCGGCAACCAAGGGAAAGGAAGAAGACAATTCTAATTTTTTTTATTTATTTTTTTATATTAATTCTTTAATTTAATTCTCGATTTTGAAATTTTCTTTTCTCCCATTTTATTTGACAATTAGGTCAGGAGTCAGCTCTCAGGGTCAATTGACCAAATTGCCCCTCGCCGGTTCAACCCGGTTTGTAAATAATTCCATATTTCTTCTGGCTCCCTGACCTAATTATTTGACTGGCTTAACAGTTCTTTTTCGTGATTTTCTCTTTTCCACTGTGTTCATAAGGGTCTTAAGGACCGCAACGTCACTTTTTACGGTTCGAAATTTGAGTTTAAAACGACTTCGCAGTTATTCCCGAGGAGGTCACTCATCGCTGTGACTCTCGGCTCGTTTAACTTCTTATGTTCTGTTTTTCTTATTTATAGTTAACTAATTAAAAATTACTAATTATTTGTGTTTATGGCTTCTCTAGTTGTCTTAAGTATGGTTCTAATCCACTTAATTGTCCGGACCGACACCGGTCACCGGAATAGTGAAATATACCAGGCTATACAAATAGGGGTGTTACAATTCTCCCCCCCTTAAATAAATTTCGTCTCGAAATTTTACCTGGTATCAATCTCTGAACAGCTGTGGATGTTGTCTCCTCATGTCCTCCTCTCATTCCCAAGTAGCCTCTTGGCCTGAATGATGGTTCCACAGCACTTTTACCAATGGTATTTGCTTGTTCCGTAGCTGTTTCACCACATAAGCCAGAATCTTTATGGGTTCTTCTTCAAATGTGAGGTCTGGATTCACTTCTATTTCTTCTATTGGTAGTACATGAGATGGGTCTGATTGATACCTCCTCAACATCGACACATGGAAGACGTTATGTATCTTCTCTAACTCTGGAGGTAGTGCCAAACGATAAGCCAAAGGACCCACTCTTTCCAATACCTCATATGGCCCGATAAAACGAGGACTTAGTTTCCCCTTCCTGCCGAATCTCATAATCCTCTTCCAAGGAGAAACCTTGAGGAACACTTTCTCACCCACTGCATACTCAATATCCCTTCTTTTCAAATCAACATAGGACTTTTGACGATCTGATACAGCTTTAAGTCGACCTTTGATCACCCTGATTTTCTCTTCAGTCTGTTGAACAATTTCGGGTCCAATCATTTTTCTTTCACCCACGTCATCCCAACACAACGGGGTTCTACATTTTCTGCCATACAAAGCTTCATATGGAGGCATCCCAATGCTTGATTGGTAGCTGTTGTTGTAAACAAACTCAATCAAAGGCAAGTGTGTATCCCAACTACCCTCAAACTCAATCACACAAGCCTGTAGCATGTCCTCCAAAATCTGAATTACCCTCTCGGTGGCCATGCATGCGTGGGTGGAATGCAAGATCTTGAAGTTCAATCTAGTTCCTAGGGCTCTCTGAAGACTACCCCAGAATCTAGAAGTGAACCTAGGATCTCTGTCTGATATGATAGATACTGGCACTCCATGCAGTCTCACAATCTCATCGATGTACAATCTGGCCAATCTGTCTAAACTGTATGAAGGAATGGAAGCGTGAAAAACACAAGTTTATACCATTGAATTCAAAAATTTTCACCTAGGGTCACATGCATCATGCAAGATTTATTTTTATCTATTTGATTTCAATGATAAACAACATATTAAAACTCTTTTAATATGTTTTTGGATCTATATTTGCCATTTAAGATTTTAAAATTAATCATATTAATTTTAGAACCCTAGATTAAATCAAGAACGATTACACTAACCTCTTGATGCACTGCAGCGTGTCTACGCCTTTGAGATTCGACTTCAGGACACCAAATGTTGTCCCTCTAGCTTGTCCACACCAAGAACACCTATGGCAGCCCTTGAACAGCCTCTAAAGCTTTTTCTATTAATTAGAAATTCAAGTTCTGCCTTTTAAGAGATTAGAGATGTAAATAGGACACTAGAAACAATTTCTAGTGTTCTTAATTCAAGAGATTGATGGCTAATCTCTTTGAATTGATAAGAGATGAAGAAGAAGAGATAAAAACCCTCAAAGTGGCGTGACAAAGGAGTGTGGCTGCTGGTTGTGTTTTATTTTCTCATAACAACACTTAAATAGCTAGGTTAACACATTAAACCCTTGCCACATGTCACCCTTTGATTAGCTCTAGGTTTAAGTAACCCAATCACATTGTGCCAAGTGTCAAACCTATATTTAATCTTGATTTTAATCATCTTACATGATTAAAAAAAAGCATTTGGCAAGCTTATGTGTTATGCCATGTGTCACCATCTCATGGTGCCACGTGTCACACTGCAAAATGACCAAAATGCCCCTGTGTCTTAATTTTGAGTTCTTAACCAAAATAATTATTTTCTTCTTCTAATTAATTTATTTCAAATATAAATTAATTAATTAATCTCTATTAATTAATTTCTCATTAATTAAATTCATATTTAAACACTTTAAATATAAATTTAACTTATATTATACATCCAATAATCTAGATTTGGTTTCAAGTCATGCTAGGGACTTTGCAATCTAATTGCAAACCAAACCTATTTAATTAATCAATTAAACTCTTTAATTAATTAATTAAATCATATTTAAATAGGTGATAACTTATGTATGTGTGTGACTTACTAGGCTCATCACTAATTGGCAATGAGACATGATATCAACTCTTAATATCATCAGAACTCTTTCTTACCATAAATGTGACACCCCTTACCCATGTACAGTATACCCGAGTAAATAATGCCACACGGTGTACCGGCACACTCTAATATTCCTCAATTAATTTATATCATGCTTTTGCATATAATTTATGAAATACAATTTATTTAAACCATTTATCAAAAGTATCATTCATTTAAGGTTCCGAAAATTTTAAAGAAAATCCGGCGGAGTACCGACTAAAAATGAAAAAAAAAACAGTTCTTCGGAACCTGTTAAAAACACTTCCAATATACAATTTCATTCATTCTCAACTCCAATATCATCATAAAACTCAATATCAAGATCTCAACAATTTTTTCTATTTCAGGTCTCAGCAACCTTTTCATTGCTCAAAACATCCCTTTCTCAGGGTTCTCATATATAAACAACCATTAAATACTCAAATTAATACCATACATGACCATAAATCTTTATTATTTACATAAAGCTCAAAATACATTACATAAATCCCAAATACATACGAGAAATAAAAATTTAATTACAAAATGACAAAATGACATCTAGCGTCCTACCAATGCACTGCAGGTGATGAGGTGACACAGACACTGAGCAGAATTGTCGGATGGACTCACCCAGTCTGTGGTCTACTGGGCTCACGATCGGGGTCTCCAGTACCTACGCGTGGCAAAAGCAACGCGCTAAGCAATAATGCTTAGTGGTGCAATAATAAAATAACAAGAAATAACAGATATAATTATGTATTGCATGTACATGTTTTGTTTGTCATGTATTTGTATATCCATTCATTTATTTCTTCTACATTGCTCATTTTCATTCATTTGGTTGCCCAAGTAACCTACACTAGACGACTGGACTGGATAACGGGTAAACTGGCACTGGGTATCTAGTACCTCGGGCCGTCATACCATCGGTCGCATATGCATCACCCGGTGTGCAATGAGCGACTACCAAGTCAGAATAATCTCAGGCACAAGGCCAAGTCTCAATGCAAAGTCAGAATGGCTAAAAGCCATGAAATCACAGAATGACATTTTTGCCATGTGCAGTACTGCTAACTGAACCCTATTGGCATGCCAAACTATCCAAACCAATCTTGTTAGGTATACTAGGGCATTTGAAACTTTTAAATTCTTCAATCTTTGAATTTCAAGTTTTGGTGTTACTATTCACCTCTATGGTCAACTAAAATGTTGACCTTTTGATAGCAAATATGTACATTGACTTTGGCACTCCCAATATACCACATTTAGTGTTTAAAACTTGTTGGCATTAAGTGTTAATACCATTTCAAAGTGTAACTCAACACAAGCAGAATTTTCAGTTTTGGTGAGTCAACTTCACTGTTCCATTAGACACTGTTACTGTAGGAATTTGAAGAAATGTAAAACATGAAAATTGTTCCTTATTTTGTCTAGTTGAATTTCCTTTTTTGAATCACTCCATTTGGAGTTTTTTTAGCTCTAGATATGGTCCAAAGACCCAAGCTGGCCGAAAGTGCATTCTGCAGAAATTTACCATATCTACAGTGCATGAACAGTAACTAGAGTCACTTGGTTGGATGGGTTCTGGCCATAATTTGGGATAGGTTCCTTCATGAAAGTTGTTTTTCTATGTCTTAACTTGTTGCTGTAAAAATTTTAGGTCAATTGACCAAATCTACAGTGAGTTATGGCCAAATGAACAGTTACTGTTCATTTGGTCAATTCTGCAGAATTCAGTGCAGGGTATCCGGATTGGGGCTGAGTTTTGGTCCTTTTGCTTTGGTCTTTTGGGCATGGTTTCTTCAGCAAAAATGTGCAATTATAAGCCTAGTTTCATGTCCAATTGGCCAAACATCAATTGGACTAACACAGCCCAAGTTATGGCAGTGCAGAGGGACTGAATTTTCAGTCCCTCTGCCTAATCTAGGCGATTTACACATTGAGTTTACCATACCATTTTTCAGTCCAAATTGTGTTCAACATACCTCAAATGGTCACTTATTGACCATTAGATTGTTCTTTAACAGTTTAATAAGCCAAGTCACATTTTCATGCCTCAAAACCCTAATGTCCAATGCATTTTACCCATAAACCCTCAATTAGCACCCTAGTTCAACATATATGTAAATTTATAACTTAAATACAATCTCCAACTCATGCTAAGTCCATTAAAAACATTCAAAACCCTTCCTCTATTAGGGCTGCCGAATTCTTTGGTGGAGGTACCCATGAATTTGTTTCATTAACTCACAATATCTAATTCATTACAAGCCTAAATCATGGAATAAATGAGTTTTACTACACATATATGCACTAACCTTGTGGTATGCCAATCCAAGCTTGAGAAAGCTTCACTTTCTTTCTTCTTCTTGGCTGCCAAAAAACTATGCAAGGTACTAGAACAAATTTTAGTGAAAGGAAACTAGGGTTTTAGGGTGAAATGAAGGAGGGAATTAAGCTTTGATCAAGTTGTCAATGGTGGCTTGGTTACCCAAGGGTTTCGGCTGGTTTGGGATAAGGAAGAAGGCAGCTGCATTTTTGTCTCTTTTGGTCTTCATTTGTCTTTTTATTTGTTAGTCAAAGGATAGCTCAATTGTGATTGGTTGGTGAGTAAGTGAGTGACATCATATGATGTCATTTTTGCATTATTTTGCATTTTCTTTTCTTTTCTTTCACTACTCATTTCAAATTTCATTTCTAGTAATGTTTATTCATATTTTATGTTATATTAATTATTTACTCAACTGGACAAGTAGGCCAAAAATCACCTCGGAAGGCGAAATGACCAAAATGCCCTCCGTTTGGCTTAACAGGTCAAAATCGTCTGTACCGATTGAAAAATTTTTCTAGGTGTTTTCTTGGCATTCTAATGCCATGGGAACCTTAATTACCCTTCTCTGGAGTCCCAAAAATTATTTTATAATTTTTCCCCCGGGTCTAGGGCTCCTCGTTGCGAGAACCGCAACTTCCCTCCGGTTACCCATCGCTAGGGCACCGGCTCGTTTAACTTGATTGTATTTTATTTCTAAAATTTTTACTAAATTTTTCTTGTTAATATTTGAGTTAATTATGGTTCCTGACTTTAGTTTGAATATTTTTCCGGACATTCTAGCCATGCGACCGACACCTAACAGATGGGATGTACGGAGTGGTTATCGGGAGGGTGTTACAACTCTTCCCCTCTAATTTAAATTTCGTCCTCGAAATTTACCTGATGCAAACAGTTGAGGGAACTGTTGCCTCATCGACTCTTCACTTTCCCAAGTTGCCTCCTCGGTGTTGTGGTGCCTCCAAAGCACTTTCACCAATGGAATTTGCTTGTTTCTCAACTCTTTCACTTCCCGAGCCAAGATCCGTAGAGGTTCTTCTTCGTATGTCAAATCCGGTTGTATTTCAATTTCTTCTCTGGAGATGACATGTGAAGGATCTGAGCGGTATCTTCTGAGCATGGATACATGGAACACATTGTGGATCTTGTCCAGCTCTGGTGGTAAGGCTAGCCTATAGGCCACTAGACCCACACGTTCAATAACTTTATATGGGCCAATGAACCTAGGGCTTAACTTACCTTTCCTTCCAAACCTCAATACCTTCTTCCATGGTGACACCTTGAGGAACACTTTGTCGCCAACCACATATTCTATTTCTTTCCTCTTCAGGTCGGCATAAGATTTACATGCATGCGAGGCAACCTTTAAGTTGGCTTTGATTGATTTCACCTTCTCCTCAGCCTGTTTCACCAGGTCTAGCCCTACCAGTTTGTCTTCGCCCAATTCAATCCAGCACACTGGAGTTCTACATTTTCTCCCATACAGTGCTTCATATGGGGCCATTTGAATGCTAGCTTGGTAGCTATTGTTGTATGCAAACTCTGCCAGTGGAAGGTATCTATCCCAACTTCCCTCAAACTCAATGACACAACTCCTCAGCATATCCTCAAGGACCTGACAAGTATTTCACGTTATTGTTATCATTTCAATTCAATATTTGTATCAATTTCATTGGTTTCAATTATTTACATGGATTAATCTTTCAGATTGCCCATCCGTGCGAGGATGGAAAGTCATCTTTGAAATGGAGTTGTGTACCCAAGGATTCATGCAACTTCTTCCAAAATCTCGATGTAAACCTTGGGTCTCGATCGATATGATGGAAAGTGGAATTCCATGCGATCTAACTATCTCACCGATATACAATCGCTAACCTCTCTAGTGAGTAGTCACCCTAATCGGCGAGAAAGTGTGCCGATTTCGTCAATCTATCAACTATCACCCATCCGCATCATGTTTCTTCCGGTGAGAGGTAGCCCACTTACAAAATCCATGGTGACCCGATCCCATTTCCATTCGGTATGCGTATAGGTCAGAGCAAACCCGATGGAACTTGATGTTCTGCCTTGACTTGCCGACATGTCAAGCATTTAGTCACGTAGTCGCTATGTCCTTCTTCATACCAGCCACCAATATTGGAGCTTGGATCATGATACATCTTTGTACTTCACGGTGCATAGCATGTACACTAGTGTGTGCCTCTTTTAGAATATTGGCTTTCAATTCCCCATCATCCGTACACAGTCTTTCTTTGTAGTCTGAGACACCCATCGACTTTCACCCCATAGTCGATTGCTTTTCCTCCGGGATTTTGCTCATAATAGCCATTAGCTTCTCATCTACCTTCGCCCATCTAAAATCTGTTGTAAGGTGTTTGGCCTCACTTGCAACTCGGCCAAGATAGCTCCATCACGAACCAAAGATAGACGGGCATTCAATGATCTCAAGGTGTCATGGATTTTCTCGCTCAAAGCATCAAGAACTACATTTGCCTTCCTGTGATGGTAATCAATTACACAGTCATAGTCCTTCAGGAACTCAATCCATCGCCTCTGTCTAAGGTTGAGCTCCTTCTGGGTTGGCAAATATTTCAGGCTCTTGTGGTCTGTGTAAACGTAGCACTTTTCACCATACAAATAATGCCTCCATATCTTCAGTGCGAAGATAATTGCTGCAAGCTCTAGATCATGGGTAGGGTAGTTCTGTTCATGTGGCCTTAGCTGTCTGGAAGCATAAGCGATCACTTTCCCCTCTTGCATCAATACACACCCTAACCCATTATGAGAGGCATCACTGTAGACCACAAAGTCCTTTCCTAACACTGGCTGTGTTAACACTGGTGCCTCTGTCAACATAGCCTTCAACTTCTCAAAACTGGTCTGACACTTGTCATTCCAGTCAAATCTAACATTCTTGTGTAACAACTTGGTCATTGGAGTAGCTATTGGGGAAAATCCCTTCACAAATCTTCTGTAATACCTAGCTAGCCCCAAGAAGCTTCTGACCTCAGTTGTGTTTCTGGGAGGATTCCATTCCATCACTGCTTCTATCTTCTTGGGATCTACCCTAATCCCATCAGCTGACACTATGTGTCCAAGGAATGCAATCTCATTCAGCCAAAAGTCACACTTGGACAACTTAGCATACCGCTTCTTTTCTCTCAGGGTTTGCAGAACAATCCTCAAATGCTCATCATGTTCTTCACTGGTCTTGGAATACACCAAAATATCATCAATAAAGACCACTACGAACCGATCTAAGTGTGGATGGAAGATACGGTTCATAAGGTCCATAAATGCCACTGGTGCATTTGTTAGGTCAAAGGGCATCACTAGGAACTCATAATGCCCATACCGGGTCCTGAATGCAGTCTTGGACACATCTACATCCTTCACCCTCAACTGATGATACCCTGATCTGAGATCAATCTTGGAAAACACTCCTGCTCCCTTCAACTGATCAAACAGATCATCAATTCTAGGCAACGGATATTTATTCTTCACAGTCACTTTATTCAACTGCCGGTAATCGATGCATAGCCTCAAAGTCCCATCCTTCTTTTTCACAAACAGCACTGGAGCTCCCCATGGTGACACACTGGGGCGTATGAACCCCTTATCTAACAACTCTTGCAACTGAGTTTTCAACTCTCTCAATTCAGTGGGTGCCATCCTATAAGGAGCAATGGAAATGGGTGCTGTACCCGGCAGTGTCTCAATAGCAAATTCGACTTCCCTTTCTGGTGGCAAACCAGGCAACTCTTCAGGAAATACCTCTGGGAAGTCTCTTACTGTGGGTATGTCACTCAAGTTTGGCTTAGCCTGCCTAGTATCCACCACATGTGCTAGGTAGGCTTCACAGCCTTTTCTCATCATTCTTCTTGCAACTGTGGCTGAGATGACATTGGACAAGAAATCTGTCCTTTCCCCCACAACTGTGATCTCATTACCCTCTGAAGTTTTTAGAGAAATTCTCTTCAATTTGCAATCAACTATTGCCTGATGACGTGACAACCAGTCCATTCCCAATATCACGTCAAACTCATGGAAGGGCAACTCAATTAGGTCTGCCAAGAATTCATACCCCTGAATCCTTAACGGGCAACCCTTGTATACTTTGTTCACTACCACACTGTGGCCCAATGGATTAGTGACCAGAATGTCTTGGTCACTCTCCCCTACTAGTATCCCCCTTTCTACGGGTAGGTTGATGCAAATGTAGGAATGAGTGGATCCTGGATCCACCAATGCATGCACAGGAGTATTGTAGAGGAGAACGCACTCGATGACGCCCGGCATCTTGCTCCTCTGAGCTCTCAAGGCATAAATTCCGCAGGTGGTGCATTATCCGGCCTCTCCGCCGGCTCGATGCAGCCTCGAGATGGTCCCACGCCGATTTACGGACCTTCTACCCCTTGGTGGTGCAGAGCAGTGCTCGCTTGTGTTGGAGCAGCTGTAGTAGTTCTGCGTGGACAGTTCTTCAACTGATGCACTGTTGACCCACATCTCAAGCAGGCACCAGTTACTCTCCAACACTCCCCCTTGTGCCATTTAAGGCAGTGTGGACATGCAGAAGATGTTAGGGCTGGTCCCCTGAACCCCATCCCTGGAGAGCTGCCCACTGATGGTGTGGACTGACGTCTCCTAGGGGTGAACTGTGGCCTGGGCCCTTGAGACTGACCTTGACCCTGTGGCTGAGCTGAACTCTGTGCAGGAGGACCCTTGAACTTCTTCCCAAATGCAGGGGCTGAACTAGACTGACCCGGTCCCCTCTTCTGCTATCTATCCCTTCTGGTCTACTCACTGATTCTCACTTTTTCCACCTTTATTGTAGCTTCCACTAACTTGGTAAATTCTGTGATTCCCAAGGCAGTGAGCTGGATCTTGATGTTGTCATTTAGTCCCTCTTCAAATCTCTTGCACCTTTCAGCTTCATTAGGGACTATCTCCCTTTCGTAACGGCTTAATCGAACAAACTCCTTCTCATATTCGCCACCGACACTGTCTCGCCTCAGTTAATAAACTCTCTTCTTCTCTCTTCCGGATATACAAGACTACATATTTCTTCTTAAATTCTGAAAGAAAGAAGTCCCAAGTTACAGCTTCTGGCTGCACTTCACTGGACACAGTGTCCCACCACTCATATGCATCATCTTGCAGCAAAGAGATGGCAGCTTCCAGGTTTTTCTCTGGAGTGCAGTGGAGTTGTTTTAGTACTCTGCCTATTCTGTTCAATCAATTCTCGGCTGCAACAGAGTCATCTTCTCTCTTGTCATAGAAGTCCACAGCTCCAAACTTCCTTAGCCTTTCTAGGTGTGATTTCTGCTGTGGAGCTGGTGGTGGTGGTGGGGGTGCTGGCATTACCCCGGCCATTTGTCTGAAGAAGTCGGCCATTTGTTGGAACATGGCCTGAGGAGGCTGAGCAGGCTCTGCCTGAGCTGGCGGAGTAGGTTCTCCCCTACCCACAGTCTCAGCTGCTAAATGTGATACCACTAAATGTGACACCCCTTACCCGTGTACAGTATACCCGAGTAAATAATGCCACACGGTGTACCGGCACACTCTAATATTCCTCAATTAATTTATATCATGCTTTTGCATATAATTTATGAAATACAATTTATTTAAACCATTTATCAAAAGTATCATTCATTTAAGGTTCCGAAAATTTTAAAGAAAATCCAATGAGTAGGCTAAAAATGAAAAAATAGCTTCTTGAACTGTTAAAAACACTTCCAATATACAATTTCATTCATTCTCAACTCCAATATCATCATAAAACTCAATATCAAGATCTCAACAATTTTTTCTATTTGTGTCTCAAAGAACCTTTTCATTGCTCAAAACATCCATTTCTCAGGGTTCTCATATATAAACAACCATTAAATACTCAAATTAATACCATACATGACCATAAATCTTTATTATTTACATAAAGCTCAAAATACATTACATAAATCCCAAATACATACGAGAAATAAAAATTTAATTACAAAATGACAAAATGACATCTAGTGTCCTACCAATGCACTGCAGGTGACGAGGTGACACAGACACTAAGCAGAACTGTCGGATGGACTCACCCAGTCTGTGGTCTACTGGGCTCACGATAGGGGTCTCCAGTACCTACGCGTGGCAAAAGCAACGCGCTAAGCAATAATGCTTAGTGGTGCAATAATAAAATAACAAGAAATAACAGATATAATTATGTATTGCATGTACATGTTTTGTTTGTCATGTATTTGTATATCCATTCATTTATTTCTTCTACATTGCTCATTTTCATTCATTTGGTTGCCCAAGTAACCTACACTAGACGCATCGGATGGATAACGGGTAACCGCACTGGGTATCTAGTACCTCGCCGTCACACCATCGATCGCATATGCATCACCCGGCAGTGCAATGTAACTACCATGTCAGAATAATCTCGGGCACAAGGCCAAGTCTCAATGCAATGTCGAATGGCTAAAAGCCATGAAATCACGAGAATGGCATTTTTGCCATGTGCGATCGCTAACTGAACCCTATTGGCATGCCAAACTATCCAAACCAATCTTGTTAGGTATACTAGGGCATTTGAAACTTTTAAATTCTTCAATCTTTGAATTTCAAGTTTTGGTGTTACTATTCACCTCTATGGTCAACTAAAATGTTGACTTTTTGATAGCAAATATGTACATTGACTTTGGCACTCCCAATATACCACATTTAGTGTTTAAAACTTGTTGGCATTAAGTGTTAATACCATTTCAAAGTGTAACTCAACAGAAGCAGAATTTTCAATTTTGGTGAGTCAACTTCACTGTTCCATTAGACACTGTTACTGTAGGAATTTGAAGAAATGTAAAACATGAAAATTGTTCCTTATTTTGTCTAGTTGAATTTCCTTTTTTGAATCACTCCATTTGGAGTTTTGTAGCTCTAGATATGGTCCAAAGACCCAAGCTGGCCGAAAGTGCATTCTCCAGAAATTTACCATATCTACAGTGCATGAACAGTAACTAGAGTCACTTGGTTGGATGGGTTCTGGCCATAATTTGGGGTAGGTTCCTTCATGAAAGTTGTTTTTCTATGTCTTAACTTGTTTCTGTAAAAATTTCAGATCAATTGACCAAATCTACAGTGAGTTATGGCCAAATGAACAGTTACTGTTCATTTGGTCAATTCTGCAGAATTCAGTGCAGGGTATCCGGATTGGGGCTGAGTTTTGGTCCTTTTGCTTTGGTCTTTTGGGCATGGTTTCTTCAGCAAAAATGTGCCATTATAAGCCTAGTTTCATGTCCAATTGGCCAAACATCAATTGGACTAACACAGCCCAAGTTATGGCAGTGCAAAGGGACTGAATTTTCAGTCCCTCTGCTGCTGTCCTAGGGCAGTTTACACCTTGAGTTTACCATACCATTTTTCAGTCCAAATTGTGTTCAACATACCTCAAATGGTCACTTATTGACCATTAGATTGTTCTTTAACAGTTTAATAAGCCAAGTCACATTTTTATGCCTCAAAACCCTAATGTCCAATGCACTTTACCCATAAACCCTCAATTAGCACCCTAGTTCAACATATATGTAAATTTATAACTTAAATACAATCTCCAACTCATGCTAAGTCCATTAAAAACATTCAAAACCCTTCCTCTATTAGGGCTGCCGAATTCTTTGGTGGAGGTACCCATGAATTTGTTTCATTAACTCACAATATCTAATTCATTACAAGCCTAAATCATGGAATAAATGAGTTTTACTACACATATATGCACTAACCTTGTGGTATGCCAATCCAAGCTTGAGAAAGCTTCACTTTATTTCTTCTTCTTGGCTGCCAAAAGACTATGCAAGGTACTAGAACAAATTTTAGTGAAAGGAAACTAGGGTTTTAGGGTGAAATGAAGGAGGGAATTAAGCTTTGATCAAGTTGTCAATGGTGGCTTGGTTACCCAAGGGTTTCGGCTGGTTTGGGATAAGGAAGAAGGCAGCTGCATTTTTGTCTCTTTTGGTCTTCATTTGTCTTTTTATTTGTTAGTCAAAGGATAGCTCAATTGTGATTGGTTGGTGAGTAAGTGAGTGACATCATATGATGTCATTTTTGCATTATTTTGCATTTTCTTTTCTTTTCTTTCACTACTCATTTCAAATTTCATTTCTAGTAATGTTTATTCATATTTTATGTTATATTAATTATTTACTCAACTGGACAAGTCGGCCAAAAATTACCTCGGAAGGCGAAATGACCAAAATGCCCTCCGTTTGGCTTAACGGGTCAAAATCGTCTGTACCGATTGAAAAATTTTTCTAGGTATTTTCTTGGCATTCTAATGCCATGGGAACCTCAATTACCCTTCTCTGGAGTCCCAAAAATTATTTTATAATTTTTCCCCCGGGTCTAGGGCTCCTCGTTGCGAGAACCGCAACTTCCCTCCGGTTACCCATCGCTAGGGCACCGGCTCGTTTAACTTGATTGTATTTTATTTCTAAAATTTTTACTAAGTTTTTCTTGTTAATATTTGAGTTAATTATGGTTCCTGACTTTAGTTTGAATATTTTTCCGGACATTCAAGCTGTCCGGACCGACACCGGTCACCGGAACAGTAGGATGTACGGAGTGGTTATCGGGAGGGTGTTACAATAAATGATTTCTCTAAATCATTTTATGAACCTCAAAGACCATGGTTAACACCTAGCATAGCATGCCATGGCCACCCAATTAGTAATAAGGTTTGCCTTAAATGAACCTATAATCATATGTTACCATGCACTAGAATCTCTCTGTTACAAAATCCCAACTCAAGCTGGAGTCATGGTTTATGTCAAACTCCATTTGCTATGAATATTATGTTCTCTTTTAATTCCAGTTCTTGATTAAAAAGATTTTCTCATCAGAAACTCTTTTCTGAATAAATCTATCTGTCCTGGCCAGGAACTTGAAACATCAAGAACAATTAAATGAACATAGGATTTTATCTCTATTTACTTAGAGGAAAAGATTCCATCTTGATCAACACCTACCTCCATATATAACTAGTAGGAGCCAACACATGCCCATATACCCATACACAGTACAAGTATGAAAGCAGTATCAAACTCAAACTACCTATATACAAGATAATTGTGCTATCTCAGGTCTAAAGATTATATGCACTGATATGATTTATGACACAACATTGACAAGAGTAAACTCCATGTGCTTGTCATAAGTGTCACTGGTTCGGCCTACTTATCATTTATAAGTGCCTATCATGTTTGTTATATGGCATGAGACTCACCATTCCATCTTATTTATATCTCATATAAATAACTTGGGAACAAATATGAATACAATCTTTCTAGATAAGTCATGTCCTTATTATGAAGTATCCTCGATTGTGAACCTATTTATGATACTTTGTGCTAGAAATATTGTCACTCATATTCTTAACAACTTAAGAATAATATTTCTAACAAAATATCAATGGACCTTTTCTATTACACATAAATATATTATATAAACAGAAAAGTGGAAATGCCATTTATTAATAAAATATGTACAAGATACATACTAAATGATATGCTCTAGGGCATACTACTAACAATCTCCCACTAGCACTAGAGCCATTCATTACAATATCTTAGACCTATCTTCTCAAGATGTCGGTCTAACTGAGTCTGTGACATAGGCTTAGTGAATGGATCAATTTGGATTTTCGGTGATGCTATTTTCTGCATGGCTAAATCGCCTTGCCCAACTATATCTCACGATAATGTGGTAGTGCCTTTCTATGTGTTTGGATTTTGGGTGAGACCTTAGTTCCTTAGCTCAGTATGACTACTCCATTGTTGTCACGATGTAATGGAGCCGCGACTCAATGGAAGGAACTCTTGTAAGTTCATCACGAACTTTTAATCCAAACGACTTCCTTTGCGGCATCGATGCAATAATATACTCGACCTCTGTAGTGGAATCTGCGATCGTGCTCTGTTGGAACTCTTCCAACCTTGCACCTCCATTACAAATGAACACATATCCAGAGGTAGACTTTCTATCATCGATATCTGATTGGAAATCAGAATCAGTATAACCATCCAATTGCAAGTCTCCACCTCCATAAATCAAGAATAAATCCTTAGTTCTTCTCAAGTACTTAAGAATATTCTTGACAGCTATCCAGTGTTCCAAACCTGGATTGGATTGATACCTGCTAGTCAAACTAACAGCATATGCAATATCCGGCCTAGTACACAACATTGCATACATTAAACTTCCAATAGCCGAAGCATATGGAATCCTGGCCATCTTATCTCTTTCTTCAGGTGTCTTTGGAGACATCTCTTTAGAAAGATGGATACCATGTCTCACTGATAACAATCCTCTCTTGGAATCAAGCATGTTAAACCTCTTTAACACCTTTTCCAAGTATAGACTTTGAGATAAACCAATTATTCTTTTCGCTCTATCTCTATAGATGCGAATCCCAAGAATATAGGTTGCCTCCCCTAAGTCTTTCATGGAGAATGTATTTGACAACCATACCTTTATAGTCGTCAACATACCTGTGTCATTACCCATCAACAGTATGTCATCCACATATAAGACAAGGAAAGTGATAGCATTGTCACTAACCTTCTTATATACACATGGCTCATCCTCATTTTTGATAAAACCAAAGGATTTAATGGCTTTATCAAAATGGATGTTCCAACTCCTCGAAGCTTGTTTCAACCCATAAATTGATCGCTTTAGCTTGCATACCTTGGAACCATTTTGGGATTCAAAACCCTTAGGTTGTTCCATGAAAATGTTTTCTTTAATGTATCCATTGAGAAAAGCTGTTTTGACATCCATCTGCCAAATCTCATAATCATAGTACGTAGCTATTGCTAATAAAATCCTAATTGATTTAAGCATGGCAACAGGCGAGAAAGTCTCCTCATAGTTGATTCCTTGCCTTTGGCGAAACCCTTTCGCTACTAACCTTGCTTTATAGGTCTCTACCTTTCCATCAGAACCAATTTTCTTCTTGAAAACCCATTTGTTCCCTATAGGTATAATACCTTCAGGTGGGTCAACAAGATCCCAAACTTGATTCTTATACATGGAATCAATCTCGGATTTCATAGCTTCAATCCATTTTGAAGAGTCTATATTTGATATAGCTTCTTCATAGGTAAGTGGATCATCACCATGATCTACTTCTTCATGAGTAGACAACTCTTGTTCTTCTTCATGAAGAAAACCATATCTCATTGGTGGGTGAGATACCCTGGTTGTTCTACGAGGAACAGCTGTAGATGTTTCATCAACGGGTATTGGTTGACTAGATGGATCTATATCCATCGATGCATTGGTTGGTCAGAATTCTCCAATTCTAACTCTATTTGCCTTCCTTTGCCTCCTTCTTGAACAAACTGTTGTTCAAGAAATGTGGCATCTCTACTTATCAAAACCTTTTGTGAAGTAGGCAAATAAAAATAATATCAAAAACTATCTTTTGGATATCCAACAAATCGACCTTTTTCTGATCTGGTCTCCAATTTATCAGTGTTCAGCTTTTTGATATAATCTGTACTACCCCTATTCTTAACATGCTTAAGACTTGGTTTTCTTCCATGCCATATCTCATAAGGTGTGGAAGAAACTGATTTTGATGGAATCCTATTCAGAATATACAAAGCTGATTCTAATGAAAATCCCCAAAAGGAGATTGGCATATCAGTATAGCTCATCATACTACGTACCATATCCAATAGGGTACGATTTCTCCTTTCAGATACACCATTCAGCTGTGGCGTTCCTGGAGGAGTCAGCTGAGAAACAATGCCATGCTCTCTCAAGTATTCATCAAATTTAGTACTCAAATATTCACCTCCACGATCTGATCGAAGAGCTTTAATATTCTTTCTTGTTTGATTTTCTACTTCAGATTTAAATTCTTTGAACTTTTCAAAAGATTCATGTTTGTATTTCATCAAATACAAATACCCAAACCTTGATTTATCATCAGTAAAGGTAATAAAATAATGAAAACCCCCTCTAGCTATTTCTTTAAATGGACCACATACATCACTATGTATTAGCTCCAAAATATTTTCAGCTCTTAGCCCTTGTCTAACAAAGGGTGATCTAGTCATTTTACCCTGAAGGCAAGATTCACAAGTTGGAGTAGGCTCAGAGCCCAATGAGAATAAAATCCCCATTTTCTCCAGTTTTGCAATCCTATCTTCTGCAACATGACATAACCTTAAGTGCCAAATATATTTTGAACTTGAGTTGGTTTTCACCATGGCATTGCATTCATTTAGATTGCTATACTCTGGCCAGTGGAAACACTTTCTTACTGGCAATGGAAACACTTTCTTGTTGGTAATGGAAACACTTTCCTGTTGGCACTGGAGACACTTTCCTTTGCCTTTATCAGCTTTAGTCTTCCTTTTCTGTTTAGCTATTTTCTTGGAAGGACCAGGAATCTGAGGTTTCTTTTTCTTATTGCCCTTCTTCTTGTTGGACTTTCCAGTAGAAGAAGATGCAACGAAAGCTACCTCTTTTCCTTTATTGCCTGGCATATTCTTTTGGGCAATAACCAGCATGTTGAGTAAACCAGCTAAGGTGCATTCCTATTTAGTCATATGGAAATTTGTCACAAAATTTCCAAAAGACTCAGGAAAGGACTGAAAGATCAAATTCGTCTGTAGTTGGAAATCCATGTTGAAGTCAAGATGTTCCAACTGCTCAATCAGCCGAATCATCTTGTGGACATGATCCCCAACATTCTATCCCTCAGACATCCTCATACGGAATAGCTGTCTAGATATCTCATACCTAGCATTCCTGCTGTGCTCACCATACAACTCTTGTAGGTGAAGGAGGATCTCACTCGCACTCTGCATGTTCTCATGTTGCTTCTGTAACTCATTACTCATGGAAGCAAGCATGTAACACTTAGCTCTCATATCATGCTCCTTCCACTTGTCCAAAGTTTCATGTTCCTCTTGTGTGGCCTCTGGAGGTAAGGGACCAGGAACATTTGAATCTAGAACATATCCTATTTGTTCAAGGTTCAGGACAAGTTTCAAATTTCTTAGCCAATCAGATAGATTAGGTCCTGTCAACCTATTGTGATCAAGTATGCTTGCAAGGATATTGGATTGTGGTGGTTGTTCTGTGCTCATTATTATCAGAAAATTAATTGCAGAAATAACCAGATTAATTAGTAAATGTATCATGTAATTAACCAAATATGATTATGGTCTTTTAATCAAATTGGTCCTCCCACTAACTTAGCGAATCCTACACTTCCAAAGTAGAAAACGGAAATCCTAGTTGGATGAATTTCTAGTGGGTGATTGAATTCTTATAATTCTATTGATCATCCTCAGGTACATCCATTATTGGAATTACAATAAACTATAAGTGAGCAACTCCTCGCCCATCACATCTCATGTGAGGTTCAATCCTTTACCTAGCCCCTAATGCTCAAAATCTCAGGTACATCCATTATTGACTTATCTTGCATTAGTTAAGTTGATCCCATTGAGCCAGTAATTATGTAAATAATTTTAATGTCCTCAGGTACATCCAATATTGGCCACTAAACCATTTACATATTTACAACATCTCATGCTTAACAATTATTCTTAAGAAAATCTCTTAAATTAATTGCATCTCATGCAACTATTTAAAATTTCTTAAAATAATTGCCCCAATGGAGGGCCTATGTTATAATTACATTAATTATAGCATTTCCAACTTAATCATTTGTTTGGAAGATTTTATGGTCATTCTATTTACTATTAAGGTCTCACTTTGCACATTATCCATTTAGCATGCATATATCATATAATTGCATACATTCCCATACATCTCATGCATTCATGGATAAGCAGTAAATATGGTATGATCATGGACTTTCTAAGGGATTCAATTTTGAGCCACCAAGAATTGAATCAGGGCATTCCTAGGTGCATTTCATTCATTCATTTTACAAGAGTTGCTGAAGGAGTACATAATCAACACTTGATCTTGAATTCCTCCCACTGGTCCCACCAATGCTCTTGTCCTCCTTGAACTTCTTGCAATCCAATATTACATAGTAATCCTTGGCATACCAAGGCGAATTTACAAGAACTTAAATAAATGAAATTACAACCCAAAAATTATTACAAACTTAATAATACATGCCCAAAAAAAAAATTAAAAAAAATTAATTAATTTACAATCCCAAAGAAACATAAAAGAAATAAATCCAATCACATTGGTCTTTTATAGTCCATGATCATCCATCATGCATATCACTATTTAACAATTAAATAAAACATACATACTTAAATTAATTGAATATCTCATATTCAACTTAAAAATCCAGATTTGAATATGATTCAAATAAATTTAAAAATTCAGATTTGAATCTCATTCAAACAAATTTAAAAATTCAGATTTGAATCACATTCAAACAACTTCAAAAATTCATATTTGAATCACATTCAAACATTTTTTAAAAAATCAGATTTGAATCACATTCAAACATTTTTTAAAAAATCAGATCTGAATTTTATTCAATCAATTTTAAAAAATCAGATTTAAATATGATTCAAACAACTTTAAAAATTCAGATTTGAATCACATTCAAACAACTTTTAAAATTCAAATTTGAATCACATTCAAACAATTTTTAAAATTCTGGTTTGAATCATAATTTAATTGTGTGATAAAAACTACTAATTAAACACTTTAATTAGTCAAAGAATAGGCCTTAGATCATACAACAATTGCAGAATTAAAAGCTAAACCTTAAACCACCCATGAAACCATTGTTGCCGCCACCAATGGTGGCTTCACCATGTGTGCCGCCACACCTCTTAATCCAACCAGCAATGAATCAATCATCTCATGATCAAATCACACAATTAAATCATATAATCAACAATCTAAATGGCAAATATAGTGGCTCTGATACCAATTGAAGGCAGGCGTGAAAAACACAAGTTTATACCATTGAATTCAAAAATTTTCACCTAGGGTCACATGCATCATGCAAGATTTATTTTTATCTATTTTATTTCAATGATAAACAACATATTAAAACTCTTTTAATATGTTTTTGGATCTATATTTGCCATTTAAGATTTTAAAATTAATCATATTAATTTTAGAACCCTAGATTAAATCAAGAACGATTACACTAACCTCTTGATGCACTGCAGCGTGTCTGCGCCTTTGAGATTCGACTTCAGGACACCAAATGTTGTCCCTCTAGCTTGTCCACACCAAGAACACCTATGGCAGCCCTTGAACAGCCTCTAAAGCTTTTTCTATTAATTAGAAATTCAAGTTCTGCCTTTTAAGAGATTAGAGATGTAAACAGGACACTAGAAACAATTTCTAGTGTTCTTAATTCAAGAGATTGATGGCTAATCTCTTTGAATTGATAAGAGATGAAGAAGAAGAGATAAAAACCCTCAAAGTGGCGTGACAAAGGAGTGTGGCTGCTGGTTGTGTTTTATTTTCTCATAACAACACTTAAATAGCTAGGTTAACACATTAAACCCTTGCCACATGTCACCCTTTGATTAGCTCTAGGTTTAAGTGACCCAATCACATTGTGCCAAGTGTCAAACCTATATTTAATCTTGATTTTAATCATCTTACATGATTAAAAAAACATTTGGCAAGCTTATGTGTTATGCCATGTGTCACCATCTCATGGTGCCACGTGTCACACTGCAAAATGACCAAAATGCCCCTGTGTCTTAATTTTGAGTTCTTAACCCAAAATAATTATTTTCTTCTTCTAATTAATTTATATCAAATATAAATTAATTAATTAATCTCTATTAATTAATTTATCATTAATTAAATTCATATTTAAACACTTTAAATATAAATTTAACTTGTATTATACATCCAATAATCTAGATTTGGTTTCAACTCATGCTAGGGACTTTGCAATCTAATTGCAAACCAAACCTATTTAATTAATCAATTAAACTCTTTAATTAATTAATTAAATCATATTTAAATAGGTGATAACTTGTGTATGTGTGTGACTTACTAGGCTCATCACTAATTGGCAATGAGACATGATATCAACTCTTAATATCATCAGAACTCTTTCTTACCATAAATGTGACACCCCTTACCCGTGTACAGTATACCTGAGTAAATAATGCCACACGGTGTACCGGCACACTCTTATATTCCTCAATTAATTTATATCATGCTTTTGCATATAATTTATGAAATACAATTTATTTAAACCATTTATCAAAAGTATCATTCATTTAAGGTTCCGAAAATTTTAAAGAAAATCCGGCGGAGTACCAGCTAAAAATGAAAAAAAAAAATAGTTCTTCAAAACCTGTTAAAAACACTTCCAATATACAATTTCATTCATTCTCAACTCCAATATCATCATAAAACTCAATATCAAGATCTCAACAATTTTTTCTATTTCAGGTCTCAGCAACCTTTTCATTGCTCAAAACATCCCTTTCTCAGGGTTCTCATATATAAACAACCATTAAATACTCAAATTAATACCATACATGACCATAAATCTTTATTATTTACATAAAGCTCAAAATACATTACATAAATCCCAAATACATACGAGAAATAAAAATTTAATTACAAAATGACAAAATGACATCTAGTGTCCTACCAATGCACTGCAGGTGACGAGGTGACACAGACACTGAGCAGAACTGTCGGATGGACTCACCCAGTCTGTGGTCTACTGGGCTCACGATCGGGGTCTCCAGTACCTACGCGTGGCAAAAGCAACGCGCTAAGCAATAATGCTTAGTGGTGCAATAATAAAATAACAAGAAATAACAGATATAATTATGTATTGCATGTACATGTTTTGTTTGTCATGTATTTGTATATCCATTCATTTATTTCTTCTACATTGCTCATTTTCATTCATTTGGTTGCCCAAGTAACCTACACTAGACGACTGGACTGGATAACGGGTAAACTGGCACTGGGTATCTAGTACCTCGGGCCGTCACACCATCGGTCGCATATGCATCACCCGGTGTGCAACAGAACAGCTACCAAGCTGTAAATAATCTCAGGCACAAGGCCAAGTCTCAATGCAAAGTCAGAATGGCTAAAAGCCATGAAATCACAGAATGACATTTTTGCCATGTGCAGTACTGCTAACTGAACCCTATTGGCATGCCAAACTATCCAAAACAATCTTGTTAGGTATACTAGGGCATTTGAAACTTTTAAATTCTTCAATTTTTGAATTTCAAGTTTTGGTGTTACTATTCACCTCTATGTTCAACTAAAATGTTGACTTTTTGATAGCAAATATGTACATTGACTTTGGCACTCCCAATATACCACATTTAGTGTTTAAAACTTGTTGGCATTAAGTGTTAATACCATTTCAAAGTGTAACTCAACACAAGCAGAATTTTTAGTTTTGGTGAGTCAACTTCACTGTTCCATTAGACACTGTTACTGTAGAAATTTGAAGAAATGTAAAACATGAAAATTGTTTCTTATTTTGTCTAGTTGAATTTCCTTTTTTGAATCACTCCATTTGGAGTTTTGTAGCTCTAGATATGGTCCAAAGACCCAAGCTGGCCGAAAGTGCATTCTGCAGAAATTTACCATATCTACAGTGCATGAACAGTAACTAGAGTCACTTGGTTGGATGGGTTCTGGCCATAATTTGGGGTAGGTTCCTTCATGAAAGTTGTTTTTCTATGTCTTAACTTATTTCTGTAAAAATTTCAGGTCAATTGACCAAATCTACAGTGAGTTATGGCCAAATGAACAGTTAATGTTCATTTGGTCAATTCTGCAGAATTCAGTGCAGGGTATCCGGATTGGGGCTGAGTTTTGGTCCTTTTGCTTTGGTCTTTTGGGCATGGTTTCTTCAGCAAAAATGTGCCATTATAAGCCTAGTTTCATGTCCAATTGGCCAAACATCAATTTGACTAACATAGCCCAAGTTATGGCAGTGCAAAGGGACTGAATTTTCAGTCCCTCTGCTGCTGTCCTAGGGCAGTTTACACCTTGAGTTTACCATACCATTTTTCAGTCCAAATTGTGTTCAACATACCTCAAATGGTCACTTATTGACCATTAGATTGTTCTTTAACAGTTTAATAAGCCAAGTCACATTTTCATGCCTCAAAACCCTAATGTCCAATGCACTTTACCCATAAACCCTCAATTAGCACCCTAGTTCAACATATATGTAAATTTATAACTTAAATACAATCTCCAACTCATGCTAAGTCCATTAAAAACATTCAAAACCCTTCCTCTATTAGGGCTGCCGAATTCTTTGATGGAGGTACCCATGAATTTGTTTCATTAACTCACAATATCTAATTCATTACAAACCTAAATCATGGAATAAATGAGTTTTACTACACATATATGCACTAACCTTGTGGTATGCCAATCTAAGCTTGAGAAAGCTTCACTTTCTTTCTTCTTCTTGGCTGCCAAAAGACTATGCAAGGTACTAGAACAAATTTTAGTGAAAGGAAACTAGGGTTTTAGGGTGAAATGAAGGAGGGAATTAAGCTTTGATCAAGTTGTCAATGGTGGCTTGGTTACCCAAGGGTTTCGGCTGGTTTGGGATAAGGAAGAAGGCAGCTGCATTTTTGTCTCTTTTGGTCTTCATTTGTCTTTTTATTTGTTAGTCAAAGGATAGCTCAATTGTGATTGGTTGGTGAGTAAGTGAGTGACATCATATGATGTCATTTTTGCATTATTTTGCATTTTCTTTTCTTTTCTTTCACTACTCGTTTCAAATTTCATTTCTAGTAATGTTTATTCATATTTTATGTTATATTAATTATTTACTCAACTGGACAAGTCGGCCAAAAATCACCTCGGAAGGCGAAATGACCAAAATGCCCTCCGTTTGGCTTAACGGGTCAAAATCGTCTGTACCGATTGAAAAATTTTTCTAGGTATTTTCTTGGCATTCTAATGCCATGGGAACCTCAATTACCCTTCTCTGGAGTCCCAAAAATTATTTTATAATTTTTCCCCCGGGCAGCTCAATTGGTAAGAGGCGAAGCAAACCCGTGAGGTGATATGGGTTCGAATCCTAGCTCTGCAGGGCGAAGGGATTGAACTCCACCAAAGCGGACAGTACCGATTTGAGTTGCATCGCCGGCCTCTAGAGGGGTATGCCGGCAAGATGGCCACCCATAGAGGGGCTTTAGCTGGGGCCCACTAAGCCGGGGTGTGACACCTTTCGCTACTAGCCTTGCCTTATAGGTCTCTAACTTTCCATCAGAACCAATTTTCTTCTTGAAAACCCATTTGTTCCCTATAGGTATAATACCTTCAGGTGGGTCAACAAGATCCCAAACTTGATTCTTATACATGGAATCAATTTCGGATTTCATAGCATCAATCCATTTTGAAGAGTCTATATCTGATATAGCTTCTTCATAGGTAAGTGGATCATCTCCATGATCTACTTCTTCATGAGTAGACAACTCTTGTTCTTCTTCATGAAGAAAACCATATCTCACTGGTGGATGAGATACCCTGGTTGTTCTACGAGGAATAGCTGTAGATGTTTCATCAATGGGTATAGGTTGACTAGATGGATCTATATCCATCTGATCTGTTGGTTGGTCAGAATTCTCCAATTCTAACTCTATTTGCCTTCCTTTGCCTCCTTGTTGAACAAACTGTTGTTCAAGAAATGTGGCATCTCTACTTATCACAACCTTTTGTGAAGTAGGCAAATAAAAATAATATCCAAAACTATCTTTTGGATATCCAACAAATCGACCTTTTTCTGATCCGGTCTCCAATTTATCAGTGTTCAGCTTTTTAATATAAGCTGGATAACCCCAAATCTTAACATGCTTAAAACTTGGTTTTCTTCCATGCCATATCTCATAAGGTGTGGAAGAAACTGATTTTGATGGAATCCTATTCAGAATATACAAAGCTGATTCCAATGCAAATCCCCAAAAGAAGATTGGCATATCAGTATAGCTCATCATACTACGTACCATATCCAATAGGGTACCATTTCTCCTTTCAGATACACCATTCAGCTGTGGCGTTCCTCGAGGAGTCAGTTGGGAAACAATGCCATGCTCTCTCAAGTATTCATCAAATTCAATACTCAAATATTCACCTCCACGATCTGATCGAAGAGCTTTAATACTCTTTCCTATTTGATTTTCTACTTCAGATTTAAATTCCTTAAACTTTTCAAAGGATTCATATTTTTATTTCATCAAATACAAATACCCAAACCTTGATTTATCATCAGTAAAGGTAATAAAATAATGAAAACCCCCTCTAGCCATTTCTTTAAATGGACCACATACATCACTATGTATTAGCTCCAAAATATTTTCAGCTCTTAGCCCTTATCCAACAAAGGGTGATCTAGTCATTTTGCCCTGAAGGCAAGATTCACAAGTTGAAGTAGGCTCAGAGCCCAATGAGGATAGAATCCCCATTTTCTCCAGTTTTGCAATCCTATCTTCTGCAACATGGCATAATCTTAAGTGCCAAATATATTTTGAACTTGAGTTGGTTTTCACCATGGCATTGCATTCTTTTAGATCACTTGCATTCAATTTGTGTTGGTCATTATTATCCAAATAATAAAGACCATCATTCATATAACTCGAACCAACATATTTATTTCGAAAATAAATATTGCAAACATCATCTGTGAACTGAAATTCATAGCCATTTCTAGTTAAACTAGATATAGAAATGATGTTCTTAAAAGCATCAGGTACATATAATATATTATCCAAACACAAAACATGTCCAAACATGTAAAAAGATTTAGATCCTATGGCTAAAGCTTCAACAGTTGAACCATTGCCAATCTGGAGTCTAATATCTTGAGAACGCAAGCTGCTACTGTTTGCTAGTTCCTGCATATCATTAGAAATGTGAGAACTGGCACCAGTATCTAAAACCCAAGCTGTAGATGAACTATGAGTATCATCAGAATCTAAATAACAAGATATGGACATACCTTCTGAAGGTGTATCCTTCTTGTCCTTCAGAGAAGCAAGATACTCTGGGCAGTTCCTTTTCCAGTGCCCATCCTTTTGGCCGTGGAAACTGTAACACCCTCCCGATAGCAATTCCGCACAGTCTACTGTTCCGGTGACTGGTGTTGATCCGGACAGCTAGAACGATCCGAAAAATATTCAAATTTAAGTGAGGGACCATAATTAACTCAAATATTAATGAGAAAAATTTAGCAAAAATTTTAGAAATAAAATACAGTTAAGTCAAAAGAGCCGGTGCCCAAGCGATGGGTAACCAGAGGTAAGTTGCGGTTCTCGCAACGAAGAGCCCTAGACCCGGGGGAAAAATTATGAAATAATTTTTGGGACTCCAGAGAAGGGTTATTGAGGTTCCCATGGCATTAGAATGCCAAGAAAATACCTAGAAAAATTTTTCAATCGATAAAGACAATTTTGAACCGTTAAGCCAAACGGAGGGCACTTTGGTCATTTCGCCTTCAGAGGTGATTTTTGGCCGACTTGTCCAGTTAAGTAAATAATTAATATGACATAAAATATGAAGAAATATTGCTAAAAATTAAATTGAAATGTGGTAGAAAAGAAAAGCAAAGAAAAATCAAAATAATACAAATAATGACATCACATGTGTCATTTATAAATTACCAACCAATCACAAGCTACTAAGCTTTCTTAAATACTTAAAAGAGACAAATTAAAGACCAAAGGAAAGGAAAAAAAACGTGAACAGCTAGCTTCATCCTCCCAACCAGCCGAAAATGTCTCTCTCCTCCATAAACATTTTCTTTCATCTCTCTTTCATTCCCATGAATTCTCACCATTAAAACCTAAATTGCCTTCATTAAAAATTGTCTACCTCTTTTGGGGAAGTGTTTGGTTACTAAGAAAAGTTAAGGAAATGAAGGATTGTGAAGGGACAAAAAGCTCATGCAAAGGTTAGTGCTTACTTATGCTAATATTCCTTTATTTCCATGTTAAGGACTTGAATTTAGTATGAAATTGTAAGTTAAATGGACTAAATTCATGTGTATACATACCATGGATTTCAGCTGCCCTAAGGAAGGAATAGGATTGAGTGTTGATGATGGACTTAGAATGAATTAGAGCTTATGTTTAAAGTGTATAAACACATATATAATGAATGGAAGTGTGTAACTAAGGTGTATGGGTGAATTGCAATGAGAAATTAGGGTTTTAAGGGTGAAAATTGGACTTGGCATTTGAATTGAGTAATGGACATTTTAGTGGTCAATTAGTGACCATTTTAGGTATGTTGACCATGAATTGGACTGAAAAATAGGATTGCAAAGTGAAGATGTAGGCTGCCCTAGGACAGCAGCAGAGGGACTGAAAATTCAGTCCAATTACACAGCCTTAACTTTGGCTGTGTTGGTCCAATTGGTGTTTTTGCTGAAGAAACCATGCCCAAAAGACCAAAGCAAGTGGACCAAAACTTGGCCCCAATCCGGACACCCTGCAACAGCCCCTGCAGAAATGACCAAATGAACAGTGGCCATAACTCACTGTAGATTTGGTCAATTTACCTGAAATTTTTACAGCAACAAGTTAAGACATAGAAAAACAACTTTCATGAAGAAACCTACCCAAAATTATGACCAGAACCTAACCCAAATGGCAGTCACAGTCACTGTTCAAACCTGTAACTCTGCAGATTTTCATTTGAGTAGTAATGTTTGGATGGCTATAACTCCCTCTAGAAAACTCGGATTTAGGCGATTCTTGAACCGATGGAAACCTAAGGCATAGTAGAACATTTCATATGAAGAAAGTTAGGCCAAATTATGAACTTAACTTGATCAAATTACTGACCAAAGTTGGACCAAAATCGCTAAACCCAAAAGCGGCAAAGATGAGCGATTGCACGTGAACAGTAAACTTATTTTGGCCATAAATTGAGCTACAAAACTCCAAATGGAGTGATTCAAAAAAGGAAATTCAACTAGACAGAATGAGGAACAACTTTCATGTTTACCATTTCCTCAAATTCCCACTATAAAAATAACAAATGAAACAGTAAAGATGAAGCATGAAAACCGAAAATTTTGCTCAATTAGCATTAAGCTTAAAAATGGTATTGGCAACCAATACTAACAAGTTTGAAATAAAAAATGGGGTATGTTTGAGGTGTTAAGACCAATACACCTATTTTCTATCCAAAAGTCAATATTTTTGTTGACCAATGAGGTGAATAGTGACACTAAAACCCAAAATTGGCAATTTTGCCAAAATGACCTAAGCTTTGAGAAAGTAACCAAAACCAACAAGTTTTGAATGCAAAATGTGGTATGT
This sequence comes from Hevea brasiliensis, assembly GCF_030052815.1. Classification (NCBI taxonomy): domain Eukaryota; kingdom Viridiplantae; phylum Streptophyta; class Magnoliopsida; order Malpighiales; family Euphorbiaceae; genus Hevea; species Hevea brasiliensis. The sequence continues at coordinate 52,899,776 of NC_079497.1, read as the reverse complement.
TTGAAGTGCCAAAGTTAATGTACCTATTTTCTATGCAAAAGTCAACTTTTTTGTTGACCAATGAGGTGAATAGTGACACCAAAACTTGAAATTCAAAATTTGAAATTAGAAATGCATCTAGGGGACTTTAAATTGCAATTGGCAATTAATACTAGCAAATGTAAAACTCAAAATGTGGGATCTTGGTGTAATAAGAATTAATATATCCATTAAGTATAAAAAGGTCAACATTTTGGTTGACTAGTAAGGTGAATAGTAATCAAAATGATTAGTAAATTAAGATGAAGACCTAGAACCAATTCTAAGCTTAAATGCTTAGAATTGTATGACAAATATGGACTATGCATCCTAGTCAAAATTGTTAAAAAGAAATTTAGGCCATAAATGTGAAATCCATGAAATATTCATGGATTACTTGAAACATGAAAAATAAGTCACCTAATTGATGTGAATTGTGATCATATAAATGATCAAATGAATGTATGAATTATGATTGAAATTTATCATGAAATAATGAAGTCATAAAGCACAATATATTAATATTTTAAAATATTAAATGCCCTAGTATACCTAACAAGATTGGTTTGGATAGTTTGGCATGCCAATAGGGTATTATTTTAACAGTACTGCGAAAGGCTTTATGCCTGTATTCATGGCTTTTATGCCCGTATTCATGGCTTTTATGCCCGTATTCATGGCTTTTATGCCGATTATGTGATATCATGGCTTTTTAGCCATACTGACTGCATACGTGGTTGACGTTCTGCGTCCCATGGTATGACGGCCCGAGGCACCGCGGTGTCCAGTGCCAACGACCCATTATCCAGTCCAGTCGTTTAGTATAGGTTACTTGGGCAGTCAATTAAAGTATTATTCAATTTAGGCAGCTAAGTTAAGTTAAGTATAATGAAAATCCAGTACAATTAAATTAAGTATTGAATGAATAAGCAAAAGAGATTCGCAAAAGAAACATAACAAAAATATAAATTGCAGAACCGTACAGACTTGAAATACAATACAGATAGAATAAATTATATACCTGCTAGTATTACTGAAAAGTTATAAACTAAGCACTTCCAAAGAGGAACAAACTAGTAAATAAGATCGTTGATACTAGAAATACCATACCAAATTAAATTGATTCTTGAGTATCTGAATTATCATTTATTTCTTTCTTTACTTGTATATGTTATTTCTGGTTATATTATTGCACCACTAAGCAGAAATGCTTAGCGCGATGGAATTGCTTCCTCGGGCAGGTACTGAAGGTAAAACCAGTAGATTGTCGACTGAGATTTTTGGAGTCCAGATCTGCAGAAGTGTCAGAAGAGTTCAAGATTGTCACCTCCTCAGCAATGCATGTAGATAGGGCTCATTTTATACATGTTATGTATATTGTTCATTCCTAGCACATTGTAAATTATTTGTATATCTTGTACAAAATAAACTCATGTAATTAACCTATGAATTACGGAAGCTATTCAAAGTAAGTATTTTAGTATGTGAATTGAATTTGAGTTATAATGAGATTATACTTGTGAATATTGAGATATTGAAAATCTAATGAGATTTCTGAGAAATCTGGATACTGTATTGAGATACATTATGTTTGAAAATTTTTTAGACTATTAAGTTTGAGAAATTGAGTATATATTGAAATTGTCTTTGGCAGGTTCAGAAGAACTGTTAGTCCAAATTACAACCGACACTTTGTTGGATTATCGTTAAAATTTTTGAAATTTCCAATTTAGTTAGATTTTGATAAAAGTAAAAATAGCCTAAATCTTCAATAAAGTTTTTGAATAAATAAATCAAGAACTGTAATGAAATCAGATAAAATAGAGTGCTCCGGCACACTGAGTGGCATAACTTGCTTGGCTACACTGTAGTCGGGTAAGGGGTGTCACAGAAACAGTTTCCTTTGCCTCCATCAGCTTTAGTCTTCCTTTTCTGTTTAGCTATTTTCTTGGAAGGACCAGGAATCTGAGGTTTCTTTTTGTCACACCTTACCCCTCTGTAAGGCATGACATGATCCCGTAGAATACCTAATGAACTACCGAACTTCACCTACCGATAACTCATTAAGTACCCTACAAGGGATTTTAAAACAATTTTCTTATTTTTGATAAGTGGTGAGCATTTTCTAATAGGCATTTAAAACATTTAGTTAAAATTAAAACTAGTTAATATTTTTGATCCATTTTAGTTTTTTGCAAATTCTATAGAAATTTTGACAGAGTTTCCTCTGTATTTTGAGAAAACCGTTCTTCAAATACCTGTAAAAAGCACTTCTAAAAGTTTTTCTCAACCACTACTTCGGTTTCACAATCAAATTCAATCAATTTCTCAAAATTCACAAGTTCAGTAGTTCTCAAAATACTGTCAATCAATATCATACATATTTCATTAAAAACAAAATAATTTATACACAACCTTACAAATTTATATCAAAAGAAACACAAACTAAACTTTATTACAAACTTCATACAAATTTGTGTACAAGCTGCTCAAGACCCATTTTTACATGTTCATACATTTATGTGCAATATATACATCAAAAGAAGTATTCTGATTAGGGTATAAATTATACGAAGACTTCAAAGCGAGCGATCCTCAATTCTCGGCTCGATCTGCTGCTCCTCTAGTCTCTGTATCTGCGACAGCAATAAAAGCTATCGCTGAGTACTAGGACTCAGTGGTGCACAATATACTAAAATAATCTTTATGCAAAACTTAAAGCACATTCATTCAAAAATTTGGCTAAACATGAAAATTAAATACAATAATGCATTGTAAGCTTTTACATGTAAACCAAATTCATTTCAAAGTATCAAAACACATTTCATAAAACCCACAGTTAGATCACGCCATTCGAAACAAATAGAATCTCAATAGCCAGAGGCTAAAGAGAAATCACATGAATCTCAATAGCCAGAGGCTAAAGAGAAATCATATCACAAGCTCAAATATATGGATATCCATTCACATCCTCTTCTACTGGCACACCTCAACACTTCTCCAGAGAAGGAATCAAAATTCGAAACTAATTACCCCCACTAGTCGTGCTAGTGAGGTGTTCAAATATATGGTCATGACACTGTGGTTTCAAAACTTATCTTAACAATTTGCTAAACATTGTCATTTCAAATATACACAATAACTTTCACAATTTAAATCAAACATCATAAAAATACTATAATCCAATATTTCACATTATTCAAAACATTATGCAAAAGATGATTATAAAAGTATATGTTGTGCACAAACCTCAAACGAGTCGCCTGTTGGCCTTGACTCGACTCCTCGGGTTTTGTCCCGGTATTCTTTTCCACTGAAACACGAAATTTTCCAATGTTTCAGTACTAAAACTTAAAATAAATCCAAAATAAACTTAACTTCACATTTAACTAGCTCTAATGTGTTAAATTCGACGTTCTTGAAATTTTTGTGTTTCGGGTTACTATTCACTGCACTATTCAAGTCAAATTATTGACTTTCTAAGGCTTAATAGGTATGGGAACTCCAACTTCACCCACATACCACATTTTGGTCACCAAACTTGTTGGTTTTGGTCATTTGTTTAAAGCTTAGGTCATTTTGGCAAAATTGCCAATTTTCGGTTTTGGTTCTCCGAAGTTGCACTATTCCATTGGTCGATCTACTGTTGGAATTTAACAAAACTTCCTTCATAGAAAATGTTCCTTATTGTCTTAAGTGTATTCTCATTTTTGGATCACATCAATCGGAGTTTTGTAGCTCAAGTTATGGTTTTACTGTTCACGTGCACTATTCATGCTGCAATTTTGAGTTCTGGCAGATTTTGATCAAACTTTGGTCAATAATTTGATCAAGTTAAGTTCATAATTTGGTCTCACTTTCTTCATATGAAATGTTCTACTATGTCTTAGGTTTCCATCGGTTCAAGAATCGCCTAAATCCGAGTTTTCTAGAGGGAACTATAGCCATCCAAACATTGCTGCTCACTGAAAATTCTGCAGAGTTGCAGGTTTGGTAACCTAACTTTGCTCAATAATTTGAATGGGTTAATGGCATAATTTGGGGTGATGTTCTTCATGAAAGTTTTAGATCTATATGCCCTCTAACCCCTGGCCAAATTTCAGGTCAATTTGACCTGTCTAACTCGAGTTATGACCAAATGAACAGTTACTGTTCATTTGGTCAGTTTAGTGCAGTGGCAGCCTGCAATCAATTCACTTTGGTCAATTGTTTCACCAAGTTTTGGTCAGTTTTTGGCCATGGTTCCTTAATGAAAAGTGTGCTCTTTTATGTCTATTTTCATCTCCAATTGGTGGCATATCCATTAGGCTTGTAAAATTTGAGTTTTGGTCCTTCAAAATAGGTTTGGTCATGCTGCCAGCAGCATGACCATTGACCTACGAATTTGGCTTAATTTTCTACCATTCCCACACAACTTATTTGGTCATAATTGACCATTATTTCACTTCACAATAGGTCCAACACTCCATTTATGCACTTCTCCAAATTTTTGCCTCAAAACCCTAACATTCAAACCCTAGCTCTTCCATCTCATGCATTAAATCACAACTAGTGCACTTAACCTTAACCATTCACTAATCAAAGCTTTTAAACTTATTATAATGCATTAAATTCATGTAAATCATACTCCTCTCAAGCTGCCCAAATTTCAGTTTGGTCCTTCTCCCATGTTTTTATTTCATTTAATCAAGTTCTAAGCTCACTTTCAACCACTAATTATGCATTTAAAATGGAAAGTAAGGAGTTTAATATACTAACCTTGCTTGGAGGATTTTTAGGCTCCCCTTTCTTCAAGTCTTTCTTCTTTTTTTTACTCTCTAATGCTCTCTCAACATGTAAGGAGAAATTTTTGTGTGGAGACTTTGTGAATTTATAGGTTAAGATAGGGAAATTCAAGCTTTTATTCCCTTAACAATGGTGAAATATGGTGAAGGAGTGGGAAGAGAGGAATGGGACGGCAAAAAGGGAAGAAAGAAGACCAAAATTGATTTTTTTTTCATTTCTTTTCTTTATTTATTTTAGTGTATGGAAGACCACAAAAAGTCCAATTAAATAATTCACTTAATTAATTTGTTTATGACATCATTCATGATGTCATCAACTTTGACTTTTCCATCTTCTTTCTCTTTTTTTTTTCTATTTATTATTTTTCTATTAGTTCTTTAATTTAATTCTCGATTCCAAAATTTTCTTTTCTCCGATTTTATTTGACAGTTAGGTCAGGAGTCAGCTCTCGGGGTCAATTGACCAAATCGCCCCTCGCCGGTTCATCCCGATTTGCAAATAATTCAACATTTCTTTCGGCTCCCTGACCTAATTATTTGACTGACTTAACAGTTCTTTTTCGTGATTTTCTCTTTTCCACTGTGTTCATAAGGGTCCTAAGGACCGTAGCGTCACTTTTTACGGTTCGAAATTTGAGTTTAAAATGACTTCGCAGTCGTTCCCGAGGAGGTCACTCATCGCTGTGACTCTCGGCTCGTTTAACCTCTTATGTTCTGTTTTTCTTATTTATAGTTAACTAATTAAAAATTACTAATTATTTGTATTTATGGCTTCTCAAGTCGTCTTAAGTGTGGCCCTAATCCCAATAATTGTCCGGACCGACACCGGTCACCGGAACAGTGAAATCTACCAGGCTATGCAATGGGGGTGTTACAATTCTCCCCCCCTTAAATAAATTTTGTCTCGAAATTTTTACCTAGTATCAATCTCTGAACAGCTGTGGGTGTTGTCTCCTCATGTCCTCCTCTCGTTCCCAAGTAGCTTCTTGGCCCGAATGATGGTTCCACAGCACTTTTACCAACGGTATCTGCTTATTCCGTAGCTGCTTCACCTCATAAGCCAGAATCTTTATGGGTTCTTCTTCATATGTGAGGTCTGGATTCACTTCAATTTCTTCTACTGGTAGTACATGAGATGGGTCTGATCGATACCTCCTCAACATTGATACATGGAAGACATTATGTATCTTTTCCAACTCTGGAGGTAGTGCCAACCGATATGCCAAAGGACCCACTCTTTCCAGAACCTCATATGGCCCGATAAAACGAGGACTTAGTTTCCCCTTCCTGCCGAATCTCATAATCCTCTTCCAAGGAGAAACTTTGAGGAAAACTTTCTCACCCACTGCATACTGAATATCTCTTCTCTTCAGATCAATGTAGGACTTCTGACGGTCTGATGCAGTCTTAAGTCGACCTCTGATCACCCTGATCTTCTCCTCAGTCTGCTGAACAATTTCGGGTCCAATCATCTTTCTTTCACCCACGTCATCCCAACACAACGGGGTTCTACATTTTCTGCCATACAAAGCTTCATATGGAGGCATCCCAATGCTTGACTGGTAGCTGTTGTTGTAAGCAAACTCAATCAAAGGCAAGTGCGTATCCCAACTACCCTCAAACTCAATCACACAAGCCCGTAGCATGTCCTCCAAGATCTGAATTACTCTCTCAGACTGGCCATCTGTCTGTGGGTGGAATGCAGTACTAAAGTTCAATCTAGTTCCTAGGGCTCTCTGAAGACTACCCCAGAATCTAGAAGTGAAGCTAGGATCTGCATGCGATATGATAGAATCGGCACTCCATGTAGTCTCACAATCTCATCAATGTATAACTTGGCCAATCTTTCTAAACTGTAGTCCATCCGAACTGGCAGAAAATGAGCAGACTTAGTTAGTCTGTCAACAATGACCCAAACTGCATCATGACTCTTCTGTGTCCTCGGAAGTCCCATTACAAAATCCATCGTTATTCTTTCCCATTTCCATTCTATTACTGGTAGTGGATGTAACAACCCAGCGAGTACTTGATGCTCTGCCTTTACTTGCTGACAAGTTAGGCATTTGGATACAAACTCTGCCACATCTCTTTTCATACCCATCCACCAGTAATGCTCCTTTAGCCCTCTATACATTTTTGTGCCACCAGGGTGCATGGCAAAAAGAGACTCATGTGCTTCCTTCAAAATGATCTGCCTCAAATCAACATCATTAGGAACACATATTCTGCCCTGGTGTAGCAATAGACCATCATCTCTGATTGAGAATTCTGGTTTCTTGCCCTGTCGGACTTCTTCCATCAACTTCTGATACTTCTGATCATTCTGAGCAGCCATTCTTATCTGATCAATCAACACTGGCTGTACATGCCATGCAACTGCTATCTGCCCCTCATCATTAATCTCTAAACTGGCATGTAATGATCTCAACTCATGTACCAAAACAAAGAAGTAACCCGTAAACTTGCCATAGTCTTGGAACTTAAGGCGTCAGCCACAACATTAGCTTTCCCTGGCTGATAGTCTATCAGACAGTTATAGTCTTTTATCAACTCTAACCATCTCCTCTGTCTCAAATTCAGCTCTTTTTGGGTGCCCAAATACTTCAAACTCTTATGATCTGTGTAAATGTAACACTTTTCCCCATACAAATAATGTCTCCAGATCTTAAGAGCAAACACAATGGCTGCAAGCTCCAAATCATGTGTCGGATAATTCCTCTCATGCGGTTTTAGCTGGCGTGATGCATAGGCAATGACATTTCAGTCTTGCATTAACACACAACCTAACCCATTGTGAGAAGCATCACTATAAACTGTATATTCTTTACCCGGTGTGGGTAAAGTTAGGACTGGAGCTTCAGTCAAACATCTCTTCAATTCATCAAAACTCTGCTGGCATTTATCCGTCCACTGAAATTTCACATCCTTTCTAAGCAGCTTGGTCAATGGAGATGCCAACATGGAGAACCCTTTCACAAATCGACGGTAGTATCCAGCTAAACCCAGAAAACTACGAATTTCTATGACATTTCTGGGTGGCCTCCAATTAAGGACAGCTTCAATCTTACTTGGATCTACCTTGATACCCTCTTCTGATACTACATGCCCCAAGAAAGATATTTCCTTCAACCAAAATTCACACTTTGACAATTTGGCATATAGCTGTTTCTCCCTCAAAATCTGCAGTACAATCCGCATATGTCTATCATGCTCTTCTATATTCCTCGAATAGACCAATATATCATCTATGAATACCACAACAAACTGGTCGAGATATGGTCTGAAAATAGTGTTCATCAGATCCATAAAAGCAGCCGGAGCATTAGTTAACCCGAATGGCATGACTAGGAATTCATAATGGCCATAGCGGGTTCTGAAGGCAGTTTTAGGAATACTTTGTTCTTGTACTTTCAGCTGATAATAACCTGATCTCAGGTCAATTTTGGAGAACACAGCTGCACCCCTCAACTGATCAAACAAGTCATCAATGCGGGGCAATGGATATCTATTCTTTATCGTCACCTTATTCAACTGTCGGTAATCAATGCATAACCGGAGAGTGCCATCCTTCTTCTTTACGAACAACACTGGCGCTCCCCAAGGTGACACACTAGGGCGGATAAAGCCCTTGTCAAGCAATTCTTGCAACTACACTTTCAACTCTTTCAATTCTGCAGGTGCCATTCTATATGGCGTTATGGAGATTGGGTCCACACCAGGCATAACATCAATCTCAAACTGCACCTCTCTTTCTGGAGGTAATCCTGGCAATTCATCAGGAAACACATCCGGAAAGTCACATACCGTAGGGATGTCCCTTAGTGCTGGACTCCCCACCTGGGTGTCTATCACATGTGCCAAGTATGCTTCACACCCCTTTCTGATCATCCTTCTGGCTAGTGCAGCCAAAATGATGTTTTATGGCAGTAAATGCCTCTCCCCGTGTATTACCACATCACCGTATAAAGGGAGACCAAAAGTGACATCTTGATCTCTGATCAATCATGGCGTGATGCCTGGCTAACCAATCCATGCCCAAGATGATATCATACTCTCTGAAGGGCATTTCAATCAAGTCGGACAGGAAAACATGTCCTTGGATCACCAAAGGACAGTCTCTATAAATTCTGTTGACCCGGACTTCTTGTCCTAACGGACTAGTTACTAGCACTTCAAAATCCATTTGCACACATGGAACAGTAAGTGAACTAACTATGCTAGCACTAACATATGAATGGGTTGAACCCGGATCAAACAATACAAATACTTCTTGATCAGAGATAGAGAATGCACCAGCTACCACATCAGAAGTCTCAGCCTCTTCTCGCTGTCTCATAGTGTAGATTCTGGTCGAAGCACTTCCTTGTCCCGATCGACCAATCGTGCTCCACTGCTGACGGTACCTCTACCTCTGCCTCTTCCTCTACCAACTGACTGTGAACCTCTGAGAGCAGGACTTTGAATAGATCCCTCGGCAGTAGTAGGAGCTGGATTATATCTCGGAGCACTAGTACAGTCTTTAGCTATATGGCCCTTGCCTCCACAGTTAAAACAGGCTCCAGTGGCCCAATAGCATTCCCCCCCATGAATCTTGCCACAAGTCTCACAGGGGCGGGCAGAATGTGAACCCCTGCTTGACTGCTGACCAGACCTAGGGGGTCTCTGACCAGAAAATCTACCTCTACCAAACCTTCCACCTCGACCCCTGCTGGGTCCACTAAACTTCTTTTTCTTTCCAGAGGTAGCACCAGAACTCTGTTCAACTGATTTTTCCCCCTTGTCTTTTTCTAATTTCTCGACTTTTTCCTTCACTGGGTTTGCTTCTGCTTCAACTCTCTCCAGTTCAAGTGCTTGAGACATAAGTTCTGAGAAGTTGCTGTGTCGAAATCCCACAACTTGCATCCTTATGCTGGGCTTCAAACCCGTCTCAAATCTCTTGCATCTTGCTTTACTGGTAGTAAGGAGACTCTCCGCATAGTGACTCAGGCGGGAGAACTCCCTCTCATACTCTGCCACTGATCGATTTCCTTGTTTCAAACTCAAAAATTCTTGCAATTTCTGATCAACATATGCGTCTGGGATGTATTTCTGTCTGAACTCTCTGATGAAGTCATCCCAGGTTAGCACTGGTGGTTCTGCCAAGCTGTGGGGGATGGTCTTCCACCAATCATATGCATCCCCTTGTAGTAGCGACACAGAATATTCAAACTTTAGTTCATCTGGGCAGTGCAATTTCTTAAACACTCTGTCCATTCTTTCAAGCCATTGCTCTGCCTCTAAAGGGTCCACTGTACCCTTAAATTCTGTAGCCCCATACTTCAATAATTTATCATACTGTCTGGCTGGAGGCAGTGGTTGTGTCACAGGTGGTTGGGCTGGAGCTTGAGCAGGCATACCCGACCATTTCTTTGAAACATCGCGACCATCTGCTATCACGGTGTGCAGAAAGCGCGGCATTTGTGGGTCTTCTGACCCACTGACATTCGGTAAAGCTGGGGCTTCTCCTTGTGCCTCAGCTTCAACAAACTGCTCGACTGAGCGATCCCCTTCTTCCATTTCAGTCTGAAGTTAGGGTATCTCCTGAACAAGTAACACATGGAGATTTCCCTCCGTTAGTTCATATTCATGATGTAATGCACTGTATGTAACAATTATGGACATTGAGCAGTTGTACTTAACAAGAAAGACACAAATTTATATGTTAAAACATACTTTAAAAATTTGCTCTGATACCACTAAAACATGTCACACCTTACCCCTCTGTAAGGCATGACATGATCCCGTAGAATACCTAATGAACTACCGAACTTCACCTACCGATAACTCATTAAGTACCCTACAAGGGATTTTAAAACAATTTTCTTATTTTTGATAAGTGGTGAGCATTTTCTAATACGCATTTAAAACATTTAGTTAAAATTAAAACTAGTTAATATTTTTGGTCCATTTTAGTTTTCCGCAAATTCTATAGAAATTTTGACAGAGTTTCCTCTGTATTTTGAGAAAATCGTTCTTCAAATACCTGTAAAAAGTACTTCTAAAAGTTTTTCTCAACCACTACTTCGGTTTCACAATCAAACTCAATCAATTTCTCATAATTCACAAGTTCAATAGTTCTCAAAATACTGTCAATCAATATCATACATATTTCATTAAAAACAAAATAATTTATACACAACCTTACAAATTTATATCAAAAGAAACACAAACTAAACTTTATTACAAACTTCATACAAAATTGTGTACAAGCTGCTCAAGACCCATTTTTACATGTCCATACATTTATGTGCAATATATACATCAAAAGAAATATTTACAGTTAGGGTATAAATTATACCCGAAGACTTCAAAGCAGAACGATCCTCAATTCTCGTGATTTCGATCTGCTGCTCCTCTAGTCTCTGTATCTGCGACAGCAATAAAAGCTATCGCTGAGTACTAGGACTCAATGGTGCACAATATACTAAAATAATCTTTATGCAAAACTTAAAGCACATTCATTCGAAATTTGGCTAAACATGAAAATTAAATAAAATAATGCATTGTAAGCTTTTACATGTAAACCAAATTCATTTCAAAGTATCAAAACACATTTCATAAAACCCACAGTTAGATCACGCCATTCGAAACAAATAGAATCTCAATAGCCAGAGGCTAAAGAGAAATCACATGAATCTCAATAGCCAGAGGCTAAAGAGAAATCATATCACAGGCTAGCTAGCTCAAATATATGGATATCCATTCACATCCTCTTCTACTGGCACACCTCAACACTTCTCGGAGAAGGAATCAAAATTCGAAACTAATTACCCCCACTAGTCGTGCTAGTGAGGTGTTCAAATATATGGTCATGACACTGTGGTTTCAAAACTTATCTTAACAATTTGCTGAACATTGTCATTTCAAATATACACAATAACTTTCACAATTTAAATCAAACATCATAAAAATACTATAATCCAATATTTCACATTATTCAAAACATTATGCAAAAGATGATTATAAAAGTATATGTTGTGCACAAACCTCAAACGAGTCGCCTGTTGGCCTTGACTCGACTCCTCGGGTTTTGTCCCGGTATTCTTTTCCACTGAAACACTAAATTTTCCAATGTTTCAGTACTAAAACTTAAAATAAATCCAAAATAAACTTAACTTCACATTTACCTAGCTCTAACGTGTTAAATTCGACGTTCTCGAAATTTTTGTGTTTCGGGTTACTATTCACTGCACTATTCAAGTCAAATTATTGACTTTCTAAGGCTTAATAGGTATGAGAACTCCAACTTCACCCACATACCACATTTTGGTCACCAAACTTGTTGGTTTTGGTCATTTGTTTAAAGCTTAGGTCATTTTGGCAAAATTGCCAATTTTCGGTTTTGGTTCTCCGAAGTTGCACTATTCCATTGGTCGATCTACTGTTGGAATTTAACAAAACTTCCTTCATAGAAAATGTTCCTTATTGTCTTAAGTGTATTCCCATTTTTGGATCACCTCAATCGGAGTTTTGTAGCTCAAGTTATGGTTTTACTGTTCACGTGCACTGTTCATGCTGTAATTTTGAGTTCTGGCAGATTTTGATCAAACTTTGGTCAATAATTTGATCAAGTTAAGTTCATAATTTGGTCTCACTTTCTTCATATGAAATGTTCTACTATGTCTTAGGTTTCCATCGGTTCAAGAATCGCCTAAATCCGAGTTTTCTAGAGGGAACTATAGCCATCCAAACATTGCTGCTCACTGAAAATTCTGCAGAGTTGCAGGTTTGGTAACCTAACTTTGCTCAATAATTTGAATGGGTTAATGGCATAATTTGGGGTGATGTTCTTCATGAAAGTTTTATATCTATATGCCCTCTAACCCCTGGACAAATTTCAGGTCAATTTGACCTGTCTAACTCGAGTTATGACCAAATGAACAGTCTGATTCTTGTTCATTTGGTCGATTTAGTCTGATGGCAGCCTGCAATCAATTCACTTTGGTCAATTGTTTCACCAAGTTTTGGTCAGTTTTTGGCCATGGTCCCTTAATGAAAAGTGTGCTCTTTTATGTCTATTTTCATCTCCAATTGGTGGCATATCCATTAGGCTTGTAAAATTTGAGTTTTGGTCCTTCAAAATAGGTTTGGTCATGCTGCCAGCAGCATGACCATTGACCTACGAATTTGGCTTAATTTTCTACCATTCCCACACAACTTATTTGGTCATAATTGACCATTATTTCACTTCACAATAGGTCCAACACTCCATTTATGCACTTCTCCAAATTTTTGCCTCAAAACCCTAACATTCAAACCCTAGCTCTTCCATCTCATGCATTAAATCACAACTAGTGCACTTAACCTTAACCATTCACTAATCAAAGCTTTTAAACTTATTCTAATGCATCAAATTCATGTAAATCATACTCCTCTCAAGCTGCCCAAATTTCAGTTTGGTCCTTCTCCCATGTTTTTATTTCATTTAATCAAGTTCTAAGCTCACTTTCAACCACTAATTATGCATTTAAAATGGAAAGTAAGGAGTTTAATATACTAACCTTGCTTGGAGGATTTTTAGGCTCCCCTTTCTTCAAGTCTTTCTTCTTTTTTTTACTCTCTAATGCTCTCTCAACATGTAAGGAGAAATTTTTGTGTGGAGACTTTGTGAATTTATAGGTTAAGATAGGGAAATTCAAGCTTTTATTCCCTTAACAATGGTGAAATATGGTGAAGGAGTGGGAAGAGGGGAATGGGACGGCAAAAAGGGAAGAAAGAAGACCAAAATTGATTTTTTTTCATTTCTTTTCTTTATTTATTTTAGTGTATGGAAGACCACAAAAAGTCCAATTAAATAATTCACTTAATTAATTTGTTTATGACATCATTCATGATGTCATCAACTTTGACTTTTCCATCTTCTTTCTCTTTTTTTTTTTTCTATTTATTATTTTTCTATTAGTTCTTTAATTTAATTCTCCATTCCAAAATTTTCTTTTCTCCGATTTTATTTGTGATTAGGTCGAGTCACTCGTGGTCAATTGACCAAATCGCCCCTCGCCGGTTCATCCCGATTTGCAAATAATTCCATATTTCTTTCGGCTCCCTGACCTAATTATTTGACTGACTTAACAGTTCTTTTTCGTGATTTTCTCTTTTACACTGTGTTCATAAGGGTCCTAAGGATCGCAGCATCACTTTTTACGGTTCGAAATTTGAGTTTAAAATGACTTCGCAGTCGTTCCCGAGGAGGTCACTCATCGCTGTGACTCTCGGCTCGTTTAACCTCTTATGTTCTGTTTTTCTTATTTATAGTTAACTAATTAAACATTACTAATTATTTGTATTTATGGCTTCTCAAGTCGTCTTAAGTGTGGCCCTAATCCCAATAATTGTCCGGACCGACACCGGTCACCGGAACAGTGAAATCTACCAGGCTATGCAACAGGGGTGTTACACTTTTTCTTATTGCCCTTCTTCTTGTTGGACTTTCCAGCAGAAGAAGATGCAACCAAAGCTACCTCTTTTCCTTTATTGCCTGGCATATTCTTTTGGGCAATAACCAGCATGTTGAGTAAACCAGCTAAGGTGCATTCCTGTTTAGTCATATGGAAATTTGTCACAAAATTCCCAAAAGACTCAGGAAGGGACTGAAGAATCAAATCCCTCTGTAGTTGGAAGTCCATGTTGAAGACAAGATGTTCCAACTGCTCAATCAGCCGAATCATCTTGTGGACATGATCCCCAACATTCTGTCCCTCAGACATCCTCATACGGAATAGCTGTCTAGATATCTCATACCTAGCATTTCTGTTGTGCTCACCATACAACTCTTGTAGGTGAAGGAAGATCTCACTCGCACTCTGCATGTTCTCATGTTGCTTCTGTAACTCATTACTCATGGAAGCAAGCATGTAACACTTAGCTCTCATACCATGCTCCTTCCACTTATCTAAAGTTTCATGTTCCTCTTGTGTGGCCTCTTGAGGTAAGGGACCAGGAACATTTGAATCTATAACATATCCTATATGTTCAAGGTTCAGGACAAGTTTTAAATTTCTTAGCCAATCAGACAGATTAGGTCCTGTCAACCTATTGTGATCAAGTATGCTTGCAAGGATATTGGATGGTGGTGGTTGTTTTGTGCTCATTTTTATCAAAAAATTAACTGTAGAAAATAACCAGATTAATTAGTAAATGTATCATGTAATTAACCAAAATGATTATGGTCTTTTAATCAAATTGGTCCTCCCACTAACTTAGCGAATCCTACACTTCTAAAGTAGAAAACGGAAATCCTAGTTGGATGGATTTCTAGTGGGTGATTGAATTCTTATAATTCTATTGATCATCCTCAGGTACATCCATTATTGGAATTACAATAAACTATAAGTGAGCAACTCCTTGCCCATCACATCTCATGTGAGGTTCAATCCTTTACCTAGCCCCTAATGCTCAAAATCTCAGATACATCCATTATTGACTTATCTTGCATTAGTTAAGTTGATCCCATTGAGCAAGTAATTATGCAAATAATTTTAATGTCCTCAGGTACATCCAATATTGGCCACTAAACCATTTACATATTTACAACATCTCATGCTTAACAATTATTCTTAAGAAAATCTCTTAAATTAATTGCATCTTATGCAACTATTTAAAATTTCTTAAAATAATTGCCCCAATGGAGGGCCTATGTTATAATTACTTTAATTATAGCATTTCCAACTTAATCATTTGTTTGGAAGATTTTATGGTCATTCTAATTACTATTAAGGTCTCACTTTGCACATTATCCAATTAGCATGCATATATCATATAATAGCATACATTCCCATACATCTCATGCATTCATGGATAAGCAATAAATATGGTATGATCATGGACTTTCTAAGGGATTCATTTCTGAGCCACCAAGAATTGAATCAGGGCATTCCTAGGTGCATTTCATTTATTCATATTACAAGAGTTGCTGAAGGATTACATAATCAACACTTGATCTTGAATTCCTCCCACTGGTCCCACCAATGCTCTTGACCTTCTTGAACTTCTTGCAATCCAATATTACATAGTAATCCTTGGCATACCAAGGCGAATTTACAAGAACTTAAATAAATGAAATTACAACCCAAAAATTATTACAAAATTAATAATGCATGCCCAAAATAAATTAAAATAAATTAATTAATTTACAATCCCAAAGAAACATAAATGAAATAAATCCAATCACATTGGTCTTTTATAGTCCATGATCATCCATCATGCATATCACTATTTAACAATTAAATAAAACATACATACTTAAATTAAATTGAATATCTCATATTCAACTTAAAAATCCAGATTTGAATATGATTAAAATAAATTTAAAAATTCAGATTTGAATCTCATTCAAACAAATTTAAAAATTCAGATTTGAATCACATTCAAACAACTTTAAAAATTCAGATTTGAATCACATTCAAACATTTTTTAAAAAATCAGATTTGAATCACATTCAAACATTTTTAAAAAATCGTGAAAAACACAAGTTTATACCATTGAATTTAAAAATTTTAACCTAGGGTCACATGCATCATGCAAGATTTATTTTTATCTATTTGATTTCAATGATAAACAACATATTAAAACTCTTTTAATATATTTTTGGATCTGTATTTGCCATTGAAGATTTTAAAATTAATCAGATTAATTTTAGAACCCTAGATTAAATCAAGAACGATTACACTAACCTCTTGATGCACTGCAGCGTGTCTGCGCCTTTGAGATTCATCTTCAGGACACCAGATGTTGTCCCTCTAGCTCGTCCACACCAAGAACACCTATGGCAGCCTTTGAACAGCTTCTAAAGCTTTTTCTATTAATTAGAAATTCAAGTTCTGCCTTTTAAGAGATTAGAGATGTAAACAGGACACTAGAAATAATTTCTAGTGTTCTTAATTCTAGAGATTGATGGCTAATCTCTTTGAATTGATTAGAGATGAAGAATAATAGATGAAAATCCTCAAAGTGGCATGACAAAGGAGAGGAGTGGCTTCTAGTTGCTTTTCTTTTCATAACAACACTTAAATAGCTAGGTTAACACATTAAACCCTTGCCACATATCACCTTTTGATTAGCTCTAGGTTTAAGTGACCCAATCACATTGTGCCAAGTGTCAAACCTATATTTAATCTTGATTTTAATCATCTTACATGATTAAAAAACATTTAGCAAGCTTATGTGTAATCCCATGTGTCACCATCTCATGGTGCCACGTGTCACATTGTGAAATGACCAAAATGCCCCCGTGTCTTAATTTTGAGTTCTTAACCCAAAATAATTTTTTTTCTTCTTCTAATCAATTTATATCAAATATAAATTAATTAATTAATCTCTATTAATTAATTTCTCATTAATTAAATTCATATTTAAACACTTTAAATATAAATTTAACTTATACTATACATCCAATAATCTAGATTTGGTTTCAAGTCATGCTAGGGACTTTGCAATTTAATTGTAAACAAAACTTATTTAATTAATCAATTAAACTCTTTAATTAATTAATTAAATCATATTTAAATAGGTGATAACTTGTGTATGTGTGTGACTTACTAGGCTCATCACTAATTGGCAATGAGACATGATATCAACTCTTAATATCATCAGAACTCTTTCTTACCATAAATGATTTCTCTAAATCATTTTATGAACCTCATAGACCATGGTTAACACCTAGCATAACATGCCATGGCCATCCAATTAGTAATAAGGTTTATCTTAAATGAACCTATAATCATATGTTACCATGCACTAGAATCTCTCTGTTACAAAATCCCAACTCAAGCTGGAGTCATGGTTTATGTCAAACTGTCAAACTCCATTTGCTATGAATATTATGTTCTCTTTTAATTCCAGTTCTTGATTAAAAAGATTTTCTCATCAGAAACTCTTTTCTGAATAAATCTATTTGTCCTGGTCAGGAACTTGAAACATCAAGAACAATTAAATGAACATAGGACTTTATCTCTATTTACTTAGAGGAACAGATTCCATCTTGATCAACACCTACGTCCATATATAACTAGTAGGAGCCAACACATGCCCATATACTCATACATAGTACAAATATGAAAGCAGTATCAAACTCAAACTATCTATATACAAGATAACTGTGCTATCTCATGTCTAAAGATTATATGCACTGATATGATTTATGACAAAACATTGACAAGAGTAAACTCCATGTGCTTGTCATTAGTGTCACTGGCTCGGCCTACTTATCATTTATAAGTGCCTATCATGTTTGTTATATGGCATGAGACTCACCATTCCATCTTATTTATATCTCATATAAATAACTTGAGAACAAACATGAATACAATCTTTCTGGATAAGTCATGTCCTCATTATGAAGTATCCTCGATTGTGAACCTATTTATGATATTTTGTGCTAGAAATATTGTCACTCATATTCTTAACAACTTAAGAATAATATTTCTAACAAAATATCAATGGACCTTTTCTATTACACATAAATATATTATGTAAACGGAAAAGTGGAAATGCCTTTTATTAATAAAAATATGTACAAGATACATACTAAATGATATGCTCTAGGGCATACTACTAACAGGATCTATATCCATCTAATCTGTTGGTTGGTCAGAATTCTCTAATTCTAACTTTGTTTGCCTTCCTTTGCCTCCTTCTTGAACGAACTGTTGTTCAAGAAATGTAGCATCTTTACTCACCACAACCTTTTGTGATGTAGGCAAATAAAAATAATATCCAAAACTATCTTTTGGATATCCAACAAATCGACCCTTTTCTGATATGGTTTTCAATTTATCAGTATTTAGCTTTTTGATATAAACTGGACAACCCCAAATCTTAACATGCTTAAAACTTAATTTTCTTCCATGCCATATCTCATAAGGTGTGGAGGAAACTGATTTTGATGGAATCCTATTCAGAATATATAAAGCTTAATCTAATACAAATCCCCAAAAGGAGATTGGCATATTAGTATAGGTCATCATACTACATACCATATCCAATAGGGTACAATTTCTCCTTTCAGATACACCATTCAGCTGTGGCGTTCCTCGAGGAGTCAATTGGGAAATAATGCCATGCTCTCTTAAGTATTCATCAAATTCAATACTCAAATATTCACCTCCACGATCTGATCGAAGAGCTTTAATACTCTTTCCTGTTTGATTTTCTACTTTAGATTTAAATTCTTTGAACTTTTCAAAAGATTCATGTTTGTATTTCATCAAATACAAATACCCAAACCTTGATTTATCATCAGTAAAGGTAATAAAATAATGAAAACTGCCTCTAGCTATTTCTTTAAATGGACCACATACATCACTATGTATTAGCTCTAAAATATTTTCAGCTCTTAGTCCTTGTCCAATAAAGGGTAATTTAGTCATTTTGCCCTGAAGGCAAGATTCACAAGTTGGAGTAGGCTCAAAGCCCAATGAGGATAAAATCCCCATTTTCTCCAATTTTGCAATCCTATCTTCTACAACATGACATAACCTTCAGTGCCAAATACATTTTAAACTAGTGTCACACCCTACTCCTCGTATGATGTAACATGCTCCCATAGTATACCTAATGAATTATCGTACTTTGCCTACCGGTAACCCATTAAATATACTACAAGGGATTTTAAAACAATTTTCGTTCATTTTTAAATTAGTGGGTAAAAATTTTATTTTAGATTTTAAAAACCTTTATTTAAAGTCTAAACATAAATTAAATTTTTAGATATTTAAAATCTTCGCAATTTTTACAAAAATTTCAGCAGAGTGCTATCCGTATTTTGAGAAAACAGTTCTTCAAAACCTAAAAATAAAGACACTCCTAATATTTTTCTCAATCACAACTCCATTATTCAATCTCATTTCACAAATCAACACCAGCAACTCAATACACAGTTTAAATTAAATCAAACATTGAAACCTCTCATTAAGGTAACAAAATTAATATTTACATTCATGGGATCATAAAAAATTTAGTAGTGTAAAACTTTATAAATACATAAAATCTCAAGATAACCTTATAATGATTTATATTTCATTACAATCCAAAAATATATTAAAAAAGAGTTGGTACAATTGCTCAAAGTAAATTTCATACATACAATTACAGAATTACATCAAAATCTAAAGTATAAGGGTATGCCTATGATATACCCGAAGATAGTCTCTCTATGCCTTTTAGTAATCTTGCTTAGCTGCTTTATATTTTCTTTCACCTGCGACAGCATACAAAGCTATCGCTGAGTGGTGAACTCAGTGGTGCACAAACTAATAATTTAAAACTTAATACAAGTTATGCTTGATAATTCATAACAAATAAAATTTTAAAATTTCTAAATTCTTCAAAATTCATAACATTCAGAAATCAATATTTTCATTCATGCAAATTATTCATTTGAATAACATTTTGATCAAATAGTAACTATTTATCTACATTTCTTTTAATTCCCGAAACAATACAAAAATATTTTGAATCATTGACAAATTATTTATTTCAACCATAATTTATCAAACTATGCATAATTTAAAGGGCGTTGCCAACAATTCACACAGTTGAACCCATGACCCAAAATTCAAATAGATGCCATGTTGTACACCATGACATTTCACACTCTCCCAATAACTGAGGCTAAAAGGGAGGAACAAAGACTAGCTAGTATATATGAGTACTCATTCAAACTCTTCGCCAACTTGCAAGCCAGAGAGGAAGGAACTCACCCCATCTAGTGGAGGAGATATCTCACTAGGCAAGCTAATGAGAATTCACAACATATTTTGCCATGCCAACTGTGGTTTCAAATCATATTCAAAACAATTTCTATTTACAAAGTGTTTACAAATCATCAACATATTTAATCATCATAAATTCATGCTCAAGGTTGGCAACACATCAAACTTAAAATTTACAATCCTCAAAACCATACAATAAATCCTTAAATGCATAAGAAAATTTATATTTAATTTATACAATTTCATTCAACAAATTAAAATCCTCAACACAACAAAATTATAAATTATAAAATAAACTTGTTCAAATCAATTTAGAAGTGAAAAGTAACAAAATAGTTAGTTGTGCACAAACTTTGTACGAGTTGCCTCTTGGCCTTGACTAGATGTCCCGGGTTCTTTTCCGGTATTCTTTTCCAATGAAACACACAGTTTCAAAGTGTTTCAGTATCACCATTTATCATAACTCCAAAAATAAATTCAAATCTACTTATACCTAGCTTTAATATGCTAAACTTGATGTTCTTTAAAATTTGTATTTCAGGGTTACTATTCATCACATTATTCAAGTCAATTTGTTGACTTTATAATGCTTAATAGGTATGGGAATTCCATCTTCACCCACATACCACATTTTAGTTACTAAATTTGTTGTTTTTGGTTGTTTACTCAAATTCTAAGTCTTTTAGGTAAATTTGTAAATTTTCAGTTTTGGGTGTCTTATGTTGCACGGTTCCATTGGTCATTTTACTGTTAGAATTTAGCTATACTTTCTTCATAGAAAATGTTCCCTATTGTCTTAAATTTATTCTACTTTTTGAATCACTCCAATTGGAGTTTTGTAGCTCATGTTATAGCCATTTGAATCATGGCTGCCGGATTGGACTTAACCCAGATTTCTGGGCACCAAACTGGTTCTGGCAGTTTTAAGTTACCAAATTTGGGTGGCCAAATGACTTGGCTAAGGGCATAATTTGGGTTTGTGTCCTTCATTAAAGTTTTAGGGCTATGTCTCAGCTGTCCACTGGTAAAACTTTAGGTCATTTAGACCTACCTAGCCCAAGTTATGCTCAAATGAACAAACACTGTTCATTTGGTCATTTTTGTATAGGTCAGATTGCCTAATCTGGATTTGGTCAATTTGTTTACTAGGTTTTGGTCACTTTTTGGGCATGATTCCTAAATGAAAAATGTGTCATTTTGTGTCTAGTTTCATTCCCAATTGCCCTCACACCAATTGGGCTTGTAAATTTTCAGTTTTGGTCTCTGAAAGGGACCTTGGTCCTACTGCCCGCAGAATGACCATTTTCAATCTGAATTTAAACTCACTTCTAACACTTCCAACACATCTCAATTAGTCACAAATGACCATTTTTCATCTCAAACAAGGTCAAACACACCATTTGACTAATTCTCACATTTTTGTCTCCTAAACCCTAGGTGCTAAAAACCCTAACTTACACAATTCATTCAATTAATGAATTTAAAGTACATAATCAACATCTTTACACTTAATTCATCTCAAATAATCATTCAAAACTATCAAACTCATTCATTTCAAACCCTAATCCTAGATGGCTGAAATTTCTATTTGGTCCCCCATAATAGTTTTCTTTTGAATTTAAGTTAAAATCTTAGTTAAATAACTCAAAACATATGTTTTAAACTAAAAATTTCAATTTAAATTCTTACCTCACTTGAGCTTTCCAATCTTCTTAATTCTTCAATTTTCTTCAAATTTTCTCTTTCAAATCTTTTTCTTGAAGATCAATTTGAGGATTTCTACAAGTTTTCTAAGGGATTTATGTGGTAATTTAGTGTTACAAAAGCTCAAAGTGAGCTTTAATGGATGGAAGGAAAAGAAAAAAAAATGAGAGAGAAGAGAGTTCACGGCAAGAAGAAGAAGAAAAGGAAAAAATGAAATTTCTTTCAATTTTGCTATTTTATGTCTTTTAAAATTGCTTTTGTCTTGGTCAATTTAGGTAGGAAAATTAAAATTAGTTTTGACATCATGATGATGTCATAAAGGTGATGTAATAAGTCCCATTTTTATTCTTTTTCTTTTTCTTTAATTTTTCAATAGTTCTTTAATTTAATTTTCGATTTCGAAATTTTCTTTTCTCTGATTTTATTTGACAATTAGGTCGGGAGTCAACTATCGGAGTCAATTAACCAAATTGCCCCCCGCCGGTTCAACCCGGTTTACAAATAATTCAATATTTCTTCCGACTCCCTGACCTAATTATTTGACTGGCTTAACAATTCTTTTTCGTGATTTTCTCTTTTCCACTGTGTTCGCAATAGTCCTAAGGACCGCAGCGTCACATTTTTCGGTTCGAAATTTGAGTTTAGACTGACCTCGTAGTCACTTCTTGAGAAGGTCACCCATCACTGTGACTCTTGGCTCATTTAACTTCTTATGTTCTGTAACACCCCTATGTTCGGTAGTGCATTCTACTATTCCGGTGACCAGTGTTGTCCGGACAGCTAGGATGGCTAGAACTACACTTACATATTGATGAGGAGACATAAAATAATGAAATACAAGAAAAGAAAATACAAGAAAAACAAAGGAAAAGTAATAGCAATGAAAAGTAACCAAGTTAAACGAGCCGAGAACCCTAGCGATGGGTGACTGCACCGGGAAGTTGCGGCGTGGACCGTTGATTAGCCCTAGACCGCGGGGAACCCTGAAAAATATTTTTAGGACTTAAATAAATGTCTATTGAAGTATAAATGCCATTAGAAATATCAAATAAATATTAATTAATTAGTACAAAGAAAAACGAGAAATCAAGAAAATGACAAAACTCGGTGTTACTGAAAAATCGGGAATGCAACCCGAATAGGGGCATTGTGGTCATTTGACATCCCAAGTTGTCTTTTGACCTAAATATCCATTAAAAATAAGTAGTATTAAATTTTGGGAACCCCATGAAAAAGGAAATTAAATATGTAATGAAAATAAGAGAAATTAAGGGGTATGAGTTAGAATAATTAAAAGTTGATTAATTAAATAATTAACTTTGAGTTAGTAGAGATTAGTGGGACATATAAATAGATATAAGTAGACTAAATTTTCCACTAACCACTTCATCTCCTTCACTCCTCCATTGATGGCCGAAATGAAGCTCCCAAAAACACCATAGCCAAATTGCATGCAAGCTCCCATTTCACCACCTTCAAGCCATGATCTTCACAAGTTGTCTTCATTAAAGTTAATCCTCACACCATGGGCAGTAGATAGGCAGCAAGAAGATAAAGTTTTGATGAAGTTTTGAAGAGTTTCCAAAGTGGTAAGTATGTGTTTTTGATTATTGCTTCATTAAAGTTTGTGAGGATGTTATGGGTACTTGAATTGTGGAAAGAATTTTGGAGTTTGATTTTCTAAGAGAGATGTTTATTTTTTGCAGCCATGGAAACTCCTTAAGGGAAGTTTATTCTTGCTTGTAAATGGTAGATTAAAGGGTTGATTAAGTGTTTATATGTGTTGGAATAAATTGGGTGATGTATACTAAGTATATGTGAATGTATACTTGAATTTGGAAGCTTGGAACTTTATTCAAAGTGAGGTACAAATCGGCAGCTTGAATTGTGAACCAAAAAAAATGTTATTTCATGGTTTAGTTTATGGAATTGTATGGTTGAATTATGGTACTTGTTGTGGCAGCTTGTACATGTATGTAAGAGTTTGAGTTTGGACATGTAAATGAGACATATTACGTAGTTAAATTGTGTGTAAATTGGACTTGGTGAATTCTTTACTATAAGGTGCATATTGAGTGTGGTTATAAGCTGCCAAAGTGACCAAAAATGTGTTGTGAAATGTGTTTAGGTTATGGTACAAAACAAAAATGGCATGAATGTGTAAATTGGTAAGTGTTAAATGCATCCTTTGATGAGTGATGGACAATGTGCAATAGGGCAGTGTGTGTTTTGGCCTAGAACCTTAAGTATGTGGCTCCAATTGGTATGAAACCAATTGGAGGTGAAACTAGGCACAAAAAGTGCCAACTTTCATGAAGGAAGCTTACCAAAATTCTGCTTGTAAGGTAACTTGAAAAATGACCAAATCCGGATTAGTGCATTTAAGGCCTTGAAATTGACCATTTGGGCAACAGTTAGTGTTTTGCCATAACTCACTCAAAACAGGTCCAATTGACCTGAAATTTTTTCCATGAATAGTTGAGACATATATCTACAAGTCTTATGAAGACAACAAAGCCCAGAAATGACCATAAGCAAGTTAAAGAGCTTGCACAAGTTTGGGTCCAAAAACTGGCCGAACCTAAAATGACTTAAAATGACCTAAAGTGACCAATTTTGGTACATTCTGACCAGTAATAGTAAAATGACCATAACTTGGTCTAGTAAACTCAGAATGACCTGAAATTTTGCCCTATGTGTAATAAGACATAGATCTACAAGTTTGTAGTTTTGACCAAAACCCGAAAACGAGGGAACTAGGTCATCCGGCTAGGTCAAATTAGTATACCGAAATCCGACAAATTGCAATAAAACACAATATACATGGAAATGAATTTGGTAATATGTACCAATACAAAAAGGCTACAAATGTGACATATTGGTGACATTAAAACCTAATTCACCTAGAATGCATCGAGGGTCGACATCTTAGGTTGACTAAGGAAATAATAGAACTCAATGAATTAATTATTAAGCATTATCATTAGAGACAGTTTAAATGAGTACTGAAACACTTCAAATTGTGTTTCTCAGTTAGCAACGACTCAGGGAAAGGGAAGGAAACACTGAGTCAGAGCCAAGAGATAGTTATCAGAGGTTTGTGCTCAATAGTTATTTCTTTTGAATTTTTCAATTAAAGTAAATTATGATTATTTATATGTTATTGTTTTAAATTGTGATTGTGCACAATAATTTTGACTTCTCATTTTCTACTTAAAAATTTAATTGAACATTATAGTTTAAAATTGTGTCCGTGCACAATACTTTTATATTCACTGCTTTTACTAGCAAATTTATTTGGAGAATGAGTTATGAATAATTTTTTATTGTATTGGTTTTGGGAATATTATTTGGAAATTATTGTGTTGCCTACTTTGTAAATGGAAATTTTGAGATAAATTGTGTTTAGTGGTATCGGAGCAAAGTAGGGATGGCGATACGTAATGCCTACGATTCCTGGAAACTCTCACGCGTGAACCCAGGAGCTTGCAGGGATGGCAATACGTAACGCCTGCAAGTGCTCTGATAAGTACACTATATTCCTCCCTCTTTGACTTGTCAGTCTGAGGTGAGTGTGGATGAGTATTCATTATTTAGCTAGCTTCCTCCCTCATTGATTTTGATTATTAGGGTGAGTGTATCTTGTCCTGGTGTACAACACGACATGTGTGGAAAAATTGTGTCATGGCCTAAATTGTATTATTCAGTTATTTGATCAAATTGTGTTATTGATTGGCAACACTGTATTATTCAATTATTTGTTCAAATTGTGTTATGGATTGGCAAAACTGTGTTATTCAGTTATTTGATCAAATTGTGTTATTGATGGGCAAAACTATGTTATTCAGTTATTTGATCAAATTATGTTATTGATTGGCAAAACTGTGTTACTCAGTTATTTGATCAAATTTGTGTTATATGAACTTTGTAAATTGTGAAATAGAATTTGTGAACTATTTGATTTGTGAATTGTCAATAAAAGAATGATATATCGCATTTCAAATTGTTATTGTGCACTACTGAGTAAATTTTACTCAGCGATAGCTTTTCATTCTTTATCACGGTAGACAGATCGACAGGGCAATGAGACTAGGCTGCTAGTACTACACTGAGAGATCATCGGGTATATTGAGTATACCATATTCTGCATTTTGTATTGTAATGTATGTTCACTGTATGTATATAGTGTTCTTAGTTTTGAGCAGTTGTAAATTAAAATTGTACATTGAAGTTGTAAAAATAAATTGTGAATTATTTTGGTTTGTAAAATTTGTACTATATTTCTTTTATCTCAGCCTTTGGAAATATTGAAAAATTATTATGGATTTCAGTTGAGAAATTTATTGTGTTGAACAAAATGTTGGAGTGTGAGATTGAGAAATATATTTGAAGTGCTTTTTACAGGTTTTTGAAGAACTATTTTATTCAAAATACAGATGACACTCCGCCAAAATTTTTATATAAATGACTAATAATTCAAATGTATTAGCTGTTTCTCTTCAGTTCAAAAAAATTTTTAACACCTGTAAATAGTGCTCACCACTGTAAAAGAAGTAAGAAAAGTTTAAAAATCCCTTGTAGTATATTTAATGGATTATCAGTAGATGAAGTTGGTAATTCATTAGGTATACTACGGGATCATGTTATGCCTTACAGAGGGGTAGGGTGTGACATGTTCTGTTTTTCTTATTTTTACTTAACTAATTGACAATTACTAATAATTTGTGTTCACGGCTTAACTAGGTGTCTTAAACACAGTTCTAATCCTCTTAATTGTCCGAATCGATACCGGTCACTAGAACAATAACATATACCTGGCTATGCAAATAGGGGTGTTACAATTCTCCCCCCCTTAAAATAATTTCGTCCTTGAAATTTTACCTGGTATCAGCCTCTGAATAGTTGTGGGTGCTGTCTCCTCATATCCTATTCACGCTCCTAAGTAGCTTTCTAGCCTAAATGATGATTCCTTAGCACTTTAACCAATACTATTTACTCATCGATTGCTCACCTCGTGTGCCAAGTTTCTTATGAGCCTCTGTCATAAGTTAGATTCAAATTCATTTCAATTTTAGAGGTAAGCAAATCTGTGTGCTAGTGGATCCACTCTTTCTAGGACCTCATATGATCCTATGGGTGAGAACTTAGTTTTACTCTTTTCTTATCAAATCTCTTGATCATTTGATGCAACCTTCAGTTTAATTTAGAATATTTTAGTCTTTTCTTGCTGTTGTTTTAGCAATTATTTTCCTTTGTAGTCTTTTTTTTTTTTTAAAATGACCTTATTGGTCATATATGACCTGTTTATCTCTTTCTTGGCCATAGGTCCATAACCATTATCTTACCATCTCTATTTATGACTAAGGCCTACGTGCCATTTTGTACTATCTTGTTTGCTTTTGTTTAACTTATTTCCTTGTTGATAAAATAGTTCGAGATATCGTTACGCGTCTTAAGTAGGTTGTTTGCCCTTGAGACAATTCCTCATATAGTGTTTTTCTCATTTCTTACTGTTCTATTTGTTTTTTTTTTTTTCATTTCACAACTTAACTTTAATTATTTTATTCCTCAATCTTATCTTCTTCCTTAACTTGACTGTCGAGTCATGATTTAGCACCTCTTATCATCCCTAATAAATCCACTATACTTCAATATTACTTTGATTTGGTCCTCCGACCATTCTAGTCAACACTTTAACTAATATTCAAAACGTTTCTTTATTACATTCGCACCATCTGTTCTAATTTTTACTTGCACAACTCTTTTATCTATCAATATTCTATAGCTTATTTTCCGCTGGTTTGCGATCATTACCCTTTATTTTTTTAACCATAAAAAATTTTGTAATCTTAAGAAGGGAGTTTACTGGAATCTTCTGTTTCCCATGCTATTCAAAAGTTTCACTTTAATTCTAATTTAATCCTTATGATTCATACAATAAAATTGTGCTTTCCTAAAGAATACCTAGCCAACTAGTTCCTATCGAATTACTGTTATCAGTAGAATATCATTTCTTAACTGTTTTATAAGTTATAATTGTCATCCATAGCATCCTGTCTCTTCTAGGGGAACAAAATTATATTTTGTCTTACTGCTACACAAATAGAATACTGTTCCTTACTAAACTTTGAGCAAAAGATCCATTGCAATACCAGAACAACTATAAACCCCATATCGGAGACTGAATGACTTAGCCCTATAGGTGTTATTTTTAAATTTTTACCATGCTAAAATCTCTAGTCCCATAACAATTCTTGATGTACTGCAATTCATGCTAGGGTAACGGAGTCTTTAACTCTCACTACCTTGCAACCATGATCTTTTGATATTCTAATTATAGAGTTTTAAATCCCGAATTAGGATTTTCAAACTCAGTTCTAGTAATAAAACTCTATTCTGGTATATTTGTACCAGAGCGAAAGTCATTTATAACTATTCTTATCCTTATGTACTATTGGATAGTACGTAGCTCTACACAAAAAATCTCAAGTCAGTACTGCAATCTGTAGCTTACAGTACAAACATCAAGAATATTGCATAGTTACTACGATACATCCCAATAGATCAAACTTCCCTATGTCATATTTCTTTTAAATCCACTAATATCTTAAACTTATTTTGATTATGGTACTTACTGACATTTATCAACAGTAGTACCTTTACCTCCATCTAGGGCAGATATATTGCTATAACTTACTTTTTAGTCCTCTTGTCTTACCTAATTAGGCTTACTAATTAACTTTATAATTCATCGTAGTCTAGGAGATGTCTCTCACTAGAAACTTTTCCAAAATTAATTCCAATCACGCTTATTATTGCAATTCTTATCCTAAAAGACTAATTACTAACACATTAAAATTTATCTCCATGCAAGAGAATAGCAGTAGAACATATAATTTTGCAGTAGCATATAAATAAGTAGAGCCGGAATCAAATAGTACATAATTATTCCTTTCACAAGTTAAGAACATACCGGCAACTACATCTGAAGTCTCTACTTCTTCCCCTCGATGCATGGCATTCCCTCTTTCTAGTGTATTCCTCTGCTCGGGTTGGTCCATTGTGCGAGGATTACTCAAAGTGTTGTTTCTACTTCTGCCTCTGCCCCTACTGGCTATTAATGAGCCTCTAAAATCAGAATCTTGAACTAATTCCTCTGGTGTAGTATGTGGCATAAATCAACGTGCGCTAGTACAATCTCAGGCGAAATGTCCAATTTCACCACAATTAAAGCAGGCTCCAGTGACCATATGGCAAATACCCCTATGAAATTTTTCACAAACATCACAGATACAAATAGGGTAGGAACTTCTAGTTCTGTGACGAATGATTCTTGATTGCTTCTGCCCTGAAGATCCACCGCTGTCATACTTAGGAGCTCGGGGTCCCTCAAAATCTTTTCTCTTTCCCAAATTACTACTCGAACTTTGACCGATGGATTTCCCACTTTTCTCTTTTTCATACTGCTCTTGAGGGGGTTGGGTTTGTACTTAGGCCTAGGCTAACAGATTATCAGCCATTTGCTGAAAGAACATGGCCATCTACTGGGCCGTTTGTGCAGTAATTTGTATAGGAGGGACTGGTGCAGTTGGACCTCCAACGCTCTGCAAAAATGGGGCCTCTCCTTGTACGTTAGCTGTATCAGACTACTCTACCATTTTATCCCCCTTATCCATATCTATTCACAGGATTTTTTTTTCCTATTTCCTATACAACCAACACAAGGAGATTTCTCCCCGTTAGTTCATATTTATGATGTAAATGTACTATATGTATCAAACATTCGAGCAGTTGCACTTATCAAAAAATATTTCAAATTCACGTTTCAAAATTTACTTTAAAACCTTTGCTCTAATACCACTAAAATATGTCACACCCTACTTCTCGTAAGATGTAATATGCTCCCATAGTACACCTAAGGAATTATCGTACTTCGCCTACCGGTAACCCATTAAATATACTACAAGGGATTTTAAAACAATTTCCGTTCATTTTTAAATTCGTGGGTAAATTTTTTTTTTAGATTTTAAAAACCTTTATTTAAAGTCCAAACATAAATTAAATTTTTAGATATTTAAAATCTCCGCAATTTTCGCAAAAATTTCGGCAGAGTGCCGTCTGTATTTTGAGAAAACAGTTCTTCAAAACCTGAAATTAAAGACACTTCCAATATTTTTCTCAATCACAACTTCATTATTCAATCTCATTTCACAAATCAATACAAGCAACTCAATACACAGTTTAAATTAAATCAAACATTGAAACCTCTCATTAAGGTAACAAAATTAATATTTACATAATGATCATAAAAAATTTAGCAGTACAAAACTTTATAAATAAATAAAATCTCAAGATAACCTTATAATGATTTGTATTTCATTACAATCCAAAAATATATTACAAAAGAGTTGGTACAACTGCTCAAAGTAAATTTCATTCATACAATTACAGAATTACATCAAAATCTAAAGTACAAGGGTATACCTATGATACACCCGAAGATAGTCTCACTATGCCTTTTAGTAATCTTGCTCAGCTGCTTTATATTTTCTTTCACTTGCAATAGCATACAAAGCTATCGTTGAGTGGTGAACTCAGTGGTGCACAAACTAATAATTTAAAACGTAATACAAGTTATGCTTGATAATTCATAACAAATAAAATTTTAAAATTTCTAAATTCTTCAAAATTCATAACATTCAAAAATCAATATTTTCATTCATGCAAATTATTCATTTGAATAACATTTTGATCAAATAGTAACTATTTATCTACATTTCTTTTAATTCCCAAAATAATACAAAAATATTTTGAATCATTGACAAATTATTTATTTCAACCACAATTTATCAAACTATGCAGAATTTAAAGGGCGTTGCCAGCAATTCACACAGTTGAACCCATGACCGAAAATTCAAATAGATGCCGTGTTGTACACCACGACATTTTACACTCTCCCAATAACCGAGGCTAAAAGGGAGGAACAAAGACTAGCTTGTATATATGAGTACTCATTCAAACTCTTCCCCAACTAGCAAGCCAGAGTGGAAGGAACTCGCCCCATCTAATGGAGGAGATATCTCACTAGACAAGCTAATGAGAATTCACAACATATTTTGCCATGTCAACTATGGTTTTAAATCATATTCAAAACAATTTCTATTTACAAAGTGTTTACAAATCATCAACATATTTAATCATCATAAATTCATGCTCAAGGTTGGTAACACATCAAACTTAAAATTTACAATCCTCAAAACCATACAATAAATCCTTAAATGCATAAGAAAATTTACATTTAATTTATACAATTTCATTCAACAAATTAAAATCCTCAACACAATAAAATTATAGATCATAAAATAAACTTGTTCAAATCAATTTAGAAGTGAAAAGTAACAAAATAGTTAGTTGTGCACAAACCTTATACGAGTCGCCTCTTGGCCTTGACTCGATGTCTCGGGTTCTTTCCCGGTATTCTTTTCTACTGAAACACTCACTTTCAAAGTGTTTCAGTATCACCATTTATCATAACTCCAAAACTAAATTTAAATCTACTTATATCTAGCTTTAATATGCTAAACTTGATGTTCTTTAAAATTTGTATTTTGGGGTTTCATGACACTATTCAAGTCAATTTGTTGACTTTCTAATGTTTAATAGGTATGGGAATTCTAACTTCACCCACATACCATAATTTGGTTACTAAATTTGTTGGATTTTGGTTGTTTACTCAAATTCTAAGTCTTTTAGGCAAATTTGTAAATTTTCAGTTTTGGGTGTCTTATGTTGCATTGTTCCATTGATCATTTTACTGTTAGAATTTGGCTAAGCTCTCTTCATAGAAAATGTTCCCTATTATCTTAAATTTATTCTAATTTTTGAATCACTCCAATTGGAGTTTTGTAGCTCATGTTATAGCCATTTGAATCATGGCTGTCGGATTGGACTTAACCCAGATTTCTGGGCACCAAACTGGTTCTTGCAGTTTTAAGTCACCAAATTTGGTTGGCCAAATGACTTGGTTAAGGGCATAATTTGGGTTTGTGTCCTTCATGAAAGTTTTAGGCTATGTCTTAGCTGTCCACTGGTAAAATGTTAGTTCATTTAGACCTACCTAGCCCATGTTATGCTCAATTGAAGAAATACTTTTCATTTGGTCATTTTTGTACAGGTCATATTGCCTAATCCGGATTTGGTCAATTTGTTCAATAGGTTTTGGTTACATTTTAGGCATGACTCCTAAATGAAAAATGTGTCATTTTGTGTCTAGTTTCATTCCCAATTGGCCTCACACCAATTAGGATTGTAAATTTTCAGTTTTGGTCCCTAAAAGGGACCTTGGTTCTGCTGCCTGCAAAATGACCATTTTCAATCTGAATTTAAACTCACTTCTAACACTTCCAACACATCTCAATTAGTCACAAATGACCATTTTTCATCTCAAACAAGGTCAAACACACCATTTGACTAATTCTCACATTTTTGTCTCCTAAACCCTAGGTGCTAAAAACCCTAACTTACACAATTCATTCAATTAATGAATTTAAAGTACATAATCAACATCTATACACTTAATTCATCTCAAATAATCATTCAAAACTATCAAACTCATTCATTTCAAACCCTAATCCTAGATGGCTAAAATTTATATTTGGTCCCCTATAATAGTTTTCTTTTGAATTTAAGTTAAAATCTAAGTTAAATTAACTTAAAACATATGTTTTAAACTAAAAATTTCAATTTAAATTCTTACCTCACTTGAGCTTTCCAATCTTCTTAATTCTTCAATTTTCTTCAAATTTTATCTTTCAAATCTTTTTCTTGAAGCTCTATTTGAGGATTTCTACAAGTTTTCTAGGGGATTTATGTGACACCCCTTACCCGACTACAGTGTAGCCGAGCAAGTTATGCCACTCAGTGTGCCGAGCACTCTATTTTATCTTAATTCATTTTTATTCTTCCTTTTGAATATAACTTGTGAAATATAATTTATTTAAGCCATTTATCAAAAGTATTATTTATTTAAGGTTCCGAAAATTTTAAAGAAAATCCGGCGGAGTACCGGCTAAAAATGGAGAAAACAGTTCTTCAGAACCTGTGAAAAACACTTCCAATATTCATATATTCGTATTCAATTACTCTCAAACTCCAATAATCATCATCTCAACATTTGTCAACCATTCATTTCTCAATTTCAATTCTCAATCATTCATCTCGTTTGATAGTCATGTAACAATCACAGATCAATATTCACTTTTCCATTTACAAACACAAATTTGCATTATTTACATGAAAATCAAAATACATTAGATAAGTTTCATTACATATGAGAAAATCAAAATTTATTACAGAATGCCAAAATGACACCTATTGTCCTACCAATGCACTGCAGAAGTTGAGGTGACACGGACACTATGCAGAACTGTGAACGGCCTTACCCAATCTGTGGTCTACTGGGCCCTCTGTCCAAATCTTCAGTACCTACGCGTTGCAAAAGCGACGCGCTAAGCATAAAGCTTAGTGGTGCCAATAATACAAGAAAATATAATATATGCAAATAAAAATAATAATTTCCTTGCTATTGTGTTCATAAGAAATGAGTAATTACTAACTTATTGTTTAGTCGAGGGCTAATCATGTTTTATGATATTAACTTCTTCATGCATTTCGTTAATTATTTTTTTTTCATGATCTTGAGCTTCTTTGAATTTTTGTAATCATTCCTGATACTTAATTTTTGTATTTTCTTTAATAATCAGTTCATAGTTATACTTTTCCATTCATTTGGTTGCCCAAGTAACCTATACTGGATGACTGG
The DNA here is from genome assembly GCF_030052815.1 of Hevea brasiliensis. Taxonomy (NCBI): domain Eukaryota; kingdom Viridiplantae; phylum Streptophyta; class Magnoliopsida; order Malpighiales; family Euphorbiaceae; genus Hevea; species Hevea brasiliensis. The sequence goes on along the minus strand of NC_079497.1, from coordinate 52,865,700 downwards.
ACTGGATAACGGGTCGTTGGCACTGGACACCGCGGTGCCTCGGGCCGTCATACCATGGGACGCAGAACGTCAACCACGTATGCAGTCAGTATGGCTAAAAAGCCATGATATCACATAATTGGCATAAAAGCCATGAATACGGGCATAAAAGCCATGAATACGGGCATAAAAGCCATGAATACGGGCATAAAAGCCATGAATACAGGCATAAAGCCTTTCACAGTACTGCTAAAACAATACCCTATTGGCATGCCAAACTATCCAAACCAATCTTGTTAGGTATACTAGGGCATTTGATACTTTAAAATATTAATATATTGTGCTTTATGACTTCATTATTTCATGATAAATTTCAATCATAATTTATACATTTATTTGATCATTTACATGATCACAATTCACATCAATTATCCTTTTATACCATTGTACTCAAAATACTTCTCCTCTTTAGAATAATGAGAACTAATGTCTCATTCATACATTAATATGGTTTATTTATCCATTCATTATGTTATTCATATTGATCCCAATTCTAAACAATGGTTCACATGTACCATTGTATTCAAAACATTTTTCCTTTCTCATTTATACATTCAAGAGTCTACTTATGTAATTACAAATTTTATATTTCAAGTTGAGTTACTAATATTGTATGAATTCCATTTGTGATGGGCATATATGCCCTAACTATCTATTCACATCAATTTGGTGACTTATTTTTCATGTTTCAAGTAATCCATGAATATTTCATGGATTTCAAATTTATGGCCTAAATTTCTTTTTAACAATTTTGACTAGGATGCATAGTCCATATTTGTCATACAATTCTAAGCATTTAAGCTTAGAATTGGTTCTAGGTCTTCATCTTAATTCACTAATTATTTTGATTACTATTCACCATACTAGTCAACCAAAATGTTGACCTTTTTATACTTAATGGATATATTAATTCTAATTACACCAAGATCCCACATTTTGAGTTTTACATTTACTAGTATTAATTGCCAATTGCAATTTAAAGTCTCCTAGATGCATTTCTAATTTCTAATTTTGAATTTCAAGTTTTGGTGTCACTATTCACCTCATTGGTCAACAAAAATGTTGACTTTTGCATAGACAATAGGTACATTGACTTTGGCACTTCAAACATACTACATTTTTCATTTAAAACTTGTTGGTTTTGGTCACTTTCTCAAATCTTAGGTCATTTTGGCAAAATTGCCAATTTTCGGTTTTGGTGCTCCGAAGTTGCACTGTTTCATTGGTCGATTTACTGTTAGAATTTGACAAAACTTCCTTCATAGAAACTGTTCCTTATTTTGTCTAGTTGAATTTCTTTTTTTGAATTACTCCATTTGGAGTTTTGTAGCTCAAGTTATGACCAAAATAAGTTTCTCGTTCACGATGTCTTCGTTCTTTGAGATTTTGGGTTTTGGCAGATTTTGGTCCAACTTTGGTCAGTAATTTGACCAAGTTAAATTCATAATTTAGTCTACCTTTCTTCATATGAAATGTTCTACCATGCCTTAGGTTTCCATCGGTTCAAGAATCGCCTAAATCCGAGTTTTCTAGAGAGAGTTATAGCCATCCAAACATTACTGCTCAAATGAAAATTTGCAGAGTTGCAGGTTTGAACAGTAACTATGACTGCCATTTGGGTTAGGTTCTGGTTATTATTTGGGGTAGGTTTCTTCATGAAACTTGTTTGTCTATGTCTTAACTTGTTGCTGTAAAAATATCAGGACAATTGACCAAATCTACAGTGAGTTATGGCCAAATGAACAGTTACTATTCATTTGGTTATTTCTGCAGGGGCTGTTGCAGGGTGTCCGGATTGGGGCCAAGTTTTGGTCCACTTGCTTTGGTCTTTTGGGCATGGTTTCTTCAGCAAAAATGTGCCATTATAAGCCTAGTTTCATGTCCAATTTGCCAAACACCAATTGGACCAACACAGCCCAAGTTATGGCTGTGTAATTGGACTGAATTTTCAGTCCCTCTGCTGCTGTCCTAGGGCAGCCTACATCTTCACTTTCCAATCCTATTTTTCAGTCCAATTCATGGTCAACATACCTAAAATGGTCACTAATTGACCAATAAAATGTCCATTACTCAATTCAAATGCCAAGTCCAATTTTCACCCTTAAAACCCTAATTTCTCATTGCAATTCACCCATACACCTTAGTTACACACTTCCATTCATTATATATGTGTTTATACACTTTAAACATAAGCTCTAATTCATTCTAAGTCCATCATCAACACTCAATCCTATTCCTTCCTTAGGGCAGCTGAAATCCATGGTATGTATACACATGAATTTAGTCCATTTAACTTACAATTTCATACTAAATTCAAGTCTTTAACATGGAAATAAAGGAATATTAGCATAAGTAAGCACTAACCTCACTTTAACCTCATGTAGGGCAGATTTCCCCAAGATAAAACTTCACTTCCTTTCCTTTTCTTGGCTGCCAATCACTTCCCCAAGATGAGTGGACAAATTTTAATGAAAGGGGTTTAGGGTTTATGGTGAAAAGAAGAGAGAAATGGAGCTTGATTGAAAAAAAATCAATGGAGGGAGAAGAGGGAGAGGTTCACGTTTTGGTGAAGGAGAAGAAGAAGATGACCAGAAATTTTGGTCCATTTTTGACTCTTTTAAGTGTTTTAAAAATGCTTGTTTGAATGCAATTGGTGGAGACTTGTAAGTGACATCATAAAGATGTCATAAATTTCTTTTTATGGATTTTTCTTTCCTTTTCTTTTCTAATCATTTTCAATTCAATTTTCAACAATATTTATTCACATTTTATGTCATATTAATTATTTACTCGACTGGACAAGTCGGCCAAAAATCACCTCTGAAGGCGAAATGACCAAAATGCCCTCCGTTTGGCTTAACGGGTCAAAATTGTCTGTACCGATTGAAAAATTTTTCTAAGTATTTTCTTGGCATTCTAATGCCATAGGAACCTCAATGACCCTTCTCTGGAGTCCCAAAAATTATTTTATAATTTTTCCCCCGGGTCTAGGGCTCCTCGTTGCGAAAGCAACTTCCTCTCGTTACCCATCGGCAGGCACGGCTCATTTAACTTGGTTGTATTTTATTTCTAAAATTTTTACTAAATTTTTCTTATCAATATTTGAATTAATTATGGTTCCTGACTTTAGTTTAAATATTTTTCCGGACGTTCTAGCTGTCCGGACCGACACCGGTCACCGAAACAGTAGAATGTACGAAGTTGCTACAGGGAGGATGTTACAACTCTTCCCCTTTAATTTAAATTTCGTCCTCGAAATTTACTCAATGTAAATAGCCAAGGAGCTAATACCTCTTTATTTCTTCACCTTTCCGTGTTATCCTACTTCAATTTCTCCTTAGTCTCAATCCTATCCTCAAAAAGTTATGTACTCATCCTTTTTCATCTTAAATACAGTCTCCTTCTCATCTCCATTCACTATCTCATTGTCTCTTCACTCTCTTATTCCATACCTTAACCTAAAATAAACAAGAAATACAGATCTGCAATAGTGTCACCTCGACTCATATGAATGCAATGCATGATATGCAATCTATCTAGGTCCAGAAACGCCTAAACCGCGCTCTGATACCACTAAATGTGACACCCCTTACCCGACTACAGTGTAGCCGAGCAAGTTATGCCACTCGATGTGCGAGCACTCTATTTTATCTTAATTCATTTTTATTCTTCCTTTTGAATATAACTTGTGAAATATAATTTATTTAAGCCATTTATCAAAAGTATTATTTATTTAAGGTTCCGAAAATTTTAAAGAAAATCAGTGAGATCTGCTAAAAATGGAAAAGCAGTTCTTGGAACTGTGAAAAACACTTCCAATATTCATATATTCGTATTCAATTACTCTCAAACTCCAATAATCATCATCTCAACATTTGTCAACCATTCATTTCTCAATTTCAATTCTCAATCATTCATCTCGTTTGATAGTCATGTAACAATCACAGATCAATATTCACTTTTCCATTTACAAACACAAATTTGCATTATTTACATGAAAATCAAAATACATTAGATAAGTTTCATTACATATGAGAAAATCAAAATTTATTACAGAATGCCAAAATGACACCTATTGTCCTACCAATGCACTGCAGAAGTTGAGGTGACACGGACACTATGCAGAACTGTGAACGGCCTTACCCAATCTGTGGTCTACTGGGCCCTCTGTCCAAATCTTCAGTACCTACGCGTTGCAAAAGCGACGCGCTAAGCATAAAGCTTAGTGGTGCCAATAATACAAGAAAATATAATATATGCAAATAAAAATAATAATTTCCTTGCTATTGTGTTCATAAGAAATGAGTAATTACTAACTTATTGTTTAGTCGAGGGCTAATCATGTTATATGATATTAACTTCTTCATGCATTTCGTTAATTATTTTTTTTTCATGATCTTGAGCTTCTTTGTATTTTTGTAATCATTCCTGATATTTAATTTTTGTATTTTCTTTAATAATCAGTTCATAGTTATACTTTTCCATTCATTTGGTTGCCCAAGTAACCTATCTTTGGATAGTGAATTTGGATAACGGGTCGTTGGCACTGGACACCGCGGTGCCTCGGGCCGTGATACCATGGGACGCAGAACGTCAACCGCGTATGCAGTCAGTATGGCTAAAAAGCCATGATATCACATAATTGGCATAAAAGCCATGAATACGGGCATAAAAGCCATGAATACGGGCATAAAAGCCATGAATACAGGCATAAACCCTATTGGCATGCCAAACTATTCAAACCAATCTTGTTAGGTATACTAGGGCATTTGATACTTTAAAATATTAATATATTGTGCTTTATGACTTCATTATTTCATGATAAATTTCAATCATAATTCATACATTCATTTGATCATTTACATGATCACAATTCACATCAATTATCCTTTTATACCATTGTACTCAAAATACTTCTCCTCTTTAGAATAATGAGAACTAATGTCTCATTCATACATTAATATGGTTTATTTATCCATTCATTATGTTATTCATATTGATCCCAATTCTAAACAATGGTTCACATGTACCATTATATTCAAAACATTTTTCCTTTCTCATTTATACATTCAAGAGTCTACTTATGTAATTACAAATTTTATATTTCAAGTTGAGTTACTAATATTGTATGAATTCCATTTGTGATGGGCATATATGCCCTAACTATCTATTCACATCAATTTGGTGACTTATTTTTCATGTTTTAAGTAATCCATGAATATTTCATGGATTTCAAATTTATGGCCTAAATTTCTTTTTAACAATTTTGACTAGGATGCATAGTCCATATTTGTCATACAATTCTAAGCATTTAAGCTTAGAATTGGTTCTAGGTCTTCATCTTAATTCACTAATTATTTTGATTACTATTCACCATACTAGTCAACCAAAATGTTGACCTTTTTATACTTAATGGATATATTAATTCTAATTACACCAAGATCCCACATTTTGAGTTTTACATTTACTAGTATTAATTGCCAATTGCAATTTAAAGTCTCCTAGATGCATTTCTAATTTCTAATTTTGAATTTCAAGTTTTGGTGTCACTATTCACCTCATTGGTCAACAAAAATGTTGACTTTTGCATAGACAATAAGTACATTGACTTTGGCACTTCAAACATACTACATTTTTCATTTAAAACTTGTTGGTTTTGGTCACTTTCTCAAAGCTTAGGTCATTTTGGCAAAATTGCCAATTTTCGGTTTTGGTGCTCTGAAGTTGCACCGTTTCATTGGTCGATTTACTGTTAGAATTTGACAAAACTTCCTTCATAGAAACTGTTCCTTATTTTGTCTAGTTGAATTTCTTTTTTTGAATCACTCCATTTGGAGTTTTGTAGCTCAAGTTATGGCCAAAATAAGTTTACTATTCACGTGTACTGTTCCTGCTGAGATTTTGGGTTTTGGCAGATTTTGGTCCAACTTTGGTCAGTAATTTGACTAAGTTAAGTTCATAATTTAGTCTAACTTTCTTCATATGAAATGTTCTACCATGCCTTATGTTTCCATCGGTTCAAGAATCGCCTAAATCTGAGTTTTCTAGAGAGAGTTATAGCCATCCAAACATTACTGCTCAAATGAAAATCTGCAGAGTTGCAGGTTTGAACAGTAACTATGACTGCCATTTGGGTTAGGTTCTGGTCATAATTTGGGGTAGGTTTCTTCATAAAAGTTGTTTGTCTATGTCTTAACTTGTTGCTGTAAAAATTTCAGGTCAATTGACCAAATCTACAGTGAGTTATGGCCAAATGAACAGTTACTGTTTATTTGGTCATTTCTGCAGGGGCTGTTGTAGGGTGTCCGGATTGGGGCCAAGTTTTGGTCCACTTGCTTTGGTCTTTTGGGCATGGTTTCTCCAGAAAAAATGTGCCATTATAAGCCTAGTTTCATGTCTAATTGGCCAAACACCAATTGGACCAACACAGCCCAAGTTATGGCTGTGTAATTGGACTGAATTTTCAGTCCCTCTCCTGTTGTCCTAGGGCAGCCTACATCTTCACTTTCCAATCCTATTTTTCAGTCCAATTCATGGTCAACATACCTAAAATGGTCACTAATTGACCACTAAAATGTCCATTACTCAATTCAAATGCCAAGTCCAATTTTCACCCTTAAAACCCTAATTTCTCATTGCAATTCACCCATACACCTTAGTTACACACTTCCATTCATTATATATGTGTTTATACACTTTAAACATAAGCTCTAATTCATTCTAAGTCCATCATCAACACTCAATCCTATTCCTTCCTTAGGGCAGCTGAAATCCATGGTATGTATACACATGAATTTAGTCCATTTAACTTACAATTTCATACTAAATTCAAGTCCTTAACATGGAAATAAAGGAATATTAGCATAAGTAAGCACTAACCTCACTTTAACCTCTTGTAGGGCAGATTTCCCCAAGCTAAAACTTCACTTCCTTTCCTTTTCTTGGCTGCCAATCACTTCCCCAAGATGAGTGGACAAATTTTAATGAAAGGGGTTTAGGGTTTATGGTGAAAAGAAGAGAGAAATGGAGCTTGATTGAAAAAAAATCAATGGAGGGAGAAGAGGGAGAGGTTCACGTTTTGGTGAAGGAGAAGAAGAAGATGACCAGAAATTTTGGTCCATTTTTGACTCTTTTAAGTGTTTTAAAAATGCTTGTTTGAATGCAATTGGTGGAGACTTGTAAGTGACATCATAAAGATGTCATAAATTGCTTTTTATGGATTTTTCTTTCCTTTTCTTTTCTAATCATTTTCAATTCAATTTTCAAAAATATTTGTTCACATTTTATGTCATATTAATTATTTACTCGACTGGACAAGTCGGCCAAAAATCACCTCTGAAGGCGAAATGACCAAAATGCCCTCCGTTTGGCTTAACGGGTCAAAATTGTCTGTACCGATTGAAAAATTTTTCTAAGTATTTTATTGGCATTCTAATGCCATAGGAACCTCAATGACCCTTCTCTGGAGTCCCAAAAATTATTTTATAATTTTTCCCCCGGGTCTAGGGCTCCTCGTTGCGAGAACCGCAACTTCCCTCTGGTTACCCATCGCTTGGGCACCGGCTCATTTAACTTGGTTGTATTTTATTTCTAAAATTTTTACTAAAATTTTCTTATCAATATTTGAATTAATTATGGTTCCTCACTTTAGTTTAAATATTTTTCCGGACGTTCTAGCTGTCCGGACAGACACCGGTCACCGGAACAGTAGAATGTACGGATTTGCTACCGGGAGGATGTTACAATTTATGTGGTAATTTAGGGTTACAAAAGCTCAAAGTGAGCTTTAATGGAGGGAAGGAAAAGAAAAAAAATGAGAGAGAAGAGAGTTCACGGCAAGAAGAAGAAAAAAGGGAAAAAATGAAATTTCTTTCAATTTTTGCTATTTTATGTCTTTTAAAATTGCTTTTGACTTGGTCAATTTAGGTAGGAAAATTAAAATTAGTTTTGACATAATGATGATGTCATAACGGTGATGTAATAAGTCCCATTTTTATTCTTTTTCTTTTTCTTTAATTTTTCAATAGTTCTTTAATTTAATTTTCGATTCCGAAATTTTCTTTTCTCGGATTTTATTTGACAGTTAGGTCAGGAGTCAGCTCTCGGGGTCAATTGACTAAATTACCCCTCACCGGTTCAACCCGGTTTGCAAATAATTCAATATTTGTTCTGGCTCTCTGACCTAATTATTTGACTAGCTTAACAATTCTTTTTCATGATTTTCTCTTTTCCACTGTGTTTGCAATAGTCCTAAGGACCGCAGCGTCACATTTTCCAGTTCGAAATTTGAGTTTAGACTGACCTCGCAGTCACTTCTCGAGAAAGTCACCTATCATTGTGACTCTCGGCTCATTTAACTTCTTATGTTCTGTTTTTCTTATTTATAATTAACTAATTGACAATTACTAATTATTTGTGTTCAGGGCTTAACTAGGTTTCTTAAATACAGTTCTAATCCTCTTAATTGTCTGGACCGTTACCAGTGACGGGAACAGTAACATATACCAGGCTATGCAAATAGTGGTGTTACAACTAGAGTTGGTTTTCACCATGGCATTGCATTCATTTTGTGTTTGTCATTATTATCCAAATAATAAAGACCATCATTCATATAACCCGAACCAACATATTTATTTCTAAAATAAATATTACAAACGTTATCTGTGAACTGAAATTCATAGCCATTTCTAGTCAAACTAGATATAGAGATGATATTCTTAAAAGCATCAGGTACATATAAAATATTATCCAAACACAAAACATGTCCAAACATATAAAAAGATTTAGATCCCATGGCTAAAGCTTCAACAGTTGAGCTTTTGCTAACCCGGAGTCTAATATCTTGTTAGTGCAAGCTTCTATTATTTATTAGTTCCTGCATATCATAAAAAATGTGAGAACTGGCACCAGTATTTAAAACCCAAGCTGTAGATGAACTATGAGTATCAACAGAATCTAAATAACAAGATATGGACATACCTTCTGAAGGTGTATCCTTCTTGTCCTTCAGAGAAGCAAGATACTCTGGGCAGTTCCTTTTCCAGTGCCCATCCTTCTGGCAGTGGAAACACTTGCCTTTGCCTCCATTAGCTTTAGTCCTCCCTTTCTGTTTAGCTATTTTCTTGGAAGGACCAGGAATCTGAGATTTCTTTTTCTTATTGCCCTTCTTCTTGTTGGACTTTCTAGTACGAGAAGAAGCAATCAAAGCTACCTCTTTTCCCTTATTGCCTGGCATATTCTTTTGAGCAATAACCAGCATGTTGAGTAAACCAGCTAAGGTGCATTCCTGTTTAGTCATATGGAAATTTGTCACAAAATTCCCAAAAGACTCAGGAAGGGACTGAAGGATCAAATCCGTCTGTAGTTGGAAATCCATGTTGAAGTCAAGATGTTCCAGCTGCCCAATAAGCCGAATCATCTTGTGGACATGATCCCCAACATTCTGTCCCTCAGACATCCTTATGCGAAATAACTGCCTAGATATCTCATACATAGCATTCCTGCTGTGCTCACCATACAACTCTTGCAGGTGAAGGAGGATCTCACTAGCACTCTGCATGTTCTCATGCTGCTTTTGTAACTCATTACTCATGGAAGCAAGCATGTAACACTTAGCTCTCATATCATGCTCCTTCCACTTGTTCAAAGTTTCATGTTCCTCTTGAGTGGCCTCTGGAGGTAAGGGACTAGGAACATTTGAGTTTAGAACATATCCTATATGTTCAAGGTTCAGGACAAGTTTCAAATTTCTTAGCCAATCAGAGAGATTAGGTATTGTCAACCTATTGCGATAAAGTATGCTTGCAAGGATATTGGATGGTGGTGGTTGTTCTGTGCTCATTATTATCAGAAAATTAACTGCAGAAAATAACTAGATTAATTAGTAAATGTATCATGTAATTAACCAAAATGATTATGGTTTTTTAATCAAATTGGCCCTCCCACTAATTTAGCGAATCCTACACTTTCAAAGTAGAAAACGGAAATCCTAGTTGGATGGACTTCTAGTGAGTGATTGAATTCTTATAATTCTATTGATCATCCTCAGGTACATCCATTATTGGAATTACAATAAACTACAAGTGAGCAACTCCTTGCCCATCACATCTCATGTGAGGTTCAATCCTTTTCCTAGCCCCTAATGCTCAAAATCTCAGGTACATCCATTATTGACTTATCTTGCATTAGTTAAGTTGATCCCATTGAGCAAGTAATTATGCAAATAATTTTAATGTCCTCAGGTACATCCAATATTGGCCACCAAACCATTTACATATTTACAACATCTCATGCTTAATAATTATTCTTAAGAAAATATCTTAAATTAATTGCATCATATGCAACTATTTAAAATTTCTTAAAATAATTGCCCCAATGGAGGGCCTATGTTATGATTACTTTAATTATAGCATTTCCAATTTGTTTGGAAGATTTTATGGTCATCCTAATTACTATTAAGGTCTCACTTTGCACATTATCCATTTAGCATGCATATATCATATAATTGCATACATTCCCATACATCTCATGCATTCATGGATAAGCAGTAAATATGGTATGATCATGGACTTTCTTAGGGATTCAATTCTGAGCCACCAAGAATTGAATCAGGGCATTCCTAGGTGCATTTCATTCATTCATTTTACAAGAGTTGCTAAAGGAGTACATAATCAATACTTGATCTTGAATTCCTCCCACTGGTTCCACCAATGCTCTTAACCTCCTTGAACTTCTTGCAATCCAATATTACATAGTAATCCTTGGCATACCAAGGCAAATTTATAAGAACTTAAATAAATGAAATTACAACCCAAATATTATTACAAACTTAAAAATACATGCCCAAAATAAATTAAAATAAATTAATTAATTTATAATCCCAAAGAAACATAAAAGAAATAAATCCAATCACATTGGTCTTTTATAGTCCATGATCATCTGTCATGCATATCACTATTTAACAATTAAATAAAACATACATACTAAAATTAAATTGAATATCTCATATTCAACTTAAGAATCCAGATTTGAATATGATTCAAATAAATTTAAAAATTCAGATTTGAATCTCATTCAAATAAATTTAGAAATTCAGTTTTGAATCACATTCAAACAACCTTAAAAATTCATATTTGAATCACATTCAAACAATTTTTAAAAAATCAGATTTGAATCACATTCAAACAATATTTAAAAATTCAGATCTGAATATTATTCAAACAACTTCAAAAAATCAGATTTAAATATGATTCAAACAACTTTAAAAATTCAGATTTGAATCACATTCAAACAACTTTTAAAATTCTGATTTGAATCACATTCAAATAATTTTAAAATTCTTATTTGAATCAAAATTTAATTGTGTGATTAAAACTACTAATTAAACACTTTAATTAGTCATAGGATAGGCCTTAGATCATACAACAATTGTAGAATTAAAAAGCCAAACCTTGCACAACCCATGACGCCACAAACCTTGCGCACCATGTTGGTGCACTTCAAGCATGCCGCCACACATCCATTGCAACCAGTAATGGATAAATCATCTTATGATCAAAACACACAATTAAATCACATAATCAACAATCTAAATGGCAAATATAGTGGCTCTAATACTAATTGAAGGAGTAGAAGCGTGAAAAACACAAGTTTATACCATTGAATTCAAAAATTTTCACCTAGGGTCACATGCATCATGCAAGATTTATTTTTATCTATTTGATGTCAATGATAAACAACATATTAACACTCTTTTAATATGTTTTTTGGATCTATATTTGCCCTTTAAGATTTAAAATTAATTAGATTAATTTTAGAACCCTAAATTAAATCAAGAACAAACACACTAACCTCTTGATGCACTGCAATCTATTTGTGCCTTTGAGATTCGTCTTCAGGACACCAGATGTTATCCCTCTAGCTTGTCCACACCAAGAACACCTATGGTAGCCCTTGAATAGCTTCTAAAGCTTTTTCTATTATTTAGAAAATCAAGTTCTGCCTTTGAAGAGATTAAAGATGTAAATAAGACACTAGAAAAAATTTCTAGTATTTTTAATTCAAGAGATTGTTTGCTAATCTATTAGAATTGGTGAGAGATGAAGAAGAAGAGAGGGAGAGGAGCCTTTGGGTGGCGGCACAAAGAAGAGCAGCTGCTGGTTGTGTTGTTTTTTTTTCATAATAACACTTATATAGCTAGGTCAACACATTAAACCCTTGCCACATGTCACCCTCTGATTGGTTATAGGTTTAATTAACCCAATCACATTGTGCCAAGTGTCAAACCTATATTTAACCTTAATTTTAATCATCTTACATGATTAAAAGACATTTGGCAAGCTTATGTATAATGCCATGTGTCACCATCTCATGGTGCCACATGTCACCCTGTGAAATGACCAAAATGCCCCTATGTTTTAATTTTGAGTTCTCAACCCAAAATAATTATTTCTCTTCTTCTAATCAATTTATATCAAACATAAATCAATTAATTAATCTTTATTAATTAATTTCTCATTAATTAAATTCATATTTAAACACTTTAAATATAAATTTAACTTATACTATACATCCAATAATCTAAATTTGGTTTCAAGCCATGCTAGGGACTTTGCAATTCAATTGCAAACCAAACCTATTTAATTAATCAATTAAACTCTTTAATTAATTAATTAAATCATATTTAATTTGGTGATTACTTGTGTATGTGTGTGACTTACTAGGCTCATCACTAATTGGCAATGAGACATGATATCAACTCTTAATATCATCAGAACTCTTTCTTACCATAAATGATCTCTCTAAATCATTTTATGCACCTCATAGACTATGGTTAACACCTAGCATAACATGCCATGGCCACCCAATGAGCAATAAGGTTTACCTTAAATGAACCTATAATCATATGTTACCCTACACTAGAATCTCTCTATTATAAAATCCCAACTCAAGCTGGAGTCATAGTTTATGTCAAACCCCATTTGCTATAAATATTATGTTCTCATTTAATTCCAGTTCTTGATTAAAAAGATTTTCTCATCAGAAACTCTTTCGGATTAAATCTATCTGTCCTGGCCAGGTGTTAGTAGTATGCCTTAGAGCATATCATTTAGTATGTATCTTGTACATGTTTTTATTAATAAAAGGCATTTCCACTTTTCCCTTTACATAATATATTTATGTGTAATAGAAAAGGTCCATTGATATTTTGTTAGAAATTCTATTCTTAAGTTGTTAAAAATATGAGAGATAGTATTTTTAGTACAAAGTATCATAAATAGGTTCACAATCGAGGATACTTCATAATAAGGACATGACTTATCCAGAAAGATTGTATTCACGTTTGTTCCCAAGTTATTTATATGAGATATAAATAAGATGGAATGGTGAGTCTCATGCCATATAACAAATATGATAGGCACTTATACATGATAAGTAGGTCGAACCAGTGACACATATGACAAGCACATGGAGTTTAGTCTTGTCAATGTTTATCATAAATCATATCAGTGCATATAATCTTTAGACCTGAGATAGCACAGTTATCTTGTATATAGGTGGTTTGAGTTTGATACTGCTTTCATACTTGTATTGTGTATGGGTATATGGGCATGTGTTGGCTCCTACTAGTTATATATGGAGGTAGGTGTTGATCAAGATGGAATCTGTTCCTCTAAGTAAATATAGATAAAATCCTATGTTCATTTAATTGTTCTTGATGTTTCAAGTTCCTGGCCAGGACAGATAGATTTATTCAGAAAATAGTTTCTGATGAGAAAATCTTTTTAATCAAGAACTAGAATTAAAAGAGAACATAGTAGTCATAGCAAATAGGGTTTGACATAAACCATGATTCCAGCTTGAGTTGGGATTTTGTAACAGAGAGATTCTAGTGCATGGTAACATATGATTATAGGTTCATTTAATGTAAACCTTATTACTAATGAGGTAGCCATGGCATACTATGCTAGGTGTTAACCATGGTCTATGAGGTGCATAAAATAATTTAGAGAAATCATTTATGGTAAGAAAGAGTTCTGATGATATTAAGAGTTGATATGATATCTCATTGCCAATTGGTGATGAGCCTAGTAAGTCACACACATACACAAGTTATCACCTAATTAAATATGATTTAATTAATTAATTAATGAGTTTAGTTAGTTAATTAAATAGGTTTGGTTTCCAATTAGATTACAAAGTCCCTAGCATGCCTTGAAACTAAATCTAGATTATTGGATGTACAGTATAGGTTAAATTTATATTTAAAGTGTTTAAATATGAATTTAATTAATGAGAAATTAGTTAATAAAGATTAATTAATTAATTTATATTTGATATAAATTGATTAGAAGAAGAGAAATAATTATTTTGGGTTGAGAACTCAAAATTAAGACACAGGGGCATTTTGGTCATTTCACAGGGTGACATGTGGCACAATGAGATGGTAACACATGGCATTACACATAAGCTTGCCAAATGTCTTTTAATCATGTAAGATGATTAAAATTAAGGTTAAATATAGGTTTGACACTGGCACAATGTGATTGGGTCAATTAAACCTAGAACCAATCAGAGGGTGACATGTGGCAAGGGTTTAATGTGTTAACCTAGCTATATAAGTGTTGTTATGAAGAAAAAAAAAATAACCAGCAGCTACTCCTCCTTTGTGCCGCCACTTTGAAGCTCTCCCTCTCTTCTTCTTCATCTCTCATCTATTCCAAGAGATTAGCAAACAATCTCTTGAATTAAAAATACTAGAAATTGTTTCTAGTGTCCTGTTTACATCTTTAATCTCTTAAAAGGCAAAACTTGATTTTCTAATTACTATAAAAAAGCTTTAGAAGCTGTTCAAGGGCTGCCATAGGTTTTCTTGGTGTGGACAAGCTAGAGGGACAACATCTGGTGTCCTAAAGATGCATCCGAAAGGCACAAATACACTGCAGTGCATCAAGAGGTTAGTGTATTTGTTCTTGATCTAATCTAGGGTTCTAAAACTAATCTGATTAATTTTAAAATCTTAAATGGCAAATACATATCCAAAAACATATTAAAAGTGTTTTAATATGTTGTTTATCTTTGAAATCAAATAGATAAAAATAAATCTTGCACAATGCATGCGACCCTTGGTGAAATTTTTTGAATTCAATGGTATAAACTTGTGTTTTTCATGCTTCTGCTCCTTCAATTGGTATTAGAGCCACTATATTTGCCATTTAGATTGTTGATTATATGATTTAATTGTGTGTTTTGATCATGAGACGATTTATCAATTGTTGGTTGCAATGGAGGTGTGGCGGCATGCTTGAAGAACTCCAAAATGGTGCGCAAGGTTTGTGGCTTCATGGGTGGTGCAAGGTTTGGCTTTTTGATTCTGCAATTGTTGTATGATCTAAAGCCTATCCTATGACTAATTAAAGTGTTTAATTAGTAGTTTTAATCACATAATTAAATTTTGATTCAAATCAGAATTTTAAAAATTATTTGAATGTGATTCAAATATGAATTTTAAAGGTTGTTTGAATGTGATTCAAATCTGAATTTTTAAAGTTGTTTGAATCATATTCAAATCTGACTTTTTAAAGTTGTTTGAATAATATTCAGATCTGAATTTTTAAAATTTTTTTGAATGTGATTCAAATTTTATTTTTTAAAAATTGTTTAAATGTGATTCAAATCTGAATTTTTAAAGTTGTTTGAATGTGATTCAAATCTGAATTTTTAAATTTGTTTGAATGAGATTCAAATCTGAATTTTTAAATTTTTTTGAATCATATTCAAATCTGGATTTTTAAGTTGAATATGAGATATTCAATTTAATTTAAGTATGTATGTTTTATTTAATTGTTAAATAGTGATATGCATGATGGATGATCATGGACTATAAAAGACCAATATGATTGGATTTATTTATTTTATGTTTCTTTGGGATTGTAAATTAATTAATTTATTTTAATTTATTTTGGGCATGTATTATTAAGTTTGTAATAATTTTTGGATTGTAATTTCATTTATTTAAGTTCTTGTAAATTTGCCTTGGTATGCCAAGGATTACAATGTAATTGGATTGCAAGAAGTTCAAGGAGGTCAAGAGCATTAGTGAGACCAGTGGGAGGAATTTAAGATCAAGTGTTGATTATGTACTCCTTCAGCAACTCTTGTAAAATGAATTAATGAAATGCACCTAGGAATGCACTGATTCAATTTTTGGTGGCTCAGAATTGAATCCCTTAGAAAGTCCATGATTATACCATATTTACTGCTTACCCATAAATGCATGAGATGTATGGAAATGTTTGCAATTATATGATATATGCATGCTAAATGGATAATGTGCAAAGTGAGACCTTAATAGTAATTAGGATGACCATAAAATCTTCCAAACAAATGATTAAGTTGGAAATGCTATAATTAAAGTAATTATAATATAGGCCCTCCATTGGGGCAATTATTTTAAGAAATTTTAAATAGTTACATAAGATGCAATTATTTTAAGAGATTTTCTTAAGAATAATTATTAAGCATGAGATGTTGTAATATGTAAATGGTTTGGTGGCCAATATTGGATGTACCTGAGGACATTAAAATTATTTGCATAATTAATGGCTCAATGGGATCAACTTAATTAATGCAAGATAAGTCAATAATGGATGTACCTGAGATTTTGAGCATTAGGGGCTAGGTAAAGGATTGAACCTCACATGAGATGTGATGGGCAAGGAGTTGCTCACTTATAGTTTATTGTAATTCCAATAATGGATGTACTTGAGGATGATCAATAGAATTATAAGAATTCAATCACCCACTCGAAATCCATCCAACTAGGATTTCCATTTTCTACTATGGAAGTGTAGGATTCGCTAAGTTAGTGGGAGGACCAATTTGATTAAAAGACCATAATCATTTTGGCTAAATACATGATACATTTACTAATTAATCTGGCTATTTTCTGCAGTTAATTTTCTGATAATAATGAGCACAGAACAACCACCCCCATCCAATATTCTTGCAAGCAAATTTGATCGCAATAGGTTGACAGGACCTAATCTGTCTGATTGGCTGAGAAATTTAAAACTTGTCCTGAACCTTGAACATATAGGATATGTTCTAGATTCAAATGTTCTTGGTCCCTTACCTCCAAAGGCCACTCAAAAGGAACATGAAACTTTGAACAAGTGGAAGGAGCATGATATGAGAGCTAAGTGTTACATGCTTGCTTCCATGAGTAATGAGTTACAGAAGCAGCATGAGAACATGCAGAGTGCGAGTGAGATCCTCCTTCACCTACAAGAGTTATATGGTGAGCATAGCAGGAATGCTAGGTATGAGATATCTAGGTAGCTATTCCGCATGAGGATGTCTGAGGGACAGAATGTTGGGGATCATGTCCACAAAATGATTCGGCTGATTAAGCAGTTGGAACATCTTGACTTCAACACGGATTTCCAACTACAAACGGATTTGATCCTTCAGTCCCTTCCTGAGTCTTTTGGGAATTTTGTGACAAATTTCCATATGACTAAATAAGAATACACCTTAGCTAGTTTACTCAACATGCTGGTTATTGCCCAAAAGAATATGTCAGGCAATAAAGGAAAAGAGGTTGCTTTGATTGCATCTTCTTCTGCTAGAAAGTCCAACAAGAAGAAGGGCAATAGGAAAAAGAAACCTCAGATTCCTTGTCCTTAGAAAATTACTAAACAGAAAGGGAAGACTAAAGCTGATGGAGGCAAAGGAAAAGTGTTTCCACTGCTAGAAGGATGGGCACTAGAAAAGGAACTACCGAGAGTATAGTGCTCTAAATGAATGCAATGCCATGGTGAAAACCACCTCAAGTTCAAAATATATTTGGCACTTAAGGTTATGTCATGTTGTAAAAGATAGGATTGCAAAATTGGAGAAAATGGGGATTCTATCCTCATTGGGCTCTGAGCCTACTCCAACTTGTGAATCTTGCCTTCAGGGCAAAATGACCAGATCACCCTTTGTTGGACAAGGGCTAAGGGCTGAAAACATTTTGGAGCTAATACATAGTGATGTATGTGGTCCATTTAAAGAAATGTCTAGAACCAGTTTTCATTACTTTATTACCTTTACTGATGATAAATAAAGGTTTGGGTATTTGTATTTGATGAAATACAAACATGAATCCTTTAAAAAATTCAAAGAATTTAAATCTGAAGTAGAAAATCAAACAGGAAAGAGTATTAAAGCTCTTCGATCAGATCGTAGAGGTGAACATTTGAGTACTGAATTTGATGAATACTTGAGAGAGCACGGCATTATTTCCTAGCTGACTCCTCCAGGAACGCCACAGCTCAATGGTGTATCTGAAAGGAGAAATCGTACCCTATTAGATATGGCACGTAGTATGATGAGCTATATTGATATGCCAATCTCTTTTCGGGGATTTGCATTAGAATCAGCTTTGTATATTCTGAATAGGATTCCATCAAAATCAGTTTCTTCCACACCTTATGAGATATGGCATGGAAGAAAACCATGTCTTAAACATGTTAAGATTTGGGGTTGTCCATCTTATATCAAAAAGCTGAACACTGATAAATTAGAAACCAGATCAGAAAAAGGTCGATTTGTTGGATATCCAAAAGATAGGTTTGGATATTATTTTTATTTGCCTACTTCATAAAAGGTTGTGATAAGTAGAGATGCTACATTTCTTGAACGACAGTTTGTTCAAGAAGGAGGCAAAGGAAGGCAAATAGAGTTAGAATTTGAGAATTCTGACTAACCAACAGATCAGATGGATATATATCCATCTAGTCTGCACCCATTGATTAAACATCTTTAGCTGTTCCTCGTAAAACAACCAGGGTATCTCACCCTCCAGTGAGATATGGTTTCCTTCACAAAGAAGAACAAGAGTTGTCTACTCATGAAGAAGTAGATCTTGGAGATGATCCACTTACCTATGAAAAAGCTATATCAAATATAGACTCTTCAAAATGGATTGATGCTATGAAATCTGAGATTGACTCCATATATAAGAATCAAGTTTGGGATCTTGTTGACCCACCTGAAGGTATTATACCTATAGGGAACAATTGGATTTTCAAGAAGAAAATTGGTTCTGATGGAAAGGTAGAGACCTATAAGGCAAGACTAGTAGCGAAAGGGTTTCGCCAAAGGCTAGGAATCGACTATAAGGAGACTTTCTCTCCTTTTGCCATGCTTAAATCAATTAGGATTCTATTAGCAATAACTTCATACTATGATTATGAGATTTGGCAGATGGATGTGAAAATAGCTTTTCTCAATGGATACATTAAAGAAAACATTTTCATGGAACAACCTAGGGGTTTTGAATCCCAAGATGGTTCCAAGGTATGCAAGCTAAAGCGATCCATTTATGGGTTGAAGCAAGCTTCGAGGAGTTGGAACATCCATTTTGATGAAGCCATTAAGTCATTTGATTTTATCAAAAATGAGGATGAGCCATGTGTATATAAGAAGGTTAGTGATAGTGCTATCACTTTCCTTGTCTTATATGTGTATGATATACTGTTGATGGGTAATGACACAGGTATGTTAACAACTATAAAGATATGGTTGTCAAATACATTCTCCATGAAAGACCTAGAGGAGGCAACCTATATTCTTGGAATTCACATCTATAGAGATAGAGCGAAAAGAATAATTGGTTTATCCCAAAGTCTATACCTGGAAAAGGTGTTCAAGAGGTTTAACATGCTTGATTCCAAGAGAGGATTGTTACCAGTGAGATATGATATCCACCTTTCTAAAGAGATGTCTCCAAAGACACTTGAAGAAAAAGATAAAATGGCCAGGATTCCATATGCTTCGGCTATTGGAAGTTTAATGTATGCAATGTTGTGTACTAGGCCGGATATCGCATATGCTGTTAGTTTGACTAGCAGGTATCAATCCAATCCAAGTTTGGAACACTGGATAACTGTCAAGAATATCCTTAAGTACTTGAGAAAAACTAAGGATTTATTCTTAATCTATGGAGGTGGAGAATTGCAATTAGATGGTTATACTGATTTTGATTTCCAATCAGATATCGATGATAAAAAGTCTACCTCTGGGTATGTGTTCATTTGTAATGGAGGTGCAGTCAGTTGAAAGAGTTCCAAACAGAGCACGACTGCAGATTCCACTACAGAGGCTGAGTATATTGCTGCATCAGATGCTGCAAAGGAAGCTATTTGAATAAAAAAAGTTTGTGATAGAAATTGTAGTAGTTCCTTCCATTGAGTCAGCAGTTCCACTACACTGTGAAAATAATGGAGCAGTCATACAGGCTAAGGAACCCAGGTCTCACCAGAAATCCAAGCACATAGAAAGGCGCTACCATATTATCTGAAAAATAGTTGGACGAGGCGATGTAGCCATATAGAAAATGGCATCAGCTAAAAATCCAGCTGATCCATTCACTAAGCCTATGTCATAGACTCAGCTAGACCGACATCTTGAGAAGATGGGTCTAAGATATTGTAATGAATGGCTCTAGTGCTAGTGGGAGATTATTAGTAGTATGCCCTAGAGCATATCATTTAGTATATATCTTGTACATGTTTTTATTAATAAAAGGCATTTTCACTTTTCCGTTTACATAATATATTTATGTGTAATAGAAAAGGTCCATCGATATTTTGTTAGAAATTCTATTCTTAAGTTGTTAAGAATATGAGTGACAGTATTTCTAGCACAAAGTATCATAAATAGGTTCACAATCGAGGATACTTCATAATAAGGACATGACTTATTCAGAAAGATTGTATTCATGTTTGTTCCCAAGTTATTTATATGAGATATAAATAAGATGGAATGGTGAATCTCATGCCATATAACAAACATGATAGGCACTTATACATGATAAGTAGGTTGAACCAATGACCCTTATAACAAGCACATGGAGTTTACTCTTGTCAATGTATTGTCATAAATCATATCAATACATATAATCTTTAGACCTAAGATAGTACAATTATCTTATATATAGGTGGTTTCAGTTTGATACTGCTTTCGTACTTGTACTGTGTATGGGTATATGGGCATGTGTTGGCTCCTACTAGTTATATATGGAGGTGGGTGTTGATCAAGATGGAATCTGTTCCTCTAAGTAAATAGAGATAAAATCCTATGTTCATTTAATTGTTCTTGATGTTTCAAGTTCCTAGCTAGGACAGATAGATTTATTCAGAAAAGAGTTTCTGATGAGAAAATCTTTTTAATCAAAAACTAGAATTAAAAGAGAACATAATATTCATAGCAAATGGGGTTTGACATAAACCATGACTCCAGCTTGAGTTGGGATTTTCTAACAGAGAGATTCTAGTGCATGGTAACATATGATTATAGGTTCATTTAAGGTAAACCTTATTACTAAATGGGTAGCCATAGCATGCTATGCTAGGTGTTAACTATGGTCTATGAGGTGCATAAAATGATTTAGAGAAATCATTTATGGTAAGAAAGAGTTCTGATGATATTAAGAGTTGATATCATATCTCATTGCCAATTAGTGATGAGCCTAGTAAGTCACACATGTAACACCCTCCCTGTAGCAACTCCGTACATTCTACTGTTCCGGTGACCAGTGTTGGTCCGGACAGCTAGAACGATCGGAAAAATATTTAAACTAAAGTGAGGGAACATAATTAACTCAAATATTAATAAGAAAAATTTAGTAAAAAAAAAAATTTAGAAATAAAATACAACTAAGTCAAATGAGCCGGTGCCCAAGCGATGGGTAACCCAGAGGGAAGTTGCGGTTCTTGCAATTAGGAGCCCTAGACCCGGGGAAAAATTCATAAAATAATTTTTGGGACTCCAGAGAAGGGTTATTGAGGTTCCTATGGCATTACAATGCCAAGAAAATATTTAGAAAAATTTTTCAATCGGTATAGACAATTTTGACCCGTTAAGCCAAACGGAGGGCATTTTGGTCATTTCGCCTTCAGAGACGATTTTTGGCCGACTTGTCCAGTTAAGTAAATAATTATTATGATCTAAAATATGAATAAATATTGCTAAAAATTAAATTAAAAATGAATAGAAAAGAAAGAAAAAGAATGACTTAAATCCTTAATTATGACATCACTATGATGTCATTTAAATGCCCTCCACTAATCAACATTCAACAACACAACAAAAATTCTTTAAAAAGGGAAAAATGACAAATTAAGAAACCAATTTCTGGTTTCTTCTTCCTCTTCAAGCCGTGACCCTCTCTTCCATCTCCCTCCATTAAAATTTCTTTCATCACTTCCATTTTCCCTTGAATTTTCACTACAAAACCCTAGACATCTTTCATTAAAACTTGTCTATACCTCTTGGGGAAGTGTTTGGCAGCCTAGAAAAGGAAAGAAAGTGAAGTTTAAGCTTGAGAAAATTCTATCCTACAAGAGGTTAGTGCCTATCTATACATAAATCTCTCTCATTCCATGTTAGAGACTTAAAATGAGTAAGGATTTGTGGATTAAATGAATAAAATTCATATGTATGTACACTATGAATTTCGGTAGCCCTAAGGAAGGGATAAGATTGATTGTTTTTGATGGACTTATAGTGGACTAGAGATCATGATTAAAGAATATATATATGTGGATAATGAATTAATGAGGTAATTAAGGTATCTTGTGTAAATTCATAATGGGAATTAGGGTTTTGGGGGTGAAACTTGGACTTTGCTCATGAAATGGCGAGTGAACATTCTAATGGTCAATTAGTGACCATTTGAGGTAAGTTGACCATAATTTGAAGTGAATTAGGGTATTACAAAATGACTTGGTATGCTGCCTAGTGAGGGCAGCAGGTGAGGCTGTGAGTCCAGCCTGTTTGGACTGCCATAACTCTGGCTGTGTAGG
This sequence comes from Hevea brasiliensis, assembly GCF_030052815.1. Taxonomy (NCBI): domain Eukaryota; kingdom Viridiplantae; phylum Streptophyta; class Magnoliopsida; order Malpighiales; family Euphorbiaceae; genus Hevea; species Hevea brasiliensis. The sequence goes on along the minus strand of NC_079497.1, from coordinate 52,842,808 downwards.
TTCAATTGGTGTTTGTCCAATTGGACATGAAACTAGACACATAATGGCACAATTTTGGTGAAGAACCCATGCCCAAAAGACCAAAGCAAGTGGACCAAAAACTGGCCCCAATCCGGATGTCCTGCAACCAGATTCTGCAGAATGACCAAATGAACAGTAATTGTTCATTTGGCCATAACTCATTGTAGAATGGCCCAATTGACCTGAAATTTTTACAGCAACAATTTAAGATATAGGTAAACAACTTTCATGAAGAAACCTACCCCAAATTATGACCAGAACCTATCCAACAAGGCAGTTGCATTCACTGTTCACTGCACTGTAGATATGGTCAGTTCTGCAATTTTTCAATCCAGCCAGCTGTGGTATTTGGACCATAATTGGAGCTAAAAAACTCCAAATGAAGTGATTCAAAAAAAGAAATTCAACTAGACAAAATAAGGAACAACTTTCATTTTTATCACTTTCTCAAATTCCCATTGCAACAGTAACTAATGGAACAGTAAATTTAGGGTACAAAAACTGAAAATTCTGCTCCCTTAGTTTTAAGTTTAGGAATGGTATTGGTGATTAATTCCAACAAGTTTTGAATGCAAAATGTGGTACATTGGGAGTGTTAAAACCAATGTACCTATTTTCTATGCAAAATTCAACATTTTTGTTGACTAGTGAAGTGAATAGTGACACCAAAACTTGAAATTCAAAAATTGAAGAATTCAAAAGTATCAAATGCCCTAGTATACCTAACAAGATTGGTTTGGATAGTTTGGCATGGCAATAGGGTTCAGTTAGCAGTACTGCACATGGCATTATGCCATTCTATGATTTTATGGCTTTTAGCCATTTTCACATTGTGTTGAGACTTGGCCTCGTGCCTCATATTATTTACAGCTTATTAGCTGTTCTGTTGCACACCGGGAGATACATATGTGACAGATGGTGTGACGGCCCGAGGTACTTGATACCCAGTGCCAGTTTACCCATTTATCCAGTCCAGTCATTCATTATAGGTTACTTGGGCAACCAAAAGAATGAAAGTGGATAAAATTAACGAAATAAATGATTATAACGAGTACAAAACAAGTAAAACATTGATACATTCAATGCATATTTATTCTGTTATGTCTTTTTATTTTATTATTGGCACTACTAAGCACTATTGCTTAGCGCGTTGCTTTTGCCACGCGTAGGTTCTGGAGATACTGATCGAGAGCCCAGTAGACCGTAGACTGGGTGAGACCATCTTGCAGCTCTGTATAGTGTCCGTGTCACCTCACTATCTTCAGTGCATTGGTAGGACACTAGGTTTCATTTTGGTATTTTGTAACTAATTTTTATTTTATCATACGTAATTGAACTTATGTAATGTATTTTGATGTCCTTGTAAATAATGAAAATTGTGGTTATGAATGAAAAATTTGAGTATTTATTTATTGTTTGTATATGAGTACCATGAGAAATGAATGTTTGAGTAATGGAAAGGTTGTTGAAAATCATATTGAGACTTTGTTGATGAAATGGAGTTGGGATTGTTTGGAAATGATTTTGGAAGTGTTTTTCACAGGTTCCGAAGAACTGTTTTCTCCATTTTTAGCCGGTACTTTGCCGGATTTTCTATAAAATTTTCGGAACCTCAAATAAATTATAATGTCAATAAATGACTTAAATGAATTATATTTCACAAGTTATATTCAAAACTATGATAAAAATTAATTAAGAAAAAATAGAGTGTTCCGGTACACCGTGTGACATAACTTACTCGGATGTACTGTAGACGGGTAAGGGGTGTCACATTTAGTGGTATCAGAGCACGGTTTAGGCATTTCTGGGCCTAGATTGAGTCCATACCATGCATTGCATTTGTAAGAGTCGAGGTGACACTAATGCAGATCTGTTTGTCTTTCTTATTTTGAATAGGATATGGACCCTACATCACAGAGGGCAGTTGAGGAGGAAGTGGAGAGTCATGCTCCATCTGCGGAATTGAGACTGGGATATGGGAGAACACTCACTTGACTCAAGCAGAGCTTGCTCAGCCTCCACAGGCCATGTTCTAGCAAATGGCCGAATTCTTCAGACAAATGGCCGGGGTAATGCCAGCACCACCACCACCACCTCCACAACCAAAATCACATCTAGAAAAATTGAGAAAGTTTGGAGCAGTGGACTTCTTGGGCAAGAGAGAAGATGATTCTGTTGCAGCCGAGAATTGGTTGAACAGAACAGGTAGAGTTTTAAAACAACTCCACTGCACCCCAGAGTAAAATTTAGAGGCTGCTGTATCTCTGTTGCAAGACGATGCATATGAATGGTTGGACACGGTATCCAGTGAAGTGCAGCAAGAAGTTATAACTTGGGACTTCTTCCTCTCTTTCAAGAAGAAATATGTGGGTAGTGTATACGTGGAAGAGAGAAGAAGAGAGTTCATTAATATTAGGCAGAGACAGCTGTCAGTGGCCGAGTATGAGAAGGAATTCATCAGATTGAGCCGCTACGGAAGGGAGATAGTCCCTAATGAGGCTGAAAGGTGTAAGAGATTTGAAGAGGGACTAAATGACAACATAAAGATCATGATCACTGCCTTGGGAATTACCGACTTCACTAAGTTAGTGGAAGCTGCAATAAAGGTTGAAAAAGTAAGAATCAGTGAGCAGACTAGAAGGAAATGACAGCAGAAGAGGGGCCCAGGTCAGTCTAGTTCATCTCCTGCATTTGGGAAGAAGTTCAAGGGTCCACCTTCACAGAGTTCAGGTCAACCACAAGGTCAGGGTCAGTCTCAAAAGCCCAGGCCACAGTTTACCCCTAGGAGAGGTCAGTCCACACCATCAGTGGGCAGCTCTCCAGGGATGGGGTTCAGGGGACCAACCCCAGCATCTTCTGCATGTCCACATTGTTTGAAATGGCATAAGGGACTCGTGTTGGAGAGTGACTGGTGCCTACTTAAGGTGTGGGTCAACAGAGCATCAGTTGAGGAACTGTCCACGCAGAACCACTATAGCTGCTCCAATGCAAGCGAGCAGACACTCTTGCACCACAAAGGGTAGGAAATCGGCAAATCGAGGCGGTGGGATCATCTCGAGGCTGCATTCGAGCCAACAGAGAGGCTCGATAATGCACCACTGCCAGAGCTTATGCCATGAGAGCTCAGGAGGAGCAAGATGCCCCAGACTTCATCAGGGGTACGTTCTCCCTCTACAATACATCTGTGCATGCATTGGTGGATCCAGGATCCACTCATTCATACATCTGCATCAACCTACTCGTAGAAAGGGGGATACTAGTAGGGGAGAGTGACCAAGACATTCTGGTCACTAATCCATTGGACCACAGTGTAGTGGTGAACAAAGTATACAAGGGTTGCCCGTTAAGGATTCAGGGGTATGAATTCTTGGCAGACCTGATTGAGTTTCCTTTCTATGAGTTTGACGTGATTTTGGGAATGGACTGGTTGTCACGTCATCAGGCAATAGTTGATTGCAAATTGAAGAGAATTTCTCTGAAAACTTCAGAGGGTAATGAGATCACTGTTGTGGGTGAAAGGACAGATTTCCTGTCCAATGTCATCTCAGCCACAGTTGCAAGAAGAATGATGAGAAAAGGCTGTGAAGCCTACCTAGCACATGTGGTGGATACTAGGCAGGCTAAGCCAAACCTGAGTGATATACCCACAGTAAGAGACTTCCAAGTATTTCCTGAAGAATTGCCTGGTTTACCACCAGAAAGTGAAGTTGAATTTGCTATTGAGACACTGCCAGGTACAGCACCATTTCCATTACTCCTTATAGGATGGCACCCACTGAATTGAGGGAGTTGAAAACTCAGTTGCAAAAGTTGCTCGATAAGGGGTTCATACGCCCCAGTGTGTCACCATGGGGAGTTCCAGTGCTGTTTGTGGAGAAGAAGGATGGGACTTTGAGGCTTTGCATTGATTACCGGCAGTTGAATAAAGTGACTGTGAAGAACAAATATCCGTTGCCTAGAATTGATGATCTGTTTGATCAGTTGAAGGGAGTAAGAGTATTTTCCAAAATTGATCTCAGATCAGGGTATCATCAGTTGAGGGTGAAGGATGCAGATGTGCCAAAGACTGCATTCAGGACCCGGTATGGGCATTATGAGTTTCTGGTGATGCCCTTTGGCCTAACAAATGCACCAGCTGCATTTATGGACCTTATGAACCGTATCTTCCATCCATACCTAAATTAGTTCGTAGTGGTCTTTATTGATGATATTTTGGTGTATTCCAAGACCAAGGAAGCACATGATGAGCATTTGAGGATTGTTCTGCAAACCCTGAGAGAAAAGAAGCTGTATGCTAAGTTGTCCAAGTGTGACTTCTGGTTAAATGAAATTGCATTCCTTGGACACATAGTGTCAGCTGATGGGATTAGGGTGGATCCCAAGAAAATAGAAGCAGTGATGGAATGGAAGCCTCCCAGAAATACAACTGAGGTCAGAAGCTTCTTGGGGCTAGCTGGGTATTACAGGAGATTTGTGAATGGATTTTCATTAATAGCTGCTCCAATGACCAAGTTGTTACACAAGAATGTCAGATTTGACTGGAATGACAAGTGTCAGACCAGTTTTGAGAAGTTGAAGGCTATGTTGACGGAGGCACCAGTGTTAACATAGCCAGTGTCAGGAAAGGACTTTGTGGTCTACAGTGATGCCTCTCATAATGGGTTAGGGTGTGTATTGATGTAAGAGGGGAAGGTGGTCGCTTATGCTTCCAGGTAGCTAAGGCCACATGAACAAAATTACCCTACCCATTATCTAGAGCCTGCAGCAATTATCTTCACACTAAAGATATGGAGGCATTACTTGTATGGTGAAAAGTGCTACATTTACACGGACCACAAAAGCTTAAAATACTTGCCAACCCAGAAGGAGCTCAACCTTAGACAGAGACGATGGATTGAGTTCCTGAAGGATTATGATTGTGTAATTGACTACCATCCTGGGAAGGCAAATGTAGTTGCTGATGCTTTGAGCAGAAAATCCATCACAGCTTTGAGATCATTGAATGCCCGTCTATCTTTGGTTCGAGATGGAGCTATTTTGGCTGAGTTGCAAGTGAGGCCAAACCTGCTACAGCAAATTTTTGATGGGCAAAGGGCAGATGAAAAGTTAATGGCTATTATGAGCAAAATCTCAGAGGGAAAAGCAACTGACTATGAAGTGAAAGCAGATGGGTGTCTGTACTACAAAGGAAGACTGTGTGTACCAGATGATGGGGAATTGAAGGCCAGTATTCTAAAAGAGGCACACATCAGTGTATATGCTATGCACCCAGGAAGTATAAAGATATATCATGATTTGAAGCTTCAGTATTGGTGGCCTGGTATGAAGAAGGACATAGCTGACTATGTGACTAAATGCTTGACATGTCAACAAGTCAAGGCAGAACATCAAGTTCCATCAGGTTTGCTACAGCCTATATGCATACCTGAATGGAAATGGGATCGGGTCATCATGGATTTTGTAAGTGGTCTACCTCTCACCCAAAAGAAACATGATGCAGTATGGATGATAGTTGATTGATTGACAAAGTCAGCACACTTTCTGCCAGTTAGGACTGACTACTCACTGGAGAAGTTAGCAGAATTGTATATCAGTGAGATAGTTAGATTGTATGGAATTCCACTTTCCATCATATCTGATCGAGACCCAAGGTTTACATCTGGATTTTGGAAGAAGTTGCATGAGTCCTTGGGTACACAACTCCACTTCAGCACAGCATTCCATCCTCAGACGGATGGGCAATCCGAAAGAGTAATCCAGGTCCTTGAGGATATGCTGAGGAGTTGTGTTATTGAGTTTGAGGGAAGTTGGGATAGATACCTCCCACTGGCAGAATTTGCATACAACAATAGCTACCAAGCTAGTATCCAAATGGCCCCGTATGAAGCACTGTATGGGAGGAAATATAGAACTCCAGTGTGCTGGACTGAATTGGGCGAAGACAAGCGGTGGGGCGGATCTGGTGAAACAGACTGAGGAGAAAGTGAAACTAATCAAAGCCAATCTGAAGGTTGCCTCAGACAGACAGAAATCTTATGCTGACCTGAAGAGAAAAGAAATAGAATATGCAGTTGGTGATAAAGTGTTCCTCAAGGTGTCACCGTGGAAGAAGGTATTGAGGTTTGGAAGAAAAGGTAAGTTAAGCCCTAGGTTCATTGGCCCATATGAAGTCATTGAACGTGTGGGTCCAGTGGCCTATAGGCTAGCTTTACCACCAGAGCTGGACAAGATCCACAATGTGTTCCACGTGTCCATGCTCAGAAGATACCGCTTAGATCCTTCACATGTCATCTCCAGGAAAGAAATTGAAATACATCTGGATTTGACATATGAAGAAGAACCTCTACGGATCCTGGCTCGGGAAGTGAAAGAGTTGAGAAATAAGCAGATTCCACTGGTGAAAGTGCTTTGGAGGCACCACAACACCAAGGAGGCAACTTGGGAAAGTGAAGAAACGATGAGGCAACAGTTCCCTCAACTGTTTGCATCAGGTAAATTTCGAGGACGAAATTTAAATTAGAGGGGAAGAGTTGTAACACCCTCCCTGTAGCAACTCCGTACATTCTACTGTTCCGGTGACCAGTGTTAGTCCGGACAGCTAGAACGATCGGAAAATATATTTAAACTAAAGTGAGGGACCATAATTAACTCAAATATTAATAAGAAAAATTTAGTAAAAAAAAATTTTAGTAATAAAATACAACTAACTCAAATGAGCCGGTGCCCAAGCGATGGGTAACCCAGAGGGAAGTTGCAGTTCTCCCAACTAGTAGCCCTAGACCCGGGGAAAAATTCATAAAATAATTTTTGGGACTCCAGAGAAGGGTCATTGAGGTTCCTATGGCATTACAATGCCAAGAAAATATTTAGAAAAATTTCTCAATCGGTACAGACAATTTTGACCCGTTAAGCCAAACGAAGGGCATTTTGGTCATTTCGCCTTCAGAGACGATTTTTGGCCGACTTTTCCAGTTAAGTAAATAATTATTATGATCTAAAATATGAATAAATATTGCTAAAAATTAAATTAAAAATGAATAGAAAAGAAAGAAAAGGAAAATGACTTAAATTCTTAATTATGACATCACTATGATGTCATTTAAATGCCCTCCACTAATCAACATTCAACAACACAACAAAAATTCTTTAAAAAGGGAAAAATGACAAATTAAGAAACCAATTTCTGGTTTCTTCTTCCTCTTCAAGCCGTGACCCTCTCTTCCATCTCCCTCCATTAAAATTTCTTTCATCACTTCCATTTTCCCATGAATTTTCACTACAAAACCCTAGACATCTTTCATTAAAACTTGTCTATACCTCTTGGGGAAGTGTTTGGCAGCCTAGAAAAGGAAAGAAAGTGAAGTTTAAGCTTGAGAAAATTCTGCCCTACAAGAGGTTAGTGCCTATCTATACATAAATCTCTCTTATTCCATGTTAGAGACTTAAAATGAATAAGGATTTGTGGATTAAATGAATAAAATTCATGTGTATGTACACTATGAATTTCAGTAGCCCTAAGGTATGGATAAGATTGATTGTTTTTGATGGACTTAGAGTGGACTAGAGATCATGATTAAAGAATATATATATGTGGATAATGAATTAGTGAGGTAATTAAGGTATCTTGTGTAAATTCATAATGGGAATTAGGGTTTTGGGGGTGAAACTTGGACTTTGCTCATGAAATGGTGAGTGAACATTCTAATGGTCAATTACTGACCATTTGAGGTAAGTTGACCATAATTTGAAGTGAATTAGGGTATTACAAAATGAATTGGTATGCTGCCTAGTGAGGGCAGCAGGTGAGGCTGTGAGTCCAGCCTGTTTGGACTGCCATAACTCTGGCTGTGTAGGTTCAATTGGTGATTGGCCAATTGGACATGAAACTAGACACATAATGGCACAATTTTGGTGAAGAAACCATGCCCAAAAGACCAAAGCAAGTGGACCAAAAACTGGCCCCAATCAGGATGTCCTGCAACCAGATTCTGCAGAATGACCAAATGAACAGTAATTGTTCATTTGGCCATAACTCATTGTAGAATGGCCCAATTGACCTGAAATTTTTACAGCAACAAGTTAAGATATAGACAAACAACTTTCATGCAGAAACCTACCCCAAATTATGACCAGAACCTATCCAAGAAGGTAGTTGCAGTCACTATTCACTGCACTGTAGGTATGGTCAGTTCTGCAATTTTTCAATCCGGCCAACTGTGGTATTTGGACCATAACTGCAGCTACAAAACTCCAAATGAAGTGATTCAAAAAAAGAAATTCATCTAGACAAAATAAGGAACAACTTTCATGTTTATTACTTTCTCAAATTCCCATTACAACAGTAACTAATGGAATAGTAAATTTAGGGTACAAAAACTAAAAATTCTGCTCCCTTAGTTTTAAGCTTAGGAATGGTATTGGTGATTAATTCCAACAAGTTTTGAATGCAAAATGTGGTACATTGGGAGTGTTAAAACCAATGTACCTATTTTCTATGCAAAAGTCAACATTTTTGTTGACTAGTGAAGTGAATAGTGACACCAAAACTTGAAATTCAAAAATTGAAGAATTCAAAAGTATCAAATGCCCTAGTATACCTAACAAGATTGGTTTGGATAGTTTGGCATGCCAATAGGGTTCAGTTAGCAGTACTGCACATGGCATTATGTCATTCTGTGATTTTATGTCTTTTAGCCATTTTGACATTATGTTGAGACTTGGCCTCGTGCCTCATATTATTCTGACTTGTTATTGCTACATTGCCTGGAGATACATATGTGACCGATGGTGTGACGGCCCGAGGTACTTGATACCCAGTGCCAGTTTACCCATTTATCCAGTCCAGTCATTCAGTATAGGTTACTTGGGCAACCAAAAGAATGAAAGTGGATAAAATTAACGAAATAAATGATTATAACGAGTACAAAACAAGTAAAACATCGATACATTCAATGCATATTTATTCTGTTATGTCTTTTTATTTTATTATTGGCACCACTAAGCATTATTTCTTAGCGCATTGCTTTTGCCACACATAGGTTCTGGAGATACTGATCGAGAGCCCAGTAGACCGCAGACTGGGTGAGACCATCCTGCAGCTCTACATAGTGTCCGTGTCACCTCACCATCTTCAGTGCATTGGTAGGACACTAGGTTTCATTTTGGTATTTTGTAACTAATTTTTATTTTATCATATGTAATTGAACTTATGTAATGTATTTTGATGTCCTTGTAAATAATGAAAATTGTGATTATGAATGGAAAATTTGAGTATTTATTTATTGTTTGTATATGAGTACCATGAGAAATGAATGTTTGAGTAATGGAAAGGTTGTTGAAAATCATATTGAGACTTTGTTGATGAAATGGAGTTGGGATTGTTTGGAAATGATTTTGGAAGTGTTTTTCACAGGTTTCGAAGAACTGTTTTCTCCATTTTTAGCCGAAACTTTGCCGGATTTTCTATAAAATTTTCGGAACCTCAAATAAATTATAATGTCAATAAATGACTTAAATGAATTATATTTCACAAGTTATATTCAAAACTATGATAAAAATTAATTAAGAGAAAATAGAGTGTTTCGGTACACCGTGTGACATAACTTACTTGGATATACTGTAGACGGGTAAGGGGTGTCACATTTAGTGGTATCAGAGCACGGTTTAGGCGTTTCTGGGCCTAGATTGAGTCCATACCATGCATTGCATTTGTAAGAGTCGAGGTGACACTAATGCAGATCTGTTTGTCTTTCTTATTTTGAATAGGATATGGACCCTACATCATAGAGGGCAGTTGAGGAGGAAGTGGAGAGTCATGCTCCACCTGCAGCAGCTGAGACTGGGGGTATGGGAGAACCTGCTCCGCCAGCTCAAGCAGAGCCTGCTCAGCCTCCACAGGCCATGCTCCAGCAAATGGCCGAATTCTTCAGACAAATGGCCGGGGTAATGCCAGCACCACCACCACCACCTCCACAACCAAAATCACATCTAGAAAAATTGAGAAAGTTTGGAGCAGTGGACTTTTTTGGCAAGAGAGAAGATGATTTTGTTGCAGCCGAGAATTGGTTGAACAGAACAGCTAGAGTTTTAAAACAACTCCACTGCACCCCAGAGCAAAATTTAGAGGCTGTTGTATCTCTGTTGCAAGACGATGCATATGAATGGTGGGACACGGTATCCAGTGAAGTGCATCCAGAAGTTATAACTTGGGACTTCTTCCTCTCTGAATTCAAGAAGAAATATGTGCATAGTGTATACCTGGAAGAGAGAAGAAGAGAGTTCATTAATATGAGGCAAAGACAGCTGTCAGTGGCCGAGTATGAGAAGGAATTCGTCAGATTGAGCCGCTACGGAAGGGAGATAGTCCCTAATGAGGCTGAAAGGTGTAAGAGATTTGAAGAGGGACTAAATGACAACATAAAGATCATGATCACTGCCTTGGGAATTACCGACTTCACTAAGTTAGTGGAAGCTGCAATAAAGGTTGAAAAAGTAAGAATCAGTGAGCAGACTAGAAGGGAAAGACAGCAGAAGAGGGGCCCAGGTCAGTCTAGTTCATCTCCTGCATTTGGGAAGAAGTTCAAGGGTCCACCTGCACATAGTTCAGGTCAACCACAAGGTCAGGGTCAGTCTCAGGGGCCCAGGCCATAGTTTACCCCTAGGAGAGTTCAGTCCACACCATTAGTGGGCAGTTCTCCAGGGATGGGGTTCAGAGGACCAACCCCAGCATCTTCTGCATGTCCACATTGTTTGAAATGGCATAAGGGAGAGTGTTGGAGAGTGACTGGTGCCTGCTTAAGGTGTGGGTCAACAGAGCATCAGTTGAGGAACTGTCCACAGTAACCACTCTGTTGCTCCAACGCAAGTAAGCAGACACAGTCCCGCACCACAAAGGGTAGAAATCTGGTAAATCGAGGCGGTGTGATCATCTCGAGAGGCACGCATCGAGCACAGAGAGGCGATGCGGACCAACCGCGAGCTTATGCCATGAGAGCTCGGGAGGAGCAAGATGCCCTGCACGTCATCGAGTGCGTTCTCCTCTACAATACATCTGTGCATGCATTGGTGGATCCAGGATCCACTCATTCATACATCAGCATCAACCTACCCGTAGAAAGGGGGATACTAGTAGGGCAGAGGGACCAAGACATTCTGGTCACTAATCCATTGGACCACAGTGTAGTGGTGAACAAAGTATACAAGGGTTGCTCGTTAGGGATTCAGGGGTATGAATTCTTGGCAAACCTGATTGAGTTGCCTTTCCATGAGTTTGACGTGATTTTGGGAATGGACTGGTTGTCACGTCATCAGGCAATAGTTGATTGCAAATTGAAGAGAATTTCTCTGAAAACTTCAGAGGGTAATGAGATCACTGTTGTGGGTGAAAGGACAGATTTCCTGTCCAATGTCATCTCAGCCACAATTGCAAGAAGAATGATGAGAAAATGCTGTGAAGCCTACCTAGCACATGTGGTGGATACTAGGCAAGCTAAGCCAAACCTGAGTGATATACCCACAGTAAGAGACTACCGAGAAGTATTTCCTGAAGAATTGCCTGGTTTGCCACCAGAAAGAGAAGTTGAATTTGCTATTGAGACATTGCCGGGTACAACACCCATTTCCATTGCTCCTTATAGGATGGCACCCACTGAATTGAGGGAGTTGAAAACTCAGTTGCAAGAGTTGCTTGATAAGGGGTTCATACGCCCCAGTGTGTTACCATGGGGAGCTCCAGTGCTGTTTGTGAAGAAGAAGGATGGGACGTTGAGGCTTTGCATTGATTACCGGCAGTTGAATAAAGTGACTGTGAAGAACAAATATCCGTTGCCTAGAATTGATGATCTGTTTGATCAGTTGAAGGGAGCAGGAGTATTTTCCAAAATTGATCTCGAATCGGTATCATCGATTGAGGTGAAGGATGCAGATGTGCCAAAGACTGCATTCAGGACCTGGTATGGGCATTATGAGTTTCTGGTGATGCCCTTTGGCCTAACAAATGCACCAGCTGCATTTATGGACCTTATGAACCGTATCTTCCATCCATACCTAGATCAGTTCGTAGTGGTCATTATTGATGATATTTTGGTGTATTCCAAGACCAGGGAAGAACATGATGAGCATTTGAGGATTGTTCTGTAAACCCTGAGAGAAAAGAAGCTGTATGCTAAGTTGTCCAAGTATGGCTTCTGGTTAAATGATTGCATTCCATGGACACATAGTGTCAGCTGATGGGATTAGGGTGGATCCCAAGAAAATAGAAGCAGCGATGGAATGGAAGCCTCCCAGAAATACAACTGAGGTCAGAAGCTTCTTGGGGCTAGCTGGGTATTACAGGAGATTTATGAAGGGATTTTCCTTAATAGCTGCTCCAATGACCAAGTTGTTACACAAGAATGTCAGATTTAACTGGAATGACAAGTGTCAGACCAGTTTTGAGAAGTTGAAGGCTATGTTGACGGAGGCGCGAGTGTTAACACAGCCAGTGTCAGGAAAGGACTTTGTAGTCTATAGTGATGCCTCTCATAATGGGTTAGGGTGTGTATTGATGCAAGAGGGGAAGGAGGTCGCTTATGCTTCCAGGCAGCTAAGGCCACATGAACAAAATTACCCTACCCATGATTTAGAGCTTGCAGCAATTATCTTCGCACTAAAGATATGGAGGCATTACCTGTATGGTGAAAAGTGCTACATTTACACGGACCACAAAAGCTTGAAATACGTGCCAACCCAGAAGGAGCTCAACCTTAGACAGAGACGATGGATTGAGTTCCTGAAGGATTATGATTGTGTAATTGACTACCGTCCTGGGAAGGCAAATGTAGTTGCTGATGCTTTAAGCAGAAAATCCATCACAGCTTTGAGATCATTGAATGCCCGTCTATCTTTGGTTCGAGATGGAGCTATTTTGGCTGAGTTGCAAGTGAGGCCAAACCTGCTACAGCAGATTTTAGATGGGCAAAAGGCAGATGAAAAGTTAATGGCTATTATGAGCAAAATCTCGGAGGAAAAGCAAGCGACTATGAGGTGAAAGCAGATGGGTGTCTGTACTATAAAGGAAGACGTGTGTACGGATGATGGGGAATTGAAGGCGATATTCTAAAAGAGGCACACATCGGTGTATATGCTATGCACCTGGAAGTACAAAGATGTATCATGATTTGAAGCTTGATATTGGTGGCACAGTATGAAGAAGGACATAGTGACTATGTGACTAAATGCTTGATAAGTCAACAAGTCAAGCGAACATCAAGTTCCATCGGGTTTGCTCTGACCTATACGCATACCGAATGGAAATGGGATCGGTCACCATGGATTTTGTAAGTGGTCTACCTCTCACCCGGAAGAAACATGATGCGATATGGGTGATAGTTGATAGATTGACAAAGTCGGCACACTTTCTGCGATTAGGGTGACTACTCCTTTGGAGAAGTTAGCAGAATTGTATATCAGTGAGATAGTTAGACTGCATGGAATTCCACTTTCCATCATATCTGATCGTGACCCAAGGTTTACATCGAGATTTTGGAAGAAGTTGCATGAGTCCTTGGGTACACAACTCCACTTCAGCACAGCATTCCAACCTCAGAGGGATGGGCAATCCGAAAGAGTAATCCAGGTCCTTGAGGATATGCTGAGGAGTTGTGTCATTGAGTTTGAGGGAAGTTGGGATAGATACCTCCCACTGGCAGAATTTGCATACAACAATAGCTACCAAGCTAGTATCCAAATGGCCCCGTGAAACCTTGTATGGGAGGAAATGTAGAACTCAGGTGTGTTGGACTGAATGGCGAAGACAAGCGGTGGGGCGGATCTGGTGAAACAGGTGAGGAGAAAGTGAAACTAATCAAAGCCAATCGAAGGTTGCCTCGAGACATGTAAATCTTATGCCGACCTGAAGAGAAAAGAAATAGAATATGCGGTTGGCGACAAAGTGTTCCTCAAGGTGTCACCGTGGAAGAAGGTATTGAGGTTTGGAAGAAAAGGTAAGTTAAGCCCTAGGTTCATTGGCCCATATGAAGTCATTGAACGTGTGGGTCCAGTGGCCTATAGGCTAGCTTTACCACCAGAGCTGGATAAGATCCACAATGTGTTCCACGTGTCCATGCTCAGAAGATACCACTTGGATCCTTCACATGTCATCTCCAGGGAAGAAATTGAAATACAGCCGGATTTGACATATGAAGAAGAACCTCTATGGATCCTGGCTCGGGAAGTGAAAGAGTTGAGAAATAAGCAGATTCCACTGGTGAAAGTGCTTTGGAGGCACCACAACACCGAGGAGGCAACTTGGGAAAGTGAAGAAACGATGAGGCAACTTGGGAAAGTGAAGAAACGATGAGGCAACAGTTCCCTCAACTGTTTGCATCAGGTAAATTTCGAGGACGAAATTTAAATTAGAGGGGAAGAGTTGTAACACCTTCCCTGTAGCAACTCTGTACATTACACTGTTCCGGTGACCAGTGTTGGTCCGGACAACTAGAATGATCGGAAAAATATTTAAACTAATGTGAGGGACCATAATTAACTCAAATATTAATAAGAAAAATTTAGTAAAAGAAAATTTTAGAAATAAAATACAACTAAGTCAAATGAGCCGGTGCCCAAGCGATGGGTAACCCAGAGGGAAGTTGCAGTTCTCGCAACTAGGAGCCCTAGACCTGGGGAAAAATTCATAAAATAATTTTTGGGACTCCAGAGAAGAGTCATTGAGGTTCCTATGGCATTACAATGCCAAGAAAATATTTAGAAAAATTTTTCAATTGGTACAGACAATTTAAACCGGTTAAGCCAAACGGAGGGCATTTTGGTCATTTCGCCTTCAGAGATGATTTTTGGCCGACTTGTCCAGTTAAGTAAATAATTATTATGATCTAAAATATGAATAAATATTGCTAAAAATTAAATTAAAAATGAATAGAAAAGAAAGAAAAAGAAAATGACTTAAATCCTTAATTATGACATCACTATGATGTCATTTAAATGCCCTCCACTAATCAACATTCAACAACACAACAAAAATTCTTTAAAAAGGGAAAAATGACAAATTAAGAAAGCAATTTCTGGTTTCTTCTTCCTCTTCAAGCCGTGACCCTCTCTTCCATCTCCCTCCATTAAAATTTCTTTCATCACTTCCATTTTCCCATGAATTTTCACTACAAAACCCTAGACATCTTTTATTAAAACTTGTCTATACCTCTTGGGGAAGTGTTTGGCAGCCTAGAAAAGGAAAGAAAGTGAAGTTTAAGCTTTAGAAAATTCTGCCCTACTGTCGACACCATATTTTGGCCGATCCCCAAAATCAATAAAACTTTGAAACCGATCCCCGGTACTAAGTCTCCTTCGGACAGCTAATCACATTTCCGATCCCTCTTTGATAGGCTGTCACAATTCCGATCTCTCCCCGCAAAGAATCAAATCAAATTGTTAAGTTCTCGCATCAGTCAAAGCTTTACCAGTCTATCGCTCACCGATCTCTCAAACCCATTGTCGAAACTCAGGACCCGTCAAGTATATTCCTAATAAACAAAATGAACTGGCACTAGATCTTTTCTTACCAGTTTTATTGCCGATCTCCTTTTCGAAAGATTAAGAGCTAAGGTTTTTGTTCGGTTTAATGAGGATTCCGATCTTAAGTGTTCAAGTTAAATTTTCAATTTTAATCAAGTCCCATTCAGCATTTCTTCCCCACCGATCTCATGCTTATTGTGCTTTCCGATCTCTTATACTTAGATTAATAATTGCATTTAGTTCTTGTTTCGCTATGCTCATACAATCAAATATTTAGGCAATTCAGAGATTTTCCAATCATATCCATTCATTGAACAAAAGAGACATTCCATTTCATTTCATTTTTTGTACAAGCTATTCAGCTGGAGGGTCACCCTGACTGATTTACATTTGCTCACTCTCTCTCTCACCCTCGGCTTCCTCCTCACTTTGTCCTCATCGTGGCCCTCGGGGCAGTCGGCCATCCAAGAGAAGTCTTCTTAGGTAACGCTCGAGTTCGGCCAAGAGATCCTTGTGAGCATTCACATAGGCTCGGCTATTCCGTCACCATCTCTTCATCTTTCTCCTTAAGCTCCTCTTCTTTCTCCTTGAGTTCCTCGATGAGTTGAGCGACTGAGCGGCCGTTGGCACAGGCGCTGGACTTCTCAGAGCCCGATCCCTTTCGGCGGAACATGAGACTATTCGGCCGGCTTGTCTTCATAGTACTTCGCCTGTCCCTCAACTTGAGATATATAATCCCGGCGGATGAGAGTTGGGATCGGAGGAAGCCACTTCTGATTTTTCTTCCCGATCTCCTTACCCAGGCCGAACCTTTTCCCAAACCATGGTCGATTCACGGGCACTCCACGTTCGAGCTCATGGATTGAGTCAAGATATCATCAAGGTCATTCGAGGATAGCTGTCCGATCCTCGAAGGAAGATGGAAGACCCCAAGACTTTGGCAAAGCGGGGTTCTCCCGAACAGTCGGTTATTCTTGAGGACTCGATTAGCTTTTGGCGCTACGAGAAGAGGTCCTCCCGGAAGATTGAGAAGGACCCCTTCCGTGCTTGGAACAATCGGAAGAGCCAAGGCTGCTCTTCCAATCTAGGAGGAGATCGGACGGCTTGAGGTCGGCAGATCCGAAAGGTTGAGGCGGGTCCCCTTGTACTTCCCGTGTTCATGACCGGTGTTGAAGCATTTTGAACGTTTCATCTCCTTTATTTTCGGAAGATCTCTTTGTCCTTCTTCCGCTTCCTAGAACCCTCACCACCCGCCATACCTGCACAAAGAAAAGGTCAGTGAGATCGCTAAGGTCCTGAGAGCTGAGATATAGAAAATACCAATGCCGAGGTCAGAGAGCGGAAGATCGCGGTCTTAGCCGGTGAGCAGTTGAATAGTCCAATGGTGCAGCTCGGCAGTCACCGCATCCAAACAAGAATACTTTTGAGTGGCGGCCTGACTCTTCAGATCCATCACTATTAAGCTTTCCTCCTGGTTCATGGTAATATGCTTCGGAAGCAAAGGCCCTGGTACCACCGGCTCTGGGAAGTCCTCAAAGCGGCTCGGATCTTTGCTCCTCGAGAATGAAGAAAGCGATTCTTCCAATTCTTAAGGGATGAGGCGGTCGGAAAAGAGCCCGCAATGAGGCTTCGCTGAAAGAACCAGTGTTCGTCATCCTTTCGTGAGTTAGTGCATGCATTTCGGCGAACACCTTAGCCGTAGGTCTGATTCCCTTAGCTCGGCATAGACCTCGGAAGGCTACCAAGATCCGCCACAAGTTAGGGTGAATTTGAGCAATGCACGCTCGGTGAAGTTTTAGGACCTCCTTATAGAAGTCATCTAGAGGGAACCGAAGACAGGCCTTTAATTGTTCCTCGTACACCATAACCATGTCATTCTCTTCAAAGGAGTGATCGACACGAAGATCGCTGTGGCACTTGATTAGCTCGTATGAATCAGGCTGAATGTTGTATTCTTGGCTAAACGATTGCAGATCGGATTCTCGAAGAACCGACGGTAGCTCGTCTATAGGGAGAGTCTCCCTCCACAAGCAGTGCGCCTTGATGGTATGATCCGCCCCCGAGCTGGAACGGAGACCCTATGGGGTTCAGGTTGCGTGCTTGGCCCGACTACCTCTTCTTCATCGGACAACCATGAGAACTGAATGGAAGGAGGGCTCGCCGCTCTTTGACCTTCGACACCGCTCATTTTCAAAGGAAATAAAGAACTTAAACTAAAAAGAAGATCAAAGCCCTTACCGGAGTCTGATCGGCGTCGGAAGAACTTGGGAAAAATGAGAGAACTTCGAAGTTGTGAGCAAGAGACTGAAAATGGAATGAGAAAGCAAATGGCTAACCCCCCCCATCCCTATTTATACTAGTCCGAGCACTTAATGCTCACGAGGTTCCATGCAATGCATCGGTTAACGGGATTCGCCAGCTGTTCTGACACGTCTCTCGAACATTCCGAGATCGGTTAATTGGAGATCGGCATAATAAGTTGAATATTTTGAATGAAGGATCAGTTAAGAGTCGTTTTGTTAGGAACCAGATCGGACAAATATATCAGAGATCGGAAAATAATCAATAAGATAATAATTGGAGAAACAAGACTTTTATTTCCAAAAAAGATCGGATTACATCATTAGGGCGATCTCTAGGGATCGGATTACAATAAAGGTCTAACTACATCATTTGGGTGATCTCTAGAGATCTGATTAGCATGAAAGATCGGAAAGAACATGTGAAAGAGATCAGAAAGAGGAGGGATCAGAAGGCAAAAAGAATAAGACAAATCCCAAATAACCGTCGTCAGAATCAGAGCCGAGGTAGTTAAAGCGTTGCAGACGAGATCTCCATTGCACGCCTAAGAATCGCCCGCAATCTTGTGATGCGAGGGTATGTCATGTGATCCTGTACATCCCAATCTCCACCGTTGATCCCACTTGTAAGGACAAACCCGAAACCCTTGGATCAAGAGAGAAGACGACAATACCAGTATCTTTCGCTCTTAGCCCTTAGATCGTTCCGGACAAGAAGATCTGGGACCATCAGATTGAAAGAAGAAAAGGACAAACGTTCTGAAGAGGGATCTCAGCCATTCATTTTGATTCTCTTTAATTCCTGGACATCCGATCATGTCCTTCGAAATCTTGACCCTCCATCTCCCTCAAAATAAATCCTGACCCTCCACGGGAAGCACCCGATCCCTATAAATACCTGCATGAAAAACTGTTCAAGGGACGGACGGACAAAAAAGAGAGGTTGTTATTATAGCGGAAGAACTCTGAAAACTTCATTCAGTTTGTTATTCCGCTACTTGGAAGTGTTGATTGGAAAAACTTTTGAAACTAGTTTTCTGAAGTGTTTCTTGAAAAGGATTCTGAATACTGGAACTCTACATTTCCAGTTTGTTCATTATCTGGTTACACCCTCACTTTCATCCCTTTATCATCTCTGTTTTCATTCCCACTGTCTAAGCTAAACTTCATTCCACTCGACTTTTATCTTAATCTGATTATAGTTTAGCTAAGCTCCCTTCACTCCCCGACGAACATCAGCTCTCAGGCTAATCAGTCCACTGTCTTATCTCTATTTGCCACCCCGTAGCTATTTCAGTAGATTTGGCTCCTCACAGGTAAGAGCTCATATTGCTGTTTTACTAAGTGTTTACATTTATTTTTCGCACTTTCTTTGTTCTTCTTGTGTATGTGATTTTCTCCAAGTTCATTTTGTGCAAAAGGACCCAAAAGAATGTTACTCTCGAGTTATCTCTTTAGTGATTAGTCCGTCATTTTATTAATCTTCGTCATTTCTGAATGCAAGTTTTTCTGGTTCCTAGTAGCGTGTAAATGGTCAGGCAAGACGTAGGTAACTGCAACTTAGGCGTCACATTTAAAAAGAGAGAACCTGAATAACGCGTTAGGAAGATAGCCAAACTATTAGGCTGACGTAAACAGCAATTCGACAAAGAGGTCATAAAGTGGAATAAAACCAAAATAAATAAAACAGAATATATCGGTCATTAATAGATATTGGTAAAATGAATACATGGAAGGTCGATAAATCAAGTCTAGTTTTCCCCATCTAGCCAAAAGGTATCGAGAAGCCTTATCCCCAGCATCTTTGAATGCCAGAATCCTTAGCTTTAGGCTCTTATGTCATGTAGCTGAAATTAAAATCCGGGAGATCGGAAAAGTCCCTTTCAGGCTCCTGTTAATCTAATAGAGATCGGAGGAGAGTTCTTATCCGGTCTCAACTCAAAATTTTAATAACTATTAAATAGAGATCGGAGGAGGGTTCTTATCCGGTCTCCACTCAAAATTTTAATAACTATTAAATAGAGATCGGAGGTGGGTTCTTATCCGGTCTCCACTCAAAATTTTAATAACTATTAAATAGAGATCGGAGGAGGGTTCTTATCCGGTCTCCACTCAAAGTTTTAATAAATAACCATTAAATAGAGATCGGAGGAGAGTTCTTATCCGGTCTCAACTCAAAATTTTAATAACTATTAAATAGAGATCGGAGGAGGGTTCTTATCCGGTCTCTACTCAAGGTTTTAATAAATAACCATTAAATAGAGATCGGAGGAGGGTTTTTATCCGATTCTCACACCAAATCTTAACCCGTACGCAAAATAATCTCAAAACTAAAAAATTCGTAACGTCAATTCACTAAGGTGGTCTCATTTACTTGTGTATCTGGGTGATCCAAATTCAGTGAGAAATCAATTATTCCTTTAGCCAAAAGGATTAACATTCCCATTCAAGCCCTCCTAACTAATTTATAAAGAACGCAAAATTAAATCTACTTACCCTTATTAAGGGACGAGGTGGGGTGCCTAACACCTTCCCCACCCGTTTACGGACCCCGAACCTAGAATCTCTGTTTTGAAGTGGTTTCATTTTTAATTTATCTTCCCAAATGGTTTTCTTTAGTTTCCCTCAAAACTAAGGTGGCGACTCCTCACTTTTCCCACTTCGGTGAGTGATCGTCGGCGACGCATAAAATCCCTTGACGACTTAGCGACTCATTGGGATTTAATTTTAACCCCGGTCTAGTGGTCCAAAAGTAGATTTAATTTTGTTAGATCAAATTATAGTTAGATGGGCTCATTCGGCGATGTTTTATACATTAATTATTATTGCTGCTAACTATTTTGTTTTGCCTGTTCTATTTCCTCACAGTGCTCTTCATTTCAAAAAAGGGAAAAAGGGAAAAATGGAAAAATAAAATCCCCCTGAATTGGGAAGAGGTAAAGGTGTCCCTTCACACACTGAACACTCACACGATGTCCTCACACACTATGGTCCTAACCCGGGCTTTCTTACCCTTTTAGGAAAGTAGGAGGGGGTCATGTAGCGGTACCCGTGGGTTTTACCCCGTTAGTATCCGTGAAGGCTTCTGCTCAAATTGAAACTCGTTCTATTTACCGTGATACCCGTGGAATTTTCCCGACAATATCATGGGGGTAGAATGGGGCTCTACTGTTTACAGTAGGGGCAATTTGGGAACCTGTGGCTTTTAGAAAATTAGATCCTGAGCTAAACTCTCACAATAGTTGAAAGCCGTAGTAAACTACCTTATAAGATAGAACTATCCAGATAGGTAGCGCTCACCCGGTATTAGGAGTCTCCCTACTATAGGACAAAAGGGGCATACTTACTCTTACCCTATTCTGCTTTAATTTCCTTTTGTTCATTTTTTTGAGGGTAATCTTGAATCCTACTAGAACACTTACACATTTTCCTACTTTGATAAATGTGTACGTGTCACCCTGTCAACAGTATGATTCAAAATTACCCTAATTTGTCTTACTAACGAATTTTCCCGCAGGCGTTACCAAACCAAGAGTCTGTAAAAGGATAGGCATCATTTTTATCATGGCATCCTCGAGTCAGTCGGCAGAAGAGGCTCAGCATGCTAAACTTTGGTCCAAATTAGCTCATAGGTCGGTACACTCGCAAAATGATGTTTCTGAGGCACACGCTAGCTCAATACCTTCACTAGATCTGGATAAAATAGAGGTCAGAATGAACAACCTCGAGGGTCTGTCTAATAGATGGAGGTCGCTTCCCGATCAGGTCAAGGTACGATTTGAAGAGAAATACGGAAGGATTGCAACCTTAATACGAGTCAAGGTCCAAATCCCGGCATTAAAAGCCATGTTTTCGGTTTTGAATCCTAAGTACGGGGTATTCTCTTTCAATGACATTGATACGGTTCCCACTATGGAAGAATATCAGGCATTACTAGGGATTCCGTACTCATTGCAGAACCGGATCTATCTACACCTTGAGCATAGGCAGACCTGGAAACGATTAACACATTTGTTGGGCATCCCTTCGGAGGAGGCGAAGTCAAAAGAAACAGTCAAAGGGAACACACATGGATGGTATTGGACGTACCTCGAGAAGCAGTTAGATCATTACCTCCAAGAGAAACAGTGGGATCAAGCTTCAGTGGCACTCGCCTTGGGAATCTATGGTCTGCTTACATTCCGGGGCCATTGGGAATCATCACTTGCGGTAGTGGAGGTATTTTGGGCGATAGAAAGGCGGGGATCAATCCGATGCCGGCAATTCTTCAGAGACCACTGACCCTTACACACTGCAGAAGACAGGGCAAAGGGTCCATTAAGTGTTGTTCTCAATTGTTATACCTCTGGATTATCAATCACGTGTGTCCTGTGGAGACAAAGGGATTGACTTGGTACCTTGACTAGCCTCCCATCGAGAGAATGACCCGGTTAGTAATCAGTCTGAAGAATGAACAGCAGTGGTGGGAACGGATTTTGAGTTTCAATGGCCATAATTACTGTTGGAGGAAGCTGTGGACGTCAGGCCAACCCGTTCTGATCGGTACAGGGGGTAATCAGGCGGTGTCCCTAATTGGAATAACCGGGTATACAAGTTACACTCCGGCATTGGTAATGAGGCAGTTTGGCTCAACACAGTCTGTAATCAACATCAAAGAATACCTCCAAGGTCACTTCTACCAAGAGCTCAAGGAAGAAGAAGGGTTGAAAATGGCTCGCAAGTCTTGGGAAAACATCACTCTGATGGAGAGATCACCCAAAGGCCCAAGTGCCTCGGGCGATTATCTTAAATGGAGAACTGACAGGGACCGAGAACACTCTACTGTAGAATTCAAGGATAGCAACCCTCGCCAAAACGCCCTATTAGAGGAAGGCGTGTCGCTTTGGTTGACTCGCTACAAAAGGCAAATACCGAGAACTCACAGCTGCAAGAACGAATGAAACAATTGGAGGACCAACAGCAGAAACTTAAGAGAAGGGTGAGAAGACTCAAGGAAGAGGCAAGAGCCGAAAGGATGGAGTTCGGAAAGCAAGAGGTGCAGTGGGAAAAGGAAAAAGACTCTCTTCAAGCTGAGGCCAAAGAAATAAAAGTGCAGAATAGTAAGCTTCAGGAAAAGATGAAATACCAAGAAATACTCATTGAAGAGTATAAGCAAGAAAACAAAAAGAAGAAGCTTGAATTGAAAGAACAAGCACTACTCATCAACGATATCTTGAAAGAGTGTGCTAAAGAAAGGAAAGAGAAAGAAAAACAAGCTGCTCTCTATCAAGGACTGAAAGAGAACGTTGACCAGCTGGAAAAAACGATAGCACAGGGAAAACAAGAACTATTACCTGAATCCGAGTACGCTCTGAAAGCATTTGATCCTGCCAAGCAAGAAGAAAGGTTATATGAGTATCTCAGAAAATGTCATCTCATTATAAAGAACCTCCCAGAGCCTAGGCCGATGTAAAGAATATGGTGTACAAATTATTCAGTTAATAAAATGATTTTTGGACCATTGTTTAGTAAATTTGTGAATGAATAATATGACTCCCGTAGGAACTCCCTCGCTAGGGTTATGTGAAAAATTGAATGCGCTATATGGACAGGTATCATAAATGCGCATTCAATCCCGTCATTCACAGTCAGACTATCGGACGATGCCATGATAAAGTTGATGCGATTGTCCTTTTACAGATTTCAACCTGGCTCTCAAATGCCACTGTATCCTTCGTCCAGACCAGGACTTTTAGTTTCTTTGCAAAATTCAAAGTTCATTTAAAATTTTCTTTTTTTTACCCCTCACAGGAAATCAATATTGCTTCAAACAAGGCAAGTCTGACCAAGCACACGGTTCAACCTAAGCGAGTGTACTTAACAAGATCTCGAACAAGGAAGATAATGGAAAATCAGGAACAAGTACAGAACCTACAGGGGCAAGTCTCCGAGTTGAAAGATCAGCTTTCTGAAATTATGAGACTAATGAAGGAAATGTCTCAGAATAAACCTACTTCAGAGCCTAGCCCATCATTACCTCCTCCGCCTCCTACGACAAATGATCCTCATCAAGCTTCAACTTCTTTTACCTTTCAGTCTCCCATCCCGGACCCGACAATCACTGTCAATCCGGTTACCACAAATAATGACCTACCTTACTCTCATTACCCAACCATTCCAAACACCGACCCTTACCCTTCAAATTCAATCCCTCCAATTCACTTCACCCCTCATCTCCCAACTGGGGGAATATCCCAGGCAGTGGGAGGGGAAAATAAGTCAAAAGAAAGCGGCTATGCGCTCTAGAGGAAAGATTGAGAGCAATTGAAGGGCTAAATATGTATGGCTCTGTGGATGTGGCATCACTTAGATTGGTTCCCGATGTGGTGGTACCTCCTAAATTCAAGGTCCCCGATTTTGACAAGTATACTGGGAATTCGGACCCTCGAATTCATTTGGCCACCTATATTGCCAAGATGTCCTCTATGACAGATGATGACAGATTGTTAATCCACTTCTTCCACGAGAGCCTCTCTGGAGCAGCCCTGAGGTGGTGCGTTCAGTTAGATAGGAGCAGACTACGCTCCTGGAAGGATTTAGCCGAGGCCTTTTTGAAGCAGTACAAATTTAACTGTGATGTGGCCCCCACAAGGAGGGATCTTGAATCAGTGCAGAAAAGTAGGAAAGCTTCAAGGAGTATGCCCAAAGATGGAGAGAAAAGGCGGCAGAAGTCCACCCTCCGGTGACTGACAATGAGCTGTGCTCTCTATTTATTGAGACTTTGAAGGCTCCCTACTTCAACTTGATGATTGGGAACACTTCCAACAGTTTCTCTGACATCATCCAGACGGGTGAGAGAATTGAAGCCAACTTAAGAATGGGACGAGAACCCTGTAAAGAAAACTGCCAATTTTGGCAAGAAAAAGGAGAGTGACGTGCATTCCATCACTCGGCAGAATAATTACTCCCAGTTTCCCCAAAATAACTACCGGCCATATCCTCCCTCTCATGGCCAAACCATCGCAAACATTCCACCTCCTCTCCCAAATTATCCACAACCGCGCCCACAATATGCCCCACCTACAAATTTCCAACCAAGACCACCTCCTCCTCCCGTTCAACCAAGACCACCACAAAACAATCCAAGGCCCCCAAGAAACCCTGATCCACCTCTTCCCCTCCCACTCAGTGAAATATACCGATACCTTGTCGGTATAAACCAAATTGTACCAGTCCCCTTAGACCCAATCCAGCCACCATACCCCAGATGGTATGATGCCACTGCCCGTTGTGAGTACCATGGAGGGGCACAAGGGCATTCAACTGATAACTGCGGGGCACTCAGAGGGAGAGTGCACGCTTTAATCCGAAACGGGTGGTTGAAGATCGAGGGAAATGGTTCCCTCCCCAATGTTACCTCAAACCCACTGCCTAACCATAATACGGGCAGTGGTGTAAATATGATAGAGTCTAAGGGAGAAGGATCAACACCAGAAGTGGATAAGCTGGTTCCTTACTTTAAGGAGATTTTTGCTGTAGCAATGAGGGAAGGCTACCTTTGCCCTCAGGTAGCGGGATTCGAAGAGAGTACGGGGTGTCCTTACCATGGAGGGGCAGCTGACCATGAGCTGCGAGATTGTGAGGGGTTCAGGCAAGAAGTCCGGAACTTATTGTCTCTCAAGGTTCTGAGGTGCCAGACAAAGTCAAAGACGGAAGAGGGAGTGAACACCACTAGGTTCAGCCAAACTGCTTCTACCTCCAAACCCAGAATCACCTTCTCACCCCCGGTAGCCTCACCGCCAGTAACGGTTATCCGAACTCCGCCTCAGCTCCCCGTCACCAATACTCACGCTGTCCCATGGAATTATAATTTCCAAGTTTTCACTCAGGGAGCGTCAAGCAGTACATCGGCTCCTAGTCTTGTCTCACCTCCGGCACCACCAAAACCATGTTTCGCTCCTCATGAGCACTTCAGGATGACTTATGCTGGACCTGCCAGCGACATTACTCCCCAGACCAGTTCTCAGCCCATTATCACAACAAAGCCCTCTCCACCTGAGCAAGAAGTCGAGTTTATAACTCGAAGTGGGAGGTGTTACGGGAACGAAGAAAGAGAGAGGAGGAAAGGGAAAGTAAAAATGGGAGAGTCATCAAGAAATACAGAAGAGGAGGTGGAGAAAGCAGGGGAAGTAGAGCCTGTTGAGCACAAGGAAGAGGAAGAACTGCTGCTCCAAATAATGAAACAGAGCGAGTATGATGTGGTGGAGCAGTTGAGAAAAACACCCGCCCGGATTTCACTGTTATCACTGATCCTGAGCTCGGAAGTCCACCGACAAGCCTTACAAAGAATCCTGGATCAAGCCTTTGTAAACCCCGACATTACTCCGGGGCAGTTTGAGAAGATAGTAGAACAAATCCAGGCATCCAGCTTTGTAGCCTTTTCTGAAGAGGAGGTAGACCCCGCAGGCTTAGGGCACAATAAAGCTCTACATGTAACTGTGAAGTGTAAGGGTTGTATAGTGGCCAAGGTCCTCATCGATAACGGATCAGCCCTCAATGTACTGCCTAGCGCTACCTTAGCCAGGCTGCCGGTCGACCAATCATATATACGTCAGAGTGCTATGGTGGTAAGAGCCTTTGACGGTACCAGGAGAGAGGTACTGGGAGACATTGACTTGCCAATCCAAGTCGGTGCATGTACTTTCAACGTCACGTTCCAGGTGATGAACATTGAGCCGGCTTACACTATGCTGTTGGGAAGGCCATGGATCCATTCTGCGAATGCTGTTCCTTCGACTTTGCACCAGAAGATCAAATACATTAAGGACGGCAAAATCATCACTGTAAGGGGCGAAGAAGCCATACTGGTCACCAAGCCGCAATCACTTCCTTATGTGGAAGCGGCCGAGGAATCGTTGGAGAGTTCTTTCCAGGCCCTTGAACTGCAAGATACCGGGAAGGAGGGGGCTATGGCTATGGTGGCCAAAGTGATGTCGAGGAACGGGTATCAAGAGGGGAAAGGCTTGGGTACCGCCTTGCAAGGAATCGTGGAACCCATACCGGCTATTCAGAAGATAGGCCATTGTGGTTTGGGATATGAGGAGGACGCCCTCGTGGATGGGCGGTTCTGGATGAGGAAAATACTTCGGGATCAGAGGTTTGACCAGGAGATGGGAAAGATGAAAATAGTCCCGAGAATTACGGAGATCTTCACTAAACCGGTCATTCAACATCCGGCAAATACAGAAGAATCACCCGATGATCCATCCATAGATGTCATCCAACTGGACTCCTTGTATGAGGCCCTAGTATCGCCAATGGCTGAGGGGCAGGAGTTGGACAACTGGACAACAGAGGATATCCCTGTACTCAATCTCGAGTAAAGTACCTTTAGTTATCAACACTTGATCATTTTGTCCATGGTGACAAGTGTAATACTGTAAATGGACCTTTTCTTATGGCATTAATATTAATAAATTGATAGCGCATTTTAAATCCAATACTCTCTTTCTTTCCTTTTTAATTCCATCCTTATAACACGTTCTATTCTTTATTTATTCAGGACCATTCATCAATTAACACCTAATAATCCAATAGACTCAGAAATCCCTCTGGTTAATTTTGAAATCCCCATAACTGCCATTACTTCAAGTGATTCTGAGGAAGAACTTACACAAGAAGACAGTGAAAAGGATGAGCCCTCCCTCGTGCCTTGTGGAGACGAGACGCACACAATAAACTTGGGCACGGAAGAAGTAAAAAGGGAACTTAAGGTAGTGGAGAGTGAAGAATTGGGAGATATGATCAGTCTGCTTAAAGAATTCCTCGATGTATTTTCCTGGAGCTATGATGATATGGTGGGTTTGGACCCTCAGATAGTAACGCACAAAATTCCCTTAATTCCAGGAACGATTCCGGTGAAGCAGAAACTAAGGAGAATGAATCCCGGCACACTGCTCAAGGTTCGGGATGAAGTCAAGAAACAGTATGACGCCGGGTTCTTGGAAGTGGTCAAATATCCCCAATGGGTGGCTAACGTCGTCCCGGTAATGAAGAAGGACGGGAGAGTCAGGGTGTGCGTTGACTACAGGGATCTTAATAAAGCTAGCTTGAAAGACGATTTCCCTCTCCCCCACATTGATGTGTTAGTTGACAATGCTGCGGGATTGGGCAGGTGTTCGTGTATTGATGGGGCATCAGGGTACAATCAGATCCCAATGGACGAAGAAGACAAGGATAAAACTGCTTTCATCACTCAATGGGGAGTATTCTGCTATCGGGTCATACCCTTCGGGGTGAAGAATGCCGGGGCTACTTACCAGCGTGCAATGGTCACATTATTCCACGATATGATGCATAAAGAAGTAGAGGTATACGTGGATGATATGATCATCAAATCCAGGGGAGAAGAGAGCCACGTTCAGGTGATGAGGAGGGTATTCGAAAGGCTCAGGAAATACCACTTGAAGCTGAACCCTGCTAAATGCATATTCGGAGCTAGATTGGGGAAGTTGTTGGGATTCATAGTAAGTGAGAAAGGGATAGAAGTAGATCCAGACAAAGTCCGAGCTATTCAAGAAATGCCATCCCCAAAAACAGAAAGGGAGGTGCGCAGTTTTCTGGGAAAGCTGAACTACATTTCGAGGTTTATTTCTAATCTCACTGCCAAAGCTAAGCCTATTTTCAGAGTACTCCGGAAGAACAACTCTACTCAATGGGATTCAGTTTGTCAAGAGGCTTTTGAGAAAATCAAGCGATTCACAAATCCACGATATTGGTTCCACTGTGGCGGCGTGCCTTTGATCTCAGATATGGCAGTTCAGCAGAACTCGATGGGATGTGTTTTGGGACAACATGATGATACCGGCCGAAAAGAGAGGGCCATTTATTACCTGAGCAAGAAGTTCAATGATTGTGAGTCAAGGTACTCTTTCTTAGAAAAGACTTGTCGCTGCGTTAGCTCGACAAAGAAATCGCCTCAAGCACTACATGTTGAATCACAAGACATGGCTCATCTCCAGGATGGATCCTATCAGATATGTATTCGAAAGCCCATTCGTGCCAGGAAGGATAGCCAAGTGGCAGGTTATACTCTCCCAATACGACATAGTCTACGTGACCCGGAAAGCGGTGAAAGGTAGCGTGATCGCTGACCTCCTAGAGGAAAATCCTATCCAGGATTATGAAGCTCTGGATTTTGAATTCCCTGATGAGCATATTAATGAAGTAGATCAGAAGAAGAGGGCCCACCGATGTATGGGAAATGTATTTCGACGAGTCGCAATTTGTCCAGAATGGAATCGAGTCGCATCGTATCCCAGGACGGAAAACACTTCCCGATAGCTGTCAAGTTGAGATTTGACTGTACCAACAATGTCGCAGAGTATGAAGCTTGTGTAATGGGTCTACAAGCTGCTATCGAAATGAAAATCAGAAAGTTGGAGGTGTACGGAGACTCAGCTCTGATAATTTATCAAGTCAAGGGAGAATGGCAAACCAAAGACCTCAAGCTGATCCCATATCAGAAGTACTTACTGGAGCTGATTAAGGAATTCGAAGAAATCTCTTTCACTCATCTTAGCAGAGACAAGAATCAATTTGCTGATGCTTTAGCTACTCTAGCCGTTATGGCTCAAATGGAAGAAGGGCAGACAACTCAAGCATTGAGGGTTAAAGCAAGGGATGAACCAGCCTACTGCTTCATGATTGAAGAAGAGCCCGATGGAAAGCCTTGGTATCATGACATCCTGGCTCATCAGAGAACTGCAGAATTCCCCTCAGGGGCAAGCAAAAATGAAAAGAAAATGATTCGGAGATTAGCATTGGGATACTTCCCCAGTGGAGAAACCCTATACAAGAGGAGCTCCAACGGCAAATTATTGAGATGTGTAGATGCAAAAGAGGCAAAGAGAATCCTCTTTGAGACTCATGAGGGAAATTGTGCAACCCATGCCAATGGGCACATGATGGCCAAGCAAATCATGCGACGTGGGTATTTTTGGACCACAATAGAGAAGGATAGCATCGAGCATTTCCGAAAGTGCCATAAGTGTCAGATCTATGCGGATCCAATAAACGTCCCACCTCATAAGCTGTTCAACCTCGTCTCACCATGGCCTTTCGCAATGTGGGGCATCGATGTAATTGGTCCCATCAATCCCAAGGCATCCAATGGACATAGATTTATCCTAGTGGCCATCGACTATTTCTCCAAATGGGTCAAAGCAACGTCGTATGCTCACATCACGCAAAACACGTTTCTTAAATTCTTCAAAAGCAACATCATCTGCCGGCATGGCCTCCCGAATGAAATTGTCACTGATAATGCCAAGAACTTGAATGGTCCGAAGGGTCAGAAACTGTGTGATCAATACAGAATCCGACATCTCAACTCCTCTCCATACCGTCCCCAAATGAATGGAGCGGTGAAAGCCGCAAACAAAAACCTCAAGAGGATAATTCAGAAAATGACGGTCACATATAGGGATTGGCATGATATGCTCCCCTACGCTCTTCACGCATACCGGACTTCCGTGAGGACCTCAACCGGGGCAACTCCATACTCACTGGTCTACGGGATGGAAGCAGTATTACCTATTGAGGTCGAAATTCCTTCCTTAAGGATTCTGAAGGAATCAGAAATTGATGAATCAGAATGGATCCAGTCAAGGTTGGATCAGTTAAACCTACTAGACGAGAAAAGATTAACAGCAGCGTGTCATGGGCAATTATACCAGAGGAGAATGGCTAGGGCATTTGATAAAGGTGTCCGCACACGCGAATTCCAACCCGGGGACCTAGTATCAAGAAAGTGTCACAACCAAAACGATCCCCAGGGCAAATGGTCACCAACCTACGAGGGACCCTATGTGGTTAAAAAGGCATTTTCTGGAGGAGCCTTGATCTTAACCCACATGGACGGTGAAGAATTCCCGAGACCTGTGAATGCCGACACTGTCAAGAGATACTATGCATAAAATGAGTGAAGGATGAAAACCCGAAAGGGCGTCCCAAAAAAAAAAAAAAAAAAAAAACTTGGGGTGAAAACCCGAAAGGGCGTCCCAAGAACCAAAATAGAGAAATAAGGAAGGGGATATGAAACCGAGGATGGAGAGGAAACTGTCGTGGCATGAGGCTTCAGAGAACTTGAAATAATGGCAGTTAAAAGACTTCAAAACCAACTATAAGGAATATGTGAGATCTATCTTTGTACCCTTCCTTTTCCTTTGAAAGTCTATCCCTATTTTTCCTAAAGCCATAATAAAATTATACTTTATTCCTTCTGCTTTTGTCTTCCTGTTTACTCACCTTTTAAATACTATCCTTTCTCTTTGTTTAATGCGCTATTGATTAGTTAACATTTTTGCCATAAGATTTGAATTCGAAAATTGATAACCTCACGTACTTTACTATGAGATTTGCAGGGAATGGCCTTCAAAAAAAAAAAAAAAAAAAAAACTAGGGGTGAAAACCCGAAAGGGCGCTTCTGGTCGAATGGACGAAAAGAAAGTGAAAACCCGCAAGGGCGCTTTCCGTAAAATAAGGAGAAAGTCGGGAACAGAAAAGGGGCATCCGAAGGAATGGGATCATGGGTCAAGTCTTGCAACTCCTCCTCCATTAATCATCGGCCTTCGGTATCTTGTTAAGTACACTTCGTCAGGGAAAGAACTTCATGTGTCAGGGTTAGACTTGCTTTGTAAGTGATTTTAATTTCCTGCAATTTAATTTTCCTATCATCAACCTCTGGTTCCTTGATCTAAGTTGATTTTAATTTCCTGCAATTTAATTTTCCTGTCATCAACCTCTGGTTCCTTGATCTAAGTTGATTTTAATTTCATGCAATTTAAATTTCCTGTCATCAACCTCTGGTTCCTTGATCTAAGTTGATTTTAATTCCATGCAATTTAAATTTCCTGTCATCAACCTCTGGTTCCTTGATCTAAGTTGATTTTAATTCCATGCAATTTAAATTTCCTGTCATCAACCTCTGGTTCCTTGATCTAAGTTGATTTTAATTTCTTGCAATTTATATTTCTGTTATCAACCTCTGGTTCCTTGATCTAAGTTGATTTTAATCTCATGCAATTTACATTTCTGTTATCTACCTCTGGTTCCTTGATCTAAGTTGATTTTAATTTCCTGCAATTTAATTTTCCTGTTATCAACCTCTGGTTCCTTGATCTAAGTTGATTTTAATTTCTTGCAATTTACATTTCTGTTATCAACCTCTGGTTCCTTGATCTAAGTTGATTTTAATTTCATGCAATTTAAATTTCCTGCTATCAACCTCTGGTTCCTTGATCTAAGTTGATTTTAATTCCATGCAATTTAAATTTCCTGCTATCAACCTCTGGTTCCTTGATCTAAGTTGATTTTAATTTCATGCAATTTAAATTTCCTGTCATCAACCTCTGGTTCCTTGATCTAAGTTGATTTTAATTCCATGCAATTTAAATTTCCTGTCATCAACCTCTGGTTCCTTGATCTAAGTTGGTTTTAATTCCATGCAATTTAAATTTCCTGCTATCAACCTCTGGTTCCTTGATCTAAGTTGATTTTAATTCCATGCAATTTAAATTTCCTGTCATCAACCTCTGGTTCCTTGATCTAAGTTGATTTTAATTTCATGCAATTTAAATTTCCTGTCATCAACCTCTGGTTCCTTGATCTAAGTTGATTTTAATTCCATGCAATTTAAATTTCCTGTTATCAACCTCTGGTTCCTTGATCTAAGTTGATTTTAATTCCATGCAATTTAAATTTCCTGCTATCAACCTCTGGTTCCTTGATCTAAGTTGATTTTAATTCCATGCAATTTAAATTTCCTGCTATCAACCTCTGGTTCCTTGATCTAAGTTGATTTTAATTCCATGTAATTTAAATTTCCTGCTATCAACCTCTGGTTCCTTGATCTAAGTTGATTTTAATTCCATGTAATTTAAATTTCCTGCTATCAACCTCTGGTTCCTTGATCTAAGTTGATTTTAATTTCATGCAATTTAAATTTCCTGTCATCAACCTCTGGCTCCTTGAACCAAGTTGATTTTAATTTTCTGGTATTTTAACTTTTGTTGCCAATTTCTAGGTCATTAACTTAGGTGTGCTATAGTTCCCTAACTTCGAACGCCTAATCGTCCAAAACATGAGTCTAAATCTTTACATAATTCCTACACGGAAATTTTCCTTTGATAGAAATTATGTAAAGAGGGGCAGCTGTCGACACCATATTTTGGCCGATCCCCAAAATCAATAAAACTTTGAAACCGATCCCCGGTACTAAGTCTCCTTCGGACAGCTAATCACATTTTCGATCCCTCTTTGATAGGCTGTCACAATTCCGATCTCTCCCTGCAAAGAATCAAATCAAATTGTTAAGTTCTCGTGATCACCAAAGCTTTACAGTCTATCACTCACCGATCTCTCAAACCCATTGACGAAACTCAGACCACAAGTATATTCCTAATAAACGAAATGAACTGGCACTAGATCTTTTCTTACCAGTTTTATTGCCGATCTCCTTTTCGAAAGATTAAGAGCTAAGGTTTTGGTTCGGTTTAATGAGGATTCCGATCTTAAGTGTTCAAGTTAAATTTTCAATTTTAATCAAGTCCCATTCAGCATTTCTTCCCCACCGATCTCATGCTTATTGTGCTTTCCGATCTCTTATACTTAGATTAATAATTGCATTTAGTTCTTGTTTCGCTATGCTCATACAATCAAATATTTAGGCAATTCAGAGATTTTCCAATCACATCCATTCATTGAACAAAAGAGACATTCCATTTCATTTCATTTTTTGTACAAGCTATTCAGTTGGAGGGTCACCCCCAGCCTGATTTACATTTTGCTCACTCTCTCTCTCACCTCGCTTCCTCCTCACTGCCCTCATCGCCGCCTCAGGAGCCAGTCGGCCATCCAAGAGAAGTCTTCTTCGGGTAACGCTCGAGTTCGGCCAAGAGATCCTTGTGAGCATTCACATAGTCTCCGGCTATTCCCGTCACCATCTCTTCATCTTTCTCCTTAAGCTCCTCGTCTTTCTCCTTGAGTTCCTCGATGAGTTGAGCGACCTGAGCAGCTTCGTTGGCCTGAAGCGCCTGGACTTCTCCGAGAGCCCGATCCCTTTCAGCCAGAACATGAGACTGTTCGGCCAGCTTGTCTTCATAGTACTTCGCCCGTCCCTCAACTTGAGATATATAATCCCGAGCGGATGAGAGTTGGGATCGAGGGAAGCCACTTCCGATTTTTCTTCCCGATCTCCTTACCTGCACGCTGAACCTTTTCCCAAACCATGGTCCGATTCACTGTGCACTCCACGTTTAGGCTCATGGATTGAGTCAAGATATCACCAAGGCTGTTCGAGGATAGCCTGTCCCGATCCTCCCGAAGGAAGATGGAAGACCCCAAGACTTGGGCAAAACCGGGGTTCTCCCGAACAGTCCGGTTATTCTTCAGGGACTCGATTGGCTTTTGAGCGCCATGAGAAGAGGTCCTCCCAGAAGATTGAGAAGGACCCCTTTCCGTGCTTGGAACAACTGGAAGAGCCGGAGGCTGCTCTTCCAATCTAGGAGGAGATCGGACAGCTTCAGCGGTCGGCAGATCCAAGGTTGAGGCGGTCCCCTTGTACTTCCCTGTGTTCATGACCAGGTGTTCGAAGCATTTCCGAACGTTTCATCTCCTTTATTTTCCGGAAGATCTCTTTGTCCTTCTTCCGCTTCCTAGAACCCTCACCACCCGCCATACCTGCACAAAGAAAAGGTCAGTGAGATCGCTAAGGTCCTGAGAGCTGAGATATAGAAAATACTAATGCCGAGGTCAGAGAGCGGAAGTTCGCGGTCTTAGCCGGTGAGCAGTTGAATAGTCCAATGGTGCAGCTCGGCAGTCACCGCATCCAAACAAGAATACTTTTGAGTGGCGGCCTAACTCTTCAGATCCATCACTATTAAGCTTTCCTCCTGGTTCAGGGTAATATGCTTCGGAAGCAAAGGCCCCTGGTACCACCAGCTATGGGGGAAGTCCTCAAAGCAGCTCGGATCTTTGCTCCTCAGAATGAAGAAACGGTTCTTCCAATTCTTAAGGGATGAGGGCAGATCGGAAAAGAGCCCGCAATGAGGCTTCGCCTGAAAGAACCAGTGTTCGTCATCCTTTCGGTGAGTTAGTCTGTGCAGCTCGGTGAACACCTTAGCCGTAGGTCTGATTCCCTTAGCTCGGCATAAACCTCGGAATGCTACCAAGATCCGCCACGAGTTAGGGTGAATTTGAGCAATGCACGCTCGGTGAAGTTTTAGGACTTCCTTATAGAAGTCATCTAGAGGGAACCGAAGACCGGCCTTTAACTGTTCCTCGTACACCATAACCATGTCATTCACTTCAAAGGAGTGATCGACACGAAGATCGCCATGGCACTTGATTAGCTCGTACGAATCAGGCCGAATGTTGTATTCTTGGCTAAACGATTGCAAATCGGATTTTCGAAGAACCGACGGTAGCTCGTCTATAGGGAGAGTCTCCTCCTCAAACAGTGCACGCTTGATGGTATGATCCGCCCCGAGCCGAACGGAGACCCTATGGGGTTCAAAGGCGTGCTTGGCACGACTACCTCTTCTTCATCGGACGACCATGAGAACTGAATGGAAGGAGGGCTCGCCGCTCTCTAACCTTCGACACCGCTCATTTTCAAAGGAAATAAAGAACTTAAACTAAAAA
Organism: Hevea brasiliensis; assembly: GCF_030052815.1. Classification (NCBI taxonomy): domain Eukaryota; kingdom Viridiplantae; phylum Streptophyta; class Magnoliopsida; order Malpighiales; family Euphorbiaceae; genus Hevea; species Hevea brasiliensis. Next base: position 52,807,298 of record NC_079497.1, on the reverse strand, counting down.
GAAGATCAAAGCCCTTACCAGAGTCTGATCGGCGTCGGAAGAACTTGGGAAAAATGAGAGAACTTCGAAGTTGTGAGCAAGAGACTGAAAATGGAATGAGAGAGCAAATGGCTAACCCCCCCCCATCCCTATTTATACTAGTCCGAGCACTTAATGCTCACGAGGTTCCATGCAGTGCATCGGTTAACGGGATTCGCCAGCTGTTCTGACACGTCTCTCGAACATTCCGAGATCGGTTAATTGGAGATCGGCATAATAAGTTGAATATTTTGAATGAAGGATCAGTTAAGAGTCGTTTTGTTAGGAACCAGATCGGACAAATATATCAGAGATCGAAAAATAATCAATAAGATAATAATTGGAGAAACAAGACTTTTATTTCCAAAAAAGATCGGATTACATCATTAGGGCGATCTCTAGGGATCGGATTACAATAAAGGTCTAACTACATCATTTGGGCGATCTCTAGAGATTTGATTACCTTAACAGATTACATCATCTGGGCGATCTCTAAGGATCGGAATACATTGGAGATCTGATTATATCAAAAGGCTGATCTAAGGATCAGTTTGTAACTGATCCCAAGGATATTGCCGACCGGTTGCTTCATCCGCTGTCGGAACACCCAATGTGGGAGGAAACCGCTGTCGGAACACTCAATGTGATGAGAAGCCGAATGAACTCAGTTGAGCGACTCGAGATCGGTACAACCGAGGTCCGCAATACAGATCGGTCAAATCCAGTTCTCTCACCATCATCAGTTAGGGTTATGCGATCACCGGGATCGTAAATTTTCAGCCGGTGGTTAAAGAAGCTCATCGGAAAGGGATCAAAAACCACAATCATGGCCGGAACTTCCACCGGAGTAGCTAGAACAAGGAAAATAAGAAAGGAAGAGAGGAAAATCAGATGAAGGAAATGTCTCTGTCAACTGGGGTATATATAGGGGAAAATGAGCATTTATTGTCGAAGCGTAAAACGGCTTAACGCCGAATCGAGGGCAATTAATGCTTTGACCGCACTGCACCTAAGGAAGGGAAAGATCGGAATAATAGACCTAAGATGGGAGACCAGCATGAAAGATCGGAAAGAACATGTGAAAGAGATCGTAAAGAGGAGGGATCGGAAGGCAAAAGAATAAGACAAATCCCAAATAACCGCCGCCGTAATCGTGAGCCGAGGTAGTTAAAGCGTTGCGCAGAGATCTCCACCGCACGCCTAAGAATCGCCCGCAATGCCGACAGTGCCGTGGTATGTCATGACACCCAGTACATCCCAATCTCCACCGTTGATCCCACTTGTAAGGACAAACCCGAAACCCTTGGATCAAGAGAGAAGACGACAATACCAGCATCTTTCGCTCTTAGCCCTTAGATCGTTCCGGACAAGAAGATCTGGGACTGTCAGATTAAAAGAAGAAAAGGACAAACATTCTGAAGAGGGATCTCAGCCATTCATTTTGATTCTCTTTAATTCCTGGACATCCGATCATGTCCTTCGAAATCTTGACCCTCCATCTCCCTCAAAATAAATCCTGACCCTCCACGGGAAGCGCCCGATTCCTATAAATACCTGCATGAAAAACTGTTCAAGGGACGGACGGACAAAAAAGCGAGGCTGTTATTATAGCGGAAGAACTCTGAAAACTTCATTCAGTTTGTTATTCCGCTACTTGGAAGTGTTGATTGGAAAAACTTTTGAAACTAGTTTTCTGAAGTGTTTCTTGAAAAGGATTCTGAATACTGGAACTCTACATTTCCAGTTTGTTCATTATCTGGTCACACCCTCACTTTCAGCCCTTTATCATCTCTGTTTTCATTCCCACTGTCTAAGCTAAACTTCATTCCACTCGGCTTTTATCTTAATCTGATTATAGTTTAGCTAAGCTCCCTTCACTCCCCGACGAACATCAGCTCTCAGGCTAATCAGTCCACTGTCTTATCTCTATTTGCCACCCCGTAGCTATTTCAGTAGATTTGGCTCCTCACAGGTAAGAGCTCATATTCTCGCTTTACTAAGTGTTTACATTTATTTTTCGCACTTTCTTTGTTCTTCTTGTGTATGTGATTTTCTCCAAGTTCATTTTGTGCAAAAGGACCCAAAAGAATGTTACTCTCGAGTTATCTCTTTAGTGATTAGTCTGTCATTTTATTAATCTTCGTCATTTCTGAATGCAAGTTTTTCTGGTTCCTAGTAGCGTGTAAATGGTCAGGCAAGACGTAGGTAACTGCAACTTAGGGGTCTCTTTTAAAAGAGAGAACCTGAATAACGCGTCAGGAAGATAGCCAAACTATTAGGCTGACGTAAACAGCAATTCGACAAAGAGGTCATAAAGTGGAATAAAACCAAAATAAACAAAACAGAATATATCGGTCATTAATCGATATTGGTAAAATGAATACATGGAAGGTCGGTAAATCAAGTCTAGTTTTCCCCATCTAGCCAAAAGGTATCGAGAAGCCTTATCCCCAGCATCTTTGAATGCCAGAATCCTTAGCTTTAGGCTCTTATGTCATGTAGCTGAAATTAAAATCCGGGAGATCGGAAAAGTCCCTTTCAGGCTCCTGTTAATCTAATAGAGATCGGAGGAGAGTTCTTATCCGGTCTCAACTCAAAATTTTAATAACTATTAAATAGAGATCGGAGGAGGGTTCTTATCCGGTCTCCACTCAAAATTTTAATAACTATTAAATAGAGATCGGAGGAGGGTTCTTATTCGGTCTCCACTCAAAGTTTTAATAAATAACCATTAAATAGAGATCGGAGGAGAGTTCTTATCCGGTCTCAACTCAAAATTTTAATAACTATTAAATAGAGATCGGAGGAGGGTTCTTATCCGGTCTCAACTCAAGGTTTTAATAAATAACCCTTAAATAGAGATCGGAGGAGGGTTTTTATCCGATTCTCACACCAAATCTTAACCCGTACGCAAAATAATCTCAAAACTAAAAAATTCGTAACGTCAATTCACTAAGGTGGTCTCATTTACTTGTGTATCTGGGTGATCCAAATTCAGTGAGAAATCAAATATTCCTTTAGCCAAAAGGATTAACATTCCCATTCAAGCCCTCCTAACTAATTTATAAAGAACGCAAAATTAAATCTACTTACCCTTATTAAGGGACGAGGTGGGGTGCCTAACACCTTCCCCACCCGTTTACGGACCCCGAACCTAGAATCTCTGTTTTGAAGTGGTTTCATTTTTAATTTATCTTCCCAAATGGTTTTCTTTAGTTTCCCTCAAAACTAAGGTGGCGACTCCTCACTTTTCCCACTTCGGTGAGTGATCGTCCAGGCGACCGCAAAATCCCTTGCGACACCTACAAGAGGTTAGTGCCTATTTATACATAAATCTCTCTTATTCCATGTTAGAGACTTAAAATGAATGAGGATTTGTGGATTAAATGAATAAAATTCATGTGTATGTACACTATGAATTTCGGCAGCCCTAAGGAAGGGATAAGATTGATTGTTTTTGATGGACTTAGAGTGGACTAGAGATCATGATTAAAGAATATATATATGTGGATAATGAATTAGTGAGGTAATTAAGGTATCTTGTGTAAATTCATAATGGGAATTAGGGTTTTGGGGGTGAAACTTGGACTTTGCTCATGAAATGGTGAGTGAACATTCTAATGGTCAATTAGTGACCATTTGAGATAAGTTGACCATAATTTGAAGTGAATTAGGGTATTACAAAATGAATTGGTATGCTGCCTAGTGAGGGCAGCAGGTGAGGCTGTGAGTCCAGCCTGTTTGGACTGCCATAACTCTGGCTGTGTAGGTTCACTTGGTGTTTGGCCTATTGGACATGAAACTATACACATAATGGCACAATTTTGGTGAAGAAACCATGCCCAAAAGACCAAAGCAAGTGGAAACTGGCCCCAATCCGGATGTCCTGCAACCAGATTCTGCAGAATGACTAAATGAACAGTAATTGTTCATTTGGCCATAACTCATTGTAGAATGGCCTAATTGACTTGAAATTTTTACAGCAACAAGTAAAGATATAGACAAACAACTTTCATGAAGAACCCTACCCCAAATTATGACCAGAACCTATCCAACAAGGCAGTTGCAGTCACTGTTCACTGCATTGTAGATATGGTCAGTTCTGCAATTTTCAATCCGGCCAGCTGTGGTATTTGGACCATAACTGGACCTAAAAAACTCCAAATAAAGTGATTCAAAAAAAGAAATTCAACTAGACAAAATAAGGAACAACTTTCATGTTTATCACTTTCTCAAATTCCCATTGCAACAGTAACTAATGGAACAGTAAAGTTAGGGTACAAAAACTGAAAATTCTGCTCCCTTAGTTTTAAGCTTAGGAATGGTATTGGTGATTAATTCCAACAAGTTTTGAATGCAAAATGTGGTACATTGGGAGTGTTAAAACCAATGTACCTATTTTCTATGCAAAAGTCAACATTTTTGTTGACTAGTGAACTGAATAGTGACACCAAAACTTGAAATTCAATAATTGAAGAATTCAAAAGTATCAAATGCCCTAGTATACCTAACAAGATTGGTTTGGATAGTTTGGCATGCCAATACGGTTCAGTTAGCAGTACTGCACATGGCATTATGCCATTCTATGATTTTATGGCTTTTAGTCATTTTGACATTGTGTTGAGACTTGGCCTCGTGCCTCATATTATTCTGACTTGTTTGTTACATTACTGCCGAGAGATACATATGTGACCGATGGTGTGACGGCCCGAGGTACTTGATACCCAGTGCCAGTTTACCCGTTTATCCAGTCCAGTCGTTCAGTATAGGTTACTTGGGCAACCAAAAGAATGAAAGTGGATAAAATTAACGAAATAAATGATTATAACGAGTACAAAACAAGTAAAACATCGATACATTCAATGCATATTTATTCTGTTATGTCTTTTTATTTTATTATTGGCACCACTAAGCATTATTGCTTAGCGCGTTGCTTTTGCCACGCGTAGGTTCTGGAGATACTGATCGAGAGCCCAGTAGACCGCAGACTGGGTGAGACCATCCTGCAGCTCTGCATAGTGTCCGTGTCACCTCACCATCTTCAGTGCATTGGTAGGACACTAGGTTTCATTTTGGTATTTTGTAACTAATTTTTATTTTATCATATGTAATTGAACTTATGTAATGTATTTTGATGTCCTTGTAAATAATGAAAATTGTGGTTATGAATGGAAAATTTGAGTATTTATTTATTGTTTGTATGTGAGTACCATGAGAAATGAATGTTTGAGTAATGGAAAGGTTGTTGAAAATCATATTGAAACTTTGTTGATGAAATGGAGTTGGGATTATTTGGAAATGATTTTGGAAGTGTTTTTCACAGGTTCCGAAGAACTGTTTTCTCCATTTTTAGCCGGTACTCTGCCGGATTTTCTATAAAATTTTCGGAACCTCAAATAAATTATAATGTCAATAAATGACTTAAATGAATTATATTTCACAAGTTATATTCAAAACTATGATAAAAATTAATTAAGAAAAAATAGAGTGTTCCGGTACACCGTGTGACATAACTTACTCGGATGTACTATAGACGGGTAAGGGGTGTCACATTTAGTGGTTTCAGAGCACGGTTTAGGCGTTTCTGGGCCTAGATTGAGTCCATACCATGCATTGCATTTGTAAGAGTCGAGGTGACACTAATGCAGATCTGTTTGTCTTTCTTATTTTGAATAGGATATAGACCCTACATCACAGAGGGCAGTTGAGAAGGAAGTGGAGAGTCATACTCCACCTGCAGCAGCTGAGACTGGGGATATGGGAGAACCTACTCCGCCAGCTCAAGCAGAGCCTGCTCAGCCTCCGCTGTAGACGGGTAAGGGGTGTCACAACACACATACACAAGTTATCACCTAATTAAATATGATTTAATTAATTAATTAAAGAGTTTAGTTGATTAATTAAATAGGTTTGGTTTGCAATTAGATTGCAAAGTCCCTAGCATGACTTGAAATCAAATCGAGATTATTGGATGTACAGTATAAGTTAAATTTATATTTAAAGTGTTTAAATATGAATTTAATTAATGAGAAATTAATTAATAAAGATTAATTAATTAATTTATATTTGATATAAATTGATTAGAAGAAGAGAAATAATTATTTTGGATTGAGAACTCAAAATTAAGACACAGAGGTATTTTGGTCATTTCACAGGGTGACATGTGGCACAATGAGATGGTAACACATGGCATTACACATAAGCTTCTCAAATGTCTTTTAATCATGTAAGATGATTAAAATTAAGGTTAAATATAGGTTTGACACTTGGCACAATGTGATTGGGTTAATTAAACCTAGAACCAGTCAGAGGGTGACATGTGGCAAGGGTTTAATGTGTTAACCTAGCTATATAAGTGTTGTTATGAAGAAAAAAAAAACAACCAGCAGATACTCCTCCTTTGTGCCGCCACTTTGAAGCTATCCCTCTCTTCTTCTTCATCTCTCATCTATTCCAAGAGATTAGCAACAATCTCTTGAATTAAAAATACTAGAAATTGTTTCTAGTGTCCTGTTTATATCTTTAATCTCTTAAAAGGCAAAACTTAATTTTCTAATTAATAAAAAAAGCTTTAGAAGCTGTTCAAGGGCTGCCATAGGTGTTCTTGGTGTGGACAAGCTAGAGGGACAATATCTGGTGTCCTGAAGACGCATCCGAAAGGCACAAATACACTGCAGTGCATCAAGAGGTTAGTGTATTTGTTCTAGGATTCTAAAATTAATCTGATTAATTTTAAAATCTTAAATGGAAAATATAGATCCAAAAACATATTAAAAGTGTTTTAATATGTTGTTTATCATTGAAATCAAATAGATAAAAATAAATCTTGAATGATGCATGTGACCCTAGGTGAAATTTTTTGAATTCAATGGTATAAACTTGTATTTTTCATGCTTCTGCTCCTTCAACAGGAACTTGAAACATCAAGAACAATTAAATGAATATAGGATTTTATCTCTATTTACTTAGAGGAACAGATTCCATCTTGTTCAACACCTAGCTCCATATATAACTAGTAGGAGCCAACACATGTCCATATACCCATGCATAGTACAAGTATGAAAGCAGTATCAAACTCAAACTATCTATATACAAGATAACTGTGCTATCTTAGGTCTAAAGATTATATGCACTGATATGATTTATGACAAAACATTGATAAGAGTAAACTCCATGTGCTTGTCATAAGTGTCACTGGTTCGGCCTACTTATCATGTATAAGTGCCTATCATGTTTGTTATATGGCATGAGACTCACCATTCCATCTTATTTATATCTCATATAAATAATTTGGGAACAAACATGAATACAATCTTTTTGGATAAGTCATTTCCTTATTATAAAGTATCCTCGATTGTGAACCTATTTATGATATTTTGTACTAGAAATACTGTCATTCATATTCTTAACAATTTAAGAATATAATTTCTAACAAAATATCAATGAACCTTTTCTATTACACATAAATATATTATGTAAATGGAAAAGTGAAAATGCCTTTTATTAATAAAACATGTACAAGATACATATTAAATGATATGTTCTAGGGCATACTACTAACACTATGACCCATACTGCATCAGGGCTCTTTTATGTCGTCGGAAGTCCCATCATAAAATTCATAGTTATCCACTCTCATTTCCATTCAGGCACTGGTAATGGATGTAACAAACCAGCTGGTAATTGATGCTTTGCCTTCACTTGCTAACAAGTTAGGCATTCAAAGACAAAATCAGCTACATCCCTTTTTATACCCATCCACCAGTAATGCCTTTAATCCTCTGTACATCTTAGTGCCACCAGGGTGCATAGTAAAAGGAGGCTTATGTGCTTCCTTCATAATGATATGTCTCAAGTCAACATCATTAGGAATGCACATTCTGCCCTAGTGTAGTAGGAGACCATTATCCCTCATTGAAAATTCTAGTTTTTTGCCCTGTCGGACTTCTTCTAATAGCTTCTGATATTTCTTATCATTCTATGCAGCCATTCTGATCTAATCACTCAACACTAGCTGTACATACCATGCAACTACTGTTTTCCCCTCATCATTAATTTCTAAGCTGGCATATAATGCTCTTAACTCATGTACCATGGACAAAGGAGAAACTTATAGACTTGCCATAGTCTTGCGTCTTAAGGCATCAGCCACCATATTAGCTTTCCCTGGCTGATAGTCTATCAGACAATCATAGTCTTTAATCAATTCTAACCATCTCCTCTGTCTCAAATTCAACTCCTTCTGAGTACCCAAATACTTCAAACTCTTATGATCTGTGTAGATGTAGCACTTTTCCCCATATAAGTAGTGTCTCTAGATCTTAAGAGCAAATACAATAGCTGCAAGCTCCAAGTCATGTGTCGGATAGTTCCTCTCATGTGGTTTTAGCTAGCGTGATGCATAAGCAATGACATTCCGATCTTGCATCAATACACAGCCTAACCCATTGTGAGAAGCATTACTGTAAGTTGTGTATTCTTTACTCGGTGTAGGTAAAGTAAGGACTGGAGCTTCAGTCAAACATCTCTTCAACTCATCAAAGCACTGCTGGCATTTGTCTGTCCACTGAAATTTCACATCTTTCCAAAGTAGCTTGGTTAGTGGAGAAGCCAACATAGAGAAATCCTTTACAAATCGACGGTAGTATCCAGCTAAACCCAAAAAACTGCGAATTTCTATGACATTTCTGGGTGGCTTCCAATTAAGGATAGCTTCTATTTTACTAGAATCTACCTTGATGCCTTCTGCCTATACTATGTGCCCTAAGAAGTATATTTCCTTCAGCCAAAATTCACACTTTGACAATTTTGCATATAGCCATTTCTCCCTTAAAGTTTGTAGCACAATCCACAGATGTTTATCATGCTCCTCTACACTCTTGGAATAGACCAATATATAGTCAATAAATACCACCAAAAACTGGTCGAGGTATGGTCTGAAGATAGTGTTCATTATATCCATAAATGCAGCTGGAACATTGGTTAACCCAAATGGCATGACCAGGAACTCATAATGGCCATATCGAGTTCTAAAAGCAGTTTTAGGGATACTTTACTCTTGCATCAGGTCAATTTTGGATAACACAGCTGCACCCCTTGTCACACCTTACCCCTCTATAAGGCATAACATGATCCCATAGAATACCTAATGAACTACCAAACTTCACTTACCGAAAACTCATTAAGTACCCTACAAGGGATTTTAAAACCATCTTCTTACTTTTTAGAAGTGGTAAGCATTTTCTTACATTTAATAAAAGTTTAAAAACTAATTCAAATTTTTGTACATTTTATTTTTCTGCAAATTTTTGGAAAATTTTCAACATAGTGCCATCTATATTTTAAGAAAACAGTTCTTCAAAAACCTGTAAAAACACTTCCAATAATTCTTTTTCATCAAACTCACTACTACCTCAACAAACTCAACATCAATTTTTCCCAAACTCCAAAATTCCAACATAATTCTCAATTCAAATATCATTAAAAATAATTCTAAATAATGTCATTAAAGTAAAATCAATTTACATTCAATAACCAAACTTTACATTAGCAAATCCAAAATTATATTATTACAAACTCTATACAACTGCTTATGACCAGTTTAGACATGTACATATATTTACATACACCAAAATAAATATTACAATCAGGGTATAAAATATACCCGATAAAACTTCAGGGATGTGGCTCCAAGATCCTCAGTAGCTCACTCTGCTGCTCCTCTAGTCTCTATAACTGCGACAGCAATAACAACTATCGCTGAGTACTATGATTCAGTGGTGCACAACATATTAAAATAACATTTATGCATAATTCAAATCACATTTATTCAATTATTGAACTGAACATGAAAAACATATACAAAATATGATTTATAAATTTTTAGTTCAAACAATTTCATTTAGGAAATCTCAAATAATTTCATAAAAACACACAGTTATATCATGTCATTTGAAATATATTCATCTCAATAGCCAGAGGCTTATGAAAAATCATAAGGCTAGCTTGCTCAAATATATGGGTACCTATTCAATTTCTTCTTCTACTGGTACACACCTCAACACTTCAGCCAGAGAAGGAATCAAAATTCGAAACTATTTCTTCCCACTAGTCATGCTCGTGAGGTATTCAAATATATGGTCATGACATCGTGGTTTCAAAACTATCTTAATAATTTACTAAACATTTATTGTCATTTCAAACACATACAAGTAAACTTTCAACAATTTAAGTCAAAAGCATAATACACATTTTGTAATATAAGTAATTCATTTCATGCACTTTGCAAATGAATTTTAAAGAATAGTAATGTTGTGCACAAACCTTAAGCAAGTCACCTCTTGGCCTTGACTCGATGCTTCGAGTTCTTTCTCGGTATTCTTTTCAACTGAAACACATAATTTTACAGTGTTTCAGTACCATAAATTATCATAAGTCCAAAAATAATTTCAAATCTAACTTTAATATTCTTAATTTGACATTCTTTGAAATTTGTATTTCGGGGTTACTATTCATGATACTATTCAAGTCAATTTGTTGACTTTCTAATGCTTAATAGGTATGGGAATTCCAATTTCACCCACATACCACATTTTTGTTACCTAATTTATTAGTTTTGATTGTTTCCTCAAACTTTAATTCTCTTAGGCACAAATTTCAAATTTTCAGTTTTGGTGTTCAGTTTTGCACTGTTTCATTGGTCATGTTGCTGTGACAATTTGGCTAAGTTTTCTTCATAGAAGTTGTTCCTTATTATATTAACTTTATTTCCCTTTTTGAATCACTCCATTTGGAGTTTTGTAGCCTAAGTTATAGCCATTTGAACATGGCTGGCCGGATTTGGGCTTACCCAAAATTCTGGGCAAATTCTGGATTTTGGCAATTTTTATGGTTGACTGCAGGTGGATTTTCAAACAGGTTATGGTCAAAATTTGGGTTTGTTTTCTTCATAAAATTTGTAGGGCTATGTCTTAGATTTCTATTGGTAAAAAATCAGGTCATTTGGACCTTTCTACACCAAGTTATGGTCATTTATGTAACTACTGTTCATTTGGTCATTTTTGTATAGGTCAGTGTGCCCAATCTGGATTTAACCTAATTGTTCACTAAGTTATGGTCACTTTCTGGGCATGATTCCTCAATAAAAAATGTGTCATTTTGTGTGTAGTTTCATTCCCAATTGGCCTCACACCAATTGGGTTGGTAAATTTTCAATTTTGGTCCCTGAAAGGGACCTAGGTCAAGCTGCCTGCTGATTGACCATAACCAATCCGAATTTAAACTTGGTTCCAAACTTCATACACACCACAAATGGTCACACTTGACCATTTCTCAACTCAAGTAAGGTCAACCACATCATTAGACCATTTTCTACAATTTTTTTCTCAATTGTCAAAATACCCAAGAATCCTAATTACTAAATCTTGGAATTTAATGAAGTTAACTTACATATTCATTGTCTATACCTCTAACTCACCTAGATTAACCATTTAATTGCATCAAAATCATTCACTCCCAACCCTCACATAGGCTGGCCGAATTTCACTTATAGTCCACACTTTTGATTTGTTTCAATTTTCCCATAATTTTCGAGCTATTTCACCACCAATACATGAATTAAATCTAGGAAGTGAAGAGTTAAAACACTAACCTTTACTTTGGATTTCCAAAGCTTCAATTTTCTATCTTTCTTCCTCCTTCTTTCTTCTATTCTTCTTGTCTAGAGTTCTTGAGAAGCTTTTTAGGGTTTAGGGTTAGATTTTGTGAGAGAAAATCAAGTTATTCAAGTTTGAATAACTCTTCAATGGTGGACACAAATGGAGATGAGAGGGAAAGAGGGTTCGGATGGTTTGGGTGAGGGAAGAAGATGAGGGTTTTTTTTATGTTATTTTGTCTTAATTAATAGATTTTATCTTAGTCAAAATTGGTAGGAAAAATAAAATCAATTATGACATCATAATTGATGTCATCCATGATGTAATAACCTTTTTCTTTTCTCTTTTTTCTTTTTTTTTTCATTTATTTTTCCTTAGTTCTTTAATTTAATTCTCGCTTCTGACATTTTCGTTACTCCGATTTTATTGGACAGTTAGGTCAGGAGTCAGCTCTAGGGGTAAATTGACCAAATTACCCCTCGCCAATTCGATCCGGTTTGCAAGTAATTTAATATTTCTTCCGGATCCCTGACCTACTTATTTGACCTACTTAACAAATTTTTTTTTTTGTGATTTTCTCTTTTCCATTGTGTTCACAATAGTTCTAAGGACCACGACGTCACATTTTATGGTTCGAAATTCGAGTTTAAATCGACCTCGCAGTCCTTCCCGAGAAGGTCACCCATCGCTATGACTCCCAGCTCATTTAACTTCTTGTGTTCTGTTTTTCTTATTTATACTTAACTATTTGACAATTACTAATTATATGTTTTCAGGGCTTATCTAGTTGTCTTAGATGTGGTTCTAATCCCCTTAATTATCTGGACCGACACTGGTCACCAGAATAGTGAAATATACCAGGTTATATTAATAGAGGTGTTACAATTCTCCCCCCCTTAAAATAAATTTCATCTCAAAATTTTACCTGGTATCAATTTTTGAACAGCTATGGGTACTGTCTCCTCATATCCTCCTCTCATTCCCAAGTAGCTTCTTGGCCCGAATGATGGTTCCACAACACTTTCACTAACGGTATCTGCTTGTTCTGTAGCTGCTTCACCTCTTAAGCCAGAATCTCCATGGATTCTTTGTAACACCCCTATTTGCATGGCCTGGTATATGTTACTGTTCTGGTGATCGATATTGGTATGGATAATTAAGGGGATTAGAACCACATCTAAGACAACTAGATAAGCCCTGAATATAAATAATTAGTAATTTTCAATTAGTTAAGTATAAATTGTCACACCCTACTCTTTTGTAAGATGTAACATGATCCCGTAGTACACCTAATGAATTACCGTACTTCGCCTATCGGTAACCCATTAAATATACTACAAGGGATTTTAAATAAATTTTCTTGAAATTTAAATCATCGATTAAAATCTGGTGTTATAAAAATTTTTCAAAATTTTGGCAGAGTGCCGACTGTATTTTGAGAAAACAGTTCTTTAAAACCTGCAAAGAAACGCACTCCCAATATGTTTTCTCAAATACAACTCTAATAACTTCATTTCAACTCACAATTCAAATCTCAATAATCAAATCAATTCATTTTCAAACCAATCTCATTATAAAAGAAACATTTCATTGATTACAAGACTCAAAATTAATATTACAAAACTATTCAGGTAAATGAAATCTCAAATTTACATTTACAATAATTTACATGCAAAAATATTTTACAAGAGTTTTTAAACAACTGCTCAAATAACTTACATACATATTATTACATGCATACATCAAAACCTGTGTACATGGGTATACTTATGATATACCTGGAGTTGATCTGAATGTGTCTTCAAAGAAGCTTACTCAATTGCTCTTTGCTCTTTTCACCTGCGACAGCATACAAAGCTATCGCTGAGTGGTGAACTCAGTGGTGCACAACCATAATTTAAAACATAGTACAATATACATTGACAAAATTTACAGCAAATAATTTGGAAATCTGAATAGTCATCAAATTCCAAAACTCAAAATATTCATTGCTAATAATATAAATCATTTGTATAAAATGACTTTGATCACGAAATTCAATTTATCAAATCATAACTAACCATTTAAGGCAATTCTAACAAAATCAATTATACATAAATCATAATTGAAATCACAAATCTTTACTATTAAAAAACATTATGGATCTCAAAAACCATTCTGTATCTCAAAAACCATTTTTTATCTCACTAACTATCCAAGACTAATCTGAAAGGGCCATCTTCAGGGTGATTCTAACTCTTTATGGTCGGGAGGTCGAATCAGATTCTAACACCCTATGGTCGGGGAGGTCGAATCATCATGCACAGTACACATCACAATAATGAATCTTCCGAAATGGCCATAACATAAAACTTAGATCTAATCTCTAATAAGAGGAGAATCTAAGCTTGTGCATGTACCATGGTAATCAAAACACAACCAACTCCATTGTCTTCTCAACAAATAAGAGAGACGGGTAATAACCTAATTAAGCATCTATAGTGAGATATAAAATAATATCATAATCCTTTTAGTGAGCATAAATCACAATACAATTCGATTCAAAGTCAATTCCAACATCCAATAATTTTTATGCTCATCACAATTCAAATCATAAATTTGCATTTTTCCATGCAAATTGCCCATCACAATTCAAAACATGTTCTATCACAATTTTCCAAAACATACAACTCAACTCAACTCAACTAAGCCTTTATCCCAAAAATTTGGGGTCGGCTATATGGATTCGCTTTTTCCACTCTGAACGATTTTGAGTTAAATCCTCAGAAATGTGTAATGCTTCTAAGTCATGCTGTACTACTCTCCTCCAAGTCAATTTAGGTCTACCCCTTTTTTTCTTTCTATCCTCTAGCCTAATGTGCTCTACTTGTCTAACTGGAGCCTCCGTATGTCTACGCTTCACATGACCAAACCACCTCAATCTCCCTTCTCTCAACTTATCTTCAATTGGCACCACTCCTACCTTTTCTCTAATACTTTCATTACGGACTTTATCTAGTCTAGTATGGCCACTCATCCACCTTAACATTCTCATCTCTGCAACTCTTATCTTAGATGCATACGACTCTTTCAGTGCCCAACACTCACTACCATATAGCATAGCTGGTCGTATGGTCAGACGGTAAAATTTTCCTTTAATTTATTGGGAATCTTACGATCACATAGAACTCCCGTGGCACGTCTCCACTTCAACCATCCGCTTTAATCCTATGACTAACATCCTCCTCACATCCCCATCTACTTGAAGGATCGAGCCTAGATATTTAAAGTGATTACTTTGGGACAGTACCACTCCATTCAAACTAACTCATTCCCTATCACCAGTTTGGCCTTCACTGAACTTGCAATGCATGTATTCTGTCTTCGTTCTACTTAACTTAAAACCCTTTGACTCTAGAGTACTTCTCCAAAGCTCTATCTTTCTATTGACTCATTCTCGTGTCTCATCTATCAGAATAATATCATCCGCAAACATCATGCGCCAAGGAATACTCTCTTGTATATGTTTCGTCAATTCATCTAAAACTAATGTAAAAAATTAAGGGCTTATGGCTGATTGTTGGTGTAATCCAATTGAAATCGAAAAATCTCTTGTGTCCCCTCTCACTATGCGCACAATATTAGTTGCTCCTTCATACATATCTTTTAACACTTGTATGTACCTAATAAATACCCTCTTTTGTTCTAACGCATTCCATAAGACCTCTCTTGGAACACTATCATAAGCCTTCTCCAAATCAATAAAAACCATGTGTAGATCTTTCTTCCCATTTCTATATTTCTCCATCAAGCTTCTAATGAGAAAGATCGCTTCCATAGTTGAACGACTGGGCATGAAACCAAATTGATTGAGAGAGATAGAAGTATCATGACGTAGTCGATGCTCCACAACTCTCCCACAACTTCATAGTATGGCTCATGAGTTTAATTCCCTATAGTTTGAGCAACTCTGTATGTCTCCTTATTTTTAAAAATAGGTACTAAAATACTCTTCCTCCATTCATCGTGCATTTTCTTTGAGTTTATAATCTTATTAAATAATTTAGTTAACCATGCCACTCCCATATCTCCCAATTACTTCCAAAATTCAATTGGTATTTCATCTGGTCCACAGTGCTTTACCTACTTTCATTCTCTTAAGTGCTTCCTTTACTTCTAAAGATCTAATCCTTCTAGTATAATTTGCATTCTTTTCTATTGTTCTATAATCTATATTCACGCTATTTCCATTTTGACTATTATTAAAGAGATCATTAAAATAATTTCTCCATCTTTCTTTAATGTCCTCATCTTTCACCAACACTTTTCCTTCTTTATCCTTAATGCACCTAACTTGATTGAGATCTTGACAATTCCTTTCTACTCTTTGCTAATCTATAAATATCTTTCTCCCCTTCTTTAGTTCCAAGTTTCTCATATAACTTTTCAAAGGCCTGTGCTCTTGCTTGGCTAACTGCCTTTTTTGCCTCTTTCTTTGCTATCTTGTACTGTTCATATGCCTCATTATTATCATATTTAGGTAATTTCTTATACCATTCCCTTTTCTCTTCAACGCTTTTGTACTTCCTCATTCCACCACCATCTCTCTTTGAGGGTGGTCCATGTCCTTTAGACTCCCCAAGTACTTTTCTAGCTACTTCTCTAATCTTTGATGCCATCTGTATCCACATATCATTGGCCTCCATATCTAGCTTCCATACTTCGGACTCAAGAAGCTCATTTTTGAACTTCACTTGCTTTACTCCTTTGAACTCCCACCACTTTGTTCGAGCTACACTATTTCTTCTGACCTTACTTGAATTGTTCCTAAACTTGACATTCAAGACCACCAACCTATGTTGACTTGTTAAAGCCTCTCTGAATGACCTTGCAATCCTTGCATAGAGCTCTATTTGTCTTCCTGGTTAAGAGGAAGTCGATTTGGCTTCTATGTTGCCCGCTTTTGAAAGTCACTAAATGTGACTCTCTTTTTATAAAGTAGGTATTTGCTAGTATTAGGTCGAATGCCATAGCAAAATCCAGGATGCTTTTTCCCTCCTCATTTCGACTGCCAAAACCAAAACCTCCATGAACATTCTCATAACCTTGCCTATCACTTCCTACATGTCCATTCAAATCTCCACCAATGAAAACATTTTCTTCATTTGGTATGCTTTGCATTAAATCATCCATATCTTCCCAAAACCTTTGTTTACTCTCACTGTCTAGTCCTATTTGTGGGGCATAAGCACTAACTATATTTATTGTTTCTCCGTCTAGTACTAGCTTTACTAGTATAATTCTATCTCCTACTCTTTTCACAGCTACTACTGCGTCTTTCAATGTCCTGTCTATGATTATACCCACTCCGTTCTTGTTTCTCTCCTTTCCAGTAAACCACAGTTTGTACCCTGAATTACCCACTTCCTTACTTTTCTCTCCTACCCATTTAGTCTCCTGAATGCAAGCAATATTCACCCTTCTCCTTTCCAAGGTATCCACAAGCTCCATTAATTTTCCTGTAAGTGATCCAACATTCCAAGTACCAACCCTGATCCTCCTCCTATCCTGCTCCTTCCTAATTGGTCTCCTTCTATGATATCTTCTATTATTTTCTATGTCTATCTTGTGTTCTGTTCCACTATTTATTCTATTATCTATCCTATGGACTAACTTCTTTACCCACACCCGTCCATGATGTGGGAACCCTTGCTCACTTAACACCACACCCGGGCGCCGGCATGGCGCGTCGCTTTCGGTGAACGCCCTACACCCTTGCATATTTATCACTACACCCGGGCTCCGATGTAGCGCGTCGTTAGTAGAGGACGCCCCAACGTTTATATCATTTGAATCCATATCATAGGGTGTGACGAAATTTTTACGCTGGTTGTCACCTACCGCAACCCTCCTCCTTTATCCGGGCTTGGGACCGGCTAAGCGCAAACTACTTAGGCGGAGTTACAATTTTCCAAAACATAATTTATTAAATTCACAACAATGCTTAATACTTGTGGAAATACCATTTAACAAAGCTAAATTCATACATACTATAACAATTTCAATAATCATTGAATTAAATCCAATGCTTATGAAACATAATACATAAGAAAAATATGTCATTTAATCATATGAAATATTCAGAACAAAATTAGTTAAAAACTAGTTGTGCACAAACCTGATTTGAGTCGCTCCTAGGCCTTGACTCAATGCTCTTTATGCTTCCCAATATCCTTTTCAATTGAAACACACAATTTAAAGTGTTTCAGTACTCAATGAATTTGTTTCTAACCATAAAATCCAATATCTAAATTTTTTTGGTACTATTCTCTTCAATTAATTTCATTAGTCAACCTATAATGTTGACCTTCAATGCACTCTAAGTGAGTCAATTCCAATATTACCAATATGTCACATTTTATAGCCCTTTAGTGTTGGTATATGTTACCAAATTCATTTTCAAGTGTATTGCATTTTATTACAATTTATCGGATTTCGGTGTACTATTTTGACCTAGCCGGACGACCTAGTTCCCTTGGTTTTCGGGTTTTAGTCTAAACTATAAACTTGTAGGTCTATGTCTTGTTGCATGCGAGGCAAAATTTCAGGTCATTCTAAGTTGTGTAGACCAATATATGGTCAATTTACCAATGCTAGACAGAATGCAATAAAATGGTAGGCTTAGGTCACTTTTGATTCAGCCAGTTTTGGTACCCGAACTTGTGAAAGTTATTTGGCTTGGTTCTAGCCATTTCTGGGCTTTTGTGTCTTCATAAGAATTGTATATATATGTCTCAACTATTCATTGTAAAAATTTCAGATCAATTGGACCTGTTTTGAGTAATTTATGGTCAAAATACTAACTACTGCCCAAATGGTCAATTTTCAGGCTTTCAAGTCACTAATTCGGATTTGGTCATTTTTCAAGTCACCTTCTAGGCAGAATTTAGGTAAGCTTCCTTCATGAAAGTTGGCACATTTTGTGCCTAGTTTCACCTCCAATTGGTCTCATACCAATTGGAGTCACACACTTAAGGTTCTAAGCTAAAATGTACTCTGCCCTGTTACACATTATTCAACACTTACCAATTACACATTCAATACTTACCAAGTTTACCTTTCATGCCAAATCTGATTTGGTACCACAACATTAACACACTTTACATCACATTTTAGCCATTTTGGGCAGCTTGTAACCATTCTCAACATACACATTATAACTCAGAATTTTCAAAGTCCAATTACAATAATTTAACCACATGAACATACCCCATTTACATGTCCAAATCCAAACAATTATTCACATACACATGGTGCCACCATAAGCAACATAATTCAACAATATTTCATGAACTTAAACACTTCAATCTTCTTCATGAGGTTGCCACAAGTTTACACATACCCATCAACTTCCATTTTCACTTTTCAAGCTTTCAAATCAAACTTTACACATGGAATTCAACTTCAATACATATAAGCACTTAATTTAACATCATTACCCATCAAATTCATATAAGAACAAACCACTTACCTTACACTTCCATGGCTTCTAAAAATGGACAGTCCTTAACTCAACCATTTCTTCAAATTTCTTCACCCAAAATACTACCCATAACCTCAACACAAGTTTTAATTAAGGAAGGGAAAAAAATAAGCACTTACCTCTTATTGGAGCTTACTAAAACCTCACCCAAACTTCATCTTTTTGCTGTCAATGTCTTCCCCAAGCTGAGTATGCAAGGTTTAATGAAGAAACTTAGTGTAAAAGAGGGCTAAATGTGGAGTGCATGGAGGTAGAATGAGGTTTGGCTATGGAGGATTTTCTTTTGGGAGGATGAATTCGGCTGGTCTGTTTGTGAGGTTGAAGATGACAGATTTTTTGTCCCAAAATGTTGTATTTTAATGTCCCTTAATTCCCCTTAGTGGAGCACTAACTTAGTTTTAAGATTTAATAATCCAAAGTTTCCAATTTTGCAATTTTGTCACCCTTCTTCCACTATTTACATTATGTACCACAATTTAATTTTTTTATGACATTTTCAAAGTTTAATATCATTTATTTTTAATGGACATTTAGGTCAAAAGGCAACTCGGGGTGTCAATTGATCACAGTGCCCCTATTCAGGTTGTATTCCTGATTTTTCGGTAACACCGAGTTTTGTCGTTTTCTCGATTTCTCATTTTTCTTTGTACTAATTACTTAATTTTTATTTAACATTTCTAATGTCATTTATACTTCAATAGATGTTCATTTAAGTCTTAAAAATATTTTCCAGGGTTTTCTGCGGTCCAGGGCTAATCAATGGTCCACGCCGCAACTTCCCAGTGCGATCACCCATCGCTATGGTTCTTGGCTCATTTAACTTGGTTACATTTCATTGCTATTATTTTTATTTTGTTTTTCTTGTATTTTCTTTTCTTGTATTTCATTATTTTATGTCTTCTCACTAACATTTAAATGTAATTCTAGGTATCCTAGCTGTTTGGACAACACTGGCCACTGGAACAGTAGAACACACTACCGTACATAGGGGTTTACATAAATAAGAAAAATAGAACATAAAAAGTTAAAGGAGCTGAGAGTCAGAACGCTGGGTGACCTTCTCGGGAAGGGCTGCGAGGTCGATTTAAACTCGAATTTCGAACTGTAAAATGTGACGCTGCAGTCCTTAGGACTATTGCGAACACAGTGAAAAAGAGAAAATAATGAAAAAGAATTTTTAAGCAGGTCAAATAATTAAGTCAAGGATTCGGAAGAAATATCAAATAACTTGTAAACCGAATCAGACCGGCGAGGTGCAAATTGGTCAATTCACCCCTAGAGCTGACTCCTAACCTAATTATCTAATAAAACTAGAGAAAAGAAAATTTCAGAATCGGGAATTAATTTAAAGAACTAATGGAAAAATAAATGCAAAAGAAAAAGAAAAAAAAAAGAAAAAGTTTATGACATCACCTTCCATGACATCATGGATGACCTCATAAATAATTATTAAATTAATGAATTAATTTGACCAAGTCAATTTATTATAAATACACATAAAATAACAAAATAAAAGAAAAATTATTTTGGTCTTCTTCTTCCTAGGTTGCCTCCCCACTTATCTCTCATCCTCCATTAAAGCTCATTTTGAGCTTGAAGAAACCCTAAATCCCACCATAGAAACCTTACTTCCATCATTAAATCTTGTAGTTAAACCTTGATAAGGAGTTTGACAATAAAAAGAAGAAGAAAGAAAGAAGTTTGGAGAGGTGAAAAATTCTGCTCACTTAAGGATAGTGTTTTAACTTTCAATTTTCTATTTAAATGCATGCTTAGCTACTTAAATTAACTTAGAAATTAAAGAAAAGAAACAAAAACAATAGTTAAGGGACATAATATGAATTTCAGCTAGCTAGGGTTTAGGTTTGAAATGAATGAATTTGGTAGATTTGAATAATTATTTGAGGTGAATGAGGTATATAGACATTAGAGGTACACTTTGATTGTTTTGAATAATGCAAATGTGTAACTAGGGTTGAGCATATGAAAATTTGAGAAAATAGTTGAGAATTAGTCAAATGATGTGTTTGACCTTGCTTGAGTTGAGGAATGGTCATGTATGACCAATTGTGGTGTGTAGGAAGTGTTAGAATTAGGTTTAAATTCGGATTGCTTATGGTCATTCTGCAGGCAGCATGACCAAGGTCAGTTTCAGGGACCAAAACTAAAAATTTACCAACCCAATTGGTGTGAGGCCTATTGGGAATGAAACTAGACACAAAATGGCACATTTTTCATTCAGGAATCATGCCCAGAAAGTGACCATAGCATAGTGAACAAATTGGCCAAATCCGATTTAGGCAAACTGACCTTTACAAAAATGACCAAATAAATAGTGTTTGTTTATTTGGCCATAACTTGGGCTAGATAGGTCCAAATGAGCTGAAATTGTACCAGTAGAAAGCTGAGATATAGTCCTATAACTTTCATGAAAAACATAAGTCCAAATTATGCCCTTAACCAAGTCATTGAGCCACCCAAAATTAGTGACCTAAAACTGCCAGAACCAAGTTTGGTGCCCAGAAAATCTAGGTTAGACCAATCCGGCCAGCCATGTTCAAATGGCTATAACTTGACCTAAAAAACTCCAAATGGAGTGATTCAAAAAGGGGAATAAATTTAAGACAATAAGAAACAACTTCTATGAAGAAAACTTAGCCAAATTCTAACAGTAACATGACCAATGGAACAGTCAAAACAGGACCCCAAACTGAAAATTTGCAATTTTGCCTAAAAGACTTAAAATTTGAGAAAAGAACCAAAACCAAAAAATTAGGTAACCAAAATGTGTTATGTGAGTGAAATTAGATTCCCATACTTATTAAGCATTAGAAAGTCAACAAATTGACTTGAATAGTGCCATGAATAGTAACTCCGAAATACAAATTTTAAAGAACGTCAAGTTTAGCATATTAAAGCTAGGTATAAGTAGAGTTGAAGTTATTTTTGGAGTTACGATAAATTGTGATACTAAAACACTATTAAACTGTGTGTTTCAGTGGAAAAGAATACCAGGAAAGAACCCGAGACATCGAGCCAAGGCCAAGAGGCGACTCGTATAAGGTTTGTGCATAACCAACTATTTTATTACTTTTCACTTCTAAATTGATTTGAACAAGTTTATTTTATGATTTATAATTTTGTTATGTTGAGGATTTTAATTTGTTGAATAAAATTGTATAAATTAAATGTAAATTTTCTTATGCATTTAAGGATTTATTGCATGGTTTTGAGGATTGTAAATTTTAAGTTTGATGTAATGCCAACCTTGAGCATGAATTTATGATGATTCAATATGTTAATGGTTTGTAAACACTTTGTAAATAGAAATTGTTTTGAATATGATTTGAAACCACAGTTGACATGGCAATATATGTTGTGAATATTCATTAGCTTGTCCAAAGAGATATCTCCTCCACTAGATGGGGTGAGTTCCTTCCTCTCTGGCTTGCCAGTTGGGGAAGAGTTTGAATGAGTACTCATATATACTAGCTAGTCTTTGTTCCTCCCCTTTAGCCTCGGTTATTGGGAGAGTTTGAAATGTCGTGGTGTATAACACGACATCTATTTGAATTTTGGGTCATGGGTTCAACTGTGTGAATTGTTGGCAACGCCCTTTAAATTATGCATAGTTTGATAAATTGTGGTTGAAATAAATAATTTGTCAGTGATTCAAAATATTTTTGTATTGTTTCGAGATTTAAAACAAATGTAGATAAATAATTACTATTTAATCAAAATGTTATTCAAATGAATAATTTGCATGAATGAAAATATTGATTTCTGAATGTTATGAATTTTGAAGAATTTAGAAATTTTAAATTTTATTTGTTAGGAATTGTCAAGCATAACTTATATTAAGTTTTAAATTATTAGTTTGTGCACCGCTGAGTTCACCACTCAGCGATAGATTTGTATGCTGTCATAGGTGAAAGGAATAATAAAGCAGCTGAGCAAGATTTCTGAAAAGACATAGTGAGACTATCTTCGGGTATATCATAGGTATACCCTTGCACTTTAGATTTTGATGTAATTCTGTAATTATATGTATGAAATATCCTTTGAGCAGTTGTACCAACTCTTTTGTAATATATTTTTAGATTGTAATCAAATAAAAATTGTTGTAATATTATCTTGAGATTTTATGTACTTATAAAGTTTTGTACTACTAAATTTTAATACTCCCATGAATATAAATATTAATTTTGTTATCTTAATGAGATATTTCAATGTTTGATTTAATTTAAACTATTGTGCTGATTTGTGAAATGAGATTAAATAATGAAGTTGTGATTGATAAAAATATTGGGAGTGTCTTTATTTTCAGGTTTTGAAGAACTGTTTTCTTAAAATACTGACGGCACTCTGTCGAAATTTTTGTAAAAATTGCGGAGACTTTAAATATCTAAAAATTAGATTTTTGTTTGCACTTTAAATAAAGGTTTTTAATATCTGAAAAAAATTTTACCCACCAATTTAAAAATGAATGAAATTTTTTTTTAAAATCCCTTGTAGTATATTTAATGGGTTATTGGTAGGCAAAGTACGGTAATTTATTAGGTATACTACAGAAGCATGTTACATCTTACAAGGAGTAGGGTGTGACATGTTTTAGTGGTATCAGAGCTAGTTTTTAAAGTAAATTTTGAACTGTGAATTTGAAATATTTTACGATAAGTACAACTGCTCAAATGTTTGATACATATAGTACATTTACATCATAAATATGAACTAACGGGGAGAAATCTCCTTGTATTGGTTGTACAAAAAAAATCCTGTGAATAGATATGGACAAGGGGGATAAAACGGTAGAGCAGTCTGATATAGCTGACGTACAAGGAGAGGCCCCAGTTCCACAGAGCGTTGGAGGTCCAGCTGCACCAGTCCCTCCTATACAAATCACTACACAAATGGCCCAGCAGATGGCTATGTTCTTTCAGCAAATGGCTGATAATCTATCAGCCCAGGTTCAAGTACAAACCCAACCCCCTCAAGAGCAGTATGAAAAAGAGAAAAGTGGCAAACCTATTGGTCAAAGTTCGAGTAGTAATTTGGGAAAGAGAAAAGATTTTGAGGGACCCCGAGCTCCTAAGTATGACTGAGGCAGATCTTCAAGGCGAAAGCAATCAAGAATCATTCGTCAAAGAACCAGAAGTTCCTACCTTATCCGTATCTGTGATGTTTGTGGAAAAGTACACGAGGGTATTTGCTATAGGGTCACTGGATCCTGCTTCAATTGTGGTGGAATCAGACATTACGCCCGAGATTGTATTAGCACACATTGATTTATTCCACATACTACACCAGAGGAATCAGTCCAAGGTTCTGAATTTAGAGGCTCATTAATAGTTAGTAGGGGCAGAGGTAGAAGTAGAGACAACACTTCAGGTAATCCTAGCACAATGGACCAACCCGAGCAGAGGAATACACTAGAAAGAGGGAACGCCATGCATCGAGGGGAAAAAGCAGAGATTTCAGATGTAGTTGCCGGTACGTTCTTAACTTTTGGAAGGATTAATTATGTACTATTTGATTCCATCTCTACTTATTTATATGCTAATGCAAAATTATATGTTCTACTACTATTCCCTTGCATGGAGATAAATTTGGATGTGTTAGTGATTAGTCTTTTAGGAAAAAAATTACGATAATAAGCGTGATTGGAATTAATTTTGGAAAAGTTTCTAGCGAGATACATCTCCTAGATTACGATAAATTATAAAGTTAATTAGTAAGCCTAATTAGGTAAGGCAAGAGGACCTAAAAGTAAGTTGTAGTAATATATCTGCCCTAGATGAAAGCAAAGGTATTATTGTTGATAGATGTCAGTAGATACCATAATCAAAATAAGTTTAAGATATTAGTGGATTTGAAAGAAATAAGATATAGGGAAGTTTGATTTATTGTGATGTATCGTAGTAACTATGCAATATTTTTTATATTTGTGCTATAAGCTGCAGATTATAGTACTGACTTGGGATTTATTGTGTAGAGCTACGTACTACTCAATAGTACATAAGGATAAGAATATACAATAATAGAGTTTTATTACTATAACTGAGTTTGAAAATCCTAATTCGGGATTTAAAACTCTATAATTAGAATATCAAAATATTATGGTTGCAAGGTAGTGAGAGTTAAAGACTCCGTTACCCTAGCACAAATTATAGTACATCAGAAATTGTTATGGGACTAGAGATTTTAGCATGGTCAAAATTTAAAAATAACACCTATAGGGCTAAGTCTGTGACACCCCTTACCCGTCTACATTGTAGCCGAGCAAGATATGACACACAGTGTGCCGAAGCACCAAATCATATTTCAATTCAATTGAATTTATTTATAATTTTTTATTATCCTAAATTTTTTTGCAAATTTTATAGAAAATCCGGCAGAGTGCCGGCTGTAAATTGGAAAAAAAGTTCTTCTGAATCTGTTAAAAACACTTTCAATAAAATCATCATATCATTCTCAGTCAACCACCAATATATTCTTAGCAATTTCTCAATTGACTTCAATATCTCAAAATTTAATTCAGTTCATATTACAGTCAACTCAATGAGAAATGCTCACATTATTTATTACTGAACATAGTTCATAGATAATTACATCAAAAGCCAAATTACATGAATTTATAATATACATTACAGAAGTTTACAAAATACAAAATATCAAAATATCAAAAGTGGCCTAATGTCCTACCAAATGCACTGCAATGTGAGGTGACTCTGGTTTCCGGGCAAAGATCCGTAGGCTCACCCTTTATGAGACCTGCTGGACTCCCCAGCTATGTCTCCTGCACCTGCGCATGGCAAAAGGGATGCGCTAAGCAATTCTGCTTAGTGGTGAAAATATAAAATAAAATAACTAAAATAAAGTAAATATGCAGAATGTATATTTACATTTTTGGTAGACTAAATTTCTGATATTTATTGCAGTATTATTTGATTAAAATTTGGTAAAATTTATTATCATTGCCCGAATAACCCATACTAGATGACTGGATTGGATAAACGGGTAAACTGGCACTGGGTACTAAGTACCTCGGACCATCACACCATCGGTCACATTGTATCTCCTGGTGTGCAACAGAACAACTAATCAGCTATAATAATAATCAGGGATGAAACCCAAGTATAACATCACAATCAACATAGCCAAAGGCTATTTTATTACAAAATGGCACATGAGGCCATAAAACTCAGAATGGCATGCAGTACTGCTAACAGAACCTTATTGGCATGCTAACCTATCCAAACCAATCTTGCTAGGTATACTAGGGCATATTACATTTTTAAATTGTACAATTCTAGAAATTTAAGTTTAGGTGTTACTATTCATTTCATTAGTCAACTAAAATGTTGACATTTGCATAGGCAATAGGTACATTGGTTATAATACTCCCAATATACCACATTTTGCATTCTAAAATTTTTGGTATTGGTTGTCAATACCATTTCTAAGCTTAATGTTTATTGTTCAAAATTTTCAGTTTTTAAGCTTTGTGTTTACTGTTCCATTAGTCACTTTTGCAGTGGGCATTTGGCAAAATGATCAACATGAAAGTTGTTCCTTGTTTTGTCTAGTTACATTTCCTTTTTTGAATCACTCCATTTGGAGTTTTTTTAACTCAAGTTATGGCCTAAAAACCACAATTGGCCGGATTAAAATTTTTTCAGAATTTATGGACTGACCAAATCTATAGTAATTTGAGCAGTGACTGCAAGTCACTTTTTGAATATGTTGTGGTCATAATTTGGGTTAGGTTTCTTCATGAAAGTTGTAGGTCTATATCTCAGCATGCTTCTGGTAAAATTTCATGTCAGACCTTTCTACACTGAGTTATGACCAAATGACTGAACACTATTCATTTGGTCATTTTGCCCAGGCAGAATGTAGGTCACTCGGATTAGGGCAATCTTTAGGTCAACTTGGTTTGATTTCTGGGCATGGTTTCTCCACCAAAGTTGTGAAATTATGTGTCTATTTTCATGTTCAATTGGACTTGCACCAATTGAACCTCTACAACTCCAGTTATTGATGCCCAAACCTGCTGGACTCATGCCCAGTCCTGCAGGTCACCAAGGGCAGCCACACCAAACTCAATTCCCACTACACAACCCACTTCATTTTTTATTCAAACAAAACAAATGGTCTCTAATTGACCATTAAAACCTATTTTCATCATCACATGATCAAAGTCTCATTTTCATCCCAAACCTTAACTCAACTATCTCAACCATACATTATAACTTACATTTCATTACTGCACTTAAGAGATTTATATTAAGGGCAGCCATACTACCATTTTAGCTCCATAAAAATCATCACAATCTTACCCCAACCAAGGCTGCTGAAAATATGGGATGGGCATACTCATGGTATTTAATAAATTTCTTTGTAATTTGCACTCAATCATAGTCCTTTAACATGAATTTAAAAAGAAAATCAAGGTTAGGTCACAAACCTCTAATGGAGTCACCTTTCAAGCTTGTAAGAACTCTTCCACTTTACTTCTTTTTGTTCCCAAAAGCTTCACTAAGATAAAAGAGTAAGGTTTTGGGTTGGGCACTTAGGGTTTAGTTGAAAGAAACTAAGGGAATGAAGCTTGAAAATCATGAAAATGGAGGAGAGAGGTGAGGAATGGATTTCGGCCAAATGAAGGAGAAGGTGGCTACTAGCTTTTTCTAGAGTTTTGATTTCTTTTCTTTCCTTTTAATGTGTTATGAGTGGTTTTATTACATTTGATTGGCCCATATATTTTAAATGACCTCATGCTTACCTCATTCAATCAATATTATCTCTTTTCTCTTTTTTTTTCTTTACTACTCACTTTTAATTTCATTTTTAGCAATGTTTATTCGTACTTGATATCATAAAATTTATGTACTTAATTGGACAAGTTGGTCAAAAATCATCCCTAAAGATAAAATGGCCAAAATGCTCTCCGTTTGGCTTAATGAGCCAAAATTGTGTGTACCAATAGAAAAAAATTTTAAAACATTTTCTTGGCATTCTAATGCCATAAGAACCTCAATGACCCTTCTTTGGAGTCTCAAAAATTATTTTATAAATTTTTCCCTGGGTCTAAGGTTATTAACGGCCTTCACCGTTACTTCCCCTTCGAGTTACTCATCACTGGGGTTTCGACTCGTTTAACCTTAGTGTATTTCATTTCTAAAAATTTTCCTTGCTTGTTATGAGCATTATTTAATTTCTTTATAACTTCTCACTCTAGTCTATTTATAATTTCAACATTCTAGCTGCCCGAACCGACATTGGTCACCGGAACAATAGACTGTACAGACTAGCTAAAGTGAGGATGTTACAACTCTTCCCCTCTAATAAAAATTTCGTCCTCAAAATTTACTTGATGCAAACAGTTGAGAGAACTGTTGCCTCATTGTCTCTTCACTTTCCCAAGTTGCCTCTTCAGTGTTGTGGTGCCTCCAAAGCACTTTCACTAGTGGAATTTGTTTATTTCTCAGTTCCTTCACTTCCCGAGCTAGGATCTGTATAGGTTCTTCTGTAAATGTCAAGTCCAGTTGGATTTCAATCCCTTCCATGGAAATGACATGTGAAGGGTTTGAGTGATATCTTCTCAGCATAGAAACATGGAATACATTATGGATTTTATCCAGTTTTGGTGGTAAAGCTAGCCGATAGGCCACTGGTCCTACACGTTCAATGGCTTCATATGGGCCAATGAACCTAGGGCTTAACTTACCCTTTCTTCCAAATCTCAGTACTTTCTTCCACGGTGAGACTTTGAGAAACACTTTATCGTCAATTGCATACTCTATCTCTTTTCTCTTCAAGTCGGCATAAGATTTCTGTCTATCTGAGGCAACCTTCAAGTTAGCTTTGATTATCTTCACTTTCTCCTCAGTCTGTTTCACTAGGTCTGGTCCTACCAGCTTATCTTCGCCCAATTCAGTCCAACACACTGGGGTTCTACATTTCCTCCCATACAGTGCTTTATACAGAGCCATTTGAATGCTAGCTTGGTAGCTATTATTATATGCAAATTTTGTCAGTGGGAGATATCTATCCTAACTCCCCTCAAACTCAATGACACAACTCCTTAGCATATCCTCCAGGATCTATCACATAATTCACATTGTTACTATCATTTCAATTTATTAACTATGAAAATTCAATTAGTTCTTAGGTTTACCTGGATTACTTGTTCTGACTGTCCATCCGTCTGAGGATGAAAAGTCGCGCTAAAACGGAGTTGTGTGCCCAAGGCTTCTTGCAACTTTTTCCAGAATCTCGATGTAAACCTTGGGTCTCGATCAGATATGATGGAAAGTGGGATTCCATGCAGTCTAACTATCTCACTGATATACAATTCTGATATCTTCTCCAGTGAGTAGTCAGTCCTAACAGGCAGAAAATTTACTAACTTTGTCAATCTATCCACTATCACCCACACTGTATCATGCTTCTTTTGGGTGAGAGGTAGACCACTAACAAAATCCATAGTGATCCGGTCCCATTTCCATTCAGGTATGCTTATAGGCTGCAGCAATCCTGATGGAACTTGATGTTCTGCTTTAACTTGCTGACATGTCAAACACTTAGTCACATAGTCAGCTATATCCCTCTTCATACCAGGCCACCAATAATGAGGCTTCAAATCATTATACATTTTTGTGCTTCCCGAGTGCATAGCATAAACACTAGTGTGTGCTTCTTTAAGAATACTAGTCTTCAGTTTCCCATCATCTGGTACACAAACTCTTCCTTTGTAGTACAAACACCCATCTACTTTCACCTCATATTCAGTTTCCTTTCCCTCTGGAATTTTACCCATAATGGCTATTAATTTTTCATCTGCCCTTTGCCCATCTTGTATCTATTGTAGCAGGTTTGGCCTCACTTGTAACTCAGCCAAAATAGCTCCATCATGAGCTAAGGACAGACAGGCATTTAGTGATCTTAAAGCTGTGATGGACTTCTTGCTTAAAGCATCAGCAACTACATTTGCCTTTCCAGGATGATAATCTATCACACAATCATAGTCTTTTAGGAACTCAATCCATCACCTCTGTCTAAGATTGAGCTCTTTCTGGGTTGGCAAATATTTTAGACTCTTGTGGTCTGTATAAATGTAGCATTTTTCACCATATAAATAATGCCTCCATATCTTCAGTGCGAAGATAATTACTGCTAACTCCAGTTCATGAGTAGGGTAGTTCTGTTCATGTGGCCTTAACTGCTTGGAAGAATAGGTGACCACTTTCCCATCTTACATCAATACATACCCTAGCCCATTATGTTAGGCATCACTGTAGACCACAAAGTCCTTTCCCAACACTGGCTGTGTTAACACTGGTGCTTCTGCCAACATAGCCTTCAGCCTCTCAAAACTGGCTTGGCACTTGTCGTTCTAGCCAAATTTCATATTCTTGTACAACAACTTGGTCATTGGAGCAGCTATAAGAGAGAACCCCTTCACAAATCTTCTGTAATACCCAGTTAGCCCCAAGAAACTTCTGACCTCAGTTGTATTTCTAGGAGGCTTCCATTCTATCACTGCTTCTATCTTTTTGGGATCCACTCTAATCCCCTCTGCTGATACTATATGTCCAAGGAAAGAGATTTCACTCATTTAGAAGTTACACTTGGACAGCTTAGCATACAGCTTCTTTTCTTGCAGGGTTTGCAGAACAATCCTCAAATGTTTATCATGTTCTTCCCTGGCCTTGGAATACACCAGAATATCATCAATAAAGACCACTACAAATCGATCTAAGTATGGATGGAAGATACAGTTCATAAGGTCTATAAATGCTGCTGGTGCATTTGTTAACCTAAACGGCATCACTAAAAATTCATAATGCCCATACCGGGTTTTGAATGCAGTTTTTGACACATCTGCATCCTTTACCCTCAACTGATGATACCCTGATCTAAGATCAATTTTTGAAAATATACCGGCTCCCTTCAACTGATCAAACAAAATATTAATTCTGAGCAATGGATATTTATTCTTCACAGTTACCTTGTTCAACTACCGGTAATCAATACACAATCTCAAAGTTCCATTCTTCTTCTTCATAAATAGCACTAGAGCTCCCCATGGTGACACACTGAGGTGTATAAACCCCTTATCAAGCAACTCTTGTAATTGAATTTTCAACTCTCTCAATTCAGTGGGTTCCATCCTATAAGGAGCAATAGAAATTGGTGTTGTACCTGAAGGAACGGAAGCGTGAAAAACACAAGTTTATACCATTGAATTCAAAAATTTTTACCTAGGGTCACATGTATCATGCAAGATTTATTTTTATCTATTTGATTTCAATGATAAACAACATATTAAAACTCTTTTAATATGTTTTTGGATCTGTATTTGCCATTTAAGATTTTAAAAATTAATCAGATTAATTTTAGAACCCTAGATTAAATCAAGAACGATTACACTAACCTCTTGATGCACTGCAGTGTGTCTGCGCCTTTGAGATTCATCTTCAGGACACCAGATGTTGTCCCTCTAGCTTGTCCACACCAAGAACACCTATGGAAGCCCTTGAAGAGCTTCTAAAGCTTTTTCTATTAATTAGAAAATCAAGTTCTGCCTTTTAAGAGATTAAAGATGTAAACAGGACACCAGAAACAATTCCTAGTGTTCTTAATTCAAGAGATTGATGGCTAATCTCTTTGAATTGATAAGAGATGAAGAAGAAGAGATAAAAACCCTCAAAGTGGCGTGACAAAGGAGTGTGGCTGCTGGTTGTATTTTATTTTCTCATAACAACACTTAAATAGCTAGGTTAACACATTAAACCCTTGCCACATGTCACCCTTTGATTAGCTCTAGGTTTAAGTGACCCAATCACTTTGTGCCAAGTGTCAAACCTATATTTAATCTTGATTTTAATCATCTTACATGATTAAAAAAAATATTTGGCAAGCTTATGTGTTATGCCATGTGTCACCATCTCATGGTGCCACGTGTCACACTGCAAAATGACCAAAATGCCCCTGTGTCTTAATTTTGAGTTCTCAACCCAAAATAATTATTTTTCTTCTTCTAATTAATTTATATCAAATATAAATTAATTAATTAATCTCTATTAATTAATTTCTCATTAATTAAATTCATATTTAAACACTTTAAATATAAATTTAACTTATATTATACATCCAATAATCTAGATTTGGTTTCAAGTCATGCTAGGGACTTTGCAATCTAATTGCAAACCAAACCTATTTAATTAATCAATAAAACTCTTTAATTAATTAATTAAATCATATTTAATTAGGTGATAACTTGTGTATGTGTGTGACTTACTAGGCTCATCACTAATTGGCAATGAGACATGATATCAACTCTTAATATCATCAGAACTCTTTCTTACCATAAATGATTTCTCTAAATCATTTTATGAACCTCATAGACCATGGTTAACACCTAGCATAGCATGCCATGGCCACCCAATTAGTAATAAGGTTTACCTTAAATGAACCTATAATCATATGTTACCATGCACTAGAATCTCTCTGTTACAAAATCCCAACTCAAGCTGGAGTCATGGTTTATGTCAAACTCCATTTGCTATGAATATTATGTTCTCTTTTAATTCCAGTTCTTGATTAAAAGATTTTCTCATCGAAACTCTTTTACGAATAAATCTATCTGTCTGGCCAGAACTTGACACATCAAGAACAATTAAATGAAAATAGGATTTTATCTCTATTTACTTAGAGTAACTGATTCCATCTTGATCAACACCTACCTCCATATATAACTAGTAGGAGCCAACACAGGCCCATATACCCATACACAGTACAAGTATGAAAGCAGTATCAAACTCAAACTACCTATATACAAGATAACTGTGCTATCTCAGGTCTAAAGATTATATGCACTGATATGATTTATGACAAAACATTGACAAGAGTAAACTCCATGTGCTTGTCATAAGTGTCACTAGTTCGGCCTACTTATCATTTATAAGTGCCTATCACGTTTGTTATATGGCATGAGTCTCACCATTCCATCTTATTTATATCTCACATAAATAACTTGGGAACAAACACGAATACAATCTTTCTGGATAAGTCATGTCCTTATTATGAAGTATCCTCGATTGTGAACCTATTTATGATACTTCGTGCTAGAAATATTGTCACTCATATTCTTAACAACTTAAGAATAATATTTCTAACAAAATATCAATGGACCTTTTCTATTACACATAAATATATTATGTAAACGGAAAAGTGAAAATGCCTTTTTTAATTAATAAAAATATGTACAAGATACATACTAGATGATATGCTCTAGGGCATACTACTAACAGTACCTAGCATTACCTCAATAGCAAACTCGACTTCTCTTTCTGGTGGTAAACCAGGCAATTCTTCAAGAAACACATCTGGGAAGTCTCTCACTGTGGGTATATCACACAGATTTGGCTTAGCCTGCCTAGTATCAACCATGTGTGCTAGGTAAGCTTCATAGCCTTTTCTCATCAATCTTCTCGTAACTGTGGCTGAGATAACATTGGACAGGAAATTTGTTCTTTCACCCACAACAGTAATCTCATTAGCCTCAGAAGTTTTCAAAGAAATCCTCTTCAATTTGCAATCAAATATTGCCTGATGACGTGACAACCAGTCCATTCCTAAAATCAAGTCAAACTCGTGGAAGGGCAATTCAATTAGGTCTGCCGAGAATTCATACCCCTGAATCCTTAACGGGCAACCTTTATACACTTTATTCACTACCACACTGTGGCCTAGTTGATTTGTGACTAGAATGTCTTGATCACTCTCCTCTATTGGAACTCCCCTCTCTACGGGTAGTTTGATGCATATGTAGGAATGAGTGGATCCTGGATCCACCAATGCATGCACAAAAGTGTTGTAGAGGGAGAACGTACCCCTGATGACATCTGAGGCATCTTGCTCCTCCTGAGCTCTGATGGCATAGGCTCTGGCAGGTACTCTAGTCTCTTGCCTCTCAGTTGACTTGGATGCAAGCCTCAGTGATGGACCAGCTGCCTCAGTTTTACCAGGTTTCCTACCCCTTTGTGGTACAGGAGTAGGTCTATCAGTTTGTGTTGGAGCAACTGTAGTAGCCCTCTTCAGACAATTCTAGATCTGATGTTCTGTAGATCCACACCGTAAGCATGCACTAGTCACTCGCCAACAGTCCCCCTTATGCCACTTCTGGTAGTATGGACAGGCAGAAGATGCTAGGGCTGGTCCCCTGAACACCGTCTCTGGAGAGCTGCCCACTAATGGTGTGGTCTGGCCTCTCCTAAGTGTGAACTATGGTCTGGGCCCCTAGGACTGACCCTGACCTTGTGGTTGTCCTGAAACTTGAGTAGGAGGACCCTTACTCTTCTTACTGGAAGCAGAAAATGAACTGGATTGACCTAGACCCCTCTTCTGCTATCTTTCCCTTCTAGTTTGCTCATTTATTTGGACCCTTTCTACTTTTGATGCAGCATCTACTAATTTAGCAAAATCTGTGATCTCCAATGTTATTATCATGACTTTGATATTGTCATTGAGCCCTTCTTTGAACCTTTTGCACCACTCTGCCTCTATAGGGACTATCTCCCTCCCATACCGGCTCAGTCTGACAAACTCACGCTCATACTCTACCACTGATAATTGTCTCTGTCTTATATTGATAAATTCTCTTATTTGCTCTTTTAAATACATTTTGCTAACATATTTCTTCCTGAACTTTGTGAGGAAGAATTCCCAGGTGATTCATTCCGGTTGCACCTCACTAGTTACTGTGTCCCACCACTGATATGCATCATCTTGAAGTAGGAACACAGCACCCTCTAGGTTCTGCTCGGGTGTGCAATTAAGCTATTTCAACACTCTAATTGTTCTATCCAACCAGTTTTCTGTTGTCATGGGATTATCCTCCTTCTTCCCAAAGAAATCCATAGCCCCATGTCTTCGCAATTTCTCCATATGGGACTTCTGTGGTGCTGGTGGAGGTTGTGGCTGTGGTTGTGGTGGTGAAATTGTCCCCATCAATTGTCGGTAAAACTTGGTCATTTGTTGAAATAGTGCAAACTGAGGTTGAGCAGGTGCCTCAGCTACTGGTGTAGCAGATTCAGCCCTTGGTTGAGCACGACTCTCCACCTCTTCATCAACTGCTCTTTGAGAAGCAGGATCCATATCCTAATCAAAATAAGAAAACAAACAGATCTACATTAGTGTCACCTCAACACTTATAAATGCAATGCAATGGTATGCACTCTATCTAGGCCCAGAAATGCCTAAACCGATACTCTGATAGCACTAAATGTGACACTCTTTACCCGTCTATAGTATAGTCGAGCAAGATATGCCACACAGTGTGGGAAAGCAATAAATCATATTTCAATTCAATTTAATTTATTTACAATTTTTATTAATCTAAATTTTTTCGCAAATTTTATAGAAAATCCGGTAGAGTGCCGGCTGTAAATTGGAAAAATAGTTCTTCTAAATATGTTAAAAATACTTCCAATAAAATCATCACATCATTCTCAGTCAACTACTAATATATTCTCAGCAATTTCTCAATTGACTTCAGTATCTCAAAATTTAATTCAATTCATATTACAGTCAACTCAATGAGAAATGCTCACATTATTTATTACTGAACATAGTTCATAGATAATTACATCAAAAGCCAAATTACATGAATTTATAATATACATTATAGAAGTTTATAAAATACAAAATATCAAAAGTGGCCTAATGTCCTACCAAATGCACTGCAATGTGAGGTGAGTCTGGACTCTGAGCATAGATCTGTACGCTCACCCTTTATGAGGCCTGCTGGACTCCCCAACTATGTCTCCCGTACCTGTGTGTGGCAAAAGTGACGCACTAAGCAATTCTGCTTAGTGGTGACAATATAAAATAAAATAACTAAAATAAAGTAAATATGTAGAATGTATGTTTACATTTTTGGTAAACTAAATTTCTGATATTTATTACAGTATTATTCGATTAAAATTTGGTAAAATTTATTATCATTGCCCGAGTAACCCATACTAGACGACTAGACTGGATAAACGGGTAAACTGGCACTAAGTACTAAGTACCTCAGACTATTACACCATCGATCACATTGTGTCTCCTGGTGTGCAACAGAACAGCAAATAAGCTGTAATAATTATTAGGAATGAAACCCAAGTATAATATCTCAATCAACATAGCCAAAGGCTATTTTATTACAAAATGGCACATTAGGCCATAAAACTAAGAATGGCATGAAGCCATATGCAGTACTGCTAACAGAACCCTATTGGCATGCCAACCTATCCAAACCAATCTTGCTAGGTATACTAGGGCATATTACATTTTTAAATTGTACAATTCTAGAAATTTAAGTTTAGGTGTTACTATTCATTTCATTAGTTAACTAAAATGTTGACTTTTGCATAGGTAATAGGTACATTGGTTCTAATACTCCCAATATACCACATTTTGCATTCTAAAATTGTTGGTATTGGTTGCCAATACCATTTCTAAGCTTAATGTTTATTGTTCAAAATTTTTAGTTTCCAAGCTTTGTGTTTACTGTTCCATTAGTCATTTTTACAGTGGCAATTTGGCAAAATGATCAACATGAAAGTTGTTCCTTATTTTGTCTAGTTACATTTTCTTTTTTGAATCACTCCATTTGGAGTTTTGTAGCTCAAGTTACAGCTCAAAAACCACAACTGGCCGGATTAAAATTTTTCCAGAATTTCTGGA
This sequence comes from Hevea brasiliensis, assembly GCF_030052815.1. Lineage (NCBI taxonomy): Eukaryota > Viridiplantae > Streptophyta > Magnoliopsida > Malpighiales > Euphorbiaceae > Hevea > Hevea brasiliensis. Next base: position 52,770,371 of record NC_079497.1, on the reverse strand, counting down.
CTGACCAAATCTACAGTAATTTGAGCAGTGAATGCAAGTCACTTTTTGAATATATTGTGGTTATAATTTGGGTTAGGTTTCTTCATGAAAGTTGTAGGTCCATATCTCAGCTTGTTGTTAATAAACTTTTAGGTCAATTGGACCTTTCTACACTGAGTTATGACCAAATGACTGAACACTGTTCATTTGGTCATTTTGCCCAGGTAGAACGCAGGTCACTGGGATTAGGGTAATCTTTAGGTCAACTTGGTTTGATTTTCTGGGCATGGTTTCTTCAGCAAAGTTGTGCCATTATGTGTCTAGTTTCATGTCCAATTCACCTTGCACCAATTGAACCTCTACAACTCCAGTTATTGCTGCCCAAACCTGCTGGACTCATGCCTAGTCTTGCAGGTCACCAAGGGCAGCCACACCAAACTCAATTCCCACTACACAACCCACTTCATTTTTTATTCAAACAAAACCAAATGTTCACTAATTAACCATTAAAACCTATTTTCATCATCACATGATCAAAGTCTCATTTTCATCCCAAACCCTAACTCAACTATCTCAACCATGCATTATAACTTACATTTCATTACTCCACTTAAGAGATTCATATAAGGGCAGCCATACTACCATTTTAGCTCCATAAAAATCATTACAATCTTACCTCAACCAAGGCTGTTGAAAATATGGGATGGGCATACACATGGTATTTAATAAATTTCTTTGTAATTTGCACTTAATCATAGTCCTTTAACATGAATTTAAAAAGAAAATCAAGGTTAGGTCACAAACCTCTAATGGAGTCACCTTTTAAGCTTGTAAGAACTCTTTCACTTTACTTCTTTTTGTTCCCAAAAGCTTCACTAAGATAAAAGAGTAAGGTTTTGTGTTGGGCACCTAGGGTTTAGTTGAAAGAAACTAAGGGAATGAAGCTTGAAAATCATGAAAATGGAGGGGAGAGGTGAGGAATGGATTTCGGCCAAATGAAGGAGAAGGTGTCTGCTAGCTTTTTCTAGAGTTTTGATTTCTTTTCTTTCCTTTTAATGTGTTATAAGTGGTTTTATTACATTTGATTGGCCCATAGATTTTAAATGACCTCATGCTTACCTCATTAAATCAATATTATCTCTTTTCTCTTTTTTTTTTCTTTACTACTAACTTTGAATTTCATTTTTAGCAATGTTTATTCATATTTGATATCATAAAATTTATGTGCTTAATTGGACAAGTTGGTCAAAAATCATCTCTGAAGACAAAATGACCAAAATGCCCTCCGTTTTGCTTAACGAGCTAATAATTTTGTGTATCGATAGAAAAATTTTTCTAAACATTTTCTTGGCATTCTAATGCCCTAAGAACCTCAATGACCCTTCTTTGGAGTCCCAAAAATTATTTTATAAATTTTTCTCCGAGTCTAGGGTTGTTAACAGCCTTCACCGTCACTTCCCCTTCGGCTTACTCATCACTGGGGTTTCAGCTCGTTTAACCTTAGTGTATTTCGTTTCTAAAAATTTTCCTTGATTGTTATGAGCATTATTTAATTTCTTTATAACTTCTCACTCTAGTCTATTTATAATTTCAACATTCTAGCTGCCTGGACCGACATTGGTCACCGGGACCATAGACTGTACGGACTAGCTAAAGTGAGGATGTTACAAAGTCATCCAGTCTCTGATATGGGGTCTATAGTTGTTTTGGTATTGCAATGGATCTTTTGATCAAAGTTTAGTAAGGAACAATATTCTATTTGTGTAGCAGTAAGACACAAAATATGATTTTGTTCCCCTGGAAGAGACAGGATGCTATGGATGACAATTATAACTTATAAAAAAAATTAAGAAATGATGTTCTACTGATAACAATAATTCGATAGGAACTAGTTAGCCAGGTATTCTTTAGGAAGAGCACAATTTTATTGTGCGGATCATAAGGATTGGATTAGAATTAAAGCGAAACTTTTGAATAGCTTGGGAAAAAGGAGAGTCCGATAGACTTCCTTCTTAAGATTGAAGAATTTTTTATGGTTAAAAAAAAAAAAGGAGTAATGATCGCAAACTAGCAGAAAATAAGCTATAGAATATCAGTAGATAAAAGAAAATATAGAAGTAAAAATTAGAATAGTTGGTGCAAATGTAATAAAGAAACGTTATGAATATTAGTTAAAGTATGGACTAGAATGGTCAAAGGACCAAATCAAAGTAATATTTAAGTATAGTGGATTTATTGGGGATGATAAGAGGTGCTAAATTACGACTCGACAGTCAAGTTAAGGAAGAAGATAAGATTGAAGAATAAAATAACTAAAGTTAAGTTGTGAAATGAAAAAAGAAACAAATAGAATAGTAAGAAATGAGAAAAACACTAGATGAGGAATTGCCACAAAGGCAAACAACTTACTTAAGACGCGTAACGATATCCCGAACTATTTTATCAAGAAAGAAATAAGTCAAACATAAGCAAACAAGATAGTGTAAATTGGCACATAGGCCTTGGTCATAAATGGAGATGGTAAGATAATGGTTATGGACCTATGGCCGATAAAGAGATAAGCAATTCATATATGACTAACAAGGTCATTTAAAAAAAAAGAAAGAAAGAAGACTACAAAGGAAAATAATTACTAAAACAACAGCAAGAAAAGACTAAAATATTCTAAACTAAACTGAAGGTTGTATCAAATGATCAAGAGATTTGATAAGAAAGAAGTAAAACTAAGTTTTCACCCATAGGATCATACGAGGTCCTAGGGAAAAGTGGATCCACTAGTACATAGATTTGCTTACCTCTAAAATTGAAATGAATTTGAATATTACTTATGACAGAAGCTCATAAGAAACTTAGCACATGAGGTAAGAATCGATGAGTAAATAGTATTGGTTAAAGTGCTACGAACCATTATTTTGATTATGAAACTACGTAGAAATATGAGAAAAACATGAGAAAACAACATGTATGACTATTTGAGGATAGATAGTGGACACAATTTCGAGGACGAAATTATTTTAAGGGGGGGGAGAATCATAACACTCCTATTTGCATAGCCTGGTATATTTTACTGTTCCGGTGACGGGTATCGGTCCGAATAATTAAGGGGATTAAAACCACATCTAAAGCAACTAGATAAGCCCTGAACACAAATAATTAGTAATTGTCAATTAGTTAAGTATAAATAAGAAAAATAGAACATAAGAAGTTAAATGAGCTGAGAGTCACAGTGATGGGTGACCTTCTCGGGAAGGACTGCGAGGTCGATTTAAACTCAAATTTTGAACTGTAAAATGTGATGCTGCGGTCCTTAGGACTATTGCGAACATAGTGAAAAAGAGAAAATCACGAAAAAGAATTTTTAAGCAGGTTAAATAATTAGGTCAGGGATCGGAAAGAAATATCAAATAACTTGTATCAGATCGGCAAGGGGCAAATTGGTCAATTCACCCCTAGAGCTAACTCCTGACCTAACTGTCCAATAAAATTGGAGAAAAGAAAATTTCAGAATCGAGAATAAATTAAAAAACTAATAGAAAAATAAACGCAAAAGAAAAAAAAAAAGAAAAGAAAAAGTTTATGACATCACCTTCCATGACATCATGGATGACCTCATAAATAATTATTAATTAATGAATTAATTTGACCAAGTCAATTTATGATAAATACACATAAAATAACAAAATAAAAGAAAAATTATTTTGGTCTTCTTTTTCCTAGGTTGCCGCCCCACTTCTCTCTCGCAAAGCTCCCTCACTTCATCCTCCATTAAAGCTCATTTTGAGCTTGAAGAAACCCTAAATCCCACTATAGAAACCTTACTTCCATCATTAAATCTTGTAGTTAAACCTTGATAAGGAGTTTGACAACAAAAAGAAGAAGAAAGGAAGAAGTTTGGAGAGGTGAAAAATTCTGCTCACTTAAGGTTAGTATTTTAGCTTTCAATTTTTTATTTAAATGCATGTTTAGCTACTTAAATTAACTTAGAAATTAAAGAAAAGAAACAAAAGCAATAGTTGAGGGACCAAATATGAATTTCAGCCAGCTAGGGTTTAGGTTTGAAATGAATGAATTTGGTAGATTTGAATGATTATTTGAGGTGAATGAGGTATATAGACATTAGAGGTACACTTTGATTGTTTTGAATTATGCAAATGTGTAACTAGGGTTGAGTATATGAACATTTGAGAAAATGGTTGAGAATTGGTCAAATGATGTGTTTGACCTTTCTTGAGTTGAGGAATGGTCATGTATGACCAATTGTGGTGTGTAGGAAGTGTTAGAATTAGTTTTAAATTCGGATTGCTTATGGTCATTCTGCAGGCAGAATGACCAAGGTCCGTTTCAGGGACCAAAACTAAAAATTTGCCAACTCAATTGGTGTGAGGCCAATTGGCAATGAAACTAGACACAAAATGGCACATTTTTCATTTAGGAATCATGCCTAGAAAGTGACCATAGCATAGTGAACAAATTGGCCAAATCCGGATTAGGCAAATTGACCTGTACAAAAATGACCAAATAAATAGTATTTTTTCATTTGGCCATAACTCGGGCTAGACAGGTATAAATGATCTGAAATTTTACCAGTAGAAAGCTGAGATATAGTCCTACAACTTTCATGAAGAACACAAGTCCAAGTTATGCCCTTAACCAAGTCATTTAGCCACCCAAAATTAGTGACCTAAAACTGCCAGAACCAAGTTTGGTGCCCACAAAACCTGGGTTAGACCAATCCGGCCAGCCATGTTTAAATGGCTATAACTTGAACTACAAAACTCCAAATGGAGTGATTCAAAAAGAGAAATAAAGTTAAGACAATAAGGAACAACTTCTATGAAGAAAACTTAGCCATATTCTAACAGCAATATGACCAATGGAACAGTGCAAAATCGGACACCAAAACTGAAAATTTGCAATTTTTCCTAAAAGACTTAAAATTTGAAAAAAGAACCAAAACAAAAAAATTAGGTAACCAAAATGTGGTACGTGAGTGGAATTAGAATTCTCATACCTATTAAGCATTAGAAGTCAGCAAATTGACTTGAATAGTGTCATAAATAGTAACCCCAAAATACAAATTTTAAAGAACGTCAAGTTTAGTATATTAAAGCTAGGTGTAAGTAGAGTTGAATTTATTTTTGGAGTTATGATAAATTGTGATACTGAAACACTGTGAAACTGTGTGTTTGAGTGGAAAAGAATACCGAGAGAGAACCTGAGACATCGAGTCAAGGCCAAGAGGCGACTCATATAAGGTTTGTGCATAACTAACTATTTTATTACTTTTCACTTCTAAATTGATTTCTACAAGTTTATTTTATGATTTATAATTTTGTTGTGTTGAGGATTTTAATTTGTTGAATGAAATTGTATAAATTAAATGTAAATTTTCTTATGCATTTTAGGATTTATTGCATGGTTTTGAGGATTGTAAATTTTAAGTTTGATGTGTTGCCAATCTTGAGCATGAATTTATGATGATTCAATATGTTAATGGTTAGTAAACACTTTGTAAATAGAAATTGTTTTGAATATGATTTGAAACCACAGTTGACATGGCAATATATGTTGTGAATTCTCATTAGCTTGTCTAGTGAGATATCTCTTCCACTAGATGGGGTGAGTTCCTTCCTCTCTGGCTTGCAAGTTGGGGAAGAGTTTGAATGAGTACTCATATATACTAGCTAGTCTTTGTTCCTCCCTTTTAGCCTCGGTTATTGGGAGAGTTTGAAATGTCGTGGTGTACAATACGGCATCTATTTGAATTTTGGGTCATGGGTTCAACTGTGTGAATTGTTGGCAACGCCCTTTAAATTATGCATAGTTTGATAAATTGTGGTTAAAATAAATAATTTGTCAGTGATTCAAAATATTTTTGTAGTGCTCAAGATTTAAAAGAAATGTAGATAAATAATTACTATTTGATCAAAATATTATTCAAATGAATAATTTGCATGAATGAAAATATTGATTTTTGAATGTTATGAATTTTGAAGAATTTAGAAATTTTAAATTTTATTTGTTATGAATTGTCAAGCATAACTTGTATTAAGTTTTAAATTATTAGATTGTGCACCACTGAGTTCACCACTCAGTGATAACTTTGTATGCTATTGCAGGTGAAAGGAATAATAAAGTAGCTGAGCAAGATTTCTGAAAAGACATAGTGAGACTATCTTCGGGTATATCATAGGTATACTCTTGAACTTTAGATTTTGATGTAATTCTGTAATTATATGTATGAAATTTCCTTTGAGCAGTTGTACCAACTCTTTTATAATATATTTTTGGATTGTAATCAAATACAAATTATTATAATATTATCTTGAGATTTTATGTACTTATAAAGTTTTGTACTACTAAATTTTTAATACTCCCACAAATGTAAATATTAATTTTGTTATCTTAATGAGATATTTCAATGTTTGATTTAATTTAAACTGTGTATTGAGTTGCTTGTGTTGATTTGTGAAATGAGATTGAATAATGGAGTTGTGATTGAGAAAAATATTGGGAGTGTCTTTATTTTCAGATTTTGAAAAATTATTTTCTTAAAATACAGATGGCACTCTGCCGAAATTTTTATAAAAATTACGGAGATTTTAAATATGTAAAAATTAGATTTATGTTTGGACTTAAAATAAAGTTTTTTAATATTTGAAAAAAATTTTACCCACCAATTTAAAAATGAACGAAAATTATTTTAAAATCCCTTATAGTATATTTGTAACACCCCTAGGTTCGGTAGTGCGTCCTACTGTTCCGGTGACAGTGTCTGTCCAGACAGCTAGGATGCTTGGATTTATATTTAAATATTAGGTGGAGATATAAGGTAGTGAAATATAATAGAGGAAAATACAAGAAAAAAAATAAAGAAAAAATAAAAGAGAGAAAATGGAACTAAGCTAAACGAACAAAACCGTACCGATGGGTAACCGCACCAGGAAGTTGCGCGCGTGGGCTGTTGACTAACCTTGGACCGCGGGAAACCCTAGAAAATATTTTTGAGACTTAAATAAAAATCTATTGAAAAATAAATGGTATTAGAAATGTCAAAGAAAAATTAAATAATCAGTACAAAGAAAAACAAAAAATCGAGAAACCGATAAAAATTGGTGTTACCAAAAAAGCTGAATAGCAACACAAATATGGGCATTGTGATCAATTGACTCCCCGAGTTGCCTTTTGACCTAAATGTACATTAAAAAAATGATATTAAACTTTGAAAAGACCATGAATAATTAAAATGAGATACATTATGTAAATAGTAAAAGTGTGGTGGCCAAATTGCAAAAATTGGAAAGTTTAACATTAAAATAGATTTTTAATCAATTAGTGCTCCATTAACATCATTTAAGTGGACCTTAAATCAACCTTTAGACAGAAAATTCTGTCATCTTCAACCTTCGAAAGAGTGGCCAAAATGAACTCCATGGGAGACTCCATGGCCAAACTCACATCTACACCCATGCATCCATGATTCAAGCTTCCTTTCACCATAAATCCTTCATTAAACCTTGCATACTCAGCTTGGGGAAAACATTGGCAGCAAAAAGAAGAAGTTTGGGTGAGGTTTTGAAGAACTTCAAAAGTGGTAAGTGAGTGTTTTCAATTCTTGTTTCATTAAAAGTGTAACCAAGGTTGTGGGTAGTTGATTTATGGAAGAATTTTTTAAGTTTGATGTTTTAATAGAGATGTACATTTTGGCAGCCATGGAAATTCAGTATATGTAGCTTGTTTTTACTTGTTTATGGTTGTTTAAGATGTTGTTATTGATGGCAACATGGATATGTGTATAATGGTTTGGAATTGGGTATGTAAATGGGGTATGTTCATGTGGTTAAATGATGTAAATGGACTTTGGAAAATTCTGTATTATAGTGTGCATATTGAGAGTAGTTACAAGCTACCCAAAATGACCAAAATGTGATGTAAAGTGTGTTAATATTATGGCACCAAATCAGAATTGGCATGAAAGGTAAACTTGGTAACTATTGAATGTGTAATTGGTAAGTGTTGAATAATGTATAAAAGAGCAGTGTACACTTTAGCTTAGAACCTTAAGTGTGTGACTTCAATTAGTATGAGACTAATTGGAGGTAAAACTAGGCATAAAATGTGCCAACTTTCATGAAGGAAGCTTACCTAAATTCTGCTTAGAAGGTGACTTGAAAAATGACCAAATCCGGATTAGTGACTTAAAAGCCTGAAAATTGACCATTTGGGTAGTAGTTAGTTTTTTGACCATAACTCACTCAAAACAAGTCCAATTGACCTGAAATTCTTACCATGAATAGTTTAGACATAGATCTACAATTCTTATGAAGACACCAAAGCCCAGAAATGGCCAGAACCAAGCCAAATAGTTTGTACAAATTCAGGTACCAAAACTGGCCGAACCAAAAGTGACCTAAAAATGACCTAAGCCAACCATTTTAGTGCATTTTGTCCAGCATTGGTAAATTGACCATATCTTGGTCTACACAACTCAGAATGACCTAAAATTTTGCCCTGGGTGCAATAAGACATATACCTGCATGTTCATTGTAACACCCTCCCGGTAACCACTCAGTACATCCTACTGTTCCGGTGACCAGTGTCGGTCCGGACAGCTAGAATGTCCGAAAAAATATTTAAACTAAAGTCAGGAACCATAATTAACTCAAATATTAATAAGAAAAATTTAGTAAAAATTTTTGAAATAAAATACAACCAAGTTAAACGAGCCGGTGCCCTAGCGATGGGTAACTAGAGGGAAGTTGCGGTTCTTGCAACGAGGAGCCCTAGACCCGGGGGAAAAATTATAAAATAATTTTTAAGACTCCAGAGAAGGGTTATTGAGGTTCCTATGGCATTAGAATGCCAAGAAAATATTTAAAAAAATATTTCAATCGGTACAGACAATTTTGACCCGTTGAGCCGAACGGAGGGCATTTTGGTCATTTTGCCTTCAGAGGTGATTTTTGGCCGACTTGTCCAGCTAAGTAAATAATTAATATGATATAAAATATGAAGAAACATTACTAGAAATTAAATTGAAAATGAGTAGTGGAGGAAAGAAAAGAAAAATACAACATATGCAATTTATGACATCATTGTGATGTCATTTAAAATTACCAACCAATCACAATTAAGCAACTATTTGACTAACAAATAAAAGAGACTAAAAGAAGACCAAAATAACAAAAAAATGCAGCAGCCATCCCTCTTTCCCATTGCAGCCGAAACCTAGTCCCATAGCCACCCTCCATTAAAGCTTTTTCAAGCTATAGATTTCCATCATTTCCACCATATTTCCTTACCCTCTAAGTACAAAAATTAATTATTTCACCTTGAGAAGAAGATTGATAGTAAGAAGAAGAGAAGAAAGTGAAGAATTTGAGCTTTTGAAAAGCTCCTAAGTGAGGTTAGTGCTATACTTTCACTCTCACTCCTTTAATCCTTGTTAGAGCATCATTTTAAGATAAGAAATTGTAAGAATTTGAAGTAAATCATATATGTTAGGGTATCTTCAATTTTCGGCAGCCCTAAGGAAGGATGAGTTTGATTGTTTTAATGAACTTAGAGTGGCTAGAAATGATGTTTAAGGTATGAATATGCATGGGTGTTGAACTAGTATGCTAATTAAGGTTTATGAGTAATTTGAATTGGACATTAGGGTTTTGAGAAGTGAAAAATTGACTTGGCTTATGAAATTGTTAGAGAACATTTTAATGGTCAATTAGTGACCATTGTAGGTAAGTTGACGATAATATGCACTGAAAAATAGCTTGGCAAAGAGAATGACTATGCTACCTAGGGACAGTAGTAATGGTGACTGAGATTTCAGTCTAATTACACAGCCATAACTTTGGCTGTGTTGGTCCAATTGGTGTTTGGCCAATTGGACATGAAACTAGGCTTATAATGGCACATTTTTGCTGAAGAAACCATGCCCAAAAGACCAAAGCAAGAGGACCAAAAGTTGGCCCCAATCCGGACACCCTGCAACAGCACCTGCAGAAATGACCAAATGAACAGTAACTGTTCATTTGGCCATAACTCACTGTAGATTTGGTCAATTGACCTGAAATTTTTACAGCAAAAAGTTAAGACATAGACAAACAACTTTCATGAAGGAACCTACCCCAAATTATGACCAGAACCAATTCAAAAATGCAATCACAGTCACTGTTCATGTTACTGTAGATGTGGTAATTTCTGCAGAATGGGAATCCGGCCAGCTGTGGTCTTTGGGCCATATCTGGAGCTACAAAACTCCAAATGGAGTGATTCAAAAAAGGAAATTCAACTAGACAAAATAAGGAACAACTTTCATGTTTGTCATTTCTTCAAATTCTCACTGCAACAGTGCTTAATGGAACAGTAAACATATGCTTCAAAAACTGAAATTTTCTGCCCTCTTGGTTTTAAGTTAGAAATGGTAATGGTGACCAATTCCAACAAGTTTTAAAAGCAAAATGTGGTATGTTGGGAGTGCCAAAACCAATGTACCTAATTTCTACCTAAAAGTCAACATTTTAGTTGACCATAGAGGTGAATAGTAACACCGAAACTTGAAATTCAAATATTGAAGAATTTTAAAGTATCGAATGCCCTAGTATACCTAACAAGATTGGTTTGGATAGTTTGGCATGCCAATAGGGTTCAGTTAGCAGTACTGCACATGGCAATATGCCATTTCATGATTTCATGGCTTTTAGCCATTCTTACTTTGTATTGAGACTTGGCCTTGTGCCTGATGTTATTACAGCTTATTAGCTGTTCTGTTGCACACCGGGAGATGCATATGTGACCGATGGTGTGACGGCCCGAGGTACTAGGTACCCAGCGCCAGTTTACCCGTTATCCAGTCCAGTCGTCTAGTGTAGGTTACTTGGGCAACCAAATGAATGAAAGTGAACAAAGTTAATGAATTAATGTATATACCCATACTAAACAAATGAATCATACACATTCACTACATATTTGTTTTCTTGCTATTTTCTTTTATTTTATTATTGCACCACTAAGCATTATTGCTTAGCGCGTTGCTTTTGCCACGCGTAGGTACTAGAGATACAGATCGTGAGCCCAGTAGACCGCAGACTGGGTGAGTCTATCCTGCAGTTCTGCTCAGTGTCCGTGTCACCTCAACTTCTGCAGTGCATTGGTAGGACACTAGGTGTCATTTTGACATTTTGTAACTAAATTTTGATTTTCTCATATGAAATTAAACTTGTGTAATGTATATTGATGTTTATGTAAATTATGAAAATTGTATTTGTGAATGGAAAAGTAAATGTTTATTTGTGATTTATATGTGATCATCACATGTGATGGATGAATGAGAATTGAAATTGAAATGTTGACATCTTGATATTGAGTTTTGTGATGATATTGGAGTTGAGAATGAATGAATTTGTTTATTGGAAGTGTTTTTCACAGGTTCCGAAGAACTGTTTTCTCCATTTTTAGCCGGTACTCTGCCGGATTTTCTTTAAAAATTTTCGAAACCTCAAATAAATTATGATTTTAATAAATGACTTAAATGAGTTATATTTTACAAGTTATATTCAAAGTTATGATGAAAATTAATTAAGGTATATTAGAGTGTGCCGGTACACCGTGTGGCATTACTTACTCGGGTATACTGTACACGGGTACGGGGTGTCACATTCATAGTTTGGACCAAAACCCGAAAACCAAGGGAACTAGGTCGTCCGGCTAGATCAAAATAGTATACCGAAATCCGGTAAATTGCAATAAAATGCAATACACTTGAAAATAAAATTTGTAACATATACCAACACTAAAGGGCTCTAAAATGTGACATATTGGGAACATTAAAATTAATTCACCTAGAGTGCATTAAAGGTCAACATTATAGGTTGACTAATGAAATGAATTGAAGGGAATAGTATCAAGAAAATTTAGATATTGGATTTTATTGTTAGAAAATTTAACTGAGTACTGAAACACTTTAAATTGTGTGTTTCAGTTGAAAAGGATACTAGAAAGCATATGGAACATTGAGTCAAGGCCTAGGAGTGACTCAAATCAAGTTTGTGCACAACTAATTTTTAACTGATTTTGTTCTGAATATTTCATATGATTAATATCATATTTTTCTTATGTATTATGTTTAATAAGCATTGGATTTAATTCAATGATTATTGAATTGTTATAGTATGTATGAATTTAGCTTTGTGAAATGGTATTTCCACAATTATTAAGCATTGTTGTGAATTGAATAAATTATGTTTTGGAAAATTGTGATAGAACATGTTTGGAATTGTGATGGGCAATTTGCATGGAAAAATGCAAATTTATGATTTGAATTGTGACGAGCATAAAAATTATTGGATATTGGAATTGACTTTGAATCGAATTGTATTGTGATTTATGCTCACTAAAAGGATTGTGATATTGTTTTATATCTCACTATAGATGCTTAAATAGATTATTACCCGTCTTTCTCATTTGTTGAGAAGACAATGGAGTTAGTTGTGTTTTGATTACCATGGTATGTGCACAGGCTTAGATTCTCCTCTTATTAGAGGTTAGATCTAAGTTTTATGTTATGGCCCTTTCGGAAGATTCATTATTGTGATGTGTACTGTGCACGATGATTCAACCTCCCCGACCATAGGGAGTTAGAATCTAATTCGACTTTCCCGACTATAGGGAGTTAGAATTACCCCGAAGATGGCCCTTTCAGATTAGTCTTGCATAGTTAGTGAGATAAAGAATGGTTTTCGAGAAAAAGAATGATTTTTGAGATAAAGAATGGTTTTCGAGATAAAGAATGGTTTTCAAGATAAAGAATGGTTTTTGAATAGTAAAGAATTGTGATTTCAATTATGATTTATGTATAATTGATTTTGTTGGAATTAATCTTTATTTCCAATAAATTGTTGGAATTACCTTAAATGGTTAGTTATGATTTGATAAATTGAATTTCGTGATCAAAGTCATTTTATACAAATGATTTATATTATTGGCAATGAATATTTTGAGTTTTGGAATTTGATGAGTATCTAGATTTCCAAATTATTTGCTGTAATTTTTGTTAAGGTATATTGTACTATGTTTTAAATTATAGTTGTGCACCACTGAGTTTACCACTCAGCGATAGCTTTGTATGCTGTCGCAGGTGAAAAGAGCATAAAGCAATTGAGTAAGCTTCTTTGAAGAGACATTTAGATCAGCTTCAGGTATACCCATGTACACAGGTTTTGATGTATGTATGTAATAATATGTATGTAAATTATTTGAGCAGTTGTATAAAAACTCTTGTAAAATATTTTGGTATGTAATTAAATGCAAATTATTGTAATGTAAATTTGAGATTTCATTTACCTGTATAGTTTTGTAACATTAATTTTTGAGTCTTGTAATCAATGAAATGTTTCTTTTATGATGAGGTTGGTTTGAAAATGAATTGATTTGATTATTGAGATTTGAATTTTGAGTTGAAATGAAGTTATTGGGAGTGTTTTCCTTTTCAGGTTTGAAGAACTGTTTTTCAAACACAATCAGCACTTTGCCAAAATTTAAAAAAAAAAATTATAACACCAGATTTTAATTGATGATTTAAATTTCACGAAAATTGTTTTAAAATCTCTTGTAGTATCACTAATGGGTTATCGGTAGGTGAAGTACGATAATTCATTAGGTGTACTATGGGATCATGTTACATCTTATGGAGGAGTAGGGTGTGACAATATTTAATGGGTTATCGGTAAGTGAAGTACGGTCATTCATTAGATGTACTACGGGAGCATGTTACATCTTACGAGGAGTAGGGTGTGACATTCTTCCTTATATGTGAGGTCTAGATTCACTTCAATTTCTTCTACTGGTAGTACATGAGATGGGTCTGATCGATACCTCCTCAACATGGACACATGGAAGACATTATGTATCTTCTCTAACTCTGGAGGTAGTGCCAAACGATGTGCTGAAGGGCCCACTCTCTCCAGAACCTCATATGGCCCGAAAAAACAAGGACTCAGTTTTCTCTGTCTATCGAATCTCATAATTTTCTTCTAAGGGGAAACCTTGAGGAATACTTTCTCGCCTACTGCATACTCAATATCCCTTCTCTTTAAATCAATATAGGACTTCTAACGGTCTGATGCAGCTTTGAGTCGATCTCTGATCAACCTGATCTTTTCTTCAGTCTGCTGAATAATTTCTGGCCCAATCATCTTTCTTTCGCCTACCTCATCCCAACACAATGGGGTTCTACATTTTCTACCATACAAAGCTTCATATGGATGCATCCTAATGCTTAATTGGTAGCTATTCTTCTAAGCAAACTCAATTAAAGGCAAGTGTGTATCCCAACTACCTTCGAACTCAATCACACAAGCCCGTAGCATGTCCTCCAAGATCTAAATTACCCTCTCAGATTGGCTATCTGTCTGTGGGTGGAATGCCGTGCTGAAGTTCTATCTAGTTCCTAGGGTTCTTTGAAGACTACCCCAGAATCTAGAAGTGAACCTAGGATCTCTGTCCGATACGATGGATACTGGCACTCCATGCAGTCTTACTATCTCGTCAATGTACAACTTGGCCAATCTTTCTAAACTGTAGTCCATCCGGACAGGCAGAAAATGAGCAGACTTGGTTAGTCTATCAACTATAACCCATACTACATCATGACTCTTCTGTGTCTTCGGAAGTCCCATCACAAAGTCTATAGTTATTCTCTCCCATTTCCATTCCGGTACTGGTAGTGGATGTAACAAACCAACTAGTACTCGATGCTCTACTTTTACTTGCTGACAAGTTAGTCATTTAGGAACAAATTTTGCTACATTTCTCTTCATACCCATCCACTAGTAATGTTCTTTCAGCCCTCTATATATTATTGTGCCACCAGGGTGCATAGCAAAAAGAAACTCATGTGCTTTCTTCAAAATGATCTGCCTAAAATCAAAATCATTAGGAATGCACATTCTGGCTTGGTGTAGCAATAGGCCATCATCTCTCACTGAGAATTCAGGTTTCTTGCCCTGCCGGACTTCTTCTAATAGCTTCTAATCAATATGAGCAGTCATTCTGATCTGATCAATCAATAATGGTTGTACATTCCATGCAACTGCTATCTGCTCCTCATCATTAATCTCTAAGCTGGCATGCATTACTCTCAACTCATGTACTATAGATAAAGGAGAAACCCGTAGACTTGTTATAGTCTTGCGACTTAAGGCGTCAGCCACCACATTAGCTTTCCCTGGCTGATAGTCTATCAGACAATCATAGTCTTTTATCAACTCTAACCATCTCCTTTGTCTCAAATTCAACTCCTTCTGAGTGCCCAGATACTTCAAACTCTTATGATCTGTGTAGATGTAGCACTACTCCCCATACAAATAGTGTCTCCTGATCTTAAGAGCAAACACAATAACTGCAAGCTCCAAGTCATGTGTTGGATAATTACTTTCATGCGATTTCAGTTGGCGTGATGCATAAGCAATGACATCCTACTCTTGCATTAGTACATAGCCTAACCCATTGTGAGAAGCATCACTGTAAACAATATACTGCTTACCCGAGGTAGGTAAAGTAAGGACTGGAGCCTCAGTCAAACATCTCTTCAACTCATCAAAACTCTGTTGGCATTTATCCGTCCACTAAAATTTCACATCTTTTCAAAGTAGCTTAGTCAATGGAGATGCCAACATGAAGAACCCTTTCACAAATAGGCGGTAGTATCTAGCTAAACCCAGAAAACTGCAAATCTCTGTGATATTTCTGGGTGGTCTCCAATTAAGGACAACTTCTATCTTATTTGGATCTACCTTAATGCCCTCTGCCGATACTATGTGCACCAAGAAGTATATTTCCTTCAGCCAAAATTCACAATTCAATAATTTGGCATATAGCTGTTTCTCCCTCAAAGTATGCAGTACAATCCGTAGATGTCTATCATGCTCTTCTGCACTGCTCGAGTAGACCAATATATCATCTATGAATACCACAACAAACTGGTCGAGGTATGGTCTGAAGATTGTGTTCATCATATCCATAAAAGTAGCTGGAGCATTAGTTAACCCGAATGGCATGACCAAGAACTCATAATGGCCATAGCAGGTTTTAAAGGCAGTTTTACGAATACTTTGCTCTTGCACCTTCAGCTGATAATAACCTGATCTCAGGTCAATTTTGGAGAACACAGCTGCACCCCTCAACTGATCAAACAAGTCATCAATGCGGGGCAATGGGTATCTATTCTTTATTATCACCTTATTCAACTGCCAGTAGTTAATACATAAGCAGAGAGTGACATCTTTCTTCTTAACAAACAACACTGGTCCCGAAGGTGACACACTAGGGCAGATAAAGCCCTTGTCGAGCAGCTCTTGCAACTGCACTTTCAACTCTTTCAATTCTGCTAGTGCCATTCTATATAGTGTTATGGAAATTGGATCCACACCAGGCATGACATCAATCTCAAACTACACTTCTCTTTCTGGAGGTAATCCTGGCAATTCATCAGGAAATACATCCAGAAAGTCACATAATGTAGGGATGTCCCTTAGTGTTGGACTCCGTACTTGGGTGTCTATCACATGTGCCAAGTATGCTTCACACCCTTTTCTGATCATCCTTCTAGCTAGTGCAGCCGAAATGATGTTTGATGGCAGTAACTGCCTCTCCCCATGTATTACCACATTACCATACAGAAGGAGATCAAAAGTGACTATCTTCAGTTTACAGTCAATCATGGCGTGATGCCTGGCTAACCAATGCATGCCTAAGATAATATCATAATCTTTGAAGGGCATTTCAATCAAATCTGATAGAAAAACATGTCCTTGGATTACTAAAGGATAGTTTCTATAAATTCTGTTGATCCGGACTTCTTGTCCTAATGGACTAGTTACTAGCACTTCAAAACCCATTTTGACACACGAAACAGCAAGTGAACTGACTATGCTAGCACTAACATATGAGTGGATTGAACCCAGATCAAACAGCACAAATACATCTTGATCAGAGATAGAGAATGTACTGGCTACAACATCGGAAGTCTCAGCCTCTTCCCGCTGTCTCATAGTGTATACTCTAGCCAGAGCACTCCCTTGTGCTGACTGGCTAACAGTACCCTGACTGCCAAAAGCATTGCCTCTACCTCTGCCTCTTCCTCTACTAACCGATTGTAAACCTCTAGCAGTAGGACTTTGAATGGATCCTTCTGCAGTAGTAGGAGCTAGGCCAAATCTAGGAGCACTGGTGCAGTCCTTAGCAAGATGGCCCTTGCCTCCACAGTTAAAGCAAGCTCTTGTTGCCCAATAACATTCTCCCCCATGAATCTTGCCACATGTCTCACAGGGGTAGGGAGGATATGAACCCCTGGTCGACTACTGTCCAGATCTAGGGTGTCTCCATCCAGAGAATCTGCCCCTTCCAAACCTTCCACCTCTACCTCCGCTTGGTCCCCCAAATTTTTTCTTCTTTCCAGATGTACCACTGGGACTTTGCTCTACTGATTTTTCCCCTTTGTCTTTCTCTAGTTTCTCAGTCTTTTCTGATTTCTCTTTTGCTGGTGTCGCTTCTAATTCAATCCTTTCCAACTCAAGTGCCTGAGAGATGAGCTCAAACAAGTTACTATGTCTGAATCCCACTACTTGCATCCTTAAACTGGGCTTCAAATCGGTCTTAAATCTCTTGCACCTTTCTTTGCTGGTGGACAGGAGTGTGACACTCCTTACCCGTGTACAGTATACCCGAGTAAGTAATGTCACCTGGTGTACCGGCACACTATAATATTCCTCAATTAATTTAGACAATGCTTTTGCATATAATTTATGAAATACAATTTATTTAAACCATTTATCAAAAGTATCATTTATTTAAGGTTCCGAAAATTTTTAAAGAAAATCCGGCGGAGTACCGGCTAAAAATGGAGAAAACCATTCTTCGAAACCTGTTAAAAACACTTCCAATATTTTTATTTCATCATCTCAAACTCCAATATCCAAAATCTCAACAATATTTCTCAAACATCCATTATCAACACCAAACTCAATATCAAGATTTCCACATTTCAATTTCCATTTTCATTCATCATTCACATGTGATGTTCGCATATAAATCACAAGTAAACATTTACTATTCCATTAACAAATACAATTTTCATAATTTACATATACATCAATATACATTACACAAGTTTAATTACATATGAAGAAAAATCTGCTACAAAATATCAAAATGACAAAATGACACTTAGTGCCCTACCAATGCACTGCAGGTAGTGAGGTGACACGGACACGGTGCAGAACTGCCGGATGGACTCACCCAGTCTGAGGTCTACTGGGCTCACGATTAGGATCTCCAGTACCTACGCGTGGCAAAAGCAACGCGCTAAGCAATAATGCTTAGTGGTGCAATAATAAAATAAAAGAAAATAGCAAGAAAATAAATATGTATAGAATGTGTATGCTTTCTTTGTTTGGTATTGATATATTCATTGTTTCATTTACGTTGTTCACTTTTATTCATTTGGTTGCCCCAAGTAACCTACACTAGATGACTGGACTGGATAACGGGTAAACTGGCACTGGGTACCTAGTACCTCGGGCCGTCACACCATCGGTCACATACGTATCTCCCGGTGTGCAACAGAACAGCTAACAAGCTGTAAATAATATCCGGCACAAGGCCAAGTCTCAATACAAAGTCAGAATGGCTAAAAGCCATGAAATCACAGAATGGCATTTTTGCCATGTGCAGTACTGCTAGCTGAACCCTATTGGCATGCCAAACTATCCAAACCAATCTTGTTAGGTATACTAGGGCATTTGAAACTCTTAAATTCGTCAATTTGTGAATTTCAACTTTTTTGGTGTTACTATTCATCATTGGTCAACAAAAATGTTGACTTTTGGAATAAAAATATGTACATTGCCTTTGGCACTCCCAACATACCACATTTGGTGTTTAAAACTTGTTGGCATTAAGTGTTAATGCAATTTCAAAGTGTAACCCACACAAGCAGAAAATTTCAGTTTTGGTGAGTCAACTTCACTGTTCCATTGGACACTGTTACTGTTGGAATTTGAAGAAATGCAAAACATGAAAGTTGTTCCTTATTTTGTCTAGTTGAATTTCTTTTTTTGAATCACTCCATTTTGAGTTTTGTAACTCCAGATATGGCTCAAAAACCCAGGCTGTCCGGATATGCAGTCTGCAGAAATTTACCATATCTACAGTGCATGAACAGTGACTTGAGTCACTTGGTTGAATGGGTTCTGGCCATAATTTGGGGTAGGTTCCTTCATGAAAATTGTTTGCCTATGTCTTAACTTATTGCTGTAAAAATTTCAGACCAATTGACCAAATCTACAGTGAGTTATGGCCAAATGAACAGTTACTGTTCATTTGGCAAATTCTGCAGCATTCAGTGCAGGGCATCCGGATTGTGGCTGAGTTTTGACCCTTTTGCTTTGGTCTTTTGGGCATGGTTTCTTCAGCAAAAATGTGCCATTATAAGCCTAGTTTCATGTCCAATTGGCCAAACTTCAATTGGACTACCACTGCCCAAGTTATGGCAGTGCAAAGGGACTGAAATTTCAGTCCCTATGCTACTGTCCATAGGGCAGTTTATACTTTCACTTTACCATCCCATTTTTCAGTTCTAATTAGGGTCAACCTACCTAAAATGGTCACTAATTGACCATTATAAAGTCCTCTAACCATTTCCAAAGCTAAGTCACCATTTCACCTTCCCAAACCCTAATGTTCAACTAAGTTTACTCATAAACCTTGTCTAACATACTTAGTTCAATCTTCATGCATTTTAATACCTTAACCATGATTTCCAACCACTCTAAGTTTGTTAAACAATCAACCTCATACTCTCATAGGGCTGCTGAAAATTTAAAGTACCATAACACATGTAATTTACTTCAATTCCTTGCAATTTCTTAGCTCAAATGATGTTCTAACTAAGTTTAAAAGAAGAAGAATGAAATTTGTAGCACTAACCTCACTTTAACCTCTTGTAGGCAAATTTTTCCAAGCTAAATCTTCACTTCCTTTCCTTTTCTTGGCTGCCAAAAGGTCATGCAAGGTGCTAGGATAAATTTTAATGAAAGTGACTTAGGGTTTTGAGGTGAGGTTTGAGAGATTTGCAAGCTTGATTGATGAAGAAAATGGAGGGTTTCTCTTGGCTATGGTGCGTGAATTTGGGAAGAAGGAGCTGATCACGTTTTGAATTTCCTTTAGTCTTTATTTTGTCCCTTTTAAGTGTTTTAAAGATGCTTGTTTGAATGCAATTGGTGGGGACTTATAAGTGACATCATAAAGATGTCATAAATTGCTTTTTATGGATTTTTCTTTCCTTTTCTTTTCTAATCATTTTCAATTCAATTTTCAACAATATTTATTCATATTTTATGTCACAATATTTATTTACTCAACTGGGCAAGTCGGCCAAAAATCACCTCTGAAGGCGAAATGACCAAAATGCCCTCCATTTGGCTTAACGGGTCAAAATTATGCATCAGATAGAAAAATTTTTCTAGGTATTTTCTTGGCATTCTAATGCCATGGGAACCTCAATTACCCTTCTCTGGAGTCCCAAAAATTATTTTATAATTTTTCCCCCTGGTCTAGGGCTCCTCGTTGCGAGAACCGCAACTTCCCTCCGGTTACCCATCGCTTGGGCACCGGCTCGTTTCACTTGGTTGTATTTTATTTCTAAAATTTTTACTAAATTTTTCTTATTAATATTTGAGTTAATTATGGTTCCTGTCGTTAGTTTAAATATTTTTCCGGACATTCTAGCTGTCCGGACCGACACCGGTCACCGGAACAGTAGGATGTACGGAGTGGTTACCGGGAGGGTGTTACAACTCTTCCCCTCTAATTTAAATTTCATCCTCGAAATTTACCTGATGCAAACAGTTGAGGGAACTGTTGCCTCATCGTCTCTTCACTTTCCCAAGTTGCCTCCTCGGTGTTGTGGTGCCTCCAAAGCACTTTCACCAATGGAATCTGCTTGTTTCTCAACTCTTTCACTTCCCGAGCCAAGATCCATAGAGGTTCTTCTTCATATGTCAAATCCGGCTGTATTTCAATTTCTTCTCTGGAGATGACATGTGAAGGATCTGAGCGGTATCTTCTGAGCATGGACACGTGGAACACATTATGGATCTTGTCCAGCTCTGGTCGTAAAGCTAGCCTATAGGCCACTGGACCCACACGTTCAATGACTTCATAAGGGCCAATGAACCTAGGGCTCAACTTACCTTTTCTTCCAAACCTCAACACTTTCTTCCATGGTGACACCTTGAGGAACACTTTGTCGCCAACCACATATTCTATTTCTTTTCTCTTCAGGTCGGCATAAGATTTACATGCATGCGAGGCAATCTTTAAGTTGGCTTTGATTGATTTCACCTTCTCCTCGGCTGTTTCACAGTGTCCGCCCTACCGATTTGTCTTCGCCCAATTCAGTCCAGTATGCCGAGTTCTACATTTTCTTCCATACGATTGCTTCATATGGGGCCATTTGAATGCTAGCTTGGTAGCTATTGTTGTATGCAAATTACGCGATTGGGAGGTATCTATCGACTTCCTCAAACTCAATGACACAACTCCTCAAAGATATCCTCAAGGACACGACAAGTATTTCACGTTATTGTTATCATTTCAATTCAATATTTGTATCAATTTCATTGGTTTCAATTATTTACGGATTACTCTTTCAGATTGCCCATCCGTGCTGAGGATGGAAAGTCATCTTTGAAATGGAGTTGTGTACCCAAGGATTCATGCAACTTCTTCCAAAATCTCGATGTAAACCTTGGGTCTCGATCGGATATGATGGAAAGTGGGATTCCATGCAGTCTAACTATCTCACTAATATATAATTCTGCTAACCTCTCTAGTGAGTAGTCAGTCCTAACTGGCAGAAAGTGTGCTGACTTTGTCAACCTATCAACTATCACCCATGCTGCATCATGTTTCTTCCGGTGAGAGGTAGACCACTTACAAAATCCATGGTGACCGATCCCATTTCCATTCGGTATGCGTATAGGTGTAGCAAACTGATGGAACTTGATGTTCGCCTTGACTTGCTGACATGTCAAGCATTTAGTCACATAGTCAGCTATGTCTTTCTTCATACCAGGCCACCAATACTGAAGCTTCAGATCATGGTACATCTTGGTGCTTCCTGGGTGCATAGCATATACACTGGTGTGTGCCTCTTTTAGAATACGGTCTTCAATTCCCCATTATCCGGTACACAGTCTTCCTTTGTAATCTGAGACACCCATCGACTTTCACCCCATAGTCGGTTGTTTTTCCCCGGATTTTGCTCATAATAGCCATTAGCTTCTCATCTACCTTACGCCCATCTAAAATCTGTCATGTAGCAGTTTGGCCTCACTTGCAACTCAGCCAAGATAGCTCCATCACAAACTAAAGATAGACGGGCATTCAATGATCTCAAGGTGTCATGGATTTTACGCTCAAAGCATCAGCAACTACATTTGCCTTCCCAGGATGGTAATCAATTACACAGTCATAGTCCTTCAGGAACTCAATCCATCGCCTCTGTCTAAGGTTGAGCTCCTTCTGGGTTGGCAAATATTTTAGGCTCTTGTGGTCTGTGTAAATGTAGCACTTTTCACCATACAAGTAATGCCTCCATATCTTGATCACGAAGATAATTGCTGCAAGCTCTAGATCATGGGTAGGGTAGTTCTGTTCATGTGGCCTTAGGTATGCGGAAGCATAGGCGATCACTGTCCCCTCTTGCATCAATCCACACCCTAACCCATTTTGTGCGGCATCACTCTCGACCACAAAGTCCTTTCCGGACACAGGCTGTGTTAACCCTGGTGCCTCTGTCAACATAGCCTTCAACCTCTCAAAACTGGTCTGGCACTTGTCATTCCAGTCAAATCTGACATTCTTGTGTAACAACTTGGTCATTGGAGCAGCTATTAGGGAAAATCCCTTCACAAATCTTCTATAATACCCAGCTAGCCCCAAGAAACTTGACCTCGATTGTATTTACGGGAGGCTTCCATTCCATCATCGCTTCTATTTTCTTGGGATCCACCTTAATCCCATCGGTGACACTATGTGTCCAAGGAATGCAATCTCATTCAGCCAAAAGTCACACTTGGACAACTTAGCATATAGCTTCTTTTCCCGCAGGGTTTGCAGAACAATCCTCAAATGTTCATCATGTTCTTCCCTGGTCTTGGAGTACACCAGAATGTCATCAATAAAAACCACTACGAACCGATCTAGGTATGGATGGAAGATACGGTTCATAAGGTCCATGAACGCCGCTGGTGCATTTGTTAGGCCAAAGGGCATCACCAGAAACTCATAATGCCCATACCGGTCTGAATGCGATCTTGGGCACATCTACATCTTTCACCCTCAGCTGATGATACCCTGATCTGAGATCAATCTTAGAAAATACTCCTGCTCCCTTCAGCTGATCAAACAGATCATCAATTCTAGGCAACGGATACTTGTTCTTCACAGTCACTTTATTCAACTGCCGGTAATCAATGCATAGCCTCAAAGTCCCATCCTTCTTTTTCACAAACAGCACTGGAGCTCCCCATGGTGACACACTGGGGCGTATGAACCCCTTATCCAGCAACTCTTGCAATTGAGTTTTCAACTCCCTCAATTCAGTGGGTGCCATCCTATAAGGAGCAATAGAAATGGGTGCTGTACCCGGCAGTGTCTCAATAGCAAACTCGACTTCCCTTTCTGGTGGCAAACCAGGCAACTCTTCAGGAAATACTTCTGGGAAGTCTCTCACTGTGGGTATGTCACTCAAGTTTGGCTTAGCCTGCCTAGTATCCACCACATGTGCTAGGTAGGCTTCACAGCCTTTTCTCATCATTCTTCTTGCAACTGTGGCTGAGATGACATTGGACAAGAAATCTGTCCTTTCCCCCACAACTGTGATCTCATTACCCTCTGAAGTTTTTAGAGAAATTCTCTTCAATTTGCAATCAACTATTGCCTGATGACGTGACAACCAGTCCATTCCCAAAATCACGTCAAACTCATGGAAAGGCAACTCAATCAGGTCTGCCAAGAATTCATACCCCTGAATCCTCAACGGGCAACCTTTGTATACCTTGTTCACTACCACACTGTGACCCAATGGATTAGTGACCAGAATGTCTTGGTCACTTTCCCCTACCAGTATCCCCCTTTCTACGGGTAGATTGATGCAAATGTAGGAATGAGTGGATCCTGGATCCACCAATGCATGCACAGGAGTAGTGTAGAGGGAGAACGTACCCCTGATGACGTCCGGGGCATCTTGCTCCTCCTGAGCTCTCAGGGCATAATTTCTGGCAGGTGGTCTGTTATCTGGCCTCTCTGCTGGCTCAGATGTAGGCCTCTGAGATGGTCCCACAGCTTCGGATTTACCCGACCTTCTACCCCTTGGTGGTGCAGGAGCAGGTCTGTCTACTTGTGTCGGAGCAGCTGTAGTAGTTCTGCGTGGGCAGTTCCTCAGTTGATGTTCTGTCGACCCACATCTCAAGCAAGCACCAGTCACTCTCCAACATTCCCCCTTGTGCCATTTCTGACAGTGTGGACACGCAGAAGATGCTGGGGCTGGTCCCCTGAACCCCATCCCTGGAGAGCTGCCCACTGATGGTGTGGACTGACCTCTCCTAGGGGTGAACTGTTGCACAGGCCCCGAGACCCTGACCCTGTGGCTGACCCGAACTCTGTGCAGGAGGACCCTTAAACTTCTTCCCAAATCCAGAGGTGGAACTAGACTGACCTGGTCCCCTCTTCTGCTGTCTCTCCCTTCTGGTCTGCTCATTGATTCTCACTTTTTCAACCCTTATTGCAGCTTCCACTAGCTTGCTAAATTCTGTGATTCCCAAGGCAGTGAGCTGTATCTTGATATTGTCATTCAGTCCCTCTTCAAATCTCTTGCACCTTTCAGCTTCGTTAGGGACTATTTCCCTTCCATAGCGGCTTAACCGAACAAACTCCTTCTCATACTCGGCTACTGACAACTGTCTCTGCCTCAGGTTAATGAATTCCCTTCTTCTCTCTTCCGGTATCTGATACCCACATATTTCTTCTTGAACTCGAGAGAGGAAGAAGTCCCAAGTTCTGACTTGGGCTGCACTTCATCGACACGATGTCCCACCATCCGTAGGCATCGTCTTGTAATAAGGATATAGCAGCTTCTAAGTTCTGCTCTGGGGTGCAGTGGAGTTGTTTTAAGACTCTGCCCGTTCTGTTCAACCAATTCTCGGCTGCAACAGAGTCATCTTCTCTCTTGCCATAGAAATCCACTGCCCCAAATTTTCTTAGTCTCTCCAAGTGTGATTTCTGCTGTGGAGCTGGTGGTGGTGGTGGTGCTGGTGCTGGCATTACCCCAGCCATCTGTCTAAAGAAGTCGGCCATTTGTTGAAACATGGCCTGTGGAGGCTGAGCAGGCTCTGCTTGAGCTGGCGGAGCAGATTCTCTCATGCCCCCAGTCTCAGCTGCTGCAGGAGCATGACTCTCCACTTCCTCCTCAACGGCTCTCTGAGATGAAGGGTCCATATCCTATTCAAAATAAGAAAAATAGACAGATCTGCGTTAGTGTCACCTCGACTCTTACAAATGCAATGCATGGTATGGACTCAATCTAGGCCCAGAAACGCCTAAACCGTGCTCTGATACCACTAAATGTGACACCCCTTACCCGTGTACAGTATACCCGAGTAAGTAATGCCACCTGGTGTACCGGCACACTCTAATATTCCTCAATTAATTTAGACAATGCTTTTGCATATAATTTATGAAATACAATTTATTTAAACCATTTATCAAAAGTATCATTTATTTAAGGTTCCGAAAATTTTTAAAGAAAATCCGGCGGAGTACCGGCTAAAAATGGAGAAAACCATTCTTCGAAACCTGTTAAAAACACTTCCAATATTTTTATTTCATCATCTCAAACTCCAATATCCAAAATCTCAACAATATTTCTCAAACATCCATTATCAACACCAAACTCAATATCAAGATTTCCACATTTCAATTTCCATTTTCATTCATCATTCACATGTGATGTTCGCATATAAATCACAAGTAAACATTTACTATTCCATTAACAAATACAATTTTCATAATTTACATATACATCAATATACATTACACAAGTTTAATTACATATGAAGAAAAATCTGCTACAAAATATCAAAATGACAAAATGACACTTAGTGCCCTACCAATGCACTGCAGGTAGTGAGGTGACACGGACACGGTGCAGAACTGCCGGATGGACTCACCCAGTCTGAGGTCTACTGGGCTCACGATCAGGATCTCCAGTACCTACGCGTGGCAAAAGCAACGCGCTAAGCAATAATGCTTAGTGGTGCAATAATAAAATAAAAGAAAATAGCAAGAAAATAAATATGTATAGAATGTGTATGCTTTCTTTGTTTGGTATTGATATATTCATTGTTTCATTTACGTTGTTCACTTTTATTCATTTGGTTGCCCCAAGTAACCTACACTAGATGACTGGACTGGATAACGGGTAAACTGGCACTGGGTACCTAGTACCTCGGGCCGTCACACCATCGGTCACATACGTATCTCCCGGTGTGCAACAGAACAGCTAACAAGCTGTAAATAATATCCGGCACAAGGCCAAGTCTCAATACAAAGTCAGAATGGCTAAAAGCCATGAAATCACAGAATGGCATTTTTGCCATGTGCAGTACTGCTAACTGAACCCTATTGGCATGCCAAACTATCCAAACCAATCTTGTTAGGTATACTAGGGCATTTGAAACTCTTAAATTCGTCAATTTGTGAATTTCAACTTTTTTGGTGTTACTATTCATCATTGGTCAACAAAAATGTTGAATTTTGGAATAAAAATATATACATTGCCTTTGGCACTCCCAACATACCACATTTGGTGTTTAAAACTTGTTGGCATTAAGTGTTAATGCAATTTCAAAGTGTAACCCACACAAGCAGAAAATTTCAGTTTTGGTGAGTCAACTTCACTGTTCCATTGGACACTGTTACTATTGGAATTTGAAGAAATGCAAAACATGAAAGTTGTTCCTTATTTTGTCTAGTTGAATTTCCTTTTTTGAATCACTCCATTTTGAGTTTTGTAACTCCAGATATGGCTCAAAAACCCAGGCTGTCCGGATATGCAATCTGCAGAAATTTACCATATCTACAGTGCATGAACAGTGACTTGAGTCACTTGGTTGAATGGGTTCTGGCCATAATTTGGGGTAGGTTCCTTCATGAAAGTTGTTTGCCTATGTCTTAACTTGTTGCTGTAAAAATTTCAGACCAATTGACCAAATCTACAGTGAGTTATGGCCAAATGAACAGTTACTGTTCATTTGGCAAATTCTGCAGTATTCAGTGCAGGGCATCCGGATTGTGGCTGAGTTTTGACCCTTTTGCTTTGGTCTTTTGGGCATGGTTTCTTCAGCAAAAATGTGCCATTATAAGCCTAGTTTCATGTCCAATTGGCCAAACTTCAATTGGACTACCACTGCCCAAGTTATGGTAGTGCAAAGGGACTGAAATTTCAGTCCCTATGCTACTGTCCATAGGGCAGTTTATACTTTCACTTTACCATCCCATTTTTCAGTTCTAATTAGGGTCAACCTACCTAAAATGGTCACTAATTGACCATTAAAAAGTCCTCTAACCATTTCCAAAGCTAAGTCACCATTTCACCTTCCCAAACCCTAATGTTCAACTAAGTTTACTCATAAACCTTGTCTAACATACTTAGTTCAATCTTCATGCATTTTAATACCTTAACCATGATTTCCAACCACTCTAAGTTTGTTAAACAATCAACCTCATACTCTCATAGGGCTGCTGAAAATTTAAAGTACCATAACACATGTAATTTACTTCAATTCCTTGCAATTTCTTAGCTCAAATGATGTTCTAACTAAGTTTAAAAGAAGAAGAATGAAATTTGTAGCACTAACCTCACTTTAACCTCTTGTAGGCAAATTTTTCCAACCTAAATCTTCACTTCCTTTCCTTTTCTTGGCTGCCAAAAGGTCATGCAAGGTGCTAGGATAAATTTTAATGAAAGTGACTTAGGGTTTTGAGGTGAGGTTTGAGAGATTTGCAAGCTTGATTGATGAAGAAAATGGAGGGTTTCTCTTGGCTATGGTGCGGCAGAATTTGGGAAGAAGGAGCTGATCACGTTTTGAATTTCCTTTAGTCTTTATTTTGTCCCTTTTAAGTGTTTTAAAGATGCTTGTTTGAATGCAATTGGTGGGGACTTATAAGTGACATCATAAAGATGTCATAAATTGCTTTTTATGGATTTTTCTTTCCTTTTCTTTTCTAATCATTTTCAATTCAATTTTCAACAATATTTATTCATATTTTATGTCACAATATTTATTTACTCAACTGGGCAAGTCGGCCAAAAATCACCTCTGAAGGCGAAATGACCAAAATGCCCTCCGTTTGGCTTAACGGGTCAAAATTGTCTGTACCGATAGAAAAATTTTTCTAGGTATTTTCTTGGCATTCTAATGCCATGGGAACCTCAATTACCCTTCTCTGGAGTCCCAAAAATTATTTTATAATTTTTCCCCCTGGTCTAGGGCTCCTCGTTGCGAGAACCGCAACTTCCCTCCGGTTACCCATCGCTTGGGCACTTGGCTGCTTCACTTGGTTGTATTTTATTTCTAAAATTTTTACTAAATTTTTCTTATTAATATTTGAGTTAATTATGGTTCCTGTCTTTAGTTTAAATATTTTTCCGGACATTCTAGCTGTCCGGACCGACACCGGTCACCGGAACAGTAGGATGTACGGAGTGGTTACCGGGAGGGTGTTACAAGGAGACTCCTAGCATAGTGGCTTAAGCGGGAGAACTCCCTCTCATATTCTGCCACTGATCTATTGCCTTGCTTTGGACTTGAAAATTCTTGTAGTTTCTGATCCACATATGCATATAGGACATATTTCTATTTGAACTCTCTGATGAAGTCATCCCAGGTCAATACTGATAGCTCAGCCAAGCTATGGGGGATGGTCTTCCACTAGTCATATGCATCCCCTTGCAACAAGGACATTTAGTATTCAAATTTTAGTTTATCTGGGCAGTGCAGCTTCTTGAACACTCGATCCATCCTCTCCAACCATTGTTCTGCCTCCAAAGGGTCTACTGTATCCTTAAATTCTGTCGCCCCATACTTCAATAGCTTGTCATACTGTCTGACTGGAGCTTGAGGTTGCACCACAGAAGTCTGGGGTGGAGCTTGAGTAGGCATACCCCCAACCATTTGTTGAAACATTGCCGCCATCTGTTGTGCGAATTGTGTAGGAAACTACGACATTTGTGGGGCTGGTGCCACCAACCCACTGATATTTTGGAGAGTTGGGGCTTCCCCTTGGGCCTCTGCCTCTATAGACTGCTCAACAGAGCGATCCCCTTTTTCCATTTCAAATTGGAGTTGAGATATCTCCAGAACAAATAACACAAGGAGATTCCCTCCGTTAGTTCATATTTATGATATAATGCATTGTATGTAACAAATAAAGACATTGAGCAGTTGTACTTATCAAAGAAAAGACACAAATTCACAAGTTAAAATATACTTCAAAAATTCGCTCTGATACCACTAAAACATGTCACACCTTACCCCTCTGTAAGGCATAACATGATCCCATAGAATACCTAATGAACTACCAAACTTCATCTACGGATAACTCATTAAGTACCCTACAAGGGATTTTAAAACCATCTTCTTACTTTTTAGAAGTGGTGAGCATTTTCTTATATTTAATAGAAGTTTAAAACTAGGTCAAATTTTTGTACATTTTATTTTTACGCAAATTTTTGGAAAAATTTTAGCAGAGTGCCGTCTTTATTTTAAGAAAACAGTTCTTCAAAAACCTGTAAAAACACTTCCAATAATTCTTTTTCATCAAACTCACTACTACCTCAACAAACTCAACATCAATTTTTCCCAAACTCCAAAATTCCAACATAATTCTCAATTCAAATATCATAAAAAATAACACTAAATAATGTCATTAAAGTAAAATCAATTTACATTCATCAACCAAACTTTATATTAGTAAATCCAAAATAATATTATTACAAACTCTATACAACTGCTCATGACTAGTTTAGACATGTACATATATTTACATACACCAAAATAAATATTACAATCAGGGTATAAAATATACCTGATAAAACTTCAGGGATGTGGCTCCAAGACCTCAGCCGCTCACTCTGCGGGTCCTCTAGTCTCTATATCTGCGACAGTAATAACAGCTATCGCTGAGTACTATGACTCAATGGTGCACAACATACTAAAATAACATTTGTGCATAATTCAAATCACATTTATTCAATTATTGAACTGAACATGAAAAACATATACAAAACATGATTTATAAATTTTTAGTTCAAACAATTTCATTAGGAAATCTCAAACAATTTCATAAAAACACATAGTTATATAATGCCTTTTGAAATATATTCATCTCAATATCCAGAGGCTTATGAGAAATCACAAGGCTTAGCTCAAATATATGGGTACCCATTCAATTTCTTCTTCTACTGGCACACACCTCAACACTTCAGCCAGATAAGGAATCAAAATTCGAAACTATTTCTTCCCACTAGTCATGCTAGTGAGGTATTCAAATATATGGTTATGACACTGTGGTTTCAAAACTATCTTAATAATTTATTAAACATTTATTGTCATTTTAAACACATACAAGTAAACTGCCAACAATTTAAGTCAAAAGCATCATACACATTTTGTAATATAAGTAATTCATTTCACACACTTTCCAAATGAATTTTAAAAAATATTAATGTTGTGCACAAACCTTAAGCGAGTCGCCTCTTGGCCTTGACTTGATGCTTCGAGTTCTTTCCTAGTATTCTTTTCAACTGAAACACACAATTTTATAGTGTTTCAGTACCATAAATTATCATAAGTCCAAAAATAATTTCAAATCTAACTTTAATATGCTTAATTTTATGTTCTTTGAAATTTGCATATAGGGGTTCCTATTCACGATACTATTCAAGTTAATTTGTTGACTTTCTAATGCTTAATAGGTATGGGGATTCCAATTTCACCCACATACCACATTTTCGTTACCTAATTTATTGGTTTTGGTTGTTTCCTCAAACTTCAAGTCTCTTAGATACAGATTTCAAATTTTCAGTTTTGGTGTTCAGTTTTGTACTATTCCATTAGTCATGTTGCTGTGATAATTTGGCTAAGTTTTCTTCATAGAAGTTGTTCCTTATTGTCTTAACTTTATTTCCCTTTTTGAATCACTCCATTTAGAGTTTTTTAGCCCAAGTTATAGCCATTTCAACATGGCTGGCCAGATTTGGGGTTACCCAGAATTCTTGGCAAATTCTGGATTTTGGCAATTTTTGTTGTTGACTGCAAGTGATTTTCAAATAGGTTATGGTCAAAATTTGGGTTTGTTTTCTTCATTAAAGTTGTAGAGCTATGTCTCAGCTTTCTACTGGTAAGAATTTAGGTTATTTGGACCTTCCTAAACCAAGTTATGGTCATTTACGTAACTACTATTCATTTGGTCATTTTGTACTGGTTAGTGTGCCCAATCCGGATTTAACCTAATTGTTCACTAAGTTATAGTCACTTTCTGGGCATGATTCCTCAATGAAAAATATTTCATTTTGTGTCTAGTTTCATTCCCAATTAGCCTTACACCAATTGGGTTGGTAAATTTTCATTTTTGGTCCTTGAAAGAGACCTAGGTCAAGCTGCCTGCAGATTGACCATAACCAATCTGAATTTAAACTTGGTTCCAACACTTCATACACACCACAAATGGTCACACTTGACTATTTCTCAACTCAAGTAAGGTCAACCATATCATTAGACTATTTTCTACAATTTTTTTCTCAATTGTCAAAATACCCAAGAACCTTAATTATTAAATCTTGGAATTTAATGAAGTTAACTTACATATTCATTGTCTATACCTCTAACTCAACTAGATTAACCATTTAATTGCATCAAAATCATTCACTCCCAACCCTTACATAGGCTGGCCAGATTTAACTTATAGTCCACACTTTTGATTTGTTTCAATTTTCCCATAATTTCCAAGCTATTTCATTACCTACACATGAATTAAATCTAGGAAGTGAAGA
Organism: Hevea brasiliensis; assembly: GCF_030052815.1. Lineage (NCBI taxonomy): Eukaryota > Viridiplantae > Streptophyta > Magnoliopsida > Malpighiales > Euphorbiaceae > Hevea > Hevea brasiliensis. The sequence goes on along the minus strand of NC_079497.1, from coordinate 52,738,219 downwards.
GTTAAAATACTAACCTTTGCTTTGGATTTCCAAAGCTTCAATTTTCTATCTTTCTTCCTCCTTCTTTCTTCTATTCTTCTTGTCTAGGGTTCTTAATAAGCTTTTTAGGGTTTAGGGTTAGATTTTGTGAGAGAAAATCAAGTTATTCAAGTTTGAATAACTCTTCAATGGTGGACACAAATGGAGGTGAGAGGGAGAGAGGGTTCGACTGGTTTGGGTGAGGTAAGAGGATGTGGTTTTTTTTTTTATGTTATTTTGTCTTAATTAATAGATTTTATCTTAGTCAAAATTGGTAGGAAAAATAAAATCAATTATGACATCATAATTGATGTCATCCATGATGTAATAACATTTTTCTTTTCTCTTTATTCTATTTTTTTTCATTTATTTTTCCTTAGTTCTTTAATTTAATTCTCGCTTCTGACATTTTTCGTTTCTCCTATTTTATTGGATAGTTAGGTCAGGAGTCAGCTCTAGGGGTAAATTGATCAAATTGCCCCTCGCCAGTTCGATCTAGTTTGCAAGTAATTTAATATTTTTTCCAAATCCCTGACCTAATTATTTGACCTACTTAACAATTCTTTTTTTGTGATTTTCTCTTTTCCACTGTGTTCACAATAGTCTTAAGGACCGCAACGTCACATTTTACGGTTCGAAATTCGAGTTTAAATCGACCTCATAGTCCTTTCTGAGAAGGTCACCCATTGCTGTGACTCCCAGCTCATTTAACTTCTTGTGTTCTGTTTTTCTTATTTATACTTAGTTATTTGACAATTACTAATTATTTGTTTTCAGGGCTTATCTAGCTGTCTTAGATGTGATTCTAATCCCCTTAATAATCCGGACTGACACCGATCACCAAAACAGTGAAATATACCAAGCTATACAAATAGGGGTGTTACAATTCTCCTCCCCCCCCCCCCTTAAAATAAATTTCGTCTCGAAATTTTACCTAGTATCAATTTCGGAACAGTTGTGGGTGCTGTCTCCTCATATCCTCCTCTCGTTCCCAAGTAGCTTCTTGGCCCGAATGATGGTTTCACAGCACTTTCACTAACAGTATCTGCTTGTTCCGTAACTGCTTTACCTCATAAGCTAGAATCTCTATGGGTTCTTCCTCATATGTGAGGTCTGGATTCACTTCAATTTCTTCTACTGTAGTACATGAGATGGGTCTGATCGATACCTCCTCAACATGGACACATGGAAGACATTATGTATCTTCTCTAACTCTGGAGGTAGTGCCAAACGATATGCCAAAAGACCTACTCTCTCCAGAACCTCATATGGCCTGATAAAACAAGGACTCAGTTTCCCCTTTCTGCCAAATCTCATCATTTTCTTCAAAGGGGAAACCTTGAGGAATACTTTCTCGCCCATTGCATACTCAATATCCCTTCTTTTTAAATCAATATAGGACTTCTGATGGTCTGATGCAGCTTTGAGTTGATCTCTGATCAACCTAATCTTTTCTTCAGTCTGCTGAACAATTTCTGGCCCAATCATCTTTCTTTTGCCTACCACATCCCAACACAACGGGGTTCTACATTTTCTGCCATACAAAGCTTCATATGGAGGCATCCCAATGCTTGATTGGTAGCTGTTGTTGTAAGCAAACTCAATTTAAAGCAAGTGTGTGTCCCAACTACCTTTGAACTCAATCACACATTCTCGTAGCATGTCCTCCAAGATCTGAATTACCCTCTCAGATTGGCCATCTGTCTGTGGGTGGAATTTCATGCTGAAGTTTAATCTAGTTCCTATGAAGACTACCCCAAAATCTAGAAGTGAACCTAGGATCTCTGTCCGATACGATGGATACTGGCACTCCATGTAGTTTTACTATCTCATCAATGTACAACTTGGCCAATCTTTCTAAACTGTAGTCCATCTGGACAGGCAGAAAATGAGCAGACTTGGTTAGTCTGTCAATTGCATCATGACTCTTCTGTGTCTTCGGAAGTCCCATCACAAAGTCCATAGTTATTCTCTCCCATTTCCATTCCCATTTCCATGATGTAATAACCTTTTTCTTTTCTCTTTTTTCATTTTTTTTTTCATTTATTTTTCCTTAGTTCTTTAATTTAATTCTCACTTCTGACATTTTTGTTTTTCCGATTTTATTGGACAGTTAGGTCAAGAGTCAGCTCTAGGGGTAAATTGACCAAATTGCCCCTCGCCAATTTGATCCGGTTTGCAAGTAATTTAATATTTCTTTCGGATCCATGACCTAATTATTTGACCTACTTAACAATTCTTTTTCGTGATTTTCTCTTTTCCACTGTGTTCACAATAGTCCTAAGGACCGCGGCGTCACATTTTACGGTTCGAAATTCGAGTTTAAATTGACCTCGTAGTCCTTCCCGAGAAGGTCACCCTTCGTTGTGACTCCTGGCTCATTTAACTTCTTGTGTTATATTTTTCTTATTTATACTTAACTATTTGAAAATTACTAATTACTTGTTTTCAAGGCTTATCTAGTTGTCTTAGATGTGGTTCTAATCCCCTTAATTATCTGGACCGACACCGGTCACCGGAACAGTGAAATATACTTGGCTATATAAATAGGGGTGTTACACCCCTTAACTAATCAAATAAGTCGTCAATGCGGGGCAGTGGATATCTATTATTTATTGTCACCATATTCAACTATCGGTAATTAATACATAAGCGGAGAGTGCCATCTTTCTTCTTAGCAAACAACACTGGCACTCCCTAAGGTGACACACTAGGGCGGATAAAGCCCTTATCAAGGAACTCTTGCAACTTTATCCTAAACTCTTTCAATTCTTCTGGTGCCGTTCTGTAGGGTGTTATGGAGATTGGGTTTACACTAGGCATTACATCAATCGCAAACTACACCTCTTTTTTTGGAGGTAATCCTGGCAACTCATCAGGGAACACATCCGGAAAGTCACATACTGTAGGGATGTCCCTCAATGCTGGACTCCCCACTTGGGTGTCTATCACATGTGCCAAGTATGCTTCACACCCTTTTTTAATCATCTTCCTGGCTAGTGCAGCCGAAATGATGTTTGATAGCAATAACTACCTCTCCCCATGTATTATCACATCACCGTACTGAGGGAGACAAAAAATGATTGTCTTCAGTTTACAGTCAATCATGGCATGATGCCTGGCTAACCAATCCATACCCAAGATGATATCATAATCTCTAAAGGGCATTTCAATCAAATCGGACAGAAAAACATGTCCTTGGATCACCAAAGGACAATCTCTATACATTCTATTGACCCTGACCTCTTGTCCTAATGGACTAGTTACTAGCACTCAAAACCCATTTTGACACACGGAATAACAAAGGAACTAACGATGCTAGCACTAACATATGAGTGGGTAGAACCTAGGTCAAATAACACAAATACTTCTTGATCAGAGATAGAGAATGTACCGGCCACAATATCAGAAGTTTCAACTTCTTCCCACTGTCTCATAATGTAGACTCTGGCCAGAGCACTACCTTGTTCTGACTGGTGCACTATACCTTGATTTCCTGAAGTGCTGCCTCGACCTCTGCTAACTAGTTGTGAACCTTTAGTAGCAAAACTTTGAATAGATCCTTTTACAGTAGTAGGAGGTGGCCCAAATCTACGAGCACTGGTACAATCTTTAGCTAGATGCCCTGTATCCCCACAGTTAAAATAGGCTCCTGTAGCCCAGTAACATATCCCACCATGGGTCTTGCCACATATCTCACAAGGGTGAGGAGGGTGAGAACTCTTTATCGTCTGCTGACCAGACCAAGGGGGTCTCTGCCTAGAAAATCTACCCCTACCAGACCTTCCACCTCTGCTTGATCCCCCAAATTTCTTTCTTTTTCCAGTATTGCCAATGGAACTTTGATCCGCTGACTTTTCACTTTTCCCTTTTTTTGATTTCTTTGTCTTCTCTATTTTCTCTTTCACTGGTGCCCCTTTTAACTCAATTCTTTCCAACTCAAGTGCTTAAGAGATGAGCTCAGAGAAGTTATTATGTCTGAATCCAACCACTTGCATCCTCAAACTAGACTTCAAACCGGTTTCAAACCTCTTACATCTTTCTCTACGGGTAGACAGTAGATTCCCTGCATAGTGGCTCAAGCAGGAGAACTCCCTTTTATATTTTGCCATTGTTCTGTTTCCTTGCTTTAAACTTAAGAGCTCTTGTAGCTTCTGATCCACATAGGCATCGGGGACATACTTTTGTCTGAACTCTCTAATTAAGTCGTCCCATGTCAGCATTGGGGTTCTACCAAGCTATGGGGGATAGTTTTCCACCAATCATACGCATCCCTCTATAGCAGTGACACTAAATATTCGAATTTCAATTCATTCGTGTAGTGCAGCTTCTTGAACACTCTGTCCATTCTCTCTAACTACTGCTTTGCCTCTAAAGGGCCTATTGTACCCTTAAACTCTGTAGCCTCATACTTAAGTAGCTTGTTATACTGCCTGGCTGGAGGCTGTGGTTACACCATTGGTGTCTGAAGTGGAGCTTGAGTAGGCAAGCTTCTAGCCATCTATTGGAACATCACAGCCATCTGCTGAGCAAATTGTGCAGGAAACTGCAGCATTGGTGGGGCTAGTGCCACTGATCCGCTTACATTTTTAAGGGTTGGGGCTTCCCCTTGTACCTCAGCCTCTACAGATTGCTCAACCAAGTGGTCCCCTTCTTCCATTTCAATTCGAAGGTCTTATACCTCCTGAACAAATAACACAAGGAGATTTCCCTTCGTTAGTTCATATTTATGATGTAATGCACTGTATGTAGCAAATAAGGACATTGAGCAGTTGTACTTATCACAAAGCAAATACACATTCATAGGTCAAAACATACTTTAAAAACTTGCTCTGATACCATTAAAACATGTCACACCTTACCTCTTTGTAAGGTATAACATGATCCCATGGTATACCTAATGAATTACCGACTCTGTCTATCGATAACCCATTAAATACACTACAAGGGTTTTTAAAACAATTTTCTTGCTTTTTTAAAGTGGTGAGCATTTCTAACAAGTATTAAAAATATTTAATTGAAGTTCAAAAATTAAGTAAAATTTTTGTCCATTTTTATTTTTCTGCAAATTTTGAAAAAATTTCGGCAGAGTGCCAGCTGTATTTAAGAAAACAAAAAATTTTGACCGGTAGAAAACACTTCCAAATATTTCACTTCATAAAAAACAACCACCAATACAACTCAATTCAGCACAAATTTACTCCATCTCCATAGTTCAAAGCAGATTTCCACAATTCATAATTCTCAACTCAAATATTTTCAAAAATAAGATTGAATAATTTTATTTACATTCCATTAAAGAAAAGTTGATTTATATTCATCAGTCTAAATTTATATCAGAAAATCCAAAATAATATTATTACAAGTTCTGTACAACTACTCAAGACCAATTTACAACATGCACATACAGTCATATACATCAAAATAAATATGTACAATAAGGATATAATGTTATACTCGACAAAATCTTAAAGGCAGTGTTGTAGTCCTCAACAGCTCACTCGGCTGCTCTACTAGCCTCTCTACCTACGATAGCAATAAAAAGCCATTTCTTAGTACAATGACTCAGTGGTGCACAACATACTAAAAATACTAATTTATGCATAAATTAAATCACACTTATCCAAATATGGTACTGAAAATGGTACACAGATACAAAACACAATTTAAAATTTTAGTCAAATAATTTTTCACTTCAGAAGTCACAAAACAAATTTTATATAAAAACACACCGTCAAATCATGCCATTAATATATTGTTCATCTCAATAGCTAGAGACTTATGAGGAATACCAAGGCTAGCTAGCTCAAACTAAGCTGGTCGAATTCCGCATGTAACCCACACACTTGACTTGTTTCATTTCTTTCATCAATTCTAAGTTTATTTCACATACATAAACATAAAGTTAAAGGGGAATTGAAGAGTTAGAACACTAACCTTGACTTTGAATTTCAATCTTCCAATTCTCTCCACTTTCTTTCAAATTTTCTACATCAATCTTCTTTACAAGTAGAAATAGCAAGGTTTATGGGGGATTTTTGTGGGAATTTAGGGTTGACTTGTGGAATTAAAAGCTTGGATCAAGCGTTAATGGAGGATGGAAATGGAGGTGGGGGTGGAGTGGTGGTTCAGTCAAATGGTTTAGGGAAGAAAGGTGTTTCTTTCATTTTTCAATTTTCTTTATTTTTATGCCTTTTTATGTCTTCTTTGACTTAGTCAAATTTTATTTAATTAAAATGGCTTTTATTGCATCATGCATGAGGTAATGTGATGATGCAATAATTCATTTTTTCTTTTATTTTTCTATTTCCTTTAATTTCCCATTCTTCTTTACTTTAATTCTCTATTCCAAAATTTTCATTTCTCCAATTTTATTGGACAGTTAGGTTAGGAGTCACCTCTAGGGGTGAATTGACTAATTTGCCATTTGCCAGTTTGATCTGGTTTACAAATAATCTGATATTTCTTTCGGAGTCCTGATCTAATTTTTGACCTACTTATCAACTCTTTTATGTGATTTTCTCTTTTCCACTAGGTTCGCAATAGTCCTTAGGACTGCAGGGTTACAATTTCCCATTCAAAATTAGGGTTAAGACTAACCTCGCAGTCACTTCCCAGTAAGGTCACCCATTGTTGTGACCTTCAACTCATTTAACTTTTTATGCTCTGTTTTTCTTATTTATACTTAACTATCTGGCAATCACTATTTATTTTCATTCAAGGTTTTTTCTAAATGTCTTAAATGTGATTCTAATCTTCTTAATTATCCGGACCGACACCGGTCATCGGAACAGTGAAATATACCAGGTTATGCATATAGGGGTGTTACGTAAAAGGAGAATTAAGTCAAAGAAAAGAGTCTAAGACAAGGTTTGTTCACAAATTGAATTTCTCTCGTGTTTTAAAATTTCAAATGAAACTAATGTGAATTTCCCTCGTATTTGAGCAATGTTTACCATGTTTAGTGAATATTTTGAATGTTGAAAAGAATGCATTATTGTATTAAAAAGACAGACGTTTAGTCATTGATTTTAATGTAGTAAGGGGGTGGCCGGATTGAATGTAATTTAGAAGTGCTTTGTGAAATTGAGATGTTGCCAACGCTATATGCTTATTTGTGATGATTTAAAATATTGTTATTTGAATGGAAATTATTTGCGATTGTTTTGAAACCACAGTTGGCATGACAAGCTTTGATTGCTTCCCTCATTAATAACAGTTAATGGGGTTGAAATTGATTATGTTACCTTCCCCCTCTGGCTTGCTAGTTGAGGTTGAGATCAGATGGGTGCACTCATATTTTGTGTCGCCCTCACTTTACGTAGTTCGTACATTCAACTGCTCCGATGACCTAATGTCGGTCCGGACAAGTGAAGATGTCTAGAACTACACTTCAGTGATAATAAACAGGCATAAAATGAAATAAATAAAAAGAAAATACAAAAAAAATCAAGGAAAAATAAAAGAGAGAAAATGAAACTAGGTTAAATGAGCCAGCACTGAAGCAATGGGTGACCGCACTGGAAAGTTATGGCGAGGACTGTTGACTAGGCTTGGACCGCGGGGAACTTGGGGAAATATTTTCGGAACATAATTAAACGTCTATTGAGGTGTAATTGACATTGGAAATGTCAAAGAAAAGTTAATAAGTTAGTATTAATGAAAAACAAAAATTAAAGAAATCGGCTATACAAGGAGTAAATCGGTAGTACTAAAAAATTCGAAATATAACCCGAAGAGGGGCATTTTGGTCATTTGACACCTAGAGTGGACTTTTGACTTAAATGCCCACGAGAAATAAGTGGTATTAAATTTTGAAAATGCCATAAAAATAATAAATTGGGTATATAATATAAATAGTAAAAGATTGAGGGCATAATTGCAATTTTAGGAATCTTGGATTAATTAATCTTTTAGTTATCATTAGTGCTCCACTAAGTATTATTTAATGGACCTTTATAAACCCCAAAGTGGACAAATTTCTCCACTTTCACCTTCTTCTTCCTAACATTTTCATTTGGCCGAATTCCATTTCCCATTCAAATTCATCCATGGACATCCATGGCCAAGCTCTCTCTTGTTAGTAGTATGCCCTAGAGCATATCATTTAGTATGTATCTTGTACATATTTTATTAATAAAAGGCGTTTTCACTTTTTTGTTTACATAATATATTTATGTGTAATAGAAAAGGTCCATTGATATTTTGTTAGAAATTCTATTCTTTAAGTTGTTAAGAATATGAGTGACAGTATTTCTAGTACAAAGTATCATAAATAGGTTCACAATCGAGGATACTTCATAATAAGGACATGACTTATCCTGAAAGATTGTATTAATGTTTGTTCCCAAGTTATTTATATGAGATATAAATAAGATGAAATGGTAAGTCTCATGCCATATAACAAACATGATAGGCACTTATACATAATAAGTAGGTCGAACCAGTGACACTTGTGACAAGCACATGGAGTTTACTCTTGTCAATGCATTGTCATAAATCATATTAGTGCATATAATCTTTAGACCTGAGATAGCATAGTTATCTTGTATATAGATAGTTTGAGTTTGATACTGCTTTTATACTTGTACTATGTATGGGTATATGGGCATGTGTTGGCTCCTACTAGTTATTTATGGAGGTAGGTGTTAATCAAGATGGAATCTGTTCCTCTAAGTAAATAGAGATAAAATCCTATGTTCATTTAATTGTTCTTGATGTTTCAAGTTCCTAGCCAGGACAGATAGATTTAATTAGGAAAGAGTTTCTGATGAGAAAAATCTTTTTAATCAAGAACTGGAATTAAAAGAAAACATAATATTCATAGAAAATGGAGTTTGACATAAACCATGACTCCAGCTTGAGTTGGGATTTTGTAATAAAGAGATTCTAGTGCATAGTAACATATGATTATAGGTTCATTTAAGGTATTTCTTATTACTAATTAGGTGACCATGGCATGCTATGCTAGGTGTTAACCATGGTTTATGAGGTGCATAAAATGATTTAGAGAAATCTTTATGGTAAGAAAGAGTTCTGATGATATTAAGAGTTGATATCATATCTCATTGCCAATTAGTGATGAGCCTAGTAAGTCACATAAATACACAAGTTATCACCTAATTAAATATGATTTAATTAATTAATTAAAGAGTTTAATTGGTTAATTAAATAGGTTTGGTTTGCAATTAGATTGCAAAGTCCTTAGCATGACTTGAAACCAAATCTAGATTATTAGATGTATTGTATAAGTTAAATTTATATTTAAAGTGTTTAAATATGAATTTAATTAATGAGAAATTAATTAATAAAGATTAATTAATTAATTTATATTTGATATAAATTGATTAGAAGAAGAGAAATAATTATTTTGGGTTGAGAACTCAAAATTAAGACACAAGGGCATTTTGGTCATTTCACAGGGTGACATGTGGCACTATGAGATGGTGACACATGGCATTACACATAAGCTTGCCAAATGTCTTTTAATCATATAAGATGATTAAAATTAAGATTAAATATAGGTTTGACACTTGGCACAATGTGATTGGGTCAATTAAACCTAGAACCAATCATAGGGTGACATGTGGCAAGGGTTTAATGTGTTGACCTAGCTATATAAGTGTTGTTATGAATTAAAAATAACATAACCAGTAGCTCCTCATCCTTGGTGCCGCCACCCAAGAGTCTCCCTTCTCTTCTTCTTCATCTCTCACCAATTCCAAGAGATTAGCAAACAATCTCTTGAATTAAAAATACTAGAAATCGTTTTTGGTGTCCTATTTACATCTTTAATCTCTTGAAAGACAAAACTTGATTTTCTAATTAATAGAAAAAGCTTTAGAAGCTGTTCAAGGGCTGCCATAGGTTTTCTTGGTATGGACAAGCTAGAGGGACAACATCTGGTGTCCTGAAGACGCATCTCAAAGTCGCAAATACACTATAGTGCATCAAGAGGTTAGTGTGTTTGTTATTGATTTAATCTAGAGTTCTAAAATTAATCTGATTAATTTTAAAATCTTAAATGGAAAATACAAATCCAAAAACATATTAAAAGAGTTTTAATATGTTGTTTATCATTGAAATCAAATAGATAAAAATAAATCTTGCATGATGCATGTGGCCCTAGGTGAAAATTTTTGAATTCAATTGTATAAACTTGTGTTTTTCATGCTGCTGCTCCTTCAATTGGTATCAGAGCCACTATATTTGCCATTTAGATTGTTGATTATATGATTCAATTGTGTGTTTTGATCATGAGATGATTTATCCGTTGCTGGTTGCAATGGATGTGTGGCGGCTTGCTAGAAGAACACCAACATGGTGCGCATGGTATGGCTTCAAGGATGGTGCAAGGTTTGGCTTTTTAATTTGTAATTGTTGTATGATCTAAAAGCTTATCCTATGTCTAATTAAATTGTTTACTTAGAATTTTAATCACACAATTAAATTTTGATTCAAATCAGAATTTTAAAAATTGTTTGAATGAGATTCAAATCTGAATTTTAAAAGTTGTTTGAATGTGATTCAAATCTGAATTTTTAAAATTATTTGAATTATATTTAAATTTGATTTTTTAAAGTTGTTTGAATAATATTCAGATCTGAATTTTTAAAAATTGGTTGAATGTGATTCAAATCTGATTTTTTAAAAATTATTTGAATGTGATTCAAATATGAATTTTAAGGTTGTTTGAATGTGATTCAAATCTGAATTTTTAAATTTATTTGAATCATATTCAAATCTGGATTTTTAAGTTGAATATGAGATATTCAATTTAATTTAATTATGTATGTTTTATTTAATTGTTAAATAGTGATATGCATGATGGATGATCATGGACTATAAAAGACCAATGTGATTAGATTTATTTCTTTTATGTTTCTTTGGGATCGTAAATTAATTAATTTATTTTAATTTATTTTGGTGATGTATTATTAAGTTTGTAATAATTTTTGGGTTGTAATTTCATTTATTTAAGTTCTTGTAAATTCACCTTGGTATGCCAAGGATTACTATGTAATATTGGATTGCAAGAAGTTTAAGGAGGTCAAGAGCATTGGTGGGACCAGTGGGAGGAATTCAAGATCAAGTGTTGATTATGTACTCCTTCAACAACTCTTGTAAAATGAATGAATGAAATGCACTGAGGAATGCCCTGATTCAATTCTTAGTGGCTCAGAATTGAATCCCTTAGAAAGTCCATGATCATACCATATTTACTGCTTATCCATGAATGCATGAGATGTATGGGAATATATGCAATTATATAATATATGCATGCTAAATAGATAATGTGCAAAGTGAGACCTTAATAGTAATTAAAATGACCATAAAATCTTCCAAACAAATGATTAAGTAGGAAATGCTATAATTAAAGTAATTATAACATAAGCCCTCCATTGAGGCATTTATTTTAAGAAATTTTAAATAGTTACATAAGACGCAATTAATTTAAGAGATTTTCTTAAGAATAATTCTTAAGCATGAGATGTTATAAATATGTAAATGGTTTGGTGGCCAATATTGGATGTACCTGAGGACATTAAAATTATTTGCATAATTACTGGCTCAATGGGATCAACTTAACTAATGCAAGATAAGTCAATAATGGATGTACCTGAGATTTTGAGCATTAGGGGCTAGGTAAAGGATTGAACCTCACATGAGATGTGATGGGCAAGGAGTTGCTCACTTATAGTTTATTGTAATTCCAATAAAGGATGTACCTGAGGATGATCAATAGAATTATAAGAACTCAATCACCCACTAGAAATCCATCCAACTAGGATTTCCATTTTCTACTTTGGAAGTGTAGGATTTGCTAAGTTAGTGGGAGGACCAATTTGATTAAAAGACCATACTCATTTTGGTTAATTACTTGAAATATTTACTAATTAATCTGGTTATTTTCTGTAATTAATTTTCTAATAATAATGAGCACAGAACAACTACCACCATCCAATATCCTTGTAACCATACTTGATCGCAATAGGTTGACAGGACCTAATCTGTCTGATTGGTTAAGAAATTTGAAACTTGTCCTCAACCTTGAACATATAGGATATGTTCTAGATTCAAATATTCCTGGTCCCTTACCTCCAGAGGCCACTCTAGAGGAACATAAAACTTTAGACAAGTGGAAGGAGCATGATATGAGAGCTAAGTGTTACATGCTTGCTTCCATGAGTAATGAGTTACAAAAGCAGCATGAGAACATGCAGAGTGTGAGTGAGATCCTCCTTCAACTACAAGAGTTGTATGGTGAGCACAACAGGAATGCTAGGTATGAGATATCTAGGCAGCTATTCCGCATGAGGATGTCTGAGGGACAGAATTTTGGGGATCATCTTGATTGAGTAGTTGGAACATCTTGATTTCAACATGGATTTCCAGCTACAGACGGATTTGATCCTTCAGTCCCTTCCTAAGACTTTTGGGAATTTTGTGACAAATTTTCATATGACTAAACAGGAATGCACCTTAGCTTGTTTACTCAACATGCTGGTTATTGCCCAAAAGAATATGCTGGGCAATAAAGGAAAAGAGGTTGCTTTCATTGCATCTTCTTCTACTGGAAAGTCCAACAAGAAGAAGGGCAATAAGAAAAAGACACCTCAGATTCCTGGTCCTTCTAAGAAAATAGCTAAACAGAAAGGGAAGACTAAAGCTGATGGAGGCAAAGGAAAGTGTTTCCACTGCCAGAAAGATGAGCACTGGAAAAGGAACTGCCCAGAGTATAGCAATCTAAAAGAATGCAATGCCATGATGAAAACCAACTCAAGTTCAAAATATATTTGGCACTTAAGGTTATGTCATGTTGCAGAAGATAGGATTGCAAAATTGGAGAAAATGGGGATTCTATCCTCATTGAGCTCTGAGCCTGCTCTAACTTGTGAATCTTGCCTTCAGGGTAAAATGACTATATCACCCTTTATTGGATAAGGGATAAGAGCTAAAAATATTTTAGAGCTAATAAATAGTGATGTATGTGGTCCATTTAAGGAAATGGCTAGAGGCGGTTTTCATTATTTGATTACCTTTACTGATGATAAATCAAGGTTTGGGTATTTGTATTTGATGAAATACAAACATGAATCCTTTGAAAACTTCAAAGAATTTAAATCTGAAGTAGAAAATCAAACATGAAAGAGTATTAAAGCTCTTCAATCAGATCGTGGAGGTGAATATTTGAGTACTGAATTTGATGAATACTTGAGAGAGCACGGCATTTTTTCCTAGCTGACTCCTCCAGGAATGCCACAGCTGAATGGTGTATCTAAAAGAAGAAACCGTACCCTATTGGATATGGTACGTAGTATGATGAGCTATACTTATATGCTAATCTCCTTTTGGGAATTTGCATTAGAATCAGCTTTGTATATTTTGAATAGGATTCCATCAAAATCAGTTTCTTCCACATCTTATGAGGTATGGCATGGAAGAGAACCAAGTCTTAAGCATGTTAAGATTTGGGGTTGTCCAGCTTGTATCAAAAAGCTGAACACTGATAAATTGGAAACCAGATCAGAAAAATGTCGATTTGTTGGATATCCAAAAGATAGTTTTGGATATTATTTTTATTTTCCTACTTCACAAAAGGTTGTGATAAGTAGAGATGCCACATTTCTTGAACAACAGTTTGTCAAGAAGGAGGCAAAGGAAGGCAAATAGAGTTGCAATTGAAGAATTCTGATCAATAAACAGATTAGATGGATAAAGATCCATCTAGTCAACCTACACCCATTGATGAAACATCTACAGCTATTCCTCGTAGAACAACCAGGGTATCTCACCCACCAGTGAGATATGGTTTCCTTCATGAAGAAGAACAAGAGTTGTCTACTCATGAAGAAGCAGATTATGGAGATGATCCACTTACCTATGAAGAAGCTATATCAGATATAGACTCTTCAAAATGGATTGATGCTATGAAATCCGAAATTGATTCCATGTATAAGAATCAAGTTTGGGATTTTGTTGACCCACCTGAAGGTATTGTACCTATAGGGAACAAATGGGTTTTCAAGAAGAAAATTGGTTCTGATGGAAAGATAGAGACCTATAAGGCAAGGCTAGTAACGAAAGGGTTTCGCCAAAGGCAAGGAATCGACTATGAGGAGACTTTCTCGCTTATTGCCATGCTTAAATCAATTAGGATTCTATTAGCATTAGCTGCATACTATGATTATGAGATTTGGAAAATGGATATCAAAACAACTTTTCTCAATGGATACATTGAAGAGAACATTTTCGTGGAACAACCTAGGGGTTTTGAATCCCAAGATGGTTCCAAGGTATGCAAGCTAAAGCGATCCATTTATGGGTTGAAGCAAGCTTTGAGGAGTTGGAACATCCGTTTTGATGAAGCCATTAAATCCTTTGGTTTTATCAAAAATGAGGATGAGCCATGTGTATATAAGAAGGTTAGTGACAGTGCTATCACTTTCCTTGTCTTATATGTGGATGATATACTATTGATGGGTAATGACACAGGTATGTTGACAACTGTAAAGGCATGATTGTTAAATACATTCTCCATGAAAGACTTAGGGGAGACAACCTATATTCTTGGGATTCGCATCTATAGAGATAGAGCAAAAAGAATAATTGGTTTATCCCAAAGTCAATACTTGGAAAAGGTGTTAAAGAGGTTTAACATGCTTAATTCCAAGAGAGGATTGTTACCAGTGAGACATGGTATCCATCTTTCCAAAGAGATGTCTCCAAAGACACTTGAAGAAAGAGATAAGATGGCCAGGATTCCATATGCTTCGGCTATTGGAAGTTTAATGTATGCAATGTTGTGTACTAGGCTGGATATTGCATATGCTGTTAGTTTGACTAGCAGGTATCAGTCTAATCCAAGTTTGGAACACTAGATAGCTGCCAAGAATATCCTTAAGTACTTAAGAAGAACTAAAGATTTATTCTTGATCTATGGAGGTGGAGACTTGCAATTAGATGGTTATACTGATTCTGATTTCCAATCAGATATTGATGATAGAAAGTCTACCTTTGGATATGTGTTCATTTGTAATGGAGGTGCAGTCAGTTGGAAGAGTTCCAAACAGAGTACGACTGCAAATTCCACTACAGAGGCTGAGTATATTGCTGCATCATATACTGCAAAAGAAGCTGTTTGGATAAAGAAGTTCTTGACAGAACTTGCAGTAGTTCCTTCCATTGAGTCAGCAGTTCCACTACACTGTGACAACAATGGAGCAGTCATATAGGCTAAGGAACCAAGGTCTCACCAAAAATCCAAACACATAGAAAGATGCTACCACATTATTAGAGAAATAGTTGGGCGAGGCGATGTATCCATGCAGAAAATAGCATCAGCTGAAAATCCAGCTGATCCATTCACTAAGCCTAAGTCACAGACTCAGCTAGACCGATAACTTGAGAAGATGGGTCTAAGATATTGTAATGAATGGCTCTAGTGCTAGTAAGAGATTGTTAGTAGTATGCCCTAGAGCATATCATTTAGTATGTATCTTGTACATGTTTTATTAATAAAAGGCGTTTTCACTTTTCCATTTACATAATATATTTATGTGTAATAGAAAAGGTCCATTGATATTTTCTTAGAAATTCTATTCTTTAAGTTATGAAGAATATGAGTGACAGTATTTCTAGTACAAAGTATCATAAATAGGTTCACAATCGAAGATACTTCATAATAAGAACATGACTTATTCAGAAAGATTGTATTCAAGTTTGTTCCCAAGTTATTTATATGAGATATAAATAAGATGGAATGGTGAGTCTCATGCCATATAACAAACATGATAGGCACTTATACATGATAAGTAGGTCGAACCAGTGAACTTATGACAAGCACATGGAGTTTACTCTTGTCAATGCATTGTCATAAATCATATTAGTGCATATAATCTTTAGACCTGAGATAGCACAGTTATCTTGTATATAGGTAGTTTGAGTTTTATACTGCTCTCATACTTGTACTATGCATGGGTATATGGGCATGTGTTGGCTCCTACTAGTCATATATGGAGGTAGGTGTTAATCAAGATGGAATCTGTTCCTCTGAGTAAATAGAGATAAAATCCTATGTTCATTTAATTGTTCTTGATGTTTCAAGTTCCTGGCCAGGACCGATAGATTTAATCAAAAAAGAGTTTCTGATGAGAAAAATCTTTTTAATCAAGAACTGGAATTAAAAGAGAACATAATATTTATAGAAAATGGAGTTTGACATAAACCATGACTCCAGCTTGAGTTGGGATTTTGTAACAGAGAGATTCTAGTGCATGGTAACATATGATTATAGGTTCATTTAAGGTAAAACTTATTACTAATTAGGTGACCATGGCATGCTATGCTAGGTGTTAACCATGGTCTATGAGGTGCATAAAGTGATTTAGCGAAATCATTTATGGTAAGAAAGAGTTCTGATGATATTAAGAGTTGATATTATATCTCATTGCCAATTAGTGATGAGCCTAGTAAGTCACACACATACACAAGTTATCACCTAATTAAATTGAAATTGAGTTTATTGGAGTTGTGGTTGAGAAAGCATATTAGAAGTGTTTTTCTTTTCAGGTTTTGAAGAACTATTTTCTCAAAACACAATCGGAACTCTGCCAAAATTTTGAAAAATTTTCGTTACACTAGATTTTAATCGAGGATTTGATCAATGACCAAAATTTCAATTAAAGGCTTTTTAATAAATATTCAACGTTCCCACCACTATAAAAATGATCAGAAATTATTTTAAAATCTCTTGTAGTATATTTAATGGGTTACCGGTAGATGAAGTACGGTAATTCATTAAGCGTAATATGGGAGCATGTTATACCTTACGGAGGGGTAAGGTGTGACAACCTAGGACACTTGTGAAACCACTCACCCAACTACAGTGTAGCCGAGTAAGGCATGTCACACTCGGTGCCGGAACACCCTATCTTAGCTTTCTTTATTCCTTTAATCATTTTCAAGTTATTATTTTAATATCAATTATTTTTCGATGGAGAAACTAACGGAGTTTCCCCTATTTTATTATCATTTGACGTGTTTTACTATTCACCTATTTGAAATTTTCAATAATATTTTTAAATAAAGATCTCATTAATAATTCTCATAATCATCTCATCATTTCATGCATCATCTATATCTTTCAATTTTGTCTTCAAACCCATGCAATCTCATTCATGCTCAAATTACATAATTCACAAAATAATTATATAATTTCGTAATTTACATGATATATAAATTAATTACATATGAAAAAGTTAATTTATTAGTTTACATCACATTCCTATTAATTACCTTTTCATAATCTACATTACAATATAATAACTAAGCATTTTATACAAAATACAAAAGATGATCTATATGGGCCCTATCCACATGCATTGTTGAGGAGGTGACAACCTTGAATACTTCAGACACTTCTGCAGATCAGAACTCCAAAATCTCTGTTTAATATTTTTTTTTCTAGGCTTTACCTTCAGTATCTGCGCGAGGAAACAAATCCATCGCGCTAAGCATCGCTGCTTAGTGGTGCAATAATATAAAATAAATAATATATACAAATAAAGAAATAATGGATGATAATTTGGATACTCTAGAAATTAATCTAATTTAATATAATACTTCTAGCATCAACTATCTTTTATTCTAATTTATTCCTCTTTAGAAGCGCTTAATTCCTAAATTAATAGTAATAATGTACCATCCCAAAAAAATTCCAAGAATATTATTCTTAGCTTTATATTAATATGAAAAAGTGCATTTGTAATATTTGTTGAAGTTATATTTCTATTGCTAATCTTTTTATCATTTCGTTCAGTACTTTCTACTAAATAACTATTCTTATTTATTTTAGGTCGTCTTACTCATTTATTTAATTTCTAATATTTTTAATTACTAATATTATTAACTTATTTCAATAAATTTCACTGCCCAAGTAACCTATGACAGGCTGACTAAACTGGATAATGGGTCGTTGGCACTGGACACCGCAGTGCCTCGAGCTGTCATACCATGGACGCAGAACGTCAACCACGTATGCAATTAGAATAGCTAAAAAGCCATGATAACACATAATCAAGCATAAAAGCCATGAGTGCGGGCATAAAGCCATGAATACAGGCATAAAGCCATTCGCAGTACTACTAAAACAATGCCCTATTGGCATGCCAATCTATCCAATCTGACACACGTGTCTAGACAATACATGGGCATATAGTACCATTAAATGTTCATAAGTTTCATTATTTTATTATAGGTTCTAATTATAATTTCTAGCATTTTAATCTTTTTTATAATAGAAACATAAATCTCTAAGTCTAATATCTACATAATTTATACATTCATCATAATTTATATATTCATTATGTTATCCATAATGATCATATTCAAAATAATGGTTCTCATGCACTATTGTACTCAAAACATTTTTCCTTTCTCATTTATACATTTGAAAATCTACTTATATAATTAAAAATTTAATATTTAAAGTTGAATTACTAATATTTATGAATTCTATTTGTGATGGGCATATAAGCCCTAACTATCTATTCACATCAATTAGGTGACTTACTTTTAATGTTTGAAGTAATCCATGAACATTTCATGGATTTCAAATTATGGCCTTAATTTCCCTGTATCAATTTTGACTAAGATGCATAGTCCCCATTTGTCATACAATTCTAAGCATTTAAGCTTAGAATTGGTTCTAGGTCTTCATCTTAATTTGCTAACCATTTTGATTACTATTCACATTACTAGTCAACCAAAATGTTGATTTTTTCATATTTAATGGATATATTAATTCTAATTACACTAAGATCCCACATTTTGAGTTTTACATTTGTTAGTATTAATTGTCAATTGCAATTTAAAGTCTCCTAGATGCATTTCTAAATTTTCAGTTTTGATTGCTTAAGTTTATTGTTCCATTGGGCAATTCTACAGTGGAAACTGGGCTAACTTTTCTTCATCAAAATTGTTTCTTATTGTGTCTTCTTTAATTCCCTTTTTGAATCACTCCAATTGGAGTTTTGTAGTTCAAGTTATAGCTTAAATACCATAACTGGCCTGATAGGGCAGTACCTAGAATTTTTGGGCATAATCCATTCAGGCAGTTTTGGTGTCCTGAGTTTGGTGGGCAATTTCATTAAGTTCTAATCAAAATTTGGAGTTATGTCCTTCATGAAAGTTGTCCTAAATTGTCTAAGATTTCTATTGATATAAATTTCAGGTTAATTGGTCATTTCTACAGTGAGTTCTGACCAAATGAATGAACACTGTTCATTTGGTCATTTTGCCCAGGCAGAATATGTGTTACCCGAATTTGGTTAATTTTTAGGACATCCTAAGTTTGTTTTCTGGACAGGTTTCCTTCATCAAAGTTGTGCCATTATGTGTCTAGTTTCATGTCCAATTGGTCTTGCACCAATTGAACCTACACAACTCAAGTTAAAGCTATCTAACATTGCTAGACTCGCACCCAACCTTGCAGGTCACCCAAGGCAACACACCTAACCTCAAATCCCAAGCTATAATTCACTTCAATTCCTCATTATACTCAGCCAAATAGTCATTAATTTACCATTACAACTTCTTTTCATCAATACATAGACAAAATCTCAAATTTGTGCCCAAACCTTAACTCTACCATTTCAATTCATGCATTAACTTACATTTCACTATCCTAATCATGAGATTAGTGTTAAGGGCAGCTATGAAGCCATTTTTAATTCAAAGGAATTCATCAAACCCTAACCCATTTATGGCTGCCGAAATCATGGGATATATATATATATATATATATATATATATATATATATATATATATACATAATTTTCATTTCTTTTCTTACTAATTCAACTTAAATCATGTTCATAAATAAAAAATTAAAGAGAAAGATGAAATATTAGGCACTAACCTCTTTTGGGAGCTAAATTGAGCTTATAAATCTCTTTAATTTTTTCTTATAATTGCTGCCTAGAGATGGTTTAAGGTGTGAGGAGAAATTTTAGTGAAGACAAGGTAGGGTTTTATGAAGTAATTGAGTGAGAAATGGAGCTTTGGTGAAGGAAAATGGTGGAGCTCCAATGGTGATTCTCGACCAACAAGTGGGAAGAAAGAAGAAGCAGAATTTTCTAGTTAATTTTATCTCTTTTTAAGTGTTTTATGAGGGCTTGTTGTATTTTGATTGGTGGAGGGCTTTTAATTGCATCATGGTGACACATGTATGATGTCATAATAGGCATTTTCCTTCATTTTTTTTCTTTCTTTTCTACTCATTTTCAATTAAATTTTTAGCAATATTTATTCATATTTTATGTCATAATAATTATTTACTTAACTAGACAAGTTGGCCAAAAATCATCTCTGAAGACGAAATGATCAAAATGCCCTCCATTTGGCTTAAGGAGCCAAAATCGTCTGTACCGATCTAAAAATTTTTTTAAGCCTTTTCTTGGCATTCTAATGCCATAGAAACCTCAATGACTCTTCCCTGGAGTTTCAAAAATTACTTCATGAATTTTCTCTCGGGTTTAGTGTTAGTAATATGCCCTGGAGCATATCATTAAGTATGTATCTTGTACATGTTTTTATTAATAAAAGGCATTTCCACTTTTCAGTTTACATAATATATTTATGTGTAATAGAAAAGGTCCATTGATATTTTGTTAGAAATTCTATTCTTAAGTTGTTAAGAATATGAGTGACAGTATTTCTAGTACAAAGTATCATAAATAGGTTTACAATCGAGGATACTTCACAATAAGGACATGAATTATCCAGAAAGATTGTATTCATGTTTATTCCCAAGTTATTTATATGAGATATAAATAAGATGGAATGGTGAGTCTCATGCCATATGACAAACATGATAGGCACTTATACATGATAAGTAGGTTGAACCAGTGACACTTATGACAAGTACATGGAGTTTACTCTTGTCAATGTATTGTCACAAATCATATCAGTGCATATAATCTTTAGATCTGAGATAGTACAGTTATCTTATATATAGGTGGTTTAAGTTTGATACTGCTTTCATACTTGTACTGTGTATGGGTATATGGGCATGTGTTGGCTCCTACTAGTTATATATGGAGGTAGGTGTTGATCAAGATGGAATCTGTTCCTCTAAGTAAATAGGGATAAAATCCTATGTACAATTAATTTTTCTTGATGTTTCAAGTTCCTGGCCAGGACAAATAGATTTATTTAGAAAAGAGTTTCTGATGAGAAAATCTTTTTAATCAAGAACTAGAATTAAAAGAGAACATAATATTCATAGCAAATGCGGTTTGACATAAACCATGACTCCAGCTTGAGTTGGAATTTTGTAACAGAGAGATTCTAGTGCATGGTAACATATGATTATAGGTTCATTTAAGGTAAACTTATTACTAATTAGGTGGCCTTGGCATGCTATGCTAGGTGTTAACCATGGTCTATGAGGTGCATAAAATGATTTAGAGAAATCATTTATGGTAAGAAAGAGTTCTGATGATATTAAGAGTTGATATCATGTCTCATTGCCAATTAGTAATGAGCCTAGTAAGTCACACACTTACACAAGTAATCACCAAATTAAATATGATCTAATTAATTAGTTAAAGAGTTTAATTGATTAATTAAATACGTTTGGTTTGCAATTAGATTGCAAAGTCCCTAGCATTGCTTGAAACCAAATCTAGGTTATTGGATGTATAGTATAAGTTAAATTTATATTTAAAGTGTTTAAATATGAATTAATTAATGAAAAAATTAATTAATAGAAATTAATTAATTAATTTATATTTGATATAAATTGAATAGAGGAAGAGAAATAATTATTTTAGGTGGAAAACTCAAAATTAAGATACAAGGGTATTTTGGTCATTTCACAAGTTGACATGTGGCACCATGAGATTGTCACACCCTACCCCTCTGTAAGGCATAACATGATCTCGTAGTATACCTAATGAATTACCAATTTCGTCTACTGATAACCCATTAAATACACTACAAGGGATTTTAAAACTTTTCTTACTTCTTTTTACAGTGATGAGAACTATTTATAGGTGTTAAAAACTTTTTTGAACTTAAGTGAAAGAGCTAACAAATTTCAATTATTGACAATTTCTATAAAAATTTTGGCGGAGTGCCATCTGTATTTTGAATAAAATAGTTCTTCAAAAACCTGTAAAAAGTACTTTAAATATATTTCTCAATCTCAACTCCAATATTTAATCAACACAATATGTTTCTCAACTCAAATCCACAATAATTTTTTAATATTTCCAAAGGCTGAGATAAAAGAAATATATCACAATATTTACAAACCAAAATAATTTATAATTTATAATTTATTTTACAACTTCAATGTACAATTTTAATTTACAACTGCTCAAAACCAAGAACATTATATACATACAGTGAACATACATTACAATACAAAATACAAAATATGATATACTCAATATACCCGATGATCTCTCACTGAAGCACTAGCAACCTAGTCTACTGCCCTGTCCGTCTGTCTACCTGTGACAGCAATGAAAAGCTATCGCTGAGACAATGTCTCAGTGGTGCACAACATTAACCAAATACAACTTTAAATCACAAATCATAAGTCATATAAATAGTGGATACTTAAACCATAGTTAAATTCAAGACAATGAATGTCATAAAGAATTTGAACTCCATTTCACAATATCACAATAAATCTCAATAAGTCAAAACATGGTTAAATTCAAAAGACAGTGAATGTCAATAAGAATTTAAACTCTATTTCACAATTTACAAAGTTCATATAACACAAATTTGATCAAATAACTGAATAATACAGTTTTGCCAATCAATAATACCATTTGATCAAATAACTGAATAATACAGTTTTGCAAATCAATAACACAATTTAAATGCTGCACAATTACATTTCACAAATTATCAAAGCTCATTATAGAAAAATTTTGAGTCAAATAATTTAATAAACACAGTGTTGCCAATTCATACACAACTTAAGCCATGACACAAAATTTCCGATCAATGCCGTGTTGTACACCACGACAAAGCAATCTACAACCCCACTAATCGAAATCAATGAGGGAGGTGGCTAGCTAGCTAATGAGTACTCATCTGATCTACAACCTCAACTAGTAAACCAGAGAGGGAGGAAAATAATCACACTCACCCCAGACTGATAAGTCAAAGAGGGAGGAATATAATCACACTCACTCCATAAATGGAGGAGGAACATAGTAACAGTGTCATGCCAAGTGTGAATCAAAACAATTTCAAATCACAGTATTTGATACAAACCATAAATCACATTTTATCTCAAAATTTCCATTTGCAAAGTTGGCAACACAATAATTTTCAAATAATATTCCCAAAACCAAAGCAATAAAAAATTATTCATAACTCATTTCTCCAAATAAATTTGCTAGTAAAAGTAGTGAATATATAAGTATTGTGCACGGATACAATTTTAAACTATAATGTTCAATTAAATTTTTAAGTAGAAAATGAGAAGTCAAAATTATTGTGCACAAACACAATTTAAAACAATAACATACAAATAATCATAATTTATTTCAATTGAAAAATTCAAAAGAAATAACTATTGTGCACAAACCTTTAATAACTGTCTCTTGGCTCTAACTTAGTGTTTCCTTCCCTTTCCCTGAGTCTTTGCTAACTGAGAAACACAATTTGAAGTGTTTCAGTACTCATTTAAACTGTCTCTAATGACAATGCTTGATAATTAATTCACTGAATTCTATTATTTGCTTAGTCAACATAATATATCGACCCTCGATGCGTTCTAGGTAAATTAGGTTTTAATGTTACTAATATGTCACATTCAATAGTCTTTTAGGGTTGGTACATGTTACCAAATTCATTTCCATGTATTTTGCGTTTTATTGCAATTTGCTGGATTCCGGGATACTAGTTTGACCTAGCTGGACGACCTAGTTCCCTCAGTTTTTGGGTTTCGATCGAAACTACAAACTTGTAGATCTATGTCTTATTGCACGTGGAGAAAAATTTCAGGTCATTCTGAGTTTACTAGACCAAATTATGGTCATTTTACTATTGCTGGTTAAAATGCATCAAAATTAGCCACTTTAGGTCATTTTAGGTCATTTTAGGTTCGGCCAGTTTTTGGACCTGAACTTGTGCAAGCGTTTTGACTTGCCTATGGTCATTTCTGGGCTTTGGTGTCTTCATAAGACTTGTAGATATAGGTCTTAAATATTCATGGTAAAACTTTCAGGTTAATTGGACCTGTTGTGAGTGAGTTATGGCCAAAATACTAACTGCTGCCCAAATGGTCAATTTTTAGGCCTTAATTGCACTAATCCGGATTTGGTCATTTTTCAAGTTACCTTACAAGCAGAATTTTGGTAAGCTTCCTTCATGAAAGTTGGCACATTTTGTGCCTAGTTTCACCTCCAATTGGTCTCATACCAATTGGAGCCACACACTTAAGGTTCTAGGCCCATAACATAAATTGTCCTATTGCATTTTATTCATTACTCATCAAAGGACACTTTTAACATTTACCAAACTAAACATTCATGCCAATTCTGGTTTGTACCATAACCTAAACACAATTCAAAACATATTGTTGGTCATTTTGGCAGCTTACAATCACACTCAATATGCACCATATAGTACAGAATTTTTCAAGCTCAAATTACAACAATTCAATCACCTAACCTAGCTCATTTACATGTCCAACTTCACACCATCATACATATACACAAGCTGCCATAACAAGTACCACAATTCAACATTAATATTCTATAAACTAAACATGAAATAACGTTTTTATGGTTCACCATTCAAGCTGCCGATTCATATATCACACTCCATTAATTTCCAAGCTTTCAAATTCAAGTACACATTTACATATACTTAATATACATCACCCAAATAAATTGCTACACACATAAACACTTAATCAACCCTTTAATCTACCATTTACAAGCAAGAATAAACTATCCTCAAGGAGTTTCCATGGCTGCCAAAAATACACCTCTCACTTTAAACATCAAACCTCAAAAATCTCTCTATAATTCAAGTACCCATAACATTCTTACTAAATTTAATGAAGCCATAACCCAAAAACACAAACTTACCACTTTGGAAACTCTTCAAAATCTCTCCAAAACTTGGTCTTCTTGTTGCCTATCTACTGCCCAAGGTGTGTAGACTAACTTTGATGAAGGAACTTAGGAAGAAATTGGCTTGGAAGTGGATGGGTAGAGCTTGAACATGGGACGTCAATGGTGGAATTTGGGAGGTGGTTTCATTCAGCCAAGAAGAAGATTAAGGAAGAAGAAGATGTAATGGACATACACTTGTCCACTTAATGAGTTTATATACTCCACTAACTTAGGTTTTTTAATTATTATAATTAAACTTTCAATTATCCCATATTATATCCCTTTATGTTTTTAATTATACTACACATGAATTTCATTTTTCATGGCATTTTCAAAATTTAATACTATTTATTTTTAAAGGACATTTAGGTCAAAAGTCAACTCTAGGTGTCAAATGACCAAAATACCCTGTTCAGGTTGCATTCCCGATTTTTCAGTAACACCGGGTTTTGTCCGTTTTTCGATTTCTCACTTTTCTTTGTACTAATTAATTAATTTTTCTTTGATATTTCTAATGGTATTTATACTTCAATAGGGATCTATTTAAGTCCTAAAAAATATTTTCCAAGGTTCCCCGCGGTCCAAGGCTAGTGTAACACCCCTAAGTTCGGTAGTGCGTTCTACTGTTCCGGTTACCAGTGCTGTCCGGACAGTTAGGATGCCTAGAACTACACTTCGATATGTGTGAGGAGACATAAAATAATGAAATACAAGAAAAGAAAATACAAGAAAAACAAAGGAAAAATAATAGCAAAGAAATGTAACCAAGTTAAGCGAGCCGAAAACCCTAGCGATGGGTGACCGCACCGGGAAGTCATGGCGTGTACCGTTGACTAGCCCTGGATTGCGGGGAACCCTGGAAAATATTTTTAGGACTCTAATAAATATTTATTGAAGTATAAATATCATTAGAAATATCAAAAAAAAAATTAAATAATTAGTACAAAGAAAAGTGAAATCGAAAAACGGACAAAACCCGGTATTACCGAAAAATTGGGAATGCAACCCGAACAGGGGCATTATGGTCATTTGACATCCCGAAGTGTCTTTTGACCTAAATGTCCATTAAAAATAAATAATATTACACTTAGAAAATAAAATGAAAAATTAATTTGGGGGTACCTAATATAAATAGCTAAAAGTGGAGTGAAAATTGTGTAATTAGCACTTAAATCTTATTAAATCATTTTTCTTAAGTAAGTGGTCCACTAATGAATAGACTAAACATGAAGTGGGGCAGGTGTAAGTCCATAATGCAGCTGAATTCTTCATCTTCTCCAATTCTCTCAACATTGCCGAATTGAAGAAGAAGAAAACCTCCATTAACGTTTTTCATTCAAGCTTGATCCACCCTTCCATTTCACCTTCAATCACTTAGGTTCCTTCATGAAAGTTTGTCTATACATCATAAGGAAGAGCTTGATACCAAATTTAAGAAGTTTAATCAAGGTTTGGCAAGTTCTAACCATAAGGTAAGTTTACATTTTTGAAGATTTCTTTGTTAAACTTTGTGTACATGTTATGGGTGTTGGTTTTGTGAAGGAAATTTTTAAGTTTGAAGAGTTATTGAGATATCCATTTTTGGGCAGCCATGTAGTCATGTATTGATGAAGTATTTGTACATATATTTGATGAGAATTATGTTGGTTATGGTGATGTAATATCCTAGTAAATTATTCCATATATATATGGTGATTTTTGCATTTGGATGGAAATTGATGAATTGTGGAATACTTTGATGTTGAGGAAGTTTGCGGCAGCCTTGAGATTCTTGAATAAATGTATGTGTTCATGAAAGTATTGGCAGAATATTGACCTTGAGAATTGATGGAGATGTGTATAGATTGATTGTGTAAGTATATGTAAAAATTTGTAATGTTTAGGTGTATATGTGATTGTACTTAGAACTTGTAAATGTGAGTTTTAATTGGTGTATTGAGGATAATTGCAATCTGCCCAAAGTGACATTTAAGTGAAGTGGAATATGGTTTTGGTAATGAACCAAAACAGAAATGGTAAGGGGAAGTGGACATGTAGTAATGTAAGTGTGTAATTGATGTGTGTTAAGCAAGGTAACTAAGGGCAGTGTACATTTTAGCCCATAACTTTAAATGTGTAACCTCAATTGGTATGAGACCAATTGGAGGTGGAACTAGGCACAAAATGTGCCAACTTTCATTGAGAAAGCATACCAAAATTCTGCTTGCAAGGTGACCCAAGAAAATGACCAATTCGGATTAGGTACAATTAGGACCTGAAAAATGACCAATTGGGCAGCAGTGAGTGTTAAGGCCATAACTCACTCAAAACAGGTCCAATTGACTTGAAATTTTAACAATGAATAGTTAAGACCCATACCTACAAGTCTTATGAAGACACCAAAACCCAGAAATGACCATAAGCAAGTCAAACAACTTGCACAAGTTCGGGTCCAAAAACTGGCCGAACCAGAGTTGACCAAATTGACCAAAAATTGACCTAATTTGATACCATTTGACCAGCAATAGTATAATGACCATAACTCGGTCTACTTAACTCGGAATGACCTGAAATTTTGCACCGCGGTCCATAAGACATAGATCTACAAGTTTGTAGTTTTGACCGAAACCCGAAAACCGAGGGAACTAGGTCGTTCGGCTAGGTCAAACTAGTATCCCGGAATCCAGCAAGTTGCATTAAAATACACTAAACGAGGAAATGAGTTTGGTAAAACGTACCAACCTAAAACCCTATCGAATGTGACATATTAATGACACTAAAACCTAATTTACCTAGAACGTATCGAGGGTCGGTATATTAGGTGATTAAGCAAATAATAGCTTTCAGAGAATTACTTATCGAACATTATCATTAGAGACAAATTAATTTAGCACTGAAACACTTCAAATTGTGTTTCTCAGTTACCAAAGACTCAGGAAAAGGGAAGGAAACACTGAGTCCAGACCAGGAGACAAATATTAGAGGTTTGTGCACAACGGCTATTTCTTTTGAATTTTTCAATTGAAATGAATTATGACTATTGTACATTATTGTTTTAAATTGTGTTTGTGCACAACTAGTTTTCAACTGATTTTGTTCTGAATAATATTTCATATGATAAATTGTATGTTATTGTTTTAAATTGTGTTTGTGCACAATATTTATTTCTTTTGAATTATTTTCAATTGAAATAAATTATGACTACTTGTATGTTATTGTTTTAAATTGTGGAAATGTACTTGAATGGATATTTATTGCTTGAAAAGCATTATAAATGATTTGAAACTGTGAGAAACTGTTTGAATGGTATTTGATGGATACTTATTGATTGAAAAGCACTGTAAATGGTTATTTTGGAAATTGAACAGAATTACGAATTGTTTTCCCAAATTGTGAATTAAATAATAACTATGTAAATTTATTGGATTCTACTGATCATATGAATAAAATGTTTGGAATTGTTTTGATTCACAATTGGCATGATATCTACATTATGTTCCTCCTCCATTAATGGGGTGAGTGTGATTATTCCTCCTCTTTGACTTATCATGCAGGGTGAGTATGATTATGTTCCTCCTCTTTGACTTCCCAGTCTGAGGTGAGTATGGATGAGTAATCATTATTCATCTAGCTTCCTCACTCATTGATTTCGATTATTGTGGTGAGTGTTTCTTGTCGTGATGTACAACACGGCATATGTTGAAAAATTGTGTCCTGGCTTAAATTGTGATATTGATCGGCAACACTGTGTTATTAAGTATTTTGATCAAATTGTGTATGAATTGGCAATACGGTATTCTTAAATTATTTGACTAAATTGTGTTATTATGAATTTTGATAAATTGTGAATTGGAGTTTAAATTCCTTATGACATTCATTGTCTTGAATTTAACTATGGTTTTATGTATCCACTATTTATATGGTTTATGAATTGTGATTTAAAGTTGTATTTGGTTAATGTTGTGAACCACTGAGACATTGTCTCAAATGATAGCTTTTATTGCTGTCGCAGTAGACAGATGCAGGGTAGCAGACTAGGCTGCTAGTACCGCCAGCGAGAGATTTTTCGGGTATAACGAGTATACCGCTTTTTGCATTTTGTACTGTAATGTATGACCACTGTATGTACATACTGTTTTGGTTTGAGCAGTTGTAAATTCAAATTGTAACTTGAGGTTGTAAAATAATTATGAGTTATTTTGACTTGTAAAAATTGTATTATATTTCCTATATCTCAGCTTTTGAAAAATTACTGTGGATTTGAGTTGAAAAATATGTTGTATTGAGAAAAATGTTAGAGTTGAGATTTGGAAAATAATTGAAGTGCTTTTTACAGGTTTTCTAAAGAACTATTTTATCCAAAATACAGATGGCATTCTGCCAAAATTTTTACAGAAATTTCAAATAATTTAAATGTGTTAGTTCTATCACTTCAGATCAAAAAGGTTTTTAACACCTGTAAATAGTGCTCACCACTGTAAAAGAAGTAAGAAAAGTTTTTTTAAAATCCCTTGTAGTATATTTAATGGGTTATCAGTAGACGGAGTTGGTAATTCATTAGGTATACTACGGGATCATGTTATGCCTTACAGAGGGGTAGGGTGTGACAGCTAGTCAACGGTCCACGCTACGACTTCCCGGTGCGGTCATCCATCGCTAGGGTTCTCGGCTCGCTTAACTTGGTTGCATTTCTTTGCTATTATTTTTCCTTTGTTTTTCTTGTATTTTCTTTTCTTGTATTTCATTATTTTATGTCTCCTCACTCATATCGAAGTTTAGTTCCAGGCATCCTAGCTGTCCGGACAACACTGGTCACTGGAACAATAGAATGCACTACCGAACATAGGGGTTTTATAGAGATGGTGACACATGGCACTACACATAAGCTTGTCATATGTCTTTTAATCATGTAAGATGATTAAAATTAAGGTTAAATATAGGTTTGACACTTGGCACAATGTGATTGGGTCAATTAAACTTAGAGCCAATGAGAAGGTGACATGTGGCAAGGATTTTAAGTTGTGACCTAGCTATATAAGTGTTGTTATGAAAAGAAAAATTACAACCAGCTGCTGCCTCCCTTAGTGCCACCACCCTTGAGGCTCCCATTCTCTCTTCTTCTTCATGTCTCATCAATTCCAAGAGATTAGCAAATAATCTCTTGAATTAAAAGTACTAGAAATTGTTTCTAGTGTCCTGTTTACATCTTTAATCTCTTAAAAGGCAAAACTTAATTTTCTAATTAATAGAAAAAGCTTTAGAAGCTATTCAAGGGCTGCCATCGGTGATCTTGGTGTGGACAAGCTAGAGGGACAACATCTGGTGTCTTAAAGACGCATCCCAAAGGTGCCAAACACACTGTTGTGCATCAAGAGGTTAGTGCACTTGTTCTTGATTTAATCTAGGGTTCTAAAATTAATCTGATTAATTCGAAAATCTTAAATGGCAAATACAGATCCAAAAACATATTAAAAGAGTTTTAATATGTTTAATATGTTGTTTATCATTGCAATCAAATAAATAAAAATAAATCTTGCATGATGCATGTGACCCTAGGTGAAAATTTTTGAATTCAATGATATAAACTTGTGTTTTTCATACTTTTGCTCCTTCAATTGGTATCAGAGCCACTATATTTGTCATTTATATTATTCAATATGAGATTTGATTGTGTGATTTGATCAAAAGTTGATCAATTCATTGCTGGTTGGAATGAACAAGGTAGCGGCATGGTGGAGTGCACCATAGGTGCGCATGGTTTGGCTCCTCCCATGGGGTGCGCAAGGTTTGACTTTTTAATTTGCAATTGTTGTATGATTTAAAAGTTCATCCTATGTCTAATTAAATTGTTTAATTAGAGTTTTAATCACACAATTAAATTTTAATTCAAATCAGAATTTTAAAATTTGTTTGAATGTGATTCAAATCTGAATTTTAAAAGTTGTTTGAATGTGATTCAAATCTGAATTTTAAAAGTTGTTTGAATAATATTCAAATCTGAATTTTTAAAAATTGTTTGAATGTGATTGAAATCTGATTTTTAAAAATTATTTGAATGTGATTCAAATCTAAATTTTTAAGGTTGTTTGAATGTGATTCAAATCTGAATTTTTAAATTTGTTTGAATCATATTCAAATCTGGATTTTTAAGTTGCATATGATATATTCAATTTAATTTAAGTATGTATGTTTTATTTAATTGTTAAATAGTGATATGCATTATGGATGATCATGGACTATAAAAAACCAATGTGATTGGATTTATTTCTTTTATGTTTCTTTGGGATTGTAAATTAATTAATTTATTTTAATTTATTTAGGGCATGTATTATTAAGGTTGTAATAATTTTGGGTTGTAATTTCATTTATTTAAGTTCTTGTAAATTCGCCTTGGTATGCCAAGGATTACTATGTAATTGGATTACAAGAAGATCAAGGAGGTCAAGAGCATTGGTGGGACCAGTAGGAGGAATTCAAGATCAAGTGTTGATTATGTACTCCTTCAGCAACTCTTGTAATATGAATGAATGAAATGCACCTAGGAATGCCCCGATTCAATTCTTGGTGGCTCAGAATTGAATCCCTTAGAAAGTCCATGATCATACCATATTTATTTATTATCCATGAATGCATGAGATGTATGGGAATGTATGCAAGTATATGATATATGCATGCTAATTGGATAATGTGCAAAGTGAGACCTTAATAGTAATTAGGATGACTACAAAATCTTCCAAACAAATGATTAAGTTGGATATGTTATAATTAAAATAATCATAACATGGGACCTCCATTGAGGTAATTATTTTAAGAAATTTTAAATACTTGCATATGATGCAATTAATTTGAGAGATTTTCTTAAGAATAATTGTTAAGCATGAGATGTTGTAAATATGTAAATGGTTTGGTGGCCAGTATTCGGTGTGCCTGAGGACATTAAAATTATTAACATAATTACTGGCTCAATGGGATCAACTTAACTAATGCAAGATAAGTCAATAATGGATGTACCTGAGATTTTGAGCATTAGGGGCTAGGTAAAGGATTGAACCTCACATGAGATGTGATGGGCAAGGAGTTGCTCACTTATAGTTTATTGTAATTCCAATAATGGATGTACCTGAGGATGATCAATAGAATTATAAGAATTCAATCACCCATTAGAAATCCATCCAACTAGGATTTTCGTTTTCTACTTTGGAAGTGTAGGATTCGCTAAGTTAGTGGGAGGACCAATTTGATTAAAAGACCATAATCATTTTGGTTAAATACATGATACATTTACTAATTAATCTGGTTATTTTTTGCAGTTAATTTTCTGATAATAATGAACACACCACAACTACTACCATCCAATATCCTTGCAAGCATACTTGATCGCAATAGGTTGACAGGACCTAATTTATTTGATTGGCTAAGAAATTTGAAACTTGTCCTGAACCTTGAACATATAGGATATGTTCTAGACTCAAATGTTCCTGGTCCCTTACCTCTAGAGGCCACTCAAGAGGAACATGAAACTTTAGACAAGTGGAAGGAGCATGATAAGAGAGCTAAATGTTACATGCTTGCTGCCATGAGTAATAAGTTACAGAAGCAGCATGAGAACATGCATAGTGCAAGTGAGATCCTCCTTCGCCTACAAGAGTTGTATGGTGAGCACAGCAGGAATGCTAGGTATGAGATATCAAGACAGTTATTCTGCATGAGGATGTATGAGGGACAGAATGTTGGGGATCATGTCCACAAGATGATTCGGATGATTGAGTAGCTGGAACATCTTGACTTTAACATGGATTTCCAACTGCAGACGGATTTCATCCTTCAGTCCCTTCCTGAGTCATTTGGTAATTTTGTAATAGATTTTCATATGACTAAACAGGAATGCACATTGGCTGGTTTACTCAACATGCTAGTTATTGCCCAAAAGAATATGCTGGGTAATAAAGGAAAAGAGGTAGCTTTGATTACATCTTCTTCTGCTGGAAAGTCCAATAAGAAAAAGGGCAATTAGAAAAAGAAACCTCAAGTTCTAGGATCTTCCAAGAAGATAGCCAAACAGAAAAACAAAGATCAAAGCTGACAAAGGCAAAGGAAAGTGTTTCCGCTGCCAGCAGGATGGGCACTGGAATAGGAATTGTCCAGAGTATAGCAAGTAGTAGCAGCTTGCAGTAACGAGATATTAGATTCTGAATTAGCATTGGTTCAATTGTTGAAGCCTTAGCCGTAGGATCTAGATCTTAATACATGTGTGGACATGTTTTGTATTTAAATAAGGTTATGCATGTACCTGATGCCTTTTAAGAACATCATTTCTATATCTAGTTTGACTAGAGATGGTTATGAACTTCAGTTCATAAATGATGTTTGCAATATTTATTTTGGAAATAAATATGTTGGTTCGGGTTATATGCATGATAGACTTTATTATCGAGATAATAATGTTAAATACAAATCTAATGCAAGCAATCTAAAAGAATGCAATGCCTTTATGAAAATCAACTCAAGTTCAAAATATATTTGGTACTAAGGGTTAGGTAATGTTGCTAAAGATAGGATTACAAAACTAGAGAAAATGGGGATTTTATCCTCACTGGGCTCTGAGCCAACTCCAACTTGTGAATCTTGCCTACAGGGCAAAATGACTAGATCACCTTTTGTAGGACAAGGGCTAAGAGCTGAAAATATTTTGGAGCTAATACATAGTGATATATGTGGTCCATTTAAAGAAATGGCTAGAGGTGTTTTTCATTACTTTATTACCCTTACTGATTATAAAGCAAGGTTTGGGTATTTGTATTTGATGAAATACAAGCATGAATCCTTTGAAAAGTTTAAAGAATTTAAATCTGAAGTAGAAAATCAATCAGGAAAGAGTATTAAAGCTTTTCGATCAGATCGTGGAGGTGAATACTTGAGTACTGAATTTGATGAATACTTGAGAGAGCATGGTATTGTTTCCCAGCTTACTCCTCCAGGAACACCACAGTTGAATGGTGTACATGAAAGAAGAAATCTTACCCTATTGGATATAGTACGTAGTATGATGAGCTATATTGATATGCTCATCTCTTTCTGAGGATTTGCATTAGAATCAGCTTTGTATAGTTTGAATAGGATTCCATCAAAATTAGTTTCTTCCACACCTTATGAGATATGGCATGGAAGAAAACCAAGTCTTAAGCATGCTAAGATTTGGGGTTGTCCAGCTTATATCAAAAAGCTGAACACTGATAAATTGGAAACCAGATTAGAAAAGGGTTGATTTGTTAGATATCCAAAAGATAGTTTTGGATATTATTTTTATTTGCCTACTTCACAAGAGGTTGTGGTAAGTAGAGATGCCACATTTCTTGAACAATAGTTTGTTCAAAAAGGAGGCAAAGGAAGGCAAATAGAGTTAGCATTGGAGAATTTTGACCAACTAACAGATCAGATGGATATAAATCCATCTAGTCAACCTACACCCGTTGATGAAACATCTACAGCCATTCCTCGTAGAACAACCAGGGTATCTCACCCATTAGTGAGATATGGTTTCCTTCATGAAGAAGAACAAGAGTTGTCTACTCATGAAGAAGTAGATCATAGAGATGATCAACTTACCTGTGAAGAAGCTATATCAGATATAGACTCTTCAAAATGGATTGATGCTATGAAATCCGAGATTAATTCCATGTATAAGAATCAAGTTTAGGATCTTGTTGACCCACCTGAAGGTATTGTACCTATAGGGAATAAATGGGTTTTCAAGAAGAAAATTGGTTCTGATGAAAAGGTAGAGACCTATAAGGCAAGGCTAGTAGCGAAAGGGTTTCGCCAAAGGCAAGGAATCGACTATGAGGAGACTTTCTCACCTATTGTCATGCTTAAATCAATTAGGATTCTATTAGCAATAGCTGCATACTATGATTATGAGATTTGGCAGATGGATGTTAAAACAGCTTTTCTCAATGGATACATTAAAGAAAACATTTTCATGGAACAACATAGGGGTTTTGAATCCCAAGATGGTTCCAAAGTATACAAGCTAAAGCGATCCATTTATGGGTTGAAACAAGCTTCGAGGAGTTGGAACATTCGTTTTGATGAAGTCATTAAGTTATTTGGTTTTATCAAAAATGAGGATGAGCCATGTGTATATAAGAAGGTTAGTGACAGTGCTATCACTTTCCTTGTCTTTTATGTGGATGACATACTGTTGATGGGTAATGACACAGGTATGTTGACAATTATAAAGGTATGGTTGTAAAACACATTCTCCATGAAAGACTTAGGGGAGACAACCTATATTCTTGGGATTCGCATCTATAGAGATAGAGCAAAAAGAATAATTGGTTTATCCCAAAGTCTATAATTGGAAAAGGTGTTAAAGAGGTTTAACATGCTTGATTCCAAGAGGGGATTGTTGCCAGTGAGACATGGTATCCACCTTTCTAAAGAGATGTCTCTAAAGACACCTGAAGAAAGAGATAAAATGGCTAGGATTTCATATGCTTCGGCTATTGGAATTTTAATGTATGCAATGTTGTCTACTAGGTCAGATATCGCATATGCTGTTAGTTTGACTAGCAGGTATCAATCCAATCCAGGTTTGGAACACTGGATAGCTATCAAGAATATCCTTAAGTACTTGAGAAGAACTAAGGTTTTATTCTTGATCTATGGAGGTGGAGACTTGCAATTGGATGGTTATACTAATTCTGATTTCCAATCATATATTGATGATAGAAAGTCTACCTCTGGGTATGTGTTCATTTGTAATGAAGGTGCAGTCAGTTGGAAGAGTTCCAAACAGAGTACGACTACAGATTCCACTACTGAGGCTGAGTATATTGCTGCATCAGATGCTGCAAAGGAAGTTGTTTGGACTTGTAGTAGTTCCTGACAGAACTTGCAGTAGTTCCTTCCATTGAGTCAGTAGTTCCACTTCACTGTGATAACAATGGAGCAGTCATACAGGCTAAGGAACCCCGGTCTCACCAGAAATCCAAACACATAGAAAGGCACTACCACATTATCAGATAAATAGTTGGACGAGGAGATGTAGCCATGCAAAAAATATCATCAGCTGAAAATCCTACTGATCCATTCACTAAGCCTATGTCACAGACTCAACTAGACCGACATCTTGAGAAGATGGGTCTAAGATATTGTAATGAATGGCTCTAGTGCTAGTGGGAGATTGTTAGTAGTATGCCCTAGAGCATATCATTTAGTATGTATCTTGTACATGTTTTTTTTAATAACAGGCATTTCCACATTTCAATTTACATAATATATTTATGTGTAATAGAAAAGGTCCATTGATATTTTGTTAGAAATTCTATTCTTAAGTTGTTAAGAATATGAGTGATAGCATTTATAGTACAAAGTATCATAAATAGGTTCACAATTGAGGATACTTCACAATAAGGACATGACTTATCCATAAAGATTGTATTCATATTTGTTCCCAAGTTACTGATATGAGATATAAATAAGATGGAATGGTGAGTCTCATGCCATATGACAAACATGATAGGCACTTATACATGATAAGTAGGTCAAACCAGTGACACTTATGATAAGCACATGGAGTTTACTCTTGTCAATGTATTGTCATAAATCATATCAGTGCATATAATCTTTAGACCTGAAATAGCACAGTTATCTTGTATATAGGTGGTTTGAGTTTGATACTGCTTTCATACTTGTACTGTGTATGGGTATATGGGCATGTGTTGGCTCCTACTAGTTATATATGGAGGTAGGTGTTGATCAAGATGGAATCTGTTCCTCTAAGTAAATAGGGATAAAATCCTATGTTCATTTAATCTTTCTTGATGTTTCAAGTTCCTGGCCAGGACAGATAGATTTATTCAGAAAAGAGTTTCTGATAAGAAAATCTTTTTAATCAATAACTAGAATTAAAAGAGAACATAATATTCATAACAAATGGAGTTTGACATAGACCATGACTCTAGCTTGAGTTGGGATTTTGTAATAGAGAGATTCTAGTGCATGGTAACATATGATTATAGGTTCATTTAAGATAAACCTTATTACTAATTAGGTGGCCATGGCATGCTATGCTAAGTGTTAACCGTGGTCTATGAGGTGCATAAAATGATTTAGAGAAATCATTTATGGTAAGAAAGAGTTTTGATGATATTAAGAGTTGATATCATGTCTCGTTGCCAATTAGTGATGAGCCTAGTAAGTCACACACATACACAAGTAATCACCAAATTAAATATGATTTAATTAATTAGTTAAAGAGTTTAATTGATTAATTAAATACGTTTGGTTTACAATTAGATTGCAAAGTCCCTAGCATTGCTTGAAACTAAATCTAGGTTGTTGGATGTATAGTATAAGTTAAATTTATATTTAAAGTGTTTAAATATGAATTTAATTAATGAGAAAATTAATTAATAGAAATTAATTAATTAATTTATATTTGATATAAATT
Organism: Hevea brasiliensis; assembly: GCF_030052815.1. NCBI lineage: Eukaryota > Viridiplantae > Streptophyta > Magnoliopsida > Malpighiales > Euphorbiaceae > Hevea > Hevea brasiliensis. The sequence continues at coordinate 52,700,616 of NC_079497.1, read as the reverse complement.
GATTAGAAGAAGAGAAATAATTATTTTAGGTTGAAAACTCAAAATTAAGACTCACAGGGTAACATGTGGCACCATGAGATGGTGACACATGGCACTACACATAAGCTTGTCATATGTCTTTTAATCATGTAAGATGATTAAAATTAAGGTTAAATATAGGTTTCACAATTGGCACAATGTGATTGGGTCAATTAAACCTAGAGCCAATGAGAAGGTGACATGTGGTAAGGGTTTTTATGTGGTGACCTAGCTATATAAGTGTTGTTATGAAAAGAAAAATTACAACCAGCTGCTTCCTCCCTTTGTGCTGCCACCCTTGAGGCTCCCATTCTCTCTTCTTCTTTATCTCTCATCAATTCCAAGAGATTAGCAAACAATCTCTTGAATTAAAAATACTATAAATTATTTCTAGTGTCCTGTTTACATCTTTAATCTCTTAAAAGGCAAAACTTGATTTTTCTAATTAATATAAAAAGCTTTAGAAGCTGTTCAAGGGCTGGCATAGGTGATCTTGGTGTGGACAAGCTAGAGGGACAACATCTGGTGTCCTAAAGACACATCCCAAAGGTGTCAAACACACTACAGTGCATCAAGAGGTTAGCGCACTTATTCCTGATTTAATATAGGGTTCTAAAATTAATCTGATTAATTCTAAAATCTTAAATGACAAATACAGATCCAAAAATAAGTTTTAATATATTGTTTATCATTGAAATCAAATAGACAAAAATAAATCTTGCATGATGCAAGTGATCCTAGGTGAAAATTTTTGAATTCAATGATATAAACTTGTGTTTTTCATGCTTTCGCTCCTTCATATAGGGCTCCTAGCTGCAAAGACTGCAACTTCCACTGGGTTACCCATCGCTAGGGCACTGTCTCATTTAACTTGGTTGTATTTTATTTCTAAAATTTTTCCTAAATTTTTCTTACCATTATTTGAGTTATTTATGACTCCTCACTCTAATCTAAATTTTTTTTTCAGACGTTCTAGCTATCCGGACCAACATTGGTCACCGAAACAGTAGAATGTACGAAATTGCTATAGTGAGGGTGTTACAAATCTTCTCCTCTAACAAAAATTTCATCCTCAAAATTTACCCGGTGTAAATAATCGAGGAGCAGCTACTTCCTTATTTCTTCACCTTACCAAAGAAAATGGATCTGCGTTAGTGTCACGTCGACTCATATGAATACAATGCATATTATGCACACTATCCCTTTTCATCTATCTACGCCTAGGAACGGCTAAACCGTGCTCTGATACTAATAAATGTGGCACCCCTCACCTGACTACAGTGTAACCGAGCAAGGCATTTCACACTCGGTGCCAGAGCACCCTATCTTAGCTTACTTTATTCCTTTTAATCATTTTCAAGTTATTATCTTTTAATATCAATTATTTGTCGATGGTCAAACTAACAGAGTTTCCCCTATTTTATTATCATTTGACATGTTTCACTATTCACCTGTTTGAAATTTTTAAATAAAGATCTCATCAATAATTCTCATTATCATCTCATCATTTCATGCATCATCTATATTTTTCAATTCTGTCTTCAAACCCATGCAATCTCATTCATGCTCAAATTACATAATTTACAAAATAATTACATAATTTCATAATTTACATGATATATAAATTAATTATATATGAAAAAGTTAATTTATTAGTTTATATCACATTCCTATTATTTTCCTTTTCATAATCTATATTATAATACAATAACTAAGCATTTTATACAAAAGATGATCTATATGGGCCCTATCTACATGCATTGTTGAGGAAGTGACAACCTTGAATACTTCAGACACTTCTGCAGATCAGAACTCCAAAATCTCTATTTAATATTTTTTTTCTGGGCTTTACCTTCAGTACCTGCGCAAGGAAATAAATCCATTGCGTTAAGCATTGCTGCTTAGTGGTGCAATAATATATATAAATAAAGAAATAATGGATCATAATTTGGATGCTCTGGAAATTAATCTAATTTAATATAATACTTCTAGTATTAACTATCTTTTGTTCTAATTTATTCCTCTTCAGAAGCGCTTAAATCCTAAATTCACAGTAATAATGTACCATCCCAAAAAAATTCCAAGAATATTATTCTTAGTTTTATATTAATATGAAAAATTGCATTTGTAATGTTTATTTAAGTTATATTTCTATTGCCAATCTTTTTATCATTTCGTTCAGTACTTTCTACTAAATAACTATTCTTATTTATTTTAGGTTGTCTTACTCATTTATTTAATTTCTAATATTTTTAATTTCTAATATTCTTAACTTATTTCAATAAATTTCACTGCCTAAGTAACCTATGACAGGCTGACTAAACTGGATAACTGGTCATTGGCACTGGACACCGCGGTGCCTCGGGCTGTCATACCATGGGACGCAGAACATCAATCACGTATGCAATTAGAATAGCTAAAAAGCCATGATAACACATAATCAGGCATAAAAGCCATGAGTGCGGGCATAAAGCCATGAATATAGGCATAAAGCCAGTCATAGTACTGCTAAAAAATACCCTATTGGCATGCCAATCTATCCAATCTGACACACATGTCTAGGGAATACATGGGCACATAGTACCATTAAATGTTCATAAGTTTCATTATTTTATTATAGGTTCTAATTATAATTTCTAGCATTTTAATCTTTTTCATAATAGAAAAATAAATCTCTAAGTCTAATATCTACATAATTTATGCATTCATCGTAATTTATATATTCATTATGTTATCCATAATGATCACAATTCAAAACAATGGTTCTCATGCACCACTGTACTCAAAGCATTTTTCCTTTCTCATTTTTACATTCGAAAATCTACTTACGTAATTACAAATTTTATATTTAAAGTTGAATTACTAATATTTATGAATTCTATTTGTGATGGGCATATAAGCCCTAACTACCTATTCGCATCAATTAGGTGACTTACTTTTAATGTTTCAAGTAATCCATGAACATTTCATGGATTTCAAATTTATGGCCTTAATTTCCCTGTATCAATTTTGACTAAGATGCATAGTCCCCATTTGTCACACAATTCTAAGCATTTAAGCTTAGAATTGGTTCTAGGTCTTCATCTTAATTTTGCTAACCATTTTGATTACTATTCACATTACTAGTCAACCAAAATGTTGACTTTTTCATATTTAATTGATATGCTAATTCTAATTACACCAAGATCCCACATTTTGAGTTTTACATTTGTTAGTGTTAATTGTCAATTGCAATTTAAAGTCCCCTAGATGCATTTCTAAATTTTCAGTTTTGATTACCTAAGTTTACTATTCTATTGAGCAATTCTACAGTAGAAACTGGGCTAACTTTTCTTCATCAAAGTTGTTCCTTATTGTGTCTTCTTTAATTCTCTTTTTGAATCACTCCAATTGTAGTTTTGTAGCTCAAGTTATGGCCTAAATACCATAACTGGACGGATAGGGCAGTACCCAGAATTTCCAGGCAGAATCCATTCTGGCAGTTTTGGTGTCCTGAGTTTGGTGGGCAATTTCATTAAGTTCTAATCAAAATTTGGAGTTGTGTCCTTCATGGAAGTTGTCCTAAATTGTCTAAGCTTTCTATTGATATAAATTTCAGGTTAATTGGTCATTTCTACAGTGAGTTCTAATTAAATAAAAGAACACTGTTCATTTGGCATTTTACCAAGACAGAATGTGTGTTACCCGAATTTGGTTAATTTTTAGGGCATCCTCAGTTTGTTTTCTGGACAGGTTTCCTTCATCAAAGTTGTGCCATTATGTGTCTAGTTTCATGTCCAATTGGCCTTGCACCAATTGAACCTACACAACTCAAGTTCAAGCTGTCCAACCTTGCTGGACTCATACCCAACCCTACAGGTCACCCAAGGCAGCACACCCAACCTCAAATCCCAAGCTATAATTCACTTCAATTCCTTATTATACTCAGCCAAATGGTCACTAATTGACCATTACAACTTCTTTTCATCAATACATAAACAAAATCTCAAATTTGCGCCCAAACCCTAACTCTACCTTTTCAATTCATGCATTAACTTACATTTCACTATCCTAATCATGAGATTAGTGTTAAGGGCTGCTATGAAGCCATTTTTAATTCAAAGGAATTCATCAAACCCTAACACATCTATGGCTGTTGAAATCATGGGATATATATATATATATATATATATATATATATATACACACACACACACACACACACACACAGATAATTTTCATTTCTTTTCTTACTAATTCAACTTAAATCATGTTCATAAATAAAAAATTAAAGAGAGAGATAAAATATTAGGCACTAACCTCTTTTGGGAGCTAACTTGAGCTTATAAATCTCTTTAATTTTTTCTTCTAATTGCTGCCTAGAGATGGTTTAATGTGTGAGGAGAAATTTTAGTGAAGACAAGGTAGGGTTTTATGGTTTAATTGAGTGAGAAATGGAGCTTGAGTGAAGGAAAATGGTGGAGCTCCAATGGTGATTCCCAGCCAATAAGTGGGAAGGAAGAAGAAGCTGAATTTTCTACTTAATTTTATCTCTTCTTAAGTGTTTTATGAGGGCTTGTTGTATTTTGATTGGTGGAGGGCTTTTAATTGCATCATGGTGACACATGTATGATGTCATCATAATAGGCATTTTCCTTCATTTTTTTTTTCTTTCTTTTCTACTCATTTTCAATTAAATTTTTAGCAATATTTACTTAACTGGACAAGTTGGCCAAAAATCATCTCTGAAGATGAAATGATCAAAATGCCCTCTGTTTGGCTTAAGGAGCCAAAATCGTTAGTATCGATCTAAAAATTTTTCTAATCCTTTTCTTGGCATTCTAATGCCATAGAAACTTCAATGACTCTTTATCACACCTTACCCCTCTATAAGGCATAACATGATCCCGTAGAATACGTAATGAACTATCGAACTTCTCCTACCGATAACCCATTAAGTACCCTACAAGGGATTTTAAAACAATTTTCTTACTTTTGATATGTGGTGAGCATTTTCTAATAGGTATGAAAACATTTAATTAAAGTTGAAAACTAGTTAAAATTTTTGGTCCATTTTATTTTTTTCGCAAATTTTATAAAAATTTCGGCAGAGTGTCGTCTGTATTTTGAGAAAACAGTTCTTTAAATACCTGAAAAAAAAAGCACTTCCAATAATTTTTTTTTCAACAACTTCTTCAATTTCACAATCATCTCAATCAATTTCAACACATTTATCAACTTCCAAAATTCAAATCCACCATTTCCAATATCCAACAATCATCAAATACCATTAATGAATTTCATTCAATTCAGAATAAAATACTACCATTCATATTTCATTAATGACAAAGTAATTTATATACATCATTATAAAAATTTACATTAAAATAAATTCAAACTAAATTTTATTACAAACTTTATACAAACTTTGTACAAGCTGCTCAAGACCAACTTTACACGTCCATACATTTACGTGCAATACATACATCAAAATAAATATTTACAGTCAGGGTATAAATTATACTCGATAGCTTCAAAGCAGGAAGCTCGTCTGTCCTCAGCATCTCAATCTGCTGCTCTTCTAGTCTCTATATCTGTGACAGCAATAACAGCTATCGCTGAGTACTAGGACTCAGTGGTGCACAACATACTAAAATAATCTTTATGCAGAATTAAATACAAAACATGAATTATGAGATTTTAATTCAAACAAGTTCATTTCGCAGTATCAAAACACATTTCATAAAACCCACAGTTAAATCATGCCATTCGAAACAAATATAATCTCAATAGCCAGAGGCTAAGGAGAAGTCACATCACAAGGCTAGCTAGCTCAAATATATGGATATCCATTCAATTTCTTCTTCTACTAGCACACACCTCAACTCTTCAGCCAGAGAAGGAATCAAAATTCGAAACTGATTACCCCCACTAGTCATGCTAGTGAGGTGTTCAAATATATGGTCATGACACTGTGGTTTCAAAACTTATCTTAACAATTTACTAAACACTGCCATTTCAAATACACATAATAACTTTCAATAATTTAAATCAAAGTATCATAAATAATATCACAATTCACTATTTCAAATCATTCAAAGCAATATGCAGAGATAATTTACAAAAATTATACGTTGTGCACAAACCTTAAGCGAGTCGCCTCTAGGCCTTGACTCGATTCCTCGGGTTCTTTCCCGGTGTTCTTTTTCACTGAAATACACAGTTTCACAGTGTTTCAGTATCGTAACTCATCATTGGTCCAAAAATAAATTTACAATCACTTATACCTAACTCTAATGTGCTAAACTTGACGTTCTTTAAATTTTGTATTTCAAGGTTACTATTCACTACTCTATTCAAGTCAATTTGTTGACTTTCTAAGGCTTAATAGGTATGGGAATTCCAACTTCATCCACATATCACATTGTGGTCATTAAATTTGTTGGTTTTGGTTGTTTACTCAAATTCTAAGTCTTTTAGGCAAATTTACAAATTTTCAGTTTTGGTATCTTAAGTTGCACTATTCCATTGGTCACTTTACTGTTAGAATTTGGCAAAACTTTTTTCATAGAAAATGTTCCTTATTGTCTTAAGTTTATTCTCCTTTTTGAATCACTCCAATTAGAGTTTTTTAGCTCAAGTTATAGCCATTTGAACTGTCACACCTTATCCCATGTAAGGCATGACATGTTTCCGTAGCGTGCCTAATGAATCACCGAACTCCACCTACCAATAATCCATTAGTTATGCTACAAAGGATTTTAAAACAAACCATAGCTTTTTATCTTATCAATTCTTTTGCGGAAAACTGCATGAGAATTGTTAAAATTCCATGCAAATATTCATTGGAAATAATGATAGACTAAATATTGCAAAAGTTACATTTTCATAAGTCTCAAAGTAAAATACAAAATAATTACAAACTCAAAATGTGATAGCAATGCAATGTTTTTAAATACAAACTACTCAATGTCCGTACATCCATGCATATGGGTACAAAATATGTAACACCCTACTGATTATTAAAGAAAATACAAAAATTAAATATCAGGAATGATTACCAAAAATACAAAGAAGCTCAAGATCATGAAGAAAATAATTAACGAAATGCATGAAGAAGTTAATATCATAAAACATGATTAGCCCTCGACTAAACAATAAGTTAGTAATTAGTCAATTCTTATGAACACAATAGCAAGGAAACTATTATTTTTATTTGCATATTATATTTTCTTGTATTATTGGCACCACTAAGCTTTATGCTTAGCGCGTCGCTTTTGCAACACGTAGGTACTGAAGATTTGGACAAAGGGCCCGGTAGACCACTGATTGGGTAAGGCCATTCACAGTTCTGCATAGTGTCCGTGTCACCTCACCATCCACAGTGCATTGGTAGGACACTAGGTCCCATTTTGTATTTTGAGGTTTTTGTAAATTTTGTAATTAAACTCTTATTTTATCATGTGTATTTGAAACAAATGTAATATAATTTTGTATTAATGTAAATACTTATAAATTGTGATTATAAATCACATGTGAGAATTTATTTATGATTTGAGTTTAATGATGATGTGAAATGAATGAATGACAAATAGAGGAATTGTTAAGAAAATTGTGTTTGTGAAAGGAAAAGTGAATACATAACTGTGACTTGTACATGATTATCACATGAGATGAATGATTGAGAAATGAATGGTGAAAAATGTTGAGATTTTGATATTGAAGTTTGAGAGTGATGAGATAATTGAATATGATCATAGGAAGTGTTTTTCACAGGTTCCGAAGAACTGTTTTCTCTATTTTTAGCCGGTACTCTGCCGGATTTTCTATAAAATTCTCGGAACCTCAAATAAATTATAATTTCGATAAATGACTTAAATAAATTATATTTCACAAATTTTATTCAAAAGCATGATATAAATTAATTAAGATAAATTAGAGTGCTCGGCACACTGAGTGGCATAACTTGCTCGGCTACATTGTAGTCGGGTAAGGGGTGTTACAAAATACATCAAAAAGGAAATTACAGGGGTATGACTACAATATATACCCACAAACAATACCAAAATGCTGCTTTCAAGTCTCTCACTCGGCAGCCTTCTCCTTTCCCTTACCTGCGACAGCATAAAGAAGCTATCGCTGAGTATATCACTCAGTGGTGCATAACTAATAACTTTAAAACTTAAAGTAAAACATAATTTGTCAAAGCATAATAAATCACATTTTTCTTAAACATGAAAACTTAACAATAGTTCTAAGTTCATAAGAGCCATTTATTGGAATAACATTTCAAATGAGAAATCACACTTCATAAATCACAATTCACAAAGCATTAGTGTTGCCAACATCAACACACAGTTCAGGTCATGACACAAAATTTCACGATCAGTGCCGTATTGTACACCACGACAAAGCAATCTCAACCTTACTAACCGTTATTAATGAGGGAAGGGCTAGCTAGCTAATGAGTACTCATGTAGTCTTACCCCACTAACCATTATTAATGGGAGACATAATCAATATCAATTATAAAACCCCAAGTAGCCGTTGCTACTGGGGAGTTCCGAAGGGACTGTCATGCTAACTGTGGTTTCAAAACAACTTTCAAGAGTTTCTAAATCAATAATCACGTTTGCAAAACAATAGCATATTCAAATCATCATAAAATCCATAAAAGGGGTGGCAACACACAAATTCCTCAAATACAAGAGAAAAACATACCTCATTTCAAATCAAACTCATTCAAATAAACTTATTCAAATCAATTTACGAAGCCAAAACAAAGAAAAATATTAGTTGTGCACAAACCTTCAATACTCTCCTTTATTGTTATCTACTTCTCCTTGTCCGTTCCAACTTCTTTTTCTACTGAAAATACACAAATAGAATACTTCAATACCAATCTCAATTGCTGCCAAGAACTCATTATATGCATGTCTAATGCATCCCAAGTTAGCTTTGAAAATTTTAGAATATTTTGGTTTTGGGACAGCTTGGTGCCCCAATCTTTGAACCCATTTTTTACCTAGTTTCGATCACAATTTGGTGAGATGTTCTTCATGAAAATTGTTCATTTAGGTCCTAACTTTATTTTCCATTTTGAATCGCCTAATTCGGAGCTGTGTAGCTCAAGTTATGCCCAAAACACCATTACTGTTCACGTCACTCTTCATGCTGCAGATTTTGTTCTGGCAGATTTATTGATCCAACTTCGTTCAGAAATTTGATCAAGTTAAGTCCATAATTTGGTCTAATGTTCTTCATATAAAATGTTCTACTATGTCTTAGGTTTCCAACGGTTTAAGAATCGCCTAAATCAGAGTTTTCTAGAGAGAGTTATAGTCTTGCAAAGTTTACTGTTCATTTGGCAATTCTGCAGTTTTGCAGATTCAGTAACTCAACTTTGCTCAATAATTTGATTGGGTTAATGGCATAATTTGGGTTTGTATTCTTCATGAAAGTTTTAGGTCTATATCTCATCTAACTACTGGTAAAATTTCAGGTCATTTTGACCTGCCTAGCTCGAGTTATGACCTAAACACGATTACTGTTTATGTATACTGTTCATACTGCAATTTTTCAAGTTTGGTCAGTTTGTTCACTAGGTTTTGGTCACTTTTTGGGCATGCTTCCTAAATGAAAATTGTGTCATTTAGTGCCTATTTTCAGTCCCAATTGGTCCCATACCAATTGCACTTGTAAAATTTCATTTTTGATCCCTCAAAGTTGACTTTTGGTCATGCTTCATACCCAATCCGAATTTGACTTTGATTTAAACACTTCTCACACACTTAATTAGGTCACAAATGGCCATTTCTTTCCTTAAACTATGTCAAAGACATCATTTAGCACTTCTTTATATTTTTTGTCTCTAAACCCTAATGTTCAAAACCCTAATTTTTCTCCAATTTGGCCAAAACCCTAGTTTAGGTTCCATATATGTTTTCTTTCATTTTCTTATGAAATTTCATCATAAATTAACTTCATTCAAAGCTTGTACAACTAATCTAAAATGAAAAGAAAATTACCTCTTGTTGATTTCTTTCCAACTTTACTTTTCTTCCAATTCTTGTTCTTCTTGCTTTTAATCTCTCAATCAAAGATCTCTTTGATGTTTTCTTTTAGTGGGCTATGGAATTTATGAAGGGAATTTAAGGGAATTAAAACTTGGGAGGGGAAATCAATGAGGGGAAGAAGTGGAAGAAGAAGAGAAAAAGAGAGAGAGAGAAAGAGAGAGGAGAAGGTGGTGGCCACTTATGAAAAAAAGAAATGAAGAAGACATTTGTCTTCTTATTTATTTATATATATATATATATATATTTATCCCCAAAATTAGCTTATTAAAATTATAAATTTTAATTGTGCCATAAGGATAATTAAACTTAAATTTTTATTCCCTTTTTTTTTACTTAATTTTTCCTTTTAATTAAATAATTAAATTTAACTATCAAAAGCCCATAAGTCTTTCATTTTAATTTTGTCATAATGGAAATGAAAGTTTAAGTTTTCATTTCTTAAATTTTCCCTTACATATTTTTACTTGAATTTTTCTTCAATTTTTACCCCATAATTCAATTCATTAATTTTATTTAATTTAATTGACATTTTGGTCAAAAGTCAACTCTTGAGGTGAATTGACCAAAATGCCCCTCATCGGGTCATAATCCTTCTTTTTATAATACCCGATGAGTCCTTAGTTTTTTTTTTTTTGTTCACTAGAATTTTTATTGTGTCTATCTCAATTAATTTCCATTTATTTTTGGTCCTCAAGGTGTCTTTGAATAGTATTAGTCACGGACCAAAAATGGTACTATTCATAACTCGGAGGTTTGGGTTGTTACAATTCTCCCCTCCTTAAAAATAAATTTCGTCCTCGAAATTTACTGGTCTCAGTCTCTGAATAGCTGTGGGTGATGTCTCCTTATGTCCTCCTCACGCTCCCATGTAGCCTCTTGGCCTGAATGATGGTTCCACAGCACTTTGACTAGAGGTATATGTTTGTTCCTCAGCTGCTTCACCTCGTGTGCCAAGATCTTTATGGGCTCTTCGTCATATGTCAGGTCTGGATTCACCTCAATCTCCTCTATTGGCAAAATGTGAGAGGGGTCTGATCTGTACCTCCTTAACATGGAGACATGGAAGACATTGTGAATCTTTTCTAACTCTGGAGGCAATGCAAGTCTATATAGCAATGGACCCACTCTTTCCAGAACCTCATACAGCCCAATGAAGCGAGGACTTAGTTTCCCCTTTCTACCAAACCTCATGATCCTCTTCCATGGGGAAACTTTCAGGAACACCTTGTCACCCACACTATACCGAATATCTCTTCTCTTTAGGTCAATGTAGGACTTCTGTCTATCCGTTGCAACTTTGAGTCTGTCTCTAATGAGCTTAACCTTTTCTTCTGTCTGCTGCACTAATTCTGGACCAATCAACTTCCTCTCGCCCACTTCATCCCAACACAAAGGAGTTCTACACTTCCTGCCATAAAGGGCTTCGTATGGAGGCATTCCGATGCTTGACTGATAACTGTTGTTGTAGGCTAATTCAATTAAAGGCAAGTGTGTGTCCCAACTCCCTTCAAACTCAATCACACAAGCCCAAAGCATATCCTCCAAAATCTGAATGATCCTTTTAGACTGGCCATCTGTCTGTGGATGGAATGCTGTACTAAAGTTCAATATAGTCCCTAGGGCTTTTTGGAGACTACCCCAGAATCTAGAAGTGAACCTAAGATCTCTATCAGACACAATAGACATTGGCACTCCATGCAACCTCACCACTTCGTCAATGTATAGTTTGGCCAATCTTTCTAAGTTGTAATCCATTCTCACTGGCAAAAAGTGTGCATACTTGGTCAATCTATCAACAATAACCCAAACTACATCATGATTCTTTTGTGTACGTGGAAGTCCTGTCACGAAATCTATAGTGATTCTTTCCCATTTCCACTCGGGAATTGGCAATGGCTGTAGCAACCCTGCAGGCACTTGGTGTTCTGCCTTTACTTGCTGACAAGTTAGGCATTTGGCAACATATTCTGCAATGTCTTTCTTTATTCCTCTCCACCAATAGTGCTCTTTCACACTTCTATACATTTTGGTTCCACCAGGGTGTATTGCAAAAGGTGAATCATGTGCTTCCTTTAAAATGGTCTGCCTCAGTTCAACATTCTCAGGAATGCACATTCTGCCCTTATATAACAACAAGCCCTCATCATTTCTCGATAATTCTTTCTTGCCATCCCGAGCCTCTTCCATCAACTTCACATACTTATCATCCTTACGTAATTGCTTTAATTTGTTACGCAAGATTGGCTTCACTTGCCAAGTAGCTACCATCTGCCCATCTTCATTAATCTCCAAATTAGCATGCAATGCCCTTAATTCATGCACCATGGACAAAGGAGAAACCCTCAAACCAGCCATAGTCTTACGACTTAAAGCATCAGCTACAACATTTGCCTTTCCAGGCTGATAGTCTATCAAACAATCATAATCTTTTATCAGCTCTAACCATCTCCTCTGCCTCAAATTCAACTCCTTCTGTGTGCCCAAGTACTTCAAACTTTTATGATCTGTGTATATATAACATCTCTCCCCATACAGGTAATGTCTCCAGATCTTCAAGGCAAAGACAATGGCTGCTAGCTCCAAGTCATGCGTGGGATAATTCCTCTCATGCGGTTTAAGCTGGTGTGAAGCATAGGCAATGACATTTCTATCTTGCATCAACACACAGCCTAATCCGTTATGAGAAGCATCACTATATATGGTGTACTCTTTACCAAAAGTGGGCAAGGTTAAGACTGGAGCTTCAGTATAACACCTCTGCAACTCATCAAAACTTTCCTGGCACTGATCAGTCCACTGAAATCTTACATCCTTCCTAAGTAGCTTGGTCAGTGGAGATGCTAGTATGGAGAATCCCTTCACAAACCTTCGGTAATACCCAGCTAAACCAAGGAAACTCCGAATTTCCGTGACATTTTTAGGTGGCTTCCAATTAAGAATGGCTTCAACTTTGCTTGGATCCACTTGGATACCTTCTGCAGATACAATATGCCCCAAAAATGAAATCTCCTTTAGCCAAAACTCACATTTCGACAGTTTGGCATACAACTGCTTCTCCCTCAAAGTCTGCAATACTATCCTCAAGTGCTTGTCATGTTCCTCTGCATTCTTTGAGTACACCAAAATATCATCAATGAACACCACAACAAACTGGTCCAAATATGGCCTGAAGATAGTGTTCATTAGGCCCATAAAAGCAGCTGGAGCATTAGTCAACCCGAATGGCATTACCAAGAACTCATAGTGGCCATACCGAGTCCTAAAGGCAGTTTTAGGAATACTTTGCTCCTGCACCCTCAACTGGTAGTAGCCCGATCTCAAGTCAATTTTGGAGAATACAGTTGCATCCTTCAACTGATCAAATAAATCATTGATCCGTGGTAGAGGATATCTATTCTTTATGGTCACCTTATTCAACTGTCTGTAGTCTATGCATAGGCGGAGAGTACCATCCTTTTTCTTCACAAATAATACTGGTGCTCCCCAAGGTGACACGTTAGGGCGGATGAAATCCTTATCTAACAATTCCTGCAATTGTACCTTCAACTCTTTCAACTCAGCAGGTGCCATCCTATAAGGAGTGATGGAGATTGGCTCCACACCAGGCATAGTCTCAATTTCAAATTGCACCTCTCTTTTTGGAGGCAATCCCGGTAATTCTTCCGGAAAGACATCCGGAAAATCCCATACTGTAGGAATATCTTTAAGATCTGGACTCCCCACCTGGGTGTCTATCACATGAGCTAGATAAGCTTCACATCCCTTTCTAATCATCTTTCTAGCAAGTGCAGCTGAAATGATGTTGGATGGCAATAACTGCCTCTCCCCATGTATCACTACGTCTGCATACTCGGGAAGACCAAAAGTGACTGTCTTCAGTCTATCATCGATCATGGCGTGATGCCTGGCTAACCAATCCATGCCCAAGATGATATCATAATCTCGGAAGGGCATGTCAATTAAGTCTGACAGGAATGTATGTCCTTGGATCACCAAAGGACAATCCTTATACAATTTGTTCACCCTAACCTCTTGTCCTAAAGGACTAGTCACTAGCACATCATAATCCAATTTCACACAAGGAATAGCAATAGAGCATGCAATACTGGCACTAGCATAAGAATGTGTAGAACTAAGGTCAAACAATACATATACATCTCTATCAAAAATGGATAAAGTACCAGCCACAACATCTGATGTCTCAGCTTCATCCCTCTGGCGCATGGTGTACACTCTGACTGGTGCACCACTCTGCTTTGGTTGGCTCACTGTGCCCTGGCTACTAGAAGTGTTACCTTTACCCCTACCTCTGCCTCTACTAGTTGTCTGTTGTCCTCTGGAAGCAGAACCTTGAACAGATCTCTCAGTGGTAATAGGAGGCCTAGATCTGTGGGCACTAGTGCAATCTTTAGCAAAATGCCCACTTCCACCACAGTTGTAACAGGCTCCTATGGCCTTATAACATACTCCTCCATGAGTCTTGCCACAAGTTTCACAAGCACGGGTAGGAAAGGAACCCCTAGATGTCTGCTGTCCAAATCTAGGTGGCCTTTGCCCTGAGAATCTTCCCCTACTAGATCCTCTGTTACTTGGTCCCCCAAAGCTCTTCCTTTTACCTGAATTGTTACTTGGACTCTGACCTGTAGGCTTACTGCTCTTCTCTTTTTTAGTGGTTACCTTCTCAGATGCCCCTTCCAGTTCTATCCTTTCCAATTCAAGGGCCTGTGATATCAACCCAGAGAAGTTGTCATGTCGAAACCCAACCACTTGCAATCTTAAACTAGGCCTCAAACCGGCCTCAAACCGTTTGCATCTGTCTCTACTGGTAGTGAGTAGGCTTCCAGCATAGTGGCTGAGGCGAGAAAAGTCTCTCTCATACTCGGCTACAGTCTTGTTCCCTTGCTTCAAACTGAGAAACTCCTGTAGCTTCATATCCACATAGGTATCAGGAACATACTGCCTAAACTCCCTTAGAAAGTCATCCCATGTCAAGATCGGCGGCTCACCAACTGGTGGGGAATGGTCTTCCACCACTCATATGCATCTCCATGCAGCAAGGAAATTGAATATTCAAACTTCAACTCATCTGTGCAGTGCAATTTCTTGAAGACCCTCTCCATCCGTTCTAACCATTGCTCAGCTTCCAATGGGTCCACTGTACCCTTGAACTCTGTTGCCCCATACTTCATTAACTTGTCATATTGTCTGGCTGGGGATGGTGGTTGCACTGGAGGTGCTTACACAGGAGCTTGGACTGGTATATTGCCAGCAAGCAGCCATCTGCTGAGCGAACTGAGCAGGAAACTGCATGGGTGGGATGGGTGCAGCCGATCCACTGGCATTCTGAGGAGTTGGGCCTTCCCCTTGTACCTCAGCTGCTACTGATTGCTCTACTGTGTGATCACCCTCTTCCATATTGAATCACAAGGAATTCTACTGCCTGAGCAACCAACACAAGGAGATTTCCTTCCTTTAGTCCATATTTATGATGTAATGCACTATATGTATCAATAATGACAATTGAGCAGTTGTACTTATAAAAAATTTTCAAACATGCAATTTCAAAACTTGTATAAAAACCAAAGCTCTGATACCACTAAAATAAGTCACACCTTATCCCGTGTAAGGCATGACATGTTCCCGTAGCATGCCTAATGAATCACCGAACTCCACCTACCAATAATCCATTAGTTATGCTACAAAGGATTTTAAAGCAAACCATAGCTTTTTATCTTATCAATTCTTTTGTGGAAAACTATATGAGAATAGTTAAAATTCCATGCAAATATTCATTGGAAATAATGATAGACTAAATATTGCAAAAGTTACATTTTCATAAGTCTCAAAGTAAAATACAAAATAATTACAAACTCAAAATGTGATAGCAATGCAATGTTTTTAAATACAAACTGCTCAATGTCCGTACATCCATGCATATAGGTACAAAATACATCAAAAAGGAAATTACAGGGGTATGACTACAATATATACCCACAAACAATACCAAAATGTTGCTTCCAAGTCTCTCACTCAGCAGCTTTCTCCTTTCCCTTACCTGCGACAGCATAAAGAAGCTATCGCTGAGTATATCACTCAGTGGTGCACAACTAATAACTTTAAAACTTAAAGTAAAACATAATTTTTCAAAGCTTAAATCACATTTTTCTTAAACATGAAAACTTCACAATAGTTCTAAGTTTATAAGAGCCATTTATTGGAATAACATTTCAAATGAGAAATCACACTTCATAAATCACAATTCACAAAGCATTAGTGTTGCCAACATCAACACACAGTTCAGGCCATGACACAAAATTTCACGATCAGTGCCGTGTTGTACACCACGACAAAGCAATCTCAACCTCACTAACCGTTATTAATGAGGGAAGGGCTAGCTAGCTAATGAGTACTCATGTAGTCTTACCCCACAAACCATTATTAATGGGAGACATAATCAATATCAATTATAAAACCCCAAGTAGCCGTTACTACTGGGGAGTTCTGAAGGGACTGTCATGCTAACTGTGGTTTCAAAACAACTTTCAAGAGTTTCTAAATCAATAATCACGTTTGCAAAACAATAGCATATTCAAATCATCATAAAATCCATAAAAGGGGTGGCAACACACAAATTCCTCAAATACAAGAGAAAAACATACCTCATTTCAAATCAAACTCATTCAAATAAACTTATTCAAATCAATTTACGAAGCTAAAACAAAGAAAAATGTTAGTTGTGCACAAACCTTCAATACTCTCCTTTATTGTTATCTACTTCTCCTTGTCCATTCCAACTTCTTTTTCAACTGAAAATACACAAATAGAATACCTCAATACCAATCTCAATTGCTGCCAAGAACTCATTATATGCATGTCTAATGCATCCCAAGTTAGCTTTGAAAATTTTAGAATATTTTGGTTTTGGGACAGCTTGGTGCCCCAATCTTTGAACCCAATTTTTACCTAGTTTCGATCACAATTTGGTGAGATGTTCTTCATGAAAATTGTTCATTTAGGTCTTAACTTTATTTTCCTTTTTGAATCGCCTAATTCGGAGCTGTGTAGCTCAAATTATGCCCAAAATACCATTACTGTTCACGTCACTATTCATGCTGCAGATTTTGTTCTGGCAGATTTATCGATCCAACTTCGTTCAGCAATTTGACCAAGTTAAGTCCATAATTTGATCTAATATTCTTCATATAAATGTTCTAATATGTCTTAGATTTCCATCGGTTTAAGAATCGCCTAAATCGGAGTTTTCTAGAGAGAGTTATAGCTTTGCAAAGTTTACTATTCATTTGGTCAATTTTAGGTGCCCAGATTCTGGCAGATTCGGTGACGCGACTTCGTTTCGCAATTTGATTGAGTTAAGTTCATAATTTGGCCTAACATTCTTCATATGAAATATTCTACTATGTCTTAGGTTTCCATCAGTTTAAGAATCGCCTAAATAGGAGTTTTCTAG
Organism: Hevea brasiliensis; assembly: GCF_030052815.1. Lineage (NCBI taxonomy): Eukaryota > Viridiplantae > Streptophyta > Magnoliopsida > Malpighiales > Euphorbiaceae > Hevea > Hevea brasiliensis. The sequence goes on along the minus strand of NC_079497.1, from coordinate 52,683,075 downwards.
AGAGAGTTATAGCCTTGCAAAGTTTACTGTTCATTTGGCAATTCTGCAGTTTTGCAGATTCAGTAACTCAACTTTGCTCAATAATTTGATTGGGTTAATGGCATAATTTGGATTTGTGTTCTTCATGAAAGTTTTATTTCTATATCTCATCTAACTACTGGTAAAATTTCAGGTCATTTTGACCTGCCTAGCTCGAGTTATGACCCAAACACGATTACTGTTCATGTATACTGTTCATACTGCAATTTTTCAAGTTTGGTCAGTTTGTTCACTAGGTTTGGTCACTTTTTGGGCATGCTTCCTAAATGAAAATTGTGTCATTTAGTGCCTATTTTCAGTCCCAATTGGTCCCATACCAATTGCACTTGTAAAATTTCATTTTTGATTCCTCAAAGTTGACTTTTGGTCATGCTTCATACCCAATCCAAATTTGACTTTGATTTAAACACTTCTCACACACTTAATTAGGTCACAAATGGCCATTTCTTTCCTTAAACTATGTCAAAGACATCATTTAGAACTTCTTCATATTTTTTGTCTCTAAACCCTAATGTTTAAAACCCTAATTTTGAAGGAACAGAAGCGTGAAAAACACAAGTTTATACCATTGAATTCAAAAATTTTCACCTAGGGTCACATGCATCATGCAAGATTTATTTTTATCTATTTGATTTCAATGATTAACAACATATTAAAACTCTTTTAATATGTTTTTGGATCTTTATTTGCCATTTAAGATTTTAAAATTAATCAGATTAATTTTAGAACCCTAGATTAAATCAAGAACGATTACACTAACCTCTTGATGCCTTTGCGGCATGTCTGCGCCTTTGAGATTCGTCTTCAGGACACCAGATGTTGTCCCTCTAGCTTGTCCACACTAAGAACACCTATGGCAGCCCTTGAACAGCTTCTAAAGCTTTTTCTATTAATTAGAAATTCAAGTTCTGCCTTTTAAGAGATTAGAGATGTAAACAGGACACTAGAAACAATTTCTAGTGTTCTTAATTCGAGAGATTGATGACTAATCTCTTTGAATTAATGAGAGATGAAGAGGAATAGCTGGAGAGGCTCAAAGTGGCGTGACAAATGAGAGGAGAGGCTGCTGGTTATTTTTTCTTTTCATAACCACACTTAAATAGCTAGGTTAACACATTAAACCCTAGCCACATGTCACCTTTTGATTAGCTCTAGGTTTAAGTGACCCAATCACATTGTGCCAAGTGTCAAACCTATATTTAATCTTGATTTTAATCATCTTACATGATTAAAAAAAAAACATTTGGCAAGCTTATGTGTAATTCTATGTGTCACCATCTCATGGTGCCACGTGATACACTGTGAAATGACCAAAATGCCCCTGTGTCTTAATTTTAAGTTCTTAACCCAAAACAATTATTTTCTTCTTCTAATTAATTTGTATCAAATATAAATTAATTAATTAATCTCTATTAATTAATTTCTCATCAATTAAATTCATTTTTAAACACTTTAAATATAAATTTAATTTATACTACACATCCAATAATCTAGATTTGGTTTCAAGTCATGCTAGGGACTTTGCAATTTAATTGCAAACCAAACCTATTTAATTAATCAATTAAACTCTTTAATTAATTAATTAAATCATATTTAAATAGGTGATAACTTGTGTATGTGTGTGACTTACTAGGCTCATCACTAATTGGCAATGAGACATGATATCAACTCTTAATATCATCAGAACTCTTTCTTACCATAAATGATTTCTCTAAATCATTTTATGAACCTCATAGACCATGGTTAACACCTAGCATAGCATGCCATGGCCACCCAATTAGTAATAAGATTTATCTTAAATGAACCTATAATCATATGTTACCATGCACTAGAATCTCTCTGTTACAAAATCCCAACTCAAGCTGGAGTCATGGTTTATGTCAAACTCCTTTTGCTATGAATATTATGTTCTCTTTTAATTCCAGTTCTTGATTAAAAAGATTTTCTCATCAGAAACTCTTTTCTGAATAAATCTATCTGTCCTTGCCAGGAACTTGAAACATCAAGAACAATTAAATGAACATAGGATTTTATCTCTATTTACTTAGAGGAACAGATTCCATCTTGATCAACACCTACCTCCATATATAACTATTAGGAGCCAACACATGCCCATATATCCATACATAGTACAAGTATGAAAGCGATATCAAACTCAAACTACCTATATACAAGATAACTATGCTATCTCAGTCTAAAGATTATATGCATCGATATGATTTATGACAAAACATTGACAAGAGTAAACTCCATGTGCTTGTCATAAGTGTCACTGGTTCGGCCTACTTATCATTTATAAGTGCCTATCATGTTTGTTATATGGCATGAGACTCACCATTCCATCTTATTTATATCTCATATAAATAACTTGGGAGCAAACATGAATACAATCTTTCTGGATAAGTCATGTCCTTATTATGAAGTATCCTCAATTGTGAACCTATTTATGATACTTTGTGCTAGAAATATTGTCACTCATATTCTTAACAACTTAAGAATAATATTTCTAACAAAATATCAATGGACCTTTTCTATTACACATAAATATATTATGTAAACGGAAAAGTGGAAATGCCTTTTATTAATAAAAATATGTACAAGATACATACTAAATGATATGCTCTAGGGCATACTATTAACAATCTCCCACTAGCACTAGAGCCATTCATTACAATACCTTAGACCCATCTTCTCAAGATGTCAGTCTAACTGAGCTTGTGACAAAGGCTTAGTGCATCGATCAGCTGAATTTTTTCAGCTGATGTTATTTTTCTGCATGGCTATATCGCCTTTGCCCAACTATATGTCTGATAATGTGGTAGTGCCTTTCTATGTGTTTGGATTTTGGGTGAGACCTTAGTTCCTTAGCTTTGAGTATGTTGCTCCATTGTTGTCACAGTGTAGTGGAACTGCTGACTCAATGGAAGGAACTACTGTAAGTTCTGTCACGAACTTCTTTATCCAAACAGCTTCCTTTGCAGCATCTGATGTAGCAATATACTCAGCCTCTATTGTGACACCCCTTACCCGACTACAGTGTAGCCGAGCAAGTTATGCCACTCAGTGTGCCGGAGCACTCTATTTTATCTTAATTCATTTTTATCATAGTTTTGAATATAACTTGTGAAATATAATTCATTTTAAGCCATTTATCGAAATTACTATTTAATTGAGGTTCCTATGGCATTAGAATGCCAAGAAAATACCTAGAAAAATTTTTCAATCGGTACAGACAATTTTGACCCGTTAAGCCAAACGGAGGGCATTTTGGTCATTTCGCCTTCAGAGGTGATTTTTGGCGACTTGTCGATTAAGTAAATAATTATTATGATCTAAAATATGAATAAATATTGTTGAAAATTGAATTGAAAATGATTAGAAAAGAAAAGGAAAGAAAAATCCATAAAAAGCAATTTATGACATCTTTATGATGTCACTTACAAGTCCCCACCAATTGCATTCAAACAAGCATTTTTAAAACACTTAAAAGAGACTAAAAAATGGACTAAAGGGAAAGAAAAACGTGAGCAGCAGCCATTCTTCTTCTTCTTCACCAAAACGTGACTTTCCCCTCCCTCCATTGATGAGCTTGGCAAGCTCATGAAGCCCTAAACTCCCACCATATTTCCTCAAGTTCTCAACACAAAAATTTATTCTAGAAGCTTGCTAAGGTGTTTGGGAGCAAAAGGGAGAAGAGAAATTAAAGTTGGCAAGCTTGGAGATTCTTCAAGTTGAGGTTAGTGCAACTATAAACATAAAACTCTTAAATTTCATAATTTTGGACTTGAAATTTAGTAAGACTTATAATTTAAATGAACAAAAACCTATGTGTATGAGCTCTTGAATGTTGGCTGCCCTAGAAAAGGAATATGTAGGAGTATTTGATGAGCTTAGAGTGAAATAGAAACCATGTTGAGGTTATAAACATATAAGCAATGCATTGGTAGTTACTAAGATACATGGCATAAACCATGAATTTGAATTAGGGTTTGGAAATGATTGAATGTGAATATTGGAAGTGTTTTTAACAGGTTCCGAAGAACGGTTTTCTCCATTTTTAGCCGGTACTCCGCCGGATTTTCTTTAAAATTTTCGGAACCTCAAATAAATTATAATTTCGATAAATGGCTTAAATAAATTATATTTCACAAGCTATATTCAAAAGGAAGAATAAAAATGAATTAAGATAAAATAGAGTGCTCGGCACACTGAGTGGCATAACTTGTTCGGCTACACTGTAGTCGGATAAGGGGTGTCACATCTATAGTGGAATCTGCAGTCGTGCTCTGTTTGGAACTCTTCCAACTGACTGCACCTCCATTACAAATGAACACATATCTAGAGGTAGACTTTCTATCATCAATATCTAATTGGAAATCAGAATCAGTATAACCATCCAATTGCAAGTCTCCACCTTCATAAATCAAGAATAAATCCTTAGTTCTTCTCAAGTACTTAAGGATATTCTTAACAGCTATCCAATGTTCCAAACCTGGATTGGATTGATACCTGCTAGTCAAACTAACAGCATATGCGATATCCGGCCTAGTACACAACATTGCATACATTAAACTTCCAATAGCCGAAGCATATGGAATCCTGGCCATCTTATCTCTTTCTTCAGGTGTCTTTGGAGACATCTCTTTAGAAAGATGTATACCATGTCTCACTGGTAACAATCCTCTCTTGGAATCAAGCATGTTAAACCTTTTTAACACCTTTTCCAAGTATAGACTTTGGGATAAACCAATTATTCTTTTCGCTCTATCTCTATAGATGCGAATCCCAAGAATATAGGTTGCCTCCCCTAAGTCTTTCATGGAGAATGTATTTGACAACCATACCTTTATAGTCGTCAACATACCTGTGTCATTACCCATCAACAGTATGTCATCCACATATAAGACAAGGAAAGTGATAACACTGTCACTAACCTTCTTATATACACATGGCTCATCCTCATTTTTTATAAAACCAAAGGATTTAATGGCTTCATCAAAACGGATGTTCCAACTCCTCGAAGCTTGTTTCAACCCATAAATAGATCGCTTTAGCTTGCATACCTTGGAACCATCTTGGGATTCAAATCCCTTAGGTTGTTCCATGAAAATGTTTTCTTCAATGTATCCATTGAGAAAAGCTGTTTTAACATCCATCTGCCAAATCTCATAATCATAGTACGCAGCTATTGCTAATAAAATCCTAATTGATTTAAGCATGGCAACAAGCGAGAAAGTCTCCTCATAGTCGATTCCTTGCCTTTGGCGAAACCCTTTCGTTACTAGCCTTGCCTTATAGGTCTCTACCTTTCCATCAAACCAATTTTCTTCTTGAAAACCCATTTGTTCCCTATAGGTATAATACCTTCAGGTGGGTCAACAAGATCCCAAACTTGATTCTTATACATGGAATCAATCTCGGATTTCATAGCATCAATCCATTTTGAAGAGTTTATATCTGATATAGCTTCTTCATAGGTAAGTGGATCATCTCCATGATCTACTTCTTCATGAGTAGACAACTCTTGTTCTTCTTCATGAAGAAAACCATATCTCACTGGTGGGTGAGATACCCTGGTTGTTCTACGAGGAACAGCTGCAGATGTCTCATCAACGGGTATTGGTTGACTAGATGGATCTATATCCATCTGATCTGTTGGTTGGTCAGAATTCTCCAATTCTAACTCTATTTGCGTTCCTTTGCCTCCTTCTTGAACAAACTGTTGTTCAAGAAATGTGGCATCTCTACTTATCACAACCTTTTGTGAAGTAGGCAAATAAAAATAATATCCAAAACTATCTTTTGGATATCGAACAAATCGACCTTTTTCTGATCTGGTCTCCAATTTATCAGTGTTGACTTTTGATATAAGTTGGACAACCCCAAATCTTAACATGCTTAAGACTTGGTTTTCTTCCATGCCATATCTCATAAGGTGTGGAAGAAAGCGATTTTGATGGAATCCTATTCGAATATGCAAAGTCGATTCTAATGCAAATCTCCAAAGGAGATTGGCATGTCGATATAGCTCATCATACTACGTACCATCTCCAAGAGGGTACGATTTCTCCTGTCAGATACACCATTCAGCTGTGGCGTTCCTGGAGGAGTCAGCTGAGAAACAATGCCATGCTCTCTCAAGTATTCATCAAATTCAGTATTCAAATATTCACCTCCACGATCAGATCGAAGAGCTTTAATATTCTTTCCTGTTTGATTTTCTACTTCAGATTTAAATTCTTTGAACTTTTCAAAAGATTCATGTTTGTATTTCATCAAATACAAATACACAAACCTTGATTTATCATCAGTAAAGGTAATAAAATAATGAAAACCCCTCTAGCCATTTCTTTAAATGGACCACATACATCACTATGTATTAGCTCCAAAATATTTTCACTCTTAGCCTGTCCAACAAAGGGTGATCTAGTCATTTTGCCTCAAGGCAAGATTCACAAGTTGGAGTAGGCTCAGAGCCCAATGAGGATAGAATCCCCATTTTCTCCGCTTTGTAATCCTATCTTCTGCAACATGACATAACCTTAAGTGCCAAATATATTTTGAACTTGAGTTGTTTTTCACCACGGCATTGCTTTCATTTAGATTGCTATACTCTGGCCAGTGGAAACACTTTCTTACTGGTAATGGAAACACTTTCTTATTGGCAATGGAAACACTTTCCTGTTGGCAGTGGAAACACTTTCATTTGCCTTCATCAGCTTTAGTCTTCCTTTTCTGTTTAGCTATTTTCTTAGAAGGACTGTGAATCGAGGTTTCTTTTCTTATTGCCCTTCTTCTTGTTGGACTTTCCAGCAGAAGAAGATGCAACCAAAGCTACCTCTTTTCCTTTATTGCCTGGCATATTCTTTTGGGCAATAACCAGCATGTTGAGTAAACCAGCTAAGGTGCATTCCTGTTGAGTCATATGGAAATTTGTCACAAAATTTCCCAAAAGACCCAGGAAGGGACTGAAGGATCAAATCCGTCTGTAGTTGGAAATCCATGTTGAAGTCAAGATGTTCCAACTGCTCAATCAGCCGAATCATCTTGTGGACATGATCCCCAACATTCTGTCCCTCAGACATCCTCATACGGAATAGCTGTCTAGATATCTCATACCTAGCATTCTTGCTGTGCTCACCATACAACTCTTGTAGGTGAAGGAGGATCTCACTCGCACTCTGCATGTTCTCATGTTGCTTCTGTAACTCATTACTCATGGAAGCAAGCATGTAACACTTAGCTCTCATATCATGCTCCTTCCACTTGTCCAAAGTTTCATGTTCCTCTTGTGTGGCCTCTGGAGGTAAGGGACCAGGAACATTTGAATCTAGAACATATCCTATATGTTCAAGGTTTAGGACAAGTTTCAAATTTCTTAGCCAATCAGACAGATTAGGTCCTGTCAACCTATTGTGATCAAGTATGCTTGCAAGGATATTGGATGGTGGTAGTTGTTTTTGTGATCATTTTTATCAGAAAATTAACTGCAGAAAATAACCAGATTAATTAGTAAATGTATCATGTAATTAACCAAAATGATTATGGTCTTTTAATCAAATTGGTCCTCCCACTAACTTAGCGAATCCTACACTTTCAAAGTAGAAAACGGAAATCCTAGTTGGATGGATTTCTAGTGGGTGATTGAATTCTTATAATTCTATGGATCATCCTCAGGTACATCCATTATTGGAATTACAATAAACTATAAGTGAGCAACTCTTTGTGTCACACCCCGGCTTAGTGGGCCCCAGCTCAAGCCCCTCTATGGGTGGCCATCTTGCCGGCGTACCCCTCTAGAGGCCGGCGATGCAACTCAAATCGGTACTGTCCGCTTTGGTGGAGTTCAATCCCTTCGCCCTGCAGAGCTAGGATTCGAACCCATATCACCTCACGGTTTTGCTTCGCCTCTTACCAATTGAGCTGAATGTGACACCCCTTACCCGACTACAGTGTAGCCGAGCAAGTTATGCTACTCAGTGTGCTGGAGCACTCTATTTTATCTGATTTCATTACAATCCTTGATTTATTTATTCAAAAACTTTATTGAAGATTTAGGCTATTTTTACTTTTATCAAAATCTAACTAAGTTGGAAATTTCAAAAATTTTAACGATAATCCGACAAAGTGTCGGCTGTAATTTGGACTAACAGTTCTTCTGAACCTGCCAAAGACAATTTCAATATATACTCAATTTCTCAAACTTAATAGTCTCAAAAATTTTCAAACATAATGTATCTCAATACAGTATCCAGATTTCTCAGAAATCTCATTAGATTTTCAATATCTCAATATTAACAATTATAATATCATTATAAATCATATTAAATTAAAATACTAAAATTATTACTTTTAATAGCTTCCATAATTCATAGTTTAATTACATGAGTTTATTTTTTACAAGATATACAAATAATTTACAATGTGCTAGGAATGAACAATATACATAACATGTATAAAATGAGCCCTATCTACATGCATTGCTGAGGAGGTGATAATCTTGAACTCTTCTGACACTTCTGCAGATTTGGACTCCACAAATCTCAGTCGACAGTCTACTGGTTTTACCTTCAGTACCTGCGTGAGGAAGCAATTCCATCGCGCTAAGCATTTCTTCTTAGTGGTGCAATAATATAACCAGAAATAATATATACAAGTAAAGAAAGAAATAAATGATAATTCAGATACTCAAGAATCAATTTAATTTGGTATGGTATTTCTAGTATCAACGATCTTATATACTAGTTTGTTCCTCTTTGGAAGTGCTTAGTTTATAACTTTTCAATAATACTAGCGGTATATAATTTATTCTATCGTATTGTATTTCAAGTGCATGCAGATTACGCAATTTATATTTTTGTTATGTTTCTTTTGCTAATCTCTTTTGCTTATTCATTCAATACTTAATTTAATTGTCTGGATTTTTATTATACTTAAATTAACTTAGCTGCCTGAATTGAATAATACTTTAATTGAATGCTCAAGAAACCTATACTAGGCACGATCGATGGATAACGGGTCGTTGGCATCGACACCGCGATTGCCTCGGGCCGTCATACCATGGGACGCAGAACGTCAACCACGTATGCAGTCAGTATGGCTAAAGAGCCATGATATCACATAATCGGCATAAAAGCCATGAATACGGGCATAAAAGCCATGGATACGGGCATAAAGCCATGAATACAAGCATAAAGCCTTTCCTTTCAAGATCGCTAAAACAATACCCTATTGGCATGCCAAACTATCCAAACAAATCTTGTTAGGTATACTAGGGCATTTGATACTTTAAAATATTAATATATTGTGCTTTATGACTTCATTATTTCATGATAAATTTCAATCATAATTCATACATTCATTTGATCATTTATATGATCACAATTCACATCAATTATCCTTTTATACCATTGTACTCAAAATACTTCTCCTCTTTACAATAATGAGAACTAATGTCTCATTCATACATTTATATGGTTTATTTATCAATTCATTATGTTATTCATATTGATCCCAATTCTAAACAATGGTTCACATGTACCATTGTATTCAAAACATTTTTCCTTTCTCATTTATACATTCAAGAGTCTACTTATGTAATTACAAATTTTATATTTCAAGTTGAGTTACTAATATTTTATGAATTCCATTTGTGATGGGCATATATGCCCTAACTATCTATTCACATCAATTAGGTGACTTATTTTTCATGTTTCAAGTAATCCATGAATATTTCATGGATTTCAAATTTATGGCCTAAATTTCTTTTTAACAATTTTGACTAGGATGCATAGTCCATATTTGTCATACAATTCTAAGCATTTAAGCTTATAATTGGTTCTAGGTCTTCATCTTAATTTACTAATCATTTTGATTACTATTCACCTTACTCGTCAACCAAAAAGTTGACCTTTTTATACTTAATGAATATATTAATTCTTATTACACCAAGATCCCACATTTTGAGTTTTACATTTGCTAGTATTAATTGCCAATTGCAATTTAAAGTCCCCTAGATGCATTTCTAATTTCAAATTTTGAATTTCAAGTTTTGGTGTCACTATTCATTTCATTAGTCAACTAAAATGTTGACTTTTGCATAAACAATAGGTACATTGGTTTTAATACTCCCAACATACCACATTTTGTATTCAAAACTTGTTGGTTTTGGTCACTTTCTCAAAGCTTAGGTCATTTTGGCAAAATTGCCAATTTTTGGTTTTGGTGACACTATTCACCTCATTGGTCAACAAAAATGTTGACTTTTGCATAGAAAATATGTACATTGACTTTGGCACTTCAAACATACCACATTTTTCATTTGAAACTTGTTGGCATTAAGCATTAATACCATTTCTAAGCTTAAACCAAGAGAAGCAAAATTTTCAATTTTGCTAACTCAACTTTACTATTCCATTGGGCACTATTGCAGTAGGAATTTGAGGAAATGGTAAACATGAAAGTTGTTCCTTATTTTATCTAGTTGAATTTCTTTTTTTGAATCACTCCATTTGGAGTTTTGTAGCTCAAGTTATGGCCAAAATAAGTTTACTGTTCACGTGCACTGTTCATGCTGAGATTTTGGGTCTGGCAGATTTTTGGTCCAACTTTGGTCAGTAATTTGATCAAGTTAAGTTCATAATTTGGTCTAAATTTCTTCTTATGAAATGTTCTACCATACCTTAGGTTTCCATCGGTTCAAGAATCGCCTAAATCCGAGTTTTCTAGAGAGAGTTATAGTCCTCCAAACATTGCTGCTCAAATGAAAATCCGCAGAGTTGCAGGTTTGAACAGTAACTGTGACTGCCATTTGGGTTAGGTTCTGGTCATAATTTGGGGTAGGTTTCTTCATGAAAGTTGTTTGTCTATGTCTTAACTTGTTGCTGTAAAAATTTCAGGTCAATTGACCAAATCTACAGTGAGTTATGGCCAAGTGAACAGTTACTGTTCATTTGGTCATTTCTGCAGGGGCTGTTTGCAGGGTATCCGGATTGGGGCCAAGTTTTGGTCCTCTTGCTTTGGTCTTTTGGGCATGGTTTCTTCAGAAAAAATGTGTCATTATAAGCCTAGTTTCATGTCCAATTGGCCAAACATCAATTGGACCTACACAGCCAAAGTTATGGCTGTGCAAGTGGACTGAATTTTCAGTCCCTCTGCTGCACTAACAAGGCAGCCTACACATTCACTTGGCTATACTATTTTTCAGTCCAATTCATGGTCAACATACCTATAATGGTCACTAATTGACCCTTATAATGTTCTTTCACAATTCCATAAGCTAAATCCAAGTTTCACTTCTCAAAACCCTAATGTCCAATTTAAATTATCCATAAACCTCAATTAGCACACTAATTCAACATCCATGCATATTCATACCTTAAACATCATTTCTATCCATTCTAAATTCATTAAAACAATCAACCTCATCCTTCCTTAGGGCTGCCAAAAATTAAAGATGCCCTAACACATATAACTTACTTCAAACTCTTACAATTTCTTAACTTAAAATGATGCTTTAACAAGGATTAAAGGAGTGAGAGTGAAAGGATAGCACTAACCTCACTTTAACCTCTTGTAGGGCAGATTTCTTCAAGCTAAAACTTCACTTTCCTTCTTCTTCTTGGCTGCCAAAAGCTTCCCCAAGTGATATGGTCAAGGTTTAATGAAAGGGGTTAGGGTTTAGTAGTGGAAACAAGAGAGAAATGAAGCTTAAAGGAGCTTTAATGGTGGAACCTCTTCTCTCTCTCTCTCTCAACGTTTTTTAGGCTGCCCAAGGTTGAAGATGCAGATTGGTTTTTCATATTTTTGGTCTCTTTTATCTCTTTTAATAAGTTTAACAAATTGTGATTGGTGGAGGAAATTTAAATGACATCATATGATGTCATAATTAGCATTTTCTTTCATTTTCTTTTCTTCTCTTCTCTACTCATTTTCAATTTAATTTTTAGCAATATTTATTCATATTTTATGTCATATTAATTATTTACTCAACTGGACAAGTCGGCCAAAAATCACCTCGGAAGGCGAAATGACCAAAATGCCCTCCGTTTGGCTTAACGGGTCAAAATTGTCTGTACCGATTGAAAAATTTTTCTAAGTATTTTCTTGGCATTCTAATGCCATAGGAACCTCAATGACCCTTCTCTGGAGTCCCAAAAATTATTTTATAATTTTTCTCCCGGGTCTAGGGCTCCTCGTTGCGAGAACCGCAACTTACCTCTGGTTACCCATCGCTTGGGCACCGGCTCTTTTGACTTAACTGTATTTTATTTCTAAAATTTTTACTAAATTTTTCTCATTAATATTTGAGTTAATTATGGTCCCTCACTTTGATTTGAATATTTTTCCGGACGTTCTAGCTGTCCAGACCGACACCGGTCACCGGAACAGTAGACTGTGCGGAATTGCTACCGGGAGGATGTTACACTTTGCCCATCACATCTCATGTGAGGTTCAATTCTTTACCTAGCCCCTAATGCTCAAAATCTCAGGTGCATCCATTATTGACTTATCTTGCATTAGTTAAGTTGATCCCATTGAGCCAGTAATTATGCAAATAATTTTAATGTCCTCAGGTACATCTAATATTGGCCACAAACCATTTACATATTTACAACATCTCATGCTTAACAATTATTCTTAAGAAAATCTCTTAAATAAATTGCATCTTATGCAACTATTTAAAATTTCTTAAAATAATTGCCCCAATGGAGGGCCTATGTTATAATTACTTTAATTATAGCATTTCCAACTTAATCATTTGTTTGGAAGATTTTATGGTCATTCTATTTACTATTAAGGTCTCACTTTGCACATTATCCATTTAGCATGCATATATCATATAATTGCATACATTCCCATACATCTCATGCATTCATGGATAAGCAGTAAATATGGTATGATCATGGACTTTCTAAGGATTCAATTGAGCCACCAAGAATTGAATCAGGGCATTCCTAGGTGCATTTCATTCATTCATTTTACAAGAGTTGCTGAAGGAGTACATAATCAACACTTAATCTTGAATTCCTCCCACTGGTCCCACCAATGCTCTTGACCTCCTTGAACTTCTTGCAATCCAATATTACATAGTAATCCTTGGCATACCAAGGCGAATTTACAAGAACTTAAATAAATGAAATTAAAACCCAAAAATTATTACAAACTTAATAATACATGCCCAAAATAAATTAAAATAAATTAAATAATTTACAATCCCAAAGAAACATAAAAGAAATAAATCCAATCACATTGGCCTTTTATAGTCCATGATCATCCATCATGCATATCACTATTTAACAATTAAATAAAACATACATACTTAAATTAAATTGAATATCTCATATTCAACTTAAAAATTCAGATTTGAATATGATTCAAATAAATTTAAAAATTCAGATTTGAATCTCATTCAAACAAATTTAAAAATTCAGATTTGAATCACATTCAAACAACTTTAAAAATTCAGATTTGAATCACATTCAAACATTTTTAAAAAAATCAGATTTGAATCACATTCAAATATTTTTTAAAAAATGAGATCTGAATTTTATTCAATCAATTTTAAAAAATCAGATTTAAATATGATTCAAACAACTTTAAAAATTCAGATTTGAATCACATTCAAACAACTTTTAAAATTCAGATTTGAATCACATTCAAACAATTTTTAAAATTCTGATTTGAATCATAATTTAATTGTGTGATAAAAATTCTAATTAAACAATTTAATTAGACATAAAATGGATCTTAAATCATACAACAATTGCACATTCAACATCCATTTACCTTTGCACACCATTGTGATGCATCAACCATGCACACCATGGTGTTCATCATTTGTGCCGCCACTTTGACTTTGCAACCAGCAATAAACTCTTGATCTCATGATCAAACACACAATTAAATCATATAAACATCAATCTAAATGGCAAATATAGTGGCTCTGATACCAATTGAAGGAACAGAAGCGTGAAAAACACAAGTTTATACCATTGAATTCAAAAATTTTCACCTAGGGTCACATGCATCATGCAAGATTTATTTTTATCTATTTGATTTCAATGATAAACAACATATTAAAACTCTTTTAATTTGTTTTTGGATCTTTATTTGCCATTTAAGATTTTAAAATTAATCAGATTAATTTTAGAACCCTAGATTAAATCAAGTACGATTACACTAACCTCTTGATGCACTGCAGCGTGTCTGCGCCTTTGAGATTCGTCTTCAGGACACCAGATGTTGTCCCTCTAGCTTGTCCACACCAAGAACACCTATGGCAGCCCTTGAACAGCCTCTAAAGCTTTTTCTATTAATTAGAAATTCAAGTTCTGCCTTTTAAGAGATTAGAGATGTAAACAGGACACTAGAAACAATTTCTAGTGTTCTTAATTCAAGAGATTGATGGCTAATCTCTTTGAATTGATGAGAGATGAAGAGGAATAGCTGGAGAGGCTCAAAGTGGCGTGACAAATGAGAGGAGAGGCTGCTGGTTATTTTTTCTTTTCATAACCACACTTAAATAGCTAGGTTAACACATTAAACCCTAGCCACATGTCACCTTTTGATTAGCTCTAGGTTTAAGTGACCCAATCACATTGTGCCAAGTGTTAAACCTATATTTAATCTTGATTTTAATCATCTTACATGATTAAAAAAAAACATTTGGCAAGCTTATGTGTAATCCCATGTGTCACCATCTCATGGTGCCACGTGTCACACTGTGAAATGACCAAAATGCCCCTGTATCTCAATTTTGAGTTCTTAACCCAAAACAATTATTTTCTTCTTCTAATTAATTTATATCAAATATAAATTAATTAATTAATCTCTATTAATTAATTTCTCATCAATTAAATTCATATTTAAACACTTTAAATATAAATTTAATTTATACTACACATCCAATAATCTAGATTTGGTTTCAAGTCATGCTAGGGACTTTGCAATTTAATTGCAAACCAAACCTATTTAATTAATCAATTAAACTCTTTAATTAATTAATTAAATCATATTTAAATAGGTGATAACTTGTGTATGTGTGTGACTTACTAGGCTCATCACTAATTGGCAATGAGACATGATATCAACTCTTAATATTATTAGAACTCTTTCTTACCATAAATGATTTCTCTAAATCATTTTATGAACCTCATAGACCATGGTTAACACCTAGCATAGCATGCCATGGCCACCCAATTAGTAATAAGATTTATCTTAAATGAACCTATAATCATATGTTACCATGCATTAAAATCTCTCTGTTACAAAATCCCAACTCAAGCCGGAGTCATGGTTTATGTCAAACTCCTTTTGCTATGAATATTATGTTCTCTTTTAATTCCAGTTCTTGATTAAAAAGATTTTCTCATCAGAAACTCTTTTCTGAATAAATCTATCTGTCCTGGCCAGGAACTTGAAACATCAAGAACAATTAAATGAACATAGGATTTTATCTCTATTTACTTAGAGGAACAGATTCCATCTTGATCAACACCTACCTCCATATATAACTAGTAGGAGCCAACACATGCCCATATACCCATACATAGTACAAGTATGAAAGCAGTATCAAACTCAAACTACCTATATACAAGATAACTGTGCTATCTCAGGTCTAAAGATTATATGCACTGATATGATTTATGACAAAACATTGACAAGAGTAAACTCCATGTGCTTGTCATAAGTGTCACTGGTTCAGCCTACTTATCATTTATAAGTGCCTATCATGTTTGTTATATGGCATGAGACTCACCATTTCATCTTATTTATATCTCATATAAATAACTTGGGAACAAACATGAATACAATCTTTCTGGATAAGTCATGTTCTTATTATGAAGTATCCTCAATTGTGAACCTATTTATGATACTTTGTGCTAGAAATATTATCACTCATATTCTTAACAACTTAAGAATAATATTTCTAACAAAATATCAATGGACCTTTTCTATTACACATAAATATATTATGTAAACGGAAAAGTGGAAATGCCTTTTATTAATAAAAATATATACAAGATACATACTAAATGATATGCTCTAGGGCATACTACTAACAAATTTTTCTCCCATTTGGCCAAAACCCTAGTTTAGGTTCCATATATGTTTTCTTTCATTTTCTTATGAAATTTCATCATAAATTAACTTCATTCAAAGCTTGTACAACTAATCTAAAATGAAAAGAAAATTACCTCTTGTTGATTTCTTTCAAACTTTACTTTTCTTCCAATTCTTGTTCCCCTTACTTTTAATCTCTCAATCAAAGATCTCTTTGATGTTTTCTTTTAGTGGGCTATAGAATTTATGAAGGGAATTTAAGGGAATTAAAACTTGGGAGGGGAAATCAATGAGGGGAAGAAGTGGAAGAAGAAGAGAAAAAGAGAGAGAGAGAAAGAGAGAGGAGAGGGTGGTGGCCACTTATGAAAAAAAGAAATGAAGAAGACATTTGTCTTCTTATATATATATATATATATATATATATATATATATATATATATCCCCAAAATTAGCTTATTAAAATTATAAATTTTAATTGTGCCATAAGGATAATTAAACTTAAATTTTTATTTCTTTTTTTTTTTTACTTAATTTTTCCTTTTAATTAAATAATTAAATTTAACTATCAAAAGCCCATAAGTCTTTCATTTTAATTTTGTCATAATGGAAATGAAAGTTTAAGTTTTCATTTCTTAAATTTTCCCTTACATATTTTTACTTGAATTTTTCTTCAATTTTTACCCCATAATTCAATTCATTAATTTTATTTAATTTAATTGACATTTTGGTCAAAAGTCAACTCTTGAGGTGAATTGACCAAAATGCCCCTCATCGGGTCATAATCCTTCTTTTTATAATACCCGATGAGTCCTTAGTTTTTTTTTTTTGTTCACTAGAATTTTTATTGTGTATATCTCAATTAATTTCTATTTATTTTTGGTCCTTAAGGTGTCTTCGAATAGTATTAGTCACAGACCAAAAATGGTACTATTCATAACTCGGAGGTTCGGGGTGTTACATGAACCATGGCTGCCGGATTGGACTTAACCCATATTTTCTGGGCAAATTTTGGTTCTGGCAGTTTTAGGTCACCAATTTTGGGTGGCCAAATGACTTGGTTAAAGGCTTAATTTGGATTTGTGTTCTGATTAAAGTTATAGGTCTATATCTCATCTGTGCACTGGTAAAATTTCAGGTCATTCAGACCTGCCTAGCTCAAGTAATGGCCAAATGAACAAACATTGTTCAATTGTTCAGTTTGTAAAGGGCAGACTGAGAATTTCCGGATTTGGTCTATTTTTTCACTAGGTTTTAGCCACTTTTTGGGCATGCTTCCTAAATGAAAATTGTGTCATTTTGTGTCTATTTTCATTGCCAATTGGTTTCATACCAATTGGACTTGTAAATTTTTAGTTTTGGACCCTCAAAGGACCTTGGTCCTGCTCCCTACAGCATGACCACATTGAATCTGAATTTGCTTTTGGTTCAAACACTTCTAACACACTTCATTAGGTCACAAATGGCCTTTTCTCACTTCAAACCAGGTCAAAGACATCATTTACCAATTTCTCACATTTTTGTCTCTAAACCCTAAGTATCCAAAACCCTAGTTCACCAATTCTTTGCATTTAGCTAATTCAAAGCCTTTAACCATAGTCATTCAACTCCTTGATGTTTATATTCCCTTCTAATTCAATCAAACCATGCAATAATACCCCCACACACATGCTGGCCGAAATTCACTTTTAGTCCCCACTTTTAATTTGTTTCAACTTTCTCATAATTTACAAGCTATTTCACTAACTAAACATAAATTAAATTTAAGAAATAGAGAGTTAAAACTCTAACCTTTGCTTTGGATTCCCATAACTTTAATCTTCTATTTTTCTTCCTCCTTCTTTCTTCTATACCTCTTGTCTAGGGTTCTTGAGAAGCTTTCTAGGGTTTAGGGTTAATTTTAGTGAAAGAACATCAAGTTATTCAAGGTTGAATAACTCTTTAATGGTGGACAATCATGGAGGAGGGAAAGAAGGAGTTTCGGCCGGCTTGGAAGGGAAGAAGGGAAATGAATTTTATTTCTTTATTTTGAATATTTATCCTTTAATTGACTTAGTCAAATTATCAAGTAAATAAAAATTAATTATGACCTCATATATGATGTCACCATGATGATGTAATAATCTTTCATTAAACTTGTTTTCTTTTCCTTTTATTTTCCCATAACTTCTTTAATTTAATTATATATTTCAAAATTTTCTTTTCTCTAATTTTATTTGATAGTTAGGTTAGGAGTCAGCTCTTGGGGTCAATTGACCAAATTGCCCCTCACCAGTTCAATCCAATTTATAAATAATTCAATATTTCTTCAGGCTCTCTGACCTAATTATTTGACTGGCTTAACAATTCTTTTTCATGATTTTCTCTTTTCCACTGTGTTCGTAATGGTCCTAAGGACTGCGGCGTCACATTTTACTATTCGAAATTTGAGTTTAAATCGACTTCGCAATCCTTCCCGAGAAGGTCACCCATCGCTGTGACTCTCGGCTCATTTAACTTCTTATGTTCTATTTTTCTTATTTATACTTAACTAATTGACAATTACTAATTCTTTGTGTTTATGGCTTATCTAGTTGTCTTAAGTGTGGTTCTAATCCCCTTAATTGTCCGGATCGACTCCGATCATCGGAACAGTGAAATATACCAGGCTATACAAACAGGGGTGTTACAATTCTCCCCCCCTTAAATAAATTACATCTCGAAATTTACCTGGTATCAATCTCTGAATAGTTGTGGGTGCTGTTTCCTCATGTCCTCCTTTCGTTCCCAAGTAGCCTCCTAGCCCGAATGATGGTTCCACAGCACTTTTACCAAAGGGATCTGCTGGTTCCGTAGCTGCTTCACCTCATAAGCCAGAATCTCTATGGGTTCTTCTTCATATGTGAGGTCTAGATTCACTTCAATTTCATCTACTGGTAGTACATGAGATGGGGCTGATCGATACCTCCTCAATATAGACACATGAAAGACATTATGTATCTTTTCTAACTCTGGAGGTAGTGCCAAATGATATGCCAAAGGGCCCACTCTTTCCAGAAACTCATATGGCCCAATGAAACGAGGACTTAGTGTAACACCCTCCCGGTAGCAATTCCGCACAGTCTACTGTTCCGGTGACCGGTGTCGATCCGGACAGCTAGAACGATCGGAAAAATATTCAAATCAAAGTGAGGGACCATAATTAACTCAAATATTAATGAGAAAAATTTAGCAAAAATTTTAGAAATAAAATACAACCAAGTAAAACGAGCCGGTGCCCAAGCGATGGGTAACCGGAGGGAAGTTGCGATTCTCACAACGAGGAGCCCTAGACCCGGGGAAAAAATTATAAAATAATTTTTGGGACTCCAGAGAAGGGTTATTGAGGTTCCCATGGCATTAGAATGCCAAGAAAATACCTAGAAAAAGTTTTCAATCGGTACAGACAATTTTGACCCGTTAAGCCAAACGGAGGGCATTTTGGTCATTTCGCCTTCAGAGGTGATTTTTGGCCGACTTGTCCAGTTGAGTAAATAATTAATATGACATAAAATATGAATAAACATTACTAGAAATTAAATTGAAATTGAGTAGTGAAGAAAAGAAAAGAAAAATCAAAGAAAAGCTCATTTATGACATCTTGATGATGTCATTTATAAATTATGACCAATCACAATTAAACCATCATTTGACTAACTAATAAAGAGACTAAATGAAGACCAAATAACCAAAAATTACAGCAGCCATTCTTCTTCTTCTTCACTAAAACGTGACTTCTCCCCATCTCCCTCCATTGATGCACTCACCCAAGCTCCAAAACCTAGCCAATTACACCATAAAACCCCTATATGCCTTCATAAAACTTGGTCCTCACACCTAGAGCAAGCTTTGGACAGAAAAAAGAAAAGAAGAAAGTAAAGTTTTGAAGTCTTAGAAGTGGCTCCATTCAAGGTTAGTGCACATATGTATTTAAAACACATTAATTCCATGTTAGAGATGTGTAATAGGTAAGAAATTGTGGAATAAATGAACCAAACCCATGTGTATGAATGCCATGAATTTTGGCAGCCATATTGAAGGAATAGAAATGAGGGTTTTGTTGGACTTAGAGTGGATTAGAAATGATGTTTAAGATACATACACACAAGGATAATAAATTGGTATGCTAACTAAGGCATCTTGTAGAAAACATAAGGTGAAGCTAGGGTTTTGGGGGAGTGAAAATTGATTTGGCTTATGAAATTGTTAGAGCACATTTTAATGGTCAATTAGTGACCATTTTAGGTAAGTTGACCATATTATGGACTGAAAAATAGGATTGCAAAGTGAAGTTGTAGGCTGCCCTAGGACAGCAGCATAGGGACTGAAAATTCAGTCCCTTTGCACTGCCATAACTTGGGTTGTGTTAGTCCAATTGGTGTTTGGCCAATTGAACATGAAACTAGGCTTATAATGACACATTTTTTCTGGAGAAACCATGCCCAAAAGACCAAAGCAAGAGGACCAAAACTTGGCCCCAATCCGGATCCCCTGCAACAGCACCTGCAGAAATGACCAAATGAATAGTAACTGTTCATTTAGCCATAACTCACTGTAGATTTGGTCAATTGACCTGAAATTTTTACAGAAACAAGTTAAGACATAGACAAACAACTTTCATGAAGAAACCTACCCCAAATTATGACCAGAACCTAACCCAAATGGCAGTCACAGTTACTGTTCAAACCTGCAACTCTGCAGATTTTGATTTGAGCAGTAATGTTTGGATGGCTATAACTCTCTCTAGAAAACTCGGATTTAGGCGATTCTTGAACCGATGGAAACCTAAGGCATAGTAGAACATTTCATATGAAGAAAGTTAGACCAAATTATGAACTTAACTTGGTCAAATTACTGACCAAACTTGGACCAAAAATCTGCGGACCAAAATCTCAAAGCATGAGCGATTGCACGTGAACAGTAAACTTATTTTGGCCATAACTTGAGCTACAAAACTCCAAATGGAGTGATTCAAAAAAGGAAATTCAACTAGACAAAATAAGGAACAACTTTCATGTTTACCATTTCCTCAAATTCCCACTGTAAAAATAACAAATGGAACAGTAAAGATGAAGCATGAAAACCGAAAATTTTGCTCAATTAGCATTAAGCTTAAAAATGGTATTGGCAACCAATACCAACAAGTTTGAAATACAAAATGTGGTATGTTTGAGGTGTCAAGACCAATACACCTATTTTCTATCCAAAAGTCAACATTTTTGTTGACCAATGAGGTGAATAGTGACACCAAAACCAAAAATTGGCAATTTTGCCAAAATGACCTAAGCTTTGAGAAAGTGACCAAAACCAACAAGTTTTAAATGTAAAATGTGGTACATTGGGAGTGTTAAAACCAATGCACCTATGATCTATGCAAAAGTCAACTTTTTGTTGACTATTGAAGTGAATAGTGACATAAAAACTTAAAATTCAAAAATTGAAGAATTCAAAAGTATCAAATGCCCTAGTAGGCCTAATGTGATTGGTTTGGATAGGTTGGCATGCCAATAGGGTTACGATAGCGATCTGCGTATGATGTATGGCTTCATTGCCATTCTGTGATGTGATAGCCTATGGCTATACTGATTATGATGTTTTACTTGGCTTTAAGCCTTATTGCTTATATGGCTTATTAGCCATTCTGTTTGCACACCGGGAGACACATTGTGACCGATGGTGTGACGGCCCGAGTACACGTACCCGGTGCTAGTTTACCCGTTTATCCAGTCCGGTCAATTTGTATAGGTTACTTGGGCATGGAAAAGTATAACTGTAATTGAACTGATTGTTAAAGAAAATACGAAAATTAAATATCAGAAACGATTACGATAGAATACAAAGAAACTCAAGATCATGAAGAAAATAAATAAACAAAATGCATGAAGAAGTTAAAATCATAAAACGTAATTAGCCCTCGACTAAACATTAAGTTGGTAATTATTCAGTTCTTATGAACACAATGGCTAAGAAATTATGATTTTTATTTGCATATTATTTCTTTCTATTTTATTATTTGCACCACTAAGCTTTATGCTTAGCGCGTCGCTTTTGCAACGCTGTGAGTGCGAAGATCTTGATCGAGAGCCAGTAGACCACAGATTGGGTAAGTCTATCCTGTAGTTCTGCATAGTGTCCGTGTCAACTCACAGGCTACAGTGCATTGGTAGGACACTAGGTGTCATTTTGGTATTTTGTAATTGATCTTATTTTCTCATGTGTAAATGAACTTATGAAATGTAATTTGATGCTCATGTAAATAATGAGAATTGTGTTTGTAAATGAAAAAGTGAATGTTTATCTGTGATATATATATGATTATCACATGAAATGAATGATTGAGAAATGAATGTGAACTGAAAAATATTGAGATTTTGATAAATGGAGTTGAGATGAATGAATAAGAATATAGGAAGTGTTTTTCACAGGTTCCGAAGAACGGTTTTCTCCATTTTTAGCCGGTATTCTGCCGGATTTTCTTTAAAAATTTTCGGAACCTCAAATAAATTACAATTTTAATAAATGAATTATATTTCACAAATTATTTTCAAAACTATGATAAAAATGAATTAAGATAAAATAGAGTGCTCCGGCACACTGAGTGGCATAACTTGCTCGGCTACACTGTAGTCGGGTAAGGGGTGTCACATTTAGTGGTATCAGAGCACGGTTTAGGCGTTTCTGGGCCTAGATTGAGTCCATACCATGCATTGCATTTGTAAGAGTCGAGGTGACACTAATGCAGATCTGTTTATCTTTCTTATTTTGAATAGGATATGGACCCTTCATCTCAAAGAGCAGTTGAGGAGGAAGTAGAGAGTCATGCTCCACCAGCAGCAGCTGAGACTGGGGGCATGAGAGAATCTGCTCCGCCAGCTCAAGCAGAGCCTGCTCAACCTCCACAGGCCATGTTTCAGCAAATGGCCGATTTCTTTAGACAAATGGCCGGGGTAATGCCAGCACCACCACCACCACCAGCTCCACAGCAGAAATCACATCTGGAAAGGCTAAGAAAGTTTGGAGTAGTGGATTTCTATGGCAAGAGAGAAGATGACTCATTGCGTAGAAAATTGGTTGAATGCAACGGCAGAGTCTTAAAACAACTCCATCGCACCCTGCAGCGTAACTTAGAAGTCGCTGTATCCTTGTTACAAGACGATGCCTACGAATGGTGGGACACTGGTTCAGTGAAGTGCAAAGTGTCAGAACTTGGGACTTCTTTCTTTCAGAATTTAAGAAGAAATATGTGGGTAATGTATACCTAGAAGAGAGAAGAAGAGAGTTTATTAACCTGAGGCAGAGACAGTTGTCAGTGGCCGAATATGAGAAGGAATTCGTAAGATTGAGCCGCTATGGAAGGGAGATAGTCCCTAATGAAGCCGAAAGGTGCAAGAGATTTGAAGAGGGACTAAATGACAACATCAAGATCCAGCTCACTGCCTTGGGAATCACAGAATTTACCAAGCTAGTGGAAGCTGCAATAAACGTTGAAAAGGTAAGAATCAAGGAGCGCACTGTATGAGAGACAGCAGAAGAGGGGCCCAGTGATACCAAGTATACCAACTGATAGTAAGAAGTTTAAGGGTTCTAGTTCACAAGATCAGACACAGGGCCACAGAGGCCAGATTGGAATATCTATAGCTAGTTCCCCGGGCACAATAACAAGGGGATCAACCCCAAAGCCTGAATGTATGCATTGCGATAGAAGACACAGAGGGGAGTGTCGACTGTTAACTGGAGAGTGTTTCAAATGTGGGGCTACGGATCATTTCATAAGAGATTGCCCTCAGAGGAGTGGTTCAATAGCTCCGGTACAAGTTGATAGACCTTTCCCTATAGTTCAAAGGGGTAAAAGATCGGGTAAAGCAGAAATGGCTGACATTACACAGAAGATTGTTTCTGAGATAGTTGAAAAGCCCGAGTCAGGGTGGCACCACAAGTATATGCTATGGAAGCACAGGAAGAGCCAAACCCAGACACTGATGAGGCGATACAAGGAAGTGAAGAAACAAGGAGGTAGCAACTCCTTGATTACTTAAGTCAGGTAAATTTCGAGGATGAAATTTAAATAAGAGGGGAAGAGTTGTAACACCCTCCCGGTAGCAATTCCGCACAGTCTACTGTTCCGGTGACCGGTGTCGATCCGGACAGCTAGAACGATCGGAAAAATATTCAAATCAAAGTGAGGGACCATAATTAACTCAAATATTAATGAGAAAAATTTAGCAAAAATTTTAGAAATAAAATACAACCAAGTAAAACGAGCCGGTGCCCAAGCGATGGGTAACCGGAGGGAAGTTGTTGTTCTCACAACGAGGAGCCCTAGACCCGGGGGAAAAATTATAAAATAATTTTTGGGACTCCAGAGAAGGGTTATTGAGGTTCCCATGGCATTAGAATGCCAAGAAAATACCTAGAAAAATTTTTCAATCGGTACAGACAATTTTGACCCGTTAAGCCAAACGGAGGGCATTTTGGTCATTTCGCCTTCAGAGGTGATTTTTGGCCGACTTGTCCAGTTGAGTAAATAATTAATATGACATAAAATATGAATAAACATTACTAGAAATTAAATTGAAATTGAGTAGTGAAGAAAAGAAAAGAAAAATCAAAGAAAAGCTCATTTATGACATCTTGATGATGTCATTTATAAATTATGACCAATCACAATTAAGCCATCATTTGACTAACTAATAAAGAGACTAAATGAAGACCAAATAACCAAAAATTACAGCAGCCATTCTTCTTCTTCTTCACTAAAACGTGACTTCTCCCCATCTCCCTCCATTGATGCACTCACCCAAGCTCCAAAACCTAGCCAATTACACCATAAAACCCCTATATGCCTTCATAAAACTTGGTCCTCACACCTAGAGCAAGCTTTGGACAGAAAAAAGAAAAGAAGAAAGTGAAGTTTTGAAGTCTTAGAAGTGGCTCCATTCAAGGTTAGTGCACATATGTATTTAAAACACATTAATTCCATGTTAGAGATGTGTAATAGGTAAGAAATTGTGGAATAAATGAACCAAACCCATGTGTATGAATGCCATGAATTTTGGCAGCCATATTGAAGGAATAGAAATGAGGGTTTTGTTGGACTTAGAGTGGATTAGAAATGATGTTTAAGATACATACGCACAAGGATAATAAATTGGTATGCTAACTAAGGCATCTTGTAGAAAACATAAGGTGAAGCTAGGGTTTTGGGGGAGTGAAAATTGATTTGGCTTATGAAATTGTTAGAGCACATTTTAATGGTCAATTAGTGACCATTTTAGGTAAGTTGACCATATTATGGACTGAAAAATAGGATTGCAAAGTGAAGTTGTAGGTCGCCCTAGGATACAAAGATAGGACCAAAATTCAGTCCCTTTGCACTGCCATAACTTGGGCTGTGTTAGTCCAATTGGTGTTTGGCCAATTGAACATGAAACTAGGCTTATAATGACACATTTTTTCTGAAGAAACCATGCCCAAAAGACCAAAGCAAGAGGACCAAAACTTGGCCCCAATCCGTATCCCTTGCAACAGCACCTACAGAAATGACCAAATGAACAGTAACTGTTCATTTAGCCATAACTCACTGTAGATTTGGTCAATTGACCTGAAATTTTTACAGCAACAAGTTAAGACATAGAAAAACAACTTTCATGAAGAAACCTACCCAAAATTATGACCAGAACCTAACCCAAATGGCAGTCACAGTTACTGTTCAAACCTGCAACTCTGCAGATTTTGATTTGAGCAGTAATGTTTGGATGGCTATAACTCTCTCTAGAAAATTCGGATTTAGGCGATTCTTGAACCGATGGAAACCTAAGGCATAGTAGAACATTTCATATGAAGAAAGTTAGACCAAATTATGAACTTAACTTGGTCAAATTACTGACCAAACTTGGACCAAAAATCTGCCAGACCCAAAATCTCAGCATGAACAGTGCACGTGAACAGTAAACTTAGTTTGGCCATAACTTGAGCTACAAAACTCCAAATGGAGTGATTCAAAAAAGGAAATTCAACTAGACAAAATAAGGAACAACTTTCATGTTTACCATTTCCTCAAATTCCCACTGTAAAAATAACAAATGAAACAGTAAAGATGAAGCATGAAAACCGAAAATTTTGCTCAATTAGCATTAAGCTTAAAAATGGTATTGGCAACCAATACCAACAAGTTTGAAATACAAAATGTGGTATGTTTGAGGTGTCAAGACCAATACACCTATTTTCTATCCAAAAGTCAACATTTTTGTTGACCAATGAGGTGAATAGTGACACCAAAACCAAAAATTGGCAATTTTGCCAAAATGACCTAAGCTTTGAGAAAGTGACCAAAACCAACAAGTTTTAAATGTAAAATGTGGTACATTGGGAGTGTTAAAACCAATGCACCTATGATCTATGCAAAAGTCAACTTTTTGTTGACTATTGAAGTGAATAGTGACATAAGAACTTAAAATTCAAAAATTGAAGAATTCAAAAGTATCAAATGCCCTAGTAGGCCTAATGTGATTGGTTTGGATAGGTTGGCATGCCAATAGGGTTCTGATAGCGATCGCTGCGTATGATGTATGGCTTCATTGCCATTCTGTGATGTGATAGCCTATGGCTATATTGATTATGATGTTTTACTTGGCTTTAAGCCTTATTGCTTATATGGCTTAATAGCCATTCTGTTTGCACACCGGGAGACACATTGTGACCGATGGTGTGACGGCTCGAGGTACCTGGTACCCAGTGCTAGTTTACCCATTTATCCAGTCCGGTCAATTTGTATAGGTTACTTGGGCATGGAAAAGTATAACTGTAATTGAACTGATTGTTAAAGAAAATACGAAAATTAAATATCAGAAACGATTACGATAGAATACAAAGAAACTCAAGATCATGAAGAAAATAAATAAACAAAATGCATGAAGAAGTTAATATCATAAAACGTAATTAGCCCTCGACTAAACATTAAGTTGGTAATTATTCAGTTCTTATGAACACAATGGCTAAGAAATTATGATTTTTATTTGCATATTATTTCTTTCTATTTTATTATTTGCACCACTAAGCTTTATGCTTAGCGCGGCCGCTTTGCAACGCTGTGAGGTATCAAGATACCGATCGAGAGCCAGAGACCACGATTGGGTAAGTCCATCCTGCAGATTCGCATAGTGTCCGTGTCAACTCACAAAGCTGATTGCATTGGTAGGACACTAGGTGTCATTTTGGTATTTTGTAATTGATCTTATTTTCTCATGTGTAAATGAACTTATGAAATGTAATTTGATGCTCATGTAAATGATGAGAATTGTGTTTGTAAATGAAAAAGTGAATGTTTATCTGTGATATATATATGATTATCACATGAAATGAATGATTGAGAAATGAATGTGAACTGAAAAATATTGAGATTTTGATAAATGGAGTTGAGATGAATGAATAAGAATATAGGAAGTGTTTTTCACAGGTTCCGAAGAACGGTTTTCTCCATTTTTAGCCGGTATTCTGCCGGATTTTCTTTAAAAATTTTTGGAACCTCAAATAAATTACAATTTTAATAAATGAATTATATTTCACAAATTATTTTCAAAACTATGATAAAAATGAATTAAGATAAAATAGAGTGCTCCGGCACACTGAGTGGCATAACTTGCTCGGCTACACTGTAGTCGGGTAAGGGGTGTCACATTTAGATGCAGCTCAATTGGTAAGAGGCGAAGCAAACCCGTGAGGTGATATGGGTTCGAATCCTAGCTCTGCAGGGCGAAGGGATTGAACTCCACCAAGGCGGACAGTACCGATTTGAGTTGCATCGCCGCTCTAGGGGCACGCCGGCAAGATGGCCACCCATAGAGGGGCTTGAGTGGGGCCCACTAAGCTGTGGTGACAATAAAAAGGGCGCTTTTTATTGTCACACCCGGCTTAGGCCCACCCTCTATGGTGGCCATCTTGCACGCATTCTCAGAGGCCGGCGATGCAACTCAAGATCGTCCGCTTTGGTGGAGTTCAATCCTTCGCCTCAGAGCTAGGATTCGAACCCATATCACCTCACGGATCAGATCAATTGGTAAGAGGCGAAGCAAATCCGTGAGGTGATATGGGTTCGAATCCTAGCTCTACAGGGCGAAGGGATTGAACTCCACCAAAGCGGACAGTACCGATTTGAGTTGCATCGCCGGCCTCTAGAGGGGTACGCCGGCAAGATGGCCACCCATAGAGGGGCTTGAGCTGGGGCCCACTAAGCCGGGGTGTGACACTTAGTTTCCCCTTTCTGCTGAATCTCATAATTCTTTTCCAAGGAGAAACCTTGAGGAATACTTTCTCACCCACTACATACTCAATATCCCTTCTCTTCAGATCAATGTAGGACTTCTGACGGTCTGATGTAGTCTTAAGTCGATCTCTGATCACCCTGATTTTCTCCTCAGTTTGCTGAACAATTTCGAGTCCAATCATCTTTCTTTCACCTATGTCACCCAAAACAATGGGGTTCTACATTTTCTGCCATACAAAGCTTCATATGGAGGCATCCCAATGCTTGATTGGTAGCTGTTGTTGTAAGCAAACTCAATCAAAGGAAAGTGTGTGTCCCAATTGCCCTCAAATTCAATCACACAAGCCTGTAGCATGTCCTCCAAGATCTGAATTACCCTTTCAGACTGGCCATCTGTCTGTGGGTGGAATGCAATACTGAAGTTCAATCTAGTTCCTAGGGCTCTCTGAAGACTACCCCAGAATCTAGAAGTGAATCTAAGATCTCTGTAAGATACGATGGATACTGGCACTCCATGCAGTCTCACAATCTCATCAATGTATAACTTGGCCAATCTTTCTAAACTGTATTCCATCCGGACTAGTAGAAAATGAGCAGACTTAGTCAATCTATCAACAATGACCCAAACTGCATCATGACTCTTCTATGTCCCCGGAAGTCCCATCATAAAATCCATCATTATTCTCTCCCATTTCCATTCTGGTACTGGTAGTGGATTTAATAACCCAGCAGGTACTTGATGCTCTGCCTTCACTTGCTGATAAGTTAGGCATTTGGAAACAAACTCTGCCACATCTCTTTTCATACCCATCCACCAGTAATGCTCCTTTAGCCCTCTATACATTTTTGTGCCACCAGGATGCATGGCAAAAGGAGACTCATGTGCTTCCTTCAAAATGATCTGCCTCAAATCAACATCATTAGGAACACATATTCTACCCTGGTGTAGCAGTAGACCATCATCTCTGATTGAGAATTCTGGTTTCTTACCCTGCCGGACTTTTTCTAATAATTTCTGATACTTCTTGTCATTCTAAGCAGCCATTCTGATTTGATCAATCAACACTGGCTGTACATGCCATGCAACTGTTGTCTGCTCGTCATCATTAATCTCTAAGTTGGCATGCAATGATCTTAACTCATGTACCATAGACAAAGGAGTAACCCGTAGACTTGCCATAGTCTTGCGACTTAAGGCATCAGCCACAACATTAGCTTTCCCTGGCTGATAGTCTATCAGACAATCATAGTCTTTTATCAACTCTAACCATCTCCTCTGTCTCAAATTCAACTCTTTCTAGGTGCCAAAATACTTCAAACTCTTATGATCTGTGTAGATGTAGCATTTCTCCCCATACAAATAGTGTCTCTAGATCTTAAGAGCAAACACAATAGTTGCAAGCTCCAAATCATGTGTTGGATAATTCCTTTCATGTAATTTTAGCTGGCGTGATGCATAGGCAATGACATTTCGATTTTGCATTAATACACAGCCTAACCCATTGTGAGAAGCATCACTATAAACTGTGTATTCTTTACCCGGTGTAGGTAAAGTCAGGACTGGAGTTTCAGTCAAACATTTCTTCAATTCATCAAAACTCTGTTGGCATTTATCCGTCCACTGAAATTTCAGATCTTTTCTAAGCAGCTTAGTTAATGGAGATGCCAACATGGAGAATCCCTTCATAAATTGACGGTAGTATCCAGTTAAACTCAGAAAACTACGAATCTCTATGATATTTCTGGGTGGCCTCCAATTTAGGACAGCTTCTATCTTGCTAGGATCTACCTTAATACCCTCTGTTGATACTATGTGCCCCAAAAAGGATATCTCCTTCAGCCAAAATTCACATTTCGACAATTTGGCATATAGTTGTTTCTCCCTCAAAGTCTGTAGTACAATCTGCAGATGTCTATCATGCTCTTCTGCATTCCTCGTATAGACCAATATATCATCAATAAATACCACAACAAACTGGTTGAGGTATAGTCTGAAGATAGTGTTCATCAGATCCATAAAAGTAGCCGAAAACATTAGTTAACCCGAATGGCATAACCAAGAACTCACAATGGCCATAGCGGGTTCTGAAGGCAGTTTTAGCAATACTCTGCTCTTGTACTTTCAGCTGATAATAACCTAATCTCAGGTCAATTTTGGAGAACACAGTTGCACCCCTCAACTGATCAAACAAGTCATCAATGGGGGGCAATGGATATCTATTCTTTATTGTCACCTTATTCAACTGCCGATAGTCAATGCATAACCGATAGGTCAGGAGTCAGCTCTCGGGGTCAATTGACTAAGTTGCTCCTCACCGGTTCAACCCGGTTTGCAAATAATTCAATATTTCTTCCGGCTCCCTGACCTAATTATTTGGTTGGCTTAACCATTCTTTTTCATGATTTTCTCTTTTCCACTGTGTTCGTAATGGTCCTAAGGACCGCAGTGTCACATTTTACGGTTCGAAATTTGAGTTTAAATTAACTTCACAATCCTTCCCGAGAAGGTCACCCATCACTGTGACTCTCGGCTCGTTTAACTTCTTATGTTCTATTTTTCTTATTTATACTTAACTAATTGACAATTACTAATTATTTGAGTTTATAGCTTATATAGTTGTCTTAAGTGTGGTTTTAATCCCCTTAATTGTCCGGATCGACTCCGGCCATCGGAACAATGAAATATACCAGGCTATACAAACAGGGGTGTTACAATTCTCCCCCCCTTAAATAAATTTCGTCTCAAAATTTTACCTGGTATCAATCTCTGAATAGCTATGGGTGTTGTTTCCTCATGTCCTCCTCTCGTTCCCAAGTAGTCTCCTGGCCCGAATGATGGTTCCACAGCACTTTTACCAACGAGATCTGCTTGTTCCGTAGCTGCTTCACCTCATAAGCCAGAATCTCTATGGGTTCTTCTTCATATGTGAGGTTTGGATTCACTTCAATTTCTTCTACTAGTAGTACATGAGATGGGTCTAATCGATACCTCCTCAACATAGACACATGAAAGACATTATGTATCTTTTTAACTTTGGAGGTAGTGCCAAATGATATGCCAAAGGACCCACTCTTTCCAGAATCTCATATGGCCCAATGAAATGAGGACTTAGTTTCCCCTTGCTGCCGAATCTCATAATTCTCTTCTAAGGAGAAACCTTGAGGAATACTTTCTCACCCACTGCATACTCAATATCCCTTCTCTTCAGATCAATGTAGGACTTCTGACGGTCTGATGCAGTCTTAAGTTAATCTCTGATCACCCTGATTTTTTCCTCAGTTTGCTGAACAATTTCGAGTCCAATCATCTTTCTTTCACCTATGTCACCCAACACAACGGGGTTATACATTTTCTGCCATACAAAGCTTTATATGGAGGCATCCCAATGCTTGATTGGTAGCTGTTGTTGTAAGCAAACTCAATCAAAGGCAAATGTGTGTCCCAACTGCCCTCAATTTCAATCACACGAGCTCGTAGCATGTCCTCCAAGATTTGAATTACCCTCTCAGACTGGCTATCTGTCTGTGGGTGGAATGCAGTACTGAAGTTCAATCTAGTTCCTAGGGCTCTCTAAAGACTACCCCAGAATCTAGAAGTGAATCTAGGATCTTTGTCAGATACGATGGATACTGGCACTCCATGCAGTCTCACAATCTCATCAATGTATAACTTGGCCAATCTTTCTAAACTGTAGTCCATCCGGACTGGCAAAAAATGAGCAGACTTAGTCAATCTATCAATAATGACCCAAACTACATCATGACTCTTCTATGTCCTTGGAAGTACCATCATAAAATCCATCGTTATTCTCTCCTATTTCCATTCTGGTACTAGTAGTGGATGTAATAACGCAGCGGGTACTTGATGCTCTGCCTTCACTTGCTGACAAGTTAGGCATTTGGAAGCAGACTCTGCCACATCTCTTTTCATACCCATCCACTAGTAATGCTCCTTTAGCCCTCTATATATTTTTGTGCCACCAGGATGCATGGCAAAAGGAGACTCATGTGCTTCCTTCAAAATGATCTGCCTCAAATCAACATCATTAGGAACACATATTCTGCCCTGGTGTAGCAGTAGACCATCATCTCTGATTGAGAATTCTGGTGTAGCAGTAGACCATCATAGCAGTAGACCATTCGTTGCTGGTAGAAAGGAGACTTCCAGCATAGTGGCTTAAACGGGAGAACTCCCTCTCATTCTCTGCCACTGTTTTGTTGCCTTGTTTTAGACTCAGAAACTCTTGTAACTTCTGATCCACATATGCATCTGAGACATATTTCTGTCTAAATTCTCTGATGAAGTCATCCTAGGACAGTACTGGTGGTTCAGCTAAGCTGTGGGGGATGGTCTTCCACCAATCATATGCATCCCCTTGCAGTAGCGACACATAATATTCAAACTTCAGTTCATCTTGGCAGTGCAGCTTCTTAAATACTCTATCCATCCTTTCAAGCCATTGCTCTGCCTCTAAAGGGTCCACTGTACCTTTAAATTCAGTAGCTCCATACTTTAATAACTTATCAAACTGCCTGGCTAGAGGTAGTGGTTGTGCCACAGGTGTCTGGGGTGGAGCTTGAGCAGGCATACCTTCAGCCATTTGTTGAAAAATCGCAGCCATCTGCTGTGCAAATTGTGCAGGAAATTGTGGCATTTGTGGGGCTGGTGCTACTGACCCATTGACATTCTGTAGAGTTGGGGCTTCCCCTTGTGCCTCAGCTTCAACAGGTTGCTCGACTGTGTGATCCCCTTCTTCCATTTTAGTCTGAAGTTAGGGTATCTCCTGGATAAGTAACACATGGAGATTTCCCTCCGTTAGTTCATATTTATGATATAATGCACTGTATGTAACAAATATGGACATTGAGCAATTGTACTTAACAAGGAAAGACATAAATTCTCAAGTTAAAACATACTTCAAAAATTTTGCTCTGATACCACTAAAACATGTCACACCTTACCCCTCTGTAAGGCATAACATGATCTCATAGAATACCTAATAAACTATCGAACTTCTCCTACAGATAACTCATTAAGTACCCTACAAGGGATTTCAAAATAATTTTCTTACTTTTGATAAGTGGTGAGCATTTTCTAATAGGTATGAAAACATTTAATTAAAGTTGAAAACTAGTTAAAATTTTTTATCTATTTTATTTTTCCGCAAATTTTATAAAAATTTTGGTAGAGTTCCGTTTATATTTTGAGAAAACAGTTCTTCAAATACCTGAAAAAAAAAGCACTTCCAATAATTTTTTTTTTCAACAACTTCTTCAAATTCACAATCATCTCAATCAATTTCAACACATTTATCAACTTCCAAAATTCAAATCCACCATTTCCAATATCCAACAATCATCAAATATCATTAATGAATTTCATTCAATTCAGAATAAAATATTACCATTCATATTTCATTAATGACAAAGTAATTTATATACATCATTACAAAAATTTACATTAAAAGAAATTCAAACTAAATTTTATTACAAACTTTATACAAACTTTGTACAAGCTGCTCAAGACCAACTTTACATGTCCCTACATTTACGTGCAATACATACATCAAAATAAATATTTACAGTTAGGGTATAAATTATACCCGATAGCTTCAAAGCAAGAAGCTCCTCTGTCCTCAACAGCTCAATCTGCTGCTCTTCTAGTCTCTATATCTACGACAGTAATAACAGCTATCAATAAGTACTAGGACTCAATGGTGCACAACATACTAAAATAATCTTTATGCAGAATTAAATACAAAACATGAATTATGAGATTTTAATTCAAACAAGTTCATTTCGCAGTATCAAAACACATTTCACAAAACCCACTGTTAAATCATGCGATTCGAAACAAATATAATCTTAATAGCCAGAGGCTAAGGAGAAGTCACATCACAAGGCTAGCTAGCTCAAACATATGGATATCCATTCAATTTTTTCTTCTACTGGTACACACCTCAACACTTTAGCCAGAGAAGAAATTAAAATTCGAAACTGATTACCCCCACTAGTCATGCTAGTGAGGTGTTCAAATATATGGTCATGACGCTGTGGTTTCAAAACTTATCTTAACAATTTACGAAACATTGCCATTTCAAATATACATAATAACTTTCAATAATTTAAATCAAAGCATCATAAATAATGTCACAATTCACTATTTCAAATCATTCAAAGCAATATGTAGAGATAATTTACAAAAATTATACGTTGTGCACAAACCTTAAGCGAGTCGCCTCTAGGCCTTGACTCGATTCCTCGGGTTCTTTCCCGGTGTCCTTTTTCACTGAAACACACAGTTTCACAGTGTTTCAGTATCATAACTCATCATTAGTCTAAAAACAAATTTACATTCACTTATACCTAGCTCTAATGAGCTAAACTTGACGTTCTTTAAATTTTGTGTTTCGGGGTTACTATTCACTATACTATTCAAGTCAATTTGTTAACTTTCTAAGGCTTAATAGGTATGGAAATTCCAACTTCACCCACATACCACATTTTGGCTACTAAATTTGTTGGTTTTTGTTGTTTACTCAAATTCTAAGTCTTTTAGGCAAATTTGCAAATTTTTAGTTTTGGTATCTTAAGTTGCACTGTTCCATTGGTCACTTTACTGTTAGAATTTGGCAAAACTTTCTTCATAGAAAATGTTCCTTATTGTCTTAAGTTTATTCTCCTTTTTGAATCACTCCAATTAGAGTTTTTTAGCTCAAGTTTTAGCCATTTGAACCATGGCTGTCGGATTAGACTTAACCCAGATTTTCTGGGCAAATTTTGGTTCTGGCAGTTTTAGGTCAAAATCTTTGGGTGGCCCAATGACTTGGTTAATGGCATAATTTGGATTTTTGTTCTTCATGAAAGTTCTAGATCTATATCTCATCTATCCACTGGTAAAAGTTCGGTCATTCAGACCTGGCTAACTCAAGTTATGGCCAATTGAACAAACACTGTTCATTTGGTCAGTTTGTACAGGGCATATTGAGAATTTCCGGATTTAGTCAATTTGTTCACTAGGTTTTGGTCACTTTTGGCATGCTTCCTAAATGAAAATTGTGTAATTTTATGTCTATTTTCATTTCCAATTGGTCTCATACCAATTGGACTTGTAAATTTTCAGTTTTGGCCCCTCAAAGGGACCTTGGTCCTGCTGCCTGCTGCATGACCACATTGAATCCGAATTTGCTTTTGGTTCAAACACTTCTAACACACTTCATTTGGTCACAAATGACCATTTCTCAATTCAAACTAGGTCAAAGACATCATTTACCAATTTCTCACATTTTTTTCTCCAAACCCTAAGTATCCAAAACCCTAGTTCACCAATTCTTTGCATTTAGCTAATTCAAAGCCTTTAACCATAGCCATTCAACTCCTTGATGTTTATATTCCCTTCTAATTCAATCAAACCATGCAATAATACCCCCACACACATGCTGGCTGAAATTCACTTTTAGTCCCCACTTTTAATTTGTTTCAACTTTCTCATAATTTACAAGCTATTTCACTAACTAAACATAAATTAAATTTAAGAAATAGAGAGTTAAAACTCTAACCTTTGCTTTGGATTCCCAAAACTTTAATCTTCTATTTTTCTTCCTCCTTCTTTCTTCTATACCTCTTGTCTAGGGTTCTTGAGAAGCTTTCTAGGGTTTAGGGTTAATTTTAGTGAAAGAACATCAAGTTATTCAAGGTTGAATAACTCTTTAATGGTGGACAATCATGGAGGAGGGAAAGAAGGAGTTTCGGCCGGCTTGGAAGGGAAGAAGGGAAATGAATTTTATTTCTTTATTTTGAATATTTATCCTTTAATTGACTTAGTCAAATTATCAAGTAAATAAAAATTAATTATGACCTCATATATGATGTCACCATGATGATA
The DNA here is from genome assembly GCF_030052815.1 of Hevea brasiliensis. Classification (NCBI taxonomy): domain Eukaryota; kingdom Viridiplantae; phylum Streptophyta; class Magnoliopsida; order Malpighiales; family Euphorbiaceae; genus Hevea; species Hevea brasiliensis. The sequence goes on along the minus strand of NC_079497.1, from coordinate 52,646,809 downwards.
ATCAAACCATGCAATAATACCCCCACACACATGCTGGCCGAAATTCACTTTTAGTCCCCACTTTTAATTTGTTTCAACTTTCTCATAATTTACAAGCTATTTCACTAACTAAACATAAATTAAATTTAAGAAATAGAGAGTTAAAACTCTAACCTTTGCTTTGGATTCCCAAAACTTTAATCTTCTATTTTTCTTCCTCCTTCTTTCTTCTATACCTCTTGTCTAGGGTTCTTGAGAAGCTTTCTAGGGTTTAGGGTTAATTTTAGTGAAAGAACATCAAGTTATTCAAGGTTGAATAACTCTTTAATGGTGGACAATCATGGAGGAGGGAAAGAAGTAGTTTCGGCCGGCTTGGAAGGGAAGAAGGGAAATGAATTTTATTTCTTTATTTTGAATATTTATCCTTTAATTGACTTAGTCAAATTATCAAGTAAATAAAAATTAATTATGACCTCATATATGATGTCACCATGATGATGTAATAATCTTTCATTAAACTTGTTTTCTTTTCCTTTTATTTTCCCATAACTTCTTTAATTTAATTATATATTTCAAAATTTTCTTTTCTCTAATTTTATTTGATAGTTAGGTTAGGAGTCAGCTCTTGGGGTCAATTGACCAAATTGCCCCTCGCCGGTTCAACCCAATTTGTAAAAAATTCAATATTTCTTCCGGCTCCCTGACCTAATTATTTGACTGGCTTAACAATTCTTTTTCATGATTTTCTCTTTTCCACTGTGTTCGTGATGGTCCTAAGGACCGTTGCGTCTCATTTTACGGTTCGAAATTTGAGTTTAAATCAACTTCGCAATCCTTCCCGAGAAGGTCACCCATCGCTGTGACTCTCAACTCGTTTAACTTCTTATGTTCTATTTTTCTTATTTATACTTAACTAATTGACAATTACTAATTATTTGTGTTTATGGCTTATCTAGTTGTCTTAAGTGTGGTTCTACACCCCTTAATTGTCCGGACCAACTCTGGTCACCGGAACAATGAAATATACCAAGCTATACAAATAGGGGAATTACACTCTTCCCTGGAGTTCCAAAAATTATTTTATGAATTTTCTCTCAGATTTAGGGCTCCTAGCTATGAAGAACGTAACTTCCCACTGGGTTACCCATCGCTAGGGCACTGGCTCATTTAACTTGATTGTATTTTATTTCTAAAATTTTTCCTAAATTTTTCTTACCATTATTTGAGTTATTTATGACTCCTCACTCTAGTCTAACTATTTTTTTCCAGACGTTCTAGCTGTCCGAACCGACACCAATCACCGGAGCAGTAGAATGTACGGAATTACTACAGTGAGGGTGTTACAACCCCAAGTGTTGTCCCTCTAGCTTATCCATACCAAGATCACCAATTGGTAGCCCCCAATTATACTTCTCAATCCTTGCCAACCAATTATAATTTGGAGTTTTGCTTCTAGAGAGGTTGTATGGGTGTATAAGACACTAGAAACAATTTCTAGTAATTTTAATTCAAAGGGAATGGAGTGATTCTCTTTGAATTGTTGAGAAATTGAGAGGAGAGGAAAAGAGCGCCACCACACTTGAGAGGCAAGAGAGAGTTGTGTGTTTCTTTTTTTCTTTTCCCTTTTATAATTAGGTTAAGTAATCTCTTAAACCCTTTGCCACATGTCACCACTACATTGTATCTTATTTTTAATTGACTTAATCTCATTAAGCCAAGTGTCAAAGCTAAACTTAATTTTGACTTTGATCACCTTGCATGATAGGAAGACAAATGGCAAACTCATATGATGCCATGTGTCACCATCTCATGGTGCCACATGTCACCATGTGAAATGACCAAATTACCCTTACGTTGTAATTTTGAGTTCTCAACCCAAAATCATTATTTCTCCTCTTCTAATCAATTTATATCAAATATAAATTAACTAATTAATCTCTATTAATTAATTTCTCACAATTAAATTCATATTTTAATACTTTAAATATAAATTTAACTTATATTATACATCCAATAACCTAGATTTGGTTTCAAGCCATGCTAGGGACTTTGCAATCTCATTGCAAACCAAACCTATTTAATTAATCAATTAAACTCTTTAATTAATCAATTAAATCACATTTTACTTGGTGATTAACTTGTGTATATGTGTCACTAGGCTCATCACTAATTGGCAATGAGATATGATATTAACTCTTAATATTATCAGAACTCTTTCTTACCATAAATGATTTCTCTAAATTATTTTAGGCATCTCATAGACCATGGTTGACACTTCGCATAGCGTGCCATGGCCATCTAATCAATAATAAGGAATACCTTAAATGAACCTATAATCATATGTTACCATGTACTAGAATCTCTTTATTATAAAATCCCAATTCTAGCTGGAGTCATGGTTAATGTTAAACCCCATTTGCTATGAACATTATTTTCTCTTTTAATTCCAATACTTTATTAATTAGATTTTCTCAGAAACTCTTTTCTGACTAAATCTGTCTGTCCTGGCCAGGAACTTGAAACATCAAGAAGTATTAAATGAACATAGGATTTTATCCCTATTTACTTAGGGCAACAGATTCTATCTTGATCAACACCTAACTCCATATATAACTAATAGAAGCCAACACATGCCCATATACCCATACACAGTACATGTATGAAAGCAGTATCAAACTCAAACCACCTATATACAAGATAACTATGTTATCTCAGGTCTAAAGATTATATGCACTAATATGATATATGACACTGTATTGACAAGAGTAAATTCCATGTGCTTGTCATATGCGTCACTGGTTTGGCCTACTTATCATGTATAAGTGTCTATCATGTTTGTTATGTAGCATGAGACTCACCACTCCAACTTATTTATATCTCATATAAATACCTTGGGAACAAACATGATTACAATCTTTCTAAATAAGTCATATCCTTTGTGAAGTATCCTCGATTGTGAACTAATTCATGATACTTTGTGCTAGAAATACTGTCACTCATATTCTTAACAACTTAAGAATAGAATTTCTACCAAAATATCAATGGACCTTTTCTATTACACAAAAATATATTATATAAATAGAAAAGTGAAATTGCCTTTTATTAATAAAATATGTACAAGATACATACAAGAGGATATGCTCTAGGGCATATTACTAACAATAGCACCTAGCCTGCAGGTCATGCTCTTTCCATCTATCCATGGTGTCCTATTCCTCCTATGAGGCCCCTTCAGGTAAAGGACTAAGAGCATTTAAATCTAAAACGTATCTAATACGCTCCAAATTCACGACTATCCTCAGATTTCTTAGCCAATCTGAGAAGTTTGGACTAGTTAGTATATTATGGTCAAGAATGCCTGCTAAGACATTGGAGGATTAGGGTTGTGTGCTCATTTTATTAGATTATAACGAAGAAAATAACAAGATTCCAATTAGTATATTGTATCAAATGTATTACCAAAATAATTATGGTCTTTTAATCAAATTGGTCCTCCTACTAATTTGACAGATCCTACACTTCCAAAGTAGGAAACGGAAATCCCAGTTGGGGTAGATTTCTAGTGGGTGATTGAATTCTTATAAATTGTTAATCATTCTCAAGTATATCTATTCTTGGAATCATGACAATTCATAAGCTAGTAACTCGTTACTCATCACATCTCATATGAGGTTCAATCAATTATTCGGCCCCTAATGCTCAAAACTTCAAGTACATTAATTCTTGGTTTATTTTGCATTAATTAAGTTGAGTCTACTAAGTCAGAAAGTATGAAAATTTAAACCCTAATAACCTCAGGTACATCCATTCTTAACCACCAAAGTATTTATATACTCACAACATCTCACGCTTAATAATTATTTCAAGACGATTTCTTAAACCAAATACATCATTCCCATGTAACCATAGCCAATAATTTAAGTATTTAAAACTTCTTAAATAATTGCCTTAGTGGAGGGCCATGATGCAATTTCCTAAATTACACCATCAGCAACTCAATCATTTTGTTGGAAGATTTCCTTAGCCAACCTAATTACTATTTGGTCTCACTTTGCTCATTAACCATTTTGTGTGCATATCTCATACACATCATGAATATACATATCTCATGCATAGATTCATCGAAATGGAAAAGTAAAAGGGATGATAGGATTGAATTCAATGGCATCCTAGGTTATCATTCATCTATTTGCAGCTTGCTTTGACAATCTTCAACTCTTGAAACTTGTACTCCCACTAATCTCCATCCATATATTGGACTCCATTTCTTTTTATAACTCCATCAAGCTAATTACATCTCATAACCTTGGCATACCAAGGTGAAAATTATAATAGAATTGAGCATGCAATCTCTAATAAATAAATTACAACCTAAGACTATCACAATAACTTTATGATATAACCCTTGTAAAAATATAATGAAATACAATAGAGGAAAATACAAGAAAAACAAAGGAAAAATAAGACCAATGAAATGTAACTAAGTTAAATGAGCCAAAAACCATAGCGATGGGTGACCGTACCGGGAAGTTGCGGCGTGGACCGTTGACTAGCCTTGGACCGCGAGGAACCCTAAAAAATATTTTTAAGACTTAAATAAACATCTATTGAAGTATAAATGACATTAAAAATGTCAAAGAGAAATTAATTAATTAGTACAAAGAAAAACGAGAAATCGAGAAACCGACAAAAATCGGTGTTACTAAAAAATCGGGAATACAATCCGAATAGGGGCATTGTGGTCATTTGACACCCCAAGTTGCCTTTCCACCTAAATGTCCATTAAAAATAAATGATATTAAACTTTGAAAATGTCATGAAAATTAAAGTTGTGGTACAAAATGTAAATAGTGAATGTGAGGTGACAAAATGGCAAAATTGGAAACTTTGGATTAATTTATCTTTAACCAAACTTAGTGCTCCACTAAATGAAGTTAATGGACATTATAATATAGCATATTGGGATAGAAAATCTATCATCTTCAACCTCACAAACAAACCAGCCAAAAACCTCCCAAGCTCTCATCCATGGCCACACCTTGAAGATCCTCCATGCATCCATGATCCAAGCTTCCAATGGTTAAGGTTTCTTCATTAAAAGTGATCACCACACCTTGGGCAGCCTTTAGGGAACAAGAAAGAAGAGATTTAATGGAGTTTTAAGGAAGTCCAACAAGAGGTAAGTGACCATTTTCTTCCCTTCCTTAATTAAAACTTGTGTTGAGATTGCGGGTATTATTTTGGGTAAAGAAATTTAAATAAATGGTTGAGTTATGGACTATCCATTTTTGAAAGCCATGGGAGGTGAGTTGCTTGAGTTTTTCTTACATTAAATTGGTGGGAATTGATGGGAATTAGTGTTGGTTGAGTCCATTTGAAGGGCTAATAATTTAATCCTCTTGTATGTGTGAATTATGAATGTAAAGTGAGATTATGTATTGAAATTGGGAAGCTTGATGTATATGAACAATTTGGGTGGCCTTATGATGAAGTTGGAAGAGTTTAAATTCATGAAAGGTTTTTTGAATTATGGTACTAAAAGTGGCAGCATATGTATATGATTTAGTAGAGAATGAATATGTAATTTGATGATGGAAGTTATGTGTAATGGTTAGGAGTATTATGTGTATATGTTGTTATAAATGGACTTTGTAATTTAAGAATTGTATTTGGTGTATTTAAAGTCATTGTATTCTGCCCAAAGTGACTATAAAATGAAGTGATAAATGGTTGTGGTATGACACAAATGCAGAATTTGGTTTGGGAATGAAGTATGGTTAGTTGAATGTGTGAATGGTTAAGGCTTCAAAAATGAGTTAAGGGCAGTATGCGTTTTAGGCTATAAATGGAATTGTGTAACTGCAATTGGTATGAGGCTAATTGGAGGTGAAACTAGGCACAAAATGTGCCAACTTTCATGAAGAAAGCCTACCTTAATTCTGTTCAAAAAGTGACATGAGAATTGACCAAATCCGGATTAGTGACTTTGCAAACCTGAAAATTGACCATTTGAATAGCAGTCAGTATTTTAGCCATAACTCACTCAAAGCAGGTCCAAATGACCTAAAATTTATATTATGGAAAGCTTAGACATAGAGATACAACTCTTATGAAGACATCAAAACCCAGAAATAACCATAAGCAAGTCAAAATGCTTGCACAAATTCGGGTATAAAAACTACTAGAATAGAAAATGACCTAAAAATGACCTAAGTTTGCCATTTTAGTGCAACCTGTCCAGCATTGGTAAAATGACCATAACTTGGTCTAGTAAACTCCAAATGACCTAAAATTTGGGAGAAAAGTTCACTAAGACATAGACCTACAAGTTTGTAATTTGGACCAGAACCCGAAAACCAAGGAAACTAGGTCATCTAGCTAGGTCAAAACAGTATACCAAAATCCGATAAATTACAATAAAATGCAATACACTTGGAAACGAAATTGGTAACATATACCAACACTTGAGGACTATAAAATGTGACATATTGGTAACATTAAAATTAATTCACCTAGTGTGCATTAAAGGTCAATATTATAGGTTGACTAATGAAAGGAATAGTATCAATAAAATTTAATTATGGAACCTTATGATTAGAAACAATTTAAATGAGTATTGAAACACTTTAAATTGTGTGTTTCAGTTGAAAAGGATATTGAGAAGCATAAGGGACATTGAGTCAAGGCCTCGTGTTGACTCAAATCAGGTCTGTGCACAATACTTTTTATATTCACTGCTTTTACAAAAAAATTTATTTGGAGAATTGAGTTATGAATAATTTTTTATTGTTTTGACTTTGGAAATTTTATTTGGAAATTATTGTATTGCCTACTTTGTAAATGGAAATTTTGAGATAAAATATGATTTGTGGCTTGTATGAAATATTTAAATATGGTGATTTGAAATTGTTTTGAGTCATAATTGGCATGACAATATTACTATGTTCCTCCTCCATTTATGGGGTGAGTAAGACTATATTCCTCCCTCTTTGACTTGTTAGTCTGAGGTGAGTATGGACAAGTACTCATTATCTAGCTAGCTACCTCCCTCATTGATTTCGATTAGTGGGGTGAGTATGTCTTGTCGTGGTGTACAATGTAACACCCCTATATTTGGTAGTGCGTTCCACTGTTCCGGTGACCAGTGTCGGTCCGGACAGCTAGGATGCCTAGAACTACACTTAGATATGGGTGAGGAGACATAAAATAATGAAACACAAGAAAAGAAAATACAAGAAAAACAAAGGAAAAATAATAGCAATGAAATGTAACCTAGTTAAACGAGCCGAGAACCATAGCGATGGGTGATCGCACCGGGAAGTTACGACATGGATCGTTGACTAGCCCTGGACTGCGGAGAACCCTAAAAAATATTCTTAAGACTTAAATTAATATCTATTGAAGTATAAAAAATTAATATCTATTGAAGTATAAATGTCATTAGAAATATCAAAGAAAAATTAATTAATTAGTATAAAGAAAGACGAAAAATCGAGAAAACGATAAAAACTCGGTGTTATCGAAAAATCGGGAATGCAACCCGAATAGGGGCATTGTGGTCAATTGACACCTAGAGTTGCCTTTTGACCTCAATGTCTATTAAAAATGAGTGATAGCACACTTTGAAAATGTCATGAAAATTAAAATTGAAGTACATAATATAAATGATGGAAGTTTGGGGCATAAAAATGAAAATTTAGAAAGTTAGAATAATTAAACATTAAAACCAGGTAAGTGCTCCACTAAGGTAGATTTGGGACCACTATATAAGCTAAATGGACAGCTGAACATCATCTTCAACCTTCATAAACCACACCAGCCGAATTTCTCCCAAGGGTCATCCATGGCCGCCCACCATGCAAGGACCAACTCACCATGATCAAGCCACCCAATCCTCAAGTTATCTTCATCAAAATTATAATACACACCTTGGGCAGCAATAAGGGAGCAATAAAGACAAGTTTTGGTGGAGTTTTGAAGAAGTCTAAAAGTAGTAAGTGAGTGTTTTGAATCCTTTTTTCATTAAAAGTGTAACCAAGGTTGTGGGTAATTAATTATGGAAGAATTTTTGAAGTTTGATGAATTAATGGAGATGTACATTTTGGCAGCCATGGAACTTCAATATGAACTGCTTATTCTTGCATGTAAATAGTGGTTGGAATGATGATTTAAATGTTTGATTGTATTATACTTGAATTCCATGTGTAAGGTATGATTTAGAAGCTTAAAAAGTGAAAATGGCAATTGATGGGTATGTGTAAATTTGTGGCAGCCTCATGAAGAAGATTGAAGTGTTTGAGTTCATGAAATATTATTGAATTATGTTGTTATTGATGGCAGTATCTGTATATGTGTAACACCCTCCCTGTAGCAACTCCATACATTCTACTGTTCCGGTGACCAGTGTCGGTCCGGATAGCTAGAACATCCGAAAAAATATTTAAACTAAAGTGATAAACCATAATTAACTCAAATATTAATAATAAAAATTTAGGAAAAATTTTAGAAATAAAATACAACTAAGTTGAATGAGCCGGTCCCCAGCGATGGGTAACCCAATGGGAAGTTGTGGTTCTCGCAACTAGGAGACCTAGACCTAGGGAAAAATTCATAAAATAATTTTTGGAACTTCAGAGAAGAGTCATTAAGGTTTTCATGGCATTAGAATGCCAAGAAAATGCTTAGAAATTTTTTTCAATCGGTACAGACAATTTTGGCCCGTTAAGCCAAACGGAGGGCATTTCGGTCATTTCGCCTTCAGAGGTGATTTTTGGCCGACTTGTCCAATTAAGTAAATAATTATTATAATATAAAATGTGAATAAATATTGCTAAAAATTGAAATGAAAATGAGTAGAGAAAAGAAGAAAAGAAAATGAAAGAAAATACTTAATTATGACATCATATGATGTCTTTAAAAAGAGCTCCACCAATCATCTTTTAACAAACACCTTTAAATCAATTAAAAAGGACCAAAAAAAGAGTTAAAAATTGAAAAAATTTTCTGCTCATCTCCTTCAATTTTCGGCAGCCTCTCTTTCCCTCACTATCTCCATTAAAGCTTTCTCTTTTTCTTGCTAAAACCTCACCTTTTACACCATAAAACCTCATCCTCACTTCACTAAAATTTATCCTCACACCCTAAATCATATTTAGACAGCCATTAGAGGGAGAAATCTTGAAGATTGACAAGCTCAAGTGGGAGCTTTAATAAGGTTAGTGTCCAGTATCTTTCTCTCTCTTTAAATTCATGATTAGAAAGTTGATTTAACTTGAAATTTATAAGAAATTCAAATGAAAACCTTTGATGTACTCACTTTATATTTTTGGCAGCCATGGATTTATTAGAGTTTTGATGATTTCTTTTGATTAAATGAGTATATAAGCTGCCCTTGATATGAACTTAACATTTAGCACATTGAATTGTAGGTTAATGGAAGAGTAGAGAAATTGAGAATTTAGGGTTTTGAGCAAATTACGGTTTAGCTCCTATAATAGTGTAGGAACATTTTAATGGTCAATTAGTGACCATTTGGTTATTGGTAAACAAGAAATGAAGTGTGTTTAGTGATGGGATTTAGGTTTAGTGTGGCTGCCTTAGGTGACCTGCAGAATTGGACACGAGTCCAGCAGGTTTGGGCAGCCATAACTTGAATTGTAGAGGTTCAATTAGTGTAACGCCGATTGGACATGAAACTAGACACATAATGGCACAACTTTGGTAAAGAAACCACGCCCATAAGACCAAACCAAGTGGACCAAAAGCTTGCCCCAATCCGGGTGACCTGCAGTCTATTTCTGCAGAATGACCAAATAAATAGTGTTTGGTCATTTGGCCATAACTCAGTGTAGAATGGTCCAATTGACCTGAAATTTTACCAGCAACAAGCTGAGATATAGACCAAAAACTTTCATGAAGAAACCTAACCCAAATTATGACCAGAACCTATCCAACAAGTGAGTTGAAATCACTGTTCACTGCACTATAGATATGGTCAGTCCAAAAAAATTTCAATCCGGCCAGTTGTGGTTTTTGGACCATAACTTGAGCTACAAAACTTCAAATGGAGTGATTCAAAAAAAGAAATTCAACTAGACAAAATAAGGAACAACTTTCATGTTGATCATTTTGCCAAATTCCCACTGCAAAATTGACTAATGGAACAGTAAATACAAGGCATAAAAACTGAAAATTCTGCTCAACTAACATTAAGCTTAGAAATGGTATTGGCAACCAATACCAACAAATTTTGAATGCAAAATGTGGTATGTTGATGATATTAAAACCAATGTACCTATTGCCTATGCAAAAGTCAACATTTTTGTTGACCAATGAATGGAATAGCAACACTAAAACTTAAAATCCAAAAATTGTGAAACTTAAAAGTGTGAAATGCCCTAGTATACCTAACAAGATTGGTTTGGATAGCTTGGCATGCCAATAGGGTTCAGTTAGCAGTACTGCACATGGCATTATGCCATTCTGTGATTTCATGGCTTTTAGCCATTCTGACATTGTGTTGATATTTGGCCTTGTGCCTATTTTTATTACAGCTTATTAGCTGTTCTGTTGCACACCGGGAGATGCATATGTGACCGATGGTGTGACGACCCGAGGTACTAGATACCCATGCTAGTTTACCTATTTATCCAGTCCAGTCATCCAGTATAGGTTACTTGGGCACTCAAAAAAATAAAAGTGAACAAATTTAATGAAATAATGAATAGAACTAGTACATAATAAATAATATTACCAATAATGATAAAAAAAAAAATTGTCTGCATAAGACATCAAAACATGCACTGCATATTTACTTCCTGTTATTTTTTTTTATTTTATTATTGGCACCACTAAGCATTATTGCTTAGCGCGTTGCTTTTGCCACGCGTAGGTTCTGGAGATACTGACCGAGAGCCTAGTAGACCACAGACTGGGTGAGACCTCCTGCAGCTTTGGATAGTGTCCGTGTCACCTCACTATCTTCAGTGCATTGGTAGGACACTAGGTTTCATTTTGGTATTTTGTAACTAACTTTTATTTTCTCTTGTGTAATTGAGACTTACGTAATGTATTTTGATGTTAATGTAAATAGTGGAAATTGTGGTTATGAATGAAAAAATTGAGTATTTAATTGTTGCTTATATATAAATACCATGAGAAATGAATGATTGAGAAATGGAAATGTTGTTGAAAAATATTGAGATTTTGATGATTATTGGAGTTTGAGAATGATTGGAAATGATTATTGGAAGTGTTTTTAACAGGTTCCGAATAACTATTTTCTCCATTTTTAGCCGGTACTCTGCCAGATTTTCTATAAAATTTTCGGAACCTCAAATAAATTATAATTTCAATAAATGACTTAAATAAATTATATTTCACAAATTATATTCAAAACTATGATAAAAATAAATTAAGGAAGAATAAAAATGATTGAGATAAAATAGAGTGTTCCGGTACACTGTGTGACATATTTTACTCGGATATACTGTAGACGGGTAAGGGGTGTCATATTTAGTGGTATCAGAGCCAGGTTTAGGCGTTTTGGTGCCTAGATCGAGTCCATACCATGCATTGCATTTGTAAGAGTCGAGGTGACACTAATGCAGATCTGTTTGTCTTTGTTATTTTGAATAGGATATGGACCCCACATCTCATAGGGCAGTTGAGGAGGAAGTGGAGAGTCAAACTCCACCTGCACTAGCTGAGACTAGGGGTAGGGGAGAACCTGCTCTGCCAGCTCCATCAGAGCCTGCTCAGCCTCCATAGGTCATGTTCCAGGAAATGGCTGAATTCTTCAAACAAATGGCTGGGGTAATGCCACCACCACCACCACCTCCATAACCGAAATCACACCTGGAAAGATTGAGAAAATTTGGAGCAGTGGACTTCTTTAGCAAGAGAGAAGATGATTCTGTTGCAGTCGAAAATTGGTTGAACAGAACAGGCAGACTTTTAAAACAACTCCACTGCACTCCTGAACAAAATTTAGAAGCTGTTGTATCTCTATTGCAAGATGATGCATATGAATGGTGGCATACGGTGTCCAGTGAAGTACAGCTAGAAGTAATAACTTGGGACTTCTTCCTCTCCGAATTCAAGAAGAAATATGTGGGTAGTGTATACCTAGAAGAGAGAAGAAGGGAATTCATTAACCTGAGGCAGAGACAGTTGACAGTGGCCGAGTATGAAAAAGAATTTGTCAGATTGAGCCGCTACGGAAGGGAGATAATTTCTAATGAAGCTGAAAGGTGTAAGAGATTTGAAGAGGGATTAAATGACAATATAAAGATTATGATCACTGCCTTGGGAATCACAGACTTCACCAGGTTAGTGGAAGCTGCAACAAAAGTTGAAAAGGTAAGAATAAGTGAGCATACTAGAAGGGAGAGACAGCAGAAGAGGGGCTCGGGTCAGTCTAGCTCATCTCCTACAACTGGGAAGAAGTTTAAAGGTCCACCTACATAGAGTTCAGGTTAACCACAAGGTCAGGGTCAGTCTCAGGGGCCCAGGCCACAGTTTACCCCTAGGAGAGGTCAGTCCACACCATCAGTGCGCAGCTCTCCAGGGATGGGGTTCAGGGGACCAGCCCCAGCATCTTCTGAATGTCCACATTGCCTGAAGTGGCATAAGGGGGAGTGTTGGAGAGTGACTAGTGCCTGCTTAAGGTGTGGGTCGACAGAGCATCAGCTAAGGAACTGTCCACGCAGAATTACTATAGCTGCTCCAACACAAGCAAACAGACCTGCCCATACACCACAAAGGGGTAGGAAATCTGGAAAATCTGAGGCCGTGGGACCATCACAGAGGCCTGCATCTGAGCTAGTAGATAGGCCTAAGGGTAGACCACCTACCAGAGCTTATGCCATGAGAGCTCAGGAGGAGCAAGATGCCCTGGACGTCATCAGGGGTATGTTCTCCCTCTACAATACATTTGTGCATGCATTGGTGGATTCAGGATCCACTCATTCATACATCTGCATCAACCTACCCGTAGAAAGGGGGATACTAGTAGGGGAGAGTGACCAAGACATTTTGGTCACTAATCCATTGGGCCACAGTGTAGTGGTGAACAAAGTGTACAAGGGTTGCCCGTTAAGGATTCAGGGGTATGAATTCTTGGCAGACTTGATTGAGTTGCCTTTCCATGAGTTTGACGTGATTTTGGGAATGGACTGGTTGTCACGTCATCAGGCAATGGTTGATTGTAAATTGAAGAGAATTTCTTTGAAAACTCCTGAGGGTAATGAGATTACAGTTGTGGGGGAAAGGACAGATTTTTTGTCCAATGTCATCTCAGCCACAGCTGCAAGAAAACTGATGAGAAAAGGCTGTGAAGCCTACTTAGCACATGTGGTGGATACTAGGCAGGCTAAGCCAGATCTGTGTGACATACCCACAGTAAAAGACTTCCCAGATGTGTTCCCTGAAGAATTGTCTGGTTTGCCACCAGAAAGGGAAGTTGAATTTGCTATTGAGATACTGCCGGGTACAGCACCAATCTCTATTGCTCCTTATAGGATGGCACCCACAAAATTGAAGGAACTGAAAATCCAGTTACAGGAGTTGCTGGATAAGGGGTTCATACGCCCCAGTGTATTACCATGGGGAGCTCCAGTGCTATTTGTGAAATGAAGGATGGGACTTTGAGGTTATGCATTGATTACCGGCAATTGAATAAAGTGACTGTGAAGAATAAGTATCCATTACCTAGAATTGATGATCTGTTTGATCAGTTGAAGGGAGCAGGAGTATTTTCCAAAATTGATCTCAGATCAGGGTATCATTAGTTGAGGGTGAAGGATGCAGATGTGCCAAAGACTGCATTCAGGACCTAGAATGGGCATTATGAGTTTTTGGTGATGCCCTTTGGCCTAAAAAATACACCAGCGGTATTCATGGACCTTATGGACCGTATCTTCCATCCATACCTAGATTGGTTCGTAGTCGTCTTTATTGATGATATTTTGGTGTATTCCAAGACCAGGGAAGAACATGATGAACATTTAAGGATTGTTCTGCAAACCCTGAGAGAAAAGAAGCTGTATGCTAAGTTGTCAAAGTGTGACTTTTGGTTGAATGAGATTGCATTCCTTGGACAAATAGTATCAATTGATGGGATTAGGGTGGATCCCAAGAAAATAGAAGCAGTGATGGAATGGAAGCCTCCCAGAAATACAACTGAGGTCAGAAGTTTCTTAGTGCTAACTGGGTATTACAGAAGATTTGTGAAGGGATTTTCGTTAATAGCTGCTCCAATGACCAAGTTGTTACACAAGAATGTCACATTTGACTGGAATGACAAGTGTCATACCAGTTTTGATAAGTTGAAGGCTATGTTGACAGAGGCACTAGTGTTAACACAGCCAGTGTCAGGAAAGGACTTTGTGGTCTACAGTGATGCCTCTCATAATGGGTTAGGGTGTGTATTGATGCAAAAGGGGAAGGTGGTCGCTTATGCTTCCAGGCAGCTAAGGCCACATGAACAGAATTACCCTACCCATGATCTAGAGCTTGCAGCAATTATCTTCACAATGAAGATATGGAGGCACTACTTATATGGTGAAAAGTGCTACATTTACACATACCACAAAAGTTTAAAATATTTGCCAACTCAGAAGGAGCTCAACCTTAGACAGAGGCGATGGATTGAGTTCCTAAAGGACTATGATTGTGTAATTGACTACCATCCTGGGAAGGCAAATGTAGTTGCTGATGCTTTGAGCAGAAAATCCATCACAGCTTTGAGATCATTGAATGCCCGTCTATCTTTGGTTCGAGATGAAGCTATTTTGGCTGAGTTGCAAGTGAGGCCAAACCTGTTACAGCAGATTTTAGATGGGCAGAAGGTAAATGAGAAGCAGAAGGTAGATGAGAAAAATCCTAGAAGGGAAAGAAACTGACTATGAAGTGAAAACAGATAGGTGTCTGTACTACAAAGGAAGACTGTGTGTACCAGATGATGGGGAATTGAAGGCCAGTATTCTGAAAGAGGCACATACTAGTGTTTATGCTATGCACCCAGGAAGTACAAAAATGTATCATGATCTGAAACTTCAGTATTGGTGGCCTGGTATGAAGAAGGACATAGCTGACTATGTGACTAAATGCTTGATATGTCAGTAAGTCAAGGCAGAACATCAAGTTCCATCGGGATTGCTATAGCCTATATGCATACCTGAATGGAAATGGGATCGGGTCACCATGGATTTTGTAAGTGGTCTACCTCTCACCCAAAAGAAGCATGATGTAGTATGGGTGATAGTAGATAAATTGATGAAGTCAGCACACTTTCTGCTAGTTATGACTAACTACTCACTGGAGAAGTTAGCAGAATTTTATATCAGTGAGATAGTTAGACTGCATGGAATTCCACTTTCCATCATATCTAATGGAGACCCAAGGTTTACAACGAGATTTTGGAAGAAGTTACATGAATCCTTGGGTACACAACTCCACTTCAACACAGTTTTCCATCCTCAAACGGATGGGCAATCAGAAAGAGTAATCCAGGTAAACAATTGAAACCAATTGAATTAATACAAATATTGAACTAAAATGATAATAATAATATGAAATATATGTCAGGTCCTTGAGGATATGCTGAGGAGTTGTGTCATTGAGTTTGAGGGAAGTTGGGATAGATATCTTCCACTTACAGAATTTGCATACAACAATAGCTACCAAGCTAGCATCCAAATGGCCCCGTATGAAGCACTGTATGGGAGGAAATGTAGAACTCCAGTGTGCTGGACTGAATTGGGCGAAGACAAACTAGTAGGGCCAGACCTAGTGAAACAAACTGAGGAGAAAGTAAAACTAATCAAAGCCAATCTGAAGGTTGCCTCAGATAGACAGAAATCTTATGCCGACTTGAAGAGAAAAGAAATAGAATATGCGGTTGGTGACAAAGTGTTCCTCAAGGTGTCACCGTGGAAGAAGGTACTAAGGTTTGGAAGAAAAGGTAAGTTGAGCCCTAGGTTCATTGGCCCATATGAAGTCATTGAACGTGTGGGACCAGTAGCCTACAGGCTAGCTTTACCACCAGAGCTGGACAAGATCCACAATGTGTTCCACGTGTCTATGCTAAGAAGATACCGCTCAGATCCTTCACATGTCATCTCCATGGAAGAAATTGAAGTACAACAGGATTTGACATATGAAGAAGAACCCATACGGATCCTGGCTCGGGAAGTGAAAGAGTTGAGGAATAAGCAGATTCCACTGGTGAAAGTGCTTTGGAGGCACTACAACACCGAGGAGGCAACTTGGGAAAGTGAAGAGACGATGAGGCAACAGTTCCCTCAATTGTTTGCATCAAGTAAATTTCGAGGACGAAATTTAAATTAGAGGGGAAGAGTTGTAACACTCTCCCTGTAGCAACTCTGTACATTCTACTGTTTCGATGACCAGTGTTGGTCTGAACAGCTAGAACATCCGGAAAAAATATTTAAACTAAAGTGAGGAACCATAATTAACTCAAATATTAATAAGAAAAATTTAGGAAAAATTTTAGAAATAAAATACAACTAAGTTGAATGAGCCGGTCCCTAGCGATGGGTAACCCAATGGGAAGTTGTGGTTCTCGCAACTAGGAGACCTAGACCTAAGGAAAAATTCATAAAATAATTTTTGGGACTCCAGAGAAGAGTCATTGAGGTTTCTATGGCATTAGAATGCCAAGAAAATGCTTAGAAAAATTTTTCAATTGGTACAGACAATTTTGGCCCGTTAAGCCAAACGGAGGGCATTTTGGTCATTTTGCCTTCAGAGGTGATATTTGGCTGACTTGTCCAGTTAAGTAAATAATTATTATAATATAAAATGTGAATAAATATTGCTAAAAATTGAAATAAAAATGAGTAGAGAAAAGAAGAAAAGAAAATGAAAGAAAATACTTAATTATGACATCATATGATGTCTTTAAAAAGAGCTCCACCAATCATTTTTTAACAAGCACCTTTAAATCAATTAAAAAGGACAAAAAAAAGAGTTAAAAATTGAAAAAAATTTCTACTTATCTCCTTCAATTTCCGGCAGCCTCTCTTTCCCTCACTATCTCCATTACAGCTTTCTCTTTTTCTTGCTAAAACCTCATCCTTTACACCATAAAACCTCATCCTCACTTCACTAAAATTTATCCTCACACCCTAAATCATATTTAGACAGCCAGTAGAGGGAGAAATCTTGAAGATTGACAAGCTCAAGTGGGAGCTTTAATATGGTTAGTGTCCAATATCTATCTCTCTTTAAATTCATAACTAGAAAGTTGATTTAACTTGAAATTTATAAGAAATTCAAATGAAAACCTTTGATGTACTCACTTTATATTTTTGGCAGCCATGGGTTTATTAGAGTTTTGATGATTTCTTTGGATTAAATGAGTATATAAGCTGCCCTTGATATGAACTTAACATTTAGCATATTGAATTGTAGGTTAATGGAAGAGTAAAGAAATTGAGAATTTAGGATTTTGAGCAAATTGGAGTTTAGCTCCTATAATGGTGTAGGAACATTTTAATGGTCAATTAGTGACCATTTGGTTATTGGTAAACAAGAAATGAAGTGTGTTTAGTGATGGGATTTAGGTTTAGTGTGGCTGCCCTAGGTGACCTGCAGAATTGGACACGAGTCCAGCAGGTTTGGGCAGCCATAACTTGAATTGTAGAGGTTCAATTGGTGTAAGGCCAATTGTACATGAAACTAGACACATAATGGCACAACTTTGGTGAAGAAACTATGCTATAAGACCAAACCAAGTGGACCAAAAGCTTGCCCCAATCCGGGTGACCTGCAGTCTGTTTTTGCAGAATGACCAAATGAACAGTATTTGGTCATTTGGCCATAACTCAGTGTAGAATAGTCCAATTGACCTGAAATTTTACCAGCAATAAGCTGAGATATAGACTAACAACTTTCATGAAGAAACCTAATCTAAATTATGACCAGAACCTATCCAACAAGTGAGTTGCAATCACTGTTCACTGCATTGTAGATATGGCCAGTCCAGAAAAATTTCAATCCGGCCAGTTGTGGTTTTTGGACCATAACTTGAGCTACAAAACTCCAAATGGAGTGATTCAAAAAAATAAATTCAACTAGACAAAATAAGGAGCAACTTTCATGTTGATCATTTTGCCAAATTCCCACTGCAAAATTTACCAATGGAACAGTAAAACAAGGCATAAAAACTGAAAATTCTGCCCAACTAACATTAAGCTTAGAAATGGTATTGGAAACCAATACCAACAAATTTTGAATGCAAAATGTGGTATGTTGATGATATTAAAACCAATGTACCTATTGCCTATGCAAAAGTCAACATTTTTGTTGACCAATGAATGGAATAGTAACACTAAAACTTAAATTCCAAAAATTGTGAAACTTAAAAGTGTGAAATGCCCTAGTATATCTAACAAGATTGGTTTGGATAGCTTGGCATGCCAATAGGGTTCAGTTAGCAGTACAGCACATGGCATTTATGCCATTTTGTGATTTCATGGCTTTTAGCCATTTTGACATTGTGTTGATATTTGGCCTTGTGCTTATTATTATTACAGCTTATTAGCTGTTCTGTTGCACACCGAGAGATACATATGTGACCGATGGTGTGACGGCCCGAGGTACTAGATACCCAGTGCCAGTTTACCCATTTATCCAGTCCAGTCATCCAATATAGGTTACTTGGGCACCCAAAAAAATGAAAGTGAACAAATTTAATGAAATAATGAATAGAACTAGAACATAATAAATAAGATTACCAATAATGATAAAAAAAAAAAAATTGTCTGCATAAGACATCAAAACATGCACTGTATATTTACTTCCTGTTATTTCTTTTTATTTTATTATTGGCACCACTAAGTATTATTGCTTAGCGCGTTGCTTTTGCCATGCGTAGGTTCTGGAGATACTGACCGAGAGCCCAGTAGACCACAGACTAGGTGAGACCTCCTGTAGCTCTGCATAGTGTTCGTGTCACCTCACTATCTTCAGTGCATTGGTAGGACGCTAGGTTTCATTTTGGTATTTTGTAACTAACTTTTATTTTCTCTTGTGTAATTGAGACTTACGTAATGTGTTTTAATGTTAATGTAAATAGTGAAAATTATGGTTATGAATGGAAAAATTGAGTATTTATTTATTGCTTATATATGAATACCATGAGAAATGAATGATTGAGAAATGGAAATGTTGTTGAAAAATATTAAGATTTTGATGATTATTGGAGTTTGAGAATGATTGGAAATGATTATTGGAAGTGTTTTTAACAGGTTCCGAAGAACTGTTTTCTCCATTTTTAGCCGGTACTCTGCCGGATTTTCTATAAAATTTTCGGAACCTCAAACAAATTATAATTTCAATAAATGACTTAAATAAATTATATTTCACAAATTATATTCAAAACTATGATAAAAATAAATTAAGGAAGAATAAAAATGATTGAGATAAAATAGAGTGTTCCAGTACACTGTGTGACATATTTTACTCGGATATACTGTAGACGGGTAAGGGGTGTCACAATATGAATAATTGTTTGAATTTGAATATGTGTATAATGGTTTGAATTTGGACATGTAAATGAGGTATGTCTTGTGGTTAATTGTTGTAATTGGACTTGGAAAATTCAGTATTATAGTGTGTATGTTGAGAGTGGTTACAAGCTGCCAAAATGACCAAAAATGTGTTACTAAATGTGATAGTGTTACGGTACAAACCAGAATTGGCATGGATGTATAACTTGGTAAGTGTTGAATGTGTCCTTTGGTATGTGATGAAGAGTGTGTAGTAGGACAGTGTGTGTTTTAGCTTAGAACCTTAAGTGTGTGACTCTAATTGGTATGAGACCAATTGGAGGTGAAACTAGGCACAAAAAGTGCCAACTTTCATGAAGGAAGCTTACCTAAATTCTGCCTAGAAGGTAACTTGAAAAAATGACCAAATCTGGATTAATGAATTGAAAGCCTGAAAATTGACTATTTGGGCAACAGTTGGTGTTTTGACCATAACTTACTCAAAACAGGTCCAATTGACCTGAAATTTTTACCATAAATAGTTTAGATATATATCTACAATTCTTATGAAGACATAAAAGCCCAGAAATGGCTAGAATCAAGCCAAATAGCTTGCACAGATTCAGGTACTAAAACTGGCCGAACCAAAAGTAACCTAAAAATGACTTAAGCCTACCAATTTAGTGCATTCTGTCCAGTATTGGTAAATTGACCATAAATTAGTCTACACAACTCAGAATGACTTGAAATTTTGCTCCGCGTGCAATAAGACATAGACCTACTAGTTTGTAGTTTGGACCGAAACCCGAAAATGAGGGAACTAGGTCATCCGACTAGGTCAAATTAGTATACCGAAATTCAGTAAATTGCAATAAAATACAAGATACTTGAAAGTGAATTTGGTAACATATACCAACACTAAAAGGCTATAAAATGTGACATATTGGTAACATTAAACCTAATTCAACTAGAATGCATCGAGGGTCAACATCTTAGGTTGACTAGGAAAATAATAGAATTCAATAAATTAATTATTAAGCCTTATTATTAGAGATGGTTTAAATGAGTACTAAAACACTTCAAATTGTGTATTTCAGTTAGCAAAGACTCAAGGAAGGGGAAGGAAACACTGAGTCAGAGCCAAGAGGTATTTATCAGAGGTTTGTGCACAACTAGTTTTTAACTAATTTTGTTCTGAATATTTAATATGATTAAATAACATATTTTTCTTATGTATTATATTTAACAAGCATTGGATTTAATTCAAAGATTATTGAAATTGTTATAGTATGTATGAATTTAGCTTTGTGAAATGGTATTTCAACAAGTGTTAAGCATTGTTGCAAATTGAATAAATTATGTTTTGGAAAATTTTGATAAAACATGTTTTGAATTGTGGTGGGCAATTTGCATGGAAAATGCAAATTTATGATTTGAATTGTGATGAGCATAAAAATTATTGGATATTGGAATTGACTTTGAATTGAATTGTATTGTGATTTATGCTCACTAAAAGGATTGTGATATTATTTTATATCTCACTATAGATGCTTGACTAGGTTATTACCCGTCTCCCTCATTTGTTGAGAAGACAATGGAGGTAGTTGCGTTTTGATTATCATAGTACGTGCACAGGCTTAGATTCTCCTCTTATTAGAGGTTAGATCTAAGTTTTTTTTTTTTTTTTATGTTATGGCCCTTTCGGAAGATTCATTGTTGTGATGTGTACTGTGCACGATGATTCGACCTCCCCGACCATAGGGAGTTAGAATCCGATTTGAACTCCCCGACCATAGGCAGTTAGAATCACCTCGAAGATGGCCCTTTCGGATTAGTCTTGCATAGTTAGTGAGATAAAGAATGGTTTTTGAGATACAGAATGGTTTTTGAGATAAAGAATGGTTTTTGAGATACAGAATGGTTTTTGAATAGTAAAGAATTGTGATTTCAATTATGATTTATGTATAATTAATTTTGTTGGAATTACCTTAAATATTTAGTTATGATTTGATAAATTGAATTTCGTGATCAAAGTCATTTTATACAAATGATTTATATTATTGGCAATGAATATTTTGAGTTTTGGAATTTGATGAGTATTTAGATTTCCAAATTATTTTCTATAAATTTTGTCAATGTATATTGTACTATGTTTTAAATTATAGTTGTGCACCACTAAGTTCACCACTCAGCGATAGCTTTGTATGCTGTCGCAGGTGAAAAGAGCATAGAGCAATTGAGTAAGCTTCTTTGAAGAGACATTCAGATCAACTCCAGGTTTACCCATGTACACAGGTATTGATGTATGCATGTAATAATATGTATGTAAATTATTTGAGCAGTTGTATAAAAACTCTTGTAAAATATTTTGGTATGTAATTAAATGTAAATTATTGTAAATGTAAATTTGAGATTTCATTTACTTGAATAGTTTTGCAATATAAATTTTGAGTCTTGTAATCAATGAAATGTTTCTTTATGATGAGATTAGTTTGAAAATGAATTGATTATTTATTGAGATTTGAATTGTGAATTGAAATGAAGTTATTGGAGTTGTATTTGAGAAAACATATTGGGAGCATTTTCTTTTATAGGATTGAAGAACTATTTTCTGAAAATACAGCCGGCACTTTGCCAAAATTTTGAAAAAATTTTATAACACCAGATTTTAATCGATGATTTAAATTTCATGAAAATTGTTTTAAAATCCCTTATAGTATATCTAATGGGTTATTGGTAGGCGAAGTATGGTAATTCATTAGGTGTACTACGGAAACATATTACATCTTATGGGGGAGTAGGGTGTGACATGTTTTGTGGTATTAGAGCAATGGTTTTAGAGTAAATTTCGAACTGTGAATTTGAAATCTTTCTATCGGTAACTACAACTGCTCAAATGTTTGATACATATAGTACATTTACATCATAAATATGAATTAATGGAGAGAAACCTCCTTGTGTTGGTTGTAAATGAATAGAAAATCCTGTGAAAAGATATGGAAGAGAAGAATGAGACAATAGAACAGTTTGTGATGGCAGAAGTACAAGTTGAGGCCCCAGCTCCACAAAGTGTCAAAGGCCCGACTGTACTAGTTTTATCGGTACAAATTACTGCACAAATGGCCTTTTTTTTTTCAACAAATGGCTGATACTCTATCAGCTTAAGCTCAAGCACAAACCCAACCCCCACAAGGGCAGTGTGAAATAGAGAAGAGGGAGAAACCTATGGGTCATAGCTCGAACAGTAATTTGGGGAAAAGAAAGAATTTGAGGAACCTCGAACTCAAGGATATGACAGAGGTGGATCATCAGGGCAGAGAACACCAAGATCTAATCGTCAAATAACCAGAAGTTCCTATTCTGCCCGTTTCTGACCTGTTTGTGGTAAGCTACATGGAGGCATTTGTCGTAAGGCCTCTGGAGCCTGCTACAATTGTGGAAAATTTGGACACTTTGTTAAAAATTGTACTAGAGCACCTCGATCTACTCTCCAAAGTTCACAGACAGTCAGTAAAGGTTGAGATAGAAATAGAGTTGGTACTCCTCACTACCATAACCCGGTGAATCAACCTGAACATAGTAGCGCATCAGTTAGAGCGTCCACTATGCGCCAAGGGGAAAGAACAAAAACTTCAGATCTAGCTGTTGGTAAGTTCTTAATTTTTAAAAGAAACCATTAGTTATTATTTATTCCCAACACTACTTAGTTGTGTGCTAGTGTTAGAACTATATATTCTGTTGTTATTCCTTTACATGGGAATAAATTTTGATGCAATAGTGATTAGTCCTTTAAGATAAGGAATGTGATAATAAGTGAAATTAGTTCTGGAAGAGTTTATCAGCGAAAAGTATTTTCTAACACACTATAAATTATAAAGTTAAACGGTAAGCCTACTTAATGTAAGGCAAGAGGACCTAAAAGTAAGTTACAGTAATAGAATTGCTCTAGATGAGGGCCTTACTGTTAGTAATTGTCAAGGGATATTGTAATCAGAATCGGTTTAGGATATTAGTGGATTCGAGAAAGATAAGCTGTTAGAAAACCTAGTCCATGAGGTTATAACGTAATGACTATGTAATGTTCCCGATGTTTGTATTGTAAGCTGCAGATTACAGTACCGACACGAGATTATTGTGTAGAGCTACGTGCTTCCTCGTGGTACAATAAAATAAGAATAATTGTAATTAATCTATAAATTGATGTAGTTACGCCCGAATAGAGTACTATTACGGGAAATAAATGTGAAAATTTTAGTTAGAAATTTAAAACTTCAGAACTAGCCTGTCGAAAGACTACACTTGTAAGGTAGCTGGAGTCAGTAACTCAGTTACAATAATGTGAACTACCTGTACCACAATAATTGCTATAAGTTTAGAGATATCAGTATGACTTATCATCCTCAAACAGATGGACAGTCGAAACAAGTAATTCAGGTAAATTATGAAACTCATTGAGTTTCTGTAAATAATGAAATGAAATGATAATAATAACTTGTAAAATGTAATAAGCCCTCGAGAATATACTGAGAATTTGTGTCATTGAATTCGAGGGAAGATGGGACAGATACCTCCCACTAACAGAATTTGTATACAATAATAAGTGTCAAGCTAGCATACAAATGGCACCTTATGAAACATTGTAAGGGAATGGATAACTATGGATTTTGTGATGAGACTTCTGAGGACACAGAATAGTCATGATGCAGTATGGGTCATGAAGGAACGGAAGGGTGAAAAACACAAGTTTATACCATTGAATTCAAAAATTTTCACCTAGGGTCACATGCACCATGCAAGATTTATTTTTATCTATTTGATTTCAATGATAAACAACATATTAAAACTCTTTTAATATGTTTTTGGATCTGTATTTACCATTTAAGATTTTAAAATTAATCAGATTAATTTTAGAACCCTATATTAAATCAAGAACGATTACACTAACATCTTGATGCACTGCAGCGTGTCTGCGCCTTTGAGATTCGTCTTCAGGACACCAGATGTTGTCCCTCTAGCTTGTCCACACCAAGAACACCTATGGCAGCCCTTGAACAGCTTCTAAAGCCTTTTCTATTAATTAGAAATTCAAGTTCTGCCTTTTAAGAGATTAGAGATGTAAACAGGACACTAGAAACAATTTCTAGCGTTCTTAATTCAAGAGATTGATGGCTAATCTCTTTGAATTGATGAGAGATGAAGAAGAATAGAGGGAGGGCTGCAAAATGGCGTGACCAAGGAGTGTGGCTGCTGGTTGTATTTTATTTTCTCATAACAACACTTAAATAGCTAGGTTAACACATTAAACCCTTGCCACATGTCACCCTTTGATTAGCTCTAGGTTTAAGTGACCCAATCACATTGTGCCAAGTGTCAAACCTATATGTAATCTTGATTTTAATCATCTTACATGATTAAAAAAAAAACATTTGGCAAGCTTATGTGTTATGCCATGTGTCACCATCTCATGGTGCCACGTGTCACACTGCAAAATGACCAAAATACCCCTGTGTCTTAATTTTGAGTTCTCAACCCAAAATAATTATTTTTCTTCTTATAATTAATTTATATCAAATATAAATTAATTAATTAATCTCTATTAATTAATTTCTCATTAATTAAATTCATATTTAAACACTTTAAATATAAATTTAACTTATATTATACATCCAATAATCTAGATTTGGTTTCAAGTCATGCTAGGGACTTGCAAACTAATTGCAAACCAAACCTATTTAATTAATCAATTAAACTCTTTAATTAATTAATTAAATCATATTTAATTAGGTGATAACTTGTGTATGTGTGTGACTTACTGGGCTCATCACTAATTGGCAATGAGACATGATATCAACTCTTAATATCATCAGAACTCTTTCTTACCATAAATGATTTCTCTAAATCATTTTATGAACCTCATAGACCATGGTTAACACCTAGCATAGCATGCCATGGCCACACAATCAGTAATAAGGTTTACCTTAAATGAACCTATAATCATATGTTACCATGCACTAGAATCTCTTTGTTACAAAATCCCAACTCAAGCTGGAGTCATGGTTTATGCCAAACTCCATTTGCTATGAATATTATGTTCTCTTTTAATTCCAGTTCTTGATTAAAAAGATTTTCTCATCAGAAACTCTTTTCTGAATAAATCTATCTGTCTTGGCCAGGAACTTGAAACATCAAGAACAATTAAATGAACATAGGATTTTATCTCTATTTACTTAGAGGAACAGATTCCATCTTGATCAACACCTACCTCCATATATAACTAGTAGGAGCCAACACATGCCCATATACCCATACACAGTACAAGTATGAAAGCAGTATCAAACTCAAACTACCTATATATAAGATAACTGCGCTATCTCAGGTCTAAAGATTATATACACTGATATGATTTATGAAAAACATTGACAAGAGTAAACTCCATGTGCTTGTCATAAGTGTCACTGGTTCGGCCTACTTATCATTTATAAGTGCCTATCATGTTTGTTATATGACATGAGACTCACCATTCCATCTTATTTATATCTCATATAAATAACTTGGGAACAAACATGAATTCAATCTTTCTGGATAAGTCATGTCCTTATTATGAAGTATCCTCGATTGTGAACCTATTTATGATATTTTGTACTAGAAATATTGTCACTCATATTCTTAACAACTTAAGAATAATATTTCTAACAAAATATCAATGGACCTTTTCTATTACACATAAATATCTTATGTAAACGGAAAAGTGAAAATGCCTTTTATTAATAAAATATGTACAAGATACATACTAAATGATATGCTCTAGGGCATACTACTAACAATCTCCCATTAGCACTAGAGCCATTCATTACAATACCTTAGACCCATCTTCTCAAGATGTCAGTCTAACTGAGCTTGTTACAAAGGCCTAGTGAATGGATCAGCTGGTTTTTCAGCTGATGTTATTTTTTCTGCATGGCTATATCGCCTTGCCCAACTATAACTCTGATAATGTGGTAGTGCCTTTCTATGTGTTTGGATTTTGGTGAGACCTTGGTTCCTTAGCCTGTATGACTGCTCCATTATTGTCACAGTGTAGTGGAACTGCTGACTCAATGGAAGGAACTACTGTAAGTTCTGTCACGAACTTCTTTATCCAAACAGCTTCCTTTGCAGCATCTGATGCAGCAATATACTCAGCCTCTGTAGTGGAATCTGCAGTCATGCTCTGTTTGGAACTCTTCCAGCTGACTGCACCTCCATTACAAATGAACACATATCCAGAGGTAGACTTTCTATCATCGATATCTGATTGGAAATCAGAATCAGTATAACCATCCAATTGCAAGTCTCCACCTCCATAAATCAAGAATAAATCCTTAGTTCTTCTCAAGTACTTAAGAATATTCTTGATAGCTATCCAGTGTTCCAAACCTGGATTGGATTGATACCTGCTAGTCAAACTAACAGCATATGCGATATCCGGCCTAGTACACAACATTGCATACATTAAACTTCCAATAGCCGAAGCATATGGAATCCTGGCCATCTTATCTCTTTCTTCAGGAGTCTTTGGAGACATCTCTTTAGAAAGATGGATACCATGTCTCACTGGTAACAATCCTCTCTTGGAATCAAGCATGTTAAACCTCTTTAACACCTTTTCCAAGTATAGACTTTGGGATAAACCAATTATTCTTTTCTCTCTATCTCTATAGATGCGAATTCCAATAATATAGGTTGCCTCCCCTAAGTCTTTCATGGAGAATGTATTTGACAACCATACCTTTATAGTCGTCAACATAACTGTGTCATTACCCATCAACAGTATGTCATCCACATATAAGACAAGGAAAGTGATAGCACTGTCACTAACCTTCTTATATACACATGGCTCATCCTCATTTTTGATAAAACCAAAGGATTTAATGGCTTCATCAAAACGGATGTTCCAACTCCTCGAAGCTTGTTTCAACCCATAAATGGATCGCTTTAGCTTGCATACCTTGGAACCATCTTGGGATTCAAATCCCCTAGGTTGTTCCATGAAAATGTTTTCTTCAATGTATCCATTGAGAAAAGCTGTTTTGACATCCATCTGCCAAATCTCATAATCATAGTATGCAGCTATTGCTAATAAAATCCTAATTGATTTAAGCATGGCAACAGGCGAGAAAGTCTCCTCATAGTCGATTCCTTGCCTTTGGAGAAACCCTTTCGCTACTAGCCTTGCCTTATAGGTCTCTACCTTTCCATCAGAACTAATTTTCTTCTTGAAAACCCATTTGTTCCCTATAGGTATAATACCTTCAGGTGGGTCAACAAGATCCCAAACTTGATTCTTATACATGGAATCAATCTCGGATTTCATAGCATCAATCCATTTTAAAGAGTCTATATCTGATATAGCTTCTTCATAGGTAAGTGGATCATCTCCATGATCTACTTCTTCATGAGTAGACAACTCTTGTTCTTCTTCATGAAGAAAACCATATCTCACTGGTGGGTGAGATACCTTGGTTGTTCTACGAGGAACAACTGTAGATGTTTCATCAACGGGTATTGGTTGACTAGATGGATCTATATCCATCTGATCTGTTGGTTGGTCAGAATTCTCTAATTCTAACTCTATTTGTCTTCCTTTGCCTCCTTCTTGAACAAACTGTTGTTCAAGAAATGTGGCATCTCTACTTATCACAACCTTTTGTGAAGTAGGCAAATAAAAATAATATCCAAAACTATCTTTTGGATATCCAACAAATCGACCTTTTTCTGATCTGGTCTCCAATTTATCAGTGTTCAGCTTTTTGATATAAGCTGGACAACCCCAAATCTTAACATGCTTAAGACTTGGTTTTCTTCCATGCCATATCTCATAAGGTGTGGAAGAAACTGATTTTGATGGAATCCTATTCAGAATATACAAAGCTGATTCTAATGCAAATCCCCAAAAGAAGATTGGCATATCAGTATAGCTCATCATACTACGTACCATATCCAATAGGGTACGATTTCTCCTTTCAAATACACCATTCAGCTGTGGCGTTCCTGGAGGAGTCAGCTGAGAAACAATGCCATGCTCTCTCAAGTATTCATCAAATTCAGTACTCAAATATTCACCTCCATGATCTGATCGAAGAGCTTTAATATTCTTTCCTGTTTGATTTTCTACTTCAGATTTAAATTCTTTGAACTTTTCAAAAGATTCATGTTTGTATTTCATCAAATACAAATACCCAAACCTTGATTTATCATCAATAAAGGTAATAAAATAATGAAAACCCCCTCTAGCCATTTCTTTAAATGGACCACATACATCACTATGTATTAGCTCCAAAATATTTTCAGCTCTTAGCCCTTGTCCAACAAAGGGTGATCTAGTCATTTTTCCCTGAAGGGAAGATTCACAAGTTGGAGTAAGCTCAGAGCCCAATGAGGATAAAATCCCCATTTTCTCTAATTTTGCAATCCTATCTTCTGCAACATAACCTAATCTTAAGTGCCAAATATATTTTGAATATTGAGTTGATTTTCATCATGGCATTACATTCTTTTAGATTGCTATACTCTGGACAATGGAAACACTTTCCTGCTGGCAGTGGAAACGCTTTCCTGCTGGTAGTGGAAACACTTTCCTTTACCTTTGTCAACTTTGATCTTTGTTTTTTTTGTTTGGCTATCTTCTTGGAAGGACCAGGAATCTGAAGTTTTTTTTTCTTATTGCCCTTCTTCTTGTTGGACTTTCCAGTAGAAGAAGATGCAATCAAAGCTACCTCTTTTCCTTTATTGCCCGGCATATTCTTTTGGGCAAGAACCAGCATGTTGAGTAAACCAGCTAAGGTGCATTCCTGTTTAGTCATATGGAAATTTGTCACAAAATTCCCAAAATACTCAGGAAGGGACTGAAGGATCAAATCCGTCTGTAGTTGGGAATCCATGTTGAAGTCAAGATGTTCCAACTACTTAATCAGCCGAATCATCTTGTGGACATGATCCCCAACATTCTGTCCCTCATGCGGAATAGCTGTCTAGATATCTCATACCTAGCATTCCTGCTATGCTCACCATACAACTCTTATAGGTGAAGGAGGATCTCACTCACACTCTGCATGTTTTCATGCTGCTTCTGTAACTCATTACTCATGGAAGCAAGCATGTAACACTTAGCTCTCATATCATGCTCCTTCCACTTGTCCAAAGTTTCATGTTCCTCTTGTGTGGCCTCTGGAGGTAAGGGACCAGGAACATTTGAATCTAGAACATATCCTATATGTTCAAGGTTCAGGACAAGCTTCAAATTTCTTAGCCAATCAGACAGATTTGGTCCTGTCAACCTATTGTGATCAAGTATGCTTGCAAGGATATTGGATGGTGGTGGTTGTTTTGAGCTCTTTTTTATCAGAAAATTAACTGCAGAAAATAACCAGATTAATTAGAAAATATATCATGTAATTAACCAAAATGATTATGGTCTTTTAATCAAATTGGTCCTCCCACTCACCTAGCGAATCCTACACTTCCAAAGTAGGAAACAGAAATCCTAGTTAGATGGATTTCTAGTGGGTGATTGAATTCTTATAATTCTATTGATCATCCTCAGGTACATCCATTATTGGAATTACAATAAACTATAAGTGAGCAACTCCTTGCCCATCACATCTCATGTGAGGTTCAATCCTTTACCTAGCCCCTAATGCTCAAAATCTCAGGTACATCCATTATTGACTTATCTTGCATTAGTTAAGTTGATCCCATTGAGCCAGTAATTATGCAAATAATTTTAATGTCCTCAGGTACATCTAATATTGGCCACTAAACTATTTACATATTTACAACATCTCATGCTTAGCAATTATTCTTAAGAAAATCTCTTAAATTAATTGCATCTTATGCAACTATTTAAAATTTCTTAAAATAATTGCCCCAATGGAGGGCCTATGTTATAATTACTTTAATTATAGCATTTCCAACTTAATCGTTTGTTTGGAAGATTTTTTGGTCATTCTAATTACTATTATGGTCTCACTTTGCACATTATCCATTTATCATGCATATATCATATAATTGCATACATTCCCATACATCTCATGCATTCATGGATAAGCAGTAAATATGGTATGATCATGGACTTTCTAAGGGATTCAATTCTGAGCCACCAAGAATTGAATCAGGGCATTCCTAGGTGCATTTCATTCATTCATTTTACAAGAGTTGCTGAAGGAGTACATAATCAACACTTGATCTTGAATTCCTCCCACTGGTCCCACCAATGCTCTTGACCTCCTTGAACTTCTTACAATCCAATATTACATAGTAATCCTTGGCATACCAAGGCGAATTTACAAGAACTTAAATAAATGAAATTACAACCCAAAAATTATTACAAACTTAATAATACATGCCCAAAATAAATTAAAATAAATTAATTAATTTACAATCCCAAAGAAACATAAAAGAAATAAATCCAATCACATTGGTCTTTTATAGTCCATGATCATCTATCATGCATATCACTATTTAATAATTAAATAAAACATACATACTTAAATTAAATTGAATATCTCATATTCAACTTAAAAATCCAGAATTGAATATGATTCAAATAAATTTAAAAATTCAGATTTGAATCTCATTCAAATAAATTTAAAAATTCAGATTTGAATCACATTCAAACAACTTTAAAAATTCAGATTTGAATCACATTCAAACATTTTTTAAAAAATCAGATTTGAATCACATTCAAACATTTTTTAAAAAAATCAGATCTAAATTTTATTCATTCAATTTTAAAAAATCAGATTTAAATATGATTCAAACAACTTTAAAAATTCATATTTGAATCACATTCAAACAACTTTTAAAATTCATATTTGAATCACATTCAAACAATTTTTAAAATTCTGATTTGAATCATAATTTAATTGTGTGATTAAAATTACTAATTAAACACTTTAATTAGTCAAAGAATAGGCCTTAGATCATACAACAATTGCAGAATTAAAACCCAAACCTTGAACCACCCATGGTAGCCAAACCATGCGCACCATTGATGGAGTTCATCAAGCATGCCGCCACACCTCTTGATCCAACTAGCAATGGATCAATCATCTCATGATCAAATCACACAATTAAATCATATAATAAACAATCTAAATGGCAAATATAGTGGCTCTGATACCAATTGAAGGCAGGCGTGAAAAACACAAGTTTATACCATTGAATTCAAA
Organism: Hevea brasiliensis; assembly: GCF_030052815.1. Classification (NCBI taxonomy): domain Eukaryota; kingdom Viridiplantae; phylum Streptophyta; class Magnoliopsida; order Malpighiales; family Euphorbiaceae; genus Hevea; species Hevea brasiliensis. The sequence continues at coordinate 52,615,107 of NC_079497.1, read as the reverse complement.
AATTTTCACCTAGGGTCACATGCACCATGCAAGATTTATTTTTATCTATTTGATTTCAATGATAAACAACATATTAAAACTCTTTCAATATGTTTTTGGATCTGTATTTTCCATTTAAGATTTTAAAATTAATCAGATTAATTTTAGAACCCTAGATTAAATCAAGAACGATTACACTAACCACTTGATGCACTGCAGCGTGTCTGCGCCTTTGAGATTCGTCTTCAGGACACCAGATGTTGTCCCTCTAGCTTGTCCACACCAAGAACACCTATGGAAACCCTTGAACAGCTTCTAAAGCCTTTTCTATTAATTAGAAATTCAAGTTCTGCCTTTTAAGAGATTAGAGATGTAAACAGGACACTAGAAACAATTTCTAGCATTCTTAATTCAAGAGATTGATGGCTAATCTCTTTGAATTGATGAGAGATGAAGAAGAATAGAGGGAGGGCTGCAAAATGGCGTGACCAAGGAGTGTGGCTGCTAGTTGTATTTTATTTTCTCATAACAGCACTTAAATAGCTAGGTTAACACATTAAACCCTTGCCACATGTCACCCTTTGATTAGCTCTAGGTTTAAGTGACCCAATCATATTGTGCCAAGTGTCAAACCTATATGTAATCTTGATTTTAATCATCTTACATGATTAAAAAAAAAAACATTTGGCAAGCTTATGTGTTATGCCATGTGTCACCATCTCATGGTGCCATGTGTTACACTGTAAAATGACCAAAATGCCCCTGTGTCTTAATTTTGAGTTCTCAACCCAAAATAATTAATTTTCTTCTTCTAATTAATTTATATCAAATATAAATTAATTAATTAATCTCTATTAATTAATTTCTCATTAATTAAATTCATATTTAAACACTTTAAATATAAATTTAACTTATATTATACATCCAATAATCTAGATTTGGTTTCAAGTCATGCTAGGGACTTTGCAAACTAATTGTAAACCAAACCTATTTAATTAATCAATTAAACCCTTTAATTAATTAATTAAATCATATTTAATTAGGTGATAACTTGTGTATGTGTGTGACTTACTAGGCTCATCACTAATTGGCAATGAGACATGATATCAACTCTTAATATCATCAGAACTCTTTCTTACCATAAATGATTTCTCTAAATCATTTTATGAACCTCATAGGCCATGGTTAACACCTAGCATAGCATGCCATGGCCACCCAATCAGTAATAAGGTTTACCTTAAATGAATCTATAATCATATGTTACCATGCACTAGAATCTCTCTGTTACAAAATCCCAACTCATGCTGGAGTCATGGTTTATGTCAAACTCCATTTGCTATGAATATTATGTTCTCTTTTAATTCCAGTTCTTGATTAAAAAGATTTTCTCATCAGAAACTCTTTTCTGAATAAATCTATCTGTCCTGGCCAGGAACTTGAAACATCAAGAACAATTAAATGAACATAGGATTTTATCTCTATTTACTTAGAGGAACATATTCCATCTTGATCAACACCTACCTCCATATATAACTAGTAGAAGCCAACACATGCCCATATACCCATACACAGTATAAGTATAAAAGCAATATCAAACTCAAACTACCTATATACAAGATAACTTTGCTATCTCAGGTCTAAAGATTATATGCACTGATATGATTTATGACAAAACATTGACAAGATTAAACTCCATGTGCTTGTCATAAGTGTCACTGGTTCGGCCTACTTATCATTTATAAGTGCCTATCATGTTTGTTATATGACATGAGACTCACCATTCCATCTTATTTATATCTCATATAAATAACTTGGGAGCAAACATGAATACAATCTTTCTGGATAAGTCATGTCCTTATTATGAAGTATCCTCGATTGTGAACCTATTTATGATATTTTGTACTAGAAATATTGTCACTCATATTCTTAACAACTTAAGAATAATATTTCTAACAAAATATCAATGGACCTTTTCTATTACACATAAATATCTTATGTAAACGGAAAAGTGGAAATGCCTTTTATTAATAAAATATGTACAAGATACATACTAAATGATATGCTCTAGGGCATACTACTAACAGGTCATAGTTGATAGACTAACCAAGTCTGCTCACTTTTTACCAGTCCAGATGGGTTATAGTTGGAGAGATTAGCTAGATTGTACATAAATGAGATTGTAAAACTGCATGGAGTGCCAGTATCGATTGTATTAGACAGAGATCCTAGGTTCACTTCTAGATTCTGGGGTAGTCTTCAGAGAGCCCTAGGAACTAGATTGAAACTTTAGCACGACATTCTACCCACAGATAGATGGCCAGTCTGAGAGGGTAATTCGGATATTGAAGGATATGCTACGGGCTTGTGCGATTGAGTTTGAAGGTAGTTGGGATATGCACTTGCCTTTGATTGAGTTTGCTTATAACAACAGCTACCAATCAAGCATTGGGATGCCTCCATAAGAAGTTTTATATGGCAGAAAGTGCAAAATTCCCCTATGTTGGGATGAAGTGGGTGAAAGGAAGATGATTGGGCTAGGAATTGTTCAGCAGACAAAGGAAAAGATCGGATTGATTAGAGATCGACTCAAGGCTGCATCAGACCGTCAGAAGTCCTATGTTGATTTGAAGAGAAGAGATATTGAATATGTAGTGGGTAATAAGGTATTCCTTAAAGTTTCTCCTTGGAAGAGGACATGAGGACAGCTGTTCAAAAACTGATGCCAGGTAAAATTTCGAGACGAAATTTATTTAAGGGGGGGAAAATTGTAACACCCCTATGTTCAGTAGTGTGTTCTACTGTTCTGGTGACCAGTGCCAGTCTGGACAGCTAGGATGCCTAGAACTACACTTAAATATGAGTGAGGAGACATAAAATAATGAAATTCAAGAAAAGAAAATACAAGAAAAATAAAGAAAAAATAATAGCAATGAAATGTAACCAAGTTAAACGAGCCGAAAACCATAGCAATGGGTAACCGCACCGGAAAGTTGCGGCGTGGACTGTTGACTAGCCCTGGACTACGAGGAATCCTGAAAAATATTTTTAACACTTAAATGAACATCTATTGAAGTATGAATGTTATTAGAAATATCAAAAAAAGTTAATTAATTAGTACAAAGAAAGACGAGAAATCGAGAAAATGACAAAAACTCAGTGTTACTGAAAAATAGGGAATGCAACCCGAATAGGGGCATTGTGGTTAATTGACACCTAGAGTTGCCTTTTGACCTCAATGTCTATTAAAAATGAGTGATAGCACACTTTGAAAATTTCATGAAAATTAAAATTGAAGTACATAATATAAATGATGGAAGTTTGGGGCATAAAAATGAAAATTTAGAAAGTTAGAATAATTAAACATTAAAATCATGTAACTGCTCCACTAAGGCAGATTTGGGACCACTATATAAGCTAAATGGACAGCTGAACATCATCTTCAACCTTCAGAAACCACACCAGCCAAATTTCTCCCAAGGTTCATCCATGGGTGCCCACCAAGCGAGGACCAACTCACCATAATCAAGCCACCCAATCCTCAAGTTGTCTTCATCAAAATTATAGTACACACCTTGGGCAGCAATTAGGGAGCAATAAAAACAAGTTTTGGTGGAGTTTTGAAGAAGTCTAAAAGTGGTAAGTGAGTGTTTTGAATTCCTGTTTCATTAAAAGTGTAACCAAGGTTGTGGGTAATTAATTTATGGAAGAATTTTTGAAGTTTGATGAATTAATGGAGATGTACATTTTGGCAGCCATGGAACTTTAATATGAACAGCTTATTCTTGCATGTAAATAGTGGTTGGAATGATGATTTAAATGTTTGATTGTATTGTACTTGAATTCCATGTGTAAGGTATGATTTGGAAGCTTAAAAAGTGAAAATGACAATTGATGGGTATGTGTAAATTTGTGGCAGCCTCATGAAGAAGATTGAAGTGTTTGAGTTCATGAAATATTGTTGAATTATGTTGTCATTGATGGCAGCATGTGTATATGAATAATTGTTTAAATTTGGATATGTGTATAATGGTTTAAATTTGGACATGTAAATGAGGTATGTCTTGTGGTTAATTGTTGTAATTGGACTTGGAAAATTCTGCATTATAGTGTGTATGTTGAAAGTGGTTACAAGTTACCAAAATGACCAAAAATTTGTTGAATGTGTTAGTGTTATGGTACAAACTAGAATTGGCATGGATGTGTAACTTGATAAGTGTTGAATGTGTCCTTTGGTATGTGATGAAGAGTGCGTAGCAGGGCAGTGTGTGTTTTAGCTTAGAACCTTAAGTGTGTGACTCCAATTGGTATGAGACCAATTGGAGATGAAACTAGGCACAAAAAGTGCCAAATTTCATGAAGGAAGCTTACCTAAATTCTACCTAGAAGGTAACTTGAAAAAATAACCAAATCTGGATTAGTGAATTGAAAGCCTGAAAATTGACCATTTGGGCAGCAGTTGATGTTTTGACCATAACATACTCAAAACAGGTCCAATTGACCTAAAATTTTTACCATGAATAGTTTAGACATATATCTACAATTCTTATGCAGACACGAAAGCCCAGAAATGGCTAGAACCATGCCAAATAGCTTGCACAAGTTCAGGTACCAAAACTGGCCGAACCAAAAGTGACCTAAAAATGACTTAAGCCTACCAATTTAGTGCATTCTGTCCAGCATTGGTAAATTGACCATAACTTGGTCTACACAACTCAGAATAACCTAAAATTTTGCCCCGCGTGCAATAAGACATAGACCTACAAGTTTGTAGTTTGGACCAAAACCCGAAAACTGAGGGAACTAGGTCATCCGGCTAGGTCAAATTAGTATACCGAAATTCAGTAAATTGCAACAAAATGCAATATACTTGAAAGTGAATTTGGTAATATGTACCAACACTAAAAGGCTATATTTAACAAGCATTGGATTTAATTCAATGATTATTGAAATTGTTATAGTATGTATGAATTTAGCTTTGTGAAATGGTATTTCAACAAGTGTTAAGCATTGTTACGAATTAAATAAATTATGTTTTGGAAAAATTTGATAGAACATGTTTTGAATTGTGATGGGCAATTTGCATGGAAAATGCAAATTTATGATTTAAATTGTGATGAGCATAAAAATTATTGGATATTAGAATTGACTTTGAATCGAATTGTATTGTGATTTATGCTCACTAAATGGTTAGCTATGATTTAATAAATTGAATTTTGTGATCAAAGTCATTTTATACAAATGATTTGTATTGTTGGCAATGAATATTTTGAGTTTTGGAATTTGATGAGTATTTAGATTTCCAAATTATTTTCTGTAAATTTTGTCAATGTATATTGTACTATGTTTTAAATTATAGTTGTGCATCACTGAGTTCACCACTCAGCGATAGCTTTGTATACTGTCGCAGGTGAAAAGAGCATAGAGCAATTGAGTAAGCTTCTTTGAAGAGACATTCAGATCAGCTCTAGGTTTACCCATGAACATAGGTTTTGATGTATGCATGTAATAATATGTATGTAAATTATTTGAGTAGTTGTATAAAAACTCTTATAAAATATTTTGGTATGTAATTAAATGTAAATTATTGTAAATGTAAATTTGAGATTTCATTTACTTGAATAGTTTTGTAATATAAATTTTGAGTCTTGTAATCAATGAAATGTTTCTTTATGATGAGATTAGTTTGAAAATGAATTGATTGTTTATTGAGATTTAAATTGTGAATTGAAATGAAGTTATTGCAGTTGTATTTGAGAAAACATATTGGGAGCATTTTCTTTTGCAGGATTGAAGAACTGTTTTCTCAAAATACAGTCGGCACTTTGCCGAAATTTTAAAAAATTTTTATAAAACTAGATTTTAATCGATGATTTAAATTTCACGAAAATTGTTTTAAAATCCCTTATAGTATATCTAATGGGTTATCGGTAGGCGAAGTACGGTAATTCATTAGGTGTACTATGGGATCATGTTATATCTTACGGGGAAGTAGGGTGTGACATACAACACGGCATGTTAGGAAAAGTTGTGTCATGACCTAAGTTGTGTTATTGATTGGCAACAATGTGTTATTAAATTGTTTGATCAAATTTGTGTTATATGAGCTTTGAAAATTGTGACATGAAATAATGAATTATTTGAGTTGTAAATTATCAATAAAAGTTTTATATACTGCATTTTAAATTGTTATTGTGCACCACTGAATAAATTTTACTCAGCGATAGCTTTTTCATTCTTTATCGCAGTAGATAGACAGAGATGCAGTAAATTTGCTTGTGCTACACTTTTGAGATTTTGCCAGGTATATTGAGTATACCATCTTTTTTGTAATTTTTGTTGTAATGTATGTACACTATATGTATATATTGTACTTGGTCTTGAGCAGTTGTAAGCTAAAGTTGTAATATATTTATTTCTTATGTCAGCTTTTGAATTACTCAATCATTTTGTAGTCTATCTTTGGAAATACTGAAAATTGATGTTGAATTGAGTTTGACAAATGTTGAGAAATTTATTTGTGTTGAACTATTATTGGAGTTTGCGATTGAACAAATATATTGGAAGTGTTTTTTTTTATAGGTTTTTAAAGAATTATTTTATTCAAAATACAGACGGCACTCTATCGAAATTTTTATAGAAATTATTGATACTTCGGATATGTTATTTGGTTTCACTTCAGTTAAAAAAAAGAAAATTTAACACCTGTCAAAAGTGCTCAGCACTGTAAAAAGAAATAAGAAAATGTTTAAAATCCCTTATAGTATATCTAATGGGTTATGAGTAGAAGAAGTTTGGTAATTCATTAGGTATACTACGGGATCATGTTATGCCTTACGAAGGGGTAAGGTGTGACATGTTTTAGTGGTATCAGAGCTAGTTTAAATTCTGTTTTAACCTGTAATTTGAATATTCTTTCTTCATAGTACAACTGCTCAATGTCATGGTTTGATACATACAGTACATTACATTATAGATATGTACTAATAGGAGGAAATCTCCTTGTGTTATTTGTTCAGGAGGTATAATATCCTCTAATTGACTATGGAAGAAGAGGCCTGTTCAGTCGATCAATCAATAGAGGCTGAGGTACAAGAGGAAGCCCCAGCCCTTCATAATGTGAGTGGATTAGCCGTACCATCCCCCTCAATACCGCAGTTCCCTGCTCAATTTGCTCACCAGATGGCTACAATGTTCCAACAGATGGCTGGTAACATGCCTACTTAAGCCCCACTGCAGACACCAGTGGTACAACCACAGCCTTCAACTAGGCAGTATGACAAGCTGATTAAATATAGGGCTACTGAGTTCAAGGGGATAGTAGATCCACTAGAGGTAGAGCAATGGTTGGAGAGGATGGATAGGGTGTTCAAGAAATTACATTGTACAGAGGAGCTCAGATTTGAGTATTCAGTGTCACTACTATAGGGGGATGCATATGACTGGTGGAAAATCATTCCCCACAGTTTGGTGGAACTCCTAGTGCTGACATGGAACGACTTTCTCAGGGAGTTCAGACAGAAATATGTCCCAGATGCCTATGTGGACCAAAAGCTATAGGAGTTCTTAAGCTTGAAACAAGGGGACAGAACAATGGCAGAATATGAGAGAAACTCCTCTTGATTGAGTCATTATGTAGGAAGCCTGCTTACCACTCCTAGAGACAGATGTAAATGTTTTGAGGCCGGGTTAAGGTCTAAACTAAGAATGCAAGTTGTGGGATTTTGACACAAGAATTTCTCAGAGCTAATATCTCAAGCCCTAGAACTGGAAAGAATTGAGAATGAAGAAACAGTTGAAAAGGGTATAGAAGAAAAAGAGAAAATTAGAAAGACTACTAATCAAGTTCCTGATAGTGGGTCAAGAAAGAGAAAGCACTTTAGAGGATCTAACTCATGCGAATCTAGTAGAGATAGATCTTCTGGACAGAAACCATCCCAATTCGATCAGCAAAATAAGTAAAGACCCAAAAATATGCTGTCGGATTGACTCTGTAAAACTTGTGGTAAACCACATAGTGGGGTATGTTATAGAGCCATAGGAGCATGTTTTAATTGTGGAGAGACTGGTCATTTTGCTCAGGATTATATAAATCCACGCCGTTCTAGATCATTTACTACACCAGAGAGATCAACCCAAGTTTCTACCCCAAGGAGTTCCCCATCAGTTAGTAGAGGCAGAGGTAGAGGTAGGGGTAATACACCTAGAAATCAGAGTACTGTGAATAAGCCAGAACAAGGTGATGCTTTAGCTAGAATATACATTATATGGCAGAGGAAAGAGGCTGCGACTTCTGACATTATTGCTGGTACTTTCTCAATTTTTAACTAAGATATATATATATGTATTGTTTGACCCGGGGTCTGCATACTTTTATGTTACTACCAGTGTTGTTTGCCTTCATGCTGTCCCTCGTATAAAAATAAATTTTGATATATTAGTGACTCGTCTTTTTGGAATTATTTTTGGAAGAGTTTGCTAGCGAAAGACATTTCTTAGAATACGATAAATTATTGAAAATCGATAAATAAAAGAGTTGTTGAAGTAAAAATTTAAACAGTTGGTTTAGATGTAATACAGAAATGTTATGAATATGAGCAGGATTGTTGACTAAAATGGTTAGAGGACCAATGACTAGATAAATAATTCTAACATGACCTCAAGGGTCATTCAATAAGGAAACATAAATCGAAATATTAGATAAAATAATAGTAAGAGAAGATTGGTGTTATACAGACAAATTAAATGTTGTATTAGATTGTTAAAAGTCTTATACAAATTCAAATGAAAGAAGATTATATGATCATATAGAAAGGAGAAAATACACGTATGACTATTGTAAGATGGCTATTAGGTAAAATTTCGCGGACGAAATTTATTTTAAGGGGGGGAGAATTGTAACACCCCTATATTCGGTAGTGCGTTCTACTATTCCAGTGACCAGTGTCTATCCGGATAGCTAGAATGCCTGGAATTATACTTAAATATTAGTGAGGAGACATAAAATAATGAAATACAATAGAGGAAAATACAAGAAAAACAAAGGAAAAATAAGAGCAATGAAATGTAACTAAGTTAAATGAGCAAAAAACCGTAATGATGGGTGACAGCACAGGAAGTTACGGCGTAGACCGTTAACTAGCCCTGGACCGTTGACTAGCCCTGGACCGCGGGGAACCCTGGAAAATATTTTTAAGACTTAAATAAACATCTATTGAAGTATAAATGATATTAGAAATGTCAAAGAAAAATTAATTAATTAGTACAAACAAAAACGAGAAATCGAGAAACTGACAAAAATCGGTGTTACTGAAAAATTGAGAATACAACCCGAATAGGGGCATTGTGGTCATTTGACACCCCGAGTTGACTTTTTGACCTAAATGTCCATTAAAAATAAATGATATTAAACTTTGAAAATGTCATGAAAATTAAAGTTGTGGTACATAATATAAATAGTGAAAGTGAGGTGACAAAATGGCAAATTTGGAAACTTTGGATTAATTAATCTTTAACCAAACTTAGTGCTCCACTAAATGAAGTTAATGGACATTATAATATAGCATATTGGAATAGAGAATTTGTCATCTTCAACCTCACAACCTCACAAATAGCTCTCATCCATGGCCACACCTTGAATATCATCCATGCATCCATGATCCAAGCTTCCAATGGTTAAGGTTTCTTAATTAAAAGTGATCATCACGCCTTGTGCAGCCTTTAGGGAACAAGAAAGAAGAGATTTAATGGAGTTTTGAGGAAGTCCAACAAGAGGTAAGTGACCATTTTCTTCCCTTCCTTAATTAAAACTTGTGTTGAGGTTGTGGGTAGTATTTTGGGTGAAGAAATTTGAAGAAATGGTTGAGTTATGGACTATCCATTTTTGGCAGCCATGGGAGGTGAGTTGCTTGAGTTTTTCTTACATTAAATTGGTGGGAATTGATGGGAACTAGTGTTGGTTGAGTCCATTTGAAGTGCTAGCAATTTAATCCTCTTGTATGTGTGAATTATGAATGTAAAGTGAGATTATGTATTGAAATTGGGAAGCTTGATGTATATGAACAATTTGGGCAGCCTTATGATGAAGTTGGAAGGGTTTAAATTAATGAAAGGTTTTTTGAATTATGGTACTAAAAGTGGCAGCATATGTATATGATTTAGTAGAGAATGAATATGTAATTTGATGATGGAAGTTATGTGTAATGGTTAGGAGTATTATGTGTATATGTTGTTATAAATGGACTTTGTAATTTAAGAATTGTATTTGGTGTATTTAAAGTCATTGTATTCTGCCCAAAGTGACTATAAAATGAAGTGATAAATGGTTGTGGTATGATACAAATGCAGAATTTGGTTTGGGAATGAAGTATGGTTAGTTGAATGTGTGAATGGTTAAGGCTTCAAAAATGTGTTAAGGGCAGTATGTGTTTTAGCCTATAAATGGAATTGTGTAACTCCAATTGGTATGAGGCCAATTGGAGGTAAAACTAAATACCAAATGTGCCAACTTTTATGAAGAAAGCCTACCTTAATTCTATCCAAAAAGTGACATGAGAATTGACCAAATCCGGATTAGTGACTTTGCAAACCTGAAAATTGACCATTTGAACAGTAGTCAGTATTTTGCCATAACTCACTCAAAGCAGGTCCAAATGACCTGAAATTTATACCATGGAAAGATTAGACATAGAGCTACAACTCTTATGAAGATAGCAAAACCCAGAAATGATCATAAGCAAGTCAAAATGCTTGCATAAGTTCGGGTATAAAAACTGCCAGAATCAGAAATGACCTAAAAATGACCTAAGTTTGCCATTTTAGTGCAACCTGTCCAGAATTGGTAAAATGGCCATAACTTGGTCTAGTAAACTCCAAATGACCTAAAATTTGTGGCAAAAGTTCACCAAGACATAGACCTACAAGTTTGTAATACAAACTAGAACCTGAAAACTGAGGGAACTAGGTCATCCGGCTAGGTCAAAACAGTATGCCAAAATCCGATAAATTGCAATAAAATGCAATACACTTGGAAATGAAATTTGTAACATATACCAACACTTGAGGACTATAAAATGTGACATATTGGTAACATTAAAATTAATTCACCTAGTGTGCATTAAAGGTCAACATTATAGGTTGACTAATGAAAGGAATAGTATCAATAAAATTTAATTATGGAACCTTATGATTAGAAACAATTTAAATGAGTACTGGAACACTTTAAATTATGTGTTTTAGTTGAAAAGGATATTGAGAAGCATAAGGGACATTGAATCAAAGCCTCGAGGTGATTCAAATCAGATCTGTGCACAATACTTTTTATATTCACTGCTTTTACAAAAAAATTTATTTGGAGAATTGAGTTATGAATAATTTTTTATTGTTTTGACTTTGGGAATTTTATTTGGAAATTATTATGTTGCCTACTTTGTAAATGAAAATTTTGAGATAAAATATGATTTGTGACTTGTATGAAATATTTAAATATGGTGATTTGGAATTGTTTTCATTCATATTTGGCTTGACAATATTACTATGTTCCTCCTCCATTTATGGGGTGAGTAAGACTATATTCCTCACTCTTTAACTTGTCAGTCTGAGGTGAGTATGGATGAGTACTCATTATCTAGCAAGCTACCTCCCTCATTGATTTCGATTAGTGGGGTGAGTATATCTTGTCGTTGTGTACAACACGGCATGTTTGAAAAAGTTGTGTTATTGATTGGCAACACTGTATTATTAAATTGTTTGATCAAATTTATTTTATATGAGCTTTGAAAATTGTAACATGAAATTGTGAATTATTTGAGTTGTAAATTATCAATAAAAGTTTTATATACCACATTTTAAATTATTATTGTATACCACTGAGTAAATTTTGCTCAACGATAGCTTTTTCATTGTTGTCGCAGGTAAACAGACAGACAGAGCAGCAGAGTAGGCTGCTTGTACTACACTTTTTGGATTTTGCCGAATATATTAAGTATATCATCTTTTTTGTAATTTTTTATTGTAATGTATGTACACTGTATATATATATTGTACTTGATCTTGAGCAGTTGTAAGCTAAAGTTGTAATATATTTATTTCTTATCTCAGCTTTTGAACTACTCAATCATTTTGTATTCTATCTTTGGAAATACTGAAAATTGATGTTGAATTGAGTTTAACAAATGATGAGAAATTTATTTGTGTTTAACTATTATTGGAGTTTGGGATTGAACAAATATATTGGAAGTGTTTTTTTTACAGGCTTTTGAAGAACTATTTTATTCAAAATACAGACGGTACTCTGCCAAAATTTTTATAAAATTTGTAGCTATTTCAGACCTAATATGTGATTTAACTTCGATAAAAAAATTTTAACACCTGTTAAAAGTGCTCACCACTGTAAAAAGAAATAAGAAAAGGTTTAAAATCCCTTATAGCATATCTAATGGATTATCAGTAGACGAAGTTTGGTAATTCATTAGGTATACTATGGGATCATGTTATGCCTTACGGAGAGGTAAGGTGTGACACTTTGTAAGTACATAAAATCTCAAGATAATATTACAATAATTTGTATTTGATTACAGTCCAAAAATATATTACAAAAGAGTTGATACAACTGCTCAAATGAAATTACATACATATAATTACAGAATTATATCAAAATCTAATGTACAAGGATATACCTATGATATAGCCGAAGATAGTTTCCTGCTTTACAGTCTTCTTCATAATCTCAATTTGCTTTATATTTTCTTTCACCTGCGACAGCATACAAAGCTATCGTTGAGTAGTGAACTCAGTGGTGCACAACTAATACTTTAAAACTTAATACAATTTATGCTTTGACAACTCATAACAAATAAAAATTTAAAATTTCTAAATTCTTCAAAATTCATGACATTTAGAAATCATTATTTTTATTCATAGAAATTATTCATTTGAATAACATCTTGATCAAATAATAACTATTTATCTACGTTTCTTTTAAATCATGAAATAATACAAAAATTTTGAATCACTGACAAATTATTTATTTCAACTATAATTTATCAAACTATGCATAACTTAAAGGGCGTTGCCAATAATTCACACAGTTGGACCCATGACACAAAATTCATAACAGATGTTGTGTTGTACACCATGACATTTCAAACCCTCCCAATAACCGAGGCTAAAAGGGAGGAACAAAGACTAGCTAGTATATATGAGTACTCATCCAAACTCTTCCCCAACTGGTAAGCCAGAGAGAAAGGAACTCACCCCATTTAGTGGAGGAGATATCTCACTAGACAAGCTAATGAGAATTCAAAACATATTGTCATGTCAACTGTGGTGTCAAATCATATTCAAAACAATTTCTATTTACAAAAGTATTTACAAACCATTAACATATTTAATCATTATAAATTCATGCTCAAGGTTGGCAACACATCAAACTTAAAATTTACAATTCTCCAAACCATGCAATAAATCCTTAAATGCATAAGAAAATTTATATTTAAATTATACAATTTCATTCAATAAGTTAAAATTCTCAACACAACAAAATCATAAATCATAAAATAAACTTGTTCAAATCAATTTGGAAGTGAAAAATAACAAAAGAGTTAGTTGTGCACAAACCTCTTATCTAGGCTTGTATTGGTTCAATTCTTCCTCCTTCCTTGGATGGCTCCTTTCCCACTAAAACACATAACTAAAGTGTTTCAATATCTATTCAATTTATTTTCATTTAATAAATTTAATAATTAATATTTATACACTTAATTTATCCTATAAAATTGAGTCCTTGGCACTTAGTATAATTGTGGCTATAATTCATTAGACCATTTGGTCAAAATATTGACTTTTTCATACTAATTAGATATGATAATTCTAATTACACCCACATACCACATTTTGAGTCATATTTTTGTTGGTTTTGGTTGTTTTCTCAAACTTTAAATCTCTTAGGCACAAATTTGAAATTTTCAGTTTTGGTGTTCAGTATTGCACTGTTCCATTGGTCATGTTGCTGTGATAATTTGGCTAAGTTTTCTTCATAGAAGTTGTTCCTTATTGTCTTAACTTTATTTCTCTTTTTTAATCACTCCATTTGGAGTTTTGTATCCTAAGTTATGGCCATTTGAACATGGCTGGTCGGATTTTATGTTACCCAGAATTCTGGGCAAATTTTGGATTTTGGCAGCTTTTATAGTTGACCGCAGGTGGATTTTCAAATAGGTTATAGTCAAAATTTGGGTTTGTGTTCTTCATAAAAGTTGTATGGATATGTCTCAGCTTTCTACTGGTAAACATTTAGGTCATTTGGACCTTCCTAGACCATGTTATAGTCATTTACGTAACTACTATTCATTTGATTATTTTTGTACAGGTCAATTTGCCAATTTCGGATTTGGCCTAATAGTTCACTAAGTTATGGTAACTTTCTAGGCATGATTCCAAAATGAAAAATGTGCCATTTTGTGTCTAGTTTCATTCCTAATTAGCCTCACACCAATTGGGTTAGTAAATTTTTAGTTTTTATCCCCGAAAGGTGCCTAGGTCAAGCTGCCTGCAGATTGACCCTTACCAATTCGAATTGGAACTTGGTTCTAACAATTCATACACACCACAAAATGGTTACAATTAACCATTTCCCAACTCAAATAAGGTCAATGATATCATTTAGCCAATTTTCAAATTTTTCTTCAATTTTTTACAATTTCCAAACCCTAGTTACATGCATTTTAATTCTAATACAAATTTAAAGTGTATATTCATGATTTATACAGTTAATTCACTTCAAATAACCATTCAAGACCATCAAACTCACTCATATCAAACCCTAACCCTAGCTAGATGAATTTCATGTTTGGTCCCTCAACAATTGTTGTAACATCCTCACTCTAGCTACTCCATACATTCTATTGTTCCGGTGACCAGTGTCGGTCCGGACAGCTAGAACGTCCGGAAAAATATTTAAACTAAAGTAAGGAACAAAAAAAAAATTAACTCAAATATTAATAAAAAAAGTTTAGGAAAAATTATAAAATAATTTTTCAGACTCCAGAGAAGGGTCATTGAGGTTCTTATGGAATTACAATGCCAAGAAAACCCTTAGAAAATTTTTTCAATCGGTATAGACAATTTTAACCCGTTAAGCTAAACGGAGGGCATTTTGGTCATTTCATCTTCAGAGATGATTTTTGGGCCAACTTGTCCAGTTAAATAAATAATTTATATAACATAAAATATAAATAAATATTTTCAAAACTTTAATTGCTATTAAATAGACAAGAAATGGAGAGAAAATGAAAGAAAATGGATTTATGACATCATGATGATGTCATTAAAACTCACCCAACCAACCCAATCTTGACACATGGCATAAACATATATAAAAGAGGTAAAATGGGCTAGAAAACAAACAAAAAAATCAGAACCTCTTCCTTCTTCTTCTCCTTGACGTTAACTCTCCTTCCTTAACCCTCCATGAACAAGCTTTTTCAAGCTTGATTTTCCCTAGCTTTCTTCCACCAAAAATCCTAATTGTCTATACAAAAACTTGCTCTTTCATCTTGGTGAAGCTTTGGGCAGCAAAATTTTGAAGAAAAACTGAAGTTTTGTAAGACCCAATCATAGTTCCAAAGAGGTTAGTGACCAATCCTTACTTTCTTTTTGAAATACATGTTTAGGGACAAAAATTAAGCTAGAAAATGAAAGAAACTTAAATGAAATTGATAATTATGTAAACTCCCATTTTCAGTAGCTATGTGAAGGGTAGGGTTTTGATTGTTTTCCTTGAATAAATTTGGTATTGTGGCTGCCCATAACACTAACCTATTGTTTAGAATGGTGAAAGGCAAGTGAATGCATGAATTGAGATGGAATGGGTTAGGGTTTGGGTATAAAATGAAGACTTTGATCATGTAATGGTTAAAGTGAGTTTTAATGGTCAATTAGTGACCATTTGGATGTGTAAACAAGAAATGAAGTGGTTTGTATAGTGGGAATTGAGATTAGTGTGTCTGCCCATGGTGACCTGCAGAATTGGACATGAGTCCAGCAGGTTTGGGCAGCCATAACTTGAATTGTAAAGGTTCAATTGGTGCAAGGCCAATTGAACATGAAATTAGACACATAATGGCAGAACTTTGGTAAAGAAACCATGCCTATAAAACCAAACCAAGTGGACTAAAAGCTTGCCTTAATCCGGGTGACCTGCAGTCTATTTCTGCAGAATGACCAAATGAACTGATACCATAACTCAATGTAGAAAGGTCCAATTAACCTGAAATTTTACCAGCAACAAGCTAAGATATAGATCAACAACTTTCATGAAGGAACCTAACCCAAATTATGACCAGAACCTATCTAACAAGTGAGTTGCAGTCACTGTTCACTGTACTATAGATATGGTCAGTCCAGAAAAATTTCAATCCGGTCAGTTATGGTTTTTGGACCATAACTTGAGCTATAAAACTCCAAATGGAGTGATTCAAAGAAGGAAATTCAACTAGACAAAATAAGGAACAACTTTCATGTTGATCATTTTACCAAGTTCCCACTGCAAAAATGACTAATGGAACAGTAAAAATGAAGCATGAAAATTGAAAATTTTGCTTAATTAACATTAAGCTTAGAAATGGTATTGGCAACCAACACTAACAAATTTTGAATGCAAAATGGGGTATGTTGGAGTATTAAAACCAATGTACCTATTATCTATGCAAAAGTCAACATTTTGGTTGACTAATGAAGTGAATAGTAACACTAAAACTTGAAATTCAAAAATTGTAAAACTCAAAAGTGTAAATTGCCCTAGTATACCTAATAAGATTGGTTTGGATAGCTTGACATGCCAATAGGGTTCTGTTAGCAGTACTGCATATGGCTTCATGCCATTCTGTATTTCATGGCTCCCATGCCATTCTATGACATAATAGCCTTTGGTTATGTTATTTGAGTTGATATACTTGGGTTTTAACCCTGATAATTGTTACAGCTTATTAGCTCTTCTGTTGCACACCGGGAGACACAATGTGACCGATGGTGTGATGGTCCGAGGTACTTAGTACCCAGTGCCAGTTTACCCATTTATCCAGTCCAGTCAACTAGTATGGGTTACTCGAGCAATGATAATAAACCTTACTAAATTTTAAGTGAATAATACTGCAAATAATACTAGAAATTAAGTCTACCCAAAAATGAAATCATACATTCTGCATAATTATTTTATTCTATTTTATTTTCTTTTATTTTATATTGTCACCACTAAGCAGAATTGCTTAGCGCATCGCTTTTGCCAGACGCAGGTACTGGAGACCTAGCTGGGGAACCCAACAGACATCAGACGGGGTGAGCCTTCAGAGCTGCATCCGGGGTCTAGAGTCACCTCACATCTGCACTGCATATGGTAGGACATTAGGACTATATGTGACCCTTTTGTAGTTTTGCATTTTGTATTAGTTTGGATTGTAACTATAAACTCCTGTAATTATGTATTAATGTAAATATATGAAATTTCATATTATTGAGATTTTCTGCATAATGTATGTTGATAAAGAAATGTTGAGAATTATTTATAAATATGCTTCAAGTGATGAAGTGAACAGAAAGGTTTTAAAAATAGTATTGTGATTTGAGATTGAGATTTTGAGATTGACTTAAATGTGTATAATGGAGTTTGGATTTGGAAATTATTTTGGAAGTGTTTTTAAATAAGTTCAGAAGAACTGTTTTTCCAATTTACAGCCGGCACTCTGCCAGATTTTCTATAAAATTTGTGGATAAATTCAGATTTATTAAAATGGAAAATAAATGAATTAAAAGGGATAAATTGTAATAGAAATATAAATTGGTGCTCCAGCACACTGAGTGGCATAACTTGCTCGGCTACTCTGTAGACGGGTAAGGGGTGTCACAATTGTTTTCTTTTGATTTTAAGTTAATATCTAAGTTACTTGAGCTAAACACACAAATAAGAAACTAAAATTTTGAAAGAAAATGGCTTACCTCCACTTGAATTTCAACTCTTCAATTTCACTCCCTTATTCCCTTTCTTTCCTTCTTCTAAAGCTTCCTCAAGTTGAACTAATAAGTTTTTATGGTTTATTTTGGGGTCAAAGTGGATTAAAGTGGTTGGAAGAAAGCTTGAACTCAAGCTTCAATGGAGTTATTCAATGGAGAGGTGAGGGAGAAGTGGGCGGCACACTAGGAAAAAGAAGACCAAAAATGGTTTTTTTTTCTTTTCTTTTTTTTTTTTTGATTTTATGTCTCATTTAACAAGAATTGACTTGGTCAATTATGTAGGGAAATTAAAATGGATTTTGACATCATGATGATGTCATCTAATGATGTAATAAACTTTTTCTTTTTTTTTTCTTTTCTCCATTCTTCTTTAATTTAATTCTACATTCCGAAATTTTGTTTCTTAGATTTTATTAGACAGTTAGGTCAGGTGTCAGCTCTAGGGGTAAATTGACCAAATTGGCCCTCGTTGGTTCAATCCAGTTTGCAAATTATTTGATATTTCTTATGGATCTCTGACCTAATTATTTGACCTACTTAACAATTCTTTTCTATGATTTTCTGTTTTCCACTGTGTTCAGAATAGTCTAAAGGACAGCGGCGTCACATTTTACAGTTCGAAATTTGAGTTTAGACTGACCTCACAGTCATTCCTGAGGAGGTCACCCATCGCTGTGACTCTCGGCTCATTTAACTTTTTGTATTCCATTTTTCTTATTTATACTTAACTATTTGATAATTACTAATTATTTGTATTCAGGGCTTATCTAAGTGTCTTAGACGTAGTTCTAATCCCCTTAATTGTCTGGACCGATACCGGTCACTAAAATAATAGAATGCATAGACTGCTTTAATATAAGTGTGTTACAATTCTCCCCCCCTTAAAAGAAATTTTATTTTGAAATTTTACTCACTGTTAGTTCTTAAATAATCATGCATTTTGTTTTCTCATGTCACACCTTACCCCTCTGTAAGGCATCACATGATCCCGTAGAATACCTAATGAACTACCGCACTTCACCTACCGATAACTCATTAAGTACCCTACAAGGGATTTTAAAACAATTTTCCTATTTTTGATAAGTGGTGAGCATTTCTAATAAGTGTTTAAAACATTTAGTTGAAATTAAAACTAATTAATATTTTTGGCCATTTTAGTTTTCCGCAAATTTTATAAAAATTTTGACAGAGTTTCCTCTGTATTTTGAGAAAACCGTTCTTCGAATACCTGTAAAAAGCACTTCTAAAAGTTTTTCTCAACCACTACTTCAGTTTCACAATCAACTCAATCAATTTCTCAAGATTCACAAGTTCAATAATTCTCAAAATACTGTCAATCAATATCATTCATATTTCATTAAAAACAAAACAATTTGTACACAACCTTACAAATTTATATCAAAAGAAATACAAACTAAACTTTATTACAAACTTCATACAAATTTGTGTACAAGCTGCTCAAGACCCATTTTTACATGTCCATACATTTATGTGCAATATATACATCAAAAGAATTATTTACAGTTAGGGTATATATTATACCAGAAGGCTTCAAGCTGATGACTTCACACACCTCATAAGATCAGTATGCTTCTCCTCTAGTCTCTCAGATCTGCAAAGAATATAAAGCTATCACGAGTACTAGGACTCAGTGGTGCACAATATACTAAAATAATCTTTATGCAAAACTTAAAGCACATTCATTCAAAAATTTGGCTAAACATGAAAATTAAATACAATCATGCATTGTGAGATTTTACATGTAAACCAAGTTCATTTCAAAGTATCAAAACACATTTCATAAAACCCACAGTTAGATCACGCCATTCGAAACAAATAGAATCTCAATAGCCAGAGGCTAAAGAGAAATCACATCACAAGGCTAGCTAGCTCAAATATATGGATATCCATTCACATCCTCTTCTACTGGCACACCTCAACACTTCTCCAGAGAAGGAATCAAAATTCGAAACTAATTACCCCCACTAGTCGTGCTAGTGAGGTGTTCAAATATATGGCCATGACACTGTGGTTTCAAAACTTATCTTAACAATTTGCTAAACATTGTCATTTTGAATATACACAGTAACTTTCACAATTTAAATCAAACATCATAAGAATGTCATAATCCAATATTTCACATTATTCAAAACAGTATGTAAAAGATGATTATAAAAAGTATACGTTGTGCACAAACCTCAAACGAGTCGCCTGTTGGCCTTGACTCGACTCCTCGGGTTCTGTCCCGGTATTCTTTTCCACTGAAACACGAAATTTTCCAATGTTTCAGTACTAAAACTTAAAATAAATCCAAAATAAACTTAACTTCACATTTACCTAGCTCTAACGTGTTAAATTCGACGTTCTCGAAATTTTGTGTTTCGGGTTACTATTCACTGTACTATTCAAGTCAAATTATTGACTTTCTAAGGCTTAATGGGTATGAGAACTCTAACTTCACCCACATACCACATTTTGGTCACCAAACTTGTTGGTTTTGGTCATTTGTTTAAAGCTTAGGTCATTTTGGCAAAATTGCCAATTTTCGGTTTTGGTTCTCCGAAGTTGTACTGTTCCATTGGTCGATCTACTGTTGGAATTTGACAAAACTTCCTTCATAGAAAATGTTCCTTATTGTCTTAAGTGTATTCTCATTTTTGGATCACCCCAATCGGAGTTTTGTAGCTCAAGTTATGGCCAAAATAAGTTTACTGTTCACATGTACTGTTCATACTGAGATTTTAGTGCTGGCAGATTTTTGGTCCAACTTTTGTTAATAATTTGACCAAGTTAAGTTCATAATTTGGTCTCACTTTCTTCATATGAAATGTTGTACTATGTCTTAGGTTTCCATCGGTTCAAGAATCGCCTAAATCCGAGTTTTCTAGAGAGAGTTATAGCCATCCAAACATTGCTGCTCAATGAAAATTCTGCAAAATCTCAGTACAGTAATTTAATTTTGCTCAATGATTTTGAAAGGGTTAATGGCCTAATTTGGGTTGGTGTTCTTCATGAAAGTTTTAGGTCTATATCATATCTAATTGCTGGTAAAATTTCAGGTCAATTTGACCTACCTAGCTCGAGTTATGACCAAATGAATAGTTACTGTTCATTTGGTCAGTTTAGTGCAGTGGTAGCCTGCAATCAATCCACTTTGGTCAATTGTTTCACCAAGTTTTGGTCAGTTTTTGGCCATGGTTCCTTAATGAAAATTGTGCTCTTTTATGTCTATTTTCATCTCCAATTGGTGGCATATCAATTGGACTTGTAAAATTTGAGTTTTGGTCCTTCAAAGTGGGTTTGGTCATGCTGCCAACAGCATGACCATTGACCTACGAATTTGATTTTTATTCCAACAATTCCCACACAACTTATTTGGTCATAATTGACCATTATTTCACTTCACAATAAGTCCAACATGCCCTTTATGCATTTTTCCCAAAATTTGGTTCACAACCCTAGCATTTAAAACCCTAACTCATCAATTTCACTACTTTGTTGCAATTAATCACACTTAATGGTTTTAATACTAATCATTCAACCAAGAAAGGTTTCTAAACTCATTCAAATGTATCATATCCATGCAAATCATATTCCTCTCAAGCTGCCCAAAATTTCAGTTTAATTCTTCCCCCATATTTGTTTCATTTAAATCAAGTTCTAAGCTCACTTTCAACCATCACATGTGCATTTGAATGGATAAATGAAGAGTTTAGCATACTAACCTTAGGTGAACCTTAAATCTTCACTTTTTGTTCTTCTTCTTCCTTCTTCTTGCTTTCTTATGCTTCTTCTATACTCTTCAAGATGCAATAATGAAATTCATGTGGAGAATTTTAGGGAAAGCATGTTTAATTTAGGGTTTCAAAAGCTTGGTTAGACTTATCCATGGTGGAAGATGAAATAAGTGAGAGGAAGAGTGAGTCACGTTTTCCTTTTGAAGATGATGAATTTAATTTTTTTTTCTTTTGTTTCTTTTATTTATTTTGCTATGGAAGACCATAAATATCAAATTTAATAAATATTTAATAAATTTGTTTATGACATCATTAATGATGTCATCAACTTTGACTTTTCCAACCTCTTTCCTTTTCTTTTTTTTTTGTTTTTATTTGTCTATTAGTTGTTTAATTTTATTCTCGATTCAAATTTTCTTTTTCCGATTTTAATTGTGATTAGGTCAGAGTCACTCGGGTCAATTGACCAAATTGCCCCTCGCGGTTCATCCCGATTTGCAAATAATCCAATATTTCTTGGCTCCACGACCTAATTATTTGACCGCTTAACGATTCTTTTCGTAGTTTTCTCTTTTCCACTTTGTGTTCATAAGGGTCCTAAGGGCAGCGTCACTTTTTACGGTTCGAAATTTGAGTTTAAAGCGACTTGCGATGCGTTCAGGAGGTCACTTATCGGTGACTCTCGGCTCGTTTAACCTCTTATGTTCTGTTTTTCTTATTTATAGTTAACTAATTAAACATTACTAATTATTTGTGTTTATGGCTTCTCAAGTTGTCTTAAATGTGGCTCTAATCTCCTTAATTGTCCGGACCGACACCGGCCACCTGAACAGTGAAATATACTAGGCTATGCAACGGGGTGTTACAATTCTCCCCCCCTTAAATAAATTTCGTCTCGAATTTTTTACCTGGTATCAATCTTTGAACAGCTGTGGGTGTTGTCTCCTCATGTCCTCCTCTCATTCCCAAGTAGCTTCTTGGCCCGAATGATGGTTCCACAGCACTTTTACCAACGGTATCTGCTTGTTCCGTAGCTGCTTCACCTCATATGCCAGAATCTCTATGGGTTCTTCTTCATATGTGAGGTCTGGATTCACTTCAATTTCCTCTACTGGTAGTATATGAGATGGGTCTGATCGATACCTCCTCAACATAGACACATGGAAGACATTATGTATCTTCTCTAACTCTGGAGGTAGTGCTAACCGATAAGCCAAAGAACCCACTCTTTTCAGAACCTCATATGACCCTATGAAACGAGGACTTAGTTTCCCCTTTCTGCCAAATCTCATAATCCTCTTCCAAGGAGAAACTTTGAGGAAAACTCTGTCACCCACTGCATACTGAACATCTCTTCTCTTCAGATCAATGTAGGACTTCTGACGGTCTGATGCAGTCTTAAGTCAACCTCTAATCACCCTAATCTTCTCTTCAGTCTGTTGAACAATTTCAGGTCCAATCATCTTTCTTTCACCCATGTCATCCCAACACAACGGGGTTCTACATTTTCTGCCATACAAAGCTTCATATGGAGGCATCCCAATGCTTGATTGGTAGCTGTTGTTGTAAGCAAACTTAATCAAAGGCAAGTGTGTATCCCAACTGCCTTCATATTCAATCACACAAGCCCGTAGCATGTCCTCCAAGATCTGAATTACCCTCTCAGACTGGCCATCTATCTGTGGGTGGAATGTAGTACTGAAGTTCAATCTAGTTCCTAGGGCTCTTTGAAGACTACCCCAGAATCTAGAAGTGAACCTAGGATCTCTGTCTGATACGATGGATACTGGCACTCCATGCAGTCTCACAATCTCATCAATGTATAACTTGGCCAATTTTTCTAAACTGTAGTCCATCCGGACTGGCAGAAAATGAGCAGACTTAATTAGTCTGTCGACAATGACCCATACTGCATCATGACTCTTCTGTGTCCTCGGAAGTCCCATTACAAAATCCATTGTTATCCTTTCCCATTTCCATTCTGGCACTGGTAGTGGATGTAACAACCCAGTTGGTACTTGATGCTCTGCCTTTACTTGCTGACAAGTTAGGCATTTGGATACAAACTCTGCCACATCTCTTTTCATACCCATCCACCAATAATGCTCCTTTAGCCCCCTATACATTTTTGTGCCACCAGGGTGCATGGTAAAAGGAGACTCATGTGCTTCCTTCAAAATGATCTGCCTCAAATCAACATCATTAGGAACACATATTACGCCTGGTGTAACGATGAAACCATCATCTACGATTGAGAATTACGGTTTCTTGCCTGTCGGACTTCTTCCATCAACCTCGATACTTACGATCATTACGAGCGACCATTCTTATCTGATCAATCAACATTGGCTGTACATGCCATGCAACTGCTGTCAGCCCCTCATCATTAATCTCTAAACTGGCATGTAATGATCTCAACTCATGTACCAAAGACAAAGGAGTAACTCGTAGACTTGCCATAGTCTTGCGACATAAGGCGTCAGCCACAACATTAGCTTTCCTTGGCTGATAGTCTATCAGACAATCATAGTCTTTTATTAACTCTAACCATCTCCTCTGTCTCAAATTCAGCTCTTTCTGGGTGCCCAAATACTTCAAACTCTTATGATCTGTGTAGATATAACATTTCTCCCCATACAAATAATGTCTCCAGATCTTAAGAGCAAACACTATAGCTGCAAGCTCCAAATCATGTGTTGGATAATTCCTCTCATGCGGTTTTAGCTGGCGTGATGCATAGGCAATGACATTTCGATCTTGCATCAATACACAGCCTAACCCATTGTGAGAAGCATCACTATATACTGTATATTCTTTACCCGGAGTAGGTAAAGTCAGGACTGGAGCTTCAGTCAAACATTTCTTCAATTCATCAAAACTCTGTTGGCATTTATCCGTCCACTGAAATTTTACATCTTTTCTAAGCAGCTTGGTCAATGGAGATGCCAACATGGAGAATCCCTTCACAAATCGACGGTAGTATCCAGCTAAACCCAAAAAACTACGAATTTCTGTGACATTTCTTGGTGGCCTCCAATTAAGGACAGCTTCAATCTTACTTGGATCTACCTTAATACCCTCTTCTGATACTACATGCCCCAAGAAAGATATTTCCTTCAGCCAAAATTCACACTTCGATAATTTGGCATATAGTCGCTTTCTCCTCAAAGTCTGCAGTACAATCCGTAGATGTCTATCATGCTCTTACGCATTCCTCGAATAGACCAAAATATCATCAATGAATACCACAACAAATCGGTCGAGGTATGGTGCGAAGATAGTGTTCATCGAGATCCATAAAAGCGTAGGAGCATTTGTTAACCGAATGGCATGACTAGGAATTCATAATGGCCATAGCGGGTTACGAAGCGCTTTAGAAATACTCGCTCTTGTACTTTCGGTTGATAATAACTCGATCTCGAGTCAATTTTGGAGAACATACCTGCACCCTCAACCGATCAAACAAGTCATCAATACGGGTAATGGATATCTTCTTTATTGTCACCTTATTTGGTATCGATAATCAATGCATAACCAGAGAGTGCCATCCTTCTTCTTTACAAACAACACTGGCGCTCCCAAAGGTGACACACTAGGGCGAATAAAGCCCTTGTCAAGCAACTCTTGTAATTGTATTTTTAACTCTTTCAATCGCAGGTGCCATTCTATATGGCGTTATGGAAATTGGGTCCACACCAGGCATAACATCAATCTCAAACTGCACCTCTCTTTCTGGAGGTAATCCTGGCAATTCATCAGGAAACACATCCGGAAAATCATATCTGATAGGATGTCCCTTAGTCTTTGGACTCCCCACTTGGGTGTCTATAACATGTGCTAAGTATGCTTCAAACCCCTTTCTGATCATTCTTCTGGCTAATGCAGTCAAAATGATGTTTTATTGCATTAAATGCCTCTCCCCGTGTATTAACACATACCCGTATAAAGGGAGACCAAAAGTGACTGTCTTGATCTGATCCAATCATGACGTGATGCACGCTAACCAATCCATACCCAAGATGATATCATACTCTCTGAAGGGCATTTCAATCAAGTCGGACAGGAAAACATGTCTTTGGATCACCAAAGGACAGTCTCTATAAATTTTGTTGACCCGGACCTCTTGTCCTAAAGGACTAGTTGCTAGCACTTCAAAACCCATTTGCACACATGGAGCGACAAGTGAACCGACTATGCTAGCACTAACATATGAATGGGTTGAACCGGATCAAACAATAAAAATACATATTGACCGAGAGATAGAGAATGTACCGGCTACCACATCGAAGTCTCACTTCTTCTCATTTCATTGCGTAGATTCTGGTTGAAGCACTTCCTTGTCTGATTGACCAATCGTGCCCGATCACTGAGCAGTGCCTCTACCTCTGCCTCTTCCTCTGCCAACAGACTGTGAACCTCTAGGAGCAGGACTCTGAATAGATGCCTCGGCAGTAGTAGGAGCTGGACCATATCTCGGAGCACTAGTACAATCTTTAGCCATATGGCCTTTGCCTCCACAGTTAAAACAGGCTCCAGTGGCCCAATAGCATTCCCCCCCATGAATCTTGCCACAAGTCTCACAGGGGGGGGCAGAATGTGAACCCTTGCTTGACTGCTGACTAGACCTAGGGGGTCTCTGACCAGAAAATCTGCCTCTGCCAAATCTGCCACCTCGACCCCTGCTGGGTCCACTAAACTTCTTTTTCTTTCCGGAGGTAACACCAGAACTCTGCTCAACTGATTTTTCCACCTTGTCTTTTTCTAATTTCTCGACTTTTTCCTTCACTGGGTTTGCTTCTGCTTCAACTCTCTCCAATTCAAGTGCTTGAGACATAAGCTCTGAGAAGTTGCTGTGTCGAAATCCTACAACTTGCATCCGTATGCTGGGCTTCAAACCCGTTTCAAATCTCTTGCACCTTGCCTTACTGGTAGTAAGGAGACTCTCCGCATAGTGACTCAGGCGGGAGAACTCCCTCTCATACTCCGCCACTGATCGATTTCCTTGTTTTAAGCTCAAAAATTCTTGCAGTTTCTGATCAACATATGCATCTGGGATGTATTTCTGTCTAAACTCTCTGATGAAGTCATCCCAGGTCAGCACTGGTGGTTCTGCCAAGCTGTGGGGGATGGTCTTCCACCAATCATATGCATCCCCTTGCAGTAGCGACACAGAATATTCAAACTTCAACTCATCTGGGCAGTGCAATTTCTTAAACACTCTGTCCATTCTTTCAAGCCATTGCTCTGCCTCTAAAGGGTCCACAGTACCCTTAAATTCTGCAGCCCCATACTTCAATAATTTATCATATTGTCTGGCTGGAGGCAGTGGTTGTGCCACAGGTGGTTGGGGTGGAGCTTGAACGGGCATACCCCCAGCCATTTGTTGAAACATCGCAGCCATCTGCTGTGCGAACTGTGCAGGAAACTGCGGCATTTGTGGGGCTGGTGCTGCTGACCCACTAACATTCTGCAAAGCTGGGGCTTCCCCTTGTGCCTCAGCTTCAACAGACTGCTCAACTGAGCGATCCCCTTCTTCCATTTCAGTCTGAAGTTAGGGTATCTCCTGAACAAGTAACACATGGAGATTTCCCTCCGTTAGTTCATATTCATGATGTAATGCACTGTATGTAACAATTATGGACATTGAGCAGTTGTACTTAACAAAGAAAAGACACAAATTCACGATTTAAAACATAATTCAAAAACTTGCTCTGATACCACTAAAACATGTCACACCTTACCCCTCTGTAAGGCATCACATGATCCCGTAGAATACCTAATGAACTACCGCACTTCACCTACCGATAACTCATTAAGTACCCTACAAGGGATTTTAAAACAATTTTCCTATTTTTGATAAGTGGTGAGCATTTCTAATAAGTGTTTAAAACATTTAGTTGAAATTAAAACTAATTAATATTTTTGGCCATTTTAGTTTTTCGCAAATTTTATAAAAATTTTGACAGAGTTTCCTCTGTATTTTGAGAAAACCGTTCTTCGAATACTGTAAAAGCACTTCTAAAAGTTTTCTCAACCACTACTTCAGTTTCACAATCAACTCAATCAATTTCTCAAGATTCACAAGTTTAATAATTCTCAAAATACTGTCAATCAATATCATTCATATTTCATTAAAAACAAAACAATTTGTACACAACCTTACAAATTTATAGCAAAAGAAATACAAACTAAACTTTATTACAAACTTCATACAAATTTGTGTACAAGCTGCTCAAGACCCATTTTTACATGTCCATACATTTATGTGCAATATATACATCAAAAGAAGTATTTACTGATTAGGGTATAAATTATACAGAAGGCTTCAAGTGATGACTTCACACACCTCAAGACTCGATCTGCTGCTCCTCTAGTCTCTGTATCTGCGGCAAGAATAAAGCTATCGCTGAGTACTAGGACTCAGTGGTGCACAATATACTAAAATAATCTTTATGCAAAACTTAAAGCACATTCATTCAAAAATTTGGCTAAACATGAAAATTAAATACAATCATGCATTGTGAGATTTTACATGTAAACCAAGTTCATTTCAAAGTATCAAAACACATTTCATAAAACCCACAGTTAGATCACGCCATTCGAAACAAATAGAATCTCAATAGCCAGAGGCTAAAGAGAAATCACATCACAAGGCTAGCTAGCTCAAATATATGGATATCCATCCATTCACATCCTCTTCTACTGGCACACCTCAACACTTTTCCAGAGAAGGAATCAAAATTCGAAACTAATTACCCCCACTAGTCGTGCTAGTGAGGTGTTCAAATATATGGTCATGACACTGTGGTTTCAAAACTTATCTTAACAATTTGCTAAACATTGTCATTTCGAATATACACAGTAACTTTCACAATTTAAATCAAACATCATAAGAATGTCATAATCTAATATTTCACATTATTCAAAACAGTATGTAAAAGATGATTATAAAAAGTATACGCTGTGCACAAACCTCAAACGAGTCGCCTGTTGGCCTTGACTCGACTCCTCGGGTTCTGTCCCGGTATTCTTTTCCACTGAAACACGAAATTTTCCAATGTTTCAGTACTAAAACTTAAAATAAATCCAAAATAAACTTAACTTCACATTTACCTAGCTCTAACGTGTTAAATTCGACGTTCTCGAAATTTTGTGTTTCGGGTTACTATTCACTGTACTATTCAAGTCAAATTATTGACTTTCTAAGGCTTAATGGGTATGAGAACTCTAACTTCACCCACATACCACATTTTGGTCACCAAACTTGTTGGTTTTGGTCATTTGTTTAAAGCTTAGGTCATTTTGGCAAAATTGCCAATTTTCGATTTTGGTTCTCCGAAGTTGTACTGTTCCATTGGTCAATCTACTATTGGAATTTGACAAAACTTCCTTCATAGAAAATGTTCCTTATTGTCTTAAGTGTATTCTCATTTTTGGATCACCCAAATCGGAGTTTTGTAGCTCAAGTTATGGCCAAAATAAGTTTACTGTTCACATGTACTGTTCATACTGAGATTTTAGTGCTGGCAGATTTTTGGTCCAACTTTTGTTAATAATTTGACCAAGTTAAGTTCATAATTTGGTCTCACTTTCTTCATATGAAATGTTGTACTATGTCTTAGGTTTTCATCGGTTCAAGAATCGCCTAAATCCGAGTTTTCTAGAGAGAGTTATAGCCATCCAAACATTGCTGCTCAATGAAAATTCTGCAGAATCTCAGTACAGTAATTTAATTTTGCTCAATGATTTTGAAAGGGTTAATGGCCTAATTTGGGTTGGTGTTCTTCATGAAAGTTTTAGGTCTATATCATATCTAATTGCTGGTAAAATTTCAGGTCAATTTGACCTACCTAGCTCGAGTTATGACCAAATGAACAGTTACTGTTCATTTGGTCAGTTTAGTGCAGTGGCAGCCTGCAATCAATCCACTTTGGTCAATTGTTTCACCAAGTTTTCGTCAGTTTTTGGCCATGGTTCCTTAATGAAAATTGTGCTCTTTTATGTCTATTTTCATCTCCAATTGGTGGCATATCAATTGGACTTGTAAAATTTGAGTTTTGGTCCTTCAAAGTGGGTTTGGTCATGCTGCCAACAGCATGACCATTGACCTACGAATTTGATTTTTATTCCAACAATTCCCACACAACTTATTTGGTCATAATTGACCATTATTTCACTTCACAATAAGTCCAACATGCCATTTATGCATTTTCCCAAAATTTGGTTCACAACCTAGCATTTAAAACCCTCACTCATCAATTTCACTACTTTGTTGCAATTAATCACACTTAATGGTTTTAATACTAATCATTCAACCAAGAAAGGTTTCTAAACTCATTCAAATGTATCATATCCATGCAAATCATATTCCTCTCAAGCTACCCAAAATTTCAGTTTAATTCTTCCCCCATATTTGTTTCATTTAAATCAAGTTCTAAGCTCACTTTCAACCATCACATGTGCATTTGAATGGATAAATGAAGAGTTTAGCATACTAACCTTAGGTGAACCTTAAATCTTCACTTTTTGTTCTTCTTCTTCCTTCTTCTTGCTTTCTTATGCTTCTTCTATACTCTTCAAGATGCAATAATGAAATTCATGTGGAGAATTTTAGGGAAAGCATGTTTAATTTAGGGTTTCAAAAGCTTGGTTAGACTTATCCATGGTGGAAGATGAAATAAGTGAGAGTTAAGAGTGAGTCACGTTTTTCCTTTTGAAGATGATGAATTTAATTTTTTTTCTTTTGTTTCTTTTATTTATTTTGCTATGGAAGACCATAAATATCAAATTTAATAAATATTTAATAAATTTGTTTATGACATCATTAATGATGTCATCAACTTTGACTTTTCCAACCTCTTTCCTTTTCTTTTTTTTTTTTCTATTTATTTCTCTATTAGTTCTTTAATTTTATTCTCGATTCCGAAATTTTCTTTTCTCCGATTTTAATTGACAGTTAGGTCAGGAGTCAGCTCTCGGGGTCAATTGACCAAATTGCCCCTCACGGTTCATCCGGTTTGCAAATAATCCAATATTTCTTCGGCTCACGACCTAATTATTTGGTAGCTTATGAGTTCTTTTTCGTAGTTTTCTCTTTTCCACTGTGTTCATAAGGGTCCTAAGGACGGCAGCGTCACTTTATACGGTTCGAAATTTGAGTTTAAAACGACTTCGCAGTCGTTCCCGAGGAGGTCACTTATCGCTGTGACTCTCGGCTCGTTTAACCTCTTATGTTCTGTTTTTCTTATTTATAGTTAACTAATTAAACATTACTAATTATTTGTGTTTATGGCTTCTCAAGTTGTCTTAAATGTGGCTCTAATCTCCTTAATTGTCCGGACCGACACCGGTCACCTGAACAGTGAAATATACTAGGCTATGCAACGGGGTGTTACATCTCATGTCTCCCTCACATTTCTGTGTGACTTCAAAGTCTAAATAATGGTCCATAACATTTTAACCAATGATAGTTATTTATTTTTCGACTGTTTCACCTCATGTGCCAAGTTCCTTTTGAGCTTCTTGTAATAAGTTAAATTTGAATTTATTTCAATTCTAGAGATAAAAAAAATCTGTGTGCTAATGGTTCCACTTCTTCTAAGACTCCGTATGGTTCTGTAAAGTGAGAACTTAGTCTTTCTCCTTCCTATATGATCTTATAATCTTCTTTTCTTTAAGTCTATGTAAGACTTGTAACAATCGAATGCAACGTTTAATTTGCTTATATAATTATAATCTTCTCTTAGTGTTGTTAATATTTTAATTCATGTTTCCTTATAAAGAAATTTCATCGATCATATGAGAAATACTTATCTCATAATCGGCCATAGGTCTAGAACCGTTACTTTTCATCTTTATTTATGACCTAGGCTTATATGTCATTTTGCACCATCTTATTCATTTTTATGTAACTTACTATTTACTAATTCACTCCCTTGCCTAGTAGGACAATTCGGAATATCATTACACATCTTAAAATTTTTGTTTACTTTGTCTTCCCAATTTTATTCGGATATGGACTTTTCAATTTGTTCTTTAATTAACTCCCTTATCTCCTCTCACAATTCAATGTCATTCTCTTTCTTGACTCGACTGTCGGGTCAAGAACTAGTACTCGTTATTATTTCTAATAAATCCTCTACACTTCAATGTTACTCTTAATTGGTCCTATGACCATTTTGGCTAATACTTTCAATATTCGTAACATTTCTCTATCATGTTTAACCAATTATTCAAATTTTTACTTCTATATTTTCTTTTATCTACCGTTATCCTATAGCTTATTTTCTGCTGTTTTGCGATCATTAACCCTTTTTTTTTATTGAACCATAAATAATTCTTTAACTTTAAGAAGGGAGTCTACCAGACTCTCCTTTTTCCCATGCTATTCAAAAATTTCGCTTTAATCCTAATCTAATCCTTATAATCCGCACCATAAATAATTCTTTAACCTTAAGAAGGGAGTCTACCGGACTCTCCTTTTTCCCATGCTATTCAAAAGTTTCGCATTAATCCTAATCTAATCCTTATAATCTGCACAATAAAATTGTGCTCTTCCTAATGAATACCTGGCCAACTAGTTCCTATCGAATTACTGTTATCAGTAGAATATCATTTCTTAACTCTTTTATAAGTTATAATTATCATCTATAGCATCCTATCTCTTCCAGGGGAACAAATTTATATTTTGTGTCTTACTGCTACACAAATAGAATATTATTCCTTACTAAACTTTGAGCAAAAGATCTATTGCAATACCAGAACAACTATAAGCCCCATATCAGAGACTAGATGACTTAGCCCTATATGTGTTATTTTTAAATTTTGACCATACTAAAATCTCTAGTCCCATAACAATTCCTAATGTACTATAATTCGTGCTAGGGTAATGCAGTCGTTAACTCTCACTACCTTGCAAGCTTGATCTTTTGATATTCTAATTGTAGAGTTTTAAATCCCAAATTAGGATTTTCAAACTCAGTTCTAGTAATAAAACTCTATTTTGGTATATTTGTACCAGAGCGAAAGCTATTTGTAACTATTCTTATCCTTGTGTACTATTAGGTAGTAAGTAGCTCTACACAATAAATCCCAAGTCAGTACTGTAATCTGCAGCTTTGATAAGTGCATAATTTATTAATTTTAATCTCATCACATTTAGTATTTTATTGTGTTTTTATGTTTAATTTAGTTGGTTAAAATATATTTATCATTTAGGCATATTTTTAGAAAGTTGTGGAATAATTGTGTTAAATGGATAAATTTTTAATGTTTGACCATTGCTATATTTTTCGGACGGTTCTAATATTGTGGGTCTCCAAATTGAGTGTTGTTTAATCCATTGAAAAGCTAAGATAGAGCACTTCAATTGATAAAGAGGGACCAAAGCCCAAATTAATCTCCAAGGTTGATAAAATGAGCTATGGATCTATTGCAAAAGCCCATACTCGATGGGTCACGACCAGTTTCAGTATTTATTTTGTATCTGGAGTTTCAGACATCCAAATGAAGTAAAGCTAAGCCCAATTGAACCTTAAGAGCCACCTCTACAACTTCTATGAAGGGCTAGATGAGAGATGAAGCCATTTTAATTGTCAAAAATGGCAATGAAGTCGTCACAATGGGCTGGACCGTCTAACTGAATCAGTCCCGATTTTTGGGCTATAACTTGGGCTGTAGACCTCAGATTTGGGTCCATGAGTACCCGTTGGAAAGCTAAGAAATAGGGCTACAACTTTCCTAAAGAGGGCAGAGGTAGATTGGAAAGAAAGTTGCTGAAAATCTGCCTTGATTCAAAAAACGTGAATGTAGGCTGAAAATCAACATTTTGAATTTCAAAACTTTTCCTAGTTTGGTTCCTATCTTTGGGGTTAGGTTTTTACTATAAATACATCTTTGGGCAGCAACAAAGGGCATCCCAATTCAGACCTTCGTTCTCCATATGAAGGCTTTCGTTCTCCATTCTCTTTTTAGATTTCTTCTTTATTTTTCTGTAAGCCATGAACATGAGTGGCTAAGTTTTTAATTCAGTTCAAGGGATTCAAGTTCTTATATATGATTTGTGAGACCAGGTTCTTAATTTAATTTATGTCTTTTTGAATATCTATTACTTTCTGATTTAATTGTTTTTGATCTGTTGAATGATTTGCTAAAAAGGCCTATTAGTTAATTGTTTGATTTGATCAATTGCTAGTTCATCTTCATAATCTGTAATTGTTGTGTATGATTGAACATGAGTAGCAATTAGGTTTTATTGATTATGATCTAAGTTTTCGATAACAACCTAAGGAAACAATAGGGTGGATTAAATGATTTATGCTTCATAAATTATTGTTCAGCTTAACTACTTCTTTTTTTTTAAAGCAGTTATTAATTTGATGAGGATTGCTTAATACCAACTCAGTTAACAATTAGAGTCAATAAGAGTGTTGGGCTCGAATTGATGAGTATAGGGAAGTCAGGGGTTTACCTCGCTGTTTGGTAAATCTACGTTAAGTATTCAATAAGATATAATTATATTTCTTTTGTCTATGATCAAATCAAAGCATTGAAATGAGAATTACCTTGGACTGAAGTTTGTTTAATTCGAGAGTTTCATATTTAATTTTAGTTCTTAATTTCTGATTTTTTATTTCTTTTTTGGATTGCAAATTAACCCTCCCAACCTTTGTTCTTTTCCATTACACAAGCGCACAAAATTTAATAATTCAGTCTCTAGAGTTCGACTTGGATTCACCATTTACTGCATAAAATATTTCATACTTGGTGATTTTAGTTAATTTAATTTCTAGTGCATTCAACACCCATCAAGAATTTTGGCACCGTTGTTGAGGACCGAAATTTATTGGAATTCGTGTTTTTGGTATTAGGATATTCGGTGTTACTGTTCATTGTTACTGTTCATTAAGGATTATGGTTGAATTTGGAGGGCGGCGCATACTAATTTTGAAGGAAACGGCGCTCTGATCAAGACCAATCAATCCATAGGATTCCTTGGCCCCACTCTTTTGAGGCCAAATTTAATTGTTTTCTAGTGTTTTAAGGCATTTTTCTGTTTTTACCTTGATTTTTATTGTTTATGACAAGAATTTCTCAATCTGGTGAGTTGATCTTTGATCCAGAAGTAGAAACGGTTGAGAAAATTGGCTAAGCAAGCTAGGTAGATTGTAAGTACATCTGAAGGAGTCCAATCTCCAAAAGAGCTAAGTTCGGATTCGGATTCAGAGTCAAGTTCCGAAAACGAGACCATGGCTATTGCTAGAACTTTGAAAGAGTTGGCTGCTCCTGATTTAAACCAACAGCCTTTGTGTATCCAATACCCTGCTTTAAATGTTGCTTTTGAATTAAAATCTGGACTAATCCATTTATTGCCTAAGTTTCATGGTCCTGCAGGTGAGGATCCACATAAGCATCTAAAGGAATTTCATGTTGTGTGTTCCAGCATGAAACCTCAAGGAGTTTCAGAGGATCAGATCAAGCTTTGAGCTTTTCCCTTCTCACTAGAGGCCACTGCTAAGGATTGGTTGTATTACCTTCCTTCTAGATCTGTCAACTCATGGAATGGGATGAAGCAGATATTTCTGGAGAAGTATTTTTTTGCTTCTCGTGTTGCCAACATAAGAAAAAAAAGTACAATGGAGAGAGCTTATATGAGTATTGGAAGAGATTTAAGAAACTGTGTGCAAGTTGTCCCCATCATCAAATAAGTGAGCAGCTTTTGATTCAATATTTCTATGAGGGACTTCTACCAATGGACCGCAGTATGATAGATGCTGCTAGTAGAGGAGCTTTGGTTGACAAGACACCAGAAGAGGCAAGGAGGCTGATTGCTAACATGGTAGCAAATTCTCAACAATTTGGAATGAGAATGGATCACACACCTATGAAGGTTAATGATGTAAGTACATCTAACCTTGAGAAACAAATTTCTGATTTAACTTCTTTGGTGAGGCAGTTGGCTATAAGGAACATGCAAACTGTTAAGACATGTGGAATTTGTTAGGATTCGGGTCATGCTACTGATATGTGTCCTGCGTTACAAGAAGATGAATCAATGCAACATGCTAATGCAATAGGACATTATGGAAAGCCACAACGCAGGTATGATCCCTATTCGAATACTTATAATCTAGGATGGCGAGATCATCCTAATCTGAGTTATGGGAATCAATCAATACCATCAGCAGAGACCACAAGTGAATCAAACACCTCCAAACCATCCACCTCTGCCTCCCTCACATCAAGGTATGTCACTAGATGAAATTGTTAAGGCTTTGGCTAATAATACTGAACAGTTTCAACAGGAGACCAAAAATAGCATTCAAAACATAGAGAGGCAGATTGGTCAGTTAGCTTCATCTATAAGAAAGCTTGAAGCTCAAGGTTCTGGAAAGCTTCCATCACAAACAGTCATGAACCCCAAAGAAAATGCGAGTGCGATATTATTGTGGAGTGGGAAAGAAGTTGATAATCAGACTCCACATGAGTCAATGAAAAAGAAGAAGCAAGGAGCAAAAGAGTTTGAAGTTCCTGAAATTGAGGTAAATACTGAACCTAACTTTAATAAGGTTAATAAATATGTTCTTCCTCCATTCCCATGCAGGTTGGCTAAAAATAAGAAAGAAGAACAAGAGAAAGAAATTTTGGAGACTTTCAGAAAGGTGGAGGTAAATATACCTTTACTTGATGTGATCAAACAAGTTCCCAAGTATGCTAAATTCCTTAAGGAATTATGCACTACAAAGTGCAAGTTAAGGAATAATGAGAAGATTAGTGTGGGAGAAAATGTGTCAGCATTAACTCAGTAAAAATTACCCCCTAAGTGTAAGGATCCAGGTTCATTTTCTATTCCCTGCAGAATAGGTGATTCTAAATTTGAATGTGTAATGGCAGATTTAGGAGCATCTATTAATGTTATGCCAAATTCAGTTTTTCAAACTTTAAATTTGGGTCTTTTGAAAGAAACCAGTGTCATTATTTAGTTAGCTGATCATTTTAATGCTTACCCATTAGGAGTAGTTGAGGATGTGTTATTGCAGGTTGAAGAATTGATTTTTCCTGCAGATTTTTACATTCATGATATGGAGGATAGTGTTCCCACATCAAAGTCAACTTTGATTTTGTTTGGAAGACCTTTTCTAAAAACTGTCAAGATAAAAATTGATGTGGATGATGGTACCTTAACTATGGAGTTTGATGGAGAGACTATCAAATTTAATATTTTTGATGCCATGAAGTATCCTGCTGATGATCATTCTGTCTTTTCTATTGATGTCGTTGATACAATTGAGCAGGATGTCTTTGAGTTAAGCATAGAGGATGAGTTAGAAGTGGTGATTAGGTAAGGAATTCAAGAAATTAGTACTAATCAACCATTAAGTGTAAAGGTTTAAGAAGCAGTAATGGCATTGGAGTCATTACCTCCTGTTCAAAAAAGGTATGGAGTACCAAAGATCGATTTACCTGTATCTCACACAAAATTATTACCTTCTATGGTGCAGGCACTAGTTCTTGAACTCAAGTCTTTACCTGAGCATTTGAAGTATGTTTACTTGGGAGACAATGAGACACTTTTAGTTATCATCTCAAGTAATTTAACAAAGATTGAAAAAGACAGATTGATCAAGGTTCTGAGAGTACACAAGGAAGCAATTGGATGGACAATAGCTGACATCAAAGGTATAAGTTCATCAATGTGCATGCACAGGATTTTACTGGAGGAGGAGGCTAAACCAAGTAGAGAAGCTCAAAGGAGATTGAACCCATAGATTATGGAGGTTGTGAAGAATGAGATTTTAAAGCTACTGGATGCAGGAGTTATTTACCCAAATTCAGACAACAAATGGGTAAGTCCAATCCAAGTAGTGCCAAAAAAATCAGGAGTCACTACAGTAGCAAATCAAGATAATGAACTTGTTCCAACAAGGATTCAGAGTGGATGGCGAATGTGCATAGACTACCGCAAGCTGAATTCAACAACAAGGAACGACCACTTCCCACTGCCATTTAATGATCAGATGCTTGAGCGGTTAGCAGGTAAGTCTTATTTCTGCTTTCTTGATGGCTTTTCTGGATATAATCAAATTGTGATTGCACCGAAGGATCAAGAGAAGACTACCTTCACTTGCCCTTTTGGAACTTTTGCTTTTAGAAGGATACCCTTCGGTCTTTGTAATGCACCTGCCACATTTCAGAGATGCATGATGAGCATATTTTCATATTACATTGATACTTGCATTGAGAGTATTCATGGATGATTTTACTGTGTATAGTGATTCATTTGATGCATGTTTACATCATTTAAATTCTGTTCTTGAGAGATGCATTTAGAAAAATCTTGTTTTAAATTTTGAGAAGTGTCATTTTATGGTGGAACAGGGGATTATTTTAGGTCATTTTGTCTCTAATAGGGGTATTGAGGTGGATAAGTCTAAAATTGATTTAATTGTGAACTTACCCTACCCCATAAATGTGAAGGAAGTAGACTCTTTTCTTGGTCATGCAGGTTTCTATCACAGGTTCATTAAGGATTTCTCTAAGATAGCATTGCCTTTGTCTAGACTCTTGCAAAAAGATGTTTCTTTTGTGTTCAGTGAAGAGTGCAAGGAAGCTTTTGACAAATTAAAATCTGCATTGACATCTCCCCCTATTACCCAGGCTCTTGATTGGACAATACCATTTGAAATTATGTATGACGCGAGTAATTATGCAGTGGGAGCAGTTTTAGGGTAGCGTGTTGGGACGCTCTTTCATGTGATTTAGTATGCATCCAGAACACTCAATTCAGCTCAGCGCAATTATTCTACAACCAAAAAAGATTTTTTGGCTATAGTTTTTGCTTTACATAAATTTCGGTCATATTTGCTTGGTTCTAAAATAATTATCTTCTCTGATCATGCAGCGTTGAAGTACCTCTTGGCAAAGAAGGAAGCAAAACCAAGGTTGATTAGAAGGATCCTTCTGCTGCAAGAATTTGATCT
The DNA here is from genome assembly GCF_030052815.1 of Hevea brasiliensis. Lineage (NCBI taxonomy): Eukaryota > Viridiplantae > Streptophyta > Magnoliopsida > Malpighiales > Euphorbiaceae > Hevea > Hevea brasiliensis. The sequence continues at coordinate 52,576,409 of NC_079497.1, read as the reverse complement.
TCAAATGAAGGATAAGAAAGGAGCTGAGAACCTGGTAGCAGATCATTTGAGCAGGCTAGTGAAACAAAAAGATCCACTTCCTTTGCAGGAACTTTTTCCTAATGAGTAGTTATTTAAATTGCAAGGTATGATCCCTTGGCATGCTGATTTGGTGAATTATTTGGTTACTAAGGTTGTGCCTTTTGATTTGAGTAGAGCTAAGAAAGAAAAGTGAGGCTAAGTATTATGTGTGGGATGACCCATATTTGTGGAAATTTTATTCAAATCAAATTATTAGGAGATGTGTTCCTGATAATGAGTTTTAATCTATTCTTGCTTTTGTCATGCTTATGCATGTGGAGGTCATTTTGGACCCAAGAGAACAGGTCGAAAAATATTAGATTGTGATTTTTACTGGCCCACTATATTTCATGATTCATATTTGATTTGGAAAAATTGTGAACAATGTCAAAGAACAGGAAGTTTAACCCATAGGAATGAGATGATTCAGAATCCAATACTTGTTTGTGGGATTTTTGATGTGTGGGGTATTGATTTTATGGGTCCATTTCCTTCTTCTTTTAGCTTTGTTTATATATTACTTGCTGTTGATTATGTTTCAAAATGGGTGGAAGCCAAAGCCACCAGGACTGATGATTCTAAAGCTGTTGTAGGTTTTATCAAGTCAAACATTTTTAGCAGGTTTGGAGTTCCTAGAGCTTTAATCAGTGACCGGGGCACACATTTTTGAAATAAAACTATTGAGGCATTGTTGAGGAGATATGGTGTTTTTCATAGAATATCTACAGCTTATCACCCTCAAACAAGTGGATAAACAGAGGTGTCCAATAGAGAGATCAAGTGTATTTTGGAAAAAATAGTGAAGCCAAATAGAAAAGATTGGAGCCTTAGACTTGATGATTTTTGTGGGCTTACAAGACAGCTTATATGACACCCATAGGTATGTCCCCCTATAGATTGGTATTTGGTAAGTTGTGTCACTTTCCTGTTGAGTTAGAACATAAGGCTTATTGGGCTGTTAGACATTGTAATTTGGATTTGGATACTGCTGGTGTGGAAAGAAAATTACAATTGCAGGAATTAGAGGAAATTCGACTTAAGGCTTATGAGAACTCTAAGATCTATAAAGAAAAGACCAAGGCATTCCATGACAAACTAATTCTAAGAAAGTAGTTTGTGGTTAGACAAAAAGTTATATTGTATAATTCCAGATTGAAGCTAATGCCTGGTAAGTTGCGTTCTCGTTGGATTGGACCCTTTGTTGTTACTAATGTGTTTCCTTATGGTGCAGTTAAAATTCAAAGTTTAGGAACTAATAAGGTATTCAAGGTCAACGGTCATAGACTCAAGCCATTTTATGAAGGGTTTCAGGAGCATACAGTGGAGGAGCTCAAATTGAGTAACCCAATTTATGTGGATTAAAGAGCTTTGCCATTTCGAACTAACGACGATAAACAAAAGCGCTTCTTAGGAGGCAACCCATGGGTGGTTTTTTAGCCACAATCAGATTTGTTTTCTTTCCCTTATTTTTATTTTATTTTCTAGTATTTTTTTTTCTTTCTTTTCTTTTGCATTTGGGCTTTAAATTTAGGACAATGTAAGTTTTAAGTGTGGGGGAGGAGAAATTTGTTATTGTAATTTCTTTTTAATTATTAAAAAAATAAAAAAAAATAAAAAATAAAAATTAAATTTGTTCTCATAAGCTTGATTCATGATTTTTTATTAAATGTCGAAGAGAAGTGCTTTGTCCTTAAAATGACTTTTCTATTTTAGATTGAATTTTTGAGATTTTAGGCAAGGTAATAGTAACTTTAATGATGGATTTTCCCTCTTCTCCATGCCATAGAATAATTTTTTGTCCTGCATAAATCATTTAGGCTTGATTTAATGGTGAAATGATTAGTTATGTGTGCATTAAACTAGTGTCATGCATATTTCAAAACTTTGTTTAATCTATCAGGGCACTTTATAATATGTAGATGCATAAATTGGGGGATATAAAAGTTTGAACTTGAAAATTGCTCCACTATTTTAGTTAAGCAAACTAACCAGGGGTCTTCATTAACCCCATTCCCAGGCCAAAAGCTAGCTAGGATATGAGCAAGGTACTTTTCTGAAGGTGACGATTGAAATAAAAAAAAAATAATAACTATGACACGAGAGAAGTACCAATTTCAAATAAAATAAAAAAAAAGGGGCATTTCTATCTCCCCTAAGATTTGCAAAGAGCTATAGTTGTTGTGCCTTGATAAATTAGCCTTGTGTTTTGGTGTGTATTGACTTAAAATTTTATGAAACATTAATTATGTGAGCTTAATTGATTTCAAGCCTTTTGTTTTATGTTGAAAAATTGTTGATATATTGGTATGGTGTTGATGGAATTTGTTGTGATGGCTATTACCTTACTTGCCTCTTCTTTCAAATTTTTAATCTTTTATTAAAGAATGTTGTGATAGGGTGAAGTTAAGGAATTTCTAAATAGAGTTGATTAAGAGTTGAAGTCATGCTTGAGGACAAGCATGGAATAAGTGAGGGAGAATTTAATAAGTGCATAATTTATTAATTTTACTCCCATCACATTTAGTATTTTTATTGTGTTTTTATCTTTAATTCAATTGGTTAAAATATATTTATCATTTAGGCATATTTTTAGATAGTTGTGGAATAATTGTGTTAAATTGAGAAATTTTCAGCATTTCACATTTGCTGTATTTTTTAGATGTTTCTAATGTTATGGGTCTCCAAATTGAGTGATGTTTAATCCATTGAAAAGCTAAGATAGAGCACTTCAAATGATAAAGAGGGACCTAAGCCCAAATCAGCCTCCAAGGTTGACAAAATGAGCTATGGATCTATTGCAAAAGCCCAGACTCGATGAGTCACGACTAGTTTCAGTATTTATTTTGTATCTAGAGTTTTAGAGATCCAAATAAAGCAAGGCCAAGTCCAATTGAACCTTAAGAGCCACCTCTACAACTTCTATGAAGGGCTGGATGAGAGATGAGGCCATTTTAATTGTCAAAAATGGCAATGAAGTCATCACAATGAGCTGGACCGTCTGACTGAATCAATCCAAATTTTTGAGCTATAACTTGGGCTGTAGACCTCAGATTTGGGTTCATGAGTACCCGTTGGAAAGCTAAGAAATAGCGCTACAACTTTCCTGAAGAGGGCAGAGGTAGATTCGGAAAGAAAGTTGCTGAAAATCTACTTTGATTCCAAAAACGTGAATGCAAGCTGAGAATTTACATTTTGAATTTCAAAACTTTTCCTAGTTTGGTTCCTATCTTTGGAGTTAGGTTTTTTACTATAAAAACATCTTTGGGTAGCAGCAAAGGGCATCCCAATTCATACCTCCATTCTCCATTTGAAGGCTTTCGTTCTCCATTCTCTTTTTAGATTTCTTCTTTATTTTTCTTTATTTTTTTGTAAGCCATGAACATGAGTGGCTAAGTTTTTAATTCAGTTCAAGGGATTCAAGTTCTTATATATGATTTGTGAGACCAGGTTCTTAATTTAATTTATGTCTTTTTGAATATCTATTGTTTTTTGATTTAATTGTTTTTGATCTGTTGAATGATTTGCTAAAAAGGCCTATTAGTTAATTGTTTGATTTGATCAATTGCTAGTTCATCTTCATAATTTGTAATTGTTGTGTAAGATTAAACATGAGTAGCAATTAGGTTTTATTGATTATGATCCAAGTTTTCGATAATAACCTAAGGAAACAATAGGCTGGATTAAATGATTTATGCTTCATAAATTGTTGTTCAGCTTAACTACTTCTTTTTCTTAAAGCAGTTATTAATTTGATGATGATTGCTTAATACCAACTCAGTTAATAATTAGAGTCAATAAGAGTGTTGGGCTCGAATTGATGAGTATAGGGAAGTCAGGGATTTACCTCGCTGTTTGGTAAATCTACGTTAAGTATTCAATAAGATATAATTATATTTCTTTTGTCTATGATCAAATCAGTGCATTGGAATGAGAATTACCTTGGACTAAAGTTTGTTTAATTCGAGAGTTTCATATTTAATTTTAGTTCTTAATTTCTAATTTTTTATTTCTTATTTGGATTGTGAATTAACCCCCCCAACCTTTGTTCTTTTCTGTTACACAAGCGCACAAAATTTAATAATTCAGTCTCTAGGGTTCGACCAGGATTCACCATTTACTGCAGAAAATATTTTATACTTGGTGATTTCAATTAATTTAATTTCTAGTGGATTCGACACCCATCAAGCTTACAGCACAAATATCAAGAACATTGCATAGTTACTACGATACATCCCAATAGATCAACCTTCCCTATATCTTATTTCTCTCAAATCCACTAATATCTTAAACTTATTTTGATTATGGTACCCACTAACATCTATCAGCAATAATACCTTTACCTGTATCTAAGACAGCTATATTGCTATAACTTACTTTTAGGTCCTTTTGCCTTACCTAATTAGGCTTACTAATTAATTTTAAAATTTATCGTAGTCTAGGAGATGTCTCTCACTAGAAACTTTTCCAAAATTAATTCCAATCACGCTTATTATCGCAATTCTTATCCTAAAAGACTAATCACTAACACATCAAAATTTATTTCCATGCAAGGGAATAGTAGTAAAACATATAATTCTAGCATTAGCATATGAATAAATAGAGCTGGAATCAAATAGTACATAATTATTCCTTTCAAAAGTTAAGAACGTACCGGCAACTACATCTGAAGTCTCTGTTTCTTTCCCTCGATGCATGGCGTTCCCTCTTTCTAGTGTATTCCTTTGCTCGGGTTAGTCCATTTTGCTAGGATTACCCGAAGTGCTGTCTCTACTTCTACCTCTGCCCCTACTGACTATTAATTAGCCTCTAAAATCAGAACCTTGGACTGATTCCTCTGGTGTAGTATGTGGCATAAATTGATGCGCGCTAATACAATCTCGGGCGTAATGTCTAATTCCACAACAGTTGTAGCAGGCTCCAGTGATCTTATAGCAAATACCCCCATGCAATTTTCTACAAACTTCATAGAGATGGATAGGGTAGGAACTTCTGGTTCTTTGACGAATGGTTCTTGATTGCTTCTGCCCTAAAGATCCGCTTCTGTCATACTTAAGAGCTTGGGGTCTCTCAAAATCTTTTTTCTTTCCCAAATTACTACTCGAACTTTGACCAATAGGTTTCCCACTTTTTTATTTTTCATACTGCTCTTGAGGGGGTTGGGTTTATACTTAGGCCTGGGCTGACAGATTATCAGATTTGCTGAAAGAACATGGCCATCTGCTAGGCCATTTGTGCAGTAATTTGTATAAGAGGGACTTGTGACACCCCTTACCCATCCACAGTGTAGCTGAGCAAGATATGCCACACAAAGTACCGGAACACCATTTTTTTTTTTCAATCATTTTAATTATTTTTATCCTTCCTTATTTATTTCTTTCATAGTTATGAAATACAATTTGTGAAGTATAATTCATTTAAATCATTTATGAAGAACATAAATTTATTTGAGGTTCCGCAAATTTTATAGAAAATCCGATAGAGTACCGATTAAAAATAGAGAAAATAGTTCTTCGGAACTTGAAAAAAATACTTCCAAAATTCTCAATCAATCCCAAACTCCATTTCATCATCAAAATCTCAATATTTTTCAACAACATTTCCATTTCTCAATCATTCATTTCTTATGATATTCATATACAAGTCATACATAAATATTCAATTTTTTTCATTCATAAACACAATTCTCACTATTTACATTAATACCAAAATACATTACATGAGTTTCAATTGCACATGAGAAAGTAAAAAGTAATTACAAAATATCAAAATAAATCCTAATGTCCTACCAATGCACTAATGACGATGAGGTGACACGGACACTATGCAGAGCTACAGGAGGTCTCACCCAGTCTTTGGTCTACTGGGCTCTCGGTCGGTCTCTCCAGAACCTACGCGTGTCAAAAAGCAACACGCTAAGCAATGATGCTTAGTGGTGCCAATAATAAAATAAAAAGAAATAACATAAAATAAATATGCAGTGTATGTTCTGATGTCTTATACAGACAATTTTTCGTTCATTATTGGTAATCTTATTTATTTTGTATTTATTATATTCATAATTTCATTAAATTTATCCACTTTCATTTCTGGTTGCCTAAGTATCCTATACTGGATGATTGGACTGGATAAACGGGTAAACTGGCATTGGGTATCAAGTACCTCGGGCCATCACACCATCGATCACATATGTATCTCCCGGTGTGCAACAGAACAGCTAATAAGCTGTAATAACATTAGGCACATGGCCAAGTATCAACAAAATGACAGAATGGCTAAAAGCCATAAAATCACAGAATGGCATAATGCCATGTGCAGTACTGCTAACTGAACCCTATTGGTATGCCAACCTATCCAAACCAATCTTGCTAGGTGTACTAGGGCATTTTACACTTTTAAAATTTTCAATTCTTGAAATTTAAGTTTAGGTGTTACTATTCATTTCATTAGTCAACTAAAATGTTGACTTTTGCATAGACCATAGGTACATTGGTTCTAATACTCCCAACCACATTTTGCATTCTAAAATTGTTGGTATTGGTTGCCAATACCATTTCTAAGCTTAGTGCTAGTTGTTCAAAATTTTCAGATTTCAAGCCTTGCGTTTACTGTTCCATTGGTCATTTTTACAGTAGGAATTTAGCAAAATTATCTTCATGAAAGTTGTTCCTTATTTTGTCTAGTTACATTTCCTTTTTCAAATCACTCCATTTGGAGTTTTGTAACTCAAGTTATGGCCTAAACACCATAACTGGCCGGATTGGATAGAATCCAAAATTCTAGGCAAAACTGGTTCTGCCAGATTTGGTAACCTAAGTTTGGTTGGCAATTTGACTAGGTTATAATTAGAATTTGAATTTGTGTTCTTCATGAAAGTTGTAGGTATATGTCTCAGCTTTCTTCTGGTAAACTTTCAAGTCAATTGGACCTTTCTACACTGAGTTATGACCAAATGAATAAGCATTGTTCATTTGGTCATTTTGCCCAGACAGAATGCAAGTCACCCAGATTAGGGCAATTTTTAGGTCAACTTGGTTTGGTTTTCTGGGCAAGGTTTCTTCACCAAAATTGTGTCATTATGTGTCTAGTTTCATGTCCAGTTAGCGTTGCACCAATTGAACCTCTACAACTCCAATTATTGCTGCCTAAACCTGCTGGACTCATACTCAGTCCTGCAGGTCAGCCAAGGCAGTTCACCTAAACTCAAATCCAACATCCTTACTTCAATTCCTTCTCACACACATTGAAATGGTCACTAATTAACCATTACAAGGTTAATAAACCATTACATGAGCAAACCCTAGCTGCCAAAATTTTTAGAGTGCACACACACATTTTTATCTTGTTTTCTTACATTTCCTACTTCATGCCATTAAACATGAATTTAATCAAAATAGCAAAAGTTTGGACACTAACCTTGATTTAGCTAATTCCCAAAGCTTGAGAACTCCTCTTTTTCTCTTTCTTTTTGCTGCCTAAGACTTGCTCTAGGTGTAAAGGTAAATATTTGTGAAGGGAAGCTAGGGTTTTGGGGTGATTTGGGTGGTGAACTCAAGCTTGGAAAAGCCTTAATGGAGTTTTCCTTCCTCTCTCTCTCTCTCTACATTTTTGGCTGCCCCAAAGGTTGAAGATAGTTGTTTAGTTCTTTAATTTTTTATCTCATTTTGTTCATTTTTAAGTAGTTTATAATGATGTGTCAAAATTTGGTTGGGTGGGAGGATGTTTAATGACATCATCATGATGTCATAATTAAAATTTCTTTCATTTTCTTTCCTTTTCTTGACTACTTAATTTCAATTTAATTTTTAGCAATATTTATTCATATTTTGTGTCATAATAATTATTTACTTAACTAGACAAGTCAGCCAAAAATCACTTCTGAAGGCGAAATGACCAAAATACCCTTCGTTTAGCTTAACAGACCAAAATTATCTATACCGATTGAAAAATTTTTCTAAGCATTTTCTTGGCATTCTAATGCCATAGGAACCTCAATGACCCTTCTCTGGAGTCCCAAAAGTTATTTTATGAATTTTCCCTCGGGTCTAGGACTCCTAGTTGCGAGAATTGCAACTTCCTACTAGGTTACCCATCGCTAGGGCACCGGCTCATTTAACTTAGTTGTATTTTATTTCTAAAATTTTTCCTAAATTTTTCTTATTAATATTTGAGTTAATTATGGTTCCTCACTTTAGCTTAAATATTTTTTCGGGCGTTCTAACTGTCCGGACCTACACTGGTCATCGGAACAGTAGAATGTACGGAGTTGCTACAGGGAGGGTGTTACAGGACTGGTGCAGCTGAACCTCCAACACTCTGCGGAATTGGGGCCTCTCCTTGTACATCAGCTGCATCAGACTGCTCTACCATTTTATCCCCCTTGTCCATATCTATTCACAGGAATTTTTTTTTTTTACTTTTTGTACAACTAACACAAGAAGATTCCTCCCTGTTAGTTCGTATTTATGATGTAAATATATTATATGTATCAAACATTCGAGCAGTTGTACTTGTAAAAAAAATATTTTAAATTCACCGTTCAAAATTTACTTTAAAAACTAGCTCTGATACCACTAAACATGTCACACCCTACTCCTCGTAAAATGTAACATGCTCCCATAGTACACCTAATGAATTATCGTACTTCGCCTACCGGTAACCCATTAAATATACTACAAGGGATTTTAAAACAATTTTCGTTCATTTTTAAATTGGTGGGTAATTTTTTTTTTAGATATTGAAAACCTTTATTTAAAGTCCAAACATAAATCAAATTTTTGGATATTTAAAATCTCCGCAATTTTTACAAAAATTTCGGCAGAGTGCCGTTTGTATTTTGAGAAAATAGTTCTTCAAAACTTGAAAAGAAAGACACTCCCAGTATATTTCTCAACCACAACTCTATTATTCAATTTCATTTCACAAATCAGCGCAAACAACTCAATGCACAGTTTAAATTAAATCAAACATTGAAACATCTCATTAAGGTAACAAAATTAATATTTACATTCATGGAAGCATTTAAAATTTAGTAGTACAAAACTTTATAAGTACATAAAATCTCAAGATAATATTACAATAATTTGTATTTGATTATAGTCCAAAAATATATTACAAAAGAGTTGATACAACTGCTCAAAAGAAATTACATACATATAATTACAGAATTACACAAAAATCTAATGTACAAGGGTATACCTATGATATACCCGAAGATAGTTTTACAGTGTCTTTCAGTAATCTCGCTAAGCTGCTTTATATTTTCTTTCATCTGCAATAGCATACAAAGCTATCGCTGAGTGGTGAATTCAGTGGTACACAACTAATAGTTTTAAAACTTAATATAATTTATGCTTTGACAACTCATAACAAATAAAAATTTAAAATTTCTAAATTCTTCAAAATTCATGACATCCAAAAATCATTATTTTCATTCATGCAAATTATTCATTTGAATAATATCTTGATCAAATAATAACTATTTATCTACATTTCTTTTAAATCAAGAAACAATACAAAAATTTTGAATCACTGACAAATTATTTGTTTCAACTACAAATTATCAAACTATGCATAATTTAAAGGGCGTTGCCAATAATTCACACAGTTGGGCTCATGACACAAAATTCATAATAGATGCTGTATTGTACACCACAACATTTCAAACTCTCTCAATAATCGAGGCTAAAAGGGAGGAATAAAGACTAGCTAGTATATATGAGTACCCATCCAAACTCTTCCCCAACTGGCAAGCTAGAGAGGAAGGAACTCACCCCATCTAGTGGAGGAGATATCTCACTAGACAAGCTAATGAGAATTCAAAACATATTGTCATGTCAACTATGGTTTCAAATCATATTCAAAATAATTTCTATTTATAAAAGTGTTTACAAACCATTAACATATTTAATCATTATAAATTCATGCTCAAGATTGGCAACACATCAAATTTAAAATTTACAATTCTCCAAACCATGCAATAAATCCTTAAATGCATAAGAAAATTTATTTTTAAGTTATACAATTTCATTCAATAAATTAAAATTCTCAACACAACAAAATCATAAATTATAAAATAAACTTGTTCGAATCAATTTGGAAGTGAAAAATAACAAAAGAGTTAGTTGTGCACAAACCTCTTATCTAGGCTTGTCTTGGTTCAATTCTTCCTCCTTCCTTAGAGGCCTCCTTTCTCACTAAAACACATAACTAAAGTGTTTCAATATCTATTCAATTTATTTCCAATTAATAAATTTAATAATTAAATTTTACACACTTAATTTATCCTATAAAATTGAGTCCTTGGTACTTAGTATAATTGTGGCTACAATTCATTAGATCATTTGGTCAAAATATTGAATTTTTCATACTAATTAGATATGATAATTCTAATTACACCCACATACCATATTTTGAGTCATATTTTTGTTGGTTTTGGTTGTTTTCTCAAACTTTAAGTCTCTTAGGCACAAATTTCAAATTTTCAGTTTTGGTATTCAGTTTTGCACTGTTCCATTAGTCATGTTGCTGTGATAATTTGGTTAAGTTTTCTTCATAGAAGTTGTTCCTTATTGTCTTAAATTTATTTCCCTTTTAGAAAAACTCCATTTGGAGTTTTGTAGCCTAAGTTATGGCTATTTGAACGTGGCTGGTCGGATTTGATGTTACCTAGAATTCTGGGCAAATTCTGGATTTTGGCAACTTTTGTGGTTGATTACAAGTGGATTTTCAAACAGGTTATGGTCAAAATTTGGGTTTGTTTTCTTCATGAAAGTTGTAGGGCTATGCTCAGCTTTCTACTGGTAAAAATTAAGGTCATTTGAACCTTCCTAGACTAAGTTATAGTCATTTACGTAACTACTGTTTATTTGGTCATTTTTGTACAGGTCAGTTTGCTAATTCCTGATTTGGCCTAATTGTTCATTAAGTTATGGTCACTTTCTAAGCATGATTCCTCAATGAAAAATGTACCATTTTGTATCTAGTTTCATTCTCAATTGGCCTCATACTAATTGGGTTGGTAAATTTTCAGTTTTGGTCCCTGAAAGGGACCTAGGTCAAGTTGCCTGCAGATTAACCCTTACCAATCTGAATATGAACTTGGTTCCAACAATTCACACATGCCACAAATGGTCACAATTGACCATTTCTCAACTCAAATAAGGTCAATAACATCATTTGGCCAATTTTCAAAATTTTTTTCAATTTTTCACAATTTCCAAACTATAGTTACATGCATTTCAATTCTAATGCAAATTTAAAGTGTATATTCATGATTTATACACTTAATTCACTTCAAATAACCATTCAAGACCATCAAACTCATTCATATCAAACCCTAACCCTAGTAGGATGAATTTCAAGTTTGGTCACTCAACAATTGTTTTCTTTTGATTTTAAGTTAATATCTAAGTTACTTAAGCTAAACACACAAATAAGAAACCAAAATTTTCAAAGTAAATTGCTTACCTCCACTTGAATTTCAACTCTTCAATTTCACTCCCTTATTCCCCTTCTTTCCTTCTTCTAAAGCTTCCTCAACTTGAACTAATAAGTTTTTATGGTTTATTTTAGGGTCAAAGTGGATTGAAGTGGTTGGAAGAAAGCTTGAACTCAAGGTTCAATGGAGTTCTTCAATGCAGAGGTGAGGGAGAAGTGGCTGGCACACTAGGAAAAAGGAGACCAAAAATGATTTTTCTTTTCTTTTCTTTTTTGTTATTTTATGTCTCATTTAACAAGAATTGACTTGGTTAATTATGTAGGGAAATTAAAATGGATTTTGACATCATGATGATGTCATCCAATGATGTAATAAACTTTTTCTTTTTCTTTTTTTTCTTTTCTCCATTCTTCTTTAATTTAATTCTACATTTTGAAATTTTTGTTTCTCCGATTTTATTGGACAGTTAGGTCAGGTGTCAGTTCTAGGGGTAAATTGACTAAATTACCCCTCACTAGTTCAATCCAATTTGCAAATTATTCGATATTTCTTCTGGATCCCTGACCTAATTATTTGACCTGCTTAATAATTCTTTTCTGTGATTTTCTCTTTTCCATTGTGTTTGCAATAGTCCTAAGGACTGCGTCGTCACATTTTATGATTCAAAATTTGAGTTTAGACTGACCTCGCAGTCATTCCTGAGGAAGTCACCCATCGCTGTGACTCTTGACTCATTTAACTTTTTATGTTCTGTTTTTCTTATTTATACTTAACTATTTGGCAATTACTAATTATTTGCGTTCAGGGCTTATCTAAGCGTCTTAGACGTAGTTCTAATCCTCTTAATTGTCCGGACTGACATCGGTCACCTGAACAGTAGAATGCATAGACTGCTTTAATATAGGGGTGTTACATCTTCTTCCTCATGGGATGCCGCCACTCTCTCTCTCTCTAATTCTCTCACAATTCTACCATTTTTAACCCTTAAAAGCTTGATTTCTCCTCCCTTCCTCTCTATAAAAACCCTAACCTTCAACATTAAAGTTTGATTTTAGACCTTGGTGGAGTGATTAGTCACTAAAAGAAGAAGAAAAGAAGGAGATTTGGAGAATTAGAGAATCCATAAATCAAGGTATGTATAAATTAGTTTTAAATCTTTAAATACTACTTGAAATTGAGTTGAGATACATGGAAATTATGAAGAAAATGAAAATAATCTTTCATGCATGATGAGTAGAAAATTCAACAGCCATGATGTTAGGAGAGGTTGAAGTATTTTAGTTCAATTAATTATGTATGTAGGCTCAATTTAATTGGTGGAATTAATTTTTAAGCTTTAGTTTCAATGTGTTACACAATTTGTGAAATTAGGGTTTATGGCACTTAGAAATTGGGAAAAAAATTAGGGTTTTGACATTGAACTAAATTGACCTAATTGGGACTCAAAATGGTCAATTGGGACTAATTGGGATGTGTTTGAATGGCGAGAAGTAAAGTCAAATCCGGATTGGTAGGGGTCCAATTCTAGACAGCCTGACCTTGGTCCACTTAGGGGACCAAAACTATAATTCTGCCACTCCAATTGGTGTGAGGTCAATTGGAGATAAAAGTTAACACATAATTCCACAATTTTTGTGCGGAAACCCTGCCCTGAAAGTGACACTAAGTTCATGAAGAATTAGGTTAAACCCGGAATTGGCACACTACCACTGTACAAAAATAACTAAATGAATAGTGTTTATTCATTTTGCCATAACTTGGTCTAGGTAAGTCCAAATGACCTGATTTTTAAACCATTAGAAAGCTATGACATAGTACTACAACTTTTATGAAGAATACAAACCCAAATTCTGTCCATAACCAAGTCAAATTGTCAACCAAAGTTGGTTGCTCAAAACTGCTAGAACCAAATTTGGTACCCAGAATCTGGGTTTGGACCAATCCGGCCAGCCTTAGAAAATTAGGCATAACTTGAGCTAAAAAACTCCAAATGGAGTGATTCAAAAAGGGAATTAAAGCTCAGACAATAAAGAACAACTTTGATGAAGGACATTTAGCCAAATTCCCACAGTAAGCAGACTAATGGAACAGTAGAAAATAGTGACTCAAAACTGAATTTTTCGATTTGCACCTAGGGAAATTAGAAATTGAATTGGAAAATAATGCCAACAAAATTAACAACCAAAATGTGGTATATGGGTGCAATTAGAATTAATAAACCTATTAAGTATGAAAAAGTTAATATTTTGACTTGAATAGTGTCATAAATAGTGTCACCATACACAAAAATGTAAAGGACTGAATTTAAGAACCGTAATGAGTAGGATAAGTCCGTAAAGAAATTATTGAAATTAATTATTGGAAATGGATTGAATGGATGCTGAAGCACTTTAAATTTATGTGTTTCAGTTGGAAAGGGATCTTCCAAGGAAAAATAAAAATTAGAGTAAATTGAGTCAACAAAAGAGGTTTGTGCATAACTAGTTTTAAATTGTTAATGTTTTGCATGTTTTATTTGATTAAATGATTTTAGTTTCTTTATGTATTATGTTTACTAATTATTGAATTTATTTCAATGATTATTGAAATGTGTTATGGTATGAATGAGTTTAGTTTTTGAAAATGAAATTAGTTATGAGTTTATTTTGTTATGAATTTAATGAAACTGGCTTCTGAAAAATTTTGATTGAGATACGTTTACATGGTTTACATAGAAAATTTGATTTGAAAAATGGTTTATACTTAACATGGGAAATGGATTAAATATGTTTTGAATTGTGATGGGCATAAAAAAAACAAATTATTGGATATTAGATTCACTTTGAATTGAATTGTATTGTGATTTATGCTCACAAAAAGGACAAAGAGATTCATGATGTGTTTTATATCTCACTATAGATGCTTGACTAGGTTATTACCCATCTCTCATTTGTTGAGGAGACACTGGAGTTAGCTTTGTTTTGATTACCATGGTACGTGCACATGCTTAGATTCTCTTCTTATTATAGGTTAGATCTAAGTTTCTCATGGCCCTTTCGGAAGTTACATTGTTGTGGTGTTATAATGTGCACAATGATTCGATCTCTCCGACCATAGGGAGTTAGAATCATGATTCGACCTCCCCGACTATAAGGAGTTAGAATCGCTTTGAAGATGGCCCTTACGGATTAGTCCGGCATAGTTAGTAAGATAAAGAATGATTTTGGAAACTGAGAAATAGTGATTTTAAATTGTTATTTGAGTAAAATTGATTTGAAAGAGACTATTTGTTTTGTAATAACGATTTTCATAGTTGATGGAATTGTTTCAAATGACCAATTACGATTGGAAAAATTTTATTTATTGACTAAGGTCACTTAAATACTTGATTTGTATCATTAAAAATATTGACTTTGATTTGATGAATTTCAAGATGTCCAAATTCTTTGCAATAATTTTGTCAATGTATATTGTATTATGTTTTAAAATTATAGTTGTGCACCACCGAGTTCACCGCTCAGCGATAGCTTTGTATACTGTCGTAGGTGAAAGGACTATAGAGCAGCTGAGTAAGATTCCTTGAAGTCTCATTAGGATTAGCTCCGGGTATATTAGATGTATACCCTTATACATTAGATTTTGATGTATATATGTAATTATATGTATATAATTTATTTGAGCAGTTGCACAAGAACTTTTGTAATATTATTTTGGATATGTAATTAAAATGTAAATTATTGTAATATTAATTTGAGATTTTATTTACTTGTATATTGTTGTAATATTAATTTTATTACCCTAATGAGTATGATAATCAAATTTCTTTCTGAGTTTTGAAATCCATGTATGGTTTTCCTTATGAAAAGTACGGCTTGAACATTGAATTGAGTTGATTGTGTTGAATTAGGAGATGAAAATAATTTGTATTGGATTTGTGGTTGAGTAAAAGAATTGGGAGTGTTTTTCTTTGCAGGTTTTGAAGAACTGTTTTCTCAAAATATAGCCGACAATCTGCCAAAAGTTTGAAAAATTTTCGTAACATCAGATTTTAATCAAGGATTTGATCCATGACCAAAATTTCAATTAAAGGCTTTTTAATAAATATTCAACATTCCCACCACTATGAAAATGATCAAAAATTGTATAATGAATGTCAATTATTTTCTTGATAGAGGAATATTAGACGTATATATGATCATGTTATAAGATTGTTAAGGCCCAAAATTGGACCTAGCTTGAAAATAGAAACCAGATAGTTTGGCATGCTAAATAGGAAAGTAAGTTAGTAGATCTACAAACTGAATTAAATCTATATCTATGATAATTTAAAGACGGCATTTAAAAAATGGTGTCGCAATGTATGTTCTGGTTCTAAACAGGGCACGCAAGATGATACCTGAAAGAAGGTGTTGCAGTGGTAAAAAGGACATGTAAGATGATATCCGAAAGAAGATGTTGCAGTGGTAAAAGAAAATGTAAAATGACATCTGAAAGAAAGTGTGCATTAAAACCCTAGTATCCGGAATAAGGAAAGTTATACTAGGCAGGAAATTGGGCTATTAAATGGAAATGTGGAAATAATAGAATGACAAGCATCCACATTAGATAAGTTTTTTAATTATTTGAAAATTTAAATAATAATTCTATTAATGGATAACATGTTTCTATGTGCATATTTTATGATCAAGATCAGTTAATTTCAATTAAATAGTTACAGTGGAATGCTTTACTGATTTTTGCAAAATTGTTTTGAATTGTTACTTGCTTGAAATTATTTTAATTACTTGAATAAATGTTTATAGTATGTATAGTTATAGACGATTATTAATTAGTCATCTAAAGCTAGACATGCACCACTAAGCTATATGCTTTGCACAGTGGGTTTTTACCTTGTGCAGGTACTAAAGTCGAGGTCCATAGAGAGTAGATCACTAAAATCTGCATCAGAAGAGCAGTATTTTATCAAGGGTTTAGTCAAGGTTGGCTTCTCTTTACTTTGTAAATAACTTTTGAATAATTTGTATAAGTAATTTTTTATGATAAAGTTGTATCTGAGTTAGTGACTTAGTTGTAAATATTGTATTTTGCTTAAACCACTTATGAGAAAAATTTTTATTTAGTAAATGTGGATTGTTAATGTGCGCTTTAAATATAATCCTTATTACAAGTTATGTGAATTACAGGTAACGCTCCCAGTTCAACCGTCATGTGGTCGAATTGGGGGTTGTTACAATACTACTAACACTATCTACTCTGTTAACAACATAGGATTTATACCATTCCTTTGCCATTTTACATTTTAAGGTAAAGCTAACCATCTGTGTGGCCCTACTGGCATTTGTGTCTGATTCATCAGCTATCATTTTGACTGCCTTAACGTACTCGAAAGGATCTTCTCCTTTCTTATACTTGGGAGCATCCAGCTTCAAATAGTCAGGCATCTTTGCTCTACCTCTAGAACTTGTTTTGGTCTCTTGTGTAAGAACTATAGGGGCTGCAGGGGGTGGTGGTGGTACTTGCTCTCTTGTAACTCCCTCCATGGGATTTTGAGTTCTAATGGTGGCTGAAGAACTTTGAGGGTGCTGTTGTGGAGGGTACATGGGATATGGGTTGAACAATGGGAAATAAAGTAGGTAGGCCATGAAAGAAGGATATTGGGGATAGCTCGTAAACCCAGGGTTTCCAAAACTTCCCTGCTGAGGATACTGATACCCAAACCCATACTCCAGTCCTGGCTACAATAGCAATATAAACTCTGACTCATCTCCTCCTTCCATAAAGCTATCTTCTCCCACTCTTCCCATGCCTGCAGACCTAGGACTCTCATGCTGTTGGGAGAAGCCATAGGAACTCCTTTGTGCATCTATAGACATTCTAGGTGCATATGCAGTCTCCTTGCTGACTTCAATGGACCTTCTAGGACCTCTTGAAGATTCTTCCCTTCCACTTTTATTTTTATTCTTCCTTTGTGGGTAGTGCTCCAATAGCTTCATTTGGGTGGAGCGCTAGTTAACCTAATGGACCGTCTTGAACCTCATTTTTTTGAAAGCAAACAAGAAGCGTTAAGCACATAAAATGTTCATATGGAGTCATATGAACACACAACATGCCGTTAAACACAACATACATTTAACATACAACATGTAATCATCTAGGCACTCAACTCTATTGGACATGTATTTTCCTAACTGTGCTAGTCAACATACTTCCTTTTACCTCTCTTATATAATTTTACTGTCATCTAGGTCCACTCATTTAACCTAAAGCTCTGATACCAACCTTTTTGTAACACCCCTATATTCGGTAGTGCGTTCTACTGTTCCGGTGACCAGTGTCTGTTTGGACAGCTAGGATGCTTGGAATTATATTTAAATATTAGTGTGGAGATATAAGGTAGTGAAATACAAGAAAAGAAAATACAAGAAAAACAAAGAAAAAATAATAGCAATGAAATGAAACTAAGTTAAACGA
This sequence comes from Hevea brasiliensis, assembly GCF_030052815.1. Lineage (NCBI taxonomy): Eukaryota > Viridiplantae > Streptophyta > Magnoliopsida > Malpighiales > Euphorbiaceae > Hevea > Hevea brasiliensis. Next base: position 52,558,462 of record NC_079497.1, on the reverse strand, counting down.
GCCAAGACTGCATGATGGGTGACCGCGACGGAAGTTACAACAGGCAATAGTGACCCAGGATCTGAGGAACCCTCAGAATTTAATTTCGAGACATAATTAAAGACTTATTAAAGTATAAATTTCATTAGAAATATCAAAGAAAAATTAATTAATTAGTATAAAGAAAAATGAGATATCGAGAAAGCGACAAAACTCGGTATTACCGAAAAATCAGGAATACAACCTGAATAGGGGAATTGTGGTCAATTGACACCCTGAGTTGTCTTTTGACCTAAATATCCATTAAAAATAAATAGTAATAAAGCTTGAAAATGCCATGAAAGAATGAAATATTATGTGTTGTATAAATAAGAAAAATTATGGGTATAATGTGGAATAAATGGGAGTTTAACATTAACTTAGATTCTTTAATCACTTAGTGGACCACTATGGGATATCTAAATCATCAAAAAACTAGAATTTGTCCCACTAATATTCTGCAACACTCTTTCTTCCTCAAGTTCTCTCCTTGCCGAATTCAAGCTCCATTTCAAACCACCATTGCCGGCCATGGAAGGAGCTCCATGCAACCTTAATCAAGTCACCTTTTCCACTAGGTTCCTTCACTAAACCTTGTCTACACCTCTTGGGCAGCAATAAGGGAGCAAGAAAGATAAGTTTTGGTGAGGTTTTGAAGAAGTCCAAAAGAGGTAAGTGGGTGTTTTCAATTCTTGTTTCATTAAAAGTGTAACCAAGGTTGTGGGTAGTTGATTTATGGAAGAATTTTTTATGTTTGATGAATTATTGGACTTAAGCCATTTCGGCAGCCATGAAACCTCACCATGAACAGCTTGTCCTTGCATGTAAATGGTTGTTTGAATGTTAATTTAAATATTTAATTGTATTGAAGTTGAATTCCAAGTGTAAAGTTTGATTTGTAAGCTTGAAAAGTGAAAATGAAAGTTGATGGGTATGTGTAAACTTGTGGTAGCCTCATGAAGAAGATTGAAGTGTTTAAGTTCATGAAATATTGTTGAATTATGTTGCTTATGGTGGCAGCATGTGTATGTAAATAATTGTTTTGATTTGGACATGTAAATGAGGTATGTTCCTGTGGTTAAATTATTGTAATTAGACTTTGAAAATTCTGAGTTATAATGTGTATGTTGAGAGTGGTTACAAGCAGTCCAAAATGACCAAAATGTGATGTAAAGTGTGCTAATGGTAATGTGCAAAGTGAGACCTTAATAGTAATTAGGATGACCATAAAATTTTCCAAATAAATGATTAAGTTGGAAATGTTATAATTAAAGTAATTATAACATAGACCCTCCATTGAGGCGATTATTCTAACAAATTTTAAATAGTTGCATAAGATGCAATTAATTTAAGAGATTTTCTTAAGAATAATTGTTAAGCATGAGATGTTGTAAATATGTAAATGGTTTGGTGGCCAATATTGGATGTACCTGAGGATATTAAATTTATTTGCATAATTATTGGCTCAATGGGATCAACTTAACTAATGCAAGATAAGTCAATAATGGATGTACCTGAGATTTTGAGCATTAGAAGCTAGGTAAAGGATTGAATCTCACATGAGATGTGATAGGCAAGGAGTTGCTCACTTATAGTTTATTATAATTCCAATAATGGATGTACCTGAGGATGATCAATAGAATTATAAGAATTCAATCACCTACTAGAAATCCATCCAACTAGGATTTCCGTTTTCTACTTTAGAAGTGTAGGATTTGCTAAGTTAGTGGGAGGATCAATTTGATTAAAAGACCATAATCATTTTGGTTAATTACATGATACATTTACTAATTAATCTGATTATTTTCTGCAGTTAATTTTCTGATAATAATGAGCACAGAACAACCACCACCATCCAATATCTTTGCAAGCATACTTGATCGCAATAGGTTGACAGGACCTAATCTGTCTGATTGGCTAAGAAATTTGAAACTTGTCCTGAACCTTGAACATATAGGATATGTTCTAGACTCAAATGTTCCTAGTCCCTTACCTCCAGAGGCCACTCTAGAGGAACATGAAACTTTGGACAAGTGGAAAGAGCATGATATGAGAGCTAAGTGTTACATGCTTGCTTCTATGAGTAATTATTAGTAGTATGCCCTAGAGCATATCATTTAGTATGTATCTTGTACATGTTTTATTAATAAAAGACATTTCCATTTTTCCATTTACATAAGATATTTATGTGTAATAGAAAAGGTCCATTGATATTTTGTTAGAAATTCTATTCTTAAGTTGTTAAGAATGGAAGTGACAGTATTTCTAGTACAAAGTATCATAATAGGTTCACAATCGAGGATAGTTCATAATAAGGACATGACTTATCCAGAAAGATTGTATTCATGTTTGTTCCCAAGTTATTTATATGAGATATAAATAAGATGGAATGGTGAGTCTCATGCCATATGACAAACATGATAGGCACTTATACATGATAAGTAGGCCGAACCAGTGACACTTATGACAAGCACATGGAGTTTACTCTTGTCAATGTTTTGTCATAAATCATATCAGTGCATATAATCTTTAGACCTGAGATAGCACAGTTATCTTGTATATAGGTAGTTTGAGTTTGATATTGCTTTCATACTTGTACTGTGTATGAGTTTATGGGCATGTGTTGGCTCCTACTAGTTATATATGGAGGTAGGTGTTGATCAAGATGGAATCTATTCCTCTAAGTAAATAGAGATAAAATCATATGTTCATTTGATTGTTCTTGATGTTTCAAGTTCCTAGCCAGGATAGATTTAATCAGAAAGAGTTTCTGATGAGAAAATCTTTTTAATCAAGAACTGGAATTAAAAGAGAACATAATATTTATAGCAAATGGAGTTTGACATAAATCATGACTTTAGCTTGAGTTGGGATTTTGTAACAGTGAGATTCTACTGCATGGTAACATATGATTATAGGTTCATTTAAGGTAAACCTTATTACTAATTGGGTAGCCATGCCATGCTATGCTAGGTGTTAACCATGGTCTATGAGGTGCATAAAATGATTTAAAGAAATCATTTATGGTAAGAAAGAGTTCTGATGATATTAAGAATTGATATAATATCTCATTGTCAATTAGTGATGAGCCTAGTAAGTCACACACATACACAAGTTATCACCTAATTAAATATGATTTAATTATTTAATTAATTAAAGAGTTTAATTGATTAATTAAATAGGTTTGGTTTGCAATTAGATTGCAAAGTCCCTAGCATGATTTGAAACCAAATCTAGATTACTTAATTAATTTATATTTGATGTATAGTATAAGTTAAATTTATATTTAAAGTGTTTAAATATGAATTTAATTAATGAGAAATTAATTAATAGAGATTAATTAATTAATTTATATTTGATATAAATTGATTAGAAGAAGAGAAATAATTATTTTGGGTTAAGAACTCAAAATTAAGACACAGGGGCATTTTGGTCATTTCACAGGGTGACATGTGGCACCATGAGATGGTGACACATGGCATTACACATAAGCTTACCAAATGTCTTTCAATCAGGTAAGATGATTAAAATTAAGATTAAATATAGGTTTGACACTTGGCACAATGTGAGTGGGTCAATTAAACCTAGAACCAATCAAAGAGTGACATGTGGCAAAGGTTTAAGTGGTGACCTAGCTATATGAGTGTTGTTATAAAAGAATTAAACATAAAAGCTGCTGCACCCAAAGGTGCCGCCACCCCTTGGCTGCCTCTTCCTTCTTTTATTCTTCATCTCTCATTCATTCCAAGAGATTAGCAAACAATCTCTTATATTAAAAATACTAGAAATTGTTTCTAGTATCCTGTTTACATCTTTAATCTCTTAAAACGTAGAACTTGATTTTCTAAATAATAGAAAAAGCTTTAGAAGCTATTTAAGGGCTGCCATAGGTGTTCTTGGTGTGGACAAGCTATAGGGACAATATCTGGTGTCCTGAAGAGGAATCTCAAAGGCGCAATTACACTGCAGTGCATTAAAATGTTAGTGTGTTTGTTCTTGATTTAATCTAGGGTTCTAAAATTAATCTGATTAATTCTAAAATCTTAAATGGAAAATACAGATCCAAAAACATATTAAAAGTGTTTTAATATGTTGTTTATCATTGAAATCAAATGGATAAAAATAAATCTTGCATGAAGCATGTGACCCTAGGTGAAAATTTTTGAATTCAATGGTATAAACATGTGTTTTTCACACTTCCGCTCCTTCACTTGGTATCAAAGCCACTATATTTGCCATTTAGATTGTTGATTATATGATTTAATTGTGTGTTTTGATCATTGAGATGATTTATCCATTGCTGGTTGCAATGGAAGTATGGCAGCTTGGTTAAAAAAAAAAAAAAAACAACACCAACATGGTGCGCATGGTATGGCTTCATGGATGGTGCAAGGTTTGGCTTTTCAATTTGCAATTGTTGTATTATCTAAAAGCTCATCTTATGTCTAATTAAATTGTTTAATTAGAATTTCAATCACACAATTAAATTTTGATTCAAATCAGAATTTTAAAAATTGTTTGAATGTGATTCAAATCTGAATTTTAAAAGTTGTTTGAATGTAATTCAAATTTGAATTTTTAAAGTTGTTTCAATCATATTTAAATCTGATTTTTTAAAATTGTTTGAATAATATTTAGATCTGAATTTTTCAAAATTGTTTGAATGTGATTCAAATCTGATTTTTTAAAAATTGTTTGAATGTGATTCAAATATGAGTTTTTAAGGTTGTTTAAATGTGATTCAAATCTGAATCTTTAAATTTGTTTGAATGAGATTCAAATCTGAATTTTTTTAATTTATTTGAATCATATTCAAATATGGATTTTTAAGTTAAATATGAGATATTCAATTTAATTTAACTATGTATATTTTATTTAATTGTTAAATAGTGATATGCATGATGGATGATCATGGACTATAAAAGACCAATGTGATTGGATTTATTTCTTTTATGTTTCTTTAGGATTATAAATTAATTAATTTATTTTAATTTATTTTAGGCATGTATTATTAACTTTGTAATAATTTTTGGGTTGTAATTTCATTTATTTAAGTTCTTGTAAATTCGCCTTGGTATGCCAAGGATTACTTTGTAATATTGGATTGCAAGAAGTTCAAGGAGGTCAAGAGCATTGGTGGGACCAGTGGGAGGAATTCAAGATCAAGTGTTGATTATATACTCCTTCAGTAACTCTTGTAAAATGAATGAATGAAATGCACCTAGGAATGCCCTAATTCAATTCTTTGTGGCTCAGCATTGAATCCCTTAGAAAGTCCATGATCATACCATATTTACTGCTTATCCATGAATGCATGAGATGTATGGGAATGTATGCAATTATATGATATATGCATGCCAAATGGATAATGTGCAAAGTGAGACCTTAATAGTAATTAGGATGACCATGAAATCTTCCAAACAAATGATTAAGTTGGAAATGCTATAATTAAAGTAATTATAACATGGGCCCTCCATTAGGGCAATTATTTTAAGAAATTTTAAATAGTTGCAAAAGATGCAATTAATTTAAGAGATTTTTTTAAGAATAATTGTTAAGCTTGAGATGTTGTAAATATGTAAATGGTTTGGTGGCCAATATTGGATGTACTTGAGGACATTAAAATTATTTGCATAATTACTGGCTCAATGGGATCAACTTAACTAATGTGAGATAAGTCAATAATGGATGTACCTGAGATTTTGAGCATTAGAGGCTAGGTAAAGGATTGAACCTCACATGAGATGTGATGGGCAAGGAGTTGCTCACTTATAGTTTATTGTAATTCCAATAACGGATGTACCTGAGTATGATCAATAGAATTATAAGAATTCAATCACTCACTAGAAATCCATCCAACTAGGATTTCTGTTTTCTACTTTGGAAGTGTAGGATACGCTAAGTTAGTGGGAGGACCAATTTGATTAAAAGACCATAATCATTTTGGTTAATTACTTGATATATTTACTAATTAATCTGGTTATTTTTTTCAGTTAATTTTCTGATAATAATGAGCACAGAACAACCACCACATCCAATATGTTTGCAAGCATACTTGATCGCAATAGGTTGACAAGACCTAATCTCTCTGATTGGCTGAGAAATTTGAAACTTGTCCTGAACCTTGAACATATAGGATATGTTCTAGATTCAAATGTTCATGGTCCCTTACCTCCACAGGCCACTCAAGAGGAACATGAAACTTTGGACAAGTGGAAAGAGCATGATATGAGAGCTAAGTGTTACATGCTTGCTTCCATGAGTAATGAGTTATAGAAGCAGCATGAGAACATGCAGAGTGCGAGTGAGATCCTCCTTCACCTACAAGAGTTATATGGTGAGCACAGCAGGAATGCTAGGTATGAGATATCTAGGCAGCTGTTCTGCATGAGGATGTCTGAGGGACAGAATATTGGCGATCATGTCCATAAGATGATTCAGCTGATTGAGCAGTTGGAACATCTTGACTTCAACATGGATTTCCAACTACAGATGGATTTGATCCTTCAGTCCCTTCCTGAGTCTTTTCGGAATTTTGTCACAAATTTCCATATGACTAAATAGGAATACACCTTAGCTGGTTTACTCCACATGCTAGTTATTGCCCAAAAGAATATGCCGGGTAATAAAGGAAAAGAGGTAGCTTTGATTGCATCTTCTTCAGCTGGAAAGTCCAACAAGAAGAAGGGCAATAAGAAAAAGAAACCTTAGATTCCTGGTCCTTCCAAGAAAATAGCTAAATAGAAAGGGAAGACTAAAGCTGATGGAGGCAAGGAAAGTGTTTCCACTGCTAGAAGGATGGGCACTGGAAAAGGAACTGCCCAGAGTATCTTGCTTCTCTGAAGGACAAGAAGGATAAACCTTCGGAAGGTATGTCCATATCTTGTTATTTAGATTCTGATGATACTCATAGTTTATCTACAGCTTGGATTTTAGATACTGGTGCCAGTTCCCACATTTCTAATGATATGCAGGAACTAGCAAATAGTAGCAGCTTGCGTTCTCAAGATTTTAGAGTCCGGATTGGCAATGGCTCAACTGTTAAAGCTTTAGCTATAGGATCTAAATCTTTTTACATGTTTGGACATGTTTTATGTTTGGATAATATTTTATATGTACCTAATGCTTTTAAGAACATCACTTCTATATCTAGTTTGACTAGAAATGGCTATGAATTTCAATTCACAGATGATGTTTGCAATATTTATTTTGGAAATAAATATGTTGGTTCGGGTTATATGAATGAAAGTCTTTATTATTTAGATAATAATGACAAACACAAAATGAATGCAAGTGATCTAAATGAATGCAATGCCATGGTGAAAACCAACTCAAGTTCAAAACATATATGGCACTTAAGGTTATATCATGCTGCAGAAGATAGGATTGCAAAACTAGAGAAAATGGAGATTCTATCCTCATTGGGCTTCGAGCCTACTCCAACTTGTGAATCTTGCCTTCAGGGCAAAATGACTAGATCACCCTTTGTTGGACAAGGGCTAAGGGCTGAAAATATTTTGGAGCTAATACATAGTGATGTATGTGGTCCATTTAAAGAAATGGCTAGAGGCAGTTTTCATTACTTTATTACCTTTACTGATGATAAATCAAGGTTTGGGTATTTGTAGTTGATGAAATACAAACATGAATCTTTGAAAAGTTCAAAGAATTTAAATCTGAAGTAGAAAATCAAACAGGAAAGAGTATTAAAGCTCTTTGATAAGATTGTGGAGATGAATATTTGGGTACTGAATTTGATGAATACTTGAGAGAGCATAGCATTGTTTCCCAGCTAACTCCTCTAGGAACGCCACAACTGAATGGTGTATCTGAAAGGAGAAATCGTACCCTATTGGATATGGTACGTAGTATGATGAGCTATACAGATATGCCAATCTCCTTTTGGGGATTTGCATTAGAATCAGCTTTATATATTCTGAATAGGATTCCATCAAAATCAGTTTCTTCCACACCTTATGAGATATGGCATGGAAGAAAACAAAGTCTTAAGCATGTTAAGATTTGGGGTTGTCTAGCATATATCAAAAAACTGAACACTGATAAATTGGAAACCAGATCAGAAAAGGGTCGATTTGTTGGATATCCAAAAGATAGTTTTGGATATTATTTTTATTTGCCTACATCACAAAAGGTTGTGGCGAGTAGATATGCCACATTTCTTAAACAACAGTTTGTTCAAGAAGGAGGCAAACAAAGGCAAATACAGTTGGAGTTAGAGAATTCTGACTAACCAACAGATCAGATGGATATAGATCCATCTAGTCAACCTACACCCGTTGATGAAACATCTACAACTGTTCCTTGTAGAACAATCAGGGTATCTCACCCACTAGTGAGATATGGTTTCCTTCATGAAGAAGAATAAGAGTTGTCTACTTATGAAGAAGTAGATCATGGAGATGATCTACTTACCTATGAAGAAGCTATATCAAATATAGACACTTCAAAATGGATTGATGCTATGAAATCTGAAATTGATTCCATGTACAAGAATCAAGTTTGGGATCTTATTGACCCACCTGAAGGTATTATACCTATAGGGAACAAATGGGTTTTCAAGAAGAAAATTGGTTCTGATGGAAAGGTAGAGACCTATAAGGCAAGGCTAGTAGCAAAAGGGTTTCGCCAAAGGCAAGGAATCGACTATGAGGAGACTTTCTCGCCTGTTGCCATGCCTAAATCAATTAGGATTCTATTAGCAATAGCTGCATACTATGATTATGAGATTTGGCAAATGGATGTCAAAATAGCTTTTCCCAATGGATACATTTAAGAAAATATTTTCATGGAACAAACTAGGGGTTTTGAATCCCAAGATGGTTCCATGGTATGTAAGCTAAAGCGATCCATTTATGAGTTGAAGCAAGTTTCAAGGAGTTGGAACATCTGTTTTGATGAAGCCAACAAATCCTTTGGTTTTATCAAAAATGAGGATGAGCCATGTGTATATAAGAAGGTTAGTGACAGTGCTATCACTTTTTTTGTCTTATATGTGGATGACATACTATTGATGTGTAATGACATAGGTATGTTGACAACTGAAAAGGTATGGTTGTCAAATACATTCTCCATGAAAGACTTACGGGAGGCAACCTATATTCTTGGGATTCGCATCTATAGAGATAGAGCGAAAAGAATAATTGGTTTATCACAAAGTCTATACTTGGAAAAGGTGTTAAAGAGGTTTAACATGCTTGAGAGGATTGTTACCAGTGAGACATGGTATCCATCTTTCTAAAGAGATGTCTCCAAAGACACCTGAAGGAAGAGATAAGATGGCCAGGATTCCATATGCTTCGGCTATTGGAAGTTTAATGTATGCAATGTTGTGTACTAGGCTAGATATCGCATATGCTGTTAGTTTGACTAGTAGGTATCAATCCAATCCAGGTTTGGAACACTAGATAGCTGTCAAGAATATCCTTAAGTACTTGAGAAGAACTAAGGATTTATTCTTGATCTATGGAAGTGGAGACTTGCAATTGGATGGTTATATTGATTCTGATTTCCAATCAGATATCGATGATAGAAAGTCTACCGCTGGATTTGTGATCATATGTAATAGAGGTGCAGTCAAATGGAAGAGTTCCAAACAGATCACGACTGCAGATTCCACTACCGAGGCTGAGTATATTGCTGCATCAGATGCTGCAAAGGAAGCTGTTTGGATAAAGAAGTTCATGACAGAACTTACAGTAGTTCCTTCCATTGAGTCAACTGTTCCACTACACTGTGACAACAATGGAGCAGTCATATAGGTTAAGGAACCAAGGTCTCACCAGAAATCCAAACACATAGAAAGGCGCTACCACATTATCAGAGAAATAGTTGGATGAGGCAATGTAGCCATGCAGAAAATAGCATCAGCTGAAAATCCAGCTGATCCATTCACAAAGCCTATGTTACAGACTCAGCTAGACTGACATCTTGAGAAGATGGGTCTAAGATATTGTAATGAATGGCTCTAGTGCTAGTGGGAGACTGTTAGTAGTATGCCCTAGAGCATATCATTTAGTATGTATCTTGTACATGTTTTATTAATAAAAGGCATTTCCACTTTTCCATTTACATAAGATATTTATGTGTAATAGAAAAGGTCCATTGATATTTTGTTAGAAATTTTATTCTTAAGTTGTTAAGAATATGAGTGACAGTATTTCTAGTACAAAGTATCATAAATAGGTTCACAATCGAGGATACTTCATAATAAGGACATGACTTATCCAGAAAGATTGTATTCATGTTTGTTCCCAAGTTATTTATATGAGATATAAATAAGATGGAATGGTGAGTCTCATGCCATATGACAAACATGATAGGCACTTATACATGATAAGTAGGCCGAACCAGTGACACTTATGACAAGCACGTTAAGTTTTCTCTTGTCAATGTTTTATCATAAATCATATCAGTGCATATAATCTTTAGACCTAAGATAGCATAGTTATCTTATATATAGGTGGTTTGAGTTTGATACTGCTTTCATACTTGTACTGTGTATGGGTATATGGGCATGTGTTGGCTACTACTAGTTATATATGGAGGTAGGTGTTGATCAAGATGGAATCTGTTCCTCTAAGTGAATAGGGATAAAATCCTATGTTCATTTAATTGTTCTTGATGTTTCAAGTTTCTGGCCAAGACAGATAGATTTATTCAGAAAAGAGTTTCTGATGAGAAAATCTTTTTAATCAAGAACTGGAATTAAAAGAGAATATAATATTCATAGCAAATGGAGTTTGACATAAACTGTGACTCCAGCTTGAGTTGGGATTTTGTAACAGAGAGATTCTAGTGCATGGTAACATATGATTATAGATTCATTTAAGGTAAACCTTATTCCTAATTTGGTAGCCATGGCATGCTATGCTAAGTGTTAACCATGGTCTATGAGGTGCATAAAATGATTTAGAGAAATCATTTATGGTAAGAAAAAGTTCTGATGATATTTAGAGTTGATATCATATCTCATTGCCAATTAGTGATGAGCCTTGTAAGTCACACACAAACACAAGTTATCACCTAATTAAATATGATTTAATTAATTAATTAAAGAGTTTAATTGATTAATTAAATAGGTTTGGTTTGCAATTAGATTGCAAAGTCCCTAGCATGACTTGAAACCAAATCTAGATTATTGGATGTATAGTATAAGTTAAATTTAGATTTAAAGTGTTTAAATATGAATTTAAATAATGAGAAATTAATTAATTAATTTATATTTGATATAAATTGATTAGAAAAAGAGAAATAATTATTTTGGGTTAAGAACTCAAAATTAAGACACAAGGGCATTTTGGTCATTTCAGAGGGTGACATGTGGCACTATGAGATGGTGACACATGACATTACACATAAGCTTGCCAAATGTCTTTTAATCAGGTAAGATGATTAAAATTAAGATTAAATATAGTTTTGACACTTGGCGCAATGTGATTGGGTCAATTAAACCTAGAACCAATCACAGGGTGACATGTGGCAAGGGTTTAAGTGGTGACCTAGCTATATAAGTGTTGTTATGAAAAAAATAAAACATATAAGCTACTTCTCCCAAAGGTGCTGCCACCCCTTGGCTGCCTCTCCTTTCTTTTCTTCTTCATCTCTCATTCATTCCAAATGATTAGCAAACAATCTCTTGAATTAAAAATACTAGAAATTGTTTCTAGTATCCTGTTTACATCTTTAATCTCTTAAAAGGCAGAATTTGATTTTCTAAATAATAGAAAAAGCTTTAAAAGCTATTTAAGGGCTGTCATAGGTGTTCTTGGTGTGGACAAGCTAGAAGCACAACATCTAGTGTCCTGAAGACGAATTTCAAAAGCGCAAATACACTACAGTGCATTAAAAGGTTAGTGTGTTTGTTCTTGATTTAATCTAGGGTTCTAAAATTAATCTGATTAATTCTAAAATCTTAAATGGCGAATACAGATCCAAAAACATATTAAAAGTGTTTTAATATGTTGTTTATCATTGAAATCAAATAGATAAAAATAAATCTTGCATGAAGCATGTGACCCTAGGTGAAAATTTTTGAATAAATGGTCTAAACATGTGTTTTTCACGCTTCCGTTCCTTCAGTAATGAGTTACAAAAGCAGCATGAAAACATGAAAAGTGCGAGTGAGATCCTCTTTCACCTACAAGAGTTGTATGGTGAGCACAGTAGGAATGCTAGGTATGAGATATCTAGGCAGCTGTTCCGCATGAGGATGTCTGAGGGACAGAATGTTTGGGATCATGTCTACAAGATGATTCGGCTGATTGAGTAGCCGGAAAATCTTGACTTCAACATGGATTTCCAACTATAGACGGATTTGATCCTTCAGTCCCTTCCTGAGTCATTTGGGAATTTTGTGACAAATTTCCATATGACTAAAAGGAATGCACCTTGGTTGGTTTACTCAATATGCTGGTTATTGCCCAAAAAAATATGCCGGGCAATAAAGGAAAAGAGGTAGCTTTGGTTGCATCTTCTTTTACTGGAAAGTGCAATAAGAAGAAGGGCAATAAGAAAAAGAAACCTCAGATTCCTGGTCCTTCCAAGAAAATAGCTAAACAGAAATGGAAGACTAAAGCTGATGGAGGCAAAAGAAAGTGTTTCCACTGCCAAAAGGATGGGCACTGGAAAAGGAACTGCCCGGAGTATCTTGCTTCTCTCAAGGACAAGAAGGATACACCTTTGGAAGGTATGTCCATATCCTGTTATTTAGATTCTGATGATACTCATTGTTCATCTACAGCTTGGATTTTAGATACTGGTGCTAGTTCTCACATTTCTTATGATGTGCAGGAACTAGCAAATAGTAGCAGCTTGTGTTCTTAAGATGTTAGAGTTCGGATTGGCAATGGCTCAACTGTTGAAGCTTTAGCCATAGGATTTAAATCTTTTTACATGATTGAACATGTTTTGTGTTTGGATGATATTTTATATGTACCTGATGCTTTTAAAAACATCATTTCTATATCTAGTTTGACTAGAAATGGTTATAAATTTCAGTTCACAGATGATGTTTGCAATATTTATTTTGGAAATAAATATGTTGGTTCAAGTTATATGAATGATGGTTTTTATTATTTAGATAATAATGACAAACACAAAATGAATGCAAGTGATCTAAATGAATGCAATGCCATGGTGAAAACCAACTCAAGTTTAAAATATATTTGGCACTTAAGGTTATGTCATGTTGCAGAAGATAGGATTGCAAAATTGGAGAAAATGGAGATTTTATCCTCATTGGGCTCTGAGCCTACTCCAACTTGTGAATCTTGCCTTTAGGGCAAAATGACTAGATCACCCTTTGTTGGACAAGGGCTAAGGGCTGAAAATATTTTGGAGCTAATACATAATGATGTATGTGGTCCATTTAAGGAAATGGCTAGAGGCAGTTTTCATTACTTTATTACCTTTACTGATGATAAATCAAGGTTTGTGTATTTGTATTTGATGAAATACAAACATGAATCCTTTGAAAAATTCAAAGAATTTAAATCTAAAGTAGAAAATCAAATAGGAAAGAGTATTAAAGCTCTTCGATCAGATCGTGGAGGTGAATATTTGAGTACTAAATTTGATGAATACTTGAGAGAGCATTGCATTGTTTCTCAGCTGAATCCTCCAGGAACACCACAGTTGAATGGTGTATCTGAAAGGAGAAATTGTACCCTATTGGATATGGTACGCAGTATGATGAGCTATATTGATATGCCAATCTCCTTTTAGGGATTTGCATTAGAATCAACTTTATATATTCTGAATAGGATTCCATCAAAATCAGTTTCTTCCACACCTTATGAGATATGGCATGGAAGAAAACCAAGTCTTAAGCATGTTAAGATTTGGGGTTGTCCAGCTTATATCAAAAAGCTGAAAACTGATAAATTGGAAACCAAATCAGAAAAGGGTCAATTTGTTGGATATCCAAAAGATAGTTTTGGATATTATTTTTATTTGTCTACTTCACAAAAGGCTGTGGTAAGTAGAGATACCACATTTCTTGAACAACAGTTTGTTCAAGAAGGAGGCAAATGAAGGCAAATAGAGTTAGAATTGGAGAATTCTGATCAACCAACAAATCAGATGGATATAGATCCATCTAGTCAACCTACACCCATTGATGAAACATCTACAGCTGTTCCTCGTAGAACAACCAAGGGTATCTCACCCACCAGGGAGATATGATTTCCTTCATGAAGAAGAACAAAAGTTGTCTACTTATGAAGAAGTAGATCATAGAGATGATACACTTACCTATAAAGAAGCTATATCAGATATAGACTCTTTAAAATGGATTGATGCTATGAAATTCGAGATTGATTCTATGTATAAGAATCAAGTTTGGGATTTTGTTGACCCACCTGAAGGTATTGTACCTATAGGGAACAACTGGGTTTTCAAGAAGAAAATTAGTTCTGATGGAAAGTTAGAGACCTATAAGGCAAGGCTAGTAGCGAAAGGGTTTCGCTAAAGGCAAGAAATTGACTATGAGGAGAATTTCTCGCATGTTGCCATGCTTAAATCAATTAGGATTCTATTAGCAATAGCCGTATACTATGATTATGAGATTTGGTAGATGGATATCAAAACAACTTTTCTCAATGGATACATTGAAGAAAATATTTTCATGGAGCAACCTAGGGGTTTTGAATCCCAAGATGGTTCCAAGGTATGAAAGCTAAAATGATCCATTTATGGGTTGAAACAAGCTTCGAGGAGTTGGAACATCCATTTTGATGAAGCCATTAAATCATTTGGTTTTATCAAAAATGAGGATAAGCCATGTGTATATAAGAAGGTTAGTGACAGTGCTATCACTTTCCTTGTCTTATATGTGGATGACATACTGTTGATGGGTAATGACACAGGTATATTGACAACTATAAAGGTATGGTTGTCAAATACATTCTCCATGAAAGACTTAGGGGAGGCAACCTATATTCTTGGGATTCGCATCTATAGAGATAGAGCAAAAAGAATAATTGGTTTATCTCAAGTCTATACTTGAAAAAGGTGTTCACGAGGTTTAACATGCTCGATTCCAAGATAGGATTGTTACTAGTGAGACACGGTATCCACCTTTCTAAAGAGATGTCTCCAAAGCCACCTGAAGAAAGAGATAAAATGGCCAGGATTCTATATGCTTCAGCTATTAGAAGTTTAATGTATCCAATGTTGTGTACTAGGCCAGATATCTCATATGCTGTTAGTTTGACTAGCAGGTATCAATCCAATCCAGGTTTGGAACACTGGATAGCTGTCAAGAACATCCTTAAGTACTTGAGAAGAACTAAGGATTTATTCTTGATCTATGGAAATGGAGACTTGCAATTGGATGGTTATACTGATTCTGATTTTCAATCAGATATCGATGATAGAAAGTCTACCTCTGCGTATGTGTTCATTTGTAATGGAGGTGCAGTCAGTTGGAAGAGTTTCAAACAGAGCACGACTGCAGATTCCACTACCGAGGCTAAGTATATTGTTGCATCAGATGTTGCAAAGGAAGTTGTTTGGATAAAGAAGTTCGTGACAGAACTTACAGTAGTTCCTTCTATTGAGTCAGCAGTTCTACTACACTGTGACAACAATGGAGCAGTCATATAGGCTAAGGAACCTCGGTCTCACCAAAAATCCAAACACATAGAAAGGCGTCACAACATTATCAGAGAAATAGTTCGACGAGGTGATGTAACCATGTAGAAAATAGCATCAGCAGAAAATCCAGCTGATCCATTCACTAAACCTATGTCACAGACTCAGCTAGACCGACATCTTGAGAAGATGGGTCTAAGATATTATAGTGAATGGCTCTAGTGCTAGCGGGAGATTGTTAGTAGTATGCCCTAGAGCATATCATTTAGTATGTATCTTGTGCATGTTTTTATTAATAAAAGGCATTTCCACTTTTCCATTTACATAATATATTTATGTGTAATAGAAAAGGTCCATTGATATTTTTTTAGAAATTCTATTCTTAAGTTGTTAAGAATATGAGTGACATATTTCTAGTACAAAGTATCATAAATAAGTTCACAATCGAGGATACTTCACAATAAGGACATGACTTATCCAGAAAGATTGTATTCATGTTTATTCCCAAGTTATTTTTATGAGATATAAATAAGATGGAATGGTGAGTCTCATGCCATATGACAAACATGATAGACACTTGTACATGATAAGTAGGCCGAACCAGTAACACTTATGACAAGCACATAGAGTTTACTCTTATCAATGTATTGTCATAAATCATATCAGTGCATATAATCTTTAGACCTGAGATAGCACAGTTATCATGTATATAGGTGGTTTGAGTTTGATACTACTTTCATACTTGTACTGTGTATGGGTATATGGGCATGTGTTGGCTCCTACTAGTTATATATGGAGGTAGGTGTTGATCAAGATGGAATCTGTTCCTCTAAGTGAATAGGGATAAAATCCTATGTTCATTTAATTATTCTTAATGTTTCAAGTTCCTGGCCAGGACAGATAGATTTCATCAGAAAAGAGTTTCTGATGATAAAATCTTTTTAATCAAGAACTGGAATTAAAAGAGAACATAATATTCATAGCAAATGGGGTTTGACATAAACCATGATTCCAGCTCGAATTGGGATTTTGTAATAGGCATATTCTAGTGCATGGTAACATATGATTATAGGTTCATTTAAGGTAAACCTTATTACTGATTGGGTGGCCACTGCATGCTATGCTAGATGTTAACCATGGTCTATGAGGTGCATAAAATGATTTAGAGAAATCATTTATGGTAAGAAAGAGTTCTGATGATATTAAGAGTTGATATCATGTCTCATTGCTAATTAGTGATGAGCCTAGTAAGTCACATACATACACAAGTAATATCCAAATTAAATATGATTTAATTAATTAATTAAAGAGTTTAATTGATTAATTAAATAGGTTTGGTTTGCAATTAGATTGCAAAGTCCCTAGCATAACTTGAAACCAAATCTAGGTTATTGGATGTATAGTATAAGTTAAATTTATATTTAAAGTGTTTAAATATGAATTTAATTAATGAGAAATTAATTAATAGAGATTAATTAATTAATTTATATTTTATATAAATTGATTAGAAGAAGAGAAATAATTATTTTGGGTTGAGAACTCAAAATTAAGACACAGGGGCATTTTGGTCATTTCACAGGGTGACATGTGGCACTATAAGATGGTGACACATGGCATTACACATAAGCTTTCCAAATGTCTTTTAATCATGTAAGATGATTAAAATTTAGATTAAACATAGGTTTGACACTTGGCACAATGTGATTGGGTCAATTAAACCTAGAGCCAATCAGAAGGTGACATGTGGTAAGGGTTTTAAGTGGTGATCGAGCTATATAAGTGTTGTTATGAAAAGAAAAATTTTAACCAACTGCTGCCTCCCTTTGTGCCGCCACCCTTGAGGCTCCCATTCTCTCTTCTTCTTCATCTCTCATCTATTCCAAGAGATTAGCAAACAATCTCTTGAATTAAAAATACTAGAAATTATTTCTAATATCCTGTTTACATCTTTAATCTCTTAAAAGGCAAAACTTGATATGCTAATTAATAGAAAAAGCTTTAGAAGCTGTTCAAGGGTTGCCATAGGTGAACTTGGTGTGGAAAAGCTAGAGGGACAACATATGGTGTCCTAAAGACGCATCCTAAAGGTACAAATATGCTGCAGTGCATCAAGAGGTTAGTGTATTTGTTCTTGATTTAATCTAGGGTTTTAAAATTAATCTGATTAATTCTAAAATCTTAAATGGAAAATACAGATCCAAATACATAGTAATCCAAATACATATTAAAAGAGTTTTAATATTTTATTTATCATTGAAATCAAATAGATAAAAATAAATCTTGCATGATGCATGTGACCCTAGGTGAAAATTTTTTGAATTCAATGGTATAAACTTGTGTTTTTCATGCTTCCGCTCCTTCAACTTGGGTGTTGGAAAATTTGGGATTTTTATGCTAGGAAGTGCTATTGGATGTATTAGTGCTAAATTATGGTCATTCGGGGTGAATTAAATGTGAATTGAGGTTGGTTAGTGGAAATAATTTAAGAAATTAAAGTTTAACCTTAGGGCAGAATTTCGCACACTGAATTCAGTCCGTTTGGCAGCCCATAACTTGAGCTAACAACTCCTATTGGTGTAAAACTAATTGGAAATGAAACTTAAGACATAGGGCTAGAATTTTTGTGAAGATACCCTACCCCGAAAATGACATTAAGCTACACAAAATGAGCCTTGAAACTGGAGATAAAATTCTTGAACCTATAGAATTAGGCACGTAAACAGTAAACTTTGCATGCCCATAACTCTCTCTAGAAAACTCTGATTTAGGTGATTCTTGAGCCAATGGAAACCTAAAACATATTAGAACATTTCATATGAAGAACTTAATGCCAAATTATGTACTTAACCCAATTAAATTGCTAAGCAAAGTTGAGTCACCAAATCTGCTAAAATCTAAAAATCTGCAAATTGACCATATAAATTGTAAACTTTGCAAGGCTATAACTCTCTCTAGAAAACTCTAATTTAGGTGATTCTATAACAGATAGAAACGTAAAACATAGTAGAACATTTTGTATGAAGAACTTGAAGCCTAATTACGAACTTAACCCAATCAAATTGCTGAGTAAAGTTGAGTTGATAAATCTGCCATAGCAATAAATAGTAACGTAAACAGTAAATTTTAAACAGCCATAACTCTCTCTAGAAAACTCCGATTTAGGTGAATCTTTAACCTATAGAAACCTAAAACATATTAGAACATTTCATATGCAGAACTTGGAGCCAAATTATGAACTTAACCCAATCAAATTATTATCCAAATTTAAGTCACCAAAGCTGCCACAATCAGCCCCACGTGAATAGTAATCACTGTTTTGGTCATAACTTGAGCTACACAACTCCAAATGAGGTGATTCAAAAAGAGAAATAAAGATGAGACCTAGAGGGACAATTTTCATGAAGAACACCTCATCAAATTATGATTGAAACTAGGTAAAAATTAGGTTTAAAAATTGAGGTACTAAGCTGTCCAAAATCAAAACTCTTTAAAATTTTCAAAGCTAACTTGGGATGCATTAAACACTCATGTAATGAGTACTTGGTAGAAATTAAGATGACTATTGAGGCATTGTATTTGTATGTTTTCAGTAGAAAAAGAAGTTAGAATGGGCAAGGAGAAGTAAGCAACAAGAAAGAAGAAATATTGAAGGTTTGTGCACAACTAACCTTTTTCTTCGTTTTTAAACTTGTAAATTGTTTAGAATGTGTTTATTTGGATGAGTTTGCTTTTAATGAGTTTACTTTGAATGAAATATGGTTTTTCTCTTGCAATTGAGAAATTTGGGTGTTGCCACCTCTATATGGATTTTATGATGATTTGAATGTGTTTATTGGGTTGCAAATGTGATTTTTGATTGGGAAACTTTTGAAAATTGTTTTGAAACCACATTTAACATGATGGACTCTTTCGGAACTCTCCAGTAGTAACGGCTACTTGGGGTTGATAATTGATAATGATTATGTCTACCATTAATAACGGTTAGTGGGGTAAGACTATATGAGTGCTCGTTAGCTAGCTAGCCCTTCCCTCATTAATAATGGTTAGTGAGGTTAAGATTGCTTTTTCATGATGTACAACACGGCATTGATCTTGAAATTTTGCATCATGGTCTACACTGTGTGTTGAAGTTGGTAACACTTATGCTTTGTGAATGGTGATTTGTAAAGTATGATTTCTCATTCAAAATGTGATTTTAATAAATGATTCTTATGAACTCAGAAAGTTTTGTGATGCTATCATGATTATGCAAATATATGATTTCTTGTATTTGGATAAGTTGTATTTTACCTTAAGTTTTAAAGTTATTAGTTGTGCACCACTGAGTGATATACTCAGCGATAACTTATTTATGCTGTCACGTGTAAGGGAAAGGAGAAGGCTACCGAGTGAGAGACTTAGAAGCAGCATTTTGGTTTTGATTGTGGGTATATATAGTAGGTATACCCCTGTAATTTCCTTTGATGTATTTTGTACCTATATGTATGGATGTACAGACATTAAGAAGTTTATATTTAAAAGCATTACATTGCTATCACATTTTAAGTTTGTAACTATTTGTATTTTATTTTGAAACTTATGCAAAATGTATCTTTTGTAATCATAAGTTCATTTCCTTTAATGAATGTCTACTTGATATGTAATTGAATTTTAACTATTCCCACACAGTTTTCCACAAAAGAATTGATAAGATAAAAAACTATGATTTGTTTAAAATCCCTTGTACCATAACTAATGGGTTATTAGAAGGTGTAGTTTTGTAATTCATTAGGTATGCTACGGGAACATGTCAAGCCTTACAAGGGATAAGGTGTGACATGTTTTAGTGGTATCAGAGCTATGGTTTTTATACAAGTTTTGAAATTGCATGTTTGAAAATTTTTAATAAGTACAACTGCTCAACTATCATTAATTGATACATATAGTGCATTACATCATAAATATGGACTAATGGAGGAAAATCTCCTTGTGTTGGTTGTCCAGGGAGTAGAATTCTTTGTGATTCAGTATGGAAGAGGAGGATCACACAGTAGAGCAATTAGTAGCAGCTGAGGTACAGTGGGAGGCCCCAGCTCCTCAGAATGCTAGTGGATCAGCTGCTCCCATCCCACCCATGCAGTTTCCTGCTCAGTTTGCTCAGCAGATGGCTGCACTATTCTAGCAAATGGTTGGCAATATACTAGTCCAAGCTCCTGTGCAAGCACCTCTAGTGCAACCACCATCCCCAGCTAGATAATATGATAAGTTAATGAAGTATGGGATAATAGAGTTCAAGGGTACAGTGGACCCATTAGAAGCTGAGCAATGGTTAGAACGGATGGAGAGGGTATTCAAGAAACTATAGTACACCGAAGATTTGAAGTTCGAATACTTGGTCTCTCTACTGTATGGAGATGCATATGAATGGTGAAAGACCATTCCCCACAGCCTGGTATAGCCTCCAGTTCTGACTTGGGAAGATTTTCTGAGGAAGTTTAGACAGAAGTATGTCCTTGATACCTACGTGGATATGAAGCTACAAGAGTTTCTGAGTCTGAAGCAAGGTGATAGGACTGTGGCAGAGTATGAGAGGGAGTTCTCTCACCTGAGTCACTATTTTGAGAGTTTACTCACCATGAGCAGAGACATATGCAATTGCTTTGAAGCCGGATTGAGGCCTAGCTTACGAATGCAAGTGGTTAGGTTTCGATATGAGAACTTCTTAGAGCTAATATCCCAAGCCTTGGAATTAGAAAGGATTGAGTTAGGAGGGGCTATTAAAAAGGGAACAGAAGAAAAAGATAAAAGTGGGAAGACTTCTGGTCAAGCTTCTGGTAGCAATTCAGGTAAGAGGAAGAGCTTTGGGGGACCAAATAACAGAGGATCTAGTAGGGGAAGATTCTCAAGGCAGAGGCCACTTAGATCCGGACAGCAGATATCTAGGGTTTCCTTTCCTGTCCGTACCTATGAAACCTGTGGCAGAACTCATGGAGAAGTACGTTATAAGCCCATAGGAGCATGCTACAACTATGGTAGAAGTGGGCATTTTTCTAGAGATTGCACTAGTGCCTGTAGATTTGGGCCACCTACCACCACTGAGGGGTCTGTTCAAGGTTCTGCTTCTAGAGGACAGTAGACAGTTAGTAGAGGCCGAGGCAGGGGTAGAGGTAACACTTCTGGCAGCTAGGGCATAGCGAGCCAACCAGAGCAGAGTGGTATACCAGCAAGGGTGTACACCATGCACCAGAGGGATGAAGTTGAGACATCAGATGTTGTGGCTGGTATTTTCTCAATCTTTAGTAGAGATGTATATGTACTGTTTGACCCTGGTTCTACACATTCTTATGCTAGTACCAGTATTGCATGCTCTGTTGCTATTCCTTGTGTGAAATTGGATTATGATGTGCTAGTGACTAGTCCTTTAGGACAAGAGGTTAGGGTGAACAAATTGTATGAAGATTGTCCTTTGGTGATCCAAGGACATACATTCCTGTCAGACTTAATTGAAATGCCCTTTCGAGATTATGATATCATCTTGGGCATGGATTGGTTAGCCAGACATCAAGCCATGATCGACTGTAGATTTAAAATCATCACTTTTGGTCTTCCCGAGTATCTAGACGTAGTGATACATGGGGATAGGCAGTTATTGCCATCCAACATCACTTTCAGCTACACTTGCTAGAAAGATGATTAGAAAGGGATGTGAAGCTTTTCTAGCTCATGTGATATACACCCAGGTGGGGAGTCCATATCTTAAAGATATTCCTATAGTATGGGATTTTTCGGATGTCTTTCCGAAAGAATTACCGAGATTGCCTCTAGAAAGAGAGATGCAGTTTGAAATAGAGACTATGCCTAGTGTGGAGCCAATCTCCATAACTCCTTATAGGATGGCACCTGCTCAGTTGAAAGAGTTGAAAGTGCAATTGCAGGAATTGCTAAATAAGGATTTCATCCGCCCTAGCGTGTCACTTTGGGGAGCACCAGTATTGTTTTTGAAGAAGAAGGATGGTACTCTATGTCTATGCATAGACTACAAACAGTTGAATAAGGTGACCACAAAGAACAGATATCCTCTGCCACGGATTGATGATCTATTTGATCAGTTGAAGGATGCAACTGTATTCTCCAAGATTGACTTGAGATCGGTCTACTATCAGTTGAGGGTGCAAGAGCAGAGTATTCCTAAAACTACCTTTAGGACTCGGTATGGCCATTATGAGTTCTTAGTGATGCCATTCGGGTTGACTAATGCTCCAGCTGCTTTTATGGGCCTGATGAACACTATCTTCATGCCATATTTGTATCAGTTTGTAGTGGTGTTCATTGATGATATTTTAGTGTACTCAAACAATGCAGAGGAACATGATAAGCACTTGAGGATAGTATTGCAGACTTTGAGGGAGAAACAATTGTATGCCAAACTATCAAAATGTAAGTTTTGGCTAAAAGAGATTACATTTTTTGGGCCATAGTGTATCTTCAGAGGGTATCCAGGTGGATCCTAGCAAAGTAGAAGCCATTCTTAATTGAAAGCCACCCAAAAATGTCATGGAAGTTTGGAGTTTCCTTGGCTTAACCGGGTATTATCGAAGGTTTGTGAAGGTATTCTACATGCTAACATCGCCACTAACTAAGCTACTTAGGAAAGATGTGAAATTTTAATAGACTGATCGGTGCTAGAAGAGTTTTGATAAGTTGAAAAGGTGTTTAATTGAAGCTCAAGTCTTAACTTTGCCTACCTTGGGTAAAGAGTGCACCATATACAGTGATGCTTCTCATAATGGATTGGGCTATGTTTTGATGCAAGATAGAAATGTCATTGCCTATGCTTCTCGCCAGCTTAAACCACATGAGAGGAATTATCCTACACACGACTTGGAGCTGGCAGCCATTATCTTTGCCTTGAAGATCTAGAGACATTACTTGTATGGCGAGAGATGTTACATATACACAGATCATAAAAGTTTGAAGTACTTGGGCACGCAGAAGGAGTTAAATTTGAGGCAGGGGAGATGGTTAGAGCTAATAAAAGATTATGATTGCTTGATAAACTATTAATTTGGAAAAGCTAATGTTGTAGCTAATGCTTTAAGTCACAAGGCTATGGCTGGTTTGAGGTTTTCTTCATTGTCCATGGTGCATGAGTTAAGGGCATTGCATGCTAATCTAAAGATTGATGAAGGTGGGCAGATGGTAGTTACTTGGAAACTGAAGCCAATTCTGACAGAACAAATTAAAGCAGCTGCACAAAATGATGATAAGTATGTGAAGTTGATGGAAGAGGCTCGAGATGGCAAGAAACCAGAGTTGTTGGTAAATGATGAGGGCTTGTTGTTATATAAGGGTAGAATGTGCATTTCTGATAATATTGAACTGAGGCAAACCATTTTAAAGAAAACACATAATTCACCTTTTGCGATGCACCCTAGTGGAACCAAAATGTACATAAGTGTAAAAGAGCACTATTGGTGGAGGGGAATGAAGAAAGACATTGCAAAATATATTGCCAAATGCCTAACTTGTCAGCAAGTAAAGGCAGAACACCAAGTGCCTGCAGGGTTACTACAGCAATTGCCAATTCTCGAGTGAAAATGGGAAAGAATCACTATGGATTTTGTGACAGGACTTCCACGTACACAAAAGAATCAAGATGCAGTTTGGGTTATTGTTGATAGATTGACCAAGTCTGCACACTTTTTGCTAGTAAGGATGGACTACAGCTGTAACACTCTCACTTTAGCCTGACCATATGTTCTACTGTTCCGATAACCAAGGTCTGTTCGGACAGCTAAAATGTCTATAGTTGTATTTAGACTAGAGTGAAGAGTCATAAATAATTAAAATAAGTGTAAGAAAAATTAAGGAAAAATTTTAGAAATAAAATACAGCCAAGTTAAATGAGCCAGTGCCCTAGCGATGGGTGACATAACGGGAAATTGTTGTCTTCACAGCTAGAAGCCCTAAACCTAGGGAAAAATTTTTGAAATAATTTTTAAGACTCCAGAGAAGAGTCAATGAGGTTTCAATGGCATTAGAATGCCAAGAAAATGCTTCTGGAATTTTATCAATTGGTGCAGACTATTTGGCTCAATAAGCCAAACGGAGGGCATTTTGGTCATTTTGTCTTCAGAGATGATTTTTGACCGACTTGTCCAATTAAGTAAATAATTATTATGACATAAAATATGAATAAATATTGCTAAAAATTTAATTGAAAATGAGTAGAAAAGAAAAAGGAAAGAAAATGAATTAAATTGGAATTTTGACATCATTATGATGTCATTAAAACACTTCCACCCAATCCCATTGTGACACCTACTTATAAACCCAATTAAAAGAGGTAAAAATGAGATAAAATTTCAACACATTCTGCTCATCTTCAACCTTCTAATTCGGCAGCCTCACTTTCCCTCACTACCTCCATTAGAGCTCTCTTCTCTCTCTTGATAACCCTCACTTTTCCACCATAAAACCCTAACCTTTCTTCATTAAAACTGCTTCTCACACCCTAATTGACATTTAGGCAACCATTAGAGGGAGAAATCTTAAAGATTAGCAAGCTCAAGTGAGAGCTCTAATAAGGTTTGTGACCAATTTTCCCTTCTCTCTCTTAATTTATACTTAGGTGTTTAATTTAAGTAAGAAATTGTAAGTGAAATCATGAGAACCCCTTACATGCTTTCCCCCAAATTTTGGCAGCCTTGACATGAGTTAGGGTTAGATGAATTTCTTGATTTAAAGTGACATATTAGTGTTAGTAGTATGCCCTAGAGCATATCATTTAGTATGTATCTTGTACATATTTTTATTAATAAAAGGCATTTCCACTTTTCTGTTTACATAATATATTTATGTGTAATAGAAAAGGTCCATTGATATTTTGTTAGAAATTCTATTCTTAAGTTGTTAAGAATATGAGTGACAGTATTTCTAGTACAAAGTATTATAAATAGGTTCACAATCAAGGATACTTCATAATAAGGACATGACTTATCCAGAAAGATTGTATTCATGTTTGTTTCCAAGTTATTTATATGAGATATAAATAAGATGGAATGGTGAGTCTCATGCCATATGACAAACATGATAGGCACTTATAAATGATAAGTAGACTGAACCAATGACACTTATGATAAGCACATGGAGTTTACTCTTGTCAATGTATTGTCATAAATCATATCAGTGCATATAATCTTTAGACCTGAGATAGCACAGTTATCTTATATATAGGTAGTTTGAGTTTGATACTGCTTTCATACTTGTACTGTGTATGGGTATATGGGCATGTGTTGGCTCCTACTAGTTATATATGGAGGTAGGTGTTGATCAAGATGGAATCTGTTCCTCTAAGGAGATAGAGATAAAATCCTATGTTCATTTAATTGTTTTTGACGTTTCAAGTTCCTGGCCAGGACAGATAGATTTATTCAAAAAAGAGTTTCTGATGAGAAAAATCTTTTTAATCAAGAACTGGAATTAAAAGAGAACATAATATTCATAGCAAATGGAGTTTGACATAAACCATGACTGCAGCTTGAGTTGGGATTTTGTAACAAAGAGATTCCAGTGCATGGTAACATATAATTATAGGTTCATTTAAGGTAAACCTTATTACTAATTGGGTGGCTATGGCATGCTACGCTAGGTGTTAACCATGGTCTATGAGGCGTATAAAATGATTTAGAAAAATCATTTATGGTAAGAAAGAGTTCTTATGATATTAAGAGTTGATATCATATCTCATTGCCAATTAGTGATGAGCCTAGTAAGTCACACACATATACAAGTTATCACATAATTAAATATGATTTAATTAATTAATTAAAGAGTTTAATTAATTAATTAAATAGGTTTGATTTGCAATTATATTGCAAAGTCCCTAGCATGACTTGAAACCAAATCTAGATTATTGGATGTGTAGTATAAGTTAAATTTATATTTAAAGTGTTTAAATATGAATTTAATTAATGAGAAATTAATTAATAGAGATTAATTAATTTATTTATATTTGATATAAATTGATTAGAAGAAGAGAAATAATTATTTTGGGTTGAGAACTCAAAATTAAGACACAGGGGCATTTTGGTCATTTCACAGTGTGACACGTGGCACAATGAGATGGTGACACATGGGATTACACATAAGCTTTCCAAATGTTTTTAATCATGTAAGATTATTAATATTAAGATTAAATATAGGTTTGACACTTGGCACAATGTGATTGGGTCACTTAAACCTAGAGCTAATCAAAGGGTGACATGTGGCAAGGGTTTAATGTGTTAACCTAGCTATATAAGTGTTGTTATGAAAAAAGAAAAACAACCAGTAGCCACTCCTCCTTTGTCACGCCATTTTGAGGCTCTCCATCAATTCTTCTTCATCTCTCACCAATTCAAAGAGATTAGCCATCAATCTCTTGAATTAAGAACACTAGAAATTGTTTCTAGTGTCCTGTTTACATCTTTAATCTCTTAAAAGGTAGAAATTGAATTTCTAATTAATAGAAAAAACTTTAGAAGCTGTTCAAGGGCTGCCATAGGTGTTCTTGGTGTGGACAAGCTACAGGGACAACATCTGGTGTCCTGAAGACAAATCTCAAAGGCATAGATATGCTGCAGTGCATCAAGATGTTAGTGTAATCGTTCTTGATTTAATCTAGGGTTCTAAAATTAATCTGATTAATTTTAAAATCTTAAATGAAAAATATAGATCCAAGAACATATTAAAAGAGTTTTAATATGTTGTTTATCATTGAAATCAAATAGATAAAAATAAATATTGCATGATGCATGTGACCCTAGGTGAAAATTTTTAAATTCAATGGTATAAACTTGTGTTTTTCACGCTTTCGTTCCTTCAATTGGTATTAGAGCCATTATATTTGCCATTTAGATTGTTGATTATATGATTTAATTGTGTTTTTGATCATTAGATGATTTATCCATTTCTGGTTGCAATGGAGGTGTGGCGGTATGCTTGAAAAACACCATCAATGGTGCGCATGGTTTGGCTTCATGGGTGGTTCAAGGTTTGGCTTTTAATTCTGCAATTGTTGTATGATCTAAGGCCTATTCTTTAACTAATTAAAGTGTTTAATTAGTAGTTTTAATCACACAATTAAATTATTATTCAAATCAGAATTTTAAAAATTGTTTGAATGTGATTCAAATCTGAATTTTAAAAGTTGTTTGAATGTGATTCAAATCTGAATTTTTAAAGTTATTTGAATCATATTTAAATCTGATTTTTTAAAAAATGTTTGAATGTGATTCAAATCTGATTTTTTAAAAAATGTTTGAATGTGATTCAAATCTAAATTTTTAAGGTTGTTTGAATGTGATTCAAATCTGAATTTTTAAATTTATTTGAATGAGATTCAAATCTGAATTTTTAAATTTACTTGAATCATATTCAAATATGGATTTTTAAGTTGAATATGAGATATTCAATTTAATTTAAGTATATAAGTTTTATTTAATTGTTAAATAGTGATATGCATGATGGATGATCATGGACTATAAAAGACCAATGTGATTGGATTTATTTCTTTTATGTTTCTTTGGGATTGTAAATTAATTAATTTATTTAAATTTATTTTGGGCATGTATTTTTAAGTTTATAATAATTTTTGGATTGTAATTTCATTTATTTAAGTTCTTGTAAATTTGCCTTGGTATGCCAAGGATTACTATGTAATTGGATTGCAAGAAGTTCAAGGAGGTCAAGAGCATTGGTGGGACCAGTGGGAGGAATTCAAGATCAAGTGTTGATTATGTACTCCTTCAGTAACTCATGTAAAATGAATGAATGAAATGCACCTAGGAATGCCCTGATTTAATTCTTGGTGGCTCAGAATTGAATCCCTTAGAAAGTCCATGATCATACCATATTTACTACTTATCCATGAATACATGAGATGTATGGGAATGTATGCAATTGTATGATATATGCATGCTAAATGGATAATGTGCAAAGTGAGACCTTAATAGTAATTAGGATCACTATAAAATCTTCCAAACAAATGATTAAGTTGGAAATGCTATAATTAAAGTAATTATAACTTAGGCCCTCCATTGGGGCAATTATTTTAAGAAATTTTAAATAGTTGCATAAAATGCAATTAATTTAAGAGATTTTCTTAAGAATAATTATTAAGCATGAGATGTTGTAAATATGTAAATGGTTTGGTGGCCAACATTGGATGTACCTATGGACATTAAAATTATTTGCATAATTACTGGCTCAATGGGATCAACTTAACTAATGCAAGATAAGTCAATAATGGATGTACCTGATATTTTGAGCATTAGGGGCTAGGTAAAGGATTGAACCTCACATGAGATGTGATGGGCAAGGAGTTGCTCACTTATAGTTTATTGTAATTCCAATAACGGATGTACCTGAGGATGATCAATAGAATTATAAGAATTCAATCACCCACTAGAAATCCATCCAACTAGGATTTCCATTTTCTACTTTGGAAGTGTAGGATTCGCTAAATTAGTGGGAGGACCAATTTGATTAAAAGACCATAATCATTTTGGTTAATTACTTGATACATTTACTAATTAATCTGGTTATTTTCTACAATTAATTTTCTAATAATAATGAGCACAGAACAACCACCACCATCTAATATCCTTGCAAGCATACTTGATCGCAATAGGTTGACAGGACCTAATCTCTCTAATTGGCTAAGAAATTTGAAACTTGTCCTGAACCTTGAACATATAGGATATGTTCTAGATTCAAATGTTCTTGGTCCCTTACCTCCAGAGGCCACTCAAGAGGAACATGAAACTTTGGACAAGTGGAAGGAGCATGATATGAGAGCTAAGTGTTACATGCTTGCTTCCATGAGTAATGAGTTACAAAAGCAGCATGAAAACATGCAGAGTGCAAGTGAGATCCTCCTTCACCTATAAGAGTTATATGGTGAGCACAAGAGGAATGCTAGGTATGAGATATCTAGGCAGCTGTTCCGCATGAGGATGTCTGAGGGATAGAATGTTGGGGATCATGTCCACAAGATGATTCGGCTGATTGAGCAATTGGAACATCTTGACTTCAACATGGATTTCCAACTACAGACGGATTTGATCCTTCAGTCACTTCCTGAGTCTTTTGGGAATTTTGTAACAAATTTCCATATGACAAAACAGGAATGCACCTTCGCTAGTTTACTCAACATGCTGGTTATTGTCCAAAAAGAATATGCTGGGTAATAAAGGAAAAGAGGTAGCTTTGATTGCATTTTCTTCTACTGGAAAATCTAACAAGAAGAAGGACAATAAGAAAAAGAAACCTCAGATTGCTGGTCCTTCCAAGAAAATAGCTAAATAGAAAAGGAAGACCAAAGCTGACAAAGGCAAAGGAAAGTGTTTCCACTGCCAACAGGAAAGTGTTTCCATTGCCAACAGGAAAGTGTTTCCATTGCCAGTAAGAAAGTGTTTCCACTGGCCAGAGTATAGCAATCTAAATGAATGCAATGCCATGGTGAAAACTAGCTCAAGTTCAAAATATATTTAGCACTTAAGGTTATGTCATGTTGCAGAAGATAGGATTACAAAATTGGAGAAAATGGGGATTTTATCCTCATTGGGCTCTGAGACTACTCCAACTTGTGAATCTTGCCTTTAGGGCAAAATGACTTGATCACCCTTTGTTGGACAAGGGCTAAGAGCTGAAAATATTTTGGAGCTAATACATAGTGATGTATGTGGTCCATTTAAAGAAATGGCTAGAGGGGGCTTTCATTATTTTATTACCTTTAATGATGATAAATCAAGATTTGGGTATTTGTATTTGATGAAATACAAACATGAATCCTTTGAAAAGTTCAAAAAATTTAAATCTGAAGTAGAAAATCAAACAGGAAAGAGTATTAAAGCTCTTCGATTAGATCGTGGAGGTGAATATTTGAGTATTGAATTTGATGAATACTTGAGAGAGCGTGGCATTGTTTCCCAGCTGACTCCTCCAGGAATGCTACAGCTGAATGGTGTATCTGAAAGGAGAAATCGTACCCTATTGGATATGGTACGTAGTATGATGAGCTATACTGATATGCCAATCTCCTTTTGGGGATTTACATTAGAATCAGCTTTGAATATTCTGAATAGGATTCCATCAAAATCAGTTTCTTCCACACCTTATGAGATATGGCATGGAAGAAAACCAAGACTTAAGCATGTTAAGATTTGGGGTTGTCCAGCTTATATCAAAAAGCTGAACACTGATAAATTGGAGACCAGATCAAAAAAAGGTCAATTTGTTGGATATCCAAAAGATAGTTTTGGATATTATTTTTATTTGCCTACTTCACAAAAGGTTGTGATAAGTAGAGATGCCACATTTCTTGAACAACAGTTTGTTCAAGAAGGAGGCAAAGGAAGGCAAATAGAGTTAGAATCGGAGAATTCTGAGCAACCAACAGATCAGATGGATATAGATCCATCTTGTCAACCTATACCCATTGATGAAACATCTACAGCTGTTCCTCGTAGAACAACCAAGGTATCTCACCCACTAATGAGATATGGTTTCCTTCATGAAGAAGAACAAGAGTTGTCTACTCATGAAGAAGTAGATCATGGAGATGATCCACTTACCTATGAAGAAGCTATATCAAATATAGACTCTTCAAAATGGATTGATGCTATGAAATCCGAGATTGATTCCATGTATAAGAATCAAGTTTGGGATCTTGTTGACCCACCTGAAGGTATTGTACCTATAGGGAACAAATGGCTTTTCAAGAAGAAAATTGGTTCTGATGGAAAGGTAGAGACCTATAAGGCAAGGCTAGTAGCGAAAGGGTTTCGCCAAAGGCAAGGAATTGACTATGAGACTTTCTCGACTATTGCCATGCTTAAATCAATTAGGATTTTATTAGCAATAGCTGCATACTATGATTATAAGATTTGGCAGATGGATGTCAAAACAGCTTTTCTCAATGGATACATTGAACAAAACATTTTCATGGAACAACCTAGGGGTTTTGAATGCCAAGATGGTTCCAAGGTATGCAAGCTAAAGCGATCCATTTATGGGTTGAAACAAGCTTCGAGGAGTTGGAACATCCGTTTTGATGAAGCCATTAAATCCTTTAGTGTTATCAAAAATAAGGATGAGCCATGTGTATATAAGAAGGTTAGTGACAGTGCTATCACTTTCCTTGTCTTATATGTGGATGACATACTATTGATGGGTAATGACACAGGTATGTTGACAACTATAAAGGTATGGTTGTCAAATACATTCTCCATGAAAGACTTAGGGGAGGCAACCTATATTCTTGGGATTCGCATCTATAGAGATAGAGCGAAAAGAATAATTGGTTTATCCCAAAGTCTATACTTGGAAAAGGTGTTAAAGAGGTTTAACATGCTTGATTCCAAGAGAGGATTGTTACCAGTGAGACATGGTATCCACCTTTCTAAAGAGATGTCTCCAAAGACACCTGAAGAAAGAGATAAGATGGCTAAGATTCCATATGCTTCGGCTATTGGAAGTTTAATGTATGCAATGTTGTGTGCTAGGCCGGATATCGCATATGCTGTTAGTTTGACTAGCATGTATCAATCCAATCCAGGTTTGGAACACTGGATAGCTGTCAAGAATATCCTTAAGTACTTGAGAAGAACTAAGGATTTATTCTTGATTTATGGAGGTGGAAACTTACAATTGGATGGTTATACTGATTCTGACTGCCAATCATATATCGATGATAGAAAGTCTACCTCTGGATATGTGTTCATTTGTAATGGAGGTGCAGTCAGTTGGAAGAGTTCCAAACAGAGCACGACTGTAGATTCCACTACCGAGGCTGAGTATATTGCTACATCAGATGCTGCAAAGGAAGTTGTTTGGATAAAGAAGTTCGTGACAGAACTTACAGTAGTTCCTTCCATTGAGTCAGCAGTTCCACTACACTGTGACAATAATGGAGCAGTCATACAGGCTAAGGAACCAAAGTCTCACCAAAAATCCAAACACATAGAAAGGTGCTGCCACATTATCAGAGAAATAGTTGGACGAGGCGATGTAGCCATGCAGAAAATAGCATCAGCTGAAAATCCAGCTGATCCATTCACTAAACCTATGTCACAGACTCAGCTAAACCTACATCTTGAGAAGATAGGTCTAAGTCATGTCCTACTCCCATTCACTAGTGGGAGATTGTTAGTAGTATGCCCTAGAGCATATCATTTAGTATGTATCTTGTACATATTTTTATTAATAAAAGACATTTCCACTTTTCCGTTTACATAATATATTTATGTGTAATAGAAAAGGTCCATTGATATTTTGTTAGAAATTCTATTCTTAAGTTGTTAAGAATATGAGTGATAGTATTTTTAGTACAAAGTATCATAAATAGGTTCACAATCGAGGATACTTCATAATATGGACATGACTTATCCAGAAAGATTGTATTCATGTTTGTTTCCAAGTTATTTATATGAGATATAAATAAGATGGAATGGTGAGTCTCATGCCATATGACAAACATGATAGGCACTTATAAATGATAAGTAGGTTGAACTAGTGACACTTATGATAAGCACATTGAGTTTACTCTTATCAATGTATTGTCATAAATCATATCAGTGCATATAATCTTTAGACCTGAGATAGCACAGTTATCTTGTATATAGGTAGTTTGAGTTTGATACTGCTTTCATACTTGTTCTGTGTATGGGTATATGGGCATGTGTTGGCTAATACTAGTTATATATAGAGATAGGTATTGATCAAGATGGAATCTATTCCTCTAAGTAAATAGAGATAAAATCCTATGTTTATTTAATTATTCTTAATGTTTCAAGTTCCTGGCCAGGATAGATAGATTTATTCAGAAAAGAGTTTCTGATGAGAAAAATCTTTTTAATCAAGAACTGGAATTACAAGAGAACATAATATTCATAGCAAATGGAGTTTGACATAAACCATGACTCCAGCTTGAGTTGGGATTTTGTAACAGAGAGATTCCAGTGCGTGGTAACATATGATTATAGGTTCATTTAAGGCAAACCTTATTACTAATTGGGTGGCCATGGTATACTATGCTAGGTGTTAACCATTTTCTATGAGGTGTATAAAATGATTTAGAGAAATCATTTATGGTAAGAAAGAGTTCTGATGATATTAAGAGTTGATATCATATCTCATTGCCAATTAGTGATGAGCCTAGTAAGTCACACACATACACAAGTTATCACCTAATTAAATATGATTTAATTAATTAATTAAAGAGTTTAATTGATTAATTAAATAGGTTTGGTATGCAACTAGATTGCAAAGTCCCTAGCATGACTTGAAACCAAATCTAGATTATTAGATGTGTAGTGTAAGTTAAATTTATATTTAAAGTGTTTAAATATGAATTTAATTAATGAGAAATTGATTAATAGAGATTAATTAATTAATTTATATTTGATATAAATTGATTAGAAGAAGAGAAATAATTATTTTGGGTTGAGAACTCAAAATTAAGACACAAGGGCATTTTGGTCATTTTCACAGTGTGACACATGGCACCATGAGATGGTGACACATGGGATTACACATAAGCTTGCCAAATGTTTTTAATCATGTAAGATGATTAATATTAAGATTAAATATAGGTTTGACACTTGGCACAATGTGATTGGGTCACTTAAACCTAGAGCTAATCAAAGGGTGACATGTGGCAAGGGTTTAATGTGTTAACCTATGTTGTTATGAAAAAAGAAAAACAACCAGCAGCCACTCCTCCTTTATCACGCCATTTTGAGGCTCTCCATCTATTCTTCTTCATCTCTCATCAATTCAAAGAGATTAGCCGTCAATCTCTTGAATTAAGAACACTAGAAATTGTTTCTAGTGTCCTGTTTACATCTTTAATCTCTTAAAAGGTAGAACTTGAATTTCTAATTAATAGAAAAAGCTTTACAAGCTGTTCAAGGGCTACCATAGGTGTTCTTGGTGTGGACAAGCTAGAGGGAGAACATCTGGTGTCCTGAAGACGAATCTCAAAGGCACAGACACGCTGCAGTGCATCAAGAGGTTAGTGTAATCATTCTTGATTTAATCTAGGGTTCTAAAATTAATCTGATTAATTTTAAAATCCTAAATGGAAAATACAGATCTGAAAACATATTAAAAGAGTTTTAATATGTTGTTTATCATTGAAATCAAATAGATAAAAATTAATCTTGCATGATGCATGTGACCTTAGGTGAAAATTTTTGAATTCAATGGTATAAACTTGTGTTTTTTAAGGTTTTGTTCCTTCAATTAGCTGCCCCTAGTATGAATTATATGATTAGTATAATAAGTAGGAGTGAAATGCATGAATTGAAGACTTTGGTTAATTAGGTTTAGGGTTTTAACACTCAAATTTAGGGGTTGATGCAAGTGAAAATAAATTAATGTTGTAATGGTCAATTAGTGACCATTTGGCTATATTTGATGAGGAATTGAAGTGATTTGTGCCAATGGAATTGAGGTCAGATATACTACCTTTGGTGACCTACAGGGCTGGATGTGAGTCCAGCAGGTTTGGGTAGCTGTAACTTGAGTTGTATAGGTACAATTGGTGCAGAGCTAATTGGACATGAAATTAGATACATAATGGCACAACTTTGATGAAGAAACCCCACCCAGAAAACCACAATAGACTGACCTAAAAATTGACCAAATTCGGGTAACACACATTTTGCCTGGGCAAAATGACTAAATGAACAGTATTCATTCATTTAGTCATAACTCAGTGTAGAAAGGTCCAATTGACTTGAAATTTATGTCAATGAAAAGCTTAGACAATTTAGAACAACTTTATTGTAGAACACATACTCAAATTCTATGCTTAACCAAATGAAATTGGTAGCCAAAGTTGAGCTACCAAATGAAATTGGTAAATCTGGCAGAACCAGGACTGCCCAAAAATTCTAGGTAAAAGGTAATCTGGCCAGTTATGATAAAATGGCCATAACTTAAGCTACAAAACTCCAAACGAAGTGATTCAAAAAGGGAATTAAAGAAAACACATAAAGGAATAACTTTGATTAAGAACATTTGGCAAAATTCTCACTGTAGAATTGCCTAATGGAATAGTGAACTCTACCACCCAAAACTGAAAATTTTTATTTATTTCGTATTGGTTTTAAGTATTGATTGGCAATCAACGCCAACAATTTTGTGAACCAAAATGTGGTAATTTCATGTGATTAGAACTCATGTAACTATTGCGTATGAGAAAGTTAATTTTTTGACTAGAATAGTAAAATGAATAGTAACCTTACATGTTAAATACAAATATTCAATTAAGAGCTTTGTAATATACCTTAGTAGGCCTAGTGTGATTGGGTTGGATAGATTGGCATGCCAATAGGGTTATGATAGCAGTACTACGTATGGCTTCATGCCATTTTATGTTTTATGGCCTATTATGCCATTCTGTGATATGATAGCCTATGGCTATACTGATTATGATGTTATGCTTGGCTTTATGCCTTATTGCTTTTATGGCTTATTAGCCATTCTGTCTGCACACCGGGAGACACATTGTGATCGATGGTGTGACGGCCCGAGGTACTTGGTACCCAGTGCTAGTTTACTCGTTTATCCAGTCTAGTCAATTTGTACAGGTTACTCAGGCATGGAAAAGTATTAATAAAATTAAATTAAGTTTAAAGGAAATAAATTGATGAAATATTAAGTTAAGAAACAAGAATGATTCCAATAAAAATAAATGTTCTTAAGGATACGAAAATGAAGATAAATAAATACGTGAGGCTTAAAATCATTATGAGATCGATTAATGACATGCTAGGAAGAGTTAATATCATAAAATGTAATTAGCCTTCAACTAAATAATAATTTAGTAATTATTTATTTTCTTAGAAGCACAATAACTAAGAAATTATTATTTTTATTTGTATATTATATTTTCTTGTATTATTAGCACCACTAAACTTTATGCTTAGCGCGTCGCTGTTTGCAATGCGTAGGTACTGGAGATACAGATCATGATCCTAATAAACCACAGTCTGGGTGAGGATCAGATCTGCGAGTGTCCTGTGTCACCTCTCGACTGCAGTGCATTAGATAGGACACTAGGTTACATTTTGTATTTTGTAATTTTTGTAAACTTTATAATTAATCTTTTATTTTATCATGTATATTTGAAACCTCTATCATGTAATTTTGTATTAATGTAATCATCTATAAATTTGTGTATGTAAATAACATATGAGTATTTTTTTACAAATGGAGAATGATTATGATGTGAAATGAATGAATGACAAATTGAGGAATTGTTGAGAAATTGATGAGAATTGATGATGAAATTGGAGTTGTGGGTTTGAAAAATTATTGGGAGTGTCTTTTAATAGGTTCAGAAGATTTTCTTTTTCCAAGTTACAGCCAGCACTTTGCAAGATTTTCTACAAAATTTGTGAAAATTTAAATTAATTAAATTTTCTTTTTAAAAGACTTATATATGTGAATTTTACATAAAAGGTATTTTAAATAATAAAATCAAGAATGGCAATAAAATAAGATAAAGAAAGTGCTCCGGCACACTATGTGGCATGTTTTGCTCGGCTACACTGTAGATGGGTAAGGGGTGTCTCAACAGCCTAGAAAGATGGCCAAATTGTACATTGATGAAGTAGTGAGGTTGCATGGAGTGCCAGTGTCTATTGTATTAGATAGATATCTAAGGTTCACTTCTAGAATCTAGGGTAGTCTCCAAAAAGCCCTAGGAACGAAATTGAACCTCAGTACAGCATTCCATCCATGTAACATCCCCACTGTACGTATTATATACGTTCTGTTGCTCCAGTGGCCAAATAACAGTCTAGGCAAGTCAGGATATCTAGAACTACACTTCGGTGATAGTGAATAGATATATAATGATGAAATAAATAAAAAGAAAGTACAAGAAAAATCAAAGAAAAGTGAAAGAGAGAAAATGAAGCTAAGTTAAACGAGCCAGCACCGCAGCGATGGGTGATAGCACCGGGAAGGCCATTGCTGACCTCAGGACCGCGGGGAACCTTCGAAATTAAATTTTGAGACTTAAATAAAGGTTTATTGAAATGTAATTGACACTAGAAATATCAAAGAAAAATTAATAAATTAGTACAAAGAATAATGAAAAATCGAGAAACAGACAAAAATCGGTGTTACCGAAAAATCGAGAATATAACCCGAAGTGGGGCATTTTGATCATTTAACACCAAGAGTTGCCTTTTGACCTCAATTTCCATTCAAAATAACTGATATTGCACTTAGGAAATGTCATGAAAAATTAAAATGGGATACAATGTGTAAATAGTAAAAGAATGGAGCTGAATGAGCAAATAAGGAAACTTTAACTAATTAACCATTAAACTATTACTTAGTGCTCCACTAACTCCAGCCATGGGACACTTATCAAAGCCTTGGGACAGCTGATTCATCATCTTCAACCTTGCTCCATAAACCAGCCGAAACTCTCACCATGGAAACCACCATTGCTGCCCCACATGCAAGCTTCATTGGTGCATGATCAAGCCACCATTTCCACTTGGTTCCTTCATTAAATCTTGCCTACTTACCTTGGGTAAGATATTGGCAACAAGAAAAACAAGATTTGGTGAAGTTTTGATAAGCTTCAAAAGTGATAAGTGTCCAAAACCTCTCCCTTGCTTTAGTAAACCTTGTGTTTAGGTTGAGGTGAGTATTTTGGTGAAGAGAAATAAGGAAAACATTGAGAAATGAAATGGTCCATTTTCGGCAGCCATAAATATGTGTTGTATTTGAGTTTTTCTTACCTCTAATGGATGGGAATTAAGGTTTATTAACTCAAATGAAAGATGTAGTAAGTTAAAATCTAAGTATGTGCATGTAGTGCTTGAATTAAGGGTGTGAAATGGAACCTTAATGCTTTGAGCAAATTGCCATGTTTGGCAGCCTATAATAGCATGAATTTGTATGTGAATATGAAGTTTATTGATGAAATATGATAGTATTAAATTGTGGGCAGCATGTGTAAGTGATATTGAAGTATGAGTATGTTGAAGTGTATGTGTAATATTGACATTGAGATATGTTAAATTTTGGTGGAAGTGAATGTTGAACTTGAATGGTGAATTGTGTGCATTAAGCACTTGAGTGTTCTGCACAATATGCTTGCTGGAATTGTGTACAATATATATATATATATATATAGATATATATATATATATATATATATATATATATATATATATGGAAGTGCCATTAATTAAATATTGAAGTAATGAGGAGGAGAAGGAATATCAAATTGGAAGTGTAAGTGTTTTGTGCAGGTTGTCTATTGATGGTAGTATCTAAATTAGGTCATAAATGCCAAACTGTGAACCCAATTGGTATGAGGCCAATGGAGGGTGAAATAGGCCAACTTTCATGTAGAAATGTTGCCAAAATTTTACCTAGAAACTGACCTCAAAAATGACCAAATCCGGAATGGTAACCTTGCAACCTAGATTTTTGACCATATGAACAGTAATCATTAGGATGACCATAACTCACTCAAAACAGATCCAATTGACCTGAAATTTTTACCATTGATAGCTTAGACATAGAGCTACGATTCTTATGAAGACAATAAAGCCCAGAAATGGCCAGAACCAAGTTAAATAGCTTGCACAAATTGGGGTACCAAAACTGCTAGAACTAAAAGTGACCTAAAATTGACTAAATTTTGCACTAAAGGTGCAATCTGTCCAACTTTAGTAAATTGACCATATCATGGTCTATACAAATCAGAATGACCTGAAATTTTGCCCCGTGTGCAATAAGACATATAGCTACAATTTTTCTTCTTTTATGAGAAGCTAAAAACCAAGAGAAATAGGACTTTAAGCTATACCAATCTAGCATACCAAAAATTGAGAATTTGACATTTATGTACAATGATGCTTGAAGCAATTTGGCAATGAATGCCAACTTATAAAAATGGTAAATTGCACTATATTGGCAGCATATTGAATTACAATATGTGACATGTTGATGCTAGAAACAACTTATCCATAGTACCTAAAAAGGTCAACATATGCATTGACTTATGA
Source organism: Hevea brasiliensis (assembly GCF_030052815.1). NCBI lineage: Eukaryota > Viridiplantae > Streptophyta > Magnoliopsida > Malpighiales > Euphorbiaceae > Hevea > Hevea brasiliensis. The sequence continues at coordinate 52,518,764 of NC_079497.1, read as the reverse complement.
ATTACATAATAGCTAGTAAGCTATAAAAAATTGATGAATTAAACAATTAATTTATAATGTGTCCTAGTTTGCTAGTTAACTAGTTTGGATAAGTTGGCATGCCAATAGAATTATGACAGCTATTCTGTAAATGGTTTTATGCCATACTATGTTTTTACGGGTTATTATGCTGCACTATGACTTTAATAGCCTACGGCTATACATATTGTGTATTTATTCTTGGCTTATCGTTAGATTGACTATATGGCTTTTTAGCCACACTATTTGTACACTGGGAGATACTTTGTGACTGATGGTGTGACAGCCCGAGGTACTAGGTACCCAATGCCAGTATATCCGTTTATCCTGTCTGGTCAGTGTATAGGCTACACGGGCAGTTAATTCAAGTACTAATAAATTCAAATAGCTAAATTTAGTCTTCTAACATACAGCACTACCAAAATTAGCAAATATTGAAATGTTAGCAAATAAAAGTAGAATCAGCAACTACAAAGTATATCGATGTTATAAATTTGTAAACACTTTATTTACTTTATTTTAGTGTATATTTCTTTATATTTGGCACCACTAAGCAAAATTGCTTAGCGCGTTGCTTTTGTAACACATAGGTATTGGAGACACAGCTGGGGAGCCCAGCAGACCTATGACCAGGTGAGACATCAGATCTTCACAGGAGTCCAGAGTCATCTGCACTGCATTGCATACATGGTAGGACTTAGGATATCTTGTATTTTGTACTTTGTTGTATTTTTGAAATTCGGCCCTGTATTTTGTAATGTTATGAAAGCTCTAAAGTTTGTAATATTTTGTACATATTAAATAACATGGAGATTTTCTGGATATATTTAAATTATTATGGACTGTATTATGGAACTGTTTAATGACTGTAAAAGTATATTGACTTTACTGATAAATAGAGACTCTGAAATATTTGAAAATTTGATATTATCATAGTAAACTGCTTTCAATAGGTTTGTAAGGACAGTTCGTCTGAAATACAGACGGCACCTTGCCAAATTTTTATTGCCATTTTTGAAACAATGATTTTATCAAAGTATGAAAATAGTATCAGCATGATATGAATATTACATAAAAGACTTCTTAAAATCAAATTGAGTTCAGGAAATGAAATAATCACAGACTAGGTGTTTCGGCACGCCGTGTAGCACGGCTTGCTCGGCTATACTGTAGACAGGTGAGGGGTGTTACATTTAGTGGTATCAGAGCACGATTTAGGTGCTTCTGGACCTAGATAGATTGCATATCATGCATTGCATTGTAAGTGTTAAGATGACTCTAATGCAGATCTTTTGATTTGATTTGTTATTTTGATCAGAATATGGACTCCACATCACAGAGAGCGGTCAATGAGGAAGTGGAAAGTCATGCTCCATCTATGACTAAACCAAGAGACAGGAGGGAACCTGCTCCACCAGTACCAGGTGCACTAGCCACATTTCAACAAATGGCTGAGTTGTTTAGACAGATGGTAGGAGTTATGCCACCACCACCACCTCCACATCAAAAATCTCATATGGAGAGACTCAGGAAGTTCAGAGAATTGGATTTTCTAGGCAAAAGGGAAGATGATTTTGTCACAACTGAAAACTGGTTGGACAGAACCGGAAGAGTCTTGAAACAACTTCATTGTATTTTAGAGCAGAATTTGGAAGCTGCTGTATCACTACTGTCAGATGATGCATACCAATGGTGGGATACAGTGACTAGTGAGGTGCCACCATAACAAATAACTTGGAATTTCTTTCTCACTGAGTTCAGAAAGAAGTATGTGGGAAAAGTATAGCTGGAAGAGAAGAGAAGGGAATTTATTACCCTATACCAGAGACAGCTGACAGTGGTTGAATATAAAAGAGAATTTGTCAGACTGAGCCGCTATGGGCGGGAAATAGTCCCAAATGAGGTCGAGAGATTTGAGGAAGAAATCAATGATAACATTAAAGTAATGATTACAGCCTTGGGGATTATAGAGTTTGCCAAGTTAGTGCAAGTCGCACTGAAGGTTGAAAAAGTTAGAATGAATGAGCAGAACAAGAGGTATAGACAGCAGAAAAGAGGTCAGGGTCAGACCAGTACATCTTCTGCCCCTAGTAAGAAATTCAGAGATTCACCTACTCAGAGTTTCAGTAGAGCACCAAGTCAGGGTCAGTCACAGAGGCCCAAATCTCAGTTTGCACTAAGGAGAGGCTAGTCCACACCTTCAATGGCTAGCTCTCCAGGGATAGGATTTAGGGGACCAGTCCCAATAGTATTTGTTGCTTGCCCACATTGCCAAAAAAGGCATAAGGGTGAATGTTGGAGGATGATAGGTGCTTGTTTACAGTGTGGATCTACAGACCACCTAGTCCGAGATTGTCCTCATAGAACTGCTACATCCACTCCGGTATCAACTTTTAGGCCTACCCCTCCAGCTCCAAGGGGTAGAAAGCCGGGTAAGGCTGAGGCAGCCGGTACTTCACAGAAACCTGTGTTAGAGTCTATGGAGAGAGTAGAAGGCAGAAAACCAGCCAGAGCCTATGCTATAAGGGCACAGGAGGAACAGGATGCTCCAAATGTCATCAAGGGTACGTTCCTCCTCTATAATACTTTTGTGCATACATTAGTGGATCCTGGATCTACTCATTCATATATTTGTATCAAGCTGCCCGTAGAAAAGGGAATACTAGTAGAGGAAAGTGACCAAGACATCTTGGTCACAAATCTGCTAAGCCACAGTATGGTAGTGAACAAGGTGTATAAGGGTTGTCCATTGAAGATTCATGGGAAAGAGTTCTCAGCATACTTAATCGAACTGCCTTTTCATGAGTTTGATCTGATTTTGGGAATGGACTGGTTATCCCATCATCAGGCAATAGTAGATTATCAATTGAAGAGAATCTCTCTGAAAACTGCTGAGAATGAAGAAATAACAGTTGTGGGTGAAAGGACAGATTTCTTGTCCAATGTCATCTTAGCTACAGTTGCAAGGAGATGGTTGAGAAAAGGGTGTAAAGCCTATTTGGCACACGTGGTTGACACTAGGCAGAGTAAACTTAACTTGTCTGACATACCCACTGTAAGGGATTTCTCTGAGGTATTTCCTAAGGAATTGCCTAGTTTACCACTAGAAAGGGAAGTTGAATTTGCTATTGAGATTATGCTGGGTACAGCTCCAATTTCAATTGCTCCATATAGGATGGCACCTGCTGAATTGAAAGAGTTAAAAATCCAGCTGCAAGAATTACTAGACAAGGGGTTCATACGCCCCAGTGTGTCACTGTGGGGAGCTCTAGTACTATTTATAAAGAAGAAAGATGGGACACTGAGGTTATGTGTTGACTACCGGCAGTTAAACAGAGTAACAGTGAAGAACAAGTATCCATTGCCTAGAATTGACGATCTGTTTGATCATTTGAAGGGAGCCAGTGTGTTTTCTAAGATTGATCTCAGATCAGGGTATCATCAGCTAAGGGTTAAGGATGCAGATGTGCCTAAGACTACATTTAGAACCCGGTATAGGCATTATGAATTCCTGGTGATGCCATTTGGGTTAACAAATGCTCCAGCAACATTCATGGACCTTATGAACCGTATCTTCCATCCATACTTAGATCGGTTTGTAGTGGTCTTCATTGATGACATCCTGGTGTATTCTAAGGATAAAGCAGAACATGATGAGCATTTGAGAATTTTTCATTGATGACATCTTGGTGTATTCCAAGGATAAAGCAGAACATGATGAGCATTTGAGAATTGTTCTGCAGACTCTGAAAGAGAAGAAACTGTATGCTAAATTGTCCAAGTGTGAGTTCTGGTTGAATGAGATTGCATTCCTTGGACATGTAGTATCAGCTGAAGGGATTAGAGTGGATCCCAAGAAGATTGAAGCAGTGATGGAATGGAAGCCTCCTAGAAATGCAACTGAGATCAGATGTTTTATGGGGTTAGCTAGATATTATAGAAGATTTGTAAAGGGATTTTCCCTGATAGCTGCTCCAATGACCAAATTACTACACAAGAATATGAAATTTGACTAGAATGACAAGTGTCAAGCCAGTTTTGAGAGGCTAAAGGCTATGTTGACAGAGGCACTAGTGTTTAACACAGCCGATGTCTGGAAAAGATTTTGTAGTCGACAGTGATGCCTCACACAATGGGTTAGGGTGTGTACTCATATAAGAAGGGAAAGTGGTTGCATATGCTTCCAGGTAGTTAAGGCCACATGAAAAGAATTACCCTACTCATGATTTAGAGTTAGCAGTAATTATCTTCGCATTGAAGATATGGAGGCATTACTTGTATGGAGAAAAATGCTACATTTTCACAGATCATAAGAGTCTGAAGTATCTGCCAACCTAGAACGAACTCAATTTGAGACAGAGGCAATGGATTGAATTCCTGAAAGATTATGATTGTGTGATTGACTACCACCCTGGGAAGGCAAATGTAGTCGCTGATGCTTTAAGCAGAAAATCTATTGTAGCATTAAGATCTCTGAATGCCCAACTGTCTTTAACTTATGATGGAGTTATTTTGGCTGAGTTGCAAGTGAAGCCGAATCTGTTACAACAGATACAGGATGGACAGAAGACAGATGAGAAATTAATGGTCGTTATGGGCAAAATCACTGAGGGAAAGGAAACTGAATATGAAGTGAAAGAAAATGGGTGCCTATACTATAAAGAAAGAGTGTGTGTACCAAATGATAAAGAGTTGAAAACCAGTATTCTGAGAGAAGCACATAACAGTGTATATGCTATGCACCCAGGAAGCATAAAAATGTACCATGACCTGAAACTCCGATACTGGTGGCTAGGTATGGAGAAGGACATAGTTGACTATGTAATTAGATCTTGACATGTCAGCAAGTCAAAGTATAACATCAAGTTCCATCAGGTTTGTTATAGCCCATAAACATACCTGAATGAAAATGGGACCGAGTCACTATGGACTTTGTCAGTGGTCTACCTCTCACTCAGAAGAATCATGATGCAGTATGGATGATTGTGGATAGGTTGACCAAATCAGCACATTTTCTGCCGGTCAAAATTGACTACTCACTGGAAAAGCTAGCAAAATTGTACATCGGTAAGATAGTTAAACTACATGGAATTTCACTTTCCATTATATCTGATAGAGACCTGAGGTTTACATCTAGATTTTGGAAGAAATTACAAGAGTCCTTGGGCACACAACTCCATTTTAGTACGGCTTTTCATCCTCTGACGGATGGACAGTCAGAAAGAATAATCCAGGTAAATTCTGAAACTCATTGAGTTATTGTAAACAATAATTGAACTGATAATGATAATAATAACCGAACATATATGATAGGTCCTCGAGGATATGTTGAGAAGTTGTGTTATTGAGTTTGAGGAAAGTTGGGATAGATACCTTCCACTGGCAGAATTTGCATACAACAATAGCTATCAAGCTAGCATTAAAATGGCACCCTATGAAGCACTGTATGGGAGAAAATGCAGAACACCTGTATGTTGGACTGAGTTGGGTGAAGATAAGCTAGTGGGGCCATACCTAATAAAATAGACAAAGGAAAAGGTGAAACAAATAAAGGCCAATTTAAAAGTTGCCTCAAACTGATAGAAATCTTATGCTGACTTGAGGAGGAAGGACATTGAGTATAAAGTTAGCGAGAAGGTATTTCTCAAACTATCACCATGGAAAAAAGTGTTGAGATTCGAGAAAAAGGGAAAATTAAGCCCTAGGTTCATTGGCCCATATGAAGTTATGGAATGTGTGGGACCAGTAGCCTACCGATTAGCCTTACCACCTGAGCTGGACAAGATACATAATGTGTTCCATGTCTCGATGCTCAGAAGATACATATCAGATCCTTCACATGTCATCTCAGCAGAAGAAATTGTGGTACAACCTGACCTGACATTTGAAGAAGAACCAATTAAAATCTTGGCACGAGAGGTAAAAGAGCTCAGAAACAAGACAATTCCACTAGTGAAAATCCTATGGAGACACCACAACATGGAAGAGGCAACATGGGAGAGCGAAGAGACAATGAAACAAAAGTTCCCTCAGCTCTTCACATTAGGTAAATTTCGAGGATGAAATTTTTATTTAGAGGGGAAGAGTTATAACATCCCCACTGTACATATTCTATACGTTCTGTTGCTCCAGCGGCCAAATAACAGTCTAGGCAAGTCAGGATGTCTGGAACTACACTTCAGTGATAGTGAACAGACATATAATGGTGAAATAAATAAAAAGAAAATACAAGAAAAATCAAAGAAAAGTGAAAGAGAGAAAATGAAGCTAAGTTAAATGAGCCGGCACCACAGGGATGGGTGACTGCACCGGGAAGGCCATTGCAGACCCCAGGACCGCGGGGAACCCTCGGAATTAAATTTTGAGACATAAATAAAGGTTTATTGAAATGTAATTGACACTAGAAATATCAAATAAAAATTAATAAATTAGTACAAAGAAAAATAAAAAATCAAGAAACAGACAAAAATCAGTGTTACCAAAAAATCGAGAATATAACCTGAAGTGGGGCATTTTGGTCATTTGACACTAAGAGTTGCCTTTTGACCTCAATTTCCATTAAAAATAAAGGTATTTCACTTAGGAAATGTCATGAAAAATTAAAATGGGATACAATGTGTAAATAGTAAAAGAATGGAGCTAAATGAGCAAATAAGGAAACTTTAACTAATTAACCATTAAACTATTACTTAGTGCTCCACTAACTCCAGCCATGGGACACTTATCTAAGCCTTGGGACAGCTGAGTCATCATCCTCAACTTTGCTCCATAAACTAGCCGAAACTCTCACCATGGAAACCACCATTGTCGCCCCACATGCAACCTTCATTGGTGTATGAGCCAACATTTCCACTTGGTTCCTTCATTAAATCTTGCCTACATACCCTGGGTAAGATATTGGCAACAAGAAAAACAAGATTTGGTGAAGTTTTGATAAGCTTCAAAAGTAATAAGTGTCCAAAACCTCTCCCTTGCTTCACTACCTTGTGTTTAGGTTGAGGTGAGTATTTTGGTGAAGAGAAATGAAGAAAACATTGAGAAATGAAATGGTCCATTTTCTGCAGCCATGAATATGTGTTGTATTTGAGTTTTTCTTACCTCTAATGGATGGGAATTAAGGTTGATCAACTCAAATGGAAGATGTAGTAGTTAAAATCTAAGTATATGGATGTAGTGCTTGAATTAAGGGTGTGAAATGGAACCTTAATGCTTTGAGCAAACTGCCATGTTTGGCAAACCATAATAGCATGAATTTGTGTGTGAATATGAATTTTATTAATGAAATATGATAGTGTTAAATTGTGGGCAGCATGTGTAAGTGATATTGAAGTATGAGTATGTTGAAGTGTATGTGTAATATTGACATTGAGATATGTTTAATTTTGGTGGAAGTGAATGTTGCACTTGAATGGTGAATTGTGTGCATTGAGTGCTTGAGTGTTCTGCCCAATATGTTTGTTGGAATTGTGTACAATATATATATAGAAGTGCCATTGATTGAATATTGAAGTAATGAGGAGGAGAAGGAATATCAAATTGGAAGTGTAAGTGTTTTGTGCAGATTGTGTATTGATGACAGTACCTAAATTAGGTCATAAATGCCAAACTGTGAACCCAATTGGTATGAGGCCAATGGGGGGGTGAAACTAGCCACCAAATAGGCCAACTTTCATGTCGAAATGTTGCTAAAATTCTTCCTCGAAACTGACCTTAAAAATGACCAAATCCGGAATGGCAACCTTGCAACCCAGATTTTTGACCATATGAACAGTAATCATTAGGATAACCATAACTCACTCAAAACAGGTCCAATTGACCTGAAATTTTTACCATTGATAGATTAGACATAGAGCTACATTTATTATGAAGACACCAAAGCCCAGAATTGGCCAGAACCAAGTCAAATAGCTTGCACAAGTTTGGGTACCAAAACTGCCAGAACTAAAAGTGATCTAAAATTGACCAAATTTTACACTAAAGGTGTAATCTGTCCAGCTTTAGTAAATTGACCATATCTTAGTCTATACAACTCAGAATGACCTAAAATTTTGCCCTGCGTGCAATAAGACATAAAGCTACAATTTTTCTTCTTTGACCAGAAGCTAAAAACCAATAGAAATAGGACTTTAAGCTAGACCAATCTAGCACACTAAAATTTGAGAATTTGACATTTACATACAATGATGCTTGAAGCAATTTGGCAATGAATGCCAACTTATAAATTGCACTATATTGGCAGCATATTAAATTAAATTATGTGATATGTTGATGCTAGAAACAACTTATCCATAGCACCTAAAAAGGTCAACATATGCATTAACTTATGAATTACATAATAGCTAGTAAACTCTAAAAAATTGATGAATTAAACAATTAATTTATGATGTGCCCTAGTTTGCCTAGTTGACTAGTTTGGATAGGTTGGCATGCTAATAGGATTCTGACAGCTGTTCTGTAAATGGCTTCATGCCATATTGTGTTTTTACGGCTTATTATGCCACTCTGTGACTTTAATAGCCTACGGCTATACATATTATGTATTTATTCTTGGCTTATCGCCAGATTGACTATATGGCTTTTTAGCCACACTATTTGCACACTCGGAGACACTTTGTGATCGATGGTGTGACGGCCCGAGGTACTAGGTACCCAATGCCAGTATATCCATTTATCTAGTCTGGTTAGTGTATAGGCTACACGGGCAGTTAATTCAAGTACTAATAATTTCAAATAGCTAAATTCAGTCTTCTGACATACAGCACTACCAAAATTAGCAAATATTGAAATGTTAGCAAATAAAAGTAGAATCAGCAACTGCAAAGTATATCGATGTTATAAATTTGTAAACACTTTATTTACTTTATTTTAGTGTATATTTCTTTATATTTAGCACCACTAAGCAAAATTGCTTAGCGCGTTGCTTTTGTAATGCGTAGGTATTAGAGACACAGCTGGGGACCCCAGCAGACCTACGACCGGGTGAGACATTAGATCTGCACAAGAGTCCAGAGTCATCTGCACTGCATTGCATATATGGTAGGACTTAGGATATCTTGTATTTTGTACTTTTGTTGTATTTTTGAAATTCGGCCTTGTATTTTATAATGTTATGAAAGCTCTAAAGTTTGTAATATTTTATACATATTAAATAACATGGAGATTTTTTGGATATATTTAAATTATTATGGACTGTATTATGAAACTGTTTAATGACTGCAAAAGTCTATTGACTTTACTTAGAAATAGAGACTGTGAAATATATGAGATTTTGATATTATCATATTAAACTGTTTCAACAGGTTTGGAAGGACAGTTCGTCCGAAATACAAACGGCACATTGCCAAATTTTTATTACCATTTTTGAAACAATGATTTTATCAAAGTATGAAAATAGTCTCAGCATGATATGAATATTACATAAAAAACTTCTTAAAATCAAATTGAGTTCAGGAAATGAAATAATCACAGACTAGGTGTTTCGGCACGCCGTGTAGCATGCCTTGCTCGGCTATACTGTAGACGGGTGAGGGGTGTTACAATCCATAGGCAGACGGCTAGTCTGAAAGGATCATTTAGATTTTGGAGGATATGCTTAGGGCTTGTGTGATTGAATTTGAGGAAAGTTGGGACTCACACTTGCCTTTGATTGAATTTGCCTACAACAACAGTTATCAGTCAAGTATTGGAATGCCTCCATATGAAGCACTTTATGGAAGAAAGTGTAGAACTCCCTTGTGTTGGGATGAAATGGGCGAGAGAAAGTTGATTGGCTCAGAATTAGTGCAGCAGACGGAAGAAAAGATCAAGATCATTAGAGATAGACTCAAAGTTGCATCGGATAGACAGAAGTCCTGTATTGATCTAAAGAGAAGAGATATTCACTACAGTGCGGGTGACAAGGTGTTCCTGAAAGTTTCCCCATGGAAAAGGATCATGAGGTTTGGTGGCAAGGGGATACTGAGTCCTTGCTTTATTGGGCCATTTGAGGTTCTGGAAAGAGTGGGTCCATTGGCATATAGGTTGGCATTGCCTCCAGAGTTACAAAGATTCACAATGTCTTTCATGTCTCCATGTTTAGGAGGTACAGATCAGACTCCTTTCACATTTTGCTAGTAGAGGAGATTGAGGTAAATCCAGACCTGACATATGATGAGAGCCCATAAAGATCTTGGCACATGAGGTGAAGCAGCTAAGGAACAAGCAGATACTCCTGGTAAAAGTGCTGTGGAACCATCATTCAGGCTAGGAGACTACATGGGAGTATGAGAAGGAAATGAAGAGGCAGCACCCACAACTATTCAGAGACAAGGACCAGGTAAATTTCGAGGACGAAATTTTATTTTTAAGGAGGGGAGAATAGTAACACCCCAAACCAATGAGTTATGATGTGACACCCCTTACCCGTCTACAGTATATCCGAGTAAGATATGTCACACAGTGTACCGGAACACTCTATTTTATCTCAATCATTTTTATTCTTCCTTAATTTATTTTTATCATAGTTTTGAATATAATTTATGAATAATAATTCATTTAAGTCATTTATTGAAATTATAATTTATTTGAGGTTCCGAAAATTTTATAGAAAATCCGGCAGAGTACCGGCTAAAAATGGAGAAAACAATTCTTCGGAACCTGTGAAAAACACTTCCAATAATAATTTCCAATCATTCTCAAACTCCAATAATCATCAAAATCTCAATATTTTTCAACAACATTTCCATTTCTCAATAATTCATTTCTCATGGTATTCATATGTGAGCAATAAATAAATACTCAATTTTCCATTCATAACCACAATTTCCACTATTTACATTAACATCAAAATACATTGCATAAGTCTCAATTACATAAGAGAAAATAAAAGTTAGTTACAAAATACCAAAATGAAACCTAGTGTCCTACCAATGAACTGAAAATGGTGAGGTGACACGGACACTATGCAGAGCTGCAGGAGGTCTCACTCAGTCTGTGGTCTACTGGGCTCTCGGTTAGTATCTACAGAACCTACGCGTGGCAAAAGCAACGCGCTAAGCAATAATACTTAGTAGTGCCAATAATAAAATAAAAAGAAATAACAGGAAGTAAATATGCAGTGCATGTTTTGATGTCTTATGCAGACAATTTTTTTTTTATCATTATTGGTAATCTTATTTATTATGTACTAGTTCTATTCATTATTTCATTAAATTTGTTCACTTTCATTTTTGGGTGCCCAAGTAACCTATACTGGATGACTAGACTGGATAAACGGGAAAACTGGCACTGGGTATCTAGTACCTCGGGCCATCACACTATCGGTCACATATGCATCTCCGGCAGGCAATGTAATGCCTAATAAGTCAGATAACAATAGGCACAAGGCCAAATATCAACATAATGTCAGAATGGCTAAAAGCCATGAAATCACAAAATGGCATAATGCCATGTGCAGTACTGCTAATTGAACCCTATTGGCATGCCAACCTATCCAAACCAATCTTGCTAGGTGTACTAGGGCATGTTATACTTTTAAATTTTACAATTCTTGAAATTTAAATTTAGGTGTTACTATTTATTTCATTAGTCAACTAAAATGTTGACTTTTGCATTAACAATTGGTATATTGGTTTAAATATCATCAACATACCACATTTTGCATTTTAAATTTTTTGGTATTGGTTGTCAATACCAATTCTAAGCTTAAAGTTAATTGGACAGAATTTTCAGTTTTCAAGCTTTGGGTTTACTGTTCCATTGGGAATTTGGCAAAATGATCAACATGAAAGTTGTTCCTTATTTTGTGTAGTTGAATTTCTTTTTTTGAATCACTCCATTTGGAGTTTTGTGACTCAAGTTATGGCCCAAAGACCATAACTGGCCGGATTGAAAGTTTGTCCAGAATTTCTGGACTGACCAAATCTACAGTGACTGCAACTCACTTTTTGATTATGTTCTGGTCATAATTTGGGTGAGATTTCTTCATGAAAGTTGTTGGTCTATATCTCAGATTGTTGCTGGTAAAATTTCAGGTCAATTGGACTTTTCTACACTGAGTTATGGCCAAATGACCAAATACTATTCATTTGGTCATTTTGCCCAGGCAGACTGCAGGTCACCCGGATTAGGGCAATTTTTTGGTCCACTTGGTTTGGTTTTCTGGGCATGGTTTCTTCACCAAAGTTGTGCCATTATGTGTCTAGTTTCATGTCCAATTGGCATTGCACCAATTGGACCTCTATAATTCAAGTTATTGCTGCCCAAACCTGCTGGACTCATGATCAGTCCTGCAGGTCACCAAGGGCAGCTCACCCACACTCAATTGGCAAGCCACAACTCACTTAATTTCCTCATCAAACGCAGCCAAATGGTCACTAATTGACCATTTAAGCTTTCATTCACCAACACATGAACAACATCCAGGTTTTGTGCCTCAAAACCCTAACTCCAACAACTAAAATTTTCATACACATACAATCCATGGTGTACAACACCAAAATCATGTTCAATGGCAGCCATACACAAAATTTTTAGAAGAATTTGACGACTTAGGCACTTTCCAAGGCTTCACAACTTTACTTTCTTCCTTTCTTTTTGCTATCCAAAGCTTGTTCTAGGTGTAAGGATGAGTTTTTGTGAAGGCAGACTAGGGTTTTGAGGTGGTTTGGAGGGTGATTTCAAGCTCACCTTAAGCTTTCATGGTGGTTGGGGTGGGAAGGGTGATGCCTGTTTTTTCTTGAGAAAGAAAGCAGATGGCTTTTGTTTATTTTTTACCTCCTTTTAGCTCTTTTTATTTGTTTTAAGTGGCTTGGTTAAATGTGATTGGTGGAGAAGGGTTTAATGACATCATATGATGTTAAAATTGGCATATTCTTTCATTTTCTTTTCCTTTCTTCTCTACTCATTTTCAATTTAATTCTTAGCAATATTTATTCATATTTTATGTCATAATAATTATTTACTTTACTGGACAAGTCGGCCAAAAATCATCTCTGAAGACGAAATGACCAAAATGCCCTCCGTTTGGCTTATTGAGCCAAAATTATCTGTACCGATTGAAAAAATTTTCTAAGCATTTCCTTGGCATTCTAATGCCATAGAAACCTCAATGACCCTTCTCTAGAGTCTCAAAAATTATTTTATGAATTTTTCCCCGGGTCTAGGGCTCCTAGTTGCGAGAACTGCAACTTCCCACTAGGTTATCCATCGCTAGGGCACCGGCTCATTTAACTTGGTTGTATTTTATTTCTAAAATATTTCGTAAATTTTTCTTATTAATATTTGAGTTAATTATGGTTCCTCACTTTAGTTTAAATATTTTTCCGGACGTTCTAACTGCCCTGACCGACACAGATCAACGGAACAGTAGAATGTACGGAATGGATACAGTGAGGGTGTTACAACTCTTTCCCTCTAATTTAAATTTTGTCCTCGAAATTTACCTGATGCAAACAGTTGAGGGAACTGTTGCCTCATTGTCTCTTCACTTTCCCAAGTTGCCTCCTCTGTGTTATGGTGCCTCCAAAGCACTTTCACCAGTGGAATCTGCTTACTCCTCAACCCTTTCACTTCCCGAGCCAGAATCCTTATGGGTTCTTCTTTATATGTCAAATCCGGTTGTACTTCAATTTCTTCCATGGGGATGACATGTGAAGGATCTGAGCGGTATCTTCTTAGCATAGACACGTGGAACACATTGTGGATCTTGTCCAGCTCTGGTGGGAAAGCTAGCCTGTAGGCTACTGGTCCCACACATTCAATGACTTCATATGGGCCAATGAACCTAGGGCTCAACTTACCTTTTCTTCCAAACCTTAGTACCTTCTTCCATGGTGACACCTTGAGGAACACTTTGTAGCCAACTGCATATTCTATTTCTTTTCTCTTCAAGTCGGCATAGGATTTCTGTCTGTCTGAGGCAACCTTCAGATCGGCTTTGATTAGTTTTACCTTCTCTTCAGTCTGTTTCACCAAGTCTGGGCCTACCAGTTTGTCTTCGCAATTCAGTCCAGCACACTGGAGTTCTACATTTTCTCCCATACAGTGCTTCATACCGGGCCATTTGGATGCTAGCTTGGTAGCTATTGTTATATGCAAATTCTGCTAGTGGTAGGTATCTATCCCAACTTCCCTCAAACTTAATGACACAACTCCTTAGCATGTCCTCAAGGACCTGACATATATTTCATGTTATTATTATCATTTCAGTTCAATATTTGTATTAGTTCAATTGGTTTCAATTGTTTACCTGGATTACTCTTTCTGATTGCCCATCTGTCTAAGGATGGAAAGCTGTGCTGAAGTGGAGTTGTGTACCCAAGGATTCATGCAACTTCTTCCAAAATCTCGATGTAAACCTTGGGTCTCGATCAGATATGATGGAAAGTGGAATTCCATGCAGTCTAACTATCTCACTAATATACAATTCTGCTAACTTCTCCAATGAGTAGTCACCCTAATCGACAGAAGTGTCCGACTTTCACAATCTATCTACTATCACCCATACTGTATCATGCTTCTTCTGGGTGAGAGGTAGACCACTTACAAAATCCATGGTGACCCGATCCCATTTCCATTCAGGTATGCGTATAGGCTACAGCAAACCCGATGGAACTTGATGTTCTACCTTAACTTGCTGACATGTCAAGCATTTAGTCACATAGTTAGCTATGTTCTTCTTCATACCATGCCACCAATACTGAAGCTTCAAATCATGATACATTTTTGTACTTTCTGGGTGCATAGTATAAACACTGGAATGTGCCTCTTTTAGAATACTGGTTTTCAATTTCCCATTATTTGGTACACATACTCTTCCTTTGTAGTACAGACACCCATCTGCTTTCACCTCATAGTCAGTTACTTTTCCCTCTGAGATTTTGCTCATAATAACCATTAACTTTTCATCTGCCTTTTGCCCATCTAAAATCTGCTGCAGCAGATTTGGCCTCACTTGCAACTTAGCCAAAATAACTCCATCTCGAGCCAAAGATAGACGGGCATTCAATGATCTCAAAGCTGTGATGGATTTTCTACTTAAAGCATCAGCAACTACATTTGCCTTCCCAGGATGGTAGTCAATCACACAATCATAGTCCTTCAGGAACTCAATCTGTCTAAGGTTGAGCTCCTTCTGGGTTGGCAAGTATTTCAGGCTTTTGTGGTCTGTGTAAATGTAGCACTTTTCACCATACAAGTAATGCCTCCATATCTTCGGTGCGAAGATAATTGCTACAAGTTCTAAATCATAGGTAGGGTAATTCTGTTCATGTGGCCTTAGCTACCTGGATGCATAAGCGACCACCTTCCCCTCTTGCATCAATACACACCCTAACCCATTATGAGAGGCATCACTGTAGATCACAAAATCCTTTCCTGACACTGGCTGTGTTAACACTGGTTCCTCTGTCTATATAGCCTTCAACTTCTCAAAACTGGTCTGACACTTGTCATTCCAGTCAAATCTGACATTCTTGTGTAACAACTTGGTCATTGGAGCAGCTATTAAGGAAAATCCCTTCACAAATCTTCTGTAATACCCAGCTAGCCCCAAGAAACTTCTAACCTCAGTTGTATTCCTAGGAGGCTTCCATTCCATCACTGCTTCTATTTTCTTGGGATCCACTCTAATCCCATCAGTTGACACTGTGTCCAAGGAATGCAATTTCATTTAACCAGAAGTCCCACTTTGACAACTTAGCATACAGCTTCTTTTCTCTCAGGGTTTGCAAAACAATCCTCAAATGTTCATCATGTTCTTCCCTGGTCTTGGAATACACCAAAATATCATCAATAAAGACCACTATGAACCGATCTAGGTATGGATTGAAGACACGATTCATAAGGTCCATGAATGCCGCTGGTGCATTTGTTAGGCCAAAGGGCATCACTATGAACTCATAATGCCCATACCGGGTCCTAAATGCAATCTTTGGCACATCTGCATCCTTCACCCTTAACTGATGATACCCTGATCTGAGATCAATTTTGGAAAATATTCCTGCTCCCTTCAACTGATCAAACAAATCATCAATTCTAGGCAACGGATATTTATTCTTCATAGTTACTTTATTCAACTGCCGGTAATCGATGCATAACCTCAAAGTCCCATCCTTCTTTTTCACAAACAGCACTGGAGCTCCCCATGGTGACACACTGGGGCATATGAACCCCTTATCCAATAACTCCTGTAATTGGATTTTCAGTTCTTTCAATTATGTGGGTGCCATCCTATAAGGAGCAATAGAGATTGGTGTTGTACCCGGTAGTATCTCAATAGCAAATTCAACTTCCCTTTCTGTTGGCAAACCAGGCAATTCTTCAGGGAACACATCTGGGAAGTCTCTTACTGTGGGTATGTCACACAGATCTGGCTTAGCCTGCCTGGTGTCCACCACATGTGCTAGGTAGGCTTCACAGCCTTTTCTCATCAGTTTTCTTGCAACTGTGGCTGAGATGACATTGGATAAGAAATCTGTCCTTTCCCCCACAACTGTAATCTCATTACCCTCAGGAGTTTTCAATGAGATCCTTTTCAACTTACAATCAACCATTGCCTGATGGCGTGACAACCAGTCCATTCCCAAAATCACGTCAAACTCATGGAAAGGCAACTCAATCAGGTCTGCCAAGAATTCATACCCCTAAATCCTTAATGGACAACCCTTGTATACTTTGTTCACCGCTACACTGTGGCCCAATTGATTAGTGACCAGAATGTATTGGTCACTCTCCCCTACTAATATCCCCCTTTCTATAGGTAGGTTGATGCAGATGTATGAATGAGTGGATCCTAGATCCACCAATGCATGCACAGATGTATTGTAGAGGGAGAACGTACCCCTGATGTCGTTCGGGGCATCTTGCTCCTTCTGAGCTCTCATGGCATAGGCTCTGGCAGGTGATCTACCCTCAGGCCTCTTTGCTGGCTCAGATGCAGGCCTCTGTGATGGTCCCACTGCCTCAAATTTGCCAGATTTCCTACCTCTTTGTGGTACAGGAGCAGGTCTGTCTGCTTGTGTTGGAGAGCTGTAGTAGTTCTGCTTGGACAGTTCCTCAACTAATGCTCTGTTGACCCACACCTTAAGCAGGCACCAGTCACTCTCCAACACTCCCCCTTATGCCACTTTAGGCAATGTAGACATGCAGAAGATGCTAGGGCTGGTCCCCTGAACCCCATCCCTGGAGAGCTGCCCACTGATGGTGTGGACTGACCTCTCCTAGGGGTAAACTATGGCCTGGGCCCCTGAGACTGACCCTGACCTTGTGGTTGACCTGAACTCTGTGTAGGTGGACCTTTAAACTTCTTCCCAGGTGTAGGAGATGAACTAGACTGACCCGAGCCCCTCTTCTGCTGTCTCTCCCTTCTAGTCTGCTCACTTATTCTTACTTTTTAAACTTTTATTGCAGCTTCCACTAACTTGGTGAAGTCTATGATTCCCAAGGCAGTGATCATGATCTTTATATTGTCATTTAGTCCTTCTTCAAATCTCTTACACCTTTCAGCTTCATTAAGGACTATCTCCCTTCTGTAGCGACTCAATCTGACAAATTCCTTTTCATACTCGGCCACTGTCAACTGTCTCTGCCTCTAGTTAATGAATTCCCTTCTTCTCTCTTCTAGGTATACACTACCCACATATTTCTTCTTGAATTCGGAGAGCAAGAAGTCCCAAGTTATTACTTCGTCAGATTTCATCGGACACCGTATCCCACCATTCATATGCATCATCTTGCAACAGAGATACAACAGCTTCTAGATTTTGTTCAGGAGTGCAGTGGACTTGTTTTAAAACTCTGCCTGTTCTGTTCAACCAATTTTCGGCTGCAACAGAATCATCTTCTCTCTTGCCAAAGAAGTCCACTGCTCCAAATTTTCTTAATCTTTCCAGGTGTGATTTCAGTTGTGGAGGTGACGGTAGTGGTGGCATTACCCCAGCCATTTATTTGAAGAATTCGGCCATTTGCTTGAACACGGCCTGTGGAGGTTGAGCAGGCTCTGATGGAGCTAGCGGAGCAGGTTCTCCACTTCCCCTAGTCTTAGCTGGTGCAGGTGGAGCATGACTCTCCACTTCCTCCTCAACTGCTCTCTGTGATGTAGGGTCCATATCCTATTTAAAATAACAAAGACAAACAGATCTGCATTAGTGTCACCTCGACTCTTACAAATGCAATGCATGGTATGGACTCAATCTAGGCCCAGAAACACCTAAACCGTGCTCTGATACCACTAAATGTGACACCCCTTACCCGTCTACAGTATATCTGAGTAAGATATGTCACACAGTGTACTGGAACACTCTATTTTATCTCAATCATTTTTATTCTTCCTTAATTTATTTTTATCATAGTTTTGAATATAATTTTTGAAATATAATTCATTTAAGTCATTTATTGAAATTATAATTTATTTGAGGTTTCAAAAATTTTATAGAAAATCCGGTAGAATACCGGCTAAAAATGGAGAAAACAGTTCTTCGGAACCTGTGAAAAACACTTCCAATAATCATTTCCAATCATTCTTAAACTCCAATAATCATCAAAATCTCAATATTTTTCAACAACATTTCCATTTCTCAATCATTCATTTCTCATGGTATTCATATATCAGCAATAAATAAATACCCAATTTTCCATTCATAACCACAATTTCCACTATTTACATTAACATCAAAATACATTATATAAGTCTCAATTATATAAGAGAAAATAAAAGTTAGTTACAAAATACCAAAATGAAACCTAGTGTCCTACCAATGCACTAAAGATAGTGAGGTGACACGGACACTATGTAGAGCTGCAGAAGGTCTCACCCAGTCTGTGGTCTATTGGGCTCTCGGTCAGAATCTCCAGAACCTATGCGTGGCAAAAGCAACGCGCTAAGCAATAATGCTTAGTGGTGCCAATAATAAAATAAAAAGAAATAACAGGAAGTAAATATGCAGTGCATGTTTTGATGTCTTATGCAGACAATTTTTTTTTATCATTATTGGTAATCTTATTTATTATGTACTAGTTCTATTCATTATTTCATTAAATTTGTTCACTTTCATTTTTGGGTGCCCAAGTAACCTATACTGGATGACTGGACTAGATAAACGGGTAAACTGGCACTGGGTATCTAGTACCTCAGGCCGTCACACCATCGGTCACATATGCATCTCCCGGTGTGCAATAGAACAGCTAATAAGCTGTAATAACAATAGGCACAAGGCCAAATATCAACATAATGTCAGAATGGCTAAAAGCCATGAAATCACAGAATGGCATAATGCCATGTGCAGTACTACTAATTGAACCCTATTGGTATGCCAACCTATCCAAACCAATCTTGCCAGGTGTACTAGGGCATGTTATACTTTTAAATTTTACAATTCTTGAAATTTAAATTTAGGTGTTGCTATTCATTTCATTAGTCAACTAAAATGTTGACTTTTGCATTGACAATAGGTATATTGGTTTAAATATCATCAATATACCACATTTTGCACTTTAAATTTGTTGGTATTGGTTGCCAATACCAATTCTAAGCTTAAAGTTAATTGGACAGAATTTTCAGTTTTCAAGCTTTCGGTTTACTGTTCCATTGGGAATTTGGCAAAATGATCAACATGAAAGTTGTTCCTTATTTTGTGTAGTTGAATTTCTTTTTTTGAATCACTCCATTTGGAGTTTTGTAACTCAAGTTATGGCCCAAAGACCACAACTAGCCGGATTGAAAGTTTGTCCAGAATTTCTGGACTGACCAAATCTATAGTGACTGCAACTCACTTTTTGATTATGTTCTGGTCAGAATTTGTGTTAGGTTTCTTCATGAAAGTTGTTAGTCTATATCTCAGCTTGTTTCTGGTAAGATTTCAGGTCAATTGGACTTTTCTACACTGAGTTATAGCCAAATGACCAAATACTGTTCATTTGGTCATTTTGCCCAGACAGACTGCAGGTCACCCAGATTAGGGCAATCTTTTGGTCCACTTGGTTTGATTTTCTGGGCATGATTTCTGCACCAAAGTTGTGCCATTATGTTTCTAGTTTCATGTCCAATTGGCATTGCACCAATTGGACCTCTACAATTCAAGTTATTACTGCCCAAACCTGCTGGACTCATGATTAGTCCTGCTGGTCACCAAGGGCAGCTCACCCACACTCAATTGCCAAGCCACAACTCCCTTCATTTCCTCATCAAACACAGCCAAATGGTCACTAATTGACCATTTAAACTTTCATTCACCAACACATGAACAACATCCAAGTTTTGTGCCTCAAACCCCTAACTCCAACAACTAAAATTTTCATACACATACAATCCATGGTTTACAACATCAAAATCATGTTCAATGGCAGCCATACACAAAATTTTTAGAAGAATTTGACACTAACCTTGTCTTAGGCACTTTCCAAGGCTTCACAAATTCACTTTCTTCCTTTCTTTTTGCTGTCCAAAGCTTGTTCTAGGTGAAAGGATGAGTTTTTATGAAGGGAGACTAGGGTTTTGAGGTGGTTTGGAGGGTGATTTCAAGCTCACCTTAAGCTTTCATGGTGGTTTGGGTGGGAAAGGTAACGCCTGATTTTTCTTGAGGAAGAAAGCAGATGGCTTTTGTTTATTTTTTACCTCCTTTAGCTCTTTTTATTTGTTTTAAGTGGCTTGGTTAAATGTGATTGGTGGAGAAGGGTTTAATGACATCATATGATGTCAAAATTGGCATATTCTTTCATTTTCTTTTCCTTTCATCTCTATTCATTTTCAATTTAATTTTTAGCAATATTTATTCATATTTTATGTCATAATAATTATTTACTTTACTGGACAAGTCGGCCAAAAATCATCTCTGAAGACGAAATGACCAAAATGCCCTCCGTTTGGCTTATTGAGCCAAAATTGTCTGTACCGATTGAAAATTTTTTCTAAGCATTTCCTTGGCATTCTAATGCCATAGAAACCTCAATGACCCTTCTCTGGAGTCTCAAAAATTATTTTATGAATTTTTCCCCGGGTCTAGGGCTCTTAGTTGTGAGAACCACAACTTCCTACTAGGTTACCCATCGCTAGGGCACCGGCTCATTTAACTTGGTTGTATTTTATTTCTAAAATTTTTCGTAAATTTTTTTTATTAATATTTGAGTTAATTACGGTTCCTCACTTTAGTTTAAATATTTTTCCGGACGTTCTAACTGCCCGGACCGATACCGATCACCGGAACAGTATAATGTACGGAATGTATACAGTGAGGGTGTTACATATGAATAGTACCATTTTTTGTCTGTGACTAGTACTATTTAAAGATACCTTGAGGACCAAAAATAAAAAGAAAATTAACAGAGATAGACACAATAAAAATTCAAATAAACCAAAAATATAAGGACTCATTGGGTATTATTAAAAAAAAGGATGATGACCCGATGAAGGGCATTTTGGTCAATTCACTTCAAGAGTTGACTTTTAATCAAAATGTAAATTTAATTAAATAAAATTAATGAATTAAATTATAGGGAAAAATTTGAAGAAAAATTCAAGTAAAAATATGTAAGGAAAAATTTAAGAAATGAAAACTTAAATTTTCATTTTCATTTTGACAAAATTAAAATGAATGACTTATGGGTTTTTGACAATTAAACTTAATTATTTAATTAAAAAGGAATAAATAAGTAGAAAAGAAGACAAAATCTCATTCTTTCCCTTCTTGCTGCCTCTACCCATCTCCCATTCCCTCTCTCTCTTTCTTTTCTTCATTTCCCCCATTTGCAACCTCCTTCCACTCTTGATTTTCCCACTTTCCTTATATGGGTTCCCTATCTAAATGGTAGAAAACATCAAAGTGCTCTTTCATTGAAGGATTTAAGCAAAAAGAACAAGAGAAATTGGAAGAAAATTGAAGTTGGAAAGAAATCAACAAAAGGTAAGTTTCTTTTCTTGCTTGAATAGTTACACAAACTTTAAATCAAGTTAGATTGTGATAAAATTTCATAAGAAATTGAAAAGAACCACACATGGAACCTATACTAGGGTTTTGGCCAATTTGGAGAAAATTAGGGTTGATGTATTTTAATGTAATTGATGATGAAATCAAGCTTAGTTGAAGTAGTATGCATGATTGGAGTAGTGTAATTGCATGAGAATTTCATAAATTGAATTATGAAATATTAGGGTTCATAAGGAAATTAAGGCTGTTGTGCTAGGCAGTGAAATTGATGTAGGCAATACTAAATTATGACTAATTAAAATGAATTGAGTGTGGGTTGATGTTAATTGGTGGAAGGAATTAATAGAATGGCATGGATTAGGGAAAATTGCAAACTTGGGTGTTAGAAAATTTGGGGTTTTTGTGCTCGGAAGTGCTATGGATGTATTAATGCTAAATTATGGTCATTTGGGATGATTAAATGTGAATTGAGGTTGGTTAGTGGAAGTAATTGAAGAAATGAAAATTTAACCTTAGGGCAGAATTTTGCACACTGAATTCAGTGTGTTTGGCACCCCATAACTTGAGCTACACAACTCTAATTGGTATGAAATCAATTGAAAATGAAACTTAAGACATAGGGCTAGAATTTTCATGAAGTTACCCTGCCCCAAAAATGAACTTAAGCTACTCGAAATGAGCCTTGAAACTGAAGATAAAATTCTGAAACCTGCAGAATTAGGCACATGAACAGTAAATTTTACATGGCCATAAATCTCTCTAGAAAACTCCGATTTAGGAAATTCTTGAATCAATGGAAACCTAAAATATAGTAAAACACTTCATATGAAGAACTTAAGGCCAAATTATGGACTTAACCCAATCAAATTACTAAGCAAAGTTGAGTCACTAAATCTGCTAAAATCTGGAAATCTGCAAATTGACTATATGAACAGTAAAATTTGCAAGGCTATAACTCTCTCTAGAAAACTCTGATTTAGGTGATTCTTAAACCGATAGAAACTTAAAATATATTAAAACATTTCATATGAAGAACTTGGTGCCAAATTATGAACTTTACCCAATCAAATTATTAGCCAAAATTAAGTCACCAAAGCTGCTACAATCAGCATGACGTGAACAGTAATCACTCTTTTGGTAATAACTTGAGCTACACAACTCCAAATTAGGTGATTCAAAAAGGAAAATAAAGATGAGACATAGAGGGACAATTTTAATGAAGAACACCTCACCAAATCATGATTGAAACTAGGTAAAAATTAGGTTCAATTATTGGGGCACCAAGCTGTCCAAAATCAAAACTCTTTAAAATTTATAAAGCTAACTTTGGATGCATTAGACACTCATGTAATGAGTACTTGGCAGCGATTGAGATGAGTATTGAGGCATTCTATTTGTGTGTTTTCAATAGAAAAAGAAGTTGAAACGGGCAAGGAGAAGTAAGTAACGAGAAAGAAGAAATATTAAAGGTTTGTGCACAACTAACTTTTTCTTCGTTTTTAAACTTGTAAATTATTTGGAATGTGTTTATTTGGTTGAGTTTGCTTTGAACGAGTTTACTTTGAATGAAATATGGTTTTTCTCTTGCATTTGAGAAATTGGGGTGTTGCCACCTCTATATGAATTTTATGATGATTTGAATGTGTTTATTGGGTTGCAAATGTGATTGTTGATTAGAAAACTTTTGAAAATTATTTTAAAATCACAATTAGCATGAAAGTCCCTTTCGAAACTCTCCAATAGTAATGGCTACTTAGGGTTGATAATTGATATTGATTATGTCACACCCTACTCCCCTATAAGATGTAACATGATCCCGTAGTATACCTAATGAATTATCGTACTTCTCCTACCGATAATCCATTAAATATACTACAAGGGATTTTAAAACAATTTTCGGGAAATTTAAGTCATAGATTAAAATCAGGCGTTATAAAATTTTTTTTTTGTTCAAAATTTCGGCAAAGTGCTGGCTGTATTTTGAGAAAACAGTTCTTCAATCCTGCAAAAGAAAATGCTCCCAATATGTTTTCTCAAATACAACTCCAATAAACTTTATTTCAATTCACAATTCAATTCTCAATACACAATCAATTCATTTTCAAACTAATCTCATCATGAAGAAATATTTCATTGATTATAAGACTCAAAATTTATATTACAAAACTATTCAAGTAAATGAAATCTCAAATTTACATTTAAAATAATTTACATTTAATTACATACCAAAATATTTTACAAGAGTTTTTATACAACTGCTCAAATAATTTACATACATATTATTACATGCATACATCAAAACCTATGTACATGGGTATACCTATAATATACCTGGAGCTGAACTGAAAGTGTCTTCAAAGAAACTTACTCACTGCTCTATGCTCTTCTTACCTGCGACAGCATACAAAGCTATCGCTGAGTGGTGAACTTCGATGGTGCACAACTATAATTTAAAACATAGTACAATATACATTGACAAAATTTACAGTAAATAATTTGGAAATCTGAATACTCATCAAATTCTAAAACTCAAAATATTCATTGCCAATAATGTAAATCATTTGTATAAAATGACTTCGATCATGAAATTCAATTTATCAAATCATAACTAACCATTTAGGTAATTCCAACAAAATCAATTATACATAAATTATAATTGAAATTACAATTCTTTACCATTCAAAAGCCATTCTGTATCTCAAAAATCATTCTGTATCTCAAAAACCACACTGTATCTCAAAAACCACGCTGTATCTCAAAAATCATGTTGTATCTCAAAAATCATGCTGTATCTCAAAAATCATTCTTTATCTCAAAAATCATTCTTTAACTCACTAGCTATGCAAGACTAATCCGAAAGGGCCGTATTCGAAGTGATTCTAACTACCTATGGTCGGGGAGGTCGAATCATCATGCACAGTACACATCACAATAATGAATCTTCTGCAAGGGCCATAACGATAAAAAACTTAGATCTAACCTCAAATCAGAGGAAAATCTAAGCCTGTGCACGTACCATGGTAATCAAAACACAACTAACTCCATTGTCTTCTCAATAAATGAGAGAGACGGGTAATAACCTAGTCAAGCATCTATAGTGAGATATAAAACAATATCACAATCCTTTTAGTGAGCATAAATCACAATATAATTCGATTCAAATTCAATTCCAATATCCAATAATTTTTATGCTCATCACAATTCAAATCATAAATTTGCATTTTTCCATGAAAATTACTATCACAATTCAAAACATGTTCTATCACAATTTTCCAAAACATAATTTATTCAATCCATAACAATGCTTAATACTTGGGGAAATACCATTTCACAAAGCTAAATTCATACATACTATAACAATTTCAATAATCATTGAATTAAATCCAATGCTTGTTAATTTAATCATAAGAAAATATGTCATTTAATCATATGAAATATTCAAACAAAATTAGTTAAAAACTAGTTGTGCACAAACCTCTGATAATTGTTTCTTGGCTCTGACTCAGTGTTTCCTTCCCCTTCCCTGAGTCTTTGCTAACTGAGAAACACAATTTGAAGTGTTTCAGTACTCATTTAAACTGTCTCCAAGAATAAGGTTCAATAATTAATTTGTCGAATTCTATTATTTCCTTAGTCAACCTAATATGTTGACCCTCGATGCGTTCTAGGTAAATTCGGTTTTAATGTCACTAATATGTCACATTCAATAGTCTTTTAGGGTTGGTACATGTTACCAAATTCATTTCCATGTATCTTGCATTTTCTTGCAATTTGCTGGATTCCGGGATACTAGTTTGACCTAGCTGGACGACCTAGTTCCGTCAGTTTTCGGGTTTTGGTCAAAACTACAAACTTGTAGATCTACGTCTTATGGAAGGCGGGGCAAAATTTCAGGTCATTCTGAGTTATGTAGACCAAGTTATGGTTATTTTACTATTGCTGGTCAACTTGCACTAAAATTGGTCACTTTAGGTCATTTTAGGTCATTTTAGGTTCGGCCAGTTTTTGGACTCGAATTTGTGCAAGCTGTTTGACTTGCTTATGGTCATTTCTGGGCTTTGGTGTCTTCATAAGACTTGTAGATATGGGTCTTAACTATTCATGGTTAAAATTTCAGGTCAATTGGACCTGTTTTGAGTGAGTTATGACCTAAACACTAACTGCTGCCCAAATGGTCAATTTTCAGGCCTCAGTTGCACTTAATCCGGATTTGGTCATTTTTCAAGCTACCTTGCAAGCAGAATTTTGGCAAGCTTCCATCATGAAAGTTGGTACATTTTGTGCCTAGTTTCACCTCCAATTGGTCTCATACCAATTGGAGCTGCACACTTAAAGTTATAGGCCTAAAACACAAACTGCCTTATTGAAATTCTTGCATACACATCAAGCATCACTTTTAACACTCACCAAACTTAACATTCAAACCAATTCTGGTTGTACCACAACCTAAACATAATTTATAACATATTATAGGTCATTTTGGCAGCTTGCAATTACATTCAATGTGTACCAACAAGTGCAGAATTTGTCCAACTCAATTTACAATAATTCAATCACCAATTCATGCTCATTTACATGTCCCACTTCACTCCACCATACATACACTCAAACTGCCATAACAACCAACACATTTTAACATCATTATTTCATAAACCAAGCATGAATTCCAGCATTCCTCAAGAGTTAGCAAACTGCCACAATGGTACACTTACATTCCATTACTTTCCAAGCTTTAAATTTCATTTTACATTTACATATACTAAGTGTACATTACCCAAACAATTTCCTATACAATATACATTTAATCAATCATTTAATTCACCATTTACAAGCACAAATAAACTGCCTTCAAGGTGTTTCCATGGCTTCCAAAAGTACACATTCACATTCAACATCAAACCTCAAAAATTTCTTCATAAATCAAACACCCATAACATCCTTACAAACTTAATGAAGCAATAACCCAAAAATACAAACTTACCACTTTGGAAATTCTTCAAAACCTCTCCAAAACTTGGTTTTCTTTTTGCCTATCTACTACCTATGGTGTGAGGATTAACTTTAATGAAGGAAGGTGCATGGAAAGTGGCTTAGATCAAGCTTGCATAAAGCTTTAACCCATGCATCCATGGAGGAACTCCATTCTTGGTTTCGGCTGCCCTTTTGAAAGGATGAAGAAGATGAAATATTCTACCCATTTTAGCTCTTAAGTGTCCCACATAATATTTATTTAATCCCCATAGTGCTCCACTTACATAAAATCAATTATTTTATATGTTTAAATATGTTAATTACCTAATTTGAACTCCATTTTTGCTATTTATATTAGGTACCCCTAAATTAATTTTTCATTATATTTTCCAAGTGTAATATTATTTATTTTTAATGGACATTTAGGTCAAAAGACAACTCGGGGTGTCAAATGACCGCAATGCCCCAGTTCGGGTTGCATTTCCGATTTTTTAGTAACACCGAGTTTTGTCCGTTTTTCGATTTCCCACTTTTCTTTGTACTAATTATTTAATTTTTATTTAATATTTCTAATGATATTTATACTTCAATAGGGGTCTATTTAATTCCTAAAAATATTTTTTTAGGGTTCCCCGCGGTCCAGGGCTAGTCAACGGTCCATGCCATGACTTTCCAGTGCGGTCACCCATCGCTAGGGTTCTCGGCTCGCTTAACTTGGTTACATTTCTTTGCTATTATTTTTCCTTTATTTTTCTTGTGTTTTCTTCTCTTGTATTTCATTATTTATGTCTCCTCACTCATATCGAAGTGTAGTTCTAGGCATCCTAGCTGTCCGGACAACACTGGTTACCGGAACAGTAGAACGCACTACCGAACATAGGGGTATTACAGATTATGTCTCTCATTAATAACGATTAGTGGGTAAAGACTATATGAGTACTCATTAGCTAGCTAGCCCTTCCCTCATTAATAACGGTTAGTGAGGTTGAGATTGCTTTGTCATGGTGTACAACGCGGCATTGATCGTGAATTTTGTGTCATGGTCTACATTGTGTGTTGATGTTGGCAACACTTATGCTTTGTGAATGGTGACTTGTAAAGTATGATTTCTCATTCAAAATGTGATTTCAATAAATGATTCTTATGGACTCAGAAAGTTTTGTGATGCTATCATGATTATACAAATATATAATTTCTTGTATTTAGACAAGTTGTGTTTTACCTTAAGTTTTAAAGTTATTAATTGTGCAACACTGAGTGATATACTCAGTGATAGCTTATTTATGCTGTCGCAGGTAAAGGAAAGGAGAAGGCTGCTGAGTAAGAGACTTGGAAGCAGCATTTTGGTTTTGATTGTGGGTATATATAGTAGGTATACCCCTGTAATTTCCTTTGATGTATTTTGTACCTATATGTATGGATGTACGGACATTGAGCAATTTGTATTTAGAAGCATTACATTGATATCACATTTTGAGTTTGTAACTATTTGTATTTTATTTTGAAACTTATGCAAAATGTATCTTTTGTAATAATAAGTTCATTTCCTCTAATAAATGTCTACTTGATATGTAATTGAATTTTAACTATTTCCATTCAGTTTTTTGCAAAAGAATTGATAAGATAAAAAGTTATGATTTGTTTAAAATCCCTTGTAGCATAACTAATGGGTTATCGGTAAGTGTAGTTTGGTAATTCATTAGGTATGCTACGGTAACATGTCATGCCTTACAAGGGATAAGGTGTGACAGAAGTAGCCATTTAAGTCTCATAACACTTAAACATAACTAACCTATCATAAAAACATGCAATTTCAATATAAATCACAAAACCCTAAACCTAACATGCATAAATTTCCCAATACTCATCTTATAAACAACTTAACATGAAATTAAAGATGTAAAAAACCAATCCCTCATAAACTTTCTTAGATCTACCTATTAGATCTAGAAGAAAAGAATGTTACCTCTTTTCTTAAACCTTGGAGGTGAGAGAATGATACACTTATATCATATAGGTATTTCAAGGCACTTTTGTGTTGCATTCATAGTATTTAGGTAGTTAACTTGTGACACCCCTTACTCGCCTACAGTATAGCCGAGCAAAGCATGTCACACTCAGTGTTAGAGCATTTAACTTATCTTATGACAATTTCCAAAACTTAATTTATTTATTAAAAGGCTTTCAAGTGAAGTTTATATCATGAATTGGAATTTTTAATTAATTTGTAATTGCAAAAATTTTACAAAAAATTTGGCAGAGTGCCGTCTAAAAATTGAGAAAATAATTTTTCAAAAACCTGTTAAAAACACTTTCAATATCCATATTGTATCCGCAACTCCAATAAATCTCAACACAATCTCATCAAATCACAATATTTGAAACTCTATCATAATTTCATTCATAACATACTTAAGTTCAATTTTGATAAAGAAATACTCATATTTTATTAATTAATACACTTTATAGATAATTTACATGAGTTCATAGACAAATAAATTTCTAACTACAAAATACATAATACAAAACACATGATGTAGTCTAGTGTCCTGCCCAAAACACTACCGATGTGGAGGTAACACTAGACTCTATGCAGATCAGGACTCTTACCCAATCTGAGATCTACTGGGCTCTCGCTCGA
Source organism: Hevea brasiliensis (assembly GCF_030052815.1). Lineage (NCBI taxonomy): Eukaryota > Viridiplantae > Streptophyta > Magnoliopsida > Malpighiales > Euphorbiaceae > Hevea > Hevea brasiliensis. Next base: position 52,489,235 of record NC_079497.1, on the reverse strand, counting down.
TATCTCCAGTACCTATGCATGGCAAAAAGCAACGCGCTAAGCAATACAGCTTAGTGGTGCCAATATAAAATAAAAATAAACTAAAATAATTGAATATGTAGATATTGTGGTATTATTTTATGCAAACTGAATTCTTAGTAATTAGTTGTAATATTATTCATTTAATACCTTTTATGTTCATTATTTGGTTATAATTTATTAAGACTTATTTTTGATTTCCCAAATAACCTATACCAGTGACTGGACTGGATAAATAGGTAAACTGACACTAGGCACCAAGTACCACAGGCCATCACACCATCGGTCACAAAGTATTTACCAAGTGTGCAACAGAACGGCTAACAAGCCATAACAAGCATCGGGCACAAGGCCAAGTGTGTCAAGCATAGAAAATGGGCCATAGGCCATAATATCATAAAATGAAATAAAATACCACAAATCACGAAATGGCATAAAGCCATATGCAGTACTTGTAACACCCTCACTTTAGCTAGTCCGTGCATTCGACTGTTTCGGTGATCAATGTCTGTCCAGACAGCCAGATTGTCTGGAACTATAATTAGACTAGAGTGAGGAGTCATAAATAATTCAAATAAGTACAAGAAAAATTAAGGAAAAATTTTAGAAATGAAATATAACAAAGTTAAATGAGTCGGTGTCTTGGCGATGGGTAACCCAATGAGAAGCAACTGTAAAGATAGTTGTCGACCCTATAACTGTAAGAAAACCTTGTGAAATAATTTCTGGGATGTTAGAGAAGAGTTATGGCACCCTAGGTAGCATTAGAATGCCAAGAAAAGGTTAGGAGAATTTTTAAGATCGTTATAGATAGTTTTGGCTCCTTAAGTCAAACGGAGGGCATTTTGGTCATTTGCCTTCGGAGACAATTTTTGACTGACTTGTCAATTTAAGTTGGTGAATTATATGACTTAAAATGTGAACTAATATTGATGAAAATTTTAATTAAAAATGAATGGAAAAGAAAGAGAAAGAAAAATGGAATAAATACCCAATTATGACATAATATGATGTCATAAAGACCCCTTAGCCAATAACCATACAACAAGTGCAACACCCCTCACTCGTCTATAGTATAGCCGAGTAAGGCGTGCTACACGGCGTGCCAGAACACCTAGTCTGTGATTATTTCATTTCCTGAACTCAATTTGATTTTAAGAAGTCTTTTATGTAATATTCATGTCATGCTGATACTATTTTCATATTTTGATAAAATCAGAGTTTCAAAAATGGTAATAAAAATTTGGCAAGGTGCCATCTGTATTTCGAACAAACTATCCTTCCAAACATGTTGAAAACAGTTTAATATGATAATATCAAAATCTCAAATATTTCACAGTATCTATTTCTCAGTAAAGTCAATAGACTTTTATAGTCATTAAACAGTTCCATAATACAGTCCATAATAATTTAAATATATCCAAAAAATCTCTATGTTATTTAATATGTACAAAATATTACAAATTTTAGAGCTTTTATAACATTACAAAATACAGGGCTGAATTTCAAAAATACAACAAAAGTACAAAATATAAGATATCCTAAGTCCTACCATGTATGCAATGCAGTGCAGATGATTCTGGACTCCTGTGCAGATCTGATGTCTCACCCGGTCGTAGGTCTGCTGGGCTCCCCAGCTGTAACATCCTCACTTTAGCTAGTCCGTGCAGTCTACTGTTTCGAAGACCAATGTTGATCCGGGCAGCTAGAATATTTGAAATTATAAATAGACTAGAGTGAGGAGCTATAAATAAACCAAATAATGCTCATAAAAATCAAGGAAAACTTTTAAGAATGAAATGCATTAAGGTTAAACGAGCCAAAACCCCAATGATGAGTAACCCGAAGGGGAAGTGACGATGAAGGTCGTTAACAACCCTAAACCCGAGAAAAAATTTATAAAATAATTTTTGGGACTCCAGAGAAGAGTCATTGAGGATTCTATGGCATTAGAATGCTAAGAAAAGACTTAAAAAAAATTTTTCTATCGGTACACACAATTTTAGCTCGTTAAGCCAAACGGAGGGCATTTTGGTCATTTCGTCTTCAGAGATGATTTTTGACCAACTTGTCCATTTATGTAAGTGAATTATATGACATAAAATATGAACAAACATTGATGAAAAGTTAATTAAAAATGAATAACAAAGGAAAGAAAAGAAAATGAAAGAAATTTAGCTTTATTACATAAGCATTATGTAAGCATGAGGTCATTAAAATCTTTGGCCAATCAAAATTCAAGAAATACAATTATAACACATTAAAAATAAAGAAAAGAGGGCAGAAATCTGGAACAAACTAGAAGCCCTCTCCCTTCCTCTAAACGTCACCTATGATCTCTCCCTCACTCCTCCATTAACAAGCTTCCAAACCTTCATTTTCCCTAATTTTCTTTCAACAAAAACCCTAAGTGTTAATAGAAAAGGTTGCTCTTTCATCTTGGTAAATCTTTTGGGAGCAAAAAGAAGTGTAAAAGAAGAGGTCTTACAAGCTTGAGATTAGCTCCATTAAAGGTTAGTGACTAAACTTGATTTTTATCTTTCAATTCATGTTGAAGGAGTGGTAATTGATGCAAATTTACAAAAAAAATTAGTAAACATTATGTGTATGTCTTGCTTAAAAATTCTAGCAGCCTTGAACTTGGTTGAGTTTTGAAGATTTCTTAGAATTAAATAATATTGTGGCTGCCCTTAACACTAATATATTGATTAGGAAGGTGAAGTGCAAGTAATGCAACAATCTAAAATGGTGGAGCTAGGGTTTTGGACCCAAATTGAGACTTTGTTCATGTATTTGGCGAAAGAGAGTTTTAATGGTCAATTACTGACCATTGGGCTGTGTATGAATAAGAAATGAAGTGGTTTGTTTAGTGGGAATTGAAGTTAGTGTGGCTGCCCTTGGTGACCTGCAGGACTGGGCATGAGTCCAACAGGTTTGGGTAGTAATAACTGGAGTTGTAGAGGTTCAATGGGTGCAAGACCAATTGGACATGAAACTATACACATAATGTTACAACTTTGGTGAAGAAACCATGCCCAGAAAACCAAAACAAGTTGACCTAAAGATTGCCCTAATCCGGGTGACCTGCAATCTGCCTAGGTAAAATGACCAAATGAACAGTATTTAGTCATTTGGTCATAACTCAGTGTAGAAAGGTCCAATTGACCTAAAATTTTACCAGCAACAAGCTAAGATATAGACCTATAACTTTCATGAAGAAACCTAACCAAAATTATGAACATAACATATTCAAAAAGTAACCTGTAGTCACTGCTCAAAATACTGTAGATTTGGTTAGTCCAGAAAATCTGGAAAATTTGTAATCCGGCCAATTGTGGTTTTTGGGCCATAACTTGAGCTACAAAACTCCAAATGGAGTGATTCAAAAAAAGAAATGTAACTAGACAAAATAAGGAACAACTTTCATGTTGACCACTTTGCCAAATTCCCACTGCAAAAATGACTAATAGAATAGTAAACACAAAGCTTGAAATCTAAAAATTTTGAATAATTAACATTAAGCTTGGAAATGGTATCGGCAACCAATACCAACAATTTTAGAATGCAAAATGTGGTATGTTGGGAATATTATAACCAATGTACCTATTATCCATGCAAAAGTCAACATTTTTGTTGACTAATGAAATGAATAGTAACACCTAAACTTGAATTTCAAGAATTGTATAATTTAAGAGTGTAACATGCCCTAGTACACCTAGCAAGATTGGTTTGGATAGGTTGGTATACCAATAGGGTTCTGTAAGCAGTCTGCATATGGCTTCATGCCATTCGGTGTTTTATGGCCTCACGTGCCATTCTGTGATAAAATAGCCTTTGGCTATATTAATTGAGTTATTATACTTGAATTTCATCCCTGATGATTATTCCAGCTTATTAGCTATTTTGTTGCACACCAGGAGACATAATGTGACCGATGGTGTGATGGTCCGAGGTACTTAGTACCCAGTGCCTATTTACCCATTTATCCAGTCCAGTCAACTAGTAGGGGTTACTAGGGCAATGATAATGAATCTTACAAAATTTTAATCTAATAATACTGTAATAAATGCCAAAAATTAAGTCTACCTAAAATGTAAACATACATTCTGCATGTTTATGTTATTTTAGTTATTTTACTTTATATTGTCACCACTAAGCAAAATTGCTTAGCGCATCGCTTTTGCCACGCGCAGGTACTAGAGACATAGCTGGGGAGTCCAACAGACCTCATACTGGGTGAGCTTTCAGATCTGCACTCAGAGTCCAGAGTCACCTTGCATTTGCAGTGCATTGGTAGGACATTAGGCTATTTTTGGTCTTTTATATTTGTAAACTTTTGATATGTATATTATAAACTCATGTAATTATGCTTTTGATGCAATTATTTATGAACTATGTTCAATAATAAATTTGAGTATCTTTTATTGAATTGAGTATGATATGAAGTGAATTAAATTTTGAGATATTGAAGTCAATTGAGAAATTGTTGAAAATATGTTGGTGGTTGACTGAGATTGAAATTATGATTATATTGGAAGTGTTTTTAACAGATTCAGAAGAATTATTTTTCTAAATTACAGCCGGCACTCTGCCGGATTTTCTATAACAATTGCGGAAAAATTCAGAATTATCAAAACTTGTAAATAAATAAATTAAAAGGGATAAATTGTAATGGAAATATGAATTGGTGCTCCGGCACACTTAGTGGCATATCTTGCTCGGCTACACTGTAGATGAGTAAGGGGTGTCACACCAGCTGTGTCTCCAATACCTACGAGTTACAAAAGCAACGCGCTAAGCAATTTTGCTTATTGGTGCCAAATATAAAGAAATATACACTAAAATAAAGTAATTAAAGTGTTTATGAATTTATAACATCGATATACTTTGTAGTTACTGATTCTACTTTTATTTGCTAACATTTCAATATTTGCTAATTTTTAGTAGTGCTGTATGTCAGTAGATTTAGCTATTTGTGTAATACCCCTATTTGTATAGCCTGGTATATTTCACTGTTCCGGTGACCGATGTCTGTCCGGACAATTAAGAGGATTAGAACCACACTTAAGACAACTAGAGAAGCCATAAACACAAATAATTAGTAATTGCCAATTAGTTAAGTATAAACAAAAAAAAATAGAACATAAGAAGTTAAACGAGCCGAGAGTCACAGCGATGGGTGACCTCTTGGGAACGACTACGAAGTCATTTTAAACTCAAATTTTGAACCGTAAAAAGTGACATTGTGGTCTTTAGGACCCTTATGAACACAGTGAAAAAGAGAAAATCATGAAAAAGAACTGTTAAGCCAGTCAAATAATTAGGTCAGAGAGCTGGAAGAAATATGGAATTAATTGCAAACTGGGATGAACCGGCGAGGGGCAATTTGGTCAATTGACCCCGAGAGCTGACTCCTGACCTAACTGTCAAATAAAATCGAAGAAAAGAAAATTTTGAAATAGAGAATTAAATTAAAGAACTAATAGAAAAATAAATAAAAAAAAGAAAGAAAATGAAAAAGTTAAAAAGGTGATGACATCATGCATGACATCATGCATGATGCCATAAAAATAATAATTAATAAATTAAATTAAATGGGATTTTAGGGTCTTCCATAAGACAAAATAAATAAAGAAATAAAAAGAAAAAGACTTCATCTTCTCAAAAAAAAAAAAAAAAAAAAACGTGAACCATTCTCTTTCCCTCTCCCTCACCAAAAAAAACTCCCATGGAAGCATAATACAACTTGATTCCACCCACTTAACATTATTTTGTCCCCAAATTAATCCATAAAAACTTGTTAACTTCACTTGGGGAAGTATTTGAAGAAGAAAAGAAAAGGAAAAAGGGAGTGAAATTGAAGAATTGGAGCTTAAAAATTCTGCTCACTTAAGGTTGGTATTCTTCCTTCATTCTCTCTTTGAATTTATGTTTAAGTAGCTAAGTTACATTTGTAAGTAACAAATAAGTGAATAAAATCAAGCATGGTGGACCAAATAGAAATGTGGGCTGCTAGGGTTTAGGTTTGAGGATGGATAATTTTGATATAAATTATGAATTAGTTGAGTGTGAATGAGTGTATAACTTCTAAGTATGCAATTAAAAATTCAACAAATGAGTTAAACATGGAAGTTAGAGTTGTAGACCTAGGGTTTGGGAGACAAAATTTGGAGAAATGGTGAAATGGTGTCTTTGACCTAATGTGAAGTGAAAAATAGTCACTTGTGACCAAATGAGGTGTGTTAGAAGTGTTGGAATTAAAAGCTAATTCGGATTGGATAAGGTCATATGCTGGCAGCATGACCAAAATTCCCTTTAAGGGACCAAAAATGAAATTTTACAAATCTAATGGATATGAGACCAATTGGGGATGAAAATAGGCACTAAATGACACAATTTTCATTTAGGAAGCATGCCCAAAAAGTGACTAAAACCTAGTAAACAAATTGATTAAACTTAAAAAATTGCAGGCTGCCACTGCACAAACTGACCAAATGAACAGTATTTGTTCATTTGGTCATAACTGGTACTAAGCAGGTCAAAATGACCTGAAATTTTACCAGTGGTTAGATGAAATATAGATATAAAAATTTTATGAAGAACACAAACCCAAATTATGCCATTAACCAAATCAAATTACTGAGCAAAGTTAGGTCACTGAATCTGCAGACTGCAGATTTGCCATTTGAACAGTAAAGTTTCAATGGCTATAACTCTCTCTAGAAAACTCCGATTTAGGTGATTCTTGAACCGATGGAAACCTAAGGCATAGTAGAAAATTTCATATGAAGAAAATTAGACCAAATTATGGACTTAGCTTGATCAAATTGCTGAACAAAGTTGGATCAACAAATCTGCAGAACCAAATTCTGTAGCATAAACAGTAACCATAAATTGATTATAACTTGAGCTACAAAACTCCAATTGGAGTGATTCAAAAAGGAGAATAAACTTAAGACAATAGGGAACATTTTCTATGAAGAAATTTTTGCCAAATTCTAACAGTAAAAGGACCAATGAAATAGTGCAACTTAGGACTCCAAAACTTAAAATTTGTAATTTTGCCTAAAAGACCTCAGTTTTGAGAAAATGACCAAAACCAACAAATTTAGTGACCAAAATGTGGTATGTGGGTGAAGTTGGAGTTCCCATACCTATTAAGCCTTAGAAAGTCAACAATTTGACTTGAATAGTATAGTGAATAGTAACCCGAAACTCAAAATTTCAAGAACGTCGAATTTAGCACGTTAGAGCTAGGTAAAAGTGAAGTTAAATTTATTTTTGGATTTATGTTAAGTTATAGTACTGAAACACTGTAAAATTGTGTGTTTCAGTTGAAAAGAATACCGGGAAAGAACCCGAGTTAAGGCCAAGAGACGACTCGTTTGAGGTTTGTGCACAACATCACTATGTTTTAAAATTCATTGATAAAGTGAATGAAATATGCATTTTACTTTTGCTTTGAATTGTTGAAAGTTTATTGTGACCTTATTTATGATGTTTTGATTTAAATTGTGAAAGTTATTGTGTATATTTGAAATGATATTTTTAGCAAATTGTTAAGATAAGTTTTGAAACCACAGTGTCATGACCATATATTTGAACACCTCACTAGCACGACTAGTGGGGGTAATTAGTTTCGAATTATGATTCCTTCTCTGGAGAAGTGTTGAGGTGTACCAGTAGAAGAGGATGTGAATGGATATCCATATATTTTAGCTAGCTAGCCTTGTGATGTGATTTCTCTTTAGCCTTTGGCTATTGAGATTCTATTTGTTTCGAATGACATGAACTAACTGTGGGTTTTATGAAATGTGATTTGATACTTCAAAATGAAATTGTTTGGGATTAAAATCTCATAATGCATGATTTGTATTTAATTCTCATATTCAGTTAAATTTTCGAATAAATGTGATTTAAGTCCTGCATAAAGATTATTTTAATATATTGTGTACCACTGAGTCCTAGTACTCAGCGATAGCTTCTATTGCTGTCGCAGATACAGAGACTAGAGAAGCAGCAGACTGAGCTGCTGAGGTGTGAGGAGCTATCAGCTTAAAGTCATCGGGTATAATTTATACCCTAATTATAAATATTTCTTTTGATGTATATATTGCACATAAATGTATGGACATGTAAAAATGGGTCTTGAGCAGTTTGTATAAAATTTGTATAAAGTTGTAATATATATTGTAGTTTGAAACTCTCTTAATGTAAATTTTGTAATGATGTATCTAAAATGTTTTTTCTCTAACGAAGTATGAATGGAACTATTTTATTTAATTTGAATGAAATGGATTGCTAGTATTTTGATGATCATTGGATAGTGGATTTGAAATTTGAAAGTTGATAAATGTGTTGAGAAATTGATTGAGATTGAGTATGAAATTGAAGCAGTTGTTGAGAAAAAATTTTAGAAGTGCTTTTTTACAGGTATTTGAAGAACTGGTTTCTCAAAATACAGACAGAACTCTGTCAAAATTTTTATAAAATTTGCAGAAAAATAAAATGGGCCAAAAATATTAACTAGTTTTAATTTTAACTAAATGTTTTAAATACTTATTAGAAAATGCTCACCACTTATCAAAAATAAGAAAATTATTTTAAAATCTCTTGTAGGGTACTTAATGAGTTATCGGTAGGTGAAGTTCGGTAGTTCATTAGGTATTCTACGGGATCATGTTATGCCTTACAGAGGGGTAAGGTGTGACATATTTTAGTGGTATCAGAGCAAGTTTTTTAAGTATGTTTTAACTTATGAATTTGTGTCTTTTCTTTGTTAAGTACAACTGCTCAATGTCCATATTTGTTACATACAGTGCATTACATCTTGAATATGAACTAACAGGGGGAAATCTCCATGTGTTACTTGTTCAGGAGATACCCTAACTTCAGCTTGAAATGGAAGAAGGGGATCGCTCAGTTGAGCAGTTTGTTGAAGCTGAGGCACAAGAGGAAGCCCCAGCTCTACCGAATGTCAGTGGGTCAGTAGCACCAGCCCCGCAAATACCGCAGTTTCCTGCACAGTTTGCACAGCAGATGGCTACGATATTTCAACAAATGGCTAGGGGTATGCCTGCTCAAGCTCCACCCCAGACACCTGTGACACAACCACTGCCTCCAGCCAGACAGTATGATAAATTATTGAAGTATGGGGCTGCAGAATTTAAGGGTACAGTGGACCCTTTAGAGGCAGAGCAATGGCTTGAAAGAATGGACAGAGTATTTAAGAAATTACACTGCCAAGATGAACTAAAGTTTGAGTATTTTGTGTCGCTACTGCAAGGGGATGCGTATGATTGGTGGCAGACCATCCCCCACAGCTTGGCTGAACCACCAGTGCTGACCTGGGATGACTTCATCAAAGAGTTCAGACAAAAATACATCCCAGATGCATATGTTGATCAGAAGTTACAAGAGTTTCTAAGTCTAAAACAAGGGAATAGATCAGTGGCAGAGTATGAGAGGGAGTTCTCCTGCTTAAGTCATTATGCAGGGAGTCTTCTTTCTACCAGCATGGCAAGGTGCAAGAGATTTGAGATGGGTTTGAAGCCCAGTATAAGGATGCAAGTTGTGGGATTCCGACACAATAAATTCTCAGAACTTATGTCTCAAGCACTTGAGCTGGAGAGAATTGAATCAGAAGTGACCCCAGTGAAAGAAAAATCAGAGAAAGCTGAGAAATCAGAGAAAGACAAAGGGGAAAAGTTAGTAGAGCCAAGTTCTGGTACTACCTTTGGAAAGAAAAAGAAGTTTAGTGGACCCAGCAAGGGTCGAGGTGAAAGATTTGGTAGGGGTAAATTTTTGACGAGAGACTCCTAGGTGCAGTCGTGATTGGCGAGGGTTCACATTCGCCCCTGTGAGACTTGTGGCAAGATTCATGGGGGGGAGTGTTATTGGGCCACTGGAGCCTGCTTTAACTACGGAGGCAAGGGTCATTTAGCAAGAGACTGCACTAGTGCTCCGTCTCCGAGATATGGTCCAGCCCCTACTACTGCCGAGGGATCTATTCAGAGTCCTACTCCCATAGGTTCATAGTCTATTGGCAGAGGAAGAGGCAGAGGTAGAGGCACTGCTTTAGGCAGTCAAGGCAAAGTTGGTCAGTCTGCACAAGGAAGTGCGTCAGCCAGAGTTTACACGATGAGACAGTGAGAAGAGGCTGAGACTTCCGATGTGATAGCTGGTACATTCTCTATCTCTGATCAAGAAGTATTTGTATTGTTTGATCTGGGTTCAAACCATTTATATGTTAGTGCTAGCATAGTTAGTTCACTTGCTGTTCCATGTGTGCAAATGGGTTTTGAAGTGCTAGTAACTAGTCCGTTAGGATAAGAGGTCCTGGTCAACAAAATTTATAGGGACTATCCTTTGGTGATCCAAGGACATATTTTTCTATCAGATTTGATTGAAATGCCCTTCAGAGAGTATGATATCATCTTGGGCATGGATTGGTTAGCTAGGCATCATGCCATGATTGACTGTAGACTGAAGACAGTCACTTTTGGTCTCCCTTTGTACGGTGATGTGGTAATACATGGGGAGAGCCATTTACTGCCATCAAACATCATTTCGGCTGCACTAGCCAGAAGAATGATCAGAAAGGGGAGTGAAGCATACTTGGCACATGTAATAAACACCCAAGTGGGGAGTCTAACACTGAAGGACATCCTTACTGTATGTGACTTTCTGGATGTATTTCCTGATGAATTGCCAGGATTACCTCCAGAAAGAGAGGTGCAGTTTGAAATTGATGTTATGCCTGGTGTGGACCCAATCTCCATAACGCCATATAGAATGGCACCAGCAGAATTGAAAGAGTTGAAAGTGCAGTTACAAGAGCTGCTTGACAAGGGCTTTATCCGCCTTAGTGTGTCACCTTGGGGAGCGCCAGTATTGTTTGTAAAGAAGAAGGATGGCACTCTCCGGTTATGCATTGATTATCGGTAGTTGAATAAGGTGAAAATAAAGAATAGATATCCATTGCCCCACATTGATGACTTGTTTGATCAGTTGAGGGGTGCGGCTGTGTTCTCCAAAATTGACCTGAGATCAGGTTATTATCAACTGAAAGTACAAGAGCAGAGTATTCCTAAAACTGCCTTCAGAACCCGCTATGGCTATTATGAGTTCTTGGTTATGCCATTCGGGTTAACTAATGCTCCGGCTGCTTTTATGGATCTGATGAACACTATCTTCAGACCATACCTCGACCAGTTTGTTGTGGTATTAATAGATGATATATTGGTCTATTCGAGGAATGCAGAAGAGCATGATAGACATCTGCGGATTGTACTGCAGACTTTGAGGGAGAAACAGCTATATGCCAAATTGTCGAAGTGTGATGGATATCCATATATTTGAGCTAGCTAGCCTTGTGATGTGATTTCTCTTTAGCCTCTGGCTATTGAGATTCTATTTGTTTCGAATGACATGAACTAACTGTGGGTTTTATGAAATGTGATTTGATACTTCAAAATGAAATTATTTGGGATTAAAATCTCATAATGCATGATTTGTATTTAATTCTTATGTTCAGTTAAATTTTCGAATAAATGTGATTTAAGTCCTGCATAAAGATTATTTTAGTATGTTGTGTACCACTGAGTCCTAGTACTCAGCGATAGCTTCTATTGTTGTCGCAGATATAGAGACTAGAGGAGCAACAGACTGAGTTGCTGAGGTGTGAGGAGCTATCAGCTTAAAGTCATCGGGTATAATTTATACCCTAATTGGAAATATTTCTTTTGATGTATATATTGCACATAAATGTATGGACATGTAAAAATGGGTCTTGAGCAGTTTGTATAAAATTTGTATAAAGTTGTAATATATATTGTAGTTTGAAGCTCTCTTAATGTAAATTTTGTAATGATGTATCTAAAATGTTTTGTCTCTAATGAAGTATGAATGGAACTATTTTATTTAATTTGAATGAAATGGATTGCTAGTATTTTGATGATCATTGGATAGTGGATTTGAAATTTGAAAGTTGATAAATGTGGTGAGAAATTGATTGAGATTGAGTATGAAATTGAAGCAGTTGTTGAGAAAAATTTTTAGAAGTGCTTTTTTACAGGTATTTGAAGAACTGGTTTCTCAAAATACAGATAGAACTCTGTCTAAATTTTTATAAAATTTGCAGAAAAATAAAATGGACCAAAAATATTAACTAGTTTTAATTTTAACTAAATGTTTTAAATACTTATTAGAAAATGCTCACAACTTATCAAAAATAAGAAAATTGTTTTAAAATCCCTTATAGGGTACTTAATGAGTTATCGGTAGGGGAAGTTCGGTAGTTCATTAGGTATTCTACGGGATCATATTATGCTTTACAGAGGGGTAAGGTGTGACAATTTGAATTTAATAGTACTTGAATTACTGCCCGTGTAGCCTATACACTGACCAGACTGGATAAACGAATATACTGGCACTGGGTACCTAGTACCTCGGGCCGTCACACCATCGATCACAAAGTGTCTCCCAGTGTATAAATATGTGGCTAAAAAGCCATATAGTCAATCTGGCGATAAGCCAGGAATAAATACATAATATGTATAGCCGTAGGCTATTAAAGTCACAGTGCGGCATAATAAGCCGTAAAAACACAGTATGACATGAAGCCATTTACAGAACAGCTGTCAGACTCCTATTGGGATGCCAACTTATCCAAACTAGTCAACTAGGCAAACTAGGGCACATTATAAATTAATTGTTTAATTCATCAATTTTTTTAGAGTTTGCTAGTTATCATGTAATTCATTAGTCAATGCATATGTTGACCTTTTTAGGTACTATGGATAAGTTGTTTCTAGCATCAACATGTCACATATTGTAATTCAATATGCGGCCAATATAGTGCAATTTACCATTTATATAAGTTGGTATTCATTGCCAAATTGCTTCAAGCATCATTGTATGTAAATGTCAAATTCTCAATTTTTGGTGTGCTAGATTGGTCTAGCTTAAAGTCCTATTTCTCTTGGTTTTTAGCTTCTGGTCAAAGAAGCAAAATTGTAGCTCTATGTCTTATTGCACTCAGGAAAAAATTTCACGTCATTCTGAGTTGTATAGACCAAGATATGGTCAATTTACTAAAGCTGGACAGATTGCACCTTTAGTGCAAAATTTGGTCAATTTTAGGTCACTTTTAGTTCTGGCAGTTTTGGTACCCAAATTTTTGCAAGCTATATGACTTGGTTTTGGCCATTTCTGGGCTTTGGTGTCTTCACAAGAATTGTAGCTCTATATCTAATCCATCCATGGTAAAAATTTCAGGTCAATTGGACCTATTTTGAGTGAGTTATGGTCATCCTAATGATTACTGTTCATATAGTCAAAAATCTGGGTTGCAAGGTTGCCATTCCGAATTTTGTCACTTTTAAGGTCAGTTTCTAGGCAGAATTTTGGCAACATTTCTGCATGAAAGTTGGCCTATTTGATGTCTAGTTTTACCCCCCATTAGCCTCATACCAATTGGGTTCACCGTTTGACACTTATGACCTAATTTAGGTACTGCCATCAATACACAACCTGCACAAAAACACTTACACTTCCAATTTGATATTCCTTCTCCTCCTCATTACTTCAATATTCAATCAATGGCACTTCCATATATATATATTTTACACAATTCTTGCAAGCATATTAGGCAGAACACTCAAGTGCTCAATGCACACAATTCACCATTCAAGTTCAACATTCACTTCCACCAAAATTCAACATATCTCAATATCAATTTTACACATGCACTTCAATATACTCATACTTCAATATCACTTACACATGCTGTCCACAATTTAACACTATCATATTTTATTAATAAACTTCATATTCACACACAAATTCATGATATTATGGGCTGCCAAACATGGCAGTTTGCCAAAGCATCAAGGTTCCATTTCAAACCCTTAATTCAAGCATTACATACACATACTTAGATTTTAACTTGCTACATCTTCCATTTGAGTTAATCAACCATAATTCCCATCCATTAGAGGTAAGAAAAACTCAAATACAACAAATATTCATGGCTGCCGAAAATGGACAATTACATATCTCAATGTTTTCTTCATTTCTCTTCACCAAAATACTCACCTCAACCTAAACACAAGGTTTACTAAAGCAAGGGAGAGGTTTTGGACACTTACCAATTTTGAAGCTTATCAAAACTTCACCAAATCTTGTTTTTCTTGTTGCCAATATCTTCCCCAAGGTAAGTAGGCAAGCTTTAATGAAGGAACCAAGTGGAAATGGTGGCTTGATCATGCACCAATGAAGGTTGCATGTGGGGCAGCAATGGTGGTTTCCATGGTGAGAGATTCGGCTATTTTATGGAGCAAAATTGAAGATGATGATTCAGCTATCCCAAGGCTTAGATAAGTGTCCATGGCTGGAGTTAGTGGAGCACTAAGTAATAGTTTAATGGTTAATTAGTTAAAGTTTCCTTATTTGCTCATTTAGCTCCATTCTTTTACTATTTACATATTGTATCCCATTTTAATTTTTCATGACATTTTCTAAGTGCAATATTATTTATTTTTAATGAACATTGAGGTCAAAAGGCAACTCTTGGTGTCAAATGACCAAAATGCCCCACTTCGGGTTATATTCCCTATTTTTCGATAACACCAATTTTTGTCTATTTCTCGATTTTTCATTTTTCTTTGTACTAATTTATTAATTTTTCTTTGATATTTCTAGTGTCAATTATATTTCAATAGACCTTTACTTACATTACGAAATTAAATTCCAAGGGTTCCCTACGGTCCTAAGGTCGACAACGGCCTTCCCAGTGCAGTCACCTATCGCTGCGATGCTGGCTCGTTTAACTTAGCTTCATTTTCTCTCTTTTATTTTTCTTTGATTTTTCTTGTATTTTCTTTTTATTTATTTCATCATTATATGTTTGTTCACTATCACCAAAGTGTAGTTCCAGACATCCTGACTTGCTTGGACTGTTATTTGGCCACTAGAGCAACAAAACATACAGAATACATACAGTGGGGATGTTACAACAAGCACACTTAAAACTCATTAAAAAAGTCAAAAATTGGAAAAGAATTTATGTTCTTCTTCTTCTTCCCTTGCTGGATGAACCTCTCTCAAACAAATCCTCCATTTTCTCTTAGCTCCAAGTTTGATTCCCACCTTAAATCACCATAATACCCTTAGTTCTCTTCATAAAAACTTGTCTATACCTCTTGGGAAAGTGATTGGTTACCAAGAAAAGCTAAGAAAGTGAAGGATTGAGAAGTGAGAAAAGCTCATCAAAAGGTTAGTGCTATAATCAAGTTATTTTTCTTTTTTAATCCTTGTTAGTATAGTGAATTAAGTTAAATTTTTATGAAATTGAAAGAAGTTAATGAGAAGTTGAAAGATAAAATTTTGGCAGCCATGGGAGAGAGTTGAATTTTGTTGAATTGGTTGAATTAAATTTACTTGGAAATGGTTTTTGATGAGTATGTTTAAGTTAGATTTGGATTGGTGTGTGTTTGATGTATTTGAGAATTGTTGAGGTTAGGGTTTGGGGCAAACTTAGGGTTTTGCTCATGTGTTGGTGAATGGAAGTCCTAATGGTCAATTAGTGACCATTTGGCTATATTTGATGAGGAATTGAAGTGATTTATGCCCATGGAATTGAGGTTAGGCATGCTGCCTTAGGTGACCAGCTGAGCTAGATGTGAGTCCAGCAGATTTGAGCAGCTGTAACTTGAGTGGTGTAGGTTCAATTGGTCCAAGGCTAATTGGACATAAAATTAGATACATAATGGCACAACTTTAATAAAGAAATCTTGCCTAGAAAACAAACTTAGAATATCCTAAAAATTGACCAAATCCGGGTAACTAACCTGCTAATCCTGGAAATTGACTAAATGAACAGTGTTTGTTCATTTAGCCATAACTTAGTGTAAAAATGTCTAAATGACCTAAATTTTATACTAATAGAAAGCTTAGACAATTTAGAACAACTTTCATGTAGAACACAAACTCAAATTCTAGACTTAACCAAATGAAATTGCTAGCCAAAGTTGAGCTATCAAATCTGACAGAACCAAGACTGCCCAGAATTCTGGGTGCAGGTCAATCTGGCCAGTTATGGTAAAATGGCCATAACTTGATCTACAAAACTCTAAATAGAGTGATTCAAAAAGAAAATTAAAGAAGACACATAAAAGAACAACTTTGATGAAGAAAAGTTTGCCAAAGTCTCACTATAGAATTGCCTAATGGAATAGTAAACTCTAGCATCCAAAACTGAAATTTTTGATTTATTTCCTATTGGTTTGAAGTATTGATTGGCAACCAATGCCAACACTTTTGTGAACCAAAATGTGGTAATTTCATGTGGTTAGAACCCATGTAACTATTATGTATGAGAAAGTCAACCTTTGAAGGGAAATGGTTAAGTGAATAGTAACCCCAATGATATAGGAAATGGTATACTAAATTAGAAAAACTATTAGGATGGTTAATATAGATAATGTGATTAATGATTTTAAATTCTTGAAGTTGAGTGACTCTAGGATTTAAGGAAAATTTAGTTAAATTTGAAATCCATGAAATGTTCATGGATTACATGAAATATGAATGATAATTTATATAAATAGTGTAATGAATACATGGATCATATTAATGTATGAATGAGACATTAGTTCTCATTATTGTAGAAAGGAAAAGTACTTTGAGTACAATGGTATATGGGAACCATTGTTGTGAATTGTGATCAACACGAATGATATAATGAATAAATATATGAATTATGATAAAGGCAAAATTTATGTAGAAATGTATTTTAAAAATTTATACTTCTGTTAGTAATAGAATTGAAATGTTATAAATTATAATTGGAAATTGTCATGAAATAATGAAGTCATAAAACACAATATATTAACATTAAATGATATTATGTGCCCTTGTATTGCCTAGACATGTGTGTCAGATTGGATAGATTGCCATGCCAATAGGGTATTATTTTAGTAGTACTGCGTAAGGCTTTATGCCTATATTCATGGCTTTATACTCGCACTCATGGCTTTTATGCCTAATTATATGTTATCATGGCTTTTAGCCATATTGATATGTTATCATGGCTTTTTAGCCATTCTGATTGCATACGTGGTTGACGTTCTACATTTCAGGTCCCATGGTATGACGACCCAAGGCACTGTGGTGTCCAGTGCCAATGACCTGTTATCTAGTTTAGTTAGCCTATCATAGGTTACTTAAGCAGTGAAATTTATTGAAATAAGTTAAGAATATTAGCAACTGAAAATATTAGCAATTAAATAAATAAGTATGAATATTTAAAATAAATTAGATTAGTTATTTAGTAGAAAGAATTGAAATGAATTGGAACGATATTAAAATTTAATTATTATGAAATAATTTGCGATAACCTAGAAAGTATTTAATGAAATGATAAAAAGATTTGCAAAAGAGATATAACTTAAATAAGCTTTATAAATGCACTTATTTTTTTTATAATAATATAAATTTGAGAATAATAATATTCTTAGAATTTTGGGGATTGTATATTACTACTATGAATTTTGGAATAAATTGCTTCTTAAAAGGAATAAATTAGAATGAATGATAGTTGATACTAGAAGTATTATATTAAATTAGATTAAATTCTAGAGCATCCAAAATATAATCCATTTCTTTCTTTATTTGTATATGTTATTTTCTTGTTATATTATCACACTACTAAGCAGCAATACTTAGCGCGATGGATTTGTTTCCTTCGCGCAGGTAATGAAAATAAAGTCCAGTGGACAATTGACTGGGATTTTTGGAGTCCTGATCTGCAGAAGTATCTGAAATATTCAAGGTTGTCACCTCTTCAGCAATGCATGTAGATAGGGCTCACATTATTTTGGCTATTTCATATGTAATCAATTTATACATTATGTAAATTATAAGATTATGTAATTATTTTATAAATTATGTAAATTAATGGAAATATGAGAATTTTGATATGTGAATGGAGCATGAATGATAAAGTATGGAAATGAATGTGAAATTGAATTATATAGAGAATATTTAAACTGATCAGATGATTATGATTAGTATGGATGAGATTTTTATTTCAAAATATTATGGAATTTTTAAAGCAGGTGAATAGTAAAAAATGTCAAATGATAATAAAATAGGGGGAAACTCTGTTAGATTCTCCTTAGAAGATCATAGATTTTAAATTATAATGAGTTCAAAATAAATTAAGGATTAAAGTAAGATAAGATAGGGCGCTCCGGCACCAAGTGTGATATGTCTTGATCAGCTACACTGTAGACGGGTGAGGAGTGTTACATTACTGCTATCAGAACCCTATTGGCATGCCAACCTATCCAAACCAATCATACTAGGCATACTAGGGCATATTATAAAGTTAATTGTTTGATTTTTTACACTTAATGTTTGGTGGTTACTATTCATCTTACTATTCATGCATAAATGTTGACTTTTTCATACATAATAGATATGTTAGTTCTAAATACACTAAAATCCCACATTTTGGATTTTACACTTATTGGCATTAATTGCCAATCTCAATTCAAAGTTCATTAAAAGTTATTTCAAAATATCAGTTTTCATGGCCAATATTTACTATTCCATTGGACCAATCTACAGTGGGAGTTTGGCTAAACTTCCTTCATAAAAGTTGTTCCTTAATGTGTCTTATTTAATTCCCTTTTTGAATCACTCCATTTGGAGTTTTGTAGCTCAAGTTATGGCATTTTTACCATAACTGGCCGGATTAGTCAATGTCCAGATTTTTTGGGCAGGATTTGGTTCTAGCAGTTTTGGTATCCTAAATTTGGCTAGCAATTTGAATTGGTTATAGTCAGAATTTGGGTTTTTGTTCTTCATAAAAGTTGTTCTAAATTGTCTTAGCTTTCCATGGCTATAAAAATCAGGTCCTTTGGATATCTCTACACAAAGTTATGGCCAATTGAACAAACACTGTTCATTTGGTCAATTTTCCAGGTCCAGAATTGTGGTACCCGGATTTAGGCAAATTTTAGGTCAACTTAAGTTGGTTTTCTGGGAAGGGTTTCTTCATCAAAAAATGTGTCATTATGTGTTTAGTTTTACCTCTAATTGGCCTTACACCAATTGAAGTTACACAAATCAAGTTATTACTGCCCAAACACACTGGATTCAAGTCCAGAATTTCTTGCACAAAGGGGCAGCACACCAATTCTCAATTCAATGCCACAATAAGTCTCATTTTATGGTCAAGCTGAGACAAATGGTCACTAATTGACCATTAGAACATTAATTCCCCATTAAATTTGCAAAACCCTAATTTTTGTCTCAACCCTAATTCCAAAAGTTCCAATTCACTCTCACATACACCAATTGAGTTGTCAAGTTGGATATTCTTATCAAGTTCATCACTAATCACTTGAATTTAATTGAAATTTCACATAACCCTAACCTATTTCTAGGCTACCAAAAATTTAAGGAGGCTCTAACATGCATAATTTGCTTCAAATTTCACAATTTCTAACTTAATTTGATGTTCTAACAAGGAATAAAAGGAGAGAGAGAGGAAAGTGGCACTAACCTTGAATTGAAACACTTTCACTCTTGCCCAATCTTTACTTTCTTGGCTTTTCTTGGTAGCCAAACACCTTAGCAAGAGTAGATAGTAAGTTTTAGTGAACTAGGTTAGGGGTTTTATGGTGGGAAATTAGAGTTTAGCAAGGTATTGATGGAAGTTCATCAATGGAGGGAGAGATTGTGACTCTCAGCCAAGGAAGAAGAAGAAAGGAAAGAGCGGATCTTTTTTTTTTAAATTTGAATTTTTTTATTCTTTTTAATGAGTTTAAGTGTGCTTGTTGAGTTTTGATTGGTTAACACATTTTATGGCATCATGCTTGCATATGCATAATGCCATAATTAGACATTTACTTTCATTTTCTTTTTCTTTCTTTTTTACTCATTTTTAATTAAATTTTTAGTAATATTTATTCATATTTTATGTCATATAATTCACTCACTTAATTGGACAAGTTGGTTAAAAATCATCTCTGAAGGTGAAATGACCATAATGCCCTTCATTTAGCTAAACGAGCTAAAATTGTCTATACTGATTTATAAAATTTTTTAAGCATTTTCTTGGAATTCTTTTGTCATTGAAGACTCAATAACTCTCCACTGAAGTCCCAAAATTTATTTCACAGGGTTTCCCCACGGGTCTAGGGTCGCTAACTATATTCACAGTCGCTTCCTGTTAGGTCACCCATCGCCGGAGCACCGGCTTATTTAACTGTAGTGTATTTCATTAGTTAAATTTTTTCTTAATTTTTCTTATCATTATTTGGTTTATTTATGACTTCTCACTCTAGTTTAAATATGATTTCAGACATTCTGATTGTCTGGACAGACATTAGTCGCTGGAACAGTAGAATGTACAGACTATCTAAAGTGAAAGCGTTACATAACTTCATGAATTTTACTTAGTTTCATCATTTTTTGTTAGTTTTGATAGTCTCTTCTAATTTTGTGTTTTTATCTTTTCAAGTGATTCAATGAAGATCCAAGGCATAGAAGTTAATTGAGAAGGTTAAGAAGTCAGAAAAGCCAGAGAAACTTTCTGCACAAAGTACATGGGTCATTTAAACCCAAAGCCCACCCCGTGTAACCTTCTGGCTATAAAAACCTGAAGGAGGTTGGAAGAACTCAAGTACACAGGCCGTGTATTTGACCCCATGTAACACGCCATGCCCCATGTAATCTTTTATTCTCAGTAAAATAAAAAATACAAAGTGGTCTAGAAACTTACAAGGCTTGACCCGTGTAGTGCCACACGGGCCACATAAAATGCACTAGATAAAACTTCTAATTCGACCTGGATTTTGCCACACTCATTTTGAACAAACTTCTAAGGCTTTTGGGACTCTAAAATAAGACTTTTAAGCACTTGATATAAATACTAGATGTTAGAAATGAGCAAGAGAGAATTCACTTTACTTTCAACCCTAGTTTTCTAAGTAATTTAGATAGAGTCTGCATCAAAGGTTAAGGAGAACGATTCTCAGCTGAAGCTCAAAAAGTCCAAGGCTACAGACCCTTGTTCTGGGATTATTTTATTCTATTTCTTTAGATTGTCTTATGTTATTTTATTATGTTTGTCAAATTCACCATGAGTGAGTAGTTTATTTAATTATAGGATTAGGAAAATAGCACTAACAAATTTTATGATGGATCTATACTAAAGCTATTTAATGAATTTGAGTTTTGTTCTTTGATGCAATCTTCTGTGTTCTTAATGCATGCTATGTATTGGTACCCACTTAGTTATGATACAAGATATAACTAAAGAACTGAAGGTGAAGATTAGTATTGGAAATCAGGATTTTGAACCTAGGAAATCTGACTTAGAGATAGGTTGAAATCCTTTGTAGAGTTTCATAATCAATCAAAGTGCTTAAAGGGTTTTAATTAAGATTGATTGCTTAAGAGAGGTCTTAAGATATCTTAGGATTAATTTCCATCAAAGTAACAAATTTGTTGAATAGGTAAAGTTAAGTCCATAATAAGGTTGAAGTGTGAAATCCTAATTTCGAAATTATTTTTGTGAATTGCTTTCTAAATTTAAGTTTACTTATTTGCCTTCTTTTATTCTCAATAGCTTTAGTTAGTTTAAATTAGCTTAATTTAAATCTCTTTCATCATATTTATTAGTTTAAATAGTCAAAGTTGCTATCTAGCTTGGTACTTACAAATTCCTCATAGGAACGATACTCAATTCACTACTAAATTACTTGTTCACAATCCATGCAATTGTAGGCTTGTAAACCAACAAATAAGTTTTTAGGGCTGTTGTTGAGGAATTTAGTGATATTGAGTGATAGGCAATTTAGCTGATTTAGGAATTTATTTTTGTTTATTTAATTTATTTATTTTTCTTTTTATTCTTTTTTCAGGCTCTCTGTTCAGTTTATGACTAGAACCAAACTTGAAGAGGAGTTGTTTTTATTAGATCTTGAGATAGACAAGACTCTTATAATCATCAAGAGAGGGAGAAGATAATAAGAATCAGAACTAGAAGTTATTGAAACTCTTGCCATGGCTACCAATAACAGGCCAAGGCCTTTGAGAGACTATGGAGCCCCAACTATTCAAGGATTCTAATCTAGTTCACCAAGCCCATAGTGAAGGCCAACAATTTTGAGCTTAAACTAGCATGGTTCTAGATGATTTAATATACTCAGTTTGGGGTTCACCTACAAAAGATCCACACTAACACCTTTAATGCTTTATTGCCCTATGTGACACATTCAAGATGAATGGGGTCTCTGATGAAGCCATTAGACTCAGAGCATTCCCATTCTCCCTCAAAGATAAAGCAAGAAAGTTGCTACTTTCTTAACCAGCTGAAGCATTCACCACTTGGGAGGATCCCTCATAAGCCTTCTTAGCCAGGTGCTTCCCACCTATAAGACCATAAAATTAAGGATAAAGCTAAATACTTTCAGGCAAAGGGAAGGAGAACCACTAAATGATACATGGGAAAAGTACAAGGGCCTTCAAAGGGGGTGCCTACACTATGGCATAGAGGACTAGCTCCTAGTTCAAAACTTCTACAATGAATTGCTACCATCCATAAGGAGTACAGTTAATTCAATAGTAGGAGGAGATCTCATGGAGAAAACAGCCAATGAAGCTCTTGAACTTCTTGAGAGGGTTGCATACCATAAGTTTGAATGATCAAATGAGAGAGGAGACATTAGGAGAATAGCTAGAGTCTTAGAACTGGATGTCCTAAGTATGATTAATGATGAGTTTAACCAACTTATAAGAAGACTTGACAAGATGCAAGCCAATGCAATAGGGGTAAGCAATTAGAATTATGACAATTGCAGACGAGGCCACATGACTTCAGAATATAGTAACTATAATGAGTCCTGCATGGAATAGCGAAATTATGTAAACAATGGAGGAAACTTCAACCAGTGGTAGCCCAACAATCCATATTCGAACACCTATAATCCTGGATAAAGGAACCACCCCAACTTCGCATTGTCAAACTCACAGAACCAACTGAATTAGCCCATCAACAAGTAATAGGGATATAGACCACCACCAACACTAGGTTTTCAGAATAGAGGATAAAACCTTGCTCAGCCACCACCACCTCTATAACCAATAGCCTGAACCCAAGATGACTATGGAATCCATGATGGAAAGCTTCTTAGTGGCACAACAGCAATAGAATGAGATGATAAAGCATTTAGCTTCTAGAATGGACCAACTGGCTACTCACAATAAGATGCTTAACACAACAACATTTTCCACTTATAGCCATAAAACAAAGTGTGGCTAAAAATGCTAAATGCTATAGCTAAATAATTTACCCACTAAAGTGTTTACCATAGCCTATCGTAGCATGAAGTGGCATAGCTAAAACTTAACTACAATATTTACATCTTGCATAGCTAATAATGTTTTTTCTTGCCACATATTTAATTACTTCATAAATAAAATTTTGAAAATTTTTTGCCTCAAATATAAAGAGTTTGTGGGTAATAGTTCACACTTTTTAGCTACACAAATTAAAATTTGTAGCAACTTTAATTTAGCTACAATGATATAAAATCCGTTACTAATGAGTAAAATTAATTGCTATAGACATCTTCTTTGTGGCAAAAATAATATTGTATTAGTTACAGACCTTATAAAGTCATGACTAAATATTAGAAGTACTTACCATGGATATCACGTTGTTTATGGCAAAAATAAAACAATATTAGCTATGAACCTCGCAAACTCATAACTAAGTATTAGAAGTACTTGCTATGGATATTATGTTGTTTGTGGCAAAAATAATACCGTATTAGCTATAAACCTCACAAACCCATAACTAAGCATTAGAAGTACTTGTTATGGATATTATAATGTTTGTGGCAAAAATAATATTATATTAGTAATTTCTTTCAATTTTAGCTATGGACATAAAAAAATTTATAGCTCTATTATTAAATCGTTTGCTTCAATGATTTAGATCATGGCAGATATATTTAAATTTTAACTATGAAATAGAAAAACCCATAACTAATTAAGGATTGACATCTCCGTTATAAACGTTATTCATGGCTAAAGTTTTTACGTTTTGTAGTTTTGAATAGAAAATACAGACGTGGCAAAAATTAAAATCTTGGGTATGGACATCCAGTTATGGTTTACATAAATTTTATAATTAATTATCATAATATTAACCTTTATATGTCAAGAATATTATAATACAAATAAAATAAGAGAAAACATATAATTAAATAGAAATCAAAAGTATGATATAAATAGTGCAAATAAAGTAAAAGAGTTCTTAATTTAAGGTTTGTAGCATGGTAGTTGAATGAAATTATAACAATCAAAACCAAAGTCAATTGCTAATAGATTGAAATTCCTAAAATAATAAATGAGAAATAATGCATTTTCATATCTTCATCAATAATTTTCTGCATCTTTCAATTGCCTGCAACGACAAAGAAATGAGCAAACATATTAAAATATTATTTTATATGAGAATTATTTATAAAATAGATTCCTAATAACCTATAAAATTAGTCATTATGATTAAGTAATTAATATATAGTACGATAAAAAATACAAACTATGTATTGATTTGTAGAATGACTTACCATTTTACTCACAAGGACTTTCAATAGTTGTTGGATTATGTTGAACTTGACTTGCAAGCATCATCCTAAACTTCTCTTCCCATAGCCTATTCAATTCTGCTATTTTATCATCCATTTGCTTCTTTACTTCTTCTACTCGTTCATTTGCTTCTTTTCTAGCCCCTTTCACTTGCTCGTTTGCTTCTCTTTTAGCTGCTTCCACTTGTTTTAAAAGTTCTATATTTGTTGGTCTTATCCCAAAGTACTTGGTGATACTTTTTATAGGGCCATAAGCACGTAAATATCCATTCTTCTCAAGTCCAAAAACCTTCTCAAACATTTCATCATCATTCATTGAAACTTGTTCTTCTACTTGTTGCTCTTTTAGTTGAACAAACTTTGACTATATTTTACAATTACATGTTAGTTAGAATGATCATCTACATTTAAGTGCATTGTGCATGTAAAGAGAGATAGAATCACTCACAAGAACATCTTTTGTTGCAGGATCAACTTGTTTTCCTCTCTTTCTTTTTCAAGACTCGATTAAAAGTTCAACACGAGAAGGCGCCTTTCCACATTCCTTTCTCTGCTAATAATAAATTCTATTTCTTTATATTTATCAAAATCATAAAGAAAAAAAAGTTCAATTAAATCTCAAATCAAAAATTGTATTGATCAAAATCATAAAGAAAAAAAAGTTCAATTAAATCTCAAATAAAAAATCATCATTTGTACCATTTGATGCCTAAGGCGAGCGTAACTTTTTGTTCCTGAATAATGCAGCATAGAATGTTTTGACCTATTTTGTTTGTTTTTCATACTTTTCTCCTACATTAAAATAAACCAATAAAATAGAAGCACATAATAAATTCATTTTAATTAAAAAAAAAGATGTATAATAGAAACATAAATACCTGGAAGCTTGCTTCACTCCAAAAATCAACAAAATACTTCCAGTCATCCACTTGGACATGCATAGGTTTGTTTCGTATATGATTCTAGAAAGTTTTTTTTGCATCAAAATATCTTTTCTTCATTTTATGTCTATAATCTCTATATAAACTCTTCATATAACCCACAATAGCTTCCTTTCTTTTATCAGAAACATTAAAATTGAATTTTTCCTACATATATATATAAATATAAGGAAGAGAATTAGAAAATTTGAGTAAAATTAAAACAAATGTTAAATAAAGATACATGATCTTAAGTAATTTATGTATGACATATGAACATTAATCAATATTTATATACTTACCAAGATAATATTCCACATATGCTCAATCTTCTGTTCTTCAATCTCTTTCCATTCCTTTACCTGGAGAGGACAACATGATCCGTTTCTCATTATTTGTCCCAAAAACCAAACAAAATCAGTGGAGTTCTCACCAACAGCCTGTTGGTTTTCATTAAACTCTACTGGTAGTTTTTCTCCACTTTCCAAACTAATAAGCTTAATTCCATGTGCAGATCCTCTTGTTTTTCTTTTAGCATTGTTTGAACCTACTGAAAATAAATGATAGTTATTTAATTTAATTAATGAATCACACACACACATATCAAATACCATATTGAGAATTAAGATTTTTAAAAGGCACGACTAACCTGACATATTATTCACATGTCCAACAACTTCTTCAGGTACTCCGTGTGTCATTTCTTCAAAGTTATTATTGGCAACATTATGTTCTTTAAGAGTGGTAGGTACAATATCATATTCTCTCGATAAAGCGTATATCTCAATAGGTTTCCATCCATACCTTTTATAGCTTGCAAGCATATTTTGCACATTACCATCATCAACGATTTCTATCAACCCATCATGGTCAGCAAGAGTACTCATTGCTTGTAAGTAATAAAATTTATCACCTTCCATAATGTTAAATTCACATTCCTCCTTCAAATGATGCAGCAAATCAAAGTATGCAATATAGTCAATGTCAATGTTACATTTCTCTTTGATTTTCCATTCACATAATACATTTTAGGTGAAAGCACAAAATGTCCCCCATAATGATACCTAATTATTTTAGTTTTCCACATATCCAAGTTTCCTATCATAAGAAATTCCAGGAAAAAGGTCAATGACCAAAATTGTGACAACAATTATTGAAAAAAAATATATAAGAAATAAGTTTCCAATCACAAGAAATTCAAAAAAAAAAATCAACAACCAAATTTGTGTCAATAATTATTAAAAAAAGTAAGAAAAATATGAAATTTTATAATGAGTGTAAATCACTAATTATACACTTACCCACAGAAAAGAACTTGTCTTGCTGGTTGTAGAAGAAAGTGACGATTGCTAAATGGCCTCCCATTACTTGTTAGAGATTCTCCACTAATATGATCTTCTTGATTAAGTAATTCGAATTCTTGTGAAATTTCAGTTTCATTAGCATTCTTTTCTTGATCATTTTGATTGACTTTTTTCTTTCCTTTTCTTAAACCTCCATGCCTAGCCATGTTTTTGGATGAACCTATAATTTTCTCAAAAATATTAAAATTCCATATAATAGTTACTTTCATAAATTACCAAATTTATAAATTTAGTTCTCTCAAATATATAATAAAAATAGAAAGACAATTAAAAAATAAAACAAAAAGACAAAAAGATGTAAATGCATGCAAACAAAAAAATTATTATATTATTGGATCTTAGATCAATTACAGATTTTTTTTTCTTCAAGGAATTGCAAAAGCTCATGGTTCTTGATCTTTCTTGAACAAGCATTGAAAAGTTGCCAAATTCAATCTCTCAGTTGGTGCATCTAAGTGCCTAGTGCTGCGCTTAGAGGATGTGAAAATCTAAAGCATGTGTGTATGTGTGTGTATATATATATATATATATATATATATATATATATATATATATAATGAGATAATGAATTAAAATACAATAATCATAAAATACTATGCATTCTGAATATATAATGAGCAAAAAAAAGAATTCACCTTTTAAAGTTGAGCAAAAACAATTCATTCTCAAAACAAGAAAAAACATGGCCCTATTGAGCCTTACCTATCTAATTAACACGTATCAATGTAGTTGAAAAATAAAAGAATGAAAGAGGAAAATAATAAGAACAGTAAATTATTAGCAATAGTGGTCGATCTGTATTTGGAAATCTAACCAGTTCACTGATTGAAACAAAAGCCAATCAAAGACAAGAAGAACTTTAAAAAAATTCATAATAATATAAAATAATTCACTACCTACAATAATGTACAATAATATCAATAGTAAAAAGAGAATACCTGGATACAGGATTTTCACACCTGTAGGTTTAGCCTATGTCAATCTTAGCAGAGAGAATATCCAAAGCAAATTGCTTTTAGAATTTTAATCATATAGGTTTTTGTTTAGGGTTTGATGCAGTTAAGGGATTCAAAATGCATACATAAGTGGGAAGGATTAGCAAAGGCGGCACTGAAAAGTTTTGGGAAAAAAATTGGGGGAAAAATTTTAGGGTTATGGGATTTATAGTATTTATGCTAATTATATATAATTATTATCAACATAAAACGTTTTATTTTTTTAATAAGTAAATTTGACAATTATTTTTTTTTCCGGTGATACCAAATAATAATGACTAATAATACATAAGTTCTATTAATTATATATAATTATCAACATAATTTCAATATATATATGTGTGTGTATATGTATGTATTAAACCTGATGAAACTCTTTTATTTTTAATAAGTAAGTTCGATGCTTAATTAATTTATTTTTTAAGTGATACCAAATATAATGGCCTTTAAAAATTTTTTATATAAGATTTATTATTTGAAATATAATATGAAGATGATTAATTAGTTTCTAAATTTACTAATCCATATAATTTAATTTATTACGAGAAATATTATATAAAGATTGAACACAATTAACTAATTGAATAAATATGTTATCAGTATCTCTTATATAAGATTATATTAAATATAATAAACAATGTTGCAATATTAATTTACATTGCTCAAGTCACAAATGAGTATTACAAAATAAAAGTTAACTAAATTGAATTCTCAAAGTTTTTAACCCATCCCATTTCTATTTGAAGAGAATCAGCATAGCATAAATATATAAAAATAATATAGGTGACATAAATATTATATCTAATTAAGTAAGTACTAATACTTGGAAAAAAAAAAGTATGTACCTAATAAAATATATATTTAGGGATAACAATTATTCTCGAATTTGATCAAACTTTGCTCTGAATGATATCAATTTCTTCAGTCTTCATATTGTGCAGGTTAGGGATGGGAGACCTTCTTTTTATTCCGAATCGTCACAACACGCTTTGTACAATAATATATTATTATTTTTTATTAAAAAATAATTTATTTTTATAAATTTATATATTTAAATATTTTAACTTTAGGGAATATATATATTGTTAAAAATCTATTTAAAACTTATATTTCTTATAATTTACTTTTAATAAATAAATTTATTATATAATAATAAATTAAAATTAAAATTAAAAAAAATTTCCCTTGAAGAAACCCACTCCATTCCGCCCCACGACGAAGAATTCCCTGAACTAACCCCAAACTCCCGTAAAGCAGAAACGAGGGTAGTGATCCCTATTTTTTGACCCTCCTTTTTACCACTTTTATATATATTATATACTCAAAGCCAAAAGAATAAAATTCCCTAATATTTTAAATGACTAAAAAAAAGATTAATTTGTACAATTAATTTTTTTTAAATAAAGAAATCGAAACTATATGTGCTAAGGCCAGTTCATGTTGATGTGTAGTCCAATAATCATGTTGTGCATATATTAAAATATAAATTTAAAATTTGATTATTTGAAAGAAAATTTTGAAATTTAGTATTTTAATAATTCTATGATAAGCAGATCTCTAGTCCACTTTCTCTTTTATAATAATTAAATATAATATATACACTCCTTTTTTTTATTAGGATTGCTGGCTCTTCACCTTTTCAAATAGAAATAATTTAATATACTCTTTTCTTGGTTTTCACTTGTCAAAAGAATTCGCATTCAACGCGTGTAACCCTTAAGAGAAGCACATCTCAGCACTGCTTTAAAAGTCCAAATCCAACTCACGGGGGCAGCCCAAGTCACATCTTCCATGATGGTTATGTTACACCACCAAATTATCTACAGACTGCAAGATCATGCAGTAGATCTATCTCAGCCATCTGTATCAAATGATGCTCTGCTTGTGCTAGCAGACACTGAAACCACTCCAATAATTGTTCAGATACCTAGGCAACTGCCTAGAAGTGAGCTTGAACAGCTCATCCCAAAGGATTGGTTAACCAACTACGAAAGGCTCCATTTAACATCTCAACCAATCCAGATCACAGAATCATCTTTCAAAAGGAATCCTGACGGAATAGTACAAACTTCCTTCCAGCCACCATGGCATTCTATAGGATCCCTGCCTGTATTCCAGACCATGATGGTCCAGCCATTAGAAAAGGAGCAAGAAGACTATCACATTGGAGCAGTGACACCTGACAACCATTACATCTATCCTCAGAAAATAGATGGTCATTGCCCCTGGGATCTCCTAGGCTCTGGAGCATGCAATGAAGATTGTGATTGTTGTGATAACTACTGGGAGAATGAATATGACCATCCTCTGTCTGATAAAAATTGGAGGAAGCTCACCAAACAAACCAGGAGAGCCTCTTGCAAGCCTCAACAAATTCACAGAAGAGACTATCCAGATAATAGTCCATGGATTGGTATCCATGAAGAAACCAAGCAGAAGAAGCCTCTTCCCATCTATGAGCTTGCCCTTGAGATCATCAGAAAGGAAGGAAAGAAACTACCCCCTCGCAAGCCAGTTTTGTAACACCCTCCCCGTAGCAACTCCGTACATTCTACTGTTCCGGTGACCGGTGTCGATTCGGACAGCTAGAACGTTCGAAAAAATATTTAAACTTAAGTGAGAAACCATAAATAACTCAAATATTGACAAGAAAAATTTAGTAAAAATTTTAGAAATAAAATACAAACAAGTTCAACGAGCCGGTGCCCAAGCGATGGGTAACCGGAGGGAAGTTGCGGTTCTCGCAACGAGGAGCCCTAGACCCGGGGAAAAAATTATAAAATAATTTTTGGGACTCCAGAGAAGGGTCATTGAGGTTCCTATGGCATTAGAATGCCAAGAAAATATTTAGAAAAATTTTTCAATCGGTACAGACAATTTTGACCCGTTAAGCCAAACGGAGGGCATTTTGGTCATTTCGCCTTCCGAGGTGATTTTTGGCCGACTTGTCCAGTTGAGTAAATAATTAATATGACATAAAATATGAATAAACATTACTAGAAATTAAATTGAAAATGAGTAATGAAAGAAGAAAAGAAAAGAAAACAAAAATGAAATAAAAATCAAATTTATGACATAGGATGATGCAATTAAAACCCTATCAACCAATCATATTTAATCAAGCATAAGAATAAAAGTCAAAAGACCCTAAATTAAACCAAAATTCTGCATCTTCTTCCTCCAATACGTGAACCTCTCTCTACTCTCTCTTCTTCATTTTTCTTCTTCTCCCAAGCTTAAATTTCCCACAATTCTCACCATAAAAACCCTAGCTCCCAACATTAAAAGTTGATTTTAGACCTTGATCAAGTATTTAGTAGCAAAAAAAAAGAGGAGAAGTGAAGGTTTAACAAGTTGGGAATTTTATCAAATAAGGTTAGTGCCTAATTCCACTTATATCTCTATTATTCCATGTTAATTACTTAAAATAAGTATGAATTTGTGAACCAAATGAATGAAAGTTAAGGGTATGTATGCTATGGATTTTGGCTGCCCTAAGGAAGGAACAAAGGTGGAGTGTTTTTGATGGTTTTAATAGACTTAGAATGAATTAAAGATTATGCTTAAGGTGTATATACACATATATAGTGAATGGAAGTGCTTAATTAGGTGTATGTGTGAATCATAAGGGAAAACTAGGGTTTTGAGAAGTGAAAAATTGAATTGGCTTAGGAAATTGTTAGAGCACATTTTAATGGTCAATTAGTGACCATTTTAGGTATGTTGACCATAATTAGAACTTAAAAATAGAATGGCAAAGTGAAGGTGAAATCGCCCTAGGACAAGAAAGATAGGACTGAAAATTCAGTCCCTTTGCACTGCCATGACTTGGGCTGTGTTAGTCCAATTGGTGTTTGGCTAATTGGACATGAAACTAGGCTTATAATGGCACATTTTTGCTGAAGAAACCATGCCCAAAAGACCAAAGCAAGAGGACCAAAACTTGGCCCCAATCCGGACACCCTGCACAGCCCTCTGCAGAATTGACCAAATGAACAGTAACTGTTCATTTGGCCATAATTCACTGTAGATTTGGTCAATTGACCTGAAATTTTTACAGCAACAAGTTAAGACATGGACAAACAACTTTCATGAAGGAACCTACCCCAAATTATGGCCAGAACCTAACCCAAATGGCAGTTGCAGCCACTGTTCAAACCTGCAACTCTGCAGATTTTGATTTGAGCAGCCATGTTTGGATGGCTATAACTCTCTCTAGAAAACTCAGATTTAGGCGATTCTTGAACCGATGGAAACCTAAGACATAGTAGAACATTTCATATGAAGAAAGTTAGACCAAATTATGAACTTAACTTGGTCAAATTACTGACCAAAGTTGGACCAAAAATCTGCCAGACCCAAAATATCAGCATGAACAGTGCACGTGAACAGTAAACTTATTTTGGCCATAACTTGAGCTACAAAACTCCAAATGGAGTGATTCAAAAAAAGAAATTCAACTAGACAGAATAAGGAACAACTTTCATGTTTACCATTTCCTCAAATTCCCACTGTAGAAATATCAAATGGAACAATAAAGATGAAGCACCAAATCTGAAAATTTTGCTCAATTAGCATTAAGCTTAAAAATGGTATTGGCAACCAATACCAACAAGTTTGAAATACAAAATGTGGTATGTTTGAGGTGTTAAAACCAATACACCTATTTTCTATCCAAAAGTAAACATTTTTGTTGACCAATGAGGTGAATAGTGACACCAAAACCAAAAATTGGCAATTTTGCCAAAATGACCTAAGCTTTGAGAAAGTGACCAAAACTAACAAGTTTTAAATGCAAAATGGGGTACATTGGGAGTGTTAAAACCAATGCACCTATGTTTTATGCAAAAGTCAACATTTTAGTTGACTAATGAAATGAATAGTGACATGAAAACTTGAAATGCAAAAATTGTGAAACTAAAAAAATGCAAAATGCCCTAGTAGGCCTAATGTGATTGGTTTGGATAGTTTGGCATGCCAATAGGGTATTGTTTTAGCAGTACTGCGAAAGGAAAGGCTTTATGCCTGTATTCATGGCTTTATGCCTGTATTCATGGCTTTATGCCCGTATCCATGGCTTTTATGCTCGTATTCATGGCTTTTATGCCGATTATGTGATATCATGGCTTTTTAGCCATACTGACTGCATACGTGGTTGACGTTCTGCGTTCCATGGTATGACGGCCCGAGGCAACACGGTGTCCAGTGCCAACGACCCGTTATCGATCGATCGTTGCTCAAAGATAGGTTACTTGGGCATGGAAAAGTATAACTGTGATTGAACTAATTATTAAAGAAAATACGAAAATTAAGTATCAGGAATGATTACAAAAATACAAAGAAGCTCAATATCATGAAGAAAATAATTAATGAAATGCATGAAGAAGTTAATATCATGAAACATGATTAGCCCTCGACTAAACATTAAGTTGGTAATTATTCAGTTCTTATGAACACAATAGCAAGGAAATTATTATTTTTATTTGCATATTATATTTTCTTGTATTATTGGCACCACTAAGCTTTATGCTTAGCGCGTCGCTTTTGCAACGCGTAGGTAATCAAGATTTGGACAGAGGGGCCCATGAGACCACGATTCGTAAGGGCGATTCACGCATAGTGTCCGTGTCACCTCAACTTCGATTGCATTGGTAGGACACTAGGTGTCATTTTGGCATTCTGTAATAAATTTTGATTTTCTCATATGTAATGAAACTTATGTAATGTATTTTGATTTTCATGTAAATAATGCAAATTTGTGTTTGTAAATGGAAAAGTGAATATTGATCTGTGACTGTTATATGACTATCAAACGAGATGAATGATTGAGAATTGAAATTGAGAAATGAATGGTTGACAAATGTTGAGATGATGATTATTGGAGTTTGAAAGTAATTGAATACGAATATATGAATATTGGAAGTGTTTTTCACAGGTTCCGAAGAACTGTTTTCTCCATTTTTAGCCAGATTTACGGATTTTCTTTAAAATTTTCGGAACCTTAAATAAATTATAATTTCGATAAAAAGGCTTAAATAAATTATATTTCACAAGTTATATTCAAAAGGAAGAATAAAAATGAATTAAGATAAAATAGAGTGCTCGGCACACTGAGTGGCATAACTTGCTCGGCTACACAGTAGTCTGGTAAGGGGTGTCACATTTAGTGGTATCGAGCACGCTTTAGGCGTTCGGGCCTAGATTGAGTCCATACCATGCATTGCATTTGTAAGAGTCGATATGACACTAACGCAGATCTATTTATCTTTCTTATTTTGAATAGGATATGGACCCTTCATCACAGAGAGCTGTTGAGGAGGAAGTGGAGAGTCATGCTCCACCTGCAGCAGCTGAGACTGGGGGTATGAGAGAATCTGCTCCGCCAGCTCAGGCAGAGCCTGCTCAGCCTCCACAGGCCATGTTTCAGCAAATGGCCGATTTCTTTAGACAAATGGCCGGTAATGCCAGCACCACCACCACCACCAGCTCCACAGCAGAAAATCACACCTGGAAAGGTTAAGAAAATTTGGGGTAGTGGATTTCTATGGCAAGAGAGAAGATGACTCATTGCAAATGAGAATTGGTTGAGCAGGCAGCAGAGTTCTAAAACAACTCCACCGCACTCGAGCAAAACACGGAAGTCGCCATATCTTTCTTTGCAAGATGATGCTTATGAGTGGTGGGACACCGTGTCCAGTGAAGTGTAGCCGTAAGTCAGAACTTGGGACTTCTTTCTCTTTGAATTCAAGAAGAAGTATGTGGATCTTGTATACCTAGAAGAGAGAAGAAGAGAGTTTATTAACTCGAGGCAGAGACAGTGTCGGTGCGAATATGAGAAGGAATTTGTAAGATTGAGCCGCTATGGAAGGGAGATAGTCCCTAATGAAGTGAAAGATGTAAGAGATTTGAAGAGGGACTAAATGACAACATCAAGATCCAGCTCATCGCCTTGGGAATCACCGACTTCACTAAGTTAGTGGAAGTTGCATTAAAAGTGGAGAAAGTGAGAGTAAATGAACAAAATAGAAAAGATAGGCAGCGTAAGAGGGAATTTGGACCGGGGCAGTCAAGTATACCGACCGATAGTAAGAAGTTTAAGGGTTTTGGTTCACAAGATCGGACACGAGGCCACAGAGGCCGATTGGGATATCTATAGCTAGTTCTCCGGCACAATAACAAGGGGATCAACCTAATGCTGAATGTATGCATTGTGGTAGAAGACACGAGGGGAGTGTCATCGTTAAGCGGAGAGTGTTTTAAGTGTGGGGCTACGGATCATTTCATAAGAGATTGCCCTCAGAGGAGTGGTTCAATAGCTCGATACAAGTTGATAGATCTTCCCTATAGTTCAAAGGGGTAAAAGATCGGGTAGAGCAAAAGCAGTGACATTTCACGTAAGATTGTTTCGAGACAGGTTGAAAAGCCCAAGTCGGTGGTGGTACCACAAGTATATGCTATGGAAGCTCGGAAGAGCCAAACCAGGACAACGATGAGGCGATGCAAGGAAGTGAAGAAACAAGGAGGTAGCAACTCCCCGATTACATAAGTCAGGTAAATTTCGAGGACGAAATTTAAATAAGAGGAAGAGTTGTAACACCCTCCCTGTAGCAACTCCGTACATTCTACTGTTCCGGTGACCTGTGTCGTTCAGGACATCTAGAACTTTCTGAAAAATATTTAAACTTAAGTGAGAAACCATAAATAACTCAAATATTGACAAGAAAAATTTATTAAAAATTTTAGAAATAAAATACAAACAAGTTCAAAGAGACGGTGCCCAAGCGATGGGTAACCGGAGGGAAGTTGCGGTTCTCGCAACGAGGAGCCCTAGACCCGGGGGAAAAATTATAAAATAATTTTTGGGACTCCAGAGAAGGGTCATTGAGGTTCCTATGGCATTAGAATGCCAAGAAAATATTTAGAAAAATTTTTCAATCCAGTGCATAATTTTGACCCGTTAAGCCAAACTGAGGGCATTTTGGTCATTTCGCCTTCCGAGGTGATTTTTGGCCGACTTGTCCAGTTGAGTAAATAATTAATATGACATAAAATATGAATAAACATTACTAGAAATTAAATTGAAAATGAGTAATGAAAGAAGAAAAGAAAAGAAAACAAAAATGAAATAAAAATCAAATTTATGACATAGGATGATGCAATTAAAACCCTATCAACCAATCATATTTAATCAAGCATAAGAATAAAAGTCAAAAGACCCTAAATTAAACCAAAATTCTGCATCTTCTTCCTCCCATACGTGAACCTATCTACTCTCTCTACTTCATTTTTCTTCTTCTCCCAAGCTTAAATTTCCCACAATTCTCACCATAAAAACCCTAGCTCCCAACATTAAAAGTTGATTTTAGACCTTGATCAAGTATTTAGTAGCAAAAAAAAAAGAGGAGAAGTGAAGGTTTAACAAGTTGGGAATTTTATCAAATAAGGTTAGTGCCTAATTCCACTTATATCTCTATTATTCCATGTTAATTACTTAAAATAAGTATGAATTTGTGAACCAAATGAATGAAAGTTAAGGGTATGTATGCTATGGATTTTGGCTGCCCTAAGGAAGGAACAAAGGTGGAGTGTTTTTGATGGTTTTAATAGACTTAGAATGAATTAAAGATTATGCTTAAGGTGTATATACACATATATAGTGAATGGAAGTGCTTAATTAGGTGTATGTGTGAATCATAAGGGAAAACTAGGGTTTTGAGAAGTGAAAAATTGAATTGGCTTAGGAAATTGTTAGAGCACATTTTAATGGTCAATTAGTGACCATTTTAGGTATGTTGACCATAATTAGAACTTAAAAATAGAATGGCAAAGTGAAGGTGAAATCGCCTAGGACAGACATAGGGACTGAAAATTCAGTCCCTTTGCACTGCCATGACTTGGGCTGTGTTAGTCCAATTGGTGTTTGGCTAATTGGACATGAAACTAGGCTTATAATGGCACATTTTTGCTGAAGAAACCATGCCCAAAAGACCAAAGCAAGAGGACCAAAACTTGGCCCCAATCCGACACCCTGCACAGCCCTCTCAGAATTGACCAAATGAACAGTAACTGTTCATTTGGCCATAACTCACTGTAGATTTGGTCAATTGACCTGAAATTTTTACAGCAACAAGTTAAGACATAGAAAAACAACTTTCATGAAGGAACCTACCCCAAATTATGGCCAGAACCTAACCCAAATGGCAGTGGCAGCCACTGTTCAAACCTGCAACTCTGCAGATTTTGATTTGAGCAGCCATGTTTGGATGGCTATAACTCTCTCTAGAAAACTCGGATTTAGGCGATTCTTGAACCGATGGAAACCTAAGACATAGTAGAACATTTCATATGAAGAAAGTTAGACCAAATTATGAACTTAACTTGGTCAAATTACTGACCAAAGTTGGACCAAAAATCTGCCAGCACCCAATATAGCAGCATGAATAGTGCACGTGAACAGTAAACTTATTTTGGCCATAACTTGAGCTACAAAACTCCAAATGGAGTGATTCAAAAAAAGAAATTCAACTAGACAGAATAAGGAACAACTTTCATGTTTACCATTTCCTCAAATTCCCACTGTAGAAATATCAAATGGAACAATAAAGATGAAGCACCAAATCTGAAAATTTTGCTCAATTAGCATTAAGCTTAAAAATGGTATTGGCAACCAATACCAACAAGTTTGAAATACAAAATGTGGTATGTTTGAGGTGTTAAAACCAATACACCTATTTTCTATCCAAAAGTCAACATTTTTGTTGACCAATGAGGTGAATAGTGACACCAAAACCAAAAATTGGCAATTTTGCCAAAATGACCTAAGCTTTGAGAAAGTGACCAAAACTAACAAGTTTTAAATGCAAAATGGGGTACATTGGGAGTGTTAAAACCAATGCACCTATGTTTTATGCAAAAGTCAACATTTTAGTTGACTAATGAAATGAATAGTGACATGAAAACTTGAAATGCAAAAATTGTGAAACTAAAAAATGCAAAATGCCCTAGTAGGCCTAATGTGATTGGTTTGGATAGTTTGGCATGCCAATAGGGTATTGTTTTAGCAGTACTGCGAAAGGAAAGGCTTTATGCCTGTATTCATGGCTTTATGCCTGTATTCATGGCTTTATGCCCGTATCCATGGCTTTTATGCTCGTATTCATGGCTTTTATGCCGATTATGTGATATCATGGCTTTTTAGCCATCTTGTTATCGTGGTTGACGTTCTGCGTCCCATGGTATGACGGCCCGAGGCACCGCGGTGTCCAGTGCCAACGACCCGTTATCCAGTCCAGTCGTTCAGTATAGGTTACTTGGGCATGGAAAAGTATAACTGTGATTGAACTAATTATTAAAGAAAATACGAAAATTAAGTATCAGGAATGATTACAAAAATACAAAGAAGCTCAATATCATGAAGAAAATAATTAATGAAATGCATGAAGAAGTTAATATCATGAAACATGATTAGCCCTCGACTAAACATTAAGTTGGTAATTATTCAGTTCTTATGAACACAATAGCAAGGAAATTATTATTTTTATTTGCATATTATATTTTCTTGTATTATTGGCACCACTAAGCTTTATGCTTAGCGCGTCGCTTTTGCAACGCGTAGGTACTGAAGATTTGGACAGAGGGCCCAGTAGACCACAGATTCGGTAAGGCAGTTCACGATTACGCATAGTGTCCGTGTCACCTCAACTTCTGCAGTGCATTGGTAGGACACTAGGTGTCATTTTGGCATTCTGTAATAAATTTTGATTTTCTCATATGTAATGAAACTTATGTAATGTATTTTGATTTTCATGTAAATAATGCAAATTTGTGTTTGTAAATGGAAAAGTGAATATTGATCTGTGACTGTTATATGACTATCAAACGAGATGAATGATTGAGAATTGAAATTGAGAAATGAATGGTTGACAAATGTTGAGATGATGATTATTGGAGTTTGAGAGTAATTGAATACGAATATATGAATATTGGAAGTGTTTTTCACAGGTTCCGAAGAACTGTTTTCTCCATTTTTAGCCGGTACTTCGCCGGATTTTCTTTAAAATTTTCGGAACCTTAAATAAATTATAATTTCGATAAAAAGGCTTAAATAAATTATATTTCACAAGTTATATTCAAAAGGAAGAATAAAAATGAATTAAGATAAAATAGAGTGCTCGGCACACTGAGTGGCATAACTTGCTCGGCTACACTGTAGTCGGGTAAGGGGTGTCACAAGTTTCTTCCCCTCCTCCTGCACTTCCTCTGGTACAACCCTGCATGATGTTCTCACCTGCCTCTTATGAAGCAGACTTTCCTCCATTGGCACAACAGACAGACCAGCAGACCAAAATCTCCATCAGACCTTTCATTCACTCAACAAAGGTTAATAGTGAAGGTCAGATCACCCCAATCACTCAAGCTGAAGAAGTTTTGAACAGGCAAACTGTAACATCCTCCCGGTAGCAACTCCGTACATTCTACTGTTCCGGTGACCGGTGTCGGTCCGGACAGCTAGAACGTCCGGAAAAATATTTAAACTAAAGTAAAGAACCATAATTAACTCAAATATTAACAAGAAAAATTTAGTAAAAATTTTAGAAATAAAATACAACCAAGTTAAACGAGCCGGTGCCCAAGCGATGGGTAACCAGAGTGAAGTTGCGGTTCTCGCAACGAGGAGCCCTAGACCTGAGGAAAAATTCATAAAATAATTTTTGGGACTCCAGAGAAGGGTCATTAAGGTTCCTATGGCATTAGAATGCCAAGAAAATATTTAGAAAAATTTTTCAATCGGTACAGACAATTTTGACCCGTTAAGCCAAATGGAGGGCATTTTGGTCATTTCGCCTTCACAGGTGATTTTTGGCCGACTTGTCCAGTTAAGTAAATAATTATTATGATCTAAAATATGAATAAATAATGCTAAAAATTAAATTGAAAATGAGTAGAGAAGAGAAGAAAAAAAAATGGAAGAAAATACCAATTATGACATCATATGATGTCATTAAACACTTACCCACCAATCACATTTAGTCAACACTTAAATTAACTAATAAAATATGTATAAGAATACAACAAAAGCTCCTAAAATTCCAGCAGCCATCACCTTCACAAAGCACACCCGTAGCTTTCAAATTCCATAACCAAACCTCCATTGATTTTCAACCAAAGCTTCATTTCTCTCCTCTTTTCACCATAATTCCTCCTACTCTTTTCACTAAAAATTATACCCACACCAAGGAGAAGTGTTTGGCAGCCAAGAAAACAAAAAAAAGTGAAGAATTAACAAGAGAAAATTCTGCCACTAAGGTTAGTGCTATATCTCTCCATTTTTCTCTTTAAATTTGAAGTTAGGTATATGGATTTAGTTAGAAATTCATGAAATCAAAAGAACATATCCATGTACGGACCACTTAAAAAATGTTGGCAGCCTTAGTGATGGAAGTTTTGATGAGTGTTGAATGAATTTAAGTTGTATATGGGTGGTCTTGAACGTGAGTATGAGACATAAACTGTAACACCCTCCCTGTACCAACTCCGTACATTCTACTGTTCCGGTGACCGATGTTGGTCCGGACAGCTAGAACGTCCGGAAAAGTATTTAAACTAAAGTCGGGAATCATAATTAACTCAAATATTAATAAGAAAAATTTAGTAAAAATTTTAGAAATAAAATACAACCAAGTTAAACGAGCCGGTGCCCTAGCGAGGGGTAAACCAGAGAGAAGTTGCGGTTCTCGCAACGAGGAGCCCTAGACCCGGGGGAAAAATTAGAAAATAATTTTTGGGACTCCAGAGAAGGGTTATTGAGGTTCCTATGGCATTAGAATGCCAAGAAAATACCTAGAAAAATTTTTCAATCGGTACAGACAATTTTGACCCGTTAAGCCAAACGGAGGGCATTTTGGTCATTTCGCCTTCAGAGGTGATTTTTGGCCGACTTGTCCAGTTGAGTAAATAATTAATATGACATAAAATATGAATAAACATTACTAGAAATTAAATTGAAATTGAGTAGTGATGAAAAGAAAAGAAAAATCAAAGAAAAGCTTATTTATGACATCATTGTGATGTCATTTAAAACTCACCAACCAATCACAAGCTAATAAAATTTCTTAAATACTTAAAAGAGACAAAATGAAGACCAAAATAATTAAATTGCAGCTGCCTTCTTCTTCTCCAATTCCAGCCGAAATCTCTCTCTCTCTCAACCTCCATTAAACCTCACTTCCCAAGCTCCCTTTCTCCTTTGTTTCCACCACTAAACCCTAAACCCCTTCATTAAAACTTAATCACACCTCTTGGGGAAGTGTTTGACAGCCTAGAAAGTGAAGGAAAGTGAAGTTTTAAGTGGGGAAAAATCTGCCCTATTCAAGGTTAGTGCATATATATACTTAAATCTCCTTTATTCCATGTTAAAGCCTTAAAGTGAGCAAGAATTTGTAACTTAAATAAATGAAATTTATGTTTATGCATGCCTTGAATTTCGGCAGCCCTGATGAGGGAACAATAATGGAGTGTCTTGATGATTTTAATGGACTTAGAATGAATTGGAGATTATGTTTAAGCTATATATCTACATAGATAATGATTTAGTGTGCTTAACCAAGGTGCATGGGTAAATTGGAATGGAAACTAGGGTTTTGAGGGTGAAAAATTGACTTGGCTTAGGAAATTGTTAGAGCACATTTTAATGGTCAATTAGTGACCATTTTAGGTAAGTTGACCATCAAATGGACTGAAAAATAGGATTGCAAAGTGAAGTTGCAGGCTGCCCTAGGACAGCAGAAGGACTGAAAATTCAGTCCACTTGCACTGCCATAACTTTGGCTGTGTTGGTCCAATTGGTGTTTAGCCAATTGGACATGAAACTAGGCTTATAATGGCACATTTTTGCTGAAGAAACCATGCCCAAAAGACCAAAGCAAGAGGACCAAAACTTGGCCCCAATCCGGACACTCTGCAACAGCCCCTGCAGAATTGACCAAATGAACAGTAACTGTTCATTTGGCCATAACTCACTGTAGATTTGGTCAATTGACCTAAAATTTTTACAGCAACAAGTTAAGACATAGAAACACAACTTTCATGAAGGAACCTACCCCAAATTATGGCCAGAACCTAACCCAAATGGCAGTGGCAGTCACTGTTCATGTTACTGTAGATATGGTAATTTCTGCAGAATGCAAATCCGGCCAGCTGTGGTTTTTGGACCATATCTGGAGCTACAAAACTCCAAATGGAGTGATTCAAAAAATGAAATTCAACTAGACAAAATAAGGAACAACTTTCATGTTTTCCATTTCTTCAAATTCTCACTGCAACAGTGTCCAATGGAACAGTGAATTTGGGTCTCAAAAACTAAAATTTTCTGCCCTCTTTGTTTTAAGTTAGAAATGGTAATGGTGACCAATTCTAACAAGTTTTAAATGTAAAATGTGGTATGTTGGGAGTGCCAAAGTCAATGTACATATTTTCTATCCAAAAGTCAACATTTTTGTTGACCAAAGAGGTGAATAGTGACACCAAAACTTGAAATGCATAAATTGAAGAATTTAAAAGTTTCAAATGCCCTAGTATACCTAACATGATTGGTTTGGATAGTTTGGCATGCCAATAGGGTTCAGTTAGCAGTACTGCATATGGCAATATGCCATTCTGTGATTTCATGGCTTTTAGCCATTCTGACTTTGCATTGAGATTTGGCCTTGTGCCTGAGATTATTTACAGCTTGATAGCTGTTTTGTTGCACACCGGGAGATGCATATGTGACCGATGGTGTGACGGCCCGAGGTACTAGATACCCAGTGCTAGTTTACCCGTTATCCAGCCCAGTCGTCTAGTGTAGGTTACTTGGGGCAACCAAATGAATAAAAGTGGACAAAGTAAATAATATACAAATACCAAGCAAATGAAACATATACATTCACTACACATTTAATTTCTTGCTATTTTCTTTTATTATATTATTGCACCACTAAGCATTATTGCTTAGCGCGGTGCTTGTGCCACGCAGCGTAGTGCTGGAGATACAGATCGTGAGCCCGTAGACCGCAGATCGGGTGAGTTCATCCTGCGATTCTGCACCTTGTCCGTGTCACCTCATCACTGCGATTGCATTGGTAGGACATTAGATGTCATTTTGTCATTTTGTAATTAAATATTTGTTTTCTCATATGTATTTGGGATTTATGTAATGTATTTTGAGGTTCATGTAAATAATAAAGATTTATGGTTATGTACGGAAATAATTTGAGTATTTAATAATTGTTTATATATGAGAACCCTGAGAAATGGATGTTTGAGAAATGAAAAGGTTGTTGAGACCTGAAATTAAAAAAAAATTGTTGAGATCTTGATATTGAGCTTTGTGATGATATTGGAGTTGAGAATGAATGAATTTGTTCATTAGAAGTGTTTTTAACAGGTTCCGAAGAACTGTTTTTGTCCATTTTTAGCCGGTACTCTGCCGGATTTTCTTTAAAATTTACGGAACCTCAAATAAATTATGATTTTAATAAATGACTTAAATGACTTATATTTTACAAGTTATATTCAAAAGCATGATATAAATTAATTAAGGAATATTAGAGTGTGCCGGTACACCGTGTGGCATTACTTACTCGGATATACTGTACACGGGTAAGGGGTGTCACATTTAGTGGTATCAGAGCATGGTTTAGGCGTTTCTGGGCCTAGATTGAGTCCATACCATGCATTGCATTTGTAAGAGTCGAGGTGACACTAACGCAGATCTTTTTATCTTTCTTATTTTGAATAGGATATGGATCCTTCATCTCAGAGAGCCGTTGAGGAGGAAGTGGAGAGTCATGCTCCACTGCGGCGGTGAGGCCCAGGGCATGAGAGAATGCGCTCCGCGACTCAAGCGAGCACTGCTCGGCCTCCACGAGCCATGTTCCAACAAATGGCCGACTTCTTGGACAAATGGCCGAGTAATGCAGCACCACCACCACCACTGCTCCATGGTAAATCACACTGGAAAGGCTAAGAAAGTTTGGGGCGGTAGATTTCTTGGCAAGAGGGAAGATGACTCATTGCAGAAAATTGGTTGAGCAGGCAGGCGAGTCCTAAAACAACTCCACTGCACCCTGAGCGTAACTTAGAAGTCTTTGTATCCTTGTTACAAGACGATGCCTACGAATGGTGGGACAACGTGTCGTGAAGTGCAGCCGGAAGTCAGTAACTTGGGACTTCTTCCTC
The DNA here is from genome assembly GCF_030052815.1 of Hevea brasiliensis. NCBI lineage: Eukaryota > Viridiplantae > Streptophyta > Magnoliopsida > Malpighiales > Euphorbiaceae > Hevea > Hevea brasiliensis. The sequence goes on along the minus strand of NC_079497.1, from coordinate 52,445,049 downwards.
TCGAATTCAAGAAGAAATATGTGGGTCTTGTATACGGAAGAGAGAAGAAGAGAGTTTATTAACTCGAGGCGAGACAGTATCGGTGGCGAATATGAGAAAGAATTCGTAAGATTGAGCCGTTATGGAAGGGAGATAGTCCCTAATGAAGCTGAAAGGTGCAAGAGATTTGAAGAGGGACTAAATGACAACATCAAGATCCAGCTCACTGCCTTGGGAATCACAGAATTTACCAAGTTAGTTGAAGCTGCAATAAAAGTGGAAAAAGTAAGAATCAGTGAGCAGACCAGAAGAGAGAGACAGCAGAAGAGGGGCCCAGGTCAGTCCAGTTCATCTCTTGCATTTGGGAAGAAGTTCAAGGGTCCACCTGCACAGAGTTCAGGCCAACCACAAGGTCGTGGTCGATCCACGAGGCCGAGCCACGATTTACCTCTAGGAGGCAGTCCACACCATCGGTGGGCGCTCTCCAGGATGGGGTTCAGGACCAGCCCGGCATCTTCTGCGTGTCCACACCGAGAAATGGCATAAGAAGTGTTGGAGAGTGGCTGGTGCACTGCTTGAGGTGTGGGTCGCAGAGCATCGGTGAAAGCGATCCACGTAGAACTACTACAACTGCTCCAACACAAGCGACAGGACTGCTCCCGCACCACAGAGGGTAGAAAATCGGCAAGTCGGTGTAGGACCATCACGAGGCTGCATCCGAGCGGTGAGAGGCGGATAACAGACCACCTGCCAGAAATTATGCCCTAAGAGCTCAGGAGGAGCAAGATGCCCTGGACGTCATCAGGGGTACGTTCTCCCTCTACGATACTTCTGTGCATGCATTGGTGGATCCAGGATCCACTCATTCCTACATTTGCATCAACCTACCCGTAGAAAGGGGGATACTAGTAAGGGAGAGTGACCAAGACATTCTGGTCACTAATCCATTGGGCCACAGTCTAGTGGTGAATAAAGTATACAAGGGTTGCCCGCTAAGGATTCAGGGGTATGAATTCTTGGCAGACCTGATTGAGTTGCCCTTCCATGAGTTTGACGTGATTTTGGGAATGGACTGGTTGTCACGTCATCAGGCAATAGTTGATTGCAAATTGAAGAGAATTTCTCTGAAAACTTCAGAGGGTAATGAGATTATAGTTGCGGGTGAAAGGACAGATTTCCTGTCCAATGTCATCTCAGCCACAGTTGCAAGAAGAATGATGAGAAAAGGCTGTGAAGCCTACCTAGCACATGTGATGGATACTAGGCAGGCTAAGCCAAACCTGAGTGATATACCCACAGTGAGAGACTTCCCGGAGGTATTTCCTGAAGAGTTGCCTGGTTTGCCACCAGAAAGGGAAGTCGAGTTTGCTATTGAGACACTGTAGATGCAGCACCCATTTCCATTGCTCCTTATAGGATGGCACCCATTGAATTGAGGAGTTGAAAACTTCGGTTGCAAAAGTTGCTTGATAAGGGGTTCATACGCCGATGTGTCACCATGGGGAGCTCCAGTGCTGTTTGTGAAAAAGAAGGATGGGACTTTGAGGCTATGCATTGATTACCGACAGTTGAATAAAGTGACAGTGAAGAACAAATATCCGTTGCCTAGAATTGATGATCTGTTTGATCAGTTGAAGGGAGCAGGAGTATTTTCTAAGATTGATCTCAGATCAGGGTATCATCAGTTGAGGGTGAAGGATGCAGATGTGCCAAAGACTTCATTCAGGACCCGATATGGGCATTATGAGTTCCTAGTGATGCCCTTTGGCTTAACAAATGCACCAGCGGCATTCATGGACCTTATGAACCGTATCTTCCATCCACACTTAGATCGGTTCGTAGTGGTCTTTATTGATGATATTTTGGTATATTCCAAGACCTAGGAAGTACATGATGAGCATTTGAGGATTGTTCTGCAAACCCTGAGAGAACAGAAGCTGTATGATAAGTTGTCCAAGTGTGACTTTTGGCTGAATGAAATTGCATTCCTTGGACACATAGTGTCGGTGATGGGATTAGTGGATCCCAAGAAAATAGAAGCAGTGATGGAATGGAAGCCTCCCAGGAATACAACTGAGGTCAGAAGCTTCTTGGGGCTAGCTGGGTATTACAGAAGATTTGTGAAGGGATTTTCCCTAATAGCTGCTCCAATGACCAAGTTGTTACACAAGAATGTCAAATTTGACTGGAATGACAAGTGTCAGACCAGTTTTGAGAAGTTGAAGGCTATGTTGACAGAGGCACCAGTGTTAACACGATGCTCGAGAGAAAGGACTTTGTGGTCTATAGTGATGCTTCTCATAATGGGTTAGGGTGTGTACTGATGCAAGAGGGAAAGGTGGTCGCTTATGCTTCCAGACAGCTAAGACCACATGAACAGAAATACCCTACCCATGATCTAGAACTTGCAGCAATTATCTTCGCACTGAAGATATGGAGGCACTACTTGTATGGTGAAAAGTGCTACATTTACACAGACCATAAAAGCCTGAAATATTTGCCAACCCAGAAGGAGCTCAACCTTAGACAGAGGCGATGGATTGAGTTCCTGAAGGATTATGACTGTGTAATTGACTACCATCCTGGGAAGGCAAATGTAGTTGCTGATGCTTTGAGCAGAAAATCCATCATAGCTTTGAGATCATTGAATGCCCGTCTATCTTTGATTCGAGATGGAGCTATTTTGGCTGAGTTGCAAGTGAGGCCAAACCTGCTACAGCAGATTTTAGATGGGCAAAAAGTAGATGACAAGTTACTGGCTATTATGAGCAAACTCCCAGAGGGAAAAGCAGCTGACTATGAGGTGAAAGCAGATGGGTGTCTGCACTACAAAGGAAGACTGTGTGTACCAGATAATGGAGAATTGAAAGCCAGTATTCTAAAAGAGGCACACACCAGTGTATATGCTATGCACCCAGGAAGTACAAAAATGTATCATGATCTGAAGCTCCAGTATTGGTGGCCTGGTATGAAGAAAGACATAGCTGACTATGTGACTAAATGCTTGACATGTCAGCAAGTCAAGGCAGAACATCAAGTTCCATCGGGTTTGCTACAGCCTATACGCATACCTGAATGGAAATGGGATCGGGTCACCATGGATTTTGTAAGTGGTCTACCTCTCACCCGGAAGAAACATGATGCAGCATGGGTGATAGTTGATAGATTGACAAAGTCAGCACACTTTCTGCCAGTTAGGACTGACTACTCACTAGAGAGGTTAGTAGAATTGTATATCAGTGAGATAATTAGACTTCATGGAATTCCACTTTCTATCATATCTGATCGAGACCCAAGGTTTACATCGAGATTCTGGAAGAAGTTGCATGAATCCTTGGGTACACAACTCCATTTCAGCACAGCTTTCCATCCTCAGACGGATGGGCAATCTGAAAGAGTAATCCAGGTAAATAATTGAAACCAATGAAATTGATACAAATATTGAATTGAAATGATAATAATAACATGAAATTTATGTCAGGTCCTTGAGGATATGCTGAGGAGTTGTGTCATTGAGTTTGAGGGAAGTTGGGATAGATACCTCCCACTGGCAGAATTTGCATACAACAATAGCTATCAAGCTAGCATCCAAATGGCCCCATATGAAGCACTGTATGGGAGAAAATGTAGAACTCCAGTGTGCTGGACTGAATTGGGCAAAGACAAACTGGTAGGGCCAGACCTGGTGAAACAGGCTGAGGAGAAGGTAAAATCAATCAAAGCCAACTTAAAGGTTGCCTCAGATAGACAGAAATCTTATGCCGACCTGAAGAGAAAAGAAATAGAATATGTGGTTGGCGACAAAGTGTTCCTCAAGGTGTCACCATGGAAGAAGGTATTGAGGTTTGGAAGGAAAGGTAAGTTGAGCCCTAGGTTCATTGGCCCATATGAAATCATCGAATGTGTGGGTCCAGTGGCCTATAGGCTAGCTTTACCACCAGAGCTGGACAAGATTCACAATGTGTTTCACGTATCCATGCTCAGAAGATACCGCTCAGATCCTTCACATGTCATCTCCAGAGAAGAAATTGAAATACAACCGGATTTGACATACGAAGAAGAACCTCTACGGATCTTGGCTCGGGAAGTGAAAGAGTTGAGAAACAAGCAAATTCCATTGGTGAAAGTGCTTTGGAGGCACAACAACACCGAGGAGGCAACTTGGGAAAGTGAAGAGACGATGAGGCAACAGTTCCCTCAACTGTTTGCATTAGGTAAATTTCGAGGACGAAATTTAAATTAGAGAGAAGAGTTGTAACACCCTCCTGTACCAACTCGTACATTTCTTATTCGGTGATCGGTGTCGGTCAGGACAGCTAGAAACGTCGGAAAAGTATTTAAACTAAAGTCGGGAAAAATAATTAACTCAAAAAATAATGAGAAAAAATTAGTAAAAATTTTAGAAATAAAATACAACCAAGTTAAGCAGTAGGTGCCCTAGCGAGGGTAAACCAGGAGGAAGTTGCGGTTCATAACGAGGAGCCCTAGACCCGGGGGAAAAATTAGAAAATAATTTTTGGGACTCCAGAGAAGGGTTATCGAGGTTCCTATGGCATTAGAATGCCAAGAAAATACTTAGAAAAATTTTTCAATCGGTATAGACAATTTTGACCCGTTAAGCCAAACGGAGGGCATTTTGGTCATTTCGCCTTCAGAGGTGATTTTTGGCCGACTTGTCCAGTTGAGTAAATAATTAATATGACATAAAATATGAATAAACATTACTAGAAATTAAATTGAAATTGAGTAGTGATGAAAAGAAAAGAAAAATCAAAGAAAAGCTTAATTATGACATCATTGTGATGTCAGATAAAACTCACCAACCAATCACAAGCTAATAAACTTTCTTAAATACTTAAAAGAGACAAAATGAAGACCAAAATAATTAAATTGCAGCTGCCTTCTTCTTCTCCAGTTCCAGCCGAAATCTCTCTCTCTCTCAACCTCCATTAAACCTCACTTCCCAAGCTCCCTTTCTCCTTTGTTTCCACCACTAAACCCTAAACCCCTTCATTAAAACTTAATCACACCTCTTGGGGAAGTGTTTGGCAGCCTAGAAAGTGAGGGAAAGTGAAGTTTTAAGTGGGGAAAAATCTGCCCTATTCAAGGTTAGTGCATATATATACTTAAATCTCCTTTATTCCATGTTAAAGCCTTAAAGTGAGCAAGAATTTGTAACTTAAATAAATGAAATTTATGTTTATGCATGCCTTGAATTTTGGCAGCCCTAATGAGGGAACAATAATGGAGTGTCTTGATGATTTTAATGGACTTAGAATGAATTGGATATTATGTTTAAGCTATATATCTACATAGATAATGATTTAGTGTGCTTAACCAAGGTGCATGGGTAAATTGGAATGGAAACTAGGGTTTTGAGGGTGAAAAATTGACTTGGCTTAGGAAATTGTTAGAGCACATTTTAATGGTCAATTAGTGACCATTTTAGGTAAGTTAACCATCAAATGGACTGAAAAATAGGATTGCAAAGTGAAGTTGCAGGCTGCCCTAGGACAGCAGTAGAAGGACTGAAAATTCAGTCCACTTGCACTGCCATAACTTTGGCTGTGTTGGTCCAATTGGTGTTTGGCCAATTGGACATGAAACTAGGCTTATAATGGCACATTTTTTCTGAAGAAACCATGCCCAAAAGACCAAAGCAAGAGGACCAAAACTTGGCCCCAATCCGGACACTCTGCAACAGCCCCTGCAGAATTGACCAAATGAATAGTAACTGTTCATTTAGCCATAACTCACTGTAGATTTGGTCAATTGACCTGAAATTTTTACAGCAACAAGTTAAGACATAGAAACACAACTTTCATGAAGGAACCTACCCCAAATTATGGCCAGAACCTAACCCAAATGACAGTGGAAGTCACTGTTCATGTTACTATAGATATGGTAATTTCTGCAGAATGCAAATCCGGCCAGCTGTGGTTTTTGGACCATATCTGGAGCTACAAAACTCCAAATGGAGTGGTTCAAAAAATGAAATTCAACTAGACAAAATAAGAAACAACTTTCATGTTTGCCATTTCTTCAAATTCTCACTGCAACAGTGTCCAATGGAACAGTGAAGTTGGGTCTCAAAAACTGAAATTTTCTGCCCTCTTGGTTTTAAGTTAGAAATGGTAATGGTGACCAATTCTAACAAGTTTTAAATGTAAAATGTGGTATGTTGGGAGTGCCAAAGTCAATGTACATATTTTCTATCCAAAAGTCAACATTTTTGTTGACCAAAGAGGTGAATAGTGACACCAAAACTTGAAATGCACAAATTGAAGAATTTAAAAGTTTCAAATGCCCTAGTATACCTAACATGATTGGTTTGGATAGTTTGGCATGCCAATAGGGTTCAGTTAGCAGTACTGCATATGGCAATATGCCATTCTGTGATTTCATGGCTTTTAGCCATTCTGACTTTGCATTGAGATTTGGCCTTGTGCCTGAGATTATTTACAGCTTGGTAGCTGTTTTGTTGCACACCGGGAGATGCATATGTGACCGATGGTGTGACGGCCCGAGGTACTAGATACCCAGTGCCAGTTTACCCGTTATCCAGCCCAGTCGTCTAGTGTAGGTTACTTGGGGCAACCAAATGAATAAAAGTGGACAAAGTAAATAATATACAAATACCAAGCAAATGAAACATATACATTCACTACACATTTAATTTCTTGCTATTTTCTTTTATTATATTATTGCACCACTAAGCATTATTGCTTAGCGCGTTGCTTTTGCCACGCGTAGGTACTGGAGATACAGATCGTGAGCCCAGTAGACCGCAGACTGGGTGAGTCCATCCTGCAGTTCTGCACAGTGTCCGTGTCACCTCATCACCTGCAGTGCATTGGTAGGACATTAGATGTCATTTTGTCATTTTGTAATTAAATATTTGTTTTCTCATATGTATTTGGGATTTATGTAATGTATTTTGAGGTTCATGTAAATAATAAAGATTTATGGTTATGTATGGAAATAATTTGAGTATTTAATTATTGTTTATATATGAGAACCCTGAGAAATGGATGTTTGAGAAATGAAAAGGTTGTTGAGACCTGAAATTAAAAAAAATTGTTGAGATCTTGATATTAAGCTTTGTGATGATATTGGAGTTGAGAATGAATGAATTTGTTCATTGGAAGTGTTTTTAACAGGTTTCGAAGAACTGTTTTTCTCCATTTTTAGCCGGTACTCTGCTGGATTTTCTTTAAAATTTACGGAACCTCAAATAAATTATGATTTTAATAAATGACTTAAATGAGTTATATTTTACAAGTTATATTCAAAAGCATGATATAAATTAATTAAGGAATATTAGAGTGTGCCGGTACACCGTGTGGCATTACTTACTCGGGTATACTATACACGGGTAAGGGGTGTCACATAAACACCATTAAGTATGTTGAATTGATGTATGTGCATTAATGGTTATTTGAGAATTAGGGTTTTAGAGAGAAATTTGGACTTTGTGTATGTGATGTTGAAAGAACATTTTAATGGTCAATTAGTGACCATTTGAGATAAGTTGACCATAATTTGAAGTGCATTAGAGGGTTATAAAGAGTTTTGGTAGGCTGCCTAAAGACAACAGAAATGAGGCTGTGAGTCCAGCCTATTTGGACTGCCATATCTTTGGCTGTGTAGGTCCAATTGGTGTTTGGCCAATTGGACATGAAACTAGACTTATAATGGAACATTTTTGCTGAAGAAACCATGCCCAAAAGACCAAAGCAAGTGGACCAAAAGTTGGCCCCAATCCGGGTACCCTGTAAGCCAATTCTGCAGAATGACCAAATGAATAGTAACTGTTCATTTGGCCATAACTCACTGTAGAAATGGTCAATTGACCTGAAAGTTTTACAGCAACAAGATAAGACATAGAAAAACAACTTTCATGAAGAAACCTACCCCAAATTATGACCAAAACCTATCCAACAAGGCAGTGGTATTCACTGTTCATGGTACTGTAGATTTGATAAATTCTGCAGAATTGAAATCCGGCCAGCTGTGGTTTTTGGACCATATCTGGAGCTAAAAAACTCCAAATGGAGTGATTCAAAAAACGAAATTCAACTAGACAAAATAAGGAACAACTTTCATGTTTACCATTTCCTCAAATTCCCACTGCAACAGGACCCAATGGAACAGTAAATTTGGGTCACAAAAACTGAAAATTCTGCTCTCTTGGTTTTAGGTTTGGAAATGGATTTGGTGGTTAATTTCAACAAGTTTTAAATGTAAAATGTGGTACATTGGGAGTGTTAAAACCAATGTACCTATTTTCCATCCAAAAGTCAACATTTTTGTTGACCAATGAGGTGAATAGTGACACCAAAAATTAAAATTTAAAATGTGAAATTAGAAATGCATCTAGGGGACTTTAAATTGCAATTGGCAATTAATACTAGCAAATGTAAAACTCAAAATGTGGGATCTTGGTGTAATTAGAACTAATATATCCATTAAGTAGAAAAAGTCAACATTTTGGTTGACTAGTAAGGTGAATAGTAGTCAAAATAATTAGCAAATTAAGATGAAGACCTAGAACCAATTCTAAGCTTAATGCTTAGAATGGTATGACAAATGTGGACTATGCATCTTAGTCAAAATTATTAAAAGGAAATTAAGAGCATAAATTTGAAGTCCATGAAATTTTCATGGATTACTGGAAACATGAAAAATAAGTCATCTAATTGATGTAAATAGATAGTTAGGGCTTATATGCCCATCACAAATGGAATTCATAAAATATTAATAACTCAACTTGAAATATAAAATTTGCAATTACATAAGTAGATTCTTGAATGTATAAATGAGAAAAGGAAAAATGTTTTGAATACAATGGTACATGTGAACCATTGTTTAGAATTGTGATTAATATGAATAACATAAAGAATGAATAAATGAACCATATTAATGTATGAATGAGACATTAGTTCTCATTATTGTAGAAAGGAGAAGTATTTTGAGTAAAATGGTATAAAAGGATAATTGATGTGAATTGTGATCATATAAATGATCAAATGAATGTATGAATTATAATTGAAATTTATCATGAAATAATAAAGTCATAAAACACAATATATTAATATTTAATGATATTATGTGCCCTTGTATTACCTAGACATGTGTGTCAGATTGGATAGTTTGGCATGCCAATAGGGTATTGTTTTAGCAGTACTGCGAAAGGCTTTATGCCTGTATTCATGGCTTTATGCCCGTATTCATGGCTTTGTGCCCACATTCATGGCATTATGCCAACATTCATGGCTTCTACGCCTGATTATGTGTTATCATGGCTTTCTAGCCATACTGACTGCATACGTGGTTGACGTTTTGCGTCCCATGGTATGACGGCCCGAGGCACCAAGGTGTCCAGTGCCAACGACCCGTTATCGATTTAGTCGACTGTCATAGGTTACTTGGGCAGTGAAATTTATTGAGATAAGTTAAGAATATTAGCAATTTAAAATATTAGAAATTAAATAAAATAAATGAGTAAGATGACCTAAAATAAATTAGAATAGTTATTTATTAGAAAGAATCGAAATGAACTGGACAGATATTAAAATTTACTTATTATGAAATAATCTGAAACAACCTAGCAAGTATAGAGAAAATGCTAAAAGATTAGCAAAGAAAATTATAACATAAATAAATATTGCAAATGTGCTTATATAACAATATAAGCATAAATTTATTATTTTCAAATCATTTTTCTTCGTACATTATTACTGTACATTGGCAAATAAACACTTTCAAAGAAGACTAAATTAGGATATAACACATTAAATTTTAGAAACCGCATGTGAAGTATAAATAAATCTTGATTATTTGAATTATGTTTTATGTCTATCTTTATTGGTATATTATTTCCTTGTTATATTATTGCACCACTAAGCAGCAATGCTTAGCGTGATGGAATTGTTTCCTCGCGCAGGCACTGAAGCTAGAACCCACTGGACGTTTGGCTGGAAATTTTGAGAGTTCAGATCTGCAGAGTGTCAAAGGTTGTCACCTCCTCAGCAATGCATGTAGATAGGGCTCACATTAAGCATATCATGTATTTTGTGTATGTTAATTATTTCTTATATTGTAATATAAATTAGAAAATTGTAATTAATTTGTATATCATGTAAATTATGAAATTTTGTAATTATTTTGTAAATTATGTAAATTAAGGAAATTTGAAAATTTTGCTTATGTAAATTGAGAATGTTTACATATGAATTGAGTACGAATGGAAATGTATGGAAATGATTATGAAATTGAGTTATATGAATGAGATGTGAATTATGAGAAAATTATGAGAATGATTGATGAGATAATTATGATTAGCATGGATAAGATTTTATTTTGGAAATATTATTGAAATTTTCAAACAGGTAAATAGTAAAATACGTCAACTGGTAATAAAATAGGGGAAACTCTGCTGGTTTCTCCGTCGAAGAATAATTAATATTAAAATATAACGATATCAAAATATGAAAGGAATAAAGTAAGATAAGATGGGGTGCTCCGGCACCGAATGTAGCACACTTTGCTCGGCTACACTGTAGTCGGGTGAGGGGTGTTACACAAACCAAGAATGCTGCTGTCCAGAATAAGGCACTACAGCGTATTGATTCCAAGATTGATCAAGTCCTCACCAGGACTCAGCATGTTGATCAAAAAATTGACTCCTTCACTGCTTTTGCCCAAAACATGTACAAGGACTTATAAAGCAGAATTACCCAGCTTGATAGAGATCTGAAGGCTTTGATCCAACAACGGAGATTTGGCGTAGAATTCAACCAAAAGGAACCGGAGATAAGAAGGCTGAAAAAATAGTTGGCCCAAGTTGAGGCAAACTTGCATAAGCCCACAGAAGCTCCGGTCTCTTACAGCCCATTCAGCCCTTTTTCTGCTCAAACAACTCCTAATCCTTTTCTTCCTACTCCTGAACCTACTTACTCCCCTTTTGGACATTTTAACTATTCATATGAACCACCTCCAACATGCCACCCGTCTCCTTTGTTCAAACCTACTCCAACAACTGCCAGATATGAGCCAAAGAGTCCATCTTCCTTGGAAGAATCCCATCCTCCGAAAAGGAAAATTGATAAAGGGAAGGACAAAATATATCCTGACCCTCCTCCTCAGCATATGGTGTCCATACCCTCTGAGCCAGAACCAGAAGAAGATTCTTCTGATGACTTGTCTGATGACAGTGAGGACGGACGTATGGATATCACGACACTACTCATGGCTGATCCTCAGCCAACAGCCTCCCAAAAAGGTCCTTCACCAACCACAGATTCTACCAGTGGCACTACAGGCCCTACAAGGCCTCCTCAAGACCCCCATGTTGAGATCCCTGATGATGAACCAATTCTAGATTTTGGACTACCAAGCGCTCCACAACAGACCAGGCCCAGTTCAGGCCCATGGTTCACCTTAGATGATGTTCCCCCATCAAAGTGGAGGGATCGCCTTGCAGAATTTAAAGCTTGGCTTGATGTCCAAATGCTCCGGGAAGGTGCTGACTCCCACACTATGCTAAGAGAATTCATCTCTCGAACTGTTGGCACATTATTGGAGAATATCAGAAAGCTCAATTTTGCCACCTGACTCCCTTAAAAGCAGTCAACGCTCTCTTTGCTGAGTTTCTCGGAGATGCATCCTTATACAGCAAGCAGTTAAGACAAGAGTTCTTTGATATGCGCTGCTGTTCTTTAAAAAGATCATACATTGAAAAACACTACCAGCGCATGACTCAGCGTTATTATTTGCTTAATGGTTACAATGATGTCAACCTCAGGCATACTTATATTGCCTCCTTACCAGAAGCATTACAACCAGAACTCCACAGAAGTATTGCTGCTACCAGAAGAGCAATGAATGCTATCACTATAGGGGAAATCCATCAAATGACTCTAGCCTGTCTGGACAAAATGTGTGAGCAACAGAAATTGTTCAAAGATATCATTGACAACAGCAAAGCTTTGAAGAATGTATGCCAGAAGTCTCACCTTGCCATTAAATGCAAAGAAAAGAACTGTGAATGCAAGCTAAAAAAGAAAGCACATTACAAGAAGCATCCCTCTGGGTTCAAACCCCCTTTCAAGCAAAAGAAAGGAAGAAAGTCAGTCAGATACTTTTGAAAGAAAAGAACGGGTACAAAGAAGTCTGACAGGTGCTATGTCTGTGGCAATCTAGGTCATTATGCCAAGAACTGCCCAAAAAACCCCAATAAGGCAGTTAAGCTATTACAACATATACAACAGGCTTCTCTAATCTCCCTAGAGCATGATGATGTTGAATCCCTGTTCTCCTCGGCCCGAAAAGGATATCCTGCTCGGTAAGCGCACCAAATTCCTCATAAGGTCGGTCCCCCAGTACTGACCCACCACCCTACGCTTGCGCGCAGTGCTTAACATTTACAGGGCAGGCATTCGAACTCGGGACCTCAAGGGCAAACCCAGGCCGTTACGAGGCTCTGATACCACTCGGCCAGAAAAGGATATCCTGCTCGGTAAGCGCACCAAATTCCTCATAAGGTCGGTTCCCCAGTACTGACCGACCCCCATGTTGAGATCCCTGATGATGAACTAATTCTAGATTTTGGACTACCAGGCGCTTCACATGCACTGTGCCCGGGCTCAGCCCATGGTTCACCTTAGATGATGTTCCCCCATCAAAGTGGAGGGATCACCTTGCAGAATTTAAAGCTTAGCTTGATGTCCAAATGCTCCGGGAAGGTGCTGACTCCCACACTATACTCAGAGAATTCATCTCTCGAACTGTTGGCACATTGCAAGATTGGTTTTCCTCCATTGGAGAATATCAGAAAGCTCAATTTTGCCACCTGACTCCCTTACAAGCAGTTAACACTCTCTTTGCTGAGTTTCTCGGAGATGCATCCTTATACAGCAAGCAGTTAAGACAAGAGTTCTTTGATATGCGTTGTTGTTCTTTAAAAAGATCAGACATTGAAAAACACTACCAGCGCATGACTCAGCGTTATTATTTGCTTAATGGTTACAATGATGTCAACCTCAGGCATACTTATATTGCCTTCTTACCAGAAGCATTACAACCAGAACTCCACAGAAGTATTGCTGCTACCAGAAGAGCAATGAATGCTATCACTATAGGGGAAATCCATCAAATGACTCTGGCCTGTCTGGACAAAATGTGCGAGCAACAGAAATTGTTCAAAGATATCATTGACAACAAACAAAACTTTGAAGAATGTATGCCAGAAGTCTCACCTTGCCATTAAATGCAAAGAAAAGAACTGTGAATGCAAGCTAAAAAAGAAAGCACATTACAAGAAGCATCCCTCTGGGTTCAAACCCCCTTTCAAGCAAAAGAAAGGATGAAAGTCAGTCAGATACTTTCGAAAGAAAAGAACGGGTACAAAGAAGTCTGACAGGTGCTATGTCTGTGGCAATCGAGGTCATTATGCCAAGAACTGCCCAAAAAACCCCAATAAGGCAGTTAAGCTATTACAACATATATAGCAGGCTTCTCACATCTCTCTAAAGCATGATGATGTTGAATCCCTGTTCTCTGAACAGGATGAGCCCGATGAAGATACAGTATTTGCCCTTAGAATAGACACTGGATCAGAAGAAGATTACTAATTCACTTCAGAAGAATCCAGTTTGGATACTGAAGCCCATTACCCGTCTTACCTGGCCGAACATATCCAATCCTCCTAATCCACTTATGACCCAGACACTATTCCAATTCCTTTAGCCCCGATTCATATTCTTCCTAGCAAGTATGAACGGCCCATTAGTGTCATTGGCTTCTTAGATACCGGGGCTCATAAAAGCATGATGAACCCAGCCATCTTACCCTCAGAATACTGGGTCCCTTACAAAGAATACTTTAAGGCTGCAGATAGAAATGTTTTCAAAACTAGCCTCATCACTAAGAATCCAATTGGAATCCAGTTCTTCCCCACTTGTATCCTTTGGACTAGGGTGATCGGGTCGGATCTTCCTGATAAGGATCTACTAATAGGCTTTGACTTGTATCAACAGGCGAAGCATTTGAAGATCCTCCCCACAGGATTGAAATATAAGAGGAATTTTCAGTCGTTTACTTCTGTCCCAAGGTTATATTCTATGGCGGATGCCTCAGCTGAATTCCAAGAGCACAAGGAGCTCCTCTTAAGGTCCTGTGCTGATTCCCATGCACATTTTCACCATCACTACCCCCTATGGAAAAACCCGGAATTCTTTGTCAGTCTTCCATTCAAACTCAATGAAGATATCAATCCGACAAAGGCATCACACCCGGGAATGAATCCTACAGACTTGGCTCTAGCCCAAGAAGAGTGCAGACAGCTTCTTCAACAAGGCCTCATAGAACCCACTTCCTCCCAATGGGCCTGCCAGGCCTTTTATGTTGAAAAAAGATCGGAACGACTAAGAGGGAAGAAAAGACTTGTCATAGATTACAACCCTCTGAATCATTTCCTCCAAGATGACAAGTTCCCATTACCAAAGCCTGAAGCCTTGTTCACTCAACTGCACGAAGCCCATATCTTCTCCAAGTTTGATCTTAAAGCTGGCTTTTGGCAATTGGTATTAACCCCTCTAATAGGCCCAAGATTGCCTTTTGTATTCCTACGGCCCAATACCAATGGACAGTCCTTCCATTCGGCCTTAAGACGGCCCCATCAGTTTTCCAAAAGGCCATGACAAGGATATTCGAGCCCATACTACATAGTGCTCTTATTTATATAGACGATATCCTTCTCTTCTCCAAATATGTTACGGCCCATAGGACACTCCTCTCCACATTTCAACAATTGGTGGATTCCTATGGAATTATGCTATCAGAAAAGAAGAGCTCATTGGCCCAAACTGACATCGACTTCCTTGGAATGAAATTCAAGGATGGAAAATACCAACCAGGACCTCACATTGCAGAAGAATTACTAAAGTTTCCTGATAAAGACTTGACAGTAAAACAAATAAAACAGTTCCTTGGTATTATCAATTACATCAGGAAGTTTAAAGGAAAGCAAAATAAAGACAGATACATCATTACATTATTGACTGATAAACTTTAACTTTTGTCATGGAGTGGGGACAGATTGAGGGTGTTAAAGTCGGAGTCATCAGAGTCGATTCCAAAAAAGTCCTTTGGCCACTGTCTGTGTACAGGAGATGGTGGGTTAGCGCTTTGAATGGCATCTCGTGACTCTGTGTCCATCGGATCCTGGGAATCTTGCCACATGGGATGGGTCCAGTCAATAGGCTCATCAGTGAGAGACTGGATGGGTCCAAGTGATGTACAATTCATATGGGGAGGTACCAGACAATAATAGCTGTTGATTTCACAAAGATACTCAGCAAGTTGTTTTCTCAAGGGTCCCATGGCCTCTTTGTCAATAATTAATCCCACGTAAGTCCTCCACTCGTATTCAGTATTCTGGGTCCAGAGGAGTCCATCGAGCCTTCTAGAGAAAGGCCTATGAAAAATGAACATGGTTCTGATGTTGGGCTGAGTAGCGATGGGCCTATCTTCTATTCCATGGGTGTCTATGATACGCTTCAGACTATAGCGCCATGCTGAAATGGGCTTGAACCATTCTAGAAATCTGGATAGGAGAGTTCTGTTGGTGTTGTTCATAACATATTAATATAGGGCCATGAGTGGGAATTCTATCCCTGTAGAATAGAGAGTAACCATGCACCAGAGGAGCCATAGTTCTTCTAGGATGAGTTCTCTGCCAGGGTGGATACTGAAACAGGTGAGGAAAGGGTTGTCAGGGATAAAGACAGTCGAGGAGGGGAGTAATCCCCTTAGAATGTTTCTTGCACTCAGGTAGTGAAACAAATGATCCCTTGTGAACTTAGCCATTTTTGTGATAGGCTGGTTTGGTGAGCATCCGGGAGGGAAATTGTCTGGAGTAGGAACCAGGAAATTATGCATTGGAGAAGGAGTATGTGGAGAGGATGAAGATGATGCCATGAGGATCAAGGGGAGTGTAGAGGAAGATTGGATCAGGTGGAGGGTTTTTGGTCTGGATAGGAGGTCAGTAACTAAGTTGTGTTTTCCTTTGATATATTGGACTGTGAATTTATACTTGGCGAACCAGTCCTTAAGCCTCAGTAATTGTGGTTCAAAAAGAGATTTGTTTTTGAAGTCTAGAACCTTTGGGAAGGATGAGCTGTCCATGAACACAGTGAAATGGTGGCCAATCAAATGAAATTCGAATTTCTTTATTCCATTTTTGATAGCTAATATCTCTTTGTAGACTGAATGATAATGTTTCTGAGGCTCTGGGAACTCTCCACTAGCATGTTCGCAGATATGCTTTTCTCCTTGGATTTCTTCGATGAGGACTGCACCCCAGTGGGTGTCACTAGCATATAATATTCTCTGAAGTTCTCTTCTATGGCTTTCTAAACTCTTCTCCTTCTTTTCGAAAACCTTTGAACGTGTATCATACTCTTATAATCAGTGATACGTATGCTCTACACTTGCCTCTTTAAGAGGATCCTATGTACCAGAAATATCTTTGTTTTGACATTAAGGTGCGACGGTCCCATTATCACATGTATAATAAACAAAAGGGCATAGCCAGAGAGTACCTATGGAGAGGGAAGAGGCATAGCATGAGTTCATTATACGTGTGGTAAGGGCTCCCGGCTTATCTTGCTCACAAATGCCATCTGATCAAAGCCTTTGAAAATTTGCTCAAGCGGAAATTCGTAACCACATCGACGAATGATTCTATTGCATAACTCTGTCTTCTGTCTCTTACCTACCAAATCGCTGCACTCCGATTTACAAATCCATCACCCTACACACTAAGCAATAAAAAAGAAATAAAGGTTTGTTGATTTTAGAGCATGTTATTTCTAAATTCCAGTAATTATATGCTCAACTATATTATAGATTATTTACTTGTTTAACATTATTGATTTTAGGTTATTGGATTTGGATTTTACCCACCATTGAACAATCTTTACTGAAGGAAGCCTAATCTCCAGCGAGTTCGATCAATCTCTAGTAAGCTCCTAAGAGTCATTAAAAACTTAATATTAAATTGCAAGTTAGTAAAATAAAATTAACTGATAATCATATTAAACTTGAAATATTTCAATTATTCCAAAAATTAAACTGCTTTTAGTTTAAATCCCATATTGTACCATTTATGTATTTATTTTATATTTGTCGTCTTCTTAATTATAGGACTTATAATGGACCAAAAATGGATCTAGTGCACAGATAGATTGAGTGATGAGTATGTGAAAGGAGTCGAAGAGTTCATGGACTTTGCATTTGCTCATACAAAAGTAAAAGGTATCATTCCTTGCCTCTGCAATAAATGCAATAATGTTTTATATAAGCCTAGGGATGAGGTCAAGGCACATTTATTAATGTTTGGAATTGTTAAAGGATATACTCGTTGGTTATATCATGGGGAATTTGTTGCTCAAGAGAACTATAATAGCATTGGTGAAGGACAAAATTGTTATGATGATATGCTTGGCATGATTCATGATGCTGCTGGACCTAAAATCATGAAAGAGATATAAATGATGTTGATGAGAAAGACCATATTAAGGATAATAATATAGATGTTGAATATGAGGCTGAGCCCAATAAGTCTCCAACGCCTAATGAGGATGCTTCCAAATTTTTAAAACTTTTAGAGGATGCTCGATAAATGCTTTATCCTGGCTGTGAAAACTTCACCAAGTTGTCATTTATTGTGAAGTTATTCCAAATTAAGTGTTTGTATGGATTAAGTGACAAAGCAGCTAATTGTATAATGCAATTATTTAAACAAGCACTACCTCATGGTGAAACCTTACCTAAATCATTCTATGAAGCAAGGAAAGTGATTCGAGATTTAGGACTTCATTATGAGAAAATAGATGCTTGTGAGAATGATTGCATGCTATTTTGGAAAAAGGATGCTAATGCTGAACATTGTTTAGTTTGCGGTGTGTCTAGGTGGAAATCAATTCATGATAAGGCTTTTGTAAATAAAGGAAAAGGATTCCTAAGAAAGTTTTATGTTATTTTCCTTTGAAGCCAAGACTTCAAAGATTATTTATGTCATCCAAGATAGTTGCAGACATGAGGTGGCATCATGATAAACATTTAAAAGATGATGTTCTTAGACATCCAGCTGACTCAGACACTTGGAAATCATTTGATGCATGACAACCTGGTTTTGCTAGAGGTCCTCATAATGTTAGACTTGGAATATCAGCTAATGGCATCAACCCTTTTGGTAATATGAGTATCTCTCATAGCACTTGGCCAGCGGTTGTTACTGTGTATAATCTACCTCCCTGGATGTATATGAAGCAACCATATTGTATGCTTACTTTATTGATTCCTGGACTAAAAGGTCCTGGAAATGACATTGATGTGTATTTGCAACCTTTAATTGAAAAGTTGCAAGAGTTATGGTATTATGGTGTTGAAACTTATCATGCTTCAACAAAGTAGAATTTTTGTATGTGTGCAGCTCTTTTATGGACCATCAATGACTTTCCAACTGATGCCTACTTGTCAGGATGGAGTACTAGAGGAAAGTTGGCTTGTCCTTTGTCACACCCTACCCCTCTGTAAGGCATAACATAATCCCATAGTATACCTAATGAATTACCAACTCCGTCTACTGATAATCTATTAAATATACTACAAGGGATTTTAAAAACTTTTCTTACTTCTTTTACAGTGGTGAGCACTATTTACAGGTGTTAAAAACCTTTTTGAACTGAAGTGATAGAACTAACATATTTGAATTATTTGGAATTTCTGTAAAAATTTTGGCAGAGTACCATCTATATTTTGGATAAAACAGTTCTTCAGAAAACCTGTAAAAAGCACTTCAATAGATTTCCAAATCTCAACTCCAACATATTTCTCAACACAACACATTTCTCAACTCAAATCCACAGTGATTTTTCAAAGACTGAGATAAAAGAAATATAATACAATTTTTACAAGCCAAAATAACTCATAATTATTTTACAACTTCAATGTACAATTTTTATTTACAACTGCTAAAAACCAACAACAATATGTACATACAGTGAACATACATTACATTACAAAATACAAAATATTGGTATACTCATTATACCCGGTAGTCTCTCGCTGGAGGTACTAGCAGCCTAGTCTGCTGCCCTGTCTGTCTGTCTACCTACGACAGCAATAAAAAGCTATCGCTGAGACAATGTTTCAGTGGTGCACAACATTAACCAAATACAATTTAAATCACAATTCATAAATCATATAAATAGTGGATACTTAAAACCATAGTCAAATTCAAGACAGTAATTGTCAACAAGAATTTAAACTCCATTTCTCAATATCATAATAAATTTCAATAAGTCAGATCATGGTTGAATTCAAAAGACAGTATATGTCAATAAGAGTTTAAATTCATTTCACAATCTCACAATACATATCAATAAATCACACATAGCTTAATCATGTTCCAAAGTTCAATTCGTCCCAAAAGCCGATGGCTAATGAGGTATTCAATTCGTCCCAAAAGTTAATGACTAATGAGGAATAACATAGCTAGCTAGCAAAAATATGAGTACTCATCCAATTCGTCCTCAACAGGCACACACCTCAACACTTCAGCCAGAGAGGGAATTCAATTCGTCCCACTAGACAAGCTAGCGAGGAATACAATCAATATACATGATAGCTGTGGTTTCAAACCATTTCCAATTCTTTTCAATCAATAGATATCCATCAATATCATTCAAACAATTTCTCACAATTTCAAACCATTTACAATGCTTTTCAAGCAATAAATATCCATTCAAACACATTTCCGCAATTTAAAACAATAATGTACAAATAGTCATAATTCATTTCAATTGAAAAATTCAAAAGAAATAGTTGTTGTGCACAAACCTCTGATAACTGTCTCTCGGTCTGGACTCAGTGTTTCCTTCCCTTTTCCTGAGTCTTTGATAACTGAGAAACACAATTTGAAGTGTTTCAGTACTAAATTAAACTGTCTCTAACGATAATGTTCGATAAGTAATTCACTGAAGGCTATTATTTGCTCAATCACCTAATATACCGACCCTCGATGCGTTTTAGGTAAATTAGGTTTTAGTGTCATTAATATATCACATTCGATAGGGTTTTAGGGTTGGTACTCATTACCAATTTCATTTCCTTGTTTAGTACATTTTATTGCAACTTGTTGGATTCCGGTATACTAGTTTGACCTAGCCGGACGACCTAGTTCCCTCGGTTTTCGGTTAAAACTACAAACTTGTAGATCTATGTCTTATGGAACGCGGGGAAAAATTTTAGGTCAATCCGAGTTATGTAGACCAAGTTATGGTCATTTTACTATTGCTTGTCAAATGGCATCAAATTAGGTCATTTTAGGTCAATTTGGTCAACTTTAGTTCGGCCAGTTTTTGGACCCGAACTTGTGCAAGCTGTTTGAATTGCTTATGGTCATTTATGGGCTTTGGTGTCTTCATGAGACTTGTAGGTATGCGTCTTAACTATTCATGGTTAAAATTTCAGGTCAATTGGACCTGTTTTGAGTGAGTTATGGCCTAAACACTAACTGCTGCCCAATTGGTCAATTTTCAAGCCTCATTTGCTCTTAATCCGAATTGGTCATTTTTCGTGCTACATTGCAAGCAGAATTTTGGTATGCTTTCTCAATGAAAGTTGGCACATTTTGTGCCTAGTTTTACCTCCAATTGGTCTCATACCAATTGGAGTTACACATTTAAAGTTATAGGTTAAAATGTACACTGCCCTTAATTACCTTGCTTAAACATACATCAATGATACATTTACCTTACTATATGTCCACTTCCCTTACCAATTCTGTTTTGGTACATTACCAAAACCATATACCACTTCACTTTAAAATCACTTTGGGCAGATTACACACATCCTCAATACACCAAATAAACTCAAATTTACAAAGTCTAAGTACAATCACATATACATATAAACATTACTAATTCCTTCATACACTTTACACAACTAATTTATATACATATCCATCAATCCTCAATGTCATAATTCTGCCAATATCTTCATGAACTCATACATTTATCAAAGAGTCCCAAGGCTGCCGAAATGTTCTACAATACTAAAGTGTCCCACAATTCGTCAATCTCCAAGTCAAGTACACAATCACCACATTTTCATGGAAATAACTTACTAGGATATTAAATCCCTCTACTCAACATGAATTTACATCAAATATATGTAATAATAAATCATCAAATACACAACTCCATGGCTGTCCAAACTGGATATATCAAGAACTCTTCAAACTTGAAAATTTTCTTCACCAAGCACACACCCATAACATGTATACAAAGTTTAACAAAGCAATATTCAAAATTGTAAACTTACTTATGATTGGGACTTGCTAAACCTTGACTAAACTTCTTGATTTTGGTATCAAGCTCTTCCTTATGATGTGTAGACAATCTTTAATGAAGAAACCTAAATGATTGGAAGTGAAATGAGGAGGTTAAATGAAGCTTAAGGAAAATGGCAATGGTGGACTTCCAATCCTTCATTTCGGCAAGGTTAAGAGCATTTGGAGAAGATGAAGTTTCTGATGGTGTAATGGAATTACAGCTGCCCCATTTTGTTTTTATTTTATTCATTAGTGGCCCACTCACACAAATTAATCATTTAATAAGTTAAATTCTCACTTATTCCACATTAAACCCTTAATTCTTGTTATTTACTTTAGGTACCACCAAATTAATTTTTCATTTTATTTTCTAAGTGTAATATTATTTATTTTTAATGGACATTTAGGTTAAAAGACAATTCGGGATGTCAAATGACCATAATGCCCCTGTTCGGGTTACATTCCCGATTTTTTGGTAACACCGGATTTTGTCTGTTTTTCAATTTCCCACTTTTCTTGCACTAATAATTTAATTTTTATTTGATATTTCTAATGATATTCCTACTTCATTTGATGTCTCTTTAAGTCCTAAAAATATTTTCCAGGGTTCCCCGCGGTCCAGGGCTAGTCAACGGTCCATACCGTGACTTCCCGGTGCGGTCACCCATCGCTAGGGTTCTCGGCTCGCTTAACTTGGTTACATTTCTTTGCTATTATTTTTCCTTTGTTTTTCTTATATTTTTTTTTCTTGTATTTCATTATTTTATGTCTCGTCACTCATAACGAAGTGTAGTTCTAGGCATTCTAGCTGTCCGGACAACACTGGTCACTGGAACAGTAGAATGCACTACCGAACTTAGGGGTGTTACAATTCTCCCCCCCTTAAATAAATTTCATCTCGAAATTTTACCTGGCATTAGTCTCTGAACAGCTGTGGGTGCTGTCTCCTCATATCCTCTTCACGTTCCCAAGTAGCTTCCTGGCCTGAATGATGGTTCCACAGCACTTTAACCAGGTGTATCTGTTTATTCCTTAGCTGCTTCACCTCATAAGCCAGAATTTTTATGGGTTCTTCCTCATATGAGAGGTCTGGTTTTACCTCAATCTCTTCAACTAATAGTACATGAGATGGGTCAGATCTGTACCTCCTTAACATGGACACATGGAAGACACTGTGTATCCTTGCTAGCTCTGGAGGTAATGCCAACCGATATGCCAAAGGACCCACTCTTTCCAGAACCTCATATGGTCCAATGAAACGAGGACTCAGTTTCCCCTTTCTGCCAAATCTCATAATTCTCTTCCAAGGAGAAACTTTGAGGAATACCTTATCACCCACTGCATATTCAATATCTCTTCTTTTTAGATCAACATAGGACTTCTAACGGTCTGATGCAGCCTTGAGTCTATCTCTAATCAATCTGATCTTTTCCTCTGTCTGTTGAACAATTTCTGGCCCAATCATCTTCCTTTCACCTACTTCATCCCAACATAAGGGAGTTCTGCACTTTCTGCCATACAAAGCTTCATATGGAGGCATCCCAATGCTTGATTGGTAGCTGTTGTTATAAGCAAACTCAATCAAAGGCAAGTGTGTATCCCAACTACCTTCAAATTCAATCACACAAGCCCGTAGCATATCCTCCAATATCTGAATAACCCTCTCGGATGGCCATCCGTCTGCGTGGGTGGAATCTTTGTCTTTGAAGTTCAATCTAGTTCCTAGGGCTCTCTCAAGACTACCCTAATCTAGAAGTGAACCTAGGATCTCTGCCGATACAATTGATCTGCACTCCATGCAATTTTACAATCTCATATATGTACAATTTGGCCAATCTTTCCGGCTATAGTCCATCCGAATCGGCAAAAAGTGAGCAGACTTAGTCAATCATCAACTATAACCCATACCGCATCATGACCACTCGTGTCCTTGGAAGTCCTATAACAAAATCCATAGTTATTCATTCCCATTTCCACTGCATCGACAAAGGATGTAACAAACCACCTGAACTTGACGCTCGCTTTACTTGCTGACAAGTTAGGCATTTGGAAACAAATTCAGCTATATCTCTCTTCATACCCATCCACCAGTAATGCTCTTTCAGCCCTCTGTACATTTTAGTTCCACCAGGGTGCATAGAAAATGGAGACTCATGTGCTTCCTTCATAATGATTTGTCTCAATTCCACATCACTAGGAACGCACATTCTGCCCTGATGTAGCAATAAACCATCATCTCTCACAGAAAATTCAGGTTTCTTGCCCTGCTGGACTTCTTTCAGTAGCTTCTGATATTTTTCATCTCTCTGAGCAACCATTCTGATCTGATCAATTAACACTGGCTGTACATGCCATGCAACAACTGTCTGTCCCTCATCATCAATCTCTAAACTAGCATGCTGTGCTTTCAATTCATATACCATGGACAAAGGAGAAACTCTAAGACTTGCCATAGTCTTGCGACTTAAGGCATCAGCCACCACATTTGTTTTCCCTGGCTGATAGTCTATTAAGCAATCATAATCTTTGATGAGTTCTAACCATCTCCTCTGCCTCAAATTCAATTCCTTCTGGGTGCCCAAATACTTCAAGCTCTTGTGATCTATGTAAATGTAGCATTTCTCTCCATACAAATAGTGTCTCCAGATCTTCAGAGCAAAAATAATAGCTGCTAGCTCCAGATCATGTGTTGGGTAGTTCCTCTCATGCGGTTTCAGTTGGCATGATGCATAAGCAATGACATTCCGATCTTGCATCAGTACACAGCCTAGCCCATTGTGAGAAGCATCACTATAAACTGTGTATTCTTTACCCGGAGTAGGTAAAGTGAGGACTGGAGCTTCAGTCAAACACCTTTTCAACTCATCAAAACTTTGCTGGCATTTATCAGTCCACTAAAATTTTGCATCTTTTCGAAGCAGTTTGGTTAGTGGAGAAGATAACATAGAAAACCCCTTCACAAACCGGCGGTAATATCCAGCTAAACCCAGAAAACTGCGAATTTCTGTGATGTTCCTGGGCGGCTTCCAATTAAGGATAGCTTCTACCTTACTGGAATCTACCTTGATCCCTTCAGCTGACACAACATGTCCCAAAAAGGAGATTTCTTTCAGCCAAAATTCACATTTCGACAATTTGGCGTATAGCTGTTTCTCCCTTAAAGTCTGCAGTATAATCCGCAGATGTCTGTCATGCTCCTCTGCATTCCTTGAATATATCAAAATGTCATCAATAAACACCACCACAAATTGATCAAGATATGGTCTGAAGATAGTGTTCATCAGATCCATAAAAGCAGCTGGAGCATTTGTTAACCCGAATGGCATCACTAGAAACTCATAGTGGCCATACCGAGTTCTGAAAGCAGTTTTTGGAATACTCTGCTCTTGCACCTTCAACTGATAATAACCAGATCGCAAATCAATTTTGGAGAATACAGCTGCACCTTTCAACTGATCAAACAGATCATCAATGCGAGGCAATGGATATCTGTTCTTTATTGTCACCTTATTCAACTGCCGGTAGTCAATGCATAAGCGGAGAGTACCATCCTTCTTCTTAACAAACAACACTGGTGCTCCCCAAGGTGACACACTAGGGCGGATGAAGCCCTTTTCAAGTAATTCTTGTAATTGTATCTTCAACTCCTTCAACTCTGTTGGTGCCATTCTGTATGGCGTTATGGAGATTGGTTCCACACCAGGCATAACATTAATTTCAAACTGCACTTCTCTTCCGAGGTAATCCGGCAATTCATCAGAAACACATCCGAAAGTCATGTATCGTAGGGATGTCCTTCAATGCCGGACTCCCACTTGGGTGTCTACCACATGTGCCAAATAGGCTTCACACCCTTTCTCGATCATCTTTCAAGCTAGTGCAAATTAAATGATGTTTGATGGCAATAATCGCTTTCCCCATGTATTACCACATCATCAGCATCGAGGAAGGCCAAAAGTGATCGTCTTACGCCATACCAATCATGGCATGATGCCTAGCTAACCAATCCATGCCCAAGATGATATCATAATCTCTGAAGGGCATTTCAATGAGATCAGACAGAAAAGTGTGTCCTTGGATCACCAAAGGACAATCTCTATACATTCTATTAACCTTGACCTCCTGTCCTAACGGACTTGTTACTAGCACCTCAAAGTCCATTTTTGTACATGGAACAGCAATGCAATCAATGATGCTAGCACTCACATAAGAATGGGTAGAACCCGGATCAAATAACACAAACACATTTTGGTTAAAAGTTGAGAAGGTACCAGCCACAACATCAGATATCTCGGCCTCTTCCCTCTGTCTCATTGCATACATTCTGATTGGAGCACTATCTTCCTCTAATTGTTTCACTATGCCTTGGCTGCCTGCTGTGTAACATCCTCTCGGTAGCAATTCCGCACAGTCTACTGTTCCGGTGACCGGTGTCGGTCTGGACAGCTAGAACGTCTGGAAAAATATTTAAACTAAAGTCAAGAACCATAATTAACTCAAATATTAATAAGAAAAATTTAGTAAAAATTTTAGAAATAAAATACAACCAAGTCAAATGAGCCGGTGCCCAAGCGATAGGTAACCAGAGGTAAGTTGCGGTTCTCGCAACGAGGAGCCCTAGACCCGGGGAAAAAAAAATAATTTTTGGGACTTCAGAGAAGGGTCATTGAGGTTCCTATGGCATTAGAATGCCAAGAAAATATTTAGAAAAATTTTTCAATCCGTACAGACAATTTTGACCCGTTAAGCCAAACGGAGGACATTTTGGTCATTTCGCCGTTAGAGACGATTTTTGGCCGACTTGTCCAGTTGAGTAAATAATTATTATGACATAAAATATGAATAAATATTACTAAAAATTAATGTGAAAATGAGTAGAGAAAAGAAGAAAAGAAAATGAAAGAAAAACCTAAATATGACATCACATGATGTCATTTGGAGGGCTTCCACCAATCATAACCTAATAAGCCAAATTAAAAAGAGAAAAAAATGACAAATGAAGACACAAAATTTCTGGTTCTTCTTCTTCATTTGGACGTGAATCTCTCCCTCTCCCTCCACCATTTTATCAAGCTTTGAACTTGATTTTCTCTTCATCCACTCACTAAAACCCATAAGTCTCTTCATCAAAAATTAATCCCACACCTAGACAAAGCTTTTGGCAGCCTAGAAAAGGAAGGAAAGTGAAGTTTTAGCTTGAAGAAATCTGCCCTACAAGAGGTTAAAGTGAGGTTAGTGCTATCCTTTCACTCTCACTTCTTTAATCTTTGTTAAAGCATCATTTTAAGTTAAGAAATTGTAAGAATTTGAAGTAAATTATATGTGTTAGGGCATCTTCAATTTTTGGCAGCCCTAAGGAAGGATGTGGTTGATTGTTTTAATGAATTTAGAATGGATAGAAATGATGTTTAAGGTATGAATATGCATGGATGTTGAATTAGTGTGCTAATTGAGGTTTATGGGTAATTTAAATTGGACATTAGGGTTTTGAGAAGTGAAACTTGGATTTAGCTTATGAAATTGTGAAAGAACATTATAAGGGTCAATTAGTGACCATTTTAGGTATGTTGACCATGAATTGGACTGAAAAATAGTATAGCCAAGTGAATGTGTAGGCTGCCTTCTTAGTGCAGCAGAGTGACTGAAATTTCAGTCCACTTGCACAGCCATAACTTTGGCTGTGTAGGTCCAATTGATTTTTGGCCAATTGGAGATGAAACTAGGCTTATAATGGCACATTTTTTCTGAAGAAACCATGCCCAAAAGACCAAAGCAAGAGGACCAAAACTTGGCCCCAATTCGGACACACTGCAACAGCACTTGCAGAAATGACCAAATCAACAGTAACTGTTCATTTGGTCATAACTCACTGTAGATTTGGTCAATTGACCTGAAATTTTTACAGCAACAAGTTAAGACATAGACGAACAACTTTCATGAAGAAACCTACCCCAAATTATGACCAGAACCAAATCAAATCATTGAGCAAAGTGAAGTTTACTGTACTGAGATTTCCAGAATTTTCATTTGAGCAGCAATGTTTGGAGGACTATAACTCTCTCTAGAAAACTCGGATTTAGGCGATTCTTGAACCGATGGAAACCTAAGGTATAGTAGAACATTTCATATGAAGAAAGTTAGACCAAATTAGGAACTTAACTTGATCAAATTACTGACCAAAGTTGGATCAAAATCTGCCAGAACCCATGATAGCAGCATGAACAGTGCACGTGAACAATAAACTTATTTTGGCCATAACTTGAGCTACAAAACTCCAAATGGAGTGATTCAAAAAAAGAAATTCAACTAGACAAAACAAGGAACATTTTCTATGAAGGAAGTTTTGTCAAATTCCAACAGTAAATCGACCAATGAAACAGTGCAACTTCGGAGCACCAAAACCGAAAATTGGCAATTTTGCCAAAATGACCTAAGCTTTGAGAAAGTGACCAAAACCAACAAGTTTTAAATGAAAAATGTAGTATGTTGGAAGTGCCAAAGTCAATGTACATATTTTCTATGCAAAAGTCAACATTTTAGTTGACTAATGAAGTGAATAGTGACATGAAAACTTGAAATGAGCTTGGAAATGGATTTGGTAATTGATTCCAACAAGTTTTAAATGCAAAATGTGGTACATCGGGAGTGTTAAAACCAATGTACCTATTGTCTATGCAAAAGTCAACATTTTTGTTGACCAATGAGGTTAATAGTAACACCAAAACTTGAAATTCAAAATTTGAAATTAGAAATGCATCTAGGGGACTTTAAATTGCAATTGGCAATTAATACTAGTAAATGTAAAACTCAAAATGTGGGATCTTGGTGTAATTAGAATTAATATATCCATTAAGTATAAAAAGGTCAACATTTTGGTTGACTAGTATGGTGAATAGTAATCAAAATGATTAGTGAATTAAGATGAAGACCTAGAACCAATTCTAAGCTTAAATGCTTAGAATTGTATGACAAATATGGACTATGCATCCTAGTCAAAATTGTTAAAAAGAAATTTAGGCCATAAATTTGAAATCCATGAAATATTCATGGATTACTTGAAACATGAAAAATAAGTCACCTGATTGATGTGAATAGATAGTTAGGGCATATATGCCCATCACAAATGGAATTCATAAAATATTAGTAACTCAACTTGAAATATAAAATTTGTAATTACATAAGTAGACTCTTGAATGTATAAATGAGAAAGGAAAAATGTTTTGAATACAATGGTACATGTGAACCATTGTTTAGAATTGGGATCAATATGAATAACATAATGAATGGATAAATAAACCATATTAATGTATGAATGAGACATTAGTTCTCATTATTGTAAAGAGGAGAAGTATTTTGAGTACAATGGTATAAAAGGATAATTGATGTGAATTGTGATCATATAAATGATCAAATGAATGTATGAATTATGATTGAAATTTATCATGAAATAATGAAGTCATAAAACACAATATATTAATATTTTAAAGTATCAAATGCCCTAGTATACCTAACAAGATTGGTTTGGATAGTTTGGCATGCCAATAGGGTATTGTTTTAGCAGTACTGCGAAAGGCTTTATGCCTGTATTCATGGCTTTATGCCCGTATTCATGGCTTTTATGCCCGTATTCATGGCTTTTATGCCCGATTATGTGATATCATGGCTTTTTAGCCATACTGACTGCATACGTGGTAGACGTTCTGCGTCCCATGGTATGACGGCCCGAGGCACCGCGGTGTCCAGTTTCAACGACCCGTTATCCAGTCCAGTCGTCTAGTATAGGTTACTTGGGCAGTCAATTAAAGTATTATTCAATTCAGGCAGCTAAGTTAAGTTAAGTATAATGAAAATACAGTACAATTAAATTAAGTATTGAATGAATAAGCAAAAGAGATTAGCAAAAGAAAAATAAAAAAAATATAAATTGCAGAACTGCATGCGGACTTGAAATACAATACGGATAGAATAAATTATATACCGCTAGTATTCTTGAAAAGTTATAAACTAAGCACTTCCAAAGAGGAACAAACTAGTATATAAGATCGTTGATACTAGAAATACCATACCAAATTAAATTGATTCTTGAGTATCTGAATTATCATTTATTTCTTTCTTTACTTGTATATATTATTTCTGGTTATATTATTGCACCACTAAGCAGAAATGCTTAGCGCGATGGAATTGCTTCCTCGCAGTAGTCAAGGTAAAACCAGATGGTATCGATCGAGATTTTTGGAGTCCAGATCTGCAGAAGTGTCAGAAGAGTTCAAGATTGTCACCTCCTCAGCAATGCATGTAGATAGGGCTCATTTTATACATGTTATGTATATTGTTCATTCCTAGCACATTGTAAATTATTTGTATATCTTGTACAAAATAAACTCATGTAATTAACCTATGAATTATGGAAGCTATTCAAAGTAAGTATTTTAGTATGTGAATTGAATTTAAGTTATAATGAGATTATACTTGTGAATATTGAGATATTGAAAATCTAATGAGATTTCTGAGAAATCTGGATACTGTATTGAGATACATTATGTTTGAAAATTTTTGAGACTATTAAGTTTGAGAAATTGATTATATATTGAAATTGTCTTTGGCAGGTTCAGAATAATTGTTAGTCCAAATTACAGCCGACACTTTGTCGGATTATCGTTAAAATTTTTGAAATTTCCAATTTAATTAGATTTTGACACTTAGTAAAAATAGCCTAAATCTTCAATAAAGTTTTTGAATAAATAAATCAAGAACTGTAATGAAATCAGATAAAATAGAGTGCTCCGGCACACTGAGTGGCATAACTTGCTCGGCTACACTGTAGTCGGGTAAGGGGTGTCACATTTAGTGGTATCAGAGCGCGGTTTAGGCGTTTCTGGACCTAGATAGATTGCATATCATGCATTGCATTCATAAGAGTCGAGGTGACACTATTGCAGATCTATATTTCCTGTTTATTTTAGGTTACGGTATGGAATAAGAGAGTGAAGAGACAATGAGATAGCGAATGGAGATGAGAAGGAGACTGTATTTAAGATGAAAAAGGATGAGTACATAACTGTTTGAGGATAGGATTGAGATTAAGGAGAAAGTGAAGTAGGATAACACGGAAAGGTAAAGAAATAAAGAGGTAATAGCTCCTTGGCTATTTACATTGGATAAATTTCGAGGACGAAATTTAAATAAGAGGGGAAGAGTTGTAACATCCTCCCGGTAGCAATTCCATGATCTACTATTATTGGTGACCGGTGTCGGTCCAGACAGCTAGAACGTCCGGAAAAATATTTAAACTAAAGTCAGGAACCATAATTAACTCAAATATTAATAAGAAAAATTTAGTAAAAATTTTAGAAATAAAATACAACCAAGTCAAATGAGCCGGTGCCCAAGCGATGGGTAACCAGAGGTAAGTTGCGGTTCTCGCAACGAGGAGCCCTAGACCCGGGGAAAAAAAAATAAAATAATTTTTGGGACTTCAGAGAAGGGTCATTGAGGTTCCTATGGCATTAGAATGCCAAGAAAATATTTAGAAAAATTTTTCAATCGGTACAGACAATTTTGACCCGTTAAGCCAAACGGAGGGCATTTTGGTCATTTCGCCTTCAGAGACGATTTTTGGCCGACTTGTCCAGTTGAGTAAATAATTATTATGACATAAAATATGAATAAATATTACTAAAAATTAATGTGAAAATGAGTAGAGAAAAGAAGAAAAGAAAATGAAAGAAAAACCTAAATATGACATCACATGATGTCATTTGGAGGGCTTCCACCAATCACAACCTAATAAGCCAAATTAAAAAGAGAAAAAAATGACAAATGAAGACACAAATTTTCTGGTTCTTCTTCATTTGGACGTGAATCTCTCCCTCTCCCTCCACCATTTTATCAAGCTTTGAACTTGATTTTCTCTTCATCCACTCACTAAAACCCATAAGTCTCTTCATCAAAAATTAATCCCACACCTAGACAAAGCTTTTGGCAGCCTAGAAAAGGAAGGAAAGTGAAGTTTTAGCTTGAAGAAATCTGCCCTACAAGAGGTTAAAGTGAGGTTAGTGCTATCCTTTCACTCTCACTCCTTTAATCCTTGTTAAAGCATCATTTTAAGTTAAGAAATTGTAAGAATTTGAAGTAAATTATATGTGTTAGGGCATCTTCAATTTTTGGCAGCCCTAAGGAAGGATGTGGTTGATTGTTTTAATGAATTTAGAATGGATAGAAATGATGTTTAAGGTATGAATATGCATGGATGTTGAATTAGTGTGCTAATTGAGGTTTATGGGTAATTTAAATTGGACATTAGGGTTTTGAGAAGTGAAACTTGGATTTAGCTTATGAAATTGTGAAAGAACATTATAAGGGTCAATTAGTGACCATTTTAGGTATGTTGACCATGAATTGGACTGAAAAATAGTATAGCCAAGTGAATGTGTAGGCTGCCTTCTTAGTGCAAGTGAGTGGTGAAATTTCAGTCCACTTGCACAGCCATAACTTTGGCTGTGTAGGTCCAATTGATTTTTGGCCAATTGGACATGAAACTAGGCTTATAATGGCACATTTTTTCTGAAGAAACCATGCCCAAAAGACCAAAGCAAGAGGACCAAAACTTGGCCCCAATCCGGACACACTGCAACAGCACCTGCAGAAATGACCAAATGAACAGTTCATTTGGCAATAACTCACTGTAGATTTGGTCAATTGACCTGAAATTTTTACAGCAACAAGTTAAGACATAGACAAACAACTTTCATGAAGAAACATACCCCAAATTATGACCAGAACCAAATCAAATCATTGAGCAAAGTGAAGTTTACTGTACTGAGATTTCTAGAATTTTCATTTGAGCAGCAATGTTTGGAGGACTATAACTCTCTCTAGAAAACTCGGATTTAGGCGATTCTTGAACCGATGGAAACCTAAGCCATAGTAAAACATTTCATATGAAGAAAGTTAGACCAAATTAGGAACTTAACTTGATCAAATTACTGACCAAAATTGGATCAAAATCTGCCAGAACCCATGATAGCAGCATGAACAGTGCACGTGAACAGTAAACTTATTTTGGCCATAACTTGAGCTACAAAACTCCAAATGGAGTGATTCAAAAAATGAAATTCAACTAGACAAAATAAGGAACATTTTTCTATGAAGGAAGTTTTGTCAAATTCCAACAGTAAATTGACCAATGAAACAGTGCAACTTCGGAGCACCAAAACAGAAAATTGGCAATTTTGCCAAAATGACCTAAGCTTTGAGAAAGTGACCAAAACCAACAAGTTTTAAATGAAAAATGTAGTATGTTGGAAGTGCCAAAGTCAATGTACATATTTTCTATGCAAAAGTCAACATTTTAGTTGACTAATGAAGTGAATAGTGACATGAAAACTTGAAATAAGCTTGGAAATGGATTTGGTAATTGATTCCAACAAGTTTTAAATGCAAAATGTGGTACATCGGGAGTGTTAAAACCAATGTACCTATTGTCTATGCAAAAGTCAATATTTTTGTTGACCAATGAGGTTAATAGTGACACCAAAACTTGAAATTCAAAATTTGAAATTAGAAATGCATCTAGGGGACTTTAAATTGCAATTGGCAATTAATACTAGTAAATGTAAAACTCAAAATGTGGGATCTTGGTGTAATTAGAATTAATATATCCATTAAGTATAAAAAGGTCAACATTTTGGTTGACTAGTATGGTGAATAGTAATCAAAATGATTAGTGAATTAAGATGAAGACCTAGAACCAATTCTAAGCTTAAATGCTTAGAATTGTATGACAAATATGGACTATGCATCCTAGTCAAAATTGTTAAAAAGAAATTTAGGCCATAAATTTGAAATCCATGAAATATTCATGGATTACTTGAAACATGAAAATAAGTCACCTGATTGATGTGAATAGATAGTTAGGGCATATATGCCCATCACAAATGGAATTCATAAAATATTAGTAACTCAACTTGAAATATAAAATTTGTAATTACATAAGTAGACTCTTGAATGTATAAATGAGAAAGGAAAAATGTTTTGAATACAATGGTACATGTGAACCATTGTTTAGAATTGGGATCAATATGAATAACATAATGAATGGATAAATAAACCATATTAATGTATGAATGAGACATTAGTTCTCATTATTGTAAAGAGGAGAAGTATTTTGAGTACAATGGTATAAAAGGATAATTGATGTGAATTGTGATCATATAAATGATCAAATGAATGTATGAATTATGATTGAAATTTATCATGAAATAATGAAGTCATAAAACACAATATATTAATATTTTAAAGTATCAAATGCCCTAGTATACCTAACAAGATTGGTTTGGATAGTTTGGCATGCCAATAGGGTATTGTTTTAGCGATCGCGAAAGGCTTTATGCCTGTATTCATGGCTTTATGCCCATATTCATGGCTTTTATGCCCGTATTCATGGCTTTTATGCCCGATTATGTGATATCATGGCTTTTTAGCCATACTGACTGCATACGTGGTAGACGTTCTGCGTCCCATGGTATGACGGCTCGAGGCACCGCGGTGTCCAGTGCCAACGACCCGTTATCCAGTCCAGTCGTCTAGTATAGGTTACTTGGGCAGTCAATTAAAGTATTATTCAATTCAGGCAGTTAAGTTAAGTTAAGTATAATGAAAATCCAGTACAATTAAATTAAGTATTGAATGAATAAGCAAAAGAGATTAGCAAAAGAAACATAACAAAAATATAAATTGCAGAACCATACAAACTTGAAATACAATACAGATAGAATAAATTATATACCTGCTAGTATTACTGAAAAGTTATAAACTAAGCACTTCCAAAGAGGAACAAACTAGTATATAAGATCGTTGATACTAGAAATACCATACCAAATTAAATTGATTCTTGAGTATCTGAATTATCATTTATTTCTTTCTTTACTTGTATATATTATTTCTGGTTATATTATTGCACCACTAAGCAGAAATGCTTAGCGCGATGGAATTGCTTCCTCGCGCAGTCATCAAGGTAAAACCAGATGGTATCGATCGAGATTTTTGGAGTCGGATCTGCGAAGTGTCGAAGAGTTCAAGATTGTCACCTCCTCAGCAATGCATGTAGATAGGGCTCATTTTATACATGTTATGTATATTGTTCATTCCTAGCACATTGTAAATTATTTGTATATCTTGTACAAAATAAACTCATGTAATTAACCTATGAATTATGGAAGCTATTCAAAGTAAGTATTTTAGTATGTGAATTGAATTTAAGTTATAATGAGATTATACTTATGAATATTGAGATATTGAAAATCTAATGAGATTTCTGAGAAATCTGGATACTGTATTGAGATACATTATGTTTGAAAATTTTTGAGACTATTAAGTTTGAGAAATTGAGTATATATTGAAATTGTCTTTGGCGGAGTTCGAATAATCTGTTAGTCCAAATTACAGCCGACACTTTGTCGGATTATCGTTAAAATTTTTGAAATTTCCAATTTAGTTAGATTTTGACACTTAGTAAAAATAGCCTAAATCTTCAATAAAGTTTTTGAATAAATAAATCAAGAACTGTAATGAAATCAGATAAAATAGAGTGCTCCGGCACACTGAGTGGCATAACTTGCTCGGCTACACTGTAGTCCGGTAAGGGGTTTCACATGCTGGGCTACCTCTACCCCTGCCTCTACCTCTGCTAGGTGGTTGTGAACTTCTAGTGACAGGGCTCTGAACTGACCCTTCTGCAGTAGTAGGAGGTGGTCCAACTCTGTGACTACTGGTGCAGTCCTTGGCAAAGTGTCCTGTGCCTCCACAGTTATAACCGGCTCCAATAGCCTTGTAGCATATCCCACCATGATTTCTTCCACATGTCTCACATTGGCGGGGAGGGTAGGAACCTCTGGTACTCTGCTGACCAGATAGGGGAGGTCTCTGTCCTGAATATCTTCCCCTACCTTCTTGCCACCTCTGCCATGTCCCCCATGATTCTTCCTCTTTCTCTGTCTTATCTGATTTCTTTTTCTCAGGAGCAGCTTCAGACTCAATTCTTTCCAACTCTAGAGCTTACGAAATAAGTTCCGAGAAGTTAGTGTGTTTGAAGCCGACTACTTGTAATCTGATATTGGGCTTCAAGCCGGTTTCAAACCTCTTTCATCTCTCCCTGCTGGTAGAAAGTAAACTTACTGCATAATGGCTTAGGCGAGAAAATTCTCTTTCATACTCAGCCACTGATCTGTTCCCTTGTTTCAGACTTAGGAATTCTTGTAACTTCTGGTCTACATAAGCATCAGGGACATATTTCTGTCTGAATTCCCTGAGAAAGTCATTCCATGTTAGTACTGCAGGTTCTACCAGACTGTGGGGAATGGTTTTTCACCAGTCATAAGCATCTCCCTGTAACAAAGATACAGAGTATTCAAATCTGAGCTCTTCTGTGCAATGCAATTTCTTGAATACCCTATCCATCCTCTCTAACCACTGTTCAGCCTCTAGAGGATCTACTGTCCCCTTGAACTCTGTAGCCCCATACTTCATCAATTTTTCATACTGCCTAGTAGGAGACTGTGGTTGTACCACTGGTGTCTGTATTGGGACTTGAGTAGGCACATTACCAGCCATTTGTTGGAACATTGCAGCCATCTCTTTGAGCGAATCGAGCAGAAACTGCGATGCTGCAGGACTAGTGTTCTTTGAACCACTGACATTATGTAGGCCTGGGGCATCCCCTTGCACCTCAGCAATAGATTGATCGACTGAACGATCACCCTCTTCCATAGTCAATGCGAGGATTTTAGATCTCCTGAACCAATAACACAAGGAGATTTCCTCCCATTAGTGCATATTTATAATTTAATGTACTGTATGTATCAAACAATGATGTTGAGCAGTTGTACTATGAAGAAAGAATATTCAAATAACAGGTGAAAACAGAATTTAAAAACTTTGCTCTGATACCACTAAATCATGTCACACCCTACCCCTCTGTAAGGCATAACATGATCCCGTAGTATACCTAATGAATTACCAACTCCGTCTACTGATAATCCATTAAATACACTACAAGGGATTTTAAAAACTTTTCTTACTTCTTTTACAGTGGTGAGCACTATTTACAGGTGTTAAAAACCTTTTTGAACTGAAGTGATAGAACTAACATATTTGAATTATTTGGAATTTCTGTAAAAATTTTGGCAGAGTGCCATCTGTATTTTGGATAAAACAGTTCTTCAGAAAACCTGTAAAAAGCACTTCAATAGATTTCCAAATCTCAACTCCAACATATTTCTCAACACAACACATTTCTCAACTCAAATCCACAGTGATTTTTCAAAGACTGAGATAAAAGAAATATAATACAATTTTTACAAGCCAAAATAACTCATAATTATTTTACAACTTCAATGTACAATTTTTATTTACAACTGCTAAAAACCAACAACAATATGTACATACAGTGAACATACATTACATTACAAAATACAAAATATTGGTATACTCATTATACCCGGTAGTCTCTCATTTGGAGGTACTAGCGGCCTAGTCTGCTTGCACTGTCATCTGTCTACTGCATGATAAAAAGCTATCGCTGAGACAATGTCTCAGTGGTGCACAACATTAACCAAATACAATTTAAATCACAATTCATAAATCATATAAATAGTGGATACTTAAAACCATAGTTAATTTCAAGACAGTAATTGTCAACAAGAATTTAAACTCCATTTCTCAATATCACAATAAATTTCAATAAGTCAGATCATGGTTGAATTCAAAAGACAGTATATGTCAATAAGAGTTTAAATTCATTTCACAATCTCACAATACATATCAATAAATCACACACAGCTTAATCATGTTCCAAAGTTCAATTCGTCCCAAAAACCGATGGCTAATGAGGTATTCAATTCGTCCCAAAAGTTAATGACTAATGAGGAATAACATAGCTAGCTAGCAAAAATATGAGTACTCATCCAATTCGTCCTCAACAGGCACACACCTCAACACTTCAGCCAGAGAGGAAATTCAATTCGTCCCACTAGACAAGCTAGCGAGGAATACAATCAATATACATGATAGCTGTGGTTTTAAACCATTTCCAATGCTTTTCAATCAATAGATATCCATCAATATCATTCAAACAATTTCTCACAATTTCAAACCATTTACAATGCTTTTCAAGCAATAAATATCCATTCAAACACATTTCCGCAATTTAAAACAATAATGTACAAATAGTCATAATTCATTTCAATTGAAAAATTCAAAAGAAATAGTTGTTGTGCATAAACCTCTGATAACTATCTCTCGGTCTGGACTTAGTGTTTCCTTCCCTTTTCCTGAGTCTTTGGTAACTGAGAAACACAATTTGAAGTGTTTCAGTACTAAATTAAACTGTCTCTAACGATAATGTTCGATAAGTAATTCACTGAAGGCTATTATTTGCTCAATCACCTAATATACCGACCCTCGATGCGTTTTAGGTAAATTAGGTTTTAGTGTCATTAATATGTCACATTCGATAGGGTTTTAGGGTTGGTACTCGTTACCAATTTCATTTCCTTGTTTAGTGCATTTTATTGCAACTTGCTGGATTCCGGTATACTAGTTTGACCTAGCCGGACGACCTACTTCCCTCGATTTTCGGGTTTCGGTTAAAACTACAAACTTGTAGATCTATGTCTTATGGAACGCGGGGAAAAATTTTAGGTCAATCCGAGTTATGTAGACTAAGTTATGGTCATTTTACTATTGCTGGTCAAATGGCATCAAATTAGGTCATTTTAGGTCAATTTGGTCAACTTTGGTTCGGCCAGTTTTTGGACCCGAACTTGTGCAAGCTGTTTGACTTGCTTATGGTCATTTCTGGGCTTTGGTGTCTTCATGAGACTTGTAGGTATGGGTCTTAACTATTCATGGTTAAATTTTCAGGTCAATTGGACCTGTTTTGAGTGAGTTATGGCCTAAACACTAACTGTTGCCCAATTGGTCAATTTTCAGGCCTCATTTGCACTTAATCCGAATTGGTCATTTTTCATGCTACATTGCAAGCAGAATTTTGGTATGCTTTCTCAATGAAAGTTGGCACATTTTGTGCCTAGTTTCACCTCCAATTGGTCTCATACCAATTGGAGTTACACATTTAAAGTTATAGGTTAAAATGTACACTGCCCTTAATTACCTTGCTTAAACATACATCAATGATACATTTACCTTACTATATGTCCACTTCCCTTACCAATTCTGTTTTGGTACATTACCAAAACCATATACCACTTCAATTTAAAATCACTTTGGGCAGATTACACACATCCTCAATACACCAAATAAACTCAAATTTACAAAGTCTAAGTACAATCACATATACACATAAACATTACTAATTCCTACATACACTTTTACACAACTAATTTATATACATATCCATCAATCCTCAATGTCATAATTTTGCCAATATCTTCATGAACTCATACATTTATCAAAGAGTCCCAAGGCTGCCGAAATGTTCTACAATATCAAAGTGTCCCACAATTCGTCAATCTCCAAGTCAAGTACACAATCACCACATTTTCATGGAAATAACTTACTAGGATATTAAATCCCTCTACTCAACATGAATTTACATCAAATATATGTAATAATAAATCATCAAATACACAACTCCATGGCTATCCAAACTGGATATATCAAGAACTCTTCAAACTTGAAAATTTTCTTCACTAAGCACACACCCATAACATGTACACAAAGTTTAACAAAGTAATATTCAAAATTGTAAACTTACCTATGATTGGGACTTGCTAAACCTTGACTAAACTTCTTGATTTTGGTATCAAGCTCTTCCTTATGATGTGTAGACAATCTTTAATGAAGAAACCTAAATGATTGGAAGTGAAATGAGGATGTTAAATGAAGCTTAAGGAAAACGGCAATGGTGGACTTCCAATCCTTCATTTCGGCAAGGTTAAGAGCATTTGGAGAAGATGAAGTTTCTGATGGTGTAATGGAATTACAGCTGCCCCATTTTGTTTTTATTTTACTCATTAGTGGCCCACTCACACAAATTAATCATTTAATAAGTTAAATTCTCACTTATTCCACATTAAACCCTTAATTCTTGTTATTTACTTTAGGTACCACCAAATTAATTTTTCATTTTATTTTTTAAGTGTAATATTATTTATTTTTAATGGACATTTAGGTCAAAAGACAATTCGGGATGTCAAATGACCATAATGCCCCTGTTCGGGTTACATTCCCGATTTTTCGGTAACACCAGGTTTTGTCCGTTTTTCGATTTCTCACTTTTCTTGTACTAATAATTTAATTTTTCTTTGATATTTCTAATGATATTCCTACTTCATTTGATGTCTCTTTAAGTCCTAAAAATATTTTCCAGGGTTCCCCGCGGTCCAGGGCTAGTCAATGGTCCACGCCGTGACTTCCCGGTGCAGTCACCCATCGCTAGGGTTCTCGGCTCGCTTAACTTGGTTACATTTCTTTGCTATTATTTTTCCTTTGTTTTTCTTATATTTTCTTTTCTTGTATTTCATTATTTTATGTCTTGTCACTCATAACGAAGTGTAGTTCTAGGCATTCTAGCTGTCCGAACAACACTGGTCACCAAAACAGTAGAATGCACTATCGAACTTAGGGGTGTTACATCCTTCTTGCAATAAAGAGACTCCTTTTATTCAGCTCAAATATAGTCGTAAGTTTGTTTACATGCATGCTCGTTGCTTTTTAGCTAGAGATCACAAGTGGCATGAGAATAAGTACTCTTTCGATGGTAAAGTTAAGAGGAGGGCTACACCTAAAAGTTGTTTGGGGATGATATTTTAGAACAATTGTGTAGACTTAAACCTATTACATTTGGCAAGACCATGAAGAAGAAAAAAGTTGATAAAAGTGAAGATGGTTATAATTGGAGAAAAAAGAGTTTTTTTTTTTTTAATTTGCCATATTGGAGAAAAAATTTACTGTTCCATAACCTTGATGTCATGCACATTGAAAAAAATGTTAGTGATAATATCATTGGTACATTATTAGGCATTGAGGGTAAAACAAAAGATGGTGTGAACGCTCATCGTGATCTAAAGGAAATGGGT
Source organism: Hevea brasiliensis (assembly GCF_030052815.1). Lineage (NCBI taxonomy): Eukaryota > Viridiplantae > Streptophyta > Magnoliopsida > Malpighiales > Euphorbiaceae > Hevea > Hevea brasiliensis. The sequence continues at coordinate 52,404,570 of NC_079497.1, read as the reverse complement.
ACAAGGAGAAACTTACATCCAATCCAAAAAGATGGAAAGTGGTTTTATCTAGCAGCATGTTTCACATTAACTTCAGTTGAAAAGGTTAAGGTATGCAAGTTCTTAAAGAGTGTAAAAGTTCCAGATGGGTATTCATCCAACATTTCACGATGTGTAAATTTAAAAGATTGTAAGATTTTTGGGTTGAAGAGTCATGATTCTCATATTATTATAGAGCAACTTCTTCCTGTTGCAATTCATAGAAATGTGTCTGCCAAATTGTATGATTGTATCACTGAATTAAGCATATTTTTTAGGGAGTTATGCTCAAAAGTACTGAAAAAAGAAGTGTTAGAACGTCTTCAATCTCAAATTCCAATAACTTTAAGCAAACTAGAGAGAATTTTTCCTCCAGCATTTTTTGATGTTATGTTGCACCTCACTATTCATCTTGCAAATGATGCTAAAATTGCTAGACCTGTACAATATTGATGGATGTATTCCATTGAAAGGTAATATTTTGAGAGCTATAATTTAATTAAAATTTATTTTCAAATTTATTTTGAATTATATTTATGTATGATAATCTGTTAATTGAAGTTACATATGTGTAGGTTTCTTCGCAAATTGAAGTGTTATGTTCGGAATAAAAGTTGGCCTGAAGGTTCAACTGCAGAAGGGTATATTGTTGAAGAAAGCTTAATGTTTTGTTCAAGGTATTTACATGATATTGAGACAAACATAATCAACTCGAAAGAAATTATAAAGGTGATCATTTGGATTCATACAAGGGGCTATCCATATCTCACAAAAGGGCTATCCTTTGAACAAGGATAAATCTAGATCTCTCAAGGCAGATGAAAGAAAACAAGCTCATCTTTATGTTTTAAAGAATTGTGAAGAACTTCAACCGTTTCTAAAGTATGTCAATTTCTTTATTCCAAAAATTAATTTTCAGCTAACATTTATTTATTCACTTCTTATGGTACCTTATTATTCTTCCATTGGGGTTTTTTTTTTAGTGAACATGAGCAATCCATGCATGGTATGGAATTTCATGATTGGTTTTATCATCGGGTAAGTATTTGCTTACAATTTTTTATTCTTGATATAGTACTAACCCAATTTTAGCTTTGTTTCTTAAAAATCATATTTTTTTTTTCTAATAGATTGTGCAATTGCATAAAGAAGGGAATGCAAATGATGAATTGTTGTCTTTGGCTCGAGGTCCTCTTTTTGGTGTTCAACGGTTCACAGGATATATCATAAATGGTTTCAGGTTTCACACTAAGCAACTTGAAGGAAAGCAAGTGAAAGAAAATAGTGGTGTTTTAGTAAAAGGAGTTGTAGGCTCTAAAAATATTGACTTTTATGGAGTTCTTAATGAAATAATAAAACTTCAATATTTAGAAGGAAAAAGGATTGTTATGTTTAAATGTGATTGATGGGATGTTAATAGCATTGGAAGAGGAATCAAAGTAGATAAACATGATTTTGTTGGTGTGAATGATTCTCGCAAGTTAGCAACTAATGAGCTATTTGTGCTTGCATCACAAGCAGAATAAGTCTTTTATGTTAATGATGGCTATAATGCAAACTGGTATATTGTCTTGAAAGGGCATCCTGTAAATTTTTATGACTTATCATCAGAAATGGCACAGAATGGTGATAAATTTGCCATTGATGAAGAAACTTTTCAACAAGACACTACAGAAATATGTGATGACTTACCTTACAATAATGAGGATGATGATGATGATTTATTGGAATGGAAGAAAAATGACATAGATGCTTTTAGTGTTGATGTTGATTCTGTAGATGATGTTATTGAGGAAGAGGAATATGAGTTTGAAACTGATGATGAAGACCTATTATTATAGGTTAAGATATACTATATGAGACCAAATGAAAGGTAAAGATTTAATCATATGTATGTTTTATTGATATTTGCTAAGATTATCTATATATAATTTTTCATTTTGATTATTTTTTAATTAGGTGATTATATGCATAATATTTTGAATACTGATTTGTTTCACTTTTAATATGTAGGAATTTGTTTGATAATTAAGTTCAACTTCTACAACAAAGATTCTACTGAGAGGTTTTGGTTATGGTATTCTTTTTGGAGAATTTGTAAATTTATCCACTATTTGTTTTGTTATTGCATACACTAGTTTGACTTATAATAGCTTTTCCTTCAATTTAATTCAAACTCTTATTCGGTGTAGAATTGTTCTTCTTTTTCAATGCTTGGATCAATATCAATTAGATTTATTTTTTATTTTTCGATGGCATTGTATACTCATTCTTTAAGGGGAAAATAAAAATCAACTGCGGGTAATGAAAACTGTCGTTGTTTTCTTGAATCTAAATACTAATGAGTTTTATAATATTCTTGTTGTACATGTATAATTTCATAATACAAAGAGTTTTTCTAAACAAAGAGCTTCTTGATTTTTGAGATTAAATCAAAAAATTAAGAAATTTAGCTCAAAAATAAAGAAATTAAACTTTTTTTTTAATTTAAATTAATTAAAGGAATTAGCTCTTCCATTTGTATGCATAGAATACCTATGGAAGAGAACAACAAACCTACCATAGAACATCAGAGGAGACTAAACCCTAATATGAAGGAAGTAGTAAAGAAAGAAATTTTAAAACTATTAGATGTAGGTATAATATACCTAATTTCTGATAGTAAATGGGTTAGTCTGATTCATGTAGTGCATAAAAAGGGTAGAACAACTATTGTTAAGAATGAAAATAATGAGTTAATTCCCACTAGGATAGTCATTGGTTGGTTCACATGCATTGATTATAGGAAACTAAATAGTGCCACCCAGAAAGACCATTTCCTCTTCCCTTTATTGACCAAATGCTTGAAAGGCTAGCCAAGCATTCCTATTTTTGTTACTTGGATGGGTATTTGAGATTTTTTCAAATCCCAATTCACCCAGAAGACTAAGAAAACACCACCTTTACTTATCCTTTGATACACTTGAATTGTATAGATGTTTTTAAGCACATTTACATACTATCTCATGGAATTTAGGTAAGTAATCTTATGCATAGTAGTTGATTTCATTAGTTTTTGTAATTTCTATGGTCAAGATCTTAATTCCATGTTCTCTGCATCATTTCAGGTGTTTTGGCGAAGTCACAGAGCATAGGAGTGAAAAGGGAAGCTTGGAGGGATCAAAAGACTCAGAAATGCAGCTGATACAAAGTACACGGGTCGTGTAAGCAAAGCCCTAGACCCATGTAACCTTCTGCCAGAAGAAAGCTAGAGAGCCAATGGAGAAATAAAAGTACACGGGTCATGTGATTGGACATATGTAATCTGCATAGACCCGTGTAGGTCTCTGCTGGGCACAAGCTTAAAGAACATTATGAAAACAAAAGTATACGGCCCGTGTAACTAGACCCGTGTAAGTCTCTATGCAAATGCAAGATTCCACAATTTCACTCCAGTAAGTTACACGGCCCGGGGCCGTGTAGTGACACACGGGCCGTGTACTATGCGATAGCTAGTTTTATAACCCGAATTCCCGCTCTTGTTTTTTGATTCAAATGAGACTCCTAAAGCTTTTTGGACTCAAAATGACCTATCCCTAGAGCAGCCTTTATAAATAGAAGAGAAAACATCAGAAAGACAGCCTTCTTTTTATCTCTTGCCAGCACTTTTTAGGACTTTCAAGGAGGATTCGCCTCTAAAGTCTTACCAGCCGTCTTAGGAGAAGAATATCAGTGTCAAGAGGAGTTTTCCAGTCGAAGTTCCACAAGATCAAAGCTGCAAATCCTCTTCGGTTCTTTTATTCCATTTCCTTAAACGGATGTTTATTGCTTTATTTCTTCTAGATGATTTCTTTTTACTGTCTTTATTTTTGTTTACCATGATGTTTGCTGAACTCACCATGAGTGAGTAGTTTTCTTATTCTGGAATTGGGAGAGTAATGCTTATAATCATTATTATGGATGAACATTAAGTTTTATTTATTAGATTTGAGATTTGTTCCTTGATTTAATTTCTTGTGATCTTAATGCATGCTATGTGTTGGTACCCACTTAGTAATGATTATAGATATTAATTGAAGGATTGAAAGGTGAAGATTAATATTAAAAAATCAAGATTTTGAACCTAGGAATTCTGACCTAGACATAGGCTGATACCTTTGCGGAATTTCAAAATTGGTCAAAGACCTTAAAGGATTTTAATTAATTTGATCGCCATGAAAGTTGGGTCTAAGTTAATTAGAACACACCCTAGGTACCTTGAGAAAGGATTTAGGATACCTTTGGATCAATTTCCATCAAGGCAAACAACTCTTAATCCAGTAAATAAACAAGATAACACCCATGGTAAGATTCAAGTGTGAAATCTTAATTCCTGAATTATTTCAAAATAGATCACTTCATTTTAAGTTTACCATTTTAGCATTTAAAAATAGACAACTTTCATTCCCTCATTGATTGATAGCCTAAACAGTCAAAATTACTGTGTAGATTAGTACTTACTAATCAAATTCCTCGTGGGAACGATACTTTACTCATCACTCTATTACTTGTTAGTGATCCATGCACTTGCGGGATTGTAAAACCAACAGCGAAACAGGTTTTTAGTGCCGTTGCCGGGGAATTTGGCTTTAGTAATATTGAGCGATACGCAATTTAGCTTATTTAGGCAATTATATTTGCTATCTGATTCCGTTTGATTGTTTTATTTCTTTTCCTTTCTCTTAGGTGCTTGACTTAGTATATGACTAGAACAAGGCCAGAAGAAGAAATTTTGGACTGTTATCCGGAGATAGACAGAACTCTGAGAGCCATCAGGAGGGAAAGGAAACATCAAGAGCATGATCAAGAAGATCCTGAAATTCCAACCATGGCCGATAATAATTACAGACCAAAACTCTTGAGAGACTACGGAGCTCCATCTGTCCAAGGATTTCAGCCCAGTGTCACTAGACCCACAGTGGAAGTTAACAACTTTGAATTAAAACCAGTATGGCTTCAAATGATACAACAAACCCAGTTCGGAGGTTCACCAATAGAAGATCCACACTATCACCTCTAGTACTTTCTTGCCCTTTGTGACACATTCAAAATGAATGGAGTTTTTGATCAAGCCATAAAACTCAGAGCATTCCCATTCTCCCTTCGAGACAGAGCAAGGAAGTGGTTACTTTCCCAACCAGTTGGAACGTTCACCACTTGGGAAAACCTCTCACAAGCTTTTCTAGCAAGTTACTTCCCACCAGCAAAGACTGAAAGACTGAGGCTTGAGTTTAACACCTTCAAAAAAAAGGAAGGTGAATCACTCTATGACGCATGAGAAAGATATAAAGACCTGTAGAGAGAATTTCCGCACCATGGCATAGAGGATTGGCTACTAGTGCAAAACTTCTATAATGGGTTACTACCCTCTATAAGGAGCAGAGTTGATTCAGCTGCAGAAGGTGACTTAATGGAGAAAGTAGTGACACAAGGACTTGAACTCCTAGAGAGGGTTGCATACCATAATTACGAGTGGTCAAATAAAAGAGGAAATGCAAGGAGAACAGCAGGGGTCCTGAAAGTGGACTCCCTAAGCATGATAAATGCCCAATTTGATCAGCTCACAAGGAGGCTTGATAAAATACAAGCAAATGAAGTAGGGATGAATAGTCAATATGAGGACAGCTACAGAGGAGGATACATGAATTCAGAATATAACAGCTTCAATGAACCTCCCACAGAACAGATGAACTATGTGAATAATGGAGGAAACTTCAACCAGAGGTAGCCTAACAATCCATATTCAAACACTTATAACCCTGGATGGAGGAACCACCCAAATTTCTCATGGTCTAATCAACAGAACCAGCCAATAAACAAGCAACAGGGGTACAAACCACTGGCACCCCCTGAATTTCAGAACAGAGGCCAAAACTTTGCACAGCCACCACTGCCTCTTCAACCTCAGCAACTTGAACCGAAGATGACCATGGAATCCATGATGGAAGGATTCCTAGCAGCTGAACAAGAACATAATGAATTGATTAAATAGCTGATTTCCAGAATAGACCAACTTGCTACCCATAACAAGATGCTAGAGAATCAAATTGCTCAGCAAGCAAGTTCTTCAAGTAAGGCTATTGGTAAACTGCCTAGTCAAGCAGAGATGAACCCAAGGGAGCATTGTAAGGAAGTTACATTGAGGAGTGGGAGAACTCTAGTACAATCAGAGAAAGAACCAACAGATGAGACCTTAAAAAAATTTGAAAGCCAAGCAGAGAAAAAGGAGGGAGAAGCCAAGAAAGATAAGGAAGAGGAAGCAGTGAAGAAAAAGAAGTTACTAGAGCCATACTAGCCTCCCCTACCTTTTCCTCAGAGATTTCAGAAAGTCAAATTGGACAAGCAGCTTGGGAAGTTTTTAGAAGTTTTACAGAAACTTTATATCAACATCCCCTTCACTGAAGCACTCTCTCAGATGCCATCCTATGCCAAATTTCTTAAGGAAATTCTGTCAAAGAAAAGAAAGCTAGAAGACTATGGCACAGTAGCTCTAATAGAGGAATGCAGTTGTAACACCCTCGCTATAGCAATTCCGTACATTCTACTGTTTCGGTGACCGGTGTCGGTCCGGATAGCTAGAATGTTTAGAAAAATATTTAGACTAGAGTGAGGAGTCATAAATAACTCAAATAATAATAAGAAAAATTTAGGGAAATTTTTTAAAATAAAATACAATCAAGTTAAACGAGTTGATGCCCTAGCGATGAATAACCCAGTGGGAAGTTGCGGTCTTCGCAACTAGAAGCCCTAGACCCTGGAGAAAATTCATAAAATAATTTTTGAGACTCTAGAGAAGAGTCATTGAGGCTTCTATGGCATTAGAGTTCCAAGAAAAGGTTTAGAAAATTTTTTTAATCGGTACAGACAATTTTAATCTGTTAAGCTAAACGGAAGGCATTTTGGTCATTTCGTCTTCAGAGATGATTTTTGGCCGACTTGTCCAATTAAGTAAATAATTATTATGACATAAAATGTGAATAAATATTGCTAAAAGTTAAATTGAAAATGAGTAGAGAAGAAAAGAAAAGAAAATGAAAGAAAATATCAATTATGATATCACCATGAGGTCATTAAAAGTGCTCCCACCAATCACATTTGAACAAGCTATTAAAAACCAATTAAAAAGAGGTAAAATGAGGTAAAAATTAACAAAAGCAATCGGTTTCTTCCCCAAACCAAATTCCAGCCGTTTCCCTCTCCCTAACCCATTCCTCCGTGAAAGCTTAAGGCAAGCTTGAAACCACCCACCATCTCAACTTGAAACCACTACCTTGCTTCACAAAAAAGTGATCTTGCATCTTGAACATCCTCTAGCTAGCAAAAATAAGAAGGAAGAAAGAAGTTTTGGAGACTTGGAAGAGTTAGCAATTGAGGTTAGTGCCTATACTCACTTCCATATCTTTTAATCTTTGTTAGTAAGACAAGTTAAATGAGAATTTGTTGTAAAATTGAACAAAACAATTATATTGAAGTATGTATGAAAATTTGGAGCCATGGGAGAAGGATGAGATTTGTTGATTTTTATGACTTGAATTGTTTAGATGTGGTTTGTGATGAGATAACTTGAGTTAGATGTTGAACTATGTGTGTTGGATGTGTTAGATGACATGAAAAGCATGAAATGGACACTTGGGAATTAGGGTCTGTGAAAAAATTGGAGTTTTGTTTATGAAATGGTATATTAACCTTGTAATGGTCAATTAGTGACCATTTGAATGTGTGTGAGGAGGAATTGAAGTGAGTAAGGATAATGGAGTTGAGTTTAGGCATGCTAGCCTTGGTGACTTGTAAGACTAGTTGTGAGTCCAGCAGGTTTGGGCAGCTATAAATGGAGTTGTATAGGTATAATTGGTGCAACACCAATTGGACATGAAACCAAACACATAATGGCACAACTTTGGTGAAGAAACCCTGCCCAGAAAACCAAACCAAGTTAACCTAAAAATTGCCCTAATCCGGGTGACTTGCATTTTGCCTATGCAAAATGACCAAATGAACAGTGTTTATTCATTTGATCATAACTCAGTGTCGAAAGGTCCAAATGACCTAACATTTTACCAAAAGAATACGGAGACATAGTCCTACAACTTTCATGAGGAACACATATCCAAATTCTAATCATAACCTAGTCAAATTGCCAACCAAACTTAGGTCACCAAATCTGGTAGAACCAAATTACCCAGAAATTCTAGGCATAGGTCAATCTGGCTAGTTATGATAAAATGACCATAATTTGAGCTATAGAACTCCAAATGGAGTGATTCAAAAAAAGAAATGTAACTAGACACAATAAGGAAAAACTTTCATGAAGACAATTTTGTCAAATTCCTACTGTACAAATGACCAATGAAACAGTAAACTTAGTGCTTGAAATCTGAAAATTGTAAAGTAACCAACACTAAGCTTTGAAATGGTATTGGCAACCAATACCAACAACTTTAGAATGCAAAATATGATATCTTGGTGAACTTAGGTTCAATAAATTTATTATGTAGTACCCCTATGTTTGGTAGTGCGTTCTACTGTTCCGGTGATCAGTGTCTGTCCGGACAGCTAGGATGCTTGGAATTATATTTAAATATTAGTGTGGAGATATAAGGTAGTGAAATACAAGAAAATAAAATATAAGAAAAACAAAGAAAAAAATAATAGCAATGAAATGAAACTAAGTTAAACGAGCCAACACCGCAGCGATGGGTGACCGTGATGGGAAGTTACTACAGTAATAGCCACCCAAGATCAGAGGGAAACCCTCGAAATTTAGTTTCGAGACATAATTAAAGACTTATTGAAGTATAAATTTCATCAGAAATATCAAAGAAAAATTAATTAATTAGTGCAAAGAAAAACGAGAAATCGAGAAAATGACAAAACTCGGTGTTACCGAAAAATCAGGAATATAAATCGAATAGGGGCATTTTGGTAATTTGACACCCCGAGTTGCCTTTTGACCTAAATTTCCATTAAAAATAAGTAGTATTAAATTTTTAAAATGCCATGAAAATGAGAAACTTGACACATAGTAAATAGTGAGAAATTTGGGTGTTAATTGCAAATTATGAAACTTAGGGTTATTTAAATGTTAATTAAGGTAAGTGGAGCACTAAGTTGATTAATTAAATGTTAGTGGACATGGAGGGCAGCACTAACCATCATCTTCAACCTTCATCTTCAACATAGCCGAGTGGTTCTCTTAAGCTCTCCATCCATGGCTGTTTCATGCAACCTCCTTAAACTCCACCATTTCCAACTTAAAACCCAAAGCTTGCTTTACTAACTTTACTCCCCACATCACAAGGAAGAGTTAGATAGCAATTTTAAGATGTTTAGTGAAGTTTTGGTCTAGCTTTAAAAGTGGTAAGTGTGTATTTTCAATTCTTGTTTCATTAAACTTTGAGTGGATGTTGTGGTGAGTTGTTTTATGGAAGAAGTTTTGAAGTTTGATGACTTAATGGTGATACACCATTTCGGCAGCCATAGGAATTCAGTATATTTAGCTTGTTTTCACTTGTAAATGGTTGTTTAAGATATTGATGTAAGTATTTATGTGTATAGAAATAATTTAGATAATATATACTAAGTGTATGTGTGATAGTGCACTTGGTTCTAGAAGCTTGGAAGCTTGGAAGCTTGGAAGCTATTTGAAGGAGATGTGTAATTTGGAAACTTTTAAAGTGTAGTTGAAATGTGTTGTTTCATGGTTTGGTTTATTGAATTATGTTGTTTATGGTGGCAGCATGTATATGTGTATAATAGTTTAGAATTGGATATGTAAATGGGGTATGTTCATATGGTTAAATTATGTAAATGGACTTTGGAAAATTCTGAGTTATAATGTGTATATTGAGAATGGTTACAAGCTGTCCAAAATGACCAAAATGTGTTGTTAAGTGTGTTAATGGTATGGTACAAATCATAATTGGCATGAAAGAGTTAGCTTGGTAAGTATAGAATGTGTAATTGGTAAGTGATAAAGAATGTGTAGTAGGGCAGTGTATGTTTTAGCTTAGAAACTTAAGTGTGTGACTCCAATTGGTATGACACCAATTGGAGGTGAAACTAGGCACAAAATGTGCCAACTTTCATGAAGGAATCTTACCAAAATTCTGCCTAGAAACTGACCTTAAAAATGACCAAATTTGGATTAGTGATTTGAAAACCTGAAAATTGACCATTTGGACAGCAGTTAGTGTTTTGACCATAACTTACCCAAAACAGGTCCAAATGACCTGAAATTTTTACCATGAATAGTTTAGACATAGATCTACAATTCTTATGAAGACACCAAAGCCCAGAAATGGCCAGAACCGAGCCAAATAGCTTTCACAAGTTCGGGTACCAAAACTGGCCGAATCAAAAGTGACCTAAAAATGACCTAAGCCTACCATTTCAGTGCGTTCTGTCCAGCATTAGTAAATTGACCATATCTTGGTCTACACAACACAGAATGACCTGAAATTTTGCCCTGCGTGTAATAAGACATAGACCTACAAGTTTGTAGTTTGGACTAGAACTCGAAACTGAGAGAACTAGGTCATCCTGCTAGATCAAAATAGTACACCGAAATCCGGTAAATTGCAATAAAATGCAATACACTTGAAAATGAAATTGGTAACATATACCAACACAAAAGGGCTATAAAATGTGACATATTGGTAACATTGGAATTGACTCACTTAGAGTGCATCAAGGGTCAACATTATAAGTTGACTAATGAAATGAATTGAAGGGAATAGTACCAAGTAAATTTAGATAATGGATTTTACGGTTGGAAACAAATTCATTGAGTAGTGAAACACTTTAAACTGTGTGTTTCAGTTGATAAGGATATTGAGAAGCATAATGAACATTGAGTCAAGGCCTAAGAGCGACTCAAAACAGGTTTGTGCACAACTAGTTTTTAACTGATTTTGTTCTGAATATTTCATATGATTAAATGACATATTTTTTCTTAAGTATTATGTTTAACAAGCATTGGATTTAATTCAATGATTATTGAAATTGTTATAATATGTATGAATTTGGCTTTGTGAAATGGTGTTTCCACAAGTATTAAGCATTGTTGTGGATTGAATAAATTATGTTTTGGAAAATTGTGATAGAACATGTTTTGAATTGTGATGGGCAATTTGCATGGAAAAATGCAAATTTATGATTTGAATTGTGATGAGCATAAAAATTATTGGATATTGGAATTGACTTTGAATCGAATTGTATTGTGATTTATGCTCACTAAAAGGATTGTGATATTGTTTTATATCCCACTACAGATGCTTGACTAGGTTATTACCCATCTCTCTCATTTGTTGAGAAGATAATGGAGTTAGTTGTGTTTTGATTACCATGGTATGTGCACAGGCTTGGATTCTCCTCTTATTAGAGGTTAGATCTAAATTTTATGTTATGGCCCTTTCGGAAGATTCGTTATTGTGATGTGTACTGTGCACGATGATTCAACCTCTCCGACCATAGGGACTTAGAATCTGATTCGACCTCCCCGACCATAGGGAGTTAGAATCACCCCGAAGATGGCCCTTTTGGATTAGTCTTGCATAGTTAGTGAGATAAAGAATGGCTTTTGAGATAAAGAATGGTTTTTGAATAGTAAAGAATTGTGATTTCAATTATGATTTATGTATATAATTGATTTTGTTGGAATTACCTTAAATGTTTAGTTGTGATTTGATAAATTGAATTTCGTAATCAAAGTCATTTTATACAAATGATTTATATTATTAGCAACGAATATTTTGATTTTTGGAAATTGATGAGTATCCAGATTTCCAAATTATTTGCTGTAATTTTTGTTAAGGTATATTGTATTATGTTTTAAATTATAGTTGTGCACCACTGAGTTCACTACTTAGCGATAACTTTGTATGCTATCGCAGGTGAAAAGAGCATAGAGTAATTAAGTAAGCTTCTTTGAAGAGACATTCAGATCAGCTACAGGTATACCCATGTACACAGGTTTTGATGTATGCATATAATAATATGTATGTAAATTATTTGAGCAGTTGTATAAAAACTCTTGTCCAATATTTTGGTATGTAATTAAATGTAAATTATTGTAAATGAAAATTTGAGATTTCATTTACCTTAATAGTTTTGTAATATTAATCTTGAGTCTTATAATCAATGAAATGTTCTTTACGATGAGATTGGTTTGAAAATGAATTGATTTGATTATTGAGATTTGAATTGTGAGTTGAAATAAAGTTATTGGAGTTGTATTTGAGAAAACATATTGGGAGTATTTTCCTTTTCAGGTTTGAAGAACTATTTTCTCGAAATACAGCTGGCACTTTGCCGAAATTTTGAAAAATTATTATAACATCAGATTTTAAGCGATGATTTAAATTTCACGAAAATTATTGTAAAATCCCTTGTAGTATATCTAATGTGTTATCGGTAGGCGAAGTACAGTAATTCATTAGGTGTACTACGGGATCATATTACATCTTATGGAGGAGTAGAGTGTGACATATTATGTATTAAAAAGTCAACAATTTGAGTGAATAGTAATGTGAATAGTAATACAAAGACACAAAGTGTAATAACTAAATTGGTAGAGGAAATTAAGATATGAAATTTGAAATCCATGAAACATTCATGGATTACTTGGAATAGAAATAGTAATTTACCTAAATAACTTAATGAACATTTAAGTTATGTGAATATATAATTAAGATTTGTATTCCCATTACTAGTAGGCCTAATAAAACATGAGTGATACCACTTGAATATAAAATGAAATTAACATAGATGGATTATTGAGACTTATACTCCCAACACCAATGGAGTTCACAATATATTAGCAATACAACTTGAAGTATGAAATGTACCTTACATGAATAGATTATTGAATGAATAAATGTGATAAAAGTGTCATTTGAGATTTAGGTTCCCATCAAGAGAGAAAGGAAAGATGTTTTGAATGTGAATGGTACATGAGATTAAATGAATGTGAATTGTAATTAGTATGAATATTACGATGAATGCATAGATTATCTAGAAATGTGAATTTGGAAATTATGTTTCCATTATAAACAAAATTAGAATGCTAGAAAAATATAAACAAAAAATATAATGAGATGATGAAACATATAAACTCTTAATGGTACTATGTGCCCATGTATTGCCTAGATACGTGTGTTAGATTGGCATGCCAATTGTAACATCCTCCCGGTAGCAATTCCACACAGTCTACTGTTCTGGTGACCAGTGTCGGTCCGGACAGCTAGAACTTCTGAAAAAAATATTTAAACTAAAGTGAGGAACCATAATTAACTCAAATATTGATGAGAAAAATTTAGTAAAAATTTTAGAAATAAAATACAACTAAGTCAAATGAGCCGGTACCCTAGCGAGGGGTAACCAGAGGGAAGTTGCGGTTCTCGCAACGAGGAGCCCTAGACCCGGGGGAAAAATTATAAAATAATTTTTGGGACTCCAGAGAAGGGTCATTGAGGTTCCTATGGCATTAGAATGCCAAGAAAATATTTAGAAAAATTTTTCAATCCAGATGCATAATTTTGACCTGTTAAGCCAAACGGAGGGCATTTTGGTCATTTCGCCTTCAGAGGTGATTTTTGGCCGACTTGTCCAGTTAAGTAAATAATTAATATGACATAAAATATGAAGAAATATTGCTAAAAATTAAATTGAAAAGTGGTAGAAAAGAAAAGAAAAGAAAAATGAAGGAAATTAGGGATAATGACATCACATGATGTCATTTACATACCCTCCACCAATCACCATTCAATAAGTCTTTTTTTAAACAATTAAAAGAGACAAATGGACTCAAAATTCTGCTGTTTCCTTCTTCTTCTTCAGCCAAAACGTGAATCTCTCCCTCTTCTCCCTCCATTGATTTTCAAACAAAAGCTTCATTTCTCATGCTTCCTCACCATATTTCCTCAAGACCCCAACACTAAAATGAATCCTTGGACCTAGAGGAAGTGTTTGGCAGCCAAGAGAGTACAAGAAAATGAAGATTTAACTTGGAGAAATCTGCCCTACAAGAGGTTAAAGTGAGGTTAGTGCCTACTTATATATATACTTCTTTGATTCCATGTTAGAAGCTTGAAATAAGTGAGAAATTGTAAATGAAATGAATAAAAGTTAAGTGTATGCATCCCTTGAATTTTTGGCAGCCCTAAGGAAGGATGAGTTTGATTGTTTTAATGAATTTAGAGTGGATAGAAATGATTTTTAAGGTATGAATATGCATGGATGTTGAACTAGTGTGCTAATTGAGGTTTATGGGCAAATTGAATTGGACATTAGGGTTTTGAGAAGTGAAAAATTGATTTGGCTTATGAAATTTTTAGAGCACATTTTAATGGTCAATTAGTGACCATTTTAGGTAAGTTGACCATATTATGGACTGAAAAATAGGATTGCAAAGTGAAGTTGTAGGTCGCCCTAGGACAAGAGTGCAGGGACTGAAAATTCAGTCCACTTGCACTGCCATAACTTGGGCTGTGTTGGTCCAATTGGTGTTTGGCCAATTGGACATGAAACTAGGCTTATAATGGCACATTTTTGCTGAAGAAACCATGTCCAAAAGACCAAAGCAAGAGGACCAAAACTTGGCCCCAATCCGGATACCCTGCAAACAGCCCCTGCAGAATGTTCATTTGGCCATAACTCACTGTAGATTTGGTCAATTGACCTGAAATTTTTACAGCAACAAGTTAAGACATAGACAAACAACTTTCATGAAGAAACCTACCCCAATTTATGACCAGAACCTAACCCAAATGGCAGTCACGATCCATCGCTCAAACTCGCAACTCTGCAGATTTTGATTTGAGCAGTAATGTTTGGATGGCTATAACTCTCACTAGAAAACTCGGATTTAGGCGATTCTTGAACCAATGGAAACCTAAGGCATAGTAGAACATTTCATATGAAGAAAGTTAGACCAAATTATGAACTTAACTTTGTCAAATTACTGACCAAAGTTGGACCAAAATCTGCCAAAACCCAAAATTTCAGCAGAATAAAGACACGTGAACGATGAAACTTATTTTGGCCATAACTTGAGCTACAAAACTCCAAATGGAGTGATTCAAAAAAAGAAATTCAACTAGACAAAATAAGGAACATTTTCTATGAAGGAAGTTTTGTCAAATTCCAACAGTAAATCGACCAATGAAACAGTGCAACTTCGGAGCACCAAAACCGAAAATTGGCAATTTTGCCAAAATGACCTAAGTTTTGTGAAAGTGACCAAAACCAACAAGTTTTAAATGAAAAATGTAGTATGTTTGAAGTGCCAAAGTCAATGTACATATTTTCTATGCAAAAGTCAACATTTTAGTTGACTAATGAAGTGAATAGTGACATGAAAACTTGAAATAAGCTTGGAAATGGATTTGGTAATTGATTCCAACAAGTTTTAAATGCAAAATGTGGTACATCGGGAGTGTTAAAACCAATGTACCTATTGTCTATAGGTTACTTGGGCAGTCAATTAAAGTATTATTCAATTCAGGCAGCTAAGTTAAGTTAAGTATAATGAAAATCCAGTACAATTAAATTAAGTATTGAATGAATAAGCAAAAGAGATTAGCAAAAGAAACATAACAAAAATATAAATTGCAGCAAATGCAGGACTTGAAATACAATACAGATAGAATAAATTATATACCTGCTAGTATTACTGAAAAGTTATAAACTAAGCACTTCCAAAGAGGAACAAACTAGTATATAAGATCGTTGATACTAGAAATACCATACCAAATTAAATTGACTCTGAGTATCTGAATTATCATTTATTTCTTTCTTTACTTGTATATATTATTTCTGGTTATATTATTGCACCACTAAGCAGAAATGCTTAGCGCGATGGAATTGCTTCCTCGTGCAGTCTTGAAGGTAAAACCAGATGGTATCGATCGAGATTTTTGGAGTCCAGATCTGCAGAAGTGTCAGAAGAGTTCAAGATTGTCACCTCCTCAGCAATGCATGTAGATAGGGCTCATTTTATACATGTTAGGTATATTGTTCATTCCTAGCACATTGTAAATTATTTGTATATCTTGTACAAAAAAAACTCATGTAATTAACCTATGAATTATGGAAGCTATTCAAAGTAAGTATTTTAGTATGTGAATTGAATTTGAGTTATAATGAGATTATACTTGTGAATATTGAGATATTGAAAATCTAATGAGATTTCTGAGAAATCTGAATACTGTATTGAGATACATTATGTTTGAAAATTTTTGAGACTATTAAGTTTGAAAAATTGAGTATATATTGAAATTGTCTTTGGCAGGTTCAGAAGAACTGTTAGTCCAAATTACAGCCGACACTTTGTCGGATTATCGTTAAAATTTTTGAAATTTCCAATTTAGTTAGATTTTGATAAAAGTAAAAATAGCCTAAATCTTCAATAAAGTTTTTGAATAAATAAATCAAGGACTATAATGAAATCAGATAAAATAGAGTGCTCCGGCACACTGAGTGGCATAACTTGCTCGACTACACTATAGTCGGGTAAGGGGTGTCACACCAATAGGGTATTGTTTTAGTAGTACTGCGAAAGGCTTAATGCCCGTATTCATGGCTTTATGCCCGCACTCATGGCTTAATGCAGGATTATGTGTTATCATGGCTTTTTAGCCATACTGACTACATACGTGATTGACGTTCTGCATCCCATGGTATGACGGCTCGAGGCACCATGGTGTCCAATGCCAACGACCCGTTATCCAGTTTAGTCAGCCTGTCATAGGTTACTTGGGCAGTGAAATTCATTGAAATAAGTTAAGAATATTAACAATTAAAAATATTAGAAATTAAATAAAATAAATGAGTAAGATGACCTAAAATAAATTAATATAGTTATTTATTAGAAAGAATCGAAATGAACTGGACCTGTCACACCCTACTCCCTCGTAAGATGTAACATGATTCCGCAGTACACCTAATGAATTACTGTACTTCGCCTACCGATAACCCATTAGATATACTACAAGGGATTTTAAAAACAATTTTTGTGAAATTTAAATCATCGATTAAAATCTGGTGTTATAAAATTTTTTCAAAATTTCGGCAAAGTGCCGGCTGTATTTTGAGAAAACAGTTCTTCAATCCTGCAAAAGAAAATGCTCCCAATATGTTTTCTCAAATACAACTTCAATAACTTCATTTGCACTCATAATTCAAATCTCAATAATCAAATCAATCTCCTCATAAAAGAAACATTTCATTGATTACAAGACTCAAAATTAATATTACAAAACTATTCAGATAAATGAAATCCCAAACTTACATTTACAATAATTTACATTTAATTACATATCAAAATATTTTACAAGAGTTTTTATACAACTGCTCAAATAATTTACATACATATTATTACATGCATACATCAAAACCTATGTACATGGGTATACCTATAATATACCCGAGCCGATCTGAAAGTGTCTTCAAAGAAACTTACTCAACGCTCTATGCTCTTCTTACTGCGACGACATACAAAGTCATTGAGTGGTGAACTTCGATGGTGTACAACTATAATTTAAAACGTAGTACAATATACATTGACAAAATTTACAGTAAATAATTTGGAAATCTGAATACTCATTAAATTCCAAAACTCAAAATATTCATTGCCAATAATGTGAATCATTTGTATAAAATGACTTCGATCATGAAATTTAATTTATCAAATCATAACTAACCATTTAGGTAATTCCAACAAAATCAATTATACATAAATCATAATTGAAATCACAATTCTTTACCATTCAAAAGCCATTCTGTATCTCAAAAACCATGCTGTATCTCAAAATTCATTCTTTATCTCACTAACTATGCAAGACTAATCCGAAAGGGCCATATTCGATGTGATTCTAACTCCCTATGGTCGGGGAGGTCGAATCAGATTCTAACTCCCTATGGTCGGGGAGGTCGAATCATCGTGCACAGTACCATCACAATAATGAATCTTTCGCAAGGGCCATAACGATAAAATAAACTTAGATCTAACCTCAAATCAGAGGAAAATCTAAGCCTGTGCACGTACCATGGTAATCAAAACACAACTAACTCCATTGTCTTCTCAACAAATGAGAGAGACGGGTAATAACCTAGTCAAGCATCTATAGTGAGATATAAAACAATATCACAATCCTTTTAGTGAGCATAAATCACAATATAATTCGATTTAAATTCAATTCCAATATCCAATAATTTTTATGCTCATCACAATTCAAATCATAAATTTGCATTTTTCCATGAAAATTACCATCACAATTCAAAACATGTTCTATCACAATTTTCCAAAACATAATTTATTCAATCCATAACAATGCTTAATACTTGTGGAAATATCATTTCAAAAAGCTAAATTCATACATACTATAACAATTTCAATAATCATTGAATTAAATCCAATGCTTGTTAAACACAATACATAAGAAAAATATGTCATTTAATCATATGAAATATTCAAAACAAAATCAGTTAAAAACTAGTTGTGCACAAACCTCTGATAACTGTCTCTTGGCTCTGACTCAGTGTTTCCTTCCCCTTCCCTGAGTCTTTGCTAACTGAGACACACAATTTAAAGTGTTTCAGTACTCATTTAAACTGTCTCTAAGAATAAGGTTCAATAATTAATTTATCGAATTCTATTATTTCCTTAGTCAACCTAATATGTCGACCCTCGATGCGTTCTAGGTAAATTCGATTTTAATGTTACTAATATGTCACATTCAATAGTCTTTTAGGGTTGGTACATGTTACCAAATTCATTTCCATGTATCTTGCATTTTCTTGCAATTTGCTGAATTTCGGGATACTAGTTTGACCTAGCCGGATGACCTAGTTCTCTCGGTTTTTGGGTTTTGGTCAAAACTACAAACTTGTAGATCTATGTCTTATTGCACACGGGGCAAAATTTCAGGTCATTCTGAGTTATGTAGACCAAGTTATGGTCATTTTACTATTGCTGGTCAAATTGCATCAAAATTGGTCACTTTAGGTCATTTTAGGTCAATTTTGGTTCGGCCAGTTTTTGGACCCGAACTTGTGCAAGCTGTTTGACTTGCTTATAGTCATTTATGGGCTTTGATGTCTTCATAAGACTTGTAGATATGGGTCTTAACTATTCATGGTCAAAATTTCAGGTCAATTGGACTTGTTTTGAGTGAGTTATGGCCTAAACACTAACTGCTACCCAAATGGTCAATTTTCAGGCCTTATTTGCACTTAATCCGGATTTGGTCATTTTTCAAGCTACCTTGCAAACAGAATTTTGGTATGCTTCCTTCATAAAAGTTGGCACATTTTGTGTATAGTCTCATCTCCAATTGGTCTCATACTAATTGGAGCCACACACTTAAAGTTCTAGGCCTAAAAGTCAAACTGCCTTATTGCATTTCTTTCATACACATCAAGGATCACTTTTAACACTTACCAAACTCAACATTCAAGCCAATTCTGGTTGTACCATAACCTAAACATAATTCACAACATATTATAGGTCATTTTGGCAGCTTACAATTACATTCAATGTGCACCATTTAGAATAGAATTTTTCAAACCAAATTTACAACAATTCAATCACCTAACCATAACACTTTTACATGTCCAACTTCACACCATCACACACATACCCAAACTGCCATAACAACCAACACAATTCAACATTAATATTCCATAATCCAAACATGAAATAACATCCTTATGGTTCACCAAACCAGGCTGCCATTTCATGCATTACATTCCCATAATTTCCAAGCATTCAAATTTCAATACACATTCACATATCCTAAGTATACATCACCCAAATAATTTCCTACACAATATACATTTAATCAATCCTTTAATTCACCATTTACAAGCAAAAATAAACTGTCTTCAAGGTGTTTCCATGGCTGCCAAAACTACACATCCCCATTCAACATCAAACCTCAAAAATTTCTCCATAAATCAAACACCCATAACATCCTTACAAACTTTAACAAAGAAATAACCCAAAAATACAAAGTTACCACTTTGGAAATTCTTCAAAACCTCTCCAAAACTTGGTCTTCTTGCCGCTTATCTACTGCCCAAGGTATGGTGATCACTTTTAATGAAGAAACCATAACCATTAGAAGCTTGGATCATGGATGCATGGAGGACTTCAAGGTGTGGCCATGGAGTCCCATGGAGGATAAATTCGGCTGGTTTGAGAGGAGGTTGAAGATGAACTCATTTCTGCCCATTTTAGCTCTTAAGTGTCCCACAATTCTAAGTTAGTGGAGCACTAACCATTAGTTAATATTAGTTTAACCTTAACTTTCCTTATTCCCACAATTAACTCCCCATTTTTGCTATTTACATTATGTACTACTAATTTAATTTTTCATTATATTTTCCAAGTGTAATATCATGTATTTTTAATGGACATTTAGGTCAAAAGATAACTCAGGATATCAAATGACCACAATGCCCCTGTTCGGGTTGCATTCCCGATTTTTTGGTAACACCGGGTTTTGTCCGTTTTTCGATTTCTCACTTTTCTTTGTACTAATTAATTAAGTTTTTTCTTTGATATTTCTAATGATATTTATACTTCAATTGATGTCTCTTTAAGTCTTAAAAAAATTTTCCAGGGTTCCCCGCTGTCCAGGGCTAGTCAACGGTCCACGCCGCGACTTCCCGGTGCGGTTACCCATCGCTAGGGTTCTTGGCTCGCTTAACTTGGTTACATTTCTTTGCTATTATTTTTCCTTTGTTTTTCTTGTATTTTCTTTTCTTGTATTTCATTATTTTATGTCTCCTCACTCATATCGAAGTGTAGTTCTAGGCATCCTAGCTGTCCGGACAACATTGGTCACTGGAATAATAGAACGCACTACTGAACTTAGGGGTGTTACAGGACCGATATTAAAATTTACTTATTATGAGATAATCTGAGACAACCTAGCAAGTATTGAGAAAATGCTAAAAGATTAGCAAAGAAAATTATAACATAAATAAATATTGCAAACGTGACTTATATAATAATATAAGCATAAATTTATTATTTTTAGATCATTTTTCTTTGTACATTATTACTGTACATTGGTGAAATAAACACTTCAAAAGAAGACTAAATTAGGATAAAACATATTAAATTTTAGAAACTACATGTGAAGTATAAATAAATTTTAATTATTCAAATTATGTTTTGTTTCTATCTTTATTTGTATATTTTTTCCTTGTTATATTATTGCACCACTAAGCAGCAATGTTTAGCGCGATGGAATTATTTCCTTTGTGCAGGTACTAAAGCTAGAACCCAATGGACATTTAACTGGAAATTTTTGGAGTCCAGATCTGTAGAGTGTCAAAGGTTATCACCTCCTCAACAATGCATGTAGCTAGGTCCCATGTATATCACTTTATGTATTTTGTATATTATAAATATTTCGTATGTTGTAATTCATATGTTGTAATGTAAATTAAGAATGTGTAAGTAATATTAATGTGATGTAAATTAATAAATTAGCTTTTTCATATGTAATTAAATTATATATCATGTAAATTAATGAAGATTGAAAATTATCATATATGAGTTGAAAATGAATGGAAATGAATATGAAATTAAATTATATAGAGGATATTCGAATTGATGAGATAATTATGATTAGTATGGATAAGATTTTATTGTGAAAATATTGTTAAATTTTCAAGCAGATGAATAATGAAATGCACCAAATAGAAATAAAATAGGGGAAACTCCACTGGTTTCTCCATAGAAAAATAATTGATATTAAATTAAATAAATTCAAAATTACTAAAATAATAAAGTAAGATAAGATAGAGTGCTCTGACACCGAATGTAGCACACTTTGCTCGGCTATACTGTAGTCGAGTGAGGGGTGTCACATTTATTTTTATCAGAGCACGGTTTAGGCGTTCCTAGGCATAGATAGATAGAATGAGATAGTGTGCATAACATGCATTGCATTCATATGAGTCGAGATGACACTAATGCATACTTGTTTTCTTGGTTATTTTAGGTTAAGGTATGGACTCAGAATCGCAGAGGGCAGTAGAAGAAGAAATAGTAAGCCGTATCCCAACTGGGAGTGATATTGGAAATCGGGGAGATCCTGCTCCACTAGTGCAAGAGGTGCCTGTAAAATCCTAACAGGGCTTGTTTGAGCAGATGACTGAATTCTTTCGACAGATGAATGGGGTTATTCCACTACCGCCTTAGCGAAAATCACCTCTAGGAAAAATTAGGAATTATGGAGTTGTAGATTTCAATGGTAGAAAAGAAAACGATTCTTCTGTGGCTTAGTATTGGTTAGAAAGGACTGAAAGAGTCCTGCAGTAGCTTCATTGCACACCAGAACAGAGTTTGGAGTGTGCAATTTCATTGTTACAAGAAGCTGCATATCAGTGGTGGGATGTTGTAACCAAGGTAGTGCCACCAGCCGACATAACTTGGGAATTCTTTTTGATAGAGTTCAGAAAAAAAAAATATTAGTTGTGTTCATGAAGAGGAATAGAAGAGAAGTGGTGATCAGCAAAAGAGGAAATTTGGATAGTCTAGTAATAAGAGGCCAAGAGAACAGTTAAGTCAGACATCTGATCAAAGTAGGAGATCTAGACCCAGGCTTATACCCAGAAGAGATCAACCAGAAACACTAGTAGTGAGTATACCAGGACTAGCAAGAAAATGTGGCCATTGTAACAAGTGGCATAAAGGTGAATGTAAGGGATTGACTAGAGCCTGTTATAGATGTGGGGCTACAGACCATTGTCTGAAAGATTGTCCTAAGAGGAATTTACCATGGACCCAGACAGAGGTCATGGAAGGACCAAGTACAATAGTAACACTACTTCCAAATGTCACCCAAGCCGGAGAGGAGCAAGAAGCCCCAAATGTGAATTTGAGGTAAATTATTCTTCCATTATGATATGCTTGAGTGCATAATGATAGATTCGAAAAGACTAAATAATACCATATATATCAAAAGAGTAGACAGAGGGAGTAATAGAAAAGTAAAGGAATTATCTTAGATACCTATACCCAGTAAATTTCGAGGACAAAATTTTTGTTAGAGGAGAAGACTTGTAACACCCTCACTGTAGCAATTCCGTACATTCTACTGTTCCGGTGACTGGTGTCGGTCCGAACAGCTAGAACGTTTAGAAAAATATTTAGACTAGAGTGAGGAGTCATAAATAACTCAAATAATAATAAAAAAAATTTAGGAAAAATTTTTAAAATAAAATACAATCAAGTTAAATGAGTCGGTGCCCTAGCGATGGGTAACCCAGTGGAAAGTTGCGGTCTTCGCAACTAGAAGCTATAGACCCTGGAGAAAATTCATAAAATAATTTTTGGGACTCTAGAGAAGAGTCTTTGAGGGCTCTATGGCATTATAATTCCAAGAAAAGGTTTAGAAAAATTTTTCAATCGGTACAGACAATTTTAGTCTATTAAGCCAAACGGAGGGCAATTTGGTCATTTCATCTTCAAAGATGATTTTTGATTGACTTGTACAGTTAATTAAATAATTATTATGACATAAAATGTGAATAAATATTACTAAAAATTAAATTGAAAATAAGTAAAGAAGAAAAGAAAAGAAAAGAAAATGAAAGAAAATATCAATTATGACATCACCTTGAGGTCATTAAAAGTGCTCCAACCAATCACATTTGAACAAGCTATTAAAAACCAATTAAAAAGAGGTAAAATGAGGTAAAAATTAACAAAAGCAATCTGTTTCTTCCCCAAACCAAATTCCAGCCGTTTCCCTCTCCCTAACCCATTCCTCTATGAAAGCTTAAGGCAAGCTTGAAACCACCCACCATCTCACCTTGAAACCACTACCTTGCTTCATAACAAAGTGATCTTACATCTTGAACATCCTCTAGCTAGCAAAAAGAAGAAGGAAGAAAGAAGTTTTGAAGACTTGGAAGAGTTAGCAATTGAGGTTAGTGCCTATACTCACTTCCATATCTTTTAATCTTTGTTAGCAAGGCAAGTTAAATGAGAATTTGTTGTAAAATTGAACAAAACAATTATATTGAAATGTGTATGAAAATTTGCAGCCATGGGAGAAGGATGAGACTTGTTGATTTTTATGACTTGAATTGTTTAGAAGTGGTTTGTGATGAGATAACTTGAGTTAGATGTTGAACTATGTGTATTGGATGTGTTAGATGACATGAAAATTATGAAATGGACACTTGGGAATTAGGGTTTGTGAAAAAATTGGAGTTTTGCTTATGAAATGGTATATTAACCTTATAATGGTCAATTAGTGACCATTTGAATGTGTATGAGGAGGAATTGAAGTGAGTATGGATAATGGAGTTGAGTTTAGGCATGCTGCCGTTGGTGACCTGCAGAACTGGTTGTGAGTCCAACAGGTTTGACCAGCTACAAATGGAGTTGTATAGGTTTAATTGGTGCAAGACTAATTGGACATGAAACTAGACACATAATGGCACAACTTTGGTGAAGAAACCCTGCTCAGAAAACCAAACCAAGTTGACCTAAAAATTGCCCTAATCCGGGTGAGTTGCATTCTGCCTGTGCAAAATGACTAAATGAATAGTATTTATTCATTTGGTCATAACTCAGTGTAGAAAGGTCCAATTGACTTGAAATTTTACCAACAGAAAGCTGAGACATAGTCCTACAACTTTCTTGAAGAACCCAAATCCAAATTTGATCATAACATAGTCAAATTGCCAACCAAACTTAGGTCACCAAATCTGGCAGAACCAAATTACCTAAAAATTCTGGGTACAGGTCAATCCGGCCAGTTATGGTAAAATGACTATAACTTGAGCTATAAAACTCCAAATGAAGTGATTCAAAAAACGAAATGTAACTAGACACAATAAGGAACAACTTTCATGAAGACAATTTTATCAAATTCCTACTGTACAAATGACCAATGGAATAGTAAACTTAGTGCTTGAAATCTGAAAATTGTAAAGTAACCAACACTAAGCTTTGAAATGGTATTGGCAATCAATACTAACAACTTTAGAATGCAAAATGTGGTATCTTGGTGAACTTAGGTTCAATAAATTTATTATGTATTAAAAAGTCAACAATTTGAGTGAATAGTAATGTGAATAGTAATACAAAGACACAAAGTGTAATAACTAAATTGGTAGAGGAAATTAAAGTATGAAATTTGGAATCCATGAAACATTCATGGATTACTTGGAATAGAAATAGTAATTTACCTAAATGACTTAATGAACATTTAAGTTATGTGAATATATAATTAAGATTTGTATTCCCATTACTAGTAGGTCTAATAAAAAATGAGTGATACCACTTGAATATAAAATGAAATTAACCTAGATAGATTGTGACACCCCGTACCCGTCTATAGTGTAGCCGAGCAAGATATGCCACTCAGTGTGCCGGAGCACCAATTCATATTTCAATTACAATTGATCCTTTTTAATTCATTTATTTATAATTTTTGATAAATCTGAATTTTTTCGCAATTTTTATAGAAAATCTAGCAGAGTGCCGGCTATAAATTGGAAAAACAGTTCTTCTAAACCTGTTTAAAAGACACTTCCAATATAATTTCCAAATCCAGAACTCCATTATACACGCATTTCAAATCAATATCAAAATCTCAATACTATTTTCAGAATTTTTCTATTCACATCACCACTTGAAGCATATTCATTAATATTTCTCAACATTTTATTTTTCAACATACATTATATAGAAATTTTCAATAACATGAAATTTCATATATTTACATTATCAAATAATTTCAAGAGTTTATAGTTACAATCCAAAACTAATACAAAATGCAAAATACAAAATGCCACCCAAAGTCCTAATGTCCTACCAAGTGCACTGCAGATGTGAGGTGACTCTGGACTCAATATGCAGCTCTGAAAGTTCACCCGGTCTGATGTCTGCTAGGCTCCCCAGCTAGGTTTTCAGTACCTGCGTGTGGCAAAAGCGACGCGCTAAGCAATTCTGCTTAGTGGTGACAATATAAAATAAAATAAAATAACTAAAATAATATAAATATGCAGAATGTATGTTTACATTTTTGGTAGACTTAATTTCTGATATTTATTGCAGTATTACTCGATTAAAATTTGGTAAGATTTATTATCATTGCCCGAGTAACCCATACTAGTTGACTGAACTGGATAAACGGGTAAACTGGCACTGGGTACTAAGTACCTCGAACCATCACACCATCGATCACATTGTATCTCCCGGTGTGCAACAGAACAGCTAATAAGCTGTAATAATCATCAAGGATATTATTCAAGTATAATAACTCAATTACCATAGCCGAAGGCTATTTTATCACAGAATGGCATGGGAGGCCATGAAACACAGAATGGCATGAAGCCATATGCAGTACTGCTAACAGAACCCTATTGGCATGCCAACCTATCCAAACCAATCTTGCTAGGTATACTAGGGCATATTACACTTTTAAGTTTCACAATTCTTAAAATTCAAGTTTTAGTGTTACTATTCAATTTATTAGTCAATAAAATGTTGACTTTTACATGGACAATAGGTACATTGGTTTTAATACTCCCAACATACCACATTTTGCATTCTAAAATTGTTGGTATTAGTTGCCAATACCATTTCTAAGCTTAATGTTAATTGTACAAAATTTTCAATTTTCAAGTTTTGTGTTTAATGTTCCATTAGTCATTTTTGCAGTGGGAATTTGGCAAAATGATCAACATGAAAGTTGTTCCTTATTTTGTCTAGTTACATTTCCTTTTTGAATCACTCCATTTGGAGTTTTGTAGCTCAAGTTATGGACCAAAAACTACAACTGGCCGCATTATAATTTTTCCAGAATTTCTGGACTGACCAAATCTATAGTATTAGGAGCAGTGACTTCAGGTCACTTTTTGAATATGTTATGGTCATAATTTGAGTTAGATTTCTTCATGAAAGTTGTAGGTATATATCTCAGCTTATTGCTGGTAAAATTTCAGGTCAATTGGACCTTTCTACATTGAGTTATGACCAAATGACTAAACACTGTTCATTTGGTCATTTTGCCCAGGCAGAATGCAGGTCACCTAGATTAGGGCAATCTTTAGGTCAACTTGGTTTGGTTTTCTGGGCATAGTTTCTTCATAAAAGTTGTGCCATTATGTGTCTATTTTCATGTCCAATTGGCCTT
Organism: Hevea brasiliensis; assembly: GCF_030052815.1. NCBI lineage: Eukaryota > Viridiplantae > Streptophyta > Magnoliopsida > Malpighiales > Euphorbiaceae > Hevea > Hevea brasiliensis. The sequence continues at coordinate 52,377,367 of NC_079497.1, read as the reverse complement.
GCACCAATTGAACCTCTACAACTCTAGTTATTGCTGCCCAAATCTGCTGGACTCATGCCCAGTCCTGCAGGTCACCAAGGGCAGCCACACCAAACCCAAATCCCACTACACAACCCACTTCATTTTTTATTCAAACAAAACCAAATGGTCACTAATTGACCATTAAAACCTACCTTCAGCATCACATGATCAAAGTCTCATTTTCATCCCAAACCCTAACTCAAATATTATCAACCATGCATTATCATTTGCATTTCATCACTCCACTCAAGAGATGCATTTTTAGGGCAGCCATACTACCATTTTAACTCCATAAAAATCATCACAATATCAACCATGCATTATCATTTGCATTTCATCACTCCACTCAAGAGATGCATTTTTAGGGCAACTATACTACCATTTTAACTCCATAAAAATCATCACAATCTTACCCCAACCAAGGCTGCCGAAATTATGGGATGGCATAAAAATGGTATTTAATAAATTTCTTTGTAATTTGCACTCATTCATAGTCCTTAAACATGAATTTAAAGTGAAAACCAAGGTTAGGTCACAAACCTCTAATGGAGTGAGATTTCCAACTTGCTAGGGTTCTTCTTTTTCTTTTCTTTTTGCTCCCAAAAAACTCACCAAGATGTAAGAACACTTTTTTGTGTTGGGAATATAGGGTTTAGTTGGGTAAAAGCTAGGGAAATCAAGCTTTAAAAAGCTTGCTTATGGTGGCCATGGAGGGAAGGGTGACGGCAAGGAAGAAGGTAAGAGAGAGTTCTAATTTTTTTCTTCATTTTTCTGCCCATTTAGTCTTTTTAAATAAACTTATGCCATGTGTCAACATTGGATTGGGTGGGAGAATTTTAATGACATCATTATGATGTCAAAATTCCATTTTCTTTCATTTTCTATCCTTTTCTTGTCTATTTAATTTCAATTAATTTTTTAACAACATTTATTCATATTTTATGTTATATAAATTATTTATTTAACTGGACAAGTAAGCCAAAAATCATCTCGGAAGATGAAATGACTAAAATGCCCTCCGTTTGGCTTAATGAGCCAAAATTGTGTGTACCGATAGAAAAATTTTTCTAATCATTTTCTTGGCATTCTAATGCCATAAGAATCTCAATAACCCTTCTCTGGAGTCCCAAAAATTATTTTATAATTTTTCCCCCGGGTCTAGGGTTGTTAACGACCTTCACCGTCACTTTCCTTTCGGGTTACTCATCACTGGGGTTTCGGCTCGTTTAACCTTAGTGTATTTGGTTTCTAAAATTTTTCCTTGCTTTTTATGAGCATTATTTAGTTTCTTTATAGCTCCTCACTCTAGTTTATTTATAATTTCAAATATTCTAACTGTCCGGACCGACATTGGTCACCAGAATAGTAGATTGTACGTACTAGCTAAAGTGAGGATGTTACATGGATTGTTGAGTATTTTACTCCCAAAACCAATGGAGTTCATAATATATTAGCAATACAACTTGAAGTATGAAATGTACCTTACATGAATAGATTGTTGAATGAATAAATGTGATAAAAGTGTCATTTGGGATTTAGGTTCCCATCAAGAGAGAAAGGAAAGATGTTTTGAATGTGAATGGTACATGAGATTAAATGAATGTGAATTGTCATTAGTATGAATATTACGATGAATGCATAAATTACCTAGAAATGTGAATTTGGAAATTATGTTTCCATTATAAACAAAATTAGAATGCTAGAAAAATATAAACGAAAAATATAATAAAATGATGAAACATATAAACTCTTAATGGTATTATGTGCCCATGTATTGCCTAGACACGTGTGTCAGATTGGATAGATTGGCATGCCAATAGATTGAATAGAAGAGGAAAAATTGTTGAGAGAACTTAGGATCCACAACAAGGCCATAGGGTACACAATAGAAGACCTGAAAGGGGTTAACCCCTCGATTTGAATGCATAGGATACCTATGGAGGAAAATAGTAAACCCACTATCGAGCACCAAAAAGACTTAACCTAAACATGAAAAAAGTAGTCAAGGAAAAAATTTTAAAACTATTAGATGTAGGTATCATATACCCAATTTCTGATAGTAAATGGGTTAGTCCAGTACATGTAGTTCCCAAGAAAGGTGGAACAACTGTTATCCAAAATTCAAACAATGAACTAATCCCTACTAGGGTAGTCACTGGTTGGTGAATGTGCATAGATTATAGGAAATTGAACAGTGCTACCAGAAAAGACCATTTTCCTCTCCCTTTCATTGAATAAATGTTAGAAAGGTTAGCAAAACACTCTTATTTCTATTATCTAGATGGGTATTCGAGATTCTTTCAAATTCCTATTCACCTAGAAGACCAAGAAAAAACAATATTCACTTGCCCCTATGGAACATTTACATATAGGAGAATGCCTTTTGGTATTTATAATGCCTCTGCTACCTTTCGAAGATGCATGATGGCTATTTTTTCTGATTATATTGAAAATATCATGGAAGTTTTTATGGATGATTTTTCTTTCTATGGAACTACTTTTGATGATTGCCTAACTAATTTATCTAAGGTGTTGCAAATATGTGAAGAATCAAACCTGGTGTTAAATTGGGAAAAATGCCATTTCATGATAAGGGAAGGCATATTGCTAGGACATTTTATATCAAAAAGAGGAATTGAGGTTGATAAGGCAAAAATTGAGATCATTGAAAAAATGCTACCACCAACATCAGTCAAGGGAGTGCGAAGCTTTTTGGGACATACAGGGTTCTACAGAAGATTCATTAAAGATTTTTCCAAAATAGCTAAGCCACATACTAACCTGTTAAGTTAAGATGATCCCTTTAATTTCGATGAAAATTGCCTTGTCTCCGTTAACAGGATCAAAGAAGCCCTGATATTAGCACCAATAATGCAGCCACCAGATTGGGAGTTACCATTCGAGGTGATGTGCGATGCGAGTAACTTTGCAGTCGGAGTGGTGCTCGGGCAAAGAAAAGATAAAAAGCTCCATGCCATTTATTATGCTAGTAAGACACTCATTGATGTGCAAATCAATTATGCTACCACAGAGAAGGAATTCCTAGTAGTGGTGTTTGCAATGGACAAATTCAGATCTTACCTAATTGGGTCAAAAGTCATCGTATTCACAAATCATGCTGCCATCCAGTACCTTTTGAACAAGAAGGAAGCAAAACCAAGGCTGATTTGATAGATTTTACTCCTGCAAGAATTTGACCTTGAAATTAAGGACAAAAAGGGATCCGAAAATGTAGTGGCTGATCATCTTTCCAGGCTGAAATTTGAGTACACAGGATGTTAATAGTATGCCCTAGAGCATATCATTTAGTATGTATCTTGTACATGTTTTATTAATAACAAGAAAAAGGCAATTTTACTTTTCCATTTACATAATATATTTATGTATAATAGAAAAGGTCCATTGATATTTTGTTAAAAATTCTATTCTTAAGTTATTAAGAATATGAGTGACAGTATTTCTAGCACAAAGTATCATAAATTGGTTCATAATCGAGGATACTTCACAATAAGGACATGACTTATCCAAAAAGATTGTAATCATGTTTGTTCCCAAGTTATTTATATGAGATGTAAATAAGATGGAATGGTGAGTCTCATGCCATATAACAAACATGATAGGCACTTATGCAAGATAAGTAGGCCGAACCAGTGACACTTATGACAAGCACGTAGAGTTTACTCTTGACCTGAGATAGCACAGTTATCTTGTATATAGGTAGTCTGAGTTTGATACTGCTTTCATACTTGTACTGTGTATGGGTATATGGGCATGTGTTGGCTCCTACCAATTATGTATGAAGATAGGTGTTGATCAAGATGGAATTTGTTAGCCTAAGTAAGTAGGGATAAAATCCTTTGTTCATTTAATTGTTCTTGATGTTCAAGTTCCTGGCCAGGACAGACAGATTGAATCAGAAAAGAGTTTTTGATGAGAAAATCTTTTTAATTAAGAACTGGAATTAAAAGAGAACATAATATTCATAGCAAATGTGGTTTGACATAAATCATGACTCCAGCTCGAATTGGGATTTTATAATAGAGAGATTCTAGTGCATGGTAACATATGATTATAGGTTCATTTAAGGTATTCCTTATTACTGATTGGGTGGTCATGGCATGCTATGCTTAGTGTTAACCATAGTCTATGAGGTGTCTAAAATAATTTAGAGAAAATCATTTATGGTAAGAAAAAGTTCTGATGATATTAAGAGTTGATATCATATCTCATTGCCAATTAGTGATGAGCCTAGTGAGTCACACACATATACAAGTAATCACCAAGTTAAATGTGATTTAATTAATTAGTTAAAGAGTTTAATTGATTAATTAAATAGGTTTGGTTTGCAATTAGATTGCAAAGTCCCTAGCATGGCTTGAAATCAAATCTAGGTTATTGGATGTATAGTATAAGTTAAATTTATATTTAAAGTGTTTAAATATGAATTTAATTATAAGAAATTAATTAATAGAGATTAATTAATTAATTTATATTTGATATAAATTGATTAGAAGAGGAGAAATAATTATTTTGGGTTGAGAACTCAAAATTACAACACAAGGGTAATTTGGTCGTTTCACAGGATGACATGTCGCACCATGAGATGGTGACACATGGCATCATGGTTTGTCATTTATCTTCCTATCATGCAAGATGATCAAAGTCAATATTTAATCTAGCTTTGACACTTGGCTTAATGTGATTAGGTCAATTAAAATTAAGATGCAATCAGGTGATGACATGTGATAAGGGTTTTAAGTGATGACCTAATTATATAAAGTGATATTATGAGAAAATAAAAATCAGCTAACACTCTTATTCTCTCTAAGTGTGGTGGCACCTCTTCCTTCCTCTCCTCTCTTCATCTTCTCTCATCAATTCAAAGAGAATGATCCAAGTTCCTTTGAATTAAAATTACTAGAAATTATTTCTAGTGTCCTGTATACATCTATAACCTCTCTAAAGACAAATCCCTAATTTCTAATTTGTTGGCAAGGCTTGAAAAGCTGGTTTAGGGGCTTCCGTTGGTGATCTTGGTGTGGACAAGCTAGAGGGACAACTCTTAGGGTCCTAGGTGCTTCACAAAGGTACCAATTACATCTACAGTGCATCAAAAGGTTAGTGCACATATTATTCTTTTAATCTAGGGTTCTAATAAATTAATTTATTAATTCAAAAATCTTAAATGGAAAATGTAGATCCTAATACATATTAAAAGTGTTTTAATATGCAATTGAACATTGAAATCAATTAGGCACATAATGAATGTTGCATGATGCATGAGACCCTAGAAGAAACTTTTGAATTCAATGTTCTAATCTAATAATTTTCATGCTTTCGCTCCTTCAATTTGTATCAGAGCCACTATATTTGCCATTTAGATTGTTTAATATGAGATTTAATTGTTTGATTTGATTAAATTTGATTGATACATTGCTGTTTGGTTCACCATGTGTGGCGGCAAAGTGGTGTTTATGCCCAAAGGTGGCGGCATGTTTTGTGTAATCAAGGTTGCGCATAGTTATGGCCTAATTATACAATTGTTGTATATTTTATAATCAGTTCCATATTTAATTAAATTGTTCAATTAAGATATTTAATCACACAATTAAATTTTGATTCATTTATTTTAATGAGATTCAAATTTGAATTTTTAAATTTGTTTGAATGAGATTCAAATCTAAATTTTTAAATTTAATTGAATGAGATTCATGTAACACCCCTAAGTTCAGTAATGCGTTCTACTGCTTCGGTGACCAGTGTTGTCCGGACAGCTAGGATGCCTAGAACTACACTTCGATATGTGTGAGGAGACATAAAATAATGAAATACAAGAAAAGAAAATACAAGAAAAACAAAGGAAAAATAATAGCAAAGAAATGTGTAACACCCCTAAGTTCGGTAGTGCGTTCTGCTGTTCCGGTGACCAGTGCTGTCCGGACAGCTAGGATGCCTAGAACTACACTTCAATATGAGTGAGGAGACATAAAATAATGAAATACAAGAAAAGAAAATATAAGAAAAACAAAGGAAAAATAATAGCAAAGAAATGTGATCAAGTTAAGCGTAGGAAACCTAGCGATGGTGATCAGACAGGAAGTCACGGCGTGGACCGTTGACTAGCTCCTGGATCATGGGAACCCTGGAAAACATTTTTAGGACTTAAATAGACCCTTATAGAAGAATAAATATCATTAGAAAGATCAAAGAAAAATTAAATAATCAGTACAAAGAAAAGTGAGAAATCGAAAAACAGACAAAACCCGGTGTTACCGAAAAATTGGGAATGCAATCCGAACAGGGGCATTATGGTCATTTGACATCCCGAAGTGTCTTTTGACCTAAATTTCCATTAAAAATAAATAATATTACACTTAGAAAATAAAATGAAAAATTAGTTTAGTGGTACCTAAAGTAAATAGCTAAAATCATGGGTTAATGTGGGATTAAGTGAACAATTAGATTATTATATGATTATTTGGAGTTAGTGGACCATTAATGGATTAATTAAACACTAAATGGGGGCTGATGTAAGTCCACTAACCAGCTGAACTTCATCTTCCTCAAGGTTCTCTCAACATTGCCGAATTGAAGGGAGAGGAAACTCCATGGGCGTTTTGCATGAGCTCACTTAACCTCTCCATTTTCAACTCCAATCCCTTAAGTGGCTTCATGAAAGTTTGTCTACTCATCGCAAGGAAGAGTTTGATACCAAATTTGAGAAGTTTAAGCAAGGTTTAACAAGCTTCAACCATAAGGTAAGTTAGTATTTTTGAAGATAGCTTTGTTAAGTTTTGTGTGCATGTTATGGGTGTCGGATTTGTGAAGAAAATTTTTGAGTTTGAAGAGTTATTGTTGTGTTCATTTTGGACAGCCATGGAGTCATGTAGTTGATGAAATAATTGTGCATATATTTGATGAGAAATGGTGTTGATCATGATGATTTAATAACCTAGTGAATTACTTCATATTTATATGGTGATTTTTGGCACTTGGATGGGAATTGATGAATTGTAGGACAATTTGGTGTTGAAGAAGATTTTCGGCAGCTTGGGGACACTTGAATAAATGTATGTATTCATGGAAGTGTTGGTAGAATATTGACATAGAAGGATTGATGGATATGTATATGAACTTGTTGTGTAAAGAGTATGTAAAAACTAGTAATGTTATGTGTATGTGTAATGGTATTTGAACTTTGGGAATTAGAGTTATATTTGGTATGTTGAGGATAATTGTAATCTACCCAAAGTGATGTTAATGTAAAGTAATATATAGTTGTGGTAATGTACCAAAACAGATTTGGTAGGGAAGTAAACATATTGCAAGGTAAATGTGTGTAATTGATGTGTGTTAAGCAAAGTAACTAAGGGCAGTGTATATTTTAGCTAATAAGTTTAAATGTGTAACCTCAATTGGTATGAGACCAATTGGAGGTGAAACTAGGCACAAAATGTGCCAACTTTCATTGAGAAAACATACCAAAATTCTGCTTGCAAGGTGACCTAAGAAAATGACCAATTCGGATTAAGTGCAATTAGGACCTGAAAAATGACCAATTGGGCAGTAGTGAGTGTTTAGGCCATAACTCACTCAAAACAGGTCCAATTGACCTGAAATTTTAACCATGAATAGTTAAGACCCATACCTACAAGTCTTATGAATACACAAAAGCCCAGAAATGACCATAAGCAAGTCAAAAAGCTTGCACAACTTCGGGTCCAAAAACTGGCCGAACCAAAGTTGACCAAATTGACCTAAAATTGACCTAATTTGATGCCATTTGACCAGCAATAGTTTAATGACCATAACTTGGTCTACTTAACTCGGATTGACCTGAAATTTTTCCCCGCGTGCAATAAGATATAGATCTACAAGTTTGTAGTTTTGACCGAAACTCGAAAACCGAGGGAACTAGGTCGTCCGGTTAGGTCAAACTAGTATCCCGAAATCCAGCAAATTGCAAGAAAATGCACTAAACAAGGAAATGAGTTTGGTAAAACGTACCAACCCTAAAACCCTATCGAATGTGACATATTAAGGACACCAAAACCTAATTTACCTTAAACGCATCGAGGGTCGGTATATTAGGTAATTGAGCAAATAATAGCCTTCAGTGAATTACTTATCGAACATTATCGTTAGAGACAGTTTAATTTAGTACTGAAACACTTCAAATTGTGTTTCTCAGTTAGTAAAGACTCAGGGAAAGGGAAGGAAACACTGAGTCCAGACCAGGAGACCGTCATCAGAGGTTTGTGCACAACTAGTTTTTAACTGATTTTACTTTGAATATTTCATATGATTAAATGACATATTTTTCTTATGTATTATGTTTAACAAGCATTGGATTTAATTCAATGATTATTGAAAATTGTTATAGTATGTATGAATTTAGCTTTGTGAAATGGTATTTCCACAAGTATTAAGCATTGTTATGGATTGAACAAATTATGTTTTGGAAAATTGTGATAGAACATGTTTTGAATTGTGAAGGTAATTTTCATGGAAAAATGCAAATTTATGATTTGAATTGTGATGAGCATAAAAATTATTGGATATTAGAATTGACTTTGAATCGAATTATATTGTGATTTATGGTCACTAAATGGATTGTAATATTGTTTTATATCTCACTATAGATGCTTGACTAGGTTATTACCCGTCTCTCTCATTTGTTGAGAAGACAATGGAGTTAGTTGTGTTTTGATTACCATGGTACGTGCACAGGCTTAGATTTTCCTCTAATTTGAGGTTAGATCTAAGTTTATTTTATCGTTATGGCCCTTGCAGAAGATTCATTATTGTGATGGTACTGTGCACGATGATTCGACCTCCCCGACCATAGGGAGTTAGAATCTGATTCGACCTCCCCGACCATAGGGAGTTAGAATCACATCGAATATGGCCCTTTCGGATTAGTCTTGCATGGTTAGTGAGATAAAGAATGATTTTTGAGATAAAGAATGAGTTTTGAGATACAGTATGATTTTTGAGATACAGTATGATTTTTGAAATACATAATGATTTTTGAGATACATAATGGCTTTTGAATGGTAAGGAATTTTGATTTCAATTATGGTTTATGTATAATTGATTTCGTTAGAATTATTTAAATGGATAGTCATGATTTGATAAATTGAATTTTGTGATCAAAGTCATTTATACAAATGATTTACATTATTGGCAATGAATATTTTGAGTTGTGGAATTTGATGAGTATTCAGATTTCCAAATTATTTATCAGAATTTTGTCAATGTATATTGTACTATGTTTTAAATTATAGTTGTGCACCACTGAGTTCACCACTCAGCGATAGCTTTGTATGCTGTCGCAGGTAAGAAGAGCATAGAGCAGTAAGTAAATTTCCTTGAAGATATATTCAGATCAGCTCCAGGTATATCATAGGTATACCCATGTACACAGGTTTTGATGTATGCATGTAATAATATGTACGTAAATTATTTGAGCAGTTGTATAAAAACTCTTGTAAAATATTTTGGTATGTAATTAAATGTAAATTATTGTAAATGTAAATTTGAGATTTCATTTACTTGAATAGTTTTTTATTATATTTCTTGTATCTCAGTCTTGAAAAATTACTGTGGATTTGAGTTTGAGAAAAATGTTGTGTTGAGAAATATGTTGGAGTTGAGATTTGCAAATACATATTGAAGTGCTTTTTACAGGTTTTCTGAAGAACTGTTTTATCCAAAATACAGATGGCACTCTGCCAAAATTTTTACAGAAACTCCAAATAAGTCAAATGTGTCAGTTCTATCACTTCAGTTCAAAAAGGTTTTAACACCTGTAAATAGTGCTCACCACTGTAAAAGAAGTAAGAAAAGTTTTGAAAATCCCTTGTAGTGTATTTAATGGGTTATCAGTAGACGGAGTTGGTAATTCATTAGGTATACTACGGGATCATGTTATGCCTTACAGAGGGGTAGGGTGTGACATGTTTTAGTGGTATCAGAGCAATGGTTTTAAAGTAAATTTCGAACTGTGAATTTGAAATCTTTTTGTCGGTAACTACAACTGCTCAAATGTTTGATACATATAGTACATTTACATCATAAATGTGAACTAATGGAGAGGAATCTCCTTGTGTTGGTTGTACAGGAATAGAAAATTCTGTGAGAAAAATTGAAGAGAAGAATGAGATAATAGAACAGTCTGTGATGGCAGAAGAACAAGCTGAGGCCCCAGCTCCACAAAACGTTGAAGGCCCGACTGTACCAGTTTTACCAGTACAAATTACTGCACAAATGGCCCAGCAAATGGCCACTTTCTTCCAACAAATGGCTGATAATCACATCGGCCCAAGCCCAAATCTGCACCCAACCCCACAAGGGCAACATGAAATAAAAAGAGGAGAAACCTATGGGTGAGCTCGAACAGTAATTTGAGAAAGAGAAAAGAATTTGAGGAACCCCGAGCTCAGGGATACGATAGAGGTGGATCATTAAGACAGAGACCACCAAGGTCCAGTCGTCGAACAACTACAAGTTCCTACCCTTCCCGCCTATGTGAAACTTGTAGAAGATATCATGGTGGGATATGCTATAAGACCTCTGGAGCCTGTTACAATTGTGGAAAACTTGGACACTTTGCTAAAGATTGTACTAAACCACCTCGACCGCTCTCCGAGTTCACGGACCGTCGATCGAGTCAAGATAGAAATAGAGTTAGTACTCCTCACCACTATAACACAGTGAATCAACCCAAATATGGTAGTGCACCAGTCAGAGCGTCCACTGTGCGCCAAGGAGAAAGAGCAGAAACTTCAGATGTAGCTGCTGGTAAGTTCTTAATTTTTGAAAGAAACAATTAGTTATTATTTGATCCCAGCACTACTTAGTTGTGTGTTAGTGTCAGAACTATATGTTCTGTTGTCATTCCTTTACATGGGAACGAATTTTGATGTATTAGTGACTAGTCCTTTAGGATAATAACTATAATAACAAGTATGATTGACATTACTTTTGGAAGAATTGTTAGCTAAAAGTATTTTCTAACATACCATAAATTATAAAGCTAAATGGCGAGCCTACTTAATGTAAGGCAAGAGGACCTAAAAGTAAGTTACAGTAATAGAATTACTCTAGATGAGGGCAAAGATGTTACTGTTAGTAATTGTCAAAGGAAATTGTAATCAGAATCGGTTTGGGGTATTAGTGGATTCGAGAAAGATAAGATGTTAGAAAACCTAGTCCATGAGGTTATAACGTAGTGACTATATAATGTTCTCGATGTTTGTATTGTAAGCTGCAGATTACAGTACCGACACGAGATTATTGTGTAGAGCTACGTGCTTCCTCGTGGTATAATAAATTAAGAATATTTGTAAGTAATCTATAAATTGATACAGTTGTACCCGAATAGAATACTATTACTGGAAATAAATGTGAAAATTTTAGTCAGAAATTTAAGACTTCAGAACTAGCCTATCAAATGAATACACTTGTAAGGTAGCTAGAGTCAGTGACTCAGTTATATTAATGTGAATTACCTGTACCACAATAATTGCTATAAGCTTAGAGATATCAGTACGACTTATCATCCTCAGACGGATGGACAGTCGAAACAAGTGATTCAGGTAAATTTTGAAACTCGTTGAGTTTCTATAAATAATGAAATGAAATGATAATAATAACCTGTAAAATGTAATAAACCCTCGAGAATATACTAAGAACTTTTGTCCTTGAATCCGAGGGGAGATGGGACAAATACATCCCACTAGCAGAATTTGTATATAATAATAAGTGTCGAGTTAGCATACAAATAGCACCCTATGAAACATAGTAAGAGAACGGATAACTATGGATTTTGTGATGAGATTTCTGAGGACACAGAATAGTCATGATGCAGTATAGGTTATAGTTGATAGACTAACCAAGTCTGCTCACTTTTTGCCAGTTCGGATGGACTATAGCCTGGAAAGATTGGCCAGATCGTACATATATGAGATTGTAAAATTGCATGGAGTGCCAGTATCAATTGTGTCTGACAGAGATCCTAGGTTCACTTCTAGATTCTGGGGTAGTCTTCAGAGAGCCCTAGGAACTAGATTGAACTCTAGCACAGCATTCCACCCACAGACAGATGGCCAGTCTGAGAGGGTTATTCAGATATTGGAGGAGATGCTACGGGCTTGTGTGATTGAATTTGAAGGTAGTTGGGATACACACTTGCCTTTGATTGAGTTTGCTTATAACAACAGCTACCAATCAAGCATTGGGATACCTCCATATGAGGCTTTGTATGGCAGAAAGTGCAGAACTCCCTTATGTTGGGATGAAGTAGGTGAAAGGAAGATGATTGGGCCAGAAATTGTTCAGTAGACAGAGGAAAAGATTAGATTGATCAGAGATAGACTCAAGGCTGCATCAGATCGTCAAAAGTCCTATGTTGATCTGAAAAGAAGAGATATTGAGTATGCAGTGGGTGATAAGGTATTCCTCAAAGTTTCTCCTTGGAAGAGGATTATGAGATTTGGCAGAAAGGGGAAACTGAGTCCTCATTTCATCCAACCATATGAGGTTCTGGAAAGAGTGAGTCCTTTGACATATCGGTTGGCATTACCTCCAGAGCTAGCAAGGATACACAATGTCTTTCCATGTGTCCATGTTAAGGAGGTACAGATCAGACCCATCTCATGTACTATCATTTGAAGAGATTGAGGTAAATCCAGACCTCTCATATGATGAAGAACCCATACAAATTATGGCATATGAGGTGAAGCAGCTGAGGAACAAACAGATACACCTAGTTAAAGTGCTGTGGAACCATCATTCAGGCCAGGAAGCTACTTGGGAACGTGAAGAGGATATGAGGAGACAGCACCCACAGCTGTTCAGAGACTAATACCAGGTAAAATTTCGAGACGAAATTTATTTAAGGGGGGGAGAATTGTAACACCCCTAAGTTCAGTAGTGCGTTCTACTGCTCCGGTGACCAGTGTTGTCCGGACAGCTAGGATGCCTAGAACTACACTTCGATATGTGTGAGGAGACATAAAATAATGAAATACAAGAAAAGAAAATACAAGAAAAACAAAGGAAAAATAATAGCAAAGAAATGTGTAACACCCCTAAGTTCGGTAGTGCGTTCTGCTGTTCCGGTGACCAGTGCTGTCCGGACAGCTAGGATGCCTAGAACTACACTTCAATATGAGTGAGGAGACATAAAATAATGAAATACAAGAAAAGAAAATACAAGAAAAACAAAGGAAAAATAATAGCAAAGAAATGTGATCAAGTTAAGCGAGCCGGGAAACCTAGCGATGGGTGACCGCACCGGGAAGTCACGGCATGGACCGTTGACTAGCCCTGGACTGCGGGGAACCCTGGAAAACATTTTTAGGACTTAAATAGACCCTTATAGAAGAATAAATATCATTAGAAAGATCAAAGAAAAATTAAATAATCAGTACAAAGAAAAGTGAGAAATCGAAAAACAGACAAAACCCGGTGTTACCGAAAAATTGGGAATGCAATCCGAACAGGGGCATTATGGTCATTTGACATCCCAAAGTGTCTTTTGACCTAAATTTCCATTAAAAATAAATAATATTACACTTAGAAAATAAAATGAAAAATTAGTTTAGTGGTACCTAAAGTAAATAGCTAAAATCATGGGTTAATGTGGGATTAAGTGAACAATTAGATTATTATATGATTATTTGGAGTTAGTGGACCATTAATGGATTAATTAAACACTAAATGGGGGCTGCTGTAAGTCTACTAACCAGCTGAACTTCATCTTTCTCAAGGTTCTCTCAACATTGCCGAATTGAAGGGAGAGGAAACTCCATGGGCGTTTTGCATGAGCTCACTTAACCTCTCCATTTTCAACTCCAATCCCTTAAGTGGCTTCATGAAAGTTTGTCTACTCATCGCAAGGAAGAGTTTGATACCAAATTTGAGAAGTTTAAGCAAGGTTTAACAAGCTTCAACCATAAGGTAAGTTAGTATTTTTGAAGATAGCTTTGTTAAGTTTTGTGTGCATGTTATGGGTGTCGGATTTGTGAAGAAAATTTTTGAGTTTGAAGAGTTATTGTTGTGTTCATTTTGGACAGCCATGGAGTCATGTAGTTGATGAAATAATTGTGCATATATTTGATGAGAAATGGTGTTGATCATGATGATTTAATAACCTAGTGAATTACTTCATATTTATATGGTGATTTTTGGCACTTGGATGGGAATTGATGAATTGTAGGACAATTTGGTGTTGAAGAAGATTTTCGGCAGCTTGGGGACACTTGAATAAATGTATGTATTCATGGAAGTGTTGGCAGAATATTGACATAGAAGGATTGATGGATATGTATATGAACTTATTGTGTAAAGAGTATGTAAAAACTAGTAATGTTATGTGTATGTGTAATGGTATTTGAACTTTGGGAATTAGAGTTATATTTGGTATGTTGAGGATAATTGTAATCTGCCCAAAGTGATGTTAATGTAAAGTAATATATAGTTGTGGTAATGTACCAAAACAGATTTGGTAGGGAAGTAAACGTATTGCAAGGTAAATGTGTGTAATTGATGTGTGTTAAGCAAAGTAACTAAGGGCAGTGTATATTTTAGCCAATAAGTTTAAATGTGTAACCTCAATTGGTATGAGACCAATTGGAGGTGAAACTAGGCACAAAATGTGCCAACTTTCATTGAGAAAGCATACCAAAATTCTGCTTGCAAGGTGACCTAAGAAAATGACCAATTCGGATTAAGTGCAATTAGGACCTGAAAAATGACCAATTGGGCAGCAGTGAGTGTTTAGGCCATAACTCACTCAAAACAGGTCCAATTGACCTGAAATTTTAACCATGAATAGTTAAGACCCATACCTACAAGTCTTATGAAGACACCAAAGCCCAGAAATGACCATAAGCAAGTCAAAAAGCTTGTACAAGTTCGGGTCCAAAAACTGGCCGAACCAAAGTTGACCAAATTGACCTAATTTGATGCCATTTGACCAGCAATAGTGTAATGACCATAACTTGGTCTACTTAACTCGGATTGACCTGAAATTTTGCCCCGCGTGCAATAAGACATAGATCTACAAGTTTGTAGTTTTGACCGAAACTCGAAAACCGAGGGAACTAGGTCGTCCGGTTAGGTCAAAATAGTATCCCGGAATCCAGCAAATTGCAAGAAAATGCACTAAACAAGGAAATAAGTTTGGTAAAACGTACCAACCCTAAAACCCTATCGAATGTGACATATTAAGGACACCAAAACCTTATTTACCTTAAACGCATCGAGGGTCGGTATATTAGGTAATTGAGCAAATAATAGCCTTCAGTGAATTACTTATCGAACATTATCGTTAGAGACAGTTTAATTTAGTACTGAAACACTTCAAATTGTGTTTCTCAGTTAGTAAAGACTCAGGGAAAGGGAAGGAAACACTGAGTCCAGACCAGGAGACCGTCATTAGAGTTTTGTGCACAACTAGTTTTTAACTGATTTTACTTTGAATATTTCATATGATTAAATGACATATTTTTCTTATGTATTATGTTTAACAAGCATTGGATTTAATTCAATGATTATTGATAATTGTTATAGTATGTATGAATTCAGCTTTGTGAAATGGTATTTCCACAAGTATTAAGCATTGTTATGGATTGAACAAATTATGTTTTGGAAAATTGTGATAGAACATGTTTTGAATTGTGAAGGTAATTTTCATGGAAAAATGCAAATTTATGATTTGAATTGTGATGAGCATAAAAATTATTGGATATTAGAATTGACTTTGAATCGAATTATATTGTGATTTATGCTCACTAAATGGATTGTAATATTGTTTTATATCTCACTATAGATGCTTGACTAGGTTATTACCCGTCTCTCTCATTTGTTGAGAAGACAATGGAGTTAGTTGTGTTTTGATTACCATGGTACGTGCACAGGCTTAGATTTTCCTCTGATTTGAGGTTAGATCTAAGTTTATTTTATCGTTATGGCCCTTGCGGAAGATTCATTATTGTGATGGTACTGTGCACGATGATTCGACCTCCCCGACCATAGGGAGTTAGAATCTGATTCGACCTCCCCGACCATAGGGAGTTAGAATCACATCGAATATGGCCCTTTCGGATTAGTCTTGCATGGTTAGTGAGATAAAGAATGATTTTTGAGATAAAGAATGAGTTTTGAGATACAGTATGATTTTTGAGATACAGTATGATTTTTGAAATACATAATGATTTTTGAGATACAGAATGGCTTTTGAATGGTAAGGAATTTTGATTTCAATTATGGTTTATGTATAATTGATTTCGTTAGAATTATTTAAATGGATAGTCATGATTTGATAAATTGAATTTTGTGATCAAAGTCATTTATACAAATGATTTACATTATTGGCAATGAATATTTTGAGTTGTGGAATTTGATGAGTATTCAGATTTCCAAATTATTTACTGTAAATTTTGTCAATGTATATTGTACTATGTTTTAAATTATAGTTGTGCACCACTGAGTTCACCACTCAGCGATAGCTTTGTATGCTGTCGCAGGTAAGAAGAGCATAGAGCAGTAAGTAAATTTCCTTGAAGATATATTCAGATCAGCTCCAGGTATATCATAGGTATACCCATGTACATAGGTTTTGATGTATGCATGTAATAATATGTACGTAAATTATTTGAGCAGTTGTATAAAAACTCTTGTAAAATATTTTGGTATGTAATTAAATGTAAATTATTGTAAATGTAAATTTGAGATTTCATTTACTTGAATAGTTTTGTATTATATTTCTTGTATCTCAGTCTTGAAAAATTACTATGGATTTGAGTTTGAGAAAAATGTTGTGTTGAGAAATATGTTGGAGTTGAGATTTGCAAATACATATTGAAGTGCTTTTTACAGGTTTTTTGAAGAACTGTTTTATCCAAAATACAGATGGCACTCTACCAAAATTTTTACAGAAACTCAAAATAAGTCAAATGTGTCAGTTCTATCACTTCAGTTCAAAAAGGTTTTAACACCTGTAAATAGTGCTCACCACTGTAAAAGAAGTAAGAAAAGTTTTGAAAATCCCTTGTAGTGTATTTAATGGGTTATCAGTAGACGGAGTTGGTAATTCATTAGGTATACTACGGGATCATGTTATGCCTTACAGAGGGGTAAGGTGTGACAATTCAAATATGAATTTTTAAATTTGTTTGAATGAGATTCAAATCTGAATTTTTTTTTAGTTGAATATGAGATATTCAATTTAATTTTAGTATCTATGTTTTATTTAATTGTTAAATAGTAATATGCATGATGGATGATCAAGGATAATAAAAGACCAATGTGATTGGATTTATTTCTTTTATTTTACTTTGGGTTGTAAATTAATTAATTTATTTTGGTGGCATGTATTATAAAGGTTGTAATATTTTTGGATTGTAATTTCATTTATTTGAGGGTTTTAAAGTCCATGTTCTTGTAAATTCGCCTTGGTATGCCAATGATTACTTTGTAATTGGATTGCAAGAAGATCAAGGAGGTCAAGAGCATTAGTGGAACCAATGGGAGAAATTCAAGATCAAGTGTTGATTATGTACTCCTTCAGTAACTCTTGTAATATGAATGAATGAAATGCACATAGGAATGCCCTGATTCAATTCTAGGTGGCTCAGAATTGAATCCCTTAGAAAGTCCATGATCATGCTATATTTATTATTTATCAATGTATGCATGAGATGTATGGGAATGTATGCAAGTATATGATATATGCATGCAAATTAGATAATGTGCAAAGTAAGACCACAATAGTAATTAAGCTGACCACAAAATCTTCTAAACAAATGATTAAGTTGGAAATGGTATAATTAAAGGTAATTATATCATGGGCCCTCCATTGAGGCAATTATTTTAAGAAATTTTAAATACTTGCATATGATGCAATTAATTTAACAGATTTTTTTAAGAATAATTGTTAAGCATGAGATGTTGTAAATATGTAAATGGTTTGGTGGCCAACAATGGATGTGCCTAAGGACATTAAAATTATTTGCATGTTTACTAGCTCAATGAGATCAACTTAACTAATGCAAGATAAGTCAATAATAGATGTGCCTGAGATTTTGAGCATTAGGGGCTAGGTAAATGATTGAAGCTCACATGAGATGTGATGAGCAAGGAGTTGCTCGCTTACAGTTTATTGTAATTCCAATAATGGATGTGCCTGAGGATAATCAATAAGACTATAAGAATTCAATCATCCACTAGAAATCTATCCAACTAGGATTTCTGTTTCCTACTTTGGAAGTGTAGGATTCGCTAAGTTAATGGGAGTATCAATTTGATTAAAAGACCATAATCATTTTGATTAATTACATGATACATTTACTAATTAATCTAATTATTTTTTACAGTTAATTTTGTGATAATAATGAGCACACAATAACCACCACCATCCAATATTCTTGCGAGCGTACTTGATCACAATAGGTTGACAGGACCTAATCTTGTTGATTGGCTTAGAAATTTGAAACTTATCCTGAACCTTGAACATATAGGATATGTTCTAGACTCAAATGTTCCTGGTCCCTTACCTCCAGAGGCCACTCAAGAGGAACATGATACTTTGAACAAGTGGAAGGAGCATGATATGAGAGCCAAGTGTTACATGCTTGCTTTTATGAGTAATGAGTTACAGAAGTAGCATGAGAACATGCAGAGTGCAAGTGAGATCCTTCTTCACCTACAAGAGTTGTATGGTGAGCATAGCAGGAATGCCAGTTATGAGATATCTAGGCATCTATTTCGAATGAGGATGTCTGAGGGACAGAATGTTGGGGATCATGTCCATAAGATGATTCGGCTTATAGAGCAGCTGGAACATCTTGACTTTAACATGAATTTTCAACTACAAACGGATTTGATTCTTCAGTCCCTTCTTGAGTCATTTGAGAATTTTGTGACAAATTTCCATATGAATAAGCAGCAATACACCTTGGCTAGTTTACTTAACATGCTGGTTATTGCCAAAAGAATATGTCGGGTAATAAAGGAAAAGAGGTAGCTTTGATTGCATCTTCTTCTGCTGGAAAGTCCAATAAGAAGAAGGACAATAAGAAAAAGAAACCTCAAATTCCTGGTCCTTCCAAGAAGATAGCCAAACAAAAGGGGAAGACTAAAGCTGATGGAGGCAAAGGAAAGTGTTTCCACTGCCAGAAGAATGGGCACTGGAAAAGGAACTGCCCAGAGTATCTTGCTTCTCTGAAGGATAAGAAGGATAGACCTTTAAAAGGTATGTCTGTGCCTTATTATTTCAATTCTGATGATACTCATAGTTCATCTACAGCTTGGGTTTTAGATACTAGTGCCAGTTGTCACACTTTACCCCTCTGTAAGGCATAATATGATCCCGTAGAATACCTAATGAACTATCGAACTTCATCTACCGATAACTCATTAAGTACCCTACAAGGGATTTTAAAATAATTTTCTTACTTTTGTTAAGTGGTGAGCATTTTCTAGTTGGTATCAAAAGTTAATTTAAGTTGAATGCTAGTTGAAATTTTTGGTCCCTTTTATTTTTCCACAAATTTTATAAAAATTTTGACAGAGTTCCGTTTATATTTTGAGAAAACAGTTCTGCAAATACATGAAAAAAAGGCACTTCCAATAATTTTTAAACCACTACTTCGAATTCATACTCAGTCCCAACCAATCTCTCAATACATTTATCAACTTTCAAATTTCAATTCCACTATCCAATGATCATCAAAATACTAGCAAACCATTTCATTAAAGACAACAATCTATATATTATATACATCATACCAAAATCTACAGTATGAAAATTCAAACTAAATTTTATTACAACTTTATATAAACTTTGTACAAACTGCTCAAGACCAAATTTACATGTCAATAAATTTATGTGCAATACATGCATCAAAAGAAATGTTTATAGTCAGCGTATAAATTATACCCGGTAACTTCAAGCTGATAGATCCTCACATCTCAGCAGCTCAGTCTACTGCTCCTCTAATCTCTAAATCTGCGACAGTAATAAAAGCTATTGCTGAGTACTAGGACTCAGTGGTGCACAACATACTAAAATAATCTTTATGCAGAACTTAAATCACATTTATTAAAAAATTTGACTGAACATGAGAATTAAATACAAATCATGCATTATGAGATTTTAATCCCAAACAATTTCATTTTGAAGTATCAAATCATATTTCATAAAACCCACAGTTAGATCATGCCATTTGAAACAAATAGAATCTCAATAGCCAGAGGCTAAAGAGAAATCACATCACAAGGCTAGCTAGCTCAAATATATGGATATCCATTCACATCCTCTTCTACTGGCACACCTTAACATTTCTCCAGAGAAGGAATCAAAATTTAAAACTAATTACCCCCACTAGTCGTGCTAGTGAGGTGTTCAAATATATGGTCATGACACTGTGGTTTCAAAACTTATCTTAACAATTTGCTAAACATTGTCATTTCAAATATACACAATAACTTTCACAATTTAAATCAAAACATCATAAATAAGGTCACAATAAACTTTCGACAATTCAAAGCAAAAGTAAAATGCATATTTCATTCACTTTATCAATGAATTTTAAAGCATAGTGATGTTGTGCACAAACCTCAAGCGAGTTACCTCCTGGCCTTGACTTGTTTCCTCGGGTTCTTTCCCGATGTTCTTTTTAACTGAAACACACAATTTTACAGTGTTTCAGTACCATAACTTAGCATAAATCCAAAAATAAATTTAACTTCACTTTTACTTAGCTCTAACATGCTAAACTCGATGTTCTTGAAATTTTGTGTTTCGAGGTTACTATTCACTATACTATTCAAGTCAAATTGTTGACTTTCTAAGGCTTAATAGGTATGGGAATTCCAACTTCACCCACATACCACATTTTGGTCACTAAATTTGTTGGTTTTGGTTGTTTATTCAAATTCTAAGTCTTTTAAGCAAAATTGATAATTTTCAGTTTTGGTGTCTAAGGTTGCACTGTTCCATTGGTCATCTTATTGTTGGAATTTGGCAAAACTTTTTTCATAGAAAATGTTTCCTATTGTCTTAAGTTTATTCTCCTTTCTTTCCTCTTTTTTTTTTTTTGTTGTCAATAGTTTTGCCAAGCTTCAAAAACAAAGTTTAATGAAGGAATTTGTGAAATTTATGGCTAGTTTTGGGGTTTAAGAAGCTTGAGAGTAAGCTTCCATGGAGGTTAAAAAATGAAAATGTAAGGGAGAGTGAGAGAGAGACTTCGGCTAGCTTGAAAAGGAAGAAGCAAAAAAATGAATTTTTGTTTATTTAATTGCATATTTATCCTCTAATTGACTTGGTCAAATTATCTAGTAAATAAAAAATTTATTTATGACTTCATATGTGATGTCACCTTGATGATGTCACTACCTTTTTTTTTTCTTTTTCTTTTTTTTTTCTATTTATTTTTCTATTAGTTCTTTAATTTAATTCTCGATTCCGAAATTTTCTTTTCTCCTATTTTATTTGACAGTTAGGTTAGGAGTCAGCTCTCGGGGTCAATTGACCAAATTGCCCCTCGCCGGTTCATCCTGGTTTGCAATTAATTCAATATTTCTTCTGGCTCCTTGACCTAATTATTTGACTAGCTTAACAGTTCTTTTTTCATGATTTTCTCTTTTCCACTGTGTTTATAATAGTCCTAAGGACCGCAGCGTCACATTTTACAGTTCAAAATTTGAGTTTAAAACGACTTCGCAGTCCTTCCCGAGAAGGTCACCCATCGCTGTGACTCTCGGCTCGTTTAATTTCTTATATTCTGTTTTTCTTATTTATGCTTAACTAATTTACAATTACTAATTATTTGTGTTTATGGCTTATATAGTTGTCTTAAGTGTGGTTCTAATTCCCTTAATTGTCCGGACTGACACCTGTCACCGGAACAGTGAAATATACCAGGCTATACAAATAGGGGTGTTACACCAGTTCTCACATTTCTTATGATATGCAAGAACTAGCAAACAGTAGTAGCTTGCATTCTCGAGATATTAGACTCCGGATTGGTAATGGCTCAACTGTTGAAGCTTTAGCCATAGGATCTAAATCTTTATACATGTGTAGACATGTTTTGTATTTAAATAAGGTTTTGCATGTACCTGATGCTTTTAAGAACATCATTTCTATATTTAGTTTGACTAAAGATGGTTATGAATTTCAGTTCATAGATGATGTTTGCAATATTTATTTTGGAAATAAATATGTTGGCTTGGGTTATATGCATGATGGTCTTTATTATTTGGATAATAATGATAAACACAAATTGAATGCAAGTTATATAAATGAATGCAATGCTATGATGAAAATCAACTCAAGTTCAAAATATATTTGGCACTTAAGGTTAGGTCATGTTGCAGAAGATAGGATTGCAAAGCTAGAAAAAATGGGGATTTTATCCTCATTGGTTTC
Organism: Hevea brasiliensis; assembly: GCF_030052815.1. NCBI lineage: Eukaryota > Viridiplantae > Streptophyta > Magnoliopsida > Malpighiales > Euphorbiaceae > Hevea > Hevea brasiliensis. The sequence goes on along the minus strand of NC_079497.1, from coordinate 52,354,905 downwards.
TGAACCTACTCCAACTTGTGAATCCTGCTTTCAAGGCAAAATGACTAGATCAACCTTTGTTGGACAAGGGCTAAGAGCTGAAAATATTTTAGAGCTAATACATAGTGATGTATGTGGCCCATTTAGAGAAATGGCTAGAGGCGATTTTCATTATTTTATTACCTTTACTGATAACAAATCAAGGTTTGGGTATTTATATTTAATGAAATACAAACATGAATCCTTTGAAAAGTTCAAAGAATTTAAATCTGAAGTAGAAAATCAAACAAGAAAAAGTATTAAAGCTCTTCGATTATATCATGGAGGTGAATACTTGAGTACTGAATTTGATGAATACTTGAAAGAGCATGGCATTGTTTCCCAGCTGACTCCTCCAAGAACGCCACAGCTGAATAGTGTATCTAAAAGGAGAAATCGTACCTTATTAGATATGGTATGTAGTATGATGAGCTATACTGATATGCCAATCTCCTTTTGGGGATTTGCATTAGAATCAGCTTTGCATATTTTGAATAGGATTCCATCAAAATCAGTATCTTCCATGCCTTATGAGATATAGCATAGAAGAAAACAAAGTCTTAAGCATGTTAAGATTTGGGGTTGTCCAGCTTATATTTAAAAGCTGAACACTGATAAATTGGAAACCAGATCAGAAAAGGTTCGATTTGTTGGATATCCAAAAGAGAGTTTTAGATATTATTTTTATTTACCTACATCACAAAAGGTTGTGGTAAGTAGAGATGCCACATTTCTTGAACAATAGTTTATCCAAGAAGGAGGCAAAGGGAGGCAAATAGAGTTAAAATTAGAGAATTCTGACCAACCCACAAATCAAATGGATATAGATTCATCTAGTCAACCTGTAACATCCTCACTTTAGCTAGTCCGTACAGTCTACTGTTTCAGTGACCAATGTTGGTCCGAGCAGTAAGAATATTTGAAATTATAATTAGACTAGAGTAAGGAGTTATAAATAAACCAAATAATGATCAGAAAAATCAAGGAAAATTTTTAGGAATGAAATGCACTAAGGTTAAATGAGCCGTAACCCCAGTGATGGGTAACCCGAAGGGTAAGTGACGGTGAAGGCCGTTAGTAACCCTAGACCTAGGAAAACTTCATGAAATAATTTTTGGGACCTCAGGGAAGGATTATTGGGGTTCCAATGACAATAAAATGTTAAGGAAATATAAGGAAAATTTAATCAATCGGTACACACAATTTTAGCTCGTTAAGCCAAACGGAGGGCATTTTGGTCATTTCGTCTTCAGAGATGATTTTTGGCCAACTTGTCCAGTTAAATAAATAATTTATATGACATAAATTGTGAATAAATATTGTTAAAAATTTAATTGAAATTAAGTAGACAAGAAAAGGAAAGAAAATGAAAATAAAATGGGATTTATTACTTCATGCTTATGTAAGCATGAGGTAATTAAAATGCCTTGGCCAATCAAAATAAAGAAACAATATATAATACATTAAAAATGAGGAAAAGAAGTCAAATTCTAGAAAACAACCAGCAGCCATTCTTCTTCATCACTAAGCCGCACCATGCTCCTCCTTCCCTCCTCCATTTTTATGCTTACCAAAGCTTGAATTTCTTAGTTTTTCACCAACAAAACCATAAGTGTCAACACAAAATCTTGCTCTTTCATCTTGGTGAAGCTGTTAAGAGCAAAAAGAAGTGTAAAGGAAGAGCTCTTGCAAGATTGAAATTTACTCTATTAGAGGTTAGTGACTAAACTTGTTTTCTTTCTTTAAATTCATGTGGAAGGAGTAGAATTAGTGGATGTTTATAAAGAAATTTAAATAAAATCATAAGCATACCTTTCCCAATATTTTCGACAGCCTTGAACTTGGTAGGGCTTTGAGAATTTCATGGAATTAAAATGGTATTGTAGCTGCCCTTTAACACTAATCTATTGTTTAGGATAATGAAGGGTAAGTGAATGCATGATTTGAGATGGTTGAGTTAGGGTTTGGGTATGAAATTGAGACTTTGATCATGTAATGGTGAAATTAAGTTTTAATGGTCAATTAGTGACCATTTGGTTATGTGTGAATAAAAAATGAAGTGGTTTGTTTAGTGGGAACTGAAGTTAGTGTTGCTGCCCTTGGTGACCTGCAGGACTGAGTGTGAGTCCAGTAGGTTTGGGCAGCAATAACTGGAGTTGTAGAGGTTCAATTGGTGCAAGGTGATGTGAACCTTCAAGTAATTGGTAACTTGAAAACCCACATTCAAGAATTAAATGAACAATATGGAAAGCACCAAATCAAGATGTATGAATTTGAATCTTTGAACCAGCACAATCAGATTGTTGTGTAATTCAAAGAAAATATCAGAAATGGGATTCTTGACCTAATTCATATGGAGAATGAATAAACCAAGAATATTATGCACATTAAACCTTGCAAGATAGAATCTCAGCAAGTTAATGAGCTTCACAAGAACAAATGCAACAGCCAATTTACTCACTAGAGGAGCGGAAACAATCTCTCATTAATATTCAAGTGTGTCCTCCACTCTCTCATTACACTTGTATTTATAGCCTCTTGGCTTCAAAGCTAAAGACAAAAATATCCCTACTTTTGTAACAGCTGTAGGGAGCTTTAAGTCCAAACAAAAATTAATCTATCAAAAGACTAAAAACTCCTTACAAAAAGTAAATTTAATGCAGCAGCAAATAAGGGCATTTAAGTCCAAAAGAGAAGTGGTTATAACAGATGGAATATTCCTTGAAAAAGGTGCCAGCAGATACATGTACATGGGTTGGATCTGGTGCATGCATGTCCACAGGTTATTCCATGTAATCTAATGCTCCACATGACACCTGGTCACTTCTAAGCATAATTTTCACCAAATTTAATCCTTTACATTTTTCTTCATGCCATTCCAGCTTATAATCCTTGCTCCTTATGATTTCACAAATTAAATTCTGAAGTGATTTAGCTCTAGCCCTAGTAATTGGACCTTGGATGAAATCCTTTGTTGTGGATGTAGCTTGATTCTCATCATTCCCCTCCGCTTCAAAAGGATTCGTCCTCGAATCTGTTCCTGCATCAACACAAGGAGATAAATCAGCAACATTGAAGGTGGCACTGACATTATACTCACCGAGCAGGTTTATTTTGTAAGCGTTATCATTAATTTTGGTCAGCACTTGGAAAGGTCCATCACATCTTGGTTGTAATTTTGATTTCCTTGAGAGGAAACCTTTCTTTGCGCAAGTGAACCCATACCCAATCTCGAGTTGAAATGTGACTTTCTTCCTTCCTTTGTTGGCTTGACTAGCATATTTTTCATTGTTCTTTTCAATTTGAAGCTTGGCTTGTTCATGGATTTTCTTCACCAATTCTGCTTTTCTTTTTCCATCTAAACTAGCAAGCTCGTTCACAGGCAAAGGTAAAAGATCCAAAGGAGTTGAAGGATTGAAACCATACACAATTTCAAATGGAGAATAGCTAGTAGAAGAATGCACATTTCTATTGTATGCAAATTCAACAAGTGGAATGAAATCTTCCCATGACTTCAAATTTTGCTTAACCACAGCACGCAAAAGAGTAGTTAGTGTCCTATTTACTACTTCAGTTTGACCATCGGTTTGTGGGTGACAAGTGGTGGAAAATAACAACTTGGTGCCCTATTTTCCCCAAAAAACCTTCCAAAAGTGACTAAGGAATTTAACATCCATATCACTAACTAAACTCTTAGGTATGCCATGCAACCTAACAATATCTCTAAAAATAAATTTGCAACATTTGTAGCATCATCGGTTTATGGCATGGAATAAAATGTGCCATTTTGAAAACTCAACAACAACAAAAATTGAATCATGGCCTTGTTTAGACCTAGGTAATCCCAACACAAAATCCATAGACAAATGAACCCAAGGATCACTAGGGGTAGGCAAAGGTGTATACAAACCTTGTGGCAAAACTCTAGATTTAGCCTTAGCACACACAATGCACCTAGCACATACTCTTTCAACATCTCTTTTCATATACTGCCAGAAAAAATGATCCATCAAGACATCAAAAGTTTTGGAAACACCAAAATGACCCATTAATCCACCAGCATGAGACTCATTCACAAGTAATTCACGCATGGAACTCTTAGGCACACACAATCTATTTTCTCTAAACAAATATCCATCATGCCTATAAAACTTCTCAAAAGCATTCTTTTCATAAGCTGCATACACTCTAGCAAAGTCATCATCTTCAGCATATAATTCTTTCACATATTCGAATCCTAATAACTTTGCATCAAGAAGGGCAAGAAGGTTATACCTTCGAGATAAGGCATCAACCACCACATTTTCTTTCCCATGTTTGTATTGAATCACATATGGGAAGTTCTCAAGGAACTCAACCCATTTTGCATGATGCCTACTCAACTTATTTTGCCCCTTGATATGCTTCAATGACTCATGATCTGTGTGGATGACAAATTGCTTTGGCCAAAGGTAATGTTGCCACGTTTCCAAGGCACGTACCAATGCATACAACTCCTTGTCATATGTAGAATAGTTTAAAGCTGCTCCTTTAAGCTTCTCACTAAAGTATGCTATTGGTCTCTTTTCCTGCATTAAAACGGCTCCAATACCTATTCCTGATGCATCACACTCAATATCAAAAGTTTTAGAAAAATCAGGTAAAGCCAACACAGGAGCGGAACATAACATCTCTTTAATTTTGTGAAAAGCATCATCTTGTTTCTGTTCCCAAACAAAATTAACATTCTTTTTGACAAGATCATTCAATGGTGCTGCAATGGTACTGAAATTCTTAATAAATCTTCTATAGAAACTAGCTAGTCCATGAAAACTACGTACTTCAGATGCAGTCTTTGGAATGGGCCAGTCTCTAATAGCTCTAATTTTTTCATCATCAACTTCAACACCGTTAGCACTAATGACAAATCCTAAAAAGACAACCTTTTCCATGCAAAATGAACATTTCTTCAAGTTAGCATATAATTTTTCCTTTCTTAACACATCGAATACAGCCCTTAAATGATGCATATGTTCATTCATGCCTCTCAGAAACCAATATATCATCAAAATAAACAACAACAAATTTTCCAATAAAAGCACGCAACACATGATTCATCAATCTCATAAAAGTGCTAGGAGCATTAGTTAGCCCAAAAGGCATCACTAACCACTCATATAGTCCATGTTTTGTTTTAAATGCAGTCTTCCATTCATCACCTACTTTCATGCGAATTTGATGATATCCGCTTTTCAAGTCAATTTTGGTAAAAACACAAGCACCACAAAGTTCATCCAACATATCATCCAATCTAGGTATAGGATGGCGATACTTTACAGTGATTTTGTTGACTGCCCTACAATCCACACACATGCGCCATGTGCCATCTTTCTTTGGTACCAAAAGGACGGGTACAGCACAAGGGCTCATACTTTCTCTCAGATATCCCTTAGCTAGCAATTCCTCAACTTGCCTTTGTAATTCTTTGGTTTCTTCAGGGTTACTTCTATAGGCTGGACGGTTGGGAATAACTGCTCTAGGTACAAAATCAATCTGGTGCTCAATCCCTCGAATAGGTGGTAGTCCAGCTGGCATCTCCTTAGGTAGTACATCCTCATATTCCTGCAAAAGGGAGACAACAACACTAGGCAAATTGGGGTCAAGGTCAGATGTGGATAAATAAGAGTCCTTAAACACAATTAATAACATTTGCTTGTTGGCAAACATGGCATTCCTCACATCTCTTCCTTTAGCATACAAGCTTAATTTTCTCTCCCCTCTTTCCGTACAACTCTCCTTTTGCGCCGAAGATTCACCTTTTTCAAGCACTCTTGAAATGTTTTCTTTACTCTCTTTTCTTTCCTCACAACCACCCTTATCTTGCTCACTCACAACATTTTCACTCAATTTCTTTTCACTCCTTCTTTTCTTGTCTGCTCTCTTTTCCGCCACTCTTGATTTTTCCTCACCCATTGCTTGCTTAAGCCTTGTTTGGTCTTCATAAATCTGTTTTGGTGTCATAGGTGCCAAAATGATTTTCCTTCCATTCATTTCAAAAGAATACCTATTTTTATACCCATCGTGGATCACCTTTCTATCAAATTGCCATGGTCGGCAAAGTAATAAATGGCCAGCTTGCATTGGAACCACGTCACACATAACCTCATCTTGATACTTTCCTATTGCAAAGGAAATCAATACTCGTTTTGTTACTTTCACCTCACCACATTCATTCAACCATTGCAATTTATAGGGTCTAGGGTGTTTCGAAGTCCTCAACCTTAATCTCTGCACCAAAATAGTACTAGCAACATTGGCACAACTTCCCCCATCAATGATGATACTACAAGCTTTGTCTTGGATAAGACACCTTGTATGAAAAATTGTTTCTCTTTGCAATTCATCACCAACATCCTCCTTTACTTGAGTATTTAATGCTCTCATAATCACTAGAGCACTTCCTTCAGCAGCATATTCTACCTCTGCATCCTCCTCCCCTGAAGATGTGGAATCACTCACAATTTCCTCCTCTGTTTCTATCTCACCATTTTCTCTCATGACCATGACTCTCTTGTTAGGGCATTGAGAAGCTATGTGTCCACTGCCCAAACACCTAAAACACTTCACGTCTCTATTTCGGATAGTAGTTACAACCTCCTTTCCTTTACTTTCTACAAATTTCTTCTCCGCCTTCTTTTCCTTATCCTTATCCTCATTTTTCTTGTAGTTGCTAAAAGCCTTTTCCCTATCCTCCTTCTTCCAGTTAGACTTCCAAGATGAAGAAGTACCTGCATTTCCTCCAAATTTTGTCTTGCTTTTAAGTTGCCTTTCTACCTTCATAGCCATGTGGACCATATCCTCCAACTCAACATAGTGATGTAACTCAACAATATGAGCAATCTCCTTGTTTAGCCCATTCAAGAATCTAGCCATGGTGGCTTCTCTATCCTCCTCCACATTTGCTCTAATCATAGCAATTTCCATTTCTTTATGATAATCTTCAACACTTTTAGAACCTTGAGTCAATTTTTGTAACCTCTAATGTAGCTCTCTATAGTAATGACTAGGAACAAATCTCTTCCTCATTATAGTTTTCATCTCACCCCAGGTTGCAATTGATTGCTCATAATTTCTCCTTCTACTAATCAACACTTGATCCCACCATACCAAAGCATAATCAGTAAATTCTACTGCTGCTAACTTTACTTTCTTTTCCTCTGAATAGTGATGACAATCAAACACAGCTTCTACCTTCCTTTCCCATTCAAGATACACATCCGGATCATTTTTCCCTTGGAATGAAGGGATGCTCATTTTAATACTTTTGATATTGTCATCTACCCTATTCCTCTCTCTTTCCTCTCTTCTTATCCTCCTATCCCCATTCCTCCTATCTTCAGCTCTTCTCTCATATCTACCCCTCCTAGGTCTTTCAACCTCAAAATCATAGTTATCAACCTCAACTTCATCAGATTCAACTACTGGAGGTACAAGATCCCTCCTATTTGGCCTTCTCTCGTTTTGCCTATCTCTTTGCTCCAATCTTTCCAACCTATCTATGATTTCATTGCACACAACATTCATTCTTTCAAATTGTTGTCTGATAGCCTGCATGTAGAATGGATTTTCACCTTCCCCCTCACTACCATCACCCCTTCTAGACATGTTTTCAGACCTGCAAGAAAATGGTTAGTGTAAAGAAAACACCTCACTCACTCCCTTACGTGTTTACACTCAACAGAGGACACTCCACTCGTGTTTAACTCAACAAGGCTTTTTCCCTCTTATGAACTCACCACTCTGTGCCTTTTACCTCTCTTGGCTATGTCCACAAGTTCTTATCAAACTCAAGTAACTCAAACCAAGATTGTACCCACAAAAATTTAACACACAATAAAATTCTTGAACGTGACGGATCAAAACGAGTAATCAAGAAAACAATAATGTGATTCAAGAAGTCAAGAAAAGAAAAGCTCAAGTATGGAAATGTAATGCAATAGGAATCAAGAAAGAAGACACCAAAATAAAAGAGTAGTAAGCTGGAAAAGAGACAACCTAAAGTAGAGATATTAAGCTTAAATATCCAAGTTTGCCACCAACTTATCACAATTACCAGCAGTTCACACAATACACCAAGAATTGCATAAATTTAGGATCACCAAGCAAATGAGTGTATTTTGATCTGAAATTGAGTAGGCAAATGCAACCCAATACTGACTAATTGCTGCAATAATTTCACGCTTTTCTTGACAGACTTACTATGTAAATCAAATATAATCGTTTCTTCAGATAAATTTTGGTTCCCCACACAAATGTTTAAATTTTGAGCTGAAATTTTATTTGAGAATAGCTCAAATGTGGCACAAATGGCCTGTAAATTTTCAGAATTTGGGCTGATTTGCTATGTGAACTTAATTTGATCTGTCCGCAAAATTTGGTTCCCCACACAAACGGATGAATTTTAAGCTGAAATTTAATTTGGAAACTACTGATATGGGGTATAAACACTTGGTAAATTTTCAGAAATTTCTGGGTATATTTGCTATGTGAACTTATTTTGATCGATTCTACCGCAAAATTTTGGTTCCCCACACAAACGGATGAATTTTAAGCTGAAATTTAATATGGGAACTACTGATATGGGGTATAAACACCTTGTAAATTTTCAGGAATTTCTGGGTCTATTTGCTATATGAACATAATTTGATCGGGTCTGTGCAAAATTTTGGTTCAAGAGCAAACGATATCAAACAACCCCCAAAATTTACACCCAACGTCTTAAACACACCCAAATAATGCTGGTACAGTTTCAGGCCAAATTGGTAAGTCGAACTCAATGAACCAGATAATCTCTCATGCTTAATATCAAAATGAAGGAAGCAAAATGGATGGCTAGAATAATCGCTTTAGCTTGATTAACCCAAAACCCTAAGACAAACCCAACAAAACAAATTTTTAAACAAACAGGTCCAACTAAACCCCAAGAGCCAAACAAAGAAATATGAAGAAGGTAAGAAACACAAAGAATAAAAAGCAAATAGAGAATCTACCTTGTTTGGGCGTCCCTTTGCTCGATACAAAATCGATGTGAACCTTCAAGTAATTGGTAACTTGAAAACCCACATTCAAGAATTAAATGAACAATATGGAAAGCACCAAATCAAGATGTATGAATTTGAATCTTTGAACCAAAGACAATCAGCTTGTTGTGTAACTCAAAGAAAATATCATATAAGGGATTCTTGTCCTAATTCATATGGAGAATGAATAAACCAAGAATATTATGCACATTAAACCTTGCAAGATAGAATCTCAGCAAGTTAATGAGCTTCACAAGAACAAAGGCAACAGCCAATTTTCTCACTAGAGGAGCAGAAACAATCTCTCATTAATATTCAAGTGTGTCCTCCACTCTCTCATTACACTTGTATTTATAGCCTCTTGGCTTCAAAGCTAAAGACAAAAATATCCCTACTTTTGTAACAAATTGTAGGGAGCTTTAAGTCCAAACAAAAATTAATCTATCAAAAGACTAAAAACTCCTTACAAAAAGTAAATTTAATGCAGCAGCAAATAAGGGCATTTAAGTCCAAAAGAGAAGTGGTTATAACAGATGGAATATTCCTTGAAAAAGGTGCCAGCAGATACATGTACATGGGTTGGATCTGGTGCATGCATGTCCACAGGTTATTCCATGTAATCTAATGCTCCACATTACACCTGGTCACTTCTAAGCATAATTTTCACCAAATTTAATCCTTTACATTTTTCTTCATGCCATTCCAGCTTATAATCCTTGCTCCTTATGATTTCACAAATTAAATTCTGAAGTGATTTAGCTCTAGCCCTAGTAATTGGACCTTGGATGAAATCCTTTGTTGTGGATGTAGCTTGATTCTCATCACAAGGCCAATTGGACTTGAAACACATAATGGCACAACTTTGGTGAAGAAACCATGCCTAGAAAATCAAACCAAGTTGACCTAAAGATTGCCCTAATCCGGGTGACCTACATTCTGCCTAGGCAAAATAACCAAATGAACAATATTTATTCATTTCATCATAACTCAGTGTATAAAGGTCCAATTGACCTGAAATTTTATCAGCAGAAAGCTGAGATATAGACCTACAACTTTCATGAAGAAATATAACCCAAATTCTGACCATAACATGTTCAAAAACTGACCTGCAATCACTGCACAAAACACTGTAGATTTGGTCAGTCCAAAAAATCTGGAAAGTTTACAATCCAGCCAGTTATGGTGTTTAGACCATAACTTGAGCTACAAAACTCCAAATGGAGTGATTCAAAAAAGGAAATGTAACTAGACACAATAAGGAACAACTTTCATGTTGACAACTTTGCCAAATTTTCATTGTAAAAATGACCAATGGAATAGTAAACACAAGGCTTGAAATCTGATAATTTTGAACAACTAACCCTAAGCTTAGAAATGGTATTGGCAACCAATAGCAACAACTTTAGAATGCAAAATGTGGCATGTTGAGAGTATTAAAACCAATGTACCTATTGCCTATGCAAAAGTCAATATTTTAGTTGACTAATGAAATAAATAGTAACACGTAAACTTAAATTTCAAAAATTGTACAATTTAAGAGTATAATATACCCTAGTACACCTAGCAAGATTAGTTTGGATAGGTTGGCATGCCAATAGGGTTCTATTAGCAATACTGCATATGGCTTCATGCCATTCTGTGTTTTATGGCATCTCATGCCATTCTATGATATAATAGCCTTTGGCTATGTTGATTGAGTTGTTATACTTGGGTTTTATCCCTGATAATTATTACAGCTTATTAGCTGTTCTGTTGCAAACCGGGAGACACAATGTGACCGATGGTGTGATTGTGACACCCCTTACCCGTCTACAGTGTAGCCAAGCAAGTTATGCCACTCAGTGTGCCAGAGCACCAATTTATGTTTCTATTACAATTTATCCCTTTTAATTCATTTATTTTCAATTTTTGATAAATATGAATTTTTCCACAAATTTTATAGAAAATCTGGCAGAGTACCGGCTATAAATTGGAAAAACAGTTCTTCTAAACCTGTTTAAAAACACTTCCAATATAATTTCCAAATCCAAACTCCATTACACACATTCAAGTCAATCTCAAAATCTCAATCTCAAATCACAACACTATTTTCAGAAATTTTTCTTTTCACTTCATTGCTGGTAGCACATTCACAAATATTTCTCAACATAATATATAGAAAATTTCAATAATATGAAATTTCACATATTTACATCATCAAATAATTTCAAGAGTTTATAATTATAATCCCAAAACTAATACAAAATACAAAAATACAAAATGCTACCCCAAAGTCCTATGTCCTACCATGTGCACTGCAGATGTGAGGTGACTCTGGACTCCGAATGCAAATCTGAAGGCTCACCCGGTCTGATATCTATTGGGCTCCCCAGCTAGGTCTCTAGTACCTGCGCGTGGCAAAAGTGACGCGCTAAGCAATTCTGCTTAGTGGTGACAATATAACATAAAATAAAATAAAATAAAATAAAATAAAGTATGCAGAATGTATGTTTACATTTTTTAGTAGACTTAATTTCTGATATTATTTGTAGTATTATTCAATTAAAATTTGGTAAGGTTTATTATCATTGCCCGAGTAACCTATACTAGTCGACTGGACTACATAAACGGGTAAACTGGCACTGAGTACTAAGTACCTCGGACCATCACACCATCGGTCACATTGTGTCTCCCGGTGTGCAACAAAATAGCTAATAAGCTGTAATAATTATCAGGGTTAAAACCCAAGTATATCAACTCAAATAACATAGCCAAAGGCTATTATATCACAGAATGACATGGAAAACCATGAAACACAGAATGGCATGAAGCCATATGCAGTACTGCTAACAAAACTCTACTGGCATGCCAAGCTATCCAAATCAATCTTGTTAGGTATACTAGGGCATATTACACTTTTAAATTTCACAATTTTTGATTTCAAATTTGAATGTTACTATTCATTTCATTAGTCAAATAAAATGTTGACTTTTGCATAGACAATAGGTACATTGGTTTTAATACTCCCAACATACCACATTTTACATTCAAAATTTGTTGGTATTGGTTGCCAATACCATTTCTAAGCTTAATGTTAATTGGGCAGAATTTTCAGTTTTCATACTTTGTCTTTGCTGTTCCATTGGTCATTTTTGTAGTGGGAATTTGGTAAAATGATCAACATGAAAGTTGTTCCTTATTTTGTCTAGTTGAATTTCCTTTTTTGAATAATTCCATTTGGAGTTTTGTAGCTCTAGTTATGGCCTAAAAACCACAAATGGCTGGATTGAAATTTTGTCTAGAATTTATGGACTGACCAAATCTATAGTGTTAGGAATAGTGACTGCAACTCACTTTTTGAATATGCTCTGGTCATAATTTGGCTTAGGTTTCTTCATAAAAGTTGTTGGTCTATATCTCAGCTTGTTGCTGGTAAAATTTCAGGTCAATTGGACCTTTCTACACTGAGTTATGGCCAAATGACCAAACACTGTTCATTTGGTCATTTTGCCCAGGCAGAATGCAGGTCACCCGGATTATGGCAAACTTTTGGTCCACTAAATTTGGTTTTCTGGGCATGGTTTCTTCACCAAAGTTGTGACATTATGTGTCTAGTTTCATGTCCAATTGGCCTTTCACCAACCTCTACAATTCAAGTTATTGCTGCCCAAACCTACTGGACTCATGTCCAATTCTGCAGGTCACCAAGGGCAGCCACACAAAACCCAAATCCCACAACACAATTCACTTCATTTTTTATTCAAACAAAACCAAATGGTCACTAATTGACCATTAAAACTCACTTTAACCATTACAAGATCAAAATCTCCATTTTATACCCAAACCCTAACCCATTCCATCTCAATTCATGCATTCACTTACCTTTCACCATTCCAAACAATAGGTTAGTGTTAAGGGCAGCCAGAATACCAAATTTATTCAAGGAAAACAATCAAAACCCTACCCTTCACATAGCTACTGAAAATGGGGGTTTTACATAATCATCAATTTCATTTAAGTTTCTCTCATTTTCTAGCTCAATTTTTGTCCCTAAACATGAATTTCAAAAAGAAAGCAAGGATTGGTCACTAACCTCTTTGGAACTAAGTTTGGGTCTTGCAAAACTTCAGTTTTTATCTTCATTTCCCCACCATATTCTGCATTTGGCACTAACCAAAACCATTCCATTCTCTACATTATAGGTCAACTTGGATATAATATAACCACTTCAAATACATCAAATGCAGTCACCATTCACAAAGTTCAATCCCAACAATGTATACATGTAAATACTTCTAATCATCGCACAAACTTCCATCATCAAATTACATACCTATCACTACTATTCCACACACATATATGCTGCCAAATTTTTGTACAATATTTCAACAACATTTCAGGAATTTGAACATTACAAATTTCCATTTTGAGTCTACCCAAAAATTATACATACACATCAACTTCCATTTTCACTTTTCAAGCTTACCATTCAACTTCACACATGGAATTCAACTTTAATACAATTAAACATTTAATTCAACATCTCAAACTACCATCTACATGCACAAGCAAGCTATACAATATGAAGTTCCATGGCTACCAAAACTAAGGTTCACCAATACTCAATCATTTCCTCAATTTTTCTTAGCAATTCAACTTACCCAAAGCTCAACACAAGGATTAGTGAAGGAAAATGGAAAGATTAAGCACTAACCTTTATTTGGTGCTTGCTAAACCTCACCAAAACTTCTTCTTTTTGCTTCCTACATGCTACCCTTGAGGTAAGGACAAGTTCTTGTGAAGGCACCTTGTGGTTTTATGTGGAAAAATGGTGAGGATTGAGAGCTTTGATTGAAACCTTCCATGGAGATTTTGAGAGAATATGTTTTGGCCATGGTTGTGCAAAATGAAGAAATGAATGTTGAAGTGTTCATTGCTGTCCACTTATGGGTATTTATATGGTCCACTAATCCTCCACTAAGTCCCACCAATTATGATTAACATTATAATAATTCAAAGTTATCATAATTGCCATAATGCCCTCATAATTCTTTTAATTACATGTTATCTTGAATTTCATTTTTCATTAAATTTTCAAAATATAATACCACATATTTTTTATGGACATTTAGGTCAAAAGTCAACTCTAGGTGTTAAATGACCAAAATGCCCCTCTTCGGGTTAAATCCAGACTTTTTCGGTACCACTTATTTACTCCTTGTACCATTGATTTTCTTACATTTTTGTTTTTATTTGTACTGACTTACTAATTTTTCTTTGACATTTCCAATGTCAATTACACCTCAGTAGACCTTTAATTAGGTCTTAAAAACATTTTCCCGAGTTTTCGGTGGTCCAAGGCTAGTCAACGGTCCTCGCCGTAACTTTCCGGTGCGGTCACCCATCGCTACGGGTTTGGCTCGTTTAACTTAGTCACATTTTATCTCTTTTATTTTTCTTTAATTTTTCTCATCACATATTTTATTATTTTATGCTTGTTTACTATCACTGGAGTGTAGTTCCAGACATTCCGACTTTCCGGGGCAGACATTAGCCATCGGAACAGTAGGACGCACGGACTACAAAAATGAGGGTGTTACAGCAAGTGTAGGATATTGAATGCATAATGGTTGTTGGTTCATGTCAGGAGTTGCAAATCCCCTGATGGTGCGATTCTCATTAGCATTAATAGCCATGATTTCTAATTCTAAATCACTTGATGAATCTAAAGGTTTTTGCTCAAAAAGATGAGAAGGAATCACTTATAGTTTGTTTCCAACAAACGTTTCAGCTCTGAATGGAGTGGATAACTCGGCTGAATTCCCTGATACATTTAAGCCTTGTGTCAAGTTATTCTTCAAACTTGCAACATATGAATAAACAGAAAAACTAAATATAAATAGATCTGAATTCAAGTTTAAAACAAATAACAATCACTCCCCAGCAACGACACCAAAATTTGATGCAATTTGAATGCACCAATTAAAAATAATCTACCTAAACTACTTGTATATAGTGTAAGTAGAGGTCTATCCCATAGGGAATGAGTAAATGCAAACAAGAAAATAGATCTTAGAGACCCAAACAGATAAAATAAATACTTAATTTATCAAACTGAATATGCAAAGTAAAATAAAGGGGGATTTTTTTATTTGTATTTGCTAAACTACTAAAGCTAAACTAATAATGCTATAATATAAACTAAGGCTAATGACACTTAAGAATACTCAACACAATCATATTACAACAAATTCAGTAAAGAGGTTGTATCCACCATGTAATATGTATCAATCATTGACTAAAGATGCAAATTTATTTAATTAAGTAAATTGGTTATAGAAGTTAACAACTTCCTTATCTTTTCTTATTGATTATATTAATCAGGTTGTGCTCTACAATTAATCCCTTACTTTAACATTCAATCTAAGACTAGAGCAGCTTATAATTAAGTTTAATGGTAGCATTAATCATTAGAAGGACATCTCAAGGTAACAAGCTCATTCAGCATGGTTCATTCAACCTAGATACTCATCTTTATACTGAAATAAATCATTATGTGCTACTTATAGTTAGATTATTCAAGCTATTATGTACTCAAATTATCTCAACTTAACAATATGTTTTGATGCATAATTAATTAGTTGGCCACCCTAACTAACTATACATTCAACATTCAAAACATAAGCCAAAAGAAAAACGATACTCAATATATAACAAATCTAGATTTTAGTAAACTCAAATCAAAGTCTCATGGTAAAATGTTCATGGCTTTAACTATCTCCCTACTGAATTACAAAACTACTCACATATAACAAAGAACATTAAACATAGACAAATTAGCAAAATAAGAGAAAAGTATGCTGCCCCTTTTAAAGGTAATTTCAAGAACTTAAATTTGATGTTGATGATGATGCTACACACTCCAAAGGATGTAGAAGCATTCCACAAGCCAAAAGAAGAAGAAGAAATCACACCAACAACTAGATCAAGCAGTTGATATCTTTAAATGCACAAAGAGGGAATTTGGCCACTATGAGTAGAAGAGAATTGAATTACTCTAGATATGTATTTTGGACCCTTTTTATAGAGAAAAAAAGGTTAACTAAGACTCTCGATCTAATTTGAAAGTCCTAGATGCATTCTGACTTAAAACTCACTCAAAAATCCTAATTAAAGTAGGAAAATAAGTTAAAAACAACTCTCCTTGTATAGATCTATCGCTTGCACGAACTTGGGGACCCACACACATCTATTTTATTTATTTTGAGCCTTAAATAAAATAATTAAACCCACCAATTAGGGCCCAAACACTCGATCCTACATAACTAACAATAAAGAGCCCAAACACAATCAACATGTGACCCCCAATGTAATCTAGCCCAATTGCTCTCATTTTTTGATATATCACCTCAAAATATATCAACTAAGGTCCATGTAAACCTGAAAGGTCAAATTCACACTCTAAATAGTGGATCACATAGAAGCTGCATCAAAGGATTGATGTCCGTATCTATTCATTTTTCACCCTTAGCCTCCAAATACCATGAATAAGATACCTCTAAGCCCATTTTATCATTGGCTAAGTCCTCATCAAAATTGTAGCTCCTTTTACCTTAAAATGCTTGATGTGTGTTTTGCTTCTTTTGTGCTCAATTTACCTCTTTATACTTCATAAGCTCTTACATGCTCTTATAAACACCTGATAACATAAAAATAAGCATTAACAAGCTAATTGAACAAGAAACAAACTCAAAAGATTAAGTATGCAATGACAAAGATATGACATTTTAAGCAATTATCAAGTTTGACCCATTAGCAGGTGTCCCACATAACAAATCAAAGTCTTATCATCAGTATTAATCAACCATAATCTTGATATAAATTAATTCAATTAATCAACATGTAAATGCACACTTTTATTATTCATTGATTTTGTTAAAAACTATAAGAAATTAATAAATATGTAAAACTCTCATATAATAAATTAAATTAATATAAATCAAGACTTACATTCATCTTAATTAGTGCCCTTATTAAAATGAATGTATCAATTTAAAGTGTTTGACCCATTAGCAAGTGCCCCCAAATAACACATCAAAGTCCCATCATCGGCACTAAATAACCATAATCTTAATACATATTAATTCAATTAATAAAATCATAACATATCCATCACATATTTAATTACTTATAAATTTGTCAAATTTTCGACAAAATTTCCCTTGAAAACTAGACATTTTCTAATTTTTTAAAACATACAACTTGCACAAAATTTGCTATTATAACCTGTACATTTATTTTCACATCTTCTTTCTCAACATCACATATAAGCAAAGAATGAACTGTGGATATCTAGAGATTGCCCTAGGTTCTAACATGAATATAATTGAATTTAAATGCATCTAATAGCTATTATAAATTTTATTCTCACTTTACCAAAATAAATTTCTAAAGGTGGGAGATCTTTATTTGGAAGATAGCTTTTCCAAAAAATAAATGCTTTAATAACAAAAGAGAAGTCTCTAGTTTTATTAAAATAGATAATCGAAAGGGGTGCCCCTATTTAGTGGTTAAGGGGGCCCATATATATATATGTATATTATTAATTAATTTATTAGACAAAGGGATATCCCTAATTTAAGTAGCTAAGGGTGCCCCCTATAACCACTTTTAAAATGATATATGTATGAAAAAATTTTATATTGGCCAAATATATCAAGCTTATATATTAGGAGTTCTTGATTACAAGGCTCATATGGACAAACTAGATAATCTACATTAGGTAAGAAATCCCTAAACCTATGCTTAGGTATTTTGTCAACCTAAGTTAATTGAAATTAAAATTGCCTAATTGCCCAACCCCACCACTTCTTCTCCTTCAATTTTTCACAACCCATGCTGGTGTTGTAATAAGTCTATTGCTAAGTTAGGATCGCATCCTCAAGTGCTGTGGTTTGCTAGTACCTCGGGTGGCTCCACCTTGTCTTTGGCCACAGATACCCTTTTCCTCATAAGCCTACCAGCTTTGCATAATTTTCCAACTTAAGATGGCGTTGATACCAAGGCCTAAAAGTTATTTGCACCAGTTAAAGCTAAGGTGTTATAATTGGTATCAGAGCCACATTAGTTCAAAAAATTGTGCAAAGCTAGTGGGCATGTGAGGAAAGGGTTACTCATGGCTAAAGACAAGGTGGAGCTTGTAACACCCCAAACCTCTGAGCTCTAAATAGTATCATTTTTTGTTTATGACTAGTACTATTCAAAGACACCTTGAGGACCAAAAATAAAAGGAAAAATAATTGAGATATACACAATAAAAATTCAAATGAATAAAAAATCTAAGGACTCATCGGGTATTATAAAAAGATGGATCATAACCCAATGAGGAGCATTTTGGTCAATTCACTTCAAGAATTGATTTTTGACCAAAATGTTAATTAAATTAAATAAAATTAAGGCATTGAATTAGGAAGAAATTTTGTGTAACACTCCGAACCACCTAATTATGAACAGTACCATTTTTAGCCTGTGACTTATACTATTCAAGGACACCTTGAGGACCAAAAATAAAATGAAAATTTATTGAGATAGATACAATAAAAATTCAAGTAATTAAAAAATATAAGGACACATTGAGTATGTAGAAAAAGAGGGACTATGACCTGATGAGGGGCATTTTGGTCAATTCACCTCAAGAATTGATTTTTTTGACTAAAATATCAATTAAATTAAGTGTAAATATAGTATTGAATTATTAAGAAATATTGAGGAAAATTAAACGTAAATATAAAAACAAAAGAAGAGAAATAAAAATTTAAGTTAAATTACCTTTATGACAAAATTAAAAATTTTAGGACCAATAAGCATTGGACAACTCAATTTAAAATTAATTAAATAAATCAAAATAAGGGTAAATATAAAAAGGAAAGACTCCCTTCTCTTCCTTCCCATTGTGCCACCCCACCTCCCCTCTCCCTCTCTCTTTCCTTCTTTCTTTCTCCTGCTTCCTTCTTCCTCCATTGACACCCACTCTCCAAACTCAATTTCCTTACTTTTCTTTCATGAGTTTTCCCATCTAACTTGTGGTAAACACCAAATTAAACCTTGATTGAGAGATTGAAATAAGAGGAATAAGAATTTGGGAGAAATTGAAAGTTGGAAAAAATCATCAAGAGGTAAGCTTCTTTAATGCTTAATTAGTTATACTAGCTTCGAAAGCTTTGAATTAAGTTAACTTATGATGAAATTTCATGAGAAATTGAAAGGAATCATGCATGGAACCTAAACTAGGGCTTTGGCCAATTTGGAAAAAAATAGGGTTTGATTTGTTTTAATGTAATTGATGATGAAATCAAGCTTAGTTGAAGTAGTATACATGATTGGGGTAATGAGATTGCATGAGATTTGCATAAATTGAATTATGGAAGATTAGGGTTCATGAGGAAATTAGGGCTTTGGTGTTAGAGAGTGAAATTGATGTGTGTAATGTTAAATTATGACTACTTAGCATGAATTGAATGTGAGCTGATGTTAGTTGGTGGAAGGAGCTAATGGAATGGCATGGATTAGGGGAAATTGCAAACTATTTTGAAAATTTGGGGGTTTTATGCTAGGAAGTGCTATTGATGTATATGAAATTGCCTAAAACTTGAGACATAGGGGTAGAATTTGCATGAAGATACCTAACCCAGAAACTGCCCAGAAATTGCCTAAAACTTGGCTTGAACCTGGAGATGAAATTCTAGAATCTGCAGTGTGCTGACGTGAACAGTAAACTTTGCAATGTCATAACTCTCTCTAGAAAACTCCAATTTAGGTAATTCTTGAACTGATGGAAACCTAGAATATAGTAGAACATTTCATATGAAAAACTTAAGGCCAAATTATGGACTTAATCCAATCAAATTGCTAAGCAAATTTGAGTCACCAAATTTACCAAAATCTAAAAATCTGCAAATTGACCATATAAATAGTAAATTTTACAAGGCTATAACTCTCTCTAGAAAACTCCGATTTAGGTGATTCTTGAATTGTAGAAACTTAAAACATAGTAAAATGTTTCTTATGAAGAACTTGAAGCTTAATTATGAACTCAACCCAACCAAATTGCTAAGCAAAGTTGAGTTGATAAATCTGCTAGAACATAAATAATAACGTAAATAGTAATTTTTGCATGGCCATAACTTTCCCTAGAAAACTTCGATTTAGATGATTCTTAAACTAACGGAAACCTAAAATATAGTAGAACATTTCATATGAAGAATGTAAGGCCAAATTATGAACTTAACCCCACCAAATCTGCCAGAATCAGCTCCACGTGAATAATAAAATTTATTTGACTATAACATTGGCTACGGAAAATAAAGATGAGACCTAGAGGGACAATTTTCATGAGAACACCTCACCAAATTATGATTGGAACTAAGTAAAAATTTTGTTCAAAGATTAGGGCACCAAGCTGTCCAAAATCCAAAACTCTTTAAAATTTGCAAAGCTAATTTGGGATGCATTAGACATTCATGTAATGAGTACTTTGCAGCAATTGAGATGAGTATTGAGGTATCCTATTTGTGTATTTTTAGTAAAGAAAGAGGTTGGGACAAACAAGGAGAAGTAAGTAAAGATAAAGGAGTTCATTGAAGGTTTATGCACAACTAACCTTTTTCTTCATTTTTAAACTTGTAAATTATTTGGAAAGTGTTTATTTGAATGAGTTTGCTTTGAACGATTTTAATTTGAATGAAATATGGTTTTTTCTTGCATTTGAGAAATTTGGGTGTTGCCACCTCTATATGGATTTTATGATAAATTGAATGTGTTTGTTGGTTTGCAAATGTGATTGTTGAGTGGGAAACTTTTGAAAATTTGTTTTGAAACCACAGTTAGCATAACAGTGTTAGTAGTATGCCCTAGAGCATATCATTTAGTATGTATCTTGTATATATTTTATTAATAAAAGGCATTTCCACTTTTCCGTTTACATAATATATTTATGTGTAATAGAAAAGGTCCATTGATATTTTGTTAGAAATATTATTCTTAAGTTGTTAAGAATATGAGTGACAATGTTTCTAGCACAAAGTATCATAAATAGGTTCACAATCGAGGATACTTCATAATAAGGACATGACTTATCCAGAAAGATTGTATTCATGTTTGTTCCCAAGTTATTTATATGAGATATAAATAAGATGGAATGGTGAGTCTCATGCCATATAACAAACATGATAGGCACTTATAAATGATAAGTAGGCGAACAGTGGCGCTTATGACAAGCACATGGAGTTTACTCTTGTCAATGTTTTGTCATAAATCATATCGATGCATATAATCTTTAGACTGAGATAGCACAGTTATCTTGTATATAGGTAGTTTGAGTTTGATACTGCTTTCATACTTGTACTATGTATGGGTATATGGGCATGTGTTGGCTCCTGCTAGTTATATATGGAGGTAGGTGTTGATCAAGATGGAATCTGTTCCTCTAAGTAAATAGAGATAAAATCCTATGTTCATTTAATTGTTCTTGATGTTTCAAGTTCTGGCAGGACAGATAGATTTATTGAAAAGAGTTTCGATGAGAAAATCTTTTAATCAAGAACTGGAATTAAAAGAGAACATAATATTCATAGCAAATGGAGTTTGACATAAACCATGACTCGGCTTGAGTTGGGATTTTATGAGAGAGATTCTAGTGCATGGTAACATATGATTATAGGTTCATTTAAGGTAAATCTTATTACTAATTGGGTGGCCATGGCATGCTATGCTAGGTGTTAACCATGGTCTATGAGGTTCATAAAATGATTTAGAGAAATCATTTATGGTAAGAAAGAGTTCGATGATATTAAGAGTTGATATCATGTCTCATTGCCAATTAGTGATGAGCCTAGTAAGTCACACACATACACAAGTTATCACCTATTTAAATATGATTTAATTAATTAATTAAAGAGTTTAATTGATTAATTAAATAGATTTGGTTTGCAATAAAATTGCAAAGTCCCTAGCATGACTTGAAACCAAATCTAGATTATTGGATGTGTAGTATAAATTAAATTTATATTTAAAGTGTTTAAATATGAATTTAATTGATGAGAAATTAATTAATAGAGATTAATTAATTAATTTATATTTGATATAAATTAATTAGAAGAAGAAAATAATTATTTTGGGTTAAGAACTCAAAATTAAGACACGAGCATTTTGGTCATTTCACAGTGTGACACGTGGCACCATGAGATGGTGACACATGGCATAACACATAAGCTTGCCAAATAATTTTAATCATGTAAGATGATTAAAATCAAGATTAAATATAGGTTTGACACTTGGCACAATGTGATTGGGTCACTTAAACCTAGAGCTAATCAAAAGGTGACATGTGGCTAGGGTTTAATGTGTTAACCTAGCTATTTAAGTGGGGTTATGAAAAGAAAACACAACCAGCAGCCTCTCCTCTCATATGTCACGCCACTTTGAGCCTCTCCAGCTATTTCTCTTCATCTCTCATCAATTCAAAGAGATTAGCCATCAATCTCTTGAATTAAGAAAACTAGAAATTGTTTCTAGTGTCCTGTTTGCATCTCTAATCTCTTAAAAGGCAGAACTTGAATTTCTAATTAATAGAAAAGGCTTTAGAAGCTGTTCAAGGGCTTCCATAGGTGTTCTTGGTGTGGACAAGCTAGAGGGACAACATCTGGTGTCCTGAAGACGAATCTCAAAGCGCAGACACTGCAGCACATCAAGAGGTTAGTGTAATCGTTCTTGATTTAATCTAGGGTTCTAAAATTAATCTGATTAATTTTAAAATCTTAAATGGCAAATACAGATCCAAAAACATATTAAAAGAGTTTTAATATGTTGTTTATCATTGAAATCAAATAGATAAAAATAAATCTTGCATGGTGCATGTGACCCTAGGTGAAAATTTTTGAATTCAATGGTATAATATTGTGTTTTTCACGCCGTTCCTTCAATTGGTATCGAGCCACTATATTTGCCATTTAGATTGTTGATTATATAATTTAATTGTGTGTTTGATCATGAGATCAAGAGATTCATTGCTGGTTGGATCAAGAGGTGTGGCGTCACACATGGTGAAGCCACCATTGGTGGCGGCAACAATGGTTCCATGGGTGATTCAAGGTTTGGCTTTTAATTCTGCAATTGTTGTATGATCTAAGGCCTATTCTTTGACTAATTAAAGTGTTTAATTAGTTGTTTTAATCACACAATTAAATTATGATTCAAATCAGAATTTTAAAAAATGTTTGAATGTGATTCAAATCTGAATTTTAAAAGTTGTTTGAATGAGATTCAAATCTGAATTTTTAAAGTTGTTTGAATCATATTTAAATCTGATTTTTTAAAATTGATTCAATAAAATTCAGATCTGATTTTTTAAAAAATATTTGAATGTGATTCAAATCTGATTTTTTAAAAAATGTTTGAATGTGATTCAAATCTGAATTTTTGAAGTTGTTTGAATGTGATTCAAATCTGAATTTTTAAATTTGTTTGAATGAGATTCAAATCTGAATTTTTAAATTTATTTGAATCATATTCAAATCTGGATTTTTAAGTTGAATATGAGATATTCAATTTAATTTAAGAATGTATGTTTTATTTAATTGTTAAATAGTGATATGCATGATGGATGATCATGGACTATAAAAGACCAATGTAATTGGATTTATTTCTTTTATGTTTCTTTGGGATTGTAAATTAATTAATTTATTTTAATTTATTTTGGGCATGTATTATTAAGTTTATAATATTTTTGGGTTGTAATTTCATTTATTTAAGTTCTTGTAAATTTGCCTTGGTATGCCAAGAATTACTATGTAATATTGGATTGCAAGAAGTTCAAGGAGGTCAAGAGCATTGGTGGGACCAGTGGGAGGAATTCAAGATCAAGTATTGATTATGTACTCCTTCAGCAACTCTTGTAAAATGAATGAATGAAATGCACCTAGGAATGCCCTGATTCAATTCTTGGTGGCTCAGAATTGAATCCCTTAGAAAGTCCATGATCATACCATATTTACTGCTTATCCATGAATGCATGAGATGTATGGGAATGTATGCAATTATATGATATATGCATGCTAAATGGATAATGTGCAAAGTGAGACCTTAATAGTAAATAGAATGACCATAAAATCTTCCAAACAAATGATTAAGTTGGAAATGCTATAATTAAAGTAATTATAACATAGGCCCTCCATTGGGGCAATTATTTTAAGAAATTTTAAATAGTTGCATAAGATGCAATTTATTTAAGAGATTTTCTTAAGAATAATTGTTAAGCATGAGATGTTGTAAATATGTAAATGGTTTAGTGGCCAATATTGGATGTACCTGAGGACATTAAAATTATTTGCATAATTACTGGCTCAATGGGATCAACTTAACTAATGCAAGATAAGTCAATAATGGATGTACCTGAGATTTTGAGCATTAGGGGCTAGGTAAAGGATTGAACCTCATATGAGATGTGATGGGCAAGGAGTTGCTCACTTATAGTTTATTGTAATTCCAATAATGGATGTACCTGAGGATGATCAATAGAATTATAAGAATTCAATCACCCACTAGAAATCCATCCAACTAGGATTTCCGTTTTCTACTTTGGAAGTGTAGGATTCGCTAAGTTAGTGGGAGGACCAATTTGATTAAAAGACCATAATCATATTTGGTTAATTACATGATACATTTACTAATTAATCTGGTTATTTCTGCAATTAATTTTCTGATAATAATGAGCACAGAACAACCACCACCATCCAATATCCTTGCAAGCATACTTGATCACAACAGGTTGACAGGACCTAATCTGAATGAATGGCTAAGAAATTTGAAACTTGTCCTGAACCTTGAACATATAGGATATGTTCTAGATTCAAATGTTCCTGGTCCCTTACCTCCAGAGGCCACTTAAGAGGAACATGAAACTTTGGACAAGTGGAAGGAGCATGATATGAGCGCTAAGTGTTACATGTTTGCTTCCACGAGTAATGAGTTACAGAAGCAACATGAGAACATGCAGAGTGCGAGTGAGATCCTCCTTCACCTACAAGAGTTGTATGGTGAGCACAGCAGGAATGCTAGGTATGAGATATCTAGACAGCTATTCCGTATGAGGATGTCTGAGGGATAGAATGTTGGGGATCATGTCCACAAGATGATTGGTGATTGAGCGGTTGGAACATCTTGACTTCAACATGGATTTCCAACTACAAACGGATTTGATCCTTGATCCCTTCACGAGTCTTTTGGGAATTTTGTGACAAATTTCCATATGACTAAACAGGAATGCACCTTAGCTGAATTACTCAACATGCTGGTTATTGCCCAAAAGAATATGCCAGGCAATAAAGGGAAAGAGGTAGCTTTGGTTGCATCTTCTTCTGCTGGAAAGTCCAACAAGAAGAAGGGAAATAAGAAAAAGAAACCTCGGATTCCTGGTCCTTCCAATAAACTAGCTAAACAGAAAAGGAAGACCAACGCTCACAAAGGCAAAGGAAAGTGTTTCCATTGCCAGTAAGAAAGTGTTTCCATTGCCAGTAAGAAAGTGTTTCCACTGGCCAAAGTATAGCAATCTAAATGAATGCAATGCCATGGTGAAAACCAACTCAAGTTCAAAATGTATTTGGCACTTAAGATTATGTCATGTTGCAGAAGATAGGATTGCAAAATTGGAGAAAATGGGGATTCTATCCTCATTGGGCTCTGAGCCTACTCCAACTTGTGAATCTTGCCTTCAAGGCAAAATGACTAGATCACCCTTTGTTGGACAAGGGCTAAGAGCTGAAAATATTTTGGAACTAATACATAGTGATGTATGTGGTCCGTTTAAAGAAATGGCTAGAGGGGGCTTTCATTATTTTATTACCTTTACTGATGATAAATCAAGGTTTGGGTTTTTGTATTTGATGAAATACAAACATGAATCCTTTGAAAAGTTTAAGGAATTTAAATCTGAAGTAGAAAATCAAACAGGAAAGAATATTAAAGCTCTTCGATCAGATCGTAGAGGTGAATATTTGAGTACTGAATTTGATGAATACTTGAGAGAGCATGGCATTATTTCTCAACTGACTCCTCCAGGAACGCATACGGTGAATGGTGTATCCGAAGGAGAAATCGTACCCTATTGGATATGGTACGTAGTATGATGAGCTATACTGATATGCCAATCTCCTTTTGGGGATTTGCATTAGAATCAGCTTTATATATTCTGAATAGGATTCCATCAAAATCAGTTTCTTCCACACCTTATGATATATGGCATGGAAGAAAACCAAGTCTTAAGCATGTTAAGATTTGGGGTTGTCTAGCTTATATCAAAAAGCTGAACACTGATAAATTGGAGACCAGATCAGAAAAAGGTCGATTTGTTGGATATCCAAAAGATAGTTTTGGATATTATTTTTATTTGCCTACTTCACAAAAGGTTGTGATAAGTAGAGATGCCACATTTCTTGAACAACAGTTTGTTCAAGAAGGAGGCAAAGGAAGGCAAATAGAGTTAGAATTGGGAATTTCGACCAACCAATGCGGTCAGATGGATATAGATCCATCTAGTCAACCTATACCCATTGATGAAACATCTACAATTTGTTCCTCGTAGAACAACCAGGTATCTCACCCACGGTGAGATATGGTTTTCTTCATGAAGAAGAACAAGAGTTGTCTACTCATGAAGAAGTAGATCATGGAGATGATCCACTTACCTATTAAGAAGCTATATCAGATATAGACTCTTCAAAATGGATTGATGCTATGAAATTCGAGATTTATTCAATGTATAAGAATCAAGTTTGGGATCTTTTTGACACACATGAAGGTATTGTAACTATAGGGAATAAATGGGTTTTCAAGAAGAAAATTGGTTATGATGGAAATGTAGAGACCTATAAGGCAAGGCTAGCAACGAAAGGGTTTCGCCAAAGGCAAGGAATAGACTATGAGGAGACTTTCTACTTTGTTGCCATGCTTAAATCAATTAGGATTTTATTAGCAATATGCATACTATGATTATGAGATTTGGCGGATGGATGTCAAAGCGACTTTTCTCAATGGATACATTGAAGAAAACATTTTCATGGAACAACCTAAGGGATTTGAATCCCAAGATGGTTCCAAGGTATGCAAGCTAAAGCGATCCATTTATGGGTTGAAACAAGCTTGAGGAGTTGGAACATCCGTTTTGATGAAGCCATTAAATCCTTTGGTTTTACAAAAAAGAGGATGAGCCATGTGTATATAAGAAGGTTAGTGATGCTATCACTTTCCTTGTCTTATATGTGGATGACATCTCGTTGATGGGTAATGATACGGGTATGTTGTGACTATAAAGGTATGGTTGTCAAATACATTCTCCATGAAAGACTTAGGGGCAACCTATATTCTTGGGATTCGCATCTATAGAGATAGAGCGAAAGAATAATTGGTTTATCCCAAAGTCTATACTTGGAAAAGGTGTTAAAGAGGTTTAACATGCTTGATTCCAAGAGAGGATTGTTACCAGTGAGACATGGTATCCACCTTTCTAAAGAGATGTCTCCAAAGACACTGAAGAAAGAGATAAGATGGCCAGATTCCATATGCTTGGCTATTGGAAGTTTAATGTATGCAATGTTGTGTACTAGGCCGGATATCGCATATCTGTTAGTTTGACTAGCGGTATCAATCCAATCCGGTTTGGAACATCTGGATAACGATCAAGAATATTCTTAAGTACTTGAGAAGAACTAAGGATTTATTCTTGATTTATGGAGTGGAGACTTGCAATTGGATGGTTATCACGATTCGATTTCCAATCGGATATCGATGATAGAAAGTCTACCTGGATATGTGTTCATTTGTAATGGAGGTGCGATCGGTTGGAAGAGTTCCAAGCGAGCACGATTGCAGATTCCACTCTCGAGGTGAGTATATTCTCGCATCGGATCTCGCAAAAGAAGTCGTTTGGATGAAGAAGTTCGTGATGAGAACTTACAGTAGTTCCTTCCATTGAGTCGCGGTTCCATTACCTTTGTGACAACAATGGAGCAGTCATATAGGCTAAGGAACTAAGGTCTCACCCACAATCCAAACACATAGAAAGGCACTACCACATTATCAGAGATATAGTTGGGCAAGGCAATATAGCCATGCAGAAAATAGCATCAGCTGAAAATCCAGCTGATTCATTCACTAAGCCTTTGTCACAAGCTCAATTAGACTGACATCTTGAGAAGATGGGTCTAAGGTATTGTAATGAATGGCTCTAGTGCTAGTGGGAGATTGTTAGTAGTATGCCCTAGAGCATATCATTTAGTATGTATCTTGTATATATTTTATTAATAAAAGGCATTTCCACTTTTCCGTTTACATAATATATTTATGTGTAATAGAAAAGGTCCATTGATATTTTGTTAGAAATATTATTCTTAAGTTGTTAAGAATATGAGTGACAATATTTCTAGCACAAAGTATCATAAATAGGTTCACAATCGAGGATACTTCATAATAAGGACATGACTTATCCAGAAAGATTGTATTCATGTTTGTTCCCAAGTTATTTATATGAGATATAAATAAGATGGAATGGTGAGTCTCATGCCATATAACAAACATGATAGGCACTTATAAATGATAAGTAGGCCGAACCAGTGACACTTATGACAAGCACATGGAGTTTACTCTTGTCAATGTTTTGTCATAAATCACATCGATGCATATAATCTTTAGACTGAGATAGCACAGTTATCTTGTATATAGGTAGTTTGAGTTTGATACTGCTTTCATACTTGTACTATGTATGGGTATATGGGCATGTGTTGGCTCCTGCTAGTTATATATGGAGGTAGGTGTTGATCAAGATGGAATCTGTTCCTCTAAGTAAATAGAGATAAAATCCTATGTTCATTTAATTGTTCTTGATGTTTCAAGTTCTGGCCAGACAGATAGATTTATTCGAGAAAAGAGTTTACGATGAGAAAATCTCTTAATCAAGAACTGGAATTAAAAGAGAACATAATATTCATAGCAAATGGAGTTTGACATAAACCATGACTCGGCTTGAGTTGGGATTTTGTAACAGAGAGATTCTAGTGCATGGTAACATATGATTATAGGTTCATTTAAGGTAAATCTTATTACTAATTGGGTGGCCATGGCATGCTATGCTAGGTGTTAACCATGGTCTATGAGGTTCATAAAATGATTTAGAGAAATCATTTATGGTAAGAAAGAGTTCGATGATATTAAGAGTTGATATCATGTCTCATTGCCAATTAGTGATGAGCCTAGTAAGTCACACACATACACAAGTTATCACCTATTTAAATATGATTTAATTAAATAATTAAAGAGTTATTTTGATTTATTAAATAGATTTTTTTTTCAATTAAATTGCAAAGTCCATATAATTAATTTAAACCAAATCTAGATTATTGGATGTGTAGTATAAATTAAATTTATATTTAAAGTGTTTAAATATGAATTTAATTGATGAGAAATTAATTAATAGAGATTAATTAATTAAATTATATTTGATATAAATTAATTAGAAGAAGAAAATAATTATTTTGGGTTAAGAACTCAAAATTAAGACACGAGGGCATTTTGGTCATTTTGCGGTGTGACACGTGGCACCATGAGATGGTGACACATGGCATAACACATAAGCTTGCCAAATAATTTTAATCATGTAAGATGATTAAAATCAAGATTAAATATAGGTTTGACACTTGGCACAATGTGATTGGGTCACTTAAACCTAGAGCTAATCAAAAGGTGACATGTGGCTAGGGTTTAATGTGTTAACCTAGCTATTTAAGTGGGGTTATGAAAAGAAAACACAACCAGCAGCCTCTCCTCTCATATGTCACGCCACTTTGAGCCTCTCCAGCTATTTCTCTTCATCTCTCATCAATTCAAAGAGATTAGCCATCAATCTCTTGAATTAAGAACACTAGAAATTGTTTCTAGTGTCCTGTTTGCATCTCTAATCTCTTAAAAGGCAGAACTTGAATTTCTAATTAATAGAAAAGGCTTTAGAAGCTGTTCAAGGGCTGCCATAGGTGTTCTTGGTGTGGACAAGCTAGAGGGACAACATCCGGTGTCACGAAGACGAATCTCAAAGGCGCAGACATTGCGGCACATCAAGAGGTTAGTGTAATCGTTCTTGATTTAATCTAGGGTTCTAAAATTAATCTGATTAATTTTAAAATCTTAAATGGCAAATACAGATCCAAAAACATATTAAAAGAGTTTTAATATGTTGTTTATCATTGAAATCAAATAGATAAAAATAAATCTTGCATGGTGCATGTGACCCTAGGTGAAAATTTTTGAATTCAATGGTATAATATTGTGTTTTTCACGCTTCCGTTCCTTCAAACAGTCCCTTTCAGATCTCCCCAGTAGTAACAGCTACTTAGAGTTTGATATTTGATTATGATTATATCTCCCATTAATGATGGTTAGTGGGGTGAGACTAGATGAGTACTCATTAGCTAGCTAGTTTTAGTAGTATGCCCTAGAGCATATTATTTACTATGTATCTTGTACATGTTTTTATTAATAAAAGGCAATTCCACTTTTCCATTTACATAATATATTTATGTGTAATAGAAAAGGTCCATTGATATTTTGTTAGAAATTCTATTCTTAAGTTGTTAAGAATATAAGTGACAGTATTTCTAGTACAAATATCATAAATAGGTTCACAATCAAGGATACTTCATGATAAGGACATGACTTATCCAGAAAGATTGTATTCATGTTTGTTCTCATGTTATTTATATGAGATATAAATAAGATGGAATGGTGAGTCTCATGCCATATGACAAACATGATAAGCACTTATATATGATAAGTAGGCCGAACCAATAACACTTATGACAAGCACATGGAGTTTACTCTTGTCAATGGATTGTCATAAATCATATCAGTGCATATAATCTTTAGACTTGAGATAGCACAGTTATCTTATATATAGGTGGTTTGAGTTTGATACTGCTTTCATACTTGTACTGTGTATGGGTATATGGGCATGTGTTGGCTCCTACTAGTTATATATGGAGGTAGGTGTTGATCAAGATGGAATCTGTTCCTCTAAGTAAATAGAGATAAAATCCTATGTTCATTTAATTGTTCTTGATGTTTCAAGTTCCTGGTCAGGACAGATAGATTTATTCAGAAAAGAGTTTCTGATGAGAAAATCTTTTAATCAAGAACTGGAATTAAAAGAGAACATAATATTCATAGCAAATGGAGTTTAACATAAACCATGACTCCAGCTTGAGTTGGGATTTTGTAACATAGAGATTCTAGTGCATGGTAACATATGATTATAGGTTCATTTAAGGTAAACCTTATTACTAATTGGGTGACCATGGCATGCTATGCTAGGTGTTAACCATGGTCTATGAGGTGCATAAAATGATTTAGAGAAATCATTTATGGTAAGAAAGAGTTCTGATGATATTAAGAGTTAATATCATATCTCATTGCTAATTAGTGATGAGCCTAATAAGTCACACACATACACAAGTTATCACCAAATTAAATATGATTTAATTAATTAATTAAAGAGTTTAATTGATTAATTAAATTGGTTTGGTTTGCAATTAGATTGCAAAGTCCCTAGCATGACTTGAAACCAAATCTAGATTATTGGAAGTACAGTATAAGTTAAATTTATATTTAAAGTGTTTAAATATGAATTTAATTAATGAGAAATTAATTAATAAAGATTAATTAATTAATTTATATTTGATATAAATTGATTAGAAGAAGAGAAATAATTATTTTGGGTTGAGAACTCAAAATTAAGACACAGAGGCATTTTGATCATTTCACAGGGTGATATGTGGCACCATGAGATGGTGACATATGGCATTATACATCAGCTTGCAAAATGTCTTTTAATCATGTAAGATGATTAAAATTAAGATTAAATATAGGTTTGACACTTGGCACAATGTGATTGGGTCAATTAAACCTAGAACCAATCAAAGGGTGACATATAACAAGGGTTTAATGTGTTAACCTAGCTATATAAGTGTTGTTATGAAGAGAAAAAATACAACTAGCTACTGCTCTCATTTGTGCCCCCACCATGAGGCTCTCCCTTCTCTTCTTCTTCATCTCTCACCAATTCCAAGAGATTAGCAAACAATCTCTTGAATTAAAAATACTAGAAATCGTTTCTAGTGTCCTGTTTACATCTTTAATCTCTTAAAAGGTAGAACTTAATTTTCTAATAAATAGAAAAAGCTTTAGAAGTTGTTCAAGAGCTGCCATAGGTGTTCTTGGTGTGGACAAACTAGAGGGACAACATCTGGTGTCCTGAAGACACATCTGAAAGGCACAAATACACTGTAGTGCATCAAGAGGTTAGTGTATTTGTTCTTGATTTAATCTAGGATTCTAAAATTAATCTGATTAATTTAAAAATCTTAAATGGCAAATATAGATCCAAAAACATATTAAAAGTGTTTTAATATGTTGTTTATCATTGAAATCAAATAGATAAAAATAAATCTTGCATGATGCATGTGACCCTAGGTGAAAATTTTTGAATTCAATGGTATAAACTTGTATTTTTTGCACTTCCGTTCCTTTAATTGGTATCAAAGCCACTGTATTTGCCATTTAGATTGTTGATTATATGATTTAATTGTGTGTTTTGATCATGAGATGATTTATCCATTGCTGGTTGCAATGGATGTGTGGCGGAATGCTTGAAGAACACCATCTTTGGTGCGCCAATTTTGGCTTCCATGGGTGGCTCAAGGTTTGGGTTTTTAATTTGAAATTGTTGTATGATCTAAAAGCTCATCCTATGTCTAATTAAATTGTTTAATTAGAATTTTAATCACACAATTAAATATTGATTCAAATCAGAATTTTAAAAATTGTTTGAATGTGATTCAAATCTGAATTTTAAAAGTTGTTTGAATGTGATTCAAATCTGAATTTTTTAAAGTTGTTTGAATCATATTTAAATCTGATTTTTTTAAAGTTGTTTGAATAATATTTAGATCTGAATTTTTTAAAAATTGTTTGAATGTGATTCAAATATGATTTTTAAAAATTGTTTGAATGTGATTCAAATCTGAATTTTTAAGGTTGATTGAATGTGATTCAAATCTGAATTTTAAAATTTATTTGAATGAGATTCAAATCTGAATTTTTAAATTTATTTGAATCATATTCAAATCTGGATTTTTAAGTTGAATATGAGATATTCAATTTAATTTAAGTATGTATGTTTTATTTAATTGTTAAATAGTAATATACATGATGGATGATCATGGACTATAAAAGACCAATGTGATTGGATTTATTTCTTTTATATTTCTTTGGGATTGTAAATTAATTAATTTATTTTAATTTATTTTGGGCATGTATTATTAAGTTTGTAATAATTTTTGGGTTGTAATTTCATTTATTTAAGTTCTTGTAAATTCGCCTTGGTATGCCAAGGATTATTTTGTTATATTGGATTGCAAGAAGTTCAAGGAGGTTAAGAGCATTAGTGGGACCAGTGGGAGGAATTCAAGATCAAGTGTTGATTATGTACTCCTTCAGCAACTCTTGTGAAATGAATGAATGAAATGCACCTAGAAATGCCCTGATTCAATTCTTGGTGGCTCAGAATTGAATCCCTTAGAAAGTCCATGATCATACCATACTTACTGCTTATCCATGAATGCATGAGATGTATGAGAATGTATGCAATTATATGATATATGCATGCTAAAGGGATAATGTGCAAAGTGAGACCTTAATAGTAATTAGGGTGACCATAAAATGTTCCAAACAAATGACTAAGTTGGAAATGCTATAATTAAAGTAATTATAACATAGGCCATCCATTGAGGCAATTATTTTAAGAAATTTTAAATACTTGCATGAGATGCAATTAATTTAAGAGATTTTCTTAAGAATAATTGTTAAGCATGAGATGTTGTAAATATGTAAATGGTTTGGTGGCCAATATTGGATGTACCTGAGTACATTAAAATTATTTGCATAATTAGTGGCTCAATGGGATCAACTTAACTAATGTATGATAAGTCAATAATAGATGTACCTGAGATTTTGAGCATTAGGGGCTAGGTAAAGGATTGAACCTCACATGAGATGTGATGGGCAAGGAGTTACTCACTTATAGTTTATTATAATTCCAATAATGTATGTACCTGAGAATAATCAATAGAATTATAAGAATTCAATCACCCACTAGAAATCCATCCAACTAGGATTTCCGTTTTCTACTTTGGAAGTGTAGGATTTGCTAAGTTAGTGGGAGGACCAATTTGATTAAAAGACCATAATCATTTTAGTTAATTACATGATACATTTACTAATTAATCTGATTATTTTCTACAGTTAATTTTCTGATAATAATGAGTACAGAACAACCACCACCATCCAATATCCTTGCAAACATACTTGATCGCAATAGGTTGATAGGGCCTTATCTGTCTGATTGGCTAAGAAATTTGAAACTTGTCCTGAACCTTGAACATATAGGATATATTCTAGATTCAAATGTTCATGGTCCCTTACTTCTAGAGGCCACTCAAGAGGAACATGAAACTTTGGACAATTGGAAGAAACATGATATGAGAGCTAAGTGTTACATGCTTGCTTCCATGAGTAATAAGTTCTAGAAGCAGCAACATGCAGAGTGCAAGTGAGATCCTCCTTCACCTACAAGAAGTTCATAACAGTTCCACTACATTGTGACAACAATGGAGCAGTCATATAGGCTAAGGAACCCAGGTCTCCCAAGAAATCCAAACACATAGAAAGGCGCTACCATATTATCAGAGAAATAGTTGGGCGAGGCGATATAGCCATGCAGAAAATAGCATCAGCTGAAAATCTAGCTGATCCATTCACTAAGCCTATGTCACAATCTCAGCTAGACCGACATCTTGAGAAGATGGGTCTAAGATATTGTAATGAATGGCTCTAGTGCTAGTGGGAGATTGTTAGTAGTATACCCTAGAGCATATCATTTAGTATGTATCTTGTACATGTTTTTATTAATAAAAAGCAATTCCACTTTTTCGTTTACATAATATATTTATGTGTAATAGAAAAGGTCCATTGATATTTTGTTAGAAATTCTATTCTTAAGTTGTTAAGAATATGAGTGACAGTATTTCTAGTACAAAGTATCATAAATAGGTTCACAATCAAGGATACTTCACAATAAGGACATGACTTATCCAGAAAGATTGTATTCATGTTTCTTTCCAAGTTATTTATATGAGATATAAATAAGAAGGAATGGTGAGTCTCATGCCATATAACAAACATGATAGGCACTTATACATGATAAGTAGGCCGAACCAGTGACACTTATGACAAGCACATGGAGTTTACTCTTGTCAATGTTTTGTCATAAATCATATCATTGCATATAATCTTTAGACCTGAGATAGCATAGTTATCTTGTATATAGGTAGTTTGAGTTTGATACTGCTTTCATACTTGTACTGTGTATGGGTATATGGGCATGTGTTGGCTCCTACTAGTTATATATGGAGATAGGTGTTGATCAAGATGGAATCTGTTCCTTTAAGTAAATAGAGATAAAATCCTATGTTCATTTAATTGTTCTTGATGTTTCAAGTTCCTAGCCAGGATAGATAGATTTAATCAGAAAAGAGCTTCTAATGAGAAATTCTTTTTAATCAAGAACTGGAATTAAAAGAGAACATAATATTCATAGCAAATGGAGTTTAACATAAACCATGACTCCAGCTTGAGTTGGGATTTTGTAACATAGAGATTCTAGTGCATGGTAACATATGATTATAGGTTCATTTAAGGTAAACCTTATTACTAATTGAGTGGCCATGGCATACTATGCTAGGTGTTAACCATGGTCTATGAGGTGCATACAATGATTTACAGAAATCATTTATGGTAAGAAAGAGTTCTGATGATATTAAGAGTTGATATCATATCTCATTGCTAATTAGTGATGAGCCTAGTAAGTCACACACATACACAAGTTATCACCTAATTAAATATGATTTAATTAATTAATTAAAATGTTTAATTGATTAATTAAATAGGTTTGGTTTGCAATTAGATTGCAAAGTCCCTAGCATGACTTGAAACCAAATCTAGATTATTGGATGTAAAGTACAAGTTAAATTTATATTTAAAGTATTTAAATATGAATTTAATTAATGAGAAATTAATTAATAGAGATTAATTAATTAATTTATATTTGATATAAATTGATTAGAAGAAGAGAAATAATTATTTTAGGTTAAGAACTCAAAATTAAGACATAGGGGCATTTTGGTCATTTCACAGGGTGACATGTGGCACCATGAGATGGTGACACAAGGCATTACACATATGCCTGCCAAATGTCTTTTAATCATGTAAGATGATTAAAATTAAGATTAAATATAGGTTTGACACTTGGCACAATGTGATTAGGTCAATTAATCCTATAACCAATAAAAGGGTGACATGTGGCAAGGGTTTAAGTGGTGACCTAGCTATTTAAGTGTTGTTATGAAAAATTAAAACACACAAGCTGCTGCCCCCAAAGGTGCTGCCACCCCTTGGCTGCCTCTCCCTTCTTTTCTTCTTCATATCTCATTCATTCCAAGAGATTTGCAAACAATCACTTGAATTAAAAATACTAGAAATTGTTTCTAGTGTCCTGTTTATATCTTTAATCTCCTAAAAGGCAGAACTTGATTTTCTAAATAATAGAAAAAGCCTTAGAAGCTATTCAAGGGCTGCCATAGGTGTTCTTAGTGTAGACAAGCTAGAGGGACAACATCTGGTGTCCTAAAGACGAATCTCAAAGGCGCAAATACACTGCAGTGCATCAAGAGGTTAATGTGTTTGTTCTTGATTTAATCTAGGGTTTTAAAATTAATCTGATTAATTTAAAATCTTAAGTGGCAAATAAATATCCAAAAACATATTAAAAGAGTTTTAATATGTTTTTTTATCATTGAAATCAAATAGATAAAAATAAATCTTGCATGATGCATGTGACCCTAGGTGAAAATTTTTGAATTCAATGGTATAAACTTATGTTTTTCACGCTTCTGTTCCTTCAATTGGTATCAGAGCCACTATATTTGCCATTTAGATTGTTGATTATATGATTTAATTGTGTGTTTTGATCATGAGATGATTTATCCATTGCTGGTTGCAATGGATGTGTGGCGGCATGCAAGAGAACACCTAATGGTACGCAAGGTTGTGGTTCCATGGGTGGCTCAAGGTTTGGTTTTTTAATGTGCAATTGTTGTATGATTTAAAAGCTCATCCTATGTGTAATTAAATTATTTAATTAGAATTTTAATCACACAATTAAATTTTGATTCAAATCAGAATTTTAAAAATTGTTTGAATGTGATTCAAATCTGAATTTTAAAAGTTGTTTGAATGTGATTCAAATCTGAATTTTTAAAGTTATTTGAATCATATTTAAATCTGATTTTTTAAAGTTGTTTGAATAATATTTAGATCTGAATTTTTAAAAGTTGTTTGAATGTGATTCAAATCTGATTTTTTAAAAATTGTTTGAATGTGACTCAAATCTGAATTTTTAAGGTTGTTTGAATGTGATTCAAATATGAATTTTTAAATTTGTTTGAATGAGATTCAAATCTAAATTTTTAAATTTATTTTAATCATATTCAAATCTAGATTTTTAAGTTGAATATGAGATATTCAATTTAATTTAAGTACGTATGTTTTATGTAATTGTTAAATAGTGATATGCATGATCGATGATCATGGACTATAAAAGACTAATGTGATTGAATTTATTTCTTTTATGTTTTTTGGGGATTGTAAATTAATTAATTTATTTTAATTTATTTTGGGCATGTATTATTAAGTTTGTAATAATTTTTGGGTTGTAATTTCATTTATTTAAGTTCTTGTAAATTCACCTTGGTATGCCAAGGATTACTATGTAATTTTGGATTGCAAGAAGTTCAAGAAGGTCAAGAGCATTGGTGGGACCAGTGGAAGGAATTCAAGATCAAGTGTCGATTATGTACTCCTTCAGCAACTTTTGTAAAATAAATGAATGAAATGCACCTAGGAATGCCCTGATTCAATTCTTGGTGGCTCAGAATTGAATCCCTTAGAAAGTCCATGATCATACCATATTTACTGCTTATCCATGAATGCATGAGATGTATGGGAATGTATTCAATTATATGATATATGCATGCTAAATGGATAATATGCAAAGTGAGACCTTAATAGTAATTAGGATGACCATAAAATCTTCCAAATAAATGATTAAGTTGAAAATGTTATAATTAAAGTAATTATAACATAGGCCCTCCATTGGGGCAATTATTTTCAGAAATTTTAAATAGTTGCATAAAATGCAATTAATTTAAGAGATTTTCTTAAGAATAATTGTTAAGCATGAGATGTTGTAAATATGTAAATGGTTTAGTGGCCAATATTGGATGTACATGAGGACATTAAAATTATTTGCATAATTACTGGCTCAATGGGATCAACTTAACTAATGCAAGATAAGTCAATAATGGATGTACCTGAGATTTTGAGCATTAGGGGCTAAGTAAAGGATTGAACCCCACATGAGATGTGATAGGCAAGGAGTTGCTCACTTATAGTTTATTGTAATTCGAATAACGGATGTACCTGAGGATGATCAATACAATTATAAGAATTCAATCACCCACTAGAAATCCATCAAACTAGGATTCCCATTTTCTACTTTGGAAGTGTAGGATTCGCTAAGTTAGTAGGAAGACCAATTTGATTAAAAGACCATAATCATTTTAGTTAATTACTTTATACATTTACTAATTAATCTGGTTATTTTCTGTAGTTAATTTTCTGATAATATTGAGCACAGAACAACCACCACCATCCAATATCCTTGCAAGCATACTTGATCGCAATAGGTTGACAGGACCTAATCTCTCTGATTTGCTAAGAAATTTGAAACTTGTCCTGAACCTTGAACATATAAGATATGTTCTAGACTCAAATGTTCCTGGTCCTTACCTCTATAGGCCACCCAAGAGGAACATGAAACTTTGGACAAGTGGAAGGAGCATGATATGAGAGCTAAGTGTTACATCTTGCTTCTATGAGTAATGAGTTACAGAAGCAGCATGAGAACAGCAGAGTGCGAGTGAGATCCTCTTTTACCTACAAGAGTTGTATGGTGAGCACAGCAGGAATGCTAGGTATGAGATATCTAGACAGCTGTTTCGCATGAGGATGTCTAAGGAACAGAATGTTAGGGATCATGTCCACAAGATGATTCAGTTGATTGAGCAGTTGGAACATCTTAACTTCAACATGGATTTCCAACTACAGACGGATTTGATCCTTCAGTCCCTTTTTGAGTCTTTTGGGAATTTTGTGACAAATTTCCATATGACTAAATAGGAATGCACCTTGACTAGTTTACTCAACATGCTAGTTATGGCCTAAAAGAATATACCTGGCAATAAAGGAAAAGAGGTAGCTTTGATTGCATATTTTTCTGCTGAAAAGTCCAATAAGAAAAAGGGCAATTAGAAAAAGAAACCTCAAGTTCCAAGATCTTCCAAGAAGATAGCCAAACAGAAAAACAAATATCAAAGTTGACAAAGGTAAAGGAAAGTGTTTCTACTACCAGCAGGAAAGTGTTTCCACTACTAGCAGAAAAGTGTTTCCACTGTCCAGAGTATAGCAATCTAAAAGAATGCAATGTCATGATGAAAATCAACTCAAGTTCAAAATATATTTGGCACTTAAGATTAGGTCATGTTGCAGAAGATAGGATTGCAAAATTGGAGAAAATGGGGATTTTATCCTCATTGGGCTCTTAGCCTACTCCAACTTGTGAATCTTACCTTCAGGGCAAAATGACTAAATCACCCTTTGTTGGACAAGGACTAAGAGCTGAAAATATTTTGGAACTAATACATAGTGATGTATGTGATCCATTTAAGGAAATGGTTAAAGGCGATTTTCATTACTTTATTACCTTTACTGATGATAAATCAAGGTTTGGGTATTTGTATTTGATGAAATACAAACATGAATCCTTTGAAAAGTTCAAAGAATTTAAATCTAAAGTAGAAAATCAAACAGGAAAGAGTATTAAAGCTCTTCGATCAGATCGTGGAAGAGAATATTTGAGTATTGAATTTAATGAATACTTGAGAGAGCATGGCATTGTTTCCTAGCTGACTCCTCCAGGAACACCACAGTTGAATGGTGTATTTGAAAGGAGAAATCGTACCTTATTGGATATGGTACGTAGTATGATGAGCTATACTGATATGCCAATCTCCTTTTGGGGATTTGCATTAGAATTAGCTTTGTATATTCTGAATAGGATTCCATCAAAATCGGTTTCTTCCACACCTTATGAGATATGGCATGGAAGAAAACCAAGTCTTAATCATGTTAAGATTTGAGGTTGTCCAGCTTATATCAAAAAGCTGAACACTGATAAATTGGAAACTAGATCAGAAAAGGGTCGATTTGTTGGATATCCAAAAGATAGTTTTGGATATTATTTGCCTACATCACAAAAGGTTGTGGTGAGTAGAGATGCCACATTTCTTGAACAATAGTTTGTTCAAGAATGAGGCAAAGGAAGGCAAATAGAGTTGGAATTAGAGAATTCTGACCAACCAACAGGTCAAATGGATATAGATCCATTTAGTCAACCTACACCCGTTGATGAAATATCTACAGCTGTTCCTCGTAGAACAACCAAGGTATCTCACCCACCAGTGAGATATGGTTTCCATCATGAAGAAGAACAAGAGTTGTCTACTGATGAAGAAGTAGATCATGGAGATGATCCACTTACCTATGAAGAAGCTATATCAGATATAGACTCTTCAAAATAGATTGATGCTATGAAATCTGAAATTGATTCCATGTATAAGAATCAAGTTTGGGATCTTGTTGACCCACCTGAAGGTATTGTACCTATAGGGAACAAATGGGTTTTCAAGAAGAAAATTAGTTCTGATGGAAAGGTAGAGACATATAAGGCAAGGCTAGTAGCGAAAGGGTTTCGCCAAAGGCAAGGAATCGACTATGAGGAGACTTTCTCGCCTGTTGCCATGCTTAAATCAATTAGTATTTTATTAGCAATAGCTGCATACTATGATTATGAGATTTGGCAGATGGATGTCAAAATAGCTTTTCTCAATGGATACATTGAAGAAAACATTTTCATGGAACAACCTAGGGGTTTTTGTTCCAAGGTATGCAAGCTAAAGCAATCCATTTATGGGTTGAAGCAAGATACGAGGAGTTGGAACATCCGTTTTGATGAAGCCATTAAATCCTTTGGTTTTAACAAAAATGAGGATGAGCCATGTGTATATAAGAAGGTTAGTGACAGTGCTATCACTTTCCTTATCTTATATCTGGATGACATACTATTGATGGGTAATGACACAGGTATGTTGACAACTATAAAGGTATGGTTGTCAAATACATTCTCCATGAAAGACTTAGGGGAGGTAACCTATATTCTTAGGATTCGCATCTATAGAGATAGAGCGAAAAGAATAATTGGTTTATCCCAAAGTCTATACTTGGAAAAGGTGTTAAAGAGGTTTAACATGCTTGATTCCAAGAGAGGATTGTTACTAGTGTGAAATGGTATTGACCTTTCTAAAGAGATGTCTCTAAAGACACCTAAAGAAAGAGATAAAATGGCCAGGATTCATATGCTTCGGCTATTAGAAGTTTAATGTATGCAATGTTGTGTACTAGGCCAAATATCGCATATGTTGTTAGTTTGACTAGCAGGTATCAATCCAATCTAGGTTTGGAACACTGGATAGCTGTCAAGAATATCCTTAAGTACTTGAGAAGAACTAAGGATTTATTCTTGATTTATGGAGGTGGAGACTTGCAATTGGATGGTTATACTGATTCTAATTTCTAATCAGATATCGATGATAGAAAGTCTACCTCTGGGTATGTGTTCATTTGTAATGGAGGTGCAGTCAGTTGGAAGAGTTCCAAACAGAGCACGACTACAGATTCCACTACCGAGGCTGAGTATATTGCTGCATCAGATGCTACAAAGGAAGCTATTTGGATAAAGAAGTTCATGACAGAACTTGCAGTAGTTCCTTCCATTGAGTCAGCAGTTCCACTACATTGTGACAACAATGGAGCAGTCATACAGGCTAAGGAACCAAGGTCTCACTAGAAATCCAAACACATAGAAATGCACTACCACATTATCAGACATTTAGTTGGGCAAGGTGATAGCCATGCAGAAAAATAACATCAGCTAAAAAATCCAACTGATCCATTCACTAAGCCTTTGTCACAAGCTCAGTTAGACCGACATCTTGAGAAGATGGGTCTAAGGTATTGTAATGAATGGCTCTAGTGCTAGTGGGAGATTGTTAGTAGTATGCCCTAGAGCACATCATTTAGTATGTATCTTGTACATGTTTTTATTAATAAAAGGCATTTTCCACTTTTCTGTTTACATAAGATATTTATGTGTAATAGAAAAGGTCCATTGATATTTTGTTAGAAATTCTATTCTTAATTTGTTAAGAATATGAGTGACAGTATTTCTAGTACAAAGTATCATAAATAGGTTCACAATCGAGGATACTTCACAATAAGGACATGTCTTATCCAGAAAGATTGTATTCATGTTTCTTTCCAAGTTATTTATATGAGATATCAACAAAATGGAATGGTGAGTCTCATGCCATATAACAAACATGATAGGCACTTATACATGATAAGTGGGCCAAATCAGTGACACTTATGACAAGCACATGGAGTTTACTCTTGTCAATGTTTTGTCATAAATCATATCAGTGCATATAATCTTTAAACCTGAGATAGCATAGTTATCTTGTATATAGGTAGTTTGAGTTTGATACTGCTTTCATACTTGTACTGTGTATGGGTATATGGGCATGTGTTAGCTCCTACTAGTTATATATGGAGATAGGTGTTGATCAAGATGGAATTTGTTCCTTTAAATAAATAGAGATAAAACCCTATGTTCATTTAATTGTTCTTGATGTTTCAAGTTCCTAGCCAGGACAGATAGATTTAATCAGAAAAGAGTTTCTGATGAGAAAATCTTTTTAATCAAGAACTTGAATTAAAAAAGAACATAATATTCATAGCAAATGGAGTTTGACATAAACCATGACTC
Organism: Hevea brasiliensis; assembly: GCF_030052815.1. NCBI lineage: Eukaryota > Viridiplantae > Streptophyta > Magnoliopsida > Malpighiales > Euphorbiaceae > Hevea > Hevea brasiliensis. Next base: position 52,311,639 of record NC_079497.1, on the reverse strand, counting down.
CAGCTTGAGTTGGGATTTTGTAACAGAGAGATTCTAGTGCATGGTAACATATGATTATAGGTTCATTTAAGGTAAACCTTATTACTAATTGGGTGGCCATGGCATGCTATGCTAGGTGTTAACCATGGTCTATGAGGTTCATAAAATGATTTAGAGAAATCATTTATGGTAAGAAAGAGTTCTGATGATATTAAGAGTTGATATCATGTCTCATTGCCAATTAGTGATGAGCCTAGTAAGTCACACACATACACAAGTTATCACCTACTTAAATATGATTTAATTAATTAATTAAAGAGTTTAAATTGATTAATTAAATAGGTTTGGTTTGCAATTAGATTGCAAAGTCCCTAGCATGACTTGAAACCAAATCTAGATTATTGGATGTATAATATAAGTTAAATTTATATTTAAAGTGTTTAAATATGAATTTAATTAATGAGAAATTAATTAATAGAGATTAATTAATTAATTTATATTTGATATAAATTAATTAGAAGAAGAAAATAATTATTTTGGGTTAAGAACTCAAAATTAAGACACAGGGGCATTTTGGTCATTTTGCAGTGTGACACGTGGCACCATGAGATGGTGACACATGGCATAACACATAAGCTTGCCAAATGTTTTTTAATCATGTAAGATGATTAAAATCAAGATTAAATATAGGTTTGACACTTGACACAATTTGATTGGGTCACTTAAACCTAGAGCTAATCAAAGGGTGACATGTGGCAAGGGTTTAATGTGTTAACCTAGCTATTTAAGTGTGGTTATGAAAAGTAAAAATAACCAGCAGCCTCTCCTCTCATTTGTCACGCCACTTTGAGCCTCTCCAGCTATTTTTCTTCATCTCTCATCAATTCAAAGAGATTAGCCATCAATCTCTTGAATTAAGAACACTAGAAATTATTTCTAGTGTCCTGTTTACATCTCTAATCTCTTAAAAGGCAGAACTTGAATTTCTAATTAATAGAAAAGGCTTTAGAAGCTGTTCAAGGGCTGCCATAGGTGTTCTTGGTGAGGACAAGCTAGAGGGACAACATCTGGTGTCCTGAAGACGAATCTCAAAGGCGCAGACACTGCGGCATGACAAGAGGTTAGTGTAATCGTTCTTGATTTAATCTAGGGTTCTAAAATTAATCTGATTAATTTTAAAATCTTAAATGGCAAATACAGATCCAAAAACATATTAAAAGAGTTTTAATATGTTGTTTATCATTGAAATCAAATAGATAAAAATAAATCTTGCATGATGCATGTGACCCTAGGTGAAAATTTTTGAATTCAATGGTATAAACTTGTGTTTTTCACGCTTCCGTTCCTTCAATGGTAACATATAATTATAAGTTCATTTAAGGTAAACCTTATTACTAATTGGGTGGCCATGGCATGCTATGCTAGGTGTTAACCGTGGTCTATGAGGTGCATAAAATGATTTAGAGAAATCATTTATGGTAAGAAAGAGTTCTGATGATATTAAGAGTTGATATCATATCTCATTGCCAATTAGTGATGAGCCTAGTAAGTCACGCACATACACAAGTTATCACCTAATTAAATATAATTTAATTAATTAATTAAAGAGTTTAATTGATTAATTAAATAGGTTTGGTTTACAATTAGATTGCAAAGTCCCTAGAATGACTTGAAACCAAATCTAGATTATTGGATGTAAAGTATAAGTTAAATTTATATTTAAAGTGTTTAAATTGAAGGAACGGAAGCGTGAAAAACACAAGATTATACCATTGAATTCAAAAATTTTCACCTAGGGTCACATGTACCATGCAAGATTTATTTTTATCTATTTGATTTCAATGATAAACAACATATTAAAACTCTTTTAATATGTTTTTTGATCTGTATTTGCCATTTAAGATTTTAAAATTAATCAGATTAATTTTTAGAACCCTAGATTAAATCAAGAACGATTACACTAACCTCTTGATGCACTGCAACGTGTCTGCGCCTTTAAGATTCGTCTTCAGGACACCAGATGTTGTCCCTCTAGCTTGTCCACACCAAGAACACCTATGGCAGCCCTTGAATAGCTTCTAAAGCTTTTTCTGTTAATTAGAAAATCAAGTTCTGCCTTTTAAGAGATTAAAGATGTAAACAGGACACTAGAAACAATTTCTAGTGTTCTTAATTCAAGAGATTGATGGCTAATCTCTTTGAATTGATGAGAGATGAAGAAAAATAGAGGGAGGGCTGCAAAATGGTGTGACCAAGGAGTGTGGCTGCTGGTTGTATTTTATTTTCTCATAACAACACTTAAATAGCTAGGTTAACACATTAAACCCTTGCCACATGTCACCCTTTGATTAGCTCTAGGTTTAACTGACCCAATCACATTGTGTCAAGTGTCAAACCTATATTTAATCTTGATTTTAATCATCTTACATGATTAAAAAACATTTGGCAAGCTTATGTGTTATGCCATGTGTCACCATCTCATGGTGCCACGTGTCACACTGCAAAATGACCAAAATGCCCCAATGTCTTAATTTTGAGTTCTCAACCCAAAATAATTATTATTCTTCTTCTAATTAATTTATATCAAATATAAATTAATTAATTAATCTCTATTAATTAATTTCTCATTAATTAAATTCATATTTAAACACTTTAAATATAAATTTAACTTATATTATACATCCAATAATCTAGATTTGGTTTCAAGTCATGCTAGGAACTTTGCAAACTAATTGCAAACCAAACCTATTTAATTAATCAATTAAACTCTTTAATTAATTAATTAAATCATATTTAATTAGGTGATAACTTGTGTATGTGTGTGACTTACTAGGCTCATCACTAATTGGCAATGAGACATGATATCAACTCTTAATATCATCAGAACTCTTTCTTACCATAAATGATTTCTCTAAATCATTTTATGAACCTCATAGACCATGGTTAACACCTAGCATAGCATGCCATGGCCACGCAATTAGTAATAAGGTTTACCTTAAATGAACCTATAATCATATGTTACCATGCACTAGAATCTCTGTTACAAAATCCCAACTCAAGCTGGAGTCATGGTTTATGTCAAACTCCATTTGCTATGAATATTATGTTCTCTTTTAATTCCAGTTCTTGATTAAAAAGATTTTCTCATCAGAAACTCTTTTCTGAATAAATCTATCTGTCCTGGCCAGGAACTTGAAACATCAAGAACAATTAAATGAACATAGGATTTTATCTCTATTTACTTAGAGGAACAGATTCCATCTTGATCAACACCTACCTCCATATATAACTAGTAGGAGCCAACACATGCCCATATACCCATACACAGTACAAGTATGAAAGCAGTATCAAACTCAAACTACCTATATACAAGATAACTGTGCTATCTCAGGTCTAAAGATTATATGCACTGATATGATTTATGACAAAACATTAACAAGAGTAAACTCCATGTGCTTGTCATAAGTGTCACTGGTTCAGCCTACTTATCATTTATAAGTGCCTATCATGTTTGTTATATGGCATGAGACTCACCATTCCATCTTATTTATATCTCATATAAATAACCTGGGAACAAACATGAATACAATCTTTACGGATAAGTCATGTCCTTATTATGAAGTATCCTCGATTGTGAACCTATTTATGATACTTTGTGCTAGAAATATTGTCACTCATATTCTTAACAACTTAAGAATAATATTTCTAACAAAATATCAATGGACCTTTTCTATTACACATAAATATATTATATAACCAGAAAAGTGGAAATGCCATTTATTAATAAAATATGTACAAGATACATACTAAATGATATGCTCTAGGGCATACTACTAACAATCTCCCCCTAGCACTAGAGCCATTCATTACACTATATTAGTCCTATTTTCTCAAGATGTCGGTCTAACGAGTGCGTGACATAGGCTTAGTGAATGGATCAGCTGGATTTTCAGCTGATGCTATTTTCTGCATGGCTAAATCACCTTGCCCAACTATATCTCTGATAATGTGGTATCGCCTTTCTATGTGTATGGATTTCTGGTGAGACCTTGGTTCCTTAGCTCAGATAATCGCTGCTCCATTATTGTCACGATGTAGTGGGCACGACTCAATGGAAGGAACTCTTGTAAGTTACATCACAAACTTCTTTATCCAAGCGACTTCCTTTGCGACATCGATGCAACAATATACTCGACCTCTGTAGTGGAATCTGCGATCGTGCTCTGCTTGGAACTCTTCCAACGATGCACCTCCATTACAAATGAACACATATCCAGAGGTAGACTTTTTATCATCGATATCGATTGGAAATCGTAATCGATATAACCATCCAATTGCAAGTCTCCACCTCCATAAATCAAGAATAAATCCTTAGTTCTTCTTAAGTACTTAAGAATATTCTTGACGACTATCGATGTTCCAAACTGATTGGATTGATACCGCTAGTCAAACTAACAGCATATGCGATATCCGGCCTAGTACACAACATTGCATACATTAAACTTCCAATAGCCGAAACATATGGAATCCTGGCCATCTTATCTCTTTCTTCAGGTGTCTTTGGAGACATCTCTTTAGAAAGATGGATACCATGTCTCACTGGTAACAATCCTCACTTGGAATCAAGCATGTTAAACCTCTTTAACACCTTTTCCAAGTATAGACTTTGGGATAAACCAATTATTCTTTTCGCTCTATCTCTATAGATGCGAATCCCAAGAATATAGGTTGCCTCCCCTAAGTCTTTCATGGAGAATGTATTTGACAACCATACCTTTATAGTCGTCAACATACTTGTGTCATTACCCATCAACAGTATGTCATCCACATATAAGACAAGGAAAGTGATAGCACTGTCACTAACCTTCTTATATACATATGGCTCATCCTCATTTTTTATAAAACCAAAGGATTTAATGGCTTCATCAAAATGGATGTTCCAACTCCTCGAAGCTTGTTTCAACCCATAAATGGATCGCTTTAGCTTGCATACCTTGGAACCATCTTGGGATTCAAATCCCTAGGTTGTTCCATGAAAATGTTTTCTTCAATGTATCCATTGAGAAAAGCTGTTTTGACATCCATCTGCCAAATCTCATAATCATAGTATGCAGCTATTGCTAATAAAATCCTAATTGATTTAAGCATGGCAATAGGCGAGAAAGTCTCCTCATAGTCTATTCCTTGCCTTTGGCGAAACCCGTTCGCTACTAGCCTTGCCTTATAGGTCTCTACCTTTCCATCAGAACCAATTTTCTTCTTGAAAACCCATTTGTTCCCTATAGGTACAATACCTTCAGGTGGGTCAACAAGATCCCAAACTTGATTCTTATACATGGAATCAATCTCGAATTTCATAGCATCAATCCATTTTGAAGAGTCTATATCTGATATAGCTTCTTCATAGGTAAGTGGATCATCTCCATGATCTACTTCTTCATGAGTAGACAACTCTTGTTCTTCTTCATAAAGAAAACCATATCTCACTGGTGGGTGAGATACCCTGGTTGTTCTACGAGGAACAGTTGTAGATGTTTCATCAATGGGTATAGGTTGACTAGATGGATCTATATCCATCTGATCTGTTGGTTGGTCAGAATTCTCCAATTCTAACTCTATTTGCCTTCCTTTGCCTCCTTCTTGGACAAATTGTTGTTCAAGAAATGTGGCATCTCTACTTATCACAACCTTTTGTGAAGTAGGCAAATAAAAATAATATCCAAAACTATCTTTTGGATATCCAACAAATCGACCTTTTTTCTGATCTAGTCTCCAATTTATCAGTGTTCAGCTTTTTGATATAAGCTAGACAACCCCAAATCGTAACATGCTTAAGACTTGGTTTTCTTCCATGCCATATCTCATAAGGTGTGGAAGAAACTGATTTTGATGGAATCCTATTCAGAATATACAAAGTTGATTCTAATGCAAATCCCCAAAAGGAGATTGGCATATCAGTATAGCTCATCATACTACGTACCATATCCAATAGGGTATGATTTCTCCTTTCAGATACACCATTCAGCTGTGGCATTCCTGGAGGAGTCAGCTGAGAAACAATGCCATGCTCTCTCAAGTATTCATCAAATTCAGTACTCAAATATTCACCTCCACGATCTGATCGAAGAGCTTTAATATTCTTTCGTGTTTGATTTTCTACTTCAGATTTAAATTCTTTGAACTTTTCAAAAGATTCATGTTTGTATTTCATCAAATACAAATACCCAAACCTTGATTTATCATCGATAAGGTAATAAAATAATGAAAACCCCTCTAGCCATTTCTTTAAATGGACCACATACATCACTATGTATTAGCTCCAAAATATTTTCAGCTCTTAGCCCTTGTCCAACAAAGGGTGATCTAGTCATTTTACCCTGAAGGCAAGATTCACAAGTTGGAGTAGGCTCAGAGCCCAATGAGGATAGAATTCCCATTTTCTCCAATTTTGCAATCCTATCTTCTGCAATATGACATAATCTTAAGTGCCAAATATATTGTGAACTTGAGTTGGTTTTCACCATGGCATTGCATTCTTTTAGATCACTTGCATTCAATTTGTGTTTGTCATTATTATCCAAATAATAAAGACCATCATTCATATAACCCGAACCAACATATTTATTTCTAAAATAAATATTGCAAACATCATCGATGTTGAAATTCATAGCCATTTCTAGTCAAACTAGATATAGAAATGATGTTCTTAAAAGCATCAGGTACATATAAAATATTATCCAAACACAAAACATGTCCAAACATGTAAAAAGATTTAGATCCTATGGCTAAAGCTTCAACAGTTGAGCCATTGCCAATCCGAACTCTAACATCTTGAGAATGCAAGCTGCTACTATTTGCTAGTTCCTGCATATCATTAGAAATGTGAGAACTGGCACCAGTATCTAAAACCCAAGCTGTAGATGAACTATGAGTATCATCAGAATCTAAATAACAAGATATGGACATACCTTCCGAAGGTGTATCCTTCTTGTCCTTCAGAGAAGCAAGATACTGCAGGCGCCTTTCCAGTGCCCATCCTTTTGGCAGTGGAAACACTTTCCTTTGCCTCCATCAGCTTTAGTCTTCCTTTTCTGTTTAGCTATTTTCTTGGAAGGACCAGGAATTTGAGGTTTCTTTTTCTTATTGCCCTTTTTCTTGTTGGACTTTCCAGTAGAAGAATATGCAACCAAAGCTACCTCTTTTCCTTTATTGCCTGGCATATTCTTTTGGGCAATAACCAGCATGTTGAGTAAACCAGCTAAGGTGCATTCCTGTTTAGTCATATGGAAATTTGTCACAAAATTCCCAAAAGACTCAGGAAGGGACTGAAGGATCAAATCCATCTGTAGTTGGAAATCCATGTTAAAGTCAAGATGTTCCAACTGCTCAATCATCCGAATCATCTTGTGGACATGATCCCCAACATTCTGTCCCTCAGACTTCCTCATACGGAATAGCTGTCTAGATATCTCATCCTAACATTCCTGCTGTGCTCACCATACAACTCTTGTAGGTGAAGGAGGATCTCACTCGCACTCTGCATGTTCTCATGTTGCTTCTGTAACTCATTACTCATGGAAGCAAGCATGTAACACTTAGCTCTCATATCATGCTCCTTCCACTTGTCCAAAGTTTCATGTTCCTATTGTGTGGCCTCTGGAGGTAAGGGACCAGGAACATTTGAATCTAGAACATATCCTATATGTTCAAGGTTCAGGACAAGTTTCAAATTTCTTAGCCAATCAGATAGATTAGGTCCTGTCAACCTATTGTGATCAAGTATGCTTGCAAGGATATTGGATGGTGGTGGTTGTTTTGTGCTCATTTTTATCAGAAAATTAACTGCAGAAAATAACTAGATTAATTAGTAAATGTATCATGTAATTAACCAAAATGATTATGGTCTTTTAATCAAATTGGTCCTCCCACTAACTTAGCGAATCCTACACTTCCAAAGTAGAAAACGGAAATCCTAGTTGGATGGATTTCTAGTGGGTGATTGAATTCTTATAATTCTATTGATCATCCTCAGGTACATCCATTATTGGAATTACAATAAACTATAAGTGAGCAACTCCTTGCCCATCACATCTCATGTGAGGTTCAATCCTTTACCTAGCCCCTAATGCTCAAAATCTCAGGTACATCCATTATTGACTTATCTTGCATTAGTTAAGTTGATCCCATTGAGCCAGTAATTATGCAAATAATTTTAATGTCCTCAGGTACATCCAATATTGGCCACTAAACCATTTACATATTTACAACATCTCATGCTTAACAATTATTCTTAAGAAAATCTCTTAAATAAATTGCATCTTATGCAACTATTTAAAATTTCTTAAAATAATTGCCCCAATGGAGGGCCTATGTTATAATTACTTTAATTATAGCATTTCCAAGTTAATCATTTGTTTGGAAGATTTTATGGTCATTCTAATTACTATTAAGGTCTCACTTTGTACATTATCCATTTAGCATGCATATATCATATAATTGCATACATTCCCATACATCTCATGCATTCATGGATAAGCAGTAAATATGGTATGATCATGGACTTTCTAAGGGATTCAATTCTGAGCCACCAAGAATTGAATCAGGGCATTCCTAGGTGCATTTCATTCATTCATTTTACAAGAGTTGCTGAAGGAGTACATAATCAACACTTGATCTTGAATTCCTCCCACTGGTCCCACCAATGCTCTTGACCTCCTTGAACTTCTTGCAATCCAATATTACATAGCAATCCTTGGCATACCAAGGCGAATTTACAAGAACTTAAATAAATGAAATTACAACCCAAAAATTATTACAAACTTAATAATACATGCCCAAAAAAAAATTAAAATAAATTAATTAATTTACAATCCCAAAGAAACATAAAAGAAATAAATCCAATCACATTGGTCTTTTTTAGTCCATGATCATCCATCATGCATATCACTATTTAACAATTAAATAAAACATACATACTTAAATTAAATTGAATATCTCATATTCAACTTAAAAATCCAGATTGGAATATGATTCAAATAAATTTAAAAATTCAGATTTGAATCTCATTCAAACAAATTTAAAAATTCAGATTTGAATCACATTCAAACAACTTCAAAAATTCAGATTTGAATCACATTCAAACATTTTTTAAAAAATCAGATTTGAATCACATTCAAACATTTTTTAAAAAATCAGATCTGAATTTTATTCAATCAATTTTAAAAAATCAGATTTAAATATGATTCAAACAACTTTAAAAATTCAGATTTGAATCACATTCAAACAACTTTTAAAATTCAGATTTGAATCACATTCAAACAATTTTTAAAATTCTGATTTGAATCATAATTTAATTGTGTGATAAAAACTACTAATTAAACACTTTAATTAGTCAAAGAATAGGCCTTAGATCATACAACAATTGCAGAATTAAAAGCCAAACCTTAAACCACCCATGGAAGCCAAACCATGCGTACCATTAATGGTGTTTTTTCAAGTATGACGCCAACTTGCTTTGCAACCAGCAATGAACTTTTGATCTCATGATCAAACACACAATTAAATCATATAATCAACAATCTAAATGGCAAATATAGTGGCTCTGATACCAATTGAAGGAACGGAAGCGTGAAAAACACAAGATTATACCATTGAATTCAAAAATTTTCACCTAGGGTCACATGTACCATGCAAGATTTATTTTTATCTATTTGATTTCAATGATAAATAACATATTAAAACTCTTTTAATATGTTTTTGGATTTGTATTTGCCATTTAAGATTTTAAAATTAATCAGATTAATTTTTAGAACCCTAGATTAAATCAAGAACGATTACACTAACCTCTTGATGCACTACAGCGTGTCTGCGCCTTTGAGATTCGTCTTCAGGACACCAGATGTTGTCCCTCTAGCTTGTCCACACCAAGAACACCTATGGCAGCCCTTGAAAGCTTCTAAAGCTTTTTCTATTAATTAGAAAATCAAGTTCTGCCTTTTAAGAGATTAAAGATGTAAACAGGACACTAGAAACAATTTCTAGTGTTCTTAATTCAAGAGATTGATGGCTAATCTCTTTGAATTGATGAGAGATGAAGAAAAATAGAGGGAGGGCTGCAAAATGGCGTGACCAAGGAGTGTGGCTGCTGGTTGTATTTTATTTTCTCATAACAACACTTAAATAGCTAGGTTAACACATTAAACCCTTGCCACATGTCACCCTTTGATTAGCTCTAGGTTTAAGTGACCCAATCACATTGTGCCAAGTGTCAAACCTATATTTAATCTTGATTTTAATCATCTTACATGATTAAAAAACATTTGGCAAGCTTATGTGTTATGCCATGTGTCACCATCTCATGGTGCCACGTGTCACACTGCAAAATGACCAAAATGCTCCTATGTCTTAATTTTGAGTTCTCAACCCAAAATAATTATTATTCTTCTTCTAATTAATTTATATCAAATATAAATTAATTAATTAATCTCTATTAATTAATTTCTCATTCATTAAATTCATATTTAAAAACTTTAAATATAAATTTAACTTATATTATACATCCAATAATCTAGATTTGGTTTCAAGTCATGCTAGGGACTTTGCAAACTAATTGCAAACCAAACCTATTTAATTAATCAATTAAACTCTTTAATTAATTAATTAAATCATATTTAATTAGTTGATAACTTGTGTATGTGTGTGACTTACTAGGCTCATCACTAATTGGCAATGAGACATGATATCAACTCTTAATATCATCAGAACTCTTTCTTACCATAAATGATTTCTCTAAATCATTTTATGAACCTCATGGACCATGGTTAACACCTAGCATAGCATGCCATGGCCACCCAATTAGTAATAAGGTTTACCTTAAATGAACCTATAATCATATGTTACCATGCACTAGAATATCTCTGTTACAAAATCCCAACTCAAGCTGGAGTCATGGTTTATGTCAAACTCCATTTGCTATGAATATTATGTTCTCTTTTAATTCCAGTTCTTGATTAAAAAGATTTTCTCGTCAGAAACTCTTTTCTGAATAAATCTATCTGTCCTGGCCAGGAACTTGAAACATCAAGAACAATTAAATGAACATAGGATTTTATCTCTATTTACTTAGAGGAACAGATTCCATCTTGATCAACACCTACCTCCATATATAACTAGTAGGAGCCAACACATGCCCATATACCCATACACAGTACAAGTATGAAAGCAGTATCAAACTCAAACTACCTATATACAAGATAACTGTGCTATCTCAGGTCTAAAGATTATATGCACTGATATGATTTATGACAAAACATTAACAAGAGTAAACTCCATGTGCTTGTCATAAGTGTCACTGGTTCGGCCTACTTATCATTTATAAGTGCCTATCATGTTTGTTATATGGCATGAGACTCACCATTCCATCTTATTTATATCTCATATAAATAACCTGGAAACAAACATGAATATAATCTTTCTGGATAAGTCATGTCCTTGTTATGAAGTATCCTCGATTGTGAACCTATTTATGATACTTCGTGCTAGAAATATTGTCACTCATATTCTTAACAACTTAAGAATAATATTTCTAACAAAATATCAATGGACCTTTTCTATTACACATAAATATATTATATAAACAGAAAAGTGGAAATGCCATTTATTAATAAAATATGTACAAGATACATACTAAATGATATGCTCTAGGGCATACTACTAACATAAATATGAATTTAATTAATGAGAAATAAATTAATAGAGATTAATTAATTAATTTATATTTGATATAAATTGATTAGAAGAAGAGAAATAATTATTTTGGGTTAAGAACTCAAAATTAAGACACAGGGGCATTTTGGTCATTTCACAGGGTAACATGTGGCACCATGAGATGGTGACACATGGCATTACACAAAAGCTTGCCAAATGTCTTTTAATCATGTAAGATGATTAAAATTAAGATTAAATATAGGTTTGACACTTGGCACAATGTGATTGGGTCAATTAAACCTAGAACCAATCAAAGGGTGACATGTGGCAAGGGTTTAAGTGGTGATCTAGCTATATAAGTATTGTTATGAAAAATTAAATCACACAAGCTGCTACTCCAAAAGGTGCTGCCACCCCTTGGCTCCCTCTCCCTTCTTTTCTTCTTCATCTCTCATTCATTCCAAGAGATTAGCAAACAATCTCTTGAATTAAAAATACTAGAAATTGTTTCTAGTGTCTTGTTTACATCTCTAATCTCTTAAAAGGCAAAACTTGATTTTCTAAATAATAGAAAAAGCTTTAAAAGCTATTCAAGGGCTGCCATAGGTGTTCTTGGTGTAGACAAGCTAGAGGGACAATATCTGGTGTCCTGAAGACGAATCTCAAAGGCGCAAATACACTGCTGTGCATCAAGAGGTTAGTGTGTTTGTTCTTGATTTAATCTAGTATTCTAAAATTAATTTGATTAATTTAAAATCTTAAATGACAAATACAGATCCAAAAGCATATTAAAAGAGTTTTAATATGTTGTTTATCATTGAAATCATGTAGATAAAAATAAATCTTGCATGATGCATGTGACCCTAGGTGAAAATTTTTGAATTCAATGTTATAAACTTGTGTTTTTCACATTTCTGTTCCTTCAGATACTTCATAATAAGGACATGACTTATCTAGAAAGATTGTATTCATGTTTGTTCTCAAGTTATTTATATGAGATATAAATAAGATGGAATGGTGAGTCTCATGCCAAATGACAAATATGATAGGCACTTATAAATGATAAGTAGGCCGAACCAGTGACACTTATGACAAGCATATAGAGTTTACACTTATCAATGCATTGTCATAAATCATATCAGTGCATATAATCTTTAGACCTGAGATAGCACAATTATCTTGTATATAGGTGGTTTGAGCTTGATACTACTTTCATACTTGTACTGTATATGGGTATATGGGCATGTGTTGGCTTCTACTAGTTATATATGGAGGTAGGTGTTGATCAAGATAGAATCTGTTCCTCTAAGTAAATAGAGATAAAATCCTATGTTCATTTAATTGTTCTTGATGTTTCAAGTTCCTGGCCAGGACAGATAGATTTATTCAGAAAAGAGTTTCTGATGAGAAAATCTTTTAATCAAGAACTGGAATTAAAAGAGAACATAATATTCATAGCAAATGGAGTTTGACATAAACCATAACTCCAGCTTGAGTTGGGATTTTGTAACAGAGAGATTCTAGTGCATGGTAACATATGATTATAGGTTCATTTAAGGTAAACCTTATTACTAATTGAGTGATCATGGCATGCTATGCTGGGTGTTAACCATGGTCTATGAGGTGCATAAAATGATTTAGAGAAATCATTTATGGTAAGAAAGAGTTATGATGATATTAAGAGTTGATATCATATCTCATTGCCAATTAGTGATGAGCCTAGTAAGTCACACACATACACAAGTTATCACCTAATTAAATATGATTTAATCAATTAATTAAAGTGTTTAATTGATTAATTAAATATGTTTAATTTTCAATTAGATTGCAAAGTCCCTAGCATGGCTTAAAACCAAATATAGATTATTGGATGTACAGTATAAGTTAAATTTATATTTAAAGTGTTTAAATATGAATTTAATTAATGAGAAATTAATTAATAAAGATTAATTAATTAATTTATATTTGATATAAATTGATTAGAAGAAGAGAAATAATTATTTTGGGTTGAGAACTCAAAATTAAGACACAGGGGTATTTTGGTCATTTCACAGGGTGACATGTGGCACCATGAGATGGTGACACATGGCATTATACATAAGCTTGCCAAATGTCTTTTAATCATGTAAGATTATTAAAATTAAGATTAAATATAGGTTTGACACTTGGCACAATGTGATTGGGTCAATTAAACCTAGAACCAATCAAAGGGTGACATGTGGCAAGGGTTTAATGTGTTAACCTAGCTATATAGGTGTTGTTATGAAGAGAAAAAATACAACCAGCTGCTGCTCTCATTTGTGCCGCCACCTTGAGGCTCTCCCTTCTCTTCTTCTTCATCTCTCACCAATTCCAAGAGATTAGCAAATAATCTCTTGAATTAAAAATACTAAAAATTGCTTCTAGTGTCCTGTTTACATCTTTAATCTCTTAAAAGGTAGAACTTGATTTTCTAATTAATAGAAAAAGCTTTAGAAGTTTTTTAAGGGCTGCCATAGGTGTTCTTGGTGTGGACAAGCTAGAGGGATAACATCTGGTGTCCTGAAGACGCATCTGAAGAGCACAAATACACTGCAGTGCATCAAGAGATTAGTGAATTTGTTCTTGATTTAATCTAGGGTTCTAAAATAAATCTGATTAATTTAAAAATCTTAAATGGCAAATACGTATCGAAAAACATATTAAAAGTGTTTTAATATATTGTTTATCATTGAAATCAAATAGATAAAAATAAATCTTGCATGATGCATGTGACCCTAGGTGAAAATTTTTGAATTCTATGGTATAAACTTGTGTTTGTCCCGCTTTCGTTCCTTTAGCTAGCCCTTCCCTCATTAATAACGGTTAGTGAGGTTGAGATTGCTTTGTTGTAACACCCCTATATTCGGTAGTGCGTTCTACTGTTCCGGTGACCAGTGTTGTCCGGACAGCTAGGATGCTTAGAACTACACTTCGATATGAGTGAGGAGACATAAAATAATGAAATACAAGAAAAGTAAATACAAGAAAAACAAAAGAAAAATTAATTAATTAGTACAAAGAAAAGTGAGAAATTGAAAAACGGACAAAACCCGGTGTTACCGAAAAATCGGGAATGTAACTCGAACAGGGGCATTATGGTCATTTGATACCCCGAGTTGTCTTTTGACCTAAATGTCCATTGAAAATATATGATATTACACTTGGAAAATATAATGAAAAATTAAATTAGGGGTACCTAATGTAAATAGCAAAAATGGGATTCAAATTGAGTATTTAACACATTTAACATATTATCATTATCCTATGATGAGTGGAGCACTATGAGGTTAAAATAACTCTTAAGTGGGCAGGTGTAAACCCTCTCACACTTCATCTTCAACCTTCCTCCTCCCATACCGAAATGAATTCCATCAAATCCTCCATAGCCGAATTGTGTGAAGCTTCCAAACCCCCTCCATTTTCACCTCCAAACACCAAAGTTTCTTCACTAATCTTGATCCCCACCTCACAAGGAAGAAGTAGATACTAAATTTAAGGGAGTTTGGTGAAGATTTAACAAGCCTCATCAATAGGTAAGTTTGTGTTTTTGATTGTTGTTTTGTTAAAGTTTGTAAGAATGTTGTGGACATTTGATTTATGGAGAGATTTTTGAGGTTTGATGTTGAATGGGGATGTGTACTTTTGACAGCCATGGAAACTCCTTGAAGACAATTTATTTTTGCTTGTAAATGGTAAATTAAAGGATTGATTAAATGTATATTGTGTAGGAAATTATTTGGGTGATGTATACTTAGCATATGTGAATGTGTATTGAAATTTGAATGCTTGGAAATTAAGGGAATGTAATGCATGAATCGGCAGCCTAGTTTGGTGAACCATAAGTATGTTATTTCATGTTTGGATTATGGAATATTAATGTTGAATTGTGTTAGTTGTTATGGCAGTTTGGGTATATGGGTGATGGTGTGAAGTTGGACATATAAATGAGCATGAATAGGTGATTAAATTGTTGTAAATGAGTTTGACAAATTCTGCACTTTATGGTGTATGTTGAATGTGATTGTAAGCTGCCAAAATGATCAACAATATGTGGTAAAATATGTTTAGCTTAGGGTACAAACCAGAATTGGCATGAAGGTGAAGTTTGGTAAGTGTTAAAGGTGATCTTGATGAGTATAAACAAAATGTAATAGGGCAGTTTGTGATTTTGGGGCCTATAACTTTAAGTGTGTGGCTCCAATTGGTATGAGACCAATTGGAGGTGAAACTAGGCACAAAATGTGCCAACTTTCATGAAGGAAGCTTGCCAAAATTCTGCTTGCAAGGTAGCTTGAAAAATGACCAAATCCGGATTAAGTGCAAATAAGGCCTGAAAATTGACCATTTGGGCAGCAGTTAGTGTGTAGGCCATAACTCGCTCAAAACAGGTCCAATTGACCTAAAATTTTGACCATGAATAGTTAAGACCCATATCTACAAGTATTATGAAGATACCAAAGCCCAGAAATGACCATAAGCAAGTCAAACAGCTTGCACAAGTTCGGGTCCAAAAACTGGCTGAACCAAAATTGACCTAAAATGACCTAAAGTGACCAATGTTGATGCATTTTGACCAGCAATAGTAAAATGACCATAACTTGGTCTACATAACTCAGAATGACCTGAAATTTCGTTCCGCGTGCAATAAGACATAGATCTACAAGTTTTTAGTTTTGACCGAAACCCGAAAACCGAGGGAACTAGGTCGTCCGGCTAGGTCAAACTAGTATCTCGGAATCCAGCAAATTGCAAGAAAACGCAAGATACATAGAAATGAATTTGGTAACATGTACCAACCCTAAAAGACTATCGAATGTGACATATTAGTAACCTTAAAACCTAATTTACTTAGAATGCATCGAGGGTCAACATATTAGGTTGACTAAGCAAATAAAAGAATTCAGTGAATTAATTATCAAGCATTATCGTTAGAGACAGTTTGAATGAGTACTGAAACACTTTAAATTGTGTTTCTCAGTTAGCAAAGACTCAGGGAAAGGGAAGGAAACACTGAGTCAAGGCCAGGAGACAGTTATCAGAGGTTTGTGCACAATAAGTATTTCTTTTAAATTTTTCAATTGAAATAAATTACAATTATTTATATGTTATTGTTTTAAATTGTGTCCGTGCACAATACTTTTATATTCACTGCTTTTACTAGCAAATTTATTTGAAGAAATGAGTTATGAATAATTTTTTATTGCTTTGGTTTTGGGAATATTATTTGAAAATTATTGTGTTGCCAACTTTGCAAATGGAAATTTTGATATAAAATGTGATTTATGGTTTGTATGAAATATTGTGATTTGAAATTGTTTTTATTCACACTTGGCATGACACTGTTACTATGTTCCTCCTCCATTTTATGGGGTGAGTGTGATATATTCCTCCCTCTTTGACCTATCAGTCTGGGGTGAGTGTGATTATGTTCCTCCCTCTTTGACTTCCCAGTTTGAGGTGAGTGTGGATGAGTACTCATTATTCAGCTAGCTTCCTCCCTCATTGATTTCAATTATTGGGGTGAGTGTGTCTTGTCGTGGTGTACATGGACTAAATTGTGATATTGATTGGCAACACTGTATTTTTCAGTTATTTGATCAAATGGTGTTATTGATTGGCAAAACTGTATTATTCAGTTATTTGATCAAATTGTGTTATGGATTGGCAAAATCATGTTTTTTAGTTATTTGATCAAATTGTGTTATTGATTGGCAAAACTGTGTTACTCAGTTATTTGATCAAATTTATGTTATATGAACTTTGTAAATTATGAAATAGAATTGTGAACTATTTGATTTGTGAATTGTCAATAAAAGATTTATGTATTGCATTTCAAATTGTTATTGTGCACCACTGAGTAAATTTTACTCAGCGATAGCTTTTCATTGCTATCGCAGGTAGACAGACTGACAAGGCAGCAGACTAGGCTGCTAGTACTACACTGAGAGATCATCGGGTATATTGAGTATACCACATTTTACATTTTGTACTGTAATGTATGTTCACTGTATATATATATATTGTTCTTGGTTTTGAGTAGTTGTAAATTAAAATTGTACATTGAAGTTGCGAGAATCATAGTTAACTCAAATATTAATAAGAAAAATTTAGTAAAAATTTTAGGAATAAAATACAACCAAGTTAAACGAGCCGGTGCCCTAGCGATGGGTAACCAGAGGAAAGTTGCGGTTCTCGCAACGAGGAGCCCTAGACCCGGGGGAAAAATTATAAAATAATTTTTGGGACTCCAGAGAAGGGTTATTGAGGTTCCCATGGCATTAGAATGCCAAGAAAATACTTAGAAAAATTTTTCAATCGGTACAGACAATTTTGACCCGTTAAGCCAAACGGAGGGCATTTTGGTCATTTCGCCTTCAGAGGTGATTTTTGGCCAACTTGTCCAGTTGAGTAAATAATTAATATGACATAAAATATGAATAAACATTACTAGAAATTAAATTGAAATTGAGTAGTGATGAAGAGAAAAGAAAAATCAAAGAAAAGCTCTTTTATGACATCTTGATGATGTCATTTATAAATTATGACCAATCACAATTGAGCTATCATTTGACTAACTAATAAAAAGACTAAATGAAGACTAAATTCATCAAAAAACCAGCAGCCATCCCTCTCTCCTCAAGTGCAGCCGAAACTTCTTCCTTCCTTCCTCCATTGATATTCAATTAAGCAAGCTCCCTTTCTCCTTTGTTTCCACCACTAAACCCCTAAACCCCTTCATCAAAACTTAACCACACCTCTTGGGGAAGTGTTTGGCAGCCTAGAAAGTGAAGGAAAATGAAGATTTAACTTGGGAAAAATCTGCCTACAAGAGGTTAGTGCATTTATATCCTGAAAACTCTTTATTTTCATGTTTGGGACTTGAAACTTAGTGAGAATTGCAATTTAAATGAACAAAAACTCATGTGTATGAGTACATAAATTTCGGCTGCCCTAGCTATGGAATAGGAGGGAGTGTTTTTGATGAGCTTGAAGTGAACTAGAATCATGTTGGAAGTTTATAAACACAAGAATAATGAATTAAAAGCTAACCAAGGTAAATTGTATAAAACATGAATTTGAATTAGGGTTTTGTGAGCAAAATGTAAACTTGGTTTAGGAAATTATTAGAGAACATTTTAATGGTCAATTAGTGACCATTTTAGGTAAGTTGACCATAAAATGGACTGAAAAATAGGATTGCAAAGTGAAGTTGCAGGCTGCCCTAGGACAGCAGCAGAGGGACTGAAAATTCAGTCCACTTGCACTGCCATAACTTGGGCTGTGTTGATCCAATTGGTGTTTGGCCAATTGGACATGAAACTAGGCTTATAATGGCACATTTTTGCTGAAGAAACCATGCCAAAAAGACCAAAGCAAGAGGACCAAAACTTGGCCCCAATTCGGATACCCTGCAACTGATTCTGCAGAATGACCAAATGAAAAGTAACTGTTTATTTGGCCATAACTCACTATATATTTGGTCAATTGACCTGAAATTTTTACAGCAACAAGTTAAGACATAGACAAACAACTTTCATGAAGAAACCTACCCCAAACTATGGCCAGAACCAATTCAAAAATGCAATCACAATCACTGTTCATGTTACTGTAGATATGGTCAATTCTGCAGATTGGCAATCCGGCCAGCTGTGGTTTTTGAGCCATATCTGGAGCTAAAAAACTCCAAATGGAGTGATTAAAAAAAGGAAATTCAACTAGACAAAATAAGGAACAACTTTCATGTTTGTCGTTTCTTCAAATTCGCACTATAACAGTGTTTAATGGAACAGTGAACATATGCTTCAAAAACTGAAATTTTCTGCCCTCTTGGTTTTAAGTTAGAAATGGTAAATGTGACCAATCCCAACAAGTGTAAATAGCAAAATGTGGTATGTTGGGAGTGCCAAAACCAATGTACCTAATTTCTACCTAAAAGTCAACATTTTAGTTGACCAAAGAGGTGAATAGTGACACCGAAACTTCAAATTCAAATATTGAAGAATTTTAAAGTATCGAATGCCCTAGTATACCTAACAAGATTGGTTTGGATAGTTTGGTATGCCAATAGGGTTCAGTTAGCAGTACTGCACATGGCGATATGCCATTCTATGATTTCATGGCTTTTAGCCATTCTGACTTTGTATTGAGACTTGGCCTTGTGCCTGATATTATTCTGACTTGTTGTTACATTGCCTGCACAGGAGATGCACATGTGACCAATGGTGTGACGGCCCGAGGTACCAGGTACCCAGTGCCAGTTTACCCGTTATCCAGTCCAGTCGTCTAATGTAGGTTACTTGGGGCAACCAAATGAATAAAAGTGAACAAAGTTAATGAAATAATGAATATACCAACACCAAACAAAGAAAGCATACACATTCTATACACATTTATTTTCTTGCTATTTTCTTTTATTATATTATTGCACCACTAAGCATTATTGCTTAGCGCGTTGCTTTTGCCACGCGTAGGTACTGGAGATCCCGATCGTGAGCCCAGTAGACCACGCGGTAGGTGAGTCCATCCTGCGATTACGCACGATGTCCTTGTCACCTCAACTTCTGCAGTGCATTGATAGGACACTAGGTGTCATTTTGATATTTTGTAGCAAATTTTTACTTTCTCATATGTATTTGAACTTATGTAATATATTTTGATATTCATGTAAATAATGAAAGTTATGACTATGAATGCAAAATTTGAGCATTTATTTATTGCTTGTATATGAGTATTATGAGAAATGGATGTTTGAGAAATGAAAAGGTTATTGAGAACTGAAATTGAGAAATATTGTTGAGATTTTGGATATTGGAGTTTGAGATGATTGAATATAAATTTTGGAAGTGTTTTTAACAGGTTCCAAAGAACTGTTTTCTCCATTTTTAGCCGGTACTCTACCGGATTTTCTATAAAATTTTCGGAACCTCAAATAAATTATAATTTCAATAAATGAACTATATTTCACAAACTATATTCAAAACCTTGACAAAAATTGACTAAGGTAAAATAGAGTGTGCCGATACACCGTGTGGCATAGCTTGCTCGGCTACACTGTAGACGGGTAAGGGGTGTCACAAGTGGCATAATGGTGAATGTAGGGGATTGATTGGAGCCTGTTATAGATGTGGGGCCATAGACCATCGTCTGAAGGATTGTCCTAAGAGGAACTTACCACGGACCCAGACAGAGGTCGTGGAAGGACCAAGTACAACAGTAACACCACTTCCAAATGTCACCCAAGCCGGAGAGGAGCAAGAAGCCCCAGATGTGAATTTGAGGTAAAGTATTTCCTTTATGATATGCCTAAGTGTATAATGATAGACTCGAAAAGACTAAATAGTACCATATATATAAAAGAAGTAGACAGAGGGAGCAATAAGAAGGTAAAAGAATTATCCTAGATACCTAAACCCAGTAAATTTCAAGGACGAAATTTAAATTAGAGGGGAAGAATTGTAACACCCTCATTGTAGCAATTACGTACATTCTACTGTTTCGGTGACCGGTGTCGGTCCGGACAGCTAGAACATTCGGAAAAATATTTAAACTAAAGTCAGGAACCATAATTAACTCAAATATTAATAAGAAAAATTTAGGAAAATTTTTTGAAATAAAATACAACCAAGTTAAACGAGCCAGTGCCCAAGCGATGGGTAATCAGAGTGAAGTTGCGGTTCTCGCAACGAGGAGCCCTAGACCTGGGGAAAAATTCATAAAATATTTTTTGGGACTCCAGAGAAGGGTCATTGAGGTTCCTATGGCATTAGAAAGCCAAGAAAATATTTAGAAAAATTTTTCAATCGGTACAGACAATTTTGACCCGTTAAGCCAAACGGAGGGCATTTTGGTCATTTCACCTTCACAGGTGATTTTTGGCCGACTTGTCCAGTTAAGTAAATAATTATTATGATCTAAAATATGAATAAATAATGCTAAAAATTAAATTGAAAATGAGTAGAGAAGAGAAGAAAAAAAAAAGGAAGAAAATACCAATTATGACATCATATGATGTCATTAAACACTTACCCACCAATCACATTTAGTCAACACTTAAATTAACTAATAAAATATGTATAAGAATACAAAAAAAGCTCCTAAAATTCTAGCAGCCATCACCTTCACAAAGCTCACCCGTAGCTTTCAAATTCCATAGCCAAACCTCCATTGATTTTCAACAAAAGCTTCATTTCTCTCCTCTTTTCACCATAATTCCTCCTACTCCTTTCACTAAAAATTATACCCACACCAAGGAGAAGTGTTTGGCAGCCAAGAAAACAAAAGAAAGTGGAGAATTAACAAGAGAAAATTCTGCCACTAAGGTTAGTGCTATATCTCTCCATTTTTCTCTTTAAATTTGAAGTTAGGTATATGGATTTAGTTAGAAATTCATGAAATCAAAAGAACATATCCATGTATGGACCACATAAAAATTGTTGGCAGCCTTAGTGATGGAAGTTTTGATGAGTGTTGAATGAATTTAAGTTGTATATGGGTGGTCTTGAACATGAATATGAGACATAAACATCATTAAGTATGTTGAATTGATGTATGTGCATTAATGGTTATTTGAGAATTAGGGTTTTAGAGAGAAATTTGGACTTTGTGTATGTGATGTTGAAAGAACATTTTAATGGTCAATTAGTGACCATTTGAGGTAAGTTGACCATAATTTGAAGTGCATTAGAGGGTTACAAAGAGTTTTGGTAGGCTACCTAAAGACAGCAGAAATGAGGCTGTGAGTCCAGCCTGTTTGGACTGCCATATCTTTGGCTGTGTAGGTCCAATTGGTGTTTGGCCAATTGGATATGAAACTAGACTTATAATGGCACATTTTTTCTGAAGAAACCATGCCCAAAAGACCAAAGCAAGTGGACCGAAAGTTGGCCCCAATCCGGGTACCCTGTAAGCCAACTCTGCAGAATGACCAAATGAACAGTAACTGTTCATTTGGCCATAACTCACTGTAGAAATTGTCAATTGACCTGCAATTTTTACAGAAACAAGATAAGACATATACAAACAACTTTCATGAAGAAACCTACCCCAAATTATGACCAGAACCTATCCAACAAGGCAGTGGCAATCACTGTTCATGGTACTGTAGATTTGGTAAATTCTGCAGAATTGAAATCCGGCCAGCTGTGGTTTTTGGACCTTATCTGGAGCTACAAAACTCCAAATGGAGTGATTCAAAAAAAGAAATTCAACTAGACAAAATAAGGAACAACTTTCATGTTTACCATTTCCTCAAATTCCCACTGCAAGAGGACCCAATGGAATAGAAAAGTTGGGTCACAAAAACTGAAAATTCTGCTCTCTTGGTTTTAGGTTTGGAAATGGATTTGGTGGTTAATTTCAACAAGTTTTAAATGTAAAATGTGGTACATTGGGAGTGTTAAAACCAATGTACCTATTTTCCATCCAAAAGTCAACATTTTTGTTGACCAATGAGGTGAATAGTGACACCAAAAATTGAAATTTAAAATGTGAAATTAGAAATGCATCTAGGGGACTTTAAATTGCAATTGGCAATTAATACTAGCAAATGTAAAACTCAAAATGTGGGATCTTGGTGTAATTAGAACTAATATATCCATTAATTAGAAAAAGTCAACATTTGGGTTGACTAGTAAGGTGAATAGTAGTCAAAATAATTAGCAAATTAAGATGAAGACCTAGAACCAATTCTAAGCTTAATGCTTAGAATGGTATGACAAATGTGGACTATGCATCTTAGTCAAATTTGTTAAAAGGAAATTAAGAGCATAAATTTGAAGTCCATGAAATTTTCATGGATTACTGGAAACATTAAAAATAAGTCATCTAATTGATATAAATAGATAGTTAGGGCTTATATGCCCATCACAAATGGAATTCATAAAATATTAATAACTCAACTTGAAATATAAAATTTGCAATTACATAAGTAGATTCTTGAATGTATAAATGAGAAAAGGAAAAATGTTTTGAATACAATGGTACATGTGAACCATTGTTTAGAATTGTGATTAATATGAATAACATAAAGAATGAATAAATGAACCATATTAATGTATGAATGAGACATTAGTTCTCATTATTGTAGAAAGGAGAAGTATTTTGAGTAAAATGGTATAAAAGGATAATTGATGTGAATTGTGATCATATAAATGATCAAATGAATGTATGAATTATAATTGAAATTTATCATGAAATAATAAACTTATAAAACACAATATATTAATATTTAATGATATTATGTGCCCTTGTATTGCCTAGACATGTGTGTCAGATTGGATAGTTTGGCATGCCAATAGGGTATTGTTTTAGCAGTACTGCGAAAGGCTTTATGCCTGTATTCATGGCTTTATGCCCGTATTCATGGCTTTGTGCCCACATTCATGGCATTATGCCAACATTCATGGCTTCTACGCCCGATTATGTGTTATCATGGCTTTCTAGCCATACTGACTGCATACGTGGTTGACGTTCTGCGTCCCATGGTATGACGGCCCGAGGCACCAAGGTGTCCAGTGCCAATGACCCGTTATCCAGTTTAGTCAGCCTGTCATAGGTTACTTGGGCAGTGAAATTTATTGAAATAAGTTAAGAATATTAGCAATTAAAAATATTAGATATGAAATAAAAGAAATGAGTAAGATGACTTAAAATAAATTAGAATAGTTATTTATTAGAAAGAATCGAAATGAACTGGACAGATATTAAAATTTACTTATTATGAGATAATCTGAGACAACCTAGCAAGTATTGGGAAAATGCTAAAAGATTAGCAAAGAAAATTATAAAATAAATAAATATTGCAAATGAGACTTATATAATAATATAAGCATAAATTTATTATTTTCATATCATTTTTTTTTTCTTGTACATTATTACTGTACATTGGCGAAATAAACACTTCCAAAGAAGACTAAATTAGGATAAAACATATTAAATTTTAGAAACCGCATGTGAAGTATAAATAGATCTTAATTATTTGAATGATGTTTTATTTCTATCTTTATTTGTATATTATTTCCTTGTTATATTATTGCACCACTAAGCAGCAATGCTTAGCGCGATGGAATTAATTCCTCGCGCAGGTACTGAAGCTAGAACGCACTAGACGTTTGACTGGAAATTTTGAGAGTTTAGATCTGCAGAGTGTCAAAGGTTGTCACCTCCTCAGCAATGCATGTAGATAGGGCTCACATTAAGCATATCATGTATTTTGTGTATGTTAATTATTTCTTATATTGTAATATAAATTAGCAAATTGTAATTAATTTGTATATCATGTAAATTATGAAATTTTGTAATTATTTTGTAAATTATGTAAATTAAGGAAATTTGAAAATTTTGCTTATGTAAATTGAGAATGTTTACATATGAATTGAGTACGAATGGAAATGTATGGAAATGATTATGAAATTGAGTTATATGAATGAGATGTGAATTATGAGAAAATTATGAGAATGATTGATGAGATAATTATGATTAGCATGGATAAGATTTTATTTTTGAAATATTATTGAAATTTTCAAACAGGTAAATAGTAAAATACGTCAACTGGTAATAAAATAGGGGAAACTCTGCTGGTTTCTCCGTCGAAGAATAATTAATATTAAAATATAACGAGATCAAAATATGAAAGGAATAAAGTAAGATAAGATAGGGTGCTCCGGCACTGAATGTAGCACACTTTGCTCGGCTACACTGTAGTCGGGTGAAGGGTGTTACAGTACTAGAAAAGGCTTTATGCCTATATTCATAGCTCTATGCCCGTATTCATGGCTCTTATGCCCGTATTCATGGCTTTTATGCCTGATTATGTGATATCATGGCTTTTTAGCCATACTGACTGCATACGTGGTTGACGTTCTGCGTCCCATGATATGACGGCCCGAGGCACCGCGGTGTCCAGTGCCAACGACCCGTTATCCAGTTTAGTCAGCCTGTCGTAGGTTACTTGGGCAGTGTAATTTATTAAAATAAATTAAGACTATTAGTAATTAAAAATATTAGAAATCAAATAAATGAGTTAATAAGACTTCAAAAGAATTAGTTACAATTATGAAATGATCCAAACCACATAAAAATTGTTAAGTAAAATGATAAAAGAGTTGCAAAAATAGGTATAACTTAACTAAATATTTTAAATGTACCTTCTATTGCCATATAAATATAATCTGAGTATTTTTATTAATTCTGTATGTTGTACATTATCACTGTGAATTTTGGAATTAAACGCTTCCAAAGCGAAACAAATGAGAACAAAAGATAATTAATATTAGACACATTGTATTAAATTAAATTGATTCTTAAATATTCAAATTATGCTTCTTTCTTTCTTTATTTGTATATTTCATTTTCTTATTATATTATTGCACCACTAAGCAGCAATGCTTAGTGCGATGGATTTGTTCCCTCGCGCAGGTACTTTGACTAAGATTTTTGGAGTCCAGATCTACAGAAGTGGCTGGAGTATTCAAGGTTGTCACCTCCTCAGCAATGCATGTAGATAGGGCTCACATTAAGCATATCATGTATTTTGTGTATGTTATTTATTTCTTATATTGTAATGTAAATTAGCAAATTATAATTAATTTGTATATCATGTAAATTAATGATCTATTTAATTATTGCATATGATGTAAATTAATGCAAATTTGAGAATTTTGCTATAAGAATGGAGCATGAATGAATTTGTACAAATGAGTATAGATTTGAATTACATAATGATTTTTCAAATGATGATATGAGTGTGGAAATGATTATGAAATTGAAATGTATGGATAAGATTTTATTTTAGAAATATTGTTGAATTTCAAACAGGTGAATATTGAAATACGCCAAACGATAATAAAATAGGGGAAGCTCCGTTGGTTTCTCCGTTGAAAAATAATTGATATTAAATTAAATGAATTCAAAATTATTTAAGAAAAATAAGGTAAGATAAGTTAGGGTGCTCCGGCACCGATTGTAGCATGCCTTGCTCGGCTACACTATAGCCGGGTAAGGGGTGTTACATTTATTGGTATCAGAGCGCGGTTTAGGCGTTCCTAGGCATAGACAGATAGAATAAGATTGTGTGCATGACATGCATTGCATTCATATGAGTCGAGGTGACACTAATGCAGATCTGTTTGTCTTTCTTATTTTGAATAGGATATGGACCCTTCATCACTGAGAGCAGTCGAGGAGGAAGTGGAGAGTCATGCTCCACCTGCAGCAGCTGAGACTGGGGGCATGGGAGAACCTGCTCCGCCATCTCAAGCAGAGCCTGCTCAGCCTCCACAGGCCATGTTCCAGCAAATGGCTGATTTCTTTAGACAAATGGCCGGGGTAATGCCAGCACCACCACCACCACCAGCTCCACAGCAGAAATCACACCTGGAAAGGCTAAGAAAGTTTGGAGTTGTGGACTTCTATGGCAAAAGAGAAGATGACTCTGTTGCAGCCTATAATTGGTTGAACAGAACAAGCAGAGTTCTAAAACAACTCCACTGCACTCCAGAGCAAAACTTGGAAGCTGCTGTATCTTTGCTGCAAGACGATGCATATGAATGGTGGGATACTGTGTCCAGTGAAGTACAGCCAGAAATAGTGACATGGGACTTCTTTCTCTCAGAATTCAAGAAGAAATATGTGGGTAGTGTATACCTGGAAGAGAGAAGAAGGGAATTCATCAACCTGAGGTAGAGACAGTTGTCAGTAGCCGAGTATGAGAAGGAATTCGTAAGATTGAGCCGCTATGGAAGGGAGATAGTCCCTAATGAGGCCGAAAGGTGTAAGAGATTTGAAGAGGGATTGAACGACAATATAAAGCTCATGATCATGATCACTGCCTTGGGAATCACTGACTTCACCAAGTTGGTGGAAGCTGCATTAAAAGTGGAGAAAGTGAGAATAAATGAACAAATTAGGAAAGATAGGCAGCGTAAGAGGGAATTTGGACCAGGACAGTCAAGTATACCAACTGATAGTAAGAAGTTTAAGGGTTCTAGTTCACAAGATCAGACACAGGGCCACAGAGGCCAGATTGGAATATCTATAGCTAGTTCTCCGGGCGCAATAATAAGGGGATCAACCCCAGTGCCTGAATGTATGCATTGTGGTAGAAGACACAGAGGGGAGTGTCATCGCTAAGCGGGAGTGTTTCAAGTGTGGGGCTACGGATTATTTCATAAGAGATTGCCCTCAGAGGAGTGGTTCAATAGCTCCGGTACAAGTTGATAAACCTTCCCCTATAGTTCAAAGGGGTAAAAGATCGGGTAGAGCAGAAACGGTTGACATTTCACTGAAGATTGTTTCTGAGACAGTTGAAAAGCCCGAAGGCAGAGTGGCACCACAAGTATATGCTATGGAAGCTCAGGAAGAGCCAAACGCAGACACTGATGAGGCGATGCAAGGAGGTGAAGAAACAAGGAGGTAGCAACTCCCCGATTACTTAAGTCAGGTAAATTTCGAGGAAGAAATTTAAATTAGAGGGGAAGAGTTGTAACACCCTCCCGGTAGCAACTCCGTACATTCTACTGTTCCGGTGACCGGTGTCGGTCCGGACAGCTAGAACGTCCGGAAAAATATTTGAACTAAAGTCAGGAACCAAAATTAACTCAAATATTAATAAGAAAAATTTAGTAAAAATTTTAGAAATAAAATACAACCGAGCTAAATGAGCCGGTGCCCTAGCGATGGGTAACCCAGAGGGAAGTTGCGGTTCTCGCAACGAGGAGCCCTAGACCCGGGGAAAAAATTATAAAATAATTTTTGGGACTCCAGAGAAGGGTTATTGAGGTTCCTATGGCATTAGAATGCCAAGAAAATACCTAGAAAAATTTTTCAATCAGTACAGACAATTTTGACCCGTTGAGCCAAACGGAGGGCATTTTGGTCATTTCGCCTTCAGAGGTGATTTTTGGCCGACTTGTCCAGTTGAGTGAATAATTATTATAACATAAAATATGAATTAAGGGCGATGAAAAATTAATGTAAAGCTATTACAAAAGAAAGGAAAAGAAAAACCCATAAAAAGGGCTCATTTATGACATCATTATGATGTCATTTGAAATTCCCACCAATGACCTTTGAACAACTATCAAATTAACTAATAAAAGAGACTAAATGAAGACCAAAATAACCAAAAATACAGCAGCCATCTCCCTCCCCAAAGACCAGCCAAAACTTACTTGCCCTAAACCTCCATTAAACCTCACTTCCCAAGCTTGATTCTTACTTTGTTACACCACTAAACCCTAACTCCTTTCATTAAAACTTGACCATATCTCTTGGGGAAGCTTTTGGCAGCCAAGAAGAGGAAAGAAAGTGAAGTTTTGAGTTGGGAAAAATCTGCCACTTAGAGGTTAGTGCATTAGATACCTAAAACTCTTTACTTTCATGATTAGTAACTTGAATTGAGTAAGAATTTATAACTAAAATGAATAAAAACTATGTGTGTGTATGCCATAAATTTCGGCTGCCCTAAGGAAGGAACAAAGGTGGAGTGTTTGTGATGGTTTTAATGGACTTAGAATGAATTAAAGATTATGCTTAAGATGTATATACACATATATAATGAGTGAAAGTGCTTAACTAGGTGTATGGGTGAATTGAAATGGAAACTAGGGTTTTGAGAAGTGAAAATTGGACTTGGCATTTGAATTGATTAATGGACATTCTAGTGGTCAATTATTGACCATTTAAGGCAAGTTAATCATAATTTGAAGTGAGTTAATGCATGGCAAAGTGAATGTGTAGGCTGCCTAAAGACAGCAGCAAGGTGACTGAGATTTCAGTCCACTTAGACAGCCATAACTTTGGCTGTGTAGGTCCAATTGGTGTTTGGCCAATTGGACATGAAACTAAGCTTATAATGGCACATTTTTGCTGAAGAAACAATGCCCAAAAGACCAAAGCAAGAGGACCAAAAGTTGGCCCCAATCCGGATACCCTGCACACTGCGAGAATGACCAAATGAACAGTAACTGTTCATTTGGCCATAACTCACTGTAGATATGGTCAATTGACCTGAACTTTTTACAGAAACAAGATAAGACATAGAAAAACAACTTTCATGAAGAAACCTGCCCCAAATTATGACCAGAACCTAACCAAAATGGCAGTCACAGTCACTGTTCATGGTACTGTAGATTTGGTAAATTCTGCAGAATTGAAATCCGGCCAGCTATGGTTTTTGGACCATATCTGGAGCTACAAAACTCAAATGGAGTAATTCAAAAAACGAAATTCAACTAGACATAATAAGGAACAACTTTCATGCTTACCATTTCCTCAAATTCCCACTGCAATAGGACCCAATGGAACAGTAAAGTTAGGTCACAAAAACTGAAAATTATGCACTTTTGGTTTTAGGTTTGGGAATGGATTTGGTGGTTAATTCCAACAAGTTTTAAATGTAAAATGTGGTACATTGGGGGTGCTAAAACCAATGTACCTATTTTCTATCCAAAAGTCATCATTTTTGTTGACCAATGAGGTGAATAGTGATACCAAACTTGAAATTCAAAGTTTAAAATTTAGAAATGCATCTAGGGGACTTTAAATTGCAATTGGCAATTAATACTAGCAAATATAAAACTCAAAATATGGGATTTTGGTGTAATTAGAATTAATATATCCATTAAATATAAAAAAGTCAACATTTTGGTTGACTAGTAGGTGAATAGTAATCAAAATGATTAGTGAATTAAGATGAAAACCTAGAACCAATTCTAAGCTTAAATGCTTAGAATTGTATGACAAATGTAGGCTATGCATCCTAGACAAAATTGTTAAAAAGAAATTAAGGCCATAAATTTAAAATCCATGAAATATTCATGGATTACTTGAAATATGAAAAATAAGTCACCTAATTGATGTGAATAGATAGCTAGGGCTTATATGCCCATCACAAATGGAATTCATAAAATATTAGTAACTCAACTTGAAATATAAAATTTGTAATTACATAAGTAGATTCTTGAATGTATAAATGAGAAAGGAAAAATGTTTTGAATACAATGGTACATGTGAACCATTGTTTAGAATTGTGATCAATATGAATAACATAATGAATAAATAAATAAACCATATTAATGTATAAATGAGACATTAGTTCTCATTATTGTAGAGAGGAGGAGTATTTTGAGTAAAATGGTATAAAAGGATAATTGATGTGAATTGTGATCATATAAATGATCAAATGAATGTATGAATTATAATTGAAATTTATCATGAAATAATAAAGTCATAAAACACAATATATTAATATTTAATGATATTATGTGCCCTTGTATTGCCTAGACATGTGTGTCAGATTGGATAGTTTGGCATGCCAATAGGGTATTGTTTTAGCAGTACTGCAAAAGGCTTTATGCCTATATTCATAGCTCTATGCCCGTATTCATGGCTCTTATGCCCGTATTCATGGCTTTTATGCCTGATTATGTGATATCATGGCTTTTTAGCCATCTTGATCACGTGGTTGACATTACCGTCCCATGGTATGACGGCCCGAGGCACGGTGTCGGTGCCAACGACCCGTTATCCAGTTTAGTCAGCCTGTCGTAGGTTACTTGGGCAGTGTAATTTATTAAAATAAATTAAGACTATTAGTAATTAAAAATATTAAAAATCAAATAAATGAGTTAATAAGACTTCAAAAGAATTAGTTACAATTATGAAATGATCCAAACCACATAAAAATTGTTAAGTAAAATGATAAAAGAGTTGCAAAAATAGGTATAACTTAACTAAATATTTTAAATGTACCTTCTATTGCCATATAAATATAATCTGAGTATTTTTATTAATTCTGTATGTTGTAAATTATCACTGTGAATTTTGAAATTAAACGCTTCCAAAGCGAAACAAATGAGAACAAAAGATAATTAATATTAGACACATTGTATTAAATTAAATTGATTCTTAAATATTCAAATTATGCTTCTTTCTTTCTTTATTTGTATATTTCATTTTCTTGTTATATTATTGCACCACTAAGCAACAATGCTTAGCGCGATGGATTTGTTCCCTCGCGCAGGTACTTTGACTAAGATTTTTGGAGTCCTGATCTGCAGAAGTGGCTGGAGTATTCAAGGTTGTCACCTCCTCAACAATGCATGTAGATAGGGCTCACATTAAGCATATCATGTATTTTGTGTATGTTATTTATTTCTTATATTGTAATGTAAATTAGCAAATTGTAATTAATTTGTATATCATGTAAATTAATGATCTATTTAATTATTGCATATGATGTAAATTAATACAAATTTGAGAATTTTGCTATAAGAATGGAGCATGAATGAATTTGTACGAATGAGTATAGATTTGAATTACATAATGATTTTTCAAATGATGATATGAGTGTGGAAATGATTATGAAATTGAAATGTATGGATAAGATTTTATTTTAGAAATATTGTTGAATTTCAAACAGGTGAATATTGAAATACGCCAAACGATAATAAAATAGGGGAAACTCCATTGGTTTCTCCATTGAAAAATAATTGATATTAAATTAAATGAATTCAAAATTATTTAAGAAAAATAAGGTAAGATAAGTTAGGGTGCTCCGGCACCGATTGTAGCATGCCTTGCTCGGCTACACTATAGCCGGGTGAGGGGTGTTACATCAGGGGTATGAATTCTTGGCAGACCTAATTGAATTGCCCTTCCACGAGTTTGACGTGATTTTGGGTATGGACTGGTTATCACGTCATCAAGCAATAGTTGATTGCAAATTGAAGAGGATTTCTCTAAAAACTTCTGAGGGTAATGAGATCACTGTTGTGGGTGAAAGGATGATTTCTGTCAATGTTATCTCGACCACGATTGCAAGAAGATTGATGAGAAAAGGCTGTGAAGCTTACCTAGCACACGTGGTTGATACTAAGCAGGCTAAGCCAAACCTGGGTGATATACCCACAGTAAGAGTCTTCCCAGATGTATTTCCTGAAGAGTTGTCTGGTTTGCCACCAGAAAGGGAAGTCGAGTTTGCTATTGAGGTAATGCCGGGTACAGCACCCATTTTTATTGCTCCTTATAGGATGGCACCCACTGAATTGAAGGAGTTGAAAATTCAGTTGCAGAAGTTACTCGATAAGGGGTTCATACGCCCCAGTGTGTCACCATGGGGAGATCCGGTGCTGTTTGTGAAGAAAAAGGATGGAACTTTGAGATTGTGTATTGATTACCGGCAGTTGAACAAAGTAACTGTGAAGAATAAATATCCGTTGCCCAGAATTGACGATCTGTTTGATCAGTTGAAGGGAGCCAGTGTATTTTCAAAAATTGATCTCTGATCAGGGTATCATCAGTTGAGGGTAAAGGATGCAGATGTGTCAAAAACTACATTCAGAACCCGGTATGGGTACTATGAATTTTTAGTGATGCCGTTTGGGTTAACAAATGCACCAGCAGCATTTATAGACCTTATGAACCGTATCTTCCATCCATATCTAGATCGGTTTGTAGTGGTCTTTATTGATGATATTCTAGTGTATTCTAAGACCAGGGAAGAACATGATGAACATTTGAGGATTGTTCTGTAAACCCTGCGAGAAAAGAAGCTGTATGCTAAGCTGTCCAAGTGTGACTTCTGGATGAGTGAAATCTCCTTTCTTGGACACATAGTATCAGTTGAGGGGATTAGAGTGGATCCCAAAAAGATAGAAGTAGTGATGGAATGGAAGCCTCCCAAAAATACAACTAAGGTCAGAAGTTTCTTGGGGCTTGCTGGGTATTACAGAAGATTTGTGAAGGGGTTCTCTCTTATAGCTACTCCAATGACCAAGTTGTTGCACAAGAATGTGAAATTTGGCTAGAACGACAAGTGCCAAGCCAGTTTTGAGAGGCTAAAGGCTATGTTGACAGAAGCACCAGTGTTGACACAGCCAGTGTTGGGAAAAGACTTTGTGGTCTACAGTGATACCTTGCATAATGGGCTAGGGTGTGTATTGATGCAAGAGGGGAAAGTGGTCGCCTATGCTTCTAGGCAGTTAAGGCCACATGAACAGAACTACCCTACTCATGATTTGGAGTTAGCAGCAATTATCTTCGCACTGAAGATATGGAGGCATTATTTATATGGTGAAAAATGCTACATCTATATAGACCATAAGAGTCTAAAATATTTGCAAACCCAGAAGGAGCTCGATCTTAGACAGAGGCGATGGATTGAGTTCCTAAAGGACTATGATTGTGTTATAGATTATCATCCTGGGAAGGCAAATGTAGTTGTTGATGCTTTAAGCAGGAAGTCCATCACAGCTTTAGGATCACTAAATGCTTGTCTGTCCTTAGCTCAAGATGGAGTTATTTTGGCTGAGTTACAAGTGAGGCCAACCCTGCTACAGCAGATACAAGATGGGCAGAGGGCAGATGAAAAATTAATGGCCATTGTGGGTAAAATTTCAGTGGGAAAGGAAACTGAATATGAGATGAAAACGGATGGGTGTCTGTACTACAGAGGAAATGTGTGTGTACCAGATGATGGGGAACTGAAGACTAGTATTCTGAAAGAAGCACACACTATTGTTTATGCTATGCACCCGGGAAGCACAAAAATGTATAATGATTTGAAGCCTCATTATTGGTGGCCTGGTATGAAGAAGGATATAGCTGACTATGTGACTAAGTGTTTGACATATCAGCAAGTTAAAACAAAACATCAAGTTCCATCAGGATTGCTACAGCTTATAAGCATACCTGAATGGAAATGGGACCGGGTCACTATAGATTTTGTTAGTAGTCTACCTATCACCCAAAAGAAGCATGATGCAGTGTGGGTGATAGTGGATAGATTGATGAAGTCAACACATTTTCTGCTAGTTATGACTAACTACTCACTGGAGAAGCTAGCAGAATTGTATATCAGTGAGATAGTTAGACTGCATGGAATCCCACTTTCTATCATATCTGACCGAGACCCAAGGTTTACATTGAGATTCTAGAAAAAGTTTCAAAGTGCCTTGGGCACATAACTCCGCTTTAGCACGGCTTTTCATCCCCAGACGGATGGACAGTCAAAATGAGTAATCCAGGTAAACCTAAGAACTAATTGAATTTTCATAGTTAATAAATTGAAATGATAATAATAATGTGAATTATGTGATAGATCCTGGAGGATATGCTAAGGAGTTGTGTTATTGAGTTTGAGGGGAGTTGGGATAGATATCTCCCACTGGCAGAATTCGCATATAATAATAGCTACCAAGCTTGCATTCAAATGGCTCTGTATGAAGCACTGTATGGGAGGAAATGTAGAACCCCAATGTGTTGGACTGAATTGGGCGAAGATAAGCTGGTAGGACCAGACCTAGTGGAACAAACTGAGGAGAAAGTGAAAATAATCAAAGCTAACCTGAAGGTTGGCTCAGATAGACAGAAATCATATGCCGACTTGAAGAGAAAAGAGATAGAGTATGCAGTTGGCGATAAAGTGTTTCTTAAAGTCTCACTATGGAAGAAAGTACTGAGGTTTGGAAGGAAGGGTAAGTTAAGCCCTAGGTTCATTGGCCCATATGAAGTCATTGAACATGTGGGACTAGTGCCTTATCGGCTAGCTTTACCACTAGAATTGGATAAAATCCATAATGTATTTCATGTTTCTATGCTGAGAAGATATCACTCATACCCTTTACATGTAACACCCCTATGTTCAGTAATGCGTTCTACTGTTCCGGTGACCAGTGTTGCCCGGACAGGTAGGATGCCTAGAACTATACTTCGATATGAGTGAGGAGGCATAAAATAATGAAATACAAGAAAAGAAAATATAAGAAAAACAAGGGGAAAATAATAGCAAAGAAATGCAACCAAGTTAAGCAAGCCGAAAATCCTAGCGATGGGTGACCGCATCGGGAAGTCACAGCGTGGACCGTTGACTAGCCCTGGACCGTGGGGAACCCTGGAAAATATTTTTAGGAATTAAATAGACCCCTATTGAAGTATAAATATCATTAGAAATATTAAATAAAAATTAAATAATTAGTACAAAGAAAAGTGGGAAATCGAAAAACAGACAAAACCCGGTGTTACCGAAAAATCGGGAATGCAACCCGAACAGGAGCATTGTGGTCATTTGACATCCCGAGTTGTCTTTTGACCTAAATGTCCATTAAAAATAAATAATATTACACTTGGAAAATATAATGAAAAATTAATTTAGGGGTACCTAATGTAAATAGCAAAAATGGGAAGCTTAATGTGGGAAAATGAAATTTTAGATTAAACTAATAATTTATTTTTACATAGTGCTCCACTAATTCATGAAGTGGACCAATACCACTTCATTTGGATAGCAGATCATCTTCTTCCTCACTTCTCCAAGAACCAGCCAAATTTCTCCCAAGAAAATCCACCATTGACGTCCATTTTAAAGCTTCATGCAAGCTTGATTTAAGCTTCCTTCTTTGCACCTTCCTTCATTAAAGTTAATCCTCACACCATGGGCAGTAGATAGGCAGTAAGAAGACCAAGTTTTAGAGAGATTTTGAAGAATTTCCAAAGTGGTAAGTTTGTATTTTTGGGTTATTGCTTCATTAAAGTTAGTAGGAATGTTATGGGTGTTTGATTTATGAAGAAATTTTTGAGTTTTGATGTTGAATGGGAATGTGCACTTTTGGCAGCCATGGAAGCACCTTGAAGGCAGTTTATTTGTGCTTGTAAATGGTTAATTAAATGGTTGATTAAATGTATATTGTGTAGGAAATTGTTTGGGTGATGCATACTTAGTATATGTAAATGTAAAATGAGAATTAAAGCTTGGAAAGTAATGGAATGTAAGTGTACCATTGTGGCAGTTTATTAGCTCTTGAAGAATTCTGGAATTCATGCTTGGTTTATGGAATAATGATGTTAAAATGTGTGGGTTGTTATGGCAGTTTGAGTGTGTGTAAGGTGGTGTGAAGTGGGACATGTAAATGAGCATAAAAAGGTGATTGAATTGTTGTAAATTGGATTGAAAAATTCTGCACTTGTTGGTGTATATTGAATGTAATTGTAAGCTGCCAAAATAACCTATAATGTGTTGTGAATTATGTTTAGGTTGTGGTATAACCAGAATTGGTTTGAATGTTAAGTTTGGTGAGTGTTAAAAGTGATGCTTGATGTGTATGCAAGAAATGCAATAAGGCAGTTTGAGTTTTAGGCCTATAACTTTAAGTGTGTGGCTCCAATTGGTATGAGACCAATTGGAGGTGAAACTAGGCACAAAATGTGCCAACTTTCATGAAGAAAGCTTACCAAAATTCTGCTTGCAAGGTAGCTTGAAAAATGACCAAATCCGGATTAAGTGCAAATGAGGCCTGAAAATTTACCATTTGGGCAGCAGCAAGTTTTTAGCCCATAACTCACTCAAAACAGGTCCAATTGACCTGAAATTTTAACCATGAATAGTTAAGACCCATACCTACAAGTCTTATGAAGACACCAAAGCCCAGAAATGACCATAAGCAAGTCAAACAGCTTGCACAATTTCGGGTCCAAAAACTGGCCGAACCTAAAATGACCTAAAGTGACCTAAAATGACCAATTTTGGTGCAATTTGACCAGCAATAGTAAAATGACCATAAATTGGTCTACATAACTCAGAATGATCTGAAATTTTGCCCCATGTTCCATAAGACATAGATCTAAAATTTTGTAGTTTTGACCGAAACCCGAAAATCGAGGGAACTAGGTCGTCCGGCTAGGTTAAACTAGTATCCCGGAATCCAGCAAATTGCAAGAAAATGCAGTATACACATAAATGAACTTGGTAACATGTACCAACCCTAAAAGACTATTGAATGTGACATGTTAGTAATATTAAAACCTAATTTACCTAGAACGCATCGAGGGTCAACATATTAGGTTGACTAAGGAAATAATAGAATTCGATAAATTAATTATTGAACCTTATTCTTAGAGACAGTTTAAATGAGTATTGAAACACTTCAAATTGTGTTTCTCAGTTAGCAAAGACTCAGGGAAGGGGAAGGAAACATTGAGTCAGAGCCAAGAGACAGTTATCAGAGGTTTGTGCACAACTAGTTTTTAACTGATTTTGTTTTGAATATTTCATATGATTAAATGACATATTTTTTTTATGTATTATGTTCAGCAAGCATTGGATTTAATTCAATGATTATTGAAATTGTTATAATATGTATGAATTTAGCTTTGTGAAATGGTATTTCCATAAGTATTAAGCATTGTTATGGATTGAATAAATTATGTTCTGGAAAATTGTGATAGAACATATTTTGAATTGTGATGGTAATTTTCATGGAAAATGCAAATTTATTATTTAAATTGTGATGAGCATAAAAATTATTGGATATTGGAATTGAATTTGAATCGAATTATATTGTGATTTATGCTCACTAAAAGGATTGTGATATTGTTTTATATCTCACTATAGATGCTTGACTAGGTTATTACCCGTCTCTCTCATTTGTTGAGAAGACAATGGAATTAGTTGTGTTTTGATTACCATGGTACGTGCACAGGCTTAGATTTTCCTCTGATTTGAGGTTAGATCTAAGTTTTTTTATCATTATGGCCCTTGCGGAAGATTCATTATTGTGATGGTACTGTGCACAATGATTCGACCTCCCCGACCATAGGGAGTTAGAATCTGATTCGACCTCCCCGACCATAGGGAGTTAGAGTCACATCGAATATGGCCCTTTCAGATTAGTCTTGCATAGTTAGTGAGATAAAGATTGATTTTTGAGATACAACATGGTTTTTGAGATACAACATGGCTTTTGAGACACAGAATATTTTTGAATAGTAAAGAATTGTGATTTCAGTTATGATTTATGTATAATTGATTTTGTTGGAACTACCTTAAATGGTTAGTCATGATTTGATAAATTGAATTTCGTGATCAAAGTCATTTTATACAAATTTACATTAATTGCAATGAATATTTTGAGTTTTGGAATTTGATGAGTATTCAGATTTCCAAATTATTTACTGTAAATTTTGTCAATGTATATTGTACTATGTTTTAAATTATAGTTGTGCACCACTGAGTTCACCACTCAGCGATAGCTTTGTATGCTGTCGCAGGTGAGAAGAGCATAGAGCAGTGAGTAAGTTTTTTGAAGACACTTTTAGATCAGCTCCATGTATATCATAGGTATACCCATGTACATAGGTTTTGATGTATGCATGTAATAATATGTATGTAAATTATTTAAGCAGTTGTATAAAAACTCTTTTAAAACATTTTGGTATGTAATTAAATGTAAATTATTGTAAATATAAATTTGAGATTTCATTTACTTGAATAGTTTTGTAATATAAATTTTGAGTCTTTTAATCAATGAAATATTTCTTCATGATGAGATTGGTTTGAAAATGAATTGATTGTTTATTGAGAATTGAATTGTGAATTGAAATAAAGTTTATTGGAGTTGTATTTGAGAAAACATATTGGGAGCATTTTCTTTTGCAGGATTGAA
Organism: Hevea brasiliensis; assembly: GCF_030052815.1. Classification (NCBI taxonomy): domain Eukaryota; kingdom Viridiplantae; phylum Streptophyta; class Magnoliopsida; order Malpighiales; family Euphorbiaceae; genus Hevea; species Hevea brasiliensis. The sequence goes on along the minus strand of NC_079497.1, from coordinate 52,272,496 downwards.
GAACTGTTTTCTTAAAATACAGCCGGCACTTTGCTGAAATTTAAAAAAAAAAAAATTATAACACCAGATTTTAATCTTTGACTTAAATTTCCCGAAAATTGTTTTAAAATTCCTTGTAGTATATTTAATGGATTATCGGTAGGAGAAGTATGGTAATTCATTAGGTATACTACGGGATCATGTTACATCTTATAGAGGAGTAGGGTGTGACATCACATGTCACACCTTGTCCCTTGCAAGGCACGACATGTTCCCGTAGCATACCTAATGAATCACCGAACTCCACCTACCTATAACCCATTAGTTATGCTACAAAGGATTTTAAAACAAACCATAGCTTTTTATCTTATCAATTCTTTTGTGGAAAACTGCATGAGAATAGTTAAAAATCCAATAAATGGCCTTTATGGACTTAGAACTATTATGAAGTTTTCATGCTTAAGAAAAATGTGATTTATTATGCTTTGACAAATTGTGTTTTAACTTAAGTTTTAAAGTTAATAGTTGTGCACCACTGAGTGATATACTCATCGATAGCTTCTTTATGCTGTCGCAGGTAACGAAAAGGAGAAGGCTGCCGAGTGAGAGACTTGAAAGCAGCGTAGAAAGGTCCCTTAGGCAAATCCAACATCGACAAAGCACGGAGATGGTCTTGCGTTCAAAAAATAATGATAGATAAAATGGGGGAACTAATCATCAGAAGTGCCTTTTGGTGGAATGGCCTGAAGAGTTGGAAGAACTCCAGGGTTAAGCGTTCTTGCTTGAGAGAAATCCTAGGATGGGTGACCTCCTGGGAAGTTCTCCATTCCACCTATGGGATAAAACCATGAGGCTTATGGCCAAAGTGGACAATTCCTCTAGTGGTTGGAGTCTGATCGTTACAATTGGTATTAGAGCCGCTCGCGTGTCCTCTTGGGCGATGGTGGGGCAAACCTCAGCGAGGACGCTGAGTCCCAAAAGGTGGGGAGAAAGGTCCCTTAGGCAAATCCCACATCGACAAAGCACAGAGATGGTCTTGGGTTCAAAAAGTAATGATATATAAAATGGGGGAACTAATCAGCAGAGGCGCCTTTTTTGTGGAATGGCCTGGAGAGTTGGAAGAACTCCAGGGTTAAGTGTGCTCACTTAAGAGAAATCCTAGGATGGGTGACCTCCTGGGAAGTTCTCCATTCCACCTATGGGACAAAACTGTGAGGCTTATGGCCAAAGCGGACAATTCCTCTAGTGGTTGGAGTTTGATCGTTACAATTGGTATCAGAGCCACTCGCATGTCCTCTTGGGCGATGGTGGGGCAAACCTCAGTGAGGACGCTGAGTCCCAAAAGGGGAGGAGAAAGGTCCCTTAGGCAAATCTCACATTGGCAAATCACGAAAATGGTCTTGGGTTCAAAAAGTAATGAGATATAAAATGGGGGAACTAATCACCAGAGGTGCCTTTTGGTGGAATGGCCTAGAGAGTTGGAAGAACTCCTAGGTTAAGCGTGCTCGCTTAAGAGAAATCCTAGGATGGGTGACCTCCTGGGAAGTTCTCCATTCCACCTATGGGATAAAACCGTGAGACTTATGGCCAAAGTGGACAGTTCCTCTAGTGGTTGGAGTCCCATTATTACATCACATGTCATCTCCATGGAAGAGATTGAAATCCAACCGGACTTGACATATACAAAAGAACCTATAGAGATCCTAGCTTGAGAAATGAAGGAACTGAGAAATAAACAAATTCCACTGGTGAAAGTGCTTTGGAGGCACCACAATAATGAAGAGGCAACTTGGGAAAGTGAAGAGATGATGAGGCAATAGTTCCCTCAACTGTTTGTATCAGGTAATTTCGAGGACGAAATTTTTTATTAGAGGGGAAGAGTTGTAACATCCTCACTTTAGCTAGTCCATACAGTATACTGTTCCAGTGATCAATGTCGGTCCGGACAGCTAGAATGTTTGAAATTATAAATAGACTAGAGTGAGGAGTTATAAAGAAACTAAATAATGCTCATAAAAATCAAGGAAAAATTTTAGAAACCAAATACACTAAGGTTAAGCAAGCCGAAACCCCAGGGATGAGTAACCCGAAGGGGAAGTGAAGGTGAAGGCCGTTAGCAAGCCTAGACCTGGGGTAAAAATTATAAAATAATTATTAGGACTCCAAAGAAGGGTCATTGAGATTCTTATGGCATTAGAATGCCAAGGAAATAATTAGAAAAATTTTTCTATCGGTACACACAATTTTGGCTCGTTAAGCCAAACGGAGGGCATTTTAGTCATTTCGTCTTCAGAGATGATTTTTGGCCAACTTGTCCAGTTAAATAAATAATTTCTATAACATAAAATATGAATAAATGTTGTTAAAAATTTAATTGAAATTAAATAGACAAGAAAAGGAGAGAAAATGAAAGAAAATGGAATTATGGCATCATCATGATGTCATTAAAATTCTCCCAACCAATCCAATGTTGACACATGGCATAAGTTTATTTAAAAGAGACTTAATGGGCTGAAGAAAGAAAAAAAAAATTAGAACTCTCACCCTCATCTTCTTCTTGCCGTCACCCCTCCTCCATAGACAACCTTGAGCAAACTTTTCAAAGCTTGATTTCCCTAGCTTTTGTCCCACTAAACCCTATATTCCCAAGACAAAAAAGTTTTCTTACACCTTGGAGAGTCTTTTGAGAGAAAAAAGAAAGGAAAAAGAAGAACCCTAGCAAGTCAAAAATCTCACTCTATTAGAGGTTTGTGACCTAACCATGGTTTTTACTTTAAATTCATGTTTAAGGACTAAGAATGAGTGCAATTTACAAAGAAAATTTGTTAAATACCATTTGTATGCTAGCCCTTAATTTTGGCAGCCTTGGTTAGGGTAAGATGGTGATGATTTTTGTGGGGCTAAAATGGTAGTGTGTCTACCCTCAATATGTATCTCTGAGGTGGATTGATGAAGTGCAATGATAATGCATGATTTCTAATGTTTGAGTTAGGGTTTATGGTGAAAAATGAGACTTTGATTATGTGATGATGGAAGTAGGTTTTAATGGTCAATCAGTGACCATTTGATTCTGTTTAAATAAAAAATGAAGTGAATTGTGTAGTGGGATTGGAGTTTGGTGTGGCTGCCCTTGGTGACCTACAGGACTGGGCATGAGTCCAGCAGGTTTGGGCAGCAATAACTAGAATTGTAGAGGTTCAATTGGTGCAATGCCAATTGGACATGAAACTAGACACATAATGGCACAACTTTGGTGAAGAAACCATGCCCAGAAAACCAAATCAAATTGACCAAAAGATTTCCCTAATCCGGGTGACCTGCATTCTGCCTGGGCAAAATGACTAAATGAACAGTGTTTAGTGATTTGGCCTTAACTCAGTGTAGAAAGGTCCAATTGACTTGAAATTTTACCAAAAACAAGCAGAGATATAGACCAACAACTTTCATGAAGAAATCTAACCCAAATTATGACCATAACATATTCAAAAGGTGACCTGAAGTCACTGCTCCTAATACTATAGATTTGGTCAGTCCAGAATTTCTAAAAAAATCATAATCCTGCCAGTTGTGGTTTTTGGGCCATAACATGAGCCACAAAACTCCAAATGGGGTGATTCTAAAAAATAAATGCAACTAGACAAAATAAGAAACAACTTTCATGTTGATCATTTTGCCAAATTCCCACTATAAAAATGACTAATGGAACAGTAAACCCAAAGCTTGAAAACTGAAAATTCTGTCCAATTAACATTAAGCTTATAAATGGTATTGGCAACCAATACCAACAGTTTTAAAATGCAAAATGTGGTACGTTAATGAGATTTAAACCAATATTCCTATTTTCAATGCAAAAGTCAACATTTTAGTTGACTAATGAAATGAATAGTAGCCATAAAATTTCAATTTCAAAGAATTACATAAATTAAAAGTGTTAAATGCCCTAGTAGGCATAATGTGATTGGTTTGGATAGGTTGGCATGCCAATAGGGTTCTGTTAGCAGTACTGCATATGGCTTCATGCCATTCTGTGTATCATGGCTTCCCATGCCATTCTGTGACGTAATAGCCTTTGGCTATGTTATTTGAGTTGTTACACTCGAGTTTTATTCCTGATGATTATTACAGCTTATTAGCTGTTCTGTTGCACACTGGGAGACACAATGTGACCGATGGTGTGATGGTCCAAGGTACTTAGTACCCAGTGTCAGTACTTAGTACCCAGTGCCAGTTTACTCGTTTATCCTGTCCAGTCAACTAGTATGGGTTACTCGAGCAATAATAATAAATCTTACCGAATTTTAATCAAATAATACTGCAAATAATATGAGAAATTAAGTCTACCCAAAAATGTAAACATACATTCTGCATACTTATTTTTATTTTATTTTATTTTATTTTATATTGTCACCACTAAGTAGAATTGCTTAGCCCGTCGCTTTTGCCATGCGCAGGTACTGGAGACCTAGATGGGGAGCCCAGCAGACATCAGACTGGGTGAGCCTTCAAATCTGCATCTGGAGTCCAGAGTCACCTCACATATGCAGTGCACTTGGTAGGACATTAGGACTTTGGGGTAGCATTTTGTGTTTTGTATTTTGTATTAGTTTTAGATTGTAACTATAAACTCTTGAAATTATTTGATGATGTAAATATATGAAATTTCATGTTATTTAAATTTTCTATATAATGTTTGTGAAAAAATGAAATGTTGAGAAATATGTATAAATGTGCTTCAAGTGATGAAGTGAACAGAAAAGTTCTTAAAATAGTATTGAGATTTTGAGATTGATTTGTAATGTGTGTAATGGAGTTATGGGTTTGGAAATTATATTGGAAGTGTGTTTTAAACAAGTTCAGAAGAGCTGTTTTTCCAATTTATAGCCGGCACTCTGCCGAATTTTCTATAAAAATTTCGAAAAAATTCAGATTTATTAAAAATTATAAATAAATGAATTAAAAGGGATAAATTGTAATTGAAACATAAATTTGTGCTCCGGCACACTGAGTGGCATATCTTACTCGGCTACACTGTAGACGGGTGTCGAAACCATATTTTGGCCGATCCCCAGAATTAATAAACTTTGAAACCGATCCCCAGTACTAAGTCTCCCTTTGACAGCTAACCACATTTCCGATCTCTCCTCACAAGGAATTGAATCAATACTAAGTCCTCACATCAGTCAAGGCCTTACTGGTCTGTTAAATTACTCACTGATCTCTCAAACTCATTGTCGAACTTCCTGACCAGTCAAGTATATTCCTAATCTCTTTTCACAAAAGAAATTGAATTGACACTAGATCTTTGTTACCAGTTTTATTGCCGATCTCCCTTTCAAAAGTTTAAGAATAATTAACGTTCCGATCCGATTTAATGATGATCCCGATCTTAAATGTTCAAGCCAAATTTCCAATTTTAATCAAGTCCCGTTTAGCGTTGGTTCCCTACCGATCTCATGCTCATTATGTTTTCCGATCTCTCATACTTACGTTAATAATCACTTTCAGTTATTTCAACATACTCAGACAATCAAGTGTTTAAATAATTTAGAAATTTTCTGATCACAACCATTCATCGAACAAAAGAGGCATTCCATCTCATTTCATTTCAAGAATTTGTATAAGTTATCCACCCCTAGCCTGATCTACATTTTGTCCGTCCTCTCTCTCACCCTCAGCCTCTTCCTCGCTATCCTCACCCTCATCCTTGGAAGCCAGGTTAGCCATCCAAGAGAAGTCCTCCTCAGGATAACGCTGCTTGAGCTCAGCCAGGAGATCTCTGTGAGCATTCACATAAGCGTCGGCCACTCCGGTCACCATCTCTTCTTCTTTCGCCTTGAGCTCCTTAGCAAAGAGTGCGAGTTGAGCAGCTTCATCGACCCGGAGCGCTTGCACTTCTTCAAGAGCATGATCTCGCTCAGCCAGAACATGAGTTTGCTCGGCCAGCTTGTCCTCATAGTACTTCATTCGCCCCTCGAGTTGAGATATGTAGTCCCGAGCGGATGATAGTTGGGATCGAAGGGAAGCTGCTTTATGCCCTATCCTCTCGACCTCTTTACCTAGGTGATGCGCCTTCTCCCGGACCATGTGCTGGTTCACCAGACACTCAATGTTCAGGCTCATAGATCTGGTCAAGATATCATCAAGGCTATCCGGAGAAAGCCTGTCCCAATCCTCCCGAAGGCAGATGGAGGACCCCAATACCTTAGCAAAACCTGGGTTCTCTCGAACAGTCCGGTTCTTCTCCAGTGAGTGGATCAGAACTTGAGCGCCGCAGGAAAGGGGCCTCACCTGTTGTTGGGAAGGACCCAATTTCGCGCCTTAAGTAACTGGAGGAGGAGGAGGTGGCTCCGCCTGGTGAGGGGGAGATCGGACCATTTCTATGATCGGCGGTCCTGAAGGTTGAGACGAGCCTTCTCGTATTTCCCCGGGCTCATGACATGGTGTCTGCATCTACTCGGCCCGCTTCATCTCCCGTACCTTCCGGGAGATCTCCGTCTTTCGCTTCTGGCTCTCCTTAGAGGCTTCGCCGCTTGCCATACCTGCACAAAGAAGAGGTCAGTGAGATCGCTAAGGTCCTGAGATCTGACATGTAGAAAATACCGATGCCGAGGTCAGAGAGCTGAAGCCCACAATCTTTGCCGGTGATCAATTCCATAGTCTAATGGTGCAGCTCGGCGGTCACTGCATCCAAGCAAGAGAACTTCTCTCTGGATGCCTGCTCCTTCAACTCCATCACCATTGCGCCCTCTTCCCTATTCAACACGAGACGCTTCGGAATTAAGGGGCCTTGGTGTAGCCAGCTACGAGGGAAACCCTCAAAGCCGTTCGGAATTTTGCTCCTTAGAATGAAGAAGCGGTTCTTCCAGTTTTTCAGGGAGGAGGGCAGATCGGTGAAGAGCCCGCAATGTGGCTTCGCCTGGAAAAACCAGTACTCATCGTCCTTTCGATGAGTTAACCTATGCAATTCGGCGAATACTTTAGGCGTAGGATGGAATCCCTTAGCTCGGCAGAGGCCTAGGAAGGCTACTAAGATCCGCCATGAGTTCGGGTGAACTTGAGCTATGCACACTTGGAAAAATTTTAAGACTTCCTTAAAGAAGTCGTCAAGAGGGAACCGCAGCTCGGCTTTCAACTGTTCTTCGTATACCATAATCATGTCGTTCTCTTCAAAGAAATGATCGGCCCGGAGATCGCTGTGACACCGGATAAGTTCATATGAATCGGGCTTAATGTTGTACTCCTGGCTGAATGACTGCAGATTGGCTTCTTGAAGGACCGATGGCAGCTCATCCATGGGAAGATTCTCTTTCCCTGAAAAAGGCACATGCCTTGATGATGTCACTTGTTCCCGAGCTGGAACGGAGACTCTAGGAGGTACAGGTCGCGCGCTTGGCCTGACCACCTCTACTTCATCAGATGACCACGAGAACTGGATGGAAGGAGGGCTCGCCGCTCTCTGACCTTCGGCGCCGCTCATTTTCAAAGGAAATAAATAATTTAAACTAATAGAAGGATCAAAACCCTTACCGGAGCTTGATCAGAGTCGGAAGAGCTTGAGAAAACGAGAGAATTTTGAAGTTGTTCGCGAGAAACTGAAAATGACACAAGAGAGCAAATGGCTAACTCCCACCCCTATTTATACTCGTCCGAGCATTTAATGCTCATGATGTTCCAGGTGGTGCATCGGATAGTGGGACTCGCCAGCTGTTCTGACACGTCTCACGAATATTCCCAAGATTCCATGAAGAGATCGGTTAATTATAGAGCGGCAGATCAAGGTGTTTCGAGTTACGGATCGGATAAGTGTCATTCAAATAAAGAATCAGATCGGATAATCACATAAAAGATCGGAAAATAATTAATGCAATAATAATAAGATGATAATCGACAAAATAAAATCTTTATTTCCAAAAGATCGGATTACATCATTTGGGCAATCTCTAGGGATCGGATTATACTAAAATTGGATTACATCATTTCGGTGATCTCTAGAGATCGGACTACATTGAAAATAAAATACATCATTTGGGCGATCTCAGAGACCGGTGGAACATCCCATCTAAAGGGCCTATGTCAAAGCTCACATTGTGACTTATCCAAAGGATGTCATCGACCGAAACCGAGCCGCTGTCGGAACACCCAATGTGGAGGAAAGCCGCTGTCGGCACACCCAATGTGGTGAGAAGCCGAATAAACTTGGAAGAGCAACCGCCAAGGGTTGGCGGAACATTAGCAGTCTTCTCAGCCGAAATCGGTTCGCTGATCATACCGGTCGAACGGCTCGAGATCGGCACGATCGAGGTCCGCGATCCAGATCGGTTAATTGGTCCAGTTCTCTCACCATCATCAGATAAGGTTATCACGATTATTCGATCACCAGGGTCGTAAATTTTCAGTCGGGGAATTAAGAGGTCCATCGGGAAGGGATCAACAACCACAATCATGGCCGGAACTACTGCCGGAGCAGCTAGAACAGGGAAGTAAGAAGGAAGATAGAAAAATCGAATAAGGAAAGTCTCTTCTGTCAGGGGTATATATAGGGGAAAATCGGGCATTTATTGCTAAGCAGAAAACGAAGCGGCCACTTCGGGATTCGAGGGGAATTAATGCTTTGACCAGACCGGGCCTGATTAAGGGAAATATTGGAATAATAGAGATCGGAAGAGGGGAGACCGGTATGAAAGATCGGAGAAGGATCATGTTAAGAAGATCAAAAAGGAAGAGAGAGTAGAAAACAAAAAGAATAAGGCGCCTATCGCCGTCGCCATGATCAGAGCCGAAGTAGTTAAAGCGTTGCATGTAAAATCTCAACCGCACGCCCTAGAATCGCCCGCATTACTGACAGGTGCCAGAATATGTCATGGTAGCGCTGTACCTCCCAATCTCCACCGTTGATCCAACTTATAAGGACGAGCCCAAGGCCCTTGGATCAAAGAAGAAGACGACAAAACCAGCGCCTTTCACTCCTAGCCCTTGGATCGCCCCGGACAAGAGAATTTGGGACCGTCAGATTAAAGGAGGAAAAAGACAAATATTCTGAAGTGGATCTCACTGCCTATTCTGATTCACTTTAATTCTTGAGCTTAGGATTATCACCTTTGAAATATAGACCATCCATCTCCCTAAAGATAGATCCTGACCATTCAAGGGGAACACCGGTCCTATAAATACTGCATGAAAACTGTTTAAAGGACGGACAAAAAAGGAGGAAGTTACTATAGCGGAAGAACTCTGAAATTTAATTCAGATCGTTACTCTGCTTTCATAAGAAGAACTTTTGGAACCAGTTTTCTGAAGTGTTTTCTTAAAAGATTTTGAAAACTGAAACTCTCCATTTTCAGCTCGTTCATTATCCCGTAGCGTTCACATTTTTCAGTTTCTTGTTATCTTTATTTTCACTTCCATCGCCCATGCTCAATCTCATTTAAACTCGGGTATAATTCTGACTCGATTGCATTTAGTGAAGCACTCTTTGTTCCAAGACGAACCTTAGTCTCTCGGCTATCAACTTGCAATCTTATTGCGTTTTGTGATTCTCGGTTAGTTCACTAGAATCGACTCCTTACAGGTTAGTATTCATGTTGCCATTTTATTAAGTTTAGTTCTTGTTTTACGCATTTCCATTCTTCTTTCTTTACGTATGTTATTTTCTTTAAGTTCATATCACGCTAAAAAGATACAGAGAAAGGCTATGCTCTAGTTTATTCCCGTGTCGATACCTTTGTTAATCTTTATCATTTCTGAGCGTAAGTCATCTAGTTCCAAGCGATACATAAGTGGTTGGATGAGATGTGGGTAACGGCAACTTAAGAGTCCTTTTGAAATAATGAAAGGTCTGAATAATAAGCCTAGAAAATGGTAAAGCTGAGTCACTAGAATGACTCAGTAGGTCATAGGGCAAGACGTCATAAGACAGAGTAAAACCAAACACTGGATAACTAAATGGAATAGATCGGCTACCAAAAAATACTGGTGAAGCGACCATATAGGAAGGTCGGAGGATTCGGTTTGGCATCCCCTGCCCAGTCCTAAGGTACCAATAAGTTAAAGAAGTCTTGCGCAGACCCCCTGACACCTTTCAACGTCAGAACCCCTTAGCCTTAGGCCCTCTCGATAGGTAAAATTTAGAGAGATCGAAAAATCCTTATCCGACTACCATTTAATTAAAAGAGGTCGGAGGAGGGTTCTTATCCGATTCTCAATCAAAAATTTTAACAAATATCTTAAAGGAGATCGGAGGAGGGTTCTTATCCGGTTCTCAAGCTTAAAAATTTTAATAAATATTAAAAGAGATCGGAGGAGTGTTCTTATCCGGTTCTCAAGCTTAAAAATTTTAATAAATATTTTAAAGGAGATCGGAGGAGGGTTCTTATCCGGTTCTCAAGCTTAAAAATTTTAATAAATATTTTAAAGGAGATCGGAGGAGGGTTCTTATCCGGTTCTCAAGCTTAAAAATTTTAATAAATATTTTAAAGGAGATCGGAGGAGGATTCTTATCCGGTTCTCAAGCTTAAAAATTTTAATAAATATTAAAAGAGATCGGAGGAGAGTTCTTATCTAGTTCTCAACCTAAAATTTAAATGAATATTAAAAGAGATCGAAGGAGAGTTCTTATCCGGTTCTCAATCTAAAATTTAAATAAATATTTAAAAAAGATCGGAGGAGAGTTCTCATCCAATTTCAAAAATTGGATTCTAACAAAATAGCCCTTCAAACAAAACTAACATACAATAGTAACTCACTAAGGTTGTCTCATTTACTTATGTATCTGGGTAATCCGAATTAGTGAAAAATCAAATATTCCTTTTGTCTAAAGGATTAACATTTCCATTCAAGCCCTCCTAACTAATTTATAAAGAGTGCGAAGTTAAATCTACTTACCGTAATTAAGGGACGAGGTGGGGCGCTTAACACCTTCCCCACCCGTTTACGGACCCCGAACTTAGAATCTCTATTTTAAAGTGGTTTTATTTCAATTTATCTTCACAAATGGTTTTCTTTAGTTTCCCTCAAAACTAAAGTGGTGACTCCTCATTCTTTTCCACTTCGGTGAGGGTTCGTTCAGGCGACCGCAAAACACCTTGCGACAGCTTGGCGACTCCACTGGGGAAGTGTTTCAACTCAACCCCGGTCTAGAGGTCCAAAAGTAGATTTAATTTTTCAATCAAATTATAGTTAGGTGGGCTCACCCGGTAATATTTTATGTGTTAATTTTTGTTTATTCCTACTAACTGTTCCGCTTGTTTTGCTTGTTTTACTCTTTACAGTGCTCTTCGTTTGAAAAAAAAAAAAAAGAAAAAAAAAGAAAAATGGGAAAAATAAAATCCCCCTGAATTGGGAAGAGGTAAAGATGTCCCTTCACACACTGAACACTCACACGATGTCCTCACACACTTCAGCCCTATACCCGGGCTTTCTTACCCTTTTAGGAAAGTAGGAGGGGGTCATGTAGCGGTACCCGTGGGTTCTACCCCGTTAGTATCCGTGAAGGCTTCTGCTCAAATTGAAACTCGTTCTATTCACTGTGATATCCGTGGAATTTTCCCGATAATATCATGGGGATAGAATGAGGCTCTACTGTTTACAGTAGGGGCAATTTGGGAACCTGTGGCTCTTAGAAAACTAGATCCTGAGCTAAACTATCACGATAGCTGGAAGCCGTAGTAAGCTACCTTATAAGATAGAACTATCTAATTAGGTAGCACTCATCCGGTATTAGGAGTCTCCCTATCCTAGGACAAAAAGGGCATACTTACTCTTACCCTATTCTGTTTATTCTATTTTGTTCTTATTTTTAAGGGTAATCTTGAATCATATTGTTAAGAAAACCTATACATTTTCCTACTTTGATAAATGTGTAGGTACCACTCTGCCAACAATATAATACAACATTACCTGAATTTATCCTGCTAACGAGTTTTTCCGCAGGCATCACCAAACCAAAAGTCTTTAAAAAGGATAGGCATCATTTTTATCATGGCATCCTCGAGTCAGTCGGCAGAAGAAGCTCAGAATGCTAAACTTTGGTCCAAATCAGCTCATACTCCAGTACCCCCGCAAAATGATGTTTCCAAGGCACATGCTAGCTTACTACCTTCATTGGATCTGAATAAATTGAGGTCAGAATGAACAGCCTTGAGGGTCTGTCTAATGGTTGGAGGTCGTTTCCCGATCAGGTCAAGGCACGATTTGAGAAGAAGTATGGGAGGATTGCAACCCTAATGCGAGTCAAGGTCCAAATCTCGACATTAAAGGCCATGCTGTCGGTCTGGAGTCCTAAATACAGAGTATTCTCTTTCAATGATATTGATACAGTTCCCACTATGGAAGAATATTAGACATTACTAGAGATTCCTTACCTGACGCAAAATCGGATCTACCTTCATCTCGAGCATAGGCAGGCTTGGAAACGATTGGCACATATGATGGGTACTTCCCCAGAAGAAGTAAAGTCAAAAGAAACTATCAAAGGAAACACGCATGGTTGGTATTGGACACATCTCAAGAAGTGGTTAGATCAATACATCCAAGAGAAACAGTGGGATCGAGCTTCAGTGACACTCGCCTTGGGAATCTATGGCCTGATTTTGTTCTCGGGACCATTGGGAATCATAACTGCAAAGACGGTGGAAGTATTCTCGGGCGAGAAAAGGTGAGGTCAATCCGATACTGGCAATTCTTGCAGAGACCTTATTAACCCTTACCTACTGTAGACAACAGGGCAAAGGGTCCATTAAGTGTTGTTCTCAATTGTTGTACCTCTAGATTATCAGTCACATGTGTCCTGTGGAGACAAAAGGATTGACTTGGTACCTTGACCAGCCTCCCATCGAGAAGATGACCCGGTTGGTAATCAGTCCGAAGAATGAACAACAGTGGCGGGAACGGATTTTGAGTTTCAATAGCCATGATTACTGTTGGAGGAAACTGTGGGCGTCAGGCCAATCCGTTTTGTTCAGCACGGGAGGTAATCAGTCGGTATCCCTAATCGGAGTGATCGGATACACAAGTTACACTCCGGCATTGGTAATGAGGCAGTTTGGCTCAACACAGTCTAGAATTAACATTAGAAAATGCCACCAAGGTCATTTCTACCATGAGCTCAAAGATGAGGAAGGGTTGAAAATGGCTAGGGGAAAACATCTCTCTGATGGAAAAGTTGCCTAAAGGTCCAAGTTCCACACGCGATTATCTTGAATGGAGGGCTGACAGGGACTGAGAATACTCAACTGTAGAATTCGAAGACAGCGACCCTCGCCGAAACGTCCTATTAGAAGAAGCTGATAATTGTCTGGCTAACTCACTACAAAAGGCAAATACCGAGAACTCACAATTGCAAGAACAAATAAAACAGTTAGAGGACCAACAGCAGAACCTTAAAAGGAAGGTGAGAAGACTCAGAGAAGAGGCAAGGGCCGAAAAGATAGGGTTCGAAGAGCAAAAGGAACGATGGGAAAAGGAAAAAGACTCTCTCCAAGCTATGGTAAAAGAAGTAGAAATACAAAATAGTAAGCTTCAGGAAAAAATGAAATATCAAGAAATACTCGTTGAAGAGTATGAATAAGAAAACAAAAAGAAAAAGCTCGAATTGAAAGAACAGGCACTACTCATCAACGATATCTTGAAAGAATGTGCTAACGAAAGGAAGGAGAAAGAAAGACAAGCTGCTCTTTATGAAGAGCTGAAAGAGAATGTTGACCAGCTGGAGAGAATAATAGCACAGGGAAAACAAGAACTATTACCTGAATCCGAGTACGCTCTGAAATCATTCGACCCCGCCAAACAAGAAGAAAGGTTATATGAGTATCTTAGAAAATGTCATCTCATTATAAAGAACCTCCCAGAGCCTAGGCCGATGTAAAGAATCTGGTGTACAAATTATTCAGTTAATAAAATGATTTTTGGACCATTGTTTAGCAAAATTGTGAATGAATAGTATGACTCCCGTAGGAACTCCCTCGCTAGGGTTATGTGAAAAAATTGAATGCGCTATATGGAGAGGTATCATAAATGCGCATTCAATCCAGTCATTCACAGTCAGACTATCGAATGATGCTATGATAAAGTTGATGCAATCATCCTTTCGCAGATTTCATTCTGGCACACAAATGCCACTGTATCCTTCGTCCGGACCAGGACTTTTAGTTTTTTTTTTACAAAATTCGAAACTCATTAAAAACCTTTTTTGACTCCTTACAGAAAATCAACATTGCTTCAAACAAGGCAAGTCTGACCAAGCACACGGTTCAACCCAAGCGAGTGTACTTAACAAGATCTCGAACAAAGAAGATAATGGAAGATCAGGAACAAGTACAGAACCTACAAGGGTAGGTTTCCGAATTGAAGGATCAGGTCTCAGAACTTATGAGACTAATGAGGGAAATGTCCCAGAATAAACCTACTTCAGAACCTAACTTACCACTACCTCCTCCACCTCCTACAACAATGGATCCTCACCAAGCTTCAACTTCTTTTACCTTTCAGTCGCCTATTCTGGACCCGACAATCGCCTATTCTTCATACCCTTCAATTCTAATCCCTGCAGTTCACTCCACCCCTCATCTCCCAACTGGGGGAGCATTTCATGCAGTGGGAAGAGAAAATAAGACGAGAGAAAACGAGAAACTATTTGCTCTAGAAGAGAGATTGAGAGCGATCAAAGGACTAAATATGTATGGTTCAGTCGATGTGGCATCGCTCAGATTGGTTCCTGATGTGGTGGTGCTGCCCAAGTTCAAAATCCCTGATTTCGACAAGTACACTGGGAATTCAGACCCTCGCATTCACTTGGCCACCTATATCACCAAGATGACTGCTCTGACAGATGATGACAGACTGCTAGTCCACTTCTTTCATGAGAGCCTCTCGGCGACCGAGGTGGTGCATTCAGTTGGACAGGAGCAAACTGCGCTCCTGGAAGGATTTAGCTGATGCCTTCTTAAGACAGTACAAATTTAATTGCGATGTGGCCCCTACAAGGAGGGACCTCCAGAACCTGGTGCGGAAAGACAGGGAAAGCTTCAAGGAGTATGCCAAGAGATGGAGAGAAAAGGCGGCAGAAGTACACCCCCCCGTGACCGACAATGAGCTATGCTCTATGTTCATCGAGACTTTGAAAGCTCCTTACTTCAACTTGATGATTGGAAACACTTCCAACAGCTTCTCTGACATCATTCAGGCCGGTGAAAGAATAGAGGCCAACTTAAGAATGGGACGACTGCAGGAGTTGGCTGAGAACCCTGCAAAGAAGACTGCTAATCTTGGCAAAAAAAAGGAGGGTGATGTGCATTCCATCACCCGGCAGAATAATTACTCCCCACTTCCCCAAAATAACTACCGGCCATATCCTTCCCCTCATAGCCAAACCATCACAAACATTCCGCCTCCTTTCCCGAATTATCCACACCCGCGCCCACAGTATCCCCCACCTACAAATTACCAACCTAGACCACCTCCTCCTCCTGCTCAACCGAGACCACCACAAAACAACCCAAGACCCCCAAGAAACCCTGATCCACCTCTTCCCCTCCCGCTCAGTGAAATATACCGATACCTTGTCGGTATAAACCAGATTGTACCAGTTCCCTTAGACCCAATTCAGCCTCCATATCCCAGGTGGTATGATGCCACTGCCCGTTGTGAGTATCATGGAGGGGCACAAGGGCATTCAACTGACAACTGCGGAGCACTCAGGGGGAGAGTACACGCTCTAATCCGGAACGGGTGGCTGAAAATTGAGGGAAATGGTTCCCTCCCCAATGTTACATCAAACCCATTGCCCAACCATAATGCGGGCAATGGTGTAAATATGATAGAGCCTGACGGAGAAAGGTCGACACCGGAGATAGACGAGCTGATACCTCACTTTGAGGAAATTTTTGCCGTAGCAATGAAGGAAGGCTACCTTTGCCCTCAGGTATCAGGGTCAGTAAAGGATACGGGATGTCCTTACCATGGAGGGGCAGCTGATCATGAGCTGCGGGGCTGTGAGGGATTCAAGCAAGAGGTTCAGAACTTGCTATCCCTCAAAGTTCTGAGATGCCAGACAAGGTCAAAGACGGAAGGGGGAGTGAACACAACTAGATACAGCCGGAATGCTTCTACCCCTAAACCCAGAATCACCTTCTCATCCCCAGTAGCCTCACCGCCAGTAACCGTTATCCAAACTCTGCCTCAGCTCCCTGTCACCAATACTCACGCTGTGCCTTGGAACTATAATTTCCAAGTTTTCACTCAAGGAGCGTCAAGCAGTACATCAGCTCCTAATCTTGCCTTGCCTCCAGCACCACCAAAACCAAGTTTTACTCCTCATGAGCATTTTAAAATGACTTATGCCGGACCTACCACCAGTACTACTCCCCAGGTTAATCTTCATCCCGTCGCTGCCACAAAATCCTCCTCGCTTGAGAAAGAGGTCGAGTTCATAACTCGAAGCGGGAGGTGTTACGGGAACGAAGAGAAAGAAAAGAGAAAAGGGAAAGTAAAAATGGGAGAGTCACTGAAGAATACGGAAGAGGAGATTGAGAAAACAGAGGAAGTAAAACTTGTCGAACATAAAGAAGAGGAAGAACTGCTGCTCCAAATAATGAAACAGGGTGAATATGATGTGGTGGAGCAGTTGAGAAAGACACCTGCCCGAATTTCACAGTTATCGCTGATCCTGAGCTCAGAAGTGCACCGACAAGCCTTGCAGAGAATCCTGGATCAGGCCTTTGTAAACCCCGATATCACTCCGGGGCAGTTTGAGAAGATAGTGGGACAAATCCAGGCATCCAATTTTATTACTTTCTCAGAAGATGAAATAGACCCAGCGGGTTTAAGGCACACTAAAGCTCTGCATGTAACAGTGAAATGTAAGGGTTGTATAGTAGCCAAGGTACTTATTGATAACGGATCAGCTCTCAATGTACTGCCCAGTGCTACCTTGGCTAGATTGCCAGTCGACCAATCAGATATACGTCAAAGTGCTATGGTGGTAAGAGCCTTTGACGATACCAGAAGAGAAGTGTTGGGAGATATTGATTTACCACTCCAAATTGGCGCATGTACCTTCAACGTCACATTCCAGGTGATGAATATTGAACCGGCCTACACTATGTTGCTGGGGAGGCCGTGGATCCATTCTGCGAACGCCGTTCCCTCAACTCTGCACCAGAAGATAAAATACATTATGGACGGCAAAATCATCACTGTAAGAGGAGAAGAAGCCATTTTGGTCACCAAGCCACAAACACTCCCTTGTGTAGGCGGTGAGAGTCGTTGGAAAGCTCCTTCCAGGCCCTTGAGTTACAAGAAACCAGAAATGAAGGGGCTATGGCTATGGTAGCCAAGATAATGTCGAGGAGTGGGTACGAAGAAGGCAAAGGCCTAGGCGCCACATTACAGGGAATCGTGGAACCCATACCGGCTATCCAGAAGGTAGGCCATTGTGGTTTGGGATATGAGGAAGATGCCCTTATGGATGGGCGATTCTGGATGAGGAAAATGCTTCGGGATCAAAGATTTGACCAGAAAATGGGAAAAAGGAAGGTAGTCCCGAAAATCACAGAGATCTTCACTAAACCAGTCATTGAAAATCCGGCAGATGTGGAAGAATCACCTGATGAACCATCCATTAATGTCGTCCACCTGGATTCCTTGTATGAGGCTCTGGTCTCGCCAATAGCTGAGGGGCAAGAGCTAGACAAGCTGACGCAGAGGACATCCCTGTACTCAATCTCGAGTAAAGTACCTTTGGTTATCTACACTTGATCATTTTGTCCATGGTGGCAAGTGTAACTCTGTAAATGGACGTTTTTCTTATGGCATAAATATTAATGAATTAATAGCGCATTTTAAATCAAATTCTCTCTTTCTTTCCTTTTGAATTCCATCCTTATAATATGTTCTATTTTCATTCATTCACGACCATTCATCAATTAACACCTAATAATTCAATAGACTCAGAAATTCCTCTGGTTAATTTTGAAATCCCCATGACTGCCATTACTTCAAGTGAATCTGAGGAAGATCTTACAGAAGAAAGAGGTGAAAAGGATGAACCTTCCCTTGTGCCTTGTGGAGACAAAACACGCACCATAAACTTAGGCACTGAAGAAGTAAAAAGGGAGCTTAAGATAGTGGAGAGTGAAGAATCAGGAGACATAATCAATTTGCTTAGAGAATTCCTGGACGTATTTTCCTGGAGCTATGATGATATGGTTGGTTTAGACCCCCAGATAGTGACGCACAAAAGTCCCCTTATTCCAGGGACAATCCCTGTGAAGCAAAAACTGAGAAGAATGAATCCTGACACACTGCTCAAAGTTCGAGATGAAGTCAAGAAACAGTATGATGCTGGGTTCCTGGAAGTAGTTAAATATCCCCAATTGATAGCTAACGTTGTCACGGTAATGAAGAAGGACGGGAGAGTTAGGGTGTGCGTTGATTACAGGGATCTTAATAGAGCAAGCTTGAAGGATGATTTCCCTCTCCCCCACATTGATGTGTTAGTAGACAATGCTACGGGATTGGGCAGGTGTTCATGCATTGATGGGGCATCTGGGTACAATCAAATCCCAATGGATGAGGAAGACAAAGAGAAAACTGCTTTTATCACTCAATGGGGAGTATTTTGCTATCGGGTCATGCCTTTCGGGTTGAAAAATGCCGGTGCTACCTATCAATGCACTATGGTCACATTGTTCCACGATATGATGCATAAAGAAGTAGAGGTGTAAGTGGATGATATGATCATCAAATCTAGGGGAGAAGAGAGCCACGTGCAGGTGATGAGGAAAGTATTTGAGAGACTTAGGAAATATCAGTTGAAACTGAACCCTGCCAAATGCATATTCGGAGCTAGGTCAGGGAAATTATTGGGATTCATAGTGAGCGAGAAGGGAATAGAGGTAGATCCAGACAAGGTTCGAGCTATTCAAGAAATGCCATCCCCAAGAACAGAAAGGGAGGTGAGCAGTTTCCTGGGAAAATTGAACTACATATCGAGGTTTATTTCCAATCTCACAGCTAAGGCCGAGCCTGTTTTTAGACTGCTCCGAAAGAACAACACCACTCAATGGGATTCCGTTTGTCAAGAGGCTTTTGAGACAATCAAGCAGTACCTGTCAAGCCCACCCGTATTGGTTCCACCCATGGCGAGGAGGCCTCTGATCCTGTATATGGCAGTCCAACAGAACTCGATGGGATGTGTTTTGGGACAACATGATGATACTGGATGAAAAGAGAGGGCTATTTATTATCTGAGCAAAAGGTTCAATGATTGCGAGTCGAGGTACTCATTCCTAGAGAAAACTTGCTGCGCGTTAGCCTGGACGGCAAATCGCCTCAAACACTACATGTTGAATCACAAGGCATGGCTCATCTCCAGGATGGATCCTATCAAATATGTATTCGAAAGCTCATTCGTGCTAGGCAAGATAGCCAAGTGGCAGGTCATACTCTCCCAATATGACATAGTTTATATGACCCGAAAGGCGGTGAAAGCTAGCATGATCGCCGACCTCCTAGCAGAAAATCCTATCCAGGCTTATGAAGCTCTGGATTTTGAGTTCCCTGATGAGCATATTAATAAAGTAGACTGCGAAGAAGAGGGGCCAGCCGATTTATGGGAAATGTATTTCGACGGAGCTGTCAATTTGTCCGGCAATGGAGTTGGAGCCGTATTGATATCCCCGGATGGAAAACACTTTCCGATAGCTGTCAAGTTGAGATTTAACTGCACCAACAATGTCGCGGAATACGAAGCTTGTGTGATGGGTCTACAGGCTGCCATCGGAATGAAAATCAGGAAGTTGGAAGTATACGGAGACTCAGCCCTGATTATTTATCAGGTCAAGGGAGAATGGCAAACTAAGGATCCGAAGCTGATCCCTTATCAGAAATACTTACTGGAGCTAATTAAGAAATTCGAAGAAATCTCTTTCACTCATCTTAGCAGAGACAAGAATCAATTTGCTGATGCCTTAGCTACTCTAGCTGTTATGGCTCAAATCGAAGAAGGGCAGATGAATCAGATATTAAAGATTAAGACAAGGAATGAGCCAGCTTATTGCTTCATGATTGAAGAAGAACCTGATGGTAAACCTTGGTATCATGACATCCTGTTTTACTGCAAAACCAGAGGATTCCCTTCAGGGGCAAGCAAAAACGAAAGGAGGATGATTCGGAGATTAGCATTGGAATACTTCCCCAGTGGAGAAACCCTATACAAGAGGAGCCCCAACGGCGAATTGTTGAGATGTGTGGATGCAAAAAAGGCGAAGAAGATCCTTTTTGAGACTCATGAGGGAAATTGTGCAACCCATGCCAATGGGCACATGATGGCTAAGCAAATCATGCGACGTGGGTATTTTTGGACTACAATGGAAAATGATTGCATCGAGTATTTCCGAAAGTGCCATAAGTGTCAGATTTATGCAGATCCGATAAATGTGCCACCTCACAAGTTGTTCAACCTTGTCTTACCATGGCCCTTCGCAATGTGGGGCATCGATGTGATTGGTCCCATCAACCCTAAGGCATCCAATGGGCACAGGTTTATCCTGGTAGCAATCGACTATTTTTCTAAATGGGTCGAAGCCATGTCATACGCCCATATTACAAAGAACACGTTTCTCAAATTCCTCAGAAACAATATCATCTGCCGGCATGGTCTCCCCAATGAAATCGTCATTGACAATGCCAAGAATCTCAATGGTCCAAAGATTCAGAGATTGTGTGATCAATACAAAATCTGACATCTCAATTCCTCCCCATACCGTCCCCAGATGAATGGAGCGGTGGAAGCCGCAAACAAAAATCTCAAGAGGATAATCCGGAAAATGACGGTCACATATAGGGATTGGCATGATATGCTTCCCTATGCTCTTCATGCATACCGGACTTCTATAAGAACCTCAACCGGGGCAACTCCATACTCACTGGTTTACGGGATGGAAGCAGTATTACCTATTGAAGTTGAAATTCCTTCCCTAAGGATTCTGAAGGAATCAGGGATTGATGAGTCAGAATGGATTCAGTCAATGTTGGATCAGTTAAACTTGCTGGATGAGAAAAGGTTAACAGCAGGATGTCATGGGCAATTATACCAGAGGAGAATGGCTAGGGCATTTGACAAAAGCATTTGCCCACGAGAATTCCAACCCGGGGACCTGATTCTGAAGAAAGTGCTGTCGAATCAAAACGATCCCCGGGGCAAATGGTCACCAACCTACAAGGGACCCTATGTGGTTAAAAAGGCATTTTCTGGAGGAGCCTTGATCTTGACCCACATGGATGGTGAAGAATTGCCAAGACCTGTGAATGCTGATACCGTCAAGAGATACTATGCCTCAACAAAAAAAAAAAGGGGTAGGAGTAAAAACCCGAAAGGGCGCTCCCAGCAAAATGTGTGAAAGAAGGCGAAAACCTCGAAGGGGCGCTTTCTGTAAAATGAGTGAAGGATGAAAACCCGAAAGGGCGTCATGAAAGAGCGAGCCTAAAAAAAAAAAAAAAAGGGGGGGGGGGGCTAGGGGTGAAAACCCGAAAGGGAGTCCCAAGAACCAAAATGGAGAAATAAGGAATGGGGCATGAAACCGAGGATGGAGAAGAAACCGTCACGACAAGAGGCTTCAGAGAACTTGAAATAATGGCAGTTAAGGGATTTTAAAGCCAGCCACATGGAATATGTGAGATCTATCCTTGTACCCTTTTCCTTTGAAACTCTATCTTTGTTTTTATTAAAGCTATAATAAAGTCATACTTCGTTCCCTATGCTTTTATCTTCCCTTTATACTCACTCTTTAACATTATCTTTCTGCAATCTCGTTATTTAATGCGCTATTAATCTGTTAAATTTTTTTGCCATAAGATTAAGATTTGACAATTGATAACCTCACGTACTTTACTATGAGATTTGCAGGAAATGATCTGGAAGAAAAAGGGGGGGTAGGAGTGAAAACCCGAAAGGGCGCTCCTAGCAAAATGTGTGAAAGAAGGCGAAAACCCCAAAGGGGCGCTTTCTGTAAAATGAGTGAATGATGAAAACCCGGAAGGGCATCCTGAAAAGGGCGAGCCAAAAAAAAAAAAAAAATACTAGAGGTGAAAACCCGGAAGGGCGCTTCTAGTCATATAGACGAAGGGGAAGTGAAAACCCGCAAGGGCGCTTTTCGGGAGAAAGTAAAAAAAAACATAAATGGGGCATTTGAAGAAATGAGGCCATAGGTCAAGTCTTACAACTCGTCCTCCATTCATTATTGGCCTTCGGGATTCTGTTAAGTACACTTCATTGGGGAAGAACTTCTTGTGTCTGGATTAGGCTTGCTTTGTAAGTGCAATTTACATTTCCTGTTATTAACCTCTGGTTCCTTGATCTAAGTTGATTTTAATTTCCTGCAATTTACATTTCCTGTTATCAACCTCTGGTTTCTTGATCTAAGTTGATTTTAATTTCCTGCAATTTAAATTTCCTGTTATCAATCTCTGGTTCCTTGATCTAAGTTGATTTTAATTTCCTGCAATTTACATTTCCTGTTATCAACCTCTGGTTCCTTGATCTAAGTTGATTTTAATCTCCTGCAATTTACATTTCCTATTATCAACCTCTGGTTCCTTGATCTAAGTTGATTTTAATATTCCCTGTTATCAACCTCTGGTTCCTTGATCTAAGTTGATTTTAATTTCCTGCAATTTACATTCCCTGTTATCAACCTCTGGTTCCTTGATCTAAGTTGATTTTAATTTCCTGCAATTTACATTCCCTGTTATCAACCTCTGGTTCCTTGATCTAAGTTGATTTTAATTTCCTGCAATTTACATTCCCTGTTATCAACCTCTGGTTCCTTGATCTAAGTTGATTTTAATTTCCTGCAATTTACATTTCCTGTTATCAACCTCTGGTTCCTTGATCTAAGTTGATTTTAATTTCCTGTAATTTACATTTCCTGTTATCAACCTCTGGTTCCTTGATCTAAGTTGATTTTAATTTCCTGCAATTTACATTTCCTGTTATCTACCTCTGGTTCCTTGATCTAAGTTGATTTTAATTTCCTGCAATTTATATTTCCTGTTATCTTAATTTCCTGCCATTTACATTTCCTGTTATCAACCTCTGGTTCCTTGATCTAAGTTGATTTTAATTTCCTGCAATTTACATTTCCTGTTATCAACCTCTGGTTCCTTGATCTAAGTTGATTTTAATTTCCTGCAATTTACATTTCCTGTTATCAACCTCTAGTTCCTTGATCTAAGTTGATTTTAATTTCCTGCAATTTACATTTCCTGTTATCAACCTCTGGTTCCTTGATCTAAGTTGATTTTAATTTCATGCATTTACATTTCCTGTTATCAACCTCTGGTTCCTTGATCCGAGTTGATTTTAATTTAACTTATGTTGCCGATCTCTAGGTCACTAACTTAGGTATGCTTTAGTTCCCTAAATTCGAACACCGAATCGTCCAAAATATAGGTCTAAATCTTTACATAATTCCTACACGGGAAAATTTTTCCCTTTAATAGAAATTATGTAAAGAGGGGCAGCTGTCGACACCATATTTTGGCCGATCCCCAGAATTAATAAACTTTGAAACCGATCCCCAGTACTAAGTCTCCCTTTAACAGCTAACCACATTTCGTATCTCTCCTCACAAGGAATTGAATCAATACTAAGTCCTCACATCAGTCAAAGCCTTACCGGTCTGTTAAATTACTCACCGATCTCTCAAACTCATTGTCGAACTTCCTGACCAGTCAAGTATATTCCTGATCTCTTTTCACAAAAGAAATTGAATTGACACTAGATCTTTGTTACCAGTTTTATTGCCGATCTCCCTTTCAAAAGTTTAAGAATAATTAAAGGTTCCATTCCAGTTTAATGATGATACCGATCTTAAATATTCAAGCCAAATTTCCAATTTTAATCAAGTCCCGTTTAGCGTTGGTTCCCTACCGATCTCATGCTCATTGTGTTTTCCGATCTCTCGCACTTAGGTTAATAATCACTTTCAGTTATTTCAACATACTCAGACAATCAAGTGTTTAAATAATTTAGAAATTTTTCGATCACAACCATTCATCGAACAAAAGAGGCATTCCATCTCATTTCATTTCAAGAATTTGTACAAGTTATTCAGCTAGAGGATCACCCCCAGCCTGATCTACATTTTGTCTGTCCTCTCTCTCACCCTCCGCCTCTTCCTCACTATCCTCACCTTCATCCTCGGGAGCCAGGTTAGCCATCCAAGAGAAGTCCTCCTCAGGATAACGCTTCTTGAGCTCGGCCAGGAGATCTCTGTGAGCATTCACATAAGCGCCGGCCACTCCGGTCACCATCTCTTCTTCTTTCGCCTTGAGCTCCTTAGCAAAGAGAGCGAGTTGAGCAGCTTCATTGGCCCGGAGCGCTTGCACTTCTTCAAGAGCATGATCTCGCTCAGCTAGAACATGAGCTTGCTCGGCCAGCTTGTCCTCATAGTACTTCATTCGCCCCTCGAGTTGAGATATGTAGTCCCGAGCGGATGATAGTTGGGATCGGAGGGAAGCTGCTTCATGCCCTATCCTCTCGACCTCTTTACCCAGGCGATGCGCCTTCTCCCGGACCATGTGCTAGTTCACCAGACACTCAACGTTCAGGCACATAGATCTGGTCAAGATATCATCAAGGCTATCCGGAGACAGCCTGTCCCGATCCTCCTGAAGGCAGATGGAGGACCCCAATACCTTAGCAAAACTTGGGTTCTCCCGAACAGTCCGGTTCTTCTCCAGCGAGTGGATCAGAACTTGAGCGCCGCGGGAAAGGGGCCTCACCTATTGTTGGGAAGGACCCCCTTCCGCGCTCGAAGTAACTGGAGGAGGAGGAGGCGGCTCCTCCTGGTGAGGGGGAGATCGGACCATTTCTATGATCGGCGGTACTGAAGGTTGAGACGAGCCTTCTCATATTTCCCCGGGCTCATGACGTGGTGTCTGCATCTCCTCGGCCCGCTTCATCTCCCGTACCTTCCGGGAGATCTACCTCTTTCGCTTCCGGCTCTCCTTGGAGGCTTCGCCGCTTGCCATACCTGCACAAAGAAGAGGTCAGTGAGATCGCTAAGGTCATGAGATCTGAGATGTAGAAAATACCGATGCCGAGGTCAGAGAGCTGAAGCCCGTGATCTTTACAGGTGATCAATTCCATAGTCCAATGGTGCAGCTCGGCGGTCACTGCATCCAAGCAAGACAACTTCTCTCTGGACGCCTGCTCCTTCAACTCCATCACCATTGCGCCCTCTTCCCTATTCAACACGAGACGCTTTGGAATTAAGGGGCCTTGGTGTAGCCAACTACGAGGGAAACCCTCAAAGCCGTTCGGAATTTTGCTCCTTAGAATGAAGAAGCGGTTCTTCCAGTTTTTCATGGAGGAGGGCAGATCGGTGAAGAGCCCACAATGTGGTTTCGCCTGGAAAAACCAGTACTCGTCATCCTTTCGACGAGTTAACCTATGCAATTCGACGAATACTTTAGGCGTAGGATGGAATCCCTTAACTCGGCAGAGGCCTTGGAAGGCTACTAAGATCCGCCACGAGTTCGGGTGAACTTGAGCTATGCACACGTGGAAAAATTTTAAGACTTCCTTAAAGAAGTCGTCAAGAGGGAACCGCAGCCCGGCTTTCAACTGTTCTTCGTATACCATAATCATGTCGTTCTCTTCGAAGAAATGATCGGCCAGGAGATCGCCGTGACACCGGATAAGTTCATATGAATCGGGCTCAATGTTGTACTCCTGGCTGAATGACTGCAGATCAGTTTCTTGAAGGACCGATGGCAGCTCGTCCATGGGAAGATTCTCTTTCCCTGAAGAAGGTGCATGCCTTGATGATGTCACTTGTTCCCAAGCTGGAATGGAGACTCTAGGAGGTTCAGGTCGCTTGCTTGGCCCAACCACCTCTACTTCATCAGATGACCACAAGAACTGGATGGAAGGAGGGCTCGCCGCTCTCTGACCTTCGGCGCCGCTTATTTTCAAAGGAAATAAAGAATTTAAACTAAAAGAAGGATCAAAACCCTTACCGGAGCTTGATCGGAATCGGAAGAGCTTGAGAAAATGAGAGAATTTTAAAGTTGTTCATGAGAAACTGAAAATGACACAAGAGAGCAAATGGCTAACCCCCACCCCTATTTATACTCGTCCGAGCATTTAATGCTCACGATGTTCCAGGTGGTGCATCGGATAGCGGGACTCGCCAGTATTCTGACACGTCTCACGAATATTCCCAAGATTCCATGAAAAGATCGATTAATTATAGAGCGGCAGATCAAGGTGTTTTGAGTTACGGATCGGATAAGTGTCATTCAAATGAAGAATCAGATCGGATAATCACATAAAAGATCGGAAAATAATTAATGCAATAATAATAAGATGATAAATGACAAAATAAAATCTTTATTTCCAAAAGATCGAATTACATCATTTGGGCGATCTCTAGGGATCGGATTATACTAAAATTGGATTACATCATTTCGGTGATCTCTAGAGATCGGACTACATTGAAAATAAAATACATCATTTGGGCGATCTCAGAGACCGGTGGAACATCCCATCTAAAGGGCCTATGTCAAAGTCCACATTGTGACTGATCCAAAGGATGTCATCGACCGGAACCGAGCCACTGTCGGAACACCCAACGTGGAGGAAAGCCGATGTCGGAACACCCAATGTGGTGAGAAGCCGAATAAACTTGGAAGAGCAACTGCCAAGGGTTGGCGGAACATTAGCAGTCTTCTCAGTCGAAATCAGTTCGCCGATCATACCGGTCGAAGGGCTCGAGATCAGCACGATCGAGGTCCGCAATCCAGATCGGTTAATTGGTCTAGTTCTCTCACCATCATCAGATAAGGTTATCACGATTATTCGATCACCGAGGTCATAAATTTTCAGTTGGGGAATAAAGAGGTCCATCGGGAAGGGATCAACAGCCACAATCATGGCCGAAACTACTGCCGGAGCAGCTAGAACAGGGAAGTAAAAAGGAAGAGAGAAAAATAGAATAAGGAAAGTCTCTTCTGTCAGGGTTATATATAGGGGAAAATCGGGCATTTATTGCTAAGTAGAAAACGAAGCGGTCACTTCGGGAATCGAGGGGAATTGATACTTTGACCGGACCGGGCCCGATTAAGGGAAATATTGGAATAATAGAGATCGGAAGAGGGGAGACCGGTATGAAAGATCGGAGAAGGATCATGTTAAGAAGATCAGAAAGGAAGAGAGAGCAGAAAACAAAAAGAATAAGGCGCCTACCGCCGTCGCCATGATCAGAGCCGAGGTAGTTAAAGCGTTGCAGGCAAAATCTCAATCGCATGCCCTAGAATCGCCCGCATTACTGACAGGTGCCAGAATATGTCATGACAGCGCTGTACCTCCCAATCTCCACCGTTGATCCAACTTGTAAGGACGAGCCCAAGGCCCTTGGATGAAAGAAGAAGATGACAAAACCAGCGCCTTTCACTCCTAGCCCTTGGATCGCCCCGGACAAGAGAATTTGGGACCGTCAGATTAGAGGAGGAAAAAGACAAATATTCTGAAGTGGATCTCGGCCGTCTATTCTGATTCTCTTTAATTCTTGAGCTTAGGATTATGTCCTTTGAAATCTTGACCCTCCATCTCCCTCAAGATAGATCCTGACCCTTCAAGGGGAACACCCGGTCCCTATAAATACCTGCATGAAAAACTGTTTAAAGGACGGACAAAAAAGGAGGAAGTTACTATAGCGAAAGAACTCTAAAATTTAATTCAGATCGTTACTCTGCTTTCATAAGAAGAACTTTTGGAACCAGTTTTCTGAAGTGTTTTCTTAAAAGATTTTGAACACTGAAACTCTCCATTTTCAGCTCGTTCATTATCCCGTAGCGTTTACATTTTTTAGTTTCTTGTTATCTTTATTTTCACTTCCATCGCCCATGCTCAATCTCATTTAAACTCGGGTATAATTCTGACTCGATTGCATTTAGTGAAGCACTCTTTGTTCTAAGGCGAACCTTAGTCTCTCGGCTATCAACTTGCAATCTTATTGAGTTTTGTGATTTTCGATTAGTTCACTAGAATCGACACCTTACAGGTCAGTATTCATGTTGCCATTTTATTAAGTTTAGTTCTTGTTTTACGCATTTCCATTCTTTTTTCTTTACGTATGTTATTTTCTTTAAGTTCATATCAGGCTAGAAAGATACAGAGAAAGGTTATGCTCTAGTTTATTCCCGTGTCGATACCTTTGTTAATCTTTATCATTTATAAGCGTAAGTCATCTAATTCCAAGCGATGCATAAGTGGTTGGATGAGATGTGGGTAACGGCAACTTAAGAGTCCTTTTGAAATAATGAAAGGTCTGAACAATAAGCCCGGAAAATGGTAAAGCTAAGTCACTAGAATGACTCAGTAGGTCATAGGGCAAGACGTCATAAGACAGAGTAAAACCAAACCCTGGATAACTAAATGGAATAGATTGGCTACCAAAAAATGCTGGTGAAGCGACCATATAGGAAGGTCGGAGGATTCGGTTTGGCATCCCCTGCCCAGTCCTAAGGTACCAATAAGTTAAAGAAGTCTTGTGCAGACCCCCTGACACCTTTGAATCCCTTAGCCTTAGGCCCTCTCGATAGGTAAAATTTAGAGAGATCGAAAAATCCTTATCCGACTACCATTTAATTAAAAGAGGTCGGAGGAGGGTTCTTATCCGATTCTCAATAAAAAATTTTAACAAATATCTTAAAGGAGATCGGAGGAGGGTTCTTATCCGGTTCTCAAGCTTAAAAATTTTAATAAATATTAAAAGAGATCAGAGGAGGGTTCTTATCCGGTTCTCAAGCTTAAGAATTTTAATAAATATTAAAAGAGATCGGAGGAGGGTTCTTATCCAGTTCTCAAGCTTAAAAATTTTAATAAATATTTTAAAGGAGATCGGAGGAGGGTTCTTATCCAGTTCTCAAGCTTAAAAATTTTAATAAATATTTTAAAGGAGATCGGAGGAGGGATCTTATCCGGTTCTCAAGCTTAAAAATTTTAATAAATATTAAAAGAGATCGGAGGAGAGTTCTTATCCGGTTCTCAACCTAAAATTTAAATGAATATTAAAAGAGATCGGAGGAGAGTTCTTATCCGGTTCTCAATCTAAAATTCAAATAATTATTTAAAAGAGATCGGAGGAGAGTTCTCATCCAATTTCAAAAATTGGATTCTAACAAAATAGCCCTTCAAACAAAACTAACATACAACAGTAACTCACTAAGGTTGTCTCATTTACTTATGTATCTGGGTAATCCGAATTAGTGAAAAATCAAATATTCCTTTTGTCAAAAGGATTAACATTTCCATTCAAGCCCTCCTAACTAATTTATAAAGAGTGCAAAGTTAAATCTACTTACCCTAATTAAGGGAGGAGGTGGGGTGCCTAACACCTTCCCCACCCGTTTACGGACCCCGAACTTAGAATCTCTATTTTGAAGTGGTTTTATTTCAATTTATCTTCACAAATGGTTTTCTTTAGTTTCCCTCAAAACTAAAGTGGCGACTCCTCATTCTTTTCCACTTCGGTGAGGGTTCATTCAGGCAACCACAAAACACCTTGTGACAACAAGTAAGGAGTGTCACAGTTTTAGCAATACTGTGAAAGGCTTTATACCTGTATTCATGGCTTTATGCTCGCACTCATGGCTTTATGCCCGTACTCATGGCTTTTATGCCCAATTTTGTGTTATCATGGCTTTTTAGCCATATTGATTGCATGCGTGGTTAACATTTTGCGTCCCATGGTATGACGGCCCGAGGCACCGCGGTATCCAGTGCCAACGACCAGTTATCTAGTTTAGTCAGCCTATCATAGGTTACTTGGGTAGTGAAATTTATTGAAATAAGTTAAAAATATTAGTAACTGAAAATATTAGCAATTAAATAAATGAGTAAGAATATTTAAAATAAATTAGATTAGTTATTTAGCAGAAAGAATTGAAATAAATTGGAACGATATTATAATTTAATTATTATGAAGGAATTGAGCGCTTCTTAAGAGAAATAAATTAGAACAAAGGATAGTTAATATTAGAAGTATTATATGAAATTAGATTAAATTTCAGAGTATCCAAATTTGGATCCATTTCTTTTTTTATTGTATATTATTTTCTTGTTATATTATTGCACCACTAAGCAACAATGCTTAGTGCGATAAATTTGTTTCCTCATGTAGGTACTGAGGTAAAGCCCAGTGATTATTAAATGGAGATTTTGGAGTTCTGATCTGCATAAGTGTCTGAAGTATTCAAGGTTGTCACCTCCTCAGCAATGCATGTAGATAGGGCCCATATAGGTCATAATTTGTATGTTGTATAAAATGCTTAGTTATAATATTGTAATGTGGATTATGAAAATGTAATTAATAGGTATGTGATGTAAATTAATAAATCGGTTAGTTCATATGTGATTAAATTGTATATCATGTAAATTAATGAAGATTGAAAATTTTCATATATGTAAATACGGTAGTGAAATATATAGATGATGCATGAAATGATAAGATTTTTGTCTTAAAAATATTATTGAAAATTTCAAATAGGTGAATAGTGAAACACGTCAAACGATAATAAAATAGGGGAAACTCTGTTAGTTTCTTTGTCGAAAAATAATTAACATTAAATTAAATGAATTGAAAATTTTTAAAGAAATAAAGTAAGATAAGTTAGGGTGCTCCGACACCGAATGTAGCACTCCTTGCTCGGCTGCACTATAGTTGGGTGAGGGGTGTTACAGTCAGCTTTAGTATTCCCTTTCTGTTTAGCTATTTTCTTGGAAGGACCAGGAATTTGAGGTTTCTTTTTCTTGTTGCCCTTCTTCTTGTTGGACTTTCCAGCAGAGGAAGATGCAATCAAAGCTACCTCTTTTCCTTCATTGCCCAAAAGAATTGACCGGCATATTCTTTTGGGCAATAACCAGCATGTTGAGTAAACCAGCTAAGGTGTATTCCTGCTTAGTCATATGGAAATTTGTCACAAAATCCACAAATGACTCAGGAAGGGACTGAAGGATCAAATTCGTTTGCAGTTGGAAATTCATGTTAATGTCAAGATGTTCTAGCTGCTCAATCAGCCGAATCATCTTGTGGACATGATCCCCAACATTCTGTCCCTCAGACATCCTCATGCGGAATAGCTATCTAGATATCTCATACCTAGCATTCCTGTTGTGCTCACCATACAACTCTTGTAGGTGAAGGAGGATCTCACTTGCACTCAGCTTGTTCTCATGCTGCTTCTGTAACTCATTACTCATAGAAGCAAGCATGTAACACTTGGCTCTCATATCATGCTCCTTCCACTTGTCCAAAGTTTCATGTTCCTCTTAAGTGGCCTCTGGAGGTAAGGGACCAGGAACATTTGAGTCTAGAACATATTCTATATGTTCAAGGTTCAGGACAAGTTTCAAATTTCTTAGCCAATCAGAGAGATTAGTTCCTGTCAACCTATTACGATCAAGTATGCTCGCAAAGATATTGGATGGTGGCGGTTGTGGCGTGCTCATTATTATCAGAAAATTAACTGTACAAAATAACCAGATTAATTAGTAAATGTATCATGTATTTAACCAAAATGATTATGGTCTATTAATCAAATTTGTCTCTCACTAACTTAGCGAATCCTACACTTCCAAAGTAGAAAACGGAAATCCTAGTTGGATGGATTTCTAGTGGGTGATTGAATTCTTATAATCCTATTGATCATCCTCAGGCACATCCATTATTGGAATTATAATAAACTATAAGTGAGCAACTCCTTGCCCATCACATCTCATGTGAGGTTCAATCCGTTTACCTAGCCCCTAATGCTCAAAATCTCAGGCACATCCATTATTGACTTATCTTGAATTAGTTAAGTTGATCCCATTAAGCTAGTAAATATGCAAATAATTTTAATGTCCTTAGGCGCATCCATTATTGGGCACCAAACCATTTACATATTTACAACATCTCATGCTTAACAATTATTCTTAAGAAAATCTCTTAAATTAATTGCATCATATGCAAGTATTTAAAATTTCTTAAAATAATTGCCTCAATAGAGGGCCCATGATATAATTACCTTTAATTATACCATTTCCAACTTAATCATTTGTTTGGAAGATTTTGTGGTCAGCCTAATTACTATTATGGTCTCACTTTGCACATTATCCAATTAGCATGCATATATCATATACTTGCATACATTACCATACATCTCATGCATACATGGATAAACAATAAATATGAATGATCATGGACTTTCTAAGGGATTCAATTCTGAGCCACCAAGATTTGAATCAAGGCATTCCTATGTGCATTTCATTCATTCATTTTACAAGAGTTGCTGAAGGAGTACATAATCAACACTTGATCTTTAATTCCTTCCACTAGTCCCACCAATGCTCTTGACCTCCTTGATCTTCTTACAATCCAATTACATAGTAATCCTTGGCATACCAAGGTGAATTTACAAGAACCAAATAAATGAAATTACAACCCAAAAATATTACAACCTTTATAATACATGCCACTAAAATTAAATTAATTAATTTACAACCCAAAGAAACATAAAAGAAATAAATCTAATCACATTGGTCTTTTATTGTCCATGATCATCCATCATGCATATCACCATTTAACAATTAAATAAAACATATACACTAAAATTAAATTGAATATCTCATATTCAACTTAAAAATCCAGATTTGAATCTCATTCAAACAAATTTAAAAATTCATATTTGAATCACATTCAAACAAATTTAAAAATTCAGATTTGAATCACATTCAAACAAATTTAAAAATTCAGATTTGAATCACAATCAAACAAATTTAATTGTGTGATTATAATTCTAATTAAACAATTTAATTAGACATAGGCATAATTATGGACATCAAACATACAACAATTGCACAATTGAAGACCAATACCATGCGCACCATGGTGCACAACCAAGCATGCTGCCACCTATTCTTTGCAACCAGTGATGAATCAACCAACTTTTGGTCAAATCACATAATTAAATCATATATCAAACAATTTAAATGGAAAATATAGTGGCTCTGATACCAATTGAAGGAGCGGAAGCATGAAAATTACTAGATTAGAACATTGAATTGAAAAATTTTCTTCTAAGGTCTCATGCATCATGCAAGATTCAATTTTTGCCTATTGATTTCAATGTTCAATTGCATATTAAAACTCTTTTAATATGTATTTGGATCTATGTTTTCCATTTAATATTTTTAGAATTAATAGATTAATTCTTTAGAACCCTAGATTCGATCAAGAAGATGTGCACTAACCTTTTGATGCACTATAGTTGTGTTTGGTACTTTTGGGATGCACCTAGGACACCAAATGTTGTCCCTCTAGCTTGTCCATACCAAGATCACCAATGGCAGCCCCTTGAACAGCTTTTCAAGCCTTTCCAATCAATTGTAGATTGAGGTTTTTCCTTTTAGAGAGATTACAAATGTATATAGGACACTATAAATGAATTCTAGCAATTTTAATTTAAGAGAATGTTGGCAATTCTCTTTGAATTGATGAGAGATGAAGAAGAAGAGAGGGGAGAACTTCTTTGGGTGGGGGCCCATATGAAAGAATAGCAGATTGTTATTTTGTGCTTTTATCCTTTCCCTTATATAGCTAGGTCATCATTTAAAACCCTTGCCACATGTCATCTTCTGATTGGCTCTTAGTTTAATTGACCCAATCACATTGTGCCAAGTGTCAAGCCTAGATTTAATCTTGACTTTGATCATCTTACATGATTAAAAGACATATAGCAAGCTTATGTGTAGTGCCATGTGTCACCATCTCATGGTGCCACAGGTCACCCTGTGAAATGACCAAAATACCCCTGTGCCTTAATTTTGAGTTCTCAATCCAAAATAATTATTTCTCTTCTTCTAATCAATTTATATCAAATATAAATTAATTAATTAATCTCTATTAATTAATTTCTCATTAATTAAATTAATATTTAAACACTTTAAATATAAATTTAACTTATAATATACATCTAATAATCTAGATTTGGTTTTAAGCCATGCTAGGGACTTTGCAATCTAATTGCAAAACCAAACCTATTTAATTAATCAATTAAACTCTTTAATTAACTAATTAAATCATATTTAATTTGGTGATTACCTGTGCATGTGTGTGACTTACTAGGCTCATCACTAATTGGCAATGAGATATGATATTAACTATTAATATCATCAGAACTCTTTCTTACCATAAATGATTTCTCTAAATCATTTTAGGCAGCTTATAGACTATGTTTAACACCTAGCATAACATGTCATAGCCGGCCAATCAGTAATAAGGTTTACCTTAAATGAACTTATAATCATATGTTACCATGCACTAGAATCTCTGTGTTACAAAATCCCAATTCGAGCTGGAGTCATGGTTTACGTCAAACCTCATTTGCTATGAATATTATGTTCTTTTTTAATTCCAGTTCTTGGTTAAAAAGATTTTTCTCATCAGAAACTCTTTTCTGATTAAATCTATCTGTCATGGCCAGGAACTTGAAACATCAAGAACAATTAAATGAACATAGGATTTTATCCCTATTTACTTAAGGTAACAGATTCCATCTTGATCAACACCTACCTCCATATATAACTAGTAGGAGTCAACACATGCCCTTATACACATACACTGTACAAGTATGAAAGCAGTATCAAACTCAAACTACCTATATACAAGATAACTGTGCTATCTCAGGTCTAAAGATTATATGCACTGATATGATTTATGACAATGCATTGACAAGAGTAAACTCTATTTGCTTGTCATAAATGTCACTGGTTCGGCTTACTTATCATGTATAAGTGCCTATCATGTTTGTTATATGGCATGAGACTCACCATTCCATCTTATTTATATCTCATGTAAATAACTTGGGAACAAACATGATTACAATCTTTCTGGATAAGTCATGTTCTTTTTATGAAGTATCCTCGATTGTGAACTAATTTATGATACTTTGTGCTAGAGATACTGTCACTCATATTCTTAATAACTTAAGAATAGAATTTCTAACAAATTATCAATAGATCTTTTCTATTACACATAAATATATTATGTAAACGAAAAAGTGAAAATGCCTTTTATTAATAAAACATGTATAAGATACATACTAAATGATATGCTCTAGGGCATACTACTAATAATTTTATGAGGGGTTTTAGTAGCATACAGTGGAGGAGCTCAAATTGAGTAACCCAATTTATGTGGATTAAGGAGCTTTGCCATGTCGAGCTAAAGATGATAAACAAAAGCGCTTCTTGGGAGGCAACCCATGGGTAGCTTGTTAGCCACAAGCAGATTTGTTTTCTTTCCCTTATCTTATTTTATTTTCCAACATTTTTTTTCCTTTTCTTTTGCATTTGGGCTTTACATTGGGGACAATGTAAGTTTTAAGTGTGGGGGAGGAGAAATTTATTGCCAAAAAAAAAATATCGTTCTCATGAGCTTGATTCATGATTATATATTAACTCTCAGAGAGAAGTGCTTTGTCCTTGAAATAACTTTTCTACTTTAGGTTGAATTTTTGAGATTTTAGGCAAGGTAATAGTAACTTTAATG
This sequence comes from Hevea brasiliensis, assembly GCF_030052815.1. NCBI lineage: Eukaryota > Viridiplantae > Streptophyta > Magnoliopsida > Malpighiales > Euphorbiaceae > Hevea > Hevea brasiliensis. The sequence goes on along the minus strand of NC_079497.1, from coordinate 52,236,923 downwards.
ATGGATTTTCCCTCTTCTCCATACCATAGAGTAATTTTTTTCTTGCATAAATCTGTCACACCCTACTCCCCTGTAAGATGTAACATGATACCGTAGTACACCTAATGAATTATCGTACTTCGCCTACCGATAACCCATTAGATATACTACAAGGGATTTTAAAATAATTTTCGTGAAATTTAAATCATCGATTAAAATCTGGTGTTATAAAATTTTTTTAAAATTTCGGCAAAGTGCCGGCTGTATTTTGATAAAACAATTCTTCAATCCTGCAAAAGAAAATGCTCCCAATATGTATTCTCAAATACAACTTCAATAACTTCATTTCAATTCACAATTCAATTCTCAATAAACAATCAATTCATTTTCAAACTAATCTCATCATAAAGAAACATTTCATTGATTACAAGACTCAAAATTTATAATACAAAACTATTCAAGTAAATGAAATCTCAAATTTATATTTACAATAATTTACATTTAATTACATACCAAAATGTTTTACAAGAGTTTTTATACAACTGCTCAAATAATTTACATACATATTATTACATGCATACATCAAAACCTATGCACATGGGTATACCTATGATGTACCTGGAGCTGATTTGAATGTGTCTTAAAAGAAACTTACTCACTGCTCTATGCTCTTCTTACCTGCGACAGCATACAAAGCTATCGCTGAGTGGTGAACTCAGTGGTGAACTCAGTGGTGCGCAACTATAATTTAAAACATAGTATAATATACATTGACAAAATTTACAGTAAATAATTTGGAAATCTGAATACTCATCAAATTCCAAAACTCAAAATATTCATTGCCAATAATGTAAATCATTTGTATAAAATGACTTTGATCACGAAATTCAATTTATCAAATTATGACTAACCATTTAAGGTAGTTCCAACAAAATCAATTATACATAAATCATAACTGAAATCATAATTCTTTACTATTCAAAAACATTTTGTGTCTCAAAAATCATGTTGGATCTCAACAACCATGCTGTATCTCAAAAATCATGCTGTATCTCAAAAATCATTCTTTATCTCAAAAATCATTCTTTATCTCACTAACTATGCAAGACTAATCCGAAAGGGCCATATTCGATGTGATTCTAACTCCCTATGGTCGGGGAGGTCCAATCATCGTGCACAGTACCATCACAATAATGAATCTTTCGCAAGGGCCATAATGATAAAATAAACTTAGATCTAACCTCAAATCAGAGGAAAATCTAAGCCTGTGCACGTACCATGGTAATCAAAACACAACTAACTCCATTGTCTTCTCAACAAATGAGAGAGACGGGTAATAACCTAGTCAAGCATCTATAGTGAGATATAAAACAATATCACAATCCTTTTAGTGAGCATAAATCACAATATAATTCGATTCAAATTCAATTCCAATATCCAATAATTTTTATGCTCATCACAATTCAAATCATAAATTTTCATTTTTCCATGAAAATTACCATCACAATTCAAAACATGTTCTATCACAATTTTCCAAAACATAATTTATTCAATCCATAACAATGCTTAATACTTGTGGAAATACCATTTCACAAAGCTAAATTCATACATACTATAATAATTTTCAATAATCATTGAATTAAATCCAATGCTTGTTAAACATAAAACATAAGAAAAATATGTCATTTAATCATATGAAATATTCAAACAAAATTAGTTAAAAACTAGTTGTGCACAAACCTCTGATAACTGTCTCCTGGTCTTGAATCAATGTTTCCTTCCCTTTTCCTGAGTCTTTGATAACTGAGAAACACAATTTCAAGTGTTTCAGTACTAAATTAAACTGTCTCTAACGATAATGCTTGATAAGTAATTCACTGAATGCTATTATTTGCTTCATCAACCTAATATATCGACCCTCGATGCATTCTAGGTAAATTAGGTTTTAATGTTACTAACATGTCACATTCAATAGTCTTTTAGGGTTGGTACATGTTACCAATTTCAGTTCCGTGTATACTGCATTTTCTTGCAATTTACTGGATTCCGGGATACTAGTTTGACCTAGCCGGACGACCTAGTTCCCTCGATTTTTGGGTTTTGGTCAAAACTACAAACTTGTATATCTATGTCTTATTACACGTGGGGAAAAATTTCAGGTCATTCTAAGATATGTAGACCAAGTTATGGTCATTTTACTATTGCTGGTCAAAATGCATCAAAATTGGTCACTTTATGTCATTTTAGGTCAATTTTGGTTCGGCCAGTGTTTGGACCCGAACTTATGCAAGCTGTTTGACTTGCTTATGGTCATTTCTGGGCTTTTGTGTCTTCATAAGACTTGTATATATGGGTTTTAACTATTCATGGTTAAAATTTCAGGTCAATTGGACCTGTTTTGAGTGAGTTATGGCCTAAACACTAACTGCTGCCCAAATGGTCAATTTTCAGGCCTCAATTGCACTCAATCCGGATTTGGTCATTTTTCAAGCTACCTTGCAAGCAAAATTTTCGTAAGCTTTCTTCATGAAAGTTGGCACATTTTGTGCCTAGTTTCACCTCCAATTGGTCTCATACCAATTGGAGCCACACACTTAAAGTTATAGGCCTAAAATACAAACTGCCTTATTGCAATTGTTGTATACACATCAAGCATCACTTTTAATACTCACCAAACTTAACATTCAAACCAATTCTGGTTGTACCACAACCTAAACATAATTTAAAACATATTATAGGTCATTTTGGCAGCTTACAATTACATTCAATGTGCACCAACAAGTGCAGAATTTGTCCAATTCAATTTACAACAATTCAATCACCAATTCATGCTCATTTTCATGTCCAACTTTACACCATCATACATGCACTCAAACTGCCATAACAACCAACACATTTTAACATCATTATCCTATAAACCAAGCATGAATTCCAGCATTCCTCAAGGGGGTTAGCAAACTGCCACAATGGTACACTTACATTCCATTACTTTCCAAGCTTTAAATTTCATTTTACATTTACGTATACTGAGTATACATCACCCAAACAATTTCCTATACAATATACATTTAATCAATCATTTAATTCACCATTTACAAGCACAAGTAAACTGCCTTCAAGGTGCTTCCATGGCTGCCAAAAGTGCACATTCCCATTCAACATCGAAACTCAAAAATTTCTCCATAAATCAAACACCCATAATATCCTTACAAACTGTAACAAAGCAATATTCAAAAACACAAACTTACCTATTTTGAAGCTTCTTAAAAACTCATCAAAACTTACCTTTCTCACTCCCTAAATGCTGCCCAAGGTGTGGTGGTTACTTTTAGTGAAGAAACCCTAACCACTTGAAGCTTGGATCATGGATGCATGAAGCTCACAAATGGGACAACAATGGTGGTTTCTAAAGCTTTCTTTACGGCAATGGTGGTCTTCAAAGGTTGATGATGAATTTTTAGTGGAGTAATCTGCCCACTTAATGCATATTATAATCCCTTAGTGGTCCACTCACATAAGAAATTGATTTAATATTATTTAAGTGCTAATTACCCAAATTTCACTCCACTTTTGGCTATTTACATTAGGTACCCCTAATTTAATTTTTCATTATATTTTCCAAGTGTAATATCATGTATTTTTAATAGAAATTTAGGTCAAAAGACAATTCGGGATGTCAAATGACCACAATGCCCCTGTTCGGGTTGAATTCCCGATTTTTCGGTAACACCGGGTTTTGTCCGTTTTTCGATTTCCCACTTTTCTTTGTACTAATTATTTAATTTTATTTAATATTTCTAATGATATTTATACTTCAATAGGGGTCTATTTAAGTCCTAAAAATATTTTCCAGGGTTCCCCGCAGTCCAGGGCTAGTCAAGGGTCCACGCCGTGACTTCCCGGTGCGGTCACCCATCGCTAGGGTCATCGGCTCGCTTAACTTGATTGCATTTCTTTAGTATTATTTTTTCTTTATTTTTCTTGTATTTTCTTTTCTTGTATTTCATTATTTTATGTCTCCTCACTCATATCGAAGTGTAGTTCTAGGCATCCTAGCTGTCCGGATAACACTGATCACTGGAAAAGTAGAATGCACTACCGAATATAGGGGTGTTACATAAATCATTTAGGCTTGATTTAATGGTGAAATGATTAGTTATGTATGCTTTAAACTAGTGTCATGCATATTTCAGAACTTCGTTTAATCTATCAGAGCACTTTATAATATGTAGATGCATAAATTGGGGGAAATAAAAAGCTGAACTTGAAAATTGCTCTGCTATTTTAGTTAAGCAAACTAACCAGGGGTCGTCATGAACTCCATGTCAATTCTTAGGCCAAAAGCTAGCTAAAATATGAGCAAGGTACTTTTCTAAAGGTGACAATTAAAATAAAAAAAAATAGTAACTGTGACGAGAGAGAAGTACCAATTTCAAATATAAAAAAAGAAAGCCTATTTTTATCTCCCCTAGAATTTGCAAAGAGCTATAATTGTTGTGCCTTGATAAGTTAACCTTGTGTTTTGATATGTATTGATTTAAAATTTTATGGAACTTTAATTGTGTGAGCTTAATTGATTTCAAGCCTTTTGTTTTATGTTAGAGAATTGTTGATATAGTGGTATGGTTTTGATGGAATTTGTTATGATGGTTATTACCTTACTTGCCTCTTCTTTCAAACTTTTAATCTTTTGTTAGAAAATGTTGTGATAGGGTGAAGTTAAGTGAACTTTTAAGTGGAGTTGATTGAGAGTTTAAGTCATGCTTGAGGATAAGCATAGAATAAGTGTGGGGGAATTTGATAAGTACATAATTTATTAATTTTACTTCCATTACATTTAGTGTTTCTGGGGTATCTTTATGCCTAATTCAGTTGATTAAAGTATAATTATCTATTAGGCATAAGTTTAGAGAGTTATTGAAATAATTATGTTAAATGGAGAAATTTCAGCATTTGCATTAATTTGACTCTTGCTATATTTTTTTGGATTTTGGTGAACTCCCAGAATATAGAAGTGTGGAAGGAAGCTTGGAAAGATCAAAGGATTGAGAAGCATAGCTGAAACAAAGTACATGGGTCGTGTAAGCACAACCATGGACCCTTGTAACATTATGCCAGAAGAAATCCAGAGAACCAAGGAAAAAACAAAGCACATGGGCCGTGTAACTTGACCCGTGCAAATCCTAGAGACCCATGTAACCTTCTGTGCCAATGCAAGATATACCCATTCAGCTCCAATAAGTTACACGGCCCTAGGCCATGTAGTAATACACGGGCCATGTATCCGTCGACAATCAGTTTCCTGATTTTGCTCCAGTTGCAATTTTTGACAAAGAAAAAGACTCTTAACACGTCAGGGACTCTAAAACCTAACCCTAGGCCATTTATTATAAATAGAAGAGGCAACAGCCATCACAAGGGGAATCAGACCTTCGTTCTCCATTTGCATTCTAGATTTATTCAATTTTCTTCTTTAATTTTTTGTAAGCCATGAACTTGAGTGGCTAAGTTTTCAATTCAGTTCAAGGGATTCAAGTTCTTTTGCTTGATTTGTGAGACCAGGTTCTTAATTTAATTTATGTCTTTTTGAATATCTATTGTTTTTTGATTTCATTGTCTTTGATCTATTGAATGATTTGTTAAAAAGGCCTATTAGTTAATTGTTTGATGTGGTCAATTGCTAGTTCATCTTCATAATCCGTAATTCTTGTGTAAGATTGAACATGAGTAGCAATTAGGTTTTATTGATTATGATCTCAGTTTTCGATAATAACCTAAGGAACAATAGTGTGAATTAAATGATTTATGCTTCATAAATTGTTGTTCAGCTTTACTACTTCATATTCTTAAAGCAGTTATTAATTTGATAAGGATTGCTTAATACCAATTCAGTTAATAATTAGAGTCAACAAGAGTGCTAAGCTCGAATTGATGAGTATAGGGAAGTTAGGGATCTTACCTTGCTGTTTGGTAAATCTATGTTAAGTATTCAATAAGAGATAATGGTATTTCTTTTGTCTATGATCGAATCAATGCATTGGAATGTGAATTACCTTGGACTGAAGTTTGTTTAATTTAAGAGTTTCATATTTAATTTTAGTTCTTAATTTTTGATTTTTGATTTCTTCTTTAGATTGAGAATTACCCCCCCCCCCCAACCTTTGTTTCTTTTTCCATTACATAAGTGCACGAAATTTAATAATTCAGTCTCTAGGGTTCAACCTAGATTTACCACTTACTATAGAAAATATTTCATAATTAGTGATTTTAGTTAATTTAATTTCTGGTGGATTCAACGGACATCACTTGTTTATAGTCATTAGCTTGACTTTGCTTTCATCTTTCACGATCTGTCAGTAAGATGGTCGATGGTGCAATTGACTCCCTTCTTTATGGGTTCTCCTTGAAAGTAAGGCTTCAGCCTCTACCCATTGACCTTAAATGCTCCTAAGGTTTCACTTCACACTTCTACTGCTCCATGTGGGAAGACTTGAGTGACCTTAAAAGGTCCAGGCCATCTTGATTTCAGCTTCCTAGAAAGAGTTTCAATCTAGAGTTGAATAATAGGACAAGGTCTCCTTCTTTTATTTCTTTCCTTGCTATGCGTTTATCATGCCATCTTTTGGTTTTATCTTTAAAGATTTTGGCATTTTTGTACGCATCCTGTCGGATTTCTTCCAACTCATTCAGTTGTAGGAGCCTTTTTTCACTAGTAGTCTTGAGGTCAAATTTTAGGATCTGAATTGCCCAATAAGCTTTATGTTCAAGCTCGATAGGGAGATGGCATGATTTTCCATAAACCAGTCAGAAGGGTGTTGTGCCAATTGGGGTTTTATATGCAGTGCGGTATGCCAACAGTGCATCATCTAACTTTATGCACCAGTCCTTCCTAGATCTGTTTACAGTTTTCTCTAGAATCCGCTTCAGTTCCCTGTTTGAGATTTCTACTTGGCCGCTGGTTTGAGGATGATAAGGTGTGGCAACCTTGTGAGTCACTCCATACTTTTTCAATAGAGTTTCGAATTGTTGGTTGCAGAAGTGACTTCCTCCATCGTTGATTATTGCTCACGGTGTACCAAATCTTGTGAATATATTCTTCTTCAAGAACCCACTCTAGCATCATTGGTTAGTGTGGCTATTTGCTTCTACCCATTTTGACACATAATCAACACCAACCAGAATATATTTGTTTTAATGGGAAGAGGGGAATGGGCCCATGAAGTCTATCCCCCATACATCAAATAATTCTACCTCAAGTATACCATGCAGTGGCATTTCATTCCTTCTTGAAGTGTTACCTGTTCTTTGGCATTGGTCGCAAGTTAACATAAAGGATCTTACATCCTTAAACAAATGTGGCCAGTAAAATCCAGCTTGTAAAATTTTTGCTGCTGTTTTTGTGGTACCAAAGTGTCCTCCATATAGTGATGAATGGCAATGCTAGAGGATGCTCTCCGTGTCCTCCTCCGGTATGCATCTTCTTATTAGTCTATCATTGCATCTCTTGTATAGTAGAGGTTCCTCCCATGTGTAGTATCTCACATCATGTAGGAATTTTTTCCTTTACTGATGAGTCATGTTTGGAGGCAACACTTTGCATACAAGAAAATTAACAAAGTCAGCATACCATGGAGCTTGGGAGAATGATAATAATTGCTCATTAGGAAATGAGTCATCAATTGGCAAATCCTTGAAGTCTCTTATGTACTCTATTTTTAGCCTGGAAAGTGAAGGAGCAGAAGAATGAAAAACATAAGTTTAGATCATTGAATTCAAAAATTTTTCATCTAGGGTCACATGCATCATGCAAGATTCATTTTTATCTATTTGATTTCAATGATAAATAGCATATTAAAAATCTTTTAATATGTTTTTTGGATCTACATTTGCCATTTAAGATTTTAGAATTAACATATTAATTCTTTAGAACCCTAGATTAGATCAAGAATAAGCGCACTAACCTTTTTGATGTACTCCAATGTGTTTGGCACCTTTGGGATGCTCCTAGGACACCAGATGTTGTCCCTCTAGCTTGTCCACATTAAGATCACCAATGGCAGCCCTTGAACAGCTTCTAAAGCTTTCCCAATCAATTAGAAAATCAAGTTTTGCCTTTTGAGAGATTACAGATGTAAACAAGACACTAGAAACAATTTCTAGTATTTTTAATTCAAAGGATTATTGGCTAATCTCTTTCAATTGTTAAAAGATGAAGAAGAAGAGAGGGAGAGGCAGCCAAGGGTGGCGACACCAAAGAAAGAATGAGTAGCTTATTTTTTTTGTTCTTTCATCCTTACACTTATATAGCTAGGTCACCACTTAAAACCCTTGCTACATGTCACCTTTTGATTAGCTCTAGGTTTAATTGACCCAATCACATTGTGCCAAATGTCAAACCTATATTAAATCTTGACTTTGATCATTTTACATGATTAAAAGACATATGGTAAGCTTATGTGTAGTGTCATGTGTCACCATCTCATGGTGCCACACGTCACCCTATGAAATGACCAAAATACCCCTGTGCCTTAATTTTGAGTTCTCAACCCAAAATAATTATTTCTCTTCTTCTAATCAATTTATATCAAATATAAATTAATTAATTAATCTCTATTAATTAATTTCTCATTAATTAAATTCATATTTAAACACTTTAAATATAAATTTAACTTATATTATACATCCAATAATCTAGATTTGGTTTTAAGCCATGCTAGGGACTTTGCAATCTAATTGCAAACCAAACCTATTTAATTAATCAATTAAACTCTTTAATTAATTAATTAAATCATATTTCATTTGGTGATTACTTGTGTATGTGTGTGACTTACTAGGCTCATCACTAATTGGCAATGAGACATGATATTAACTCTTAATATTATCAGAACTCTTTCTTACCATTAATGATTTCTCTAAATCATTTTATGCAGCTCATAGACTATGGTTAATACCTAGCATAGCATGCTATAGCCACCCAATCAGTAATAAGGATTACCTTAAATGAACCTATAATCATATGTTACCATGCATTAGAATCTCTCTGTTATAAAATCCCAATTCGAGCTGGAATCATAGTTTATGTCAAACCCCATTTGCTATGAATATTATGTTCTCTTTTAATTCTAGTTCTTGATTAAAAAGATTTTCTTATCAAAAACTCTTTTCTTATTAAATCTATTTGTCCTGGCCAGGAACTCGAAACATCAAGAACAATTAAATGAATATAGGATTTTATCCCTATTTACTTAGGGTAACAGATTCCATCTTGATCAACACCTACCTCCATATATAACTAGTATGAGCCAACACATGCCCATATACCCATACAGAGTACAAGTATGAAAGCAATATCAAACTCAAACCACCTATATACAAGATAATTGTGCTATGTCAGATGTAAAGATTATATACACTAATATGATTTATGACAATACATTGACAAGAGTAAACTCCATGTGCTTGTCATAAATGCAACTGGTTCGGCCTACTTATCATGTATAAGTGACTATCATGTTTGTTATATGGCATGAGACTCACCATTCCATCTTATTTACATCTCATATAAATAACTTAGAAACAAACATGATTATAATCTTTCTGGATAAGTCATGTCCTTATTGTGAAGTATCCTTGATTGTGAACCTATTTATGATTCTTTGTGCTAGAAATACTGTCACTCATATTCTTAACAACTTAAGAATAGAATTTTTAACAAAATATCAATGGACCTTTTCTATTACACATAAATATATTATATAAATGGAAAAGTGAAAATGCCTTTTATTAATAAAAACATGTATAAGATACATACTAAATGATATGCTCTAAGGCATACTACTAACAGAAATATGGTCAGCTACTACATTTTTGGACCCTTTTTTGTCCTTGATTTCAAGGTCAAATTCTTACAAGAGTAAAATCCATCAAATCAGCCTTGGTTTTGCTTCCTTCTTGTTCAAAAGGTACTGAATTGTATCAATATGTATGAAAACAATGACTTTTGACCCAATTAAGTAGGATTTGAATTTGTCCATTACAAACACCACTGCTAGGAATTCCTTCTCTGTGGTAGCATAATTTATTTATGCATCATTGAGTGTCTTGCTGGCATAATAAATGGCATGAAGCTTTTTATCTTTTCTTTGCCCGAGCACCACTCCAACTGCAAAGTCACTCGCATCACATATCACCTCGAATGGTAGCTCCTAATCGGGTGGCTGCATTACTAGTGCTGAGATCAGGGCTTCTTTGATCCTATTAAAAGAGACAAGGCAATTTTCATCAAAATCAAAGGGAAAATCTTGACTTAACAGATTGGTAAGTGGCTTAGCTATTTTGGAAAAATCTTTAATGAATCTTCTGTAGAACTCTGCATGTCCGAAAAAGCTTCGCACTCCCTTGACTGATGTTGGTGGCGGCATGTTTTCAATGAACTCAATTTTTGCCTTATTAGCCTCAATTCCTCTTTCTGATCTCAAAGGTCCCAGCACTATACATTCCCTTACCATGAAATGGCATTTTTCCCAATTTAGAACCAGGTTTGATTCTTCATATCTTTGCAACACCTTAGATAAATTAGCTAGGCAATCATCAAAACTAGTTCCATCGATAGAAAATGAAGGAACGGAAGCGTGAAAAACACAAGTTTATACCATTGAATTCAAAAATTTTCACCTAGGGTCACATGCATCATGCAAGATTTATTTTTATCTATTTGATTTCAATGATAAACAACATATTAAAACTCTTTTAATATGTTTTTTGGATCTGTATTTGCCATTTAAGATTTTAAAATTAATCAGATTAATTTTAGAACCCTAGATTAAATCAAGAACGATTACACTAACCTCTTGATGTCTTTGTGGCGTGTCTGCGCCTTTGAGATTCGTCTTGAGGACACGGATGTTGTCCCTCTAGCTTGTCCACACCAAGAACACCTATGGAAGCCCTTGAACAGCTTCTAAAGCCTTTTCTATTAATTAGAAATTCAAGTTCTGCCTTTTAAGAGATTAGAGATGTAAACAGGACACTAGAAACAATTTCTAGTGTTCTTAATTCAAGAGATTGATGGCTAATCTCTTTGAATTGATGAGAGATGAAGAGAAATAGCTGGAGAGGCTCAAAGTGGCATGACAAATGAGAGGAGAGGCTGCTGGTTATTTTTTCTTTTCATAACCACACTTAAATAGCTAGGTTAACACATTAAACCCTTGCCACATGTCACCCTTTGATTAGCTCTAGGTTTAAGTGACCCAATCAAATTGTGCCAAGTGTCAAACCTATATTTAATCTTGATTTTAATCATCTTACATGATTAAAAAACATTTGGCAAGCTTATGTGTTATGCCATGTGTCACCATCTCATGATGCCACGTGTCACACTGCGAAATGACCAAAATGCCCCTGTGTCTTAATTTTGAGTTCTCAACCCAAAATAATTATTTTCTTCTTCTAATTAATTTATATCAAATATAAATTAATTAATTAATCTCTATTAATTAATTTCTCATTAATTAAATTCATATTTAAACACTTTAAATATAAATTTAACTTATATTATACATCCAATAATCTAGATTTGGTTTCAAGTCATGCTAGGGACTTTGCAATCTAATTGCAAACCAAACCTATTCAATTAATCAATTAAACTCTTTAATTAATTAATTAAATCATGTTTAAATAGGTGATAACTTGTGTATGTGTGTGACTTACTAGGGTCATCACTAATTGGCAATGAGAAATGATATCAACTCTTAATATCATCAGAACTCTTTCTTACCATAAATGATTTCTCTAAATCGTTTTATGAACCTTATAGACCATGGTTAACACCTAGCATAGCATGCCATGGCCACCCAATTAGTAATAAGGTTTACCTTAAATGAACCTATAATCATATGTTACCATGCACTAGAATCTCTCTGTTACAAAATCCCAACTCAAGCTGGAGTCATGGTTTATGTCAAACTCCATTTGCTATGAATATTATGTTCTCTTTTAATTCCAGTTCTTGATTAAAAAGATTTTCTTATCAGAAACTCTTTTCTGAATAAATCTATCTGTCTTGGCCAGGAACTTGAAACATCAAGAACAATTAAATGAACATAGGATTTTATCTCTATTTACTTAGAGGAACAGATTCCATCTTGATCAACACCTACCTCCATATATAACTAGTAGGAGCCAACACATGCCCATATACCCATACATAGTACAAGTATGAAAGCAGTATCAAACTCAAACTACCTATATACAAGATAACTGTGCTATCTCAGGTCTAAAGATTATATGCACTGATATGATTTATGACAAAACATTGACAAGAGTAAACTCCATGTGCTTGTCATAAGCGTCACTGGTTCGGCCTACTTATCAATTATAAGTGCCTATCATGTTTGTTATATGGCATGAGACTCACCATTCCATCTTATTTATATCTCATATAAATAACTTGGGAACAAACATGAATACAATCTTTTTGGATAAGTCATGTCCTTATTATGAAGTATCCTCGATTGTGAACCTATTTATGATACTTCGTGCTAGAAATATTGTCACTCATATTCTTAACAACTTAAGAATAATATTTCTAACAAAATATCAATGGACCTTTTCTATTACACATAAATATATTATGTAAACGGAAAAGTGGAAATGCCTTTTATTAATAAAATTATGTACAAGATACATACTAAATGATATGCTCTAGGGCATACTACTAACAATCTCCCACTAGCACTAGAGCCATTCATTACAATATTTTAGACCCATCTTCTCAAGATGTCAGTCTAACTGAGCTTGTGACAAAGGCTTAGTGAATGGATCAACTGGTTTTTAGCTGATGTTATATTTTCTGCATGGCTATATCGCCTTGCCCAACTATATCCCTGATAATATGGTAGTGCCTTTCTATGTGTTTGGATTTCTGGTGAGACCTTGGTTCCTTAGCTCATATGTTGCTCCATTATTGTCACGATGTAGTGGAACTGGCGACTCAATGGAAGGAACTCTGTAAGTTACATCACGAACTTCTTTATCCAAAGCAGCGTCCTTTGCGACATCGATCGATGCAACAATATACTCACCTCTGTAGTGGAATCTGCAATCGTGCTCGCTTGAAACTCTTCCAACCGATCGCACCTCCATTACAAATGAACACATATCCAGAGGTAGACTTTCTATCATCGATATCTGATTGGAAATCAGAATCAGTATAACCATCCAATTGCAAGTCTTCACCTCCATAAATCAAGAATAAATCCTTAGTTCTTCTCAAGTACTTAAGGATATTCTTGACAGCTATCCAGTGTTCCAAACCTGGATTGGATTGATACCTGCTAGTCAAACTAACAGCATATGCGATATCCGGCCTAGTACACAACATTGCATACATTAAACTTCCAATAGCCGAAGCATATAGAATCCTGGCCATCTTATCTCTTTCTTCAGGTGTCTTTGGAGACATCTCTTTAGAAAGATGGATACCATGTCTCACTGGTAACAATCCTCTCTTGGAATCAAGCATGTTAAACCTCTTTAACACCTTTTCCAAGTATAGACTTTGGGATAAACCAATTATTCTTTTCCCTCTATCTCTATAGATGCGAATCCCAAGAATATAGGTTGCCTCCCCTAGGTCTTTCATGGAGAATGTATTTGACAACCATACCTTTATAGTCGTCAACATACCTGTATCATTACCCATCAACAGTATGTCATCCACATATAAGACAAGGAAAGTGATAGCACTGTCACTAACCTTCTTATATACACATGGCTCATCCTCATTTTTGATAAAACCAAAGGATTTGATGGCTTCATCAAAACGGATGTTCCAACTCCTCGAAGCTTGTTTCAACCCATAAATGGATCGCTTTAGCTTGCATACCTTGGAACCATCTTGGGATCCAAATCCCCTAGGTTGTTCCATGAAAATGTTTTCTTCAATGTATCCATTGAGAAAAGTCATTTTGACATCCATCCGCCAAATCTCATAATCATAGTATGTAGCTATTGCTAATAAAATCCTAATTGATTTAAGCATGGCAACAAAGTAGAAAGTCTCCTCATAGTCGATTCCTTGCCTTTGGCGAAACCCTTCGCGACTAGCCTTGCCTTATAGGTCTCTACCTTTCCATCGAACCAATTTTCTTCTTGAAAACCCATTTGTTCCCTATAGGTATAATACCTTGTGTGGGTCAACAAGATCCCAAACTTGATTCTTATACATGGAATCAATCTCGGATTTCATAGCATCAATCCATTTTGAAGAGTCTATATCTGATATAGCTTCTTCATAGGTAAGTGGATCATCTCCATGATCTACTTCTTCATGAGTAGACAACTCTTGTTCTTCTTCATGAAGAAAACCATATCTCACTGGTGGGTGAGATACCCTGGTTGTTCTACGAGGAACAGCTGTAAATGTTTCATCAACGGGTATTGGTTGACTAGATGGATCTATATCCATCGGATCTGTTGGTTGGTCAGAATTCTCCAATTCTAACTCTATTTGCCTTCCTTTGCCTCCTTCTTGAACAAACTGTTGTTCAAGAAATGTGGCATCTCCACTTATCACAACCTTTTCTGAAGTAGGCAAATAAAAATAATATCCAAAACTATCTTTTGGATATCCAACAAATCGACCTTTTTCTGATCTGGTCTCCAATTTATCAGTGTTCAGCTTTTTGATATAAATTTGGGATGACCCCAAATCTTATCATGCTTAAGACTTAGTTTTCTTCCATGCCATATCTCATAAGGTGTGGAAGAAACTTATTTTGATGGAATCCTATTCAGAATATACAAAGCTGATTCTAATGCAAATCCCTAAAAGAAGATTGGCATATCAGTATAGCTCATCATACTACGTACCTTATCCAATAGGGTACGATTTCTCCTTTCAGATACACCATTCAGTTGTGGCGTTCCTGGAGGAGTCAGCTGAGAAACAATGCCATGCTCTCTCAAGTATTCATCAAATTCAGTACTCAAATATTCACCTCCACGATCTGATCGAAGAACTTTAATATTCTTTCCTGTTTGATTTTCTACTTCAGATTTAAATTCTTTGAACTTTTCAAAAAATTCATGTTTGTATTTCATCAAATACAAATACCCAAACCTTGATTTATCATCAGTAAAGGTAATAAAATAATGAAAACCCCCTCTAGCCATTTCTTTAAACGGACCACATGCATCACTATGTATTAATTCCAAAATATTTTTAGCTCTTAGCCCTTGTCCAACAAAAGGTGATCTAGTCATTTTGCCCTGAAGGCAAGATTCACAAGTTGGAGTAGGCTCAGAGCCCAATGAGGATAAAATCCCCATTTTCTCCAGTTTTGCAATCATATCTTCTGCAACATGACATAACCTTAAGTACCAAATATATTTTGAACTTGAGTTGGTTTTCACCATGGCATTGCATTCATTTAGATTGCTATACTCTGGCCAGTGGAAACACTTTCTTACTGGCAATGGAAACATTTTCCTGTTGGTAATGGAAACACTTTCCTGTTGGCAGTGGAGACACTTTCCTTTGCCTTTATCAGCTTTAGTCTTCCTTTTCTGTTTAGCTATTTTCTTGGAAGGACCAGGAATCTGAGGTTTCTTTTTCTTATTGCCCTTTTTCTTGTTGGACTTTCCAGCAGAAGAAGATGCAACCAAAGCTACCTCTTTTCCTTTATTGCCTGGCATATTCTTTTGGGCAATAACCAGCATGTTGAGTAAACCAGCTAAGGTGCATTCCTGTTTAGTCATATGGTAATTTGTCACAAAATTCCCAAAAGACTCAAGAAGGGACTGAAGGATCAAATCCGTCTGTAGTTGGAAATCCATGTTGAAGTCAAGATGTTCCAACTGCTCAATCAGCTGAATCATCTTGTGGACATGATCCCCAACATTTTGTCCCTCAGACATCCTCATACGGAATAGCTGTCTAGATATCTCATACCTAGCATTCCTGCTGTGCTCACCATACAACTCTTGTAGGTGAAGGAGGATCTCACTCGCACTCTGCATGTTCTCATGTTGCTTCTGTAACTCATTACTCATGGAAGCAAGCATGTAACACTTAGCTCTCATATCATGCTCCTTCCACTTGTCCAAAGTATCATGTTCCTCTTGTGTGGCCTCTGGAGGTTAGGGACCAGGAACATTTGAATCTAGAACATATCCTATATGTTCAAGGTTCAGGACAAGTTTCAAATTTCTTAGCCAATCAGACAGATTTGGTCCTGTCAACCTATTGTGATCAAGTATGCTTGCAAGGATATTGGATGGTGGTGGTTGTTTTGTGCTCATTTTTATCAGAAAATTAAGCTGAGAAAATAACCAGATTAATTAGTAAATGTATCATGTAATTAACCAAAATGATTATGGTCTTTTAATCAAATTGGTCCTCCCACTAACTTAGCGAATCCTACACTTCCAAAGTAGAAAACAGAAATCCTAGTTGGATGGATTTCTAGTGGGTGATTGAATTCTTATAATTCTATTGATCATCCTCAGGTACATCCAATATTGGAATTACAATAAACTATAAGTGAGCAACTCTTTGCCCATCACATCTCATGTGAGGTTCAATCCTTTACCTAGCCCCTAATGCTCAAAATCTCAGGTACATCCATTATTGACTTATCTTGCATTAGTTAAGTTGATCCCATTGAGCCAGTAATTATGCAAATAATTTTAATGTCCTCAGGTACATCCAATATTGGCCACCAAACCATTTACATATTTACAACATCTCATGTTTAACAATTATTCTTAAGCAAATCTCTTAAATTAATTGCATCTCATGCAACTATTTAAAATTTCTTAAAATAATTGCCCCAATGGAGGGCTTATGTTATAATTACTTTAATTATAGCATTTCCAACTTAATCATTTGTTTGGAAGATTTTATAGCCATCCTTATTACTATTAAGGTCTCACTTTGCACATTATCCATTTAGCATGCATATATCATATAATTGCATACATTCCCATACATCTCATGCATTCATGGATAAGCAGTAAATATGGTATGATCATGGACTTTCTAAGGGATTCAATTCTAAGCCACCAAGAATTGAATCAGGGCATTCCTAGGTGCATTTCATTCATTCATTTTACAAGAGTTGCTGAAGGAGTACATAATCAACACTTGATCTTGAATTCCTCCCACTGGTCCCACCAATGCTCTTGACCTCCTTGAACTTCTTTCAATCCAATATTACATAGTAATCCTTGGCATACCAAGGCGAATTTACAAGAACTTAAATAAATGAAATTACAACCCAAAAATTATTACAAACTTAATAATACATGCCCAAAATAAATTAAAATAAATTATTTAATTTACAATCCCAAAGAAACATAAAAGAAATAAATCCAATCACATTGGTCTTTTATAGTCCATGATCATCCATCATGCATACCACTATTTAACAATTAAATAAAACATACATACTTAAATTAAATTAAATATCTCATATTCAACTTAAAAATCCAGATTTGAATATGATTCAAATAAATTTAAAAATTCAGATTTGAATCTCATTCAAACAAATTTAAAAATTCAGATTTGAATCGCATTCAAACAACTTCAAAAATTCATATTTGAATCACATTCAAACATTTTTTAAAAAATCAGATTTGAATCACATTCAAATATTTTTTAAAAAATCAGATCTGAATTTTATTGAATCAATTTTAAAAAATCAGATTTAAATATGATTCAAACAACTTCAAAAATTCAAATTTGAATCACATTCAAACAACTTTTAAAAAATCAGATCTGAATTTTATTGAATCAATTTTAAAAAATTAGATTTAAATATGATTCAAAAAACTTCAAAAATTCAGATTTGAATCACATTCAAGCAACTTTTAAAATTCAGATTTGAATCACATTCAAATAATTTTTTAAAATTCTGATTTGAATCATAATTTAATTGTGTGATTAAAACAACTAATTAAACACTTTAATTAGTCAAAGAATAGGCCTTAGATCATACAACAATTGCTGAATTAAAAGCCAAACCTTGAACCACCCATGGAACCATTATTGCCGCCACCAATGGTGGCTTCACCATGTGTGCCGCCACACCTCTTGATCCAACCAGCAATGGATCAATCATCTCATGATCAAATCACACAATTAAATCATATAATCAACAATCTAAATGGCAAATATAGTGGCTCTGATACCAATTGAAGGAACGGAAGCGTGAAAAACACAAGTTTATACCATTGAATTAAAAAATTTTCACCTAGGGTCACATGCATCATGCAAGATTTATTTTTATCTATTTGATTTCAATGATAAACAACATATTAAAACTCTTTTAATAAGTTTTTTGGATCTGTATTTTCTATTTAAGATTTTAAAATTAATCAGATTAATTTTAGAACCCTAGATTAAATCAAGAACGATTACACTAACCTCTTGATGTGCTGCAGCGTGTCTGCACCTTTGAGATTCGTCTTTAGGACACCAGATGTTGTCCCTCTAGCTTGTCCACACCAAGAACACCTATGGAAGCCCTTGAACAGCTTCTAAAGCCTTTTCTATTAATTAGAAATTCAAGTTCTACCTTTTAAAAGATTAGAGATGTAAATAGGACTCTAGAAACAATTTCTAGTGTTCTTAATTCAAGAGATTGATGGCTAATCTCTTTGAATTGATGAGAGATGAAGAGAAATAGCTGGAGAGGCTCAAAGTGGCGTGACAAATGAGAGGAGAGGCTGCTGGTTATTTTTTCTTTTCATAACCACACTTAAATAGCTAGGTTAACACATTAAACCCTTGCCACATGTCACCCTTTGATTAGCTCTAGGTTTAAGTGACCCAATCAAATTGTGCCAAGTGTCAAACCTATATTTAATCTTGATTTTAATCATCTTACATGATTAAAAAACATTTGGCAAGCTTATGTGTTATGCCATGTGTCACCATCTCATGATGCCACGTGTCACACTGCGAAATGACCAAAATGCCCCTGTGTCTTAATTTTGAGTTCTCAACCCAAAATAATTATTTTCTTCTTCTAATTAATTTATATCAAATATAAATTAATTAATTAATCTCTATTAATTAATTTCTCATTAATTAAATTCATATTTAAACACTTTAAATATAAATTTAACTTATATTATACATCCAATAATCTAGATTTGGTTTCAAGTCATGCTAGGGACTTTGCAATCTAATTGCAAACCAAACCTATTTAATTAATCAATTAAACTCTTTAATTAATTAATTAAATCATGTTTAAATAGGTGATAACTTATGTATGTGTGTGACTTACTAGGCTCATCACTAATTGGCAATGAGAAATGATATCAACTCTTAATATCATCAGAACTCTTTCTTACCATAAATGATTTCTCTAAATCGTTTTATGAACCTCATAGACCATGGTTAACACCTAGCATAGCATGCCATGGCCACCCAATTAGTAATAAGGTTTACCTTAAATGAACCTATAATCATATGTTACCATGCACTAGAATCTCTCTGTTACAAAATCCCAACTCAAGCTGGAGTCATGGTTTATGTCAAACTCCATTTGCTATGAATATTATGTTCTCTTTTAATTCCAGTTCTTGATTAAAAAGATTTTCTTATCAGAAACTCTTTTCTGAATAAATCTATTTGTCCTGGCCAGGAACTTGAAACCTCAAGAACAATTAAATTAACATAGGATTTTATCTCTATTTACTTAGAGGAACAGATTCCATCTTGATCAACACCTACCTCCATATATAACTAGTAGGAGCCAACACATGCCCATATACCCATATATAGTACAAGTATGAAAGCAGTATCAAACTCAAACTACCTATATACAAGATAACTGTGCTATCTCAGGTCTAAAGATTATATGCACTGATATGATTTATGACAAAACATTGATAAGAGTAAACTCCATGTGCTTGTCATAAGCGTCACTGGTTCGGCCTACTTATCATTTATAAGTGCCTATCATGTTTGTTATATGGCATGAGACTCACCATTCCATCTTATTTATATCTCATATAAATAACTTGGGAACAAACATGAATACAATCTTTCTGGATAAGTCATGTCCTTATTATGAAGTATCCTCGATTGTGAACCTATTTATGATACTTCGTGCTAGAAATATTGTCACTCATATTCTTAACAACTTAAGAATAATATTTCTAACAAAATATCAATGGACCTTTTCTATTACACATAAATATATTATGTAAACGGAAAAGTGGAAATGCCTTTTATTAATAAAATTATGTACAAGATACATACTAAATGATATGCTCTAGGGCATATTACTAACAGAAAAATCTTCCATAAATACTTCCATGATATTTTCAATATAATAAAAAAAATAGCCATCATGCATCTTTGAAAGGTAGTAAAGGCATTATAAAGACCAAAAGGCATTCTCCTATATGTAAATGTTCCATAAGGGCAAGTGAATATGGTCTTTTCTTAGTCTTCTAGGTGAATAAGAATTTGAAAGAATCCCGAATACACATTTAGATAACAGAAATAAGAGTGTTTTGCTAACCTTTCTAGCATTTGGTCATTAAAATAGAGAGGAAAATGGTCTTTTCTGGTGGCACTGTTCAGTTTCCTATAATCTATGCACATTCGCCAACCAGTGGCTACCCTAGTAGGGATCAGTTCGTTGTTTGCATTTTGGATAACAACTGTCTCACCTTTCTTGGGAACTACATGTACTGGACTAATCCATTTACTATCAGAAATTGGTTATATGATACCTGCATCTAATAGTTTTAAAATTTCCTTTTTGACCACTTCTTTCATGTTTGGGTTAAGTCTTCTTTGGTGCTCTATAGTGGGTTTACTGTTTTCCTCCATAGGTATCCTATGCATGAAAATCGAGGGGTTAATCCCTTTCAGGTCTTCTATTGTGTACCCTATGGCCTTGTTGTGGATCCTAAGTTCTCTTAACAATTTTTCCTCTTCTAACTTTGACAGGCTAGCATTGGTTATAATAGGATATTTAGAGTTTGAGTCCAGAAATGCATACCTTAGCGAGGATGGGAAAGGTTTAAGCCCTACTTGTTTGGTGTTTTCCTGGAGCTTGTCTTTGGGCTATTCCTCCTTTAACTCCTCTATCTCGGAGGCTTTAGCTAGGGGTAGGGGTGGATGAGCTACTAACTATTATGCATAGGCTGCTATTTATGTGTTTTCATTATTTGCTGTGTGACTGTGCATAACGCATGCTTCAAGAGGATCTTTAGGATGTCTCTTATGAAATTCCTCTTCAACTTATTTGTCAATTATATCGACTTTGAAGCATTCATCAGGTTCGAATTTGTGTTTCATTGTGTCAAACAATTTGAATTCCACTTCTTCTTCTCCTACCTTGAGGGTTAGTCGCCCATCTTTTACGTCTATGATTGCTCCGATGGTTGCCAAGAATGGTCTTCTCAAGATGATAGGTATCTGAACATCTTCTTTCATCTCAAGGACAACAAAGTCTACTGGAATGAAGAATTTGCCCGCTTTGATGGGGATGTTCTCAAGTATGCCCACTGGATATTTAACTGATCGATCAGCCAATTGTAGCGAAATTATCATGGGCTTCAGTTTTTCGATCTCCAGCTTTTTACATATTGATAGAGGCATTAAACTCACACTTGCCCCAAGATCACATAGGGCTTTATCTATTTTCTTGTTGCTAATGAGGCAGGGTATGAAGAAGCTTTCTAGATCTTTCAACTTTGGAGAAAGCTTGTTTTGCAATATGGCACTACATTCCTCTGTTAAAGCAACTATCTCATAGTCTTTTAATTTTCTTTTCTTTGACAAAATTTCCTTAAGAAATTTGGCATAGGATGGCATCTGAGAGAGTGCTTCTGTGAAGGGAATGTTGATATAAAGTTTCTGTAAAACTTCTAAAAACTTTTCAAACTGCTTGTCCAATTTGGCTTTTTGAAATCTCTGAGGAAAAGGTAGGGGAGGCTGGTATGGCTCTGGTAACTTCTTTTTCTTCCCTACTTCCTCTTTCTAATCTTTCTTGGCTTCTTCCTCCCTTTTCTCTGCTTGGTTTTCAGATTCTTCTGAGGTCTCCTCTGTTGGTTCTTCCTCTGATTGTACAAAAGTTCTCCCACTCCTTAATGTAACTGCCTTACAATGCTCCCTTAGGTTCATCTCCGGTTGACTAGGTAGTTTACCAGCAGCCTTACTTGAAGAACTTGCTTGCTGAGCAATTTGATTCTTAGCATCTTATTATGGGTAGCAAGTTGGTCCATTCCGGAAGTCCACTGTTTAATTAATTCATTCTGTTGTTGTTGAGCTGCTAGGAAACCTTCCATCATGGATTCCATGGTCATCTTTAGTTCAGGTTGCTGAGGTTGAGGAGGCGGTGGTGGCTGTGCAAAGTTTTGGCCTCTGTTCTGAAATCCAGGGGGTGTTGGTGGTTTGTACCCCTGTTGCTTATTTATTGGCTGATTCTGCTAATTGGACCATGAGAAATTTAGGTGGTTCCTCAATCCAGGGTTATAAGTGTTTGAATATGGATTGTTGGGCTGCCACTGGTTGAAGTTTTCTCCATTATTCACATTGTTCATCTGTTATGTGGAAGGTTCATTTAAGCTATTATATTCTGAATTCATGTATCCTCCTGCATAGCTATCCTCATGTTGACTATTCATCCCTACTGCATTGGCTTGCATTTTATTAAGCCTCCTTGTGAGCTGATTAAATTGGGCATTTATCATGCTTAGGGCATCAACTTCTAGGACCCCTGTTGTTTTCCTTGCATTTTCTCTTTCATTTGACCACTCATAATTATGGTATGCAACCCTCTCTAGAAGTTTAAGTGTTTGTGTCACTGTTTTCTCCATTAGGTCACCTTCTACAACTGAATCAACTGTTCTCCTCATAGAGGGTAGTAACCCATTATAGAAGTTTAGCACTAGTAGCCAATCCTCTATGCCATGGTGTGGACATTCCCTCTGCAGGTCTTTATATCTTTCTCATGCATCATAGAGTGATTCACCTTCCTTTTGTCTGAAGGTGTTGAGCTCAAGCGTCAGTCTTGCAGTCTTTGCAGGTGGAAAGTACCTTGCTATAAAAGCTTGTGAGAGTATTTCCTGTAACACCTCTAAGTTCGGTAGTGCGTTATGCTGTACCAGTGACCAGTGTTGTCCGGACAGCTAGGATGCTTAGAACTACACTTCAATATGAGTGAGGAGACATAAAATAATGAAATACAAGAAAAGAAAGTACAAGAAAAACAAAGGAAAAATCATAGCAAAGAAATGTAACCGAGTAAGTGAGCCGGGAAACCTAGCGATGGGTGACCTTAGGAAGTCACGGCGTGGACCGTTGACTGCCTGGATCATGGGAACCCTGGAAAACATTTTTAGGACATAAATAGACCCTTATTGAAGTATAAATCTCATTAGAAAGATTAAAGAAAAATTAAATAATTAGTACAAAGAAAAGTGAGAAATCGAAAAACAGACAAAATACGGTGTTACCGAAAAATCGGAAACGTAACCCGAACAGGGGCATTATGGTCATTTGACATCCCGAAGTGTCTTTTGACCTAAATTTCCATTAAAAATAAATAATATTACACTTAGAAAATAAAATGAAAAATTAAATTGGTGGTACCTAAAATAAATAGTGGAAATCATGGGTTAAATGTGGAATAAGTGGGAAGTTAGCTTAAAATATGATTTAATTTTTTTAGTGGACCACTAAGGGGATTAATTAAATACATAGTGGGACATGTGTACACTTAAAATGCAGCTGAATAATTCATCTTCCTCATTTGCATTCAACTTGCCGAAATGAAGAACCTTGAAACCTCCATGGACGTGTTGTGTAAAGCTTGATTTCCTCTCTCCATTTCAACTCCAATCCTTTAAGTTCCTTCATGAAAAATGGTCTACACATCACAAGGAAGATATTGATACCAATTTTGAGAAGTTTGGTGAAGGTTTAGCAAGTTACAATTAAAGGTAAGTTTGCATTTTTGAGAATTTCTTTGTTAAAGTTTATGTTCATGTTATGGGTGTTGGTTTGGTGAAGGAAAATTTTGAGTTTGAAGGGTTATTGTTGTTTTCATATTGGACA
Source organism: Hevea brasiliensis (assembly GCF_030052815.1). Classification (NCBI taxonomy): domain Eukaryota; kingdom Viridiplantae; phylum Streptophyta; class Magnoliopsida; order Malpighiales; family Euphorbiaceae; genus Hevea; species Hevea brasiliensis. Next base: position 52,212,856 of record NC_079497.1, on the reverse strand, counting down.
GCCATGAGTCACGTTTTTTATGAGATATTTGTGCATATAATTGATGAGAAATGGTGTTGATCATGATGAATTAGTAACCTAGTGAATTATTTCATGTTTATATGGTGATTTATGCACTTGGATGGGAATTGGTAAATTGGATGGCACTTTGATGTTGAAGAATGGTTTGTGGCAGCTTGGGGACACTTGAGTAATGGTATATATTGAAGGAAGTATGGGCAGAATAATGACCTAGAAGGTTGATGAGATGTATGTAGATTGATATTGTAAAGTGTATGTAAAATTTGTAATGGTTAGGTGTGTTTGTAATGGTAATTAGAAATTGTAATTGTGAATGATATTTGGTGTGTTGAGGGTAATGGTAATCTGCCCAAAATAATGTTAATGTAAAGTAGATAATGCTTTTGGTAATGTACCAAAACAGATTGGTAGGGTATGGAAGTAAACTTTGCAAGTTAAAAGTGTGTTTGAAGTGGGGTGTGAAAGGCATAGTGAGGGCAGTGTACATTTTAGCCTATAACCTTAAATGTGTAACCTCAATTGGTATGAGACCAATTTGAGGTGAAACTAGGCACAAAATGTGCCAACTTTCATTGAGAAACCATACCAAAATTCTGCTTGCAAGGTGACCTAAAAAAATGACCAATTCGGATTAGGTGCAATTAGGACCTGAAAAATGACCAATTGGGCAGCAGTGAGTGTTTAGGCCATAACTCACTCAAAACAGGTCCAATTGACCTGAAATTTTAACCATGAATATTTAAGACCCATACCTACAAGTCTTATGAAGACACCAAAACCCAGAAATGACCATAAGCAAGTGAAAAAGCTTGCACAAGTTCGGGTCCAAAAACTGGCCGAACCAGAATTGACCAATTTGACCTAAAATTGACCTAAAATGGTACCATTTGACCAGCAAGAGTGTAATGACCATAACTCGGTCTACTTAACTCGGATTGACCTGAAATTCTGCACCGCAGTCCATAAGACCTAAATCTACAAGTTTGTAGTTTCGACCGAGACCCGAAAACCGAGGGAACTAGGCCGTCCGGTTAGGTCAAACCAGTGTCCCGGAATCCAGCAATTTGCATTAAAATGCACTAAGTAAGGAAATGACTTTGGTAAAACATACCAAACCTAAAACCTTATCGAATGTGGCATATTAACGACACTAAAACCTAATTTACCTAAAACGCAATGAGGGTCGGTATATTAGGTGATTAAGTGAATAATTGAGTTCAGTGCATTGTTTACCAAACATCATCGTTAGAGGCAAATTAAATTAGCACTAAAACACTTCAAATTGTGTTTCTCAGTTACTAAAGACTCAGGGAAAGGGAAGGAAATACTGAGTCAGACCAAGGAGACAGTCATCAGAGGTTTGTGCACAACGGCTATTGCTTTTGAATTTTTCAATTGAGACAAATATTGAATATTTATATATTATTGTTTTAAATTGTGTTTGTGCACAACAACTGTTTCTTTTGAATTATTTTCAATTGAAATAAATATTGACTATTTGTATATTATTGTTTTAAATTGTGTAAATGAGTTTGATGGACACTTATTGATTTAGAAATATTGTGAATGATTTGAAACTGTGAAAAATTGTGTGAATGACATTGATGGATACTTATTGATTAAAAAGCATTGTAAATGGTTTGAAATTGTGGGAAAGTTAGTTTAGTGTGATTTGTGAAAATTGAAGTTAATTATGAATTGTGTTGCCATTTTGTGAATGAAATTATGACTTTGGAAATTTATTGGATTCTCACGAATCATTTGAATAAAATGTTTGGAATTGATTTTGTGTTCACACTTAGCATGACAGTATCGTATCATTCCTTCTCCAATTATGGGGTTGTGATCGTTTATTTTCCTTCTCCATTTATGGAGTCATGATCGTTTATTTTTCTCCCTCTCTGGTTTACCAGTTGAGGTGATCGGATGAGTACTCATTATATAGCTAGCTCCCCTTCCTCATTGATTTCGATTAGTGAGGTTGTGATTGCTTTGTCGTGGTGTACAACACGACATTGATCGGAAATTTGTGTCATGGCTTAAGTTGTGAATGAATTGGCAACACTGTATTCTTAAATTATTCGACTAAATTGCATTATTATGTATTGTAAGATTGTGAAATTGATTTAAACTCTCATTGACATATACTGTCTATTGAATTCAACCATGATCTGACTTATTGAAAATTATTGTGATATTGACAAATGGAGTTTAAATTCTTGTTGACATTTATTGTCTTGAATTTAACTATGATTTTAAGTATCCACTATTTACATGACTTATGAATTGTGATTTGAAATTGTATTTGGTTAATGTTGTGCACCATCGAGACATTGTCTCGTGATAGCTTTATTCTTTATCGCGGTAGAGAGACAGAGCAGGCGGCAGACTAGTTTGCATATACATCCAATGAGGGATTTCTGGTATAATGAGTATACCAATATTTTGCATTTTGTCTTGTAATGTATGACCTTTGTATGTACATTTTGTTTTTGGTTTTGAGCGATTGTAAATTCAAATTGTACCTTGAAGTTGTAAAATAATTACGAAATTTTGACTTGTAAAAGCTGTATTATATTTCCTTATCTCAGACTTTGAAAAATTTCTATGGAATTGAGTTGATAAATTGTTGTGTTGAGAAATGTATTAGAGTTGAGATTTGGAAAATTATTGAAGTACTTTTACGAGTTTTCAAGAACTGTTTTATCCAAAATACAGATGGCACTCTGCCAAAATTTTTACAGAAATTCCAAATAAACCAATTGAGTTAGTTATTTCACTCAGTTCACCAAAGTCTTTAACACCTGTAAATAGTGCTCACCACTGTAAAAGAAGTAAGAAAAGTTTTTAAAATCCCTTGTAGTGTATTTAATGGGTTATCAGTAGATGGAGTTGGTAATTCATTAGGTATACTACGGGATCATGTTATGCCTTACTGAGGGGTAGGGTGTGACATGTTTTAGTGGTATCAGAGCAAAGTTTTCAAATTCTGTTTTCACCTGTTATTTGAATATTCTTTCTTCACAGTACAACTGCTCAATATCATTGTTTGATACATACAGTACATTACATTATAAAAATGCACTAACGGGAGGAAATCTCCTTGTATTATTGTACAGGAGGTCTAGAATCCTCGCATTGACTATGGAAAAGGGTGATCGTTTAGTCGATCAATCTATAGAGGCTGAGGTGCAAAGGGATGCCCCAGCCGTACATAATGTTAGTGGTTCGTGACACCGGCCCCTCTGATCTGATTTCTGCTCGGTTCGCTCAGATGGCTGCAATGTCCTAACAAATGGCTGGTAATGTGCTTACTCAAGTCCCAATCTGAGACACGATGGTACAACCACGATCTTACGCAAAGCGATATGATAAATTGATGAAATATGGGGCTCTGAGTTTAAGGGGATAGATCCTCTAGAAGCTGAACAATGGTTAGAGAGGATGGATAGGGTGTTCAAGAAGCTACATTGTACAGAAGAGCTTAGATTTGAATACTCAGTGTCCTTACTACAGGGGGATGCTTATGACTGGTGGAAAACCATTCCCCACAGTCTGGTAGAGCCTGCAGTGCTAACATGGAATGACTTCCTCAGGGAATTCAGGCAGAAATATGTCCCTGATGCTTATGTAGACCAGAAACTGCAAGAATTCCTAAGTTTGAAACAGGCGGATCGGTGGTGAGTATGAAAGAGAATTTTCTCGCCTTAGCCATTATGCGATGAGTCTACTCTCTACCAAGAGGAAAGATGCAAGAGGTTTGAAGCGGCTTGAAGCCCAAGATGTCAGTACAAGTGCTCGGCTTCAAACACACTAACTTCTACGAACTTGTTTCTCAAGCCCTAGAGTTGGAAAGAGTTGAGTTTGAGACTACTCTTGAGAAAAGAGATCGAGAGAAGACAGATGAAGAGGGAAAGTCAGAGAAACAGAGTTCGGTGGTCCCTTGGAAGAGGAAGAACTATGAGGACACAACAGAGGTGGCAAGAAGTGCAGTAGGGGAGGACATTCGTGATGAAACCTCCTTTATCCGGTCGGCATAGTGCAGGAGGTTCCTACCATTCCTGCCAATGTGAAAATTGTGGAAGATATCATGGTGGGATATGCTATAAGGCTATTGGAGCCTGTTATAACTGTGGAGGCATAGGACACTTTGCCAAGGACTGCACCAGTAGTCGAAGAGTTGGACCACCTCCTACTACTGCAGAAGGGTCAGTTCAGAGCCCTGTCACTAGAAGTTCACAACCACCCAGCAGAGGTAGAGGCAGGGGTAGAGGTAACCCAGCAGGCAGCCAAGGCACAGTAAAACAATCAGAGCAAGATAGTGCTCTAGTCAGAGTCTATGCCATGAGACAGAGGGAAGAGGCAGAGATATCTGATGTTGTGGCTGGTACCTTCTCAACTTTTAACCAAGATGTGTTTGTATTATTTGATCTTGGTTCTACCCATTCTTATGTGTGTGCTAGCATCATTGATTGCATTGCTGCTCCATGTACAAAAATGGACTTTGAGGTGCTAGTAACAAGTCCGCTAGGACAGGAGGTCAGGGAAATAAATTTTGATGCATTAGTGATTAGTCCTTTAGGATAAGGATTGTGATAATAAGTGAAATTAGTTTTGGAAGAGTTTATCGGCGAAAAGTATTTGCTGACACACCATAAAATTATAAAGCTAATTGGCGAGCCTACTTAATGTAAGGCAAGAGAATGTAAAAGTAAGTTACAGAAATAGAATTGCTCTAGATGAAGGCAGAGATGTTACTATAGTAATTGTTAATAGATATTGTAATCAGAAGAAGTTCGGATATCAGTGAATTTGAAAAGGATAAAAGATAGGAAAGTTTGATCTATTGAATAAGCTGTAGATTACAGTACTAACTTGAGATTATTGTGTAGAGCTACGTACTACCCGATAGTACACCTAGATGAGAATAGTTGCCAACGGCATCTGTTTTTTGTATAGTTATGCCAGGACAGAATTTAATTGTTAGAAATAAGTTGAAAATCCTACTTAGGGATCTAAAACTCAAAAATTAGAATGTCGAAAGGTTATAGTTCAGTACAAAAGGAAGTAAGTTATAGAATATTGACAGATAAAAAGAGTTATGGAAGTAGAGATTTGAACAGTTGATTCATATATAACAAAGAAATATTCCGAATGTGAGGAAGACTATGGACTAGAATGGTCAGAGGACCAATGCCTGATGAATGATTCTAACATGACCTCAAGGGTCATTCAAGAAGGAACATGAGCTGAAATATTAGACAACATACTAGTAAGAGGAGATTGGGGTTATCCAAGCAAATTAAACATTGTATTAGATTGTTAAAAGTCTTACGACCATATAGAAAGGAGAAAATAAACGTATGACTATTGTAAGATGGCTATTGGGTAAAATTTCGAGACGAAATTTATTTAAGGGGGGGAGAATTGTAACACCCCTAAGTTCGGTAGTGCGTTCTGCTGTACCGGTGACCAGTGTTGTCCGGACAGCTAGGATGCTTAGAACTACACTTCAATATGAGTGAGGAGACATAAAATAATGAAATACAAGAAAAGAAAGTACAAGAAAAACAAAGGAAAAATCATAGCAAAGAAATATAACCGAGTAAGTGAGCCAGGAAACCTAGCGATGGGTGACCGCACCGGGAAGTCACGGCGTGGACCGTTGACTGGCCCTGGACTGCGGGGAACCCTGGAAAACATTTTTAGGACATAAATAGACCCTTATTGAAGTATAAATCTCATTAGAAAGATTAAAGAAAAATTAAATAATTAGTACAAAGAAAAGTGAGAAATCGAAAAACAGACAAAATACGGTGTTACCGAAAAATCGGGAACGTAACCCGAACAGGGGCATTTTGGTCATTTGACATCCCGAAGTGTCTTTTGACCTAAATTTCCATTAAAAATAAATAATATTACACTTAGAAAATAAAATGAAAAATTAAATTGGTGGTACCTAAAATAAATAGTGGAAATCATGGGTTAAATGTGGAATAAGTGGGAAGTTAGCTTAAAATATGATTTAATTTTTTAGTGGACCACTAAGGGGATTAATTAAATACATAGTGGGACATGTGTACACTTAAAATGCAGCTGAATAATTCATCTTCCTCATTTGCATTCAACTTGCCGAAATGAAGAACCTTGAAACCTCCATGGACGTGTTGTGTAAAGCTTGATTTCCTCTCTCCATTTCAACTCCAATCCTTTAAGTTCCTTCATGAAAAATGGTCTACACATCACAAGGAAGATATTGATACCAATTTTGAGAAGTTTGGTGAAGGTTTAGCAAGTTACAATTAAAGGTAAGTTTGCATTTTTGAGAATTTCTTTGTTAAAGTTTATGTTCATGTTATGGGTATTGGTTTGGTGAAGGAAAATTTTGAGTTTGAAGGGTTATTGTTGTTTTCATTTTGGACAGCCATGAGTCACGTTTTTGATGAGATATTTGTGCATATAATTGATGAGAAATGGTGTTGATCATGATGAATTAGTAACCTAGTGAATTATTTCATGTTTATATGGTGATTTATGCACTTGGATGGGAATTGGTAAATTGGATGGCACTTTGATGTTGAAGAATGGTTTGCGGCAGCTTGGAGACACTTGAGTAATGGTATATATTGAAGGAAGTATGGGCAGAATATTGACCTAGAAGGTTGATGAGATGTATGTAGATTGATATTGTAAAGTGTATGTAAAATTTGTAATGGTTAGGTGTGTTTGTAATGGTAATTAGAAATTGTAATTGTGAATGATATTTGGTGTGTTGAGGGTAATGGTAATCTGCCCAAAATAATGTTAATGTAAAGTAGATAATGCTTTTGGTAATGTACCAAAACAGATTGGTAGGGTATGGAAGTAAACTTTGCAAGTTAAATGTGTGTTTGAAGTGGGGTGTGAAAGGCATAGTGAGGGCAGTGTACATTTTAGCCTATAACCTTAAATGTGTAACCTCAATTGGTATGAGACCAATTTGAGGTGAAACTAGGCACAAAATGTGCCAACTTTCATTGAGAAACCATACCAAAATTCTGCTTGCAAGGTGACCTAAAAAAATGACCAATTCGGATTAGGTGCAATTAGGACCTGAAAAATGACCAATTGGGCAGTAGTGAGTGTTTAGGCCATAACTCACTCAAAACAGGTCCAATTGACCTGAAATTTTAACCATGAATATTTAAGACCCATACCTACAAGTCTTATGAAGACACCAAAACCCAGAAATGACCATAAGAAAGTGAAAAAGCTTGCACAAGTTCGGGTCCAAAAACTGGCCGAACCAGAATTGACCAATTTGACCTAAAATTGACCTAAAATGGTACCATTTGACCAGCAAGAGTGTAATGACCATAACTCGGTCTACTTAACTCGGATTGACCTGAAATTTTGCACCGCGGTCCATAAGACCTAAATCTACAAGTTTGTAGTTTCGACCGAGACCCGAAAACCGAGGGAACTAGGCCGTCCGGTTAGGTCAAACCAGTGTCCCGGAATCCAGCAATTTGCATTAAAATGCACTAAGCAAGGAAATGACTTTGGTAAAACATACCAAACCTAAAACCTTATCGAATGTGGCATATTAACGACACTAAAACCTAATTTACCTAAAACGCAACGAGGGTCGGTATATTAGGTGATTAAGTGAATAATTGAGTTCAGTGCATTGTTTACCAAACACCATCGTTAGAGGCAAATTAAATTAGCACTAAAACACTTCAAATTGTGTTTCTCAGTTACTAAAGACTCAGGGAAAGGGAAGGAAATACTGAGTCAGACCAGGGAGACAGTCATCAGAGGTTTGTGCACAACGGCTATTGCTTTTGAATTTTTCAATTGAGATAAATATTGAATATTTGTATATTATTGTTTTAAATTGTGTTTGTGCACAACAACTGTTTCTTTTGAATTATTTTCAATTGAAATAAATATTGACTATTTGTATATTATTGTTTTAAATTGTGTAAATGAGTTTGATGGACACTTATTGATTTAGAAATATTGTGAATGATTTGAAACTGTGAAAAATTGTTTGAATGACATTGATGGATACTTATTGATTAAAAAGCATTGTAAATGGTTTGAAATTGTGGGAAAGTTAGTTTAGTGTGATTTGTGAAAATTGAAGTTAATTATGAATTGTGTTGCCATTTTGTGAATGAAATTATGACTTTGGAAATTTATTGGATTCTCACGAATCATTTGAATAAAATGTTTGGAATTGATTTTGTGTTCACACTTAGCATGACAGTATCGTATCATTCCTTCTCCAATTATGGGGTTGTGATCGTTTATTTTCCTTCTCCATTTATGGAGTCGTGATCGTTTATTTTTCTCCCTCTCTGGTTTACCAGTTGAGGTGATCGGATGAGTACTCATTATATAGCTAGCTCCCCTTCCTCATTGATTTCGATTAGTGAGGTTGTGATTGCTTTGTCGTGGTGTACAACACGGCATTGATCGGAAATTTTTGTCATGGCTTAAGTTGTGAATGAATTGGCAACACTGTATTCTTAAATTATTCGACTAAATTGCATTATTATGTATTGTAAGATTGTGAAATTGATTTAAACTCTCATTGACATATACTGTCTATTGAATTCAACCATGATCTGACTTATTGAAAATTATTGTGATATTGACAAATGGAGTTTAAATTCTTGTTGACATTTATTGTCTTGAATTTAACTATGATTTTAAGTATCCACTATTTACATGACTTATGAATTGTGATTTGAAATTGTATTTGGTTAATGTTGTGCACCACTGAGACATTGTCTCAGCGATAGCTTTTTATTGCTGTGGCAGGTAGAGAGACAGACAGGGCCGCAAACTAGGCTGCATATACATCCAGCGAGGGATTTCCTGGTATAATGAGTATACCAATATTTTGCATTTTGTACTGTAATGTATGACACTGTATGTACATTTTGTTTTTGGTTTTGAGCAGTTGTAAATTCAAATTGTACCTTGAAGTTGTAAAATAATTACGAGCTGTTTTGACTTGTAAAAGCTGTATTATATTTCCTTATCTCAGACTTTGAAAAATTTCTATGGAATTGAGTTGATAAATTGTTGTGTTGAGAAATGTATTGGAGTTGAGATTTGGAAAATTATTGAAGTACTTTTTACAGGTTTTCTGAAGAACTGTTTTATCCAAAATACAGATGGCACTCTGCCAAAATTTTTACAGAAATTCCAAATAAACCAATTGAGTTAGTTATTTCACTCAGTTCACCAAAGTCTTTAACACCTGTAAATAGTGCTCACCACTGTAAAAGAAGTAAGAAAAGTTTTTAAAATCCCTTGTAGTGTATTTAATGGGTTATCAGTAGACGGAGTTGGTAATTCATTAGGTATACTACGGGATCATGTTATGCCTTACTGAGGGGTAGGGTGTGACATTTCCCATATGGTGAATGTTCCAACTGGTTGAGAGAGTAACCACTTCCTTGCTCTGTCTCGAAGCGAGAATGGGAATGCTCTGAGTCTTATGGCTTAATCAGAAACTCCATTCATCTTGAATGTGTCACAAAGGGCAAGAAAGCACTGGAGGTGATAGTATGGATCTTCTGTTGGTGAACCTCTGAACTGGTTTGTTGTATCATTTGAAGCCATTCTGGTTTTAACTCAAAATTATTGGCTTCCACTGTGGGTCTTATGATAGTGGGCTTAAATCCTTGGACAGATGGAGCCCCATAGTCTCGTAAGAGTCTTGGCCTGTCATTATTATCGGCCATGGTTAGAATTTTAGGATCTTCTTGATAGTGCTCTTGGTGTTTCCTTTCCCTCCTGATGGCTCTCAGAGTTCTATCTATCTCTAGATCACAGTCCAAGATTTCTTCTTCTGGCCTTGTTCTGGTCATATACCAGGTCAAGCACCTAAGAGAAAGGTAAAGAAATAAAACAAATCAAATGGAATTAGATAATAAATATAATTGCCTAAATCAGCTAAATTTCCTATTACTCAATATTACTCAAGCTAAATTCCTCGGCAACGGTGCCAAAAACTTGTTTCTGCTAGTTTTACAACCCCACAAGTGCACGGATCGCTAACAAGTAATAGAGTGATGAGTAAAGTATCATTCCCACGAGGAATTTGATTAGTAAGTACCAATCTACATAGTAATTTTTATTAGTAGTATGTCCTAGAGCATATCATTTAGTATGTATATAGTACATATTTTATTAATAAAAGGCAATTTTACTTTTCCATTTACATAATGTATTTATGTGTAATAGAAAAGGTCCATTGATATTTTGTTAGAAATTCTATTCTTAAGTTGTTAAGAATATGAGTGACAGTATTTCTAGCACAAAGTATCATAAATTGGTTCATAATTAAGCATACTTCACATAGGACATGACTTATCCAGAAAGATTGTATTTATGTTTGTTCCCAAGGTATTTATACGAGATATAAATAAGATATAATAGTGAGTCTCATGCCATATAACAAACATGATAGGCACTTATACATGATAAGTAGGCCGAACTAGTAACACTTATGACAAGCACGTGGAGTTTACTCTTGTCAATGCATTGTCACAAATCATATCAGTGCATATAATCTTTAGACCAGAGATAACACAGTTATCATGTATATAGGTGGTTTGACTTTGACACTACTTTCATACTTATACTGTGTATGGGTATATGGGCACGTGTTGGCGCTTACTAGTTATATATGGAGGTAGGTGTTGATCAAGATGGAATCTGTTACCCTAAGTAAATAGAATTAAAATCCTATGTTCATTTTATTATTCTTGATGTTTCAAGTTCCTGGCCAAGACAGACAGATTTAATCAGAAAAGAGTTTCTGATGAGAAAATGTTTTTAATCAAGAATTGGAATTAAAAGAGAACAAAATATTCATAGCAAATGGAGTTTGACATAAACCATGACTCCAACTTGAATTGGGATTTTATAATAGAGAGATTCTAGTGCATGGTAACATATGATTATAGGTTTATTTAAGGTATTCCTTATTACTGATTGGGTGGCCATGGCATGCTATGTTAGATGTTAACCATGGTCTATGAGATGTCTAAAATGATTTAGAGAAATCATTTATGGTAAGAAAAAGTTCTGATGATATTAAGAGTTGATATCATATCTCATTGCCAATTAGTGATGAACCTAGTGAGTCACACACATACACAAGTAATCACCAAGTTAAATGTGATTTAATTAATTAGTTGAAGAGTTTAATTGATTAATTAAATAGGTTTGGTTTGCAATTAGATTCCACAGTCCTTAGCATGGCTTAAAACCAAATATAGGTTATTGGATGTATAGTATAAGTTAAATTTATATTTAAAGTGTTTAAATATGAATTTAATTATGAAAAATTAATTAATAGAGATTAATTAATTAATTTATATTTGATATAAATTGATTAGATGAGGAGAAATAATTATTTTGGGTTGAGAACTCAAAATTACAACACAAGGGTAATTTGGTCATTTCACAGGGTGACATGTGGCAACATGAGATGGTGACACATGGCATCATGGTTTGTCATTTATCTTCCTATCATACAAGATGATCAAAATCAAGATTAAGTCTAGCTTTGACACTTGCTTAATGTGATTAGGTCAATTAAAATTAAGATGCAATCAGGTGATGACATGTGGCAAGGGTTTTAAGTGATGACCTAATTATATAATGTGATGTTATGAGAAAAATAAAAAAATCAGCCACTCTCTTCTTATTTTCTTCAAGGTGCCGCCACCCTTATGCTCTCCTCTCCTCTTCACTTTTTCTCATCAATTCAAAGAGAATTGCTCAAATTATATTGAATTAAAATTACTAGAATTTGTTTTTAGTGTCCTATATACATCTAAAACCTCTCTAAAGGCAAATCTCTAATTTCTAATTAGTTAGCAAGGCTTGAGAAGATGTTCAAGGGGCTGCCATTAGTGATCTTAGTGTGGACAACCTAGAGGGACAATATTTGGGGTCCTAGGTGCTTCACAAAGGTACCAAACACATCTACATTGCATCAAAATGTTAGTGCACATGTTTTTGTATTAATCTAGGTTTCTAATGAATTAATTTGTTAATTCTAAAATCTTAAATGGCAAATGTAGATCCAAATACATATTAAAAGTGTTTTAATATGCAATTGAACATTGAAATCAATTAGGTATATAATGAATCTTGCATGATGCATGAGACCCTAGAAGAAAATTTTGAATTCAATGTTCTAATCTAATAACTTTCATGCTTCCACTCCTTCAATTGGTATCAGAGCTATTATATTTTCCATTTAGATTGTTTAATATATGATTTAATTGTGTGATTTGATCATAAGATGATTGTTTCATTGCTGGTTACATAAAAGAGTGTGGCAGTAACATGTATGTGCTCCATGGTGCGCATGGTTTGAGCACCACAATGGTGCGCAAGGTATATGGGCTTTGAATGTGCAATTGTTGTATGATCTGAGGCTCATCCTATGACTAATTAAAATGTTTAATTAGGAGTTTTAATCACACAATTAAATTATGATTCAAATCTGAATTTTTAAATTTGTTTGAATATGATTCAAATATGAATTTTTAAATTTGTTTTGAATAAGATTCAAATCTAAATTTTTAAATTTGGTTGAATGAGATTCAAATCTAAATTTTTAAATTTGTTTTGAATAAGATTCAAATCTGAATTTTTAAATTTGGTTGAATGAGATTCAAATCTGAATTTTTTTAGTTGAATATGAGATATTCAATTTAATTTTAGTATGTATGTTTTATTAAATTGTTAAATGGTAATATGCACGATGGATGATCATGGACTATAAAAGACCAATTTGAAATGTAGGATTCGCTAGGATTTCCGTTTTCTACTTTAGAAGTGTAGGACTCGCTAAGTTAGTAAGAGGACTAGTTTGATTAAAATACCATAATCATTTTGGTTAAATACATGATACATTTACTAATTAATCTGGTTATTTTCTGTAGTTATTTTTCTGATAATAATGAGCACACCATAACCACCACCATTCAATATCCTTACGATCATACTTGATCACAATAGGTTAACAGGACCTAATCTTTCTGATTGGCTAAGAAAATTAAAACTTGTCCTGAACCTTGAACATATAGGATATATTCTAAACTCATAGGTTCCTGGTCTCTTACCTCCAGAGGCCACTCAAGGGAACATGAAACTTTGGACAAGTGGAGGGAGCATGATATGAGAGCCAAGTGTTACATGCTTACTTCTATGAGTAATGAGTTATAGAAGCAATATGAGAACATGCAATATGCAAGTGAGGTCCTCCTTCAACTACAAGAGTTGTATGGTGAACATAGCAGGAATGCCAGGTATGAGATATCTAGGCAGCTATTTCGCATGAGGATGTTTGAGGGACAGAATGTTGGGGATTATGTCCACAAGATGATTCGGCTGATTGAGCAGTTGGAACATCTTGACTTTCACATGGATTTCCAACTACAGATATATTTGATCCTTCAGTCCCTTCCTGAGTCATTTGGAAATTTTGTAACAATTTTCCATATGACTAAGTAGGAATACACCTTGGCTGGTCTACTTAACATGCTGGTTATTGCCCAAAAGAATATGCCGGGCAATAAAGGAAAAGAGATAGTTTTGATTGCATCTTATTCTGTCGGAAAGTCCAACAAGAAGAATGGCAATGAGAAAAAGAAACCTCACATTCCTGGTCCTTCCAAGAAGATAGCTAAACAGAAAGGGAAAACCAAAGCTAATGGAGGCAAAGGAAGGTGTTTCCACTGCCAGAAGGATGGGCACTGGAATAGGAACTGCCTAGAGTATAGCAAGTAGTAGCAGCTTACAGTAACGAGATATTAGACTCTGGGTTGGCAATGGCTCAACTGTTGAAGCTTTAGCCATAGGATCTAAATCTTTATGCATGTGTGGACATGTTTTGTATTTAAATAAGTTTTTGCATGTACCTGATGCTTTCAAGAACATCATTTCTATATCTAGTTTGACTAGAGATGTTTATGAATTTTAGTTCATAAATGATGTTTGCAATATTTATTTTGAAAATAAATATATTGGTTCGGGTTATATGCATGATGGACTTTATTGTTTAGATAATAATGTTAAATACAAATCTAATGCAAGCAATCTAAAAGAATGCAATGCCATGATGAAAATCAACTCAAGTTCAAAATATATTTGGCATTTAAGGTTAGGTCATGTTGCAGAAGATAGGATTGTAAAACTGGAGAAAATGGGAATTTTATCCTTATTGGGTTCTGAGCCTACTCCAACTTGTGAATCCTGCCTTCAGGGCAAAATGACTAGATCACCCTTTATTGGGCGAAGAATAATAGCTGGAAATATTTTAGAGTTAATGCATAGTGATATATGTGGTCTATTTAAAGAAATGGCTAGAGGTGATTTTTATTACTTTATTACCTTTACTGATGATAAATTAAGGTTTGGGTATTTGTATTTGATGAAATACAAATATGAATCCTTTGAAAAGTTCAAAGAATTTAAATCTGAAGTAAAAAATCAAACAGGAAAAATTATTAAAGCTCTTCGATCAGATCATGGAGGTGAATACTTGAGTAGTAAATTTGATGAATACTTGAAAGAGCATGGCAATGTTTCCCAGCTGACTCCTCTAAGAACGCGACAGCTGAATGGTGTATCTGAAAGGAGAAATCATACCTTATTAGATATGGTACATAGTATGATGAGCTATACTGATAATCTCCTTTTGGGGATTTGCATTAGAATTAGCTTTGCATATTCTAAATAGGATTCCATCAAAATCAGTTTCTTCCACACCTTATGAGATATGGCATGGAAGAAAACCAAGTCTTAAGCATGTTACGATTTGGAGGTTGTCCAGCTTATGTCAAAAAGCTGAACACTGATAAATTGGAAACCAAATCAAAAAAGAGTCGATTTGTTGGATATCCAAAAGAGAGTTTTTGGATGTTATTCTTATTTGCCTACATCACAAAAGGTTGTGGTAAGCAGAAATGCCATATTTCTTGAACAACAGTTTATTCAAGAAGGACGCAAAGGAAGTTAAATAGAGTTAGAATTGGAGAATTCTGATTAACCAACAGATCAAAAGGATATAGATCCATCTAGTCAACCTACACCTATTGATGAAACATCTACAGCTATTCCTCGTAGATCAACCAGGATATCTCACCCACCAGTGAGATATGGTTTTCTTTATGAAGAAGAACAAGAGTTGTTTACTCATGAAGAATTAGAATATGGAGATGATCCACTTACCTATGAAGAAGCTCTTCAAAATGGATTGAAGCTGTGAAATCCGAAATTAACTCCATGTTGAAGAACCATGTTTGGGATCTTGTTGACCCACCTGAAGGTATTGTACCTATAGGGAATAAATGCGTTTTCAATTAGAAAATTAGTTCTGATGGAAAGGTAAAGACCTATAAAGCAAGGCTAGTAGCGAAAGGGTTTCGCCAAAGGCAAGGAATTGACTATGAGGAGAATTTCTCGCCTGTTACCATGCTTAAAACAATAGGATTCTATTAGCAATAGCTACATACTATGATTATGAGATTTTGCAGATGGATGTCAAAACAGCTTTTCTCAATGGATACATTGAAGAAAACATTTTCATGGAACAGCCTAGGGATTTTGAATCCCAAGATAGTTCCAAAGTATGCAAGCTAAAGCGATCCATTTATAGGTTGAAACAAGCTTCGAGGAGTTGAAACATCCGTTTTGATGAAGCCATTAAGTCATTTGGTTTTATGAAAAATGAGGATAATTTATGTGTATATAAGAAGGTTAGTGATAGTGTTGTCACTTTCCTTGTCTTATATGCGGATGACATTTTATTGATGCATAATGATACAGGTATGTTGACAACTGTAAAGGTATGGTTGTCAAATACATTCTCCATGAAAGACTTTGGGGAGGCAACCTATATTCTTGGGATTCACATCTATAGAGATAGAGCGAAAAAAATAATTAGTTTATCCCAAAGTCTAAACTTGGAAAAGGTGTTAAAGAGGTTTAACATACTTGATTCCAAGAGAGAATTGTTACACGTGAGACATGGTATCCACCTTTCTAAAGAGATGTATCCAAAGACACCTGAAGAAAGAGATAAAATGGCCAGGATTCCATATGCTTCAGCTATTAGTAGTTTGATGTATGCAATGTTGTGTACTAGGCCGGATATCACATATGTTGTTACTTTGACTAAGAGGTTTCAATCCAATCCAAGTTTGGAACACTAGATAGCTATCAAGAATATCCTTAAGTACTTGAGAAGAACTAAGGATTTATTCTTGATATATGGAGGTAGTGACTTGCAATTGGATGGTTATACTGATTATGATTTCTAATCAGATATCGATGATAGAAAGTCTACCTCTGGGTATGTGTTCATTTGTAATGGAGGTGCAGTCAATTGGAAGAGTTCCAAACAGAGTATGACTGTTGATTCCACTATAGAGGCTAAGTATATTACTGCATCAGATGCTGCAAAAGAGGCTGTTTGGATATAAGGAACCCCGGTCTCACTAGAAATCCAAACACATAGAAAGGCGCTACCACATTATCAGAGAGATAGTTGGGCAAGACGAAGTAGACATGCAGAAAATAGCATCAGCTAAAAATCCAACTAATCCATTCACCAAGGCTATGTCACAAGCTCAGTTAGACCAATATCTTGAAAAGATGGGTCTGAGATACTGTAATGAATGGCTCTAGTGAAGGAGCAGAAGCATGAAAAACATAAGTTTAGATCATTAAATTCAAAATTTTTCTTCTAGGGTCTCATGCATCATGCAAGATTCATTATTTATCTATTTGATTTCAATGTTAAACAGCATATTAAAACACTTTTAATATGTTTTTGGATCTAAATTTTCCATTTTAGATTTTAGAATTAACAGATTATTTCATTAGAACCCTAGATTAAATCAAGAACAAGTGCACTAACCTTTTGATGCACTGTAGTTGTGTTTGGTACCTTTGGGATGCACCTAGGACACCAGATGTTGTCCCACTAGCTTGTCCACACCAAGATCACCAATGGCAGCCCCTTGAATAGCTTCTCAAACCTTTCCAATCAATTAGAAATTAAGGTTTTGCCTTTAGATATGTTATAGATGTATACAGGACACTAGAAACGATTTCTAGCAATTTTAATTCAAGAGAATGTTGGTAATTCTCTTTGAATTGATGAGAGATGAAGAAGAAGAGAGGGGAGAGGTTCTTTGGGTGGTGGCACAAATGAAAGAAATAGCAGATTATTTTTTATTCTTTCATCCTTTCCCTTATATAGCTTGGTCATCACTTAAAACCCTTGCCACATGTCATTTTCTAATTGGCACTTAGTTTAATTGACCCATGCTAGGGACTTTGCAATCTAATTGCAAACCAAACCTATTTAATTAATCAATTAAACTCTTTAACCAATTAATTAAATCACATTTAACTTGGTGATTACTTGAGTATGTGTGTGACTCACTAGGCTCATCACTAATTGGCAATGAGACATGATATCAACTCTTAATATCATCAGAACTCTTTCTTACCATAAATGATTTCTCTAAATCATTTTAAGCACCTCATAGACTATGGTTAACATCTAGCATAGCATGGCATAGCCACCCAACTAGTAATAAGGTTTACCTTAAATGAACCTATAATCATATGTTACAATGCACTAGAATCACTCTGTTACAAAATCCCAATTCAAGCTAGAGTCATGGTTTATGTCAAATGCCATTTGCTATGAATATTATGTTCTCTTTTAATTCTAGTTCTTGATTAAAAAGATTTTCTCATCAGAAACTCTTTTTTGATTAAATCTATCTGTCCTAGCCAGGAACTTAAAACATCAAGAACAATTAAATGAACATAGGATTTTATCCCTATTTACTAAGGGTAACAGATTCCATCTTGATCGACACCTACCTCCATATATAACTAGTAGGAGCCAACACATGCCTATATACCCATACACAGTACAAGTATGAAAGCAGTATCAAACTCAAACCACCTATATACAAGATAACTATGCTATCTCAGGTCTAAAGATTATATGCACTGATATGATTTATGACAATGCATTGACAAGAGTAAACTCCACGTGCTTGTCATAAATGTCACTAGTTCGGCCTACTTATCATGTACAAGTGCCTATCATGTTTGTTATATGGCATGAGACTCATCATTCCATCTTATTTGTATCTCATATAAATACCTTGGGAACAAACATGAATACAATCTTTCTGGATAAGTCATGTCCTGTGTGAAGTATCCTCAATTGTGAACCAATTTATGATACTTTGCGCTAGAAATACTGTCACTCGTATTCTTAACAACTTAAGAATAAAATTTCTAACAAAATATCAATGGACCTTTTCTATTACACATAAATACATTATATAAGTAGAAAAGTGAAATTGCATTTTATTAATAAAATATGTACTAGATACATACTAAATGATATGCTCTAGGGCATACTAATAACAATCTCCCACTAGCACTAGATGTTAGTAGTATGACTTAGAGCATATCATTTAGTATGTATCTTATACATGTTTTATTAAGATAATATATTCATGTGTAATAGAAAAGGTCCATTGATATTTTGTTAGAAAAGGTATATTTCAAGATGGAATCTGTTACCCTAAGTAAATAAGGATAAAATCCTATATTCATTTAATTATTCTTGACGTTTCAAGTTCCTGGCCAGGATAGATAGATTTAATCAGAAAAGAGTTTCTGATGAGAAAATCCTTTTAATCAAGAATTGGAATTAAAAGAGAACATAATATTCATAGCAAATGGAGTTTGACATAAACCATGACTCCAGCTCGAATTGGGATTTTATAACAAAGAGATTCTAGTGCATTGTAACATATGATTATAGGTTCATTTAAGGTATTTCTTATTACTGATTGGGTTGCCATGGCATGCTATGCTAGGTGTTAACCATGGTCTATGAGGGGCCTAAAATGATTTAGAGAAATCATTTATGGTAAGAAAAAGTTCTAATGATATTAAGACTTGATATCATGTCTCATTACCAATTAGTGATGAGCCTAGTGAGTCACACACATACACAAGTAATCACCAAGTTAAATTTGATTTAATTGATTATTTAAAGAGTTTAATTGATTAATTAAATAGGTTTGGTTTGCAATTAGATTGCAAAGTCCCTAGCATGGCTTGAAACTAAATCTAGGTTATTAGATGTGTAGTATAAGTTAAATTTATATTTAAAGTGTTTAAATATGAATTTAATTATGAGAAATTAATTGATAGAGATTAATTAATTAATTTATATTTGATATAAATTGACTAGAAGATGCGAAATAATTATTTTGGGTTGGGAATTCAAAATTACAACACAAGGGTAATTTGATCATTTCACATGGTGACATGTGGTACCATGAGATGGTGACACATGGCATTATGGTTTGTCATTTATGTCACACCCTACGCCTCTGTAAGGCATAACATGATCCTGTAGTATACCTAATGAATTACCAACTCCGTCTACTGATAACCCATTAAATACACTACAAAGGATTTTAAAAACTTTTCTTACTTCTTTTACAGTGGTGAGCACTATTTACAGGTGTTAAAAACCTTTTTGAACTGAAGTGATAGAACTAACACATTTAAATTATTTGGAATTTCTGTAAAAATTTTGGCAGAGTGCCATCTGTATTTTGGATAAAACAGTTCTTCAAAAAACCTGTAAAAAAAAGCACTTCAATATTTTTCCAAATATCAACTCTAACAAAATTCAACACAATATTTTTCTCAACTCAATCCACAACAATTTTTCAGTATTTTCAAAGGATGAGATAAAAGAAATATAATACAAATTTTACAAGTCAAAATAACTCATAATTTACTTTACAACTTCAATGTACAATTTTAATTTACAACTGCTCAAATAATTTACATACATATTATTACATGCATACATCAAAACCTATGTACATGGGTATACCTATGATATACCTGGAGCTGATCTGAATATATCTTCAAGGAAATTTACTTACTGCTCTATGCTCTTCTTACCTGCGACAGCATACAAAGCTATCGCTGAGTGGTGAACTCTGTGGTGCACAACTATAATTTAAAACATAGTACAATATACATTGACAAAATTTACAGTAAATAATTTGGGAATCTGAATACTCATCAAATTCCAAAACTCAAAATATTCATTGCCAATAATGTAAATCATTTGTATAAATGACATTGATCACAAAATTCAATTTATCAAATCATGACTAACCATTTAAATAATTCTAACGAAATCAATTATACATAAACCATAATGGAAATCAAAATTCCTTACCATTCAAAAGCCATTCTGTATCTCAAAAATCATTATGTATTTCAAAAATCATACTGTATCTCAAAAATCATACCGTATCTCAAAACTCATTCTTTATCTCAAAAATCATTCTTTATCTCAAAAATCATTCTTTATCTCACTAACCATGCAAGACTAATCCGAAAGGGCCATATTCGATGTGATTCTAACTCCCTATGGTCGGGGAGGTCGAATCAGATTCTAACTCCCTATGGTCGGGGAGGTCGAATCATCGTGCACAGTACCATCACAATAATGAATCTTCCGCAAGGGCCATAACGATAAAATAAACTTAGATCTAACCTCAAATCAGAGGAAAATCTAAGCCTGTGCACGTACCATGGTAATCAAAACACAACTAACTCCATTGTCTTCTCAACAAATGAGAGAGACGGGTAATAACCTAGTCAAGCATCTATAGTGAGATATAAAACAATATTACAATCCATTTAGTGAGCATAAATCACAATATAATTCGATTCAAAGTCAATTCCAATATCCAATAATTTTTTATGCTCAACACAAATCAAATCATAAATTTGTATTTTTCCATGAAAATTACCATCACAATTCAAAACATGTTCTATCACAATTTTCCAAAACATAATTTATTCAATCCATAACAATGCTTAATACTTGTGGAAATACCATTTCACAAAGCTAAATTCATACATACTATAACAATTTTCAATAATCATTGAATTAAATCTAATGCTTGTTAAACATAGTTCATAAGAAAATATGTCATTTAATCATATAAAATATTCAGAACAAAATCAGTTAAAAACTAGTTGTGCACAAACACAATTTAAAACAATAACATACAATTAATCATATGAAATATTATTCAGAGCAAAATCAGTTGAAAACTAGTTGTGCACAAACACAATTTAAAACAATAACATACAATTAATCATATGAAATATTATTCAGAGCAAAATCAGTTGAAAACTAGTTGTGCACAAACCTCTGATAATTGTCTCCTGGTCTTGACTCAGTATTTCTTTCCCTTTTGCTGAGTCCTTATTAACTGAGAAACACAATTTGAAGTGTTTCAGTGCTAAATTAATTTGCCTCTAACAATAATGTTCGATAAACAATTCACTGAATACCTTTATTTGCTTAATCACCTAATATACCGACCCTCGATGCGTTTTAGGTAAATTAGGTTTTAGTGTCATTAATATGTCACACTCGATAGGGTTTTAGGTTTGGTACGTTTTGCCAAACTCGTTTCCTTGTTTAGTGCATTTTAATGCAAATTGCTGGATTCCGGGATACTGGTTTGACCTAGCCGGACGGCCTAGTTCCCTCGGTTTTCGGGTTGCGGTCAAAACTACAAACTTGTAGATCTATGTCTTATTGCACGTGGGGAAAAATTTCAGGTCAATCCGAGTTAAGTAGACCAAGTTATGGTCATTACACTATTGCTGGTCAAATGGCATCAAATTAGGTCAATTTTTGGTCAATTTGGTCAACTTTGGTTCGGCCAGTTTTTGGACCCGAACTTGTGCAAGCTTTTTGACTTGCTTCTGGTCATTTATGGGTTTTGGTGTCTTCATAAGACTTGTAGGTATGGGTCTTAACTATTCATGGTTAAAATTTCAGGTCAATTGGACCTGTTTTGAGTGAGTTATGGCCTAAACACTCACTGCTACCCAATTGGTCATTTTTCAGGTCCTAATTGCACCTAATCCGAATTGGTCATTTTCTTAGGTCACCTTGCAAGCAGAATTTTGGTATGTTTTCTCAATGAAAGTTGGCACATTTTTTGCCTAGTTTCACCTCCAATTAGTTTCATACCAATTGAGGTTACACATTTAAACTTATTGGCTAAAATGTACACTGCCCTCTATATGCCTTTCAAACCCCAATTCAAACACACATTTATCTTGCTCTACTTTAAATCCCCTTACCTAATTCTGATTTTATACCATTCCATATTCATTTATCACTTCTTACTATGGTCAATTTGGACAGAATACAATCATTCTCAATACATCAAATACAACCCTAAACCACAAAGTCCAAATTTAGCAATATATGTACATAAATACACCTAATCATTACATATAATCTCCACTACTAATTTACATATACATTCATCAATTCTTCTATGTCAACATTCTGCCAACACTTCCATCAATACATACAATTATTCAAGGGTCCCCAAGCTGCCGAAAACCTTCTTCAACACCACATTGCCATACAATTCATCAATTCTAATCCAAGTGCCAAAATCACCATATAAACATGAAGTAATTCACTAGGTTATTAAATCATCATGATCAACACCATTTCTCATCAATTATATACACAAATATCTCATCAAAAACATGACTCCATGGCTGTCCAAAATGAAAACAACAATAACTCTTCAAACAAAAAATTTTCCTTCACAAAACCAACACCCATAACATGCACACAAAACATAACAAAGCTATCTTCAAAATTATGAACTTACCTTATGCTTGGAGCTTGTTAAACCTTGCTTAAACTTCTCAAATTTAGTATCAAACTCTTCCTTGTGATGAGTAGACAAAGTTTCATGAAGGAACCTAAGAGATTGGAGTTGAAAATGGAGAGTTAAGAGAGCTTGCATGAAAAATGGCCATGGTGGTTTCCATTTTCTTCAATTCGGCAACTTTTAATCCAAATGAGGAAGATGAAGTTTCTGTTGGTTTAGTGGAAGTACAGCTACCCCTCTTTGTTTTATTTTATTCCCTTAGTGGTCCACTCATTTAAATTATATCATAAAATAAGTTTAAATGTGTTATTTACACATTTTTCACCCCACTTTTGGCTATTCGTATTAGGTACCCCACTTTTAATTTTTCATTTCATTTTCTAAGTGTAATATTATTTATTTTTAATGGACATTTAGGTCAAAAGACACTTCGAGATGTCAAATGACCATAATGCCCCTGTTCGAGTGGCATTCCCAATTTTTCGGTAACACCGTATTTTGTCTGTTTTTCGATTTCTCACTTTTCTTTGTACTAATTATTTAATTTTTCTTTAATCTTTCTAATGAGATTTATACTTCAATAAGGGTCTATTTATGTCCTAAAAATGTTTTCCAGGGTTCCCCGCAGTCCAGGGCTAGTCAACGGTCCACGCCGTGACTTCCCAGTGCGGTCACCCATCGCTATGGTTCTCGGCTCGCTTAACTTGATCACATTTCTTTGCTATTATTTTTCCTTTGTTTTTCTTGTATTTTCTTTTCTTGTATTTCATTATTTTATGTCTCCTCACTCATATTGAAGTGTAGTTCTAGGCATCCTAGCTGTCCGGACAACACTGGTCACCAGAGCAGTAGAACGCACTACCGAACTTAGGGGTGTTACAATTCTCTCCCCCTTAAATAAATTTCGTCTCGAAATTTTACCTGGTATTAGTCTCTAAACAGCTGTGGGTGTTCTCTCCTCATATCCTCTTCATGTTCCCAAGTAGCTTCCTGGCCTGAATGATGGTTCCACAGCACTTTTAACCAGGTGTATCTGTTTGTTCCTCAGCTGCTTCACCTCATATGCCAAAATTTTTATGGGTTCTTCCTCATATGAGAGGTCTGGATTTACCTCAATCTCTTCAACTGATAGTACATGAGATGGGTCAGATCTGTACCTCCTTAACATGGACACAAGGAAGACACTGTGTATCCTTGCTAGCTCTGGAGGTAATGCCAACCGATATGCCAAAGGACCCACTCTTTCCAGAACTTCATATGGTCCGATGAAACGAGGACTCAGTTTCCCCTTTCTGCCAAATCTCATAATCCTCTTCCAAGGAGAAACTTTGAGGAATACCTTATCACCCACTGCGTACTCAATATCTCTTCTCTTCATATCAACATAGGACTTCTGACGGTCTGATGCAGCCTTGAGTCTATCTCTAATCAATTTGATCTTTTCCTCTGTCTGCTGGACAATTTCTGGCCCAATCATCTTCCTTTCACCTACCTCATCCCAACATAGGGGAGTTCTGCACTTTCTACCATACAAAGCTTCATATGGAGGCATCCCAATGCTTGATTGGTAGCTGTTGTTATAAGCAAACTCAATCAAAGGCAAGTGTGTATCCCAACTACCTTCAAATTCAATCACACAAGCCCGTAGCATATCCTCCAATATCTGAATAACCCTCTCGGTGGCCATGCATGCGTGGGTGGAATGTCTTTGAAGTTCAATCTAGTTCCTAGGGCTCTCTAAAGACTACCCGAATCTAGAAGTGAACCTAGGATCTCTGCGACACAATTGATCTTGGCACTCCATGCAATCTTACAAACTCATATCCGTACCCTCTGGCCAAGCTTTCCAGGCTATAGTCCATCCGGACTGGCAAAAGTGAGCGGACTTGGTTAGTCCACAATTATAACCTATACTGCATCATGACTATTCTGTGTCCTCAGAAATCTCATCACAAAATCCATAGTTATCTGTTCCCTTACAATGTTTCATAGGGTGCCACTTGTATGCTAGCTTGACACTTATTAATGTATATAAATTCTGTTAGTGGGATGTATCTGTCCCATCTCCTCTCGGATTCAATGACACAAGTTCTCGATATATTCTTGAGGGCTTATCACATTTTATAGTTATTTTTATCTTTTCATTTCATTATTTATAGGAACTCAATGAGTTTCGAATTTACTGAATTACTTGTTTCAATTGTCCATGTCTGCGAGGATGATACGTTGTCTTGATATCTCTAAGCTTATAGCAATTCTTGGTATCGGTAGTTCACATTATTGTAACCGAGTTCTCGACTCGGCTACCTTACAAGTGTAGTATTTCGACAGGCTAGTTCTGAAGTTTTAAATTTCTGACTAAAATTTTCACATTTATTTCCAGTAATAGTACCCTATTCGGGTGCAACTGTATCAATTTATAGATTACTTACAAATATTCTTACTTATTGTACCACGAGGAAACACGTAGCTCTACACAATAATCCAGTGTCGGTACTATAATCTGCAGCTTACAATATAAACATCGAGAACAATACATAGTCACTACGTTATAACCTCATGGACTAGGTTTTCTAACATCTTATCTTTCTCGAATCCACTAATATCCCAAACCGATTCTGATTACAATTTCCTTTGACAATTACTAACAGTAACATCTTTGCCCTCATCTAGAGCAATTCTATTACTATAACTTACTTTTAGGTCCTCTTGCCTTACATTAAGTAGGCTCGCCAATTAACTTTATAATTTACGGCATGTTAAAAAATACTTTTAGCTAACAATTCCTCCAAAATTAATGTCAACCATACTTGTTATTGTAGTTATTATCCTAAAGGACTAGTCACTAATACATCAAAATTCGTTCCCATGTAAAGGAATGACAACAGAACATATAGTTCTGACACTAACACACAACTAAGTAGTGCTGGGATCAAATAATAACTAAAATTAAGAACTTACCAAAGGCTACATCCAAGTTTCTGCTCCTTTTACTTGGCGCATAATGGACACTCCGACTGGTGCGCTACTATATTCGGGTTGATTCACTGTGTTATAGTGGTGAGGAGTACCAACTCTATTTCTATCTTGACTCTGACTGACGGTCTGTGAAATCCAGAGAGTAGATCGAGGTGGTTTAGCACAATCTTTAGCAAAGTGTCCAAGTTTTCCACAATTGTAACAGGCTCCAGAGGCCTTACGACAAATACCTCCATGATATCTTCTACAAGTTTCACATTGGCGGGAAGGGTAGGAACTTCTAGTTGTTCGACGACTAGATCTTAGTGGTCTCTGCCCTGATGATCCGCCTCTATCATATTTCTGAGTTCGGGGTTCCTCAATTTCTTTTCTCTTCCCCAAATTACTGTTCGAACTTTGACCCATAAGTTTCTCCCTCTTTTCCATTTAACACTGCCCTTGTGGGGGTTGGGTCTGTACTTGGGCTTGGGCTGATAGATTATTAGCCATTTGTTGAAAGAAAGTGGCCATTTGCTGGGCCATTTGTGCAGTAATTTGTACTGGTAAAATTGGTACAGTCAGGCCTTCGACAGCATATATCTTCAAGGAAATTTACTATATCTTCAAGGAAATTTACTTACTGCTCTATGCTCTTCTTACCTGCGACAGCATACAAAGCTATCGCTGAGTGGTGAACTCAGTGGTGCACAACTATAATTTAAAACATAGTACAATATACATTGACAAAATTTACAGTAAATAATTTGGGAATCTGAATACTCATCAAATTCCAAAACTCAAAATATTCATTGCCAATAATGTAAATCATTTGTATAAATGACATTGATCACAAAATTCAATTTATCAAATCATGACTAACCATTTAAATAATTCTAACGAAATCAATTATACATAAACCATAATGGAAATCAAAATTCCTTACCATTCAAAAGCCATTCTGTATCTCAAAAATCATTATGTATTTCAAAAATCATACTGTATCTCAAAAATCATACTGTATCTCAAAACTCATTCTTTATCTCAAAAATCATTCTTTATCTCAAAAATCATTCTTTATCTCACTAACCATGCAAGACTAATCCGAAAGGGCCATATTCGATGTGATTCTAACTCCCTATGGTCGGGGAGGTCGAATCAGATTCTAACTCCCTATGGTCGGGGAGGTCGAATCATCGTGCACAGTACTATCACAATAATGAATCTTCCGCAAGGGCCATAACGATAAAATAAACTTAGATCTAACCTCAAATCAGAGGAAAATCTAAGCCTGTGCACGTACCATGGTAATCAAAACACAACTAACTCCATTGTCTTCTCAACAAATGAGAGAGACGGGTAATAACCTAGTCAAGCATCTATAGTGAGATATAAAACAATATTACAATCCATTTAGTGTAACACCCCTAAGTTCGGTAGTGCGTTCTACAGCTTCGGTGACCAGTGCTGTCCGGACAGCTAGGATGCCTAGAACCGTACTTCGATATGAGTGAGGAGACATAAAATAATGAAATACAAGAAAAGAAAATACAAGAAAAACAAAGGAAAAATAATAGCAAAGAAATGTGATCAAGTTAAGCGAGCCGGGAAACCTAGCGATGGGTGACCGCACCGGGAAGTCACGGCGTGGACCGTTGACTGGCCCTGGATTGCGGGGAACCCTGGAAAACATTTTTAGGACTCAAATAGAACCTTATTGAAGAATAAATATCATGAAAAAGATCAAAGAAAAATTAAATAATTAGTACAAAGAAAAGTGAGAAATCGAAAAACAGACAAAATACGGTGTTACCGAAAAATCGGGAACGTAACCCGAACAGGGGCATTATGGTCATTTGACATCCCGAAGTGTCTTTTGACCTAAATGTCCATTAAAAATAAATAATATTACACTTAGAAAATAAAATGAAAAATTAGTTTAGTGGTACCTAAAGTAAATAGCTAAAATCATGGGTTAAATGTGGAATAAGTGGGAGTTAAGTTTATAAAATGATTAAATTTGTGAGTGGACCACTAATGCATAAATTAAATACATAATAGGGCAGCTGTAACTCCACTAAATCAGCAGAAATAGTCATCTTCTCCAAAACAACCAAAGTTGCCGAATTGAGAGGAAATGAAAAACACCATGGCCATTTTTCATGCAAGCTCTCTTAACCTCCCATTTTCAACTCCAATCCTTTAAGTTCCTTCACAAAAAATGGTCTACACATCACAAGGAAGATATTGATACAAATTTTGAGAAGTTTGGTGAAGGTTTAACAAGTTACAATTAAAGGTAAGTTTGCATTTTTGAGAATTTCTTTGTTAAAGTTTATGTTCATGTTATGGGTGTTAGTTTGGTGAAGGAAAATTTTGAGTTTGAAGGGTTATTATTGTTTTCATTTTGGACAGCCATGAGTCACGTTTTTGATGAGGTATTTGTGCATATAATTGATGAGAAATAATGTTAATTATGGTGATTTAGTAACTTAGTGAATTATTTCATGTTTATATGGTGAATTATGCACTTTGATGGGAATTGGTATATGGGACGGCAATGTGATGTTGAAGAATGGTTTGTGGCAGCTTGTGGACACTTGAGTAATGGTATATATTGAAGGAAGTGTGGGCAGAATATTGACCTAGAAAGATTGATGATATGTATGTAAATTAACATTATAAAGTGTATGTAAAGTTTGTAATGTTTAGGTGTGTTTGTAATGGTACTTAGAGATTGTAATTGTGAATGATTATTGGTGTGTTGAAGGTGATTGGAATCTGCCCAAAATAATGCTAATGTAATGTAGAAAATGCTTTTGGTAATGTGCCAAAACAGTTTGGTAGGTAAGTAAACAAATGGCAAAGGTAAGTGTGTGTTTGAAGTTGGGGTGTGAAATGCATATTGAGGGCAATGTATATTTTAGCCTATAACCTTGAATGTGTAACCTCAATTGGTATGAGACCAATTTGAGGTGAAACTAGGCACAAAATGTGCCAACTTTCATTGAGAAACCATGCCAAAATTCTGCTTGCAAGGTGACCTAAAAAAATGACCAATTCGGATTAGGTGCAATTAGGACCTGAAAAATGACCAATTGGGCAGCAGTGAGTGTTTAGGCCATAACTCACTCAAACCAGGTCCAATTGACCTGAAATTTTGACCAAGAATAGTTAAGACCCATACCTACAAGTATTATGAAGACACCAAAGCCCAGAAATGACCATAAGCAAGTCAAACAACTTGCACAAGTTCGGGTCCAAAAACTGGCCGAACCAGAATTGACCAATTTGACCTAAAATTGACCTAAAATGGTACCATTTGACCAGCAAGAGTGTAATGACCATAACTTGGTCTACTTAACTCGGATTGACCTGAAATTTTGCACCGCGTGCAATAAGACCTAGATCTACAAGTTTGTAGTTTCGACCGAGACCCGAAAACCGAGGGAACTAGATCGTCCGGTTAGGTCAAACCAGTGTCCCGGAATCCAGCAATTTGCATTAAAGTGCACTAAGCAAGGAAATGACTTTGGTAAAACATACCAAACCTAAAACCCTATCGAATGTGACATATTAACGACACTAAAACCTAATTTACCTAAAAGCGCAATGAGGGTCGGTATATTAGGTGATTAAGTGAATAATTGAGTTGATGCATTATTTACCAAACACCATCGATAGAGACGGTTTAAATTAGTCTTGAAACACTTCAAATTGTGTTTCTCGATTACCAAAGACTCGGGAAAGGGAAGGAAACGAGTCGGATCGAGAGGCAGTCATCGAGGTTTGTGCACAACTAGTTTTTAACTAATTTTGTTTGAATATTTCATATGATTAAATGATATATTTTTCTTATGAATTATGTTTAACAAGCATTGGATTTAATTCCATGATTATTGAAAATTGTTATTGTATGTATGAATTTGGCTTTGTGAAATGGTATTTCCATAAGTATTAAGCATTGTTATGGATTAAGTAAATTATGTTTTGGAAAATTGTGATAGAATATGTTTTGAATTGTGATGGTAATATTCATGGAAAAAATGAAAACTTTATTATTTGAATTGTGATGAGCATAAAAATTATTGGATATTGGAATTGACTTTGAATCGAATTATATTGTGATTTATGCTCGCTAAAAGGATTGTGATATTGTTTTATATCTCACTATAGATGCTTGACTAGGTTATTACCGTCTCTCTCATTTGTTGAGAAGACAATGGAGTGAGTTGTGTTTTGATTACCATGGTACGTGCAGGCTTAGATTCTCCTCCGATTTGAGGTTAGATCTAAGTTTATTTTATCGTTATGGCCCTTACGGAAGATTCATTATTGTGATGGTGCGTGCGATGATTCGACCTCCCGACCATAGGGAGTTAGAATCGGTCGACCTCCCGACCATAGGGAGTTAGAATCACATCGAATATGGCCCTTTCGGATTAGTCTTGCATAGTTAGTGAGATAAAGATTAATTTTTGAGATACATAATGACTTTTGAGATCTGATATGATTTTTGAGTTACCTAATGATTTTTGAGATACAGAATGGCTTTTGAATGGTGATTTCAATTATGGTTTATGTATAATTGATTTTGTTGGAATTACTTAAATGGATAGTCATGATTTGATAAATTGAATTTTGTGCTCCAAGTCATTTATACAAATGATTTACATTATTGGCAATGAATATTTTGAGTTTTGGAATTTGATCGATTTGATTCTCAAATTATTTCTTGTAAAATTTGTCAATGTATATTGTACTATGTTTTAAATTATAGTTGTGCACCATCGAAGTTCACCACTCGTGATAGCTTTGCATCTTTATCGCAGTAAGAAGAACATAGAGCAGTGATTAAGTTGCTTTGAGGATACATTCAGATCAGCTCCAGGTATATCATAGATATACCCATGTACATAGGTTTTGATGTAAGCATGTAATAATATGTATGTAAATTATTTGAGCGATTGTATAAAAACTCTTGTAAAATATAATGGTATGTAAATAAATATAAATTATCGTGAATCTAAATCGAGATTTCATTTACTTAAATAGTTTTGTATTATATTTCTTGTATCTCGTCTTTGAAAAATCACTATGGATTTGAATTGAGAAATATGTTGTGTTGAGAAATATATTGGAGTTGAGATTTGCAAATACATATTGAAGTGTTTTTCTGAGTTTTTCAAGAACTGTTTCATCCAAATCTGAGATGGCACTCTGCCAAAATTTTCTGAAATTACAAATAAATCAAATGAGTTAATTGTTTCACTTGATTCACCAAAGTTTTTAATACTGTAAATAGTGCTCATCAACTGTAAAATAAGTAAGAAAAGTTTTAAAATCCCTTGTAGTGTATTTAATGGGTTATCGATGAACGGAGTTGGTAATTCATTAGGTATACTATGGGATCATGTTATGCCTTACAAAGGGTAGGGTGTGACATGTTTTGGTGGTATCGAGCAATGGTTTTAAAGTACATTTATTGTGAATTTGAAATCTTTTTGTCAGTAACTACAACTGCTCAAATGTTTGATACATATAGTACATTTACATCATAAATATGAACTAATGGAGAGGAATCTCCTTATGTTGGTTGTACAGGAATAGAAAATTCTGTGAAAAGAATGGACGAGAAGACTGAGACAATAGAGCGATGCTGTGATGGCGGAAGAACAAGTTGAGGCCTGACTCCACAAAATGTCGAAGGCTGGTGTACCAATTTTACGGTACAAATTACTGCACAAATGGCCCGACAAATGGCCACTTTCTTCCAACAAATGGTGATAATGTCACCCAAGCCCAATCTGAGACCCAACCCCCACAAGGGCAGTGTGAAATGGAAAAGAGGGAGAAACCTATGGGTCAGAGTTCGAACAGTAATTTGAGAAAGAGAAAAGAAATTGAGGAGCCTCGAGCCCAGGGATATGATAGAGGTGGATCAGTAAGACAGAGACCATCAAGGTCCAGTCGTCGAACAACTAGAAGTTCCTACCCTTCCCGCCAATGTGAAACTTGTAGAAAATATCATGGTGGGATATGCTATAAGGCGTCTGGAGCCTGCTACAATTGTGGAAAACTTGGACACTTTGCTAAAGATTGTACTAAACCACCTCGATCTGCTCTCTGGATTTCACAGACCGTCAGTCAGAGTCAAGATAGAAATAGAGTTGGTACTCCTCACCACTATAACACAGTGAATCAACCCGAATATGGTAGCACACCAGTCAGAGCGTCCACTATGCGCCAAGGAGAAAGAGCAGAAACTTGGATGTAGGCTGGTAAGTTCTTAATTTTTGAAAGAAGCAATTAGTTATTATTTGATCCCAAGACTACTTAATTGTGTGTTAGTGTCGAACTATATGTTCTGTTGCTATTCCCTTACAGGAGAATAAATTTGATGCGTTAGTGACTAGTCTTTCAGGATTAAAACTACAATAATAAGTATGATTGACATTAATTTTGGAAGAATTGTTAGCTAAAAATATTTTCTAACATACCATAAATTATAAAGCTAATTGGCGAGCCTACTTAATGTAAGGCAAGAGGACCTAAAAGTAAGTTACAGTAATAGAATTGCTCTAGATGAGGGCAAAGATATTACTGTTAGTAATTATTAATGGATATTGTAATCAGAATCGATTTAGGATATTAGTGGATTCGAGAAAGATAAGATGTTAGAAAACCTAGCCCATGAGATTATAACGTAGTGACTATATAATGTTCTCAATGTTTGTATTGTAAGCTGCAGATTACAGTACCGACACGGGATTATTGTGTAGAGCTACGTGCTTCCTCGTGGTACAATAAATTAAGAATATTTGTAAGTAATCTATAAATTGATATAGTTGCACCTGAATAGAGTACTAGTACTAGAAATAAATGTGAAAATTTTAGTCAGAAATTTAAGACTTCAGAACTAGCCTATCAAACGACTACACTTGTAAGGTAGCTAGAGTCAGTGACTCAGTTACATTAATGTGAATTACACTGCCCGATAATTGCTATAAGCTTAGAGATATCGAGACAACGTATCATCCTCGCACGGATGGACAATTGAAACAAGTGATTCGTAAATTTTAAAACTCATTGAGTTTCTATAAATAATGAAATGAAATGATAATAATAACTTTGTACGTGATAAGCCCTCGAGAATATCTCGAGAACTTGTGTCGTTGAATCAGGGAGATGGGACAGATAAATCCCACTAATAGAATTTGTATACATTAATAAGTGTCAAGCTAGCATACAAGTGGCACCGTATGAAAACATTATAAGGGAATAGATAGCTATGGATTTTGTGATGAGACTTCTGAGGACACAGAATAGTCATGATGCAAGATGGGTTATAATTGATAGACTAACCAAGTCTACTCACTTTTGCCATTCTAAATGGACTATAGTTGGAGAGATTGGCCAGATTTTTAAATATATGAAATTGTTAAATTGCATGGAGTGCGATGTCGATTATATCTTATAGAGATCCTTTGTTCACTTCTAGATTAGGGTAGTCTTGAGAGAGCCCTAGGAACTAGATTGAACTTCAAAGACAAAGATTCCACCCACGCATGGATGGCGATCACGAGAGGGTTATTCGGACATTGGAGGATATGATACGGGCTTGTGTGATTGAGTTTGAAGGTAGTTGGGATACACACTTGCCTTTGATTGAGCTTGCTTATAACAACAGCTACCAATCAAGCATTGGGATGCCTCCATATGAAGCTTTGTATGGCAAAAAGTGCAGAACTCCCCTATGTTGGGATGAAGTTGGTGAAAGAAAGATGATTGGGCCAGAAATTGTCCAGCAGACAGAGGAAAAGATCAAATTGATCAGAGATAGACTCAAGGCTGCGTCAGACCGTCAGAAGTCTTATGTTGATCTGAAGAGAAGAGATATTGGATATGCAAAGGTGATAAAGTATTCCTCAAAGTTTCTCCTTGGAAGAGGATTATGAGATTTGGCGAAGGGGAAAGCGAGTCCTCGTTTCATCGGACCATATGAGGTTCTCGGAAAGAGTGGGTCCTTTGGCATACCGGTTGGCATTACCTCGAGCTAGCAAGGATACAGTGTCTTCCATGTGTCCATGTTAAGGAGGTACAGATCAGACCCATCTCATGTCTTGTCGATTGAAGAGATTGAAGTAAATCCAGACCTCTCATATGAGGAAGAACCCATAAGAATTCGGCTTATGAGGTGAAGCGGTGAGAACAAACAGATACACCCGGTTAAAGTGCTGTGGAACCATCATTCAGGCCAGGAAGCTACTTGGGAACGTGAAGAGGATATGAGGAGACAGCACCCACAACTGTTCAGAGACTAATGCCAGATAAAATTTCGAGACGAAATTTATTTAAGGGGGGGAGAATTGTAACACCCCTAAGTTCGGTAGTGCGTTCTACAGCTTCGGTGACCAGTGCTGTCCGGACAGCTAGGATGCCTAGAACCGTACTTCGATATGAGTGAGGAGACATAAAATAATGAAATACAAGAAAAGAAAATACAAGAAAAACAAAGGAAAAATAATAGCAAAGAAATTAGATCAAGTTAAGCGTAGGAAACCTAGCGATGGGTGGCCATGACCGGGAAGTCACGGCGTGGACCGTTGATCTACTGGATTGCGGGAACCACGGAAAACATTTTTAGGACTCAAATAGAACCTTATTGAAGAATAAATATCATGAAAAAGATCAAAGAAAAATTAAATAATTAGTACAAAGAAAAGTGAGAAATCGAAAAACAGACAAAATACGGTGTTACCGAAAAATCGGGAACGTAACCCGAACAGGGGCATTATGGTCATTTGACATCCCGAAGTGTCTTTTGACCTAAATGTCCATTAAAAATAAATAATATTACACTTAGAAAATAAAATGAAAAATTAGTTTAGTGGTACCTAAAGTAAATAGCTAAAATCATGGGTTAAATGTGGAATAAGTGGGAGTTAAGTTTATAAAATGATTAAATTTGTGAGTGGACCACTAATGCATAAATTAAATACATAATAGGGCAGCTGTAACTCCACTAAATCAGCAGAAATAGTCATCTTCTCCAAAACAACCAAAGTTGCCGAATTGAGAGGAAATGAAAAACACCATGGCCATTTTTCATGCAAGCTCTCTTAACCTCCCATTTTCAACTCCAATCCTTTAAGTTCCTTCACAAAAAATGGTCTACACATCACAAGGAAGATATTGATACAAATTTTGAGAAGTTTGGTGAAGGTTTAACAAGTTACAATTAAAGGTAAGTTTGCATTTTTGAGAATTTCTTTGTTAAAGTTTATGTTCATGTTATGGGTGTTAGTTTGGTGAAGGAAAATTTTGAGTTTGAAGGGTTATTGTTGTTTTCATTTTGGACAGCCATGAGTCACGTTTTTGATGAGGTATTTGTGCATATAATTGATGAGAAATAATGTTAATTATGGTGATTTAGTAACTTAGTGAATTATTTCATGTTTATATGGTGAATTATGCACTTTGATGGGAATTGGTATATGGGACGGCAATGTGATGTTGAAGAATGGTTTGTGGCAGCTTGTGGACACTTGAGTAATGGTATATATTGAAGGAAGTGTGGGCAGAATATTGACCTAGAAAGATTGATGATATGTATGTAAATTAACATTATAAAGTGTATGTAAAGTTTGTAATGTTTAGGTGTGTTTGTAATGGTACGTAGAGATTGTAATTGTGAATGATTATTGGTGTGTTGAAGGTGATTGGAATCTGCCCAAAATAATGCTAATGTAATGTAGAAAATGCTTTTGGTAATGTGCCAAAACAGTTTGGTAGGTAAGTAAACAAATGGCAAAGGTAAGTGTGTGTTTGAAGTTGGGGTGTGAAATGCATATTGAGGGCAATGTATATTTTAGCCTATAACCTTGAATGTGTAACCTCAATTGGTATGAGACCAATTTGAGGTGAAACTAGGCACAAAATGTGCCAACTTTCATTGAGAAACCATGCCAAAATTCTGCTTGCAAGGTGACCTAAAAAAATGACCAATTCGGATTAGGTGCAATTAGGACCTGAAAAATGACCAATTGGGCAGCAGTGAGTGTTTAGGCCATAACTCACTCAAACCAGGTCCAATTGACCTGAAATTTTGACCAAGAATAGTTAAGACCCATACCTACAAGTCTTATGAAGACACCAAAGCCCAGAAATGACCATAAGCAAGTCAAACAACTTGCACAAGTTCGGGTCCAAAAACTGGCCGAACCAGAATTGACCAATTTGACCTAAAATTGACCTAAAATGGTACCATTTGACCAGCAATAGTGTAATGACCATAACTTGGTCTACTTAACTCGGATTGACCTGAAATTTTGCCCCGCGTGCAATAAGACCTAGATCTACAAGTTTGTAGTTTCGACCGAGACTCGAAAACTGAGGGAACTAGATCGTCCGGTTAGGTCAAACCAGTGTCCCGTAATCCAGCAATTTGCATTAAAGTGCACTAAGCAAGGAAATGACTTTGGTAAAACATACCAAACCTAAAACCCTATCGAATGTGACATATTAACGACACTAAAACCTAATTTACCTAAAACGCAATGAGGGTCGGTATATTAGGTGATTAAGTGAATAATTGAGTTCAGTGCATTATTTACCAAACACCATCGATAGAGACGGTTTAAATTAGTACTGAAACACTTCAAATTGTGTTTCTCGATTACCAAAGACTCAGAAAAGGGAAGGAAACATCGAGTCGGATCGTGAGACGATCATCGAGGTTTGTGCACAACTAGTTTTTAAGCGATTTTGTTTGAATTTTTCATATGATTAAATGATATATTTTTCTTATGAATTATGTTTAACAAGCATTGGATTTAATTCCATGATTATTGAAAATTGTTATTGTATGTATGAATTTGGCTTTGTGAAATGGTATTTCCATAAGTATTGAGCATTGTTATGGATTAAGTAAATTATGTTTTGGAAAATTGTGATAGAATATGTTTTGAATTGTGATGGTAATATTCATGGAAAAAATGAAAACTTTATTATTTGAATTGTGATGAGCATAAAAATTATTGGATATTGGAATTGACTTTGAATCGAATTATATTGTGATTTATGCTCGCTAAAAGGATTGTGATATTGTTTTATATCTCACTATAGATGCTTGACTAGGTTATTACCCGTCTCTCTCATTTGTTGAGAAGACAATGGAGTGAGTTGTGTTTTGATTACCATGGTACGTGCACAGGCTTAGATTCTCCTCTGATTTGAGGTTAGATCTAAGTTTATTTTATCGTTATGGCCCTTACGGAAGATTCATTATTGTGATGGTACTGTGCACGATGATTCGACCTCCCCGACCATAGGGAGTTAGAATCAGATTCGACCTCCCTGACCATAGGGAGTTAGAATCACATCGAATATGGCCCTTTCGGATTAGTCTTGCATAGTTAGTGAGATAAAGATTAATTTTTGAGATACATAATGACTTTTGAGATACAGTATGATTTTTGAGTTACCTAATGATTTTTGAGATACAGAATGGCTTTTGAATGGTGATTTCAATTATGGTTTATGTATAATTGATTTTGTTGGAATTACTTAAATGGATAGTCATGATTTGATAAATTGAATTTTGTGCTCCAAGTCATTTATACAAATGATTTACATTATTGGCAATGAATATTTTGAGTTTTGGAATTTGATCAAGATTGATTCTCAAATTATTTCTTGTAAAATTTGTCAATGTATATTGTACTATGTTTTAAATTATAGTTGTGCACCATCGAGTTCACCACTCGTGATAGCTTTGCATCTTTATCACGGTAAGAAGAAGAGCATAGAGCGATGATTAAGTTGCTTTGAGGATACATTCAGATCGACTCGGGTATATCATAGATATACCCATGTACATAGGTTTTGATGTAAGCATGTAATAATATGTATGTAAATTATTTGAGCAGTTGTATAAAAACTCTTGTAAAATATTTTGGTATGTAATTAAATATAAATTATCGTGAATGTAAATCTGAGATTTCATTTACTTAAATAGTTTTGTATTATATTTCTTGTATCTCAGTCTTTGAAAAATCACTATGGATTTGAATTGAGAAATATGTTGTGTTGAGAAATATATTGGAGTTGAGATTTGCAAATACATATTGAAGTGTTTTTTTACAGGTTTTCTGAAGAACTGTTTCATCCAAATACAGATGGCACTCTGCCAAAATTTTTACAGAAATTACAAATAAATCAAATGAGTTAATTGTTTCACTTCAGTTCACCAAAGTTTTTAATACCTGTAAATAGTGCTCATCACTGTAAAATAAGTAAGAAAAGTTTTTAAAATCCCTTGTAGTGTATTTAATGGGTTATCAGTAGACGGAGTTGGTAATTCATTAGGTATACTATGGGATCATGTTATGCCTTACAAAGGGGTAGGGTGTGACATTTAGTGAGCATAAATCACAATATAATTCGATTCAAAGTCAATTCCAATATCCAATAATTTTTTATGCTCAACACAAATCAAATCATAAATTTGTATTTTTCCATGAAAATTACCATCACAATTCAAAACATGTTCTATCACAATTTTCCAAAACATAATTTATTCAATCCATAAAAATGCTTAATACTTGTGGAAATACCATTTCACAAAGCTAAATTCATACATACTATAACAATTTTCAATAATCATTGAATTAAATCTAATGCTTGTTAAACATAGTTCATAAGAAAATATGTCATTTAATCATATAAAATATTCAGAACAAAATCAGTTAAAAACTAGTTGTGCACAAACACAATTTAAAACAATAACATACAATTAATCATATGAAATATTATTCAGAGCAAAATCAGTTGAAAACTAGTTGTGCACAAACACAATTTAAAACAATAACATACAATTAATCATATGAAATATTATTCAGAGCAAAATCAGTTGAAAACTAGTTGTGCACAAACCTCTGATAATTGTCTCCTGGTCTTGACTCAGTATTTCTTTCCCTTTTGCTGAGTCCTTATTAACTGAGAAACACAATTTGAAGTGTTTCAGTGCTAAATTAATTTGCCTCTAATGATAATGTTCGATAAATAATTCACTGAATACCTTTATTTGCTTAATCACCTAATATACCGACCCTCGATGCGTTTTAGGTAAATTAGGTTTTAGTGTCATTAATATGTCACACTCGATAGGGTTTTAGGTTTGGTACGTTTTGCCAAACTCGTTTCCATGTTTAGTGCATTTTAATGCAAATTGTTGGATTCCGGGATACTGGTTTGACCTAGCCGGACGGCCTAGTTCGCTCGGTTTTCGGGTTGCGGTCAAAACTACAAACTTGTAGATCTATGTCTTATTGCACGCGGGGAAAAATTTCAGGTCAATCCGAGTTAAGTAGACCAAGTTATGGTCATTACACTATTGCTGGTCAAATGGCATCAAATTAGGTCAATTTTTGGTCAATTTGGTCAACTTTGGTTCGGCCAGTTTTTGGACCCGAACTTGTGCAAGCTTTTTGACTTGCTTCTGGTCATTTCTGGGTTTTGGTGTCTTCATAAGACTTGTAGGTATGGGTCTTAACTATTCATGGTTAAAATTTCAGATCAATTGGACCTGTTTTGAGTGAGTTATATCCTAAACACTCACTGCTGCCCAATTGGTCATTTTTCAGGTCCTAATTGCACCTAATCCGAATTGGTCATTTTCTTAGGTCACCTTGCAAGAAGAATTTTGGTATGTTTTCTCAATGAAAGTTGGCACATTTTGTGCCTAGTTTCACCTCCAATTGGTTTCATACCAATTGAGGTTACACATTTAAACTTATTGGCTAAAATGTACACTGCCCTCTATATGCCTTTCAAACCCCAATTCAAACACACATTTATCTTGCTCTACTTTAAATCCCCTTACCTAATTCTGATTTTATACCATTCCATATTCATTTATCACTTCTTACTATGGTCAATTTGGGCAGAATACAATCATTCTCAATACATCAAATACAACCCTAAACCACAAAGTCCAAATTTAGCAATATATGTACATAAATACACCTAATCATTACATATAATCTCCACTACTAATTTACATATACATTCATCAATTCTTCTATGTCAACATTCTGCCAACACTTCCATCAATACATACAATTATTCAAGGGTCCCCAAGCTGCCGAAAACCTTCTTCAACACCACATTGCCCTACAATTCATCAATTCTAATCCAAGTGCCAAAATCACCATATAAACATGAAGTAATTCACTAGGTTATTAAATCATCATGATCAACACCATTTCTCATCAATTATATGCACAAATATCTCATAAAAAACGTGACTCCATGGCTGTCCAAAATGAAAACAACAATAACTCTTCAAACAAAAAATTTTCCTTCACAAAACCAACACCCATAACATGCACACAAAACTTAACAAAGCTATCTTCAAAATTATGAACTTACCTTATGCTTGAAGCTTGTTAAACCTTGCTTAAACTTCTCAAATTTAGTATCAAACTCTTCCTTGTGATGGGTAGACAAAGTTTCATGAAGGAACCTAAGAGATTGGAGTTGAAAATGGAGAGTTAAGAGAGCTTGCATGAAAAATGGCCATGGTGGTTTCCATTTTCTTCAATTCGGCAACTTTTAATCCAAATGAGGAAGATGAAGTTTCTGTTGGTTTAGTGGAAGTACAGCTGCCCCTCTTTGTTTTATTTTATTCCCCTAGTGGTCCACTCATTTAAATTATATCATAAAATAAGTTTAAATGTGTTATTTACACATTTTTCACCCCCCTTTTGGCTATTTGTATTAGGTACCCCTCTTTTAATTTTTCATTTCATTTTCTAAGTGTAATATTATTTATTTTTAATGGACATTTAGGTCAAAAGACACTTCGGGATGTCAAATGACCATAATGCCCCTGTTTGGGTGGCATTCCCGATTTTTCTGAACAAGTATTTTGTCTGTTTTTCGATTTCTCACTTTTCTTTGTACTAATTATTTAATTTTTCTTTAATCTTTCTAATGAGATTTATACTTCAATAAGGGTCTATTTATGTCCTAAAAATGTTTTCCAAGGTTCCCCGCAGTCCAGGGCTAGTCAACGGTCCACACCGTGACTTCTCAGTGCGGTCACCCATCGCTATGGTTCTCGGCTCGCTTAACTTGATCACATTTCTTTGCTATTATTTTTCCTTTGTTTTTCTTGTATTTTCTTTTCTTGTATTTCATTATTTTATGTCTCCTCACTCATATTGAAGTGTAGTTCTAGGCATCCTAGCTGTCCGGACAACACTGGTCACCGGAGCAGTAGAACGCACTACCGAACTTAGGGGTGTTACAATTTATCTTCATATCATGCAAGATGATCAAAGTCAAGATTAAGTCTAGCTTTGACACTTGGCTTAATGTGATTAGGTCAATTAAAATTAAGATGCAATCAGGTGATGACATGTGGCAAGGGTTTTAAGTGATGACCTAATTATATAATGTCATGTTATTAGAAAATAAAAAAACCAGCCACTCTCTTCTTATTTTCTTTAAGGTGCTACCACCCTTATGCTCTCCTCTCCTCTTCACCTTTTCTCTTCAATTCAAAGAGAATCGCTCAAATTCTATTGAATTAAAATTGCTATAAATTGTTTCTAGTGTCCTATATACATCTATAACCTCTCTAAAGGAAAATCCCTAATTTCTAATTGGTTGGCAAGGCTTGAGAAGCTATTCAAGGGGCTTCCATTGGTGATCTTGGTGTGCACAAGCTAAAGGGACAACATTTGGGGTCCTAAGTGCTGCACAAAGGTACCAAACACATCTGCAGTGCATCAAAATGTTAGTGCACATGTTCTTGAATTAATCTAGGGTTCTAATGAATTAATTTGTTAATTCTAAAATTTTAAATGGCAAATGTAGATCCAAATACATATTAAAAGTTTTTTAATATGCAATTGAACATTGAAATCAATTAGGTATATAATGAATTTTCTATGATGCATGAGACCCTGGAAGAAAATTTTGAATTCAATGTTCTAATCTAATAACTTTCATGCTTCCGCTCCTTCGATTTTGACTATTTAGGCTATCAAACAATGAGGGAATGAATGTTTTCTATTTTAAACACTAAAATGATAAACTTAAAATGAAGTGATCTATTTTGAAACAATTCAGGAATTCAGATTTCACACTTGAATCTTACTATTTGTCACACCTTACCCCTTTGTAAGGCATAACATGATCCCATAGTATACCTAATGAATTACCGACTCTGTCTACCGATAACCCATTAAATACACTACAAGAGATTTTAAAATAATTTTCTTATTTTTTGAAAGTAGTGAGCTTTTCTATCAGGTATTAAAAACATATACTTGAACTTTAAAGATTTGATAAAGTTTTTGTCCATTTTGATTTTTCTACAAATTTTAGAAAAATTTCGGCAGAGTGCTGGTTGTATTTGAGAAAACCAAAAATTTTACCTGTAGAAAACACTTCCAATATAACACTTCATCAATTCACAACTACCATTATAACTCAAATCAGCACAATTTCCTCCAAACTCCACAATTCAATCAATATTTCACAACTCAAAATTTCAATTCAATTATTTCCAAAAATAATAATAATTAATTTCATACACATTGCATTAAAAAAAATTAATTTTCATTTATTAGTCCAAAATTTACATCAGAAAATCCAAAATAATATTATTACAAAATCTATACAACTGCTCATGACCAATTGACAAATGTACATACAATCAATTACATCAAAATAAACATATACAATCAGGGTATAAAATTATACTCGACAAAAGGTCTAGAAGTAGCTCTGAAATTCTCAGCAGCTCAATCAGCTGCTCTACTAGTCTCTTTATCTGCGACAGCAATAAACAGCCATCGCTGAGTACTATGACTCAGTGGTGCACTAAAATAAAATTTTATGCATAAATCAAATCACATTTATTCAAATATGGTACTGAAAATGAAAACAAATACAAACACAATTTATAATTTTAGTTAAAACAGTCTCATTTTGAAAGTCCCAAAAAAGATTTTATAAAAAAACACAGTTATTTCATGCCATCAGTATAATGTTCATCTCAATAGCCGGAGGCTTATGAGAAATCTCAAGGCTAGCTTGCTCAATCTATGGGTACCCATTCAATTTCTTCCTCAACTGGCACACACCTCAACACTTCACCTAGAGAGAGAATTCAAAATTCAAAACTAATTCCTCCCACTAGGCATGCTAGTATGGCATTCAGATATATGGTCATGACACTGTGATTTAAAAATTATCTTAACATTTTACTAACCATTTATTAACAATTCAAACACATATAATTAAATTCCAATAATTTATGTCAAAAGCATAATATTCATTTCATTAACAAATTTGCGACAAAAATAAATCACAATTTATTCATCAAAACAAATTCTCAAGAGAATTTATAGACAAATTTTATGTCGTGCACAAACCTTGTGCAAGTTGCCTCTAGGCCTTGACTCGATGTCTCGAGTTCTTTCTCAGTATTCTTTTCAACTGAAACACATAATTTTACAGTGTTTCAGTATCATAACGTATAATAAATTCAATAATAAATTCACAATTACTTATGTTTAGCTCTAACATGCTTAATTTAATATTCTTTGAATTTTTGCATTTCGAGGTTACTATTCACGACACTATTAAAGTCAAATTGTTGACTTTATTATGCTTAATAGGTATGGGAATTTCAATTTCATCCACATACCACATTTTGGTTGCTTAATTTGTTGATTTTGGTTGCCCCTTCAATTTTTAGGTCTCCTAGACACAATTTTAAATTTTCAGTTTTGATGTCCTGTTTTGCACTGTTCCATTGGCCATGTTGCTGTGGTAATTTGGCTAAGTGTTTTCTTCATAGAATGTAACACCCCTACTTGCACAGCCTGATATATATTACTGTTCTGGTGACCAATATCGGTTCGGACAATTAAGAGGATTAAAACTATGTTTAAGATATCTAGAAAATCCCAAATAAAAAATAAATAGTGATTACCAGATAGAAAAGTAAAACTAAGAAAAACATAATATAAAATGTTAAATGAGCCGGGAGTCACAGCGATGGGTGACCTTCCCGGGAAGTGACTGCAAGGTCAGTCTAAACTCAAATTTCGAACCGGAAAATGTGATGCCATGGTCCTTACGACTATTACAAACACAGTGGAAAAGAGAAAATCACGAAAAAGAGTTGTTAAGAAAGTCAAATAATTAGGTCAGAGATCCAAACGAAATATCGAATAACTTATAAACCGGATTGAACTAGCGAGGGGCGATTTGGTCAATTCACTCCTAGAGCTGACTCCTGACCTAACTGTCAAATAAAATCAGAGAAAAGAAAATTTCGGGATCAAGAATTAAATTAAAGAACTAATGGAAAAAAATACATGCAAAAGAAAAAAAAGAGGAAAAAATTTATTTACATCATGCTTACCTCATTGGATGACATCATCATGATGTCAAAATCCATTTTAATTTTCCTACAAATATTGACCAATCAACTAAGACTAAAAGACTTAAAAATACCTAAAAAAGAAAAGAAAAAAACTAATTTTAGTCTTCATCTTTTTCTTTGCCACTCCACCTCTCTCACTTACCACTATTGAAGAAAAACCATGGAAACTTGAATCCAAGCTTGATTCCCACCACTAAAACCTACTTTGACCCCAAACTAGTCCACAAAAATTTGTTAGTTCAACTTGAAGATGCTTTAGAGGAAGGAAACAAAAG
The DNA here is from genome assembly GCF_030052815.1 of Hevea brasiliensis. Classification (NCBI taxonomy): domain Eukaryota; kingdom Viridiplantae; phylum Streptophyta; class Magnoliopsida; order Malpighiales; family Euphorbiaceae; genus Hevea; species Hevea brasiliensis. The sequence goes on along the minus strand of NC_079497.1, from coordinate 52,168,319 downwards.
AAGAAAAGGAAGAAATTGGAGAGTTGAATTTCAAAGTTAAGGTTAGTGGTTTGAATTGAAAATTTATTGTTTAATCTTTATATTTTTAGTGTAAGTAACTTAGAACTTAACTTAAAATCAAAAGAAAACAATTGTTGAGAGACCAAATAGAAATTTCAGCCAGCTAGGATTAGGGTTTGAAATGAATGAGTTTGATGGTTTTGAATGATTATTTGAGATGAACAAAGCGTATAGATGTTGATTATGTACTTTAAATTCACTAATTGAATGAATTGTGTAAGTTAGGGTTCTTGGCACTTAGGGTGTAACACCCTCCCTGTAGCAATTCCGCATATTCTACTGTTCCGGTGACCGGTGTCAATCCGAATAGCTAGAATGTTTAGAAAAATATTTAGACTAGAGTGAAGAGTCGTAAATAACTTAGATAAGTATAAGAAAAATGTAGAACAAATTTTAGAAATAAAATACAACCAAGTTAAATGAGCCGGTGCCCTAGTGATGGGTAACCCGGTGGGAAGTTACGATTCTCACAACTAAGAGCCCTAAACCTGGGAGAAAATTCGTAAAATAATTATTGGGACTCCAGAGAAGAGTCATTGAGATTTCTATGGCATTAGAATGCCAAGAAAAGGTTTGGAAAAAATTTTCAATCGGTACAGACAATTTTAGTCTGTTAAGCCAAACGGAGGGCATTTTGGTCATTTCGTCTTCAGAGATGATTTTTGACCGACTTGTCCAGTTAAGTAAATAATTATTATGTTCTAAAATATGAATAAATATTGCTAAAAATTAAATTGAAAATGAGTAGAGAAGAAAAGAAAAGAAAATGAAGGAAAATACCTAATTATGACATCATATGATGTCATTTAAGTTTCCTCCACCAATCACAATTTGTTAAACTCATTAAAAGAGATAAAAGAGACCAAAAATTGACAAACAATCTGCATCTTCAACCTTTGGGCAGCCAAAAACATAGAGAGAGAGAGAGAGAGAAAGAGAGAGAGAGAGAGAGAGAGAGAGAAGAGGTTCCACCATTTCAAGCTTAAAAGCTTGAATTTCCTCTCCATTTGTTCACCAGAATTGCTAAGTCCCGTCACAAAAATTTGATCTTTCACCTAGAAAAAGCTATTGGCAAGCAAAAAAGAAGAGATTAGGGAGGTTTAATAAAGGTTAAGTGAAGCTAAAAAAGGTTTGTGCCTATACTTATTTCCCTATCTTTTTAATCTTTGTTAGGAAGACAAATTAAATGAGAATTTGCTGTAAAATTAAACAAAACAATTATATTGAAGTGTGTATGAAAATTTACAACCATGGGAGAGGGATGAGATTTGTTGATTTGTATGATTTGAATTGTTTAGGAGTGATTTGTGATGAGATAACTTGAGCTAGATGTTGAATTATGTGTGTTAGATGTGTTAGATGACATGAAAAGCATGAAATGGACACTTGGGAATTAGGGTTTGTGAAAAAATTGGAGTTTTGCTTATAAAATGGTATATTAACCTTGTAATGGTCAATTAGTGACCATTTGAATGTGTGAGAGGAGGAATTGAAGTGAGTAAGGATAATAGAGTTGAGTTTAGGCATGCTGCCCTTGGTGACCTGTAGAACTGGTTATGAGTCCAGCAGGTTTTGGCAGCTATAAACGGAGTTGTATAGGTTCAATTGGTGCAAGGCTAATTGGACATGAAACTAGACACATAATGGCACAACTTTGGTGAAGAAACCCTACCCAGAAAACCAAACCAAGTTGACCTAAAAATTGCCCTAATCTGGGTGACTTGCATTCTGCCTATGCAAAATGACCAAATAAACAATGTTTATTCATTTGGTCATAACTCAGTGTAGAAAGGTCCAATTGACCTGAAATGTTACCAGCAGAAAGGTGAGACATAGTCCTACAACTTTCATGAGGAACACAAATCTAAATTCTGACCATAACCTAGTCAAATTGCCAACTAAACTTAGGTCACCAAATCTGGCAAAACCAAATTGCCCAGAAATTCTGGGTACAGGTCAATCCGCCTAGTTATGGTAAAATAACCATAACTTAAGCTACAAAACTCCAAATGGAGTGATTCAAAAAAATAAATGTAACTAGACACAATAAGGAACAACTTTCATGAAGACAATTTTATTAAATTCCTACTGTACAAATGACAAATGGAACAGTAAACTTAGGGTATGAAATATGAAAATTTTGAATAACATAAGATAAGCTTTGAAATGGTATTGGAAATCAATACCAACAAAAATAAAATGCAAAATGTAGCATCTTGGAGAACTTAGGTTCAATAAATTTATTATGTATTAAAAAGTCAACAATTTGAGTGAATAGTAATGTGAATAGTAGTACAAAGATACAAAGTGTAAGGACTAAATTGGTAGAGGAAATTAAGGTATGAAATTTGGAATCTATGAAATGTTCATGGATTACTTGGAATAGAAATAGTAATTTACCTAAATGACTTAATGAACATTTAAGTTATGTGAATATATAATTAAGATTTGTATTCCCATTACTAGTAGGTTTAATAAAACATGAGTGATACCACTTGAATATGAAATGAAATTAACCTAGATGGATTGTTGGACTTATACTCCCAAAACCAATGTAGTTCATAATATATTAGCAATACAACTTGAAGTATGGAATCTACTTTACATGAATAGATTGTTGAATGAATAAATATGGTAAAAGTGTCATATGGGATTTAGGTTCCCATCAAGAGAGAAAGGAAAGATGTTTTGAATGTGAATTGTGATCAATATGAATGATGTAAGGAATGTATGAATATTTTGATGAATGTATAAATTATGGAATTTGTCATGAAATAATGAAGTCATAAAATATAATATATTAATATTTAATGATATTATGCCCTTGTATTTCCTAGACATGTGTGTCAGATTGGATAGATTGGCATGCCAATAGCGTATTGTTTTAGTAGTACTGCGAAAGGCTTTATGCCTGTATTCATGGCTTTATGCCCGTATTCATGGCTTTATGCCTACATTCATGGCTTTGTGCTTGCACTCATGGCTTAATGCCCGAATATGTGTTATCATGGGTTTTTAGCCATACTGACTGTATACATGGTTGACGTTCTGTGTTCCATGGTATGACGGCCCGAGGCACCGCAGTGTGCAGTGCCAACGACCCATTATCCAGTTTAGTCAGCCTATCGTAGGTTACTTGGGCAGTCTAATTTTTTAAAATAAGTTATGAATATTAGCAATTAAAAATGCTAAAAAGTAAATAAATGAGAAGAAGTTCCAAAATAAATTAGATTAGCTTCAAAAATTTATTCCTTAGAATGATCTGAAATAAATTAAATTAGTTTTAAAAACTTTAAATATTATGAAATGATTGTAAACAACTTAGAAAGTATCAAGGAAGTGATAAAAAGACTAGTAGAAGAATTATAACTTAAATAACATTACAAATATGATTTTCATAAGAATATAAGTATAAGTATAAATTTTAGATTTATTTGTACATTATATAAATAATTATTGTAAACTTATGAAAGAAGTGATTCTAGAGAGCAACATAAATGACAAAAAAAAAATTGTACTACATAAATGACAAAAAAAAATGTACTGTATGGAAAATTTCATATGAACCCAGTAAAATTCTTGAGTATAGAAAATATTCTCTAATTATTTTTATTTGTATATATTATTTCTTGCTATATTATTATACCACTAAGCAGCAATGCTTAGCACGATAGATTTGTTTCCTCGCGCAGATACTGAAGTTAAAGCCCAGCGAATACTAAACAGAGATTTTGGAGTTCTGATCTGCAGAGTGTTCAAGGTTGTCACCTCCTCAGCAATACATGTAGATAGGGCCCATATAGATTATATTACGTATTTTGTACATTATAATTAGTTATTATTTGCAATATAAACTATGAATTATACGTTGAAATATAGATTATGGAACTATAATTAATTTGTAGATCATGTAAATTATGAATTTATGTAATAAGTCTGTAAATCATGTAAATTAATGAAACTTGAGAATTTATATATATAAATTATGCATGAATAGAAATGTTTGGAAATGAATATGAAATTGAGATATATGAATGAGATGTGAATTATGAGATCGTTATGAGAATAATTGATTAGATTTTTATTGTAAAATATTATTGAAAATTTCAAACAGGTAAATAGTAAAATACGTCAACTGATAATAAAATAGGGGAAACTCCGCTGGTTTCTCCATAGAAAAATAATTGATATTAAATTAAATGAATTTAAAATTACTAAAATAATAAAGTAAGATAAGATAGGGTGTTCCGGCACTAAATGTAGCACGCCTTGCTCGGCTACACTTTAGTTGGGTGAGGGGTGTTACATAGGGTTTGGGAGAAAATTTATAGAAAATGGTCAATGGATGTAAATGACCTTATTTGAGTTGAGAAATGGTCAATTGTGACCATTTGTGGTGTGTATGAATTGTTGGAAACAAGTTTAAATTCGGATTGGTGAGAGTCAATCTGCAGGTAGCTTGACCTAGGTCTCTTTCAGGGACCAAAATTGAAATTTTACCAACCCAATTGCTGTGAAGCCAATTGGGAATGAAACTAGACACAAAATAGCACAATTTTCATTCAGGAATCATGCCCATAAAATGACCATAACTTAGTGAGCAATTAGGCCAAATCCAGAATTGGGCAAACTGACCTGTACAAAAAATGACGAACTGAATAGTAGTTACGTAAATGACCATAACTTGGTCTAGGAAGGTCCAAATGACCTGAATTTTTACCAGTTGAAAGCTGAGACATAGCCCTACAACTTTATGAAGAAAACAAACTCAGTTTTGACTATAACCTATTTGAAAATCCACCTGCATTCAACACACCAAAATTGTCAGAACCAAGAAAGTGCCCAGAATTCTGGGTTTGAACTAATCCGGCCAGCCTTAGGAAAATGGCCATATCTTGGGCTAAAAAACTCCAAATGGAGTGATTCAAAAAGGGAATTAAAGCTAAGACAGTAAGGAACAACTTTGATGAAGGAAAGTTGGCCAAATTTTCACTATAAACAGACCAATGGAACAATACAAACAAGTAACCCAAAACTGAAATTTTGAGATTTAACCCTAATAGGCTTTGAATTGAATTTGGCAATCAATGCCAACAAAAATATGATTCAAAATGTGGTATGTGGGTGTAATTAGAATTAGCATATCTAATTAGTGTGAAAAAGTCAATATTTTGGTCAAATGGTCAAATGAATAGTAGCCACAGTTATACTAAGTACAAAGGATTCAATTTTATAGGATAAAGTAAGTGTACAAAATTTAGTTATTGAATTTATTTATTAGAAATGAATTGAATAGATATTAAAACACTTTAGTTATGTGTTTTAGTAGGAAAGGAGCCCTCCAAGGAAGGAGGAGAAATGGAACCAAGACAAGTCTAGATAAGAGGTTTGTGCACAACTAACTCTTTTGTTATTTTTAACTCTTTTGTTATTTGAATAAATTTATTGTATGATTTATTATTTTTGTTGTGTTGAGAATTTTAACTTGTTGAATGAAATTATATAAGTAAATGTAAATTTTCTTATGCATTTAAGGATTTATTGCATGGGTTTAAGGATTGTAAATTTTAAGTTTGATGTGTTGCCAACCTTGAGTATGAATTTATAATGATTGAATATGTAAATGGTTTGTAAACACTTTTGTAAATATAAATTGTTTTGAATATGATTTGAAACCACAGTTGACATGGCAATATGTTTTGAATTCTCATTAGCTTGTCTAGTGAGATATCTCCTCCACTAGATGAGGTGAGTTCTTTCCTCTGTGGCTTGCCAGTTGGGGAAGAGTTTGGATGAGTACTCGTATATACTAGCTAGTCTTTGTTCCTCCTTTTTAGCCTCGGTTATTGGGAGAGTTTGAAATATCATGGTGTACAACACGTCATCTATTATGAATTTTGGGTCATGGGTTCAACTGTGTGAATTGTTGGCAACGCCCTTTAAATTATGCATAGTTTGATAAATTGTGGTTGAAATAAATAATTTGTTAGTAATTCAAAATTTTTGTATTATTTCATGATTTAAAAGAAATGTGGATAAATAGTTACTATTTGATCAAAATGTTATTCAACTGAATAATTTGCATGAATAAAAATATTGATTTCTGGAAGTCATGAATTTTGAAGAATTTAGAAATTTTAAATTTTTATTTGTTATGAGTTGTCAAAGCATAAATTATATTAAGTTTTAAACTATTAGTTTGTGCACCACTGACTTCACCACTCAGCAATAGCTTTGTATGCTGTCGCAGGTGAAAGAAAATACAAAGCAGTTGAGCAAGATTACTGAAAGACATAGTGAGACTATCTTCGAGTATATCATAGGCATACCCTTGTACTTTAGATTTTGATGTAATTCTATAATTATATATATGAAATTTTCTTTGAGCAGTTGTACCAACTCTTTTGTAATATATTTTTGGATTGTAATCAAATACAAATTATTGTAAGGTTATCTTGAGATTTTATGTACTTATAAAGTTTTGCACTACCAAATTTTTAATGTTCTCATGAATGTAAATATTAATTTTGTTACCTTAATGAGATGTTTCATTGTTTGATTTAATTTAAACTGTGTATTGAGTTGCTTTTGCTGATTTGTGAAATGAAATTGAATAATGGATTTGTGGTTGAGAAATATATTGGGAGTGTCTTTCTTTTTAGGTTTTGAAGAACTATTTTCTCAAAATACAGACGGCACTCTGCCAAAATTTTTGTAAAAATTGCGGAGATTTCAAATATCTAAAAATTGAATTTATGTTTGGACATTAAATAAAGGTTTTTAATATCTGAAAAAAATTTACCCACCAATTTAAAAATGAACAAAAATTGTTTTAAAATCTCTTGTAGTATATTTAATGGGTTACCGGTAGGCGAAGTACGGTAATTCATTAGGTGTACTACGGGAGCATGTTACATCTTACGAGGAGTAGGGTGTGACATGTTTTAGTGGTATCAGAGCTAGTTTTTAAAGTAAATTTTGAACTGTGAATTTGAAATATTTTTTGATAAGTACAACTGCTCGAATTTTTCATTCATATAGTATATTTACATCATAAATATGAACTAACAGCGAGAAATCTCCTTGTGTTGGTTGTACAGAAATAAAAAATCCTGTGAATAGATATGGATAAGGGGAATAAAATGGTAGAGCAGTCTGATACAGCTGACGTACAAGGAGAGGCCCTAGTTCTGCAGAGCATTGGAGGTCCAGCTACACCAGTCCCTCCTATACAAATTACTGCACAAATGGCCCAGTAGATGGCCATGTTCTTTTAGCAAATGGCTGATAATCTGTCAACACAGGCCCAAGTACAAACCCAACCCCCTCAAGAGCATCATGAAAAAGCGAAAAGTGGAAAACCTATCAGTCAAAGTTTGAGTAGTAATTTGGGAAAGAGAAAAGATTTTGAGGAACCCCGAGCTCCTAAGTATGACAGAGGCAGATCTTTAGGGCTGAAGCAATCAAGAGCCATTCGTCAAAGAACTAGAAGTTCCTACCCTATCTGTATCTATGACGTTTGGAGCCTACTTCAATTGTGGTGGAATCGGACATTACGCCCTAGATTGTACTAGCGCATGTCGATTTATGCCACATACTACATCAGAGGAATCAGTCCAAGGTTCTGATTTTAGAGGCTCATTAATAGTTAGTAGGGGCAAAGGTAGAAATAGAGACAACACTTCAGATAATCCTAGCAAAATGGACCAACCCGAGCAGAGGAATACACTAGAAAGAGAGAACGCCATGCATCGAGGTAAAGAAGTAGAAACTTCACATGTAGTTGCCGATACGTTCTTAACTTTTGAAAGGAATAATTATGTACTATTTGATTCCAGCTCCATTTATTTATATGCTAATGCTAGAATTATATGTTCTACTGCTATTCCCTTGCATGGAAATAAATTTTGATGTGTTAGTGATTAGTCTTTTAGGATAAGAATTGCGATAATAAGCATTATTGGAATTAATTTTGAAAGAGTTTCTAGTGAGAGACATCTCCTAGACAACGATAAATTATAAAATTAATTAGTAAGCTTAATTAGGTAAGGCAAAAGGACCTAAAAGTAAGTTATAGTAATATAGCTGTCTTAGATGCAGGTAAAGGTATTACTGCTGATAGATGTCAGTGGGTACCATAATCAAAATAAGTTTAAGATATTAGTGGATTTGAGAGAAATAAGATATAGGGAAGGTTGATTTATTGGGATGTATCGTAGTAACTATGCAATATTCTTGATGTTTGTGCTGTAAGCTGCAGATTATAGTACCGACTTAGGATTTATTGTGTATAGCTACGTACTACCCAATAGTACACAAGGATAAGAATAGTTACAAATAGCTTTCGCTCTGGTACAAATATACCAGAATAGAGTTTTTTTTACTAGAACTGAGTTTAAAAATTCTAATTCGGAATTTAAAACTCTACAATTAGAATATCAAAAGATCATGCTTGCAAGGTAGTGTGAGTTAATGACTCAGTTACCCTAGCATGAATTACAGTACATCAGGAATTATTATGGGCTAGAGATTTTAGTATGGTCAAAATTTTAAAAAATAATACCTATAGGGCTACTTCATCCGGTCTCCGATATGGAGTTTATAGTTGTTCTGGTATTGCAATGGATCTTTTGCTCAAAGTTTAGTAAGGAACAGTATTCTAATTGTGTAGCAGTAAGACACAAAATATGATTTTGTTACCCTGGAAGAGACTGGATGTTATGGATGATAATTATAACTTATAAAACAGTTAAGAAATGATGTTCTACTGATAACAGTAATTCGATAGGAACTAGTTGGTTAGGTATTCTTTAGGAAGGGCACAATTTTATTGTGCGGATTATAAGGACTATATTAGGATTAATGCGAAACTTTCGAATAGCATGGGAAAAAGGAGAGTCCGATAGACTCCCTTCTTAAGGTTAAAGAATTGTTTATGAATGAGATGTTTCAATTTATGAATGAGATGTTTCAATGTTTGATTTAATTTAAACTGTGTATTGAGTTACTTGTGCTAATTTGTGAAATGAAATTGAATAATGGAGTTGTGGTTGAGAAATGTATTGGGAGTGTCTTTCTTTTTAGGTTTTGAAGAACTGTTTTCTCAAAATACAGACGGCACTCTGCCAAAATTTTTGTAAAAATCACGGAGATTTTAAATATCTAAAAATTCAATTTATGTTTGGACTTTAAATAAAGGTTTTTAATATCTGAAAAAAATTTACCCACCAATTTAAAAATGAACGAAAATTGTTTTAAAATCCCTTGTAGTATATTTAATGGGTTACCGGTAGGCGAAGTACGGTAATTCATTTAGTGTACTATGGGAGCATGTTACATCTTATAAGGAGTAAGGTGTGACATAGAAGTTGTTTCTTATTGTCTTAGCTTTAATCCTTTTTTCGAATCACTCCATTCGGAGTTTTGTAGCCCAAGATATGGCCATTTGAATAAGGTTGGCTGGATTGGTTTAACCCAAATTTCTAGGCACCTAATTTGGTTCTAGCAGTTTTGGACCACTAAATTTAAGTGGCAAAATGACTAGGTTGTGGGAAGAATTTTGGTTGGTATTCTTCATAGAAGTTGTAGTGCTATGTCATACCTTTCCAATGCCACAAAAATCAGGTCATTTGGACCTGTCTAGCCCATGTTATGGTCACACTGTTCATTTGGTCATTTTGGCACAGTGGCAGTACATAACACTCGGGTTTGACCTAATTGTTTGCTATGTTAATGTCATTTTCTGGGCATGGTTCCTCCATGAAAAATGTGGCACTATGTGTCTATTTTCATTCCCAATTGGCCCCACACCAATTGGGTTAGTAAATTTTCAGTTTTTGTCCCTGAAAGAGACCTAGGTCAAGCTGCCATAATAGTGACCCTAACCAATCCAAATTGCACTTGGTTTCTACCAATTCAAACATACCACAAATGGTCCCAATTGACCATTTCCCACTTTAATTAGGGTCATTTGTACCAAATGACCATTTCCCCAATTTTTTCCTAATCTTCAAGATGCTTAAGAACCCTAATTACATAATTGTGTGATCTAATACAATTAAAGTTTATAATCAACTGCTATACACTCAAATCAACTTAACTAACACTTCAATTCTATCAAAATCATGAAATTTCAATACCCCTTAATACTGGCCGAATTTCCTATCTAGTCCCCCACAATTGTTTTCTTTTGATTTTAAGTTAATTTCTAGGCTAAGTGAACTAAAAGCACAAGTATTAAACTAGAATTTCAAATTAAACTACTAACCTCAACTTTGATGTTCCACTTTCACAATTCCTTCAATTTTTCCTTTCTTATTCTTCTTAAATCTTCTTGTCTAGTTGAGATAATAAGGTTTTTGGGGAAATTTTGAGAATTTAGGGTTAATTTATAGAGATGAAGGGCTTATATCAAGCTTTAATGGAGGAATTTTAATGGAGGTGGGGTGGAGTGTTTCGGCCAAGATTGATAAGGAAGAAAAATGGGTTTTGCTTTGTTAAATTTTTTATGTTTTTATGTGTGTAATAATTGTATTTGACTTAGTAAAAAAATGTGGGAAAATTAAAATTAATTTTGACATCAAATGTGATGTCATCATCATGATGTAATAAGTCCCATTTTTATTCTTTTTCTTTTTCTTTAATTTTTCAATAGTTCTTTAATTTAATTCCTGATTCCAAAATTTTTGTTTCTTCGATTTTATTGGACAGTTAGGTTAGAAATCACCTTTAGGGGTGAATTAACCAAATTGCCCCTCGTCGGTCTGATCCGATTTGCAAGTAATTCAAGATTTCTTTCGGATCTCTAATATAATTATTTGACCTGCTTAGCAATTCTTTTCTGTGAATTTTTCTTTTCCACTGTGTTCATAATAGTCCTTAGCACTGCAACGTCACATTTTTCGGTTCAAAATTCAAGTTAAGACTGACTTTGCAGTCACTTCAGGAAAGATGCAGTAACATCCTCCGGTAGCAACTCAGTACATTCTCATGCTCGGTGACGATGTCGGTCCGGACAGCTAGAACGTCCGGAAAAATATTTAAACTAAAGTGAGGGACCATAATTAACTCAAATATTGATAAGAAAAATTTAGTAAAAATTTTAGAAATAAAATACAACCAAGTTAAACGAGCCGGTGCCCAAGCGATGGGTAACCAGAGGGAAGTTACGGTTCTCACAACGAGGAGCCCTAGACCCGGGAAAAAATTCATAAAATAATTTTTGGGACTCCAGAGAAGGGTCATTGAGGTTCCTATGGCATTAGAATGCCAAGAAAATAATTAGAAAAATTTTTCAATTGGTATAGACAATTTCGACCCGTTAAGCCAAACGGAGGGCATTTTGGTCATTTCGCCTTCAGAGACGATTTTTGGCCGACTTGTCCAATTAAGTAAATAATTATTATGGTCTAAAATATGAATAATTATTACTAAAAATTAAAGTGAAAATGGGTAGAGAAGAAGAGGAAAGAAAAATGACAATAAATGTCAATTTTGACATCATATGATGTCATCTAAGAGTTTCCCACCAATCACATTTAACCAACCATTTACTTAACCAATAAAAGAGACAAATGGACCTAAAAATTCTGCTCTTCTTCTTCTTCATCTTCTTCCAATACGTGACCTCTTCCATAGCTAAGCATATTCAAGCTTTTCAAAGCTTGATTCACCCATTTCTACCCAACAAAATCATAACCTAGCTTCACAAAAAATTAACCTAGCAACTTGAGCAATCTCTAGGCAGCCAAAAGAGGAAGAAAGAAAGGAGTTTGGGTGGCTGGAAATTCTGCCCCATTCAAGGTTAGTGCACCTATCTATTTAAAACTCTTTATTTCTATGTTAAAGACTTGAAATAAGTAAGGAATTGTAAGTAAAATGAATAAAAACTATGTGTATGTATGCCATCAATTTTGGCTGCTCTAAGGAAGGAACAAAGGTGGAGTGTTTTTGATGGTTTTAATGGACTTAGAATGAATTAGAGATTATGTTTAAGGTGTATATACACATAAATAATGAATGGAAGTGCTTAATTAGGTGTATGTGTGAATCATAAGGGAAAACTAGGGTTTTGAGAAGTGAAAATTTGACTTGGCTTAGGAAATTGTTAGAGAACATCTTAATGGTCAATTAGTGACCATTTTAGGTATGTTGACCATGAATTGGACTGAAAAATAGTATAGCCAAGTGAATGTGTAGGTTTGCCTTGTGAGTCTGTGAGTGGTGAAATTTCAGTCCACTTGCACAACCATAACTTTGGCTGTGTAGGTCCAATTGATGTTTGGCCAATTGGACATGAAACTAGGCTTTAATGGCACATTTTTTCTGAAGAAACCATGCCTAAAAGACCAAAGCAAGAGGACCAAAACTTGGCCCCAATCCGGATACCCTGTAAACAGCCCCTGCAGAATGACCAAATGAACAGTAACTGTTCATTTGGCCATAACTCACTGTAGAAATGGTCAATTGAACTGAAATTTTTACAGCAACAAGTTAAGACATAGACAAACAACTTTCATGAAGAAACCTACCCCAAATTATGACCAGAACCTAATCAAATCATTGAGCAAAGTGAAGTTTACTGTACTGAGATTTCCAGAATTTTCATTTGAGCAGTAATGTTTGGATGGCTATAACTCTCTCTAGAAAACTCGGATTTAGGCAATTCTTGAATCGATGGAAACCTAAGGTATGGTAGAACATTTCATATGAAGAAAGTTAGACCAAATTATGAACTTAACTTGATCAAATTACGGACCAAATTTGGATCAAAATCTGCCAGAACCCAAAATCTCAGCATGAACAGTACACGTGAACAGTAAACTTATTTTGGCCATAACTTGGGCTAAAAAACTCCAAATGGAGTGATTCAAAAAAAGAAATTCAACTAGACAAAAAAAGGAACATTTTCTATGAAGGAAGTTTTGTCAAATTCCAACAGTAAATAGACCAATGAAACAGTAAAACTTCGGAGCACCAAAACCGAAAATTGGCAATTTTGCCAAAATGACCTAAGCTTTGAGAAAGTGACCAAAACCAACAAGTTTTAAATGAAAAATGTAGTATGTTTGAAGTGCCAAAGTTAATGTACATATTTTCTATGCAAAAGTCAACATTTTAGTTGACTAATGAAGTGAATAGTGACATGAAAACTTGAAATAAGCTTGGAAATGGATTTGGTAATTGATTCCAACAAGTTTTAAATGCAAAATGCGGTACATCGGGAGTGTTAAAACCAATGTACCTATTGTCTATGCAAAAGTCAACATTTTTGTTGACCAATGGGGTGAATAGTGACACCAAAACTTGAAATTCAAAATTTGAAATTAGAAATGCATCTAGGGGACTTTAAATTGCAATTGGCAATTAATACTAGTAAATGTAAAACTCAAAATGTGGGATCTTGGTGTAATTAGAATTAATATATCCATTAAGTATAAAAAGGTCAACATTTTGGTTGACTAGTAAGGTGAATAGTAAACAAAATTACACATATTACATAAGTAATACAACTTGAAATATAAAATGTAATTAACACAAATGGATTGTTTAGAGTATAAATGAGATAAAGTTATCATTAGGTTTTACGTCTTTGTTTCAAATAGGATTATAATACCTTGTACAAAAAATGGTACATGAGAGGTAATAATGTGAATACTAATTCATATAAATATTGTAACGATTAGATGAATCACATGGATGTGTGAATGGGATTAATTGCTCTCATCATGAGAGAAATGGAAATATTTCGATGTACAAATGGTACATGAAAATCGATTGATGTAAATTGCAATTAACGTGAATGGTATGATGAATGCATAAATTATATAAAAATGAGATTTGAAGATTTATGCTTCTACTATAAATAAAATGAAAATACTATGAACGATAATTGGAACATAAAATGAAATAATAAAACTTATGAACATTTAATGATATTATGTGCCCTAGTATACCTAACAAGATTGGTTTGGATAGTTTGGCATGCCAATAGGGTATTGTTTTAGCAGTACTGCGAAAGGCTTTATGCCTGTATTCATGGCTTTATGCCCGTATTCATGGCTTTTATGCCCGTATGCATGGCTTTTATGCCCGATTATGTGATATCATGGCTTTTTTAGCCATCTCGATCGCATACATGGTTGACGTTCTGCGTCCCATGGTATGATGACCCGACGCACGCGGTGTCGGTGCCAACGACCCGTTATCGATCCGATCATTGATATAGGTTACTTGGGCATGGAAAAGTATAACTGTAATTGAACTGATTGTTAAAGAAAATACAAAAATTAAATATTAGGAATGATTATGATAGAATACAAAGAAACTCAAGATCATGAAGAAAATAATTAACAAAATGCATGAAGAAGTAAATATCATAAAACGTAATTAGCCCTCGACTAAACATTAAGTTGGTAATTATTCAGTTCTTATGAAAACAATGGCTAAGAAATTATGATTTTTATTTGCATATTATATTTTCTTGTATTATTGGCACCACTAAGCTTTATGCTTAGCGCGTCGCTTTGCAACGTAGCGTAGTGAAGAGTTGGACAGAGGGCCGGTAGACCACAGTTGGGTAAGGCCATTCACAGTTCTGCATAGCGTCCGTGTCACCTCACAGACTACAGTGCATTGGTAGGACACTAGGTCCCATTTTGTATTTTGAGATTTTTGTAAATTTGGTAATTAAACTCTTATTTTATCATATGTATTTGAACAAATGTAATATAATTTTGTATTAATGTACGTACTTGTAAATTTATGATTATAAATCACATGTGAGAATTTATTTATGATTTGAGTCTAATGATGATGTGAAATGACAAAGAGAGGAATCGTTAAGAAATTGTTGTAACTTGATGTGATTCAAAATGTGAATTGTATATGAGTACCATGAGATGAATGATTGAGAAATAAATGAAATTGATGAAATTATTCTGAGACTTTGTTGATAATTGGAGTTGGGATTGATTGAATATGATCATAGGAAGTGTTTTTCACAGGTTTCGAAGAACTGTTTTCTCCATTTTTAGCCGGTACTCTGCCGGATTTTCTTTAAAATTTTCGGAACCTCAAATAAATAATAATTTCGATAAATGGCTTAAATGAATTATATTTCACAAATTGTATTCAAAACCATTATAAAAATGAATTAAGATAAAATAGAGTGCTCCGGCACACTGAGTGGCATAACTTGCTCGGCTACACTGTAGTCGGGTAAGGGGTGTCACATTTAGTGGTATCAGAGCGCGGTTTAGGCGTTTCTGGACCTAGATAGATTGCATATCATGCATTGCATTCATAAGAGTCGAGGTGACACTATTGCAGATCTGTATTTCCTGTTTATTTTAGGTTAAGGTATGGAATAAGAGAGTGAAGAGACAATGAGATAGCGAATGGAGATGAGAAGGAGACTGTATTTAAGATGAAAAAGGATGAGTACATAACTGTTTGAGGATAGGATTGAGACTAAGGAGAAAGTGAAGTAGGATAACACGGAAAGGTGAAGAAATAAAGAGGTAGTAGCTCCTTGGCTATTTACATTGGATAAATTTCGAGGACGAAATTTAAATTAGAGGGAAAGAGTTGTAACATCCTCCCGGTAGCAACTCCGTACATTCTACTATTCCGGTGACCAGTGTCAGTCCGGACAGCTAGAACGTCTGGAAAAATATTTAAACTAAAGTGAGGGACCATAATTAACTCAAATATTGATAAGAAAAATTTAGTAAAAATTTTAGAAATAAAATACAACCAAGTTAAACGAGCCGGTGCCCAAGCGATGGGCAACCAGAGGGAAGTTGCGGTTCTCGCAACGAGGAGCCCTAGACCCAGGGAAAAATTCATAAAATAATTTTTGGGACTCCAGAGAAGGGTCATTGAGGTTCCTATGGCATTAGAATGCCAAGAAAATAATTAGAAAAATTTTTCAATTGGTACAGACAATTTCGACCCGTTAAGCCAAACAGAGGGCATTTTGGTCATTTCGCCTTCAGAGACGATTTTTGGCCGACTTGTTCAGTTAAGTAAATAATTTTTATGGTCTAAAATATGAATAATTATTACTAAAAATTAAAGTGAAAATGGGTAGAGAAGAAGAGGAAAGAAAAATGACAATAAATGTTAATTTTGACATCATATGATGTCATCTATGTGACACCCCTTATCCGTGTACAGTATACCCGAGTAAGTAATGCCACACGGTGTACTGGCATACTCTAATATTCCTCAATTCATTTATATCATGCTTTTGAAGTTAATTTATGAAATATGATTTATTTTAACCATTTATCAAAAGCATTATTCATTTGAGGTTCCGAAGATTTTAAAGAAAATCCGGCGGAGTACCGGCTAAAAATGGAGAAAACAGTTCTTCGGAACCTGTTAAAAACACTTCCAATATTTGTATTTCATCATCTCAACAATATTTCTAAATTTCAATTCTCAATAATCTTTTCATTTCTCAAACATCCATTTCTCATATACAAGCGATAAATACATGCTCAAATTTTTGCATTCATAGTCATAACTTTCATTATTTACATGAACATCAAAATATATTACATGAGTTCAAATACATATGAGAAAGTAAAAATCTGCTACAAAATATCAAAATGACAAAATGACACCTAGTGCCCTACCAATGCACTGCAGGTAGTGAGGTGACACGGACACTGTGCAGATCTACAGGATGAACTCACCCAGTCTGCGGTCTACTGGGCTCACGATCGGGATCTCCAGTACCTACGGCGTGGCAAAAGCAACGCTAAGCAATAATGCTTAGTGGTGCAATAATATAATAAAGGAAAATAGCAAGAAAATAAATATGTATAGAATGTGTATGCTTTCTTTGTTTGGTGTTGGTATATTCATTATTTCATTAACTTTGTTCACTTTTATTCATTTGGTTGCCCCAAGTAACCTACACTAGGCATTTGGATGGATAACGGGTAACCGCCTTTGGGTACCTAGTACCTCGGGCCGTCACACCATCGGTCACATATGCATCTCCCGGTGTGCAACAGAACAGCTAACAAGCTGTAAATAATATCAGGCATAAGGCCAAGTCTCAATACAAAGTCAGAATGGCTAAAAGCCATGAAATCACAGAATGGCATATTGCCATGTGCAGTACTGCTAACTGAACCCTATTGGCATGCCAAACTATCCAAACCAATCTTGTTAGGTATACTAGGGCATTTGAAACTTTTAAATTCTTCAATTTGTGAATTTCAAATTTTTGGTGTCACTATTCATCATTGGTCAACAAAAATGTTGACTTTTAGAATAAAAATGTGTACATTGACTTTGGCACTCCCAACATACCACATTTGGTGTTTAAAACTTGTTGGCATTAAGTGTTAATACCATTTCTAAGCATTAAACCAAAGGAGCAGATTTTTCAGATTTTGTACCATAAATTCACTGTTCCATTGGACACTGTTACTGTGGGAATTTGAAGAAATGTAAAACATGAAAGTTGTTCCTTATTTTGTCTAGTTGAATTTCCTTTTTTGAATCACTCCATTTGGAGTTTTGTAGCTCTAGATATGGTCCAAAATCCCAAGCTGGCCGGATGTGCATTCTGCAGAAAATTACCATATCTACAGTGCATGAACAGTGACTGCCACTGTCATTTGGGTTAAGTTCTGTCCATAATTTGGGGTAGGTTCCTTCATGAAAGTTGTTTGTCTATGTCTTAACTTGTTGCTGTAAGAATTTCAGGTCAATTGACCAAATCTACAGTGAGTTATGGCCAAATGTACAGTTACTGTTCATTTGGTCAATTCTGCAGAATCAGTTTCAGGGTTCCGGATTGGGGCCAAGTTTTTGTCCTCTTGCTTTGGTCTTTTGGGCATGGTTTCTTCAGCAAAAATGTGCCATTATAAGCCTAGTTTCATGTCCAATTGGCCAAACACCAATTGGACTAACACAGCCAACGTTATGGCTGTATAATTGGACTGAAATTTCAGTCCATTTGCTACAGTCCTAGGACAGCTCACACCTTGACTTTGCCATACCATTTTTAAGTTCAAATTGTGGCCAACATACCTCAAATGGTCACTTATTGACCATTAGAGTGTTTTTTAATAGGTTGGTAAGCCAAGTCAATTTTTCATGCCTCAAAACCCTAATGTCCAATGCAATTTACCCATAAACCTCAATTAGCACCCTAGTTCAACATCTATGTAGATATATAACTTAAACACAATCTCCAACTCATGCTAAGTTCATTAAAAACATTCAAAACCATTCCTCTATTAGGGCTGCCGAATTCTTTGGTAGAGATACACATGAATTTGTTTCATTATTTCATAATTTCTAATTCATTACAAGCATAAATCATGGAATTAATGAGTTTTAACTACATATATGCACTAACCTTGTTGTATGCCAATCCAAGCTTGAGAAAGCTTCACTTTCTTTCTTCTTCTTGGCTGCCAAAAGATTATGCAAGGTGCTAGGACAAATTTTAGTAAAAGGAAACTAGGGTTTTAGGGTGAAATGAAGGAGGGAATTGAAGGTTTGAAGTGAACATCAATGGAGGAGGGTTCTAGTGTGTTTCGGCTGGTTTGTTTTGGGGAGGATGGCTGCTGCAATTTTTGCCAATTTGGTCTTCTCTTATCTCTTTTAATAGTTAGTCAAATAATAGTTTAATTTTGATTGGTCATTGTTTTCTTAATGACATCACCATAATGTCATAAATACCAATTTTCCTCATTTTCTTTTCTTTCCTCTACTACTCATTTTCAATTTAATTTCTAGTAATGTTTATTCATATTTTATGTCATATTAATTATTTACTCAACTGGACAAGTCGGCCAAAAATCACCTCTGAAGGCGAAATGACCAAAATGCCCTCCGTTTGGCTTAACGGGTCAAAATTGTCTGTACCGATTGAAAATTTTTTCTAAGTATTTTCTTGGCATTATAATGCCATGGGAATCTCAATAACCCTTCTCTGGAGTCCCAAAAATTATTTTATAATTTTTCCCCCGGGTATAGGGCTCCTTGTTGCGAGAACCGCAACTTACCTCTGGTTACCCATCGCTTGGGCACCGGCTCGTTTGACTTGGTTGTATTTTATTTCTAAAATTTTTACTAAATTTTTCTTATTAATATTTGAGTTAATTATGGTTCTTGACTTTAGTTTAAATATTTTTCCGGACATTCTAGTATCGTGGGACCGACCTGATCCACGGAACAGTAGGATGTACGGAGTGGTTATCGGGAGGGTGTTACAACTCTTCCCCTCTAATTTAAATTTCGTCCTCGAAATTTACCTGATGCAAACAGTTGAGGGAACTGTTGCCTCATCAACTCTTCACTTTCCTAAGTTGCCTCCTCGGTGTTGTGGTGCCTCCAAAGCACTTTCACCAATGGAATTTGCTTGTTTCTCAACTCTTTCACTTCCCGAGCCAAGATCCGTAGAGGTTCTTCTTCGTATGTCAAATCCGGCTGTATTTCAATTTCTTCTCTGGAGATGACATGTGAAGGATCTGAGCGGTATCTTCTGAGCATAGACACGTGGAACACATTGTGGATCTTGTCCAGCTCCGGTGTTAAAGCTAGCCTATAGGCCACTGGACCCACACGTTCAATGACTTCATATGGGCCAATGAACCTAGGGCTCAACTTACCTTTTCTTCCAAACCTCAACTCCTTCTTCCATGGTGACACCTTGAGGAGCACTTTGTCGCCAACCCCATATTCTATTTCTTTTCTCTTCAGGTCGGCATAGGATTTCTGTCTGTCTGAGGCAACCTTCAAGTTGGCTTTGATTGATTTCACCTTCTCCTCAGCCTGTTTCACCAGGTCTGGCCCTACCAGTTTGTCTTCGCCCAATTCAGTCCAGCACACTGGAGTTCTACATTTTCTCCCATATAGTGCTTCATACGGGGCCATTTGGATACTAGCTTGGTAGCTATTGTTGTATGCAAATTCTGCCAGTGGGAGGTATCTATCCCAACTTCCCTCAAACTCAATGACACAACTCCTCAGCATATCCTCAAGGACCTGACAAGTATTTCACGTTATTGTTATCATTTTAACTCAATATTTGTATCAATTTCATTGGTTTCAATTGTTTACCTGGATTACTCTTTCGGATTGCCCATCCGTCTGAGGATGGAAAGCTGTGCTGAAATGGAGTTGTGTACCCAAGGATTCATGCAACTTCTTCCAAAATCTCGATGTAAACCTTGGGTCTCGATCGATATGATGGAAAGTGGGATTCCATGCGTCTAACTATCTCAGCGATATACAATCGCTAATTTCTCCGGTGAGTAGTCGGTCTAATCGCGAGAAAGTGTGCTGACTTTGTCAATCTATCCACTATTACCCATGCTGCATCATGTTTCTTCCGGGTGAGAGGTAGACCACTTACAAAATCCATGGTGACC
The DNA here is from genome assembly GCF_030052815.1 of Hevea brasiliensis. NCBI lineage: Eukaryota > Viridiplantae > Streptophyta > Magnoliopsida > Malpighiales > Euphorbiaceae > Hevea > Hevea brasiliensis. The sequence continues at coordinate 52,147,854 of NC_079497.1, read as the reverse complement.
CGATCCCATTTCCATTCAGGTATGCGTATAGGCTGTAGCAAACCTGATGGAACTTGATGTTCTGCCTTGACTTGCTGACATGTCAAGCATTTAGTCACATAGTCAGCTATGTCCTTCTTCATACCAGGCCACCAATACTGAAGCTTCAGATCATGATACATCTTTGTACTTCCTGGGTGCATAGCATATACACTGGTGTGTGCCTCTTTTAGAATACTGGCTTTCAATTCCCCATCATCTGGTACACACAGTCTTTCTTTGTAGTACAGACACCCATCTGCTTTCACCCCATAGTCAGTTGCTTTTCCCTCTGAGATCTTGCTCATAATAGCCATTAACTTTTCATCTGCCTTTTGCCCATCTAAAATCTGCTGTAGCAGGTTTGGCCTCACTTGCAACTCAGCCAAAATAGCTCCATCTCGAACCAAAGTTAGACAGGCATTCAATGATCTCAAAGCTATCATGGATTTTCTTTAAACCAAAGGAGCAGATTTTTCAGATTTTGTACCATAAATTCACTGTTCCATTGGACACTGTTACTGTGGGAATTTGAAGAAATGTAAAACATGAAAGTTGTTCCTTATTTTGTCTAGTTGAATTTCCTTTTTGGAATCACTCCATTTGGAGTTTTGTAGCTCTAGATATGGTCCAAAATCCCAAGCTGGCCGGATGTGCATTCTGCAGAAAATTACCATATCTATAGTGCATGAACAGTGACTGCCACTGCCATTTGGGTTAAGTTCTGTCCATAATTTGGGGTAGGTTCCTTCATGAAAGTTGTTTTTCTATGTCTTAGCATGTTGTTGTAAAAATTTCAGGTCAATTGACCAAATCTACAGTGAGTTATGGCCAAATGAATAGTTACTGTTCATTTAATCAATTCTGCAGAATCAGTTTCAGGGTTCCGGATTGGGGCCAAGTTTTGGTCCTCTTGCTTTGGTCTTTTGGGCATGGTTTCTTCAGTAAAAATGTGCCATTATAAGCCTAGTTTCATGTCCAATTGGCCAAACACCAATTGGACTAACACAGCCAACGTTATGGCTATATAATTGGACTGAAATTTCAGTCCATTTGCTGCAGTCCTAGGGCAGCTCACACCTTGACTTTGCCATACCATTTTTAAGTTCAAATTGTGGCCAACATACCTCAAATGGTCACTTATTGACCATTAGAGTGTTCTTTAATAGGTTGGTAAGCCAAGTCAATTTGTCATGCCTCAAAACCCTAATGTCCAATGCAATTTACCCATAAACCTCAATTAGCACCCTAGTTCAACATCTATGTAGATATATAACTTAAACACAATCTCCAACTCATGCTAAGTCCATTAAAAACATTCAAAACCATTCCTCTATTAGGGCTGCCGAATTCTTTGGTGGAGATACACATGAATTTGCTTCATTATTTCATAATTTCTAATTCATTACAAGCATAAATCATGGAATTAATGAGTTTTAACTACATATATGCACTAACCTTGTTGTATGCCAATCCAAGCTTGAGAAAGCTTCACTTTCTTTCTTCTTCTTGGCTGCCAAAAGATTATGCAAGGTGCTAGGACAAATTTTAGTGAAAGGAAACTAGGGTTTTAGGGTGAAATGAAGGAGGGAATTGAAGGTTTGAAGTGAACATCAATGGAGGAGGGTTCTAGTGTGTTTCGGCTGGTTTGTTTTGGGGAGGATGGCTGCTGCAATTTTTGCCAATTTGGTCTTCTCTTATCTCTTTTAATAGTTAGTCAAATAATAGTTTAATTTTGATTGGTCATTGTTTTCTTAATGACATCACCATGATGTCATAAATACCTTTTTTCCTCATTTTCTTTTCTTTCCTCTACTACTCATTTTCAATTTAATTTCTAGTAATGTTTATTCATATTTTATGTCATATTAATTATTTACTCAACTGGACAAGTCGGCCAAAAATCACCTCTGCAGGCGAAATGACCAAAATGCCCTCCGTTCGGCTTAACGGGTTAAAATTGTCTGCACCGATTGAAAATTTTTTCTAAGTATTTTCTTGGCATTCTAATGCCATGGGAACCTCAATAACCCTTCTCTGGAGTCCCAAAAATTATTTTATAATTTTTTCCCCGGGTATAGGGCTCCTCGTTGCGAGAACCGCAACTTACCTCTGGTTACCCATCGCTTGGGCACCGGCTCGTTTGACTTGGTTGTATTTTATTTCTAAAATTTTTACTAAATTTTTCTTATTAATATTTGAGTTAATTATGGTTTCTGACTTTAGTTTAGATATTTTTCCGGACATTCTAGCTGTCCGGACCGACACCGGTTACCGGAACAGTAGGATGTACGGAGTGGTTATCGGGAGGGTGTTACAATCTAAGAGTTTCCCACCAATCACATTTAACCAACCATTTACTTAACCAATAAAAGAGACAAATGGACCTAAAAATTCTGCTCTTCTTCTTCTTCATCTTCTTCCAATACGTGACCTCTTCCATAGCTAAGCATATTCAAGCTTTTCAAAGCTTGATTCACCCATTTCTACCCAACAAAATCATAACCTAACTTCACAAAAAATTAACCTAGCAACTTGAGCAACCTCTAGGCAGCCAAAAGAGGAAGAAAGAAAGGAGTTTGGGTGGCTGGAAATTCTGCCCCATTCAAGGTTAGTGCACCTATCTATTTAAAACTCTTTATTTCTATGTTAAAGACTTGAAATAAGTAAGGAATTGTAAGTAAAATGAATAAAAACTATGTGTATGTATGCCATCAATTTTGGCTGCCCTAAGGAAGGAACAAAGGTGGAGTGTTTTGGATGGTTTTAATGGACTTAGGATGAATTAGAGATTATGTTTAAGGTGTATATACACATAAATAATGAATGGAAGTGCTTAATTAGGTGTATGTGTGAATCATAAGGGAAAACTAGGGTTTTGAGAAGTGAAAAATTGACTTGGCTTAGGGAATTGTTAGAGAACATCTTAATGGTCAATTAGTGACCATTTTAGGTATGTTGACCATGAATTGGACTGAAAAATAGTATAGCCAAGTGAATGTGTAGGCTGCCTTGTGAGTGCAGTAGAGTGACTGAAATTTCAGTCCACTTGCACAGCCATAACTTTGGTTGTGTAGGTCCAATTGATATTTGGCCAATTGGACATGAAACTAGGCTTGTAATGGCACATTTTTGCTGAAGAAACCATGCCCAATAGACCAAAGCAAGAGGACCAAAACTTGGCCCCAATCCGGATACCCTGTAAACAGCCCCTGCAGAATGACCAAATGAATAGTAACTGTTCATTTGGCCATCACTCACTGTAGAAATGGTCAATTGATCTGAAATTTTTACAGCAACAAGATAAGACATAGACAAACAACTTTCATGAAGAAATCTACCCAAAATTATGACCATAACCTAATCAAATCATTGAGCAAAGTGAAGTTTACTGTACTGAGATTTCCAGAATTTTCATTTGAGCAGTAATGTTTGGATGGCTATAACTCTCTCTAGAAAACTCGGATTTAGGCGATTCTTGAACCGATGGAAACCTAAGGCATGGTAGAACATTTCATATGAAGAAAGTTAGACCAAATTATGAACTTAACTTGATCAAATTACTGACCAAACTTGGATCAAAATCTGCCAGAACCCAAAATCTCAGCATGAACAGTACACGTGAATAGTAAACTTATTTTGGCCATAACCTGAGCTACAAAACTCCAAATGGAGTGATTCAAAAAAAGAAATTCAACTAGAAAAAATAAGGAACATTTTCTATGAAGGAAGTTTTGTCAAATTCCAACAGTAAATCGACCAATGAAACAGTGCAACTTCGGAGCACCAAAACCGAAAATTGGCAATTTTGCCAAAATGACCTAAGCTTTGAGAAAGTGACCAAAACCAACAAGTTTTAAATGAAAAATGTAGTATGTTTGAAGTGCCAAAGTCAATGTACATATTTTCTATGCAAAAGTCAACATTTTAGTTGACTAATGAAGTGAATAGTGACATGAAAACTTGAAATAAGCTTTGAAATGGATTTGGTAATTGATTCCAACAAGTTTTAAATGCAAAATGCGGTACATCGGGAGTGTTAAAACCAATGTACCTATTGTCTATGCAAAAGTCAACATTTTTGTTGACCAATGGGGTGAATAGTGACACCAAAACTTGAAATTCAAAATTTGAAATTAGAAATGCATCTAGGGGACTTTAAATTGCAATTGGCAATTAATACTAGTAAATGTAAAACTCAAAATGTGGGATCTTGGTGTAATTAGAATTAATATATCCATTAAGTATAAAAAGGTCAACATTTTGGTTGACTAGTAAGGTGAATAGTAAATAAAATTACACATATTATATAAGTAATACAACTTGAAATATAAAATGTAATTAACACAAATGGATTGTTTATAGTATAAATGAGATAAAGTTATCATTAGGATTTACGTCTTTGTTTCAAATAGGATTATAATACCTTGTACAAAAATTAGTACATGAGAGGTAATAATGTGAATACTAATTCATATAAATATTGTAACGATTAGATGAATCACATGGATGTGTGAATGGGATTAATTGCTCTCATCATGAGAGAAATGGAAATATTTCGATGTACAAATGGTACATGAAAATCGATTGATGTAAATTGCAATAAACATGAATGGTATGATGAATGCATAAATTATATAAAAATGAGATTTGAAGATTTATGCTTCTACTATAAATAAAATGAAAATACTATGAACGATAATTGGAACATAAAATGAAATAATAAAACTTATGAACATTTAATGATATTATGTGCCCTAGTATACCTAACAAGATTGGCTTGGATAGTTTGGCATGCCAATAGGGTATTGTTTTAGCAGTACTGCGAAAGGCTTTATGCCTGTATTCATGGCTTTATGCCCGTATTCATGGCTTTTATGCCCGTATGCATGGCTTTTATGCCCGATTATGTGATATCATGGCTTTTTTAGCCATACTGACTGCATACATGGTTGACGTTCTGCGTCCCATGGTATGACGGCCCAAGGCACCGCGGTGTCCAGTGCCAACGACTCGTTATCCAGTCCAGTCGTTCAGTATAGGTTACTTGGGCATGGAAAAGTATAACTGTAATTGAACTGATTGTTAAAGAAAATACAAAAATTAAATATCAGGAATGATTATGATAGAATACAAAGAAACTCAAGATCATGAAGAAAATAATTAACAAAATGCATGAAGAAGTAAATATCATAAAACGTAATTAGCCCTCGACTAAACATTAAGTTGGTAATTATTCAGTTCTTATGAAAACAATGGCTAAGAAATTATGATTTTTATTTGCATATTATATTTTCTTGTATTATTGGCACCACTAAGCTTTATGCTTAGCGCGTCGCTTTTGCAACGCGTAGGTACTGAAGAGTTGGACAGAGGGCCCGGTAGACCACAGATTGGGTAAGGCCATTCACAGTTCTGCATAGCGTCCGTGTCACCTCACAGACTACAGTGCATTGGTAGGACACTAGGTCCCATTTTGTATTTTGAGATTTTTGTAAATTTGGTAATTAAACTCTTATTTTATCATATGTATTTGAACAAATGTAATATAATTTTGTATTAATGTACGTACTTGTAAATTTGTGATTATAAATCACATGTGAGAATTTATTTATGATTTGAGTCTAATGATGATGTGAAATGACAAAGAGAGGAATCGTTAAGAAATTGTTGTAACTTGATGTGATACAAAATGTGAATTGTATATGAGTACCATGAGATGAATGATTGAGAAATAAATGAAATTGATGAAATTATTCTGAGACTTTGTTGATAATTGGAGTTGGGATTGATTGAATATGATCATAGGAAGTGTTTTTCACAGGTTTCGAAGAACTGTTTTCTCCATTTTTAGCCGGTACTCTGCCGGATTTTCTTTAAAATTTTCGGAACCTCAAATAAATAATAATTTCGATAAATGGCTTAAATGAATTATATTTCACAAATTGTATTCAAAACCATGATAAAAATGAATTAAGATAAAATAGAGTGCTCTGGCACACTGAGTGGCATAACTTGCTCGGCTACACTGTAGTCGGGTAAGGGGTGTCACATTTAGTGGTATCAGAGCGCGGTTTAGGCGTTTCTGGACCTAGATAGATTGCATATCATGCATTGCATTCATAAGAGTCGAGGTGACACTATTGCAGATCTGTATTTCCTGTTTATTTTAGGTTAAGGTATGGAATAAGAGAGTGAAGAGACAATGAGATAGCGAATGGAGATGAGAAGGAGACTGTATTTAAGATGAAAAAGGATGAGTACATAACTGTTTGAGGATAGGATTGAGACTAAGGAGAAAGTGAACTAGGATAACACGGAAAGGTGAAGAAATAAAGAGGTAGTAGCTCCTTGGCTATTTACATTGAATAAATTTCGAGGACGAAATTTAAATTAGAGGGGAAGAGTTGTAACATCCTCCCGGTAGCAACTCCGTACATTTTACTGTTCCGGTGACCGGTGTCGGTCCGGACAGCTAGAACGTCCGGAAAAATATTTAAACTAAAGTGAGGGACCATAATTAACTCAAATATTGATAAGAAAAATTTAGTAAAAATTTTAGAAATAAAATACAACCAAGTTAAACGAGCCGGTGCCCAAGCGATGGGTAACCAGAGGGAAGTTGCGGTTCTCGCAACGAGGAGCCCTTGACCCGGGGAAAAATTCATAAAATAATTTTTGAGACTCCAGAGAAGGGTCATTGAGGTTCCTATGGCATTAGAATGCCAAGAAAATAATTAGAAAAATTTTTCAATTGGTACAGACAATTTCGACCCGTTAAGCCAAACGGAGGGCATTTTGGTCATTTCGCCTTCAGAGACGATTTTTGGCCGACTTGTCCAGTTAAGTAAATAATTATTATGGTCTAAAATATGAATAATTATTACTAAAAATTAAAGTGAAAATGGGTAGAGAAGAAGAGGAAAGAAAAATGACAATAAATGTCAATTTTGACATCATATGATGTCATCTATGTGACACCCCTTACCCGTGTACAATATACCCGAGTAAGTAATGCCACACGGTGTACTGGCACACTCTAATATTCCTCAATTCATTTATATCATGCTTTTGAAGTTAATTTATGAAATATGATTTATTTTAACCATTTATCAAAAGCATTATTCATTTGAGGTTCCGAAGATTTTAAAGAAAATCCGGCGGAGTACCGGCTAAAAATGGAGAAAACAGTTCTTCGGAACCTGGTAAAAACACTTCCAATATTTGTATTTCATCATCTCAACAATATTTCTCAATTTCAATTCTCAATAATCTTTTCATTTCTCAAACATCCATTTCTCATATACAAGCGATAAATACATGCTCAAATTTTTGCATTCATAGTCATAACTTTCATTATTTACATGAACATCAAAATATATTACATGAGTTCAAATACATATGAGAAAGTAAAAATCTGCTACAAAATATCAAAATGACAAAATGACACCTAGTGCCCTACCAATGCACTACAGGTAGTGAGGTGACACGGACACTGTGCAGATCTACAGGATGAACTCACCCAGTCTGCGGTCTACTGGGCTCACGATCAGGATCTCCAGTACCTACGCGTGGCAAAAGCAACGCGCTAAGCAATAATGCTTAGTGGTGCAATAATATAATAAAGGAAAATAGCAAGAAAATAAATGTGTATAGAATGTGTATGCTTTCTTTGTTTGGTGTTGGTATATTCATTATTTCATTAACTTTGTTCACTTTTATTCATTTGGTTGCACCAAGTAACCTACACTAGACGACTGGACTGGATAACGGGTAAACTGGCACTGGGTACCTAGTACCTCGGGCCGTCACACCATCGGTCACATATGCATCTCCCGGTGTGCAACAGAACAGCTAACAAGCTGTAAATAATATCAGGCACAAGGCCAAGTCTCAATACAAAGTCAGAATGGCTAAAAGCCATGAAATCACAGAATGGCATATTGCCATGTGCAGTACTGCTAACTGAACCCTATTGGCATGCCAAACTATCCAAACCAATCTTGTTAGGTATACTAGGGCATTTGAAACTTTTAAATTCTTCAATTTGTGAATTTCAAATTTTTGGTGTCACTATTCATCATTGGTCAACAAAAATGTTGACTTTTAGAATAAAAATGTGTACATTGACTTTGGCACTCCCAACATACCACATTTGGTGTTTAAAACTTGTTGGCATTAAGTGTTAATACCATTTCTAAGCATTAAACCAAAGGAGCAGATTTTTCAGATTTTGTACCATAACTTCACTGTTCCATTGGACACTGTTACTGTGGGAATTTGAAGAAATGTAAAACATGAAAGTTGTTCCTTATTTTGTCTAGTTGAATTTCCTTTTTTGAATCACTCCATTTGGAGTTTTGTAACTCTAGATATGGTCCAAAATCCCAAGCTGGCCGGATGTGCATTCTGCAGAAAATTACCATATCTACAGTGCATGAACAGTGACTGCCACTGCCATTTGGGTTAAGTTTTGTCCATAATTTGGGATAGGTTCCTTCATGAAAGTTGTTTGTCTATGTCTTATCGTGTTGCTGTAAAAATTTCAGGTGAATTGACCAAATCTACAGTGAGTTATGGCCAAATGAACAGTTACTGTTCATTTGGTCAATTCTGCAGAATCAGTTTCAGGGTTCCGGATTGGGGCCAAGTTTTGGTTCACTTGCTTTGGTCTTTTGGGCATGGTTTCTTCAGCAAAAATGTGCCATTATAAGCCTAGTTTCATTTCCAATTGGCCAAACACCAATTGGACTAACACAGCCAACGTTATGGCTGTATAATTGGACTGAAATTTCAGTCCATTTGCTGCAGTCCTAGGGCAGCTCACACCTTGACTTTGCCATACCATTTTTAAGTTCAAATTGTGGCCAACATACCTCAAATGGTCACTTATTGACCATTAGAGTGTTCTTTAATAGGTTGGTAAGCCAAGTCAATTTGTCATGCCTCAAAACCCTAATGTCCAATGCAATTTACCCATAAACCTCAATTAGCACCCTAGTTCAACATCTATGTAGATATATAACTTAAACACAATCTCCAACTCATGCTAAGTCCATTAAAAACATTCAAAACCATTCCTCTATTAGGGCTGCCGAATTCTTTGGTGGAGATACACATGAATTTGTTTCATTATTTCATAATTTCTAATTCATTACAAGCATAAATCATGGAATTAATGAGTTTTAACTACATATATGCACTAACCTTGTTGTATGCCAATCCAAGCTTGAGAAAGCTTCACTTTCTTTCTTCTTCTTGGCTGCCAAAAGATTATGCAAGGTGCTAGGACAAATTTTAGTGAAAGGAAACTAGGGTTTTAGGGTGAAATGAAGGAGGGAATTGAAGGTTTGAAGTGAACATCAATGGAGGAGGGTTCTAGTGTGTTTCGGCTGGTTTGTTTTGGGGATGATGGCTGCTGCAATTTTTGCCAATTTGGTCTTCTCTTATCTCTTTTAATAGTTAGTCAAATAATAGTTTAATTTTGATTGGTCATTGTTTTCTTAATGACATCACCATGATGTCATAAATACCTTTTTTCCTCATTTTCTTTTCTTTCCTCTACTACTCATTTTCAATTTAATTTCTAGTAATGTTTATTCATATTTTATGTCATATTAATTATTTACTCAATTGGACAAGTCGGCCAAAAATCACCTCTGCAGGCGAAATAACCAAAATGCCCTCCGTTTGGCTTAACGGGTCAAAATTATCTGTACCGATTGAAAATTTTTTCTAAGTATTTTCTTGGCATTCTAATGCCATGGGAACCTCAATAACCCTTCTCTGGAGTCCCAAAAATTATTTTATAATTTTTCCCCCGGGTATAGGGCTCCTCGTTGCGAGAACCGCAACTTACCTCTGGTTACCCATCGCTTGGGCACCGGCTCGTTTGACTTGGTTGTATTTTATTTCTAAAATTTTTACTAAATTTTTCTTATTAATATTTGAGTTAATTATGGTTCCTGACTTTAGTTTAAATATTTTTCCGGACATTTTAGCTGTCCGGACCGACACCGGTCACCGGAACAGTAGGATGTACGGAGTGGTTATCGGGAGGGTGTTACAATCTAAGAGTTTCCCACCAATCACATTTAACCAACCATTTACTTAACCAATAAAAGAGACAAATGGACCTAAAAATTTTGCTCTTCTTCTTCTTCATCTTCTTCCAATACGTGACCTCTTCCATAGCTAAGCATATTCAAGCTTTTTAAAGCTTGATTCACCCATTTCTACCCAACAAAATCATAACCTAGCTTCACAAAAAATTAACCTAGCAACTTGAGCAACCTCTAGGCAGCCAAAAGAGGAAGAAAGAAAGGAGTTTGGGTGGCTGGAAATTCTGCCCCATTCAAGGTTAGTGCACCTATCTATTTAAAACTCTTTATTTCTATGTTAAAGACTTGAAATAAGTAAGGAATTGTAAGTAAAATGAATAAAAACTATGTGTATGTATGCCATCAATTTTGGCTTCCCTAAGGAAGGAACAAAGGTGGCGTGTTTTTGATGGTTTTAATGGACTTAGAATGAATTAGAGATTATGTTTAAGGTGTATATACACATAAATAATGAATGGAAGTGCTTAATTAGGTGTATGTGTGAATCATAAGGGAAAACTAGGGTTTTGAGAAGTGAAAAATTGACTTGGCTTAGGAAATTGTTATAGAACATCTTAATGGTCAATTAGTGACCATTTTAGGTATGTTGACCATGAATTGGACTGAAAAATAGTATAGCCAAGTGAATGTGTAGGCTGCCTTGTGAGTGCAGCAGAGTGACTAAAATTTCAGTCCACTTGCATAGCCATAACTTTGGCTGTGTAGGTCCAATTGATGTTTGGCCAATTGGACATGAAACTAGGCTTGTAATGGCACATTTTTGCTGAAGAAACTATGCCCAAAAGACCAAAGCAAGAGGACCAAAACTTGGCCCCAATCCGGATACCCTGTAAACAGCCCCTGCAGAATGACCAAATGAATAGTAACTGTTCATTTGGCCATCACTCACTGTAGAAATGGTCAATTGATCTGAAATTTTTACAGCAACAAGATAAGACATAGACAAACAACTTTCATGAAGAAATCTACCCAAAATTATGACCATAACCTAATCAAATCATTGAGCAAAGTGAAGTTTACTGTACTGAGATTTCCAGAATTTTCATTTGAGCAGTAATGTTTGGATGGCTATAACTCTCTCTAGAAAACTCGGATTTAGGCGATTCTTGAACCGATGGAAACCTAAGGCATGGTAGAACATTTCATATGAAGAAAGTTAGACCAAATTATGAACTTAACTTGATCAAATTACTGACCAAACTTGGATCAAAATCTGCCAGAACCCAAAATCTCAGTATGAACAGTACACGTGAATAGTAAACTTATTTTGGCCATAACCTGAGCTACAAAACTCCAAATGGAGTGATTCAAAAAAAGAAATTCAACTAGACAAAATAAGGAACATTTTCTATGAAGGAAGTTTTGTCAAATTCCAACAGTAAATCGACCAATGAAACAGTGCAACTTCGGAGCACCAAAACCGAAAATTGGCAATTTTGCCAAAATGACCTAAGCTTTGAGAAAGTGACCAAAACCAACAAGTTTTAAATGAAAAATGTAGTATGTTTGAAGTGCCAAAGTCAATGTACATATTTTCTATGCAAAAGTCAACATTTTAGTTGACTAATGAAGTGAATAGTGACATGAAAACTTGAAATAAGCTTTGAAATGGATTTGGTAATTGATTCCAACAAGTTTTAAATGCAAAATGCGGTACATCGGGAGTGTTAAAACCAATGTACCTATTGTCTATGCAAAAGTCAATATTTTTGTTGACCAATGGGGTGAATAGTGACACCAAAACTTGAAATTCAAAATTTGAAATTAGAAATGCATCTAGGGGACTTTAAATTGCAATTGGCAATTAATACTAGTAAATGTAAAACTCAAAATGTGGGATCTTGGTGTAATTAGAATTAATATATCCATTAAGTATAAAAAGGTCAACATTTTGGTTGACTAGTAAGGTGAATAGTAAACAAAATTACACATATTATATAAGTAATACAACTTGAAATATAAAATGTAATTAACACAAATGGATTGTTTATAGTATAAATGAGATAAAGTTATCATTAGGATTTACGTCTTTGTTTCAAATAGGATTATAATACCTTGTACAAAAATTAGTACATGAGAGGTAATAATGTGAATACTAATTCATATAAATATTGTAACGATTAGATGAATCACATGGATGTGTGAATGGGATTAATTGCTCTCATCATGAGAGAAATGGAAATATTCGATGTAAATATGGTACATGAAAATCGATTGATGTAAATTGCAATAAACATGAATGGTATGATGAATGCATAAATTATATAAAAATGAGATTTGAAGATTTATGCTTCTACTATAAATAAAATGAAAATACTATGAACGATAATTGGAACATAAAATGAAATAATAAAACTTATGAACATTTAATGATATTATGTGCCCTAGTATACCTAACAAGATTGGTTTGGATAGTTTGGCATGCCAATAGGGTATTGTTTTATCAGTAATGAGATAGGCTTTATGCATGTATTCATGGCTTTATGCCAGTATTGATGGCTTTTATTCCCTTATGCATGGCTTTTATGCCCGATTATGTGATATCATGGCTTTTTAGCCATCGATCGCATACATGGTTGACGTTCTGCGTCCCATGGTATGACGCCCAAGGCACGCGGTGTCGGTGCCAACGACTTCGTTATCGATCCGATCGTTCAAGATAGGTTACTTGGGCATGGAAAAGTATAAGCGTAATTGAACTGATTGTTAAAGAAAATACAAAAATTAAATATCAGGAATGATTATGATAGAATACAAAGAAACTCAAGATCATGAAGAAAATAATTAACAAAATGCATGAAGAAGTAAATATCATAAAACGTAATTAGCCCTCGACTAAACATTAAGTTGGTAATTATTCAGTTCTTATGAAAACAATGTCTAAGAAATTATGATTTTTATGTGCATATTATATTTTCTTGTATTATTTGCACCACTAAGCTTTATGCTTAGCGCGTCGCTTTGCAGCGTGAGGCTCAGAAGTTGGACAGAGGGCCGGTAGACCACAGTTGGGTAAGGCCATTCACGATTACGCATAGCGTCCGTGTCACCTCACGGACTCTGATTGCATTGGTAGGACGCTAGGTCCGATTTTGTATTTTGAGATTTTTGTAAATTTGGTAATTAAACTCTTATTTTATCATATGTATTTGAACAAATGTAATATAATTTTGTATTAATGTATGTACTTGTAAATTTGTGATTATAAATCACATGTGAGAATTTATTTATGATTTGAGTCTAATGATGATGTGAAATGACAAAGAGAGGAATCGTTAAGAAATTGCTGTAACTTGATGTGATACAAAATGTGAATTGTATATGAGTACCATGAGATGAATGATTGAGAAATAAATGAAATTGATGAAATTATTCTGAGACTTTGTTGATAATTGGAGTTGGGATTGATTGAATATGATCATAGGAAGTGTTTTTCACAGGTTTCGAAGAACTGTTTTCTCCATTTTTAGCCGGTACTCTGCCGGATTTTCTTTAAAATTTTCGGAACCTCAAATAAATAATAATTTCGATAAATGGCTTAAATGAATTATATTTCACAAATTGTATTCAAAACCATGATAAAAATGAATTAAGATAAAATAGAGTGCTCCGGCACACTGAGTGGCATAACTTGCTCGGCTACACTGTAGTCGGGTAAGGGGTGTCACAAGGTCACCCATCGTTGTGACTCCCGGCTCATTTATCATTTTATGTTCTGTTTTTCTTATTTATACTTAACTATCTAGCAATAACTAATTATTTGCATTCAGGGCTTATCTAGGTGTCTTAGATGTGGTTTTAATTCCCTTAATTGTCTGGACTAACACCGGTCATCGGAACAGTGAAATATACCATGCTATGCAAATAGGGGTGTTACAATTCTCCCCCCCTAAAAATAAATTTCATCTCAAAATTTTACGTGGTATTAGTCTCTGAATAGCTGTGGGTGCTGCATCCTCATGTCCTCCTCACGTTCCCAAGTAGCCTCTTAGCCTGAATGATGGTTCCACAGCACCTTTACCAAAGGTATTTACTTGTTTCGTAGCTACTTCACCTCATAAGCCAGAATCTCTATGGGTTCTTCCTCGTATGTGAGGTCTAGATTCACCTCAATTTCTTCTCTTGGTAGTACATGAGATGGGTCAAATCTGTACCTCCTCAACATAGACACATGGAAGACGTTATGTATCTTTTCCAACTCTGAAGGTAATGCTAAACGATATGCCAAAGGAGCCACTCTTTCCAGAACCTCATATGGTCGATGAAACGAGGACTCAGCTTCCCCTTTTTGCCAAATCTCATAATTTTCTTTCAGGGGGAAACTTTGAGGAATACTTTCACACCCACTGTATACTCAATATCCCTTCTATTCAGATCAATGTAGGACTTCTGATGGTTTGATGCAGTTTTGAGTCGATCTCTGATTAATCTGATTTTCTCCTCAGTTTGCTGAACAATTTCGGGCCCAATCATCTTTTTTTCGCCCACTTCATCCCAAAACAAAGGTGTTATGCACTTTCTGCCATACAGAGCTTCATATAGAGGCATCCCAATGCTTGATTGATAGCTGTTGTTATAAGCGAACTCAATCAGAGGCAAGTGTGTATCCCAATTACCTTCAAACTCAATTACACAAGCCCGTAGTATGTCCTCCAAGATTTGAATTACCCTCTCAGACTGGCCATCTGTCTATGGGTGGAATGTCGTGCTGAAGTCTTTGAAGACTACCCCAGAATCTAAAAGTGAACCTAGGGTCTCTGTCTGATACAATTGATACTGGCACTCTGTGCAGTCTCACAATCTCATCTATGTACAATTTGGCCAATCTTTCTATACTATAGTCCATCCAAACTGGTACAAAGTGAGCAGACTTGGTCAATTTGTCCACTATGACCCATACTGCATCATGACTCTTTTGTGTCCTCGGAAGTCCCATAACAAAATCCATAGTTATCTGTTCCCATTTCCATTTAGGTACTGGTAGTGTATGTAGTAAACCAGCTGGCACTTGATATTCTGCCTTCACTTGCTGACAAGTTAGGCATTTAGAGACAAAATCAGCTACATCCCTTTTTATACCCATCCATTAGTAATTCTCCTTTAGTCCTCTGTACATTTTAGTGCCACCATGGTGCATAGCAAAAGGAGACTCATGTGCTTCCTTCATAATGATCTGTCTCAAGTCAACATCATTAAGAGTGCACATTCTACTCGGGTGTAACAGTAGGCCATCATCTCTCACAAAAAATTCTGATTTCTTGCCCTGTCTGACTTCTTCTAATAGCTTTTGATATTTCTTATCATTCTAAGCAGCCATTCTGATCTGATCAATCAATACTAGCTATACATGCCATGCAACTGCTGTTTGCCCCTCATCATTAATCTCTAAGCTGGCATGCAATGCTCTCAACTCATATATCATATACAAAGGAGAAACTCTTAGACTTGCCATAGTCTTGTGATTTAAGGCATCAGCCACCACATTAGCTTTCCCTGGCTGATAGTCTATCAGACAATCATAGTCTTTAATCAGTTCTAACCATCTCCTCTATCTCAAATTCAACTCTTTCTGAGTGCCCAAATACTTCAAACTCTTATGATCTGTGTAGATGTAACACTTCTCTCCATATAAGTAGTGTCTCTAGATCTTAAGAGTAAATACAATAGCTGTAAGCTCTAAGTCATGTGTCGAATAGTTTCTCTCATGCGATTTCAGCTGGCGTGATGTATATGCAATGACATTTTGATCTTGCATTAGTACACAACCTAACCCATTATGAGAAGCATCATTGTAAACTGTGCATTGTTTACCCGAGGTAGGTAAAGTCAAGACTGGACCTTCTGTCAAACATCTCTTCAACTCATCAAAACTCTGCTGGCATTTATCCGTCCACTGAAATTTCACATCTTTCCGAAGAAGTTTGGTCAGTGGAGAAGCCAACATGGAAAATCCCTTCACAAACTGGCAGTAGTATCCAGCTAAACCAAGAAAACTGGGAATTTCTATAACATTGCTGGGTGGCTGCCAATTAAGGACAACTTCTATCTTGCTGGGATCTACCTTAATGCTTTCTGCCGATACTATATGCCCCAAGAAAGCAATCTCTTTCAGCCAAAATTCACATTTTGACAATTTGGCGTATAGTTGTTTCTCCCTTAAAGTCTGTAATTCAATCCATAGATGTCTATCATGCTCCTTTGCACTCCTTGAATAGGCCAATATATCATCAATGAATACCACCACAAACTGATCGAGGTATGGTCTGAAGATAGTGTTCATCAGATCCATAAAAGTAGCTAGAGCATTGGTTAACTCGAATGGCATGACCAAAAACCCATAATGGCCATATCGAGTTCTAAAGGTAGTTTTAGGAATACTCTGCTCTTGCACTTTCAGCTGATAATAACCCGATCTCAGGTCAATTTTGGAGAACACAGCTGCACCCGTCAACTAATCAAATAAGTCATTAATGCAGGGCAATGGATATCTATTCTTTATTATCACCTTATTCAACTACCGGTAGTCAATACATAAGTGGAGAGTGCCATCTTTCTTCTTAACAAACAGCATTGACGCTCCCCAAGGTGACACACTAGGGTGAATAAAGCCCTTGTCAAGCAATTCTTGCAACTGCACTTTCAATTCTTTCAATTCTACTGGTGCCATTCTGTATGGTGTTATGGAGATTGGGTCCACACTAGGCATTACATCAATCTCAAACTACACCTCTCATTCTGAAGGTAATCCTGGCAACTCATCAGCGAACACATTCAGAAAGTCACATACTATAGGGATGTCCCCCAATGCTAGACTCCCCACTTGGGTGTCTATCACATGTGCCAGGTATGCTTCACACCTTTTTCTGATCATCTTCCTGGCTACTGTAGCCGAAATGATGTTTGATGGCAATAACTGCCTCTCCCCATGTATCACCACATTACCGTACTGAGAGAGACCAAAAGTGATTATCTTTAGTCTTCAGTCAATCATGGCGTAATGCCTGGCTAACCAATCCATGCCCAAGATGATATCATAATCTTTGAAGGGCATTTTAATCAGATCTGACAGAAAAACATGTCCTTGGATCACCAAAGGACAATCTCTATACATTCTGTTAACTCTGACCTCTTGTCCTAACGGACTTGTTACTAGCACCTCAAAATCCATTTTGGAACATGGAACCGCAAGGGAACTAATGATGCTAGCACTAACATAAGAATGGGTAAAACTGGAATCAAGCAGTACAAATACATCTTAATTAGAGATAGAGAATGTACCGGCCAAAATGTTAGAAGTTTCAGCTTCTTCCCGTTGTCTCATAAAGTAGAATCTAGTTAGAGCACTACCTTGTTCTGACTGGTTTACTGTACCCTGACTTCCTGAAGTGCTGCCTCAACCTTTGTCTCTACCTCTGGTAACTGGTTGTGAACCTTTAGTTGCAAAACTCTAGATGGATCCTTCTACAGTAGTAGGAGCTGTCTCAAATCTACAGGCACTGGTGCAGTCCTTGGCCAAATGGCCTGTGCCCCTACAATTAAAACAGGCTCCTAAAGCCTAATAGCATATCCCACTATGGGTCCTGCCACATGTCTCACAAGGGTAGGGAGGCTGAGAACACCTAGACGTCGGCTGACCAGACTAAGGGGGGTCTCTGCCCAGAAAATCTACCTCTACCAGACCTTCCACCTTTTCCTGATCACCTAAACTTCTTTCTTTTTCCAGTATTACCACTGAAACTTTGATCTGTTGACTTCCCACTTTTCTCTTTTTCTGATTTCTCTGTTTTCTTTGTTTTCTCTTTCACTAGTGCCCCTTCTGACTCAATTCTTTCTAACTCAAGTGCTTGAGAGATGAGCTCAGAGAAGTTATTATGTCTGAATCCAACCACTTGCGTCCTCAGACTGGGTTTCAAGCCGATTTCAAACCTCTTACATATTTCTCTGCTGGTAGATAGGAGACTCCTAGCATAGTGGCTTAAACGGGAGAACTCCCTCTCATACTCTGTCACACCCTACTCCTCGTAAGATGTAACATGCTCCCATAGAACACCTATGAATTACCGTACTTCGCTTATTGGTAACCCATTAAATATACTACAAGGGATTTTAAAATAATTTTCATTCATTTTTAAATTAGTGGGTAAAATTTTTTCAGATATTAAAAACCTTTATTTAAAGTCCAAACATAAATCAAATTTTTAGATATTTAAAATCTCCACAATTTTTACAAAAATTTCGGCAGAGTGCCGTCTGTATTTTAAGAAAACAGTTCCTCAAAACCTAAAAATAAAGACACTCCTAATATATTTCTCAAGCACAACTCCATTAATCAATTTCATTTCACAAATCAGCAGAAGCAACTCAATACACAGTTTAAATTAAATCAAACATTGAAATATCTCATTAAGATAACAAAATGAATATTTACATTCATGGGAGTATTAAAAATTGAGTAGTGCAAACTTTATAAATACATAAAATCTCAAGATAACCTTATAATAATTTGTATTTCATTACAATCCAAAAATATATTACAAAAGAGTTGGTACAACTGCTCAAAGTAAATTTCATATATACAATTACAGAATTACATCAAAATCTAAAGTACAAGGGTATACCTATGATATACCCGAAGATAGTCTCACTATGCCTTCTAGTAATCTTGCTCAGCTGCTTTATATTTTCTTTCACCTGCGACAACATACAAAGCTATCGCTGAGTGGTGAACTCAGTAGTGCACAAACTAATATTTTAAAACTTAAAACAAGTTATGCTTAACAGTTCATAACAAATAAAAATTTAAAATTTCTAAATTCTTCAAAATTCATAACATTTAGAAATCAATACTTTCATTCATGCAAATTATTCATTTGAATAACATTTTAATCAAATAGCAACTATTTATCTATATTTCTTTTAAATCCCGAAATAATACAAAAATATTTTGAATTACTAATAAATTATTTATTTCAACCACAATTTATCAAACTATGCATAATTTAAAGGGCGTTGCCAATAATTCACACAGTTGAACTCATGACTAATATTCAAATAGATGTCGTGTTGTACACCACGACATTTCACACTCTCCCAATAACTGAGGCTAAAAGGGAGGAACAATGACTAGCTAGTATACATGAGTACTCATTCAAACTCTTCCCCAACTGGCAAGCCAGAGAGGAAGGAACTCGCCCCATCTATTGGAGGAGATATCTCACTAGACAAGCTAATGAGAATTCACAACATATTTTGTCATGTCAACCGTGGTTTCAAATTATATTCTAAAAAATTTCTATTTACAAAGTATTTATAAATCATCAGCATATTTAATCATCATAAATTAAAGCTCAAGGCTGGCAACACATCAAACTTAAAATTTACAATCCTCAAAACCATGCAATAAATCTTTAAATGCATAAGAAAATTTACATTTAATTTATACAATTTCATTCAACAAATAAAAATCCTCAACACAACAAAATTATAAATCATAAAATAAACTTGTTCAAATCAATTTAGAAGTGAAAAGTAACAAAATAGTTAGTTGTGCACAAACCTTATACGAGTCACCTCTTGGCCTTGACTCGATGTCTCGGGTTCTTTCCTGGTATTCTTTTCCATTGAAACACACAGTTTCATAGTGTTTCAGTATCATAACTTATCATAAATCCAAAATAAATTCAAATTCACTTTTATCTAGCTTATATATGCTAAACTTGACGTTATTCAAAATTTGTGTTTTGGGGTTATTATTCACTACACTATTCAAGTTAATTTATTGACTTTTTAAGGCTTAATAGGTGTGAGAATTCCAACTTCACCCACATACCACATTTTAGTTACTAAATTTGTTGGTTTTGGTTGTTTTCTCAAATTCTAAGTCTTTTAGGCAAATTTGCAAATTTTCAGTTTCGGTATCTTAAGTTGCACTATTCCATTGGTCATTTTTCTGTTAGAATTTGACAAAACTTTCTTCACAGAAAATGTTCCCTATTGTCTTAACTTTATTCTCCGTTTTGAATCACTCCAATTGGAGTTTTGTAGCTCAAGTTATAGCCATTTGAATCATGGCTTCCGGATTGGACTTAACCCAGATTTCTGGGCACCAAACTGGTTCTGGTAGTTTTAGGTCAGCAACTTTGGGTGGCCAAATGACTTGGTTAAGGGCATAATTTGGGTTTATGATCTGAATGAAAGTTTTAGGTCTATATCTCAGCTATCCACTGGTAAAATTTCAGGTCATTTAGACCTACCTAGCCCAAGTTATGGCTAAATGAACAAACACTGTTCATTTTGTCATTTTGTACAGGTCAGACTGCATAAATCCAGATTTGGTCAATTTGTTCACTAGGTTTTGGTCACTTTTTGGGCATGATTCCTAAATGAAAATTGTGTCATTTTGTGTCTATTTTCATTTCCAATTGGCCTCACACCTATTGGGCTTGTAAACTTTCAGTTTTGGTCCCTGAAAGGGACCTTGGTCCTACTGTTTGCAGAATGACCATTTTCAATCCGAATTTAAACTCACTTATAACACTTCCAACACATCTCAGTTGGTCACAAATGACCATTTTTCATCTCAAACAAGATCAAACACACCATTTGACCATTTCTCTAAATTTTGCCTCCCAAACCCTAGGTCCAAAACCTTAACTCATAAAATTCAAACCTAATGCATTCTAAACATCTATCCACGGTTTATGTACTTAATTCGACTTAAACAACCATTCAAATACATTAAACTCATTCATTCTCAAACCCTAACCTACTGCTGGCCAAATTTCTATTTGGTCCACCATGCTTGATTTTGTTTAATTTTTCCATAATTTCTAGATTAACTCATGCATATAAATATAATTCTAAAGGAAAATCTAGTGGTTAATTACTAACCTTTATGCAGAATTTTTCACCTCTCCAAACTTCTTCCTTTCTTCTTCTTTTTATTGTCAAACTCCTTATCAAGGTTTAGCTACAAGATTTAATTAAGAAATCTACAAGTTTTATGGCTGATTTTTGGGTTAAGGAAGCTTTGAAAGTGTGCTTCAATGGTTGAAGAAGAAAAAATGAGAGAGAGATAAGAGAGAGATGAGAGGTGATGGAAAATGAAAGAAGAAACTAATTTTTTTTCCTTTTATTTTGTCTTTTAATTATTAAGATTTATCCCCAAATTTTCAATTATTTAAATATTAGGTTTATTGCATCATGCATGATGTCATGCATGATGTAATAACCTTTTTCAACCTTTTTTTTTCTTTTTCTTTTTTTTTTTCATTTATTTTTCCTTAATTATTTAATTTAATTGTTGATCTTTGTCGCAAGGTATTTTGCGGTCGCCTGGACGAATACTCACCGAAGTGGGAAAGAGTGAGGCGTCGCCACTTTAATTTTGCGAGAAATTAAAGGAAACCATTTGTGAAAATAAATTAGAATGAAACCAGTTCGAAAACAGAGATTTTAGGTTCGAGGTCCGTATACGGGTGGGGAAGGTGTTAGGCACCCCACCTCGTCCCTCAATGAGGGTGAGCAGATTTAACCTTATGCTTTTTATAAATTAAAATCGATAGTTAGGGGGGGTGTTCGAATGGAGATGTTAATCCTTTTGATAAAAGGGAATATTTGATTTTTCATTAATTCGGATTACCCAGATACACAAGTAAATGAGACAACCTTAGTGAATTGATGTCGTGTAACAGTTTTTCATTTATGGGATTATTTTGCGTATTTATTAAAATTTCGATTTGAGAATCTGATAAGAACTCTCCTCCGATCTCTTTTAGATGTTCATTAAAATTTCGATTAGAGATCGGATAAGAACTCTCCTCCGATCTCTTTCAGATGTTCATTGAAAATTTTGAATGAGAATCAGATAAGAACTCTCCTCCGATCTCTTTTAAATATTTATTAAGATTTTTGATTGAGAATCGGATAAGAACTCTCCTCCGATCTGTAACACCCCTAAGTTCGGTAGTGCGTTCTACTGTTCTGGTGACCAGTGTTGCCCGGACAGCTAGGATGCCTAGAACTACACTTCATTATGATTGAGGAGACATAAAATAATGAAATACAAGAAAAGAAAATACAAGAAAAACAAAGGAAAAATAATAGCAAAGAAATGTAACCAAGTTAAGCGAATCGAGAACCCTAGCGATGGGTGACCGCACCGGGAAGTCACGGCGTGGACCGTTGACTAGCCCTGGACCACGGGAAACCCTGAAAAATATTTTTAGGACTTAAAGAGACATCAATTGAAGTATAAATATCATTAGAAATATCAAAGAAAAATTAATTAATTAGTACAAAGAAAAGTGAGAAATCAAAAAACGGACAAAACACAGTGTTACCGAAAAATCAGGAATGCAACCCGAACAGAGGCATTGTGGTCATTTGACACCCCGAGTTGTCTTTTGACCTAAATGTCCATTAAAAATAAATAATATTACACTTGGAAAATATAATGAAAAATTAAATTAGTGGTACCTAATATAAATAGCAAAAATGGAGAGTTAAATGTGGGAAAATGAAATTCATGAATAAACTAATATTAAAGGCCCTTAGTGCTCCACTCACCCACCAAAGTGGACCACTTATTCATCAATTTGGACCAGCAGATTGTCATCTTCCTCACTTCTCAAAATTTCAGCCGTGAACCTCCATTGAAGATACTCCATGGCCGAAGCTTAACCAAGCCATGCAACCATGATTTAGCCACATTTTTCACTAGCTTCCTTCACAAAAACTGTTCTACACCACTTAGGCAGTAGATAGGCAGCAAGAAGACCAAGTTTTGGAGAGAATTTGAAGAGTTTCCAAAGTGGTAAGTTTGTGTTTTTGGTTAGTGCTTCATTAAAGTTAGTAAGAATGCTATGGGTACTTGAATTATGGAGAGATTTTTGAGGTTTGATGTTTAAAGGGGGATGTGTACTTTTGGCAGCCATGGAAACACTTTGAAGGCAGTTTATTTTTGCTTGTAAATGGTGAATTAAATGATTGATTAAATGTATATTGTGTATAAATTGTTTGGGTGATGTATACTTAGTATATGTAAATGTGAATTGAAATTTAAAGCTTGGAAATTAATGGAATGTAAAGGTACCATTGCGGCAGTTTGTTAACTCTTGAGGAATGCTGGAATTCATGCTTGGTTTATGGAATAATGGTGTTGAATTGTGATAGTGGTTATGGCAGTTTGAGGGTATGTATGATAGTGTGAAGTTGAACATGTAAAAGTGTTATGGTTAGGTAATTGAATTGTTGTAATTGAGTTGAAAAATTCTGCACTTTATGGTGTATGTTGAATGTAATTGTAAGCTGCCAAAATGACCTATAATATGTTGTAAATTATGTTTAGGTTATGGTACAACCAGAATTGACTTGAATGTTGAGTTTGGTAAGTGTTAGGAGTGATCCTTGATGTGTATGAAAGAAATGCAATAAGGCAATTTGAGTTTTAGGCCTAGAACTTTGAGTGTGTGGCTCCAATTGGTATGAGACCAATTGGAGGTGAAAATAGACACAAAATGTGCCAACTTTCATGAAGAAAACTTGCCAAAATTCTGCTTGCAAGGTAGTTTGAAAAATAACCAAATCCGGATTAAGTGCAAATAAGGCCTGAAAATTGACCATTTGGGCAGCAGTTAGTGTTTAGGCTATAACTCACTCAAAACAGATCCAATTGACCTGAAATTTTGACCACGAATAGTTAAGACCCATATCTAGAAGTCTTATGAAGATACCAAAGCCCAGAAATTACCATAAGCAAGTCAAACAGCTTGCACAAATTCGGGTCCAAAAACTGGCCGAACCAAAATTGACCTAAAGTGACCAATTTTGATGCACTTTGACCAGCAATAGTAAAATGGCCATAACTTGGTCTACATAACTCAGAATGACCTGAAATTTTGCCCCACGTTCCATAAGACATAGATCTACAAGTTTGTAGTTTTGACCGAACCCGAAAATCGAGAGAACTAGGTCGTCCGGCTAGGTCAAACCAGTATCCCGAAATCCAGCAAATTGCAAGAAAATGTAAGATACATGGAAATGAATTTAGTAACATGTACCAACCCTAAAAGACTATCGAATGTGACATATTGGTAACCTTAAAACCTAATTTACCTATAACGCATCGAGGGTCGATATATTAGGTTGATTAAGCAAATAATAGCATTCAGTGAATTACTTATCAAGCATTATCGTTAGAGACAGTTTAATTAAGTACTAAAACACTTCAAATTGTGTTTCTCAGTTAGCAAAGACTCAGGGAAAGGGAAGGAAACACTGAGTCAAGACCAGGAGATAGTTATCAGAGGTTTGTGCACAATGGTTATTTCTTTTGAATTTTTAATTGAAATAAATTATGACTATTTGTATATTATTGTTTTTAATTATGGAAATGTGTTTGAATGGATACTTATTGCTTGAAAAGCAATGTAAATGGTTTGAAACTGTGGAAAAATTGATTTAGTGTGATTTGTAAAAATTGAAGTTAATTATGAATTGTGTTGCCATTTTGTGAATGAATTTATGACTTTAGAAATTTATTGGATTCTCACGAAACATTTGAACAAAATATTTGGAAATTGATTTTGTGTTCACACTTAGCATGACAGTATCATATCATTCCTTCTCCATTTATGGGGTTGTGATCGTTTATTTTTCTCCCTCTCTGGTTTACCAGTTGAGGTGATCAGATGAGTACTCATTATATAGCTAGCTTCCTTCCTCATTGATTTCGATTAGTGGGGTTGTGATTGCTTTGTTGTGGTGTACAACGCAGCATTGATCGAAAATTTTGTGTCATGGCTTAAGTTGTGTAATGAATTGGCAACACTGTGTTCGTAAATTATTTTACTAAATTGTGTTATTATGAGCTTTGATAATTTGTGAAATAGAGTTTAAATTCTTCTTGACATTCACTGTCTTTTGAATTTAACTACGTTTTGATTACTGAGATTTATTGTGATATTGTGTTAAATTCCTTATGACATTCATTGTCTTGAATTTAACTATGGTTTTACGTATCTATCATTTATATGATTTATGAACTGTGATTTAAAGTTCTATTTGGTTAATGTTGTGCACCACTGAGACATTGTCTCAGCGATAGCTTTTCATTGCTGTCGCAGGTAGACAGACTGACAGGGCAGCAGATTAGGCTACTAGTACATCCAGCGAGAGATTATCGGGTATAATGAGCATACCACATTTTGCATTTTGTATTGTAATGTATGACCCCTGTATGTACATATTGTTCTTGGTTTGAGCAGTTGTAAATTAAAATTGTACATTAAAGTTGTAAAATAAATTATGAGTTATTTTGGCTTGTAAAAATTGTATTATATTTCTTGTATCTCAGTCTTTGAAATATCACTATGGATTTGAGTTGAGAAATATGTTGTGTTGAGAAAAATGTTGGAGTTGAGATTTGGAAATATATTGAAGTGCTTTTTACAGGTTTTTGAAGAACTGTTTTATCCAAAAAAAAAAATAGAGGGCACTCTGCCAAAATTTTTACAGAAATTACTAATAGTCTAAATGTGTTAGCTAATTCACTTCAGTTCAAAAAGGTTTTTAACACCTGTAAATAGTGCTCACCACTGTAAAAGAAGTAAGAAAAGTTTTGAAAATCCCTTGTAATGTATTTAATGGGTTATCAGTAGGCGAAGTTGGTAATTCATTAGGTATACTACGGGATCATGTTACGCCTTACAGAGGGGTAGGGTGTGACATGTTTTAGTGGTATCAGAGCTAGTTTTTAAATTCTGTTTTCACCTGTAATTTGAATATTCTTTCTTTATAGTACAACAGCTCAATATCATTGTTTGATACATACAGTACATTACATTATAAATATGCACTAACGGGAGAAAATCTCCTTGTGTTATTTGTTCAGAAGATCTAAGATCCTCGCATTGACTATGGAAGAGGGTGATCGTTCAGTCGATCAATCTATTGAGGCTAAGGTGCTAGGGGATGCCCTAGCCCTACATAATGTCAGTGGTTCAGCAGCACTAGCCCCCACAGTACCGCAGTTTCCTGCTCATTTCGCTCAGCAGATGACTGCAATGTTCCAATAAATGGCTGGTAATGTGCCTACTCAAGTCCCAATACAGACACCAGTGGTACAACCATAGTCTTCTGCAAGGCAGTATGACAAATTGATGAAATATGGGGCTACAGAGTTCAAAGGGACAGTAGATCCTCTAGAGGCTGAATAGTGGTTAGAAAGGATGGATAGGGTATTCAAGAAACTACATTACACAGAGGAGCTCAGATTTGAATACTCAGTATCTCTGCTACAGGGGGATGCTTATGATTGGTGGAAAACAATTCCCCACAGTCTGGTAGAACCTGCAGTGCTAACATGGAATGACTTTCTCAGGGAATTCAGACAAAAGTATGTCCCCGATGCTTATGTAGACCAGAAACTATAAGAGTTCCTAAGTCTGAAATAGGGAAGCAGATTAGTGCCTGAGTATGAAAGAGAATTTTCCCGCCTAAGCCATTATGCAGTAAATCTACTTTCTACCAGCAAGGAGAGATGCAAGAGGTTTGAAACCGGCTTGAAACCCAGTATCAGATTACAAGTGGTCGGATTCAAACACACTAACTTCTCTGAACTTGTTTCTCAAGCCCTAGAGTTAGAAAGAATTGAGTCTGAAGGCTCCTGAGAAAAAGAAATCAGAGAAGACAAAGAAAGAGGGAAAATTAGTAGAACAGAGTTCCAGTGGTCCTATTGGAAAGAGGAAGAGGCAGGGGTAGAGGTAGCCCAGTAGGCAGCCAAAGCACAGTGAAACATTTAGAGCAAGATAGTGCTCCAGTCAGAATCTATGCAATGAGACAGAGAGAAGAGGCCGAGACATCTGATGTTGTGGCTGGTACCTTCTCAACTTTTAATCAGGATGTGTTTATGTTATTTAATCCGGGTTTTACCCATTCTTATGTGTGTGCTAGCATCATTAATTGCATTGTTGTTCCATGTACAAAAATGGACCTTGTGGTACTAGTAACAAGTCCCCTAGGATAGGAGGTCAGGGTTAATAAAATGTATAGAGATTGTCCTTTGGTGATCCAAGGACACACTTTTCTATCTGATTTCATTAAAATGCCCTTTAGAGATTATGATATTATCTTGGGCATGGATTGGTTAGCCAGGCATCATGCCATGATTGATCAGAGGTCAAGAGTCACTTTTGGTCTCCTCGATGCTGATGTGGTAATACATGGGAAGAGGCAGCTATTGCCATCAAACCTCATTTCGGCTGCACTAGCCAGAAAAATGATTAGAAAGGGGTGTGAAGCATACTTGGCACATGTGGTAGACACCCAAGTGGGAAGTCCAGCATTGAGGGACATCCCTACAGTATATGACTTTCCAGACATGTTTCCTGATGAATTGTCAGGATTACCTTCAGAAAGAGAGGTGTAGTTTGAAATTAATGTTATGCCTAGTGTGGATCCAATCTCCATAACACCATATAGAATGGCACTCTTTGTTTATGTATTGTTTGACCTGGAGTCTGAATACTTTTATGTTAGTGTTAGAACTATATGTTCTGCTGTTATTCCTTTACAGGGGAATAAATATTGATACATTAGTGATTAGTCCTTGAAGATAAGAATTATGATAATAAGTGAAATTATTTTTGAAAGAGTTTATCGGCGAAAAGTATTTTCTGAAACACCATAAATTATAAAGCTAATTGGTGAGCCTAGTTAATGTAAGGTAAGAGGACATAAAAGTAAGATGCAGTAATGGAATTGCTCTAGATGAGGGCAAGGATGTTACTGTTAGTAATTGCTAATAGATATTGTAATCAGAATAAGTTTGGATATTAGTGAATTCGAAAAGGATAAAAGATAGGAAAGTCTGATCTATTGGAATGTATCATAGTAACTATGCAATGTTCTTGATGTTTATACTGTAAGCTGTAGATTACAGTACTAACTTGAGATTATTGTGTAGAGCTACGTACTACCCGATAGTACACCTAGATGGGAATAGTTGCCAACAGCATCTGTTTTGGTATAGTTATGCCAAGACAAAATTTAATTGTTAGAAATAAGTTTGAAAATCCTACTTAGGGATCTAAAACTCAAAAGTTAGATTATCAAAAGGTTATAGTTCAATACAAAAGGAAGTAAGTTATAGAATATTGAAAGATAAAAAGAGTTATGGCCATAAAAATTCAAACAGTTGGTTCAGATATAACAAAAAAATGTTACGAATGTGAGGAAGACTATGACTAGAATGGTCAAAGGACCAATGACTAGATAAATGATTCTAACATGACCTTAAGGGTCATTCAAGAAGGAACATGAACCGAAATATTAGACAGCACAATAGTAAGAGAAGATTGGTGTTATACAAAAAATAAAAAATGTTGTACTAGATTGTTAAAAATCTTATACAAATTTGAGGAAACGAAGATTATACGATCGTATAGAAAGGAGAAAATAAACGTATGACTATTGTAAGATGGCTATTAGGTAAAATTTCGTGGACGAAATTTATTTTAAAGGGGGGAGAATTGTAACACCCCTAAGTTCGGTAGTGCGTTCTCATCGTTCGGTGACTGTTGTCCGCATGACTAGGATGCCTAGAACTACACTTCATTATGATCGAGGAGACAAAAATTAATGAAATACAGGAAAAGAAAATACAAGAAAAACAAAGGAAAAATAATAGCAAAGAAATGTAACCAAGTTAAGTGAGCCGAGAACCCTAGCGATGGGTGACCGCACCGAGAAGTCACGGCGTGGACTGTTGACTAGCCCTGGACCGCGGGAAACCCTGAAAAATATTTTTAGGACTTAAAGAGACATCAATTGAAGTATAAATATCATGAGAAACATCAAAGAAAAATTAATTAATTAGTACAAAGAAAAGTGAGAAATCGAAAAACGGACAAAACTCGGTGTTACCAAAAAATCAAGAATGCAACCCGAACAGGGGCATTGTGGTCATTTCACACCCCGAGTTGTCTTTTGACCTAAATGTCCATTAAAAATAAATAATATTACACTTGAAAAATATAATGAAAAATTAAATTAGGGGTACCTAATATAAATAGCAAAAATGGGGAGTTAAATGTGGGAAAATGAAATTTATGAATAAACTAATATTAAAGGCCCTTAGTGCTCCACTCACCCACCAAAGTAGACCACTTATTCATCAATTTGGACCAGCAGATTGTCATCTTCCTCACTTCTCAAAATTTTAGCCGTGAACCTCCATTGAAGATACTCCATGGCCAAAGCTTAACCAAGCCATGCAACCATGATTTAGCCACATTTTTCACTAGCTTCCTTCACAAAAACTGTTCTATACCACTTGGGCAGTAGATAGGCAGCAAGAAGACCAAGTTTTGGAGAGATTTTGAAGACTTTTTAAAGTGGTAAGTTTGCGTTTTTGGTTAGTGCTTCATTAAAGTTAGTAAGAATGTTATGGGTACTTGAATTATAGAGAGATTTTTGAGGTTTGAAATTCTGCTTGCAACTTTCATGAAGAAAACTTGTCAAAATTCTGCTTGCAAGGTAGCTTGAAAAATGACCAAATCCGGATTAAGTGCAAATAAGGCCTGAAAATTGACCATTTGGGCTGCAGTTAGTGTTTAGGCTATAACTTACTCAAAACAGGTCCAATTGACCTGAAATTTTGACCATGAATAGTTAAGACCCATATGTACAAGTCTTATGAAGATACCAAAGCCCAAAAATGACCATAAGCAAGTCAAACATCTTGCACAAGTTCGGGTCCAAAAACTGGCCAAACCAAAATTGACCTAAAATGACCTAAAGTGACCAATTTTGATGCACTTTGACCAGCAATAGTAAAATGACCATAACTTGGTCTACATAACTCAGAATAACCTGAAATTTTGCCCCGCGTTCCATAAGACATAGATCTACAAGTTTGTAGTTTTGATCGAACCAGAAAACCGAGGGAACTAGGTCGTCCGGCTAGGTCAAACTAGTATCCTGGAATCCAGCAAATTGCAATAAAATGCAAGATACATGGAAATGAATTTGGTAACATGTACCAACCCTAAAAGACTATCGAATGTGACATATTGGTAACCTTAAAACCTAATTTACCTAGAACGCATCGAGGGTCGATATATTAGGTTGATTAAGCAAATAATAGCATTCAGTGAATTACTTATCAAGCATTATTGTTAGAGACAGTTTATTTAAGTACTGAAACACTTCAAATTGTGTTTCTCAGTTAGCAAAGACTCAGGGAAAGGGAAGGAAACACTGAGTCAAGACCAGGAGACAGTTATCAGAGGTTTGTGCACAACGGTTATTTCTTTTGAATTTTTCAATTGAAATAAATTATGACTATTTGTATATTATTGTTTTCAATCATGGAAATGTGTTTGAATGGATACTTATTGCTTGAAAAGCATTGTAAATGGTTTGAAACTGTGGAAAAATTGATTTAGTGTGATTTGTTAAAATTGAAGTTAATTATGAATTGTGTTGCCATTTTGTGAATGAATTTATGACTTTAGAAATTTATTGGAATCTCAAGAATCATTTGAATAAAATGTTTGGAAATTGATTTTGTGTTCACACTTAGCATGACAGTATAATATCATTCCTTCTCCATTTATGGGGCTGTGATCTTTTATTTTTCTCCCTCTCTGGTTTACCACTTGAGGTGATCGGATGAGTACTCATTATATAGCTAGCTCCCTTCCTCATTGATTTCGATTAGTGGGGTTGTGATTGCTTTGTCGTGGTGTACAACGCGGCATTGATCGGAAATTTTATGTCATGGCTTAAGTTGTGTAATGAATTGGCAACACTGTGTTCATAAATTATTTTACTAAATTGTGTTATTATGAGCTTTGATAATTTGTGAAATGGAGTTTAAATTC
Organism: Hevea brasiliensis; assembly: GCF_030052815.1. Taxonomy (NCBI): domain Eukaryota; kingdom Viridiplantae; phylum Streptophyta; class Magnoliopsida; order Malpighiales; family Euphorbiaceae; genus Hevea; species Hevea brasiliensis. The sequence goes on along the minus strand of NC_079497.1, from coordinate 52,116,830 downwards.
TTATTGACATTCACTGTCTTTTGAATTTAACTACGTTTTGATTACTGAGATTTATTGTGATATTGTGTTAAATTCCTTATGACATTCATTGTCTTGAATTTAACTATGGTTTTACGTATTTATCATTTATATGATTTATGAACTGTGATTTAAAGTTCTATTTGGTTAATGTTGTGCACCACTGAGACATTGTCTCAGTGATAGCTTTTCATTGATGTCGCAGGTAAATAGACGGACAAGGCAGTAGATTAGGCTGCTAGTACATCCAGCGAGACATTATCGGGTATAACGAGTATACCACATTTTGCATTTTGTACTGTAATGTATGACCCCTGTATGTACATATTGTTCTTGGTTTGAGCAGTTGTAAATTAAAATTGTACATTAAAGTTGTAAAATAAATTATGAGTTATTTTGGCTTGTAAAAATTATATTATATTTCTTGTATCTCAGTCTTTGAAAAATCACTGTGGATTTGAGTTGAGAAATATGTTGTGTTGAGAAAAATGTTGGAGTTGAGATTTGGAAATATATTGAAGTGCTTTTTATAGGTTTTTGAAGAACTGTTTTATCCAAAAAAAAAAAAAAGAGGGCACTCTGCCAAAATTTTTACAGAAATTACTTATAGTCTAAATGTGTTAGCTAATTCACTTCAGTTCAAAAAGGCTTTTAACACCTGTAAATAGTGCTCACCACTGTAAAAGAAGTAAGAAAAGTTTTGAAAATCCCTTGTAGTGTATTTAATGGGTTATCAGTAGGCAAAGTTGGTAATTCATTAGGTATACTACGGGATCATGTTATGCTTTACAGAAGGGTAGGGTGTGACACGATCTCTTTTAAATATTTATTAAGATTTTTTATTGAGAATCGGATAAGAACTCTCCTCCGATCTCTTTTAAATATTTATTAAGATTTTTGATTGAGAATCGAATAGGAACTCTCCTCCGATCTCTTTCAAATATTTATTAAGATTTTTGATTGAGAATCGGATAAAAACTCTCCTTCGATCTCTTTTAGATATTTATTAAAATTTTCGATTGAGAATCGGGTAAGAACTCTCCTCCGATCCCCTATTTGAATGAGAGCCTGATAAGCACTTTTCCAACCTCTTAAAATTTGATTACAGCATACACGTCATAAGAGCCTAAGACTAAGGGTTCTGGCATTCGAAGATGCCGGGGATCCGAATAAGGATTCTTTTAACTCATTGGTACATCGTAACTAGATAGGGGATATCAGACTGAATTTTACCGACCTCCTATGTGATCGCCTTACCAGTACCTTTCGGCAGGTAACATTTGCTCTATTTCATTTGCTAGTCTGAAATTCAATTTTACTCCGACCCCCACCTTACCCAGTCATCTTCTTGGGCTAGTCTAGTGGCTCGTCTTCATAACTTTCTCTGATTTATTATTCGAACTTTTATATAAAAAAAAACTTTGTTAAGATACGGCTACTAACATTTTATCTAACTACCTATATGTTACCCGTAACCAGAACACCTACATTAGGAAATAACAAATGACCAAGAACAAATAAATAACATGAATTGATATATCAAAGATAAACTCGAGAATAACCACCCACGTGGGACCTTCTGACATGAGACAAACTTTAACGAAAATTACGAGCGTAAAAAGAAATAAAGACAAACACTGGATAAGGCAACAGTTCAGACACTCACCTGCAGGAAGTTGAACCTATTGAACTAACTATGGAGTCACGAATGTTACAGAGATTCGGGCTAATAGTCTGGGGACTAATGCTTGCCTTGAAATGACGAATGTCTAGTTAACATGTAATCGAGTCGGAATGATAATGAATGAGATTGAGCTCAGAAAATAAAAGCGGATATAAAGGTGGTGAAAACAGAACTGAAACTTAAAAAAAGGGTATCGCAGAGCAATGAACAAGCTGAAAATCAAGAGTTCCAGTGTCCAACACTTCTCCAAAGAAAATACTTTAGAAAACTGGTTTCTAAAGTCTTTCTAGCTTAAAAAAAAATAGCAGAGTAGCAAAACTGAATCAATTTTTAGAGCCTTTCCACTATAATCACCACCCCTTTTCTTCGTCGCCCTTTGAACAGTTTTCATGCAGGTATTTATAGGGACCGGGTACCCCCAATGAAGGGTCAGGATTTTCTTTGAGGGAGATGGAAGGTTTGGATTTTAAAGAACATGATCTAATGCTTGGGAATTAAAAAGAATCAGAATGAACGGCTGAGATCCTTTTCAGAATATCTATCCTTTTTCTCTTCTAATCTGACGATTCCAAATTTTCTTGTCCAGGGCGATCCGAGGGCTGGGAATAAAAGGTGCCGGTCTTGTCATCTTTGTCTTTGATCCAAGGGCTCCGGGCTCATCCTTACAAGTAAGATCAATGGTAGAGATTGGGATGTACAGGACTGTCATGACATATTCTGGCATCTGTCAGTAATGTGGGCGATTCTGCAAATGAGGCGTACGATGGAGATTTCGTCTGCAACGCTTTAACTACCTCCTCTATATATACCCTCAACGGGAAATCCTCTCGCATTTCATTTTTCCTCTTTCTCTCTCACTTTTCCTGTTCTAGCCAATCTGGCAACAATTCTGGCCATGATGGCGGCTTTTGATCTTTTTCCGGCTGTTCGCCTTGTTCACCGATTGAAAATTTTTGATTCCGATGATCGGAAGATCACTATGGCCACCTCTGACGATAGTGAGAGCTCTGGACTAATTTACCGACCCAGATCAAGAATGTCGATCTTGTTGACCTTGAATCGGTTGACCGATGTAATCGGTGAACCATTTTCGGGCGAGAAGACTGCTAATTTCCCTCCTATCACTGGTGACTGCCCTTCGAAGCTCTTTTGGCTTCTCACCACACTGGGTGTTCCGACAGCGGCTCGGTTCCGAGCGATAACATTGATGACGATCTCTCTTATTCTTATGAGAGTCATAGTCTCCCCATCTGAGCTGTACATCTCTCCGATGTCGACGGCCGGTCTCTTGATCAAACACATCTTTTGATTCAACCACGAGACTAGGCTTTGACATAGGCCTTTAATAGTTAGGATGTATTGCCGATCTCTAGGGATCACCCAAATGATGTAATCTGACCTTCAATGTAATCCGATCTCTAGAGATCGCCCAAATGATGTAATCCAACTTTTAATGTAATCCGATCTCTAGAGATCGCCCAAATGATGTAATTCGACCTTTTGGAAATAAAATTTTTATTTTGTCAATTATCATTTTATTATTATTGTATTGGTTATTTTCCGATCTCTGAAGTATTTACCCGATCCGACTCTTAATTTGAATGACCCTTAACCGATCTGTAATTCAAAATATCTATCTCAATCTGCCGATCTCTAACTAGCCGATCTCCTTATGGAATCTCCGGAATATTCGTGAGACGTGTCAGAAAAGGCTGGGGAATCCCGCTAACCGATGCGCTGCTTGGGACGCCATGAGCACTAAATGCTCAGACGAGTATAAATAGAGGATGGGTCAGCCAGTTGCTTCCTTATGTCATTTTCAACCTCTCGCGAGTGATTCCAAAATACTCTCATTTTCTTCAAGTTTTTTCGACACCGATCACACTCCAATAAGGGTTTTGATCTTTCTTTTAGTTTAAATTTTCTCTTTTCTTTGAAAATGAGTGGCGCCGAGGCTCAGAAAGTAGCAAGCCCCCCTTCCGTTCAGATCTTGTGGTCGTCAGATGAGGTAAAAGTAGTCGGAACAAGCAGGCGATCTGAACCTCCTAGGACCTCCATTCCAGCCCGCAGTCAAGCAGCACCCTCGAGGCAAACACATTCTTCAGGGAGAGAAAACCTCCCCATCGACGAGCTGCTATCAATTCTTCAAGAAACCGACCTGCAGTCGTTCAGCTAAGAGTATAACATTCAGCCCGATTCATACGAACTCATTAAGTGTCACGGCGATCTTCGAGCCGATCACTTCTTCGAAGAGAATGATATGACCATGGTATATGAAGAGCAATTAAAAGTCGGGCTACGATTCCCTCTTGACGACTTCTTCAAGGAAGTTCTAAAATTTCACCAAGTGTGCATAGCCCAGTTCACCCGAACTCATGGCAGATCCTAGTAGCCTTCAGAGGCCTTTGTCGAGCCAAAGGATTCAGTCCAACGGTGAAGGTATTCGCCGAGCTACACAGACTAACTCATCGAAAGGACAACGAGTATTTGTTCTTTCAGGCAAAGCCACATTGTGGGCTTTTTACCGACCTACCCTCCTCCCTGAAGAATTGGAAGAATCGCTTTTTCATTATGAGGAGCAAAATTCTGAATGGCTTTGAGGGTTTCCCACGTAGCTGGCTGCACCAGGGTCCCTTACTTCCAAAGCGCATCACCCTAAATAGGGAAGAAGGCCTAATGGTGATGGAACTGAAAGATCAGGCGGCCCGACAGAAGTTCTCTTATTTAGATGCAGTGACAGCCGAACTGCATCATTGGACAACGGAGTTGATTACTGGCGAAGAACGCGGGCTTCAGCTCTCTGACCTCGGCCTCAGTACTTTCTATATCTCTAATCTTTAGGCCTTAGCGATCTCACTGACCTTTTCTTTGTGCAGGTATGGCAAGCAGCGAGGCTTCCAAGGAGAGCCGAAAGTGGAAAAGAGAGGTGTCCCGGAAAATGCGGGAGATAAAGCGGGCCGAGGCCCTTCAGACGCCCAGGCATGATCCCGGGGAAATGCAAGGAGGCTCGTCTCAACCCTCGGGACTGCCGATCCTTAACATAGAAGTGGTCCGATCCCCTCCTCATCAAGAAGAGCTGCCACCACCTCCTCTGGTTGCTTCAAGTGTGGAAGGGGGTCCTTCCCAACCACATGTGAGGACCCTTTCCCATGGCGCTCAAATCCTGATCCACTCGCTGGAGAAGAACTGCACGGTTTGAGAGAATACGGGCTTTGCTAAGGTCTTGGGGACCTCCATCTGCCTTCGGGAGGATCGGGATAAGCTAACCCCAAACAACCTCAATGATATCCTGACCCAAACTATGAGCCTGGCCGTGGAGAGTTTGGTGAACCAACACATTGTCCGGGAGAAGGCTCACCGCTTAAGGCAGGAGGTCGAGAAGGTGGGTCAGGAAGCTACTTCCCTCCGATCTCAACTTTCGTCCGCTCAAAACTGCATATCTGAGATTGAGGGGCGGATGAAATTCTACAAGGATAAGCTGGCCAAGCAGGCTCATGTTCTTGAAGAGGTTTGGGCGTTCCGAGCTGCTGAAGTCGCTCGCCTCACTGAGGAGCTCAAAGCAAAAGAAGTAGAGACAGTGACAAGGGAGGCTGGTGCTTATGTGAACGCTCATGGGGATCTCTTGGCCGAGCTCAGGAAGCGTTATCCCGAGGAGGTCTTCTCCTGGATGGTGGACCTGGCTCCCCAGGACGAAGAGGATAGCGAGGAGGAGGCCGAAGGTGATAGAGGGGGTGAACAAAATGTAGAACAGGCTGGAGGATCCTCCAGCCGAATGACTCGTATATATTTGAAATGAAATGAAATTCCTTTTTTTTGTTCAATGCTTGGATGAGATCGGAAAGTATCTAAGTTGCATAAGCACTTGATTGTCTAAACAGATTAGAACAACAGCTAAAGGTGATTATTAATCTAAGTGTAAGAGGTCGGAAAACATTGTAAGCATGAGATCGGCAAACGCCAAATGGGACTTGATTAAAATTGGAAACTTGATTTGAACACTTAAGATCGGAATCATCCTTAAACCGGATTGGAACCTTAACTTTATCAGACGATTATCCCTAAACTTTTAAAAGGGAGATCGGCAATAAGACTGGTGGCATGAAGACTCAACGTTGGTTTGGTTTCGCTAGACAAGAGATCGAAAATGTGATTGACTGGCCAGGAGATTTGACAATTGGTTTGAGAGATCGGTGAGGCTTTGAGCGATATGGAGAATTGGCATCGGTTTGATCTCTATGAAGAGAGATCGGAAATGAATTACTTGGCATTGGGGATCAAATTCAAAGTCAAATGATTTCAGGGATCGACCAAAATATGGTGTCGACAGCTGCCCCTCTTTACATAATTTTTATTGAAGGGAAAATTTTTCCCGTGTAGGAATTATGTAAAGATTCAGACCCATATTTTGGGCGATTGGGTATTGAAATGTTGAGACTCAAAATCAAGGTTAGGAAACTGAAGCCTACTTAGGTTAGTGACCTAGAGATTGGTAATAGGAATTTAAAATGCTAAAAAATTAAAATCAACTTGGATCAAGGAACCAGAGGTTGATAACAAGAAATTTAAAGTGTTGAAAAATTAAAATCAACTTAGATCAAGGAACCAGAGGTTGATAAACAGGAAATTTAATGCTGGAAAATTAAAATCAACTTAGATCAAGGAACCAGAGGTTGATTAACAGAAAATTAAAATGCTGAAAAATTAAAATCAACTTAGATCAAGAAACCAGAGGTTGATTAACAGGAAATTTAAAATACTTGAAAATTAAAATCAACTTAGATCAAGGAACCAGAGGTTGATTAACAGGAAATTAAAATGCTGAAAAATTAAAATCAACTTAGATCAAGAAACGAGAGGTTGATTAACAGGAAATTTAAATGCTAAAAATTAAAATCAACTTAGATCAAGGAACCAGAGGTTGATTAACAGGAAATTTAAAATTCTTGAAAATTAAAATCAACTTAGATCAAGGAACCAGAGGTTGATTAATAGGAAATTTAAATGCTGAAAAATTAAAATCAACTTAGATCAAGGAACCAGAGGTTGATTAATAGGAAATTTAAAATGCTTGAAAATTAAAATCAACTTGGATCAATGAACCAGAGGTTGATAGCAGGAAATTTAAAATGTTTGAAAATTAAAATCAACATAGATCAAGGAACTAGAGGTTGATTAACAGGAAATTTAAATGCTGAAAAATTAAAATCAACTTAGATCAAGGAACCAGAGGTTGATTAACAGGAAATTTAAATGCTGAAAAATTAAAATCAACTTAGATCAAGGAACCAGAGGTTGATTAACAGGAAATTTAAAATGCTTGAAAATTAAAATTAACTTCGATCAAGGAACCAGAGGTTGATAGTAGGAAATTTAAAATGTTTGAAAATTAAAATCAACTTAGATCAAGGAACCAGAGGTTGATTAACAGGAAATTTAAATGCTGAAAAATTAAAATCAACTTAGATCAAGGAACCAGAGGTTGATTAACAGGAAATTTAAAATGCTTGAAAATTAAAATCAACTTGGATCAATGAACCAGAGGTTGATAGTAGGAAATTTAAAATGCTTGAAAATTAAAATCAACTTAGATCAAGGAACTAGAGGTTGGTAGCAGGAAATTTAAAATGCTTGAAAATTAAAATCAACTTACAAAGCAAGTCTAACTCGACACTAGAAGTTCCTCCGCGACGAAGTGTACTTAACAGGATTGCGAAGATAGACAATTAATGGAGGACGAGTTGCAAGACTTAACCCATCGTCCTTGGTTACTTACTTACTCCCCACAGTTCCCCTTTTGCCCTTGACTTCCTTATTTTGGGAAAAGTTCCCTTGCGGGTTTTCACTTTCCCTTTTGCCCATCTGACTAGAAGCGCCCTTTCAGGTTTTCACTTCTAGTAGTTTTATTTTTTTTTTGAACCATTCCCTACAAATTTCATAGCAAAGCACATGAGATTATCAGTATTCAAATCCTAATCTTATGATAAAACTTTAATAGATTAATAGCACATTAGAGAAGGAGGTTGAAAATATTAAAGTGTGAGTATGCGGGAAAGATAAAAGCAAAAAGACACATGCAGAGAAAATATGACTTTATTATGGTTTGAAAATAAAGGTACAGTTTCAAAGAAAAGGGTACAGCGATGGATCTCACAGATTTCTTGCAGTTGACTTTGAAATCTCTTAACTGCCATTACTTTAAATGCTTTGGTAATGAAGATTCATGTAGTGGCGGTTTATTCCCATCCTTGGTTCCATGCCCCCTTCCTTATTTCTCCTTTTTCTTGTTCTAGGGATGCCCTTTCGGGTTTTCATCCTTAGATTTTTTTTTTGGGCATCCTTTCGGATTTTCACCCACTTTCTTATGCATAATATCTTTTGACAGTGTCAGCATTCACTGGTTTTGGAAATTCTTCACCATCCATATGAGTCAGGATCAGGGCCCCACCAGAAAATGCTTTTTTAACCACATAGGGTCCCTCATAGGTTGGTGACCATTTACCCCGGGGATCATTTTGATTCAGGATTACTTTCTTCAAAACTAGGCCCCCGGGTTGAAATTTGCGTGGGCGAACACTTTTGTCAAATGCCCTGGCCATTCTCCTTTGCTACAACTGCCCATGACATGATGCCACTAGCCTCTTCTCGTCTAGCAAGTTTAATTGGTCCAACCTTGACTGGATCCACTCTAACTCATCAATCCCTGATTCCTTTAGAATCCTTAGGGAAGGAATTTCAACTTTGATAGGCAGTACAGCCTCCATCCCATAAACCAGCGAGTAAGGAGTTGTCCCAGTTGACGTCTTTACAGAAGTTCGGTATGCGTGAAGGGCATAGGGAAGCATATCATGACAATCCCTATAAGTGACCGTCATTTTCCAGATTATTTTCTTGAGATTTTTGTTTGCAACTTCCACTGCCCCATTCATCTGGGGACGGTACGGGGAGGAATTAAGATGTCAAATCCTGTACTGGTTGCATAACCTCTGGATCTTCGGACCATTCAAATTCTTGGCATTGTCAGTGACAATTTCGCTGGGGAGGCCATGTCGACAGATGACATTATTTCTGAGGAATTTTAGGAATGTGTTCTGCGTGATGTGAGCATATGATGTCGCTTCGACCCATTTAGAAAAATAGTCGATAGCTACTGTGATAAATCTATGCCGGTGGATGCTTTAGGGTTGATGGGACCATTCATATCGATGCCCCACGTTACGAAAGGCCACGGTGAGACAAGGTTGAACAATTGGTGAGGCGGAACATTTATCGAATCCGCGTAGATTTGACACTTATGGCACTTTCGAAAGTACTCGATGCAATCCTTTTCCATAGTAGTCTAAAAATAACCCCGTCTCATGATTTGCTTAGCCATCATATGCCCATTGGCATGGGTCGCACGATTTCCCTCATGAGTCTCGAAAAGGATCCTCTTCGCTTCTTTTGCATCCACACATCTCAACAATTCGCTGTTGGAGCTCCTTTTATATAGAATTTCTCCACTGGAGAAGTATCCCAATGCTAATCTCTGAATCATCCTCCTTTCATTTTTGCTCGCCCCTAAAGGGAATTCTCTGGTTCTGATGTAGACCAGGATGTCATGATACCAAGGTTTACCATCAGGTTCTTCCTCGATCATGAAGCAGTATGCTGGCTCACTCCTTGTTATAATCTTTAATACCTGAGTTGTCTACCCTTCTTCCATTTGAGCCATAACAGCCAGTGTGGCTAAGGCATCTGCAAATTGATTCTTGTCTCGACTGAGGTGAGTGAAAGAGATTTCTTCAAATTTCTTAATCAGCTCCTGTAAGTACTTCTGATATGGGATTTATCGCAAGGTGTTTTGCGATCGCCTGGACGAACACTCACCGAAGAGGGAAAAAGTGAGGAGTCGCCACTTTAATTTTGAGGGAAATTAAAGAAAACCATTTGAAAATAAATTAAAATGAAACCACTTCAAGAATAGAGATTCTAGGTACGGGGTCCGTAAACGGGTGGGGAAGGTGTTAGGCACCCCACCTCGTCCCTCAATGAGGGTAAGCAGATTTAATTTCAAGCTCTTTATAAACTAAAATTAATAGTTAGGAGGGTTCGAATGGAAATGTTAATCCTTTTGGTAAAAGGGAATATTTGATTTTTCACCAATTCAGGTTACCCAGATACACGAATAAATGAGATAACCCTTAATGAGTTGCTGTTGCGTATTAGTTTTATTTTAGGGGGATCATTTTACGTATTTGTTAAAATTTGATTTGAGAATCGGATAAGAACTCTCCTCCGATCTCTTTTAAATATTTATGAAAATTTTGGTTGAGAATCGGATAAGAACTCTCCTCCGATCTCTTTTAAATATTTATGGAAATTTTGGATCGGATAAGAACTCTCCTCCGATCTCTTTTAAATATTTATGGAAATTTTGGTTTGAGAATCGGATAAGAACTCTCCTTCGATCTCTTTTAAATATTTATGGAAATTTTGGTTTGAGAATCGGATAAGAACTCTCCTCCGATCTCTTTTAAATATTTATTAAAATTTTAGGCTTGAGAATCAGATAAGAACTCTCCTCCGATCTCTTTTAAATATTTATTAAAATTTTTAGGTGAGAATCGGATAAGAACTCTCCTCCGATCTCTTTTAAATAACTGTTAAAATTTTGGTTGAGAATCGGATAAGAACTCTCCTCCGATCGCTTTTATTTTAATGGGAGTCAGATAAGGACTTTTCCAACCTCTTCGAAATTTCATTACTGCTACATATCATAAGAGCCTAAGACTAAGGGTTCTGGCATTCAAAGATGCCGGGGATCGGAATAAGGCTTCTTTTAACTCCTTGGTACCTCGTGACTAGACAGGGGATACCAGACTGAATTTTACCGACCTCCTATGTGATCGCCTAGCCAGTACCTTCTGATACCCGATCTGTTCCATTTATTTCTTTGAGATTTGGTTTTATTCCGCCTTATGGCGTCTTACCCAATCGTCTTCCGTGTTAGCCTAGTGATCCAACTTTACTATTATCCTGACTTATTATTCAGACCTTCTATTTTCAAAGAAACGCTTAAGATACAGTTACTTATATTTTATCCGACTACTTATACGCTACTCGGGACTAGGACTCTTGCATTTAGAAGTAACAAAGATTAACAAAAGAATGGACTCATTAACAAAGAAGTAAACTCGGGAATAACCTTCTTCGCGTTTTTTTTAACGCAATATAAACTTGGTGAAAATTACAAACATAAAAATAAAGGAAATACGTAAAATATGAACACTTGATAAAGCAGCAATATAAACACTCACCTGTAGGGAGCCGAATCTATTGAACTAACTACAGAATCACAAAACGTAATAGGACTGCGGGCTGATAGCCTGAGGGCTAAGGTTCGCCTTGAAATGAAGGATACTTCGCTAAAATGTAGTCAGGTCAAAATAATAACCGAGCTTGAATGGAGTTAAACTTGGACAACGGCAGTGGAAACAAAGATAACTGAAAGCGAGAGTGTCATAGGATAATGAACGAACTGAAAATGGAGAGCTTCATTATTCAAAATCCTTTGCAAGAAAACACTTCAGAAAACTGGTTTCCAAAGTTTTTTCTTATGAAAGCTTAAAAATAGCAGAGTAACGAACTGAATTAAGTTTCAGAGTCCTTCCGCTATAGTCACCACCTTTTTCTTTCGTCCCCCCATTGAACAGTTTTCATGTAGGTATTTATAGGAACCAGGTGCTCCCCATGAAGGGTCAGGATTTGTTTTGAGGGAGATGGAGGTTTAGGATTTTAAAGGACATGATTTGAGGCTTGGGAATTAAAGAGAATCAATGGCTGAGATCCCTTTCAGAATATTTGTCCTTTCTCCCATCTAATCTGACGGCCCAAAATTTTCTTGTGAAGGGCGATCCGAGGGCTAGGAGTGAAAGGCGCTGGTCTTGTCATCTTCTTCTTTGATCCAAGGGCTCCGGGCTCTTCCTTACAAGTAAGATCAACGGAGGAGATTAGGATGTACAGCACTATCATGACATACTCTGGCACATGTCAGTAATGCGGGCGATTCAGGGGCGTGCGGTGGAGATTTCATCTGCAACGCTTTAACTACCTCGGCTCTGATTATGATGACAGTTAGTGGGAGTTGTCTTATTCCCTTTGTTTTCCGACCTTCCCTTCCTTCTGGTCTTTCTAACACGATCCTTTTCCAATCTCTCATGCCGGGCTCTGCTCTTCCGACCTCTCCAACTCTGATCTTCTCCTTCATCCGGTCCGGTTCAGTCAAAGCGTTGTGGCTTTTGATCTTTTTTCGATTGTTCTTTTTATTCCCCGACTGAAAATTTACAATCCCGGTGATCAGGAAATTATGATAACCTCATTTGATGACAGTGAGAGAACCGGACTAACTTACCGACCTGGATCGAGGACTTCGATCGTGTCGATCTCAAATCGTTCGATCGATATAATCGGCGAACTGATTTTGGGCGAGAAGACTGCTAATATTGCCCTTAACATCGATGACTGCCCCTTGAAGTTCATTTGGCTCCTCACCACATTGGGCATCCCGACTACAGCTCGATTTTGGTCGATGACAGTGGAGATGACTCTCCATCCTCATGAGAGTCATAATCACCCCATCTAAGTTGTACATCTATCCGATGTCAATGGCCGGTCTCCTGATCAAACACATCTTTTGATTCGGCCACGAGACTAGGCTTTGACATAGGTCTTTATTAGATGGGATGTACTGCCAATCTCTAGAGATCGCCCCTACGATGTAATCAGACCCTCAATGTAATCCGATCTCTAGAGATCGCCCAAATGATGTAATTCAACTTTTAATGTAATCCGATCTCTTGAGATCGCCCAAATGATGTAATCTGACCTTTTCGGAAATAAAATTTTATTTTAACTATCATTTTTATTATTATTGCATTGACTATTTTTCGATCTCTGATGTGTTTGTCTTGTGACACCCCTTACCCGACTACAGTGTAGCCGAGCAAGTTATGCCACTCAGTGTGCCGGAGCACTCTATTTTATCTTAATTCATTTTTATCATAGTTTTGAAAATAATTTGTGAAATATAATTCATTTATTGAAATTGTAATTTATTTGAGGTTCCGAAAATTTTAAAGAAAATCCGGCAGAGTATCGGCTAAAAATGGAGAAAACCGTTCTTCGGAACCTGTGAAAAACACTTCCTATATTCTTATTCATTCATCTCAACTCCATTTATCAAAATCTCAATATTTTTCAGTTCACATTCATTTCTCAATCATTCATTTCATGTGATAATCATATATATATTACAGATAAACATTCACTTTTTCATTTACAAACACAATTCTCATTATTTACATGAGCATCAAATTACATTTCATAAGTTCATTTACACATGAGAAAATAAGATCAATTACAAAATACCAAAATGACACCTAGTGTCCTACCAATGCTTGTAGCTTTGTGAGGTGACACGGACACTATCGAAGCTGCAGGATGGACTTACCCAATCGTGGTCTACGGCTCTCGATCAAGATCTTGATTACCTACAGCGTTGCAAAAGCGACGCGCTAAGCATAAAGCTTAGTGGTGCAAATAATAAAATAGAAAGAAATAATATGCAAATAAAAATCATAATTTCTTAGCCATTGTGTTCATAAGAACTGAATAATTACCAACTTAATGTTTAATCGAGGGCTAATTACATTTTATGATATTAACTTCTTCATGCATTTTGTTTATTTATTTTTTTCATGATCTTGAGTTTCTTTGTATTCTATCGTAATCATTTCTGATATTTAATTTTCGTATTTTCTTTAACAATCAGTTCAATTACAGTTATACTTTTCCATGCCCAAGTAACCTATACAAATTGACGGATTTGGATAAATGGGTAAACTAGCCCGGGTACAGTACCTCGCCGTCACACCATCGGTCACAATGTGTCTCCGGTGTGCAAGCAGAATGGCTAATGAGCCATATAAGCAATAAGGCATAAAGCCAAGTAAAACATCATAATCAGTATAGCCATAGGCTATCACATCCTGTAATGGCAATGAAGCCATACATCATACGCAGAGATCGCTATCAGAACCCTATTGGCATGCCAACCTATCCAAACCAATCACATTAGGCCTACTAGGGCATTTGATATTTTTGAATTCTTCAATTTTTTAATTTCAAGTTTTTATGTCACTATTCACTTCAGTAGTCAACAAAAAGTTGACTTTTGCATAGATCATAGGTGCATTGGTTTTAACACTCCCAATGTACCACATTTTGCATTTAAAACTTGTTGGTTTTGGTCACTTTCTCAAAGCTTAGGTTTGGCAAAATTGCCAATTTTCAGTTTTGGTGCTTCGAAGTTGCACTGTTCTATTGGTCGATCTACTGTGGGAATTTGACAAAACTTCCTTCATAGAAAATGTTCCTTATTTTTTCTAGTTGAATTTCTTTTTTTGAATCACTCCATTTGGAGTTTTGTAGCTTAAGTTATGGCCAAAATAAGTTTACTGTTCACGTGCACTGTTCTTGCTGCACTTTTGGGTTTTGGCAGATTTTGGTCCAACTTTGGTCAATAATTTGACCAAGTTAAGTTCATAATTTGGTCTAACTTTCTTCATATGAAATGTTCTACTATGCCTTAGGTTTCCATCGGTTAAAGAATCGCCTAAATCCGAGTTTTCTAGAGAGAGTTATAGCCATCCAAACATTACAGCTCAAATCAAAATCTGCAGAGTTGCAGGTTTGAACAGTGACTGTGACTGCCATTTGGGTTAGGTTCTGGTCATAATTTGGGGTAGGTTTCTTCATAAAAGTTGTTTTTCTATGTCTTAACTTGTTGCTGTAAAAATTTCAGGTCAATTGACCAAATCTACAGTGAGTTATGGCCAAATGAACAATTACTGTTCATTTGGTCATTCTGCAGGGGCTGTTTGCAGGGTATCCGGATTGGGGCCAAGTTTTGGTCCTCTTGCTTTGGTCTTTTGGACATGGTTTCTTCAGAAAAAATGTGCCATTACAAGCCTAGTTTCATGTCCAATAGGCCAAAAATCAATTAGACCTACACAGCCAAAGTTATGGCTGTGCAAGTGGACTGAAATTTCAGTCACTCTGCTGCACTAAGAAGGCAGCCTACACATTCACTTGGCTATACTATTTTTCAGTCCAATTCATGGTCAACATACCTAAAATGGTCACTAATTGACCCTTATAATGTTCTTTCACAATTTCATAAGCTAAATCCAAGTTTCACTTCTCAAAACCCTAATGTCCAATTTAAATTACCCATAAACCTCAATTAGCACACTAATTCAACATCCATGCATATTCATACTTTAAACATCATTTCTATCCATTCTAAATTCATTAAAACAATCAACCACATCCTTCCTTAGGGCTGCCAAAAATTGAAGATGCCCTAACACATATAATTTACTTCAAATTCTTATAATTTCTTAACTTAAAATGATGCTCTAACAAGGATTAAAGGAGTGAGAGTGAAAGGATAGCACTAACCTCACTTTAACCTCTTGTAGGGCAGATTTCTTCAAGCTAAAACTTCACTTTCCTTCTTCTTCTTGGCTGCCAAAAGCTTCCCCAAGTGATATGGTCAAGGTTTAATGAAAGGGGTTAGGGCTTAGTAGTGAAATTTCATGGGAAATGGAAGTAATTAAAGAAAACTCTCATGGAGGGTTATGGAGGAGAAAACTCACGTTTTGGCTGAAGAAGAAGGCAGCTGTATTTTAATTCCTTTGGCCTTGTTTATCTCTTTTTATTAGTTAATTAAATAGTTGTTTAAATGGGATTGGTGGAAGCTTTTAAAATGACATCATCATATGTCATAAATGGGCATTTTTCTCATTTTCTATTCTTTTCTTCTCTACTTATTTTCAATTTAATTTTTGGCAATGTTTCTTCATATTTTATGTCATATTAATTATTTACTTAACTGGACAAGTCGGCAAAAAATCACCTCTGAAGGCAAAATGACCAAAATGCCCTCCGTTTGGCTTAACTGGTCCAAATTGTCTGTACCGATTGAAAAATTTTTCTAAATATTTTCTTGACATTCTAATGCCATAGGAACCTCAATGACCCTTCACTGAAGTCCCAAAAATTATTTTATGAATTTTTCCCCCGGGTCTAGGGCTCCTCGTTGCGAGAACCGCAACTTCCCTCTGGTTACCCATCGCTTGGGCATCGGCTCGTTTAACTCGGTTGTATTTTATTTCTAAATCTTTTACTAAATTTTTCTTATTAATATTTGAGTTAATTATGGTTCCTGACTTTAGTTTAAATATTTTTCCAGACGTTTTAGCTGTCCAGACTGACACCGGTCACCGGAACAGTAGAATGTACGGAGTTGCTACGGGTGTTACATATCTGATCCGGTTCCCGACTGAACAACCCTTAACCGATCCTCTTTAATTCACCGATCTGAAACTAGCTGATCTCTTTTATTATGGAATTTCTAGAATATTCGTGAGACGTGTCAGAAAAGCTGGCGAGTCCCGCTAACCGATGCACCGCCTGGAACACTGTGAGCATTAAATGCTCAGATGGGTATAAATAGGGGATGGGTTAGCCAGTTGCTCTCTTATGTCATTTTCAGCATCCCACGAGCGATTCCAAAATTCTCTCGATTCCTCAAGTTCTTTCGACATCGATCAAGCTCCGGTAAGGGTTTTGATCCTTCTTTTAGTTTAAATTCTCTATTTCCTTTGAAAATGAGCAGCGCCGAGGGTCAGAGAGCGGCAAGCCCCCTTCCGTTCAGATGTCGTGGTCGTCTAACGAAGTGAAGGTGGTCGGACCAAGTGTGCGACCTGAACCTCCTAGGGCCTCTGTTCCAGCTCGGGAGCAAGAAGCACCATCAAGGCATGTACATTCTACAAGGAGAGAAAATCTTCCCATGGAAAAACTGCCATCAATCCTTCAAGAAATCGACCTGTAGTCATTCAGCCAATAGTATAACATTCGGCCTGATTCATACGAGCTAATTAAGTGTCACGGCGATCTTCGTGCCGATCACTTCTTCGAGGAGAATGATATGATCATGGTCTACGAAGAACAACTAAAAGTTGGGCTGCGGTTCCCTCTTGACGACTTCTTCAAGGAAGTTTTAAAATTTCACCAAGTGTGCATCGCCCAAGTTCATCCGAACTCATGGCGGATCCTAGTAGCCTTCAGAGGCCTCTGCCGAGCTAAGGGACTCAGTCCTACAGCTAAGGTGTTCGCTGAGCTGCATAAGCTGACTCGTCGAAAGGACGATGAGTATTGGTTCTACCAGGCGAAGCCACATTGTGGGCTCTTTACCGATCTGCCCTCCTCCCTGAAGAATTGGAAGAAACTCTTCTTTATTCTGAGGAGCAAAATTCCGAATTGCTTTGAGGGTTTCCCTCGCAGCTGGCTGCACCAGGGCCCCTTACTTCCAAAGTGCATCACCCTAAATAGGGAAGAAGGCCTGATGATGATGGAACTAAAAGATCAGGCAGCCAGAGAGAAGTTCTCTTGTTTGGATGCAGTGACAACCAAACTGCATCACTGGACAATGGAGTTGATTACTGGCAAAGATCACGGGCTTCAGCTCTCTGACCTCGGCATCGATATTTTTTATATCTTTGATCTTTGGGCCTTAGCGATCTCACTGACCTCTTCTTTGTGCAGGTATGGCAAGCGGTGAGGCTTCCAAGGAGAGCCGAAAGCGGAAGAGGGAGGTCTCCCGAAAGGTGCGGGAGATGAAGCATTCCGAGCTACTTTAAATGCCCGTTCATGATCCCGGAGAGATGCAAGGAGGCTCGTCTCAACCCTCGAGACCGCCGGTCATAGAAGTGGTCTGGTCTCCTCCTCGCCAAGAAGAGCCGCCTCCACCTCCTCCAGTCGCTTCGAGTGCGAAAGGGGGTCCTTCCCAACCTCCTGTGAGGACCCTTTCCCATGGCGCTCAAGTTCTAATCCACTCGCTGGAGAAGAACCGGACTGTTCGGGAAAATCAGGGCTTGGCCAAGGTCTTAGGGGCCTCGATCTGCCTTCAAGAGGATCGGGATAGGTTATCCCCGAATATTCTTGATGACATCCTGACCCGGACAGTGAGCCTGAACGTGGAGAGTTTGGTGAACCAGCACATTGTCCGGGAGAAGGCTCACCGTCTGGGTAAGGAGGTCGAGAAGATGGGTCACGAAGTGGCTTCCCTCCGATCTCAACTTTCATCCGCTTAGAACTACATATATGAAATTTAGGGGCGAATGAAGTTCTATGAGGATAAGCTGGCCGAGCAAGCTCAAGTTCTGGCCGAGTGAGATCATGTTATTGAAGAAGTTCGTGCACTCCGAGCCGATGAAGTTGCTCACCTCACTGAAGAGCTCAGAGCAAAAGAAGAAGAAGCGGTGACAAGGGAGGCCGACGCTTATGTGAATGCTCATAGGGATCTCTTAGCTGAGCTCAGGAAGCGATATCCCGAGGAGGACTTCTCTTGGATGGTGGATCTGGCTCCCCAGGACGAAGGTGAGGATAGTTAGGAGGAGGCTGAAGGTGAGAGAGGGAGAGAATAAAATGTAGATCAGGCTGGGGGATAACTTGTACAAATTTTAATATGAAATGAAATGAAATTCCCTTTTTGTTCGATGAATGGATGGGATCCGAAAGTATCTGAATTGCCTAAGCACATGTCTGATCATATCACAACAACTAAGAGTGATTGTTAATCTAAGTATAAGAGATCGGAAAACACTATAAGCATGAGATCGGCAGGGAACCAACGCTAAACGAGACTTAATTAAAATTGGAAATTTGACTTGAACACTTAAGATCGGGATCATCATTAAACCGGATCGAAACATTAACTTTATTATTCCCAAACTTTTAAATAAGAGATCGGAAATAAGACTGGTGGCACGAAGGCCTAATGTTGGTTCAATCTCATTTGACAAGAAATATCGGAAATATAATTAACTGATCAGGGGACTTGACAATTGGTTTGAGAGATCGGTGAGGCTTTAAATGATAAGGGGACTTAGTATTGATTAGATTCCTTTTGAGGAGAGATCGGAAATGTGGTTAGTTGGCAAAGGGAGACTCAGTGTTAGGGATCGGTTTCAAAGTTTATTGATTTCGGGGATCGGCCAAAATATGGTGTCGACAGCTGCCCCTCTTTACATAATTCCTACTGGAAAAAATTTCCGTGTAGGGATTATGTAAAGATTTAGACCCATATTTTGGACGATTAAAATTTGAAATTTGAAATTAAAGTCAGGAAACTAAAACCCACTTGGGTCGGTACCCTGAGGTTGGTAACAGGAAATTAAAATGCTAGAAAATTAAAATCAACTTAGATCAAGGAACCAGAGGATGATTAACAGGAAATTTAAAATGTAGGAAAATTAAAATCAACTTTGATCAAGGAACCAGAGGTTGATTATTGACAGGAAATTTAAATGCAAGAAAATTAAAATCAACTTAGATCAATGAACCAGAGGTTGATTGACAGGAAATTTAAATGCAAGAAAATTAAAATCAACTTAGATCAAGGAACCAGAGGTTGATTAACAGGAAATTTAAATGCAGGAAAATTAAAATCAACTTAGATCAAGGAACCAGAGGTTGATTGACAGGAAATTTAAATGCAGGAAAATTAAAATCAACTTAGATCAAGGAACCAGAGGTTGATTGTCAGGAAATTTAAATGCACGAAAATTAAAATCAACTTAGATCAAGGAACCAGAGGTTGATTCATAGGAAATTTAAATGCAGGAAAATTAAAATCAACTTAGATAAAGGAACCAGAGGTTGATTCATAGGAAATTTAAATGCAGGAAAATTAAAATCAACTTAGATCAAGGAACCATAGGTTGATTGACAGGAAATTTAAATGCAGGAAAATTAAAATCAGCTTAGATCAAGGAACTAGAGGTTGATTGACAGGAAATCTAAATGCAAGAAAATTAAAATCAACTTAGATCAAGGAACCAGAGGTTGATTGACAGGAAATCTAAATGCAAGAAAATTAAAATCAATTTAGATCAAGGAACCAGAGGTTGATTAACAGGAAATTTAAATGTAGGAAAATTAAAATCAACTTAGATCAAGGAACCAGAGGTTGATTGACAGGAAATTTAAAATGCAAGAAAATTAAAATCAACTTACAAAGTAAGTCTAATCCCGACACGAGAAGTTCTTTCCCGATGAAGTGTACTTAACAGGATCCCGAAGGCCAATGATTAATGGAGAACGAGTTACAAGACTTGACCTACGACCTTCCTTTTCTGTTCTTGACTTTATTCTTATTTTGCAAAAAGTGCCCTTGTGGGTTTTCACTTTCCTTTCATCCATTTGACTAGAAGCGCCCTTCCAGGTTTTCACCTCTAGTTTTTTTTTTTATTTTTTTTTTTAGGCCATTCCCTACAAATCTCAGAGCAAAGTACGTGAGGTTATCAATTTTCAAATCCTAATCTTATGGCAAAATTTAACTGATTAATAGCGCATTAGATAAAGAGATTGAAGAAGGACAATATTGAAGGGTGAGTATAGGGATGGATAAAAGCAAAGAGATAAACACAAAGAAAATATGACTTTATTATGGTTTTAAGAAACAAAGGTACAGTTTCAAAGAAAAAAGGGTACAAGGATAGATCTCACATATTCCTTGTAGTTAGCTTTGAAGTCTCTTAACTGCCATTCTTTCAAGTACTCTGAAGCCTCATGCCATGACGGTTTCTTTCCATTCTCGGTTTCATGCTCCTTTCCTTATTTCTCCCTTTTGGTTCTCGGGATGCCCTTTCGGGTTTTCACCCCTAGATTTTTTTGTTTTTTTGGCTCGCTCTTTCAGGATGCCCTTTCGGGTTTTCATCCTTCACTCATTTTACAGAAAGCGCCCTTCGAGGATTTTCACCTTCTTTCACACATTTTGCTAGGAGCGCCCTTTCGGGTTTTCACCCTTACTTTTTTTTTTTTTTTCAGGCATAGTATCTCTTGACGGTGTCAGTATTCACAGGTCTTGGAAATTCTTCACCGTCCATGTGGGTCAAGATCAAGGCCCCACCAGAAAATGCTTTTTTAACCACATAGGGTCCCTCGTAGGTTGGTGGCCATTTACCCCAGGGATCGTTTTGATTCTGAAGTACTTTCTTCAGGACTAGGTCCCCTGGTTGAAATTCACGTGGGCAAACACCTTTGTTAAATGCCCTGGCTATTCTTCTTTGGTATAACTGCCCATGACAAGCCGCCGCTAGCCTTTTCCCATCTAGCAATTTTAATTGGTCCAACCTTGACTGGATCCATTATGACTCATCAATCCCTGATTCTTTCAGAATTCTTAGAGAAGGAATTTCCACCTCAATAGGTAGTACCGCTTCCATCCCATAAACCAGTGAGCATGGGGTTACCCCACTTGATGTCCTTACAAAAGTCCGGTATGCATGAAGAGCATAGGGAAGCATATCATGCCAATCCTTATAAGTGACTGTCATTTTCCAGATTATTCTCTTGAGATTTTTGTTTGTAGCTTCCACTGCTCAATTCATCTAGGGACGGTATGGTGAGCAATTGAGATGTTAGATTTTGTATTGATCACATAATTTCTGAATCTTTGGACCATTCAAATTCTTGGCGTTGTCAGTGATGATTTCATTGGGGAGGCCGTACCGGCAGATGATATTATTTCTGAGGAATTTGATAAATGTGTTGTGTGTAATGTGAGCATATGATGTTACTTCGACCCATTTAGAAAAATAATCGGTAGCCACCAGGATAAATCTATGCCCATTGGATGCCTTAGGGTTGATGGGACCAATCACATCGATGCCCCACATTGCGAAAGGCTATGGTGAAACGAGGTTGAACAAATGGTGAGGCGGAACATTTATCGGATCCACGTAGATTTGACACTTATGGCACTTTCAGAAATACTCAATGCAGTCCTTTTCCATGGTAGTCCAAAAATATCCCCGTCTCATGATTTGCTTAGCCACCATATGCCCATTGGCATGGGTTGCACAGTTTCCCTCATGAGTCTCGAAAAGGATTCTCTTCGCCTCTTTTGCATCCACACATCTCAATAATTCGCCGTTGCAGCTCCTTTTGTATAGGGTTTCTCCACTGGGGAAGTATCCCAATGCTAATCTTCGAATCATCCTCTTTTCGTTTTTGCTCGCCCCTGAGGGGAATTTCTGGTTCTGATGTAGAGCAAGATGTCATGGTACCAAGGTTTACCGTCAGGTCCTTCTTCGATCATGAAGCAGTAAGCCGGCTCACTCCTTGCTTTAATCTTTAATACTTGAGTCGTCTGCCCTTCTTCCATTTGAGCCATAACAGCCAGGGTGGCTAAGGCATCTGCAAATTGATTCTTGTCTCCACTAAGGTGAGTGAAAGAGATTTCTTCGAACTTCTTAATCAGCTCCAGTAAGTACTTCTGATATGGGATTAGCTTTGGATCCTTAGTTTGCCATTCTCCCTTGACTTGATAAATGATCAGGGCTAAGTCTCCATATACCTCCAACTTCTTGACTTTCATTTCGATAGCAGCCTGTAGACCCATCACACAAGCTTCGTATTCTACGACGTTGTTGGTGCAGTCAAATCTCAACTTGATAGCTATCGGGAAGTGTTTTCCATCCGGGGATACCAATACAGCTCCGATTCCATTACCGGACAAATTGATAGCTCCATCGAAATACATTTCCCATACATCAGCTGGCTCTTCTTCTTCGTAGTCTACTTCGTTAATATGCTCATCGGGGAACTCAAAATCCAGAGCTTCATAATCCTGGATAGGGTTTTCTGCTAGGAGATCAGCGATCACGCTACCTTTCACTGCTTTCCGGGTCATATAGATAATGTCATATTCGGATAGTATGACCTGCCATTTGGCTATCCTTCCTGGCACGAATGGGCTTTCGAATACATACTTAATAGGATCCATCATGGAAATGAGCCATGTCTTGTGATTCAACATGTAGTGCTTGAGGCGATTTGCTGTCCAGGCTAACGCGCAGCAAGTTTTCTCTAGGAAAGAGTACCTTGACTCACAATCATGGAACTTTTTGCTCAGGTAATAAATAGCCCTCTCCTTTTGGCCGGTATCATCATGTTGCCCCAAAACACATCCCATTGAGCTTTGTTGGACTGCCATATACAGAATCAGGGGCCTTTCCGCCACCGGCGGAACCAATACTGGTGGGTTGTACAGATACTGCTTGATTTTCTCGAAAGCCTCTTGACAAACTAAATCCCATTGAGTGGTGTTGTTCTTTCGGAATAGTCTAAAAATAGGCTCAGCTTTAGCGGTGAGATTGGAAATAAACCTTGATATGTAGTTTAACTTCCCCAAGAAACTACACACCTCCCTTTCTGTTTTTGGGGATCGCATCTCTTGAATGGCTCGAACTTTCTCCGAATCAACTTCTATTCCCTTCTCGCTCACTATGAATCCCAACAATTTCCCAGATCTAGCTCCAAATATGCATTTGGCAGGGTTCAGTTTCAACTTATATTTCCTAAGTCTCTCGAATACTTTCCTCATCACCTGCACATGGCTCTCTTCTCCCCTGGACTTGATTATCATATCATCCACGTACACCTCTACTTCTTTATGCATCATATCGTGGAATAATGTGACCATAGTGCGTTGGTAGGTGGCGCCAGCATTCTTTAACCCGAAAGGCATGACCCGATAACAAAATACCCCCCCCCCCCATTGAGTGATAAAAGCAGTTTTCTCCTTGTCTTCCCCATCCATTGGGATTTGATTGTACCCCGATGCCCCATCGATACACGAACACCTGCCCAATCCCGCAGCATTGTCTACTAACACATCAATGTGAGGGAGAGGGAAATCATCTTTCAAACTTGCTTTATTAAGGTCCCTATAATCGACGCACACCCTGACTCTCCCGTCCTTCTTCATTACCGGGACAATGTTAGCTATCCATTGGGGATATTTGACCACTTCCAGAAACCCAAAGATCATCATCGCTTGACCTCATCCCTAACTTTGAGCAGTGTGTCAGGATTCATTCTTCTTAATTTCTGCTTTACCAGGATTGTCCCCGGAATTAGGGGAATTTTGTGCATCACTATATGAGGACCCAAACCAATCATATCATCATGTCTCCAAGAAAATACGTCTAGGAATTCCTTGAGCAAACTGATCATATCTTCTAATTCTTCACTCTCCACGACCTTAAGTTCCCTTTTTACTTCTTCCGTGCCTAAGTTTACAGTGCGTGTTTCATCCCCATGAGGCACTAGGGAAGGTTCATCTCTTTCATCTCTTTCTTCTGTGAGTTCCACCTCAGAATCACTTGAAGTAATGGCAGTTATGGGGATTTCAAAATTAACCAGAGGAATTTCTGAGTCTATTGAATTATTAGGGGTTAATTGATGAATGGTCCTGAATAAACGAAAATGGAATATATTATAAGAATGGATTTCAAAAGGAAAGGAAAAGAGAATTGGAAATAAAATGCGCTATTAATTCATTAACATTTATGACATAAGAAAAGGGTCCATTTACAATATTACACTTGCCACCAAGGACAAAATAATCAAGTGTAGATAACCAAAAGTACTTTACTCGAAATTAAGTACAGGGATGTCCTTTGCTGTCCAGTTGTCCAGTTCTTACCCTTCAGCTATTGGCAAGACTAGAGCCTCATACAAGGAATCCAAGTGGATGACATCGATGGATGGTTCATCAGGTGATTCTTCAACCTTTGCCGGATTTTCAATGACCGGTTTAGTGAATACCTCCGTGATTCTCGGGACTATTTTCATTTTCCCGAGTTTCTGCTCAAATGAAGTCTATTCCTCATCCAGAATCGCCCATCCATGAGGGCGTCCTCCTCATAACCCAAACCGCAATGGCCTACCTTCTGGATAGCCGGTATAGGTTCAACAATCCCTTGCAATGCGGCGCCTAACCCTTTGCCCTCTTCATACCCATTCCTCGACATCACCTTGGCTACCATAGCCATAGCCCCTTCATTTCTTGAGATGGTTTCTTGTAATTCGAGGGCCTGGAAGGAGCTTTCTAATGATTCCTCAGTAGCTTCCACATAAGGAAGTGATTGTGGCTTGGTGACCAATATGGCTTCTTCCCCTCTCACAGTGATGATTTTGCCGTCCATAATGTACTTTATCTTCTGGTGCAAAGTCGAAGGAACGGCATTTGCTGAATGGATCCAAGGCCTCCCCAGCAACATAGTGCATGCGATCTCAATGTTCATCACCTGGAACGTGACGTTGAAAGTGCATGCACCAATTTGGAGTGGTAAGTCGATATCCCCCAGCACTTCTCTTCTTATACCATCAAAGGCTCTTACCACCATAGCACTCTGACGTATATTGGAATGGTCAACTGGCAGCCTAGCCAATGTGGCATTAGGCAGTACATTGAGCGCGGATCCATTATTAATAAGGACCTTGGCCACTATGCAACCTTTACATTTTACCGTTACATGTAGAGCCTTAGTGTGTGCTAAGCCTGCAGGGTCTATCTCTTCTTCAGAAAAGGTGACAAAATTGGATGCCTGGATTTGTCCCACTATCTTCTCGAACTGCCCCCAGTGTGATGTCGAGGTTCACAAAGGCCTGATCCAGAATTTTCTGCAGGGCTTGACGATGTACCTCTGAGCTCAAAATTAGCGATAACAGTGAAATTCGAGCAGGTGTCTTTCTCAACTGTTCCACCACATCATACTCACTCTGCTTCATTATTTGAAGCAATAGCTCCTCTCATTCGTTTGACCCGGCGGGTTCTCCTCTCTCCATTCTCTCAACCTCCTCTCCTGTATTCTCTAGGGGCTCTCCCATTTTTACTTCCCCTCTCTTCTTTTCTTTTTCTTAATACCCGTAACATCTCCCACTTCGAGTTATAAACTCGACTTCTTGCTCGAGTGGGGAGGATTTTGTGGCAGTGACAGGCTGAGGATTAGCTTGGGGAGTAGTACTGCTGGTAGGTCCGACATAAGTCATCTTGAAATGCTCATGAGGAGTGAAGCACAGTTTTGGAGGTGCAGAAGGTGAAGCAAGATTAGGAGCCGATGTACTGCTTGACGCTCCTTTGGTGAAAACTTGGAAGTTATAATTCCAAGGTATGGCATGGGTGTTTGTGACAAGGAGCTGAGGCAGGGTTTGTATGATTGTCACTGGAGGTGAGGATACTGGGGGTGAGAAAGTAATTCTGTGATTAGGGGTGGAGGCATTTTGGCCGAGTCGGGCTGTATTTACTCCTTCCTCCATTTTGGACCTTGCCTGGCATCTCAGAACTTTGAGGGACAATAAGTTCTGGACCTCTTGCTTAAATTCTTCACAATTTTGCAGCTCATGGCCAGCTGCCCTTCCATGATAGGGGCATCCCATTTCAACCTCAGGTTCTGGGGCTTGAGGGTGGAGGTAACCTTCCCTTACTGCCATTCTAAAAATTTCCTCAAAGTGAGGAATCAGCTTGTCTACCTCTAGTGCTGACCCCTCTCCGTCTGACTCTATCATGTTTACACCATTGCCTGTATTATGATTGGGCAACGGGTTTGAGGTAACATTGGGGAGGGAACCATTTCCCTCAATCTTCAACCACCCATTCCTAATTAAGGCGTGCACTCTCCCTCTGAGTGCCCCACAATTGTCGGTCGAGTGCCCCTGCGCCCCTCCATGATACTCACACCGGGCAGTGGCATCATACCACCTGGGGTATGACGGCTGAATTGGGTCAAGGGGAATGGGTACTATCTGGTTTATACCGACGAGATATCAATATATTTCGCTGAGTGGCAGGGGCAGAGGTGGATCAGGAATTCTTGGTGGTCTCGGGATTATTTTGAGGTGGTCTGGGTTGAGTAGGTGGAGGAGGCGGTCTGGGTTGGTAATTTATAGGTGGTGGATACTGTGGGCATGGGTGAGGATAATTTGGGAAAGGGGGTGGAACGTTTGCAATGGTTTGGCCATGAGGGGGAGGATATGGCAGATAGTTATTTTGAAGAAGTGGGGAGTGATTGTTCTGCCGGGTGATGGAATGCACATCACCCTCCTTCTTTTTGCCAAAATTGGCATTTTTCTTTGCAGGGTTCTCAGTCAACTCTTGCAGTCGTCCCATCCTTAAATTAGCTTCTATCCTCTCGCCAGCTTGGATAACATCTGAGAAGCTGTTGGAGATATTCCCAATCATCAGATTGAAATAAGGAGCCTTTAACGTCTCAATGAACAAAGAGCATAGTTCATTGTCAGTCACTGGGGGATATACTTTTACAGCCTTCTCCCTCCATCTTTGGGCATATTCCTTGAAGCTTTCCATGTCTCTCTGTACTAGGTTTTGGAGGTCTCTCCTTGTGGGGGCCACATCGCTGTTAAATTGATACTGCTTCAGGAAAGCATCTGCTAAATCTTTCCAGGAGCGCAGTTTGCTCCTGTCCAACTGAATGCACCATCTCAGGGCTGCCCCGAAGAGGCTCTCATGGAAGAAGTGGACTAGAAGTCTGTCGTCATCTGTCAGGGCGGACATCTTGGCAATATAGGTGGCCAAGTGAATGCAAGGGTCTGAATTCTCGGTGTACTTATCGAAGTCCGGGACCTTAAACTTATGTGGCACCACCACATCAGGCACCAATCTTAGCGATGCCACATCAACTGAACCATACATATTCAGCCCCTCTATAGCTCTCAATCTCTCTTCTAGAGCGGACAATTTCTCATTTTCTCTCGTCTTATTTTCTCCTCCCATTGCAAGAGGTACTCCCCCAGTTGGGAAATGAGGGGTGGAATGAATTGGAGGGATCAGGACTAAAGGGGATCATTCGGCATTTGAGATAGCCGAATAATAGGAGAAAGGTGGTTCATTACTCAGTGGGGCCGGATTGACAGTGATTGTCTGATCCGGGATCGATGGCTGGAAGGTGAAAGAGGTTGAAGCATGGTGAGAATCAACCGTTGTAGGAGATGGGGGAGGTAGTGGTAAGTTAGGGTCTGAAGCAGGCTTATTATGAGACATTTCCCTCATTAGTCTCATGAGTTCCGAGACTTGGTCTTTCAATTCGGAAACCTGTCCTTGTAGGTTCTAGACTTGTTCCTGGTCTTTCATTGTCTTCTTTGTTCTTGATCTTGTTAAGTACACTCGTTTGGGTTAAACTACGTGTCTAGTCAGACTTGCTTTGTTTGAAGCAATGTTGATTTTCTGTAGAGAAATGAAAAAAAGTTTTTAATGAATTTTGAATTTCGTAAAAAAACTAAAGGTCCTAGTTCGAACAAATGATACAGTGCCATTTGGGAGCCAAAATGAAATCTGCAGAAGGATGATTGCATCAATTTTATCATGGCATCGTTCGATTCTCTGACTGTGAATGACTGGATTGAACGCGCATCTATGATACCTGTCCATATGGCACATCCAATTTTTCGCATAACCGTAGCGAGTGGGTTCCTATGGGAGTTATACTATTCATTCACAATTTTGCTAAACAATGGCCCAATAATTATTCTATTAACTGAATAATTCATACACAGCATTCTTTACATCGGCCTAGGCTCAGGGAGGTTCTTTATAATGTCATGACATTTTCTGAGATACTCATATAACCTTTCTTCTTGTCTGGCAGGGTTGAACACTTTCAGAGCATACTCGGATTCAGGTAGAAGTTCTTATTTTCCCTGTGCTATCATTCTCTCCAGCTGGTCAACATTCTCTTTCAGCTCCTGATAGAGAGCAGCTTGTCTTTCTTTTTCCTTCCTTTCTTTAGCACATTCCTTCATAATATTTGTGCTTGTTCCTTCAGTTCAAGCTTATTTTTTTTGCTTTCTTGTTTATATTCTTCCATGAGTATCTCCTGATATTTCATTTTCTCCTGAAGCTTGCTATTCTGTACTTCTGCTTCTTTTATTACAGCTTGGAGAGAGCTTTTTTCCTTTTCCCACCGTATCTCTTGCTCTTTGAACCCCATCTTTTCGGTCCTTGCCTCTTCCCTGAGCCTTCTTACTTTTCTTTTGAGGATCTGCTGTTGGTCCTCCAACTGTTTTATTTGTTCTTGCAGTTGCGAGTTTTCAGTGTTCGCCTTTTGTAGGGAGTCGGCTAAATGATCACCATCTTCTTCTGAAAGGACGTTTCGGCGAGGGTTGCTGTCTTTGGATTTTGATGGATCTGCAGTCAAGTTTTCTTGATCCCTGTCAGCCTTCCATTTAAGATAATCGCCCGTGGCACTCGGGCCTTTAGGCGACCTGTCCATCAGAGTGATGTTTTCCCAAGATTTGCGAGCTATTTTCTCCTCTTTGAGCTCATGGTAAAAATGACCTTGGTGGTATTCTTCAGTGTTGATTCTGAACTGTGTTGAGCCAAATTGTCTCAATACTAATGCCGGAGTGTAACTTGTGTATCCAGTTACTCCGATTAGGGATATTGATTGATTACCCCCCGTGCCGACCAAAATGGATTGACCTGACGTCCACAATTTCCTCCAGCAGTAGTCATGGCTGTTGAAGCTCAAAATCCGTTTTTGCCACTGCGGCTCATCCTTGGGGCTGATTACTAATCTGGTCATTTTCTCGATGAGAGGCTGGTCAAGGTACCAAGTTAATCCCTTCGTCTCCACAGGGCACATATGACTGATGATCTAGAGGTGTAATTTAATGGATCTCTTGCCTTATTATCTACAATAAGTAAGGGTTAAGAAAGTCTCGGCAAGAATTGCCGGTACTGGATTGACCTTCTGTTTCTCTACTGCCCATAACATTTCCACAATGCCGCAGGTTATGATTCCGGAAGGTCCAGGGAACAAGATCAGGCCGTAGATTGCTAAAACGAGCATCAATGAAGCTTGATCCCACTGTTCATCTTGGATGCATTGATCCAACCACTTCTTGAGATAAGTCCAATACCATCCATACGTGTTCCCTTTAACAGTTTCCCTCGCCTTTGCTTCTTCTGGTGGAATCCCCAGCATATGTGCGAACCGTTTCCAGGTTTGCCTATGCTCGAGGTGTAGGTAAATCCGATTCTGCGCCGCATAAGGAATTTCTAGCAATGCTTGATATTCTTCCATAGTGGGAGCAGTATCGATATCGTTGAAAGAGAACAACCCATACTTAGGATTCCAAATTGGCAACATGGCCTTTAATGCCAGGACTTGAACTTTAACTCGTATCAAGGTTGCAATCCTCCCATATCTCTTCTCAAATTGTGCTTTGACCTGATCGGGAAATGACTTCCAACCATTGGCCAGACCCTCGAGACTGTTCATTCAGACCTCAATTTTGCTCAGGTCCAATGGAGGTAATGAGCTAGTATCACTTTGTGGAGGCACTGGACTATGAGGCGGTTCGGGCCACGGTTTAGCATTTCGTTCTGATTTAAGAACTTCTTCTGCCGACTAACTCGAGGATGCCATATTAAAAATGAAGCTTATCCTTTTACAGAACTTATTTGGGTGATGCCTACAGGAAAGACTTGTTAGCAGGATAAATTCAGGTAGTCTTGAATTATACTATTGGCTGAGTGACACCTACACATTTATCAAAGTAGGAAAGTGTGTAGGTTTTCTTAACAGTATGATTCAAGATTACCCTTAAAAATAAGAACAAAATAAACACAAGCGGAATAGGGTAAGAGTAAGTATGCCCCTTTTGTCCTAAAATAAGGAGAGTCCTCTAGGTGCTACCTAATTGGATAGTTCTATCTTATAAGGTAGCTTGCTACGGCTTCCAGCTGTCGTAACAGTTTAGCTCAAGGTCTAATTTTCTAAAAGCCATAGGTTCCCAAATTGCCCCTACTGTAAACAATAGAGCCCCATTCTATCCCCCATGATACTGTCGGGAAAGTTCCACGGGTATCACAGTAGATAGAACGAGTTTTAATCTGAGCAGAAGCCTTCACGGATACTAACGGGGTAAAACCCACGGGTACCGCTACATGACCCCCTCCTACTTTCCTAAAAGGGTAAGAAAGCCCGGGTATAGGGCTGAAGTGTGCGAGGACATTATGTGAATGTTCAGTGTGTGAAGGGACACCTTTACCTCTTCCCAATACAGGGGGATTTTTATTTTTCCTTTTAAGATGGAGATTGCTGTAGGATATAAAATAAAAATAAAGAAAGCGGCTAGAGGAAATAACAAACATTAATAGACTAAGGTTTTTGAATTTCGTAAATTGTACCTATTTAAATATAATTCTAGTTTATAGGAACATAAAATTAAATCTGCTTTTGGACCTCTGGGTCGGGGTTGAAGAAAAGTCGCCAAGCTGTCGCAAGGTGTTTTGTGGTCGCCTGGACGAACACTCACCGAAGTGGGAAAGAGTGAGGATTCGCCACTTTAATTTTGAGGGAAATTAAAGAAAACCATTTGAAAATAAATTAAAATGAAACCACTTCAAGAACAGAGATTCTAGGTTCGGGGTCCGTAAACGGGTGGGAAAGGTGTTAGGCACCCCACCTCATCCCTCAATGAGGGTAAGCAGATTTAATTTCAAGCTCTTTATAAACTAAAATTAATAGTTAAGAGTGTTCGAATGGAAATGTTAATCCTTTTGGTAAAAGGGAATATTTGATTTTTCACCAATTCGGGTTACCCAGATACACGAATAAATGAGATGACCCTTAGTGAGTTGCTGTTGCGTATTAGTTTTATTTTAGGGGGATCATTTTACGTATTTGATAAAATTTGATTTGAGAATCGGATAAGAACTCTCCTCTGATCTCTTTTAAATATTTATGGAAATTTTGGTTGAGAATCGGATAAGAACTTTCCTCTGATCTCTTTTAAATATTTATGGAAATTTTGGTTTGAGAATCGGATAAGAACTCTCCTCCGATCTCTTTTAAATATTTATTAAAATTTTAGGCTTGAGAATCATATAAGAACTCTCCTCCGATCTCTTTTGAATATTTATTAAAATTTTTAGGTGATAATCGGATAAGAACTCTCCTTCGATCTCGTTTAAATATTTATTAAAATTTTTAGGTGAGAATCGGATAAGAACTCTCCTCCGATCTCTTTTAAATAACTGTTAAAATTTTGGTTGAAAATCGGATAAGAACTCTCCTCCGATCTCTTTTATTTTAATGGGAGTCAGATAAGGACTTTTCCGACCTCTTCAAAATTTGATTACAGCAACACATCATAAGAGCCTAAGACTAAGGGTTCTGGCATTCAAAGATGCCGAGGATCGGAATAAGGCTTCTTTTAACTCCTTGGTACCTCGTGACTAGACAGGGGATACCAGACTGAATTTTACCGACCTCCTATGTGATCGCCTAGCCAGTACCTTTTGATACCCGATCTGTTCCATTTATTTATCTGAGATTTGGTTTTATTCCGCCTTATGGCGTCTTACCCAATCGTCTTCCGTGTTAGCCTAGTGATCCAACTATACTATTATCCTGACTTATTATTCAGACCTTTTATTTTTAAAGAAACACTTAAGATACAGTTACCTGCATTTTATCCGACTACTTATACGCTACTCAAGACTAGGACTCTTGCATTTAGAAGTAACAAAGATTAACAAAAGAATGGACTGATTAACAAAGAAGTAAACTCGGGAATAACCTTCTTCGCGTTTTTTTTTAACGTAATATAAACTTGATGAAAATTACAAACATAAAAATAAAGGAAATACGTAAAAAACGAACACTTGATAAAGCAGCAAAATAAGCACTCACCTGTAGGGAGCCGAATCTATTGAACTAACTACGGAATCACAAAATGTAATAGGACTGCAGGCTGATAGCCTGAGGGCTAAGGTTCGCCTTGAAGTGAAGGATACTTTGCTAAAATGCAGTCAGGTCAAAATAATAACCGAGCTTGAATGGAGTTGAACTTGGACAACAGCAGTGGAAACAAAGATAACTGAAAGCGAGAGTGTCATAGGATAATGAACGAACTGAAAATGGAGAGTTTCAGTATTCAAAATCCCTTTGCAAGAAAACACTTCAGAAAACTGGTTTCCAAAGCTTTTTCTTATGAAAGCTTAAAAATAGTAGAGTAACGAACTGAATTAAGTTTCAGAGTCCTTCCGCTATAGTCACCACCTTTTTCTTTTGTCCCCCCTTTGAACAGTTTTCATACAGGTATTTATAGGAACCAAGTGCTCCCCATGAAGGGTCAGGATTTGTTTTGAGGGAGATGGAGGGTTAGGATTTTAAAGGACATGATCTGAGGCTCGGGAATTAAAGAGAATCAAAACGAACGGCTAAGATCCCTTTCAGAATATTTGTCCTTTCTCTCTTCTAATCTGACGGCCCAAAATTTTCTTGTCAAGGGCGATCCGAGGGCTAGGAGTGAAAGGCGCTGGTTTTGTCGTCTTCTTCTTTGATCCAAGGGCTCCGAGCTCGTCCTTACAAGTAAGATCAACGGAGGAGATTAGGATGTACAGCACTATTATGACATACTTTGGCACATGTTAGTAATGCGAGCGATTCTGGGGCGTGCGGTGGAGATTTCATCTGCAACGCTTTAACTACCTCAGCTCTGATTATGACGACAGTTAGTGGGAGTTGTCTTATTCCCTTTGTTTTCCGACCTTCCCTCCCTTCTGGTCTTTCTAACACGATCCTTTTCCAATCTCTCATGCCGGGCTCCGCTCTTCCGACCTCTCCAACTCCGATCTTCTCCTTCATCCGGTCTGGTTCAGTCAAAGCATTTATTCCTTCGATTTCCGAGGCATTTCGCCGCTTCGCACGCTTGATAAATGCTCGGATTTTCCCTATATATATACCTTCAACCAGGAAGCCCCCCACATTTGATTTTCTCCTCTTCCTTCTCACATTTCCTGTTCTAACTGCTCCGGTAGTAGTCACGGCCATGATAGTGGCTTTTGATCTTTTTCCGATTGTTCTTTTATTCCCTGACTGAAAATTTACGATCCCGGTGATCAGGAAATTATGATAACCTCATTTAATGACAGTGAGAGAACCGGACTAACTTACCGACCTGGATCGAGGACTTCGATCGTGTCGATCTCGAATCGTTCGATCGATATAATCGGGGAACTGATTTCGGGCGAGAAGACTGCTAATATTCCCCTTAACATCGGTGACTATCCCTTGAAGTTCATTTGGCTCCTCACCACATTGGGCGTCCCGACTACAGCTCGGTTCTGGTCGATGACAGTGGAGATGACTCTCCATCCTCATGAGAGTCATAATCACCCCATCTAAGCTGTACATCTATCCGATGTCAATGGCCAGTCTCCTGATCAAACACATCTTTTTATTCAGCCACGAGACTAGGCTTTAACATAGGTCTTTATTAGATGGGATGTACTGCCGATCTCTAGAGATCGCCCCTATGATGTAATCAAACCTTCAATGTAATCCGATCTCTAGAGATCGCCCAAATGATGTAATTCAACTTTTAATGTAATCCGATCTCTAGAGATCGCCCAAATGATGTAATCTGACCTTTTCGGAAATAAAATTTTATTTTAACTATCATTTTTATTATTATTGCATTGACTATTTTTCGATCTCTTTTATTATGGAATTTCTGGAATATTCATGAGACGTGTCAAAAAAGCTGGCGAGTCCCGCTAACCGATGCACTGCCTGGAACACTGTGAGCATTAAATGCTCAGACGGGTATAAATAGGGGATGGGTCAGCTAGTTGCTCTCTTATGTCATTTTCAGCATCTCGCGAGCGATTCCAAAATTCTCTCGATTCCTCAAGTTCTTCCGATACCGATCAAGCTCCGGTAAGGGTTTTGATCCTTCTTTTAGTTTAAATTCTCTATTTCCTTTGAAAATGAGCGGCGCCGATGGTAAGAGAGAGGCAAGCCCCCCTTCCGTTCAGATCTCATGGTCGTCTGATGAAGTGGAGGTGGTCGGACCAGGTGTGCGACCTGAACCTCCTAGGGCCTCTGTTCCAGCTCGGGGGCAAGGAGCACCATCAAGGCATGTACATTCTTCAGGGAGAGAAAATCTTCCCATGGACAAACTGCCATCAATCCTTCAAGAAACCGACTTGAAATCGTTCAGCCAAGAGAATAACATTCGGCCTGATTCATACGAGCTGATTAAGTGTCACGGCGATCTTCATGCCGATCACTTCTTCGAGGAGAACGATATGATCATGGTCTACGAAGAACAATTAAAAGCCGGGCTGCGGTTCCCTCTTGATGACTTCTTCAAGGAAGTTTTAAAATTTCACCAAGTGTGCATCGCCCAAGTTCACCCGAACTCATGGCGGATCCTAGTAGCCTTCAGAGGCCTCTGCCGAGCTAAGGGACTCAGTCCTACAGCTAAGGTGTTCGCTCAGCTGCATAGGCTGACTCGTCAAAAGCACGACGAGTATTGGTTCTTCCAGGCGAAGCCACATTTTGGGCTCTTTACCGATCTGCCCTCCTCCCTGAAGAATAGGAAGAATCGCTTCTTTATTCTGAGGAGCAAAATTCCGAACGGCTTTGAGGGTTTCCCTCGTAGTTGGCTGCACCAGGGCCCCTTACTTCCGAAGCGCATCACCCTAAATAGGGAAGAAGGCCTGATGGTGATGGAACTGAAAGATCAGGCAGCCAGAGAGAAGTTCTCTTGTTTGGATGTAGTGACAGCCAAACTGCATCACTGGACAATGGAGTTGATTACTGGCGAAGATCGCAGGCTTCAGCTCTCTGACCTCGGCATCGGTATTTTCTATATCTCTGATCTTTGGGCCTTAGCGATCTCACTGACCTCTTCTTTTTGCAAGTATGGCAAGTGGCGAGGCTTCCAAAGAGAGCCGAAAGTGGAAGAGGGAGGTCTCCCGGAAGGTGCGGGAGATAAAGCACTCCGAGCTACTTCAAATGCTCGGTCATGATCCCGGAGAGATGCAAGGAGGCTCGTCTCAACCCTCGGGACCGCCGGTCATAGAAGTGGTCTGGTCTCCTCCTTGCCAAGAAGAGCCTCCTCCACCTCCTCCAGTCGCTTTGAGTGCGGAAGGGGGTCCTTCCCAACCTCCTGTGAGGACCCTTTCCCGTGGCGCTCAAGTTCTGATCCACTCGCTGGAGAAGAACTGGACTGTTTGGGAAAATCCGAGCTTTGCCAAGGTGTTGGGGGCCTCAATCTGCCTTCAAGAGGATCGGGATAGGTTATCCCCGAACAGTCTTGATGACATCCTGACCCAGACAATGAGCCTGAACGTGGAGAGTTTGGTGAACCAGCACATTGTCCGGGAGAAGGCTCACCATCTGGGTAAGGAGGTCGAGAAGATGATTCACGAAGTGGCTTCCCTTCGATCTCAACTTTCATCCGCTTAGAACTACATATCTGAAATTAAGGGGCGAATGAAGTTCTATGAGGATAGGCTGGCTGAGCAAGCTCAAGTTCTAACTGAGCGAGATCATGTTCTTGAAGAAGTTCGGGCGCTCTGAGCCGGTGAAGTTGCTCACCTCACTGAGGAGCTCAAAGCAAAAGAAGAAGAAGTGGTGACAAGGGAGGCCAGCGCTTATGTGAACGCTCATAGGGATCTCTTAGCCGAGCTCAGGAAGTGATATCCCGAGGAGGACTTCTCTTGGATGGTGGATCTGGCTCCCCAGGACGAGGGTGAGGATAGTGAGGAGGAGGCTGAAGGTTAGAGAGGGAGCAAACAAAATGTAGATCAGGCTAAGGGTGATCCCCCAGTCGAATAACTTGTACAAATTTTAATATGAAATGAAATGAAATTCCCTTTTTGTTCGATGAATGGATGGGATCGGAAAGTATCTGAATTGCCTAAGCACTTGTCTGATCATATCACAACAACTAAGAGTGATTGTTAATCTAAGTGTAAGAGATCGGAAAACACTATAAGCATGAGATCGGCAGAGAACCAATGCTAAACGGGACTTAATTAAAATTGGAAATTTGACTTGAACACTTAAGATCGAGATCATCATTAAACCGGATCGAAACCTTAACTTTATTATTCCCAAACTTTTAAATAAGAGATAGGCAATAAGACTGGTGGCACGAAGGCCTAATGTTGGTTCAATCTCGTTTGACAAGAAAGTTCGGAAATATAATTAACTGATCAGGAGACTTGACAATTAGTTTGAGATATCGGTGAGGCTTTAAATGATATGGGGACTTAGTATTTATTAGATTCCTTTTGAGGAGAGATCGAAAATGTGGTTAGTTGGCAAAGGGAGACTCAGTGTTAGGGATCGGTTTCAAAGTTTATTAATTTTGGGGATCGGCCAAAATATGGTGTCAACAGGATTAACTTCGGATCCTTAGTTTGCCATTCTCCCTTGACTTGATAAATGATCAGGGCTGAATCTCCTTATACTTCCAACTTCCTGACTTTCATTTTGATGGTAGCCTGTAAACCCATCATGCAGGCTTCGTATTCTGTGACATTGTTGGTGTAGTCAAACCCTAATTTGATAGCTATCGGGAAGTGTCTTCCATTTGGGGATACCAACACAGCTCCGATTCCATTACCACACAAGTTGACAGCTCCGTCAAAATACATTTCCCATACATCAGTGGATTCTTTTTCCTCATTTTTCGCTTCGTTAACATGCTCATTAGGGAATTCAAAATCCAAGGCTTCATAATTTTGGATGGGGTTCTCAGCTAGGAGATCAGCGATTATGCTACCTTTTACTGCCTTCCGGGTCATGTAGATAATGTCATATTGTGAGAGTATGACCTGCCATTTTGCTATTCTTCCCAGCACAAACAGGCTTTTGAATACATACTTAATAGGATCCATCCTAGAGATGAGCCATGTCTTATGATTCAACATGTAGTGTTTAAGCCGATTTGCCGTCCAGGCTAACGCGCAATAAGTTTTCTCCAGGAAAGAGTACCTCGACTCACAATCGTTGAACTTCTTGGTCAGGTAATAAATGGCCCTCTCCTTTCGGCCGGTATCATCGTGCTGCCCCAGAACACATCCCATTGAGCTTTGTTGGACTGCCATGTAAAGAATAAGCGGCCTGTCTGCCACCGGAGGAACCAATACCGGTGGGTTTGACAGGTAGTGCTTAATTTTCTCGAAAGCCTCTTGATAAATGGAATCCCATTGAGTGGTGTTGTTCTTTCGGAGTAGTCTAAAAATAGGCTCAGCTTTAGTAGTGAGATTGAAAATAAATCTCGATATGTAGTTCAACTTCCCCAGGAAACTGCGCACCTCCCTTTCTGTTTTTGGGGATGGCATCTCTTGAATAGCTCGAACTTTGTCTGGATCAACTTCTATTCCCTTCTCACTCACTAAGAATCCCAACAATTTCCCAGATCTAGCTCCGAATATGCATTCGGCAGGGTTCAGTTTCAACTGATATTTCCTGAGTCTCTCGAATACTTTCCTCATCACCTGCACATGGCTTTCTCCTCCCCTGGACTTGATGATCATATCATCCACGTATACCTCCACTTCTTTATGCATCATATCATGGAATAATGTGACCGTAGCACGCTGGTAGGTGGCGCTAGCATTCTTTAGCCCAAAAGGCATGACCTGATAACAAAATACCCCCCATTGAGTGATAAAAGCAGTTTTTTCCTTGTCTTCCTCATCCATTGGGATTTGGTTGTACCTAGATGCCCCTTCGATACACGAACATCTGCCCAATCCCGCAGCATTGTCTACTAACACATCTATGTGTGGGAGAGGGAAATCATCATTCAAGCTTGCTTTATTAAGATCCCTGTAATTAACACACACCCGGACTCTCCCGTCCTTCTTCATTACCAGGACAACGTTAGCTATCAATTGGGGATATTTGACCACTTCTAGAAACCCAGCCTCATATTGCTTCTTGACCTCATCCCTAACTTTGAGCAGTGTGTTAGGATTTATTCTTCTTAATTTCTACTTTATCGGGATTTTCCCCGGAATTAGGGGAATTTTGTGAGTCACTATATGAGGGTCCAAACCAATCATATCATCATAGCTCCAGGAAAACACGTCTAGGAATTCTTTAAGCAAACTGATCATATCTTCTAATTCTTCACTCTCCACAACCTTAAGTTCCCTTTTTACTTCTTCCGTGCCTAAGTTTACGGTGTGCGTTTCGTCCCCATAAGGCACTAGGGAAGGTTCATCTCTTTCATCCCTTTCTTCTATGAGTTCCACCTCAGAATCACTTGAAGTAATGGCAGTTATGGGGATTTCAAAATTAACCAGAGGAATTTCTGAGTCTATTGAATTATTAGGTGTTCATTGATGAATGTCCTGAAGAAACGAAAATGGAATATATTATAAGAATGGATTTCAAAAAAAAGGAAAGAAGAAGAGAATTGGATATAAAATGTGCTATTAATTCATCAATATTTATGACATAAGAAAAAGGGTCCATTTGCAGTATTACACTTGTCATCATGGACAAAATGATCAAGTGTTGATGACCAAAAGTACTTTACTCGAAATTAAGTACAGGGATGTCCTCTGTCGTCCAGTTGTCCAGTTCTTGCCCTTCAGCTATTGGCGAGACTAGAGCCTCATACAAGGAGTCAAGATGGATGACATCGATGGATGGTTCATCGGGTGATTCTTCAACTTTCGCCGGATTTTCAATGACCAGCTTGGTGAAGACCTCTGTAATTCTCGGGACTACCTTCATTTTCCCGATTTTTTGATCAAATCTTTGATCCCGAAGCATACTTCTCATCCAGAATCGTCCATCCATAAGGGCATATTCCTCATAACCCAAACCGCAACTGCCAAACTTCTGGATAGCCGGTATAGGCTCGACAATCCCTTGCAATGTGGCGCCTAACCCCTTGCCCTTTTCATAACCGCTCTTCAGCATTATCTTTGCCACCATAGTCGTAGCCCCTTCATTCCTTGAGATGGTTTCTTGTAATTCAAGAGCCTGGAAAGAGCTTTCCAACGACTCCTCAGCTGCTTCCACATAAGGAAGTGATTGCGGCTTGGTGACCAGCATGGCTTCCTCCCCTTTCACAGTGATGATTTTGTTGTCCATAATGTTTTTAATCTTCTGGTGCAAAGTCGAAGGAACGACATTTGCTGAATGGATCCAAGGCCTCCCCAGCAACATAGTGTATGCAGGCTCAATGTTCATCACTTGGAATGTGACGTTGAAAGTGCATGCGCCATTTTGGAGTGGCGAATCTATGTCTCCCAGCACCTCCCTCCTTGTACCAACAAAAGCTCTTACCACCATAGCACTTGGTGTATATTTGACCGGTCAACCGGTAGCCTAGCCAATGTGGCATTACGCAGTACGTTGAGCGCGGATCCATTATCAATAAGGACCTTGGCCACTATACAACCTTTACATTTCACCGTCACATGCAGAGCCTTAGTGTGCGTTAAGCCTGCAAGGTCTATCTCTTCTTCGGAGAAAGTGACAAAACTAGACGCCTGAATTTGTCCTACTATCTTTTCAAACTGCCCCAGTGTGATGTCGGGGTTCACGAAGGCTTGATCCAGAATTTTCTGCAGGGCTTGACGGTGCACCTCAGAGCTCAAAATTAGGGACAATAGTGAAATTCGAGCAGGTGTATTTCTTAACTATTCCACCACGTCGTACTCGCTTTGATTCATTATTTGAAGCAATAGTTCCTCCTCTCCTTTTGGTCCGGCAGGTTCTTCTTTCTCTGCTTT
Source organism: Hevea brasiliensis (assembly GCF_030052815.1). Lineage (NCBI taxonomy): Eukaryota > Viridiplantae > Streptophyta > Magnoliopsida > Malpighiales > Euphorbiaceae > Hevea > Hevea brasiliensis. The sequence goes on along the minus strand of NC_079497.1, from coordinate 52,076,652 downwards.
CTCAGCCTCCTCTTCCATATTTTCTCGTGGCTCTCCCGTTTTTACTTTCCCTTTGTTCTTTTCCTTTTCCTCATTCCCGTAACACCTCCCACTTCGGGTTATAAACTCAACTTCTTGCTCATGTGGGGAGAACTTTGTGGTAGTGACCGGCTGAGGGTAAGATTGTGGAGTAGCACCACTAGAAGGTCCAGCGTAAATCATCTTGAAGTGCTCGTGAGGAGCAAAGCACGGTTTAGGAGGTACTAATGGTGAGGCAAGGCTAGGAGCCAGTGTACTGCTTGATGCTCCTTGGGTGAAGACTTGGAAATTATAGTTCCAAGGTATGGCATGGGTGTTTGTGACGGGGAGCTGAGGCGGGGTTCGGATAATTGTTACTGGTGGTGATGATACTAGGGCTAAGAAGGTGATTCTGTGTTTAGAGGTGGAGGCATTTTGGCCGAATCGAGCTGTGTTTACTTCCCCCTCCATTTTCGACCTCGTTTGACATCTCAAGACTTTAAGGGACAGTAAGTTCTGAACCTCTTGCTTAAACTCTTCACAATTTTTCAGTTCGTGGTTAGCTGCCCTTCCATGATAGGGGCATCCCGCCATATCTTCAGGTTCTGGTGCTTGAGGATAGAGGTAACCTTCCTTCACTGCCATTCTAAAAATTTCCTCAAAGTGAGGAATCAGTTCATCTACCTCTGGTGTCGACCCTTCTCCTTCTGACTCTATCATGTTCACACCATTGCCCGTATTATGATTGGGCAATGGGTTTGAGGTAACATTGGGGAGGGAACCATTCCCTTCAATCTTCAACCACCCATTTCTGATTAGAGCGTGCACTCTCCCTCTAAGTGCCCCGCAATTATCGATCGAGTGCCCTTGTGCCCCTCCATGATACTCACACCGGGCACCGGCATCATACCACTTGGGGTATGGCGGCTGAATTGGGTCAAGGGGAATTGGCACTATTTAGTTTATACCGACAAGGTATCGATATATTTCGCTAAGTGGCAGGGGAAGAGGTGGATCAGGATTTCTTAGTGGTCTCGGGTTATTTTGAGGTGGTCTGGATTGAGTAGGTGGAGGAGGTGGTCTGGGCTGGTAGTTTGTCGGTGGTGGATACTGTGGGCGTGGGTGAGGATAATTTGGGATAGGGGGTGAAATGTTTGCAATGGTTTGGCCATGAGGGGGAGGATATGGCCGATAGTTATTTGGGGGTAATGAAGATTGGGTGTTCTGACGGGTGATGGAATGCACATCACCCTCTTTCTTCTTGCCAAAACTGGCAATCTTCTTTGCAAGATTCTCAGTCAACTCCTACAGTCGTCCCATCCTTAAATTAGCTTCTATCCTCTCACCAGCTTGGATGATGTCTGAGAAGCTGTTGGAGGTATTTCCGATCATCAGATTGAAGTAAGGAGCCTTCAATGTCTCAATGAACAAGGAGCATAGTTCATTGTCAGTCACTGGAGGATACACTTCTGCGGCCTTCTCTCTCCATCTCTGGGCATATTCTTTGAAGCTTTCCCTGTCTCTCTGCACCAGGTTTTGGAGGTCTCTCCTTGTGAGGGCCACATCACAGTTGAACTTGTATTGTTTTAAGAAGGCATCAGCCAAATCTTTCCAGGAGCGCAATTTGCTCCTGTCCAACTGAATACACCATTTCAAGGCTGCTCCGGAGAGACTCTCGTGGAAGAAGTGGACTAGAAGTCGATCGTCCTCTGTTAGGGTGGACATTTTGGCAATGTAGGTAGCCAGGCGAATGCGAGGGTCTGAGCTCCCGGTGTATTTGTCGAAGTCTGGGATTTTGAACTTGGGTGGCACCACTACATCTGGCATCAATCTCAGTGACGCCACATCAACTGAACCATACATGTTCAGTCCCTCTATTACTCTTAATCTCTCTTCCAGAGCGGACAACTTCTCATTTTCTCTTGCCTTTTTTTCTCCTCCTACTACATGAAATACTCCCCCAGTTGGGAGATGAGGGATGGAGTGAACCGGAGGGATTAGGACTGAAGGGTATGGTTCGGCATTTGAGATAGCCGAATAATAGGAGAAAGGTGGATCATTATTCAGGGGAGCCAGATTGACGGTGATTGTTGGGTCTGGGATCGATAGCTAGAAGGTAAAAGAGGTTGAGGCATGATGGGAATCAACCGTTGTAGGAAGTGGGGGAGGTAGTGGTAAGTTAGGTTAAGCAGGCTTATTTTGGGACATCTCCCTCATTAGTTTCAAGAGCTCTGAAACCTGATCTTTCAGCTCAGACACTTGCCCTTATAGGTTCTGGACTTGTTCCTAGTCTTCCATTAGCCTTCTTGTTCGTGATCTTATTAAGTACACTCACCTAGGTTGAACCGCGTGTCTGTTCAGGCTTGCTTTGTTTAAAGCAATATTGATTTTCTGCAGGAAGTTAAAAAATTTAATGAATTTTGAATTTTGTAAAAAGGTTACTGGTCTTGGTTTGGACAAAGGATACAGTGGCATCTGAAAGCCAGAAGTGAAATCTGCAGAAGAATAATTGTATTAGTTTTATCATGGCATCGTTCGATAATCCGACGATGAATGACTGGATTGAACACGCCTCTATGGTACTTGTCCATATGGCGCTTCCAACTTTTCGCATAACCCTAACGAGGGGGTACCTACAGGAGTCATACTATTCATTCATAATTTTGATAAACAGTGGTCCAAAGTTGTTCCATTAATTGAATAGTTCATACATGGCATTCTTTACATCGGCCTAGGCTCATGAAGGTTCTTTATAATGTAATGACACTTCCTGAGATATTCATAGAGTCTTTTTTCTTGTCTAGCGGGATCGAACATTCTCAGGGCATATTCAGATTCAGGTAAGAGTTCTTATTTCCCTTGTGCCATCATTCTCTCCAGCTGGTTAACATTCTCCTTTAGCTCTTGATAGAGAGCGGCTTGTCTTTCTTTTTCCTTTCTTTCTTTAGCACATTCTTTCGGAATATCGTTGATAAGATGTGCCTGCTCCTTTCAGTTCAAGCTTCTTCTTTTTGCTTTCTTGTTTATACTCTTCTATGAGTATCTCCTGATATTTCATTTTCTCCTGAAGCTTGCCATTCTGTACTTCTGCTTCTTTCATTGCAGCTTGGAGAGAGCTCTTTTCCCTTTTCCATCGTGTTTCTTGCTCTTCGAACCCCATCTTTTCGGTCCTTACCTCTTCCCTGAGCCTTCTTACTTTTCTTTTGAGGATCTGCTGTTGGTCCTCTAACTATTTTATTTGTTCTTGTAATTGCGAGTTTTCTGTGTTTGCCTTTTGTAGGGAGTTGGCCAAGCGAGCGCTAGCTTCTTTTGAAAGGATGTCTTGACGTAGGTCGCTGCCTTCGAATTTGGTTGGATTCGCGGTTAGGTGTCCTTAATCCCTGCCAGCCCTCCATTTAAGATAATCGCTCGTGACACTTGGACCTTTAGGCGACCTTTCCACCATAGTGATATTTTCCCAGGATCTGCGAGCTATTTTTAATTCTTCCTCATTATCGAGTTCATGGTAGAAATGACCTTGGTCGGGTTCTCCTATGTTGACTCCGGACTGGGTTGAGCCGAACTGCCTCATTACTAATGCTGGGATGTAACTTATGTATCCGGTCACTCCAATTAGGGATACTAATTGATTGCCCCCTGTGCTGACCAAAATGGGCTGACCCAACGTCCACAATTTCCTCCAACAGTAGTCAGGGCTGTTGAAGCTCAGGATCCGTTCTTGCCACTACAACTCATCCTTTGGGTTGATTACTAATCTGGTCATCTTCTCGATAAGAGGCTGGTCAAGGTACCAAGTCAATTCCTTTGTCTCTATAGGACACATGTGACTAATGATCCAGAGGTACAATAATTGAGAACAGCACTTAACAGATCCCTTGCCTTGTTGTTTACAGTATGTAAGGGTTAAGAAAGTCTCGGCAAGAATTACCGGTACTAGATTGACCTTCTATTTTTCTACTGCCCAGAACATCTCCACAACGCTGCAGGTTATAATTCCCGAAGGTCCAGGGAACAAGATCAGGCCGCAGATCCCTAAGGCGAGCGTCAATGAAGCTTGATCCCACTGTTCCTTTTAGATGTATTGATCCAACCACTTCTTGAGATAAGTCCAATACCATCCATGCGTGTTCCCTTTGATAGTTTCCCTAACCTTTGCTTCTTCCGGGGGAATCCCTATCATATGTGCGAACCGTTTCCAGGTCTGCTTATGCTCGAGGTGTAGGTAGATTCGATTCTGCGCTGCATAAGGAATTTCTAGCAATGCCTGATATTCTTCCATTGTGGGAGTAGTATCGATATCGTTGAAAGAGAACACCCCATACTCAGGATTCCAAACTGACAGCATGGCCTTTAATGCCGGGACTTGGACTTTGATTCTTATCAAGGTTGCAATCCTCCCATATTTCTCCTTAAATCGTGCCTTGACCTAATCGGGAAATGACCTCCAACCATTAGACAGACCCTCGAGACTGTCCATTCTGACCTCAACTTTGCTTAGATCCAACGAGGGTAGTAAGCTAGTATGTGCCTTGGTGACATCATTCAGTGGGGGCACTGAACTATTGGCTGATTTGGACCACGGTTTAGCATTCTGTTTTGATCTAAGAACTTCTTCTGCCGACTGACTCAAGGATGCCATGTTAAAAATAATGCTTATCCTTTTACAGACCTTAACTTGGTGATGCCTGTAGGAAAAACTTGTTAGTAGGGTAAATTCAGGTAATTTTGAATTACACTGTTAGCAGAGTGACACCTACACATTTATCAAAGTAGGAAAGCGTGTAGGTTTTCTTAACAGTATGATTCAAGATTACCTTCAAAAACAAAAATAAAAATAAAACATAAGCAGAATAGGGTAAGAGTAAGTATGCCCCTTTTGTCCTAAAATAGGGAGAGTCCTGATACCGGATGGGTGCTACCTAATAGGATAGTTTTATCTTATAAGGTAGCTTGCTACGGCTTCCAGCTATCGTGATAGTTTAGCTCAAGGTATAATTTTCTAAAAGCCACAGGTTCCCAAATTGCCCATACTGTAAGCAGTAGAGCCCCATTCCATCCCCATGATACTAACGGGAGAGTTCCATGGGTATCATAGTAAATAGAACCAGTTTCAATATGAGCAGAAGCCTTCACGGATACTAATGGGGTAAAACCCATGGGTACCGCTACATGACTCCCTCCTATTTTCCTAAAAGGGTAAGAAAGCCCGGGTATAGGGTTGAAGTGTGTGAGGACATCATGTGAGTGTTCAGTGTGTGAAGGGACACCTTTACCTCTTCCCAGTATGGGGGAGTTTTTCTTTTTTTTCTTTTTAAATGAAGAGCGCTGTAGGGAGTAAAACAATCAAGACAAGCAAAACGGTTAGGAAAAACAACAATAATTAATCATATGGAATTTTGTGAACTAAGCCTACCTAACTATGGTTGGATCCTCAAATTAAATCTGCTTTTGGACCTCTAAACCGGGGTTAAAAACTATGTCCCCAGCGGAGTCGCCAAGCTGTCGCAAGTTATTTTGCGGTCGCCTGGACAAATACTTAGCGAAATGGGAAAGAGTGAGGAGTCGCCACTTTAATTTTGAGGGAAATTAAAGGAAACCATTTGTGAAAATAAATTAGAATGAAACCACTTCAAAAACAGAGATTCTAGGTTCAGGGTCCGTATATGGGTGGGGAAGGTGTTAGGCACCCCACCTAGTCCCTCAATGAGGGTGAGCAGATTTAACCTTATGCTTTCTATAAATTAAAATCGATAGTTAGGGGGGTGTTCGAATGGAGATGTTAATCCTTTTGATAAAAGGGAATATTTGATTTTTCACTAATTCAGATTACCCAGAAACACAAGTAAATGAGACAACCTTAGTGAATTGATGTCGTGTAACGGTTTTTCTTTTGTGGGATTATTTTGCGTATTTATTAAAATTTCGATTTGAGAATCGGATAAGAACTCTCCTCCGATCTCTTTTAGATGTTCATTAAAATTTCGATTAGAGATCGAATAAAAACTCTCCTCCGATCTCTTTCAGATGTTCATTGAAATTTTTGATTGAGAATCGGATAAGAACTCTCCTCTGATCTCTTTTAAATATTTATTAAGATTTTTCATTGAGAATCGGATAAGAACTCTCCTCCGATCTCTTTTAAATATTTATTAAGATTTTTGATTGAGAATCGAATAGGAACTCTCCTCCGATCTCTTTCAAATATTTATTAAGATTTTTTATTGAGAATCGGATAAGAACTCTCCTTTGATGTCTTTTAGATATTTATTAAAATTTTTTATTGAGAATCAGATAAGAACTCTCCTCTAATCCCCTATTTGAATGAGAGCCTGATAAGGACTTTTCCGACCTCTTAAAATTTGATTACAATATACACGTCATAAGAGCCTAAGACTAAGGGTTCTGGCATTCGAAGATGCCGGGGATCCGAATAAGGCTTCTTTTAACTCATTGGTACATCGTAACTAGATAGGGGATATTAGACTGAATTTTACCGACCTCCTATGTGATCGCCTTACCAGTACCTTTCGGCAGGTAACATTTGCTCTATTTCATTTGATAGTCTGAAATTCAATTTTACTCCGACCCCCACCTTACCGAGTCATCTTCTTAGGCTAGTCTAGTGGCTCGTCTTCATAACTTTCTCTGATTTATTATCTGAACTTTTATATTAAAAAAAAAAAACTTTGTTAAGATACGGCTACTAACATTTTATCTAACTACCTACATGTTACCCGTAACCAGAACACCTACATTAGGAAATAACAAAAGACCAAGAACAAATAAATAACATGAATTGATATATCAAAGATAAACTCAAGAATAACCACCCACGTGGGACCTTCTGACATGAGACAAACTTTAACGAAAATTACGAGCGTAAAAAGAAAATAAAGACGAACACTAGATAAGGCAACGGTTCAGACACTCACTTGCAGGAAGTTAAACCTACTGAACTAACTATGGAGTCGCGAATGTTGCAGAGTTTCGGGCTAATAGTCTGGGGACTAATGCTTGCCTTGAAATGACGAATGTCTAGTTAACATGTAATCGAGCCGGAATGATAATGAATGAGATTGAGCTCAGAAAATAAAAGCGGATATAAAGGTGGTGAAAACAGAACTGAGACTTAGAAAAAGGGTATTGCAGAGCAATGAACAAGCTGAAAATTAAGAGTTCCAGTGTCCAACACTTCTCCAAAGAAAATACTTTAGAAAACTAGTTTCTAAAGTCTTTCTAGCTTAAAAAAAAAAAAAGCAGAGTAGCAAAACTAAATCAATTATCAGAGCCTTTCCACTATAATCATCACCCCTTTTCTTCGTCCTCCTTTGAACAGTTTTCATGTAGGTATTTATAGGGACCGGGTACCCCCAATGAAGGGTCAGGATTTTCTTTGAGGGAGATGGAAGGTTTGGATTTTAAAGGACATGATCTGATGCTTGGGAATTAAAAAGAATCAGAATGAACGGCTGAGATCCTTTTCAGAATATCTGTCCTTTTTCTCTTCTAATCTGACGGTTCCAAATTTTTTGTCCAGGGCGATCCGAGGGCTGGGAATAAAAGGCGCCGATCTTGTCGTCTTCTTCTTTGATCCAAGGGCTCTGGGCTCGTCCTTACAAGTAAGATCAACGGTGGAGATTGGGATGTACAGGACTGTCATGACATATTCTAGCATTTGTCAGTAATGTGGGCGATTCTGCAAATCAGGCTTGCGGTGGAGATTTCGTATGCAACGTTTTATCTACCTCGGCGCTGATTATGATGATAGTTATTGGGAGTTGTCTTATTCTCCTTGCTTTCCGATCTCCCCTCCCTTCCGATCTTTCTAACACGATCCTTTTCCGATCTCTCGTGCCGGGCCCCCCTCCTCTGATCTCTCCTACTCCAGTTTCTCCTTTATCTGGTCCGGTTCAGTCAAAGTATTTATTCCTTCGATTTTTGAGGTGTCCGCTTCGTTTTCTACTAGCAATAAATGCTCAGACCTCCTCTATATATACCCTCGACGGGAAATCCTCCCGCATTTCATTTTTCCTCTTTCTCTCTCACTTTTCCTGTTCTAGCCACTCCGGCAATAATTTTGGCCATGATGGCGGCTTTTGATCTTTTTCTTGCTGTTCGCCTTGTTCATTGACTGAAAATTTTTGATCCTAGTGATCGGAAGATCACTATGGCTACCTCTGATGATAGTGAGAGAACTGGACTAATTTACCGACCCAGATCGAGAATGTCGATCGTGTTGACCTTGCATCGGTTGACCGATGTAATCGGCGAACCGATTTCGGGCGAGAAGACTGCTAATTTCCCTCCTATCACTGGTGACCACCCTTTGAAGCTCTTTTGGCTTCTCACCACACTGGGTGTTCCGACAGCGGCTCAGTTCCGAGCGATAACATTGATGACGATCTCTCTTATTCTCATGAGAGTCATAGTCTTCCCATCTGAGCTGTACATCTCTCTGATGTCGATGGCCGGTCTCTTGATCAAACACATCTTTTGATTCCAAAATCCTCTCATTTTCTTCAAGTTCTTCCGACACCGATCACACTCGGGTAAGGGTTTTGATCTTTTTTTTAGTTTAAATTTTCTCTTTTCTTTGAAAATGTCCAGCGCCAGGGTCAGAGAGCGGCAATCCCCCCTTCCGTTCAGATCTCGTGGTCGTCATATGAGGTAGAAGTAGTCGAAACAAGCGGGCAATCTGAACCTCCTAGGACCTCCATTCCAGCCCGCAGTCAAGTAGCACCCTCGAGGCAAACACATTCTTCAGGGAGAGAAAACCTCCCCATGGACGAGCTGCCATCAATTCTTCAAGAAACCGACCTGCAGTTGTTAAGCCAAGAGTATAACATTCAGCTCGATTCATACGAACACATTAAGTGTCACGGCGATCTTCGAGTCGATCACTTCTTCGAAGAGAATGATATGACCATGGTATACGAAGAGCAATTAAAAGTCGGGCTGCGGTTCCCTCTTAACGACTTCTTCAAGGAAGTTTTAAAATTTCACCAAGTGTGCACAGCCCAAGTTCACCCTAACTCATGGCGGATCCTAGTAGCCTTCAGAGGCCTTTGCCGAGCCAAAGGACTCAGTCTAATGGCGAAGGTATTCGCCGAGCTACACAGACTAACTCGTCTAAAGGACTACGAGTATTGGTTCTTTCAGGCGAAGCCACATTGTGGGCTTTTTACCAACCTACCCTCCTTCCTGAAGAATTGGAAGAATCGCTTTTTCATTCTGAGGAGCAAAATTTCGAACGGCTTTAAGGGTTTCCCACATAGCTGGCTGTACCAGGGTCCCTTACTTCCGAAGCGCATCACCCTGAATAGGGAAGAAGGCCTAATGGTGATGGAACTGAAAGATCAAGCGGCCCGATAGAAGTTCTCTTGTTTAAATGCAGTGACGGCCGAACTGCATCATTGGACGATGGAATCGAGCTGACCTCGGTGGGCTTCAGCTCTCTGACCTCGGCCTCGGTACTTTATATATCTTTGATCTTTAGACCTTAGTGATCTCACTGACCTTTTCTTTGTGCAGGTATGGTAAGAGGTGAAGCTTCCAAGGAGAGCCGGAAGCAGAAAAGAGAGGTCTCCCGGAAAGTGCGGGAGATGAAGCGGGCCGAGGCCCTTCAGATGCCCAGGCATGATCCCGGGGAAATGCAAGGAGGCTCGTCTTAACCCTCGGGACCGCCGATCCCTGACATAGAAGTGGTCCGGTCTCCTCCTCGTCAAGAAGAGCCGCCACCACCTCCTCTGGTTGCTTCAAGTGCGGAAGGGGGTCCTTCCCAACCACCTGTGAGGACCTTTTCCCGCGGCACTTAAATCCTAATGCACTCGTTGGAGAAGAACCGCACGGTTCGAGAGAATCTGGGCTTTGCTAAGGTCTTGGGGTCCTCCATCTGCCTTCAGGAGGATCGGGATAGGCTAACCCTGAACAACCTCAAAGATATCCTAACCCAAGCTATGAGCCTGAGTGTGAAGAGTTTGGTGAACCAACACATTATCCGGGAGAAGGCTCACCGCTTGAGGCAGGAGGTCGAGAAGGTGGGTCAGGAAGCTGCTTCCCTCCGATCTCAACTTTCATCCTCTCAAAACTACATATCTGAAATTGAGGGGCGGATGAAATTCTACGAGGATAAGCTGGCCGAGCAGGCTCATGTTCTTGAAGAGGTTCGGGCGCTCCGAGCTGCTGAAGTCGCTCGCCTCACTGAGGAGCTCAAAGCAAAAGAAGGAGAGGCAGTGACAAGGGAGGCTGATGCTTATGTGAATGCTCATGGGGATCTCTTGGCCGAGCTCAGGAAGCGTTATCCCGAGGAGGACTTCTCCTGGATGGTGGACCTGGCTCCCCAGGACGAAGAGGATAGCGAGGAGGAGGCCGAAGGTGATAGAGGGGGTGAACAAAATGTAGAACAGGTTGGAGGTGATCCTCCAGCCGAATGACTTGTATATATTTGAAATGAAATGAAATTCCTTTTTTTTGTTCAATGCTTGGATGAGATCGGAAAGTATCTAAGTTGCATAACCACTTGATTGTCTGAACATATTAGAACAATAGCTAAAGGTGATTATTAATCTAAGTGTAAGAGGTTGGAAAACATTGAAAGCATGAGATCGGCAAATGCCAAATGGGACTTGATTAAAATTGGAAACTTGATTTGAACACTTAAGATCAAAATCATCCTTAAACCAAATTGGAACCTTAACTTTATCAGACGATTATCCCCAAACTTTTAAAAGGGAGATCGGCAGTAAGACTGGTGGCATGAAGACCTGACGTTGGTTTGGTTTCGCTAGACAAGAGATCGAAAATGTGATTGACTGGCCAGGAGATTTGACAATTGGTTTGAGAGATTGGTGAGGCTTTGAGCGATATGGAGACTTGGCATCGGTTTGATCTCTATGAAGAGAGATCGAAAATGAATTACTTGGCATTGGGGATCGATTTCAAAGTCTATTGATTTCAGGGATCGACCAAAATATGTTGTTGATAATCTCAAAATTTTCTTTTCTCCGATTTTATTGGACAGTTAGGTCAGGAGTCAGCTCTAGGGGTGAATTGACCAAATTGCCCCTTGCTGGTTCAATTTGGTTTGCAAGTTATTTGATGTTTCTTCCGGATCCCTGACATAATTATTTGACCAGTTTAACAATTCTTTTTCGCGATTTTCTCTTTTCCACTGTGTTCATAATAGTCCTAAGGACCGCAGCGTCACATTTTACGGTTCGAAATTTGAGTTTAAATCGACTTCGCAATCCTTCTCGAGAAGGTCACCCATCGCTGTGACTCTCGACTCATTTAACTTTTTATGTTATGTTTTTCTTATTTATACTTAACTAATTGACAATTACTAATTATTTGTGTTCAGGGCTTATCTAGTTATCTTAAGTGTGGTTCTAATCCCCTCAGTTGTCCGGACCGACACCGGTCACCGGAATAGTGAAATATACCAGGCTATGCAAATAGGGGTGTTATAATTCTCCCCCCCTTAAAATAATTTCGTCCTTGAAATTTTACCTGATATTAGTCTCTGAACAGTTGTGAGTGCTATCTCCTCATGTCCTATTCACACTGCTAAGTAGCTTCTTGGCCTGAATGATGGTTCCTTAGCACTTTAACTAATACTATTTACTCATCGATTGCTCACCTCGTGTGCCAAGTTTCTTATGAGCTTCTATCATAAGTTGATTCAAATTCATTTCAATTTTAGAGGTAAGCAAATATCTGTGTGCTAGTGGATCCACTCTTTCTAGGACCTCGTATGATCCTATGGGTGAGAACTTAGTTTTACTCTTTTCTTATCAAATCTCTTGATCATTTGATGCAACCTTCAGTTTAGTTTAGAATATTTTAGTCTTTTCTTACTGTTGTTTTAGCAATTATTTTCCTTTGTAGTCTTTTTTTTTTTTAAATGACCTTGTTGGTCATATATGAACTGCTTATCTCTTTCTTGGCCATAGGTCCATAACCATTATCTTACGGCCTATGTGCCATTTTGCACTATCTTATTTGCTTTTGTTTAACTTATTTCCTTCTTTATAAAATAGTTCAGGATATCATTACGCGTCTTAAATAGGTTGTTTGCCCTGGTGGTAATTCCTCATCTAGTATTTTCTCATTTCTTACTGTTCTATTTGTTTTTTTTTGTTTTTTTTTTTCCACAGCTTAAGTTTAATTATTTTATTCCTCAATCTTATCTTCTTCCTTAACTTAACTGTCGAGTCATGATTTAGCACCTCTTATCATCCCTAATAAATCCACTATACTTCAATATTACTTTGATTTGGTCCTCTGACCATTCTAGTCAACACTTTAACTAATATTCATAACGTTTCTTTATTACATTTGCAGTAACTATTCTAATTTTTACTTCTATATTTTTTTTTTATCTATCGATATTCTATAGCTTATTTTCCGTTGGTTTGCGATCATTACCCCCTTTTTTTAACCATAAACAATTATTTAATCTTAAGAAGGGAGTCTACTGGACTCTCCTTTTTCCCATGCTATTGAAAAGTTTCGCTTTAATTCTAATCTAATCCTTACGATCCGCACAATAAAATTGTGCTCTTCCTAAAGAATACTTGGCCAACTAGTTCCTATCAAATTATTGTTATCAGTAAAATATCATTTCTTAATTGTTTTATAAGTTATAATTGTCATCCATAGCATCCTGTCTCTTCCAGGGGAACAAAATCATATTTTGTGTCTCACTGCTACACAAATAGAATACTGTTCCTTACTAAACTTTGAGCAAAAGATCCATTGTAATACCAGAACAACTATAAACTCCATATCGGAGACTGGATGACTTAGCCCTATAAGTGTTATTTTAAAATTTTTACCATGCTAAAATCTCTAGTCCCATAACAATTTTTGATGTATTGTAATTCATGCTAGGGTAACGGAGTCTTTAACTCTCACTACCTTGTAACCATGATCTTTTGATATTCTAATTATAGAGTTTTAAGTCCCGAATTAGAATTTTCAAACTCAGTTCTAGTAATAAAACTCTATTCTGGTATATTTGTACCAGAGTGAAAGTCATTTATAACTATTCTTATCCTTATGTACTATTGGGTAGTACGTAGCTTTACACAATAAATCCCAAATCAGTACTGTAATCTGCAGCTTACAACACAAACATGATGAATATTGCATAGTTACTATGATACATCCCAATAGATCAAACTTCCCTATATCTTATTTCTCTCAAGTCCACTAATATCCTAAACTTATTTTGATTATGGTACTTACTGATATCTATTAACAGTAATACCTTTACTTCCATCTAGGGCAGATATGTTTCTATAACTTACTTTTTGGTCCTCTTGCCTTATCTAATTAGGCTTATTAATTAACTTTATAATTTATCGTAGTCTAGGAGATGTCTCTCACTAGAAACTTTTCCAAAATTAATTCCAATCACACTTATTATCGCAATTCTTATCCTAAAAGACTAATTACTAACACATTAAAAATTATCTCCATGCAAGGGAATAGTAGTAGAACATATAATTTTAGCATTAGCATATAAACAAGTAGAGCCGGAATCAAATAGTACATAATTATTCCTTTCACAAGTTAAGAACATACCGACAACTACATCTGAAGTGTCTGCTTCCTCCCCTCGATGCATGGCGTTCCCTCTTTCTAATGTATTCCTCTGCTCGGGTTAGTCCATTGTGCGAGGATTACCCGAAGTGTTGTCTCTACTTCTGCCTCTGCCCTACTGACTATTAATGAGCCTCCAAAATCAGAACCTTGAACTGATTCCTCTAGTATAGTATGTGGCATAAATCGACGTGCGCTAGTACAATCTCGGGCGAAATGTCTAATTCCACCACAATTGAAGCAGGCTCCAGTGACCCTATGGTAAATACCCCCATGAAATTTTCCACAAACGTCACAGATACGGATAGGGTAGGAACTTCTAGTTCTTTGACAAATGGTTCTTGAATGCTTTCGCCCTGAAGATCCACTTCTGTCATACTTAAGAGCTCAGGGTCCCTCAAAATCTTTTCTCTTTCCCAAATTACTACTCAAACTTTGACCGTTGGGTTTCCCACTTTTCTCTTTTTCATGCTGCTCTTTAGGGGGTTGGGTTTGTACTTGGGCCTGGGCTGACAGATTATCAGCCATTTGCTGAAAGAACATGGCCATCTACTGGGCCGTTTGTGCAGTAATTTGTATAGGAGGGACTAGTCCAGTTGGATCTCCAACGCTCTGCGAAACTGGGGCCTCTCCTTGTACGTTAGCTGTATTAGACTGCTCTACCATTTTATCCCCCTTGTCCATATCTATTCACTGGATTTTTTTTTTCTCATTCCTGTACAACCAACAAGAGGAGATTTCTCCCCGTTAGTTCATATTTATGATGTAAATGTACTATATGTATCAAACATTCGAGCAGTTGTACTTATTGAAAAATATTTCAAATTCACAATTCAAACTTTACTTTAAAACCTGGCTTTAATACTACTAAAACATGTCACACCTACTCCTCGTAAGATGTAACATGCTTCCGTAGTACACCTAATGAATTACCGTACTTCACCTACCGGTAACCCATTAAATATACTACAAGGGATTTTAAAATAATTTTCATTCATTTTTAAATTAGAGGGTAAAATTTTTTCAGATATTAAAAACCTTTATTTAAAATCCAAACATAAATCAAATTTTTAGATATTTAAAATCTCCACAATTTTTACAAAAATTTCGGCAGACTGCCGTCTGTATTTTAAGAAAACAGTTCCTCAAAACCTGAAAATAAAGACACTCCCAATATATTTCTCAATCACAACTCCATTAATCAATTTCATTTCACAAATCAGCACAAGCAACTCAATACACAGTTTAAATTAAATCAAACATTGAAATATCTCATTAAGATAACAAAATGAATATTTACAGTCATGGGAGTATTAAAAATTTAGTTGTGCAAACTTTATAAATACATAAAACCTCAAGATAACCTTATAATAATTTGTATTTCATTACAATCCAAAAATATATTACAAAAGAGTTGGTACAACTGCTCAAAGTAAATTTCATACATACAATTACAGAATTACATCAAAATCTAAAGTACAAGGGTATACCTATGATATACTTGAAGATAGTCTCACTATGCCTTCTAGTAATCTTGCTCAGCTGCTTTATATTTTCTTTCATATGCGACAGCATACAAAGCTATCGCTGACTGGTGAACTCAGTGGTGTACAAACTAATAATTTAAAACTTAATACAAGTTATGCTTGACAGTTCATAAAAAATAAAAATTTAAAATTTCTAAATTCTTCAAAATTCATAACATTCAAAAATCAATATTTTCATTCATGCAAATTATTCATTTGGGTAAAATTTTGATCAAATAGTAACTGTTTATCTACATTTCTTTTAAATCCCAAAATAATACAAAAACATTTTGAATCACTGACAAATTATTTATTTCTATCACAATTTATCAAACTATGCATAATTTAAAGGGTGTTGCCAATAATTCACACAGTTGAACCCATGAACCAAATTCAAATAGATGTCGTTTTGTACACCACGACATTTCACACGCTCCTAATAACTGAGGCTAAAAGGGAGGAACAAAGACTAGCTAGTATATATGAGTACTCATTCAAACTCTTCCCCAACTGGCAAGCCAGAGAGGAAGAAACTCGCCCCATCTAGTGGAGGAGATATCTCACTAGACAAGCTAATGAGAATTCACAACATATTTTGCCATGTCAACTGTGGTTTAAAATCATATTCAAAACAATTTTTATTTACAAAGTGTTTATAAATCATCAACATATTTAATCATCATAAATTCATGCTTAAGGTTGGCAACACATCAAACTTAAAATTTACAATCCTCAAAACCATGCAATAAATCCTTAAACGCATAAGAAAATTTACATTTAATTTATATAATTTCATTTAACAAATAAAAATCCTCAACACAACAAAATTATAAATCATAAAATAAACTTGTTCAAATCAATTTAGAAGTGAAAAGTAACAAAATAGTTAGTTGTACACAAACCTTATACGAGTCGCCTTTTGGCCTTGACTCGATGTCTTGGGTTCTTTCCCGGTATTCTTTTCCACTGAAACACACAGTTTCACAGTGTTTCAGTATCATGACTTATCATAAATCCAAAATAAATTCAAATTCACTTTTATCTAGCATATATATGCTAAACTTGACGTTCTTCAAAATTTGTGTTTCGGGGTTACCATTCACTATACTATTCAAGTCAATTTATTGACTTTCTAAGGCTTAATAGGTATGAGAATTCCAACTTCACCCACATACCACATTTTGGTTACTAAATTTGTTGGTTTTGGTTGTTTTCTCAAATTCTAAGTCTTTTAGGCAAATTTGCAAATTTTCAGTTTTAGTGTCTTAAGTTGTACTGTTCTATTGGTCATTTTTCTGTTAGAATTTGGCAAAACTTTCTTCATAGAAAATATTTCCTATTGTCTTAACTTTATTCTCCTTTTTGAATCACTCCAATTGGAGTTTTTTAGCTCAAGTTATAGCCATTTGAATCATGGCTGCCGGATTGGACTTAACCCAGATTTCTGGGCACCATACTGGTTCTGGTAGTTTTAGGTCACCAACTTTGGGTGGCCAAATGACTTGGTTAAGGGCATAATTTTGGTTTGTATTCTCAATGAAAGTTCTAGGTCTATATCTCAGCTATCCATTGGTAAAATTTCAGGTCATTTAGACCTACCTAGCCCAAGTTATGGCCAAATGAACAAACACTGTTCATTTGGTCATTTTGTACAGTTTAGACTGCATAAATCCAGATTTGATCAATTTGTTCACTAGGTTTTGGTCACTTTTTGGGCATGATTCCTGAGTGAAAATTGTGTCATTTTGTGTGTATTTTAATTTCTAATTGGCCTCACACCAATTGGGCTTGTAAATTTTCAGTTTTGGCCCCTGAAAGGGACCTTGGTTCTGCTGCCTGCAGAATGACCATTTTCAATTCGAATTTAAACTCACTTCTAACACTTCCAACACATCTCAATTGGTCACAAATGACCATTTTTCATCTCAAACAAGGTCAAACACACCATTTGACCATTTCTTCAAATTTTGTCTCCTAAACCCTAGGTCCAAAATCCTAACTCATAAAATTCAAACCTAATGCATTCTAAACATCTATCCATAGTTTACATACTTAATTCAACTCAAGCAACCATTCAAATACATCAAATTCATTCATTCTCAAACCCTAACCTACTACTGGCCAAATTTCTATTTGGTCCACCATGCTTGATTTTGTTTAATTTTTCCATAATTTTCTAGATTAACTCATGCATATAAACATAATTCTAAAGAAAAATCTAGTGGTTAATTACTAACCTTTATGTAGAATTTTTCACCTCTCCAAACTTCTTCCTTTCTTCTTCTTTTTGTTGTCAAACTCCTTATCAAGGTTTAGCTACAAGATTTAATTAAGAAATCTACAAGTTTTATGGCTGATTTTTGGGTTAAGGAAGCTTTGAAAGTGTACTTCAATGGTGGAAGAAGAAAAAATGAGAGAGAGATAAGAGAGAGATGAGAGGTGACGAAAAATGAAAGAAGAAACTATTTTTTTTTTCTTTTTATTTTGTCTTTCAATTATTAAGATTTATCCCCAAATTTTCAATTATTTAAATATTAGGTTTATTGCATCATGCATGATGTCATGCATGATGTAATAACCTTTTTCAACCTTTTTTTTTCTTTTTCTATTTTTTTTATTTATTTTCCTTAATTCTTTAATTTAATTCTTGATCTCAAAGTTTTCTTTTCTCCGATTTTATTGGACAGTTAGGTCAGGAGTCAGCTCTAGGGGTGAATTGACCAAATTGCCCCTTGCTGGTTCAATCCGGTTTGCAAGTTATTTGATATTTCTTCCGAATCCTTGACTTGATTATTTAACCAGCTTAACAATTCTTTTTCGTGATTTTTCATTTCCACTGTGTTCGTAATAGTCCTAAGGACCGCAGCGTCACATTTTATGGTTCGAAATTTGAGTTGAAATTGACTTTGCAATCCTTCCCGAGAAAGTCACCCATCGCTGTGACTCTCGGCTCATTTAACTTCTTATGTTCTATTTTTCTTATTTATACTTAACTAATTGACAATTACTAATTATTTATGTTCAGGGCTTATCTAGTTGTCTTAAGTGTGGTTCTAATCCCCTCAGTTGTCCGGACCGACACCGGTCACTGGAATAGTGAAATATACCAGGCTATGCAAATAGGGGTGTTACACTCTGCCACTAATATATTACCTTGCTTCAGATTTAAAAATTCTTATAATTTTTTATCCACATATGCATCTGGGACATATTTCTGTCTGAACTCTCTGATGAAGTCATCCCAGGTCTATACTGGAGGTTTCACAAGCTGTGGGGGATGTTCTTCCACCAATCATATGCATCCCCTTGAAGTAGCGATACTGAATACTCAAATTTCAGTTCATCCGGGCAGTGTAATTTCTTGAATACTCTGTCCATTCTTTCCATATAATGCTCTGCCTCTAGAGGGTCTAATGTACCCTTGAATTCTATAGCCCCATATTTCAGTAGCTTGTCATATTGTCTGGCTGTAGCCTGAGGTTGCACCATCGATGATGAGAATCAAGCTACATCCACGCCAAAGGAATTCATCCAAGGTCCTATTACTAGAGCTAGAGCTAAATGACTTCAGAATTTAATTTGTGAAATCTTAAGGAGCAAGGATTATAAGCTAGAATGGCATGAAGAAAATTATAAAGGAATAAATTTGGTGAAAATTAAGCTTGGAAGTGACCAGGTGTCATGTGGAGCATTAGGTTACATGGAATAACCTGTGGACATGCATGCACTAGATCCAACCCATATACATGCATCTGCTGGCACCTTTTTGAAAGAATATTCCTTGCTATTATAACCACCTCTCTTTTGGACTTAAATGCCCTTATTAGTTGCTGTATTAAATTTGCTTTTTATTAGGACTTTTTTGTCTTTTGATAGATTAATTTTTGTTTGGACTTAAAGCTCCTTGCAGCTGTTACTAAGGTAGAGATATTTTTGTCTTTAGCTTTGGAGCCAATAAACTATAAATACAAGTGTAACGAGAGAGTGGAGAACACACTTTGAATATTAATGAAAGATTATTTCTACTCTATTAGTGAGTAAATTGGCTGTTGCCTTTGTTCTTGTGAAGCTCATTAACTTGCTGAGATTTCTATCTTTCAAGGTTTAATGTGCATAATATTCTTGGTTTATTCATTCTCCATATGAATTAGGTCAAAATCCCATTTCTGATATTTTCTTTGAATTACACAGCAATCTAATTGTGCTGGTTCAAAGAATAAAATTCATACATCTTGATTTGGTGCTTTCCATATTGTTCCTTTAGTTCTTGAATGTGGGTTTTCAAGTTACCAATTACTTGAAGGTTCACATCAGTTTTGGTATCAGAGCAAAGGGACGTCCATACATGGTAGATTCTCTGTTTCCTTCCTATTCTTTGTGCTTACTTTGTGTTTGTTACCTTTTTCATATTTTCTGTTTGGCTCTAGTTCCATATTTGCTTCTACTTTTTCATCTTGCACTTGTTCTTTCTTGCTAAACCTTGTTTTGCTTCTTATTGTGTTTCTATTATTCACATTTTTGTTCATTATATGCTTGACCAAAATTGGCTCTTGGGGTTTAGTATGATCTGCTTGTTTAAAAATTTGTTTTGTTGAGTTTATTTTGCTTCCTTCATTTTGATATCAAGCATGAGAGCTTATTTGGGTCATTGAGTTCAGCTTACCTATTTGGCCTGAAACTATACCAGTATTATTTGGGTGTGTTTAAGACGTTGGGTGTAAATTTTGGGGGTTGTTTGATATTGTTTGCCTGTTGAACCAAATTTTGCGGCAGACCCGATCAAATTATGTTCACATAGCAACTAGACCTAGAAATTCCTAAAAATTTACAGTGTGTTTATACCCCACTTCAGTAGTTCCCAAATTAAATTTCAGCTTAAAATTCAACCATTTGTGTGGGGAACCAAAATTTTACGACAGAATCGATCAAATTAAGTTCAGATAGCAAATATAACCAGAAATTTTTGAAAATTTACCGGGTGTTTATACACCATTTTAGTAGTTCCCAAAATAAATTTCAGCTTAAAATTCAACTGTTTGTGTGGGGAACCAAAATTTTGAGGCAGACCCGATCAAATTAAGTTCACATAGCAAATCAGCCCAGAAATTCCTAAAAATTAACAGGTTGTTTGTGCCACATTTGAGCTATTCTCAAATTAAATCTCAGCTCAAAATTTAACCGTTTGTGTGGGGTACCAAAATTTTGCAGCAAACACGATTAAATTTGGTTTACATAGTAAACCTGTCAAAAAAAGCCTGAAATTCTAGTAGCAATTAGTCAGTATTGGGTTGCATTTGCCTACTCAATTTCAGATCAAAGTACACTCATTTGCTTAGTGATCCCAAATTTATGCAATTCTTGGTGTATTGTGTGAACTGCTAGTAATTGTGATAAGTTGGTGGGAAACTTGGATATTTAAGCTTGATATCTCTTCTTTAGGTTGTCTCTTTTCCAGCTTACTACTCTTTTATTTTGGTGTCTTCTTTCTTAATTCCTTATTGCACTACATTTCCATACTTGAGCTTTTATTTTCTTGACTTCTTAAGTCACATTATTGCTTTCTTGATTACTCGTTTTGATCTGTCACATTCAAGAATTTTATTGTGTGTTAAATTTTTGTGAGTAGAGTCTTGGTTTGAGTTACTTGAGTTTGATAAGAACTTATGGACATAGCCAAGAGAGGTAAAAGGCATAGAGTAGTGAGTTCATAAGAGAGGAAAAGCCTTGTTGAGTTAAACACGAGTGGAGTGTCCCCTGTTGAGTGTAAACACGTAAGGGAGTGAGTGAGGTGTTTTCTTTACGCTAACCATTTTCTTGCAGGTCTGAAAACATGTCTAGAAGGGGTGGTGGTAGTGAGGGGGAAGGTGAAAATCAATTCTACATGTAGGCTGTCAGACAACAATTTGAAAGAATGAATGTTGTGTGCAATGGAATCATAGATAGGTTGGAAAGATTGGAGCAAAGAGATAGGCAAAATGAGAGAAGGCCAAATAGGAGGGATCTTGTACCTCCAGTAGTTGAATATGATGAAAATTGTAACACCCCTATGTTCGGTAGTGCATTTTACTGTTTCAGTGACCAGTGTTATCCGGACAGCTAGGATGCCTAGAACTACACTTCAATATGAGTGAGGAGACATTAAATAATGAAATACAAGAAAAGAAAATACAGAAAAAAACAAAGGAAAAATAATAGCAAAGAAATGTAACCAAGTTAAACGAGCCGAGAACCCTAGCGATGGGTGACCGCACCGGGAAGTCACGGCATGGACCGTTGACTAGCCCTGGACCGCGGGGAACCCTGGAAAATATTTTTAGGACTCAAATAAATATTTATTAAAGTACAAATGTCATTAGAAATATCAAAGAAAAATTAAATAATTAGTACAAAGAAAAGTGAGAAATCGAAAAGCAGACAAAACCTGGTGTTACCGAAAAATCGGGAATGCAACCCGAACAGGGGCATTGTGGTCATTTGACACCCCGAGTTGTCTTTTGACCTAAATGTCCATAAAAAATAAATAATATTACACTTGGAAAATATAATGAAAAATTAATTTAGTGGTACCTAATGTAAATAACAAAAATGGAGAGTAAATGGGGTAATTAGCACTTAAACACATAATATGATTAAAAATGCATGAGTGGAGTACTATGGGAATTAAAATATTCATTAAGTGGGCAGATTACTTCCACTAAGCTCATCTTCAACCTTCATTCCTCACCATTGCCAAAATGAAGAAGTTCCAAGGTTCTTCCATGGCCACCCAAATGCATGGTTCATTACACCCATTTTCAAGCTAGATTTTGGTTACTTGTCTTCATTAATTTTGATCCTCACACCATGGGCAGTAGATAGGCAGCAAGAAAGGAAAGTTTTTGTGGAGTTTTGAAGAATTTCCAAAGTGGTAAGTTTGTGTTTTTGATTATTGTTTAATTAAGGTTTGTGAGGATATTATGGGTGTTTGATTTATGGAGAAATTTTTGAGGTTTGATGTTGAATGGGGATGTGTACTTTTGGCAGCCATGGAAACACTTTGAAGGCAGTTTATTTTTGCTTGTAAATAGTGAATTAAATGATTGATTAAATGTATATTGTGTAGGAAATTGTTTGGGTGATGTATACTTAGTATATGTAAATGTGAATTGAAATTTGAAGCTTGGAAATTAATGGAATGTAAAGGTACCATTGCGGCAGGTTGTTAACTCTTGAAGAATGCTGGAATTCATGCTTGGTTTATGGTATATTAATGTTGAATTGTGTTAGATGTTAGGGCAGTTTGAGTGTATATATGATGGTGTGAAGTTGGACATGAAAAAAGTGTTATGGTTAGGTGATTGAATTGTTGTAAATTGAGTTGAAAAATTCTGCACTTTATGGTGTATGTTAAATGTAATTGTAAGCTGCCAAAATGACCTATAATGTGTTTTGAATTATGTTTAGGTTATGATACAACCAGAATTGACTTGAATATTGAGTTTGGTAAGTGTTAGGAGTGATCCTTGATGTGTATGAAAGAAATGCAATAAGGCAGTTTGTGTTTTAGGCCTATAACTTTAAGTGTGTGGCTCCAATTGGTATGAGACAAATTGGAGGTGAAACTAGGCACAAAATGTGCCAACTTTCATGAAGGAAGCTTGCCAAAATTCTGTTTACAAGGTAGCTTGAAAAATGACCAAATCCGGATTAAGTGCAAATAAGGCCTGAAAATTGACCATTTGGGCAGCAGTTAGTGTTTAGGCCATAACTCACTCAAAATAGATCCAATTGACCTGAAATTTTAACCATGAATAGTTAAGACCCATATCTACAAGTCTTATGAAGACACAAAATCCCAGAAATGATCATAATCAAGTCAAACAGCTTGCACAAATTCGGGTTCAAAAACTGGCCGAACCAAAATTGACCTAAAGTGACCTAAAATGACCAATTTTGATGCAATTTGACCAGCAATAGTAAAATGACCATAACTTGGTCTACATAACTCATAATGACCTGAAATTTTGCCCCGCGTGCAATAAGACATAGATCTACAAGTTTTTAGTTTTGACCAAAACCCAAAAACTGAGAGAACTTGGTCGTTCAGCTAGGTCAAACTAGTATCCCGGAATCCAACAAATTGCAAGAAAATGCAAGATACATGGAAATGAACTTGGTAACATGTACCAGCCCTAAAAGACTATTGAATGTGACATATTAGTAACATTAAAACCTAATTTACCTAGAATGCATTGAGGGTCGACATATTAGGTTGACTAAGGAAATAATAGAATTTGATAAATTAATTATTGAACCTTATTCTTAGAGACAGTTTAAATGAGTACTGAAACACTTCAAATTGTGTTTCTCAGTTAGCAAAGACTCAGGGAAGGGGAAGGAAACACTGAGTCAGAGCCAAGAGACAGTTATCAGAGGTTTGTGCACAACTAGTTTTTAACTGATTTTGTTTGAATATTTCATATGATTAAATGACATACTTTTCTTATGTATTATGTTTAACAAGCATTGGATTTAATTCAATGATTATTGAAAATTGTTATAGTAAGTATGAATTTAGTTTTGTGAAATGGTATTTCCACAAGTATTAAGCATTGTTATGGATTGAATAAATTATGTTTTGGAAAATTGTGATAGAACATGTTTTGAATTGTGATGGTAATTTTCATGGAAAAATGCAAATTTATGATTTGAATTATGATGAGCATAAAAATTATTGGATATTGGAATTGAATTTGAATTGAATTATATTATGATTTATGCTCACTAAAAGGATTGTGATATTGTTTTATATCTCACTATAGATGATTGACTAGGTTATTACCCGTCTCTCTCATTTGTTGATAAGACAATGGAGTTAGTTGTGTTTTGATTACCATGGTACGTGCACAAGCTTAGATTTTCCTCTGATTTGAGGTTAGATCTAAGTTTTTTTATCGTTATGTCCCTTGCGGAAGATTCATTATTGTGATGGTACTGTGCATGATGATTCGACCTCCCCGACCATAGGGAGTTAGAATCTGATTTGACCTCCCCGACCATAGGGAGTTAGAATCACATCGAATATGGCCCTTTCGGATTAGTCTTGCATAGTTAGTGAGATAAGAATAATTTTTGAGACACAACATGGTTTTTGAGACACAGAATGTTTTTGAATGGTAAAGAATTGCGATTTCAATTATGATTTATGTATAATTGATTTTGTTGGAATTACCTAAATGGTTAGTTATGATTTGATAAATTGAATTTCGTGATCAAAGTCATTTTATACAAATGATTCACATTATTGGCAATGAATATTTTGAGTTTTAGAATTTAATGAGCATTCAGATTTCCAAATTATTTACTGTAAATTTTGTCAATGTATATTGTACTATGTTTTAAATTATAGTTGTGCACCACTGAGTTCACCACTCAGCGATAGCTTTGTATGCTGTCACAGGTAAGAAGAGCATAGAGCAGTGAGTAAGTTTCTTTGAAGACACTTTCAGATCAGCTCCAGGTATATTATAGGTATACCCATGTACATAGGTTTTTGATGTATGCATGTAATAATATGTATGTAAATTATTTGAGTAGTTGTATAAAAACTCTTGTAAAATATTTTGGTATGTAATTAAATGTAAATTATTGTAAATATAAATTTGAGATTTCATTTACTTGAATAGTTTTATAATATAAAATTTGAGTCTTATAATCAATGAAATATTTCTTCATGATGAGATTGGTTCGAAAATGAATTGATTGTTTATTGAGAATTGAATTGTGAATTGAAATAAAGTTTATTGGAGTTGTATTTGAGAAAACATATTGGGAGCATTTTCTTTTGCAGGATTGAAGAACTGTTTTCTCAAAATACAGCCGGCACTTTGCCGAAATTTTGAAAAAATATTTTATAACACCAGATTTTAATCTATGACTTAAATTTTCCGAAAATTGTTTTAAAATTCCTTGTAGTATATTTAATGGATTATCGGTAGGAGAAGTACGGTAATTCATTAGGTGTACTACGGGATCATGTTACATCTTAGGGGGGAGTAGGGTGTGACAAAAATGAGGTTAATAACTATGATTTTGAGGTTGAAAGACCTAGGGGGGGTAGGTATGAGAGAAAAGCTAAAGATAGGAGGAATGGGGATAGGAGGATAAGAAGAGAGGAAAGAGAGAAGAATAGGGTAGATGACAATATCAAAAGTATTAAAATGAGCATCCCTTCTTTCCAAGGGAAAAAAGATCCGGATGTGTATCTAGAATGGGAAAGAAAGGTAGAAACTGTCTTGGATTGTCATCACTATTCAAAGGAGAAGAAAGTAAAGTTAGCAGTAGTAGAATTTACTGATTATGCTTTGGTATGGTGGGATCAAGTGCTGATTAGTAGAAGGAGAAATTATGAGCAATCAATTGCAACCTGGGGTGATGTAACACCCCTATGTACGGTAGTACGTTCTACTGTTCCGGAGACCAGTGCCTGTCCGGACAGCTAGGATGCCCAGAACTACATTTAAATGTTAGTAAGGAGACATAAAATAATGAGATACAAAAAAGGAAAATACAAGAAAAACAAAGGAAAAATAATAGTAATGAAATGAAACCAAGTTAAACGAGCGGAAAACCATAGCGATGGGTGACTGCATCGGGAAGTTGCGGTGTGGACCGTTGACTAGCCCTGGACCACGGGGAACCCTAGAAAATATTTTTAAGACTTAAATGAACATCTATTGAAGTATAAATATCATTAGAAATATCAAAGAAAAATTAATTAATTAGTACAAAGAAAAATGAGAAATCGAGAAAACGACAAAACTCGGTATTATCGAAAAATCAGGAATGCAACCCGAATAGGGGCATTGTGGTCATTTGACATCCCAAGTTGCCTTTTGACCTAAATGTCCATTAAAAATAAATGATATTACACTTTGAAAATGTTATGAAAAATTAAAAGGAGATACATTATGTAAATAGTGAAAGTGTGGTGGCCAAATTTCAAAAATTGGAAACTTTAAATAAATAACCATTAAATTATTCCTAAGTGCTCCACTAACTCTCATCTTGAGCCACCTATATAAGTAATTGGGACAGATTGTTCCACTAAACCATCTCATTTTCTTCAAGCTTTCATCCATGGCCGAAATGAAATCCTCCCAAATTCACCATGGCCTTTTCATGCATGAGCTCAAGTTCTCCATGATCAAGCCACTATTTCTTCAAGCTTCCTTTATGAAAAATGATCCTTACACCATGGGCAACCTATAGGCAGCAAAAAGGAGAGGAAATTTCAAGGATTTGTCAAGCTCAAGTTGAGGTTGGTGCTTAATCTTTCCATTTTCCTTCAATAATCCTTGTGTTGAGCTTTGGGTAAGTTGAATTGCTAAGAAAAAATGAGAAAATGATGAGTATTGGTGAACCTTAATTTTTGCAGCCATGGAAATGCAGGGTTAGTGACTTATTCTTATATGTATTGGATGGGAATTAAGGTTGATTAACTCAAATAAAAGTTGTAGTAGGTTAATGTCCAAGTATGTGCATGTTAGTGCTTGAATCAAGGGTTTGAAATGGGACCTTGATGCTTTCGCAAACTGCCATGTTTGACAGCCTATCATATCATGAATTTGTGTGTGAATATGAAGTTTATTAATGAAATATGATAGTGTTAAATTGTGGGCAGCATGTGTAAGTGATATTGAAGTATGAGCATATTGAAGTGTATGTGTAATATGGATATTGAGATATGTTGAATTTTGGTGGAAGTGAATGTTGAGCTTGAATGGTGAATTATGTGCATTGAGAACTTGAGTTTTCTACCCAATATGCTTGCTGTAATTGTGTATAATATATATATATATGGAAGTGCCATTGATTGAATATTGAAGTAATGAAGAGGAGAAGGAATATCAAATTGGAAGTATAAGTGTTTTGTGCAGGTTATGAATTGATGGCAGTACCTAAATTAGGTCATAAGTGCCAAACTGTGAACCCAATTGGTATGAGGCCAATGGACGGTGAAACTAGACACCAAATAGGCCAACTTTCTTGGAGAAATGTTACCAAAATTCTGCCTAGAAGGTGACTTAAAAAATGACCAAATCCGGATTAGTGACTTGAAAGCCTGAAAATTGACCATTTGAGCAGCAGTTAGTGTTTTGACCATAACTTACCCAAAGCAGGTCCAAATGACCTGAAATTTTTACCATGAATAGCTTAGACATATATCTACAATTCTTATGGAAACACCAAAGCCCATAAATTGCCAGAACTAAGCCAAATAGCTTGCACAAGTTTAGGTACCAAAACTGGCCGAACCAAAAGTGACCTAAAAATGACCTAAGCCTACCATTTTAGTGCATTCTGTCCAGCATTGGTAATTGACCATAACTTGGTCTACAAAACTCAAAATGACCTGAAATTTTACCCCGCGTGCAATAAAACATAGACCTACAAGTTTGTAGTTTGGACTGAAACCCGAAAAGTGAGGGAACTAGGTCGTCCAGCTAGGTCAAAATAGTACACCGAAATCCAGTAAATTGCAATAAAATGCAATACACTTCGAAATAAAATTGGTAACATATACCAACACCAAAGGGCTATAAAATGTGACATATTGGTAACATTAGAATTGACTCACTTAGAGTGCATCAAGGGTCAACATTATAGGTTGACTAATGAAATGAATTGAAGGGAATAGTACCAAGGAATTTTAAATATTAGATTTTATTATTAGAAAAAAATTCATTGAGTACTGAAACACTTTAAATTGTGTGTTTCAGTTGAAAAGGATATTGAGAAGCATAAGGAACACTGAGTCAGGGCCAAGAGGCATATATCAGAGGTTTGTGCACAATAATTTTGATTTCTCATTTTCTACTTAAAAATTTAATTGAACATTATAGTTTTACATTGTGTTTGTGCACAATACTTTTTTTAAATTCACTGTTTTTCCTAGAAAATTTATTTGGATAAATGAGTTATGAATAATATTTAATTGTTTTGGCTTTGGGAATTTTATTTGGAAATTATTGTGCTGCCTACTTTGCAAATGAAAATTTTGAGATAAAATATGATTTGTGGTTTGTATGAAATAGTTAAATATTGTGATTTGGAATTGTTTTGATTCACACTTGGCATGACAATATTACTATGTTCCTCCTCCATCTATGGGGTGAGTGTGATTATATTTCTCCCTCTTTGACCTGCCAGTCTAAGGTGAGTGTGGATGAGTACTCATTATCTAGCTAGCTTCCTCCCTCATTGATTTCGATTAGTGGGGTGAGTGTGCCTTGTCATGATGTACACACGGCATGTTCAGAAAAATTTGTGTCATGGCCTAAATTGTGTTATTGATTAGCAAAACTGTGTTATTCAGTTATTTGATCAAATTGTGTTATTGATTGGCAAAACTGTGTTATTCAGTTATTTGATCAATTTGTGTTATTAATTGGCAACACTGTGTTATTCAGTTATTTGATCAAATTGTGTCATCGATTGGCAACACTGTGTTATTCAATTGTTTGATCAAATTTGTGTTATATGAGCTTTGAAAATTTGTGAATTGTTTGGATTGTAAATTGTCAATAAAAGTTTTACATACCGCATTTTAAATTATTATTGTGCACCACTGAGTAAATTTTATTCAGCGATAGCTTTTTCATTGTTGTCGCAGGTAGACAAACGGACAGAGCAGCAGAGTAGGCTGCTTGTACCACATTTTGAGATTTCACCGGGTATATCGAGTATACCGTATTGTTTAGTTTTTGTTGTAATGTATGTGCACTGTATGTATATATTGTACTTAGTCTTGAGCAATTGTAAACTAAAATTGTAAATTATTTTGGCTTGTAAAAATATTGTGACATATTTATCTTGTCTCAGCTTTTGGAAATAATGGAAATTGATTATTGAACTAAATTGATAATGTTGAGAAATTTATTGTGTTGAACAAATTTATTGGAGTTTGGGATTGAGAAATATATTGGAAGTGCTTTTTACAGGTTTTTGAAGAACTGTTTTATTCAAAATACAGATGGCACTCTGCCAAAATTTTTACAGAAATTATTAATACTTCAAATGTGTTATTTGGTTTCACTTCAGTTAAAAAAAAATTTTTTTTAACACCTGTCAATAGTGCTCACCACTATAAAAAGAAGTAAGAAAAGTTTTAAAATCCCTTGTAGTGTATTTAATGGGTTATCAATAAACGAAGTTAATAATTCATTAGGTATACTACGGGATCATGTTATGCCTTACGAAGGGGTAGGGTGTGACAGGTGAGATGAAAACTATAATGAGAAGGAGATTTGTTCCTAGTCATTACTATAGAGAGCTACATCAGAGGTTACAAAGATTGACTCAAGGTTCTAAAAGTGTTGAAGTTTATCATAAAGAAATGGAAATTGCTATGATTAGAGCAAATATAGAGGAGGATAGAGAAGCCACCATGGCTAGATTCTTGAATGGGCTAAAGAAGGAGATTGCTCATATTGTTAAGTTGCATCACTATGCTGAGTTGGAGGATATGATCCACATGGCTATGAAGGTAGAAAGGCAACTTAAAAGCAAGTCAAAATTTAGAGGAAATGCAGGTACTTCATCTTGGAAGTCTAACTAGAAGAAGGAGGATAGGGAAAAGGTTGTTAGCAAATATAAGAAAAATAAGGAAAAGGAAAAGAAGGTGGAGAAGAAATTTATAGAAAGTAAAGGAAAGGAGGTTGCAACTACTACTCGAAATAGAGATGTGAAGTGTTTTAGGTGTTTGGGCAGTGGGCACATAGCTTCTCAATGCCCTAACAAGAGAGTCATGGTCATGAGAGAAAATGGTGAGATAGAAACAAAGGGGGAAATTGTGAGTGATTCCACATCTTCAGGGGAGGAGGATGCAGAGGTAGAATATGTTACTGAAGGAAGTGCTCTAGTGATTATAAGAGCAATAAATACTCAAGTAAAGGAGGATGTTGGTGATGAATTGCAAAGAGAAAAAATTTTCCATACAAGGTGTCTTATCCAAGACAAAGCTTGTAGTGTCATCATTGATGGGGGAAGTTGTGCCAATGTTGCTAGTACTATTTTGGTGCAGAGATTAGGGTTAAGGACGTTGAAACACCCTATACCGCATAAATTACAGTGGTTGAATGAATGCGGTGAGGTGAAAGTAACAAAACAAGTGCTGATTTCCTTTGTAATAGGAAAGTATCAAGATGAGGTTATGTGTGACGTGGTTCTAATGCAAGCTGGCCATTTATTACTTGGCCGACCATGGCAATTTGTGATCCACGATGGGTATAAAAATAGGTATTCTTTTGAAATGAATGGAAGGAAAATCATGTTGGCACCTATGACACTAAAACATATTTATGAAGACCAAACAAGGCTTAAGCAAGCAATGGGTGAGGTAAAATTAAGAGTGGCCGAAAAGAGAGCAGAGAAGAAAAGAAGGAGTGAAAAGAAATTGAGTGAAAATGTTGTGAGTGAGCAAGACAAGGGTGGTTGTGAGGAAAGAAAAGAGAGTAAAGAAAACATTTCAAGAGTGCTTGAAAAAGGTGAATCTTCGGCGCAAAAGGAGAGCTATGCGAAAAGAGGGAAGAGAAAATTAAACTTGTATGCTAAAGGAAGAGATGTGAAGAGTGCCATATTTTCCAACAAGTAAATGTTATTAATTGTGATTAAGGACTATTGTTTATCCACATCTGACCTTGACCCCAATTTGCCTAGTGTTGTTATCTCCCTTTTGTAGGAATATGAGGATGTGCTACCCGAGGAGATACCGGTTGGACTACCACCTATTCGAGGGATTGAGCACCAGATTGATTTTGTATCTGGAGTAGTTATTCCCAGCCGTCCAGCCTATAGAACTAACCCTGAAGAAACCAAAGAATTACAAAGGCAAGTTGAGGAATTGCTAGCTAAGGGTTATGTGAGAGAAAGTATGAGCCCTTGTGTTGTACCAGTCCTTTTGGTACCAAAGAAAGATGGCACATGGCGCATGTGTGTGGATTATAGGGTGGTCAACAAAATCACTATAAAATATCGCCACCCTATACCTAGATTGGATGATATGTTGGATGAACTTTGTGGTGCTTGTGTTTTTACCAAAATTGACTTGAAAATCGGATATCATCAAATTAGCATGAAAGTAGGTGATGAATGGAAGACTACATTTAAAACAAAGCATGGACTGTATGAGTGGTTAATGATGCCTTTTGGGCTAACTAATGCTCTTAGCACTTTTATGAGATTGATGAATCATGTGTTACATGCTTTTATTGGAAAGTTTATTGTTGTTTATTTTGATGATATATTGGTTTACAGTAGAGACATGAATGAACATATGCATCATTTAAGAGCTGTATTCGATGTGTTAAGAAAGGAAAAATTATATGCTAAATTGAAGAAATGTTCATTTTGCATGGAAAAGGTTGTCTTTTTAGGATTTGTCATTAGTGCTAATGGTGTTGAAGTCGATGATGAAAAAATTAGAGCTATTAAAGACTGGCCCATTCCAAAGTCTTCATCTGAAGTACATAGTTTCCATGGACTAGCTAGTTTCTATAGAAGATTTATTAAGAATTTTAGTACCATTGCAGCACCATTGAATGATCTTGTCAAAAAGGTTGTTAATTTTGTTTGAGAACAGAAACAAGATGATGCTTTTCACAAAATTAAAGACATGTTATGTTCCACTCCTATGTTGGCTTTACCTGATTTTTCTAAGACTTTTGAGATTCAGTGTGACTCATTAGGTATAGGTATTGGAGCCATTTTAATGCAGGACAAGAGACCAATAGCATAGTTTAGTGAGAAGCTTAAGGGAGCAGCTTTGAACTATTCTACATATGACAAGGGGTTGTATGCATTGGTACATGCCTTGGAAACGTGGCAACATTACCTTTGACCAAAGCAATTTGTCATCCACACAGATCATGAGTCATTGAAGTGAGTAGGCATCATACAAAATGGGTTGAGTTCCTTGAGACCTTCCCATATGTGATTCAATACAAACATGAGAAAGAAAATGTAGTGGCTAATGCCTTATCTCAAAGGTATAACCTTCTTACCTCTTTTGATGCAAAGTTATTGGGATTTGAATATGTGAAAGAATTATATGCTGAAGATGATGACTTTGCTAGAGTGTATGCAGCTTGTGAAAAGAATGCTTTTGAGAAGTTTTATAGGCATAATGGATATTTGTTTAGAGAAAATAGATTGTGTGTGCCTAAGAGTTCCATGCGTGAATTACTTGTGAATGAGTCTCATACTGGTGGATTAATGGGTCATTTTGGTGTTCCCAAAACTTTAGATGTGTTAAAGGAACATTTTTATTGGCCGAATATGAAAAGAGATGTTGAAAGAGTATGTGTTAGGTGCGTTGTGTGTGCTAAGGCTAAATCTATAGTTTTGCCATAAGGGTTGTATACACCTTTACCTACCCCTAGTGATCCTTGGGTTCATTTGTCTATGGATTTTGTGTTAGGATTACCTAGGTTTAAACAAGGCCATGATTCAATTTTTGTTGTTGTTGATAGGTTTTCAAAAATGTCACATTTTATTCCATGCCATAAAACTGATAATGCTACAAATGTTGCAAATTTATTCTTTAGAGATATTGTTAGGTTGCATGGCATACCTAAGAGTTTAGTTAGTGATAGGGATATTAAATTCCTTAGTCACTTTTGGAAGGTTTTGTGGGGAAAATTGGGCACCAAGTTGTTATTTTCCACCACTTGTCACCCATAAACCAATGGTCAAACTGAAGTAGTAAATAGGACACTAACTACTCTTTTGCGTGCTGTGGTTAAGCAAAATTTGAAGTCATGGGAAGATTGCATTCCACTTGTTGAATTTGCATACAATAGAAATGTGCATTCTTCTACTGGCTATTCTCCATTTGAAATTGTGTATAGTTTCAATCCTTTAACTCCTTTGGATCTTTTACCTTTGCCTGTGAATGAGCTTGCTAGTTTAGATGGAGAAAGAAAATCAAAATTGGTGAAGAAAATCCATGAACAAGCCAAGCTTCAAATTGAAAAGAAAAATAAAAAAAATGCTAGTCAAGCCAACAAAGGAAGGAAGAAAGTTACATTTCAACCTGGAGATTGGGTATGGGTTCACTTGCGCAAAGAAAGGTTTCCCTCTCGAAGGAAATCAAAATTACAACCAAGATGTGATGGACCTTTCCATGTGCTGACCAAAATTAATGATAATGCCTACAAAATAAACCTACCTAGTGAGTATAATGT
Organism: Hevea brasiliensis; assembly: GCF_030052815.1. Lineage (NCBI taxonomy): Eukaryota > Viridiplantae > Streptophyta > Magnoliopsida > Malpighiales > Euphorbiaceae > Hevea > Hevea brasiliensis. The sequence continues at coordinate 52,043,300 of NC_079497.1, read as the reverse complement.
CAGTGCCACCTTTAATTTTGTTGATTTATCTCCTTGTGTTGATGCAGGAACAGATTCAAGGACGAATCCTTTTGAAGCGGAGGGGAATGATGAGAATCAAGCTACATCCACGCCAAAGGAATTCATCCAAGGTCCAATTACTAGAGCTAGAGCTAAATCACTTCAGAATTTAATTTGTGAAATCTTAAGGAGCAAGGATTATAAGCTGGAATGGCATGAAGAAAATTATAAAGGATTAAATTTGGTGAAAATTAAGCTTGAAAGTGACCAGGTGTCATGTGGAGCATTAGGTTACATGGAATAACCTGTGGACATGCATGCACCAGATCCAACCCATATACATGCATCTGCTGGCACCTTTTTGAAAGAATATTCCTTGCTGTTATAACTACCTCTCTTTTGGACTTAAATGCCCTTATTTGCTGCTGTATTAAATTTGCTTTTTGTTAGGAGTTTTTAGTCTTTTGATAGATTAATTTTTGTTTGGACTTAAAGCTCCTTGCAGCTGTTACTAATGTAGGGATATTTTTGTCTTTAGCTTTGGAGCCAATAGACTATAAATACAAGTGTAATGAGAGAGTGGAGGACACACTTTGAATATTAATAAAAGATTGTTTCTGCTCCATTAGTAAGTAAATTGGCTGTTGCCTTTGTTCTTGTGAAGCTCATTAACTTGCTGAGATTTCTATCTTACAAGGTTTAATGTGCATAATATTCTTGGTTTATTCATTCTCCATATGAATTAGGTCAAGAATCCCATTTTTGATAGTTTCTTTGAATTACACAATCGATTGTCTTTGGTTCAAAGAATCAAATTCATACATCTTGATTTGGTGCTTTCCATATTGTTCCTTTAATTCTTAAATGTGGGTTTTCAAGTTATCAATTACTTGAAGGTTCATGTGACACCCCTTACCCGTGTACAGTATACCCGAGTAAGTAATGCCACACGGTGTACCGGCACACTCTAATATACCTTAATTAATTTATATCATGCTTTTGAATATAATTTATGAAACATACTTTATTTAATCCATTTATCAAAAATATTATTTATTTGAGGTTCCGAAAATTTTAAAGAAAATCCATGAGTCTGGCTAAAAATGGAGAAATAGCTTCTTGAACTGTTAAAAACACTTCCAAATAATTTTCCAAACAATCCCAACTTCAATTCATTAACAAAGTCTCAATATCAAGATCTCAACAACATTTCAATTTCAGTTCTCAATCGTCATTTCTCAGGGTACTCATATGTATAAACAACAAATAAATACTCAAATTACTTCCATACATAACCATAAATCTTCATTATTTACATGAACCTCAAAATACATTACACAAGTGTAATTACATATGAGAAAACAAAAATTTAGTTACAAAATGACAAAATGACACCTAGTGTCCTACCAATGCACTGCAGAAGTTGAGGTGACACGGACAGCATGCGTAAGCTGCAGGATGGACTCACCCAGTCTGCGGTCTACTGGGCTCACGATCTGTATCTCCAGAACCTACGCGTGGCAAAAGCAACGCGCTAAGCAATAATGCTTAGTGGTGCAATAATAAAATAAAAGAAATAGCAAGAAAATAAACATGTAGTGAATGTATATATTTCATTTGTTTTGAATTTGTATATCATTAACTTTGTCAACTTTCATTCATTTGGTTGCCCAAGTAACCTACACTAGATGACTGAACTGGATAAACGGGTAAACTGGCATTGGGTACCAAGTACCTCGGGCCGTCACACCATCGGTCACATATGCATCTCCCGGTGTGCAACAGAACAGCTAACAAGCTGTAAATACATCAGGCACAAGGCCAAATCTCAATACAAGGTCAGAATGGCTAAAAGCCATGAAATCACAGAATGGCATATTGCCATGTGCGATCGCTAACTGAACCCTATTAGCATGCCAAACTATCCAAACCAATCTTGTTAGGTATACTAGGGCATTTGAAACCTTTAAATTCTTCAATTTGTGAATTTCAAGTTTTTGGTGTCACTATTCACCTCATTAGTCAATAAAAATGTTGACTTTTGGATAGAAAATATGTACATTGACTTTGGCACCCACAATATACCACATTTGGCATTCAAAACTTGTTGGCATTAAGCATTTATACCATTTCAAAGTTTAAACCAAGGGAAGCAGAATTTTCAGTTTTTGTAGCTCAAAATTACTGTTCCATTGGACACTGTTGTAGTGGGAATTTGAAGAAATGGCAAACATGAAAGTTGTTCCTTATTTTGTCTAGTTGAATTTCCTTTTTTTGAATCACTCCATTTGGAGTTTTGTAGCTCCAGATATGGTCCAAAAACCACGGTGGCGGATTGCCAATCTGCGAATTGACCATATCTACTGATAACATGAGCGATGAATGGAATCACTTTGTTGGATGGGTTCTGGCCATAATTTGAGGTAGGTTCCTTCATGAAAGTTGTTTGTCTATGTCTTAACTTGTTTCTGTAAATATTTCAGGTCAATTGACCATATCTACAGTGAGTTTATGGCCAAATGAACAGTTACTGTTCATTTGGTCATTTCTGTAGGTGCTGTTGCAGGGTATCCGGATTGGGACCAAGTTTTGGTCCTCTTGCTTTGGTCTTTTGAGCATGGTTTCTTCAGAAAAAATGTGACATTATAAGCCTAGTTTCATTTCCAATTGGCCAAACACCAATTGGACCTACACAGCCAAAGTTATGGCTTTCTAAGTGGACTGCAATTCCAGCCACCCTGCTGCACTCACAAGGCAGCCTACCATTTCAGTTTGTAACACTTTAATGCATCTCAAATTATGGTCAACATACCTCAAATGGTCACTAATTGACCATTAGAATGTTCTTTAACCATTTCATAAGCCAAATCAAAATTTTCATTCCCAAACCCTAGCCCAAGTTCAAGTTTCACCCATATTACCTTAGTTAGCATACCAATTCATTATACTTGTGTATATGTACCTTAAACATCATTTCTAATCCACTCTAAGTCCAAAAAAACACTCATTTCTATTTCTTCAATAGGTCAGCCGAAATTTATGGTATGTATACACATAATTATTGTTCATTTTAGTTACAAATTCTTACTCAATTCAAGTTACTAATCATGAAAATAAAGAGTTTTAGGTATCTAATGCACTAACCTTTAAGTGGCACTTTTTTCCCAAGTTTAATCTTCACTTTTCTTGTACTCTCTTGGCTGCCAAACACTTCCTCTAGGTCCAAGGATTCATTTTAGTGTTGGGATCTTGAGGAAATATGGTGAGGAAGCATGAGAATGAAAGCTTGCAAAGAATGGCTATGGTGGAAACCCTATCTTCTCTCTCTCTACGTTTTGGCTGGTTTTGGGGAAGGAGGTAGCTGCTGTATCTTTGGTTAATTTGGTCTTCATTTAGCCTCTTTTATTAGTTAATAATATGGTTGTTTAATTATAATTGGTGGAGACTTTCAAATGACATCATAATGATGTCATATTTAGCATTTTTATGGATTTTTCTTTTCTTTTCATCACTACTCAATTTCAATTTAATTTTTAGTAATGTTTCTTCATATTTTATGTCATATTAATTATTTACTTAACGGGACAAGTCGGCAAAAAATCACATCTGAAGACGAAATGACCAAAATGCCCTCCGTTTGGCTAAACGGGTCAAAATTGGTTGTACCAATTGAAAAATTTTTCTAGGTATTTTCTTGGCATTCTAATGCCATGGGAACCTCAATAACCCTTCTCTGGAGTCCCAAAAATTATTTTATAATTTTTCCCCTGGGTCTAGGGCTCCTCGTTGCGAGAACCGCAACTTCCCTCTGATTACCCATCGCTTGGGCACCGGCTCATTTGACTTGGTTGTATTTTATTTTTAAAATTTTTACTAAATTTTTCTTATTAATATTTGAGTTAATTATGGTTCCTGAATTTAGTTTAAATATTTTTCCGGACGTTCTAGCTGTCCGGACCGACACCGGTCACCGAAACAGTAGAATGTACGGAGTTGCTACCGGGAGGGTGTTACAGTTCACATGAACTAGTGTTTGAAGTGGAGCTTGAGCAGGCATACTTCTAGCCATCTGTTGGAACATTGCAGCCATCTGCTAAGCAAATTGTGCAGAAAACTGCGGCATTTGTAGGGCTGGTGCCCCTGAACCACTGACATTTTGGAGAGATGGGGCTTCCTCTTATGCATCAGCCTCTATAGATTGCTCAACTAAGCGGTCCCCTTCTTTCATTACAATTTGGGGTAGGAAATCATCTAGACAAATAACACAAGGAGATATCTCTCCGTTAGTTCGTATTTATAATGTAATGCACTGTATGTATCAAATAAGGACATTGAGCAGTTGTACTTATCAAAGAAAATATACAAATTCACAAGTCAAAAAATACTTTGAAAATTTGCTTTGATACCACTAAAACATGTCACACCTTACCCCTCTGTAAGGAAAAACATGATCCTGTAGTATACCTAATGAATTACCGACTCCGTCTACTGATAACCCATTAAATACACTACAAGAGATTTTAAAACAATTTTCTTACTTTTTGAAAGTGGTGAGCTTTTCTAGCAGGTATTAAAAACATTTACTTGAAGTTTAAAGATTTGATAAAATTTTTGTCCATTTTGATTTTTCCGAAAATTTTGGAAAAATTTCAGCAGAATGTCTGCTGTATTTGAGAAAACTGAAAATTTTACCTGTAGAAAATACTTCCAATATAACACTTCATCAATTCACAACCACCATTATAACTCAAATCAGCACAATTTCCTGCAAACTCCACAATTCAATCAATATTTCACAATTCAAAATTTTAATTCAGTTATTTTCAAAAATAGTAATAATTAATTTCATACACATTGCATTAAAGAAAAATTAATTTATATTTATCAGTCCACAATTTACATAAGAAAATCCAAAATAATATTATTATAAAATCTGTACAACTACTCATGACTAATTTACAAATGTACATACAATCAATTACATCAAAATAAATATGTACAATCAAGGTATAAAATTATACCCGACAAAGGTCTAGAAGTAGCTCTGAAATTCTCAGCAGCTCACTCCGCTGCTCTACTAGTCTCTCTATCTGCGATAGTAATAAACAGCCATCGCTAAGTACTATGACTCAGTGGTGCATAACATACTAAAATAAAATTTTATGCATAAATCAAATCACATTTATTCAAATATGGTACTGAAAATGAAAACAAATACAAAAACAATTTATAATTTTGGTTAAAACAGTATCATTTTGGAAGTCCCAAAGCAAATTTCATAAAAACACAGTTATTTCATGCCATCAGTACAATGTTCATCTCAATAGCCGGAGGCTTATGACGAATCTCAAGGCTAGCTAGCTCAATCTATGGGTACCCATTCAATTTCTTTCTCTACTAGCACACACCTCAACACTTCAGCCAGAGAGGGAATTCAAAATTCAAAACTAATTTCTCCCACTAGGCATGCTACTGAGGCATTCAAGTATATGGTCATGACACTGTGGTTTCAAAACTATCTTAACATTTTACTAACCATTTATTGACAATTCAAACACATACAATTAAATTACTACAATTGAGGTCTAAAGCATAATATTGATTTCATTCACAAATTTGCAATAAAAATAAATCACAATTTATTCATCAAAACAAATTCTCAGGAGAATTTACAGAAAAATTTTATGTTGTGCACAAACCTTGTGCGAGTCACCTCTAGGCCTTGACTCAATGTCTCAGGTTTTTTCCCGGTATTTTTTTCAACTGAAACACATAATTTTACAGTATTTCAATATCATAACATATAATAAATTCACAATTACTTATGTCTAGATCTAATATGCTTAATTTAACATTCTTTGAATTTTGCATTTTAGGGTTACTATTCACAATACTATTTAAGTCAAATTGTTGACTTTCTTATGCTTAATAGGTATGGGAATTTCAATTTCATCCACATACCACATTTTGGTTGCTTAATTTGTTGATTTTGGTGGCCCCTACAATTTTTAGGTCTCCTAGGCACAATTTCAAATTTTCAGTTTTGATGTCCTGTTTTGCATTGTTCCATTGATCATATTGCTGTAGTAATTTGGCTAAGTTTTCTTCATAGAAGTTATTCCTTATTGTCTTAGCTTTAATACGCTTTTTGAATCACTCCATTGAGAGTTTTTGTAGCCCAAGATATGGCCATTTGAACATGGCTAGCCGGATTGGTTTAACCCAGATTGCTAGGCACCTAATTTGGTTCTGGCAGTTTTAGACCACTAAACTTATGTGGCAAAACGACTGAGTTATGGGCAGAATTTGGGTTGGTGTTCTTCATGGAAGTTGTAGTGCTATGTCATACCTTTCCAATGCCACAAAAATCAGGTCATTTGGATCTGTCTAGCCCAAGTTATGGTCACACTATTCATTTGGTCATTTTGGTAAAGTGGGAGTGCATAACACTCGTGTTTGACCTAATTGTTCACTATGTTAATGTCATTTTCTAGGCATGGTTCCTACATGAAAAATGTGCCATTATGTGTTTATTTTCATTTGCAATTGGCCTCATACCAATTGGGTTAGTAAATTTTCAGTTTTAGTCCCTGAAAGAGACCTAGGTTAAGCTGCCAGAATAGTGACCCTAACCAATCCGAATTGCACTTGGTTTCTACCAATTCAAACATACCACAAATGGTCCCAATTGACTATTTCTCACTTCAATTAGTGTCATTTCTACCAATTGACCATTTCCCTAATTTTTTCCTAATCTTCAAGATGCTTAAGAACCCTAATCACACAATTGTGCAATCTAATACAATTAAAGTTTATAATCAACTTCTATACACCCAATTCAACTTAACTAACACTTCAATTCCACCAAAATCATGAAATTTCAATACCCCTTAATGCTGGCCAAATTTCCTATCTAGTCCCCTATAATTGTTTTCTTTTTATTTTAAGTTAATTTCTAGGTTAAGTGAACTAAAAGCACAAGTATTAAACTAGAATTTCAAATTAAACTACTAACCTCAACTTTAATGTTCCACTTTCACAATTCCTTCAATTTTTCCTTTCTTGTTCTTCTTAAATCTTCTTATCTAGTTGAGATTATAAGGTTTTTGTGGGAACTTTTGAGAATTTAGGGTTAATTTATGGAGATGAAGAGCTTAGATCAAGCTTTAATGGAGGAATTTTAATGGAGGTGCGGTGGAGTGTTTCGGCCAAGATTGATAAGGAAGAATGATAAGTGCATAATTTATTAATTTTACATCCATCACATTTAATGTTTCTAGGGTATCTTTATGCCTAATTCAGTTGATTAAAGTATAATTATCTATTACGCATATGTTTAGAGAGTTATTGAAATAATTGTGTTAAATGGAGAAATTTTTAGCATTTGCATTAATTTGACTCTTGCTGTATTTTTAAGGCTTTTGGTGAAGTCCCAGAACATAGAAGTGTGGAAGGAAACTTGGAAAGGTTGAAGGATTGAGAAGCATTGTTGATACAAAGTACACGGGTCATGTAAGCACTACCACATACTCGTGTAACATTCTGCTAGAAGAAATCTATAGAACCGAGGAAGAAACAAAGTACATGGGCCATGTAACTTAACCCGTGTAAATCCTGGAGACCCGTGTAACCTTCTGTGCCAATGCAAGGCATACCCATTCAGCTCCAATAAGTTATACGGCCCTGGGCCATGTAGTGATACACGGGCCGTGTATCAGTCGATAATCAGTTTCCTGATTTTGATCTAGTTGCAGCTTTTGACAGAGACTCTAAAAATCTAACCCTAGACCATTTATTATAAATAGAAGAGGCAACAGCCCACACAAGGAACTATTCAGACCTTCGTTATCCATAGAAGACCTTCATTCTCCACTCTCATTTTAGATTTCTTCTTTATTTTGCTATAAGCCATGAACATGAGTGGCTAAGTTTATAATTCAGTTCAAGGGATTCAAGTTCTTTTGTAACACCCCTTACCCGTCTACAGTGTAGCCGAGCAAGATATGCCACACAGTATGCCGGAGCACCATATCTTATTCCATAACAAGTTATCCTTCTTAATTTATTTACCAAGTGCAAAATTTTACCAATTATATAATTTATTTACAAATTTGGTTAATCTAAATTTTTCATAAATTTTTATAGAAAATCTGGCAGAGTGCCGGCTATAAATTGGAAAAATAGTTCTTCTGAACCTGTTAAAAATACTTCCAATATGGTTTTCAGATCCAGAACTCCAATGTACATACGTATCAACTCAATCTCCAAATCTCAACACAATTTTCAAAATTTTTGTTCACATCACAATTCGAATTAATTTCATGAATAACTCCTCAACATTTTATATTTCAACAAAATATACTGATAATTGTAGTAACACGAAATTTCATATATTTACATTATCATATGATTTCATGAGTTTGTAATTACAATCAAAACTAGCACAAAATGCAAAGTACAAAATACAACCCAAAATCCTAATATCCTACCAAGTGCACTGCAGATATGAGGTGACTCCGGACTCTGTACAGATCTGACTAATCACCCGGTCTGAGGTCTGCTGGACTCCCCAACTATGTCTCTAGTACCTGCGCATGGCAAAAGCGACGCGCTAAGCAATTCTGCTTAGTGGTGCAATATAAAATAAAATAGCTAAAATAAAATGGATGTGCAGAATGTATGCTAACATTTTATGTAGACTAAGTTTCTGGCAATTATTGTAGTATTTTTTGATTAAAATTTGGAAAGATTTATTTCGATTGCCCAAGTAACCTATACTAGTCGATTAGACTGGATAAACGGGTAAACTGGCACTGGGTACCAAGTACCTCGGGCCATCACACCATCGGTCACAAGGTGTCTCCCGGTGTGCAACAGAACAGTTAATAAGCTGTAATAAACATTGGGCACAAGGCCAAGTATCACATTGATATCAAAATGGCTAAAATACATAAAATCACAAAATGGCATAATGCCATGTGCAGTATGTTAGTAGTATGCCCTTGAGTATATCATTTAGTATGTATCTTGTACATGTTTTTATTAATAAAAGGCATTTCCACTTTTCCGTTTACATAATATATTTATGTGTAATAAAAAAGGTCCATTGATATTTTGTTAGAAATTCTATTTGTCACACCCTACCCCTCTGTAAGGCATGACATGATCCCGTAGTATACCTAATGAATTATCAACTCCATCTACTGATAACCCATTACATACACTACAAGGGATTTTAAAAACTTTTCTTACTTCTTTCACAGTGGTGAGCACTATTTACAGGTGTTAAAAACTTTTGTGAACTGATGTGATAGAACTAACACATTTGACTTATTTGGAATTTCTGTAAAAATTTTGGCAGAGTGCCATCTGTATTTTGGATAAAACAGTTCTTCAGAAAACCTGTAAAAAGCATTTCAATATTTTTTCCAAATCTCAACTCAATCCACAACAATTTTTCAGTATTTTCAAAGGATGAGATAAAAGAAATATAATACAAATTTTACAAGTCAAAATAACTCATAATTCACTTTACAACTTCAATGTACAATTATAAGACTCAAAATTTATATTACAAAACTATTCAAGTAAATGAAATCTTAAATTTATATTTACAATAATTTACATTTAATTACATACCAAAATGTTTTACAAGAGTTTTTATACAATTGATCAAATAATTTACATACATATTATTACATGCATACATCAAAACCTATGTACATGGGTATACCTATGATATACCTGGAGCTGATCTGAAAGTGTCTTCAAAAAACTTAATCACTGCTCTATGCTCTTCTTACCTGCGACAGCATACAAAGCTATCGCTGAGTGGTGAACTCAGTGGTGCACAACTATAATTTAAAACATAGTACAATATATATTGACAAAATTTACAGTAAATAAATTGGGAATCTGAATACTCATCAAATTCCAAAACTCAAAATATTCATTGCCAATAATATAAATCATTTGTATAAATGACTTTGATCACAAAATTCAATTTATCAAATCGTGATTAACCATTTAAGTAATTCCAACAAAATCAATTATACATAAACCATAATTGAAATCACAATTCTTTACCATTCAAAAGCCATTATGTATCTCGAAAATCATTCTTTATCTCAAAAATGAATCTTTATCTCAAAACCATGTTGTATCTAAAAAACCATGCTGTAGCTCAAAAACCATGCTGTATCTCACAAATCATTCTTTATCTCACTAACTATGCAAGACTAATCCGATAGGGCCATCTTCGATGTGATTCTAACTCCTTATGGTCGGGGAGGTCGAATCAGATTCTAACTCCCTATGGTCGGGGAGGTCGAATCATCGTGCACAGTACCATCACAATAATGAATCTTCTGCAAGGGCCATAACGATAAAATAAGCTTAGATCTAACCTCAAATGAGAGGAAAATCTAAGCTTGTGTACATACCATGGTAATCAAAACACAACTAACTCCATTGTCTTCTCAACAAATGAGAGAGACGGGTAATAACCTAGTCAAGCATCTATAGTGAGATATAAAACAATATCACAATCCTTTTAGTGAGCATAAATCACAATATAATTCGATTCAAATTCAATTCCAATATCCAACAATTTTTATGCTCATCACAATTCAAATCATAAATTTGCATTTTTCCATGAAAATTACCAACACAATTCAAAACATGTTCTATCACAATTTTCCAAAACATAATTTATTCAATCCATAACAATGCTTAATACTTATGGAAATACCATTTCACAAAGCTAAATTCATACATACTATAACAATTTCAATAATCATTGAATTAAATCCAATGCTTGTTAAACATAATACATGAGAAAAATATGTCATTTAATCATATGAAATATTCAAACAAAATCAGTTAAAAACTAGCTGTGCATAAACCTCTGATAACTGTCTCCTGGTCTGGACTCAGTATTTCCTTCCCTTTCCCTGAGTCTTTACTAACTGAGAAACACAATTTGAAGTGTTTCAGTACTAAATTAAACTGTCTCTATCGATAATGTTTGACAAATAATTCACTGAAAGCTATTATTTGCTTAATCACCTAATATACCGACCCTCGATATGTTCTAGGTAAATTAGGTTTTAGTGTCATTAATATGTCACATTCGATAGGGTTTTAGGGTTAGTATGTTTTACCAAACTCATTTCCTTGTTTAGTGCATTTTAATGCAACTTGTTGGATTCCAGAATACTAGTTTGACCTAGCCGGACGACCTAGTTCCCTCGGTTTTCGGGTTTCAGTCAAAACTACAAACTTGTAGATCTATGTCTTATTGCACGCGGGGCAAAATTTTAGGTCAATCCGAGTTAAGTAGACCAAGTTATGGTCATTATACTATTGCTGGTCAAATGGCATCAAATTAGGTCAATTTTAGGTCAATTTGGTCAACTTTGGTTCGGCTAGTTTTTGGACCCGAAATTGTGCAAGCTGTTTGACTTGCTTATGGTCATTTCTGGGCTTTTGTGTCTTCATGAGACTTGTAGGTATGGATCTTATCTATTCTTGGTTAAAATTTCAGGTCAATTGGACCTGTTTTGAGTGAGTTATGGCCTAAACACTCACTGCTGCCCAATTGGTCAATTTTCAGGTCCTAATTGCACCTAATCCGAATTGGTCATTTTCTTATGTCACCTTGCAAGCAGAATTTTGGTATGCTTTCTCAATGAAAGTTGGCACATTTTGTGCCTAGTTTCACCTCCAATTGGTCTCATACCAATTGAGGTTACACATTTAAAGTTATTGACTAAATTGCATACTGCCTTTAATTACTTTGCTTATACATGTATCCATTACACATTTAATTGCGATATGTCCACTCCCCTTACAATTTCTGTTTTGGTACATTACCAAAAACCATATTCCACTTCACTTAAATGTCACTTTGGGCAGATTGTAATTATCCTCAATACACCAATTAAACTCACCTTTACAAGTTCTAAGTAAAATCACATATACCCTAAACATTACAAATTTTTACATACACTTACACAATCAATCTATACACATATCCATCAATTCTCAAGGTCAATATTCTGCCAATACTTTCATGAACATATACATTTATCCAAGAATCTCAAGGCTGCCGAAAACTTCCTCAACACCAAAATATCCTACAATTTATCAATTTCTATCCAAGTGCAAAAATCACCATATACATATGAAGTAATTTACTAGGATATTAAATCACCATAACCAACATCATTTCTCATCAAATATATGCACAAATATTTCCTTAAATACATAACTCCATGGCTGTCCAATATGAACATCTCAATAACTCTTCAAACTTAAAAATTTTCTTCACAAAACCAACACCCATAACATGAACACAAAGTTTAACAAAGCTATCTTCAAAAATGCTAACTTACCTTATGGTTGGAACTTGCCAAACCTTGATTAAACTTCTTAAATTTGGTATCAAGCTCTTCCTTATGATGTGTAGACAAACTTTCATGAAGAACCCTAAGTGATTGGAGTTGAAATGGAGGAGTTAGGAGAGCTCATGCAAAACGCCCATGGATATTTTCTTTCTCTTCAATTCGGCTAGGTTGGGAAAATGGGGAAGATGAAGTTTTTGCTGGGTATAGTGGACTTACATCAGCACATTTTATTGTTTAATTAAATCATTAGTGGCCCACTCACACTAATTTAACTATATAATAAGCTTACATGTGTTATTTACACATTTTTCACTCCATTTTGGCTATTTGTATTAGGTACCCTCAATTTAATTTTTCATTTTATTTTCTAAGTGTAATATTATTTATTTTTAGTAGACATTTAGGTCAAAAGACAATTCGGGATGTCAAATGACCATAATGCCCCTGTTCGGGTTGCATTCCCGATTTTTCGGTAACACCGGGTTTTGTCCATTTTTCGATTTCTCACTTTTCTTTGTACTAATTATTTAATTTTTCTTTGATCTTTCTAATGATATTTATTCTTCAATAAGGGTCTATTTAAGTCCTAAAAATATTTTCTAGGGTTCCCCACAGTCCAGGGCTAGTCAACGGTCCACGCCGTGACTTCCCGATGCGGTCCCCCATCACTAGGGTTCCCGGCTCGCTTAACTTGGTTACATTTCTTTGCTATTATTTTTCCTTTGTTTTTCTTGTATTTTCTTTTCTTGTATTTCATTATTTTATGTCTCCTCACTCATAACGAAGTGTAGTTCTAGGCATCCTAGCTGTCCGGACAACACTGGTCACCGGAATAGCAGAACGCACTATCGAACATAGGGGTGTTACAATTCTCCCCCCCCTTAAATAAATTTCATCTCGAAATTTTACCTGGCATTTGTGACACCCCTTACCCTTCTACAGTATATCCGGGTAAGATATGTCACACGGTGTACCGGCACACTCTATTTTTTTTCCTTAATTAATTTTTTTGTCATAGTTTTGAATATAGTTTATGGAATATAATTTATTTAAGCCATTTATCAAAATTATTATTTATTTGAGGTTTCGAAAATTTTAAAGAAAATCCGGCAAAGTACCGGCTAAAAATGGAGAAAACCGTTCTTCGGAACCTGTGAAAAACACTTCCTATATTCTTATTCATTCATCTCAACTCCATTTATCAAGATCTTAATATTTTTCAACCATTCGTTTCTCAATCATTCATCTCATTTGTTAATCATGTACAAGTCATAAATAGACATTCACTCTTCCTTTCACAAACACAATTTTCTTAACAATTCCTCTATTTGTCATTCATTCATTTCACATCATCATTAGACTCAAATCATAAATAAATTCTCACATGTGATTTATAATCACAAATTACAAGTACTTACATTAATACAAAATTATATTACATTTGTTTCAAATACACATGATAAAATAAGAGTTTAATTACAAAATTTACAAAAAACTCAAAATACAAAATGGGACCTAGTGTCCTACAAATGCACTGTGGATGGTGAGGTGACACGGACACTATGCAGAACTGTGAACTACCTTACCGAATCTGTGGTCTACTGGGCCCTCTATCCAAATCTTCAGTACCTACGCGTTGCAAAAGCGACGCGCTAAGCATAAAGCTTAGTGGTGCCAATAATACAAGAAAATATAATATGCAAATAAAAATAATAATTTCCTTGCTATTGTATTCATAAGAGATGAATAATTACTGACTTATTATTTAGTCGAGGGCTAATCATGTTTTATGATATTAACTTCTTCATGCATTTCGTTAATTATTTTCTTCATGATCTTGAGCTTCTTTGTATTTTTGGTAATCATTCCTGATACTTAATTTTCGTATTTTCTTTAATAATCAGTTCAATCACAGTTATACTTTTCCATGCCCAAGTAACCTATACTGGACGACTGGACTGGATAACGGGTCGTTGGCACTAGACACCGCGGTGCCTCGGGCCGTCATACCATGGGACGCGGAACGTCAACCATGTATGCAGTCAGTATGGCTAAAAAGCCATGATATCACATAATCGGGCATAAAAGCCATGCATACGGGCATAAAAGCCATGAATACGGGCATAAAGCCATGAATACAGGCATAAAGCCTTTCGCAGTACTGCTAAAATAATACCCTATTGGCATGCCAAACTATCCAAACCAATCTTGTTAGGTATACTAGGGCATTTGATACTTTAAAATTCTTCAATCTTTGAATTTTAACTTTTGGTATCACTATTCATTTCATTGGTCAACAAGAAAGTTGACTTTTGCATAGAGAGTAGGTACATTGACTTTGGCACTTCAAACATACCACATTTTTCATTTAAAACTTGTTGGAAGTGATCACCATTACCATTTCTAGGCTTAAACCAAGGGAAACAAAATTTTCAGTTTTTGAAGCTTAACTTTACTATTCCATTAAGCACTGTTACAGTGGGAATTTGAGAAAATGGTAAACATGAAAGTTGTTCCTTATTTTGTCTAGTTGAATTTCTTTTTTTGAATCACTCCATTTGGAGTTTTGTAGCTCAAGTTATGGCCAAAATAATTTTACTGTTCACTGCATTCTGCTTTGAAATTTTGGGTTTTGGCAGATTTTGGTCCAACTTTGGTCAGTAATTTGACCAAGTTAAGTTCATAATTTGGTCTAACTTTCTTCATATGAAATGTTCTACCATGCCTTAGGTTTCCATCGGTTCAAGAATCGCCTAAATCCGAGTTTTCTAGAGAGAGTTATAGCCATCCAAACATTACTGTTCAAATGTAAATCTGCAGAGTTGCAGGTTTGATAACTCAACTTTGCTCAATAATTTGAATGGGTTAATGGCATAATTTGGGGTAGTTTTCTTATGAAAGTTGTTTGTCTATATCATATCTTGTTACTGTAAAAATTTCAGGTCAATTGACCAACTCTACAGTGAGTTATGGCCAAATGAGCGATTCGCTCATTTGGTCATTTCGCAGTCTTTGTTGCAGGGTATCCGGATTGGGGCCAACTTTTGGTCCACTTGCTTTGGTCTTTTGGGCATGGTTTCTTCAGAAAAAATGTGCCATTATAAGCCTAGTTTCATATCCAATTGGCCAAACATCAATTGGACCAACACAGCCCAAGATATGGCAGTCCAAGTGGACTGAAATTTCAGTCACCCTGCTGCACTTACAAGGCAGCCTACTCATTCACTTTGCCATGCTACATTTCAGTCCAAATTATGGTCAACTTACCTAAAATGGTCACTAATTGACCCTTATAATGTTCTTTCACAATTTCATAACCTAAATCCAAGTTTCACACCTCAAAACCCTAATTTCCATTATAAATTTTCACAACTACCTTAATTAATCACTTTCATTCCTTACACATATATATATATATATATATATATATATATATATATATATATATATATATATAAACATACTCTCTAGTTCACTCTAAGTCCATCAAGACACTCAATCATGTTCCTTCTTTAGGGTTGCCAAAAATCATGGTGGACATACACATAACTTTTATTCATTTAAGTTACAAATTCATACTTGTTTCAAGTCTCTAGCATGGGATTAAAGAGTTTTAAGTATATATGTGCACTAACCTCTTGTAGGGCAGAATTTTCCCAAGTTAATCTTCACTTTCTTTCCCTTTCTAGGCTACCAAACACTTCCCAAGAGGTAGAGACAAGTTTTTAGTGAAGGGACTTAGGGTTTTGGGGTGAGGAAAGCATGGAAATTGAAGCTTTAGAAAGTTTGTTAATGGAGGAGTGAGGGAGGAGATGAAAAACGTTTTTGAAGGAGAAGAAGGGCTGCTGTTTGCTTTTTAATTCTTTGGTCTCTTTTGACTCTTTTTATTAGTTAATTTGATGGTTACTTAATTGTGATTGGTGGACAATTTTAAATGATCTCATAATATGTCATAATTGGCATTTTATTGTATTTTCTTTTCTCTTCTTCTCTACTCACTTTCAATTAATTTTTTTATCAATATTAATTCATATTTTATGTCATAATAATTATTTACATAACTGGACAAGTCGGCCAAAAATCACCTCTGAAGGCGAAATGACCAAAATGCCCTCCGTTTGGCTTAACGGGTCAAAATTGTCTGTACCGATTGAAAAAATTTTCTAGGTATTTTCTTGGCATTCTAATGCCATAGGAACCTCAATGACCCTTCTCTGGAGTCCCAAAAATTATTTTATAATTTTTCCCCTGGGTCTAGGGCTCCTCGTTGCGAGAACCGCAACTTCCCTCTGGTTACCCATTGCTTGGGCACCGGCTCATTTGACTTGTTTGTATTTTATTTCTAAAATTTTTACTAAATTTTTCTTATCAATATTTGAGTTATTTATAGTTCCTCACTTTAGTTTAAATATTTTTCCGAACGTTCTAGCTGTTCGGACCGACACCGGTCACCGGAACAGTAGAATGTACGGAGTTGCTACCGGGAGGGTGTTACAACATTAGTCTCTGAATAGCTGTGGGTGTTGTCTCCTCATATCCTCTTCACATTCTTAAGTAGCTTCCTAGCCTGAATGATGGTTCCACAGCACTTGTAACCAGGTGTATCTGTTTATTCCTCAGCTGCTTCACCTTATAAGCCAGAATTTTTATGGGTTCTTCCTTATATGAGAGGTCTGGATTTACTTTAATCTCTTCAACTGATAGTACATGAGATGGGTTAGATCTGTACCTCCTTAACATGGAAACATGGAAGACACTGTGTATCCTTGCTAGCTCTGGAGGTAATGCCAACCGATATGCCAAAGGACCCACTCTTTCCAGAACTTCATATGGTCCGATGAAACGAGGACTCAGTTTCTCCTTCTGCCAAATCTCATAATCCTCTTCCAAGGAGAAACTTTGAGGAATACCTTATCACCCACTACGTACTCAATATCTCTTCTTTTCAAATCAACATAGGACTTCTGACGGTCTGATGCAGCTTTGAGTCTATCTCTAATCAATCTAATCTTTTCCTCTTTCTGCTGGAGAATTTCTGGCCCAATCATCTTCCTTTCACCTACTTCAACCCAACATAAAGGAGTTCTGCACTTTCTGCCATACAAAGCTTCATATGGAGGCATCCCAATGCTTGATTGGTAGCTGTTGTTATAAGGAAACTCAATCAAAGGCAAGTGTGTATCCCAACTACCTTTAAATTCAATCACACAAGCCCGTAGCATATCCTCCAATATCTGGATAACCCTTTCAGACTGGCCATCTGTCTGTGGATGATACATTGTACTGATATCTCTAAGCTTATAGCAATTACTGTGGTACAGGTAGTTCACATTATTGTAAGATTCTCGACTCGACTACCTTACAAGTGTAGTCTTTCGACAGGCTAGTTCTGAAGTTTTAAATTTCTGACTAAAATTTTCACATTTATTTCTAGTAATAGTACCCTATTCGGGTGCAACTGTATCAATTTATAGATTACCTACAAATATTCTTACTTATTGTATCACGAGGAAGCACGTAGCTCTACACAATAATCCCGTGTCGGTACTGTAATCTGCAGCTTACAATGCAAACATCGAGAACATTACATAGTCACTACGTTATAACCTCATGGACTAGGTTTTCTAACATCTTATCTTTCTTGAATCCACTAATATCCCAAACCGATTCTGATTACAATTTCCTTTGACAATTACTAACAGTAACATCTTTGCCCTCATCTAGAGCAATTCTATTACTGTAACTTACTTTTAGGTCCTCTTGCCTTATATTAAGTAGGCTCGCCAATTAGCTTTATAATTTACGGTATGTTAGAAAATACTTTTAGCTAACAATTCTTCCAAAAGTAATGTCAATTATACTTGTTATTATAGTTATTATCCTAAAGGACTAGTCACTAATGCATCAAAATTTATTCCCCTATAAGGGAATAGCAGCAAAACATAGAATTCTAACACTAACATATAAATAAGTAGTGCTGGAATTAAATAACAACTCATTGTTTCCTTCAAAAATTAAGAACTTACCAGCAGCTATATCCGAAGTTTCTGCTCCTTTTACTTGGCGCATAGTGGACTCTCCGACTGGTGCGCTACTATATTCGGGTTGATTCACTGTGTTATAGTGGTGAGGAGTACCAACTCTATTTCTATCTTAACTCTGACTGACGGTCTGTGAACTCCGGAGAGCAGATCGAGGTGGTTTAGCACAATCTTTAGCAAAGTGTCCAAGTTTTCCACAATTGTAACAGGCTCCAGAGGCCTTACGATAAATACCTCCATGATATCTTCTACAAGTTTCACATTGGCGGGAAGGGTAGGAACTTCTAGTTGTTCGACGACTAAATCTTAGTGGTCTCTGCCCTGATGATCCGCCTCTATCATATTTCTGAGCTCGGGTTTCCTCAAATTCTTCTCTCTTCCCCAAATTACTGTTCGAACTCTGACCCATAGGTTTCTCCCTCTTTTCCATTTCACACTGCCCTTGTGGGGGTTGGGTCTGCACTTGGGCTTGGGCTGACAGATTATCAGCCATTTATTGAAAGAAAGTGGCCATTTGCTGGGCCATTTCTGCAGTAATTTGTACCGGTAAAGCTGGTACAGTCGGGCCTTCGACATTTTGTGGAGCTGGGGCCTCAACTTGTTCTTCTGCCATCACAGACTGTTCTATTGTCTCATTCTTCTCTTCCATTTTTTTTTCACAGAATTTTCTATTCCTGTACAACCAACACAAGGAGATTCCTCTCCATTAGTTCACATTTATGATGTAAATGTACTATATGTATCAAACATTTAAGCAGTTATAGTTCTGACAAAAAGATTTCAAATTCACAGTTCGAAATTCACTTTAAAACCATTGCTCTGATACCACTTAAACATGTCACACCCTACCCCTCTGTAAGGCATGACATGATCCCATAGTATACCTAATGAAATATCAACTCCGTCTACTGATAACCCATTACATACACTACAAGGGATTTTAAAAACTTTTCTTACTTCTTTCACAGTGGTGAGCACTATTTACAGGTGTTAAAAACTTTTGTGAACTGATGTGATAGAACTAACACATTTGACTTATTTGGAATTTCTGTAAAAATTTTGGCAGAGTGCCATCTGTATTTTGGATAAAACAGTTCTTCAGAAAACCTGTAAAAAGCACTTCAATATTTTTTCCAAATCTCAACTCAATCCACAACAATTTTTCAGTATTTTCAAAGGATGAGATAAAAGAAATATAATACAAATTTTACAAGTCAAAATAACTCATAATTCACTTTACAACTTCAATGTACAATTATAAGACTCAAAATTTATATTACAAAACTATTCAAGTAAATGAAATCTTAAATTTATATTTATAATAATTTACATTTAATTACATACCAAAATGTTTTACAAGAGTTTTTATACAACTGCTCAAATAATTTACATACATATTATTACATGCATACATCAAAACCTATGTACATGGGTATACCTATGATATACCCGAGTGATCTGAAAGTGTCTTCAAAAACTTACTCATCGCTCTATGCTCTTCTTACTCATGACAAAGATACAAAGCTATCGCTGAGTGGTGAACTCAGTGGTGCACAACTATAATTTAAAACATAGTACAATATATATTGACAAAATTTACAGTAAATAAATTGGGAATCTGAATACTCATCAAATTCCAAAACTCAAAATATTCATTGCCAATAATGTAAATCATTTGTATAAATGACTTTGATCACAAAATTCAATTTATCAAATCGTGATTAACCATTTAAGTAATTCCAACAAAATCAATTATACATAAACCATAATTGAAATCACAATTCTTTACCATTCAAAAGCCATTATGTATCTCGAAAATCATTCTTTATCTCAAAAATGAATCTTTATCTCAAAACCATGTTGTATCTAAAAAACCATGCTGTAGCTCAAAAACCATGCTGTATCTCACAAATCATTCTTTATCTCACTAACTATGCAAGACTAATCCGATAGGGCCATCTTCGATGTGATTCTAACTCCTTATGGTCGGGGAGGTCGAATCAGATTCTAACTCCCTATGGTCGGGGAGGTCGAATCATCGTGCACAGTACCATCACAATAATGAATCTTCTGCAAGGGCTATAACGATAAAATAAACTTAGATCTAACCTCAAATCAGAGGAAAATCTAAGCTTGTGCACATACCATGGTAATCAAAACACAACTAACTCCATTGTCTTCTCAACAAATGAGAGAGACGGGTAATAACCTAGTCAAGCATCTATAGTGAGATATAAAACAATATCACAATCCTTTTAGTGAGCATAAATCACAATATAATTGGATTCAAATTCAATTCCAATATCCAATAATTTTTATGCTCATCACAATTCAAATCATAAATTTGCATTTTTCCATGAAAATTACCAACACAATTCAAAACATGTTCTATCACAATTTTCCAAAACATAATTTATTCAATCCATAACAATGCTTAATACTTGTGGAAATACCATTTCACAAAGCTAAATTCATACATACTATAACAATTTCAATAATCATTGAATTAAATCCAATGCTTGTTAAACATAATACATGAGAAAAATATGTCATTTAATCATATGAAATATTCAAACAAAATCAGTTAAAAACTAGCTGTGCATAAACCTCTGATAATCGCTCTCAGTCCGACTCAGTATTTCCTTCCCTTTCCCTGAGTCTTTACTAACTGAGAAACACAATTTGAAGTGTTTCAGTACTAAATTAAACTGTCTCTATCGATAATGTTTGACAAATAATTCACTGAAAGCTATTATTTGCTTAATCACCTAATATACCGACCCTCGATATGTTCTAGGTAAATTAGGTTTTAGTGTCATTAATATGTCACATTCGATAGGGTTTTAGGGTTAGTATGTTTTACGAAACTCATTTCCTTGTTTAGTGCATTTTAATGCAACTTGTTGGATTCCGGAATACTAGTTTGACCTAGCCGGCGACCTAGTTTCCTCGGTTTTCGGGTTTCGGTCAAAACTACAAACTTGTAGATCTATGTCTTATTGCACGCGGGGCAAAATTTTAGGTCAATCTGAGTTAAGTAGACCAAGTTATGGTCATTATACTATTGCTAGTCAAATGGCATCAAATTAGGTCAATTTTAGGTCAATTTGGTCAACTTTGGTTCGGCCAGTTTTTGGACCCGAACTTGTGCAAGCTGTTTGACTTGCTTATTGTCATTTCTGGGCTTTGGTGTCTTCATAAGACTTGTAGGTATGGATCTTAGCTATTCATGGTTAAAATGTCAGGTCAATTTGACCTGTTTTGAGTGAGTTATGGCCTAAATACTCACTGCTGCCCAATTGGTCAATTCTCAGGTCCTAATTGCACCTAATCCGAATTGGTCATTTTTTTATGTCACCTTGCAAGCAGAATTTTGGTATGCTTTCTCAATGAAAGTTGGCACATTTTGTGCCTAGTTTCACCTCCAATTGGTCTCATACCAATTGAGGTTACACATTTAAAGTTATTGACTAAATTGCATACTGCCTTTAATTACTTTGCTTATACATGTATCCATTACACATTTAATTGCTATATGTCCACTCCCCTTACAATTTCTGTTTTGGTACATTACCAAAAACCATATTCCACTTCACTTAAATGTCACTTTGGGCAGATTGCAATTATCCTCAATACACCAATTAAACTCACCTTTACAAGTTCTAAGTACAATCACATATACCCTAAACATTACAAATTTTTACATACACTTACACAATCAATCTATACACATATCCATCAATTCTCAAGGTCAATATTCTGCCAATAATTTCATGAACATATACATTTATCCAAGAATCTCCAGGCTGCCGAAAACTTCCTCAACACCAAAATATCCTACAATTTATCAATTTCCATCGAAGTGCAAAAATCACCATATACATATGAAGTAATTTACTAGGATATTAAATCACCATAACCAACATCATTTCTCATCAAATATATGCACAAATATTTCCTTAAATACATAACTCCATGGCTGTCCAAAATGAACATCTCAATAACTCTTCAAACTTAAAAATTTTCTTCACAAAACCAACATCCATAACATGAACACAAAGTTTAACAAAGCTATCTTCAAAAATGCTAAATTACCTTATGGTTGGAACTTGCCAAACCTTGATTAAACTTCTTAAATTTGGTATCAAGCTCTTCCTTATGATGTGTAGACAAACTTTCATGAAGAACCCTAAGTGATTGGAGTTGAAATGGAGGAGTTAGGAGAGCTCATGCAAAACGCCCATGGAGATTTTCTTTCTCTTCAATTCGGCTAGGTTGGGAAAATGGGGAAGATGAAGTTTCTGCTGGGTATAGTGGACTTACATCAGCACATTTTATTGTTTAATTAAATCATTAGTGGCCCACTCACACTAATTTAACTATATAATAAGCTTACATGTGTTATTTACACATTTTTCACTCCATTTTGGCTATTTGTATTAGGTACCCTCAATTTAATTTTTCATTTTATTTTCTAAGTGTAATATTATTTATTTTTAGTAGACATTTAGGTCAAAAGATAATTCGGGATGTCAAATGACCATAATGCCTCTGTTCGGATTGCATTCCCGATTTTTCGGTAACACCGGGTTTTGTCCGTTTTTCGATTTCTCACTTTTCTTTGTACTAATTATTTAATTTTTCTTTGATCTTTCTAATGATATTTATTCTTCAATAAGGGTCTATTTAACTCCTAAAAATATTTTCCAGGGTTCCCCGCAGTCCAAGGCTAGTCAACGGTCCACGCCGTGACTTCCCAGTGCGGTCCCCCATCGCTAGGGTTCCCGCCTCGCTTAACTTGGTTACATTTCTTTGCTATTATTTTTCCTTTGTTTTTCTTGTATTTTCTTTTCTTGTATTTCATTATTTTATGTCTCCTCACTCATAACGAAGTGTAGTTCTAGGCATCCTAGCTGTCCGGACAGTACTGGTCACCGGAACAGCAGAACGCACTACCGAACATAGGGGGTGTTATACTATTCTTAAGTTGTTATGAATATGAGTGATAGTATTTCTAGCACAAAGTATCATAAATAGGTTGACAATCAAGGATACTTCACAATAAAGACATGACTTATCTAGAAAGATTGTATTCATGTTTGTTCCCAAGTTATTTATATGAGATATAAATAAGATGGAATGGCGAGTCTCATGCCATATGACAAACATGATAGGCACTTATACATGATAAGCAGGTCGAACCAATGACACTTATGACAAGCACATGGAGTTTACTCTTGTCACTGTATTGTCATAAATCATATCAGTGCATAAAATCTTTAGACCTGAGATAGCACAGTTATCTTGTATATAGGTGGTTTGAGTTTAATACTGCTTTCATACTTGTACTGTGTATGGGCATATGGGCATGTGTTGGCTCCTACTAGTTATATATAGAGGTAGGTGTTGATCAAGATGGAATCTGTTCCTCTAAGTAAGTAGGGATAAAATCCTATGTTCATTTAATTGTTCTTGATGTTTCATGTTCCTGGCCAGGAGAGATAGATTTAATCAGAAAAGAGTTTCTGATGAGAAAATCTTTTAATCAAGAACTGGAATTAAAAGAAAACATAATATTCATAGCAAATGGGGTTTGACATAAACCATGACTCCAGCTTGAGTTGGGATTTTGTAACAGAGAGATTATAGTGCATGGTAACATATGATTATAGGTTCATTTAAGGTAGACCTTATTACTAATTGGGTGGCCATGGCATGCTATGCGAGGTGTTAACCATGGTCTATGAGGTGCATAAAATGGTTTAGAGAAATCATTTATAGTAACAAAGAGTTCTGATGATATTAAGAGTTGATATCATATCTCATTACCAATTAGTGATGAGCCTACTAAGTCACACACATACACAAGTAATCACCAAATTAAATATGATTTAATTAATTAATTAAAGAGTTTAATTGATTAATTAAATAGGTTTGGTTTGCAATTAGATTGCAAAGTCCCTAGCATGATTTGAAACCAAATCTAGGTTATTGGATGTATAGTATAAGTTAAATTTATATTTAAAGTGTTTAAATATGAATTTAATTAACGAAAAATTAATTAATAGAGATTAATTAATTAATTTATATTTGATATAAATTGATTAGAAGAAGAGAAATAATTATTTTGGATTGAGAACTCAAAATTAAGACACAGGGGCATTTTGGTCATTTCACAGAGTGACATGTGGCACCATGAGAGGGTGACATGTGGCACCATGAGTTGGTGACACATGACACTACACATAAACTTTCCCAATGTCTTTTAATCATATAAGATGATTAAAATTAAGATTAAATATAGGTTTGACACTTGGCACAATGTGATTGGGTCAATTAAACCTAGAGCCAATCAGAAGGTGACATGTGGCAAGGGTTTTAAGTGGTGACCTAGCTATATAAGTGTAACACCCTCACTGTAGCAATTTCGCACAGTCTACTGTTCCGGTGACCAGTGTCGGTCCGGACAGCTAGAACGTCCGGAAAAATATTTAAACTAAAGTCAGGAATCATAATTAACTCAAATATTAATAAGAAAAATTTAGTAAAAATTTTAGAAATAAAAATAGAACTAAGTCAAATGAGCCGGTGCCCAAGCGATGGGTAACCGAAGGGAAGTTGCGGTTTTCGCAACTAGGAACCCTAAACCCGGGTAAAAATTCATAAAATAATTTTTGGGACTCCAGAGAAGGGTCATTGAGGTTCCTATGGCATTAGAATGCCAAGAAAATATTTAGAAAAATTTTTCAATCGGTACAGACAATTTTGACCCGTTAAGCCAAACGGAGGGCATTTTGGTCATTTCGCCTTCAGAGGTGATTTTTGGCCGACTTGTCCAGTTAAGTAAATAATTATAATGATCTAAAATATGAATAAATATTGCTAAAAATTGAATTGAAAATGAGTAGAGAAAAGAAGAAAAGAAAATAAAAGAAAATGCTTAATTATGACATATGGTGATGTCATTTAAAAGCCCCCCTCCAATCACCATTTGACAAACCAATAAAAAGAGATAAAAATGACTTAAAATGAGATAAAAAAACAAAGGAAACCAGCAGTTTCCTTCTTCATACGGGCTGGAATAAGAGAGAAAGAGAGAGAAAAGGAAAAGAAAGAAAGAAAGGAAGAAGGAGGAGGAGATGAACAGTAGCAGAAAAGGGGTTCAGCAGGGCAGCATGTTTCTCTTCCGTCCAGGTGAGTTTAGCTCAACATCTATGGCTGATTTTTGGATATGTTTGAGGTATGTATGTGTGGAAGTTATGGTTAAAATTTGGTGATTGTTTAACGGTTGGATTTGGAGAAATATGTTGTTGAACACAGGCTGTTTGTAGGTTGAATTCTGAATTTTGGCTACTGAAATTTGAGAAAAATAAATAGTTAGGATGCTTATAAAATTATGAAATTTGGTACAAATGATATTTGGGATGTTGAGGCTGCTGGGTTAAAATTTGGTGAATTTTATACTTGTGGTTTATGAGATATAAATTGTTTTGCATGAGCTGTCTGAGTAAGACTGATTTCTGCAGCAATTCAGATTTTGAAGGGTTGAATGAATGTTTTGATATCTCATGATATAGAGATTATTTGATGCTAAAATTTTTACTGATATTGTATAGGTATGTCTTGAATATATGGTTAAAATTTGGGATTTATCTAACGGTTAGATCATTATATATAAATTTGAATGCACAAGCTGCCAGATTGGGTATTAATGGGTGGTTGTGGATTTAAGATTTATGATAGGAGTTTAGTCCAATTTAAGCGGAAATGCTGTTGAATTTTTACTGGATATTTAATTTAGGAAAGTGAAGTTATAATTGATTATGATTATTATGATTCTAGGGGAAATCTTGAAGAATAACAAGCTCAAGGTTGGTTTCAAAAAGGTTAGTGCATATTAACTTCCTAATCTTGTTTACTTATTGAAATTTAGTTTGAATATGAATAGATAATTAAGAAATTGAAGAAAATCATGTGTGAAATTGAGAAGCAAATTTTGGCCAACACTTAAAGGATGAGGAATTGATGAGTTTTATTGGGCTAAAACCTAAATACAAGCTTAGATAGTGACATATGAATGATTGATGACCTTAATTGGGATGTGTTGCATGATTCATGGATTGGAAGCTAGGGTTTTGAGAAGTGAAATTTGGATTTAGCTTATGAAATTGTGAAAGAATATTATAAGGGTCAATTAGTGACCATTTTAAGTATGTTGACCATGAATTGGACTGAAAAATAGTATAGCCAAGTGAATGTGTAGGCTGCCTTGTTAGTGCAGCAGAGGGACTGAAAATTCAGTCCACTTGCACAACCATAACTTTGGCTGTGTAGGTCCAATTGATGTTTGGCCAATTGGACATGAAACTAGGCTTATAATGGCACATTTTTGCTGAAGAAACCATGCCCAAAAGACCAAAGCAAGTGGACCAAAACTTGGCCCCAATCCGGACACCCTGCAACAGCCCCTACAGAAATGACCAAATGAACAGTAACTGTTCATTTGGCCATAACTCACTGTAGATTTGGTCAATTGACCTGAAATTTTTACAGAAATAAGTTAAGACATAGAAAAACAACTTTCATGAAGAAACATACCCCAAATTATGACCAGAACCTAACCCAAATGGCAGTCACAGTTACTGTTCAAACCTACAACTCTGCAGATTTTCATTTGAGCAGTAATGTTTGGATGGCTATAACTCTCTCTAGAAAACTCGGATTTAGCCGATTCTTGAACCGATGGAAACCTAAGGCATGGTAGAACATTTCATATGAAGAAAGTTAGACCAAATTATGAACTTAACTTGATCAAATTACTGACCAAAGTTGGATCAAAATCTGCCAGAACCCAAAATCTCAGCATGAACAGTGCACATGAACAGTAAACTTATTTTGGCCATAACTTGAGCTACAAAACTCCAAATGGAGTGATTCAAAAAAAGAAATTCAACTAGACAAAATAAGGAACATTTTCTATGAAGGAAGTTTTGTCAAATTCCAACAGTAAATCGACCAATGAAACAGTGCAACTTCAGAGCACCAAAACCGAAAATTGGCAATTTTGCCAAAATGACCTAATATTTGAGAAAGTGACCAAAACCAACAAGTTTTAAATGAAAAATGTAGTATGTTTGAAGTGCCAAAGTCAATGTACATATTTTCTATGCAAAAGTCAACATTTTAGTTGACTAATGAAGTGAATAGTGACATGAAAACTTGAAATAAGCTTGGAAATGGATTTGGTAATTGATTCCAACAAGTTTTAAATGCAAAATGTGGTACATCGGGAGTGTTAAAACCAATGTACCTATTGTCTATGGAAAAGTCAACATTTTTGTTGACCAATGAGTTGAATAGTGACACGAAAACTTGAAATTCAAAATTTGAAATTAGAAATGCATCTAGGGGACTTTAAATTGTAATTAGCAATTAATACTAGTAAATGTAAAACTCAAAATGTGGGATCTTGGTGTAATTAGAATTAATATATCCATTAAGTATAAAAAGGTCAACTTTTTGGTTGACTAGTAAGGTGAATAGTAATCAAAATGATTAGTAAATTAAGATGAAGACCTAGAACCAATTCTAAGCTTAAATGCTTAGAATTGTATGACAAATATGGACTATGCATCCTAGTCAAAATTGTTAAAAAGAAATTTAGGCCATAAATTTGAAATCCATGAAATATTCATGGATTACTTGAAACATGAAAGATAAGTCACCTAATTGATGTGATCAATATGAATAACATAATGAATGGACAAATAAACCGTATTAATGTATGAATGAGACATTAGTTCTCATTATTGTAAAGAGGAGAAGTATTTTGAGTACAATGGTATAAAAGGATAATTGATGTGAATTGTGATCATATAAATAATCAAATGAATGTATGAATTATGATTGAAATTTATCATGAAATAATGAAGTCATAAAGCACAATATATTAATATTTTAAAGTATCAAATGCCCTAGTATACCTAACAAGATTGGTTTGGATAGTTTGGCATGCCAATAGGGTATTGTTTTAGCAGTACTGCGAAAGGCTTTATGCCTGTATTCATGGCTTTATGCCCGTATTCATGGCTTTTATGCCAATTATGTGATATCATGGCTTTTTAGCCATACTGACTGCATACGTGGTTGACGTTCTGCGTCCCATGGTATGACGGCCCGAGGCACCGTGGTGTCCAGTGCCAACGACCCGTTATCCAGTCCAGTCGTCTAGTATAGGTTACTTGGGCAGTCAATTAAAGTATTATTCAATTCAGGCAGCTAAGTTAAGTATAATGAAAATCGATTACAATTAAATTAAGTATTGAATGAATAAGCAAAAGATTAGCAAAAGAAACATAACAAAAATATAAATTGCAGGACTGCATGGACTTGAAATACAATACAGATAGAATAAATTATATACCTGCTAGTATTACTGAAAAGTTATAAACTAAGCACTTCCAAAGAGGAACAAACTAGTATATAAGATCGTTGATACTAGAAATATCATACCAAATTAAATTGATTCTTGAGTATCTGAATTATCATTTCTTTCTTTCTTTACTTGTATATATTATTTCTGGTTATATTATCGCACCACTAAGCAGAAATGCTTAGCGCGATGGAATTGCTTCCTCGCAGTCTTGAAAGTAAAACCAGATGGTATCGATCGAGATTTTTGGAGTCGGATCTGCGAAGTGTCAGAAGAGTTCAAGATTGTCACCTCCTCAGCAATGCATGTAGATAGGGCTCATTTTATACATGTTATGTATATTGTTCATTCCTAGCACATTGTAAATTATTTGTATATCTTGTACAAAATAAACTCATGTAATTAACCTATGAATTATGGAAGTTATTCAAAGTAAGTATTTTAGTATGTGAATTGAATTTGAGTTATAATGAGATTATACTTGTGAATATTGAGATATTGAAAATCTAATGAGATTTCTGAGAAATCTGGATACTGTATTGAGATACATTATGTTTAAAAATTTTTGAGACTATTAAGTTTGAGAAATTGAGTATATATTGAAATTGTCTTTGGCAGGTTCAGAAGAACTGTTAGTCCAAATTACAGCCGACACTTTGTCGGATTATCATTAAAATTTTTGAAATTTCCAATTTAGTTAGATTTTGATAAAAGTAAAAATAGCCTAAATCTTCAATAAAGTTTTTGAATAAATAAATCAAGGACTGTAATGAAATCAGATAAAATAGAGTGCTACGGCACCGATTGTAGCACCCCTTGCTCGGCTACACTGTAGTCGGGTGAGGGGTGTTACAATAAGTGTTGTTATGAAATGAAAAACATAACAAGCTGCTGCCTCCCTTTGTGCCGCCACCCTTGAGGCTCCCATTCTCTCTTCTTCTTCATCTCTCATCAATTCCAAGAGATTAGCAAACAATCTCTTCAATTAAAAATACTAGAAATTGTTTCTAGTGTTCTGTTTACATCTCTAATCTCTCAAAAAGCAAAACTTGATTTTCTAATTCATGGAAAAAGCTTTAGAAGCTGTTCAAGGGCTGCCATAGGTGATCTTGGTGTGGACAAGCTAGAGAGATAATATCTGGTGTCCTAAAGACGCATCCCAAAGGTGCCAAACACATTGTAGTGCATCAACAGGTTGTGCACTTGTTCTTAATCTAATCTAGGGTTCTAAAATTAATGTGGCTAATTCTAAAATCTTAAATGGAAAATATAGATCCAAAACATATTAAAAGAGCTTTAATATGTTGTTTATCATTGAAATCAAATAGATGAAAATAAATCTTGCATGATGCATGTGACCCTAGGTGAAAATTTTTGAATTCAGTGATATAAACTTGTATTTTTCATGCTTCCGCTCCTTCACAGTACTGCTAACTGAACCCTATTAGCTTGCCGACCTATCCAAACCAATCATTCTAGGCATACTAGGGCATTTCACACAGTTAATGATTCAATTATTTATTTTTATAATGTAGAGGTCACTATTCACTTGACTAATTTCACTCAAAGGTTGACTTTTTAATTTATAATAGATTTGTTAAACCTAAGTTCACCAAGATACCACATTTTCGTTTACAAAAGTGTTGGCATTAGTTTCCAAACAATACTGAAAACCAATGGAGAATAATTCAGAAAATTTAGTTTTGAGTGTCAGAGTTCACTGTTCCATTAGGCCATTCTACAGTGAGAATTTGGCCAAATGTTCTTCATCAAAATTGTTTCTTATTGTGTCTAGTCATATTTCTTTTTTTGAATCACTCCATTTGGAGTCTTGTATCTTAAGTTATGGCCTAAAAACTATAACTGGCCGGATTGCAATTTTTCCAGAATCTCTAGGCAGAATCAATTCTGCAGTTTTTGTATACTGATTACAGGTCAGTTTTTGGATATGTTATGGTCAAAATTTTGGTTTGTTTTCTTCATGAAAGTTGTATTTCTATGTCTCAACTTTCTACTGGTAAAATTTCAGGTCAATTAAAATTTTCGACACTAAGTTATGACCATTTGAACAAATACTATTCATTTAGTCATTTTCCAGGGACAGCATGTTGGTCACACAGATTAGGGTAGTTTTTAGGTTAACTTGGTTTGGTTTTCTGGGCAGGGTTTCTTCACCAAAGTTGTACCATTATGTGTATAGTTTCATGTCCCATTGGCCTTACACAAATTGCACCTACACCCTTCAAGTTATAGCTGCCCAAACTTGCTGGACTTACACCTAGCCTTGCAGGTCACCAAGGGCAGCATGCCTAACCTCAATTCCATTGTCCTAAATAACTTAAGTTCCTCCTCACATATAGTTAAATGGTTACTAATTGACCATTACAATGTTCATATACCATTACATGAGCAAACCCTAATTTTGTTCTAGTCTCCAAGTTCTCAAAGTTTAATTTATGCATTAAACTTACAATTTCAACTTATATCATGTCCTTAAACATGAATTGAGTGAGAGAGAGAATAAATTGGGCACTAACCTTAGTTGAAGAGTTTCTCACACTTGTAAAACCTCTTTGTTTCCTTTCCTTTTTGCTGCCTCAAGTTTACAAAAGGTATAAAGATCAAATTTAGTGAAGAGAAGGTACGGTTTTATGGTGATTTAAGGTGGGATTTGAAGCTTTGTTGAGATGGCAATGGTGGAACACCATGGAGCTAGTTCGGCCAGCTAAAGAAGAAAGAAAATTCTGAAGTTCGTTTCTTAATTCTTATCTCTTTTATTTGTTTTAAGAAGACTTGCTAAATGGTGATTGGTGGGAGGTTTTAAATGACATCATTATGATGTCATAATTATGTATTTTATTAATTTTTTTTCTTTCATTTCTACTCACTTCAAATTAATTTTTCATCAATAGTAATTCATATTTTATGTCATATAATTCATGTACTTAATTGGACAAGTTGGTCAAAAATCATCTCTGAAGACGAATGACCAAAATGCCCTCCGTTTGGCTTAACGAGCTAAAATTGTGTGTACCGATTGATTAAATTTTTCTTATGTTTTCTTAGCATTTTATTGTCATTAAAACCCCAATAATCCTTCCCTGAGGTCCCAAAAATTATTTCATGAAGTTTTCCCCAAGTCTAGGGTTACTAACGGCCTTTGCTGTACTTCCCATTAGGGTCACTGATCACTGGGGCTACGGCTCATTTAACCTTAGTGCATTTCATTTCTAAAAATTTTCCTTAATTTTTCTGATCATTATTTGGTTTATTTATAACTCCTCACTCTAGTCTAATTATGATTCCAATTATTCTAACTGCCCGGACTAACATTAGTCACCGGAACAGTAAAACATACGGATTAGCTAAAGTGAGGATGTTACAGCTCTTCCCCTTTAATAAAAATTTCGTCCTCAAAATTTACCTGATGCAAACAGTTGGAGGAATTGCTATCTCATCGTCTCTTCACTTTCCCAAGTTGCCTCCTCGGTATTATGGTGCCTCCAAAGCACTTTCACAAGTGAAATTTGTTTATTTCTCAGTTCCTTCACTTCCCGAGCCAATATCCAAATGGGTTCTTCTGTATATGTCAAGTCCGGTTGGATTTCAATCTCTTCCATGGAGATGACATGTGAAGGGTCTGAGCAGTATCTTCTTAGCATAAAAACATAGAATACATTATGGATCTTATCAAGTTCTAGTGGTAAAGCTAGCCTATAGGCCACTGGTCCCACACGTTCAATAACTTCATATGGGCTAATGAACCTAGGGCTTAACTTACCCTTTCTTCCAAACCTCAGTACTTTCTTCCACGGTGAGACTTTGAGAAACACTTTGTCACTAACTGCATACTCTATCTCTTTTCTCTTCAAGTCCGCATAAGATTCTGTCTATCTGAGGCAACCTTCAAATTAGCTTAGATTATTTTTACTTTCTCCTCAGTCTGTTTCACCAGGTCTGGTCCTACCAACTTATCTTCGCCCAATTCAGTCCAACATAATGGGGTTCTACACTTCCTCCCATACAGTGCCTCATACGGGGCCATTTGAATGCTAGCTTGGTAGCTATTGTTATATGCGAATTCTACAAGTGGGAGATATCTATCCCAACTCCCCTCAAACTCAATGATACAACTCCTCAGCATATCCTTAAGAATCTATCACATAATTCATGTTGTTACTATCATTTCAATTTATTGGTTGTAAGAATTCAATTAGTTTTTAGGTTTACCTACATTACTTGTTCCGACTGTCCATCTGTCTGAGGATGAAAAGCCGTGCTAAAATGGAGTTCTGTGCCCAAGGCTTCTTGCAACTTCTTCCAAAATCTCGATGTAAGCCTTAGGTCTCGATTAGATATGATGGAAAGTGGGATTCCATGCAGTCTAACTATCTCACTGATGTATAATTTTGCTAGCTTCTCTAGTGAGTAGTTAGTCCTAACTGGCAGAAAATGTGCTGACTTTGTCAATCTATCCACTATCACTCACACTGCATCATGCATCTTTTGAGTGAAAGGTAGACCACTCACAAAATCCATTGTGACCTGGTCCCATTTCCATTCAGGTATGCTTATAGGCTGTAGCAATCCTAATGGAACTTGATGTTCTGCTTTAACTTGCTGACATGTCAAGCACTTAGTAATATAGTCAGTTATATCCTTCTTCATACTAGGCCACCAATAATGAGGCTTCAGATCATTATACATTTTTGTGCTTCCCGGGTGCATAGCATAAACACTAGTGTGTGCTTCTTTCAGAATACTAGTCTTCAGTTCCCCATCATCTGGTACACATACTCTTCCTTTGTAGTACAGACACCCATCTACTTTCACCTCATAATTAGTTTCCTTCCCCTCTGAGATTTTACCCACAATAGCCATTAATTTTTCATCTGCCTTCTGCCCATCTTGTATCTGTTGTAGTAGGTTTGGCCTCACTTGTAATTCAGCAAAAATGGCTCCATCTTGAGCTAGGGACAAACGGCCATTTAGTGATCTTAAAGCTGTGATGGACTTCCTGCTCAAGGCATCAGCAATCACATTTGCTGTCACACCCTACCCGTCTGTAAGGCATAACATGATCCCGTAGTATATTTAATGAATTACCAAACTTCGCCTACTGATAACTCATTAAGTACACTACAAGGGATGTTAAACCTTTTTTGTCACACCCTACCCTCCGTAAGGCATAACATGATCCCGTAGTATATCTAATGAATTACCAACTTTGTCTACTAATAACCCATTAAATACACTATAAGGGATTTTAAACATTTTCTTAGTTCTTTTTACAGTGGTGAGCACTATTTACAGGTGTTAAATTTTTTTTTTTTTAACTGAAGTGAAACTAGATAATACATTTGAAGAATTAATAATTTATGTAAAAAATTTGGCAGGGTGCCATCTATATTTTGAATAAAACAGTTCTTCAAAAACCTGTAAAAAGCACTTCCAATATTTTATTCAATCCCCAAACTCCAATATCCAATCAAATAATAAGTTTCTCAACATTTGTCAACTCAAATCCACAATAATTTTCTAGTGTTTTCAAAAGCTAAGATAAAATAAATATATCACAATATTTACAAGCCAAAATAATTTACAATTTAGTTTACAACTTCAATGTATAATTTTAATTTACAATTTTAATTTACAACTGCTCAAAACCAAGAACAATATATACATACAGTTAACATACATTACAGTACAAAATGTAAAATATGGTATACTCAATATACCTGATGAACTCTCAATGTAGCACTAACAGCCTAGTCTGCTGCCCTGTCAGTCTGTCTACCTGCGACAACAATGAAAAGATATCGCTGAGCCAATGTCTCAGTGGTGCACAACATTAACAAAATGCAACTTTAAATCATAAATCATAAGTCGTATAAATAGTGGATACTTAAAACCATAGTTAAATTCAAAGATAGTGAATGTCAATAAGAATTTAAACTCCATTTCATAATATCACAATAAATATCAATAAATCATATACACAGCTTAATCATGTTCCAATGTCCAATTCGTACCAAAAACCGATGGCTAGTGAGGAATAACATAGCTAGCTAGCAATTATATGAGTACTCATTCTATTCGTCCTCAACAGGCACACACCTCAACACTTCAGTCAGAGAGGGAATTCAAAGTCAATTCGTCCCACTAGACAAGCTAGTGAGGAATTCAATGAATATACATGATAGCTGTGGTTTCAAATCATTTACAATGTTTTTCAAGCAATAAGTATCCATCAAATATCATTCAAACCAATTTTCACAATTTAAACAATAACAGACAAATTGTCATTGTCACACCTTATCCCTGGTAAGGAATGACATGTTCCTGTAGCATACCTAAGGAATTACTGAACTCCACCTACCTATAACCCATTAGTTATGCAAGAAAGTATTTTAAAACAAATCATAACTTTTTATCTTATCAAATACTTTGCGGAACATTGCATGAGAATAGTTAAAATTCCAAGTAAACATTCATTGAAAAATAATGATAGACTAAATATTGCAAAAGTTACATTTTCATAAGTCTCAAAGTAAAATACAAAATAGTTACAAACTCAAAATGTGATAGCAATGCAATGTTTTCAAATACAAACTGCTCAATGACCATACATTCATAAATATAGGTACAAAATACATCCAAAGGAATCACAAGGGTATACCTAATATAAATATCCACAAACAATACCAAAATGCTGCTTTCAAGTCTCTCACTCGACAGCCCTCTCCTTTTCCTTACCTGCGACAGCATAAAGAAGCTATCGCTTAGTATATCACTCGATGGTGCACAAGTAATAACTTTAAAACTTAAGGTAAAACACAATTTGTCAAAACATAATAAATCACATTTTTTTTAAGCATGAAAACTTCACAATAGTTCTAAGTTCATAAGAGCCATTTATTGGAATAACATTTCAAATGAGAAATCATACTTCATAAATCACAATTCACAAAGCATTAGTGTTGCCAACATCAACACACAGTTTAGGCCATGACACAAAATTTCACGATCAGTGCCGTGTTGTACACCATGACAAAGCAATCTCAACCTCACTAATCGTTATTAATGAGGGAAGGGCTAGCTAGCTAATGAGTACTCATGTAGTCTTACCCCACTAATCATTATTAATGGGAGACATAATCAATATCAATTATCAACCCCAAGTAGCCATTACTATTGGGGAGTTCTGAAAGGGACTGTCATGCTAAATGTGGTTTCAAAATAGTTTCCAAAAAATTTGCCACTCAACAATCACATTTATAAACCAATAAACACATTTAAATTTATCATAATATCCAAATAAAGGTGACAACACCCAAATTTCTCAAATGAAAGAGAAAAACTATATTCCAGTCAAAGTAAACTTATTCAAAGCAAACTCATTCAAATAAACACATTCCAAATAATTTACAAGTTTAAAAATGAAGAAAATATTAGTTGTGCACAAACCTTCAATAATTCTCCTTCCTTGTTGCCTACTTCTCCTTGTCCGTTCTAACTTTTTTTGTACTGAAAATACATAAATAAAATACCTCAATAGCAATCTCAATTGCTGCCAAAAACTCATTAAATGCATGTCTAATACATCCCAATTTAGCTTTGTAAATTTTAGAAAATTTTGGTTTTGGACAACTTGGTGCCCCAATTTTTGAACCCCATTTTTACCTAGTTTTGATCATAATTTGGTGAGGTGTTCTTCATGAAAATTGTTCATCTTGGTCTTAAATTTATTTTCCTTTTTGAATCGCCTAATTTGGAGCTGTGTATCTCAAGTTATGCCCAAAACATGATTACTGTTTATGTCACTATTTATGCTGCAGATTTAGTTCTGGCAGATTTATCGATCTAATTTCGTTCAGCAATTTGGTTAAGTTAAGCCCATAATTTGGTCTAATGTTCTTCATACGAAATGTTCTACTATGTCTTAGGTTTCCATCGGTTCAAGAATCACCTAAATCAAAGTTTTCTAGAGAGAGTTATGGCCATGCAAAATTTACTGTTCATATGGTAAATCTGCACTTCTGCAGATTTGGTAATTCAACTTTGCTCAGTAATTTGGTTGGGTTAAGTCCATAGTTTGGCCTCAAGTTCCTCATACAAAATGTTATACTATGTCTTATGTTTCCATCAGTTCAAGAATCGCCTAAATCAGAGTTTTCTAGAGAGAGTTATGGCCATGCAAAATTTACTGTTCATATGATCAAATTCTGCAGCTTCCAGAATTTTGTCTCTAAGTTCAATGCTCATTTCGGATAGCTTAAGGTCATTTTCGGGCAGGATATCTTCACGAAAACTCTAGCCCTATGTCTTAAGTTTTGTTTCCAATTGGTTTCACACCAATTGGAGTTGTGTAGCTTAAGTTATGGGCTTCCAAACACACTAAATTCAGTGTGCAAAATTCTGCCCTAAGTTCAATTTTTCATTTGTTCAATTACTTCCACTAACTAACCTCAATTCATATTTAATTTACCTAAAATGACTATAATTTTGCATTAACACATCAATGGCACTTCCTAGCACAAAACCTATAATTTTCAAGCACAAAACCTATAATTTTCAGACACCAAACTTTGCAATTTCCCTAATCCTACCATTTCATTACCTCCATTCATCAACCTAATGTCAATTCAAACTAAATAAACCTCAAATTACCATAATTTAACACTACACACACCAATTTCACTCTCTAGCACCAAAACCCAGTTTTTCCATGAACCCTAATCTTCCATAATTTAACTTATGCAATCCCATGAAATATTACTACTCCCAATCATGCATACTACCTCATTCTAACTTAGATTTATCATCAAGTTAACTAAAATACATCAAAACCCTAATTTTCCTAAGTTAGCCAAAACCCTAGTTTAGGTTCCATGCATGTTTCCTTTCAATTTCTCATCAAATTTCATCATAAGTTAACTTCATTCAAGGCTTATACAACTAATCTAACATGAAAAGAAACTTACCTCAAGTGACCACCTATAATCTTCAATTTCTTCTAACTCTTTTGTTCTCTTAGCTTCTAATCTCTCAATGAAAGATAAATTTGATGTTTTCTACCAATTAGATAGAAAACCCATGGTGAAAAAGTGGGGAAAATCAATGGTTGAGAGAGGTTGCAAGTGGAAGAATGAAGAGAGAAGAAAGAAAAGAGAGGGAGAAGAGGTGTGTGGGGGGCAACTAAATGAGGGAGAGAGGAAGATGGCTTCCTTTTATACTTATCCCAATTATTTATTTATTTATTTATTTTTTATTGAGTTGTCCAAAGCCCATTTGTCCTGAAATTTTAATTGGGTCAAAATGGACTAAAATTCTAGATTTTTATTTCTTTTATTTTCCTTTCACTTTATACTTGAATTCTTTTCCTAAAAAAATTATTCCATAATTCAATTCATTAATTTCACTTAAATTAATTAACATTTTGGTCAAAAGTTAACTCTTGAGGTGAATTGACCAAAATGCCCCTCATCGGTTCATAATCCCTCTTTTTAAATCTAGACGGTGAATCCTTATATTTTTGGGTCACTTGAATTTTTATTGTGTCTATCTTAATTAATTTTCTATTTATTATTGGTCGTCAAGGTGTCCTTAAATAGTATTAGTCACGGACCAAAAGTGGTACTATTCATAACTTGTTAATTTTCTATTTATTTTGGTCCTCAAGGTGTCCTTAAATAGTATTAGTCACGGACCAAAAGTGGTACTATTCATAACTCGGAGGTTCGGGGTGTTACAATTCTCCCCTCCTTAAAAATAAATTTCGTCCTCGAAATTTACCTTGTTTCATTGTCTGAATAGCTGTGGGTGCTGTCTCCTCATGTCCTCCTCATGCTCTCATGTAGCCTCTTGGCCTGAATGATGGTTCCACAGCACTTTCACTAGAGGTATTTGCTTGTTCCTCAGCTGCTTCACCTCATGTGCCAAGATCTTTATGGGCTCTTCATCATATGTCAGGTATGGATTCACCTCAATCTCCTCTACAAGCAAAATGTGACAAGGGTCTGATCTGTACCTCCTCAACATGGAGACATGGAAAACATTGTGAATCTTTTCCAACTCTGGAGGCAATGCAAGTCTATATGCCAATGGACCCACTCTTTCCAAAACCTCATACAACCCAATGAAGCGAGGACTTAATTTCCCCTTTCTACCAAACCTCATGATCCTTTTCCATGGGGAAACTTTCAAGAACACCTTGTCACCCACACTATACCGAATATCTCTTCTATTTAGGTCAATGTAGGACTTCTATCTATCCATTGCAACTTTGAGTCTGTCTCCAATGAGCTTAACCTTTTCTTCCATCTACTGCACTAATTTTGGGCCAATCAACTTCCTCTCGCCCACTTCATCCCAACAAAAGGGAGTTCTACGCTTTCTACCATAAAGTGCTTCATATGGAGGCATCTCGATGCTTGACTGATAACTGTTATTATAGGCAAATTCAATTAAAGGCAAGTATGTGTCCCAACTCCCTTCAAACTCAATCACACAAGCCTGAAGCATATCCTCCAAAATCTGAATGATCCTTTCATATTGGCCATCTGTTTGTGGATGGAATGCTGTGC
This sequence comes from Hevea brasiliensis, assembly GCF_030052815.1. Taxonomy (NCBI): domain Eukaryota; kingdom Viridiplantae; phylum Streptophyta; class Magnoliopsida; order Malpighiales; family Euphorbiaceae; genus Hevea; species Hevea brasiliensis. Next base: position 52,003,834 of record NC_079497.1, on the reverse strand, counting down.
TGAAGTTCAATCTAGTTTCTAGGGCTTTTTGGAGACTACCCCAGAATCTAGAAGTGAACCTGGGGTCTCTGTCTGACACAATAGACACTGGCACTCCATGCAACCTCACAATATCATCAATGTACAGTTTGGCCAATCTTTCCAGGTTGTAATCCATCCTCACTGGCAAAAAGTGTGCAAACTTGGTCAATCTATCAACAATAACCCAAACTGCATCATGATTCTTTTGTGTACGCGGAAGTCCTGTCACGAAATCCATAGTGATTCTTTCCCATTTCCACTCGAGAATTTGCAATGGCTGTAGCAACCCTGCAGGTACTTGGTGTTCTGCCTTTACTTGCTGACAATTTAGGCATTTGGCAACATATTCTGCAATGTCTTTCTTCATTCCTCTCCACCAATAGTGCTCTTTCATACTTCTATACATTTTGGTTCCACTAGGGTGCATTGCAAAAGGTGAATCATGTGCTTCCTTTAAAATGGTCTGCCTTAGTTCAACATTCTCATGAATGCACATTCTGCCCTTATATAACAACAAGCTCTCATCATTTACTGATAATTCTGGTTTCTTGCCATCTTGAGCCTCTTCCATCAACTTCATATACTTATCATCCTTCTGTGCAACTACTTTAATTTGTTCTGCCAGCATTGGCTTCACTTGCCAAGTAGCTACCATCTGCCCATCTTCATTAATCTCCAAATTAGCATGCAATGCCCTTAATTCATGCACCATGGACAAAGGAGAAACCCTCAAACCAGCCATAGTCTTGTGACTTAAAGCATCAGCTATAACATTAGCTTTTCCAAGTTGATAGTCTTTCAAACAATCATAAACTTTTATCAGCTCTAACCATTTCCTCTGCCTCAAATTTAGCTCCGTTTGTGTACCCAAGTACTTCAAACTTTTATGATCTATGTATATATAACATCTCTCCCCATACAAGTAATGTCTCCAGATCTTCAAGGCAAAGACAATGGCTGCCAGCTCCAAGTCATGCGTGGGATAATTCCTCTCATGCGGTTTAAGCTGGCGTGAAGCACTGGCAATGACGTTTCTATCTTGCATCAACACACAGCCTAATCCGTTATGAGAAGCATCATTATATATGGTATACTCCTTACCCAAAGTGGGCAAGGTTAAGACTGGAGCTTCAGTTAAACACCTCTTTAACTCATCAAAACTTTCCTGGCACCGATCAGTCCACTAAAATTTTACATCCCTCCTAAGTAGCTTGGTCAGTGGAGATGCTAGTATGGAGAATCCCTTCATAAACCTTCGGTAATACCCAGCTAAACCAAAGAAACTCCAAACTTCAGTGACATTTCTAGGTGGCTTCCAATTAAGAATTGCTTTTACTTTGCTAAGATCCACCTGGATACCTTCTGCAGATACAATATGTGCTAAAAATGTAATCTCCTTTAGTCAAAACTCACATTTCGATAGTTTGGCATACAACTGCTTCTCCCTCAAAGTCTGCAATACTATCCTCAAGTTCTTATCGTGTTCCTCTGCATTCTTTGAGTACACTAAAATATCATCAATGAACACCACAACAAACTGGTCCAAATATGGCCTGAAGATAGTGTTCATTAGGCCCATAAAAGTAGCTGGAGTATTAGTCAATCCGAATGGCATTACCAAGAACTCATAGTGGCCATACCGAGTCCTAAAGGCAGTTTTAGGAATACTTTGCTCCTACACCCTCAACTGGTAGTAGCCCGATCTCAAGTCAATTTTGGAGAATACAGTTGCATCCTTCAATTGATCAAACAAATCATCGATCCGTGGCAGAGGATATATATTCTTTATGGTCACCTTATTCAACTGTCTGTAGTCTATGCATAGGCGGAGAGTACCATCCTTTTTCTTCACAAATAATACTGGTGCTCCCCAAGGTGACACGCTAGGGCAGATGAAACCCTTATCTAACAATTCTTGTAATTGCACCTTCAACTCTTTCAACTCAGCAGGTGCTATCCTATAAGGAGTGATGGAGATTGGCTCCACACCAGGCACAGCCTCAATTTCAAACTGCACCTCTCTTTCTCCGGCAATCCTGGCAATTCTTCCGGAAAGACATCCGAAAAATCCCATACTGTGGGAATATCTTTAAGATCTGGACTCTCCACCTGGGTGTCTATCACATGAGCTAGATAAGCTTCACATCCCTTTCTAATCATCTTTCTAGCAAGTGCAGCTGAAATGATGTTGGACAGCAATAACTGCCTCTCCCCATGTATCACTACGTTTGCATACTCGGGAAGACCAAAAGTGACTGTCTTCAGTCTACAGTCGATCATGGCGTGATGCCTAGCTAACCAATCCATACCCAATATGATATCATAATCTCGAAAGGGCATGTCAATTAAGTCTGACAGGAATGTATGTCCTTGGATCACCAAAGGATAATCCTTATACAATTTGTTCACCCTAACCTCTTGTCTTAAATGACTAGTCACTAGCACATCATAATCCAATTTCACACAAGTAATAGCAATAGAGCATGCAATATTGGCACTAGCATAAAAATGTGTAGAACCAGGGTCAAACAGCACATATACATCTCTATCAAAAATGGAGAAAGTACCGGCCACAACATTTGATGTCTCAGCTTCATCCCTCTGGCGCATGGTGTACACCCTGACTGGTGCACCACTCTGCTCTGGTTGGCTCACTGTGCCCTGGCTGCCAGAAGTGATACCTCTACCCCTACCTCTGTGTAACACCCCTATTTGTATAGCCTGGTATATTTTACTGTTCCGATAACCGGAATTGGTCCGGACAATTAAGGGGAGTAGAATCACACTTAAGACAACTAGAGAAGCTATAAACACAAATAATTAGTAATTGTCAATTAGTTAAGTATAAATAAGAAAAACATAACACAAGAAGTTAAACGAGCCGAGAGTTATAGCGATGGGTGACCTTCTCAGGAATGACTGCGAAGTCGATTTAAGCTCAAATTTCGAACCATAAAATGTGACGCTGTGGTCCTTAGGACCATTATGAACACAATAGAAAAGAGAAAATCACGAAAAAGAACTGTTAAGCAAGTCAAATATTTAGGTCAGGGAGCTGGAAGAAATATTGAATTATTTGCAAACTGGGTTGAACCGGCGAGGGTTAATTTGGTCAATTAACCCCGAGAACTGACTCCTGACCTAACTATTAAATAAAATCAGAGAAAAGAAAACTTTGGAATCGGGAATTAAATTAAAGAAGCATGGAAAAATAAAGGAAAAAGGAAAAGAAAATGAAATATGAATTATTACATCATCCAAATGACATCATACATGATGTCAAAAATACAATTTATATTATTAAAGTTGACTAAGTCAAAACTTAAGATAATTAGATGTAAAAACGAATAAAAAAAAATTGTTGGGTTGTCTTCTTCATTTGGCTGAAACACACTCTCTCACTTCCCTCTCTCTTATTTCATTCTCCACCATTGATAAGCCTCACTAAGCTTTTGAACCCACCAATTAAACCCTAATTTTCCTAAATTATTAACTTAAACCTCATCCTTGCATCTTGAAGAGTATAGAGGAGCAAGAAATAGAAAGAAAATTGGAGAAAAGGAGAGCTAGAAATTGCTACACAAAGGTTAGTAATAAACTCTAAATTATTTCTTCAAATTTCATGTAAATATGCTTAAAGTAACATAGAAATTAAAGAAATGAAATGAAATTAATGGTTGAAGGACCAAACTGAAATTTCGGCCAGCATGGTGGGGAGTGTGAATTGCATGGTCTGATTGAATTAGAAAGGGATATGAACATCTAAAGTTAAGTGATTATAGTTAGAGGCTTTGAATTAGCTAAATGCAAAGAAATTGTGAACTAGGGTTTGGACACATAGGTTTTAGAGATAAAAATGTTAAAAATTGGTGAATGATGCCTTTGACCTAGTTTGAAGTGAGAAATGGTCATTTGTGACCAAATGAAGTGTATTAGAAGTGTTTGAACCAAAAGCCAATTCGGATTCAATGTGGTCATGCTGGTCCCTAAAACTGAAAATTTACAAGTCCAATTGGTATGAAACCAACTGGGAATGAAAATAGACACTAAATGACACAATTTTCATTTAGGAAGCATGCCCAAAAAGTGACCAAAACCTAGTGAACAAATTGACCAAATCCGGAAAATCTCAGTTTGCCCTGTACAAACTGACCAAATGAATAGTATTTGTTCATTTGGCCATAACTTGAGCTAGACAGGTCTAAATGACTTGAAATTTTACCAGTGGATAGATGAGATATAGAACTAAAACTTTCATGCAGAACACAAACTCAAATTATGCCATTAACCAAGTCATTTGGCCACCCAAATTTGATGACCTAAAACTGCTAGAACTAAAATTTGCCCAGAAAATCTGGGTTAGGTCCAATCCGGCAACCATGGTTCAAATGGCTATAACTTGAGCTACAAAACTCCAATTAGAGTGATTCAAAAAGGAGAATAAACTTAAGACAATAGTAAACATTTTCTATGAAGGAAGTTTTGCCAAATTCTAATAGAAATATGACCAATAGAATAATGCAACTTTAGACACCAAAACTGAAAATTAGCAATTTTGCCTAAAAGACCTAAGTTTTGAGAAAATGACCAAAACCAACAAGTTTTGTAACCAAAATGTGGTATGTGGGTGAAGTTGGAGTTCCCATACCTATTAAGCCTTAGAAAGTCAACAATTTGACTTGAATAGTATAGTGAATAGTAACTCCGAAACACAAATTTTAAAGAACGTCACGTATAGCATATATAAGCTAGATAAAAGTGAATTTGAATTTATTTTTGGATTTATGCTAAGTTATGATATTGAAACACTGTGAAACTGTGTGTTTCAGCAGAAAAAGGCTTGGAAAGTCTAAGAGACTGAGTCAAGGCCTAGAGGCGACTCACGTCAGGTTTGTGCACAATAAGCCTTACTTGAGCATTATGTCATTGAAAAAAATTGATTTGGTATGATTTATGAAAATTTTGTGTTAATCATGAATTTTGTTGCCACTTTGTGTATGAAACTATGACTTTGGAAATCTATCGGATTTCTCATGAATTATTTGAATAAAATGTTTGAAATAGATTTTTATTTCACACTTACATGACAGTGCCTTATTATTCCTCCATTCATGGGGTGAGATCAATTAATTTTTCTCTCTCTCTGGTTTACCAGTTGAGGTTGTAGATCGGATGAGTACTCATTAGCTAGCTAGCCACCTCCCTCATTGATTTCGATTAGTGGGGTTGTAGATTGCTTTGTCGTGGTGTACAACATGGCATTGATCGAAAATTTTGTGTTATGGCTTAAGTTGTGTATAATTTGGCAATACTGTGTTTATTAAATTATTTGATCAAATTGTGTTCTTATGAGTTTTGATAATTTGTAAAATGTGATTGAGAAATATTTAAATTGTGTTTTATCAACGAATGATTTATGTACTACATTTTAATTTTTATTATGCACCACTGAGTATTTTTATACTCAGCGATAGTTTATTTTGCTGTCGCAGATAAGAGCAAGGAGAAAGCAGAAGAGTGAGCTGCTACTGATATTGAGGACTACACTAGTCTTTTTGTACGGGTATTATTTTATACCCTTGTAGTTATTTTGATTAAATATTGTGATGTTTTATGTATTAATGTAAAGTTGAACAGTTGTATAATAAAATGTAATAATATTATTTTTGGATTTTCTTTTTGTAAATTAAGATTTGTATTTGTAAATTTCATACTATATGCACTGTGAATGAAATTATGAAATATCTTGAGTTGATAAATTTTTTGTTGAATTGTGGAATGAAGTGAATTGTGTTGACTTGAGATTATTTAAAGGTTGGGAGTTATGGAAAATTCATTGGAAGTGTTTTTCTTAGGTATTTTGAAGAATTGTTTTCTCAGAATATAGACGGCACTTTGTCGAAATTTTTATAAAATTTGTGGAAAAATAAAAATGGACAAAAATTTTTACTAGTTTTTAAGCTTTGAATAAATTATTTTAATTCCTACCAAAATGCTCACCACTTCCAAAATGTAAGAAAATGGTTTTAAAATCTCTTGTAGTGTACTTAATGAATTATCAGTAGGTGAAGTTTGGTAGTTCATTAGGTATTCTAAGGGATCATGTTATGCCTTACAGTGGGGTAAGGTGTGACAGTCTGCCTCTACTAGTTGTCTGTTGTCCTCTGGAAGCAGAACCTTGAACAAATCCCTTAATGGTAGTAGGCGACCTAGATCTGCGGGCACTAGTGCAATCTCTAGCAAAATGCCCACTTCCACCACAGTTGTAATAGGCTCCTATGGCCTTATAACATACTCCTCCATGAGTCCTGCCACAAGTTTCATAAGCACGGGTAGGAAAGGAACCCCTAGATGTCTACTGTCCGGATCTAGATGGCCTCTGCCCTGAGAATCTTCCCTTACTAGATCCTCTGTTACTTGGTCCCCCAAAGCTCTTCCTCTTACTCGAATTGTTACTTGGACTCTGACCTGTAGGCTTACTGCTCTTCTCTTTTTCAGTGGTTACCTTCTCAGATGCCCCTTCTAGTTCTATCCTTTCCAATTCAAGGGCCTGTGATATCAACCCAGAGAAACCCAACCACTTGCAATCTCAAACTAGGCCTCAAACCGGCCTCAAACCATTTGCATCTATCTCTACTAGTTGTGAGTAGGCTTCCAGCATAGTGGCTGAGGCGAGAAAAGTCTCTCTCATACTCGGCTGTAGTCTTGTTCCCTTGCTTCAAACTGAGAAACTCCTGTAGCTTCATATCCACATAGGTATCAGGAACATACTTCTGTCTAAGCTCCCTTAGAAAGTCATCCCATATCAGCACTGGCAGCTTAGCCAAACTGTGGGGAATGGTCTTCCACCACTCATATGCATCTCCATACAGCAGGGAAATTGAATATTCAAACTTTAACTCATTTGTGCAGACAATTTCTTGAAGACCCTCTCCATCCGTCCTAACCATTCCTCAGCTTCCAATGGGTCCACTGTACCCTTGAACTCTGTTGCCCCATACTTCATTAACTTGTCATATTGTCTAGCTGGGGATGGTGGTTGCACTGAAGGTGCTTACACAGGAGCTTGGACTGGTATATTGCCAGCAATTCGCTAAAATAATGCAGCCATCTGCTGAGCGAACTGAGCAGGAAACTGCATGGGTGGAACGGGTGCAGCTGACCCACTGGCATTCTGAGGAGCTAGGGCTCCCCCTATACCTCAGCTGCTACTGATTGCTCTGCTGTGTGATCCCCCTCTTCCATACTGAATCACAAAGAATTCTATTCCCTAAACAATGAACACAAGGAGATTTCCCTCCATTAGTCCATATTTATGATGTAATACACTATATGTATCAATTAATGACAGTTGAGCAGTTGTACTTATCAAAAATTATCAAACATGCTATTTCAAAACTTGTGTAAAAACCAAAGCTCTGATACCACTTAACATGTCACACCTTATCCCTGGTAAGGAATGACATGTTCCCGTAGCATACCTAAGGAATTACTGAACTCCACCTACCGATAACCCATTAGTTATGCTATAAAGGATTTTAAAACAACTCATAACTTTTTATCTTATCAATTATTTTGCGGAACACTGCATGAGAATAGTTAAAATTATATGTAAACATTTATTGAAAAATAATGATAGACTAGCTATTGCAAAAGTTACATTTTCATAAGTCTCAAAGTAAAATACAAAATAGTTATAAACTCAAAATGTGATAGCAAAGCAATGCTTTTAAATACAAACTGCTTAATGTCTGTACATCTATACATGTATGTATAAAATACATCCAAAGGAATCACAAGGGTATACCTAATGTAAATACCCACAAACAATACCAAAATGCTGCTTTAAAGTCTCTCACTCAGCAGCCTTCTCCTTTTTCTTACCTGCGACAGCATAAAGAAGCTATCGCTGAGCATATCACTCAGTGGTGCACAACTAATAACTTTAAAACTTAAGGTAAAACACAATTTGTCAAAGTATAATAAATCACATTTTTCTTAAGCATGAAAACTTCACAATAGTTCTAAGTTCATAAGAGCCATTTATTGGAATAAAATTTCAAATGATAAATCATACTTCGTAAATCACAATTCACAAAGCATTAGTGTTGCCAACATCAACACACAGTTTAGGCCATGACACAAAATTTCATGGTCAGTGCCGTGTTGTACAACACGACAAAGCAATCTCAACCTCACTAATCGTTATTAATGAGGGAAGGGCTAGCTAGCTAACAAGTACTCGTGTAGTCTTACCCCACTAACCGTTATTAATGGGAGACATAATCAATATCAATTATCAACCCCAAGCAGCCGTTACTATTGGGGAGTTCCGAAAGGGACTGTCATGCTAACTGTGGTTTCAAAATAGTTTCCAAAAAATTTACCACTCAACAATCACATTTATAAATCAATAAACACATTTAAATTCATCATAATATCCAAATAAAGGTGACAACACCCAAATTTCTCAAATGCAAGAGAAAAACTATATTCTAGTCAAAGTAAACTTGTTCAAAACAAACTCATTCAAATAAACACATTCCAAATAATTTACAAGTTTAAAAACGAAGAAAATGTTAGTTGTGCACAAACCTTCAATAATTTTCCTTTCTTGTTACCTACTTCTCCTTGTCCGTTTTAACTTTTTTTTTTCTACTAAAAATACACAAATAAAATACCTCAATACCAATCTCAATTGCTACCAAAAACTCATTAAATGCATGTCAATGCATCCCAATTTAGCTTTGCAAATTTTAGAAAATTTTGGTTTTGGACAACTTGGTGCCCCAATCTTTGAACCTAATTTTTACCTAGTTTCGATCAAAATTTGGTGAGGTGTTCTTCATGAAAATGTTCATCTAAGTCTTAACATTATTTTCCTTTTTGAATCGCCTAATTTGGAGCTGTGTAGCTCAAGTTATGCCCAAAACATGATTACAGTTTACATCACTATTCATGCTGCAGATTTAGTTCTGGCAGATTTATCGATCCAATTTTGTTCAGAAATTTGGTCAAGTTAAGTCCATACTTTGGTCTAATATTCTTCATATGAAATGTTCTACTATGTCTTAGGTTTCCATCGGTTCAAGAATCGCCTAAATCAGAGTTTTCTAGTGAGAGTTATGGCCATGCAAAATTTACTGTTCATATGGTAAATTTGCAATTCTACAAATTTGGTGATTTAAATTTGCTCAGCAATTTGGTTAGGTTAAGTCCATAATTTGGCCTCAAGTTCTCCATATGAAATGTTCTACTATGTCTTATGTTTCCATCGGTTCAAGAATCGCCTAAATCAGAGTTTTCTAGAGAGAGTTATGGCCATGCAAAATTTACTGTTCATATGGTCAAATTCTGTAGGTTCAAGAATTTTGTCTCTAAGTTCAAGGCTCATTTCAGATAGCGTAAGGTCATTTTTGGGGTAGGATATCTTCACAAAAATTCTAGCCCTATGTCTTAAGTTTTGTTTCCAGTTTGTTTCACACCAATTAGAGTTGTGTAGCTTAATTTATGGGCTTCCAAACACACTGAATTCAATGTGCAAAATTCTGCCCTAAGTTCAATTTTTCATTTGTTCAATTACTTCCACTAACCAACCTCAATTCACATTTAATTTACCCAAAATGACTATAATTTTGCATTAACACATCAATGGCACTTCCTAGCACAAAACCTACAATTTTCAAATACCAAACTTTGCAATTTCCCTAATCCTACCATTTCATTACCTCCATTCATCAACCCAATGTCAATTCAAACTAAATAAACCTCAAATGACTATAATTTAACATTACACACACCAATTTCACTCTCTAGCACCAAAACCCAATTTTCCCATGAACCCTAATCTTCCATAATTTAATTTATGCAATCCCATGAAATATTACTACTCCCAATCATGCATACTACCTCAATCTAACTTAGATTTATCATCAATTTAACTAAAATACATCAAAACCCTAATTTTTCCTAAGTTGGCCAAAACCCTAGTTTAGGTCTGGATTCCTCAACTGTTTATTCCTCAGCTGCTTCACCTCATATGCCAAAATTTCTATGGGTTCTTCCTCATATGAGAGGTCTGGATTTACCTCAATCTCTTCAACTGATAGAACATGAGATGGGTCAGATCTGTACCTCCTTAACATGGACACATGGACGACACTGTATATCCTTTCTAGCACTGGAGGTAATGCCAACCGATATGCCATAGGACCCACTCTTTCCTGAACCTCATATGGTCCGGTGAAACGAGAACTCAGTTTTCCCTTTCTGCCAAATCTCATAATGCTCTTCCAAGGAGAAACTTTAAGGAATACCTTATCACCCACTGCATATTCAATGTCTCTTCTCTTCAGATCAACATAGGACTTCTGACGGTTTGATACAGCTTTGAGTCGATCTCTAATCAATCTGATCTTTTCCTCTATCTGCTGAACAATTTCTGGCCCAATCATCTTTCTTTCACCTACTTCATCCCAACATAGGGGAGTTCTACACTTTTTGCCATGCAAAGCTTCATATGGAGGCATCCCAATGCTTGATTGGTAGCTGTTATTATAAGCAAACTCAATCAAAGGCAAGTGTGTATTCCAACTACCTTCAAACTCAATCACATAAGCTATAGCATATCTTCTAATATCTGAATTACCCTCTCAGACTGGCCATCTGTCTGTTGGTGGAATGTTGTGCTGAAGTTCAATCTAGTTCCTAGGGCTCTCTGAAGACTACCCCAGAATCTAGAAGTGAACCTAGGATCTCTGTCAGATACAATTGATACTGGCACTCCATGCAGTCTTACAATCTCATTTATGTACAATCTAGCCAATCTCTCCAAGCTATAGTCCATCCGGACTGGCAAAAAGTGAGCAGACTTGGTCAGTTTGTCAACTATAACCCATACTACATCATGATTATTCTGTGTCCTTGGAAGTCCCATCATAAAATCCATAGTTATCCGTTCCCACTTCCACTTTGGTACTGGCAATGGATGTAACAAACCTGTTGGTACTTAATGTTTTGCCTTTACTTGTTGACAAGTTAGGCATTTGGAAACAAATTTAGCTATATCCCTCTTCATACCCATCCACCAATAATGCTCTTTCAGCCCTCTGTACATTTTAGTTCCACCAGGATGCATAGCAAAAGGAGACTCATGTGCTTCCTTCATAATGATTTGTCTCAATTCCACATCATTATGAACGCACACTCTGCCATGATGTAGCAATAAACCATCATCCCTCATAGAAAATTTAAGTTTCTTGCCCTGCTGGACTTCTTTCAGTAGCTTCTGATATTTTTCATCACTCTGAGCAGCCATTCTGATATGATCAATCAACAGTGGTTGTACATGCCATGCAACTACTGTCTGTCCCTCATCATCAATCTCCAAACTGGCATGCTGTGCTTTCAACTCATGTACCATGGACAAAGGAGAAACTCTGAGACTTGCTATAGTCTTGCGACTTAAGGCGACAGCCACCACATTTGCTTTCCCTGGCTGATAGTCTATTAAGCAATCATAGTTTTTAATCAGTTCTAACCATCTCCCCTGCCTCAAATTCAATTCCTTCTGGGTACCTAAGTACTTCAAGCTCTTATAATCTATGTAAATGTAGCATTTCTCTCCATACAAATAGTGTCTCCAGATTTTTAGAGCAAAAACAATAGCTGCAAGCTCCAAATTATGTGTTGGGTAGTTGCTCTCACGCAGTTTCAGCTGGCATGATGCATAAGCAATGACATTTCGATCTTGCATCAGTACAAAGCCTAACCCATTGTGAGAAGCATCACTATAAACTATGTATTCTTTACCCAGTGTAGGTAAAGTAAGGACTGGAGCTTCAGTCAGACACCTCTTCAACTCATCAAAACGCTGCTGGCATTTATCAGTCCACTGAAATTTTACATCTTTTCTAAGCAGCTTAGTCAGTGTAGAAGCTAATATAGAAAACCCTTTTATAAACTGGCTGTAATATCCAGCTAAACCTAGAAAACTGTGAATTTCTGCGATATTCCTGGGCGGCTTCCAATTAAGCATAGCTTCTACCTTGTTGGAATCTACCTTGATCTCTTTAGCTAACACAACATGTCCCAAAAAGGAGATTTCTTTCAGCTAAAATTCAAATTTTGACAATTTGGCATATAGCTGTTTCTCCCTTAAAGTCTGCAGCATAATCCGTAGATGTCTGTCATGCTCCTCTGCATTCCTCGAATATATCAAAATGTCATCAATAAACACCACCACAAACTGGTCGAGATATGGTCTGAAGATAATGTTCATCAGATCCATCAGAATGGCATTACCAGAAACTCATAGTGGCCATAGCGAGTTCTGAAAGAAATTTTTAGAATACTATACTCTTGCATTTTCAACTGATAATAACCAGATCGCAAATCAATTTTGGAGAATACAGCTGCACCCTTCAACTGATCAAATAGATCATCAATGCGAGGCAATGGATATATAATCTTTATTGTCACCTTATTCAATTGCCAGTAGTCAATACATAAATGAAGAGTGCCATCTTTCTTCTTAATAAATAATACTGGTGTCGCAAGGTATTTTGCGGTCACCTGGATGAACACTCACTGAAGTGGAAAAGAGTGAGGAGTCGCCACTTTAATTTTGAGGGAAATTAAAGGAAACCATTTATGAAAACAGGAGTCGCCACTTTAATTTTGAGGGAAATTAAAGGAAACCATTTATGAAAACAAACTAACATAGAACCACTTCGAAAACAGAGATTTTAGGTTTGGGGTCCGTATACGGGCGGGGAAGGTGTTAGGCACCCCGCCTCGTTCCTCTATGAGGGTCAGCAGATTTAACATTATGCTCTTTATAAATTAGAATCGATATCTAGGAGGGTTAGGCTAGAATGAAGATGTTAATCCCTTTGCCAAAAGAGAATATTTAATTTTTCACTAATTTCGAGTTACCCAGATACATAAGCAAATGAGACGACCTTAGTGAATTGATATTGTGTTGCGGTGTTCGTTTATGAGATTTACTATGCGTGCTTATTAAAATTTGATTTTGAGAATCGGATAAGAACTCTCCTTCGTTCTCTGTTTAATGTTTAAATTTTGGATTGAGAATCAGATAAGAACTCTCCTCCGATCTCCTTATTTAAAATTTGGATTGAGAATCAGATAAGAACTCTCCTCCGATCTCTCTTTTAAAATTTGGATTGAGAATCGGATAAGAACTCTCCTTCGATATCTGTTTAATGTTAAAATTTGGATTGAGAATCGGATAAGAACTCTCCTCCGATCTGTTTATTTAAAATTTGGATTGAGAATCGGTTAAGAACTCTCCTCCGATCTCTCTTTTAAAATTTGGATTGAGAATCGGAGAAGAACTCTCCTCCGATCTCTTTTAATAGTTAAAATTTAGATTGAGGATCGGATAAGAACTCTCCTCCGATCTCTTTAAATGATTATTAAAAATCTTGATTGAAGACCAGATAAGAACTCTCCTCCGATCTCCTATTTGGTTTGGATGGGAATCAGGTAAGAAATCTCCCTCGACCACTTGAAATTTAATTACGATCGAATCGCGCAAGGACCTTAGGCTAAGGGTTCTGGCATCCGAAGACACTGGGAACCCGGATTAGGCTTCTTTTAACTTGTCGGTACCTTGTGACTAGATAAGGGATACCGGACTGAATTTTACCGATCTCATATGTGATCGGCTTATCGGTACCTTTCGACAAGTGACGTTTGCTCTATTCCATTTGCTAGTCTGGAATTCAATTTTACTCTGACTCTCCACCTTTACCCAATCATCTTCTCGAGCTAGTCTAGTGGTTCGACTTCATAACTCTCTGATTTGTTATCCGAATGTTTATTAAAAAAAACTCTTATTTTAAGATACTGCTACCCATTATTTTATCAGACTACGTATACGTTACCCGTAACTAGAACACCTACATTAGGAAATAATAAAAGACCGAGAACAAATAAATAACATGAACTGATATATCAAAGATAAACTCGAGAATAACCACCCACGTGGGACCTTCTAACATAAGACAAACTTTAACGAAAATTACGAGCGTAAAAAAAAAAGAAAATAAAGACGAACACTAGATAAGGCAACGGTTCAGACACTCACCTGCAGGAAGTTGAACCTTTTAAACTAATTATGGAGTCGCGAATGTTGCAGAGTTACGAGCTAATAGACTGGGGACTAATGCTTGCCTTGAAATGACGAATGCCTAGTTAGCATGTAATCAAGCCGGAATGATAATGAATGAGATTGAGCTCAGAAAATAAAAGTGGATATAAAGGTGATGAAAACAGAACTAAAACTTAAGAAAGGGTATCGCAGAGCAATGAACAAACTAAAAATCAACAGTTCCAGTGTCCAACACTTCTTCAAAGAAAATACTTTAGAAAACTGGTTTCTAAAGTCTTTCTAGCTTAAAAATAGCAGAGTAGCAAAACTGAATCAATTTTCAGAGCCTTTCCACTATAATCACCACCATTTTTTTCTTTTTTTTTCTCAATAATTTTCATGCAAGTATTTATAAGGAACGGATTTTCCTAATGAAGGGTCAGGATTTCCTTTGAGGGAAATGGAAGGTTTGGATTTTAAAGGACATGATCTGATGGTTGGGAATTAAAGAGAATCAAAATCAACGATTGAGATCCTTTTCTGAATATTTGTCCTTTCTCCTTTCTAATCTGACGGCTCAGAATCTTCTTGTCAAGGGCGATCCGAAGGCTGGGAATAAAAAGCACCGGTCTTGTCATCTTCCTCTTTGATCCAAGGGCTCCGGACTTATCCTTACAAGTAAGATCAACGGTGGAGATTGAGATGTCCAAGACTGTAATGACATACTCTGGCACCTGTCAGTAATGTGGGCGATTCTGCAAATGAGGCGTGCGGTGGAGATCTCGTCTACAACGCTTTAACTACCTCGGCTCTGATTATGACGACAGTTAGTGGAAGTTGTCTTATTCTCTTTGCTTTCCGACCTGCCCTCCTTTCCGATCTTCCTAACACGCTTCTTTTCTGATCTTTCATGCTGGGCCCCCCTCTTTCGATCTCTCCCACTCCAGTCTTCTCCTTCATCTGGTTCGGTTCAGTCAAAGCATTTATTCCTTCGATTTCCAAGGCGTTCGCTTCGTTTTCTGCTAGCAATAAATGCTCAGACCTTCTCTATATATATACCTCCAACAGGAAACCCCTCCGCATTTGATTTTCTCCCCTTTCCTTCTCACTTTTCCTGTTCTAGCCGCTCCGGCAACAATCCCAGCTATGATAGTTGCTTTTGATCTTTTTTCGGCTGTTCACCTTGTTTATCAACTGAAAATTTACGACCCCGGTGATCAGAAAATCGCTATGGCCACCTCTGATGATAGTGAGAGAACTGGACTAATTTATCAACCCAAATCGAAAATATAGATTGTGTTGACCTCGAATCGGTCGACCGATGTAATCGGTGAACCGATTTCGGGCGAGAGGACTACTAATTTCCCTTCGATCTTTGGTGACTACCCTTCAAAGTTCATTCGGCTTCTCACCACATTGGGTGTCCCGACAGCGGCTCGATTCCGAGTGACAACATTGATGATGATCTCTCTCATTCTCATGAGAGTCATAGTCTCCCTATCTGAGCTGTACATCTATCCTATGTCGGTGGCCGGTCTCCTGATCAAACACATCTTTTGATTCAGCCATGAGACTAGGCTTTGACATAGGCCTTTACTAGATAGGATGTATTACCGATCTCTAGAGATCGCCCAAATGATGTAATCTGACCCTTAATGTAATCCGATCTCTAGAGATCGCCCAAATGATGTAATCTGACCTTTAATGTAATCCGATCTCTAGAGATCGCCCAAATGATGTAATCTGACCTTTTGGAAATAAAATTTTATTTTGACAATTATCATTTTATTATTGTTACATTGGTTATTTTCGAATCTCTGATGTGTTTATCCGATCTGATTCCTAACTGAATAGCCCTTAGCCAATCTGTAATTCCAAATAACCACCTTACTCTGCCGGTCTTTGACCAATCGATCTCTCCTTATTCAATTATAGAATTTCTAAAATATTCGTGAGACGTGTCAGAAAAAGCTGGCGAATCCCACAAACCGATGCGCCTCTTGGGACACCGTGAGCATTAAATGCTCAAATAGGTACAAATAGGGGATGGGTCTGCCAGTTACTCCCTTATGTCATTTTCAGCCTCTCGCGAGCGATTCCAAAATCCTCTCACTTTTCAAGTTCTTCCGACACCGATCGCACTCCAGTAAGGGTTTTGATCTTTCTTTTAGTTTAAATTTTCTCTTTTCTTTGAAAATGAGTGGTGCCGAGGGTTAGAGAGCAGTGAGCCCCCCTTCCGTTCACGTCTCGTGGTCATAGGATAAAGTTTAGGTGGTTGGACTGACCGGCCGATCTGAACCTCCTACATCCTCCATTCCAGCCCGTGGTCAAGCGGTAGCCTCAAGACGAATGCATTCTTCAGGGAGAGAAAACCTTCCCGTGGATGAGCTGCCATCAATCCTTCAAGAAACCGACCTGCAGTCGTTTAGCTAAGAGTGTAACATTCGGGGCAATTCATACAAACTTATCAGGTGTCATGGCAATCTCCGAGTCGATCACTTCTTCGAAGAGAATGACATGATTATGGTATACGAGGAGCATTTAAAAACCGGGCTGCGGTTCCCTCTTGACGACTTCTTCAAGGAAGTTCTGAAATTCCACCAAGTATGCATAACCCAAGTTCACCCAAACTCATGGCGGATCCTAGTAGCCTTCAGAGGCCTCTGCCGAGCTAAGAGGCTCAGACCAACGGCAAAGGTGTTTGCTGAGCTACACAGGCCAACTCATCGAAAGGAAGACGAGTATTGGTTCTTTCAGGTGAAGCCACATTGTGGAATTTTTACCGACCTACCCTCCTCCCTGAAGAATTGGAAGAATCGCTTTTTCATTCGGAGGAGCAAGGTTCCGATCGGTTTTGAGGGTTTCCCGCATAGCTGGCTGCATCAGGGCCCATTAATTTCGAAGCGCATCACTCTGAATAGGGAAGAGGGCATAATGGTGATGGAATTGAAAGATCAGGCGGCCACACAAAAGTTCTCTTGTTTAGATGCAGTGACGGCTGAGCTGCATCATTGGACCATGCAGCTAATTACCGGCAAAGAACGCGGGCTTCAGCTCTCTGACCTCGGACTCTGTACTTTATATATCTCTGATCTTTGGGCCTTAGTGAACTCACTGACTTTTTCTCTGTGCAGGCATGGCGGGCAGCGAGGCTTCTAAGGAGAGCCGAAAGCGAAAGAGGGAGGTCTCCAGGAAGGTGCGGGAGATGAAGTATGCCGAGGCCTCTCAGACACCAAGGCACGATCTTGGGGAGACACAGGGAGGCTCATCCTGACCCTCAGGACCGCCGATCCCTGAAGTAGAAGTGGTTTGGTCTCCTCCACGACATGAAGAGCCACCGCCACCTCCACCTGTTACTTCGAGTGCAGAAGGGGGTCCTTCTAAACCTCCTGTGAGGACCCTTTCCTGAGGCGCTCAAGTCCTAATCCACTCGCTGGAGAAGAACCGCACGGTTCGAGAGAATCCGGGCTTTGCTAAGGTCTTGGGGTCCTCCATCTGCCTTTAGGAGGATCGGGATAGGCTGACCCCGAACAGTCTTGATGATATCCTAACCCGGACTATGAGCCTGAGCGTGGAGAGTTTGGTGAACCAACACATTATCCGGGAGAAGGCTCACCGTATGAGGTAGGAGATCGAGAAGGTGAGTCATGAAGCAGCTTCCCTCCAATCCCAACTTTCATCCGCCCAAAACTATATAGCTAAAATTGAGGGGAAGATGAAATTCTACGAGGATAAGTTGACCGAGCAAGCTCATGTTCTTGAAGAGGTTCGGGCGTTCCAAGCCGCCGATGTCGCTCGCCTCACTGACAAACTCAAAGCAAAAGAAGAAGAGGCAGTGACTAGGGAGGCCGACGCTTATGTGAACGCCCATGGGGACCTTTTGGCCGAGCTCAAGAAGCGTTATCTTGAAGAGGACTTTTCCTAGATGATAGACCTGGCTCCGCAAGACGAAGAGGATAGCGAGGAGGAGGCTGAAGGTGAGAGAGGAGGCGAACAAAATGTAGAACAGGCTGGGGGTGATCCTCCAGCCAAATGACTTGTATAAATTTTTAATTTGAAATGAAATGAAGTTCCTTTTTGGTTCAATGATTGGATGAGATCGGAAAGTATCTAAGTTGCATGAGCGCCTGATTGTCTGAACATATTAGAACAACTTGAAAGCAATTATTAACCTATGTATGAGTGATCGGTAAAACTTTATAAACATGAAATTGACATAAACCGAGAATGAACGCTGAATGAAACTTAAGATTATTAAAACTGGAAACCTGATCCGAACACTTAAGATCGGAAGCACCATTACGCCGGATTAAAACTTTAACTTTATTGAACAACTATCTACAATATTTATGAATGAGGGATCGGATGGCATGAAAACCTAATGTTGGTTCAATTTCGTTTGACAAGAGAGATCGGAAATGTGATTGACAAGCCAAAGAAAACTTGGTAATTGATTTGTGAGATCGTATAGGATTGAGACTCGGTACTGTTTTAATTTCTTGTAAAGAGAGATAGGAAGTGTGATTAGCTGGCAAAGAGGCTTGGCATCGGTTTGATCCCTATGAAGAGAGATCGAAAATGAATTGAACGACGTGGAGGCTTGGGGCTGGGGATCGGTCTCAAAGTTTATTAATTTCAGAGGATCGGCCAAAATATGGTGTCGACAGCTGCCCCTCTTTTCATAATTCCCACTGAAGGAAAATTTTCCGTGTAGGGATTATGTAAAGATTCAGACCCATATTTTGGACGATTAAAATTTGAACTTCAAAATTAAAGTTAGGAAACTAAAACCTACTTAGGTCGGCAACCCTGAGGTTGGCAACAGGAATTTAAATGCTGAAAAATTAAAATCAACTTAGATCAAGGAACCAGAGGTTGATTTACAGGAAATTTGAGTGCAGGAAAATTAAAGTCAACTTAGATCAAGGAACCAAAGGTTGATAACAAAAACTTAAAATGCTGAAAATTAAAATCAACTTAGATCAAGGAACCAGAGGTTGATTAACGGGAAATTAAATGATGAAAAATTAAAATCAACTTAGATCAAGGAACCAGAGGTTGATTAACAGGAATTTTAAAATGCTGAAAAATTAAAATCAACTTAGATCAAGGAACCAGAGGTTGATTAATAGAAAATTTGAGTGCAGGAAAATGAAAGTCAACATAGATCAAGGAACAAGAGGTTGATTAACAGAAAATTAACTACTGAAAAATTAAAATCAACTTGGATCAAGGAACCAGAGGTTGATTAATAGAAAATTAAATGCTGAAAAATTAAAATCAACTTGGATGAAGGAACCAGAGGTTGATTAATAGGAAATTTTTAAAATGCTGAAAAATTAAAATCAACTTAGATCAAGGAACCAGAGGTTGATTAACAGGAAATTTGATGCTGAGAAATTAAAATCAACTTGGATCAAGGAACCAGAGGTTGATTAACAGGAATTTTAAAATGCTGAGAAATTAAAATCAACTTGGATCAAGGAACCAGAGGTTGATTAACAGGAAATTTGATGCTGAGAAATTAAAATCAACTTGGATCAAGGAACCAGAGGTTGATTAACAGAAAATTAAATGCTGAGAAATTAAAATCAACTTGGATCGAGGAACCAGAGGTTGATTAACAGAAAATTAAATGCTGAAAAATTAAAATCAACTTGGATCAAGGAACCAGAAGTTGATTAACAGGAAATTTTTAAAATACTGAAAAATTAAAATCAACTTGGATCAAGGAACCAGAGGTTGATTAACAGGAAATTTGATTCTGACAAATTAAATTCAACTTGGATCAAGGAACTAGAGGTTGATTAACAGGAATTTTTAAATGCTGAGAAATTAAATTTAACTTGGATCAAGGAACCAGAGGTTGATTAACAGAAAATTAAATGCTGAAAAATTAAAATCAACTTGGATCAAGGAACCAGAGGTTGATTAACAGGAAATTTGATGCTGAGAAATTAAAATCAACTTGGATCCAGGAATCAGAGGTTGATTAATAGAAAATTAAATGCTGAGAAATTAAAATCAACTTGGATCAAGGAATCAGAGGTTGATGAACAGGAAATTTGATGCTGAGAAAATTAAAATCAACTTGGATCAAGGAACCAGAGGTTGATTAATAGGAATTTTAAAATGCTGAAGAATTAAAATCAACTTACAAAGCAAATCTAACCTGATACGAGAAATTCTTCCTCAACAAAGTGTACTTAATAGGATCCTGAGGGTCAACGATTAATGGAGGACGAGTTACAAGACTTGACCTACAACTTCCCTTTCCTTACTCACTTCCTCGGATGCCCCTTTTCTGTTCTTGACTTTCTTCTTATTTCACGAAAAGCGCCCTTGCGGGTTTTCACTTTCCTTTCACCCATTCGACTAGAAGCGCCCTTCCAGGTTTTCACCTCTAGTTTTTTTTTTTTTTTTTTTTTAGGGCCATTCCCTGCAAATCTCATAGCAAAGTATATGAGGTTATCAATATTCAAATCCTAACCGTATGACAATATTTTAACAGATTAATAGCACATTAGATAAAGAGGTTGAAAAAGGACAATACTAAAGTGTGAGTATACGGGAAAGATAAAAGCAAAAAGACAAATGCGAAGAAAGTATATCAAAATGACTTTATTATGGTTTGGAAAATAAAGGTATAGTTTAAAAGAAAAAGGGTACAGGGATAAATCTCACAAATTCCTTGTAGTTAGCTTTGAAGTCCCTCAACTGCCATTATTTCAAGTATCATATCGTGATGGTTCATTTTCATTCCCTGGTCCCATATCTTTTTCCTTATTTCTCCCTTTTCTAGTTCTAAGGATGCCCTTTCGGGTTTGGACCCTTGGATTTTTTTTTTTGCTCGCTTTTTTAGGGAGCCCTTTCAGGTTTTCACCTCTTCACTCATTTTACAGAAAGTGCCCTTCTGGGTTTTCGCCTTCTTTCGCATATTTTGCTAGGAGCACCCTTTCGGGTTTTTACCCCCACCTCCCTTTTTTTTTTTTTTAGGCATAGTACCTTTTGATGGTGTCGGCATTCACGGGTCTTGGAAGTTCTTCGCTGTCCATGTGGGTCAGGATCAGGGCTCCACCAGAAAACGCCTTTTTAACCACATAGGGTCCTTCATAGGTCGGCGACCATTTACCCCGGGGATCATTTTGACTCGGGAGCATCTTTTTTAGGACGAGAACTCCTGGTTGAAATTCACGTGGGTAGACGCCTTTGTCAAATGCCTTGGCCATTCTTCTCTGATATAACTGCCCATGACATGCTGCCGTTAGCCTTTTCTCATGTAGCAAATCTAATTGGTCCAACCTTGACTGGATCCATTCAGACTCATCGATCCCTGATTCCTTCAGAATTCTTAGGGCAGGAATTTTAACTTTAATAGGCAGTACCGCTTCCCTCCCTTAAACCAGTGAATATGGGGTTGCCCCAGTTAATGTCCTTACAGAAGTTCGGTATGCGTGAAGGGCGTAGGGAAGCATATCATGCCAATCCCTATAAGTGACTGTCATTTTTCGGATTATTCTCTTGAGATTTTTGTTTGCTGCTTCCACTGCTCCATTCATTTGGGGACGGTATGGTGAGGAATTGAGATGTCGGATCTTGTATTGATCACATAATTTTTGAATCTTTGGACCATTCAAATTCTTGGCGTTATCAGTGACAATTTTATTGGGGAGGCCATGTCGGCAAATGATATTATTTCTGAGGAACTTGAGAAATGTGTTCTGTGTAATATGGGCATATGATGTCACTTTGACCCATTTAGAAAAATAATCGATAGCTACCAGGATAAATCTATGCCCATTGGATGCCTTGGGGTTGATGGGACCAATCACATTGATGCCCCACATTGCAAAAGGCCATGGTGAGACGAGGTTGAACAATTGGTGAGGCGGGACATTTATTGGATCTGTGTAGATCTGACATTTATGGCACTTCCAAAAGTACTCAATACAATCCTTCTCCATAGTAGTCCAGAAGTACCCTCATCGCATGATTTGCTTAGCCATCATATGTCCATTGGCATGGGTTGCACAATTCCCCTAATGAGTTTCGAAAAGGATTCTTTTTGCTTCTTTTGCATCCACGCATCTCAACAATTCATCGTTTGAGCTCCTTTCGAAATATCCCAAAGCTAATCTCCGGATTATTCTCCTTTTGTTTCTGCTCGCCCCTGGAGGGAATTCTCTGGTTCTAATGTGGACCAGGATGTCATGATACCATGTTTTACCATCAGGTTTGTGACACCCCTTACCCGTGTACAGTACACCCGAGTAAGTAATGCCACACAGTGTACTGGCACACTCTAATATACCTTACTTAATTTGTGTCATGCTTTTGAAGTTAATTTATGAAATTTGATTTATTTTAACCATTTATCAAAAGTATTATTCATTTGAGGTTCCGAAGATTTTAAAGAAAATCCGGCGGAGTACCGGCTAAAAATGGAGAAAACAGTTCTTCAGAACCTGTTAAAAACACTTCCAATATACAATTTCATTCATTCTCAACTCCAATATCATCAATAAAACTCAATATCAATATCTCAATAATTTGTCAATTTCAGGTCTCAACAACTTTTTCATTTCTCAAAACATCCCTTTCTCAGGGTTCTCATATATAAACAACCAATAAATACTCAAATTAATACCATCCATGACCATAAATCTTTATTATTTACATGAACCTCAAAATACATTACATAAATCCCAAATACATATGAGAAAATAAAAGTTAATTACAAAATGACAAAATGACATCTAGTGTCCTACTAATGCAATGCAGTGACGAGGTGACATGACATCGAGCAGAATCGCCGGATGGACTCACCCACCTGTGGTCTACCGGGCTCGCGAGCGGGATCTCCAGTACCTACGCGTGGCAAAAGCAACGCGCTAAGCAATAATGCTTAGTGGTGCAATAATATAATAGCAAGAAAATAGCAAGAAAATAAATGTGTATAGAATGTGTATGCTTTCTTTGTTTGGTATTGATATATTCATTGTTTCATTAACGTTGTTCACTTTTATTCATTTGGTGCCCCAAGTAACCTACACTAGACAATCGGATCGATAACGTAACCGCACTGGGTACCTAGTACCTCGCCGTCACACCATCGGTCACATATGCATCTCTGGTGTGCAATGAGCTAACAATGTCAGAATAATATCGAGCACAAGGCCAAGTCTCAATGCAAAGTCGAATGGCTAAAAGCCATGAAATCACGAATGGCATTTTTTCCATGTGCGATCGCTAATCGAACCATATTGGCATGCCAAACTATCCAAACCAATCTTGTTAGGTATACTAGGGCATTTGAAACTCTTAAATTTGTCAATTTGTGAATTTCAACTTTTTTTGTGTCACTATTCATCATTGGTCAACAAAAATGTTGACTTTTGGAATAAAAATGTGTACATTGCCTTTGGCACTCCCAACATACCACATTTGGTGTTTAAAACTTGTTGGCACACAAGCAGAAAATTTCAGTTTTGGTGAGTCAAATTTACTGTTCCATTGGACACTGTTACTGTTGGAATTTGAAGAAATGTAAAACATGAAAGTTGTTCGTTATTTTGTCTAGTTGAATTTCCTTTTTTGAATCACTCCATTTGGAGTTTTGTAGCTCCAGATATGGCTCAAAAACCCAAGCTGTCCGGATATGCATTCTGCAGAAATTTACCATATCTACAGTGCATGAACAGTAACTTGAGTCACTTGGTTGAATGGGTTCTGGCCATAATTTGGGGTAGGTTCCTTCATGAAAGTTGTTTGTCTATGTCTTAACTTGTTTCTGTAAAAATTTCAAGCCAATTGACCAAATCTACAGTGAGTTATGGCTAAATGAACAGTTACTGTTCATTTGGTCAATTCTGCAGAGGCAGTTTCAGGGTTCCGGATTGGGGCCAAGTTTTGGTCCTCTTGCTTTGGTCTTTTGGGCATGGTTTCTTCAGCAAAAATGTGCCATTATAAGCCTAGTTTCATGTCCAATTGGCCAAACATCAATTGGACTAACACAGCCCAAGTTATGGCAGTGCAAAGGGACTGAATTTTCAGTCCCTATGCTGCTGTCATAGGGCAGTTTATACCTTGACTTTGCCCCACCATTTTTCAGTCCCATTTATGGTCAACATATCCAAAATGGTCACTTATTGACCATTAGAGTGTTCTTTAATAGGTTGGTCAGCCAAGTCACTTTTTCATGCTTCAAAACCCTAATATCCAAGGCAATTTACCCATAACCCTCCATTAGCACCCTAGTTCAACATCTATGTAAATATATAACTTAAATACAATCTCCAACTCATGCTAAGTCCATTAAAAAACATTTAAAACACTACCTTATTGTTTCTTCTTAGGGCTGCCGATATTGTAGTGTTCATACACATAGGTTTTTTTGTTCATTTAAACTACAAATCTTACTAAGTTCAAGTCCAAAATCATGGAAATAAAGAGTTTAATGGGTATAAATGCACTAACCTTGTTTGGGCAGAATTTCCAAAGCCCTAAACCTCACTTTTCTTCCTTTCCTTGGCTGCCAAAAGCTTCTCCAAGTGATATGGTCAAGGTTTAATGAAAGGGGTTAGGGTTTAGTGGTGGAAACTCATGGGAAATGGAGGTAATGAAAGAAAATTTTCATGGAGGGAGGAAGAAGAGAGGATCACGTTTTTAAGGAAGAAGAAGAAGAAGAAAGCAGCTGGTTTTTTAATTATTTAGGTCTTCTTTTATCTCTTTATTAGTTAGTCAAATAATGGCTAAATTTTGATTGATCATAGTTTTTCTTAATGACATCATAATTCCCATTTACTTACTTTTCTTCTTACTTTTGTTTTCTTATTTTCATTTCTCATTTTTAATAAATTTTTCATCAACATTAATTCATATTTTATGTCATATTAATTATTTACTCAACTGGACAAGTCGGCCAAAAATCACCTCTGAAGGCGAAATGACCAAAATGCCCTCCGTTTGGCTTAACGGGTCAAAATTGTCTGTACCGATTGAAAAATTTTTCTAGGTATTTTCTTGGCATTCTAATGCCATGGGAACCTCAATTACTCTTCTCTGGAGTCCCAAAAATTATTTTATAATTTTTCCCCCGGGTCTAGGGCTCCTCGTTGCGAGAACCGCAACTTCCCTCCGATTATCCATCGCTTGGGCACCGGCTCGTTTTGGTTGGTTGTATTTTATTTCTAAAATTTTTACTAAGTGTTTCTTATTAATATTTGAGTTAATTATGGTTCCTGACTTTAGTTTAAATATTTTTCCGAACGTTCTAGCTATCCGGACAGACACCGGTCACCGGAACAGTAGGATGTACGGAGTGGTTACAGGGAGGGTGTTACAACTCTTCCCCTCTAATTTAAATTTCGTCCTCGAAATTTACCTGATGCAAACAGTTGAGGGAACTGTTGCCTCATCGTTTCTTCACTTTCCCAAGTTGCCTCCTCGGTGTTGTGGTGCCTCCAAAGCACTTTCACCAGTGGAATCTGTTTGTTCCTCAACTCTTTCACTTCCCGAGCTAGGATCCGTAGAGGTTCTTCTTCATATGTCAAATCCGGCTGTATTTCAATTTCTTCTCTGGAGATGACATGCGAAGGATCTGAGCGGTATCTTCTGAGCATGGACACGTGGAACACATTGTGGATCTTGTCCACTGTGGTAAAGCTAGCCTATAGGCTCTCGGACCCACACGTTCAATGACTTCATATGGGCCAATGAACCTAGGGCTTAACTTACCTTTCCTTCCAAACCTCAATACTTTCTTCCATGGTGACACCTTGAGGAACACCTTGTCGCCAACCACATATTCTATTTCTTTTCTCTTCAGGTCGGCATAAGATTTCTGTCTGTCTGAGGCAACCTTTAAGTTGGCTTTGATCAATTTTACTTTGTCCTCAGTCTGTTTCACCAGGTCTGGCCCTACCAATTTATCTTCGCCCAATTCAGTCCAGCACACTGGAGTTCTACATTTTCTCCCATACAGTGCTTCATACGGAGCCATTTGGATACTAGCTTGGTAGCTATTGTTGTATGCGAATTTTGCCAGTGGAAGATATCTATCCCAACTTCCCTCAAACTCAATGACACAACTCCTCAGCATATCCTCAAGGACCTGACAAGTATTTCACGTTATTGTTATCATTTCAATTCAATATTTGTATCAATTTCATGGGTTTCAATTGTTTACTGATTACTCTTTTCGGATTGCCCATCCGTCTCGAGGATGGAAAGTCAGGCTTTGAAATGGAGTTGTGTACCCAAGGATTCATGCAACTTCTTCCAGAATCTCGATATAAACCTTGGGTCTCGATCAGATATGATGGAAAGTGGAATTCTATGCGATCTAACTATCTCAGCGATATACATTCTCGCTAACCTCTCTAGTGAGTAGTCAGTCCTAACTGGCAGAAAGTGTGCTGACTTTGTCAATCTATCAACTATCACCCATGCTGCATCATGTTTCTTCCGGGTGAGAGGTAGCCCACTTACAAAATCCATGGTGATGTTAGTAGTATGCCCTAGAGCATATCATTTAGTATGTATCTTGTACATAATTTTATTAATAAAAGGCATTTCTACTTTTCCGTTTACATAATATATTTATGTGTAATAGAAAAGGTCCATTGATATTTTGTTAGAAATATTATTCTTAAGTTGTTAAGAATATGAGTGACAATATTTCTAGCACAAAGTATCATAAATAGGTTCACAATCGATGATACTTCATAATAAGGACATGACTTATCCAGAAAGATTGTATTCATGTTTGTTCCCAAGTTATTTATATGAGATATAAATAAGATGGAATGGTGAGTCTCATGCCATATAACAAACATGATAGGCACTTATACATGATAAGTAGGCCGAACCAGTGACACTTATGACAAGCACATGGAGTTTACTCTTGTCAATGTTTTGTCATAAATCATATCAGTGCATATAATCTTTAGACTGAGATAGCACATTATCTTGTATATAGGTAGTTTGAGTTTGATCTCGCTTTCATACTTGTACTGTATGGGTATATGGGCATCTGTTGGCTCCTACTAGTTATATATGGAGGTAGGTGTTGATCAAGATGGAATCTGTTCCTCTAAGTAAATAGAGATAAAATCCTATGTTCATTTAATTGTTCTTGATGTTTCAAGTTCTGGCCAGACAGATAGATTTATTCGTAAAAGAGTTTCGATGAGAAAAATCTTTTAATCAAGAACTGGAATTAAAAGAGAACATAATATTCATAGCAAATGGAGTTTGACATAAACCATGACTCGGCTTGAGTTGGGATTTTGTAATGAGAGATTCTAGTGCATGGTAACATATGATTATAGGTTCATTTAAGGTAATTCTTATTACTAATTGGGTGGCCATGGCATGCTATGCTAGGTGTTAACCATGGTCTATGAGGTTCATAAAATGATTTAGAGAAATCATTTATGGTAAGAAAGAGTTCTGATGATATTAAGAGTTGATATCATGTCTCATTGCCAATTAGTGATGAGCCTAGTAAGTCACACACATACACAAGTTATCACCTATTTAAATATGATTTAATTAATTAATTAAATAGTTTAATTGATTAATTAAATAGGTTTGGTTTGCAATTAAATTGCAAAGTCCCTAGCATGACTTGAAACCAAATCTAGATTAATTGATGTGTAGTATAAATTAAATTTATATTTAAAGTGTTTAAATATGAATTTAATTGATGAGAAATTAATTAATAGAGATTAATTAATTAATTTATATTTGATATAAATTAATTAGAAGAAGAAAATAATTATTTTGGGTTGAGAACTCAAAATTAAGACACAGGGGCATTTTGGTCATTTCACAGTGTGACACGTGGCACCATGAGATGGTGACACATGGGATTACACATAAGCTTGCCAAATGTTTTTTAATCATGTAAGATGATTAAAATCAAGATTAAATATAGGTTTGACACTTGGCACAATGTGATTGGGTCACTTAAACCTAGAGCTAATCAAAAGGTGACATGTGGCTAGGGTTTAATGTGTTAACCTAGCTATTTAAGTGTGGTTATGAAAAGAAAACATAACCAGCAGCCTCTCCTCTCATTTGTCACGCCACTTTGAGCCTCTCCAGCTATTTCTCTTCATCTCTCATCAATTCAAAGAGATTAGCCATCAATCTCTTGAATTAAGAACACTAGAAATTGTTTCTAGTGTCCTGTTTACATCTCTAATCTCTTAAAAGGCATAACTTGAATTTCTAATTAATAGAAAAGGCTTTAGAAGCTGTGCAAGGGGCTGCCATAGGTGTTCTTGGTGTGGACAAGCTAGAGGGACAACATTTGGTGTCACAAGACGAATCTCAAAGGCGCAGACACGCTGCAAAGACATCAAGAGGTTAGTGTAATCGTTCTTGATTTAATCTAGGTTCTAAAATTAACTGATTAATTTTAAAATCTTAAATGGCAAATACAGATCCAAAACATATTAAAAGAGTTTTAATATGTTGTTTATCATTGAAATCAAATAGATAAAAATAAATCTTGCATGGTGCATGTGACCCTAGGTGAAAATTTTTGAATTCAATGGTATAATCTTGTGTTTTTCACGCCTGTTCCTTCAGTGACCGATCCCATTTCCATTCGGTATGCGTATAGGCTGTAGCAAACCCGATGGAACTTGATGTTCGCCTTGACTTGCCGACATGTCAAGCATTTAGTCACATAGTCACTATGTCCTTTTTCATACTGTGCCACCAATACTAAAGCTTGGATCATGATACATCTTTGTACTTCACAGGTGCATAGCATATACATCGTGTGTGCCTCTTTTAGAATACTTGCTTTCAATTCCCCATCATCCGTACACAGTCTTTCTTTGTAGCATGACACCCATCCGCTTTCACCCCATAGTCGCTTGCTTTTCCTCCGGGATTTTGCTCATAATA
This sequence comes from Hevea brasiliensis, assembly GCF_030052815.1. Classification (NCBI taxonomy): domain Eukaryota; kingdom Viridiplantae; phylum Streptophyta; class Magnoliopsida; order Malpighiales; family Euphorbiaceae; genus Hevea; species Hevea brasiliensis. The sequence goes on along the minus strand of NC_079497.1, from coordinate 51,974,775 downwards.
GCCATTAGCTTCTCATCTACCTTCCGCCCATCTAAAATCTGTCAGAGGTGTTTGGCCTCACTTGCAACTCAGCCAAGATAGCTCCATCACGAACCAAAGATAGACGGGCATTCAATGATCTCAAAGTCGTGATGGACTTTTCGCTCAAAGCATCAAGAACTACATTTGCCTTCCTGGATGGTAGTCAATTACACAATCATAGTCCTTCAGAACTCAATCCATCGCCTCGCTTCAAGGTTGAGCTCCTTCCGGTTGGCAAATATTTCGTGCTCTTGTGGTCTGTGTAAATGTAGCACTTTTCACCATACAAGTAATGCCTCCATATCTTCGGCGAAGATAATTGCTGCAAGCTCTAGATCATGGGTAGGGTAGTTCTGCTCAGGTGGCCTCAATCGCTCGGAGGCATAGGCGACCACCTTCCCCTCTTGCATCAATACACACCCTAACCCATTATGTGAGGCATCACTATAGACCACAAAGTCCTTTCCGACACCGGCCGTGTTAACACCGGTGCCTCTCACAACATAGCCTTCAATTTCTCAAAACTGGTCCGACACTTGTCATTCCAACAAATCGACATTCTTGTGTAACAACTTGGTCATTTGAGCAGCTATTAGGAAAATCCTTCACAAATCTCTGTAATACCCAGCTAGCCCCAAGAAACTTCGACCTCGCTTGTATTTCTGGGAGGCTTCCATTCCATCACTGCTTCTATTTTCTTGGGATCCACCCTAATCCCATCAGCTGACACTATGTGTCCAAGGAATGCAATCTCATTCAGCCAAAAGTCACACTTGGACAACTTAGCATACAGCTTCTTTTCTCTCAGGGTTTGCAGAACAATCCTCAAATGCTCATCATGTTCTTCCCTGGTCTTGGAATACACCAAAATATCATCAATAAAGACCACTACGAACCAATCTAGGTGTGGGTGGAAGATACGGTTCATAAGGTCCATGAATGCCGCTGGTGCATTTGTTAAGCCAAAGGGCATCACTAAGAACTCATAATGCCCATATCGGGTCCTGAATGCAGTCTTGGGCACATCTACATCCTTCACCCTCAGGTGATGATACCCTGATCTAAGATCAATCTTAGAAAATACTCCTACTCCCTTCAACTGATCAAACAGATCATCAATTCTAGGCAACGAATATTTGTTCTTCACAGTCACTTTATTCAACTGCCGGTAATCAATACAAAGTCTCAAAGTCCCATCCTTCTTTTTCACGAACAGCACTGGAGCTCCCCATGGTGACACACTGGGGCGTATGAACCCCTTATCTAGTAACTCTTGCAACTGAGTTTTCAACTCCCTCAATTCAGTAGGTGCCATCCTATAAGGAGCAATAGAAATAGGTGCTGTACCCGGCAGCGTCTCAATAGCAAATTCAACTTCCCTTTCTAGTGGCAAACCAGGCAATTCTTCAGGAAATACCTCTGGGAAGTCTCTCACTGTGGGTATGTCACTCAGGTTTGGCTTAGCCTACCTAGTATCCACCACAGGTGCTAGGTAGGCTTCACAGCCTTTTCTCATCATTCTTCTTACAACTGTGGCTGAGATGACATTGGACAAGAAATCTGTCCTTTCCCCCACAACTGTAATTTCATTACCCTCAGGAGTTTTCAAAGAAATTCTCTTCAATTTGCAATCAACTATTGCCTGATGACATGACAACCAGTCCATTCCCAAAATCACGTCAAACTCATGGAAAGGCAACTCGATCAAGTCTGCCAAGAATTCATACCCCTGAATCCTTAACGGGCAACCCTTGTACACTTTGTTCACTACCACACTGTGGCCCAATGGATTAGTGACCAGAATGTTTTGGTCACTCTCCCCTACTAGTATCCCCCTTTCTACGGGTAGGTTGATGCAAATGTAGGAATGAGTGGATCCTGGATCCACCAATGCATGCACAGGTGTAGTGTAGAGGAAGAACGTACCCCTGATGACATCCGGGGCATCTTGCTCCTCCTGAGCTCTCAAGGCATAATTTCTGGCAGGTGGTCTGCTATCTGGCCTCTCTGCTGGCTCAGATGTAGGCCTCTGAGATGGTCCCACAGCTTCGGATTTACCAAACCTTCTACCCCTCGGTGGTGCAGGAGCAGGTCTGTCTGCTTGTGTTGGAGCAGCTTTAGTAGTTCTGCGTGGGCAGTTCCTCAGATGATGTTCTGTCGACCCACATCTCAAGCAAGCACCAGTCACTCTCCAACACTCCCCCTTATGCCATTTCTGACAGTGTGGACACGCAGAAGATGCTGGGGCTGGTCCCCTGAACCCCATCCCTGGAGAGCTGCCCACTGATGGTGTGGACTGACCTCTCCTAGGGGTGAATCGTGGTCCGGGCCCCGAGACCGACCACGACCACGTGGTCGAGCTGAACTTTGTGCAGGAGGACCCTTGAACTTCTTCCCTGATGCAGGAGCTGAACTCGACTGACCTGGTCCCCTCTTCTGCTGTCTCTCTCTTCTAGTCCACTCACTAATTCTTACTTTTTCAACCTTTATTGCCGCTTCCACTAATTTGGTAAATTCTGTGATTCCCAAGCCAGTGAGCTGGATCTTGATGTTATCATTTAGTCCCTCTTCAAATCTCTTGCACCTTTCAGCTTCATTAGGGACTATCTCCCTTCCATAACGGCTTAATCTTACGAATTCCTTATCATATTCAGCCACTGACAACTGTCTCTGCCTCAGGTTAATGAATTCCCTTCTTCTCTCTTCCAAATATACAGTACCCACATACTTCTTCTTGAATTTAGAGAGAAAGAAATCCCAAGTTACAGCTTCTGGCTGCACTTCACTGGACACTGTGTCCCACCACTCATAAGCATCATCTTGTAGTAAAGAGATGGCAGCTTCTAGATTTTGCTCAGGGGTGCAGTGGAGTTGTTTTAAGACTCTGCCCATTCTGTTCAACCAATTTTCGGCTGCAACAGAGTCATCTTCTCTCTTACCATAGAAGTCCACAGCTCCAAATTTTCTTAGCCTCTCCAAGTGTGATTTCTGCTGTGGTGGTGGTGGTGGCATTACTCCGGCCATTTGTCTAAAGAAGTCGGCCATTTCTTGGAACATGGCCTGTGGAGGCTGAGCAGGCTCTGCTTGAGCTGGCGGAGCAGATTCTCTCATGCCCCGGTCTCGCCATCGCAGTGGAGCATGACTCTCCACTTCCTCCTCAACGGCTCTCTGAGATGAAGGATCCATATCCTATTCAAAATAAGAAAGATAAACAGATCTGCGTTAGTGTCACCTCGACTCTTACAAATGCAATGCATGGTATGGACTCAATCTAGGCCCAGAAACGCCTAAACCAGGCTCTGATACCACTAAATGTGGCACCCCTTACCCGTGTACAGTATACCCGAGTAAGTAATGCCACACGGTGTACTGGCACACTCTAATATACCTTACTTAATTTGTGTCATGCTTTTGAAGTTAATTTATGAAATTTGATTTATTTTAACCATTTATCAAAAGTATTATTCATTTGAGGTTCCGAATATTTTAAAGAAAATCCGGCGGAGTACCGGCTAAAAATGGAGAAAACAGTTCTTCGGAACCTGTTAAAAACACTTCCAATATACAATTTCATTCATTCTCAACTCCAATATCATCAATAAAACTCAATATCAATATCTCAATAATTTGTCAATTTCAGGTCTCAACAACCTTTTCATTTCTCAAAACATCCCTTTCTCAGGGTTCTCATATATAAACAACCAATAAATACTCAAATTAATACCATCCATGACCATAAATCTTTATTATTTACATGAACCTCAAAATACATTACATAAATCCCAAATACATATGAGAAAATAAAAAGTTAATTACAAAATGACAAAATGACATCTAGTGTCCTACCAATGCACTGCAGGTGACGAGGTGACACGGACACTGAGCAGAACTGCCGGATGGACTCACCCAGTCTGTGGTCTACTGGGCTCGCGATCGGGATCTCCAGTACCTACGCGTGGCAAAAGCAACGCGCTAAGCAATAATGCTTAGTGGTGCAATAATATAATAAAAGAAAATAGCAAGAAAATAAATGTGTATAGAATGTGTATGCTTTCTTTGTTTGGTATTGATATATTCATTCTTTCATTAACGTTGTTCACTTTTATTCATTTGGTTGCCCCAAGTAACCTACACTAGATGACTGGACTGGATAACGGGTAAACTGGCACTGGGTACCTAGTACCTCGGGCCGTCACACCATCGGTCACATATGCATCTCCCGGTGCAATGTAACGGCTAACAAGTTGTAAATAATATCGTGCACAAGGCCAAGTCTCAATGCAAAGTCGAATGGCTAAAAGCCATGAAATCCAGAATGGCATTTTTGCCTTGTGCGATCGCTAATCGAACCCTATTGGCATGCCAAACTATCCAAACCAATCTTGTTAGGTATACTAGGGCATTTGAAACTCTTAAATTTGTCAATTTGTGAATTTCAACTTTTTTGGTGTCACTATTCATCATTGGTCAACAAAAATGTTGACTTTTGGAATAAAAAAGTGTACATTGCCTTTGGCACTCCCAACATACCACATTTGGTGTTTAAAACTTGTTGGCATTAAGTGTTAATACCATTTCAAAGTGTAACCCAAACAGCAGAAAATTTCAGTTTTGGTGAGTCAACTTTACTGTTCCATTGGACACTGTTACTGTTGGAATTTGAAGAAATGTAAAACATGAAAGTTGTTCCTTATTTTGTCTAGTTGAATTTCCTTTTTTGAATCACTCCATTTGGAGTTTTTTAGCTCCAGATATGGCTCAAAAACCCAAGCTGTCCGGATATGCATTCTGCAGAAATTTACCATATCTACAGTGCATGAACAGTAACTTGAGTCACTTGGTTGAATGGGTTCTGGCCATAATTTGGGGTAGGTTCCTTCATGAAAGTTGTTTGTCTATGTCTTAACTTGTTGCTGTAAAAATTTCAGGCCAATTGACCAAATCTAAAGTGAGTTATGGCTAAATGAACAGTTACTGTTCATTTGGTCAATTCTGCAGAGGCAGTTTCAGGGTTCCGGATTGGGGCCAAGTTTTGGTCCTCTTGATTTGGTCTTTTGGGCATGGTTTCTTCAGCAAAAATGTGCCATTATAAGCCTAGTTTCATGTCCAATTGGCCAAACATCAATTGGACTAACACAGCCCAAGTTATAGCAGTGCAAAGGGACTGAATTTTCAGTCCCTATGCTGCTGTTATAGGACAGTTTATACCTTGACTTTGCCCCACCATTTTTCAGTCCCATTTATGGTCAACATATCCAAAATGGTCACTTATTGACCATTAGAGTGTTCTTTAGTAGGTTGGTCAGCCAAGTCACTTTTTCATGCTTCAAAACCCTAATATCCAAGGCAATTTACCCATAACCCTCCATTAGCACCCTAGTTCAACATCTATGTAAATATATAACTTAAATACAATCTCCAACTCATGCTAAGTCCATTAAAAAAACATTCAAAACACTCCCTTATTGTTTCTTCTTAGGGCTGCCGAAATTGAAGTGTTCATACCCATAGGTTTTTTGTTCATTTAAACTACAAATCTTACTAAGTTCAAGTCCAAAATCATGGAAATAAAGAGTTTAATGGGTATAAATGCACTAACCTTGTTTGGGCAGAATTTCCAAAGCCCTAAACCTCACTTTTCTTCCTTTCCTTGGCTGCCAAAAGCTTCTCCAAGTGATATGGTCAAGGTTTAATGAAAGGGGTTAGGGTTTAGTGGTGGAAACTCATGGGAAATGGAGGTAATGAAAGAAAATTTTCATGGAGGGAGGAAGAGAGGATCACGTTTTTAAGGAAGAAGAAGAAGAAGAAAGCAGCTGGTTTTTTAATTGTTTAGGTCTTCTTTTATCTCTTTATTAGTTAGTCAAATAATGGCTAAATTTTGATTGGTCATAGTTTTTCTTAATGACATCAAAATTCCCATTTACTTACTTTTCTTCTTACTTTTGTTTTCTTATTTTCATTTCTCTTTTTTAATAAATTTTTCATCAACATTAATTCATATTTTATGTCATATTAATTATTTACTCAACTGGACAAGTCGGCCAAAAATCACCTCTGAAGGCGAAATGACCAAAATGCCCTCCGTTTGGCCTAACGGGTCAAAATTGTCTGTACCGATTGAAAAATTTTTCTAGGTATTTTCTTGGCATTCTAATGCCATGGGAACCTCAATTACCCTTCTCTGGAGTCCCAAAAATTATTTTATAATTTTTCCCCCGGGTCTAGGGCTCCTCGTTGCGAGAACCGCAACTTCCCTCCGATTACCCATCACTTGGGCACCGGCTCGTTTTGGTTGGTTGTATTTTATTTCTAAAATTTTTAATAAGTGTTTCTTATTAATATTTGAGTTAATTATGGTTCCTGACTTTAGTTTAAATATTTTTCCAGACGTTCTAGCTGTCCGGACCGACATCGGTCACCGGAACAGTAGGATGTACGGAGTGGTTACCGGGAGGGTGTTACAAGGTTCTTCCTTGATCATGAAGCAGTATGCTGGTTCACTCCTTGCTTTAATCTTTAATACCTGAGTCGTTTGCCCTTCTTCCATTTAAGCCATAACAGCCAGGGTGGCTAAGGCATCTGTAAATTGATTCTTGTCTCGACTGAGGTGAGTGAAAGAGATTTCTTCAAATTTCTTAATCAGCTCCAGTAAGTACTTCTGATATGGGATTAACTTCGAATCCTTAGTTTTCCATTCTCCTTTGACTTGATAAATGATCAGGGCTGAATCTCCATATACTTCCAACTTTCTGACTTTTATTTCGATGGCAGCCTGTAGACCCATCACACAAGCTTCATATTCTGCGACGTTGTTGGTGCAGTCAAACCTCAATTTGGTAGCTATCGGGAGATGTTTCCCCTCTGGGGATACCAACACAGCTCCAATTCCATTACCGGACAAATTGACTGCTCCGTCAAAATACATTTCCCATACATCAGTGGATTCTTTTTCCTCATTTTCCACTTCGTTAACATGCTCATCAGGGAATTCAAAATCCAGGGCTTCATAATCTTGGATGGGGTTCTCTGCCAGGAGATCAGCGATTATGCTACCTTTTACTGCCTTCCGGGTCATGTAGACAATGTCATATTGGGAGAGTGTGACCTGCCATTTTGCTATCCTTCCCGGCACAAATGGGCTTTCGAACACATACTTAATAGGATCCATCCTAGAAATGAGCCATGTCTTATGATTTAACGTGTAATGCTTAAGCCGATTTGCTGTTCAGGCTAACGCGCAGCAAGTCTTTTCTAGGAAAGAGTACCTTGACTCACAATCATTGAACTTCTTGCTTAGGTAATAAATGGCCCTCTCCTTCCGGCCGTTATCATCATGCTGCCCCAAAACACATCCCATTGAGCTCTGTTGGACTGCCATGTAAAGAATCAGCAGCCTTCCCGCCACTGGAGGAACCAATACTGGTGGGTTTGACAGGTACTGCTTAATTTTCTCGAAAGCCTCTTAACAAATGGAATCCCATTGAGTGGTTTTGTTCTTTCGGAGTAGTCTAAAAATTGGCTCGGCTTTTGCAGTGAGGTTGGAAATAAATCTCGAGATGTAGTTCAACTTCCCCAGGAAACTGCGCACCTCCCTTTCTGCTTTTGGGGATGACATCTCTTGAATAGCTCGAACTTTATCTGGATCTACTTCTATTCCCTTCTCACTCACTATGAATCCCAACAACTTCCCAGATCTAGCTCCGAATATGCATTTGGCAGGGTTCAGTTTCAGCTGATATGTAACACCCCTCACCCGTCTACAGTATAGCCGAGCGAGGCATGCTACACGGCGTGCCGGAACACCTAGTCTGTGATTATCTCATTTCTTGAACTCAATTTGATTTTAAGAAGTCATTTAAGAAATATTCATATCATGTTTATACTATTGTCATACTTTGTTAAAATTAGTGTTTCATGACTGGTAATAAAAATTTGGCAAGGTGCCGTTTACATTTAGGACTAACTGTCCTTCCAAACCTGTTGAAAACAGTTAATATTATGATATCAAAATCTCAAATATTTCACAGTCCCTATTTCTCAGTAAAGTCAATAGACTTTTACAGTCATTAAACAGTTCCATAATACAGTCCATAATAATTTAAATATATACAGAAAATCTCCATGTTATTTAATATGTACAAAATATTACAAACTTTAAAGCTTTCATAATATTAAAAAATACAAGGCCAAATTTCAAATATACAACAAAAGTACAAAATACAAGATATCCTAAGTCCTACCATGTATGCAATGCAGTGCAGATGACTCTGGACTACTGTGCAGATCTTATGTCTCACCCGGTAGTAGGTCTGCTGGGCTCCCCAGCTGTGTCTCCAATACCTACGATTTACAAAAGCAACGCGCCAAGCAATTTTGCTTAGTGGTGCCAAATGTAAAGAAATATACACTAAAATAAGGTAAATAAAGTGCTTACAAATTTTTGGTGGTGCTGTATGTCAGTAGATTGGATTTAGGTATTTGAATTTAATAGTACTTGAATTACTGCCCGTGTAGCCTATATACTGACCAGATTGGATAAACGGATATACTGGCACTGGGTACCTAGTACCTCGGGCTGTCACACCATCGGTCACAAAGTGTCTCCCGGTGTGCAAATAGCGTGGCTAAAAAGCCATATAGTCAATCTGGCGATAAGCCAAAAATAAATACACAATATGTATAGCCGTAGGCTATTAAAGTCACAGTGCGGCATAATAGGCCGTAAAAACACAGTATGGTGTAAAGCCATTTACAGAACAGCTGTCAGAATCCTATTGGCATGCCAACCTATCCATACTAGTCAACTAGGCAAACTAGGGCACATTATAAATTAATTGTTTACTTCTTCAATCTTTGGAGTTTACTAACTATTATATAATTCACAAGTCAATGCATGTGTTGACCTTTTTAGGTAATATGGATAAGTTGTTTCTAGCATCAATATGTCACAATTTAAATCTCAATATGCTGCTAATATAGTGCAATTTACCATTTTTACAAGTTGGCATTCATTGCCAAAATGCTTCAAGCATCATTGTATGCAAAATGTCACATTCTCTATTTTTGTGTGCTAGATTGGTCTAGGTTAAAGTCCTATTTACCTTGGTTTTTAGCTTCGGGTCAAAGAAGCAAAATTGTAGCTCTATGTCTTATTGCACGCGGAGCAAAATTTCAGGTCATTCCGAGTTGTGTAGACCAAGATATGGTCAAGTTGCTAAAGCTGGACAGATTGCACTTTTGGTGCACAATTTGGTCAATTTTTAGGTCACTTTTGGTTCGGCAGTTTTTGTGCCCGAACTTGTGCAAGCCATTTTACTTGGTTCTGGTCATTTCTGGGATTTGGTGTCTTCATAAGACTTGTAGATGGTCAAAATTTCAGGTCAATTGGACCTGTTTTGAGTGAGTTATGGCCTAAACACTAACTGTTGCCCAAATGGTCAGTTTTCAGGCCTCAAATGCACTAATCCGGATTTGGTCACTTTTTAAGGTCAGTTTCTAGGCAGAATTTTGGCAACCTTTCTACATGAAAGTTGGCCTATTTGGTGTCTAGTTTCACCCCATATTGGCCTCATACCAATTGGGTTCATAGTTTGGCACTTATGGCCTCATTTAGGTGCTGCCTTCAATACACAACCTGCACAAAGCTCATACACTTCCAATTTAATGTTCCTCCTCCTCCTCATTACTACAATATTCAATCAACAACACTTCTATACATATATTGTACACAATTCCAGCAAAAATTCTGGGCAGAATACTCAAGTCCACAAGGCACACTATACACCATTAAACTTCAATATTTACATCCACCCAAATTCAACATACTTCAATGTTAATATTACACATATACTTCAACATATTCATACTTCAATATCATTTACACTTGCTGCCCACAAATTGACATTAACATATATCATTAATAACCATATATTCACACACAAATTCATGCTATTAGGGGCTACCAAACATGGCAGTTTGCTCAGGGCTTCAAGGTTCCATTTCACACCTTAAATCTAAACACTACATGTACATATTTATGCACAAACTTACTCTAACTTTCATTTTAATCAATCAACCTTCATTTTCATTCATTAGAAGTAAAAATAACTCAAGCTCAACAAGGGTTCATGGCTGCCAAAAATGGACAAGTCCATTTCTCACTATTTCTTTTATTTCTCTTCACCAAAACACTCACCTCAACCTAAACACAATCTTTACCAAAGCAAGGGAGGGATTTTGGACACTTACAACTTTTGATGCTTATCAAAACTTCACCAAATCTGGTTTTTCTTATTGCCAATATCTTTCCCAAGGTAAGTAGGCAAGCTTTAATGAAGGAAAGAAGTGGAAAGGATGGCTTGATCATGCACCCATGGAGATTGCATGTGGGGTGGCCATGGTGATTTCCATGGTGGAATTCATTACGGCAAAGTATAATGGGCTGATGAAGAAGATGATGGTGAGTGCTATCTGCTGTCCCAAGGCTGTGATAAGGGTCCCAATATCCAAGTTAGTGGAGCACTAACTTGGATTTTAATGTTAATTATTCAAAGTTTCATAAATTGGATTTTATCCCCCATTTCTTTCACTATTCTTATAATGTATCACAATTTAATTTTTTCATGACATTTTCTAAGTGTAATATCATTTATTTTTAATGGAGATTGAGGTCAAAAGGCAACACTAGGTGTCAAATGACCAAAATACCCCACTTCGGGTTACAATCCCGATTTTTCGGTAACACCGATTTTTGTCTGTTTCTCGATTTTTCATTTTTCTTTGTACTAATTTATTAATTTTTCTTTGATATTTCTAGTGTCAATTACATTTCAATAAACCTTTATCTGTGTCTCAAAATTAAATTCAGAGGGTTCCCCGCGGTCCTGGGGTCGGCAACGGCCTTCCCGGTGCGGTCACCCATCGCTACGGTGCCGGCTCGTTTAACTTAGCTTCATTTTCTCTCTTTCATTTTTGTTTGATTTTTCTTGTATTTTCCTTTTTATTTATTTCATCATTATATCTCTGTTCACTATCACCTAAGTGTAGTTCCAGACATACTGACTTGCCTGGACTGTTATTTGACTATTGGAGCAATTGAACGTACAAAACACGTGCAATGGGGATGTTACATGATATTTCCTGAGTCTCTCAAATACTTTCCTCAGCACCTGCACATGGCTTTCTCCTCCCCTGGATTTGATGATCATATCATCCACGTACACCTCCACTTCTTTATGCATCATATCGTGGAATAATGTGACCCTGGCATGTTGGTAGGTAGCACCAGCATTCTTTAACCTGAAAGGCATGACCCGGTAACAAAATACCCCCCATTGAGTGATAAAAGCAGTTTTCTCCTTGTCTTCCTCATCCATTGGGATTTGATTGTACCCCGATGCCCCATCTATACACAAACATCTGCCCGATCCTGCAGCATTATCTACTAACACATCTATGTGTGGGAGAGGGAAATCATCTTTCAAGCTTGCTTTATTAAGATCCCTGTAATCAACACACACCCTGACTCTCCCGTCCTTCTTCATCACCGGGACAACATTAGCTATCCATTGGGGATATTTGACCACTTCCAGAAACCCAGCATCATATTGCTTCTTGACTTCATCCCTAACTTTGAGTAGCATGTCAGGGTTCATTCTTCTTAGCTTCTGCTTCACTGGGATCGTCCCTGGGATTAGGGGAATTTTGTGCGTCACTATGTGAGGGTTAAGACCGGTCATATCATCATAGCTCCATGAAAATACGTCCAGGAATTCTTTGAGCAAACTGACCATATCTTCTAATTCTCCACTCTCCACAACTTTAAGTTCTCTTTTTATTTCTTCTGTGCCTAAATTCATGGTGTGCGTTTCATCCCCGCAAGACACTAGGGAAGGTTCATCTCTTTCATCCCTTTCTTCTACGAGTTCTCCCTCAGAATCACTTCAAGTAATGGCAGTTATGGGGATTTCAAAATTAACTGGAGGAATTTCTGAGTCTATTGAATTATTAGGTGTTAACTGATGAATGGTCCTGAAGAGATGCAAATGGAATATATTATAAGAATGGATTTCAAAAAGGAATGGAGAAGAGAATTGGATATAAAATGCGATATTAATTCATTAATATTTATGACATAAGAAAAAGGGTCCATTTACAGTATTACACTTGTCATCACGGACAAAATGATCAAGTGTTGATAACCAAAAGTACTTTACTCGAAATTGAGTACTGGTATGTCCTCTGCTGTCTAGTTGTCCAGTTCTTGCCCTTCAGTTATTGGTGAGACTAGAGCTTCATGCAAGGAATCAAGATGGATGACATCAACGAATGGTTCATCAGGCGATTCTTCAGTTTCCACTGGATTCTTAATAACCGGCTTGGTGAAGACCTCCGTGATTCTCGGGACTATCTTCATTTTCCCATTTTTCTGATCAAATCTCTAGTCCCGAAGCATATTTCTCATCCATAATCGTCCATCCATGAGGGCGTCTTCCTCATAACTCAAACCGCAACTGCTAACCTTTTGGATAGCCGGTATAGGTTCAACAATCCCTTGCAATGTGGCGCCTAACCCTTTGCCCTTTTCATAACCGCTCTTGAGCATCACCTTGGCAACCATAGCCGTAGCCCCTTCATTTCTTAAGATGGTTTCTTGTAATTCAAGAGCCTAGAAAGAGCTTTCCAATGACTCCTCAGCTGCTTCCACATAAGGAAGTGATTACGGCTTAGTAACCAGCATGGCTTCCTCCCTTTTCACAGTGATGATTTTGCCGTCCATAATGTATTTAATATTCTGGTGCAAAGTTGAAGGAACGGCATTTGCTGAGTGGATCCAAGGCCTCCCCAGTAACATATTGTATGCGGGCTCAATGTTCATCACTTGGAACGTGACGTTGAAAGTGCATGCGCCAATTTGGAGTGGCAAGTCTATGTCTCCCAGCACCTCCCTCCTTATACCGTCAAAAGCTCTTACTACCATAGCACTTTGGCGCATGTTTGACCGGTCAACCGGTAGCCTAGCCAAGGTGGCATTAGGCAGTACATTGAGCGCGAATCCATTGTGAATAAGGACCTTGGACACTATGCAACCTTTACATTTCACCGTCACATGCAGAGCCTTAGTGTGCGTTAAGCCTGCAGGGTCTATCTCTTCCTCTGAGAAAGTGACAAAACTGGACGCCTGGATTTGTCCCACTATCTTTTCGAACTGCCCCGGTGTGATGTCGAGGTTCACGAAGGCCTGATTCAGAATTTTCTGCAGGGCTTGATGGTGCACCTCAGAGCTCAAAATTAGAGACAATAGTGAAATTCGAGCAGGTGTCTTCCTTAACTGTTCCACCACGTCGTACTCACTTTGCTTCATTATTTGAAGCAATAGTTCCTCCTCTTCTTTTGGTCCAGCAGGTTCTTATTTCTCTGCTTTCTCAGCCTCCTCTTCCGTATTTTCCCGTGGCTCTCCCATTTTTACTTTCCCTCTCTTCTTTTCCCTTTTTTCACTCCCGTAACACCTCCCACTTCAGGTTATAAACTCAACTTCTTGCTCAAGAGGGGAGGATCTTGTGGTAGTGACAGGCTGGGGGTTTGATTGGGGAGTAGCACTGCTAGAAGGTCCAGCGTAAGTCATCTTGAAGTGCTCATGAGGAGTGAAGCACAGTTTAGGGGGGGCTGAGGGTGAAGTTAGGCTAAGAGCCAGTGTATTGCTCAATGCTCCTTGGGTGAAAACTTGGAAGTTATAGTTCCAAGGTACAGCATGGGTATTCGTAACTGGGAGCTGGGGCGGGGTTCGGATGATTATTACTGGTGGTGAAGATGCTGGGGGTGAGAAAGTGATTCTGTGATTAGAGGTAGAGGTATTTTGGCCGAGTTGGGCTGTGTTTACTCCGCCCTCCATCTTTGACTTTACTAGGCATCTCAGAACTTTGAGGGACAGCAAGTTCTGTACCTCTTGTTTGAATTCCTCACAAATTTTCAGCCAATGGTTAGCTGCTCCTCCATGATAGGGGCATCTCGTATTGTTTTCAGGCTCTGTTGTTTGGGGGTGGAGGTGACCTTCCCTCACTGCTATTGTCAAAATTTCCTCAAAGTGAGGAATTAGTTGATCCACCTCCAAGGTTGACCCTTCTCCTTCCAACTCTATCATATTTGCACTATTGCCCGTACCATGATTTGGCAATGGGTTTGAGGTGACATTGGGAAGGGAGCCATTCCCTTCGATTTTTAGCCATCCGTTTCTAATTAAAGCGTGCACCCTTCCCTTGAGTGCTCCACAATTATCAGTAGAGTGCCCTTATGCCCCTCCATGATACTCGCACCGGGCACCGGCATCATACCACCTAGGATATGGCGGCTGAATTGGGTCAAGGGGAATCGGCACTATTTGATTTATATCGACGAGGTAACGGTATATTTCGCTGAGTGGGAGGGGAAGAGGTGGATCAGGGTTTCTTTGGGGTCTTGGGTTGTTTTGGGGAGGTCTGGGTTGAGTGGGTTGTGGAGGAGGTCTGGGCTGGTAAGTTGTCGGGGGTGGATACTGTGGACGTGGGTAAGGATAATTTGGGAAAGGGGGTGGAATGTTTGCAATGGTTTGGCCATGAGGGGGAGGATATGGCTGGTAATTATTTGGAGGTAATGAAGATTGTGCGTTCTGTTGGGTGATAGAATGCACATCACCCTCTTTCTTCTTGCCAAAATTGGCAGTTTTTTTCGTAGGATTCTCAGTCAACTCCTGCAGTCGTCCCATCCTTAAGTTACCCTCTATTCTCTCACCAGCTTGGATGATGTCTAAGAAGTTGTTGGAGGTATTTCCGATCATCAGATTGAAGTAAGGAGCCTCCAATGTCTCAATGAACAAGGAGCATAGTTCATTGTTAGTCACTGGAGGATACACTTCTGCAGCCTTCTCTCTCCATCTTTGGCCATATTTTTTGAAGCTTTCCCTATCTCTCTGCACCAGGTTTTGGAGGTCTCTCCTTGTGGGGGACACATCACAGTTGAACTTGTATTGTTTCAGGAAAGCATCAGCCAAATCCTTCTAGGAGCACAATTTGCTCCTGTCCAACTGAATGCACCATCTCAGGGCTGCCCCGGAGAGACTTTCATGGAAGAAGTGGACTAGGAGTCGATCGTCCTCTGTCAGGGCGGACATTTTGGCATTGTAGGTGGCCAGGTGAATGCGAGGGTCTAAATTCCCAATGTATTTATCGAAGTCTGGGATTTTGAACTTGGGTGGCACCACCACATCAGGCACCAATCTAAGTGACGCCATATCAACTGAACCATACATGTTCAGCCCCTCTATCGCTCTTAATCTCTCTTTTAGAGCGGACAGCTTCTCGTTTTCTCTCGTCTTATTCTCTCCTCCTAATGCATGAAATACTCCCCCAGTTGGGAGTTGAGGGGTGGAATGTTCCCGGAGGGATTAGGATTGAAGGGTGTGGCTCGGCATTTGGGATAACTGGGTAATAGGAGAAAGGTGGGTCATTATTCAGGGGAGCCGAATTGACGGTGATTGTTAGATCCGGGATAGGTGGCTGAAAAGTGAAAAAGGTTGAAGCATGATGAGAATCAACCGTTGTAGGAGGTGGGGGAGGTAGTGGTAAATTAGGCTCTAAGGCAGACTTATTATGGGACATCTCCCTCATTAGTCTCATGAGCTCTGAGACCTGGTCTTTCAACTCGGACACTTGTCATTGTAGGTTTTGGACTTATTCCTGGTCTTCCATTAGCCTTCTTGTTCGTGATCTTGTTAAGTACACTCGTCTAGGTTGAACTGCGTGTCTGGTCAGGCTTGTTTTGTTTGAAGCAATATTGATTTTCTGCAGGAAGTTGAAAAAGTTTTTAATGAATTTTGAATTTCATAAAAAAAATTAAAGGTCCTGGTTCGGACAAAGGATACAGTGGCATTTGGGAGCCAAAATGAAATCTGCAGAAGAATAATTGCATCAATTTTATCATGGCATCGTTCGATAGTCCGACTGTGAATGACTGGATTGAATGCGCATCTATGATACCTATCCATATGGCGCATCCAATTTTTCGCATAACCCTAGCGAGGGGGTTCCTATGGGAGTTATACTATTCGTTCTCAATTTTGCTAAACAGTGGCCCAAAGTTGTTCCATTAATTGAATAGTTCATACATGGCATTCTTTACATTGGCCTAGGCTCTGGAAGGTTCTTTATAATGTAATGACATTTCCTGAGATACTCATATTGTGACACCCCTTACCCGACTACAGTGTAGCCGAGCAAGTTATGCCACTCAGTGTGCCGGAGCACTCTATTTTATCTTAATTCATTTTTTTATCATAGTTTTGAATATAACTTGTGAAATATAATTCATTTTAAGCCATTTATCGAAATTACTATTTATTTGAGGTTCCGAAAATTTTAAAGAAAATCCGGCGGAGTGCCGGCTAAAAATGGAGAAAACAGTTCTTCGGAACCTGTGAAAAACACTTCCAATATTTGTATTCAATCATCTCAAACTCCAATATTTTTCAATTTCAGTTCTCAATCATCCATCACATGTGATAATCATATATATATCACCGATAAACATTCACTTTTCCATTTACAAACACAATTCTCATTATTTACATGAACATCAAATTACATTTCATAAGTTCATTTACACATGAGAAAATAAAATTAATTACAAAATACCAAAATGACACCTAGTGTCCTACCAATGCACTGCAGCCTGTGAGGTGACACGGATACTATGCAGAACTGTGAACTGCCTTACCGAATCTGTGGTCTACTGGCCCTCTGTCCAATCTTCAGTACCTACGCATTGCAAAAGCGACGCGCTAAGCATAAAGCTTAGTGGTGCAAATAATAAAATAGAAAGAAATAATATGCAAATAAAAATCATAATTTCTTCACCATTGTGTTCATAAGAACTGAATAATTACCAACTTAATGTTTAGTCGAGGGCTAATCTTGTTTTATGATATTAACTTCTTCATGACTTTTAAGTTTCTTTGTATTCTATCGTAATCATTCCTGATATTTAGTTTTCGTATTTTCTTTAACAATCAGTTCAATTACAGTTATACTTTTCCATGCCCAAGTAACCTATACAAATTGACCGGACTGGATAAACGGGTAAACTAGCACTGGGTACCAGGTACCTCGGGCCGTCACACCATCGGTCACAATGTGTCTCCCGGTGTGCAAACAGAATGGCTAATAAGCCATATAAGTAATAAGGCATAAAGCCAAGTAAAACATCATAATCTGTATAGCCATAGGCTATCACATCACATAATGGCAATGAAGCCATACATCATACGCAGTACTGCTATCAGAACCCTATTGGCATGCCAACCTATCCAAACCAATCACATTAGGCCTACTAGGGCATTTGATACTTTTGAATTCTTCAATTTTTGAATTTCAAGTTTTTGTGTCACTATTCACTTCAATAGTCAACAAAAAGTTGACTTTTGCATAGAACATAGGTGCATTGGTTTTAACACTCCCAATGTACCACATTTTGCATTTAAAACTTGTTAGTTTTGGTCACTTTCTCAAAGCTTAGGTCATTTTGGCAAAATTGCCAATTTTTGGTTTTGGTGTCACTATTCACTTCATTGGTCAACAAAAATGTTGAGTTTTGGATAGAAAATATGTACATTGACTTTGGCACTCCCAATATACCACATTTTGCATTCAAAACTTGTTGGCATTAAGTGTTAATACCATTTCTAAGTTTAAACCAACACAAGCAGAATTTTCAGTTTTGGTGAGTCAACTTCACTGTTCCATTGGACACTGTTACTGTTGGAATTTGAAGAAATGTAAAACATAAAAGTTGTTCCTTATTTTGTCTAGTTGAATTTCCTTTTTTGAATCACTCCATTTGGAGTTTTGTAGCTCCAGATATGGTCCAAAAACCCAAGCTTTCCGGAGGTGCATTCTGCAGAAATTTACCATATCTACAGTGCATGAACAGTGACTGGAACCACTTGTTTGGATGGGTTCTGGCCATAATTTGGGGTAGGTTACTTCATGAAAGTTGTTTGTCTATGTCTTAACTTGCTTCTGTAAAACTTTCAGGTCAATTGACCAAATCTACAGTGAGTTATGGCCAAATGAACAGTTACTATTCATTTTGTCAATTCTGCAGAGGCAGTTTCAGGGTTCCGGATTGGGGCCAAGTTTTGGTCCTCTTGCTTTGGTCTTTTGGGCATGGTTTCTTCAGAAAAAATGTGCCATTATAAGCCTAGTTTCATGTCCAATTGGCCAAACACCAATTGGACTAGCACAGCCCAAGTTATGGCAGTGTAAAGGGACTGAATTTTCAGTCCCTATGCTGCTGTCATAGGGCAGATTTCACCTTCACTTTACCATCCAATTTTTCAGTTCTAATTAGGGTCAACCTACCTAAAATGGTCACTAATTGACCATTAAAATGTGCCCTAACAATTTCCTAAGCCAATTCACATTTTCACCTTTCCAAACCCTAATGTCCAAACCAATTACTCATAAACCTTGATTAACATGCTTAGTTCAATCTCCATGCATATTAATACCTTAACCATGATTTCCAACCACTCTAAGTTTATTAAACAATCAACCTCATACTTTCATAGGGCTACTGGAAATTTAAGGTACCATAACACATATATTTTACTTCAATTTCATAAAATTTCTTAGCTCAAAATGATGTTCTAACTAAGATTTAAAAGAAGGAAAATGAAATTGTAGCACTAACTTGAATGAGCAGAATTTTTCCCCACTCAAAACTTCAATTTCCTTCTTCTTCTTGGCTGCCAAGAGCTTCCCCAAGTGATATAGCCAAAGTTTAATGAAAGGGGTTAGGGTTTAGTGGTGGAAACAAAGGAGAAAGGAAGCTTTGGTTGAAAATCAATGGAGGTTTGGCTATGGGAATTGAGAGTTACGGGTGAACTTTGTAAAAGTGATGGCTGCTGGAATTTTAGGAGCTTTTGTTGTGTTTTTATACATATTTTATTAGTTAATTTAAGTGTTGACTAAATGTGATTGGTGGGTAACTCTTAGATGACATCATATGATGTCAAAATTGACATTTATTCTCATTTTTCTCTTCTTCTCTACTCATTTTCACTTTAATTTTTGGTAATGTTTCTTCATATTTTATGTCATATTAATTATTTACTCAACTGGAAAAGTCGGCCAAAAATCACCTCGGAAGGCGAAATGACCAAAATGCCCTCCGTTTGGCTTAACGGGTCAAAATTGTCTGTACCGATTGAAAAATTTTTCTAGGTATTTTCTTGGCATTCTAATGCCATGGGAACCTCAATTACCCTTCTCTGGAGTCCCAAAAATTATTTTATAATTTTTCCCCCGGGTCTAGGGCTCCTCGTTATAGAATCGCAACTTCCTCCTGATTACCCATCGCTTGGGCACCGGCTCGTTTTGCTTGGTTGTATTTTACTTCTAAAATTTTTACTAAATTTTTCTTATTAATATTTGAGTTAATTTTGGTTCCTCGCTTTAATTTAAATATTTTTCCGAACGTTCTAGCTGTCCGGACCGACACCGGTCACCGGAACAGTAGAATGTACGGAGTTATTACCGGGAGGGTGTTACACATATAGCCTTTCTTCTTGTCTGGCAAGGTTGAACACTTTCAGGGCATACTCGAATTCAGGTAGGAGTTCTTGTTTCCCCTGTGCTATCATTCTCTCCAGCTGATCAACATTTTCTTTCAGCTCTTGATAGAGAGTGGCTTGTCTTTCTTTTTCTTTTCTTTCTTTAGCACATTCCTTCAGAATATCATTGATAAGCTGTGCTTGTTCCTTTAGTTCAAGCTTCTTCTTTTTGCTTTCTTGTTTATACTCTTCTATGAGTATATCCTGCTATTTCATTTTCTCTTGAAGCTTGCCATTCTGTATCTCTGCTTCTTTCATTTTAGCTTGGAGAGAGCTCTCTTCCATTTCCCATCGTATTTCTTGCTCTTCAAACCCTGTCTTTTCAGTCTTTGCCTCTTCCCTAAGCCTTCTTACTTTTCTTTTGAGGATCTGTTGTTGGTCCTCTAACTGTTTTATTCGTTCTTATAATTGCGGGTTTTTGGTGTTTGCCTTCTGTAGGGAGTCGGCCAAGCGAGCGCTAGCTTCTTCTGAAAGGATGTCTTGACGGAGGTTGCTGCCTTCGAATTTGGTTGGATCCACAGTTAGGTGTCCTTGATCCCTGCCAGTCCTCCATTTAAGATAATCTCCCGTGACACTCGGACCTTTAGGCGACCTTTCCACCATAGTGATATTTTCCCAGGATCTGCGAGCTATTTTCAATTCTTTCTCATTATTCAGCTGATGGTAAAAATGACCTCGGTGGTATTCTTCTATGTTTATTCCGGACTGGGTTGAGCCAAACAGCCTCATTACTAATGCTGGAGTGTAACTTGTGTGTCCGGTCACTCCAATTAGGGATACTAATTGATTACCCCCCGTGCTGACCAAAATGGGTTATCCTGACATCCACAATTTCCTCCAACAGTAGTCATGGCTGTTGAAGCTCATAATCTGTTCTCGCCACTGCGACTCATCTTTAGGGCCGATTACCAATCTGGCCATCTTTTCGATGAGAGGCTGTTCAAGGTACCAAGTCAACCCCTTTGTCTCTACGGAACACATGTGACTGATGATCCAAAGGTGCAACAATTGAGGACCGCACTTAATGCATCCCTTGCCTTGTTGTCTGTAGTAAGTAAGGGTTAATAAAGTCTCCGCAAGAATTGGCGGTACTGGATTGACCTTCTATTTTTCTACTGCCCAGAATATCTCCGCAACGCTGCAGGTTATGATTCCCGAAGGCCCAGGGAACAAGATCAGGCCGTAGATCCTTAAGGCGAGCGCCAATGAAGCTTGCTCCCACTGTTCATCTTGGATGTATTGATCCAACCATTTCTTGAGATAAGTCCAATACCATCCATGGGCGTTTCCTTTGACAGTTTCTCTTGCCTTTGCTTCTTCCGAGGGAATTCCCAACATATGTGCGAACCGTTTCCAGGTTTGCCTATGCTCAAGGTGTAGGTAGATCCGATTTTGCACCACATAAGGAATTTCTAGCAATGCCTGATATTCTTCCATAGTGGGAGTAGTATCGATGTCATTGAAGGAGAACACCCCATACTTGGGATTCCAAACAGACAGCATGGCCTTTAATGCCGAAACTTGGACTTTGACTCGTATCAAGGTCGCAATCCTCCCATATTTTTCCTCAAATTGTGCCTTGATGGGATCGAGAAGCGACCTCCAAACATTAGATAGACCCTTGAGATAGGTCATCTTAACCTCGACTTTGCTTAGGTCCAATGGAGGCAACGGGCTAGTATCTGCCCTGGTGACATCATTTTGTGGGACAATGAACTATGAGGCGGTTCAGACCATGGTTTAGTATTCTTTTTTGGTCTAAGAACTTCTTCTGCCGACTGACTCGAGGATGCCATGTTAAAATTGATGCTTATCCTTTTACAGACCTTAATTTGGTGATGCCTGTAAGAAAAACTTGTTAGTAGGGTAAATTCGGGTAATTTTGAATTATACTGTTGGCAAAGTGACACCTACACATTTATCAAAGTAGGAAAGTGTGTAGGTCTTCCCAACAGTATAATCCAAGATTACCCTTAAAAATGAGAACATGAGAAAACACAAACAGAATAAGGTAAGAGCAAGCATGTCCCTTTTGTCCTCAAATAGGGAGAGTCCTGGTACCGGATAGGTGCTACCTAATTGGATGGTTCTATCTTACGAGGTAGTTTGCTATGGCTTCCAGCTATTGTGATAGTTTAGCTCAAGGTCTAATTTTCTAAAAGCCACAGGTTCCCATATTGCCCCTAGTGCAAACAGTAGAGCCCCATTCTATCACCATGATACTAACGAGAGAATTCCACGGGTATCACAATAAATAGAACAAGTTTCAATCTGAGCAGGAGCCTTCACGGATACTAACGGGGTAAAACCCATGGGTACCGCTACATGACTCCCTCATATTTTCCTAAAAGGGGTAAGAAAAGCCCGGGTATAGGGCTAAAGTGTGTGAGGACATTGTGTGAGTGTTCAGTGTGTGAAGGGACACCTTTACCTCTTCCTAATATGGGGGAGTTTTTATTCTCTTTTTTTTTTTTTTTTTTTTTAGACAAAGAGTGTTGTGATAAGACAATCAAGACAAGCAAAATGGTTAGCAAAAATAACAATAATTAATATATGAAATTTTGTAAATTCGACCCACCTAACTATGGTTTGAGCATAAAATTAAATCTACTTTTGGACCTCTGAACTGAGGTTAAGGTGAAGGCTCGTATATTCCCCAGTGGAGTCGCCAAGCTGTCGCAAGGTATTTTACGGTCGCTTGGACGAACACTCATCGAAGTGGGAAAGAGTGAGGAGTCGCCACTTTAATTTTGAGGGAAATTAAAGGAAACCATTTATGAAAACAAACTAACATAGAACCACTTCGAAAACAGAGTTTCTAGGTTTGGGGTCCGAATACGAGCAGGGAAGGTGTTAGGCACCCCGCCTCGTCCCTCTATGAGGGTCAGCAGATTTAACATTATGCTCTTTATAAATTAGAATCGATAGCTAGGAGGGTTAGGCTAGAATGAAGATGTTAATCCCTTTGCCAAAAGATAATATTTAATTTTTCACTAATTTCGGGTTACCCAGATACGTAAGTAAATGAGACGACCTTAGTGAATTGATATTGTGTTGCGGTTTTCGTTTATGAGATTTACTATGCGTGCTTATTAAAATTTGATTTTGAGAATCGGATAAGAACTCTCCTCCGTTCTCTGTTTAATGTTTAAAATTTGGATTGAGAATCGGATAAGAACTCTCCTCCGATCTCTTTATTTAAAATTTGGATTGAGAATCGGATAAGAACTCTCCTCCGATCTCTCTTTTAAAATTTGGATTGATAATCGAATAAGAACTCTCCTCTGATCTCTGTTTAATGTTTAAAATTTGGATTGAGAATCGGATAAGAACTCTCCTCCGATCTCTTTATTTAAAATTTGGATTGAGAATCGGATAAGAACTCTCCTCCGATCTCTCTTTTAAAATTTGGATTGAGAATCGGATAAGAACTCTCCTCCGATCTCTTTTAATAGTTAAAATTTGGATTGAGGATCGGATAAGAAGTCTCCTCCTATCTCTTTAAATGATTATTAAAAAACTTGACCAAAGACCAGATAAGAACTCTCCTCCGATCTCCTATTTGGTTTGGATGGGAATCAGGTAAGAAATCTCCCCCGACCTCTTGAAATTTAATTACGATCGAATCGCGTAAGGACCTTAGGCTAAGGGTTCTGGCATCCGAAGATACTGGGAACCCGGATTAGGCTTCTTTTTACTTGTCGGTACCTTATGACTAGATAATGGATACCGGACTGAATTTTACCGATCTCCTATGTGATCGGCTTACCGGTACCTTTCGACAAGAGACGTTTGCTCTATTCCATTTGCTAGTCTGGAATTCAATTTTACTCCGACTCTCCACCTTGACCCAGCCATCTTCTCGAGCTAGTCTAGTGGTTTGACTTCATAACTCTCTGATTTGTTATCCAAACGTTTATTAAAAAAAACTCTTATGTTAAGATACTGCTACCCATTATTTTATCAGACTACCTATACGTTACCCGTAACCAGAACACCTACATTTGGAAATAATAAAAGACCGAGAACAAATAAATAACATGAACTGATATATCAAAGATAAACTCGAGAATAACCACCCACGTGGGACCTTCTAACATAAGACACACTTTAACGAAAATTACGAGTGTAAAAAAAAAGAAAATAAAGACGAACACTGGATAAGGTAATGGTTCAGACACTCACCTGCAGGAAGTTGAACCTATTGAACTAACTATGGAGTTACGAATGTTGCAGAGTTGCGGGCTAATAGACTGGGGACTAATGCTTGCCTTGAAATGACGAATGCCTAGTTGGCATGTAATCAAGCCAGAATGATAATGAATGAGATTGAGCTCAGAAAATAAAAGTAGATATAAAGGTGATGAAAATAGAACTGAAACTTAAGAAAGGGTATCACAGAGCAATGAACAAACTGAAAATCAAGAGTTCTAGTGTCCAACACTTCTTCAAAGAAAATACTTTAGAAAACTGGTTTCTAAAGTATTTCTAGCTTAAAAATAGCAGAGTAGCAAAACTGAATCAATTTTTAGAGCCTTTCCACTACAATCACCACCCTTTTTTTCTTTTTTTTTTTTTCCCAACAGTTTCCATGCAGGTATTTATAAGGAATGGATTTTCCTTATGAAGGGTTAGGATTTCCTTTGAGGGAAATGGAAGGTTTGGATTTTAAAGGACATGATCTGATGGTTGGGAATTAAAGAGAATCAAAATGAACGAATGAGATCCTTTTCTGAATATTTGTCCTTTCTCCTTTCTAATCTGACGACTCAGAATCTTCTTATAAAGGACGATCCGAAGGCTGGGAATAAAAAGCGCCGGTCTTGTCGTCTTCCTCTTTGATCCAAGGGCTCCGGACTTGTCCTTACAGGTAAGATCAATGGTGGAGATTGGGATGTACAGGATTGTCATGACATACTCTGGCACCTATTAGTAATGTGGACGATTCTGCAAATGAGGCGTGCGGTGGAGATCTCTTCTGCAACGCTTTAACTACCTTGGCTCTGATTATGATGACAGTTAGTGGAAGTTGTCTTATTCTCTTTGCTTTACGACCTCCCCTCCTTTCCGATCTTTCATGCCGAGCCCCCCTCTTCCGATCTCTCCCACTCCAGTTTTCTCCTTCATCTAGTCCGGTTCAGTCAAAGCATTTATTCCTTCGATTTCCGAGGTGTTCGCTTCGTTTTCTGCTAGCAATAAATGCTCAGACCTTCTCTATATATATACCTCCAACAAGAAACCCCTCCGCATTTGATTTTCTCCTCTTTCCTTCTCACTTTTCTTATTCTAGCCGCTCTGGCAACAATCCCGGCCATGATAGCTGCTTTTGATCTTTTTCCGGCTGTTCACCTTGTTTATCAGCTGAAAATTTATGACCCCGATGATCAGAAAATCGCTATGGCCACCTCTGATGACAGTGAGAGAACTAGACTAATTTACCAAGCCAAATCGAAAATATCGATTGTGTTGACCTCGAATCGCTCGATCGATGCAATCGGCGAATCGATTTCGGGCGAGAGGACTACTAATTTCCCTCTGATCTTTGGTGACTGCCCTTCGAAGTTCATTCGACTTCTCACCACATTGGGTGTCCCGGCAGCAGCTCGGTTCCGAGCGATAACATTGATGACTATCTCTCTCATTCTCATGAGAGTCATAGTCTCCCCATATGAGCTGTACATCTATCCTATGTCGGTGGCCAGTCTCCTGATCAAACACATCTTTTGATTCAGCCACGAGACTAGGCTTTGGCATAGGCCTTTACTAGATAGGATGTATTGCCGATCTCTAGAGATCGCCCAAATGATGTAATCTGACCTTTAATGTAATCCAATCTCTAGAGATCGCCCAAATGATGTAATCTGACCTTTAATGTAATCTGATCTCTAAAGATCACCCAAATGACGTAATCTGACCTTTTGGAAATAAAATTTTATTTTGACAATTATCATTTTATTATTGTTACATTGGTTATTTTCTGATCTCTGATGTGTTTATCCGATCTGATTCCTAACTGAATAGCCCTTAGCCGATTTGTAATTCCAAACAACCACCTTACTCTGCCGGTCTTTGACCAACCGATCTCTCCTTATTCAATTATGGAATTTCTGGAATATTCGTGAGACGTGTCAGAAAAAGCTGGCGAATCCCGCTAACTGATGCGTCGCTTGGGACACCGTGAGCATTTAATGCTCAGGCAGGTATAAATAAGGGATGGGTCCGCCAGTTACTCCCTTATGTCATTTTTAGCCTCTCACGAGAGATTCCAAAATCCTCTCGTTTTTCAAGTTCTTTCGACACTAATCACACTTTGGTAAGGGTTTTGATCTTTCTTTTAGTTTAAATTTCCTCTTTTCTTTGAAAATGAGCGACGCCGAGGGTTAGAGAGTGGCGAACCCCCCTTCCGTTCACGTCTCATGGTCGTCAAATGAAGTTGAGGTGGTCGGAACGACCGGGTGATCTGAACCTCCTACATCCTCCATTCCAGCCCGAGGTCAAGCGGGACCCTCAAGACGAATGCATTCTTCAGGGAGAGAAAACCTTCCTGTGGATGAGCTGCCATCAATCCTTCAAGAAACTGACCTGCAGTCGTTTAGCGAAGAGTATAACATTCGGGGCAATTCATACGAACTTATCAGGTGTCACGGTGATCTCTGAGCCGATCACTTCTTCGAAGAGAATGACATTATTATGGTATACGATGAGCAATTAAAAGCCGGGCTGCGGTTCCCTATTGACGACTTCTTCAAGGAAGTTCTGAAATTCCACCAAGTATGCATAGCCCAAGTTCACCCGAACTCATGGCGGATCCTAGTAGCCTTCAGGGGCCTCTGCCAAGCTAAGGGGCTCAGACCAATGGTGAAGGTGTTCATCGAGCTATACAGGCTAACTCGTCGAAAGGACGATGAGTATTGGTTATTTTAGGCAAAGCCACATTGTGGACTTTTTACCGACCTGCCCTTCTCCCTGAAGAATTGGAAGAATCGCTTTTTTATTATGAGGAGCAAGGTTCCGATCGGTTTTGAGGGTTTCCCGCGTAGCTGGCTACATTAGGGCCCATTAATTCCGAAGCGCATCACCCTGAATAGGGAAGAGGGCATAATGGTGATGGAACTGAAAGATCAGGCGGGCACACAGAAGTTCTCTTGTTTAGATGCAGTGATGGCCGAACTACGTCATTGGACCATGCAGCTAATTACCGGCAAAGAACGTGGGCTTCAGCTCTCTGACCTCAGACTCGGTACTTTCTATATCTCTGATCTTTGGGCCTTAGCGAACTCACTGACTTTTTCTCGGTGCAGGCATGGCAGGCAGCGAGGCTTCTAAGGCCTCCAGGAAGCGGAAGAGGGAGGTCTCCAGGAAGGTGCGGGAGATGAAGTATGTCGAGGCCTCTCAGACACCAAGGCACGATCCGGGGGAGACACAGGGAGGCTCGTCCCGACCATTGGGATTGCCGATCCCTGAAGTAGAAGTGGTTCGGTCTCCTCCACGACATGAAGAGCCGCCGCCACCTCCACCTATTACTTTGAGTGCGGAAGGGGGTCCTTCTCAACCTCCTGTGAGGACCCTTTCCCGAGGTGCTCAAGTCCTAATCCACTCGCTGGAGAAGAACCGCGTGGTTACAAGAGAATCCGGGCTTTGCTAAGGTCTTAGGGTCCTCCATCTGCCTTCAGGAGGATCGGGATAGGCTGACACCGAACAGTCTCGATGATATCCTGACCCGGACTATGAGCCTGAGCGTGGAGAGTTTGGTGAACCAACACATTGTCTGGGAGAAGGCTCACCATATGAGGCAGGAGATAGAGAAGGTGGGTCATGGAACAGCTTCCCTCCTATCCTAACTTTCATCCGCCCAAAACTATATAGCTGAAATTGAGGGGCGGATGAAGTTCTACGAGGATAAGTTGACTGAGCAAGCTCGTGTTCTTAAAGAGGTTCAGGTGCTCCGAGCTGCTGATGTCGCTCGCCTCACTGACGAACTCAAAGCAAAAGAATAAGAGGCAGTGACAAGGGAGGCCGGCGCTTATGTGAACGCCCATGGGGACCTTTTGGCCGAGCTCAAGAAGTGTTATCCCAAAGAGGACTTTTCCTGGACGATAGACCTGGCTCCGCAAGACGAAGAGGATAGCGAGGAGGAGGCTGAAAGTGAGAGAGGAGGCGAACAAAATGTAGAACAGGCTGGGGGTGATCCTCCAGCCGAATGACTTGTATAAATTTTTAATTTGAAATGAAATGAAGTTCCTTTTTGGTTCAATGACTGGATGAGATCGGAAAGTATCTAAGTTGCATGAGCGCCTGATTGTCTGAACATATTAAAACAACTTGAAAGCAATTATTAACCTATGTATGAGTGATCAGTAAAACTTTGTAAACATGAAATCGACCTAAACCAAGAACGAACGCTGAACGAAACTTAAGATTATTAAAACTGGAAACCTGATCTGAACACTTAAGATTGGAAGCACCATTAAGTCGGATTAAAATCTTAACTTTATTGAACAACTATCTACTATATTTATGAATGAGGGATCGGATGGCATGAAAACCTAATGTTGGTTCAATTTCTTTTGACAAGAGAGATCGGAAATGTGATTGACTGGCCAAAAAAACTTGGTAATTGATTTGAGAGATCGGATAGGATTGAGACTCAGTACTAGTTTAATTTCTTGTAAAGAGAGATCAGAAGTGTGATTAGCTGGCAAAGAGGCTTGGCGTCGGTTTAATCTCTATGAAGAGAGATCGGAAATGAATTGAACGACGTGGAGGCTTAGGGCTGGGGATCGATCTCAAAGTTTATTGATTTTGGGGGATCGGCCAAAATATAGTGTCGACAACTGGCGCTCCCCAAGGTGACACACTAGGGTGGATGAAGCCCTTTTCAAGTAGTTCTTGCAACTGTACCTTTAACTCCTTCAACTCTGCTGGTGCCATTCTGTATGATGTTATGGAGATTGGATCCACACCAGACATAATATTAATTTCAAATTGCACCTCTCTTTCTGGAGGTAATCCTAGCAATTCATCAGGAAACACATCGGGAAAGTCATATACTGTAGGGATGTCCCTCAATGCTGGACTCTCCACTTGGGTGTCTACCACATGTGCCAAGTATCTTTCACACCCCATTCTGATCATTTTTCTGGCTAGTGCAGCCGAAATGATGTTTGATGGCAATAACTGCCTCTCTCCATGTATTACCACATCACTATACTGAGGGAGACCAAAAGTAACTGTCTTTAGTCTACAGTCAATCATGGCATTATGCCTGGCTAACCAATCCATGCCCAAGATGATATCATAATCTCTGAAGGGCATTTCAATAAGATCAGACAGAAAAAATGTGTCCTTGGATCACTAAGACAATCCCTATACATTCTATTGACCCTGACCTCTTGTCCTAGCGAACTTGTTACTAGCACCTCGAAGTCCATTTTCAAACACGGAACAACAATGCAATCAATGATGCTAGTACTCACATAGGAATGGGTAGAACCCGGATCAAATAACACAAATACATCTTGATTAAAAGTTGAGAAGGTACCAGCCACAATATCAGATGTCTCGGTTTATTCTCTCTATCTCATTGTGTAGACTCTGACTGGAGCACTGCCTTGCTTTGATTGATTCATAGTGCCTTGGCTGCCTGCTGGACTACCTCTACCCCTGCCTCTACCTCTGCTAGATGGTTGTAAACCTTTGGTGACAGGATTCTAGACTGACCCTTCAGCAGTAGTAGGAGGTGGCCCAACTCTACGAGCACTGGTGCAATCCTTGGCAAAGTGTCCTGTGCCTCCACAGTTATAACAGGCTCCTGTGGCCTTGTAGCACACCCTACCATGATTTCTTCCACAAGTTTCACATTGGCCGGGAGGGTAGGAACTTCTGGTACTCTACTGACCGAATGGAGGAGGTTTCTGTCTCAAGTATCTTCCCCTACCAGACTTCTTAGCACCCCTATTGTGTCCCCCAAAGTTCTTCCTCTTCCCAATAGGACAACTGGAACTCCGATCTACTGACTTCCCCTCTTTCTCTTTTTCTGTCTTCTCTGATTTCTTTTTCTCTGGGGTCGCTTTTGACTCAATTCTCTCTAATTCCAGTGCTTGAGAAATAAGCTCAGAGAAGTTACTATGCGAATTCGACCACTTGTAATCTGAAACTAGGCTTCAAGCCTGTTTTAAACCTCTTACATCTTTCCCTACTGGTAGCAAGGAGACTTCCTGCATAGTGGCTTAGGCGAGAAAATTCCCTTTCATATTTTGCCACTGTCCTACTTCCCTGTTTCAGACTTAAGAACTCCTGTAGCTTCTGGTCC
This sequence comes from Hevea brasiliensis, assembly GCF_030052815.1. Taxonomy (NCBI): domain Eukaryota; kingdom Viridiplantae; phylum Streptophyta; class Magnoliopsida; order Malpighiales; family Euphorbiaceae; genus Hevea; species Hevea brasiliensis. The sequence continues at coordinate 51,944,800 of NC_079497.1, read as the reverse complement.
ACATAAGCATCTGGGACATATTTTTGTCTGATCTCCCACAAAAAGTCATTCCATATTAGTACTGAAGCTTCTACCAGACTATGTTTTCCACCAGTCATATGCATCCCCCTGTAACAGAGACACTGAATATTCAAATCTGAGCTCCTCTGTACAATGTAGCTTCTTGAATACCCTATCCATTCTCTCTAACCAGCATTACGCCTCTAGAGGATCTCTGTCCCCTTGAACTCAAGACCCCATATTTCATCGACTTGTCATCTTGCTTAGTCAAGGCGTGGTTGTACCTGCGGTGTATGCGCAATGGGACTTGAGTAGGCATGTTACCAGCCATTTGTTGGAACATTGTAGTCATCTGGCGGCGAGCGAGCAGAAATTGATGCTTGAGGGGTCAGTCTGTTGATCCACTGACATTGTGTAGGGCTGGGGCATCCCCTTGCACCTCAGCCTCTATCGATTGATCGACTGAATGATCACCCTCTTTCATAGTCAATTCGAGGATCTTAGACCTCCTGAACAGATAACACAAGGAGATTTCCTCCCGTTAGTGCATATTTATAATGTAATGTATTGTATGTATCAAACAATGACATTGAGCAGTTATACTATGAAGAAAGAATATTTAAATTATAGATGAAAATAGAATTTAAAAACTAGCTCTGATACCACTAAAACATGTCACACCGTACCCCTCCATAAGGCATAACATGATCCCGTAGTATACCTAATGAATTACCAACTTTGTTTACTGATAACCCATTAAATGCACTACAAGGGATTTTAAACCTTTTCTTACTTCTTTTTACAGTGGTGAGCACTATTTACAGGTGTTAATTTTTTTTTTTTAACTGAAGTGAAACTAGATAATACATTTGAAGAATTAATAATTTCTGTAAAAATTTTGGCAGAGTGCCATCTGTATTTTGAATAAAACAGTTCTTCAAAAACCTGTAAAAAGCACTTCCAATATTTTGTTCAATCACCAAACTCCAAACTCCAATATCCAATCAACACAATAAGTTTCTCAACATTTGTCAACTCAAATTTACAATAATTTTCTAGTGTTTTCAAAAGCTGATATAAAAGAAATATATCACAATATTTACAAGCCAAAATAATTTATAAGTTAGTTTACAACTTCAATGTACAATTTTAATTTACAATTTTAATTTACAACTGCTCAAAACCATGAACAATATATACATACAGTGAACATACATTACAATACAAAATGTAAAATATGGTATACTCAATATACCCGATGAACTCTCAATGTAGCACTAGCAGCCTAGTCTGCTGCCCTGTCAGTCTGTCTACCTGCGACAGCAATGAAAAGCTGTCGCTGAGCCACTATCTCAGTGGTGCACAACATTAACAAAATGCAACTTTAAATTATAAATCATAAGTCGTATAAATAGTGGATACTTAAAACCATAGTTAAATTCAATGACAGTGAATGCCAATAAGAATTTAAACTCCATTTCACAATATCACAATAAATATCAATAAATCATGCACACAGTTTAATCATGTTCCAAAGTCCAATTCATCTCAAAAGCCGATGGCTAGTGAGAAATAACATAGCTAGCTAGCAATTATATGAGTACTCATTCTATTCGTCCTCAATAGGCACACACCTCGACACTTCGGCCAGAGAGGGAATTCAAAGTCAATTCGTCCCACTAGACAAGCTAGTGAGGAATTCAATGAATATACATGATAGTTGTGGTTTCAAACCATTTACAATATTTTTCAAGTAATAAGTATCCATCAAATATCATTCAAACCAATTCTCACAATTTAAACAATAACAGATAAATTGTCATAATTCATTTCAATTGAAAATTCAGAAGAAATAACTATTGTGCACAAACCTCTGATAAATGTCTCTTGGTCCTGACACAGTGTTTCCTTCCCCTTCCCTGAGTCTTTGCAAACTGAAACATTCAATTTGAAGTGTTTTAGTACTCATTTAAACTGTCTCTAACAATAAGGCTTAGTAATTAATTTATTGAATTCTATTATTTTCCTTAGTCAACCTAAAATGTTGACCCTCGATGCACTCTAGGTAAATTAGGTTTAATGTTACCAATATGTCACATTTTATAGCCTTTTAGTATTGGTCCATGTTACCAAATTCATTTTCAAGTATATTGCATTTTATTGCAATTTGTCGGATTTCGGTATACTAATTTGACCTAACTAGATAAACTAGTTCCCTAGGTTTTCGGGTTTCGGTCCAAACTACAAACTTGTAGGTCTATGTCTTATTGCATGCGGAGCAAAATTTTAGGTCATTCTAAGTTGTGTAGACCAAGTTATGGTCAATTTACCAATGCTGGACAGAATGTACCAAAATGGTAACTTTAGGTCATTTTTAGGTGTCTCTATAAGAATTGTAGATATATGTCTAAACTATTCATGGTAAAAATTTCAAGTCATTTGGACCTATTTTGAGTGAGTTATGGTGAAACATTAACTACTACCCAAATGGTCAATTTTTAGGCTTTCAAGTCACTAATACTGATTTCGTCATTTTTCAAGTCACCTTCTAGGCAGAATTTCGGTAAGCTTCCTTTATGAAAGTTGGCACATTTTGTGCCTAGTTTCACCTTCAATTAGTCTCATACTTATTAGAGTCGCACACTTAAGATTCTAAGCCAAAACATACACTGCCCTACTACACACTTCTCATCACTTACCAATTACATATTCAACACTTACCAAATTACTTCCTTCATGCCAATTCTAGTTTGTACCTTACCATTAACACATTTAACAACACATTTAGGTCATTTTGGACAGCTTTTAACCATTCTCAATATGCACACTATAACACAGAATTTTTCAAAGTCCATTTACACCATTTAACCACATGAACATACCCCATTTAACTACTCAATTCCAAACCATTATACACATATACATACTGCCATCAATAACAAAATAAATCAACAATAATTTCATGAACTTAAATACTTCAATCTTCTTCATGAGGCTGCCACAAGTTTACACATACCCATCAACCTCCACTTTCACTTTTCCAAGCTTACAATCAAACTTTACACATGGGATTCAACTTCAATACAATTAAACATTGAAATCAACATTCAAACAGCCATTTACATGCAAGGACAAGCTGTTCATGGTGAGGTTTCATGGCTGCCAAAATGGTGTATCACCATTCAATCATCAACATAAAAAATTCTTCCATAAATCAACTACCCACAACCTTGGTTACACTTTTAATGAAACAAGAATTAAAAACACTCACCACTTTTGAAGTTCTTCAAAACCTCACCAAAACTTAACTTTCTTGCTCCTAGTATGCTGGCCAAGGTATGGTGGTCAAGTTTAGTGAAGGAACCTAATGGAAAAAGTGGCTAAAACATGCTTGCATGGAGCTCTCACCATGGACGGCTATGGAGGTTTTCTCCCAAGGTTGATTTCGGCTGGTTCTCTTCCTAAGGTTGAAGATGATAGAGTTTTCTGTCTAAAAGCTTATTCAAGGTCCGCTTTGAAGATGTTGGTGGAGCACTAAATCAATTAAAAGGTTTGTTTATTCTAACATTTCTAATTTCCCTCATTTTCCTCCTATCTTTTGCTATTTAGATTATGTACCACTATTTTAATTTTCATGACATTTTTCTAGTGTAATATCATGTATTTTTAAAGGACATTTAGGTCAAAAGGTAACTCGGGATGTTAATTGACTACAATGACCCTATTCGGGTTGCATTCCCAATTTTTCAGTAACACCGAGTTTTGTCATTTTCTCAATTTCTTGTCTTTCTTTGTTGTAACACCCCTATGTTTGATAGTGCATTCTACTATTCCAGTAGCTAGTGTTGTCTGGACAGCTAGGATGCCTAGAACTACACTTAAATATTGATGAGGAGACATAAAATAATGAAATACAAGAAAAGAAAATACAAGAAAAACAAAGAAAAAATAATAACAATGAAATGTAACGAAGTTAAACGAGCCGAGAACCCTAGCGATGGGTGACCGCACCGGGAAGTTGCGGCATGGACCGTTGACTAGCCCTAGACCGCGAGGAACCCTGGAAAATATTTTTAAGACATAATTAAAGACCTATTGAAGCATAAATATAATTAGAAATATCAAACAAAAATTAATTAATTAGTACAAAGAAAAGTGAGAAATCGAGAAAACAACAAAACTCGGTGTTACCGAAAAATCGGGAATGCAATCCGAACAGGGGCATTGTGGTCATTTGACACCCCGAGTTGTCTTTTGACCTAAATGTCCATTAAAAATAAATGATACTATACTTGGAAAATGTCACAAAAAATTAAATTGGTGGTACCTAATGTAAATAGCTAAAGTTAGGAGCTTAATGTGGGAATGAGGAAAGTTATGATTAAATAAACATTAAATCTATCATAGTGCTCCACTCACTCACCTAAGTGGACCACTTACTCTTCATTTTGGACAGATTTCATCTTCTTCATCAAGCTCCCAAAGAACCAGCCGAAAGTTGTCTTTAGGGAATCCACCATTGCCGTCCACTTGAAAGCTCCATGCAAGCTTGATCTAAGCTTCTTTCTTTGCACTTTCCTTCATTAAAAGTTGTCCATACACCTTGGGTAGTAGATAGGCACCAAGAAGACCAAGTTTTGGAGAGGTTTTGAAGAGTTTCCAAAGTGGTAAGTATGTGTTTTTGATTATTGCTTCATTAAAGTTTGTGAGGATATTATGGGTACTTGAATTGTGGAGAGATTTTTGGAGTTTGATGTTTAAAGGGAGATGTATATTTTTGGTAGCCATGGAAACTCCTTAAAGGTAGTTTATCTTTATATGTAAATGGTAGATTAAAGTGCAGGTGAAGTGTTTATGTGTGTAGAAATAAGTTGGGTGATGTATATTAGATGTATGTGAATGTATACTTGATTTTGGAAGCTTGGAAATTTATTCAAGGAGAGGTATGAATCGGCAGCTTGAATTATGAACCAAAAAAATGTTATTTCATAGTTTGGTTTATGGAATTGTGTGGTTGAATTATGGTACTTGTTATGGTAGCTTGTACATGTGTATGAAGGTGTGAGGTTGGACATGTAAATGAGCTATATTATGTAGTTAAATTGTGTGTAAATTGGACTTAGCAAAATTCTATACTATAAGGTGCATATTGAGTATGGTTATAAGCTGCCAAAGTGACCAAAAATGTGTTGTGAAATGTGTTTAGGTTATAGTACAAAACAGAAATGGCATGAATGTATAACTTGATAAGTGTTAAAAGTGTATTTGGTATATGATGAAGAGTGTTGCAATAGGGCAGTGTGCATTTTGGCTTAGAACCTTAAGTGTGTGGCTCCAATTGGTATGAGACCAATTGGAGGTGAAACTAGGCACAAAATGTGCCAACTTTCATGAAGGAAGCTTACCAAAATTCTGCTTGAAAGGTAACTTGAAAAATGACCAAATCCGGACTAGTGCATTTAAGGCCTGAAAATTGACCATTTGGGCAGCAGTTAGTTTTTTGGCCATAACTCACTCAAAACAGGTCCAATTGATCTGACATTTTTACCATGAATAGCTGAGACATATATCTACAAGTCTTATGAAGACACCAAAGCCCAGAAATGGCCATAAGCAAGTCAAATAGCTTGCACAATTTCAGGTCCAAAAACTGGCCGAACCTAAAATGACCTAAAATGACCTAAAGTGACCAATTTTGGTACATTCTGACCAGCAATAGTAAAATAACCATAACTTGGTCTGCATAACTCAGAATGACCTGAAATTTTGCCTCACGTGCAATAAGACATAGATCTACAAGTTTGTAGTTTTGACCGAAACTCAAAAACTGAGGGAACTAGGTCGTCCGGCTAGGTCAAATTAGTATAACGGAATCCGACAAATTGCAATAAAATGCACTATACATGGAAATGAATTGGGTAACATGGACCAATCATAAAAGGCTACAAATGTGACATATTGGTAACATTGAAACCTAATTCACCTAGAATGCATCGAGGGTCAACATCTTAGGTTGACTAAGGAAATGATAGAATTCAATAAATTAAGTATTAAGCCTTATTGTTAGAGACAGTTTAAATGAATACTAAAACACTTCAAATTGTGTGTTTCAGTTAGCAAAGACTCATGGAAAGGGAAGGAAACACTGAGTCAGCGCTAAGAGGCATATATCAGAGGTTTGTGCACAATAGTTATTTCTTTTGAATTTTTCAAATGAAATGAATTATGATTATTTATATGTTATTGTTTTAGATTGTGTTTGTGCACAATAATTTTGATTTCTTATTTTCTACTTAAAAATTTATTTGAACATTATAGTTTTAAATTGTGTCTGTGCACAATACTTTTTATATTCACTACTTTTACTAGAAAATTTATTTGGAGAAATAAGTTATGAATAATTTTTTTATTGTTTTTGGCTTTGAGAATCTTATTTGGAAATTATTGTGTTGCCTACTTTGCAAATGGAAATTTTGAGATAAAATGTGATTTGGGAATTGTATGAAATATTGTGATTTGGAATTGTTTTGATTCACACTTGGCATGACATCATATTATATTCCTCCCTCTTTGACTTATCAGTCTGGGGTGAGTGTGATTATGTTCCTCCCTCTTTGACTTGCCAGTCTGAGGTGAGTGTGGATGAGTACTCATTATTCAGCTAGCTTCCTTCGTTATTAATTTCTATTATTGGGGTGAGTGTGTCTTGTCGTGGTGTACAACATGGCATGTGTGGAAAACTTGTGTCATGGCCTAAATTGTGTTATGGATTGGGAACACTATATTCTTTAGTTATTTGATCAAATTGTGCTATGGATTGGCAAAACCGTGTTATTCAGTTATTTAATCAAATGGTATTATTGATTGGCAAAACTGTGTTATTCAGTTATTTGATCAAATTTGTGTTATATGAACTTTGTAAATTGTGAAATGAAATTGTGAATTATTTAATTTGTGAATTGTCAATAAAAGATTTATATATCGCATTTCAAATTGTTATTGTGTACCACTGAGTGAATTTTACTTAGCGATAGCTTTTCATTGGTGTCACAGGTAAACAGACTGATAGGGCAGTAGACTAGGCTGCTAATATTACAGTGAGAGATCATCGGGTATATTGAGTATACCATATTCTGCATTTTGTATTGTAATGTATGTTCACTATATGTATATAGTGTTCTTAGATTTGAGCAGTTGTAAATTGAAGTTGTAAAAATAAATTGTGAATTATTTTGGCTTGTAAAATTTGTACTATATTTCTTTTATCTCAGCCTTTGGAAATATTGAAAAATTACTGTGGATTTGAGTTGAGAAACATATTGAGTTGATCAAATATTGGAGTTGAGATTGAGAAATATATTTGAAGTGCTTTTTACAGGTTTTTGAAGAACTATTTTATTCAAAATACAGATGTCACTCTGCCAAAATTTTTACAGAAATTACTAATAATTCAAATGTGTTAGCTATTTCACTTCAATTCAAAAAAGTTTTTAACACCTGTAAATAGTGCTCACCACTGTAAAAAGAAGTAAGAAAAGTTTTAAAATCCCTTGTAGTGTATTTAATGAGTTACCAATAGACGCAGTTGGCAATTCGTTAGGTATACTATGGGATCATGTTATGCCTTACATAGGGGTAGGGTGTGACATGTTTTAGTGGTATCAGAGCAAAGTAGGGACGGCGATACGTAACGCCTACGATTCTTGGGAACTCTCACTCGTGAACTGTGACAAAGGGTGGCTCTCCGCCTAGGAGCTTGCAGGGATGGCGATACATAACACCTGCAAGTGCTCTCATAGGTACCCTTAAATGCCACCAAAAGACCGTGTTTTAGTGGTATCAGAGCTAGTTTTTAAATCCTGTTTTCACCTATAATTTGAATATTCTTTCTTCATAGTACAGCTACTCAATGTCATTGTTTGATACATACAGTACATTACATTATAAATATGCACTAACGAGAGGAAATCTCTTTGTGTTCTCTATTCGGAAGGTCTAAGATCCTCGAATTGACTATGGAAGAGGGTGATTGTTCAGTCGATCAATCAATAGAGGCTGAGGTACAAGGGGATGCCCCAGCCCTACACAATGTCAGTGGATCAGTAGCACCAGCCCCTTTAGTACCGCAGTTTCCTGCTCAGTTCGCTCAGCAGATGGCTGCAATGTTCCAACAGATGGCTATTAATGTGCCTACTCAAGACCCAATACAGACACCAGTGGTACAACCACAGTCTTCTGCTAGGCAGTATGACAAATTAATGAAATATGGGGCTATAGAGTTTAAGGGGACAGTAGATCCTCTAGAGGTAGAACAGTGGTTAGAGAGAATGGATAGGGTGTTTAAGAAGCTACATTGTACAGAGGAGCTCAGGTTTGAATATTCAGTATCTTTGCTACAGGGGGATGCATAGGACTGGTGGAAAACCATTCCCCACAGTCTGGTAGAACCTGCAGTGTTAACATGGAATGATTTTCTTCGGGAATTTAGACAAAAATATGTCCCTAATGCTTATGTAGACCAGAAGCTGGAAAAGTTCCTAAGTCTGAAATAGGGGAGTAGATCAGTGGCTGAATATGAAAGGGAATTTTCCCGCCTAAGCCATTATGCAGTAAGTCTACTTTCTACCAGCAGGAAGAGATGCAAAAGGTTTGAAACCGACTTGAAGCCCAGTATTAGATTACAAGTGGTCTGATTCAAACATACTAACTTCTCTGAACTTATTTCTCAAGCACTAGAGTTAGAAATAATTAAATCTGAAACGGCCCCTGAGAAAAAGAAATCAAAGAAGATAGAAAAAAAGGAAAAGTCAGTAGAACAGAGTTCCAGTGGTCCTATTAGAAAGAGGAAAAACTTTGGGGGACACAATAGAGGTGGTAAGAAGTCCGGTAAAGATAGATCTTCTGGACAGAAACCACCCCAATTCGATCAGCAAACTCAAAAGAAACCTAGAAATGCGCTGTCAGATCGACTTTGTGAAACTTGTGGTAAACCACATGGTGGGGTATGCTACAAGGCCATAGGAGCCTGTTATAACTGTGGAGGCACAGGACACTTTGCCAAGGACTGCACCAGTACTCGCAGAGTTGGACCACCTCCTACTACTGCAGAAGGGTCAGTTCAGAGCCCTATCACCAGAGGTTCACAACCACCCAGCAGAGGTAGAGGTAGGGGTAGAGGTAACCCAGCAGACGGCCAAGGCACAGTGAATCAATCAGAGCAAGGTAGTGCTCCAGTCAGAGTCTATGCTGTGAGATAGAGAGAAAAGGCTGAGACATCTAATGTTGTGGCTGGTACCTTTTAAACTTTTAATCAAGATGTATTTGTGTTATTTGATCCGGGTTCTACCCATTCTTATATGAGTGCTAGCATCATTGATTGCATTGCTGTTCCATGTACAAAAATGGACTTTGAGGTGCTAGTAACAAATCCGTTAGGACAAGAGGTCAGGATTAATAGAATGTATAAGGATTGTCCTTTGGAGATCCAAGGACATACTTTTCTATTTGATCTAATTGAAATGCCCTTCAGAGATTATGATATCATCTTGGGCATGGATTGGTTAGCCAGGCATCACTCCATGATTGACTGTAGACTGAAGACAGTCACTTTTGGTCTCCCTCAGTACAGTGAAGTGGTAATATACGGGGAGAGGTAACTATTGCCATCAAACATCATTTCGGCTACACTAGCCAGAAAAATGATTAGAAAGGGGTGTGAAGCATACTTGGCACATATGGTAGGCACCCAAGTGGGGAGTCCAGCATTGAGGGACATCCCTATAGTATATGACTTTCCAGATGTGTTTCCTGATAAATTGCCAAGATTACCTCCAGAAAGAGAGGTGCAGTTTGAAATTAATGTTATTCCTAGTGTGGATCCAATCTCCATAACACCATACAGAATGGCACTAGCAGAGTTGAAGGAGTTGAAGGTACAGTTGCAAGAACTACTTGAAAAGGGCTTCATCCGCCCTAGTGTGTCACCATGGGGAGCGCCAGTATTATTTGTTAAGAAGAAGGATGGCACTCTTTGTTTATGTATTATTTGACCTGGGGTCTGCATACTTTTATACTAGTGTTAGAACTATATGTTCTGTTGTTATTCCCTTATAAGGGAATAAATTTTGATGCATTAGTGATTAGTCCATTAAGATAAGGATTGTGATAATAAGTGAAATTAGTTTTAAAAGAGTTTATCGGTGAAAAGTATTTTCTAGCACACCATAAATTATAAAGCTAAACAGCAAGCCTACTTAATGTAAGGCAAGAGGACATAAAAGTAAGTTATAGTAATGGAATTGCTCTAGATGAGGGCAAGGATGTTACTGTTAGTAATTGTTAATGGATATGTAATCAGAATAAGATTTGAATATCAGTAAATTCGAAAAGGATAAAATATCGAAAAATCTAATCTATTAGGATGTATCGTAGTAACTATGCAATGTTCTTGATGTTTATATTGTAAGCTGCAGATTACAGTACTAACTTGAGATTATTGTGTAGAGCTACGTACTACTCGATAGTACACCAAGATGAGAATAGTTGCCAACGGCATCTGTTTGGTATAGTCATGCCAGGACAAAATTTTATTGTTGAAAATAAGTTTGAAAATCCTACTTAGGGAGTTAAAACTCAAAAATTAGATTATCGAAAGGTTATAGTTCATTACAAAAGGAAGTAAGTTATAGAATATTAATAGATAAAAAGAGTTGTGGAAGTAAAAATTTGAACAGTTGGTTCAGACATAATAAAGAAATGTTACGAATATGAGGAAGACTATTAACTAGAATGGTCAGAGGACCAATGACTAGATAAATCATTCTAACATGACCTCAAGGGTCATTCAAGAAGGAACATGAATCAAAATATTAAACAGCATAATAGTAAGAGAAGATTGGTGTTATACAAACAAATTAAATGTTGTATTAGATTGTTAAAAGTCTTATACAAATTTGAGGGAAAGAAGATTATACGATCATATAGAAAGGAGAAAATAAACATATGACTATTTTGAGATGGCTATTGGGCAAAATTTTGTGGATGAAATTTATTTTAAGAGGGGGGGGGGGGGGAGAATTGTAACACCCCTATGTTTGGTAGTGCGTTCTACTATTCTGGTGACCAGTTTTGTCCGGACAGCTAGGATGCCTAGAACTACACTTAAATATTGATGAGGAGACATAAAATAATGAAATACAAGAAAAACAAAGGAAAAATAATAACAATGAAATGTAACCAAGTTAAACGAGCTGAGAACCATAGCGATGGGTGACCGCACCGGGAAGTTGTGGCATGGACTGTTGACTAGCCATGGACCGCGGGGAACTCCTTTAAAATATTTTAAAGACATAATTAAAGACCTATTGAAGCATAAATATCTTTAGAAATATCAAAGAAAAATTAATTAATTAGTACAAAGAAAAGTGAGAAATAGAGAAAATGACAAAACTCGGTGTTATCGAAAAATCAGGAATGCAATCCAAATAGGGGCATTGTGGTCACTTGACACCTCGAGTTGTCTTTTGACCTAAATGTCCATTAAAAATAAATGATATTATACTTGAAAAATGTCATTAAAAATTAAATTGATGGTACCTAATGTAAATAGCTAAAGTTAGGAGCTTAATGTGGGAATAAGGAAAGTTATGATTAAATAAACATTAAATCTAACTTAGTGCTCCACTCACTCACCTAAGTGGACCACTTACTCTTCATTTTAGATAGATTTCATCTTCTTCCTCAAGCTCCCAAAGAACCAGCCGAAAGTTGTCTTGAGGGAATCCACCATTGCCATCCACTTGAAAGCTCCATGCAAGCTTGATCTAAGCTTCTTTTTGCACTCCCCTTCATTAAAAGTTGTCCATACACCTTGGGCAGTAGATAGGCAACAAGAAGACCAAGTTTTGAAGAGGTTTTGAAGAGTTTCCAAAGTGGTAAGCATGTGTTTTTAATTATTGCTTCATTAAAGTTTGTGAGGATGTTATGGGTACTTGAATTGTGGAGAGAATTTTAGAGTTTAATGTTTAAAGGGAGATTTATATTTTTGGCAGCCATGGAAACTCCTCAAGGGCATTTTATCCTTGTATGTAAATGGTAGATTAAAGTGTGGATGAAGTGTTTATGTGTGTAGAAATAAGTTGGGTGATGTATATTAGATGTATGTGAATGTATACTTGATTTTGGAAGCTTGAAAATTTATTGAAGGAGAGGTATGAATCGGCAGCTTGAATTGTGAACCAAAAAAATGTTATTTCATAGTTTGGTTTATGGAATTGTATGGTTGAATTATGGTACTTGTTATGGCAGCTCGTACATGTGTATGAAGGTGCGAGGTTGGACATATAAATGAGCTATACTATGTAGTTAAATTGTGTGTAAATTGGACTTGGCAAATTTTGTACTATAGGGTGCATACTGAGTGTGGTTATAAGCTGCCAAAGTGAACAAAAATATGTTGTGAAATGTGTTTAGGTTATGGTACAAAACAGAAATGGCATGAATGTGTAACTTCGTAAGTGTTAAAAGTGTATTTGGCATGTGATGAAGAGTGTTGCAATAGGGTAGTGTGCATTTTGGCTTAGAACCTTAAGTGTGTGGCTCCAATTGGTATGAGACCAATTGGAGGTGAAACTAGGCACAAAATGTGCCAACTTTCATGCAGGAAGCTTACCAAAATTCTGCTTGAAAGGTAACTTGAAAAATGACCAAATCCGGATTAGTGCATTTAAGGCCTGAAAATTGACCATTTGGGCAGTAGTTAGTGTTTTGGCCATAACTTACTCAAAATAGGTCCAATTGACCTGAAGATTTTACCATGAATAGCTGAGACATATATCTACAAGTCCTATGAAGACACCAATGCCCAGAAATGGCCATAAGCAAGTCAAATAGCTTGCACAAGTTTAGGTCCAAAAACTAGCCGAACCTAAAATGACATAAAATGACCTAAAGTGACCAATTTTGGTACATTCTGACCAGCAATAGTAAGATGACCATAACTTGGTCTACATAACTCAGAATGACCTAAAATTTTGCCCAGCGTGTAATAAGACATAGATCTACAAGTTTGTAGTTTTGACCAAAACTCGAAAATCGAGGGAACTAGGTCGTCTGGCTAGGTCAAATTAGTATACTAGAATCCGACAAATTGCAATAAAATGCACTATACATGGAAATGAATTGGGTAACATGTACCAACCCTAAAAGGCTATAAATGTGACATATTGGTAACATTGAAACCTAATTCACCTAGAATGCATCGAGGGTCAACATCATAGGTTGGCTAAGGAAATGATAAAATTCAATAAATTAAGTATTAAGCCTTATTGTTAGAGACGGTTTAAATGAATACTGAAACACTTCAAATTGTGTGTTTCAGTTAGCAAAGACTCAGGGAAAGGGAAGTAAACACTGAGTTAGTGCCAAGAGGCATATATCAGAGGTTTGTGTACAATAGTTATTTCTTTTGAATTTTTCAATTGAAATGAATTATGATTATTTATATGTTATTGTTTTAAATTGTGTTTGTACACAATAATTTTGATTTCTTATTTTCTAATTAAAAATTTATTTGAACATTATAGTTTTAAATTGTGTCTGTGCACAATACTTTTTATATTCACTGCTTTTACTAGAAAATTTATTTGGAGAAATGAGTTATGAATAGTATTTTTATTGTTTTGGCTTTGAGAATCTTATTTGGAAATTATTGTGTTGCCTACTTTGCAAATTGAAATTTTGAGATAAAATGTGATTTGGGAATTGTATGAAATATTGTGATTTGGAATTGTTTTGATTCACACTTGGCATGACACTATTATTATATTCCTCCCTGTTTGACTTATCAGTCTGGGGTGAGTGTGATTATGTTCCTCCCTCTTTGACTTGCCAGTCTAAGGTGAGTGTGGATGAGTACTCATTATTCAGCTAGCTTCCTCCCTCATTGATTTCGATTATTGGGGTGAGTGTGTCTTGTCGTGGTGTACAACACGGCATGTGTGGAAAACTAGTGTCATGGCCTAAATTGTGTTATGGATTGGCAACACTGTATTCTTCAGTCATTTGATCAAATTGTGTTATGGATTGGCAAAACAGTGTTATTCAGTTATTTGATCAAATGGTATTATTGATTGGCAAAACTGTGTTATTCAGTTATTTGATCAAATTTGTGTTATATGAACTTTGTAAATTGTGAAATGGAATTGTGAATTATTTGATTTGTGAATTGTTAATAAAAGGTTTATATATCGCATTTCAGATTGTTATTGTGCACCACTGAGTAAATTTTACTTAGCGATAGCTTTTCATTGCTGTCGCAGGTAGACAGACTGATAGAGCAGCAGGCTAGGCTACTAATACTACAGTGAGAGATCATCGGGTATATTGAGTATAAAATATTCTGCATTTTGTATTGTAATGTATGTTCACTATATGTATATAGTGTTCTTGGTTTTGAGCAGTTGTAAATTAAAATTGTACATTGAAGTTGTAAAAATAAATTGTGAATTATTTTGGCTTATAAAATTTGTACTATATTTCTTTTTTCTCAGCCTTTGGAAATATTGAAAAATTACTGTGGATTTGAGTTGAGAAACATATTGAGTTGATCAAATATTGGAGTTGAGATTGAGAAATATATTTGAAGTGCTTTTTACTGGTTTTTGAAGAACTGTTTTATTCAAAATACAGATGGCACTCTGCCAAAATTTTTACAGAAATTACTAATAATTCAAATGTGTTAGCTGTTTCACTTCAGTTCAAAAAAAATTTTAACACCTGTAAATAGTGCACACCACTGTAAAAAGAAGTAAGAAAAGTTTTAAAATCCCTTGTAATGTATTTAATGGGTTACCAGTAGGCGAAGTTGGTAATTCATTAGGTATACTACGGGATCATGTTATGCCTTACAGAGGGATAAAGTGTGACATTTGTAGTAATTAATTAATTTTTCTTTGATATTTCTAATGACATTTATACTTCAATAGGTGTTCATTTAAGTCTTAAAAATATTTTCCAGGGTTCCCTGTAGTTCGAGGCTACTCAACGGTCCACGCCGCAACTTCCCGGTGCGGTTACCCATCGCTATGCTTTTCGGCTCATTTAACTTGGTTACATTTCATTGCTATTATTTTTTCTTTGTTTTACTTGTATTTTCTTTTCTTGTATTTCATTATTTTATATCTCCTCACCCATATCTAAGTGTAGTTCTAGGCATCTTAGCTGTTCGGACAACACTGGTCATCGGAACAGTAGAACGCACTACTGAACATAGGGGTGTTACATTTTCTTACTTCTTTTTACAGTGGTAAGCACTATTGAGAGGTGTTAAAAATTTTCTTTTACTGAAATGAAACCAAATAACAAATTTAAAGTATTAATAATTTCTGTAAAAATTTTGGCAGAGTGCCATCTGTATTTTGAATAAAATAGTTCTTCAAAAAACCTGTAAAAAAGCACTTCCAATAAGTTTGTTCAATCCCCAAACTCCAATAATAGTTCAACACAATAAATTCCTCAACAATTAACAACTGAATTCAACAACAATTTTTCAGTGTTTCCAAAAGCTGAAATAAGAGAAATATGTCATAATATTTTACAAGCCAAAACAATTTACAATTTTAGTTTATAACTGTTCAAGACCAAGTACAATATATACATACAGAGCACATACATTATAATAAAAACTACAAAATATGGTATACTCAATATACGTGGCGAAATCTCAAAATGTAGCATAAGCAGCTTACTCTGCTGCTTTGTCCGACTGTCTACCTGCGACAGCAATGAAAAAGCTATCGCTGAGTAAAATTTACTCAGTGGTGACAATAACAATTTAAAATGCGATATATAAAATATTTATTAACAATTCACATTTCAATTGATTCACAATTTCATGTCATAATTTTCAAAGCTCATATAACACAAATTTGATCAAACATTTGAATAACATAGTATTGCCAATCGATAACACAACTTAGGTAATGACACAAACTTTTCCAAACATGCCGTGTTGTACACACGACAAGGCATACTCACCCCACTAATCGAAATCAATGAGGGAGGTGGCTAGCTAGATAATGAACATTCATACTCACCTCAGACTGACAAGTCAAAGAGAGAGGAATATAGTGTACCTATCAAAGCACTTGCAGGCGTTACGTATCGCCATCCCTGCAAGCTCCTGGGTTCACGCCTGAGAGTTCCTAAGAATCGTAGGCATTACGTATCGCCGTCCCTACTTTGCTCTGATAACACTAAAAACATTTTATCTAAAAATTTCCATTTACAAAGTAAGCAACACAATAATTTTCAAATAGAATTCCCAAAGCCAAAACAATCAAATATTATTAATTACTCATTTTTCCAATTAAATTTTCTAGTAAAAGCAGTGAATATAAAAAGTATTATGCACAGACTTGGTTTGAGTCGCCTCTAGGCCTTGACTCAATGATCCTTATGCTTTTCAATATCCTTTTCAACTGAAACACACAATTCAAAGTATTTCAATACTCAGTTAAATTGTTTCTAACAATAAAGTTCAATAATTAATTTATTTAGTACTATTGCTTTCATTAGTCAACCTATAATGTTGACCATTGATGCACTCTAGGGGAACAAATTTTAATATTATCAATATGTCACAATTTGCATTTCAATATGCTACCAATACAGTGCACTTTACAATTTTTACAAGTTGGCATTCATTGCCAAATTATTTCAAGCATCATTGTATGTAAATGTCAAGTTCTCAATTTTTGTGTGCTAGATTGGTCTAGCTTAAAGTCCTATTTCTCTTGGTTTTTAGCTTTTGGTCAAAGAAGGAAAATTGTAGATCTATGTCTTATTGCACGCGGGGCAAAATTTAAGGTTATTCTGAATTGTATAGACCAAGATATGGTCAATTTACCAAAGCTGGACAGATTGCACTAAAATGGTAACTTTAGGTCATTTTTAGGTCATTTATGGTTCTGGCAGTTTTTATACCCGAACTTGTGCACTCTCTTGACTTGCTTATGGTCATTTTTGGGTTTTGGTGTCTTCATAAGAGTTGTAGCTCTAGGTCTAATCTATTCATGGTAAAAATTTTAGGTCATTTGGACCTGTTTTGAGTTGAGTTATGGCCAAATAACTAACTGCTACCCAAATGGTCAATTTTTAGGTTTGCAAAGTCACTAATCCGGATTTGGTCATTTTTCAAGTTACTTTCTAGGTAGAATTTTGGCAATATTTCTGCATGAAAGTTGCCCTATTTGGTGTCTATTTTTACTCCCCATTGGCCTCATACCAATTAGGTCCACAATTTTGCACTTATAACCAAATTTAGGTACTACCATCAATACACAACTTGCACAAGATACTTACACTTCCAATTTGACATTCTTTCTCCTCCTCATTACTTCATTATTCATGCATAGCACTTCTACAAATATTAAACACAATTCTAGAAAGTATATTGGGCAGAACACTCAAGTGTTCAATGCACACAATACACTATTCAAGTTCAACATTCACTTCTACCCATATACGCATATCTCAATATCAATTACACATGCTGCCCACAATTTAACACTATCATATTTCATTAATAAACTTTATATTCACACACACAAATTCATGATATTGTAGGCTGCCAAACATGGCAGTTTGCCAAAGCATAAAGGTCCCATTTCAAACCCTTAATTCAAGCACTAATATGCACATCCTTGAATACTAACTTACTACATCTTCCATTAGAGTTAATCAACCTATTTTCCCATCATTTACATGTAAACAACAAGTTAAAAATTTTAACTTTCATGGCTGCCAAAATGGTACATCACGAATAATTCATCAAACCTTCCATAATTCAACTACCCACAACCTTAGTTACACTTTTAATGAAACAAGAATTGAAAATAACCACTTACCTCTTTTGGACTTCTTCAAAACCTCACCAAAACTTATCTTTCTTGCTCCCTTATTGCTGCCCAAGGTGTGTAGGTAAGGTTTAGTGAAGGAACTTAGTGAAAAATATGGCTAAATCATGGTTGCATGGAGCTTGGTTAAGCTTTGGCCATGGGGTCCCATGGAGTTTTGAGAGGAAAATGGGTTCCGCTGGTTCTCCACATGAGGTTGAAGATGATCAACTTCTGCCCACTAAGACTTATTTTATGTCTCTCATAATGTAGTTAGTGGAGCACTAAACTTTGGTTAATGATTTAATAATCCAAAGTTTCCAATTTTGCAATTTTGTCACCATTCTTCCACTATTTACATTATGTACCACAATTTAATTTTTTTATGACATTTTCAAAGTTTAATATCATTTATTTTTAATGGACATTTAGGTTAAAAGACAACTCGGGGTGTCAATTTACCAAAATGCCCCTACTCGGGTTGTATTCTCGATTTTTTGGTAACACCAGTTTTGTCGTTTTCTCGATTTCTCTTTTTTTTTCTTTGTATTAATTAATTAATTTTTCTTTGACATTTCTAATGACATTTATACTTCAATAAGTCTTTAATTATGTCTCAAAATTAAATCTTGAGGGTTCCCTGCAGTCCTGGGGTCGGCTATTGCATGCGTCGTAACTTTCCCATGCGGTCACCCATCGCTACGGTTTTCAGCTCGTTTAACTTGGTTATATTTCATTGCTATTATTTTTTCTTTATTTTTCTTGTATTTTCCTCAATTGTATTTCATTATTTCATATCTCCTCACCAATATTTAAATTTAGTTCTAGGCATCCTAGCTGTGCGAACAGAAACTGGTCACTGGAACAGTTGAACGCACTACCGAACATAGGGGTGTTACATTTGCCTTCCGAGGATGGTAATCTATCACACAATCATAATCCTTTAGGAATTCAATCCATTGCCTCTGTCTAAGATTGAGCTCCTTCTGGGTTGGCAAGTATTTCAGACTTTTGTGGTCTGTATATATGTAGCACCATACAAATAATGCCTCCATATCTTCAGTGCGAAGATAATTGCTACTAGCTCCAGATAATGAGTAGGGTAGTTTTGTTTATGTGGCCTTAACTGCCTGGAAGCATAGGCGACCGCTTTCCCCTCTTGCATCAATAGACACCCTAACCCATTATGCGAGGCATCACTGTAGACTACAAAGTCCTTTCCCATCACTGGCTGTGTTAACATTGGTGCCTCTGTCAACATAGCCTTCAACCTCTCAAAACTGGCTTGGCACTTGTCGTTCCAGCCAAATTTCATATTCTTGTGTAACAACTTGGTCATTGGAGTAGTTATAAGAGAGAACCCCTTCACAAATCTTCTGTAATACCCAGCTAGCCCCAAGAAACTTTTAACCTCAGTTATATTTCTGGGAGGCTTCCATTCCATCACTGCTTCTATCTTTTTGGGATCCACTCTAATCCCCTCAGCTGATACTATGTGTCCAAGGAAGGAGATCTCACTCATCTAGAAGTTACACTTGGACAACTTAGCATACAACTTCTTTTCTCGCAAGGTTTGCAGAACAATCCTCAAATGTTCATCGTGTTCTTCCCTAGTATTGGAATACACCAGAATATCATCAATAAATATCACTACAAACCGATCTAAATATGGATGGAAGATACAGTTTATAAGGTCCATGAATGCTGCTGGTGCATTTGTTAACCCTAACGGCATCACTAAGAATTCATAATGTCCATACCGGGTTCTGAATGCAGTTTTAGACACATCTGCATCCTTTACCCTCAACTGATGATACCCTGATCTGAGATCAATTATTGAAAATACACCGAGTCCGTTCAACTGATCAAATAGATTGTCAATTCTGGGCAACAGATATTTATTCTTCACAATTACTTTGTTCAACTACTGATAATTAATGCACAATCTTAAGGTTCCATCCTTCTTCTTCAAAAATAGCATCGGAGCTCCCCATGTTGACACACCGGGGTATATGAACCCCTTATCTAGTAACTCCTGTAACTAAATTTTCAGCTCCTTCAATTTAGTAGGTGCCATCCTATAAGGAGCAATAGAAATTGGTGTTGTACCCGGAATTACCTCAATAGCAAATTCGACTTCCCTTTCTAGTGGTAAACCAAAAAATTCTTCAGGAAACACATCTGGGAAGTCTCTTACTGTGGTTATATCACACAGGTTTTGCTTAGCCTACCTAGTATCAACAATGTGTGCTAGGTAGGCTTCATAGCCTTTTCTCATCAATCTCCTTGCAACTGTGGCTGAAATGACATTAGACAGGAAATCTGTCCTTTCACCCACAACTGAAATCTCATAACCCTTAAGAGCTTTCAGAGAAATCCTGTTCAGTTTACAATCAACTATTGCCTAATGACGTGACAACTAGTCTATTGCCAAAATCATATCAAACTTGGGGAAGGGTAATTCAATTAGGTCTGCTGAGAATTCATACCTCTGAATCCTCAACAGGTAACCTTTATACACCTTATTCACTACCACACTATGGCCTAGCAGATTTGTGACTAGAATATCTTGGCCACTTTCCTCTACTGAAACTCCTTTCTCTATGGGTAGCTTGAGGCAGATATATGAATGGGTAGATCCTGGATCTACCAATGCATGCACAGGTAAGGTGTAGAGGAAGAACGTACCCCTGATAACATCTGGGGCATCTTGCTCCTCTTAGGCTCTCATGGCATAAGCTCTGGCAGGTACTCTGGCCTCTGGCCTCTCAACTGACTTAGATGCAGGCCTTAGTGATGGACTAGCTATCTCAGATTTACCAGACTTCC
Source organism: Hevea brasiliensis (assembly GCF_030052815.1). Lineage (NCBI taxonomy): Eukaryota > Viridiplantae > Streptophyta > Magnoliopsida > Malpighiales > Euphorbiaceae > Hevea > Hevea brasiliensis. The sequence goes on along the minus strand of NC_079497.1, from coordinate 51,924,077 downwards.
TACCCCTTTGTGGTGCAGGGGCAGGCCTATCTGCTTGTGTTGGGGCAACTGTAGTAGCCCTCTTCAGGCAATTTTTTATCTGATGTTCTATCGACCCACAACGTAAGCAACCACCAGTCACTCGCCAACACTCCCCCTTATGCCACTTCTGGCAGTATGGATAGGCAGAAGATGTTGGGGCTGATCCCCTGAACACCGTCCTTGGAGAGCTGCCCATTGATGGTGTGGACTAGCCTCTCCTAGGTTTAAACTGTGGTATGGGCCCCTGGGACTGACCCTGACCTTGAGGCTGACCCGAACTCTGAGTAGGAGGACCCTTAAATTTCTTATTGGGAGTAGAGAATGAACTGGACTGACCTGGATGCCTCTTCTGCTGTCTTTCCCTTCTATTTTTATCACACCCTACTCCTCCGTAAGATGTAACATGATCCTGTAGTACACCTAATGAATTACCATACTTCACCTATTGGTAACCCATTAAATATACTACAACGGATTTTAAATCAATTTTCGTGAAATTTAAATCATCGATTAAAATCTGGTGTTATAAAAATTTTTCAAAATTTCGTCAGAATGTCGGCTGTATTTTGAGAAAACAGTTCTTCAAACCTGAAAAAAGGAAAACACTCCCAATATATTTTCTCAAATACAACTCCAATAAACTTCATTTCATCTCATAATTCGACCTTAATAATCAAATCATTTCATTTTCAAACCAACCTGATCATAGAAGAAACATTTCATTAATTATAATACTCAAAAATGAATATTACAAAACTATACAGGTAAATGAAATCTCAAATTTACATTACAATTATTTACATTTAATTACATACCAAAATATTTTACAAGAGTTTTTATGCAACTGCTCAAATAATTTACATACATATTATTACATGCATATATCAAAACCTATGTACATGGGTATACCTATGATATACCTGGAGCTGATCTGAATGTGTCTTCAAAGAAGCTTACTCAAGTGCTCTATGCTCTTTTCACCTGCGACAACATACAAAGCTATCCCTGAGTGGTGAACTCAGTGGTGCACAACTATAATTTAAAACATAGTACAATATACATTGACAAAATTATAATAATTAATTTGAAAGTCTCAAAATTCAACAAAATTCCAAAAGTCAAAATCTTCGTTGCCAATAATATAAATCATTAGTTAAAATGACTTTGAGCAAGAAATTCAATTTGTCAAATCACAACTGGACATTTAAAGTAATTCCAGCAATCATGGAAATAAAGATTAATTCCAATAAAATCAATTATGCATAAATCCCATTTGAAATCGAAATTCTTTACTATTCAAAAACCATTCTTTATCTCACTAACTATGCAAGACTAATCCGCAAGGGCTATCTTCGGGGTGATTCTAACTCCCTATGGTCAAAGAGGTCGAATCATCGTGCATAGTACACATTACAATAATGAAACTTCTGAAAGGGCCATAACAAATAAAAACTTAGATCTAACCTCTAATAAGAGGAGAATCAAAACAAAGCTAACTCCATTGTCCCCTCAACAAATGAGAGAGATGGATAATAACCCAGTCAAGTATCTATAGTGAGATACAGAACAATATCATAAATCTCTTTGTCCTTTTTGTGAGCATAAATCACAACACAATTCAATTCAATGTCAATTTCAATATCCAATAATTTTTATGCTCATCACAATTCAAAACATAAATTTGTAATTTTCCAAGCAAATTGCCCATCACAGTTTAAAACATATTCTATCACAAATTTTCAAAACATAATTTATTCAATCCACAACAATGCTTAATACTTGTTGAAATACCATTTCACAAAGCTAAATTCATACATACTATAATAATTTCAATAATCATTGAATTAAATTTAATACTTGATAAACATAATACATAAGGAAAATAACTTCATTTAATCATATGAAATATTTAGAACAAAATCAATTAAAAACTAGTTGTGCACAAACCTCTAGCGAGTCGCCTCTTGGCCTTGACTCAGTAGGTCTTTTCCCTTCCCAGTGTCTTTTCTAACTGAAACACATAATTTGAAGTGTTTCAGTACTCATTTAAATTATTTCTAATAGTAAGGTTCAATAATTAATTTATTTAATTCTATTGTTTTCCTTAGTTAACCTATAATGTTGACCCTTGATGCACTCTAGGTGAATTAGGTTTAATGTTACCAATATGTCACATTTTGTATTTCAATATGCTACCAATATAGTGCAATTTACCATTTTTACAAGTTGGCATTTATTGCCAAATTACTTCAAGCATCATTGTATGTAAATGTCAAATTCTCAATTTTAGTGTGCTAGATTGGTCTAGCTTAAAGTCCTATTTCTCTTGGGTTTTAGCTTCTGGTCAAAGAATAAAAAATGTAGCTCTATGTCTTATTGCACTTGGGGAAAAATTTCAGATCATTCTGAGTTGTATAGACCAAGATATGGTCAATTTACTAAAGCTGGACAGATTACACCTTTAGTGCAAAAATTTGGTCAATTTTAGGTCACTTTTAGTTCTGGCAGTTTTAGTACCCGAATTTGTGCGAGCTATTTGACTTGCTTATGGTCATTTATGTGTTTTGGTGTCTTCATAAGAGTTGTAGCTCTATGTCTAATCTATTCATGGTAAAAATTTCAGGTCATTTGGACCAATTTTGAGTGAGTTATGGCCAAAACACTAACTGCTGCGCAAATGGTCAATTTTCAGGTTTTCAAGTCACTAATCTGGATTTGGTCATTTTTAAGGTCAGTTTCTAGGCAGAATTTTGGCAATATTTCTACATGAAAGTTGGCCTATTTGGTGTCTAGTTTCACACCCCATTGGCCTCATACCAATTGGGTTCACAATTTTACACTTATAACCTAATTTATGTACTGCTAAGAACTCACAACCTGCACAAGACAATTACACTTCCAATTTAACATTCCTTCTCCTCCTCATGACTTCATTATTCATTCATAGCACTTCTACAAATACTAAACACAATTCCAGCAAGTATTTTGGGTAGAACACTCAAGTGTTCAATGCACTCAATACACTATTAATATTCAACATGTAAGCCAACCCAAATTCAATGTACATACTCACCAAATTGTCACATAAACTCCCATAACAAATACACACATACTGCCCCCAATTCAACTCCATCATATTTCATGAATAATTTTCATCAATTAACATGCAAATTCAAGGGTTTATAAGCTGCCAACCATGGTAGTTTTCCAAGGCTTTCATAATTAGGCAAATCCCACATTAGCAAAGCACGGAGATGGTCTTGGGTTCAAAAAGTAATGATATATAAAATGGGGGAACTAATCACTAGAGGCGTCTTGTGGTAGAATGGCCTGAAGAGTTGGAAGAACTCCAGGTTTAAGCGTGCTTGCTTGAGAGAAATCTTAGGATGGGTGACCTCCTGGGAAGTTCTCCATTCCACCTATGGAACAAAACCGTGAGGCTTATGGCCAAAGCGGACAATTTCTCTAGTGGTTGGAGCTCAATCGTTACAATTGGTATCACAGCCACTCGCGTGTCCTCTTGGGTGATGGTGGGGCAAACCTCAGTAAGGACGCTGAGTCCCAAAAGAGGGGGAGAAGGGTCCCTTAGGTAAATCCCAGATCAACAAAGCATAAAGATGGCCTTGGGTTCAAAAAGTAATGATATAAAAAATGAGAGAACTAATCACTAGAGGCGCCTTTTGGTGGAACGGCCTGGAGAGTTGGAAGAACTCCAGGGTTAAGCGTGCTTGCTTGAGAGAAATCCTAGGATGGGTAACCTCCTGGAAAGTTCTCCATTCCACCTATGGGATAAAACCGTGAGGCTTATGGACAAAGTGAACAATTTCTCTAGTGGTTGGAGCCCGACCGTTACAGTTTTGCTCATTTATTCTGACTCTTTCTACTTTCAATGCAGCATTAACTAATTTGGCAAAATCTGTAATCTCCAATGCTGTTATCATGACCTTGATATTGTCATTTAGCCCTTCTTCAAACCTTCTGCACCTCTCAGCCTCTGTAGGGACTATCTCCCTCCCATACCGGCTCAATCTGACGAATTCACGCTCATATTCTACCACTGATAGCTGCCTATCTCAGACTGAGAAATTCTCTTCTTCTCTCTTCTACATACACTTTACTGACATACTTCTTCCTGAACTCTGTGAGGAAGAAATCCCAGGTAATCTGATCTGCTTGCACCTCACTGGATACTGTGTCCCACCATTGGTATGCATCATCTTAAAGTAGGGACACAACACGCTCCAGGTTCTACTTGAGGGTGCAATGAAGCTATTTCAACACTCTTACAGTTCTATCCAGCCAATTTTCAGCTGTCATGGGGTCATCCTCCTTCTTCCCAAAGAAATCTATAGCCCCATGTTTTTGTAGTTTTTCCAGATGGGACTTCTGTGGTGGTGGCAGAGGTTGTGGTTGTGGTTGTGGTTGTGGTAGTGGAATTGCCCACATCACTTGCCGATAAAATTCAGTCATTTGCTGAAATAATGCAAACTGAGGTTAGGCAGGTGCCTCAGCTGCTGGTGGAGTAGGTTCTCCCCTGCCTCCTGATTTAGCCCTTGGTGGGGCATGACTCTCCACCTCTTCATCAACTGCTCTTTGAGAAGTAGGATCCATATCCTAATCAAAATAAGAAAACAAACAGATCTGCATCAGTGTCACCTCAATACTTACAAATGCAGTGCAATGGTATGCACTCTATCAAGGCCAGAAATGCCTAAACCGATGCTCTGATACCACAAAATGTGACACCCCTTACCCGTATACAGTGTAGCCGAGCAAGATATGCCACACAGTGTGCTGGAGCACCATTTCTTATTCCATAACAAGTTATCCTTCTTAATTTATTTACTAAGTGCAAAATTTTACCAATTATATCATTTATTTACAAATTTGGTTAATCTAAAATTTTCATAAATTTTTATTGAAAATTCGACAGAGTGCCGGCTGTAAATTGGAAAAACAGTTCTTCTGAACTTGTTAAAAACACTTCTAATATGGTTTTCAGATCCAGAACTCCAATATACATACATATCAACTCAACCTCCAAATCTCAACACAATTTTCAAAATTTTTTTCACATCACAATTCAAATTAATTTCATGAATAACACCTCAACATTTTATTTTTCAACAAAATATACTGATAATTACAGTAACACGAAATTTCATATATTTACATTATCATATGATTTCATGAGTTTGTAATTACAATCAAAACTAGTACAAAATGCAAAGTACAAAATACAACCCAAAATCCTAATATCCTACCAAGTGCACTGCAGATATGAGGTAACTCTGGACTCTGTGCAGATCTGACTAATCACCCGGTCTGAGGTTTGTTGGACTCTCTAGCTATGTCTCTAGTAATTGTGCGTGGCAAAAGTGACACACTAACCAATTCTGCTCAATGGTGCCAATATAAAATAAAATAGCTAAAATAAAATGGATGTGTAGAATGTATGCTGACATTATATGTAGACTAAGTTTTTGGCAATTATTGTAGTACTATTTGATTAAAATTTAGTAAGATTTATTTCGATTGCCCAAGTAACCTATACTAGTCGATGGGACTGGATAAACGGGTAAACTGGCATTGGGTGCCAAATACCTCGAGCCATCATACCATTGGCCACATTGTGTCTCCCGGTGTGCAACAGAACAGTTAATAAGCTATAATAAACATTGGGCACAAGGCCAAGTATCACACTGATATCAGAATAACTAAAAGCCATAAAATCACAGAATGGCATAATGCTATGTGCAGTACTACTAACTGAACCCTATTGGCATGCAAACCTATCCAAACTAATCATTCTAGGCATACTAGGGCATTTCACATAGTTAATGATTCAATTATTTAATTTTATAATGTAGAGGTCACTATTCACTTAACTAATTTCACTCAAAGGTTGACTTTTTAATTTATAATAGATTCGTTGAACCTAAGTTCACCAAGATACCACATTTTGGTTTACAAAAGTGTTGGCATTAGTTGTCAAACAATACTTAAAACCAATGGAGAATAATTCAGAAAAATTAGTTTTGAGTGTTAGAATTCACTGTTCCATTAGGACAGTGAGAATTTGGCCAAATGTTCTGCATTAAAATTGTTCCTTATTGTGTCTTGTTATATTTTTTTTTGAATCACTCCAATTGGAGTTTTGTAGCTCAAGTTATGGCCTAAACACCATAACTGGCTGGATTGAAATTTTTCCAGAATCTCTGGGCAGAATTAATTCTATAGTTTTTATACACTGATTCCAGGTCAGTTTTTGGATATGTTATGATGAAAATTTGGGTTTGTTTTCTGCATGAAAGTTGTAGTTCTATGTCTCAGATTTCTACTGGTAAAATTTTAGGTCAATTAAACTTTTCCACACTGAGTTATCACCATTTGAACAAACATTAATTATTTAGTCATTTTCAAGGGATAGCATGTTGGTCACCCGAATTAGGGTAGTTTTTAGGTCAACTTGGTTTGGTTTTCTGGGCAGATTTTCTTCACCAAAGTTGTGCCATTATGTGTCTAGTTTCACGTCCAATTGGCCTTGCACCAATTGCACCTACACCCTTCAAGTTACAGCTGCCCAAACTTGCTAGACTTACACCCAGCCCTACAGGTCACCAAGGGCAGCATGCCTAACCTCAATTCCATTATCCTAAATCACTTTAATTCCTCCTCACATATAGTCAAATGGTCACTAATTAACCATTAAAATGTTCATATATCATTACATGAGCAAACCTTAATTTTGTTCAAGTCTCCAAGTTCTCAAAGTTTAATTTATGCATTAAACTTACAATTTCAACTTATATCATGTCCTTAAACATGAATTGAGTGAGAGAGAGAATAAATTGGGCACTAACCTTAGTTGAAGAGTTTCTCACACTTGTAGAACCTCTTTGTTTCCTTTCCTTTTTGCTGCCTCAAGTTTACAAAAAGTATAAAGATCAAATTTAGTGAAGATAAGGTAGGGTTTTATGGTGATATAAGGTGGGATTTGAAGCTTTGTTTAGATGGCAATGGTGGAACACCATGGAGCTAGTTCGATCGGCTGAAGAAGAAAGACAATTCTGGAGTTTTTTTCTTAATTCTTATCTCTTTTATTTGTTTTAAGAAGACTTGCTAAATGCTGATTGGTGGGAGGTTTTAAATGACATCATTATGATTTCATAATTACGCATTTTATTCATTTTTTTTCTTTCATTTCTACTCACTTCAAATTAATTTTTCATCAACATTAATTCATATTTTATGTCATTTAATTTATGTAATTAGTTGGACAAGTTAGTCAAAAATCATCTTTGAAGATGAAATGACTAAAATGCCCTTTGTTTGGCTTAACAAGCAAAAGTTATGTGTACCAATTAATTAAATTTTCCTTGTGTTTTCTTAGAATTTTATTGTCATTGAAACCCCAATAATCCTTCCCTGAGGTCTCAAAAATTTTATTTCATGAAGTTTCCCCCAGGTCTAGGGTTACTAACGGCTTTCGCCGTCACTTCCTGTTAGGGTCATTCATCACTGGGGCTACGACTTATTTAACCTTAGTGCATTTCATTTCTAAAAATTTTCCTTAATTTTTCTGATCATTATTTGTTTTATTTATAACTCCTCACTCTAGTCTAATTATGATTCCAATTATTCTAGCTGCCCGGACTAACATTGGTCACCAGAACAGCAGAATGTATGGATTAGCTAAAGTAAGGATGTTACATCTTTTGCGTAATTTGTGAGACCAGGTTCTTAATTTAATTTATATCTTTTTGAATATCTATTGTTTTATGATTTCATTGTCTTTGATCTATTGAATGATTTGCTAAAAAGGCCTATTAGTTAATTGTTTGATGTGATCAATTGCTAGTTCATCTTTATAATCCATAATTATTGTATAAGAATGAACATGAGTAGCAATTAGGTTTTATTGATTATGATCCCATTTTTCGATAATAACCTAAGGAAACAATATGGTTAATAAAATGATTTATGCTTCCTAGATAGTTGTTCAGCTTAACTACTTCCTATTCTTAAAGCAGTTATTAATTTTATGAGGATTGCTTAATACCAATTCAGTTAATAATTAGAGTCAATAAGAGTGCTAGGCTTGAATTGATGAGTATAGGGAAGTCAGGGGTTTACCTCGCTATTTGGTAAATCTACATTAAGTATTCAATAAGAGATAATTGTATTTCTTTTGTCTATGATCAAATCAATGCATTGGAATGCGAATTACCTTGGACTGAAGTTTATTTAATTGGAGAGTTTCTTATTTAATTTTAGATCTTAATTTTGGATTTTTGATTTCTTCTTTGGATTGCAAATTAACCCCTCCCCCAACCTTTGTTTCTTTTTCCATTACACAAGTGCATGAAATTTAATAATTCAGTCTCTAGGGTTCGACCTAGATTTACCACTTACTACAGAAAATATTTCATAATTGGCAATTTTAGTTAATTTAATTTCTGGTGGATTCAACACCCATCATGCAATCAGTTGGAAGAGTTCCAAACAGAGTACAACCGCAGATTCCAATACAGTGGCTGAGTATATTGCTGCATTAGATGCTGCAAAAGAAGCTATTTGGATATAAGAAATCCCATTCTCACCAGAAATCCAAACACATAGAAAGGTGCTACCACATTATCAGAGAGATAGTTGGGCGAGGCGATATAGCCATGCAAAAAATAGCATCAGCTGAAAATCCAGCTGATCCATTCACTAAGCCTATGTCACAAGCTCAGTTAGACCGACATCTTGAGAAGATGGGTCTAAGGTATTGTAATGAATAGCTCTAGTGCTAATAAGAGATTGTTAGTAGTATGCCCTAGAGCATATTATTTAGTATGTATCTTGTACATGTTTTATTAATAAAAGAGCAATTTCACTTTTTCTGTTTATATAATATATTTATGTGTAATAGAAAAGGTCCATTGATATTTTGTTAGAAATTTTATTCTTAAGTTGTTAAGAATATGAGTGATAGTATTTCTAACACAAAGTATCATAAATTGGTTCACAATCGAGGATACTTCACACAGGGCATGACTTATCTAGAAAGATTATATTCATGTTTGTTCCCAAGGTATTTATATGAGATATAAATAAGATGGAATGGTGAGTCTCATACCATATAACAAACATGATAGGCACTTATGCATGATAAGTAGGCCGAACCAGTGACACTTATGACAATCACGTGGAAGTTTACTCTTGTCAATGCATTGTTATAAATCATATCAGTGCATATAATCTTTAGACCTGAGATAGCACAATTATCTTGTATAGAGTGGTTTGAGTTTGATATTACTTTCATACTTGTACTGTGTATGGGTATATGGGTATGTGTTGGCTCCTACTAGTTATATATGGAGGTAGGTGTTGATCAAGATGGAATCTATTACTCTAAGTAAATAGGGATAAAATCCTATGTTTATTTAATTATTCTTAATATTTCAAGTTCCTGGCCAGGACAAACAAATTTAATTAGAAAAGTGTTTCTAATGGGAAAAATCTTTTTAATCAAGAATTGGAATTAAAAGAGAACATAATATTCATAGCAAATGGGGTTTGACATAAACCATGACTCCAGCTCGAATTGGGATTTTGTAACAGAGAGATTCTAGTGCATGGTAAGATATGATTATAGGTTCATTTAAGGTATTCCTTATTACTAATTAGGTGGCCATGGCATGCTATGCTAGGTGTTAACCTTAGTCTATGAGGTGTCTAAAATGATTTAGAGAAATCATTTATGGTGAGAAAGAGTTCTGATGATATTAAGAGTTGATATCACATCTCATTGCCAATTAGTGATGAGCCTACTGAGTCACACACATACACAAGTAATCACCAAGTTAAATGTGATTTAATTTATTAACTAAAGAGTTTAATTGATTAATTAAATAGGTTTGATTTGCACATAAGATTGCAAAGTCACTAGCTTGGCTTGAAACCAAAACTAGGTTATTAGATGTATAGTATAAGTTAAATTTATATTTAAAGTATTTAAATATGAATTTAATAATGAAAAATTAATTAATAGAGATTAATTAATTAATTTATATTTGATATAAATTGATTAGAAGAGGAGAAAAAATTATTTTGGGTTAAGAACTCAAAATTACAACACAAGGGTAATTTGGTTATTTCATAGTGTGATGTGTGGCACCATGAGATGGTGACACATGGCATCATGGTTTGTCATTTGTCTTCCTATCATGCAAGATAATCAAAGTCAAGATTAAGTCTAGCTTTGACACTTGGCTTAATGTGATTAGGTCAATTAAAATTAAAATGCAATCAGGTGACGACATGTGGCAAGGGTTTTAAGTGATGACCTAATTATATAATGTAATGTTATGAGAAAATGTGACACCCCTTACCCGTCTACAGTGTAGTCGAGCAAGATATGCCATGCAGTGTACCGGAACACCCTATTTTAATTCAATCATTTTTTTGTTCTTCCTAATTTATTTTTTTCATAGTTATGAAGTACAATTTATGAAATATAATTCATTTAAGTCATTTATTGAAATTATAATTTATTTGAGGTTCTAAAAATTTTATAGAAAATCTGGCAGAGTACCGGCTAAAAATGGAGAAAACAGTTCTTCGGAACCTATGAAAAACACTTCCAATAATAATTTCCAATCATTCTCAAACTCCAATAACCATCAACATGGTCTCAACATTAGCAATCATTTCAAGTTCTCAACATTAATCCACAATTTCATTCAAATTCAAAATCAACTAAAATTTCTTCAAGATATTCTCAAATTATATTAATTAACAAAATTCTTCAAAATATGTACATCAACATATGATTACATAAATTTACTATTTACATGAGTTCATAATTTACAAATCACAAACTACTACCTATTACAAAATGCAAAAATATAATTTCAAAAGGGAACTAAAGGTCCTACCACTAATGCACTGTAGATGAGAGGTGACTCTGACCCTAGGCAGATCTGTGACCTCGCCCAGTCTGTGGCCTGCTGGGCTCTCTGTCTGTCTCTCCAGAACCTATGTATGGCAAAAAGCGACGCGCTAAGCAATAATGCTTAGTGGTGCCAATAATAAAATAAAAAGAACTAAAAGGAAATAAATATGCAGTGAGTGTATTGATGTCTCATGCAGATAAATTTTTTATAATTATTGATAGTCTTATTTATTTGGTACTTGTTATATTCATTATTTCATTAAATTTATTAACTTTCATTTTTGGTTGCCTAAGTAACCTATACTGGATGACTGGATTGGATAAACGGGTAAACTGGCACTGAGTATCAAGTATCTCGAGCCGTCACACCATCGGTCACATATGTGTCTCCCGGTGTACAACAGAACAGCTAATAAGCTATATTAACATTAGGCACAAGGCCAAGTCTCAACACAATGTCAGAATGGCTAAAAGCCATAAAATCACAGAATGGCATAATGCCATGTGCGGTACTGCTAACTGAACCCTATTGGCATGCCAACCTATCCAAACCAATATTGCTAGGTGTACTAGGGCATGTTACACTTTTAAACTTTACAAATCTTGAAATTTAAGTTTAGGTATTACTATTCATTTTATTAGTCAACTAAAATGTTGACTTTTGCATAGACAATAGGTACATTGATTCTAATACTCCCAACATACCACATTTTGTATTCCAAAATTGTTGGTATTGGTTGCCAATACCATTTCTAAGCTTAGTATTAGTTATTCAAAATTTTCAGATTTCAAGCCTCATATTTACTGTTCCATTAGTCATTTATACAGTAGGAATTTGGCAAAATTGTCTTCATGAAAGTTGTTCCTTATTTTGTCTAGTTACATTTCCTTTTTTGAATCACTCCATTTGGAGTTTTGTAGCTCAAGTTATGGCCTAAACACCATAACTGGCCGGATAGGATAGAATCCAAAATTCTGGGCAAAACTAGTTCTGCCAGATTTGGTAACCTAAGTTTGGTTGGCAATTTGACTAGGTTATGGTCAGAATTTGGATTTGTGTTCTTCACGAAAGTTGTAGGTCTATGTCTCAACTTTCTGTCTGTAAAATTTCAGGTCAATTGGACCTTTCGATGCTGAGTTATGACCAAATGAATAAACACTGTTCATTTGGTTATTTTGCCCAGGTAGAATGCAAGTCATCCGGATTAGGGCAATTTTTAGGCTAATTTGGTTTGGTTTTCTGGGCAGGTTTCTTCACCAAAGTGGTGCAATTATGTGTCTAGTTTCATGTCCAATTGGTCTTGCACCAATTGAACCTCTACAATTCCATTTATAACTGCCCAAATCTGCTAGACTCATGCTCAGTTCTGCAGGTCAGCCAAGGTAGCTCACCCATACACAAATGCCAAGCCTCAACTCACTTCATTTCCTCATCATACACATTCAAATGGTCACAAATTGACCATTACAAGGTTCATGAACCATCACATGAGCAAACCCTAGAATTGTTCAAGTGTCCAATTTTTTTTCATTTCACACATGCATAATTCTTGCATTTCACTTACTTAATTATGTTCAATACCCCATCCACTACCAAAGGCTGCTCATAACCATTTTTGTACCAAGCAAAATCATCAAACCCTAGCTAACCCTAGCTGCCAAAATTTTAGGATGCACACACACACTTTTTTATTTTATTTTCTTACTTTTCTTACACAATTCATGCCCTTAAATATGAATTAAAGCAAAAGGAACTAAGATTAGACACTAACCTTGAATGGAGCTACTCCCAAGCTTGCCAAAACCTTTCTTTTTCCTCTTCAAATTGCTATCCAAGGTTTTCTCTAGTGGTAGGGACAATTTTTCATGAAGAGAAGTTAGGGTTTAGAGGTGATTTGGTGGGTTGTCTCAAGCTTGCCTTAAGCTTTCATGGAGGAATGGGTTAGGGAGAGGGAAGATGAGAGTCACGGCTGGAAATGGGAAAAGGAAGAAATAGATTGGTTTCTTCAATTTTTCAGCCCATTTTATGCTTTTAAGTGGTTTATGGACATGTGTCACAATGTTATTGGGTGGGAGTGCTTCAGTGACATCATGTGATGTCATAATTGATATTTTCTTTTATTTTCTTTTATTTTCTTCTCTACTCATTTTCAATTTAATTTCTAGCAATATTTATTCACATTTTATGTTATAATAATTATTTACTTAACTGGACAAGTCGGCCAAAAATAACCTCTGAAGGCGAAATGACCAAAATGCCCTCTGTTTGGCTTAATAAACTAAAATTGTCTGTACCAATTGAAAAATTTTTCTAAGCATTTTCTTGGCATTCTAATGTCATAGAATCCTCAATGACTCTTACCTGGAGTCTCAAAAATTATTTTATGAATTTTCTCCCGGGTCTAGGGCTCCTAGTTGTGAGAACCGCAACTTCCCACTAGGTTACCCATCGCTAGGGCACTGGCTCATTTAACTTGGTTGTATTTTATTTCTAAAATTTTTCCTAAATTTTTCTTATTAATATTTGAGTTAATTATGATTCCTCACTTTAGTTTAAATATTTTTCTTGACGTTCTAACTGTCCAGACCGACACCGGTCACCAGAACAGTAGAATGTATGGAATGGATACAGTGAGAGTGTTACAACTCTTCCCCTCTAATTTAAATTTTATCCTCGAAATTTACCTGACTTAAGTAATCGTGGAGTTGCTACCTCCTTGTTTCTTCACTTCCTTGTATCGCCTCATCAGTGTCTGGGTTTGGCTCTTTCTGAGATTCCATAGCATATACCTGTGGTGCCACCTTGACTTCGGGCCTTTCAACTGTCTTAGAAACAATCTTCTGTGAAATGTCAGCCATCTCTGCTCTACCCGATCATTTACCTCTTTGAACTGTAGGGCCAGGTCTATCAACTTGTACCGGAGCTATTGAACAACTTCTCTGAGGGTAATCTCTTATGAAATGAATGATTGAGAAATGGAAATGTTGTTGAAAAATATTGAGATTTTGTTGATGAAATGGAGTTTGGGAGTGATAGAAAATTTTGGAAGTGTTTTTCACAGGTTCTGAAGAACTGTTTTATCCATTTTTAGCCAGCATTCTGCTGGATTTTCTATAAAATTTGCGAAACCTCAAATAAATTATAATTTCAATAAATGACTTAAATGAATTATATTTCACAAATTGTACTTCATAACTATGATAAAAATAAATTAGGAAGAATAAAAATGATTGAATTAAAATAGGGTGTTCTAGTACACTGCGTGGCATATCTTGCTCGGCTACACTGTAAACGAGTAAGGGGTGTCACAGAAAATAAAAGATCAGCCACTCTTTTCTTATTTTCTTCAAAGTGCCGTCACCCTTATGCTCTCCTCTCCTCTTCACCTTTTCTCATCAATTCAAAGAGAATTGCCCAAATTTCTAGTGTCCTATACACATCTACAACCTCTTTAAAGGCAAATCCCTAATTTCTAATTGGTTGGCAAAGCTTGAGAAGCTAGTTTAGGGGCTGCCCATTGGTGATCTTGGTGTGAACAAGCTAGAGGGATAACATTTGGGGTCCTAGGTGTTTCACAAAGGTACCAATCACATCTACAGTGCATCAAAAGGTTAGTGCACATATTCTTGTAACAATCTAGGGTTCTAATGAATTAACTTGTTAATTCTAAAATCTTAATTGGCAAATGTAGATCCTAATACATATTAAAAGTGTTTTAATATGCAATTGAACATTGAAATCAATAAGGTACATAATGAATCTTGCATGATGCATGAGACCCTAGAAGAAAATTTTTGAATTCAATGTTCTAATCTAATAATTTTCATGCTTCCGCTCCTTCACATATAGGGTCAACATGCCTCATGTCACAGGCAGTGTTGCCCAAGGCATGTTTTAGCATACCCTATGTTCAGTCTCATGCATAACATGGCAACTTTTCAATTCATCACTGAATGTGACATGCCCAGTGTCACATCTTATGCAACTCTCGACATGTTTGAAATCTTAAGATTGGGTGTGACATACCCTGTGTAACATATAGAGATTTTTAGCACTAGGTATGACATACCTCATGTCAAGTATAAAGATTTTTAGCACTGGGTGCAACATGCCCCATGTCACACCTTATGCAAATTTGGCTAATTAGTGAAAAATATCCAAAAATTCTATTCTTCTCATATGCAACATTTGCATTTGACCATGCCAAAATCCATTTCACAACAAATCTCAAAAATTCCATCATTGAACACTTGAATAATAAAATTTCTTACAATTTCAACCAAACCAAGCAAATTAAAGCTCCTAAATGCAAAATGGAGTGGCTTTGATACTAATTGAAGGCTAGACCTGCACAGTAAAAATTAAAAATTTGGATTTAGCCTAAGTTTCATGAATCTCATGCCAAACCCATTTCATGCAATCTATTATCAAAAACATAAAGGTTACAACATTTGTAACCACCACAAGTCATCAAGCCCATTTTGCAATTTAGGAAACTAAAAGGAAACACCTAAAGTAAGTTTAGAATTACTTACCTAAGAGGCATTAAATCATATTCAATCACCTAATCCAGGTAGCTAGGCCTCCAAATGTAGACCCTCTAGTCCATCCACATGAACCTCGTGATCAAGATGATTCATCACTTGAACTGATATACCCTTTTAGAGTTTCTTCCTTATGTTAACCAAACAAGCTCAAAGGGTTTTCAGTTCACTTTGTTTTACTTCATTCAATTAAAGAAACAATCCCGATAATTTAAGAGTGGCAACTTCTAATGTCTCTCCATATATAACTATTTGGAGCCAACATATGGCTATATACCCATACATTATATAAGTATGTAAGCAATATCAAACTCAAACTACCTATATATGAAATAACCATGCCATCTCAAGTTAAGGGACTATATACAATATTATGATCTAGATGACAATATATTTGCAAAAGTAAACTCCATATATATGCCATCTATGTGCCATTGATTTAGCCTACTTATCTTATAATTGCCATTATGCTTGTCCCAAATCATAATGTTAAACGCATGAGACTTACCATTCCATTTTTATTAATATCTCATACTAATCAATGGAAACAAATAGAGGTGATAGTTTAACAGGATAGATCATGTCCAACAAAATATACTTGAATGTGAACCATTATTCATAGCACTTATGCCAAATAGTTCCGTCACTCGTATTCTTAACTTTTTGAGAATGAAACATCCAATAATGAGCTTGTAACACCCTCAAACTAAGTAGACTATACACTCTACTGTTTCGGTGATTAGTGTTTGTCTAGACAATCAGGATGTTTAGAACCATATCAAAGTCACTTAGAAAAGCCATAAATAAAAATTAAAAGAAATTATATGAAGGTAAAATGGAAATAAGAAAAACAAAGCATAATCGATTAAATGAGCCGAGGTTTAGGCGATGGGTAACCGATCCGAGAAGTGACTGCAAGCTCAGTTGTTATCCTAAATTCGTATAGGACCCTATGACACCCCAGGCCTAGGGATAGCAACGAAACTATTGGAACTAGAAAACCATAGAAAAGAATAGAGAACAAGTTCAAATAAGCGAATTAGGGCTTAAAGACTCGTCGGGCAATATTAAAAGATGGAGTATAATAGATGAGGGGCATTTTGGTCAATTCACTTTTAGAGGTGACTCTTGACCCAAATGTCCATTAAACTGCATGAGATTAAAACAATGAAAAATATTTAAAAATATAAAGTTATGAGTATGGAAAAGAAAATTTGGAAATGAAAAGTGTTAAATTTTAATGGATTTATGACATCATTAAGATGTAAGGATGAAACAATTAAAATTTTAATTTCTAAAACTTAAATTTGACACTTATCTACATAAAAAATGAAGACAAAAGAAAATAATTAAATAAAAAATCTTCATCTTCTCTCTTATGATGGCCGCCCACCGTGCTTGCTCCCCCTTCCACCATTGTTAACTCTTACAAGCTTGATCTTCCTCCCTTTTCCACCATAAAAACTCTAACTTCCAACACTAAAGTTTGATTTTAGACCTTAGTAGAGTGACTGGGAACAAAAAGAAGTAGAAAAAAAGGAGATTTGGAGAACTAGAAAATTCATAACTTAAGGTATGTATAAATTAGTTTTAAATTCTTGAATACTACTTGAAATTTTGTTGAGATGCATAGAAATTATGAGAAAATAAAGGAAATTTTGTATGAATGGTGGGTAAGGAATTCGGCCAGCATGAGGGGGATTAGGGTTTGATGGAATTGAACATGAAATTATGCTTGAATGAGGATGTGAACATGATTTGGGTAGTAATTGCATGGGAATTGCATGAGTTAGGAATGATGAGAGGTTAGGGTTTATGGAATTTAGGGCTTTTATGATATGTTGACCAATTAGTGTTTATAATACTTAATTATGATCATTTTGTGTGCTTATAATGTAGAATTGATGAATGGAATTAAGATAAGTGAGGTATGTTGAGTTGCTGAATTCTAGACCAATGAGTCCAGCAAGGTTAGATGGCTATAAGTTGAATTGTGTTGCTCCAATTGGTGTGAGGCCAATTGCAAATGAAATTAGGGTCATAATGCCACATTTTTTATGAAAAAACCTTTCCTAAAAACTAACCTCAAGTTGACCTAAATTGGCTTGAATCTGAAATTGGTATTCTGACTTTAGATAGAATTGACCAAATGAACAGTATATATTCGAATGGCCATAACTTTGTGTAGAGAGGTCTAAATGACCTTATTCTTTAACCCATGGAATGCTTAGACATAGTAGAATAACTTTCATAAAGAACAAAAACTCAAATTTTGACCATAACCTAATCAAATTACTAACCAAATTTAGCTCATTAAAACTGTCAGAACCACAATTTACCCAGAAATTATGGACATGGATCAATCTGGCCAGTTATGGCAAAAATGCAATAACTTGAGCTACAAAACTCTAAATGGAGTGATTCAAAAAGGAGATTAAAGTAGAGACATTAAGGAACAACTTTGATGGAGAAAGTTTAGCCAAATTCCCACTGTAGATTGATCCAATGGAACAGTAAACATTGGTAACAAAAACTGAAATTTTGAAATTTCTTCTAAGAAGACTTGAATTGTAATTGGCAACTAATGCCAACAAGTTTATAACCCAAAATGTGGTACTAGCATGAAATTAGAATTTGTATACCTATTATTTATGAAGTAGTCAAAAATTTGCATGAATAGTAATATTAATAGTAACCACACAAACATCAAATGCAAAGAACTCAAACCTTGTGAGACTTTACAAGTAAATTAAGTATGCAAAATTCAATTATTGGATTAATTATTAGAAATGATTTGGATGGGTGTTGAAACACTTTAATTATATGTTTCAATTGGAAAGGAGCCCTCCAAGGAAGGAGGATGAGTAGATTAACTCAAGGCAAGCAAAGGAGGTTTGTGCACAATAAATTTTAAATTCTTTTTTTCTACTTGAAAAGCTATTTGAAAAAGTGTTTTGAATAGTTTTTTATTGTTTTGACTTTGAGAATTTTATTTGAGAAATAGTGTATTACCTATTTTATAAATGAGAATTTGGAATGAAATATGATTTGTGAATTGTATTAAATATTTGAATGATATGGTTTTGAATTGGACTTTGAAATCACACTTTGCATGACAACTCTACTGTGTTCCTCCTCCATCTATGGAGTTGAGATTGATTATGTTTGTAACATCATCACTTTAGCTAGTCTATACATTCTACTATTCTAGTGACCAATGTCGATCTGGGCAGCTAGAATATTTAAAATTATAATTAGACTAGAGTGAGGAGTTATAAATAAACCAAATAATGATAAGAAAAATTAAGGAAAATTTTTAGAAATGAAATGCACTAAGGTTAAATGAGCCGTAGCCCCAATGATGAGTGACCCTAACGGGAAGTGACGGCAAAGGCCATTAGTAATCCTAGACCCGAGGAAAACTCCATGAAATAATTTTTGATATCTCAGAGAAGGATTATTGGGGTCTTAATGACAATAAATTGCTATGAAAACACAAGGAAAATTTAATCAATCGGTACACACAATTTTAACTCGTTAAGCCAAACGGAGGGCATTTTGGTCATTTCATCTTCAGAGATGATTTTTGACCAACTTGTCCAATTAAGTATATAAATTATATAATATCAAATATGAATAAACATTGCTAAAAATGGAATTAAAAGTGAGTAGTAAAGAGAAGAAAATAAATAAAAATAATATTGCTTTATTAGGTAAGCATGAGGTCACTTAAAATTTTTGAGCCAATCAAAATGCAATAAAATCATTTATAATACATTAAAAGAAAGAAAAGAAGTCAAAAACTCTAGAAAAAGCCAACAACCATCTTCTTCCTCTTTATGCTGAAATTGTTTCCTCATCCCTCTCCTCCATTGCCAAGTTTTCCAAAGCTTAGTTCCTTGGTTTTTCTTTAACCAAACCCTATGTTCCTAACATAAAAATTTAATAATTTATCTTAATGAAACTTTTCGGATCAAAAAGAAGTAAAAAGGAAGAGCTTTTATAAGCTTGGGATTGACTCCATTCAAGGTTTGTGCCAAATTTATTCTCTCTCTCACTCAATTCATGTTTAAGGACATGATATAAGTTAAAGTTGTAAGTTTAGTGCATAAATTGAACTTTGAGAACTTGGAGACTTGAACAAAATTAGGGTTTGCTCATGTAATGGTATATGAATATTGTAATGGTCAATTAGTGACCATTTAACTATATGTGATGAGGAATTGAAGTGATTTAGGATAATGGAATTGAGGTTAGGTATGCTGCCCTTGGTCACCTGCAGGGCTGGGTGTGAGTCTAACAGGTTTGGGTAGCTGTAACTTGAAAGATGTAGGTACAATTAGTGCAAGGTCAATTGGACATGAAACTGGACATATAATGGCACAACTTTGGGGAAGAAACCCTGCCCAGAAAACCAAACCAAGTTGACCTAAAAACTATCCTAATCTAGGTGACCAACATATTGTCCTTGGAAAATGATCATAACTTAGTGTAGAAAAGTTCAATTGATCTGACATTTTACCAGTAGAAAGCTGAGACATAGCCCTACAACTTTCATGAAGAAAAGAAACCCAAATTTTGACAATAACATATTCAAAAACCGACCTACAGTCAGTGTACAAAAAACTGTAGAATTGATTATGCCCAGAAATTCTGGAAAAATTACAATCCGGCCAACTATGGTGTTTAGGCCATGACTAGAGCTACAAAACTCCAGATTGAGTGATTCAAAAAACAAAATGCAATTAGACACAATAAGGAACAATTTTGATGAAGAACATTTGGCCAAATTCTCACTGTAGAATGGCCTAATGGAATAGTAAACTTTAACACTCAAAACTGAAATTTCTGAATTATTCTTTATTGGTTTTAAATATTGTTTGGCAACTAATACCAACACTTTTGTAAACCAAAATGTGGTATCTTGGTGAACTTAGGTTCAACAAATCTATTATAAATTAAAAAGTCAACCTTTGAGTGAAATTAGTCAAGTGAATAGTAACCTCTACATTATAAAAATAAATAATTGAATTATTAACTGTGTTAAATGCCCTAGTATGCCTAGAATGATTGGTTTGGATAGGTTGGCATGCCAATAGGGTTCAGTTAGCAGTACTGCACATAGCATTATGCCATTCTGTGATTTTATGGCTTTAGCCATTCTGATATTAGTGTGATACTTGGCCTTGTGCCTAATGTTTACTATAGCTTATTAGCTGTTCTGTTACACACCGAGAGACACAATGTGATCGATGGTGTGATAGCCCGAGGTACTTGGTACCCAGTGCCAGTTTACCCATTTATCCAGTCCAGTTGACTAGTATAGGTTACTTGGGCAATCAAAATAAATCTTACCAAATTTTAATCAAATAATACTATAATAATTGCCTGAAACTTAGTCCATATAAAATGTCAGCGTACATTCTGCACATCCATTTTATTTTAGATATTTTATTTTATATTGGCACCACTAAGCAGAATTACTTAGCGCGTCGCTTTTGCCATGCGCAGGTACTAGAGACATAGCTGGGGAGTTCAGCAGACCTCAAACTGGGTGATTAGTTAGATCTGAACAGAGTCCAGAGTCACCTTATATCTGCAGTGCACTTGGTAGGATATTAGGATTTTGGGTTGTATTTTGTACTTTGCATTTTGTACTAGTTTTTTTTTGTAATTACAAACTCATGAAATCATATGATAATGTAAATATATGAAATTTCATGTTATTGTAATTATCAGTATATTTTGTTGAAAAATAAAATGTTGAGGAGTTATTCATGAAATTAATTCAAAATGTGATGTGAACAAAAATTTTGAAATTTGCGATGAGAATTGAAGAATGAGTTGATATGTATGCATATTGGAGTTCTGGATTAACCTTATTGGAAGTGTTTTTAACAGGTTCAGAAGAACTGTTTTTCTAATTTATAGCTGACACTCTGCCAGATTTTCTATAGAAATTTATGGAAAATTCAGATAAATCAAAGTTGTAAATAAATGATATAATTGGTAAAATTTAGCACTTGGTGAATAATACATAAATTAAGAAGGATAACTTGCTATGAAATAAGATATGGTGTTCCGACACACTGTGCGGCATATCTTGCTCAGCTACACTGTAAACAGGTAAGGGGTTTCACATTTAGTGGTATCAAAGCATCGGTTTAGGCATTTCTGGGCCTAGATAGAGTGCATACCATTGCATTGCATTTGCAAGTATTGAGGTGACACTGATGTAGATCTGTTTATTTTCTTATTTTGATTAGGATATGGATCCAGCTTCTCAAAGAGCAGTTGATGAAGAGGTGGAGAGTTGTGCTCCACTAAGGGCTGAATCTGGAGGCAGGGGAGAATCTGCTCCACCAGCAGCTGAGGCACCTGCCTAACCAAAGTTTGCATTATTTTAACAAATGACTGAATTTTATCGAAAAATGATGGGGGCAATTCCACCACCACAACCACAACCACAACCTCTGCCACCACCACAGAAGTTCCATCTATAAAAACTACGAAAACATGGGCTATAGATTTCGTTGGAAAGAAGGAGGATGACCCCATCACAGTTGAAAATTGACTGGATAGAACTGCAAGAGTGTTGAAACAGCTTCATTGCACCCCTGAGCAGAACCTGGAGGGTGTTGTGTCCCTACTTCAAGATGATGCATATCAGTAGTGGGACAAAGTATCCAGTGAGGTGCAATCGGATCAGATTACCTGAGATTTCTTCATCACGAAGTTTAGGAAGAAGTATATTAGTAAAGTGTATCTAGAAGAGAGAAGAAAAGAATTTATCAGTCTGAGATAGAGACAGCTATTAGTGGTAAAATATGAGCATGAATTTGTCAGACTGAGCCGGTATAGGAGGGAGATAGTTCCTACAGAGGCTAAGAGGTGCAAAAGGTTTGAAGAAGGGCTAAATGACAATATCAAGGTCATGATAACAGCATTAGAGATTATGGATTTTGCCAAATTAGTTGATGCTGCATTGAAAGTGGAAAGAGTCAGAATAAATGAGCAAAATAGAAGGGAAAGATAGTAAAAGAGGGGTTCAGGTTAGTCCAGTTCATTCTCTGCTCCGAATAAGAAGTTTAAGGGTCCTCCTGCTCAGAGTTCGGGTCAACCACAAGGTCAGGGTTAGTCCCAGGG
Source organism: Hevea brasiliensis (assembly GCF_030052815.1). Lineage (NCBI taxonomy): Eukaryota > Viridiplantae > Streptophyta > Magnoliopsida > Malpighiales > Euphorbiaceae > Hevea > Hevea brasiliensis. Next base: position 51,901,423 of record NC_079497.1, on the reverse strand, counting down.
GCACAGACCACAGTTCACACCTAGGAGACGCCAGTCCACACCATCAGTAGGTAGCTCTCTAGGGAAAGTGTTCAGGGGACCAGCCCCAGCATCTTCTGCCTTTCCATACAGCCAGAAGTGGCATAAGGGGAACTGTTGGCGAGTGACTGGTGCTTGCTTACGTTGTGGGTCTACAGAACATCACATTAAAAATTGCTCGAAAAGGACAACCACAATTGCCCCAACACAAACAGATAGGCCTGCCCTTGCACCTCAAAGGGGTAGGAAGTCCGATAAATCTGAGATAGCTGGTCCATCACTGAGGCCTGAATCTAAGTCAGCTGAGAGGCTAGAGGCCAGAGTACCATCCAGAGCTTATGCCATTAGAGCCCAGGAGGAGCAAGATGCCTGAGATGTTATCAGGGGTACATTCTTCCTCTACACTTTACCTATGCATGCATTGGTGGATCCAGGATCTACCCATTCATATATCTGCATCAAGCTACCCGTAGAGAAGGGAGTTTTAGTAGACGAGAGTGACCAAGACATTTTGGTCACAAATCCTCTAGGCCACAGTGTGGTAGTAAATAAGGTGTATAAAGGTTGCCCGTTGAGGATTCAGGGGTATGAATTCTCAGCAGACCTAATTGAATTACCCTTCAATGAGTTTGATGTGATTTTGGGAATGGACTGTTTATCACGTCATCAGGCAATAGTTGATTGTAAACTGAAGAGGATTGAAGGAGCGGAAGCATGAAAAACATAAGTTTATATCATTGAATTCAAAAATTTTCACCTAGGGTCACATGCATCATGCAAGGTTTATTTTTATCTGTTTGATTTCAATGATAAACAACATATTAAAACTCTTTTAATATGTTTTTGGATCTGTATTTTCCATTTAAGATTTTAGAATTAATCATATTAATTTTAGAACCCTAGATTAGATCAAGAACAAGTGCACTAACTTCTTGATGCACTGCAGTGTGTTTGGCACCTTTGGAATGCATCTTTAGGACACCAGATGTTATCCCTCTAGCTTGTCCACATCAAGATCACCTATGGCAGTCCTTGAACAGCTTCTAAAGCTTTTTCTATGAATTAGAAAATCAAGTTTTGCTTTTTGAGATATTAGAGATGTAAACAGAACACTAGAAACAATTTCTAGTATTTTTAATTCAAGAGATTGTTTGCCAATCTCTTAGAATTTATGAGAGATGAAGAAGAAGAAAGAATGGTAGCCTCTCTTGGAATCAAGCATGTTAAACCTCTTTAACACTTTTTTCAAGTATAGACTTCGGGATAAACCAATTATTATTTTCGCTCTATCTCTATAGATGCGGATCCTAAGAATATAGGTTGCCTCCCCTAAGTCTTTCATGGAGAATGTATTTGACAACCATACCTTTACAGTTGTCAACATACCTGTGTCATTACCCATCAATAGTATGTCATCCACATATAAGACAAGGAAAGTGATAGCACTGTCACTAACCTTCTTATATGCACATGGCTCATCCCCATTTTTAATAAAACCAAATGACTTAATGGCTTCATCAAAACGGATGTTCTAACTCCTCGAAGCTTGTTTCAACCCATAAATGGATCGCTTTAGCTTGCATACCTTAGAACCATCTTGGGATTCAAAACCCCTAGATTGTTCCATGAAAATGTTTTCTTCAATGTATCCATTGAGAAAAGCTGTTTTGACATCTATCTGCCAAATCTCATAATCATAGTATGCAGCTATTGCTAATAGAATCCTAATTGATTTAAGCTTGGCAAAAGGTGAGAAAGTCTCCTCATAGTCCATTCCTTGCCTTTGGCGAAACCCTTTCGTTACTAGCCTTGCCTTATAGGTCTCTACCTTTCCATCAGAACTAATTTTCTTCTTGAAAACCCATTTGTTCCCTATAGGTATAATACCTTCAAGTGGGTCAATAAGATCCTAAACTTGATTATTATACATGGAATCAATATCGGATTTCATAGCATCAATCCATTTTGAAGAGTCTATATTTGATATAGCTTCCTCATAGGTAAGTGGATCATCTCCATGATCTACTTCTTCATGCGTAGACAACTCTTGTTCTTCTTCATGAAGGAAACCATATCTCACTAGTGGGTGAGATACCTTGGTTGTTCTACGAGGAATAGCTGTAGATGTTTCATCAATGGGTGTAGGTTGACTAGATGGATCTATATCCATCTGATCTGTTGGTTGGTCAGAATTCTCCAATTCTAACTCTATTTGCCTTCCTTTGCCACCTTCTTGAACAAACTGTTATTCAAGAAATGTGGCATCTCTACTTACCACATCCTTTTGTGAAGTAGGCAAATAAAAATAATAACTAAAACTATCTTTTGGATATCCAACAAATCAACCCTTTTCTGATCTGGTTTGCAATTTATCAGCGTTTAGCTTTTTGATATAAGCTGGACAACCCCAAATCTTAACATGCTTAAGATTTGGTTTTCTTCCATGCCATATCTTATAAGGAGTGGAAGAAACTGATTTTGATGGAATCCTATTCAGAATATACAAAGTTGATTCTAATGCAAATCCCCAAAAGGAGATTGGCATATCAGTATAGCTCATCATACTACGTACCATATCCAATAGGGTACGATTTATCCTTTCAGATACACCATTCAGCTATGGTGTTCCTAGAGGAGTCAGCTGGGAAACAATGCCGTGCTCTCTCAAGTATTCATCAAATTCAATACTCAAATATTCACCTCCATGATCTGATCGAAGAGCTTTAATACATTTTCCTATTTGATTTTCTACTTTAGATTTAAATTCTTTGAACTTTTTAAAGGATTCATGTTTGTATTTTATCAAATACAAATACCCAAACCTTGATTTATCATCAGTAAAAGTAATAAAGTAATGAAAATTGCCTCTAGCCATTTTCTTAAATGGACCACATACATCACTATGTATTAGCTCCAAAATATTTTCAGCCCTTCGCCCTTGTCCAACAAAGGGTGATCCAGTCATTTTGCCCTGAAGGCAAGATTCACAAGTTGGAGTAGGCTCAGAGCCCAATGAGGAAAGCATCTCGATTTTCTCCAGTTTTGCAATCCTATCCTTTGCAACATGACATAACCTTAAGTGCCAAATATATTTTAAACTTGAGATGATTTTCACCATGGCATTGCATTCATTTAGATCACTTGCATTCATTTTGTGTTTGTCATTATTATCCAAATAATAAAGACCATCATTCATATAACCCGAACCAACATATTTATTTCCAAAATAAATATTGCAAACATCATCTGTGAACTAAAATTCATAACCATTTCTAGTCAAACTAGATATAGAAATGATATTCTTAAAAGCATTAGGTACATATAAAATATTATCCAAACACAAAACATGTTCAGACATGTAAAAAGATTTAGATCCTATGGCTAAAGCTTTAACAGTTGAGCCATTGCCAATCCAGATTCTAACATCTCGAGAACGCAAGCTGCTACTATTTGCTAGTTCTTGCATATCATAAGAAATGTGAGAACTGGCACCAGTATCTAAAACCCAAGCTGTAGATGAACTATGAGTATCATCAGAATCTAAATAACAAGATATGGACATACCTTCCGAAGGTCTATTCTTCTTTTCCTTCAGAGAAGCAAGATACTCTGGGCAGTTCCTCTTCCAGTGCCCATCCTTCTGGCCGTGGAAACACTTTCCTTTGCCTCCATCAGTTTTAGTCTTCCCTTTCTGTTTAGCTATTTTCTTGGAAGGACCAAGAATCTAAGGTTTTTCTTTCTTATTGCCCTTCTTCTTGTTAGACTTTCCAGCAGAAGAAGATGTAATCAAAGCTACCTCTTTTCCTTTATTGCCCGGCATATTCTTTTGGGCAATAGCCAGCATGTTGAGTAAACCAGCCAAGGTGCATTCATGTTTAGTCATATGGAAATTTGTCACAAAATTCCCAAAAGACTTAGGAAGGGACTGAAGGATCAAATCCGTATGCAGTAGGAAATCCCTGTTAAAGTTAAGATGTTCCAGCTACTCAATTAGCCGAATCATCTTGTGGACATGATCCCCAACATTCTGTCCCTCAGACATCCTCATGCGGAACAACTGCCTAGATATCTCATACCTAGCATTCCTGCTGTACTCACCATATAACTCTTATAGGTGAAAGGAGGATCTCACTTGCACTCTGCATGTTCTCATGCTGCTTTTGTAACTCATTACTCATGGAAGCAAGCATGTAACACTTAGCTCTCATACCATGCTCCTTCCACTTGTCTAAAGTTTCATGTTCCTCTTGGGTGGCCTCTGCAGGTAAGGGTGTAACGGCCCGGCCCACTAGTGATATTGTCTGCTCTGGGCTGAAGCCCTCACAGTTTTAAAATGCTTCACTAGGAGTTATGAACCACCAACTTATAAACCCAGCATCTCTCCCATGTTTTGCTGATGGGGGATTTGCCTAGGGTGTTACAATCCACCCCCCTTATGGGACTCAGCATCCTCGCTGAGGTTTGCCCCACCATCGCTCAAGGTTGCACGCGGAGCGGCTCTGATACCACAAATGTAATGGCCCGGCCCACTAGTGATATTATCCGCTCTGGGCCGAAGCCCTCACAGTTTTAAAACCCATCACTAGGGGTTACGAACCGCCAACTTATAAACCCAGCATCTCTCCCGTGTTTTTCCAATGTGGGATATGCCTAGGGAGTTATAATCCACCGCCCTTATGGGACTCAGCATCCTCGTTGAGGTTTGCCCCACCATCACCCAAGGTTGCACCGGAGCGGCTCTGATACCACAAATGTAATGGCCTGGCCCACTAGTGATATTGTCTGCTCTTGGCCGAAGCCCTCACAGTTTTAAAACCCATCACTAGGGGTTATGAACCGCCAACTTATAAACCCAGCATCTCTCCCGTGTTTTTCCGATGTGGGATTTGCCTAGGGTGTTACAATCCACCCCCCTTATGGGACTCAGCGTCCTCGCTGAGGTTTGCCCCACCATCGCCCAAGGTTGCACGTGGAGCGGCTCTGATACCACAAATGTAATGGCCCGGCCTACTAGTGATATTGTCCGCTCTGGGCCGAAGCCCTCACGGTTTTAAAACGCATCACTAGGGGTTAGAAACCACCAACTTATAAACCCAGCATCTCTCCCGTGTTTTGCCAATGTGGGATTTGCTTTACAATCCACCCCCCTTATGGGACTCAGCATCCTCGCTGAGGTTTGCCCCACCATCGCTCAAGGTTGCACGCGGAGCGACTCTAATACCACAAATGTAATGGCCCAGCCCACTAGTGATATTGTCCGCTCTGGGCTGAAGCCCTCGCGGTTTTAAAATGCGTCACTAGGAGTTACAAACCACCAACTTATAAACGCAGCATCTCTCCTGTGTTTTGCCGATGTGGGATTTGCCTAGGGTGTTACAATCCACCCCCCTTATGTGACTCAGCGTCCTCGCTGAGGTTTGCCCCACTATCTCTCAAGGTTGCACGTGGACCGGTTCTGATACCACAAATGTAATGGCCCAGCCTACTAGTGATATTGTCCGCTCTAGGCTAAAGCCCTCACGATTTTAAAACGCGTCACTAGGAGTTACAAACCACCAACTTATAAACGCAGCATCTCTCCTGTGTTTTGCCATTGTGGGATTTGCCTAGGGTGTTACAATCCACCCCCCTTATGGGACTCAGTGTCCTCGCTGATGTTTGCCCCACCATTGCTCAAGGTTGCATGCAGAGCAGCTCTGATACCACAAATGTAACAGCCCGACCCACTAGTGATATTGTTCGCTCTGGGCCGAAGTCCTCACGGTTTTAAAACGCGTCACTAAGGGTTACGAACTGCCAACTTATAAACCCAACATCTCTCCCGTGTTTTGCCGATGTGGGATTTGCCTAGGGTGTTACAAAGGGACTAGGAACATTTGAGTCTAGAACATATCCTATATGTTCAAGGTTCAGGACAATTTTTTAATTTCTTAGCCAATCAAACAGATTAGGTCCTGTCAACCTTTTGCGATCAAGTATGCTTACAAGGATATTGGATGGTGGTGATTGTTCTGTGCTAATTATTATTAGAAAATTAACTATAGAAAATAACCAGATTAATTAGTAAGTTTATCATGTAATTAACCAAAATGATTATGGTCTTTTAATCAAATTGGTCCTCCCACTAACTTAGCGAATCCTACACTTCCAAAGTAGAAAACGGAAATCCTAGTTGGATGATTTCTAGTGGGTGATTGATTTTTTATAATTCTATTGATCATCCTCAGGTACATCCATTATTGGAATTACAATAAACTATAAGTGAGCAACTCCTTACCCATCACATCTCATGTGAGGTTCAATCCTTTACCTAGCCCCTAATGCTCAATATCTCAAGTATATCCATTATTGACTTATCTTGCATTGGTTAAGTTGATCCCATTGAGTCAGTAATTATGCAAATAATTTTAATGTCCTCAGGTACATCCAATATTGGTCACCAAACCATTTACATATTCACAACATTTCATGCTTAATAATTATTCTTAAGAACATCTCTTAAATTAATTGCATCATATGCAACTATTTAAAATTTCTTAAAATAATTGCCCCAATGGAGGGCCATGTCATAATTGCTTTAATTATAGCATTTCTAACTTAATCATTTGTTTGGAAGATTTTATGGTCATCCTAATTACTATTAAGGTCTCACTTTTCACATTATCCATTTAGCATGCATATATCATATACTTGCATACATTGCCATACATCTCATGCATTCATGGATAAACAGTAAATATGGTATGATCATGGACTTTCTAAGGGATTCAATTCTGATCCACCAAGAATTGAATCAAGGCATTCCTAGGTGCATTTCATTCATTCATTTTACAAGAGTTGTTGAAGGAGTACATAATCAACACTTGATCTTGAATTCCTCCCACTGGTCCCACCAATGCTCTTGACCTCCTTGATCTTCTTGCAATCCAATTACATAGTAATCCTTAGCATACCAAGGCAAATTTACAAGAACTTAAATAAATGAAATTACAACCCAAAATTATTACAACCTTAATAATATATACCCAAAATAAATTAAAATAAAATATACATACATAAATTAAATTGAATATCTCATATTCAACTTAAAAATCCAGATTTGAATATGATTCAAATAAATTTAAAAATTCAGATTTGAATCACATTCAAACAAATTTAAAAATTCATATTTGAATCACATTCAAACAACCTTAAAAATTCAGATTTGAATCACATTCAAACAATTTTTAAAAATCAAATTTGAATCACATTTAAACAATTTTTTAAAAATTCAGATTTGAATATTATTCAAACAACTTTAAAAATTCAGATTTGAATATGATTCAAACAATTTTAAAAATTCATATTTGAATCACATTCAAACAACTTTTAAAATTCAGATTTGAATCACATTCAAACTATTTTTAAAATTCTGATTTGAATCAAAATTTTATTGTGTGATTAAAACTCTAATTAAACAATTTAATTAGACATAGGTTGAGCTTTTAGATCATACAACAATTGCAAATTAAAAAGCCAAACCTTGCGCACAACATGGGAGGAGCCAAACCATGTGCACCCATGGTGCACTCCACCATACTGCCACCTTGTTCATTCCAACCAGCAATGATTTTATCAAATTTTGATCAAATCACACAATCAAATCTGAATAATCTAAATGGAAAATATATTGGCTCTGATACCAATTGAAGGAGCAAAAGCATGAAAAACATAAGTTTATATCATTAAATTCAAAAATTTTCACCTAGGGTCACATGCATCATGTAAGATTTATTTTTATCTATTTGATTTCAATGATAAACAACATATTAAAACTCTTTTAATATGTTTTGGATCTATATTTTCCATTTAAGATTTTAGAATTAATCATCAAGAACAAGTGCACTAACCTCTTGATGCATTGCAGTGTGTTTGGCACTTTTGGGATGCGTCTTTAGGACTCTAGATGTTGTCCCTCTAGCTTGTCCACAGCAAGATCACCTATGGCAACCCTTGAACAGCTTCTAAAGCTTTTTTCTATGAATTAGAAAATCAAGTTTTGCCTTTTGAGAGATTAGAGATGTAAATAGAATACTAGAAACAATTTCTAGTATTTTTAATTCAAGAGATTATTTGCTAATCTCTTGGAATTGATGAGAGATAAAGAAGAAGAGAGAATGACTACCTCAAGGGTGGTGACAAAAAGGGAGGCAGCAGCTAGTTATATTTTGTTCTTTCATCCTTACACTTATATAGCTAGGTCACCACTTAAAACCCTTGCCACATGTCACCTTCTGATTGGCTCTAGGTTTAATTGACCCAATCACAATGTGCCAAGCGTCAAACCTATATTTAATCTTAATTTTAATCATATTACATGATTAAAAGACATTTGGCAAGCTTATGAGTAGTGCCATGTGTCACCATCTCATGGTGCCACATGTCACCCTATGAAATGACCAAAATGCCCCTGTGTCTTAATTTTGAGTTCTCAACCCAAAATAATTATTTCTCTTCTTCTAATCAATTTATATCAAATATAAATTAATTAATTAATCTATTAATTAATTTCTTATTAATAAAATTCATATTTAAACACTTTAAATATAAATTTAACTTATACTATACATCCAATAACCTAGATTTGGTTTCAAGTCATGCTATGGACTTTGCAATCTAATTGCAAAATAAACCAATTTAATTAATCAATTAAACTCTTTAACTAATTAAATAAATCATATTTAATTTGGTGATTACTTGTGTATGTGTGTGACTTACTAGGCTCATCACTAATTGGCAATGAGATATGATATCAACTCTTAATATCATCAGAACTCTTTCTTACTATAAATAATTTCTCTAAACCATTTTATGCACCTCATAGACTATGGTTAACACCTAGCATAGCATTCCATGGCCACCCAATTAGTAACAAGGTTTACCTTAAATAAACCTATAATCATATGTTACCATGCACTAGAATCTCTCTATTACAAAATCCCAATTCAAGCTAGAGTCATGGTTTATGTCAAACCCCATTTGCTATGAATATTATATTCTCTTTTAATTCCAGTTCTTGATTAAAAAGATTTTCTCATTAGAAACTCTTTTCTGATTAAATCTATCTGTCCTCGCCTAGAACTTGAAACATCAAGAACAATTAAATGAACATAGGATTTTATCCCTATTTACTTAGAGGAACAGATTCCATCTTGATCAACACTTACCTCCATATATAACTAGTAGGAGCCAACACATGCCCATATACCCATACATAGTACAAGTATGAAAGAAGTATCAAACTCAAACCACCTATATATAAGATAACTGTGCTATCTCAGGTCTAAAGATTATATTCACTGATATGATTTATGATAATACATTGACAAGAGTAAACTCCATGTGCTTGTCATAAGTGTCACTGGTTCGACCTATTTATCATGTATAAGTGCCTATCATATTTGTCATATGGCATGAGACTCACCATTCCATCTTATTTATATCTCATATCAATAACTTAGGAACAACCATGAATATAATCTTTCTGGATAAGTCATGTCCTTATTGTGACGTATCCTTGATTGTGAACCTATTTATGATACTTTGTGCTAGAAATACTGTCACTCATATTCTTAACAACTTAAGAATAGAATTTCTAACAAAATATCAATGGACCTTTTCTATTACACATAAATATATTATGTAAACGGAAAAATGGTGTAACGCCCCTATTTTTTAATATGTTGTTTTAATATGTTGTTTATCATTAAATGGCAAATACAGATCCAAAAACATATTAAAAGAGTTTTAATATGTTGTTTATGATTGAAATCAAATAGATAAAAAATAAATCTTGTATGATGCATGTAACCGTAGGTGAAATTTTTTTAATTCAATGGTATAAACTTGTATTTTTCACGCTTCCGTTCCTTCAATTGGTATCTAAGCCACTATATTTGGCATTTAGATTGATATTTATATGATTTAATTGTGTTTGATCATGAGATCAAAAGTTCATTGCTGGTTGCAAAGCCAAGGTGGCGGCACAAATGATGAACACCATGGTGCGCATGGTTGATGCACCACAATGGTGTGCAAAGGTAAATGGATGGTGAATGTGCAATTGCTGTATGATATAAGATCCATTTTTTGTCTAATTAAATTGTTTAATTAGAATTTTTATCACACAATTAAATTATGATTCGAATCAGAATTTTAAAAATTATTTGAATGTGATTCAAATCTGAATTTTAAAAGTTGTTTGAATGTGATTCAAATCTGAATTTTTAAAGTTGCTTGAATCATATTTAAATCTGATTTTTCAAAATTGATTGAATAAAATTTAGATCTGATTTTTTAAAAAATGTTTGAATGTGATTCAAATCTGATTTTTAAAAAAATGTTTGAATGTGATTCAAATCTGAATTTTTAAAGTTGTTTGAATGTGATTCAAATCTGAATTTTTAAATTTGTTTGAATGAGATTCAAATCTGAATTTTTAAATTTATTTTAATCATATTCAAATCTGGATTTTTAAGTTGAATATGAGATATTCAATTTAATTTATGTATGTATGTTTTATTTAATTGTTAAATAGTGATATGCATGATGGATGATCATGGACTATAAAGACCAATGTGATTGGGTTTATTTCTTTTATGTTTCTTTGGGATTGTAAATTAATTAATTTATTTTAATTTATTTTGGGCATGTATTATTGAGTTTATAATAATTTTTGGGTTGTAATTTTATTTATTTAAGTTCTTGTAAATTCGCCTTGGCATGCCAAGGATTACTATGTAATATTGGATTGCACAAAGTTCAAGAAGGTCCAGAGCATTGGTGGGACCAGTGGGAGGAATTCAAGATCAAGTGTTGATTATGTACTCCTTTAGCAACTCTTGTAAAATGAATGAATGAAATGCACTTAAGAATGCCCTGATTCAATTCTTGGTAGCTCAGAATTGAATCCCTTAGAAAGTTCATGATCATACCATATTTATTGCTTATCCATGAATGCATGAGATGTATGGGAATGTATGCTATTATATGATATATGCATGCTAATTGAATAATGTGCAAAGTGAGACCTTAATAGTAATTAGAATGACCATAAAATCTTCCAAACAAATGATTAAGTTGAAAATGCTATAATTAAAGTAATTATAACATAGGCCCTCCATTGGGGCAATTATTTTAAGAAATTTTAAATAGTTGCATAAGATGCAATTAATTTAAGAGATTTTCTAAAGAATAATTGTTAAGCATGAGATGTTGTAAATATGTAAATGGTTTGGTGGCCAATATTGGATGTACTTGAGGACATTAAAATTATTTGCATAATTACTAGCTCAATGGGATCAACTTAACTAATGCAAGATAAGTTAATAATGGATATACCTGAGATTTTGAGCATTAGGGGCTAGGTAAAGGATTGAACCTCACATGAGATGTGATGGGCAAGGAGTTGCTTACTTATAGTTTATTGTAATTCCAATAACAGATGTACCTGAGGATGATCAATAAAATTATAAGAATTCAATCACCCACTAGAAATCCATCCAACTAGGATTTCTGTTTTCTACTTTGGAAGTGTAGGATTCGCTAAGTTAGTGGGAGGACCAATTTGATTAAAAGACCATAATCATTTTGGTTAATTACATGATACATTTACTAATTAATCTGGTTATTTTCTGCAGTTAATTTTCTGATAAAAATGAGCACAGAATAACCATTAACATCCAATATCCTTGTAAGCATACTTGATCGCAATAGGTTGACAGGACCTAATCTGTCTGATTGACTAAGAAATTTTAAACTTGTCCTGAACCTTGAACATATAGGATATGTTCTAGATTCAAATGTTCCTGGTCCCTTACCTCCAGAGGCCACACAAGAGGAACATGAAACTTTGTATAAGTGGAAGGAGCATGATATGAGAGGTAAGTGTTAGATGTTTGCTTCCATGAGTAATGAGTTGCAAAAGCAGCATGAGAACATGTTGAGTGTGAGTGAGATCCTCCTTCACCTACAAGAGTTGTATGGTGAGCACAACAAGAATGCTAGGTATGAGATATCTAGACAGTTATTCCGTATGAGGATGTCTAAGGGACAGAATGTTGGGGATCATGTCCATAAGATGATTCGGCTGATTGAGTAGTTGGAACATCTTGACTTCAACTTGGATTTCCAACTACAGACGGATTTGATCCTTCAGTCCCTTCCTAAGTTTTTTGGGAATTTTGTGACAAATTTCCATATGACTAAATAGGAATGCACCTTAGCTGGTTTACTCAACATGTTGGTTATTGCCCAAAATATGTCGGGCAATAAAGGAAAAGAGGTAGCTTTGATTGTATCTTCTTCTGCTGGAAAGTCCAATAAGAAGAAGGGTAATAAGAAAAAGAAACCTTAGATTCCTGATCCTTCCAAGAAAATAGCTAAATAGAAAAGGAAGACTAAAGCTGATGAGGGCAAAGGAAAGTGTTTCCACTGCCAATAGGAAAGTGTTTCCATTGCCAACAGGAAAGTGTTTCCATTACCAGTAAGAAAGTGTTTTCACTGCCCAGAGTATAGCAATCTAAAAGAATGCAATGCCATAGTGAAAACCTGAAGGAACAGAAGCGTGAAAAACACAAATTTATACCATTGAATTCAAAAATTTTCACCTAGGGTCACATGCACCATGCAAGATTTATTTTTATCTATTTGATTTCAGTAATAAACAACATATTAAAACTCTTTTAATATGTTTTTAGATCTGTATTTGCCATTTAAGATTTTAAAATTAATCAGATTAATCATAGAACCCTAGATTAAATCAAGAACGATTACACTAACCTCTTGATGCAATCGCAATGTCTGCGCCTTTGAGATTCATCTTCAGGACACCAGATGTTGTCCCTCTAGCTTGTCCACACCAAGAACACCTATGGCAGCCCTTGAACAGCTTCTAAAGCTTTTTCTATTAATTAGAAATTCAAGTTCTGCCTTTTAAGAGATTAGAGATGCAAACAGGACACTAGAAACAATTTCTAGCGTTCTTAATTCAAGAGATTGATGGCTAATCTCTTTGAATTGATGAGAGATAAAGAAGAATAGATGAAAAACCTCAAGGTGGAATGACAAAGGAGAGGAGTGGCTGCTGGTTGCTTTTCTTTTTCATAACAACACTTAAATAGCTAGGTTAACACATTAAACCCTTGCCACATGTCACCCTTTGATTAGCTCTAGGTTTAAGTGGCCCAATCACATTGTACCAAGTGTCAAACCTATATTTAATCTTGATTTTAATCATCTTACATGATTAAAAAACATTTGGCAAGCTTATGTGTAATCCCATGTGTCACCATCTCATGGTGCCACGTGTCACACTAAGAAATGACCAAAATGCCCCTATGTCTTAATTTTGAGTTCTCAACCCAAAATAATTATTTCTCTTCTTCTAATTAATTTATATCAAATATAAATTAATTAATTAATCTCTATTAATTAATTTCTCATTAATTAAATTCATATTTAAACACTTTAAATATAAATTTAATTTATACTACATATCCAATAATCTAGATTTGGTTTCAAGTCATGCTAGGGACTTTGCAATTTAATTGCAAACCAAACCTATTTAATTAATCAATTAAACTCTTTAATTAATTAATTAAATCATATTTAAATAGGTGATAACTTGTGTATGTGTGTGACTTACTAGGCTCATCACTAATTGGCAATGAGACATGATATAAACTCTTAATATTATCAGAACTCTTTCTTAACATAAATGATTTCTCTAAATCATTTTATGAACCTCATAGACCATGGTAAATACCTAGCATAGCATGCCATGGCCACCCAATTAGTAATAAGGTTTATCTTAAATGAACCTATAATCATATGTTACCATGCACTAGAATCTCTCTGTTACAAAATCCCAACTCAAGCTGGAGTCATGATTTATGTCAAACTCCATTTGCTATGAATATTATGTTCTCTTTTAATTCCAGTTTTTGATTAAAAAGATTTTCTCATCAGAAACTCTTTTCTGAACAAATCTATCTGTCCTGGCCAGGAACTTGAAACATCAAGAACAATTAAATGAACATAGGATTTTATCTCTATTTACTTAGGGGAACAGATTCCATCTTGATCAACAACTACCTCCATATATAACTAGTAGGAGCCAACACATGCCCATATACTCATACATAGTACAAGTATGAAAGCAGTATCTAACTCAAACTACCTATATATAAGATAATTGTGCTATCTCAAGTCTAAAGATTATATTCACTGATATGATTTATGACAAAACATTGACAAGAGTAAACTCCATGTGCTTGTCATAAGTGTCACTGGTTCGGCCTACTTATCATTTATAAGTGCCTATCATGTTTGTTATATGGCATGAGACTCACCATTCCATCTTATTTATATCTCATATAAATAACTTGGGAACAAACATGAATACAATCTTTCTGGATAAGTCATGTCCTTATTATGAAGTATCCTCGATTGTGAACCTATTTATGATACTTTGTGCTAGAAATATTATCACTCATATTCTTAACAACTTAAGAATAATATTTCTAACAAAATATCAATGGACTTTTTCTATTACACATAAATATATTATGTAAATGGAAAAGTGGAAATGCCTTTTATTAATAAAAATATGTACAAGATACATACTAAATGATATGCTCTAGGGCATACTACTAACAATCTCCCACTAGCACTAGAGCCATTCATTACAATATCTTAGACCTATCTTCTCAAGATGTCGGTCTAACTGAGTCTGTGACATAGGCTTAGTGAATGGATCAGCTGGATTTTCAGCTGATGCTATTTTCTGCATGGCTATATCGCTTCACCCAACTATTTCTCTGATAATGTGGTAGCGCCTTTCTATGTGTTTGAATTTCTGGTGAGACCTTGGTTCCTTAGCTCAGATGATCGCTCCATTATTGTCACAAAGGTGGTGGAACTGCTGACTTAATGGAAGGAACTACTGTAAGTTCTGTCATAAACTTCTTTATCCAAACGACTTCCTTTGCAAGATCTCGATGCAACAATACACTCGACCAGTAGTGGAATCTGCAGTCGTGCTCTGTTTGGAACTCTTCCAACTGACTGCACCTCCATTACAAATGAACACATATCCAGAGGTAGACTTTCTATCATCGATATCTGATTGGAAATCAGAATCAGTATAACCATCCAATTGCAAGTCTCCACCTCAATAAATCAAGGATAAATCCTTAGTTCTTCTCAAGTACTTAAGGATATTCTTGACAGCTATCCAGTGTTCCAAACCTGGATTGGATTGATACCTGCTAGTCAAACTAACAGCATATGCAATATCCGGCCTAGTACACAACATTGCATACATTAAACTTCCAATAGCCGAAGCATATGGAATCCTGGCCATCTTATCTCTTTCTTCAGGTGTCTTTGGAGACATCTCTTTAGAAAGGTGGATACCATGTCTCACTGGTAACAATCCTCTCTTGGAATCAAGCATGTTAAACCTCTTTAACACTTTTTCCAAGTATAGACTTTGGGATAAACCAATTATTCTTTTCGCTCTATCTCTATAGATGCAAATCCCAAGAATATAGATTGCCTCCCCTAAGTCTTTCATGGAGAATGTATTTGACAACCATACCTTTATAGTCGTCAACATACTTGTGTCATTACCCATCAACAGTATGTCATCCACATATAAGACAAGGAAAGTGATAGCACTGTCACTAACCTTCTTATATACACATGGCTCATCCTCATTTTTGATAAAATCAAAGGATTTAATGGCTTCATCAAAACGGATGTTCCAACTCCTCGTGTGACACCCCTTACCCGACTACAGTGTAGCCGAGCAAGTTATGCCACTCAGTGTGCCGGAGCACTCTATTTTATCTTAATTCATTTTTATCGTAGTTTTTGAATATAACTTGTGAAATATAATATATTTAAGCCGTTTATCGAAATTATTATTTATTTGAGGTTCCGAAAATTTTTAAAGAAAATCCGGCGGAGTACCGGCTAAAAATGGAGAAAACAGTTCTTCGGAACCTGTGAAAAACACTTCCAATATTCACATTCAATCATTTCCAAACTCCAATATCAAAATCTCATCAATATTTCTCAATTTCAGTTCTCAACATTTGTCAACCATTCATTTCTCAATCATTCATCCATCTCATATGATACCATGCATATATGATAGATAAACATTCACTTTTCCATTTACAACCACACTTTTCATTATTTACATGAATATCAAAATATATTACATAAGTTCAAATACATATGAGAAAATAAAATCAATTACAAAATACCAAAATGACATCTAGCGTCCTACCAATGCAATCAGCGGTGAGGTGACATGCACACTATGCGAATCGTGGAATCGCCTTACCGAATCAGAGTATCCGGCGCTCTCCAATCTTCAGTACCTACGCATTGCAAAAGCGATGCGCAAAGCATAAAGCTTAGTGGTGCAAATAATAAAATAGAAAGAAATAATATGCAAATAAAAATCATAATTTCTTAGCCATTGTGTTCATGAGAACTAAATAATTACCAACTTAGTGTTTAGTCGAGGGCTAATTACGTTTTATGATATTTACTTCTTCATGAATTTTAAGTTTTCATTGTATTCTATCGTAATCATTCCTGATATTTAGTTTTCGTATTTTCTTTAACAATCAGTTCAATTACAGTTATACTTTTCCATGCCCAAGTAACCTATACAAATTGACCGGACTGGATAAACGGGTAAACTAGCACTGGGTACTGTGTACCTCACGTCACACCATAGGTCACAATGTGTCTCCCGGTGTGCAAACATAATGGCTAATAAGCCATATAAACAATAAGGCATAAAGCCAAGTAAAACATCATAATCAGTATAGCCATAGGCTATCACATCACAGAATGGCAATGAAGCCATACATCATACGCAGTACTGCTATCAGAACCCTATTGGCATGCCAACCTATCCAAACCAATCACATTAGGCCTACTAGGGCATTTGAAACTTTTAAATTCTTCAATTTGTAAATTTCAAATTTTAGTGTCACTATTCATCTTATTGGTCAACAAAAATGTTGACTTTTAGAATAAAAATATGCACATTGACTTTGGCACTCCCAACATACCACATTTTGTGTTTAAAACTTGTTAGTTTTGGTCACTTTCTCAAAGCTTAGGTCATTTTGGCAAAATTGCCAATTTTTGGTTTTGGTGTCACTATTCACCTCATTGGTCAACAAAAATGTTGACTTTTGAATAGAAAATATCTACACTGACTTTGGCACTCCCAATATACCACATTTGGCATTCAAAACTTGTTGGCATTAAGTGTTAAGACCATTTCTAAGTATTAAACCAAAGGAGCAGATTTTTCAGTTTTTGTGAGTCAACTTCACTGTTCCATTGGACACTATTGCTATGGGAATTTGAAGAAATGCAAAACATGAAAGTTGTTCCTTATTTTGTCTAGTTGAATTTCCTTTTTTGAATCACTCCATTTGGAGTTTTGTAACTCAAGTTATGGCCAAAATAAGTTTACTGTTCACGTGCACTGTTCATGCTGAGATTTTGGGTCTGGCAGATTTTTTGTCCAACTTTGGTCAGTAATTTGATCAAGTTAAGTTCATAATTTGGTCTAACATTCTTCATATGAAATGTTCTACTATGCCTTAGGTTTCCATCGGTTTAAGAATCGCCAAAATCCGAGTTTTCTAGAGAGAGTTATAGCATCCAAACATCACTGCTCAAATGAAAATCTGCAGAGTTGCAGGTTTGAACAGTAACTGTGACTGCCATTTGGGTTAGGTTATGATCATAATTTGGGGTAGGTTTCTTCATGAAAGTTGTTTTTCTATGTCTTAACTTATTGCTGTAAAAATTTCAGGTCAATTGACCAAATCTACAGTGAGTTATGGCCAAATGAACAGTTACTGTTCATTTGGCAAATTCTGCAGAATCAGTGCAGGGTATCCGAATTTGGGGCCAAGTTTTGGTCCTCTTGCTTTGGTCTTTTGGGCATGGTTTCTTCAGAAAAAATGTGCCATTATAAGCCTAGTTTCATTTCTAATTGACCAAACACCAATTGGACTAACACAGCCCAAGTTATGGCAGTGCAAAGGGACTGAATTTTCAGTCCCTATGCTGCTGTCCATAGACAGATTTCACCTTCACTTTAACATCCAATTTTTCAGTTCTAATTAGGGTCAACCTACCTAAAATGGTCACTAATTGACCATTAAAAAGTTCTCTAACCATTTCCTAAGCTAAGTCATAATTTCACCTTTCCAAACCCTAATGTCCAAACCAATTACTCATAAACCTTGATTAACATGCTTAGTTCAATCTCTATGCATATTAATACCTTAACCATGATTTCCAACCACTCTAAGTTTATTAAACAATCAAACTCAATCTCCCATAGGGCTGCCAAAAATTGAAGGTACCCTTAACACATGTGATTTACTTAAATTTCTTAAAATCTCTTAGCTCAAAATGATGTTTTAACTAAAATTAAAAGAATGAGAACAAAAGTGTAGCACTAACCTTGATTGGGCAGAATTTCCAAAGCCCTAAACTTCACTTTCTTCCCTCTTGTTGGCTGCCAAAAACTTCCTTAGGGTGTGTAGATTAATTTTAGTGAAGATGACTTAGGGTTTTGGGGTGAGGTTTGAGAGGATTGAGAGCTTGAAAATGAAGAAAATGGAGGTTTGGCTATGGAATTTTGAGAGCTACGGGTATGTTTTTGTGGGAGTGGTGGCTGCTGCAAATAATTGGTGAATTTAGTCTTCATTTAGCCTCTTTTATTGTTTATTTAAATGGTTGTTAAATTATAATTGGTGGAGACTTCCACATGACATCATAATGATGTCATATTTGGCATTTTAGTGTATTTTCTTTTTCTTTTCATCACTACTCAATTTCAATTTAATTTCTAGTAATATTTCTTCATATTTTACATTATATTAATTATTTACTCAACTGAACAAGTCGGCCAAAAATCACCTCGGAAGGCGAAATGACCAAAATGCCCTCCGTTTGGCTTAACGGGTCAAAATCGTCTGTACCGATTGAAAATTTTTTCTAGGTATTTTCTTGGCATTCTAATGCCATGGGAACCTCAATTACCCTTCTCTGGAGCCCAAAAATTATTTTATAATTTTTTCCCCGGGTCTAGGGTTCCTCGTTGCGATAACCGCAACTTCCCTCCGGTTACCCATTGCTTGGGCACCGGCTCATTTTGCTTGGTTGTATTTTATTTCTAAAATTTTTACTAAGTGTTTCTTATTAATATTTGAGTTAATTATGGTTCCTGACTTTAGTTTAAATATTTTTCCGGACGTTTTAGCTATCCAGACCAACACCGGTCACCGGAACAGTAGGATGTACGGAGTTGCTACAGGGAGGATGTTACACCTCGAAGCTTGTTTCAACCCATAAATGGATCACTTTAGCTTGCATACCTTGGAACCATCTTGGGATTCAAATCCCCTAGGTTGTTCCATGAAAATGTTTTCTTCAATGTATCCATTGAGAAAAGCTGTTTTGACATCCATCTGCCAAATCTCATAATCATAGTATGCAGCTATTGCTAATAAAATCCTAATTCATTTAAGCATGTCAACAGGCGAGAAAGTCTCCTCATAGTCGATTCCTTGCCTTTGGCGAAACCCTTTCGCTACTAGCCTTGCCTTATAGGTCTCTACCTTTCCATCAGAACCAATTTTCTTCTTGAAAACCCATTTGTTCCCTATAGGTACAATACCTTCAGGTGGGTCAACAAGATCCCAAACTTGATTCTTATACATGGAATCAATCTCGAATTTCATAGCATCAATCCATTTTGAAGAGTCTATATCTGATATAGCTTCTTCATAGGTAAGTGGATCATCTCCATGATCTACTTATTCATGAGTAGACAACTCTTGTTCTTCTTCATGAAGAAAACCATATCTCACTGCTGGGTGAGATACCCTGGTTGTTCTATGAGGAACAACTGTAGATGTTTCATCAACGGGTATAGGTTGACTAGATGGATCTATATCCATCCGATGCATTGGTTGGTCGAATTCTCCAATTCTAACTCTATTTGCCTTCCTTTGCCTCTTTATTTAACAAACATTTTTTCTAGAAATGTGTCATCTCTACTTATCACAACCTTTTGTGAAGTAGGCAAATAAAAATAATATCCAAAACTATCTTTTGGATATCCAACAAATCGACCTTTTTCTGATCTGGTCTCCAATTTATCAGTGTTCAGCTTTTTGATATAAGCTGGACAACCCCAAATCTTAACATGCTTAAGACTTGTTTTTCTTCCATGCCATATCTCATAAGGTGTGGAAGAAACTGATTTTAATGGAATCCTATTCAGAATATACAAAGCTGATTCTAATGCAAATCCCCAAAAGAAGATTGGCATATCAGTATAGCTCATCATACTACGTACCATATCCAATAGGGTACGATTTCTCCTTTCAGATATACCATTCAGTTGTGGCGTTCCTGGAGGAGTCAGCTGAGAAACAATGCCATGCTCCCTCAAGTATTCATCAAATTCAGTACTCAAATATTCACCTCCACGATCTGATCGAAGAGCTTTAATACTCTTTCCTGTTTGATTTTCTACTTCAGATTTAAATTCTTTGAACTTTTCAAAAGATTCATGTTTGTATTTCATCAAATACAAATACCCAAACCTTGATTTATCATCAGTAAAGGTAATAAAATAATGAAAACCCCCTCTAGCCATTTCTTTAAATGGACCACATACATCACTATGTATTAGCTCCAAAATATTTTCAGCTCTTAGCCCTTATCCAACAAAGGGTGATCTAGTCATTTTGCCACAAGGCAAGATTCACAAGTTGGAGTAGGCTCAGAGCCCAATGAGGATAGAATCCCCATTTTCTCCAGTTTTGCAATCCTATCTTCTGCAACATGACATAACCTTAAGTGCTAAATATATTTTGAACTTGAGTTGGTTTTCACCTTGGCATTTCATTCTTTTAGATCACTTGCATTCAGTTTGTATTTGTCATTATTATCCAAATAATAGAGACCATCATTCATATAACCCGAACCAACATATTTATTTCCAAAATAAATATTGCAAACATCATCTGTGAACTGAAATTCATAGCCATTTCTAGTCAAACTAGATATAGAAATGATGTTCTTAAAAGCATCAGGTACATATAAAATATTATCCAAACACAAAACATGTCCAAACATGTAAAAAGATTTAGATCCTATGGCTAAAGCTTCAACAGTTGAGCCATTGCCAATCTGGACTCTAATATCTTGAGAATGCAAGCTGCTACTGTTTGCTAGTTCCTGCATATCATTAGAAATATGAGAACTGGCACCAGTATCTAAAACCCAAGCTGTAGATGAACTATGAGTATCATCAGAATCTAAATAACAAGATATGGATATACCTTCCGAAGGTGTATCCTTCTTGTCCTTCAGAGAAGCAAGATACTAAGGGTAGTTCCTGTAACATCCTCACTTTAGCTAGTCCGTACAGTCTACTGTTCCGGTGACCAGTGTCGGTCCGGACAGCTAGAACGTCTAGAAAAATATTTAAACTAAAGTGAGGAACCGTAATTAACTCAAATATTAATAAAAAAAAATTAGGAAAAATTTTAGAAATAAAATACAGCCAAGTTAAATGAGTCGGTGCCCTAGCGATAGAAGTTGCGGTTCTCGCAACTAGGAGCCCTAGACTTGGGAGAAAATTCATAAAATAATTTTTGGGACTCCAGAGAAGAGTCATTGAGGGTTCTACGATATTAGAATGCCAAGAAAAGGTTTAGAAAAATTTTTCAATCGATACGGACAATTTTGGCCCGTTAAGCCAAACGGAGGGTGTTTTGGTCATTTCGCCTTCAGAGACGATTTTTGACCGACTTGTCCAGTTAAGTAAATAATTACTATGGTCTAAAATGTGAATAAATATTGTTGAAAATTGAATTGAAAATGAGTAGAAAAAAAAAGAAAAGAAAATGAAAGAAAATACATAATTATGACATCATATGATGTCATTAAAATGCTCCCACTAATCACCATTTAATAAGTAATCATAAAAGAGATAAAAAGGGATAAAATCAAATGAAAAACTCATTCATCTTCCCCATTTTCTGCAGCTAGCCGAGACTCCATTAGAGCACACTTTACCATTTTTTTTCTTTCACTTAATTTCCTAGCCAAACTTACCCCATAACCTTAGGACCTCTTCACTAAAAATGTTCCCTACACCTTGAGGAAGCTTTGAGCAACAATTTGAAGAGGAAAAATTGAAGTTGACAAGAAGGAGAAAGAGCCAAGTCAAGGTTAGTGCATATTAACCTTTAAATCTTGTTTATTCATTAAAAGTTAGCTTAAATATGAGCAAATGATTAAGAGATTGAAAGAAATCATGTACAAAAGTGAGAGGAAAAATTTGGGCAGCAACCATAAAAGGAGGAATTGAAGTGTTTTGTTGCTAGTAAACTTGATAAATTGCTTGAATATGATGATAAGTATGGTTAGTATATTCAATTGGTTTGTGTGGCATGAATTTTGAAATTTGAGCTAGGGTTTTGAGGAGAAAATTTAGGATTTGCTAAATTGTTGATAAATTGATGATACTTAGGTTAATTATGGATTATTTGAAGTGTATTGAATGTGATTGAAGCTAGTAGTAGTGTGGAATGGGAGGTATTGGAAGTGTTGTATTCATACAGGATTTTTTGGACTTTGAGTCCAGTACCTAAATGTGACCATAAGTAGAGATAGGTTACTCCAATTGGTGTGAGGCCAATTGGAAATTAAACTTAGGACATAATGACACATTTTTTGTGAAGAAACCCTGCCCAGAAAACCCACCTAAGTTGACCTAAAAATTGCTTCAATCCGGGTAACACACAAGCTGTCCTTGAAAAATGACCAAATGAACAATATTCATTCATTTGATCATAACTCAGCGTAAAAGGGTCCAATTGACCTGAAATTTACCAGCGGAAAGCTGAGACATAGACCTACAACTTTCATGAAGAGCACAAATCCAAATTCTGATCATAACCTAGTCAAATTGCCAACCAAACATAGGTCACCAAATCTGGCAGAACCAAATTGCCCAGAAAATCTGGGTATAGGTCAATCCGGCCAGTTATGGTAAAATGACCATAACTTAAGCTACAAAACTCCAAGTGGAGTGATTCAAAAAGGGAATTAAAGAAGACACAATGAGGAACAACTTTGATGAAGAAAGGTTAGCCCAGTTTTCGCTCTAAAATTGTCTAATGGAACAGTAAACTTAGGTAATAAAAAATGAAAATTTAGAAATGCATCTAGGGGATTTTAAATTGCAATTGGCAATTAATACTAGCAAATGTAAAACTCAAAATGTGGGATCGTGTTGTAATTAGAATTAACATATCCATTAAGTATGAAAAAGTCAACATTTTGGTTGACTAGTAAGGTGAATAGTAATCAAAATTATTAGCAAACTAAGATAAAGACTTAGAACCAATTCTAAGCTTAAATGCTTAGAATTGTATGACAAATGTGGACTATGCATCTTAGTCAAAATTGTTAAAAGGAAATTAAGACCATAAATTTGAAATCCATGAAATGTTCATGGATTACTTGAAACATGAAAAATAAGTCACCTAATTGATGTGAATATATAGTTAGGGCTTATATGCCCATCACAAATAGAATTCATAAAATATTAGTAACTCAACTTGAAATATAAAATTTATAATTACATAAGTAGATTTTTGAATGTATAAATGAGAAAGGAAAAATGTTTTGAATACAATGGTACATGTGAACCATTGTTTAGAATTGTGATCATATAAATGATCAAATGAATGTATAAATTATAATTGAAATTTATCATGAAATAATGAAGTCATAAAACACAATATATTAATATTTAATGATATTATGTGCCCTTGTATTGCCTAGACATGTGTGTCAGATTGGATAGTTTGGCATGCCAATAGGGTATTGTTTTAGTAGTACTGCGAAAGGCTTTATGCCTGTATTCATGGCTTTATAACCGTCTTCATGGCTTTATGCCAACATTCATGGCTTTTATGCCCGATTATGTGTTATCATGGCTTTTTAGCCATACTGACTGCATACGTGGTTGACGTTCTGCGTCCCATGGTATGACGGCCCGAGGCACCACGGTGTCTAGTGCCAACGACCCGTTATCTAGTTTATTCAGCCTGTCATAAGTTACTTAGGTAGTGAAATTTATTGAAATAAGTTAAGAATATTAGTAATTAAAAATATTAGAAATTAAATAAATGAGGAAAATGACCTAAAATAAATTAGAATAATTATTTATTAGAAAGAATCAAAATGAACTGGACCGATATTAAAATTCACTTATTATGAAATAATCTGAGACAACCTAGAAAGTATTGAGAAAATGCTAGAAGATTAGCAAAGAAAATTATAACATACATAAATATTGCAAATGTGGCTTACATAATAATATAAGCATAAATTTATTATTTTTAGATCATTTTTTTTCTATGTACATTATTACTGTATATTGGCAAAATAAATATTTCCAAAGAAGACTAAATTAGGAAAAACCATATTAAATTTTAGAAACCACATGTGAAGTATAAATAAATTTTAATTATTTGAATTATGTTTGATTTCTATCTTTATTTGCATATTATTTCCTTGTTATATTATTGAACCGCTAAGCAGCAATGCTTAGCGCGATGGAATTGTTTCCTCGCGCAGGTACTGAAGGTAAAGCCCAGATAAAAATATTAAACAGAGATTTTGGAGTTCTGATCTGCAAGTTATGCCACTCAGTGTACCCGACTACAGTGTAGCCGAGCAAGTTATGCCACTCAGTGTGCCGGAGCACTCTATTTTATCTTAATTCATTTTTATCATAGTTTTGAAAATAACTTGTGAAATATAATTCATTTATTGAAATTGTAATTTATTTGAGGTTCCGAAAATTTTATAGAAAATCCGGCAGAGTACTGGCTAAAAATGGAGAAAACAGTTCTTCGGAACCCGTGAAAAACACTTCCTATATTCATTTTCCATCATCTCAACTCCATTTATCAAATTCTTAACAATGTTCAATCTCAGTTCTCATTCATCCATCTCATATGATACCATGCATATATCATAGATAAACATTCACTTTTCCATTTACAACCACACTTTTCATTATTTACATGAACATCAAATACATTACATAAGTTTCAAATACATATGAGAAAATAAAATCAATTACAAAATACCAAAATGACATCTAGCGTCCTACCAATGCACTGCAGACAGTGAGGTGACACAGACACTATGCAGACTGTGAACGGCCTTACCCAATCTGTGGTCTACTGGGCCCTCTGTCCAAATCTTCAATACCTACGCGTTGCAAAAGCGACGCGCTAAGCATAAAGCTTAGTGGTGCAAATAATACAAGAAAATATAATATGCAAATAAAAATAATAATTTCCTTGCTATTGTGTTCATAAGAAATGAATAATTACTAACTTATTGTTTAGTCGAGGGCTAATCATGTTTTATGATATTAACTTCTTCATGTATTTCGTTAATTATTTTCTTCATGATCTTGAGCTTCTTTGTATTTTTGTAATCATTCCTGATACTTAATTTTCGTATTTTCTTTAATAATCAGTTCAATCACAGTTATACTTTTCCATGCCCAAGTAACCTATACTCGATGACTGGACTGGATAACGGGTCGTTGGCACTGGACACCGTGGTGCCTCAGGCCGTCATACCATGGGACGCAGAACGTCAACCATGTATGCAGTCAGTATGGCTAAAAAGCCATGATATCACATAATCGGGCATAAAAGCCATGAATACGGGCATAAAAGCCATGAATACGAGCATAAAGCCATGAATACAGGCATATCGCAGTACTGCTAAAACAATACCCTATTGGCATGCCAAACTATCCAAACCAATCTTGTTAGGTATACTAGGGCATTTGATACTTTAAAATTCTTCAATCTTTGAATTTCAACTTTTGGTGTCACTATTCATTTCATTGGTCAACAAAAAAGTTGACTTTTGCATAGAAAATATGTACATTGACTTTGGCACTTCAAACATACCACATTTTTCATTTAAAACTTGTTGGCATTAAGCATTAATACCATTTCTAAGCTTTAACCAAGGGAAACAAAATTTTCAGTTTTTGAAACTTAACTTTACTATTCCATTAAGTACTATTGCAGTGGGAATTTGAGGAAATGATAAACATGAAAGTTGTTCCTTATTTTGTCTAGTTGAATTTCCTTTTTTGAATCACTCTATTTGGAGTTTTGTAGCTCAAGTTATGGCCAAAATAAGTTTACTGTTCACGTGCACTATTCATGCTAAGATTTTGGGTCTGGCAGATTTTTGGTCCAACTTTGGTCAGTAATTTGATCAAGTTAAGTTCATAATTTGGTCTAACTTTCTTCATATGAAATGTTCTACCATACCTTAGGTTTCCATCGGTTCAAGATCCGCCTAAATCTGAGTTTTCTAGAGAGAGTTATAGCCATCCAAACATTACTGCTCAAGTGAAAATCTGTAGAGTTGCAGGTTTGATAACTTAACTTTGCCCAATAATTTGAATGGGTTAATGGCATAATTTGAGATGATGTTCTTCATGAAAGTTGTTTTTATATATCCTATCTTGTTGCTGTAAAAATTTCAGGTCAATTTGACCATTCTACAGTGAGTTATGGCCAAATGAACAGTTACTGTTCATTTGGTCATTTCTGCAGGTGCTGGTTGCAGGGTATACGGATTGGGGCCAACTTTTGGTCCTCTTGCTTTGGTCTTTTGGGCATGGTTTCTTCAGCAAAAATGTGTCATTATAAGACTAGTTTCATGTCCAATTGGCCAAACACCAATTGAACCAACACAGCCCAAGATACGGCAGTCCAAGTGGACTGAAATTTCAGTCACTATGCTGTTGTCTTTAGGCAGCCTACCATTCCACTTTGCCATGCCATTTTTCAGTCCAATTTATGGTCAACATACCTCAAATGGTCACTAATTGACCATTAGAATGTTCTTTAATCATTTCATAAGCCAATTCAAATTTTCATTCCTAAACCCTAGCTAAATTTCAAAGTTTTCACAATTTCCCTAATTTACTCTTTCATTCTCTATATATATATATGTATACACTTTAAACCTAAGCTCTAGTTCACTCTAAGTCCATCAAACACTCCATTTCTATTCCTTCAAAAGGGCTGCCAAAATGCATGGCATGCATACACATAAATTTTTTCATTTTAGTTACAATTCCTTACTTATTTTAAGTCCCTTAGCATAAAAATAAAGAGTTTTAAATAGATAGGTGCACTAACCTCTTGTAGGCAGATTTTTCCCAAGCTCAAACTTCACTTTTCTTGTACTCTCTTGGCTGCCAAACACTTCCTCTAGGTCCAAGGATTCATTTTAGTGTTGGGGTCTTGAGGAAATATGGTGAGGAAGCATGAGAATGAAAGCTTGCAAAGAATGGCTATGGTGGAAACCCTCTCTTCTCTCTCTCTATGTTTTGGCTGGTTTTGGGGAAGGAGATGGCTGCTACATTTTTAATTCCTTTGGTCCATTTTTGGTCTCTTTTATTGGTTAATTAATTGGTTGTTCAATAGTGATTGGTGGTGGCTATTAATGACATCACCTTATGTCATAAATAAACCCTTTTTTCTCATTTTTCTTTTCTTTTCATCACTACTCAATTTCAATTTAATTTTTAGTAATGTTTCTTCATATTTTATGTCATATTAATTATTTACTCAACTGGACAAGTCGGCCAAAAATCATCTCTGAAGGCGAAATGACCAAAATGCCCTCCGTTTGGCTTAACGGGTCGAAATTGTCTGTACCGATTGAAAATTTTTTCTAAATATTTTCTTGGCATTCTAATGCCATAGGAACCTTAATGACCCTTCTCTGGTGTCTCAAAAATTATTTTATAATTTTTCCCCCGGGTCTTGGGCTCCTCGTTGCGAGAACCGCAACTTCCCTCTGGTTACCCATCGCTTGGGCACCGGCTCATTTAACTTGGTTGTATTTTATTTCTAAAATTTTTCCTAAATTTTTCTTACTAATATTTGAGTTAATTATGATTCCTGACTTTAGTTTAAATATTTTTCCAAAAGGTCTAGCTGTCCGGATCGACACTGGTCATCGGAACAGTAGACTGTGCGGAATTGCTACCGGGAGGATGTTACAAGAAGTGTCTGAAGTATTCAAGGTTGTCACCTCCTCAGCAATGCTTGTAGATAGGGCCCATATAGATTATCTTTTATATTTTGTATAAAATGCTTAGATATTGTATTGTAATGTATATTATGAACAGGTAATTAATAGGAATGCGATGTAAATTAATGAATTAGCTTTTTCATATGTAATTAATTTATATATCATGTAAATTATGAAATTTTGTAATTATTTTGTAAATTATGTAAATTAAGGAAATTTGAAAATTTTGCTTATATAATTTGAGAATGTTGACATATGAATTGAGTATGAATGGAAATGTATGGAAATGATTATGAAATTGAAATGTATGGATGAGATTTGAAATATGAGAAAGTTATGAGAATGATTGATGAAATAATTATGATTAGCATGGATAAGATTTTATTTTGGAAATATTGTTGAATTTCAAACAGGTGAATATTGAAATACGCCAAACGATAATAAAATAGGGGAAACTCTGCTGGTTTCTCCATCGAAAAACAATTGATATTAAATTAAATGAATTCAAAATTATTTAAAAAATAAAGTAAGATAAGTTAGGGTGCTCCGGCACCGATTGTAGCACGCCTTGCTCGGTTACACTGTAGTCGGGTGAGGGGTGTTACATTTATTGGTATCAGAACACGGTTTAGGCATTCCTAGGCATAGATAGATAGAATAAGATTGTGAGCATAACATGCATTGCATTCATATGAGTTGAGGTGACACTAATGCAGATCTGTTTTCTTGGTTATTTTAGGTTAAGGTATGGACTCAGAATCGCAGAGGGCAGTAGAAGAAGAAGTAGTAAGCCGTATTCTGACTGGGAGTGATATTGGAAATCGGGGAGATCCTACTCCCCTAGTGCAAGAGGTGCCTGTACAACCCCAACAGGCCTTGTTTGAGCAGATGACTGGATTCTTTCGACAGATGACTGGGGTTATTCCACCACTGTCTCAGCAGAAATCACCTCTAGGAAAAATTAAGAAGTATGGAGCTGTAGATTTCAATGGTAAAAAGGTAGACGATTCTTTAGCAGCTGAGTATTGGTTAGAAAGGACTGAAAGAGTCCTGCAGCAGCTCCATTGCACACCAGAATAGGGTTTGGAATGTGCAGTTTCATTGTTACAAGAAGCTGCATATCGATGCTTGGATGTCGTAACCAAGGTAGTGCCACCAGCCGACGTAACTTGGGAATTCTTTCTGATAGAGTTCAGAAAGAAATATATTAGCTGTGTTCATGAAGAGGAACAGAAGAGGACTGGTGATCAGCAAAAGAGGAAATTTGGACAGTCTAGTAATAAGAGGCCGAGAGAACAGTTAAGTCAGACATTTGATCAAAGTAGGAGATCCAGGCTCAGGCCTATACCCAGAAGAGATCAACCAGAAACACTAGTAGTGAGTGTGCCAAGACTAGCAAGAAAATGTGGCCATTGTAACAAGTGGCATAAAGGTGAATGTAGGGGATTGACTGGAGCCTGTTATAGATGTGGGGCCATAGACCATCGTCTGAAAGATATACTAAGAGGAATTTACCATGGAACCAGACATAGGTCATGGAAGGACTAAGTGCAACAGTAACACCACTTCCAAATGTCACCCAAGCCGGAGAGGAGCAAGAAGCCCCAAATGTGAATTTGAGGTAAAGTATCTTTCCCTTATGATATGCCTAAGTGTATAATGACAGATTCGAAAAGACTAAATAGTACCATATATATATAAAAGAAGTACACAGAGGGAGCAATAGAAAGGTAAAAGAATTATCTCAGATACCTACACCCAGTAAATTTTGAGGACGAAATTTTTGTTAGAGGGGAAGTATTGTAACATCCTCACTTCAGCTAGTCCGTACAGTCTACTGTTCCGGTGACTAGTGTCAATCCGGACAGCTAGAACGACTGGAAAAATATTTAAACTAAAGTGAGGAACCATAATTAACTCAAATATTAATAAGAAAAATTTAGGAAAAATTTTAGAAATAAAATACAGCCAAGTTAAATGAGCCGGTGCCTTAGCGATGGGTAACCTAGTGAGAAGTTGCGGTTCTCGCAACTAGGAGCCCTAGACTCGAGAGAAAATTCATAAAATAATTTTTGGGACTCCAAAGAAGAGTCATTGAGGGTTCTACGGCATTAGAATGCCAAGAAAAGGTTTAGAAAAATTTGTCAATCGGTACGGACAATTTTGGCCCGTTAAGCCAAACGGAGGGCATTTTGGTCATTTCGCCTTCATAGACGATTTTTGACCGACTTATCCAGTTAAGTAAATAATTATTATGATCTAAAATGTGAATAAATATTGTTGAAAATTGAATTGAAAATGAGTAGAAAAGAAAATGAAAGAAAATACATAATTATGACATCATATGATGTCATTAAAATGCTCCCACCAATCACCATTTAATAAGTAATCATAAAAGAGACAAAAAGGGATAAAATCAAATGAAAAACTCATTCATCTTCCCCATTTTCTGCAGCTAGCCGAGACTCCATTAGAGCACACTTTACCATTTTTTTTCTTTCACTTAATTTCCTAGCCAAACTTACCCCATAACCTTAGGACCTCTTCACTAAAAATGTTCCCTACACCTTGAGGAAGCTTTGGGTAGCAATTTGAAGAGGAAAAATTGAAGTTGACAAGAAGGAGAAAGAGCCAAGTCAAGGTTAGTGCATATTAACCTTTAAATCTTGTTTATTCCTTAAAAGTTAGCTTAAATATGAGCAAATGATTAAGAGATTGAAAGAAATCATGCATAAAAGTGAGAGGAAAAATTAGGGCAGCAGCCATAAAAGGAGGAATTGAAGTGTTTTGTTACTAGTAAACTTGATAAATTGCTTGAATATGATGATAAGTATGGTTAGTATATTCAATTGGTTTGTGTGGCATGAATTTTGAAATTTGAGCTAGGTTTTTGAGGAGAAAATTTGGGATTTGCTAAATTGTTGACAAATTGATGATACTGAGGTTAATTATGGATTATTTGAAGTGTATTGAATGTGATTGAAGCTGGTAGTAGTGTGGAATGGGAGGTATTGGAAGTGTTGTGTTCATACAGGATTTTCTGGACTTTGAGTTCAGTACCTAAATGTGACCATAAGTAGAGATAGGTTACTCCAATTGGTGTGAGGCCAATTGGAAATTAAACTTAGGACATAATGACACATTTTTGGTGAAGAAACCCTGCCCAGAAAACCCACCTAAGTTGACCTAAAAATTGCTTCAATCCGGGCAACACACAAGCTGTCCCTGGAAAATGACCAAATGAACAATATTCATTCATTTGATCATAACTCAGTGTAGAAAGGTCCAATTGACCTGAAATTTTACCAGCGGAAAGCTGAGACATAGACCTACAACTTTCATGAGAACACAAATCCAAATTCTGATCATAACCTAGTCAAATTGCCAACCAAACATAGGTCACCAAATCTGGCAGAACCAAATTGCCCAGAAAATCTGGGTATAGGTCAATCCGGCCAGTTATGGTAAAATGACCATAACTTGAGCTACAAAACTCCAAGTGGAGTGATTCAAAAAGGGAATTAAGGAAGACACAATAAGGAACAACTTTGATGAAGAAAGGTTAGCCCAGTTTCCACTCTAAAATTGTCTAATGGAACAATAAACTTAGGTAATAAAAACTAAAAATTTAGAAATGCATCCAGGGGACTTTAAATTGCAATTGGCAATTAATACTAGCAAATGTAAAACTCAAAACTTGGGATCTTGTTGTAATTAGAATTAACATATCCATTAAGTATGAAAAAGTCAATATTTTGGTTGACTAGTAAGGTGAATAGTAATCAAAATTATTAGCAAACTAAGATAAAGACTTAGAACCAATTCT
The DNA here is from genome assembly GCF_030052815.1 of Hevea brasiliensis. Taxonomy (NCBI): domain Eukaryota; kingdom Viridiplantae; phylum Streptophyta; class Magnoliopsida; order Malpighiales; family Euphorbiaceae; genus Hevea; species Hevea brasiliensis. Next base: position 51,869,307 of record NC_079497.1, on the reverse strand, counting down.
AAGCTTAAATGCTTAGAATTGTATGACAAATGTGGACTATGCATCTTAGTCAAAATTGTTAAAAGGAAATTAAGACCATAAATTTCAAATCCATGAAATGTTCATGGATTACTAGAAACATGAAAAATAAGTCACCTAATTGATGTGAATAGATAGTTAGGGCTTATATGCCCATCACAAATAGAATTCATAAAATATTAGTAACTCAACTTGAAATATAAAATTTGTAATTACATAAGTAGATTTTTGAATGTATAAAAGAGAAAGGAAAAATGTTTTGAATACAATGGTACATGTGAACCATTGTTTAGGATTGTGATCATATAAATGATCAAATGAATGTATAAATTATAATTGAAATTTTTCATGAAATAATGAAGTCATAAAACACAATATATTAATTTTTAATGATATTATGTGCCCTTGTATTGCCTAGACATGTGTGTCAGATTGGATAGTTTGGCATGCCAATAGGGTATTGTTTCAGCAGTACTGCAAAAGGCTTTATGCCTATATTCATGGCTTTATGCCCGTATTCATGGCTTTATGCCAACATTCATGGCTTTTATGCCCGATTATGTGTTATCATGGCTTTTTAGCCATACCGATCGTGATACGTGCTTGACGCTCAAGGCCCCATGGTATGACGGCTCGAGGCACCATGGTGTCCAGTGCCAACGACCCGTTATCCAGTTTAGTCAGCCTGTCATAGGTTACTTGGGCAGTGAAATTTATTGAAATAAGTTAAGAATATTAGTAATTAAAAATATTAGAAATTAAATAAATGAGGAAAATGACCTAAAATAAATTAGAATAATTATTTATTAGAAAGAATCGAAATAAACTGGACCGATATTAAAATTCACTTATTATGAAATAATCTGAGACAACCTAGAAAGTATTGAGAAAATGCTAAAAGATTAGCAAAGAAAATTGTAACATACATAAATATTGCAAATGTGGCTTACATAATAATATAAGCATAAATTTATTATTTTTAGATCATTTTTTTTCTATGTACATTATTACTGTGCATTGGCAAAATAAATATTTCCAAAGAAGACTAAATTAGGATAAAACATATTAAATTTTAGAAACCGCATGTGAAGTATAAATAAATCTTAATTATTTGAATTATGTTTTATTTCTATCTTTATTCGTATATTATTTCCTTATTATATTATTGCACCACTAAGCAGCAATGCTTAGCGCGATGGAATTGTTTCCTCGCGCAGGTACTGAAGGTAAAGCCCAGATAAAAATATTAAATAGAGATTTTGGAGTTCTGATCTGCAGAAGTGTCTGAAGTATTCAAGGTTGTCACCTCCTCAGCAATGCATGTAGATAGAGCCCATATAGATTATACTTTATATTTTATATAAAATGCTTAGATATTGTATTGTAATGTATATTATGAACAGGTAATTAATAGGAATGCGATGTAAATTAATGAATTAGCTTTTTCATATGTAATTAATTTATATATCATGTAAATTATGAAAATTTGTAATTATTTTGTAAATTATGTACATTAAGGAAATTTGAAAATTTTGCTTATATAATTTGAGAATGTTTACATATGAATTGAGTATGAATGGAAATGTATGGAAATGATTATGAAATTGAAATGTATGGATGAGATTTGAAATATGAGAAAATTATGAGAATGATTGATGAAATAATTATGATTAGCATGGATAAGATTTTATTTTGGAAATATTGTTGAATTTCAAACAGGTGAATATTGAAATATGCCAAACGATAATAAAATAGGGGAAACTCCGCTGGTTTCTTCGTCGAAAAATAATTGATATTAAATTAAATGAATTCAAAATTATTTTAAAAAATAAAGTAAGATAAGTTAGGGTGCTCCGGCACCGATTGTAGCATGCCTTGCTCGGCTACACTGTAGTCGGGTGAGGGGTGTTACAGTTCCTTTTCTAGTGCCCATCCTTTTGGCAATGGAAACACTTTCCTTTGCCTCCATCAGCTTTAGTCTTCCTTTTCTGTTTAGCTATTTTCTTGGAAGGACCAGGAATCTGCGGTTTCTTTTTCTTATTGCCCTTCTTCTTGTTGGACTTTCCAGCAGAAGAAAATGCAACCAAAGCTACCTCTTTTCCTTTATTGCCTGGTATATTCTTTTGGGCAATAACCAGCATGTTGAGTAAACCAAATTAAGTGCATTCTGTTTAGTCATATGGAAATTTGTCACAAAATTCCCAAAAGACTCAGGAAGGGACTGAAGGATCAAATCCGTTTGTAGTTGGAAATCCATGTTGAAGTCAAGATGTTCCAACTGCTCATTCAGCCGAATCATCTTGTGGACATAATCCCCAACATTCTGTCCCTCAGACATCCTTATACGGAATAGCTGTCTAGATATCTCATACCTAGCATTCCTGCTGTGCTCACCATACAACTCTTGTAGGTGAAGGAGGATCTCACTCGCACTCTGCATGTTCTCATGTTGCTTCTGTAACTCATTACTCATGGAAGCAAGCATGTAACACTTAGCTCTCATATCATGCTCCTTCCACTTGTCCAAAGTTTCATGTTCCTCTTGTGTGGCCTCTGGAGGTAAGGGACCAGGAACATTTGAATCTAGAGCATATCCTATATGTTCAAGGTTCAGGATAAGTTTCAATTTTCTTCGCCAATCGCATGATTAGGACACACAACCTATTGTGATCAAGTATGCTTGCAAGGATATTGGACGGTGGTGGTTGTTTTGTGCTCATTTTTATCAGAAAATTAACTGCAGAAAATAACCAGATTAATTAATAAATGTATCATGTAATTAATCAAAATGATTATGGTCTTTTAATCAAATTGGTCCTACCACTAACTTAGCGAATCCTACACTTTCAAAGAAGAAAACGGAAATCCTAGTTGGATGGATTTCTAGTGGGTGATTGAATTCTTATAATTCTATTGATCATCCTCAGGCACATCCATTATTGGAATTACAATAAACTATAAGTGAGCAACTCCTTGCCCATCACATCTCATGTGAGGTTCAATCCTTTACCTGGCCCCTAATGCTCAAAATCTCAGGTACATCCATTATTGACTTATCTTGCATTAGTTAAGTTGATCCCATTCAGCCAGTAATTATGCAAATAATTTTAATGTCCTCAGGTACATCCAATATTGGCCACTAAACCATTTACATATTTACAACATCTCATGCTTAACAATTATTCTTAAGAAAATATCTTAAATTAATTGCATCTTATGCAACTATTTAAAATTTCTTAAAATAATTGCCCCAATGGAGGGCCTATGTTATAATTACTTTAATTATAGCATTTCCAACTTAATTATTTGTTTGGAAGATTTTATGGTCATTCTAATTACTATTAAGGTCTCACTTTGCACATTATCCAATTAGCATGCATATATCATATAATAGCATACATTCCCATACATCTCTTGCATTCATGGATAAGCAATAAATATGGTATGATCATAGACTTTCTAAGGGATTCAATTCTGAGCCACCAAGAATTGAATCAGGGCATTTCTAGGTGCATTTCATTCATTCTTTCATTTTACAAGAGTTGCTGAAGGAGTACATAATCAACACTTAATCTTGAATTCCTCCCACTAGTCCCACCAATGCTCTTGACCTCCTTGAACTTCTTGCAATCCAATATTACATGGTAATCCTTGGCATACCAAGGCGAATTTACAAGAACTTAAATAAATGAATTACAACCCAAAAATTATTAGAAACTTAATAATACATGCCCAAAATAAATTAAAATAAATTAATTAATTTACAATTCCAAAGAAACATAAAAGAAATAAATCCAATCACATTGGTCTTTTATAGTCCATGATCATCCATCATGCATATCACTATTTAACAATTAAATAAAACATACATACTTAAATTAAATTGAATATCTCATATTCAACTTAAAAATCTAGATTTGAATATGATTCAAATAAATTTAAAAATTCAGATTTGAATCTCATTCAAACAACTTAAAAAATTCAGATTTGAATCACATTCAAACATTTTTTAAAAAATCAGATTTGAATCACATTCAAACATTTTTAAAAAAATCAGATCTGAATTTTATTCAATCAATTTTAAAAAATCAGATTTAAATATGATTCAAACAACTTTAAAAATTCATATTTGAATCACATTCAAACAACTTTTAAAATTCAGATTTGAATCACATTCAAATAAATTTTAAAATTCTGATTTGAATCATAATTTAATTGTGTGATTAAAATTACTAATTAAACACTTTAATTAGTCAAAGAAAAGGCCTTAGATCATACAACAATTGCAGAATTAAAAGCCAAACCTTGAACCACCCATGGCAGCCAAACCATGCGCACCATTAATGGTGTTTTTTTAAATATGCCGCCACCTTGCTTTGCAACCAGCAATGATCTTTTGATCTCATGATCAAACACACAATTAAATCATATAATCAACAATCTAAATGGCAAATATAGTGGCTCTGATACCAATTGAAGGAACGGAAGCGTGAAAAACACAAGTTTATACCATTGAATTTAATAATTTTCACCTAGGGTCACATGCACCATGCAAGATTTATTTTTATCTATTTGATTTCAATGATAAACAACATATTAAAACTTTTTTAATATGTTTTTGGATCTTTATTTGCCATTTAAGATTTTAAAATTAATCAGATTAATCTTAGAACCCTAGATTAAATCAAGAACGATTACACTAACCTCTTGATGCACTGCAGCGTGTTTGCGCCTTTGAGATTCGTCTTCAGGACACCAGATATTGTCCCTCTAGCTTGTCCACACCAAGAACACCTATGGCAGCCCTTGAACAGCTTCTAAAGCTTTTTCTATTAATTAAAAATTCAAGTTCTACCTTTTAAGAGATTAGAGATGTAAACAGGATATCAGAAACAATTTCTAGCGTTCTTAATTCAAGAGATTGATGGCTAATCTCTTTGAATTGATGAGAGATGAAGAAGAATAGATGAAAAACCTCAAGGTGGTGTGACAAATGAGAGGAGTGGCTGCTGGTTGCTTTTCTTTCTCATAACAACACTTAAATAGCTAGGTTAACACATTAAACCCTTGCCATATGTCACCCTTTGATTAGCTCTAGGTTTAAGTGACTCAATCACATTGTGCCAAGTGTCAAACCTATATTTAATCTTGATTTTAATCATCTTACATGATTAAAAAACATTTGGCAAGCTTATGTGTAATCCCATGTGTCACCATCTCATGGTGCCATGTGTCACACTGTGAAATGACCAAAATGCCCCTGTGTCTTAATTTTGAGTTCTCAACCCAAAATAATTATTTCTCTTCTTCTAATTAATTTATATCAAATATAAATTAATTAATTAATCTCTATTAATTAATTTCTCATTAATTAAATTCATATTTTAATACTTTAAATATAAATTTAATTTATATTACGCATCCAATAATCTAGATTTGGTTTCAAGTCATGCTAGGGACTTTGTAATTTAATTGCAAACCAAACCTATTTAATTAATCAATTAAACTCTTTAATTAATTAATTAAATCATATTTAAATAGGTGATAACTTGTGTATGTGTGTGACTTACTAAGCTCATCAATAATTGGCATTGAGACATGATATCAACTCTTAATATCATCAGAACTCTTTCTTATCATAAATGATTTCTCTAAATCATTTTATAAACCTCATAAACCATGGTTAACACCTAGCATAGCATGCCACGGCCACCCAGTTAGTAATAAGGTTTACCTTAAATGAACCTATAATCATATGTTACCATGCACTAGAATCTCTCTGTTACAAAATCCCAACTCAAGCTGGAGTCATGGTTTATGTCAAACTCCATTTGCTATGAATAATATGTTCTCTTTTAATTCCAGTTCTTGATTAAAAAGATTTTCTCATCAGAAACTCTTTTTTAAATAAATCTATCTGTCCTGGCCAAGAACTTGAAACATCAAGAACAATTAAATGAACATAGGATTTTATATCTATTTACTTAGAGGAACAGATTCCATCTTGATCAACACCTACCTCCATATATAACTAGTAGGAGCCAACACATGCCCATATACCCATACATAGTACAAGTATGAAAGCAGTATCAAACTCAAACTACCTATATACAAGATAACTGTGCTATCTCAGGTCTAAAGATTATATGCACTGATATGATTTATGACAAAACATTGACAAGAGTAAACTCCATGTGCTTGTCATAAGTGTCACTGGTTCGGCCTACTTATCATTTATAAGTGCCTATCATGTTTGTTATATGGCATAAGACTCACCATTCCATCTTATTTATATCTCATATAAATAACTTGGGAACAAACATAAATACAATCTTTCTGGATAAGGCATGTCCTTATTATGAAGTATCCTCGATTGTGAACCTATTTATGATACTTTGTGCTAGAAATATTGTTACTCATATTCTTAACAACTTAAGAATAATATTTCTAACAAAATATCAATGGACTTTTTCTATTACACATAAATATATTATATAAACGGAAAAGTGGAAATGCCTTTTATTAATAAAAATATGTATAAGATACATACTAAATGATATGCTCTAGGGCATACTACTAACAAAACCAACTCAAGTTCAAAATATTTTTGGCACTTAAGGTTATGCCATGTTGCAGAAGATAGGATTGCAAAATTGGAGAAAATGGGGATTTTATCCTCATAGGGCTCTGAGCCTACTCCAACTTGTGAATCATGCCTTCAGGGCAAAATGACTAGATCACCCTTTATTGGATAAGGGCTAAGAGCTAAAAATATTTTGGAGCTAATACATAGTGATGTATGTGGTCTATTTAAAGAAATGGCTAGAGGGGGGCTTTCATTATTTTATTACCTTTACTGATGATAAATCAAGATTTGGGTATTTGTATTTGATGAAATACAAACATGAATCCTTTGAAAAGTTTAAAGAATTTAAATCTGAAGTAGAAAATTAAACAGGAAAGAGTATTAAAGCTCTTCGATCAGATCGTGGAGGTGAATATTTGAGTACTGAATTTGATAAATACTTGAGAGAGCATGGCATTGTTTCCCAGCTAACTCCTCCAGGAACACCACAGTTGAATGGTGTATTTGAAAGGAGAAATCGTACCCTATTGGATATGGTACGTAGTATGATGAGCTATACTGATATGCCAATCTCCTTTTGGGGATTTGCATTAGAATCAGCTTTGTATATTCTGAATAGGATTCCATCAAAACCAGTTTCTTCCACACCTTATGAGATATGGCATGGAAGAAAACCAAGTCTTAAGTATGTTAAGATTTGGGGTTGTCCAGCTTATATCAAAAAGCTGAACACTGATAAATTAGAGACCATATCAGAAAAGGGTCGATTTGTTGGATATCCAAAAGATAGTTTTGGATATTATTTTTATTTGCCTACTTCACAAAAGGTTGTGATAAGTAGAGATGCCACATTTCTTGAACAACAGATTGTTCAAGAAGGAGGCAAAGGAAGGCAAATATAGTTAGAATTGGAGAATTCTGACCAACTAACAGATCAGATGGATATAGATCCATCTAGTCAACCTATACCCATTGATGAAACATCTACAGCTGTTCCTCGTAGAACAACCAGGGTATCTCACCCACCAGTGAGATATGGTTTTCTTCATGAAGAAGAACAAGAGTTGTCTACTCATGAAGAAGTAGATCATGGAGATGATCCACTTACCTATAAAGAAGCTATATCAGATATAGACTCTTCAAAATGGATTAATGCTATGAAATCCGAGATTGATTCCATGTATAAGAATCAAGTTTGGGATCTTGTTGACCCACCTGAAGGTATTGCACCTATAGGAAACAAATGGGTTTTCAAGAAGAAAATTGGTTCTGATGGAAAGGTAGAGACCTATAAGGCAAGGTTAGTAGCGAAAGGGTTTCGCTAAAGGCAAGGAATCGACTATGAGGAGATTTTCTTGCCTATTGCCATGCTTAAATCAATTAGGATTTATTAGCAATAGCTGCATACTATGATTATGAGATTTGCCAGATGGATGTCAAAACAACTTTTTTCAATGGATACATTGAAGAAAACATTTTCATGGAACAACCTAGGGGTTTTGAATTCCAAGATGGTTCCAAGGTATGCAAGCTAAAGCGATCCATTTATGGGTTGAAACAAGCTTCGAGGAGTTGGAACATCCGTTTTGATGAAGCCATTAAATCCTTTGGTTTTATAAAAAAAAAATGAGGATGAGCCATGTGTATATAAGAAGGTTAGTGACAGTGCTATCACTTTCCTTATCTTATATTTGGATGACATACTGTTGATGGGTAATGACACAGGTATGTTGACAACTATAAAGGTATGGTTGTCAAATACATTCTCCATTAAAGACTTTGGGGAGGCAACCTATATTCTTGGGATTCGCATATATAGAGATAGAGTGAAAAGAATAATTTGTTTATCCAAAAGTCTATACTTGGAAAAGTTGTTAAAGAGGTTTAACATGCTTGATTACAAGAGAGGATTGTTACTAGTGAGACATGGTATCCACCTTTCTAAAGAGATGTCTCCAAAGACACCTGAAGAAAGAGATAAGATGGCCAGGATTCCATATGCTTCGACTATTAGAAGTTTAATGTATGCAATGTTGTGTACTAGGCCAGATATCGCATATGCTGTTAGTTTGACTAGCAGGTATCAATCCAATCCAGGTTTGGAACACTGGATAGCTGTCAAGAATATCCTTAAGTACTTGAGAAGAACTAAGGATTTATTCTTGATTTATGGAGGTGGAGACTTACAATTGGATGGTTATACTGATTCTGATTTCCAATCAGATATCGATGATAGAAAGTCTACCTCTGGATATGTGTTCATTTGTAATGGAGGTGCAGTCAGTTGGAAGAGTTTCAAATAGAGCACGACTACAGATTCCACTACAGAGGCTGAGTATATTGCTGCATCAGATGCTGCAAAGGAAGCTGTTTGGATAAAGAAGTTCATGACAGAACTTACAGTTGTTCTTTCCATTAAGTCAGCAGTTCCACTACACTGTGACAACAATGGGGCAGTTATACAGGCTAAGGAACCAAGGTCTCACCAGAAATCCAAACACATAGAAAGGCGTTACCACATTATTAGATATATAGTTAGGCAAGGCGATATAGCCATGCAGAAAATAGCACTAGCTGAAAATCCAGCTGATTCATTCACTAAGCCTTTGTCACAAGCTCAACTAGACCAACATCTTGAGAAGATAGGTCTAAGATATTGTAATGAATGGCTCTAGTGCTAGTGGGAGATTGTTAGTAGTATGCCCTAGAGCATATCATTTAGTATGTATCTTGTACATATTTTATTAATAAAAGGCATTTCCACTTTTCCGTTTACATAATATATTTATGTGTAATAGAAAAGGTCCATTGATATTTTGTCATAAATATTATTCTTAAGTTGTTAAGAATATGAGTGACAATATTTCTAGCACAAAGTATCATAAATAGGTTCACAATCGAGGATACTTCATAATAAGGACATGACTTATCCAGAAAGATTGTATTCATGTTTGTTCCCAAGTTATTTATATGAGATATAAATAAGATGGAATGGTGAGTCTCATGCCATATAACAAACATGATAGGCACTTGTAAATGATAAGTAGGCCGAACCAGTGACACTTATGACAAGCACATGGAGTTTACTCTTGTCAATGTTTTGTCATAAATCATATCAGTGCATATAATCTTTAGACCTGAGATAGCACAGTTATCTTGTATATAGGTAGTTTGAGTTTGATACTGCTTTCATACTTGTACTGTGTATGGGTATATGGGCATCTGTTGGCTCCTACTAGTTATATATGGAGGTAGGTGTTGATCAAGATGGAATCTGTTCCTCTAAGTAAATAGAGATAAAATCCTATGTTCATTTAATTGTTCTTGATATTTCAAGTTCCTGGCCAGGACAGATAGATTTATTCAGAAAAGAGTTTCTGATGAGAAAATCTTTTTAATCAAGAACTGGAATTAAAAGAGAACATAATATTCATAGCAAATGAAGTTTGACATAAACCATGACTCTAGCTTGAGTTAGGATTTTGTAACAGAGAGATTATAGTGCATGGTAACATATGATTATAGGTTCATTTAAGGTAAACCTTATTACTAATTGGGTGGCCATGGCATGCTATGCTAGGTGTTAACCATGGTCTATGAGGTTCATAAAATGATTTAGAGAAATCATTTATGGTAAGAAAGAGTTTTGATGATATTAAGAGTTGATATCATGTCTCATTGCCAATTAGTGATGAGCCTAGTAAGTCACACACATACACAAGTTATCACCTATTTAAATATGATTTAATTAATTAATTAAAGAGTTTAATTGATTAATTAAATATGTTTGATTTGCAATTAAATTACAAAGTCCCTAGCATGACTTGAAACCAAATCTAGATTATTGGATATATAGTATAAGTTAAATATATGTTTAAAGTGTTTAAATATGAATTTAATTAATTAGAAATTAATTAATAGAGATTAATTAATTAATTTATATTTGATATAAATTAGAAGAAAAAAAAATAATTATTTTGGGTTAAGAACTCAAAATTAAGACATAGGGGCATTTTGGTCATTTCATAGTGTGACACATGGCACCATGAGATGGTGACACATGGGATTACACATAAGCTTGCCAAATGTTTTTTAATCAAGTAAGATGATTAAAATCAAGATTAAATATAGGTTTGACACTTGGCATAATGTGATTGGGTCACTTAAACCTAGAGCTAATCAAAGGGTGACATGTAGCAAGGGTTTAATGTGTTAACCTAGCTATATAAGTGTTATTATGAAAAAGAAAAATAACTAGCTGCCATTCCTCTCCTTTGTCACGCCATTTTGAGGCTCTCCATCTATTCTTCTTCATCTCTCATCAATTCAAAGAGATTAGCCATCAATCTCTTGAATTAAGAACACTAGAAATTGTTTCTAGTGTCCTATTTACATCTCTAATCTCTTAAAAGGCAGAACTTGAATTTCTAATTAATAGAAAAAGTTTTAGAAGCTGTTCAAGGGCTGCCATAGGTGTTCTTGGTGTGGACAAACTAGAGGGATAACATCTGGTGTCCTGAAGACAAATCTCAAAAGCACAGACACGCTGCAGTGCATCAAGAGGTTAGTGTAATCGTTCTTGATTTAATCTAGGGTTCTAAAATTAATCAGATTAATTTTAAAATCTTAAATGGCAAATACAGATCCAAAAACATATTAAAAGAGTTTTAATATGTTGTTTATCATTGAAATAAAATAGATAAAAAATAAATCTTGCATGATGCATGTAACCCTAGGTGAAAATTTTTGAATTCAATGGTATAAACTTGTATTTTTCACGCTTCCGTTCCTTCAGTGGTGCCAATAATAAAATAAAAATAACTAATAAAAAAAAATTAAATAAGCAGTGAGTGTATTGATCTCTTATGCAGACAAGTTTTTGATAATTATTGATAGTCTTATTTATTTGGTACTTGTTATATTCATTATTTTATTAAATTTATCAATTTTCATTTTTGGTTGCCCAAGTAACCTATACTGGATGACTGGACTGGATAAACGGATAAACTGGCACTAGGTATCAAGTACCTCGAGTCGTCACACCACTAGTAACATATGTGTCTCCCGGTGTGCAACAGAACAACTAATAAGCTATAATAACATTAGGCACAAGGCCAAGTCTCAACACAATGTCAGAATGGCTAAAAGCCATGAAATCACAGAATGGCATAATGCCATTTGCAGTATTGCTAACTAAACCCTATTGGCATGCCAACCTATCCAAACCAATCTTGCTAGGTGTACTAGGGCATGTTACACTTTTAAACTTTACAATTCTTGAAATTTAAGTTTAGGTGTTACTATTCATTTCATTGGTCAACTAAAATGTTGACTTTTGCATAGACAATAGGTACATTGGTTCTAATACTCTCAACATACCACATTCTGCATTCTAAAGTTGTTGGTATTGGTTGCCAATACCATTTCTAAGCTTAGTGTTAATTATTCACAATTTTCAGATTTCAAGCCTTATGTTTACTGTTCCATTGGTCATTTGTACAGTAGGAATTTGGCAAAGTTGTCTTCATGAAAGTTGTTCCTTATTTTGTCTAGTTACATTTCCTTTTTTGAATCACTCCATTTGGAGTTTTGTAGCTCAAGTTATGGCCTAAACACCATAACTGGCCGGATTAGACAGAATCCAAAATTCTGGGCAAAACTGGTTCTGCCAAATTTGGTAACCTAAGTTTGGTTAGCGAATTGACTAGGTTCTGATCAGAATTTGGATTTGTGTTCTTCATGAAAGTTTTAGGTCTATGTCTCAGCTTTCTGTTGGTAAAATTTCAGGTCAATTGGACCTTTCTGTACTGAGTTATGACCAAATGAATAAATATTATTTATTTAGTCATTTTGCCCAGGCAGACTGCAGGTCACCCGGATTAGGGCAATTTTTAAGCCAACTTGGTTTGGTTTTCTGTGTAGGGTTTCTTCACCAAAGTTGTGCCATTATGTGTCTAGTTTCATTTCCAATTGGCCTTGCACCAATTGAACCTCTACAACTCCATTTATAACTGCCCAAACCTACTAGACTCATACTAAGTCCTGCAGGTCAGCCATGGCAGCTCACCTAAACTCAAATCCAACATCCTTACTCACTTCAATTCCTTCTCACACACATTCAAATGGTCACTAATTGACCATTACAATGTTCATAAACCATTATATGAGAAAACCCTAGCTAACCCTAGCTGCCAAAACTTTTAGAGTGCACACACACACATTTTTATCTTGTTTTCTTACATTTCCTACTTCATGCCATTAAACATGAATTTAATCAAAATAGCAAAAGTTTGGACACTAACCTTGATTTAGCTAATTCCCAAACCTTGAAAACTCCTCTTTTTCTCTTTCTTTTTACTGCCCAAGACTTGCTCTAGTTGTAAGGGTAAATATATGTGAAGGGAAGCTAGGGTTTTGGGGTGATTTGGGTGGTGAACTCAAGCTTGGTGAAGCTGTAATGGAGTTTTCCTTCCTCTCTCTCTCTCTCCACGTTTTTTGGCTGCTCAAAGGTTGAAGAAGCAATTGATTTTTCTTTCTTTTTTTTTCTGCCCATTAAGTCATTTTAAATAAATTAATGTCATGTGTCAAAGTTTGATTGGGTGGGAGGATTTTTAGTGACATCATAATGATGTCATAATTTTAATTCCTTTAATTTTCTTTCCTTTTCTTGTCTACTAAAATTCAATTTAATTTTTAGCAATATTTATTCACATATTATGTCATAATAATTATTTACTTAACTGGACAAGTCGGCCAAAAATCACCTCTGAAGGCGAAATGACCAAAATAACCTTCGTTTGGCTTAACAGACCAAAATTGTTTGTACCAATTGAAAAATTTTTCTAAGCATTTTCTTGGCATTCTAATGCCATAGAAACCTCAATGACCCTTCTCTAGAGTTCCAAAAATTATTTTATGAATTTTTCCCCAAGTCTAGGGCTCCTAGTTGCAAGAACCGCAACTTCCTACTAGGTTACTCATCGCTTGGGCACCGGCTCATTTAACTTATTGTATTTTAATTCTAAAATTTTTACTAAATTTTTCTTATTAATATTTGAGTTAATTATGGTTCCTCACTTTAGTTTAAATATTTTTTCGGATGTTCTAGCTGTCCGGACCCACAATGGTCACCAGAATAGTAGAATGTACGGAGTTGCTACAGTGAGGGGTGTTACAACCTTCCTCATTGATTTCGATTAGTGAGGTTGTAGATTACTTTGTCATGGTGTACAACGTAGCATTGATCGAAAATTTTGTGTCATGGCTTAAGTTGTGTATGAATTGGCAACATTGTGTTTATTAAAATATTTGACCCAAAATTTTTCTATAATGAGCTTTGATAATTTGTGAAATGTAATTGTGTAGCATTTAAATTGTGTTTTGACAATGAATGATTTATGTAATGTATTTCAAATTTTTTTTATTGTGCACCATTGAGTATTTTTATACTCAGCGATAGCTTATTTTGCTGTCGCAGATAAGAGCAAGGAGAAAGCAGGAGAGTGAGCTGTTACTAATATTGAGGACTTCATTGATCCTTTTTGTATGGGTATTTATTTATACCCTTGTAATTAATTGATGTAAATGTTGTAATGTTTTATGTATCAATGTAAAGTTGAGCAGTTGTATAATAAATTGTAATAAAATTATTTTTTGTATTTAATATCTGTAAATTAAATTTGTGAATGTAAATTAGCTTTATTGAATGAAATGATGAAATATTTTGAGATGATAAACTTGGATTAAATTGTGGAATTATTTTGAAGTGGAATTAACTTGAGTTATGTTGAATTGAGATTATTTAGAGGTTGGGAGTTGTGGAAAATTTTATTGGAAGTGTTTTTACAGGTTTTTGAAGAACTGTTTTCTCAAAATACAGACGGCACTCTGCCGAAATTTTTATAAAATTTATGGAAAAATAACAATGGACAGAAATTTTTACTAATTTTAAAACTTCAATTAAATGTTTTAATTCCTACCAAAATGCTCACCACTTCCAAAATGTAAGAAAATGGTTTTAAAATCCCTTGTAGTGTACTTAATGAATTATCGGTAGGTGAAGTTCGGTAGTTCATTAGGTATTCTACGAGATCATGTTATGCCTTACAGAGGGGTAAGGTGTGACATGTTTTAGTGGTATCAGAGCATGGTTTTGCAATAAATTTTGACTATGTGTATGAATATTTCTTTGATAAGTACAACTGCTCAAGTGTCTTTAATTGATACATATGACATATTTACATCATGAATATGCACTAACGTAGGTCAACCTCCTTGTGTTTGATCTCAAGCAGTAGAAATTTTGGGAAAACAGAATGGAAGAAGGAGATCATTCCGTGGAACAATCTATTGAGGTTGAGGTTTAAGGGGAAGCCCTAGCACTCTAGAATGTGAGTGGGTCAGCCACTCTAGCTCCTACTCCAAAGACCGCAGCTTTCGCTCGCTTTGCACAAAGAGATGGTCGTGTTTTTCCAACAAATGGCGGGAAATGTGCCACCCCAAGCTCAGATGCAAGCACCTACAGCACAACCACAGCCCTCTGCTCGGCAATATGAAAAATTGATGAAATTTGGAGCCACCGAGTTTAAGGGCACTGTAGATCCACTGGAGGCAGAACAGTGGTTAGAGCAAATGGAACGAGTTTTCAGGAAGCTGCAGTGTGTAGAAGAGCTGAAGTTCGAGTATTCTATTTCTTTGTTGCAAGGGGATGTGTATGAATGGTGGAAGACCATCCCCCACAGCCTGGTAGAACCTCCAGTCCTTACTTGGTCAGACTTTTTGAGGGAGTTTCGATAGAAGTGGGTCCCCGATGCATATGTGGATATGAAGTTACAAGAATTCCTGAGTTTGAAACAAGGGGACAGAACCGTAATAGAATATGAGAGAGACTTCTCTCAACTGAGCCTGTCACACCCTACCCCTCTATAAGGCATAACATGATCCCGTAGTATACTTAATGAATTACCAACTCTGTCTACTGATAACCCATTAAATACACTACAAGGGATTTTAAAACTTTTCTTACTTCTTTTATAGTGTTGAGCACTATTTACAGGTGTTAAAAACTTTTTTTTTTAACTGAAGTGATAGAACTGACACATTTGACTTATTTGGAATTTTTGTAAAAATTTTGGCAGAGTGCCATCTGTAATTTGGATAAAACAGTTCTTCAGAAAACCTGTAAAAAGCACTTCAATATATTTTCCAAATCTCAAATCCAACATTTTTCTCAACACAACATATTTCTCAACTCAAATCTGCAGTGATTTTTCAAAGACTGAGATAAAAGAAATATAATACAATTTTTACAAGCCAAAATAACTCATAATTATTTTGCAACTTCAATGTACAATTTTTATTTACAACTGCTCAAAACCAAAACAATATGTACATACAGTGAACATACATTACTTTACAAAATACAAAATATTGGTATACTCATTATACCCGGTAGTCTCTCGCTGGAGGTACTAGCAGCCTAGTTCACGCCTTGTTGTCTGTCTGCCTACTGCGATAAAGAATAAAGCTATCACTGAGACAATGTCTCAGTGGTGCACAACATTAACCAAACACAAATTTAAATCACAATTCATAATTCAAATAAATAGTGGATATTTAAAAACCTTAGTTAAATTCAAGACAATACTGTCATAAGGAATTTAACACAATATCACAATAAATCTCAGTAATCAAAACATAGTTAAATTCAAAAGACAGTAAATGTCAATAAGAATTTAAACTTCATTTCACAAATTATCAAATCACATAACAACACAATTTAGTCGAATAATTTAAGAATACAGTGCTGCCAATTCATTCACAACTTAAGCCATGACACAAATTTCCGATCAATGCCGCGTTGTACACCACGACAAAGCAATCACAACCCCACTAATCGAAATCAATGAGGAAGGGAGCTAGTTATATAATGAGAACTCATCCGATCACCTCAACTGGTAAACCAGAGAGGGAGAAAAATAAACGATCACGACTCCATAAATGGAGAAGGAAAATAAACGATCACAACCCCATAAATGGAGAAGGAATGATATGATACTGTCATGCTAAGTGTGAACACAAAATCAATTCCAAACATTTTATTCAAATGATTCGTGAGAATCCAATAAATTTCCAAATTTATAATTTCATTCACAAAATGGCAACACAATTCATAATTATCTTTAATATCCACAAAAACCATTTACAGTGCTTTTCAATCAATAGTATCCATCAAATCATTTACAATGCTTTATAAGCAATAAATATCCATTCAAACACATTTCCACAATTTAAAACAATAATGTACAAATAGTCATAATTCATTTCAATTGAAAAATTCAAAAGAAATACTATTGTGCACAAACACAATTTAAATCAATAACATACAATTAATCATATGAAATATTATTCAAAGCAAAATCAGTTGAAAACTAGTTGTGCACAAACCTCTGATGACTCTCTCCTGGTCTGGACTTAGTGTTTCCTTCCCTTTTCCTGAGTCTTTGGTAACTGAGAAACACAATTTGAAGTGTTTCAGTACTAAATTAAACTGTTTCTAACGATAATGTTCGATAATTAATTCACTGAATACCTTTATTTGCTTAATCAACCCATATATCGACCCTCGATGCGTTCTAGGTAAACTAGGTTTTAGTGTCAATAATATGTCACATTCGATAGGGTTTTAGGGTTGGTACGTTTTACCAAACTCATTTCCTTGTTTAGTGCATTTTAATGCAACTTGCTGGATTCCGGGATACTAGTTTGACCTAGTCGGACGACCTAGTTCCCTCAGTTTTCGGGTTTCAGTCAAAACTAAAAACTTGTAGACCTATGTCTTATTGCACGCGGGTCAAAATTTGAGGTCAATCCGAGTTATGTAGACCAAGTTATGGTCATTTTACTATTGCTGGTCAAATGGCATCAAATTAGGTCATTTTAGGTCAATTTGGTCAACATTGGTTCGGCCAGTTTTTGTACCCGAACTTGTGCAAGCTGTTTGACTTGCTTATGGTCATTTATGGGCTTTGGTGTCTTCATAAGACTTGTAGGTATGGGTCTTAACTATTCATGGTTAAAATTTCAGGTAAATTGGACCTGTTTTGAGTGAGTTATGGCCTAAACACTAACTGCTGCCCAAATGGTCAATTTTTAGGTTTCAATTGCACTTAATCCGAATTGGTCATTTTTTTCATGCCACCTTGCAAGCAGAATTTTGGTATGCTCTCTCAATGAAAGTTGGAAAATTTTGTGCCTAGTTTCACCTCCAATTGGTCTCATACCAATTGAGGTTACACATTTAAAGTTATAGGCTAAAATGCATACTGCCTTAATCACATTGCTTAAACATACATCGATTACACCCTTACCTTACTATATGTTCACTTCCCTTACCAATTCTGTTTTGGTTCATTACCAAAACCATATTCCACTTTACATTAACATCACTTTGGGCAGATTACAAACATCCTTAATACACCAATTAAAACTCACATTTACAAAGTCTAAGTACAATCACATATACACCTAACATTACAAATTCTTACATACACTTTACACAATCACTCTATATACATATCCATCAATCCTCAATGTCAATATTCTGCCAACACCTTCATGAACACATACATTTATCCAAGAGTTCCAAGGCTGCCGAAAATGTTCCTCAATACCAAAGTATCATACAATTCATCAATTTCCATCCCAAGTGCAAAATTCACCATATACATATGGAATAATTTACTAGGTCATTAAATCACCATAACCAACATAATTTCTCATCAAATATATGCACAAATATTTCATCAAATACATAACTCCATGGCTGTCCAAAATGGACCTCTCAATAACTCTTCAAACTTGAGAATTTTCTTCACAAAACCAACACCCATAACATGAACACAAAGTTTAACAAAGCAATCTTCCAAAATACAAACTTACCTTATGGTTGGAACTTGCCAAACCTTGATTAAACTTCTTGATTTTGGTATCAAGCTCTTCCTTATGATGTGTAGACAATCTTTAATGAAGGAACCTAAGTGTTTAGAAGTGAAGTGAGGGGTTAGATGAAGCTTGCATGAAAACGCCAATGGAGGTTTTCTTTCTCTTCAATTCGGCTAGGTTGAGAGCACTTGGAGAAGATGGAGTTTCAGCTTGGATAATGGAATTACAGCTGCCATTTAGTGTTTAATTAAATCCCTAGTGGTCCACTCACAAATTTTAAATCATATAATAAGCCTAATTCTCACTTATTCCACATTAAACCCTTAATTCTTACTATTTACTTTAGGTACCACCAATTTAATTTTTCATTTCATTTTCTAAGTGTAATATTATTTATTTTTAATGGAAATTTAGGTCAAAAGACAATTCGGAATGTCAAATGACCATAATGCCCCTGTTCGGGTTACATTCCCGATTTTTCGGTAACATCGGGTTTTGTCTGTTTTTCGATTTCTCACTTTTCTTTATACTAATTATTTAATTTTTCTTTGATCTTTCTAATGAGATTTATTCTTCAATAAGGGTCTATTTAAGTCCTAAAAATATTTTCCAGGGTTCCCCGCAGTCCAGGGTAGTCAACGGTCCACGCCGTGACTTCCCGGTGCGGTCCCCCATCGCTAGGGTTCTCGGCTCGCTTAACTTGGTTACATTTCTTTGCTATTATTTTTCCTTTGTTTTTCTTGTATTTTCTTTTCTTGTATTTCATTATTTTATGTCTCCTCACTCATAACGAAGTGTAGTTCTAGGCATCCTAGCTGTCCGGACAACACTGGTCACCGGAACAGTAGAACGCACTACCGAACTTAGGGGTGTTACAATTCTCCCCCCTTAAATAAATTTCGTCCACGAAATTTTACCCAATAGCCATCTTACGATAGTCATACGTTTATTTTCTCCTTTCTATACGATCGTATAATCTTCTTTTCCACAAATTTGAATAAGACTTTTAACAATCTAATACAACGTTTAATTTGTTTGTATAACACTAATCTCCTCTTACTATTGTCCTGTCTAATATTTCGATTCATGTTCCTTCTTGAATGACCCTTGAGGTCATGTTAGAATCATTCATCAGTCATTGGTCCTCTGACCATTCTGGTCCATAGTCTTCCTCACATTCGTAATATTTCTTTGTTATATATGAATCAACTGTTCAAATCTCTACTTCCATAACTCCTTTTATCTGTCAATATTTTATAACTTACTTTCTTTTGTACCGAACTATAACCTTTCGATATTCTAACTTTTGAGTTTTAGATCCCTAAGTAGGATTTTCAAACTTATTTCTAACAATTAAATTATGTCCTGGCATAACTATACAAAAACAAATGTCGTTGGCAACTATCCTCATGTAGGTGTACTATTAGATAGTACGTAGCTCTACACAATAATCTCAAGTTAGTACTGTAATCCGCAGTTTACAGTATAAACAATCAAGAACATTGCATAGTTACTACAATACATCCCAATAGATCAAACTTTCCTATCCTTTGTCCTTTTCGAATTCACTGATATCCGAACTTATTCTGATTTCAATATCCATTAACAATTACTAACAGTAACATCTCTGCCTTCATCTAGAGCAATTCTATTACTGTAACTTACTTTTACGTCCTCTTGCTTTACATTAAATAGGCTCGCCAATTAGCTTTATAATTTATGGTGTGTCAGGAAATACTTTTCGCCGATAAACTCTTCCAAAACTAATTTCACTTATTATCACAATCCCTATCCTAAAGGACTAATCACTAATGCATCAAAATTTATTTCCCTGAGCTCCTGTCCTAGCGGACTTGTTACTAGGACCTCAAAGTCCATTTTTGTACATGGAATAGCAATGCAATCTATAACACCCTCCCTATACCAACTCCGTACATTCTACTATTCCGGTGACCGGTGTCGGTCCGGACAGCTAGAACGTCCGGAAAAATATTTAAACTAAAGTCAGAAATCATAATTAACTCAAATATTAATAAGAAAAATTTAGTAAAAATTTTAGGAATAAAATACAACCAAGTTAAACGAGCCGGTGCCCTAGCGATGGGTAACCAGAGGGAAGTTGCGGTTCTCGCAACGAGGAGCCCTAGACCCAGGGGAAAAATTATAAAATAATTTTTGGGATTCCAGAGAAGGGTTATTGAGGTTCCCATGGCATTAGAATGCCAAGAAAATACCTAGAAAAATTTTTCAATCGGTACAGACAATTTTGACCCGTTAAGCCAAACGGAGGGCATTTTGGTCATTTCACCTTCAGAGGTGATTTTTGGCCGACTTGTCCAGTTGAATAAATAATTAATATAACATAAAATATGAACCAACATTAATAGAAATTAAATTGAAAATGAGTAGTGGAGGAAAGAAAAGAAAAAGAGGAAAAGGGGTATTTATGACATCATGGTGATGTCATTAAGAAAAACTATGACCAATCAAAATTTAGCCATTATTTGACTAACTAATAAAGAAATAAAAGAAGACCCAAAATAAGAAAAATGTCATCTTCTTCCTTTGAACTCCCAACCAGCCGAAACCTCTATCTCTCCTCCCTCCATTGATTTTCAATCCAAACCTTAAATTCCCTCCTCATTTCACCCTAAAGCCCTAGAGACCTTTCACTAAAATTTGCCCTAGCACCTTGCTAAACCTTTTGGCAGCCAAGAAGAAGAAAGAAATTGAAGTTTGGGGCTTGGAAAAATTCTGCCACTTGAGGTTAGTGCATCTATATCTTAAAAACTCATTATTTTCATGGTTTAGGACTTGAAACTAGTAAGAATTGTAATTTAAATGAACCAAAAACCTATGTGTATGACATCTTGAATTTCGGCTGCCCTAGCTATGGAATAGAAGGGAGTGTTTTTATGAGCTTGAAGTGAATTAGAGTTATGTTGGAAGGTTATAAACACAAGAATAATGGATTAAAAGTTAACTAAGATAACTTGTATAAAACATGAATTTGAATTAGGGTTTTGTGAGCAAAATGTAAACTTGGTTTAGGAAATTATTAGAGAGCATTTTAATGGTCAATTAGTGACCATTTTAGGTAAGTTGACCATTAAATGGACTGAAAAATAGGATTGCAAAGTGAGGTTGCAGGCTACCCTAGGACAGCAGCAGCAAATGGACTGAAATTTCAGTCCAATTACAAAGCCATAACTTGGGCTGTGTTAGTCCAATTGGTGTTTGGCCAATTGGACATGAAACTAGGCTTATAATGGCACATTTTTACTGAAGAAACCATGCCCAAAAGACCAAAGCAAGAGGACCAAAACTTGGCCCCAATCCGGATACCCTGCAACTGATGCTGCAGAATTGACCAAATGAACAGTAACTGTTCATTTGGCCATAACTCACTGTAGATATGGTCAATTGACCTGAAATTTTTACAGCAACAATTTAAGACATAGAAAAACAACTTTCATGAAGGAACCTACCCCAAATTATGGCCAGAACCTAACCCAAATGGCAGTGGAATTTACTGTTCATGTTACTGTAGATATGGTAATTTCTGCAGAATGGGAATCCGGCCAGTTGTGGTTTTTGGATCATATCTGGAGTTACCAAATTCCAAATGGAGTGATTCAAAAAAGGAAATTCAACTAGACAAAATAAGGAACAACTTTCATGTTTTACATTTCTTCAAATTCCCAAAGCAACAGTGTCCAATGGAACAGTGAAGTTGACTCACCAAAACTGAAAATTCTGCTTATGTTGGTTTAAACTTGAAATGGTATTAACACTTAATGCCAACAAGTTTTAAACACAAAATGTGGTTTGTTGGGAGTGCCAAAGTCAATGTACATATTTTCTATCCAAAAGTCAACATTTTTATTGACCAATGAGGTGAATAGTAACACCAAAACATGAAATTCACAAATTGAAGAATTTAAAAGTTTCAAATGCCCTAGTACACCTAACAAGATTGGTTTGGATAGTTTGGCATGCCAATAGGGTCCAGTTAGCAGTACTGCACATGGCAATATGCCATTCCGTGATTTCATGGCTTTTAGCCATTCTGACTTTGTATTGAGATTTGGCCTTGTGCCTGATATTATTCTGACTTGTTAGCTGCTGCACCGGGAGATGCATATGTGACCAATGGTGTGACGGCTCGAGGTACTAGGTACCCAGTGCCAGTTTACCCGTTATCCAGTCCAGTCATCTAGTGTAGGTTACTTGGGGCAACCAAATGAATAAAAGTGAACAACGTTAATGAAATAATGAATATACCAATACCAAACAAAGAAAGCATACACATTTATTTCCTTGCTATTTTCTTTTATTATATTATTGCACCACTAAGCATTATTGCTTAGCGCGTTGCTTTTGCCACGCAGCGTAGTGCTGAGATCCCGATCGTGAGCCCGGTAGACCACAGGTAGGTGAGTCCATCCTGCAGTTCTGCACAGTGTCCTTGTCACCTCAACTTCTGCTGTGCATTGGTAGGACATTAGGTGTCATTTTGACATTTTGTAACTTAACTTTGTTTTTCTCATATGTAATTAAACTTGTGTAATGTATATTGATGTTTATGTAAAATTATGAAAATTGTACTTGTGAATGGAAATGTAAATGTTTACTTGTGATTTATATGTGATCATCACATGTGATGGATGATTGAGATCTGGAATTGAAATGTTGTTGAGATCTTAATGTTGAGATTTTGTTGATAAATTGAAGTTGGAATTGTTTGGAAATTATTTGGAAGTGTTTTTAATAGGTTCCGAAGAACTGTTTTCTCCATTTTTAGCCGGTACTCCGCCGGATTTTCTTTAAAATTTTCGGAACCCCAAATAAATAATAATTTTGATAAATGGCTTAAATAAATCATATTTCATAAATTAGCTTCAAAAGCATGACACAAATTAAGTAAGGTATATTAGAGTGTGCCAGTACACCGTGTGGCATTACTTACTCGGGTATACTGTACACGGGTAAGGGGTGTCACACAATCAATGATGCTAGCACTCACATAAGAATGGTAGAACCCGGATCAAATAACACAAACATATCTTGGTTAAAAGTTGAGAAGGTACCAGCCACAACGTCAGATGTCTCAGCCTCTTCCCTCTGTCTCATTGCATAGACTCTGACCGGAGCACTGTCTTGCTCTGAATGTTTTACCGTGCCTTGATTGCCTGCTGGGCTACCTCTACCCCTGCCTCTACCTCTGCTAGGTGGTTGTGAACTTCTAGTGACAGGGCTCTGAACTGACCCTTCTGCAGTAGTAGGAGGTGGTCCAACTCTACGACTACTGGTGCAGTCCTTGGCAAAATGTCCTGTGCCTCCACAGTTATAACAGGCTCCAATAGCCTTATAGCATATTCCCCCCATGATATCTTCCACAATTTTCACATTGGCGGGAATGGTAGGAACCTCCGGTACTCTGCTGACCAGATAGAGAGGTTTCTGTCCTGAATGTCTTCCCCTACCAGATTTCTTGCCACCTCTGCTGTGTCCCTCATAGTTCTTCCTCTTTCCAGTGGGACCACTAGAACTCTGTTCTACAGATTTTCCCTCTTTCTCTGTCTTCTCTAATCTCTTTTTCTCAAGAGCGGCTTCAAACTCAATTCTTTCCAACTCTAGGGCTTGAGAAACAAGTTCAGAGAAGTTAGTGTGTTTGAAGCCGACTACTTATAGTCTGATACTGGGCTTCAAGCCGGTTTCAAACCTCTTGCATCTCTCCCTGCTGGTAGCAAGTAAACTTACTGCATAATGGCTCAGGCGGGAAAATTCTCTTTCATACTCAGCCACTGATCTGCTCCCCTGTTTCAAACTTAGGAATTCTTGTAACTTCTGGTCTACATAAGCATCAGGGACATATTTACATGAATTCCACGAGAAAGTCATTCCAGTCAAGACTGCAGTTCTACTGGTGGGGAATGGTTTTCCACCAATCATAAGCATCCCCCTGTAACAAGGACACTGAGTATTCAAATCTGAGCTCCTCTGTGCAATGCAGTTTCTTGAATACCCTATCCATCCTCTCTAACCACTGTTCAGCTTCTAGAGGATCTACTGTCCCTTTAAACTCTATAGCCCCATATTTCATCAATTTATCATACTGCCTAGTAGGAGATTGTGGTTGTACCACTGGTGTCTGTATTGGGACTTGAGTAGGCACATTACCAGCCATTTGTTGGAACATTGCGACCATCTGTGAAGCGAATCGAGTAGGAAGCGTAGTGCTGGTAGGGGCTGGTGCTGCTGAACCACTAACATTATGTAGGCCTGGGGCATCCCCTTGCACCTCAGCCTCAATAGATTGATCGACTGAACGATCACTCTCTTCCATAGTCAATGCGAGGATTTTAGATCTCCTGAACCAATAACACAAGGAGATTTCCTCCGCTAGTGCATATTTATAATGTAATGTACTGTATGTATCAAACAATGATATTGAGCAGTTGTACTATGAAGAAAGAATATTCAAGTAACAGGTGAAAACAGAATTTAAAAACTTTGCTCTGATACTACTAAAACATGTCACACCCTACCCCTTTGTAAGGCATAACATGATCCCGTAGTATACTTAATGAATTACCAACTCTATCTACTGATAACCCATTAAATACACTACAAGGGATTTTAAAACTTTTCTTACTTCTTTTATAGTGGTGAGCACTATTTACAGGTGTTAAAAACTTTTTTTTTTAACTGAAGTAATAGAACTGACACATTTGACTTATTTGGAATTTCTTTAAAAATTTTGGCAGAGTGCCATCTGTAATTTGAATAAAACAATTCTTCAGAAAACCTGTAAAAAGCACTTCAATATATTTTCCAAATCTCAAATCCAACATTTTTCTCAACACAACATATTTCTCAACTCAAATCTGCAGTGATTTTTCAAAGACTGAGATAAAAGAAATATAATACAATTTTTACAAGCCAAAATAACTCATAATTATTTTGCAACTTCAATGTACAATTTTTATTTACAACTGCTTAAAACCAAAACAATATGTACATACAGTGAACATACATTACATTACAAAATACAAAATATTGGTATACTCATTATACCCGGTAGTCTCTCGCTGGAGGTACTAGCAGCCTAGTCTGCTGCCCTGTCTGTCTGTCTACCTGCGACAGCAATAAAAAGCTATCGCTGAGACAATTTCTCAGTGGTGCACAACATTAACCAAACACAAATTTAAATCACAATTCATAATTCAAATAAATAGTGGATATTTAAAAACTATAGTTAAATTCAAGACAATACTGTCATAAGGAATTTAACACAATATCACAATAAATCTCAGTAATCAAAACATAGTTAAATTCAAAAGACTGTAAATGTCAATAAGAATTTAAACTTCATTTCACAAATTATCAAATCGCATAACAACACAATTTAGTCGAATAATTTAAGAATACAGTGCTGCCAATTCATTCACAACTTAAGCCATGACACAAATTTTCAATCATAAATGGAGAAGGAATTATATGATACTGTCATGCTAAGTGTGAACACAAAATCAATTCTAAACATTTTATTCAAATGATTCGTGAGAATCCAATAAATTTCCAAATTTATAATTTCATTCACAAAATGGCAACACAATTCATAATTATCTTTAATTTCCACAAAAACCATTTACAGTGCTTTTCAATCAATAGTATCTATCAAATCATTTACAATGCTTTTCAAGCAATAAATATCCATTCAAACACATTTCCACAATTTAAAACAATAATGTACAAATAGTCATAATTCATTTCAATTGAAAAATTCAAAAGAAATACTATTGTGCACAAACACAATTTAAATCAATAACATACAATTAATCATATGAAATATTATTCAAAGCAAAATCAGTTGAAAACTAGTTGTGCACAAACCTCTGATGACTGTCTCCTGGTCTGGACTTAGTGTTTCCTTCCCTTTTCCTGAGTCTTTGGTAACTGAGAAACACAATTTGAAGTGTTTCAATTCTAAATTAAACTGTTTCTAACGATAATGTTCGATAATTAATTCACTGAATACCTTTATTTGCTTAATCAACCCATATATCGACCCTCGATGCGTTCTAGGTAAACTAGGTTTTAGTGTCACTAATATGTCACATTCAATAGGGTTTTAGGGTTGGTACGTTTTACCAAACTCATTTCCTTGTTTAGTGCATTTTAATGCAACTTGCTGGATTCCGGGATACTAGTTTGACCTAGTCGGACGACCTAGTTTCCTCAGTTTTCGGGTTTCGGTCAAAACTAAAAACTTGTAGATCTATGTCTTACTGCACGCGGGGAAAAATTTGAGGTCAATCCGAGTTATGTAGACCAAGTTATGGTCATTTTACTATTGCTGGTCAAATGGCATCAAATTAGGTCATTTTAGGTCAATTTGGTCAACTTTGGTTCGGCCAGTTTTTGGACCCAAACTTGTGCAAGCCGTTTGACTTGCTTATGGTCATTTCTGGGCTTTGGTGTCTTCATAAGACTTGTAGGTATGGGTCTTAACTATTCATGGTTAAAATTTCAGGTAAATTGGACCTGTTTTGAGTGAGTTATGGCCTAAACACTAACTGCTGCCTAAATGGTCAATTCTTAGGTTTCAATTGCAAATAATCCGAATTGGTCAATTTTTTCATGCCACCTTGCAAGCAGAATTTTGGTATGCTCTCTCAATGAAAGTTGGCACATTTTGTGCCTATTTTTACCTCCAATTGGTCTCATACCAATTGAGATTACACATTTAAAGTTATAGGCTAAAATGCATACTGCCTTAATCACATTGCTTAAACATACATCAATTACACCCTTACCTTACTATATGTTCACTTCCCTTACCAATTCTGTTTTGGTTCATTACCAAAACCATATTCCACTTTACATTAACATCACTTTGGGCAGATTACAAACATCCTTAATACACCAATTAAAACTCACATTTACAAAGTCTAAGTACAATCACATATACACCTAACATTACAAATTCTTACATACACTTTACACAATCACTCTATATACATATCCATCAATCCTCAATGTCAATATTCTGCCAATACCTTCATGAACACATATATTTATTTAAGAGTTCCAAGGCTGCCGAAAATGTTCCTCAATACCAAAGTATCATACAATTCATCAATTTCCATCCCAAGTGCAAAATTCACCATATACATATGGAATAATTTACTAGGTCATTAAATCACCATAACCAACATAATTTCTCATCAAATATATGCACAAATATTTCATCAAATACATAACTCCATGGCTGTCCAAAATGGACCTCTCAATAACTCTTCAAACTTGAGAATTTTCTTCACAAAACCAACACCCATAACATGAACACAAAGTTTAACAAAGCAATCTTCCAAAATACAAACTTACCTTATGGTTGGAACTTGCCAAACCTTGATTAAACTTCTTGATTTTGGTATCAAGCTCTTCCTTATGATGTGTAGACAATCTTTAATGAAGGAACCTAAGTGTTTAGAAGTGAAGTGAGGGGTTAGATGAAGCTTGCATGAAAACGCCAATGGAGGTTTTCTTTCTCTTCAATTCGGCTAGGTTGAGAGCACTTGGAGAAGATGGAGTTTCAGCTTGGATAATGGAATTACAGCTGCCATTTATTGTTTAATTAAATCCCTAGTGGTCCACTCACAAATTTTAAATCATATAATAAGCTTAATTCTCACTTATTCCACATTAAACCCTTAATTCTTACTATTTACTTTAGGTACCACCAATTTAATTTTTCATTTCATTTTCTAAGTGTAATATTATTGATTTTTAATGGAAATTTATGTCAAAAGACAATTCGGAATGTCAAATGACCATAATGCCCCTGTTCGGATTGCATTCCCGATTTTTCGGTAACACCGGGTTTTGTCTGTTTTTCGATTTCTCACTTTTCTTTGTACTAATTATTTAATTTTTCTTTGATCTTTATAATGAGATTTATTCTTCAATAAGGGTCTATTTAAGTTCTAAAAATTTTTTCCAGGGTTTCCCGCAGTCCAGGGTAATCAACGGTCCACGCCGTGACTTCCCGGTGCGGTCCCCCATCGCTAGGATTCTCGGGTCGCTTAACTTGGTTACATTTCTTTGCTATTATTTTTCCTTTGTTTTTCTTGTATTTTCTTTTCTTGTATTTCATTATTTTATGTCTCCTCACTCATAACGAAGTGTAGTTCTAGGCATCCTAGCTGTCCGGACAACACTGGTCACCGGAACAGTAGAACGCACTACCGAACTTAGGGGTGTTACAGAGCCACTATGCTGGAAGCTTAGTCTCCACCCCTAGAGATTGATGTAAGAGGTTTGAGGCCGGGTTATGGCCGAATCTGAGAATACAAGTTATGGGTTTCCGACATCAGAATTTCTCTAAGTTGATCTCACAAGCACTGGAATTGGAAAGGATAGAATCAAAAGGAGCAGTGAAGAAGGGTACACAAGAGAAAGAGAAGACTGAAAAGACTACTGGTCAAGCACTTGAAAGTGGTTTAGGGAAGAGGAAACAGTTTGGGGGATCTAGCTCTCACAGATCTGGTAGAGGCAGATTCTCTGGCCAAAGACCACCCCGGTTTGGTCAGCAGGGCCAACAAGCTTCTCGAGGATCTGATTCAGTCCGACAGTGTGAGACTTGTGGTAGAACACACGGTGGGGTTTATTTCAAGGCCATAGGTGCATGTTTTAACTGTGGAGGGAGCGAACATTTTGCTAAGGATTATACTAGTCTGCGTCGATCTGGACCTTCTGCTACATCTGAAGGGTCAGCCCAAGTTTGTGCACCTAGAGGGTCACAGCCAGCTGGTAGAGGTAGAGGCAGAGGTAGGGGTCCTGGTAACACTCCTGGAAGTCAAAGCACTGTTAACCAGCCAGTACCCAGTGGTGCATCAGTCAGAGTGTATACCATGCGTCAAAGGGAGGAGGCTGAAACATCAGATGTAGTAGCTGGTATTTTCTCCATCCTCGACCAAGATGTGTATGTGTTATTTGATCCTGGCTCCACATATTCGTATGTTAGTGCTAGTGTGATGTGTTCTACTGCTATTCAGTGTGTACCAATGGACTATGATGTGCTAGTAATTAGTCCATTAGGCCAGGAGGTCAGGGTAGATAGACTATATAGGGATTGTCCTTTGGTGATCCAAGGACACACTTTTCTGTCTAATTTGATTGAAATGCCCTTCAGAGATTATGACATTATCTTGGGCATGGATTGGTTAGCCAGGCATCATGCAATGATTGATCAGAGATCAAGATAGTCACTTTTGGTCTCCTCGGTATGGTGATGTAGTAATACATGGGGAGAGGCGATTATTGCCTTCAAACATCATTTCACCGTGACCGGCGAAAAATGATTAGGAAGGGGTGTGAGGCGTACTTGGCACATGTGATAGACACCCAAGTGGGTAGTCCAGCATTGAGGGACATCCCTACAGTATGTGACTTTCCGGATGTATTTCCTGATGAATTGCCAGGATTACCTCCAGAAAGAGAAGTGCAGTTTGAGATTGATGTTATGCCTAGTGTGGACCCAATCTCCATAACGCCATATAGAATGGCACCAGCAGAACTAAAAGAATTGAAAGTACAATTGCAAGAGCTACTTGACAAGGGCTTTATCCGCCCTAGTGTGTCACCTTGGGGAGCACCAGTGTTGTTTGTAAAGAAGAAGGATGGCACTCTCCGATTATGCATTGACTATCGGCAGTTGAATAAGGTGACAATAAAGAACAGATACCCATTGCCCCGCATTGATGACTTATTTGATCAGTTGAGAGGTGCAGCTGTGTTCTCAAAAATTGACCTAAGATCAGGTTATTATCAACTGAAAGTACAAGAGCAGAGTATTTCTAAAACTCTCTTTAGAACCTGCTATGGCCATTATGAGTTCTTGGTCATGCCATTCAAGTTAACTAATACTCCGGCTGCTTTTATGGATCTGATGAACACTATGTTCAGACCATACCTCGACCAGTTTGTTATAGTATTCATAGATGATATATTGGTGTATTCGAGGAATGCAGAAGAGCATGATAGACATCTACGCATTGTACTACAAACTTTGAGGGAGAAACAGTTATACACCAAATTGTCAAAGTGTGAATTTTGGCTGAAAAAAATATCTTTTTTGGGGCACATAGTATCAGCAAAGGGTATTAAGGTAGATCCTAGCAAGATAGAAGCTGTCCTTAATTGGAAGCTACCCAGAAATATCACAGAGATTCACAGTTTTCTGGGGTTAGTTGGATACTACCATCGATTTGTGAAGGGATTCTCCATTGACCAAGCTGCTTAGGAAAGATGTGAAATTTTAGTGGACGGACAAATGCCAGCAGAGTTTCGATGAATTGAAAAAATGTTTGATTGAGGCTCCAGTCCTGACTTTACCTACACCAGGTAAAAAATATACAGTTTACAGCGATGCTTCTCATAATGGGTTAGGTTGTGTGTTGATGCAAGATCGGAATGTCATTGCCTATGCATCACGCCAGCTAAAACTGCATGAGAGGAATTATCCGAAACATGACTTGGAGCTTACAGCCATTGTGTTCGCACTTAAGATCTAGAGACATTATTTATATGGGGAGAAGTGCTACATCTACACAGATCATAAGAGTTTGAAGTATTTGGGCACCCAGAAAGAGTTGAATTTGAGACAGAGGAGATGGTTAGAGTTGATAAAAGACTATGATTGTCTGAAAGACTATCAGCCAAGGAAAGCTAATGTGGTGGCTGACGCCTTAAGTCGCAAGACTATGGCAAGTCTATGGGTTACTCCTTTATCTATGGTACATGAGTTGAGATCATTACATGCCAGCTTAGAGATTAATGATGAGGGGCAGACAGTAGTTGCATGGCATGTACAACCAGTGTTGATTGATCAGATCAGAATGGCTGCTCAGAATGATCAGATGTATCAAAGGCTGTTGGAAGAAGTCTAGCAAGGCAAGAGACCAGAATTCTCAATAAGAGATGATGGTCTATTGCTACACCAGGGCAGAATGTGTGATCCTAATGATGTTGATTTGAAGTAGATCATTTTGAAGGAAGCACATGAGTCTCCTTTTTCCATGCACCCTGGTGGTATAAAAATGTATAAAGGGATAAAGGAGCATTACTGGTGGATGAGTATGAAAAGAGATGTGGCAGAATTTATTTCCAAATGCCTAACTTGTCAGCAAGTGAAGGCAGAGCATCAAGTACCAACTGGGTTATTACTTCCACTACCATTGCCAGAATGGAAATGGGAGAGAATAACTATAGATTTTATGATGGGACTTCCGAGGATACAGAAGAGTCATGATGCAGTTTGAGTCATTGTTGATAGAATGACTAAGTCTGCTCATTTTTTGCCTGTTTGAATGGACTACAGTTTAGAAAGATTGGCCAAGTTGTACATTGATGAGATTGTGAGACTGTATGGAGTGCTAGTATCCATCATATCAGACAGAGATCCTAGGTTCACTTTTAGATTCTGGGGTAGTCTTCAGAGAGCCCTAGGAACTAGATTGAACTTCATTATGGCATTCCACCCACAGAAAGATGGCCAATCTGAGAGGATAATTCAGATATTAGAGGACCTGCTACGGGCTTGTGTGATTGAGTTTGAGGGCAGTTGGGACACACACTTGCCTTTGATTGAGTTTGCTTATAATAATAGCTACCAATCAAGTATTGGGATGCCTCCATTTGAAGCTTTGTATGGCAGAAAATGTAGAACCCTATTGTGTTGGGATGACGTGGGTGAAAGGAAGATGATTGGGCTCGAAATTGTTCAGCAGACTGAGGAGAAAATCAGGGTGATCAGAGATCGACTTAAGACTACATCAGACCGTCAGAAGTCCTATGTTGATCTGACGAGAAGGGATATTAAATATGCAATGGGTGACAAAGTATTCCTCAAGGTTTCTCCTTGGAAGAAAATTATGAGATTCGGCAAAAAGGGGAAACTGAGTCCTCATTTCATTGGGCCTTATGAGGTTCTGGAAAGAGTGGCTCCTTTGGCATATCGGTTGGCACTACCTCTAGAGTTGGAGAAGATACATAATATCTTTTATGTGTCCATGTTGAGGAGGTATCGATCAGACCCATCTCATGTACTACCAGTGGAAGAAATCGAAGTGAATCCAAACCTCACATATGAAGAAGAACCCATAGAGATTTTGGCTTATGAGGTGAAGCAGCTACGAAACAAGCAAATACCGTTGGTAAAAGTACTGTGGAACCATCATTCGGGCCAAGAAGCTACTTGGGAACGAGAGGAGGACATGAGGAGACAGTACCCACAGCTGTTCAGAGATTGATACCAGGTAAAATTTCGAGACGAAATTTATTTAAAGGGGGGGAGAATTGTAACGCCCCTATTTGCATAGCTTGGTATATTTCACTATTCCGGTGACAGGTGTCGGTCTGGACAATTAAAGGGATTAGAACCATACTTAAGATAACTAGATAAGCCCTGAACACAAATAATTAGTAATTGCCAATTAGTTAAGTATAAATAAGAAAAACAGAACATAAGAAGTTAAATGAGCTGAGAGTCACAGCGATGGGTGACCTTCTCGGGAAGGACTGCGAAGTCAATTTAAACTCAAATTTCGAACCGTAAAATATGACGTCGCGGTCCTTAGGACCGTTATGAACACAGTGAAAAATAGCAAATCACGAAAAAGAATTATTAAGTCAGTCAAATAATTAGGTCAGGAGCCAGAAGAAATATTGAATTATTTATAAACCGGGTCAAACCAACGAGGGGCAATTTGGTCAATTGATCTCAAGAGTTGACTCCTGACCTAACTGTCAAATAAAATCAGAGAAAAGAAAAATTAGGAATTGGGAATTAAATTAAAGAATTAATGGAAAAATAAATAAATAAAAAAAAAGAAAATGAAAAAGTAAAAAGAGATGACATCATGCATGACATCATGCATGATGCCATAAATATTATAATTAAAAATTTATTTAATTTAATTTGTGGTCTTCCTAATACACATAAAAGAAAAGAAAAAAAAATTCATTGTTCTTCTTCAAAGTTAAAAAACGTCCATCTCTCCCTACCTCTCTCTTTCTCCATTGTTCCACCATTAACATGCTTTTAAAGCTTGAAAAACTTAGTTTTGCCCCATAAGTTTAACCCTAAACCTTAAGAAAACTTGCTATCTCAACTAGAAAAGAAGCTTAAAGAAGAAAGAAAAAAGAAAGGAAGAGATTTGAAAGGAGAGAAAATTCTGCATAAGGTTAGTAATTCAAACTTCAAATTTTTTTTTGTTTAATTATTGTGTTTATAGTTGCATTAACTTAGAAATATGATTAAAATGAAATGAAAACAAGTAATGGAGGCCTAGGTAGAGATTTCAGTCAGCTAGGGTTTGCCATGGTAATGCATGAATTTGATGGAATTAAAAGTGTTATGAAGCTTAATTGAGTTGATGAATGATGTTGGTATGCTTTGAATCAAGTTAATGTAACAAAAATGTGAATTAGGGTTTGGACCTAGGGTTTTGGAAGCCAAAAATTGGAAAATGGTCAAATGGTGTGTTTTACCTTGTTTGAGGTGAGAAATGGTCATTTGTGACAAATTGAGATGTGTTGGAAGTGTTGGAAGTGAGAGTGAATTCGGATTAAAAATGGCCATGCTGCAGGCAGCAGGACCAAGGTCCCTTTGAGGGACCAAAACTGAAAATTTACAAGTCCAATTGGTATGAGACCAATTGGGAATGAAAATATACACAAAATGACACAATTTTCATTTAGGAATCATGCCCAAAAAGTGAACAAAACCTAGTGAACAAATTGACTAAATCCAGATTTTTGCAGTCTGACCTGTACAAAAATGACCAAATGAACAGTATTTATTCATTTGGCCATAACTTGAGATAGGGAGGTCTAAATGACCTAAAATTTTACCAGTAGAAAGCTGAGATATAGACCAACAACTTTCATGAAGAACACCAACCCAAATTAGGCACTTAACCAAGTCATTTGGCCACCCAAAATTGGTGACTTAAAACTGCTAGAACCAATATAGTGCCCAGAAATCTAGGTTAAGTCCAATCCGGAAGCCGTAATTCAAATGGCTATAACTTGAGCTACAAAACTCCAATTGGAGTGATTCAAAAAGGAAAATAAAGTTAACACAATAGGGAACATTTTCTATGAAGAAAATTTTGCCAAATTCTAACAGCAAAATGACCAATTGAACAGTGCAACCTAAGACGCCAAAACTGAAATTTTGCAATTTTGCCTAAGTTTTGAGAAAATGACCAAAAACAACAAGTTTGGTAACCAAAATGTGGTATGTGGGTGAAGTTGGAGTTTCCATACCTATTAAGCTTTAGAAAGTCAACAAATTGACTTGAATAGTACCATGAATAGTAACCTCAACATGAAATTTGCAAGAATATAAGTTTAAACATATTGGAATTAATTATTGGAATTGTTATGAAGTAAAGATACTGAGACACTATAAATTTTGTGTTTCAGCTAAAAAAGACATAGAAGGTCTGAGAGACTGAGTTAAGGCCTATAGGCGACTCACGTCAAGTTTGTGCATAATAAACCCTATTTATGCATTTTATCCTTGAAAATTTGATTTAGTATGCATTATGAGTTTAAGAACTTTTGTGTTGCCACTTTGTGAATGAAAATGTAACTTTGGAAATTGATTTGATTTTTGTATGCAATATTTAAATAAATTATTTTAATTTCATTTCGGATTTACACTTAGCATGACAGTACCATATTATTCCCCCATTTATGGGGTTGAGATCGATTATTTTCCTCCCTCTTTGGTTTACCAGTTGAGATTGTAGATCGGATGAGTACTCATTAGCTAGCTAGCCACCTCCCTCATTGATTTCGATTAGTGAGGTTGTAGATTGCTTCGTCGTGGTGTACAACGCGGCATTGATCGAAAATTTTATGTCATGGTTTAAGTTGCGTATGAATTGGCAACACTGTGTTTATTAAATTATTTGACCCAAAATTTTTCTATAATGAGCTTTGATAATTTGTGAAATGTAATTGTGCAGCATTTAAATTGTGTTTTGTCAATGAATAATTTATGTAATGTATATCAAATTTTTTTTTATTGTGCACCATTGAGTATTTTTATACTCAGCGATAGCTTGTTTTGCTGTCGCAAATAAGAGCAAGGAGAAAGCAGCAGAGTGAGCTGCTACTGATATTGAGGACTTCACCGATCCTTTTTGTACGGGTATTTATTTATACCCTTGTAATTAATTGATGTAAATATTGTAATATTTTACGTATCAATGTAAAATTGAGCAGTTGTATAATAAATTGTAATAATATTATTTTTTGTATTTAATATCTGTAAATTAAATTTGTGAATGTAAATTAGCTTTATTGAATGAAATGATGAAATATTTTGAGATGACAAACTTAGATTAAATTGTGGAATTATTTTGAAGTGGAATTGACTTGAGTTATGTTGAATTGAGATTATTCGGAGGTTGGAAATTGTGGAAAAATTTATTAGAAGTATTTTTACAGGTTTTTTAAGAACTGTTTTCTCAAAATACAAACGGCACTTTGCTGAAATTTTTATAAAATTTGCGAAAAAATAAAAAAGGAGATAAATTTTTACTAATTTTAAAACTTCAATTAAATGTTTTAATTTCGACCAAAACACTCACCACTTCCAAAATGTAAGAAAATGGTTTTAAAATCCCTTGTAGTGTACTTAATGAATTATCAGTAGGTGAAGTTTGGTAGTTCATTAGGTATTCTACGGGATCATGTTATGCCTTACTGAGGGGTAAGGTGTGACAAATGGAAATGCCTTTTATTAATAGAAACATGTACAAGATACATACTAAATGATATGCTCTAGGACATACTACTAACAAGGATTTCTCTAAAAACTTTTGAGGGTAAAGAGATTTCTGTTGTGGGTGAAAGGACAGATTTTCTGTCCAATGTCATCTCAGCCACAGTTGCAAGAAGATTGATAAGAAAAGGCTGTGAAGCCTACCTAGCACACGTTGTTGATACTTGGCAGGCTAAGCCAAACCTGTGTGATATACCTATAGTAAGAGACTTCCCAGATGTGTTTCCTAAAGAATTGCCTGGCTTGCCACCAGAAAAGGAAGTCAAATTTGCTGTTAAAGTACTGCCAGGTACAACACCAATCTCTATTGCTCCTTACAATAAGGCACTCACATAATTGAAAAAACTGAAAATCCAGTTGCAGGAGTTACTGGATAAGGGGTTCACACGCCCTAATGTGTCACTATGGGGAGTTTCGGTGCTGTTTGTGAAGAAAATGGATGGAACCTTAAGATTATGCATTGATTACTGGTAGTTGAACAAAGTAACTGTAAAGAATAAATATCCGTTACCCATAATTGATGATCTGTTTGATCAGTTAAAGGGAGCCGGTGTATTTTCAAAAATTGATCTCAGATCTGGGTATCATCAGCTGAGGGTAAAGGATGCAGATGTGTCTAAAACTGCATTCAGAACCCGGTATGGGCATTATGAATTCCTAGTGATGCCGTTTGGGTTAACAAATGCACCAGCAGCATTCATGGACCTTATGAACCGTATCTTCCATCCATATTTAGATCGATTTGTAGTGGTCTTTATTGATGATATTTGGTGTATTCTAATACCAGGGAAGAACAAAATGAACATTTGAGGATTGTTTTGCAAACCCTGTGAGAAAAGAAGCTGTATGCTAAGTTGTCAAAGTGTGACTTCTGGATGAGTGAGATCTCCTTTCTTGGACACATAGTATCAGCTGAGGGGATTAGAGTGGATCCTAAGAAGATAAAAGCAGTGATGGAATGGAAGCCTCCTAGAAATACAACTGAGGTCAGAAGTTTCTTGGGGCTAGCTGGCTATTGCAGAAGATTTGTGAAGGGGTTCTCTCTTATAGCTGCTCCAATGACCAAGTTATTACACAAGAATGTGAAATTTGGCTGGAACGACAAGTGCCAAGCCAGTTTTGAGAGGCTAAAGGCTATGTTGGCAGAGGCACCAGTGTTAATACAGCCAGTGACAGGAAAAGACTTTGTGGTCTATAGTGATGCCTCGCATAATGGGTTAGAGTGTGTATTGATGCAAGAGGGGAAAGTGGTCGCCTATGCTTCCAGGCAGTTAAGGCCACATGAGCAAAACTACCCTACTCATGATTTAGAGCTAGTAGCAATTATCTTTGCATTAAAGATATGGAGGCATTATTTGTATGGTGAAAAGTGCTACATCTATACAGACCACAAAAGTCTAAAATATTTGCCAACCCAGAAGGAGCTCAACTTTAGACAGAGGTGATGGATTGAGTTCCTACAAGACTATGATTGTGTGATAAATTAGCATCCTGGGAAGGCAAATGTAGTTGCTGATGCCTTGAGCAGAAAGTCCATCACAACTTTAAGATCACTAATGCCCGTTTGCCTTTAGCTCAAGATGGAGCTATTTTGGCCGAGTTACAAGTGAGGCCAAACCTGCTATAGCAGATACAAGATGGGCAGAAGGTAGATGAAAAATTGGCTATTATGGGAAAAATCTCAGAGGGGAAGGAAACTGATTATGAGGTGAAAGCAGATGGGTGTCTATACTATAAAGGGAGAGTGTGTGTGCCAGATGATAGGGAATTGAAGACTAGTATTCTGAAAGAGGCATACACTAGTGCTTATGCTATGCACCCAGGAAGCACAAAAATGTATAATGATTTGAAGCTTTATTATTGGTGATCTAGTATGAAAAAGGATATAGCTGATTATGTTACTAAGTGCTTGACATGTCAGCAAGTTAAAGCAGAACATCAAGTTCCATCAGGATTGCTACTGCCTATAAGCATACCTGAATGGAAATGGGACCGAGTCACTATGGATTTTGCCAGTGGTCTATCTTTCACCCAAAAGAAGCATGATGCAGTGTGGGTGATAGTGGATAGATTGACGAAGTCAGCACATTTTCTGCCAGTTAGGACTAACTACTCACTGGAGAAGCTAGCAAAATTGTATATTAATGAGATAGTTAGACTACATGGAATCCCACTTTCCATTATATCTGATCGAGACCCAAGGTTTACATCGAGATTTTGGAAAAAGTTGCAAGAAGCCTTGGGCACACAACTCCACTTTTGCACAGCTTTTCATCCTTAGACGAATGGACAGTCGAAACGAGTAATTCAGGTAAACCTAAAAATTATTTGAATTTTTACAAATAATAAATTGAAATGATAGTAACAATGTGAATTATGTGATAGATCCTTGAGGATATGCTGAGGAGTTGTGTTATTGAGTTTGAGGGGAGTTAGGATAGATATCTCCCACTGGCAGAATTCGCATATAACAATAGCTACCAAGCTAGCATTCAAATGACCCCGTATAAAGCATTGTGTGGGAGGAAGTGTAGAACCCCAGTATGTTGGACTGAATTGGGTGAAGATAAGTTGGTAGGACTAGACCTGGTGAAACAGACTGAGGAAAAAGTAAAGTTAATCAAAGCTAATTTGAAGGTTACCTCAGATAGATAGAAATCTTATGCCAACTTGAAGAGAAAAGAGATAGAGTATGCAGTTGGCGACAAAGTATTTCTCAAAGTCTCACTGTGGAAGAAGGTACTGAGGTTTGGAAGAAAGGGTAAGTTAAGCCCTAGGTTCATTGGCCCATATGAAGTCATTGAATGTGTGGGACCAATGGCCTATCGGTTAGCTTTACCGCCAGAACTGGATAAGATCCATAATGTATTCCATGTTTCTATGCTAAGAAGATACCGCTCAGACCCTTCATATGTCATCTCCATGAAAGAGATTGAAATCCAACCGGATTTGACGTATGCAGAAGAACCCTATAGATTCTGGCTCGGGAAGTGAAGGAACTGAGAAATAAACAAATTCTACTGGTGAAAGTACTTTGGAGGCACCATAATACCGGGGAGGCAACTTGGAAAGTGAAGAGACGATGAGGCAACAATTCCCTTAACTGTTTGTATTAGGTAAATTTCGAGGACGAAATTTTTATTAGAGGAAAAGAGCTGTAACATCCTCACTTTAGCTAGTCCATACGTTTTACTGTTCTTGTGACCAATGTCGGTCCAGGCAGCTAGAATATTTGAAATTATGATTAGACTAGATGAGGAGTTATAAATAAACCAAATAATGATAAGAAAAATTAAGGAAAATTTTTAGAAATGAAATGCACTAAGGTTAAATGAGCTGTAGCCCCAGTGATGAGTGACCCTAACGGGAAGTGACGGCGAAGGCTGTTAGTAATTGTAGACCCGGGGAAAACTCCATAAAATAATTTTTGAGATCTCAGAGAAGGATTATTGGGGTCCCAATGACAATAAATTGCTAAGAAAACACAAGGAAAATTTAATCAATCGGTACACACAATTTTAACTCGTTAAGCCAAATGAGGGCATTTTGGTCATTTCGTATTCAGAGATGATTTTTAACCAACTTGTCCAATTAAGTATATAAATAATATAATATCAAATGTGAATAAACATCGCTAAAAATGGAATTAAAAGTGCGTAGCAAATAGAAGAAAAGAAATAAAAATAATATTGCTTTATTAGGTTAGCATAAGGTCACATAAAATTTTTGGGCCAATCAAAATGCAATAAAATCACTTATAATACATTAAAAGAAAGAAAAGAAGTCAAAAACTCTAGAAAAAGCTAGCAGCCACCTTCTTCTTCTTCATGCGGAAATTGTTTCCTCATCCCTCTTCTCCATTACCAAGTTTTTCAAAGCTTAGTTTCTTAGTTTTTCTTCAACCAAACCCTATGTTTCCAACACAAAACTTTAATATTTTATCTTAGTGAAGCTTTTGGGAGCAAAAAGAAGTAAAAAGGAAGAGCTTTTACAAGCTTAGGATTGACTCCATTCAAGGTTAGTGCCCAATTTATTCTCTCTCTCACTCAATTCATGTTTAAGGACATGATATAAGTTGAAATTGTAAGTTTAATGCATAAATTAAACTTTGAGAACTTGGAGACTAGAACAAAATTAGGGTTTGCTCATGTAATGGTATATGAACATTGTAATGGTCAATTAGTGACCATTTAACTATATGTGATGAGGAATTGAAGTGATTTAGGACAATGGAATTGAGGTTAGGTATGCTACCCTTGGTGACCCGCAGGGCTAGGTGTGAGTCCAGCAGGTTTGGGTAGCTGTAACTTGAAAGGTGTAGGTGCAATTGGTGCAAGGCCAATTGGACATGAAACTAGACACATAATGGCACAACTTTGGTGAAGAAACCCTACTCAGAAAACCAAACCAACTTAACTTAAAAACTACCCTAATCCCGGTGACCAATATGCTGTCCCTGGAAAATGACCAAATGAACAGTGTTTGTTCAAATGGTCATAACTCAATGTAGAAAAGTTTAATTGACTTGAAATTTTACCAATAGAAAGCTGAGACATAGACATACAACTTTCATGAAGAAAACAAAACCAAAATTTGAAAATAACATATTCAAAAACTGACCTACAATCAGTGTACAAAAAACTGCAGAATTGATTCTGCCCAGAAATTCTGGAAAAATTACAATCCGGCCAGTTATGGTGTTTAGGCCATAACTTGAGTTACAAAACGCTAAATGGAGTGATTCAAAAAAATAAATGCACTAGACACAATAGGGAACAATTTTGATGAAGAACATTTGGCCAAATTCTCACTATAAAATGGCCTAATGGAACAGTGAACTTCAACACTCAAAACTGAAATTTTTGAATTATTCTGCATTGGTTTTAAGTATTGTTTGGCAACTAATGCCAACACTTTTGTAAACCAAAATGTGGTATCTTGGTGAACTTAGGTTCAACAAATCTATTATAAATTAAAAAGTCAACCTTTGAGTGAAATTAGACAAGTGAATAGTGACCTCTACATTATAAAAATAAATAATTGAATCATTAACTGTGTAAAATGCCCTAATATGCCTAGAATGATTGGTTTGGATAGGTTGGCATACTAATAGGGTTCAGTTAGCAGTACTGCACATGGCATTATGCCATTCTGTGATTTTATGGCTTTAGCCATTCTGATATCAGTGTGATACTTGGCCTTGTGCCCAATGTTTACTACAGCTTATTAGCTATTCTGTTGCACACCGAGAGACACAATGTGATCTATGGTGTGATGGCCCGAGGTACTTGGTACCCAGTGCCAGTTTACCCATTTATCCAGTCCAGTCGACTAGTATAGGTTACTTGGGCAATCAAAATAAATCTTATCAAATTTTAATCAAATAATACTATAATAATTGCCAGAAACTCAGTCCATATAAAATGCCAGCATACATTCTACACATCCATTTTATTTTAGCTATTTTATTTTATATTGGCACTACTAAGCAGAATTGCTTAGCGCATTGCTTTTACCACGCACAAGTACTGGAGTTATAGCTGGGGAGTCCAGCAGACCTCAAACCGGGTGATTAGTCAGATCTGCACAGAGTCTAGAGTCACCTCTATCTGTAGTACACTTGGAAGGATATTAGGATTTTGGGTTGTATTTTGTACTTTGCATTTTGTACTAGTTTTTGGTAGTAATTACAAACTCATGAAATCATATGATAATGTAAATATATGAAATTTCATGTTATTGTAATTATCAGTATATTTTGTTAAAAAATAAAATATTGAGGAGTTATTCATGAAATTAATTCAAAATGTGATGTGAACAAAAATTTTGAAATTTGGGATGAGAATTGGAGATTGAGTTTATATGTATGTATATTGGAGTTCTGGATTTGAAAACCTTATTGGAAGTGTTTTTAACAGGTTCAGAAGAATTGTTTTTCCAATTTACAACTAGCACTCTGCCGGATTTTCTATAGAAATTTATGGAAAATTCA
Organism: Hevea brasiliensis; assembly: GCF_030052815.1. Classification (NCBI taxonomy): domain Eukaryota; kingdom Viridiplantae; phylum Streptophyta; class Magnoliopsida; order Malpighiales; family Euphorbiaceae; genus Hevea; species Hevea brasiliensis. Next base: position 51,826,902 of record NC_079497.1, on the reverse strand, counting down.
GATAAATCAAAGTTGTAAATAAATAATATAATTGGTAAAATTTAGCACTTGGTGAATAATAAATAAATTAAGAAGGATAACTTGTTATGAAATAAGATATGGTGTTCTGGCACACTGTGCGGCGTATCTTGCTCGGCTACACTGTTGACTGGTAAGGGGTGTCACAATGTTCCTCTCTCTCTAGCTTGCCAGTTTGAGGTTGAGTTCGAATGAGTACTCATATAGCTAGCTAGAAACCTCCCTCATTAATTTCGATTAGTGAAGTTGTAGATTGCTTTGTCGTAGTGTACAACATGGCATTGATCATGAAATTTTGCTTCATGACCTAAGTTGTGTTAATTATTAGGAAAACTATTATTTACAATTTATTTTGATAAATTGTTATTAAAGATATTAGCATCAGTTTTGTGAATTATAATTGGAAACTTTTAAATTTTTACTTACGAATGGATGATTATATTTTTGGTGACTTTTAAAAATTATTCATTATTGTGCACCACTGAGTAAATTACTCAGCGATGGCTTTTTCTTGCTATCGCAGATAAGGAGAAGGATAAAACAGCAGAGTGAGCTACTATAGTTACAGTTGAAGCCTAATTTTGGATCTTGTATGGGTATAATATTTTATACCTGTAACACCCCTGACCTGACTACAGTGTAGCCAAGCAATGCGTGCTACAATCGGTACCGGGGAACCCTAACTTATCTTACTTTATTTCTTTAAAAATTTTGTTCTCATTACATTTAATATTGATTATTTTTTAACAGAGAAACTAACGCAGTTTTCCCTATTTTATTATCGTTTGATGTGTTTTACTATTCACCTGCTTAAAATTTTCAATAATATTTTATAATAAAAATATCATTCACGCTCATCATATTCATCTCACATTCAATTCATCTAATTCACATACTCATTTGTACTAATTTATTCATACTCAATTCATATGTAAACATTTTCAAATTACATAAGCAAAATTTTCAAATTTACTTAATTTACATAATTTACAAAATAATTACATAATTTCATAATTTATATGATCTACAAATTAATTATAGTTCCATAATCTATATTTGAACATACAATTCATAGTTTACATTACAAATAATAACTAATTATAATGTACAAAATACATAATATAATCTATATGGGCCTTATCTAAATGCATTGCTGAAGAGGTGGCAATTTTGAACACTCTGCAAATCAGAACTCCAAAATCTCTGTTTGAGATTCGCTGGGCTTTAACTTCAGTACCTGCGCGAGGAAAAAAATCCATCGTGCTAAGCGTTGCTGCTTATTGGTGCAATAATATAACAAGGAAATAATATAACAAGTAAAAATAATTGGAGCATATTTTCTATACTCAAGAATTTTATTGGGTTCATATGAAATTTTCCATATAATATATCTTTCGTCATTTATGTTGCTCTCTAGAATCACTTCTTTCATAAGTTTACAGTAATCATTTATATAATGTACAAATAAATCTAAAATTTATACTTATACTTATATTCTTATGAAAGTCACATTTGTAATGTTATTTAAGTTATAATTCTTCTACTAGTCTTTTTATCACTTCCTTAATGCTTTCTAAGTTGTTTACAATCATTTCATAATATTTAAAATTTTTAGAACTAGTTTAATTTATTTCAGATCATTCTATGGAACAAATTTTTGGAGCTTATCTAATTTATTTTGGAACTGATTCTCATTTATTTACTTTCTAGAATTTTTAATGGCTAATATAACTTCTTCTCATTTATTTACTTTCTAGCATTTTTAATTGTTAATATTCATAACTTATTTCAATAAATTAGACTGCCCAAGTAACCTACGACAGGCTGACTAAACTGGATAACGGGTCATTAGCATTGGACACCACGGTGCCTCGGGCCGTCATACCATGGGACGCAAAACATCAACCACGTATGCAGTCAGTATGGCTAAAAAGCCATGATAACACATAATCGGGCATAAAAGCTACGAGCGGGGGCATAAAGCCATGAATGTGGGCATAAAGCCATGAATACAGGCATAAAGCCGTTCGCAGTACTGCTAAAACAATACCCTATTTGCATGCCAATCTATCCAATCTGACGTACGTGTCCAGGCAATACATGGGCACATAGTACCATTAAGAGTTTATACGTTTCCTCATTTCATTATATATTTTGTTTATATTTTTATAGCATTCTAATTTTATTTATAATGGAAACATAATTTCCAAATTCACATTTTTAGGTAATTTATGCATTCATCGTAGTATTCATACTAATTAAAATTCACATTCATTTAATCTCATGTACTATTCACATTCAAAACATCTTTCCTTTCTCTCTTGATGGGAATCTGCAACACTCCTATGTTCGGTAGTGCGTTCTACTGTTCCGGTGACCAATGTCGGTCTAGACAGTTAGGATGCCTAGAACTACATTTAATTATTAGTGAGGAGACATAAAATAATGAGATACAAGAAAAGAAAATAAAAGAAAAACAAAGGAAAAATAATAGCAATGAAATGAAACTAAGTTAAATAAGCCAACACCGCAGCGATGGGTGACCGCACAAGGAAGTTACGGCGCAGGCAATAGCCGACCCCAGGACTGCAGGGAACCCTCGGAATTTAATTTTGAGACATAATTAAAGACTTATTGAAGTATAAATATCATTAGAAATATCAAAGAAAAATTAATTAATTAGTACAAAGAAAAAAGAGAAATTGGGAAAACAACAAAACTCGGTGTCACTGAAAAATTGGGAATGCAACCCGAATAGGGGCATTTTGGTCAACTGACATCCCGAGTTGCCTTTTGACCTAAATGCCCATTAAAAATAAATGATATTAAAACTTGAAAATATCATGAAAATTAAAATGGTGGTACATAATCTAAATAGTAAAAGATATAAGGAAAATGTGGGAAATTAGAAACTTGGACTAATTTAATGCTTTAATCTAAGTTAGTGCTCCACTAACTCATAAATTGGGACACCTTTGTCAGCCATTTGGGATAGAAAATTCTATCATCTTCAACCTTGGGACAATCAGTCGAAACAATTTGAGAGAAAAACCTCCATGGCTGAGCTTGAAGGAGCTTCATGCAACCAACCTTAAGCCACCATTTCCACAAGGTTCCTTTATTAAAGTTAATCCTCACCTTGCAAGGAAGAGTTTGATAGAAATTTTAAGAAGTTTGGTGAGGTTTTGATCAAGCTTCAAAAGTGGTAAGTGAATGTTTTCAATTCTTGTTTCATTAAAGCTTGTGTGGGTGTTGTGGTGAATGGATTTATGGAAGGAAAGTTGAAGTTTGGTAAGTTATGATGATGCTCCATTTTAGCAGCCATGGAACTTCATATTGTATAGCTTGCTTATGCATGTAAATGGTACTTTGAGATGTTGAATTAAATATTTAATTGTATTGAAGTTGAATTCCATGTGTGAAGTTGAATGGTAAGCTTGAAAAGTGAAAATGGAAGTTGATGTGTATGTATAATTTTTGGGTAGCCTCAAAATGGAAATTTGTAATGTTCAAATTCATGAAATGTTGTTGAAATATTGTACAAAAATTTGGCAGCATATATGTGTGTGGAATAGTAGTGATAGGTATGTAATTTGATGATGGAAGTTTGTGTGATGATTAGAAGTATTTATGTGTATACATTATTGGGATTGAACTTTGTGAATGGTGACTGCATTTGGTGTATTTGAAGTGGTTATATTCTATCCAAGTTGACCTATAATGTAGAGAATGGAATGGTTTTGGTTAGTGCCAAATGCAGAATATGGTGGGGAAATGAAGATGTAATTAGTAAACTTGTGTTTGGTTTGGTGTTTGAAAACGATGTAGAGGGCAGTGTGCAAATGGACCTATAACCCTAAGTGTGTGGCTCCAATTGGTATGAGGCCAATTGAAGGTGAAACTAGACACAAAATGTGTCAACTTTTATGAAGAAAGTCTACCTAAATTCTGTCCAGAAGGTAACTTGAAAAATGACCAAATCCGGATTAGTGACTTGAAGGCCCGAAAATTGACCATTTGGGCAGTAGTTAGTGTTTTGACAATAACTTACTCAAAACAGGTCCAAATGACCTAAAATTTTTACCATGAATATTTTAGATATAGATATACAATTCTTATGAAGACAACAAAGCCCATAATAAAGGAACGGAAGCGTGAAAAACACAAGTTTATACCATTGAATTCAAAAATTTTCATCTAGGGTCACATGCATCATGCAAGATTTTTTTTTATCTATTTGATTTCAATGATAAATAACATATTAAAACACTTTTAATATGTTTTTGGATCCATATTTGCCATTTAAGATTTTTAAAATTAATCAGATTAATTTTAAAACCCTAGATTAAATCAAGAACGATTACACTAACCCCTTGATGCACTGCAGCGTGTTTGCGCTTTTAAGATTTGTCTTCAGGACACCAAATGTTGTCCCTCTAGCTTGTCCACACCAAGAACACCTATGGCAGCCCTTGAACAGCTTCTAAAGCTTTTTCTATTAATTAGAAATTCAAGTTCTGCCTTTTAAGAGATTAAAGATGTAAACAGGACACTAGAAACAATTTCTAGTGTTCTTAATTCAAGAGATTGATGGCTAATCTCTTTGAATTGATGAGAGATGAAGAAGAATAGATGGAGAGCCTCAAAATGGCGTGACAAAGGAGGAGTGGCTGCTGGTTATTTTTCTTTTTCATAATAACAATTATATAGCTAGGTTAACACATTAAACCCTTGCCACATGTCACCCTTTGATTAGCTCTAGGTTTAAGTGACCCGATCACATTGTGCCAAGTGTCAAACCTATATTTAATCTTGATTTTAATCATCTTACATGATTAAAAAACATTTGGCAAGCTTATGTGTAATCCCATGTGTCACCATCTCATGGTGTCACGTGTCACACTGTGAAATGACCAAAATACCCCTGTGTCTTAATTTTGAGTTCTTAACCCAAAATAATTATTTTTCTTCTTCTAATTAATTTATATCAAATATAAATTAATTAATTAATCTCTATTAATTAATTTCTCATTAATCAAGTTCATATTTAAACACTTTAAATATAAATTTAACTTATACTATACATTCAATAATCTAGATTTGGTTTCAAGTCATGCAAGGGACTTTGCAATTTAATTGCAAACCAAACCTATTTAATTAATCAATTAAACTCTTTAATTAATTAATTAAATCATATTTAAATAGGTGATAACTTGTGTATGTGTGTGACTTACTAGGCTCATCACTAATTGGCAATGAGACATGATATCAACTCTTAATATTATCAGAACTCTTTCTTACCATAAATGATTTCTCTAAATCATTTTATGCACCTCGTAGACCATGGTTAGCACCTAGCATAGCATGCCATGGCCACCCAATTAGTAATAAGGTTTACCTTAAATGAACCTATAATCATATGTTACCATGCACTAGAATCTCTCTGTTACAAAATCCCAACTCAAGCTGGAGTCATGGTTTATGTCAAACTCCATTTGCTATGAATATTATGTTCTCTTTAATTCCAGTTCTTGATTAAAAAGATTTTCTCATCAGAAACTCTTTTCTGAATAAATCTATTTGTCCTGGCCAGGAACTTGTAACATCAAGAACAATTAAATGAACATAGGATTTTATCTCTATTTACTTAGAGGAACAGATTCCATCTTGATCAACACCTACCTCCATATATAACTAGTAGGAGCCAACATATGCCCATATACCCATACATAGTATAAGTATGAAAGCAGTATCAAACTCAAACCACCTATATACAAGATAACTGTACTATCTCAGGTCTAAAGATTATATGCACTGATATGATTTATGACAATACATTGACAAGAGTAAACTCAATGTGCTTGTCATAAGTGTCACTGGTTCGGCCTACTTATCATTTATAAGTGCCTATCATGTTTGTCATATGGCATGAGACTCACCATTCCATCTTATTTATATCTCATATAAATAACTTGGTAACAAATATGAATACAATCTTTCTGGATAAGTCATGTCCTTATTATGAAGTATCCTCGATTGTCAACCTATTTATGATACTTTGAACTAGAAATACTGTCACTCATATTCTTAACAACTTAAGAGTAGAATTTCTAACAAAATATCAATGGACCTTTTCTATTACACATAAATATATTATGTAAACGGAAAAGTGGAAATGCCTTTTATTAATAAAATATGTACAAGATACATACTAAATGATATGCTCTAGGGCATACTACTAATACATAAATGGCCAGAACTAAGCCAAATAGCTTGCACAAGTTCAGGTACCAAAAGTGACCTAAAAATGACCTAAGCCTACCATTTTAGTGCATGCTGTCCAGCATTGGTAAATTGACCATAACTTGGTCTATACTACTCAGAATGACCTAAAATTTTGCCCCGCGTGCAATAAGACATAGACCTACAAGTTTGTAGTTTGGACCAAAACCCCAAAACCGAGGGAACTAGGTCATCCGGCTAGGTCAAAATAGTATATTAAAATCCAATAAATTACAATACACTTGAAAATGAATTTGGTAACATATACCAACACTAAAGGGCTATAAAATGTGACATATTGATAACATTAGAATTGACTCACTTAGAGTACATCAAGGGTCAACATTATAGGTTGACTAATGAAATGAATTGAAGAGAATAGTACCAAGAAAATGTAGATATTAGATTTTATGGTTGGAAACAAATTCATTGAGTACTGAAACACTTTAAATTGTGTGTTTCAGTTGAAGAGGATATTGGGAAGCATAAGGAACATTGAGTCAAGGCCTAGGGACGACTCAAATCAGGTTTGTGCACAACTAGTTTTTAACTGATTTTGTTCTGAATATTTCATATGATTAAATAACATATTTTTCTTATGTATTATGTTTAACAAGCATTGGATTTAATTCAATGATTATTGAAATTGTTATAGTATGTATGAATTTTGCTTTGTGAAATGGTATTTCCACAAGTATTAAGCATTGTTGTGAATTGAATAAATTATGTTTTAGAAAATTGTGATAGAACATGTTTTGAATTATGATGGTCAATTTGCATGAAAAAATGCAAATTTATGATTTGAATTGTGATGTGCATAAAAATTATTGGATATTGGAATTGACTTTGAATCGAATTGTATTGTGATTTATGCTCACTAAAAGGATTGTGATATTGTTTTATATCTTACTATAGATGCTTGACTAGGTTATTACCCGTCTCTCTCATTTGTTGAGAAGACAATGGAGTTAGTTGTGTTTTGATTACCATGGTACGTGCACAGGCTTAGATTCTCCTCTTATTAGAGATTAGATCTAAGTTTTATGTTACGGCCCTTTTAGAAGATTCATTATTGTGATATGTACTGTGCACGATGATTTGACCTCTCCGACCATAGGGAGTTAGAATCATCCTGAAGATGGCCCTTTCGGATTAGTCTTGCATAGTTAGTGAGATAAAGAATGGTTTTTGAATAGTAAAGAATTGTGATTTCAATTATGATTTATGTATAATTGATTTTGTTGGAATTACCTTAAATGTTTGGTTGTGATTTGATAAATTGAATTTCATGATCAAAGTCATTTCATACAAATGATTTATGTTATTGGCAATGAATGATTTGATTTTTGGAATTTGATGAGTATCCTGATTTCCAAATTATTTGCTGTAATTTTTGTTAAGGTATATTGTACTATGTTTTAAAATATAGTTGTGCACCAATGAGTTCACCACTCAGCGATAGCTTTGTATGCTATCACAAGTGAAGAGAGCATAGAACAGTTGAGCAAGCTTCTTTAAAGACACATTCAGATCAGCTCCAGGTATATCATAGGTATACTCATGTACATAGGTTTTGATGTATGTATGTAATAATGTGTATGTAAATTATTTGAGCAGTTGTATAAAAGCTCTTGTAAAATATTTTGGTATGTAATTAAATGTAAATTATTGTGATATAAATGTTGAGTCTTGTAATCAATGAAATGTTCTTTATGATGAGATTGGTTTGAAAGTGAATTGATTTGATTATTGAGATTTGAATTGTGAGTTGAAATGAAGTTATTGGAGTTATATTTGAGAAAACATATTGGGAGTATTTTCCTTTTCAGGTTTGAAGAACTGTTTTCTCAAAACACAGTTGGCACTTTCCCAAAATTTTGAAAAAAGTTTTATAACACCAGATTTTAATCGATGATTTAAATTTCAAGAAAATTATTTTAAAATGCCTTGTAGTATATCTAATGGGTTATCGGTAGGCGAAGTACGATAATTCATTAAGTGTACTACGGGATCATATTACATCTTATGGGGGAGTAGTGTGTGACATGTTTTGTGGTATCAGAGCGATGGTTTTAAAGTAAATTTCGAACTGTGAATTTGAAATCTTTTTGTCGGTAACTATAACTGCTCAAATGTTTGATACATATAATACATTTACATCACAAATATGAACTAATGGAGAGGAATCTCCTTGTGTTGGTTGTACAGGAATAGAAAATCCTGTGAAAAGATATGGAAGAGAAGAATGAGACAATAGAACAGTCTGTGATGGCAGAAGTACAAGTTGAGGCCCCAGCCCCACAAAGTGTCGAAAACCCGACTGTACCAGTTTTACCGGTACAAATTACTGTACAAATGGCCTAGAAAATGGCCACTTTCTTTCAACAAATGGCTGATACTCTGTCAGCTCAAGCTCAAGCACAAACCCAACCCCCACAAGGGCAGTGTGAAATAGAGAAGAGGGAGAAACCTATGGGTCAGAGCTCGAACAGTAATTTGGGGAAGAGAAAAGAATTTGAGGAACCCCGAGCTCAGGGATATGACAGAGGTGGATCATCAGGGCAGAGAACACCAAGATCTAGTCGTAGAAAAACCAGAAGTGCCTATTATGCTCGTTTCTGCCATGTTTGTGGTAAGCTACATAGAGGTAATTGTTACAAGGCCACTAGAGCCTGCTACAATTGTGGAAAGCTTGGAATAGTAGAATGTACAGAATTGCTACAGTGAGGGTGTTACAATTCTTCCCCTCTAACAAAAATTTCATCATCGAAATTTACAGGCCATAGGTATCTGAGATAATTCCTTTACCTTTCTATTGCTTCCACTGTCTACTCCTTTTTTATATATGGTATTATTTAGTCTTTTCGAATATATCATTATATACTTAGGCATATCATAAAGGAAGGATACTTTACCTCAAATTCACATTTGGGGCTTCATGCTCCTCTCCGGCTTGGGTGACCTTTGGAAGTGGTGTTACTGTTGTACTTGGTCCTTCCATAACCTCTGTGTGAGTCCATAGTAAATTCCTCTTAGGACAATCTTTCAGACGATATTCTATGGCCCCACATCTATAGCAGGCTCCAATCAATCCCCTATATTCACCTTTATGTCACTTGTTACAATGGCCACATTTTCTTGCTAGTCCTGGTGCACTCACTACTAGTGTTTCTGGTTGATTTCTTCTGGGTATATGCCTACGTCTATATCTTCTACTTTGATCAGATGTCTGACTTAACTGTTCTCTCAGCCTCTTATTACTAGACTGTCCAAATTTCCTCTTTTGTTGATCACCACTCCTGTCACACCTTATCATTTTGTAAGGCATGACATGTTCCCGTAGCATACCTAATGAATTACCGAACTCCACCTACTGATAACCCATTAGTTATGCTACAAAGGATTTTAAAACAAACCATAGCCTTTTATCTTATCGATTCTTTTATGGAAAACTGCATGAGAATAGTTAAAATTCCATGTAAACATTCATTGGAAATAACGATAGAATAAATATTGCAAAAGTTACATTTTCATAAGTCTCAAGGTAAAATACAGAATAGTTACAAACTCAAAATGTGATAGCAATGCAATACTTTTTAATACGAACGGCTCAATGTCCGTACATCCATACATATAGGTACAAAATACATCCAAAGGAATCACAAGGGTATACCTAACGTAAATACCCACAAATAATACCAAAATGCTGCTTTCAAGTCTCTCACTCGGCAGCCTTCTCCTTTCCCTTACCTGCGACAGCATAAAGAAGCTATCACTAGTATATCACTCAGTGGTGCACAATTAAAATTTCAAAACTTAAGGTAAAACACAATTTGTTTAAAGCATAATAAATCCCATCCTTCTTAAGCATGAAAACATCATAATAGTTTTAAGTTCATAAGAGCCATTTATTGGAATAACATTTCAAATGAGAAATCACACTTCATAAATCACAATTCACAAAGCATTAGTGTTGCCAACATTAACACACAGTTTAGGCCATGACATAAAATTTCACGATCAGTGCCGTGTTGTACACCACGACAAAGCAATCTCAACCTCGCTAACCGTTATTAATGAGGGAAGGGCTAGCTAGCTAATGAGTACCCCACTAACCATTATTAATGGGAGAAATAATCAATATCAATTATCAACCCCAAGTAGCCATTACTGCTGAGGAGTTTTGAAAGGGACTGTCATGCTAACTGTGGTTTCAAAACAGTTTCCAAAAATTTTCCATTCAACAATCATATTTATAAACTAATAAACACATTTAAATTCATCATAATATCAATATAAAGGTGGCAACACCCAAATATCTCAAATGCAAGAGAAAAACTATATTCCAGTCAAAGTAAACTTGTTCAAAGCAAACTCATTCAAATAAACACATTCCAAACAATTTACAAGTTTAAAAACGAAGAAAATGTTAGTTGTGCACAAACCTTCAATAATTCTCCTTCCTTGTTACCTACTTCTCCTTGTTCGTTCCAACTTCTTTTTCTACTGAATATACACAAATAGAATATGTCAATACCAATCTCAATTGCTGCCAAGAACTCATTACATGCATATCTAATGCATCCCAAAGTTGCTTTGCAAATTTTTGAAAATTTTGATTTTGGACAACTTGGTGCCCCAATATTTGAATCTAATTTTTACCTAGTTTTGATCACAATTTGGTGAGGTGTTCTGCATGAAAATTGTTCATCTAGGTTTTAACTTTATTTTCCTTTTTGAATCGCCTAATTCGGAGCTGTGTAGCTCAAGTTATGCCCAAAACATGATTACTGTTCACGTCACTGTTCATGCTGCAGATTTAGTTCTGGCAGATTTATTGATCCAAATTCGTTCAGCAATTTGATCAAGTTAAGTCCATAATTCGGTCTAATGTTTTTGATACGAAATGTTCTACTATGTCTTAGGTTTCCATCGGTTCAAGAATCGCCTAAATTGAAGTTTTCTAGAGAGAGTTATGGCCATGCAAAATTTACTGTTCATATGGTAAATCTGCAATTCTGCAGATTCAGTGATTCAATTTTGCTCAGCAATTTAATTAGGTTAAGTCCATAATTTGGCCTCAAGTTCTTCATATGAAATGTTCTACTATATCTTAGGTTTCCATCGGTTCAAGAATCACCTAAATCGGAGTTTTCTAGACAGAGTTATGGCCATGAAAATTTTACTGTTCATATGGTCAAATTCTGCAGGTTCCAAATTTCTGTCTCTAAGTTCAAGGCTCATTTCAGATAGCTTAAGGTCATTTTCGGGGTAGGGTATCTTCATGAAAGTTCTAGCCCTATGTCTTAAGTTTCGTTTTCAATTAGTTTCACACTAATTGGAGTTGTGTAGCTTAAGTTATGGGCTTCCAAACACACTGAATTTAGTGTGCAAAATTCTGCCCTTAGTTCAATTTTTCATTTGTTCAATTACTTCCACTAACCAACCTCAATTTACATTTAATTTACCCAAAATGACTATAATTTAGCATTAACACGTCAATGGAACTTCTTAGCAAAAATCCTATAATTTTTAAACACCAAAGTTTGCAATTTCCTTCATCCTACCATTTCATTACCTCCATTCATCAACCCAATGTCAATTCAAACAACTAAATAAACCTCAAATGGCCATAATTTAACACTACACACACCAATTTCACTCTCTAGCACGAAAACCCAATTTTTCCATGAACCCTAATCTTCCATAATTTAATTTATGCAATCCCATGAAATCTTACTACTCCCAATCATGCATACTACCTTAATCTAATTTAGATTTATCATCAATTTAACTAAAATACATCAAAACCCTAATTTTCTCTATGTTGGCCAAAACCCTAGTTTAGGTTCCATGCATGTTTCCTTTCAATTTTTCATGAAATTGCATCATAAGTTAACTTCATTCAAGGTTTAAATAATTAATCTAACATGAAAAGAAACTTACCTCAAGTGACCACTTCTAATCTCTCAATGAAAGATAAATTTAATGTTTTCTACTAATTAGATAGAAAACCCATGGAGAAAAAGTGGGGAAAATCAATGGTTGAGAGAGGTTATAAGTGGAAGAATGAAGAGAGAAGAAAGAAAAGAGAGGGAGAGGAGGTGTGGGGGGGGGGGGGGGGGGAGGCAACTAAATGAGGGAGGGAGGAAGATGGCTTCCTTTTATACTTATCCCAATTATTTATTTTTTTTTTTATTGAGTTGTCCAAAGCCCATTGGTCCTAAAATTTTAATTGGGTCAAAATGGACCTAAAATTCTAGATTTTTATTTTTTTTATTTTCCTTTCACTTTATACTTGAATTCTTTTCCTAAAAAAATTATTCCATAATTCAATTCATTAATTTCACTTAAATTAATTAACATTTTGGTCAAAAGTCAACTCTTAAGGTGAATTGACTAAAATGCCCCTTATCGGTTCATAATCCTTCTTTTTTTTTTTGGATACCCGTTAAATCCTTAGGTCTTTGGTTCACTTGAATTTTTATTATGTCTATCTCAATTAATTTTTTATTTATTTTTGGTCCTCAAGGTGTCTTTGAATAGTACTAGTCACGGACCAAAAATGGTACTATTCATAACTCGGAGGTTCGGGATGTTACAATTCTCCCCTCCTTAAAAATAAATTTCATCCTCAAATTTTACCTGGTCTCAGTCTCTGAATAGATGTGGATGTTGCCTCCTCATGTCCTCCTCATGCTCCCATGTAGCCTCCTGGCCTGAATGATGGTTCCACAACACTTTCACTAGAGGCATCTGTTTGTTCCTCAGCTGTTTTACCTCATATGCCAAGATCTTTATGAAGGAGCGGAAGCGTAAAAAACACAAGTTTATACCATTGAATTCAAAAATTTTCACCTAGGGTCACATGCATCATGTAATATTTATTTTTATCTATTTGATTTCAATGATAAACAACATATTAAAACTCTTTTAATATGTTTTTGGATCTGTATTTGCCATTTAAGATTTTAAAATTAATCAGATTAATTTTAGAACCCTAGATTAAATCAAGAACGATTACACTAACCTCTTGATGCACTGCAGCGTGTCTGCGCCTTTGAGATTCGTCTTCAGGACACCAGATGTTGTCCCTCTAGCTTGTCCACACCAAGAACACCTATGGAAGCCCTTGAAAAACTTCTAAAGCTTTTTCTATTAATTAGAAATTCAAGTTCTGCCTTTTAAGAGATTAGAGATGTAAACAGGACACTAGAAACAATTCCTAATGTTCTTAATTCAAGAGATTGATGGCTAATCTCTTTGAATTGATAAGAGATGAAGAAGAAGAGATAAAAACCCTCAAAGTGGCGTGACAAAGGAGTGTGGCTGCTGGTTGTGTTTTATTTTCTCATAACAACACTTAAATAGCTAGGTTAACACATTCAACCCTTGCCACATGTCACCCTTTGATTAGCTCTAGGTTTAAATGACCCAATCACATTGTGCCAAGTGTCAAACCTATATTTAATCTTGATTTTAATCATCTTACATGATTAAAAAACATTTGGCAAGCTTATGTGTAATCCCATGTGTCACCATCTCATGGTGCCACGTGTCACACTGCAAAATGACCAAAATGCCCTTGTGTCTTAATTTTGAGTTCTCAACCCAAAATAATTATTTTTCTTCTTCTAATTAATTTATATCAAATATAAATTAATTAATTAATCTCTATTAATTAATTTCTCATTAATTAAATTCATATTTAAACACTTTAAATATAAATTTAATTTATACTACACATCCAATAATCTAGATTTGGTTTCAAGTCATGCTAGGGACTTTGCAATTTAATTGCAAACCAAACCTATTTAATTAATCAATTAAACTCTTTAATTAATTAATTAAATCATATTTAAATAGGTGATAACTTGTGTATGTGTGTGACTTACTAGGCTCATCACTAATTGGCAATGAGACATGATATCAACTCTTAATATCATCAGAACTCTTTCTTACCATAAATGATTTCTCTAAATCATTTTATGAACCTCATAGACCATGGTTAACACCTAGCATAGCATGCCATGGCCACCCAATTAGTAATAAGGTTTACCTTAAATGAACCTATAATCATATGTTACCATGCACTCGAATCTCTACATTACAAAATCCCAACTCAAGCCGAGTCATGGTTTATGTCAAACTCCATTTGCTATGAATATTATGTTCTCTTTTAATTCCAGTTCTTGATTAAAAGATTTTCTCATCGAAACTCTTTTACGAATAAATCTATCTGTCCTGGCCAGGAACTTGAAACATCAAGAACAATTAAATGAACATAGGATTTTATCTCTATTTACTTAGAGGAACAGATTCCATCTTGATCAACACCTACCTCCATATATAACTAGTAGGAGCCAACAGATGCCCATATACCCATACACGGTACAAGTATGAAAGCAGATCAAACTCAAACTACCTATATACAAGATAAGCGTGCTATCTCAGTCTAAAGATTATATGCACTGATATGATTTATGACAAAACATTGACAAGAGTAAACTCCATGTGCTTGTCATAAGTGTCACTGGTTCGGCCTACTTATCATTTATAAGTGCCTATCATGTTTGTTATATGGCATGAGACTCACCATTCCATCTTATTTATATCTCATATAAATAACTTGGGAACAAACATGAATACAATCTTTCTGGATAAGTCATGTCCTTATTATGAAGTATCCTTGATTGTGAACCTATTTATGATACTTTGTGCTAGAAATATTGTCACTCATATTCTTAACAACTTAAGAATAATATTTCTAACAAAATATCAATGGACCTTTTCTATTACACATAAATATATTATATAAATAGAAAAGTGGAAATTCCTTTTATTAATAAAAATATGTACAAGATACATACTAAATGATATGCTCTAGGGCATACTACTAACACTTTATGGGCTCTTCATCATATGTCAGGTCTGGATTCACCTCAATCTCCTCTACTGCCAAAATGTGAGAGGGGACTGATCTGTACCTCCTCAATATGGAGACATGGAAGACATTGTGAATCTTTTCCAACTCCGGAGGCAATGCAAGTCTATATGCTAATGGACCCACTCTTTCTAGAACCTCATACGGCCCAATGAAGCGAGGACTTAGTTTCCCCTTTCTACCAAACCTCATGATCCTCTTCCATGGGGAAACTTTCAAGAACACCTTGTCACCCACACTGTACCGAATATCTCTTCTCTTTAGGTCAATGTAGGACTTTTGTCTATCCGTTGCAACTTTGAGTCTGTCTCTAATGAGCTTAACCTTTTCTTCCGTCTGCTGCACTAATTTTGGGCCAATCAACTTCTTCTCGCCCACTTCATCCCAACACAAGTGAGTTCTACACTTTCTGCCATAAAGTGCTTCGTATGGAGGCATCCCGATGCTTGACCGATAACTGTTATTGTAGGCAAATTCAATTAAAGGCAAGTGTGTGTCCCAACTCCCTTCAAACTCAATCACACAAGCCCGAAGCATATCCTCCAAAATCTGAATGATCCTTTCAGACTGGCCATCTGTCTGTGGATGGAACGTTGTACTGAAGTTCAATCTAGTCCCTATGGCTTCAATCCATTTTGAAGAGTCTATATCTGATATAGCTTCTTCATAGGTAAGTGGATCATCTCCATGATCTACTTCTTCATGAAGAAAACCATATCTCACTGGTGGGTGAGATACCCTGGTTGTTCTATGAGGAACAGCTGTAGATGTTTCATCAACGGGTATTGGTTGACTAGATGGATCTATATCCATCTGATCTGTTGGTTGGTCAGAATTCTCCAATTCTAACTCTATTTGCCTTCCTTTGCCTCCTTCTTGAATAAACTGTTGTTCAAGAAATGTGGCATCTCTACTTATCACAACCTTTTGTGAAGTAAGCAAATAAAAATAATATCCAAAACTATCTTTTGGATATCTAACAAATCGACCTTTTTCTGATATGGTCTCCAATTTATCAGTGTTCAGCTTTTTGATATAAGCTGGACAACCCCAAATCTTAACATGCTTAAGACTTGGTTTTCTTCCATGCCATATCTCATAAGGTGTGGAAGAAATTGATTTTCATGGAATCCTATTCAGAATATACAAAGCTGATTCTAATGCAAATCCCCAAAAGGAGATTGGCATATCAGTATAGCTCATCATACTACGTACCATATCCAATAGGGTACGATTTCTCCTTTCAGATACACCATTCAGCTGTGGCGTTCCTAGAGGAGTCAGCTGAGAAACAATGCCATGCTCTCTCAAGTATTCATCAAATTTAGTACTCAAATATTCACCTCCACGATCTGATCAAAGAGCTTTAATACTCTTTCCTGTTTGATTTTCTACTTCAGATTTAAATTCTTTGAACTTTTCAAAAGATTCATGTTTGTATTTCATCAAATACAAATACCCAAACCTTGATTTATCATCAGTAAAGGTAATAAATAATGAAAACCCCCTCTAGCCATTTCTTTAAATGGACCACATACATCACTATGTATTAGCTCCAAAATATTTTCAGCTCTTAGTCCTTGTCCAATAAAGGGTGATCTAGTCATTTTACCCTGAAGGCAAGATTCACAAGTTGGAGTAGGCTCAGAGCCCAATGTGGATAGAATCCCCATTTTCTCCAGTTTTGCAATCCTATCTTCTGCAACATGAGATAACCTTAAGTGCCAAATATATTTTGAACTTGAGTTGGTTTTCACCATGGCATTGTATTCATTTAGATTGCTATACTTTGGCCAGTGGATGTTAGTAGTATGCCCTAGAGCATATCATTTAGTATGTATCTTGTATATATTTTTATTAATAAAAGGCATTTCCACTTTTCCGTTTACATAATATATTTATGTGTAATAGAAAAGGTCCATTGATATTTTGTTAGAAATATTATTCTTAAGTTGTTAAGAATATGAGTGACAATATTTCTAGCACAAAGTATCATAAATAGGTTCACAATCGAGGATACTTCATAATAAGGACATGACTTATCCAGAAAGATTGTATTTATGTTTGTTCCCAAGTTATTTATATGAGATATAAATAAGATGGAATGGTGAGTCTCATGCCATATGACAAACATGATAGGCACTTATAAATGATAAGTAGGCCGAACCAGTGACACTTATGACAAGCACATGGAGTTTACTCTTGTCAATGTTTTGTCATAAATCATATCAGTGCATATAATCTTTAGACCAGAGATAGCACAGTTATCTTGTATATAGGTAGTTTGAGTTTGATACTGCTTTCATACTTGTACTGTGTATGGGTATATGGGCATGTGTTGGCTCCTACTAGTTATATATGGAGGTAGGTGTTGATCAAGATGGAATCTGTTCCTCTAAGTAAATAGAGATAAAATCCTATGTTCATTTAATTGTTCTTGATGTTTCAAGTTCTGGCTAGACAGATAGATTTATTGAGAAAGAGTTTACGATGAGAAAATCTTTTAATCAAGAACTGCAATTAAAAGAGAACATAATATTCATAGCAAATGGAGTTTGACATAAACCATGACTCGACATTTTGAGTTGGGATTTTATGTGAGAGATTCTAGTGCATGGTAACATATGATTATAGGTTCATTTAAGGTAAACCTTATTACTAATTGGGTGGCCATGGCATGCTATGCTAGGTATTAACCATGGTCTATGAGGTTCATAAAATGATTTAGAGAAATCATTTATGGTAAGAAAGAGTTTCGATGATATTAGGAGTTGATATCATGTCTCATTGCCAATTAGTGATGAGCCTAGTAAGTCACACACATACACAAGTTATCACCTAATTAAATATGATTTAATTAATTAATTAAAGAGTTTAATTGATTAATTAAATAGGTTTGGTTTGCAATTAGATTGCAAAGTCCCTAGCATGACTTGAAACCAAATCTAGATTATTGGATGTATAATATAAGTTAAATTTATATTTAAAGTGTTTAATTATGAATTTAATTAATGAGAAATTAATTAATAGAGATTAATTAATTAATTTATATTTGATATAAATTAATTAGAAGAAGAAAAATAATTATTTTGGGTTGAGAACTCAAAATTAAGACACAGGGGCATTTTGATCATTTTGCAGTGTGACACGTGGCACCATGAGATGGTGACACATGGCATAACACATAAGCTTGCCAAATGTTTTTTAATCATGTAAGATGATTAAAATCAAGATTAAATATAGGTTTGACACTTGGCACAATGTGATTGGGTCACTTAAACCTAGAGCTAATCAAAGGGTGACATGTGGCAAGGGTTTAATGTGTTAACCTAGCTATTTAAGTGTTGTTATGAGAAAATAAAACACAACCAGCAGCCACACTCCTTTGTCACGCCACTTTGAGGGTTTTTATCTCTTCTTCTTCATCTCTTATCAATTCAAAGAGATTAGCCATCAATCTCTTGAATTAAGAACACTAGGAATTGTTTCTAGTGTCTTGTTTACATCTCTAATCTCTTAAAAGGCAGAACTTGAATTTCTAATTAATAGAAAAGGCTTTAGAAGCTGTTCAAGGGCTGCCATAGGTGTTCTTGGTGTGGACAAGCTAGAGGGACAACATCTGGTGTCCTGAAGACGAATCTCAAAGGCGCAGACACGCTGCAGTGCATCAAGAGGTTAGTGTAATCGTTCTTGATTTAATCTAGGGTTCTAAAATAAATCATATTAATTTTAAAATCTTAAATGGCAAATACAGATCCAAAAACATATTAAAAGAGTTTTAATATGTTGTTTATCATTGAAATCAAATAGATAAAAATAAATCTTGCATGATGCATGTGACCCTAGGTGAAAATTTTTGAATTCAATGATATAAACTTGTGTTTTTCACGCTTCCGTTCCTTCAATTGGTATCAGAGCCACTATATTTGCCATTTAGATTGATGTTTATATGATTTAATTGTGTGTTTGATCATGAGATCAAGAGTTTATTGCTAGTTGCAAAGTCAAAGTGGCGGCACAAATGATGAACACCATGGTGTGCATGGTTGATGCATCACAATGGTGTGCAAAGGTAAATGGATGGTGAATGTGCAATTGTTGTATGATTTAAGATCCATTTTATGTCTAATTAAATTGTTTAATTAGAATTTTTATCACACAATTAAATTATGATTCAAATCAGAATTTTAAAAATTGTTTGAATGTGATTCAAATCTGAATTTTAAAAGTTGTTTGAATGTGATTCAAATCTGAATTTTTAAAGTTGTTTGAATCATATTTAAATCTGATTTTTTAAAATTGATTGAATAAAATTCAGATCTGATTTTTTAAAAAATATTTAAATGTGATTCAAATCTAATTTTTTAAAAAATGTTTGAATGTGATTCAAATCTGAATTTTTAAAGTTGTTTGAATGTGATTCAAATCTGAATTTTTAAATTTGTTTGAATGAGATTCAAATCTGAATTTTTAAATTTATTTGAATCATATTCAAATCTGGATTTTTAAGTTGAATATGAGATATTCAATTTAATTTAAGTATGTATGTTTTATTTAATTGGTAAATAGTGATATGCATGATGGATGATCATGGACTATAAAAGACCAATGTGTTTGGATTTATTTCTTTTATGTTTCTTTGGGATTGTAAATTAATTAATTTATTTTAATTTATTTTGGGCATGTATTATTAAGTTTGTAATAATTTTTGGGTTGTAATTTCATTTATTTAAGTTCTTGTAAATTCGCCTTGGTATGCCAAGGATTACTATGTAATATTGGATTGCAAGAAGTTCAAGGAGGTCAAGAGCATTGGTGGGACCAGTGGGAGGAATTCAAGATCAAGTGTTGATTATGTACTCCTTCAGCAACTCTTGTAAAATGAATGAATGAAATGCACATAGGAATGCCACTGATTCAATTCTTGGTGGCTCGAATTGAATCCTTAGAAAGTCCATGATCATACCATATTTACTGCTTATCCATGAATGCATGAGATGTATAGGAATGTATGCAATTATATGATATATGCATGCTAAATGGATAATGTGCAAAGTGAGACCTTAATAGTAAATAGAATGACCATAAAATCTTCCAAACAAATGATTAAGTTGGAAATGCTATAATTAAAGTAATTATAACATAGGCCCTCCATTGGGGCAATTATTTTAAGAAATTTTAAATAGTTGCATAAGATGCAATTTATTTAAGAGATTTTCTTAAGAATAATTGTTAAGCATGAGATGTTGTAAATATGTAAATGGTTTAGTGGCCAATATTGGATGTACCTGAGGACATTAAAATTATTTGCATAATTACTGGCTCAATGGGATCAACTTAACTAATGCAAGATAAGTCAATAATGGATGTACCTGAGATTTTGAGCATTAGGGGCTAGGTAAAGGATTGAACCTCACATGAGATGTGATGGGCAAAGAGTTGCTCACTTATAGTTTATTGTAATTCCAATAATGGATGTACCTGAGGATGATCAATAGAATTATAGGAATTCAATCACCCACTAGAAATCCATCCAACTAGGATTTCCGTTTTCTACTTTGGAAGTGTAGGATTCGCTAAGTTAGTGGGAGGACCAATTTGGTAAAAGACCATAATCATTTTGGTTAATTACATGATACATTTACTAATTAATCTGGTTATTTTCTGCAGTTAATTTTCTGATAAAAATGATCACAAAACAACCACCACCATCCAATATCCTTGCAAGCATACTTGATCACAATAGGTTGACAGGACCTAATCTGTCTGATTGGCTAAGAAATTTGAAACTTGTCCTGAACCTTGAACATATAGGATATGTTCTAGATTCAAATGTTCTTGGTCCCTTACCTCTAGAGGCCACACAAGAGGAACATGAAACTTTGGACAAGTGGAAGGAGCATGATATGAGAGCTAAGTGTTACATGCTTGCTTCCATGAGTAATGAGTTACAGAAGCAACATGAGAACATGCAGAGTGCGAGTGAGATCCTCCTTCACCTACAAGAGTTGTATGGTGAGCACAGCAGGAATGCTAGGTATGAGATATCTAGGCAGCTGTTCCGCATGAGGATGTCTGAGGGACAGAATGTTGGGGATCATGTCCACAAGATGATTCGGCTGATTGAGCAGTTGGAATATCTTGACTTCAACATGGATTTCCAACTACAGACGGATTTGATCCTTCAGTCCCTTCCTGGGTCTTTTGGGAAATTTTGTGACAAATTTCCATATGACTCAACAGGAATGCACCTTAGCTGGTTTACTCAACATGCTGGTTATTGCCCAAAAGAATATGCCAGGCAATAAAGGAAAAGAGGTAGCTTTGGTTGCATCTTCTTTTGCTGGAAAGTCCAACAAGAAGAAGGGCAATAAGAAAAAGAAACCTCAGATTCCTGGTCCTTCTAAGAAAATAGCTAAACAGAAAAGGAAGACTAAAGCTGATGAAGGCAAAGGAAAGTGTTTCCACTGCCAACAGGAAAGTGTTTCCATTGCCAATAAGAAAGTGTTTCCATTACCAGTAAGAAAGTGTTTCCACTGGCCAGAGTATAGCAATCTAAATGAAAGCAATGCCGTGGTGAAAAACAACTCAAGTTTAAAATATATTTGGCACTTAAGGTTATGTCATGTTGCAGAAGATAGGATTACAAAATTGGAGAAAATGAGATTTTATCCTTATTGGACTCTGAGCCTACTCCAACTTGTGAATCTTGCCTTCAGGGCAAAATGACTAGATCACCCTTTGTTGGACAGGGGCTAAGAGCTAAAAATATTTTGGAGCTAATACATAGTGATGTATGTGGTCCATTTAAAGAAATGGCTAGAGGGGGCTTTCATTATTTTATTACCTTTACTGATGATAAATCAAGGTTTGGGTATTTGTATTTGATGAAATACAAACATGAATCTTTTGAAAAGTTCAAAGAATTTAAATCTGAAGTAGAAAATCAAACAGGAAAGAATATTAAAGCTCTTCGATCAGATCGTGGAGGTGAATATTTGAGTACTGAATTTGATGAATACTTGAGAGAGCATGGCATTGTTTCTCAGCTGACTCCTCCAGAACGCATACGGCTCAATGGTGCATCTGAAAGGAGAAATTGTACCCTATTAGATATGGTACGTAGTATGATGAGCTATACTGATATGCCAATCTCCTTTTGGGGATTTGCATTAGAATCAGCTTTGTATATTCTGAATAGGATTCCATCAAAATCAATTTCTTCCACACCTTATGAGATATGGCATGGAAGAAAACCAAGTCTTAAGCATGTTAAGATTTGGGGTTGTCCAGCTTATATCAAAAAGCTGAACATTGATAAATTGGAGACCGGATCGAGAAAAGGTCGATTTGGTGGATATCCAAAAGATAGTTTTGGATATTATTTTTATTTGCCTACTTCACAAAAGGTTGTGATAAGTAGAGATGCCACATTTCTTGAACAACGGTTTGTTCAAGGAGGCAAAGAAAGGCAAATAGAGTTAGAATTGGAGAATTCGACCAACCAGCGGTCGAGATGGATATAGATCCATATAGTCAACCAATACCCGTTGATGAAACATCTACAAATTTGTTCCTCGTAGAACAACCAGGTATCTCACCCACGATGAGATATGGTTTTCTTCATGAAGAAGAACAAGAGTTGTCTACTCATGAAGAAGTAGATCATGGAGATGATCCACTTACCTATGAAGAAGCTATATCAGATATAGACTCTTCAAAATGGATTGATGCTATGAAATCCGAGATTGATTCCATGTATAAGAATCAAGTTTGGGATCTTGTTGACCCACCTGAAGGTATTACACCTATAGGGAACAAATGGGTTTTCAAGAAGAAAATTGGTTCTGATGGAAAGGTAGAGACCTATAAGGCAAGGCTAGTAGCGAAAGGGTTTCGCCAAAGGCAAGGAATCGACTATGAGGAGACTTTCTCACCTGTTGCCATGCTTAAATCAATTAGGATTTTATTAGCAATAGCTGCGTACTATGATTATGAGATATGGCAGATGGATGTCAAAGCGACTTTTCTCAATGGATACATTGAAGAAAACATTTTCATGGAACAACGTAAGGGATTTGAATCCCAAGATGGTTCCAAGGTATGCAAGCTAAAGCGATCCATTTATGGGTTGAAACAAGCTTCGAGGAGTTGGAACATTCGTTTTGATGAAGCCATTAAATCCTTTGGTTTTATCAAAAATGAGGATGAGCCATGTGTATATAAGAAGGTTAGTGACAGTGCTATCACTTTCCTTGTCTTATATGTGGATGACATACTGTTGATGGGTAATGACATAGGTATGTTGACGACTATAAAGGTATGGTTGTCAAATACATTCTCCATGAAAGACTTAGGGGAGGCAACCTATATTCTTGGGATTCGCATCTATAGAGATAGAGCGAAAAGAATAATTGGTTTATCCCAAAGTCTATACTTGGAAGAGGTGTTAAAGAGGTTTAACATGCTTGATTCCAAGAGAGGATTGTTACCAGTGAGACATGGTATCCATCTTTCTAAAGAGATGTCTCCAAAGACTCCTGACGAAAGAGATAAGATGGCCAGGATTCCATATGCTTCGGCTATTGGAAGTATAATGTATACAATGTTGTGTACTAGGCCGGATATCGCATATCTTTATTAGTTTGACTAGCGGTATCAATCCAATCAGGTTTGGAACATCGGATAGCTATCAGAATATCCTTAAGTACTTGAGAAGAACTAAGGATTTATTCTTGATTTATGGAGTGGAGACTTGCAATTGGATGGTTATCTTGATTACGATTTCCAATCAGATATTGATGATAGAAAGTCTACCTCTAGATATGTGTTCATTTGTAAAGGAGGTGCGATCGGTTGGAAGAGTTCCAAGCGAGCACATTTGCAGATTCCAATGCAGGTGAGTATATTCTTTGCATCGGATCTCGCAAAGGAAGCTGTTTGGATAAAGAAGTTCGTGATAGAACTTATAGTAGTTCCTTCCATTGAGTCGGCGGTTCCACTACATTGTGACAACAATGGAGCGATCATCTGAGCTAAGGAACTAAGGTCTCACCCAAAATCCAAACACATAGAAAGGCACTACCACATTATCAGACATATAGTTGGGCAAAGGCGATATAGCCATGCAGAAAAATAACATCAGCTGAAAAAATTCAGCTGATCCATGCACTAAGCCTTTGTCACAAGCTCAGTTAGACTGACATCTTGAGAAGATGGGTCTAAGGTATTGTAATGAATGGCTCTAGTGCTAGTGGGAGATTGTTAGTAGTATGCCCTAGAGCATATCATTTAGTATGTATCTTGTATATATTTTTATTAATAAAAGGCATTTCCACTTTTCCGTTTACATAATATATTTATGTGTAATAGAAAAGGTCCATTGATATTTTTTTAGAAATATTATTCTTAAGTTGTTAAGAATATGAGTGACAATATTTCTAGCACAAAGTATCATAAATAGGTTCACAATCGAGGATACTTCATAATAAGGACATGACTTATCCAGAAAGATTGTATTTATGTTTGTTCCCAAGTTATTTATATGAGATATAAATAAGATGGAATGGTGAGTCTCATGCCATATGACAAACATGATAGGCACTTATAAATGATAAGTAGGCCGAACCAGTGACACTTATGACAAGCACATGGAGTTTACTCTTGTCAATGTTTTGTCATAAATCATATCAATGCATATAATCATTAGACTTGAGATATACAGTTATCTTGTATATAGGTAGTTTGAGTTTGATACTGCTTTCATACTTGTACTGTGTATGGGTATATGGGCATGTGTTGGCTCCTACTAGTTATATATGGAGGTAGGTGTTGATCAAGATGGAATCTGTTCCTCTAAGTAAATAGAGATAAAATCCTATGTTCATTTAATTGTTCTTGATGTTTCAAGTTTCTGGCCAGGACAGATAGATTTATTCAGAAAGAGTTTACGATGAGAAAATCTTTTAATCAAGCTGAAATTAAAAGAGAACATAATATTCATAGCAAATGGAGTTTGACATAAACCATGACTCCGGCTTGAGTTGGGATTTTGTATGCAGAGAGATTCTAGTGCATGGTAACATATGATTATAGGTTCATTTAAGGTAAACCTTATTACTAATTGGGTGGCCATGGCATGCTATGCTAGGTGTTAACCATGGTCTATGAGGTGCAGAAAATGATTTAGAGAAATCATTTATGGTAAGAAAGAGTTATGATGATATTAAGAGTTGATATCAAGTCTCATTGCTAATTAGTGATGAGCCTAGTAAGTCACACACATGCACAAGTTACCACTTAATTAAATATGATTTAATTAATTAATTAAAGAGTTTAATTGATTAATTAAATAGGTTTGGTTTGCAATTAGATTGCAAAGTCCCTAGCATGACTTGAAACCAAATCTAGATTATTGGATGTATAATATAAGTTAAATTTATATTTAAAGTGTTTAAATATGAATTTAATTAATGAAAATTAATTAATAGAGATTAATTAATTAATTTATATTTGATATAAATTAATTAGAAGAAGAAAAATAATTATTTTGGGTTGAGAACTCAAAATTAAGACACAGGGGCATTTTGGTCATTTTGCAGTGTGACACGTGGCACCATGAGATGGTGACACATGGCATAACACATAAGCTTGCCAAATGTTTTTTAATCATGTAAGATGATTAAAAGCAAGATTAAATATAGGTTTGACACTTGGCACAATGTGATTGGGTCACTTAAACCTAGAGCTAATCAAAGGGTGACATGTGGCAAGGGTTTAATGTGTTAACCTAGCTATTTAAGTGTTGTTATGAGAAAATAAAACACAACCAGCAGCCACACTCCTTTGTCACGCCACTTTGAGGGTTTTTATCTCTTCTTCTTCATCTCTTATCAATTCAAAGAGATTAGCCATCAATCTCTTGAATTAAGAACACTAGGAATTGTTTCTAGTGTCCTGTTTACATCTCTAATCTCTTAAAAGGCAGAACTTGAATTTCTAATTAATAGAAAAGGCTTTAGAAGCTGTTCAAGGGCTGCCATAGGTGTTCTTGGTGTGGACAAGCTAGAGGGACAACATCTGGTGTCCTGAAGACGAATCTCAAAGGCGCAGACACGCTGCAGTGCATCAAGAGGTTAGTGTAATCGTTCTTGATTTAATCTAGGGTTCTAAAAGTGGAAACACTTTCTTACTGGCAATGGAAACACTTTCCAGTTGGCAATGGAAACACTTTCCTTTGCCTCCATCAGCTTTAGTCTTCCTTTTCTGTTTAGCTATTTTCTTGGAAGGACCAGGAATCTAAGGTTTCTTTTTCTTATTGCCCTTCTTCTTATTGGACTTTCCAGCATAAGATGATGCAACCAAAGCTATCTCTTTTCCTTTATTACCTGGCATATTCTTTTGGGCAATAACCAGCATGTTAAGTAAACCAGCTAAGGTGCATTCCTATTTAGTCATATGAAAATTTGTCACAAAATTCCCAAAAGACTCAGGAAGGGACTGAAGGATCAAATCCGTCTGTAGTTGGAAATCCATGTTGAAGTCAAGATGTTCCAACTGCTCAATCAGCCGAATCATCTTGTGGACATGATCCCCAACATTATGTCCCTCAAACATCCTCATACGGAATAGCTGTCTAGATATCTCATACCTAGCATTCTTGCTGTGCTCACCATACAACTCTTGTAGGTAAAGGAGGATCTCACTCGCACTCTGCATGTTCTCATGTTGCTTCTGTAACTCATTACTCATGAAGCAAGCATGTAACACTTAGCTCTCATATCATGCTCCTTCCACTTGTCCAAAGTATCATGTTCCTCTTGTGTGGCCTCTGGAGGTAAGGGACCAGGAACATTTGAATCTAGAACATATCCTATATGTTCAAGGTTCAGGACAAGTTTCAAATTTCTTAGCCAATCAGACAGATTAGGTCCTGTCAACCTATTGTGATCAAGTATGCTTGCAAGGATATTGGATGGTGGTGGTTGTTTTGTGCTCATTTTTATCAGAAAATTAACTACAGAAAATAACCAGATTAATTAGAAAATGTATCATGTAATTAACCAAAATGATTATGGTCTTTTAATCAAATTGGTCCTCCCACTAATTTAGCGAATCCTACACTTCCAAAGTAGAAAACGGAAATCCTAGTTGGATGGATTTCTAGTGGGTGATTGAATTCTTAAATTCTATTGATCATCCTCAGGTACATCCATTATTGGAATTACAATAAACTATAAGTGAGCAACTCTTTGCACATCACATCTCATGTGAGGTTCAATCCTTTACCTAGCCCCTAATGCTCAAAATCTCAGGTACATCCATTATTGACTTATCTTGCATTAGTTAAGTTGATCCCATTGAGCCAGTAATTATGCAAATAATTTTAATGTCCTCAGGTACATCCAATATTGGCCACTAAACTATTTGCATATTTACAACATCTCATGCTTAACAATTATTCTTAAGAAAATCTCTTAAATAAATTGCATCTTATGCAACTATTTAAAATTTCTTAAAATAATTGGCCCAATGGAGGGCCTATGTTATAATTACTTTAATTATAGCATTTCCAACTTAATCATTTGTTTGGAAGATTTTATGGTCATTCTATTTACTATTAAGGTCTCACTTTGCACATTATCCATTTAGCTTGCATATATCATATAATTGCATACATTCCCATACATCTCATGCATTCATGGATAAGCAGTAAATATGGTATGATCATGGACTTTCTAAGGGATTCAATTCTGAGCCACCAAGAATTAAATCAGGGCATTCCTAGGTGCATTTCATTCATTCATTTTACAAGAGTTGCTGAAGGAGTACATAATCAACACTTGATCTTGAATTCCTCCCACTGGTCCCACCAATGCTCTTAACCTCCTTGAACTTCTTGCAATCCAATATTACATGGTAATCCTTGGCATACCAAGGCGAATTTACAAGAACTTAAATAAATGAAATTACAACCCAAAAATTATTACAAACTTAATAATACATGCCCAAAATAAATTAAAATAAATTAATTAATTTACAATCCCAAAGAAACATAAAAGAAATAAATCCAATCACATTGGTCTTTTATAGTCCATGATCATCCATCATGCATATCACTATTTAACAATTAAATAAAACATACGTACTTAAATTAAATTGAATATCTCATATTCAACTTAAAAATCCAGATTTGAATATGATTCAAATAAATTTAAAAATTCATATTTGAATCTCATTCAAACAAATTTAAAAATTCAGATTTGAATCACATTCAAACAACTTTAAAAATTCAGATTTGAATCACATTCAAACATTTTTTAAAAAATCAGATTTGAATCACATTCAAATATTTTTTAAAAAATCAGATCTGAATTTTATTCAATCAATTTTAAAAAATCAGATTTAAATATGATTCAAACAACTTTAAAAATTCAGATTTGAATCACATTCAAACAACTTTTAAAATACAGATTTGAATCACATTCAAACAATTTTTAAAATTCTGATTTGAATCATAATTTAATTGTGTGATAAAAATTCTAATTAAACAATTTAATTAGACATAAAATGGATCTTAAATCATACAACAATTACACATTCACCATCCATTTACCTTTGCACACCATTGTGATGCATCAACCATGCGCACCATGGTGTTCATCATTTGTGCCGCCACTTTGACTTTGCAACCAGCAATAAACTCTTGATCTCATGATCAAACACACAATTAAATCATATAAACATCAATCTAAATGGCAAATATAGTGGCTCTGAAACTAATTGAAGGAACGGAAGCATGAAAAACACAAGTTTATACCATTGAATTCAAAAATTTTCACCTAGGGTCACATGCATCATGCAAGATTTATTTTTATCTATTTGATTTCAATGATAAATAACATATTAAAACTCTTTTAATATGTTTTTGGATCTGTATTTGCCATTTAAGATTTTAAAATTATTCAGATTAATTTTAGAACCCTAGATTAAATCAAGAACGATTACACTAACCTCTTGATGCACTGCAGCGTGTTTGCGCCATTGAGATTCGTCTTCAGGACACCAGATGTTGTCCCTCTAGCTTGTCCACACCAAGAACACCTATGGCAACCCTTGAAAAACTTCTAAAGCTTTTTCTATTAATTAGAAATTCAAGTTCTGCCTTTTAAGAGATTAGAGATGTAAACAGGACACTAGAAACAATTCCTAGTGTTCTTAATTCAAGAGATTGATGGCTAATCTCTTTGAATTGATAAGAGATGAAGAAGAAGAGATAAAAACCCTCAAAGTGGCGTGACAAAGGAGTGTGGCTGCTAGTTGTGTTTTATTTTCTCATAACAACACTTAAATAGCTAAGTTAACACATTAAACCCTTGCCACATGTCACCCTTTGATTAGCTCTAGGTTTAAGTGACCCAATCACATTGTGCCAAGTGTCAAACCTATATTTAATCTTGATTTTAATCATCTTACATGATTAAAAAACATTTGGCAAGCTTATGTGTAATCCCATGTGTCACCATCTCATGGTGCCACGTGTCACACTGCAAAATGACCAAAATACCCTTGTGTCTTAATTTTGAGTTCTCAACCCAAAATAATTATTTTTCTTCTTCTAATTAATTTATATCAAATATAAATTAATTAATTAATCTCTATTAATTAATTTCTCATTAATTATATTCATATTTAAACACTTTAAATATAAATTTAATTTATACTACACATCCAATAATCTAGATTTGGTTTCAAGTCATGCTAGGGACTTTGCAATTTAATTGCAAACCAAACCTATTTAATTAATCAATTAAACTCTTTAATTAATTAATTAAATCATATTTAAATAGGTGATAACTTGTGTATGTGTGTGACTTACTAGGCTCATCACTAATTGGCAATGAGACATGATATCAACTCTTAATATCATCAGAACTCTTTCTTACCATAAATGATTTCTCTAAATCATTTTATGAACCTCATAGACCATGGTTAACACCTAGCATAGCATGCCATGGCCACCCAATTAGTAATAAGGTTTACCTTAAATGAACCTATAATCATATATTACCATGCACTAGAATCTCTCTGTTACAAAATCCCAACTCAAGCTGGAGTCATGGTTTATGTCAAACTCCATTTGCTATGAATATTATGTTCTCTTTTAATTCCAATTCTTGATTAAAAAGATTTTCTCATCAGAAACTCTTTTCTGAATAAATCTATCTGTCCTGGCCAGGAACTTGAAACATCAATAACAATTAAATGAACATAGGATTTTATCTCTATTTACTTAGAGGAACAGATTCCATCTTGATCAACACCTACCTCCATATATAACTAGTAGGAGCCAACACATGCCCATATACCCATACACAGTACAAGTATGAAAGCAGTATCAAACTCAAACTACCTATATACAAGATAACTATGCTATCTCAGGTCTAAAGATTATATGCACTGATATGATTTATGACAAAACATTGACAAGAGTAAACTCCATGTGCTTGTCATAAGTGTCACTGGTTCGGCCTACTTATCATTTATAAGTGCCTATCGTGTTTGTTATATGGCATGAGACTCACCATTCTATCTTATTTATATCTCATATAAATAACTTGGGAACAAACATGAATACAATTTTTCTGGATAAGTCATGTCCTTATTATGAAGTATCCTTGATTGTGAACCTATTTATGATACTTTGTGCTAGAAATATTGTCACTCATATTCTTAACAACTTAAGAATAATATTTCTAACAAAATATCAATGGACCTTTTCTATTACACATAAATATATTATATAAGTAGAAAAGTGGAAATTCCTTTTATTAATAAAAATATGTACAAGATACATACTAAATGATATGCTCTAGGGCATACTACTAACACTTTATGGGCTCTTCATCATATGTCAGGTCTGGATTCACCTCAATCTCCTCTACTGCCAAAATGTGAGAGGGGTCTGATCTGTACCTCCTCAATATGGAGACATGGAAGACATTGTGAATCTTTTCCAACTCCGGAGGCAATGCAAGTCTATATGCTAATGGACCCACTCTTTCTAGAACCTCATACGGCCCAATGAAGCGAGGACTTAGTTTCCCCTTTCTACCAAACCTCATGATCCTCTTCCATGGGGAAACTTTCAAGAACACCTTGTCACCCACACTGTACCGAATATCTCTTCTCTTTAGGTCAATGTAGGACTTTTGTCTATCCGTTGCAACTTTGAGTCTGTCTCTAATGAGCTTAACCTTTTCTTCCGTCTGCTGCACTAATTTTGGGCCAATCAACTTCTTCTCGCCCACTTCATCCCAACACAAGTGAGTTCTACACTTTCTGCCATAAAGTGCTTCGTATGGAGGCATCCCGATGCTTGACCGATAACTGTTATTGTAGGCAAATTCAATTAAAGGCAAGTGTGTGTCCCAACTCCCTTCAAACTCAATCACACAAGCCCGAAGCATATCCTCCAAAATCTGAATGATCCTTTCAGACTGGCCATCTGTCTGTGGATGGAACGTTGTACTGAAGTTCAATCTAGTCCCTATGGCTTTTTGGAGACTACCCTAGAATCTAGAAGTAAACTTAGGATCTCTATCAGACACAATAGACATTGGCACTCCATGCAACCTCACCACTTCGTCAATGTACAGTTTGGCCAATCTTTCTAGGTTGTAATCCATTCTCACTGGCAAAAGTGTGCAGACTTGTTCAATCTATTAACAATAACCCAAACTGCATCATGATTCTTTTGTGTATGTGGAAGTCCTGTCATGAAATCCATAGTGATTCTTTTCCATTTCCACTCGGGAATTGGCAATGGCTGTAGCAACCCTGTAAGCACTTGGTGTTCTGCCTTTACTTGCTGACAAGTTAGGCATTTGACAACATATTCTGCAATGTCTTTCTTCATTCCTCTCCACCAATAGTGCTCTTTCACACTTCTGTACATTTTGGTTCCACCAGGGTGCATTGTAAAAGGTGAATCATGTGCTTCCTTTTAAAATAGTATGCGTCAGTTCAACATTCTCAGGAATGCACATTCTGCCCTTATATAAAAATAAGCTCTCATCATTTACTGATAATTCTGGTTTCCTGCCATCCTGAGCCTCTTCCATTAACTTTACATACTTATCATCCTTCTGTGCAACTGCTTTAATTTGTTCTGCCAGCATTGGCTTCACTTGCCAAGTAGCTACCATCTGCCCATCTTCGTTAATCTCCAAATTAGCATGCAATGCCCTTAACTCATGCACCATGGACAATGGAGAAACCCTCAAACCAGCCATAGTCTTGTGACTTAAAGCATCAGCTACAACATTAGCTTTTCTAGGCTGATAGTCTATCAAATAATCATAATCTTTTATCAACTCTAACCGTCTCCTCTGCCTCAAATTTAATTCCTTTTGTGTGCCCAAATACTTCAAACTTTTTATGATCTGTGTATGTATAACATCTCTCCCCATACAAGTAATGTCTCTAGATCTTCAAGGCAAAGACAATAGCTGCCAGCTCCAAGTCATGCGTGGGATAATTCCTCTCATGCGGTTTAAGCTGGAGTGAAGCATAGGCAATGACATTTCTATCTTGCATCAACATACAGCCTAATCCGTTATGAGAAGCATCACTGTATATGGTATACTCCTTACCCAAAGTGGGCAAGGTTAAGACTGGAGCTTCAGTTAAACATCTTTAACTCATCAAAACTTTCTTGGCATCGATTAGTCCACTGAAATTTTACATCCTTCCTCAGTAGCTTGGTCAGTGGAGATGCTAGTATGTCATACAGCCTAAGTAGCTTGATCAGGCCATATTCACAAACCTTCAGTAATACCCAGCTAAACCAAGGAAACTCTGAACTTTCATAACATTTCTAGGTGGCTTCCAATTAAGAATGGCTTCTACTTTGCTAGGATCCACCTGGATACCCTCTGCAGATACAATATGTCCCAAAAATGTAATCTCCTTTAGCCAAAACTCACATTTCGATAGTTTGGCATACAACTAATTCTCCCTCAAAGTCTGCAATACTATCCTCAAGTGTTTATCGTGTTCCTCTACATTCTTTGAGTACACCAAAATATCATCAATGAACACCACAACAAACTAGTCCAAATATGGCCTGAAGATAGTGTTCATCAGGCCCATAAAAGCAGCTGGAGCATTAGTCAACCCAAATGGCATTACCAAGAACTCATAGTGGCCATACCGAGTCCTAAAGGTAATTTTAGGAATACTTTTCTCCTGCACCCTCAACTAGTAGTAGCCCGATCTCAAGTCAATTTTGGAGAATATAGTTGCATCCTTCAACTGATCAAACAAATCATCGATTCGTGGCAGAGGATATCTATTCTTTATGGTCACCTTATTCAACTGTCTGTAATCTATGCATAAGCGGAGAGTACCTTCCTTTTTCTTCACAAACAATACTAGTGCTCCCCAAGGTGACACGCTAGGGCGGATGAAACCCTTATCTAACAATTCCTGCAATTGCACCTTCAACTCCTTCAACTCAGTAGGTGCCATCCTATAAGGAGTGATGGAGATTGGCTCCACACCAGGCATAGTCTCAATTTCAAACTGCACCTCTCTTTCTGGAGGCAATCCTAGCAATTCTTTTCGAAATACATCCAGAAAATCCCATACCATAGGAATATCTTTAAGATCTAGACTCCCCACCTCGGTGTCTATCACATGAGCTAGATAAACTTCACATTCCTTTCTAATCATCTTTATAGCAAGTGCAGCTGAAATGATGTTGGATGGCAATAACTGCCTCTCCCCATGTATCACTACTTCTGCATACTCGGGAAGACCAAAAGTGACTGTCTTCAGTCTACAGTCGATCATGGCATGATGCCTGGCTAACCAATCCATGCCCAAGATGATATCATAATCTCGGAAGGGCATTTCAATTAAGTTTGATAAGATTGTATGTCTTTGGATCACTAGAGGACAATCCTTATACAATTTGTTCACCCTAATCTCTTATCTTAAAGGACTAGTCACTAGCACATCATAATCCAATTTCACACAAGGAATTCTACTCCCTGAACAACCAACACAAGGAGATTTCCCTCCATTAGTCCATATTTATGATGTAACGCACTATATGTATCAATAATGACAATTAAGCAGTTGTACTTATCAAAAATTTTCAAATATGCAATTTTAAAACTTGTACGAAAACCAAAGCTCTGATACCACTAAAACATGTCACACCTTATCCTTTGCAAGGCACGACATGTTCCCGTAGCATACCTAATGAATTACCGAACTCCACCTACCGATAACCCACTAGTTATGCTACAAAGGATTTTAAAACAAACCATAGCTTTTTATCTTATCGATTCTTTTGCGAAAAACTGCATGAGAATAGTTAAAATTCCATATAAACATTCATTGGAAATAACGATAGAATAAATATTGCAAAAGTTACATTTTCATAAGTCTCAAGGTAAAATACAAAATAGTTACAAACTCAAAATGTGATAGCAATGCAGTACTTTTTAATACAAATTGCTCAATTTCCGTACATCCATACATATAGGTACAAAATACATCCAAAGGAATCACAAGGGTATACCAAACGTAAATACCCACAAACAATATCAAAATGTTGCTTTCAAATCTCTCACTTGGCAGCCTTCTCCTTTCCCTTACCTGCGACAGCATAAAGAACCTATTGCTGAGTATATCACTCAGTGGTGCACAATTAAAATATCAAAACTTAAGGTAAAACACAATTTCTTAAAGGATAATAAATCCCATCCTTCTTAATCATGAAAACATCACAATAGTTCTAAGTTCATAAGAGCCATTTATTGGAATAACATTTCAAATGAGAAATCACACTTAATAAATCACAATTCACAAAGCATTAGTGTTGCCAACACCAACACACAGTTTAGGCCATGACACAAAATTTCACGATCAGTGCCGTGTTGTACACCACGACAAAGCAATCTCAATCTCACTAACCGTTATTAATGAGGGAAGAGCTAGCTAGCTAATGAGTACTCATGTAGTCTTACCCCACTAACTGTTATTAATGGAAGACATAATCAATATCAATTATCAACCCCAAGTAGCCATTACTACTGGGGAGTTCCGAAAGGGACTGTCATGCTAATTGTGGTTTCAAAACAGTTTCCAAAAATTTTCCATTCAACAGTCACATTTAAAAACCAATAAACACATTTAAATTCATCATAATATCCATAGAAAGGTGGCAATACCCAAATTTCTCAAATGCAAGAGAAAAACTATATTCCAGACAAAGTAAACTTGTTCAAAGCAAACTCATTCAAATAAACACATTCCAAACAATTTACAAGTTTAAAAATGAAGAAAATGTTAGTTGTGCACAAACCTTCAATAATTCTCCTTCCTTATTACCTATTTCTCCTTGTCCGTTCCAACTTCTTTTTCTACTGAAAAAACACAAATAGAATACCTCAATACCAATCTCAATTGCTGCCAATAACTCATTAAATGCATGTCTAATGCATCCCAAATTAGCTTTGCAAATTTTTGAAAATTTTGATTTTGGACAACTTAGTGCCCCAATATTTGAATCCAATTTTTACCTAGTTTCGATCATAATTTGGTGAGGTGTTCTTCATGAAAATTGTTCATCTAGGTCTTAAATTTAATTTCCTTTTTGAATCGCCTAATTCGGAGCTGTGTAACTCAAGTTATGCCTAAAACATGATTACTGTTCACGTCACTATTCATGCTGCAGATTTAGTTATGGCAGATTTATTGATCCAAATTCGTTCAGCAATTTGATCAAGTTAAGTCCATAATTCGGTCTAATGTTCCGCACACGAAATGTTCTACTATGTCTTAGGTTTCCATCGGTCTAAGAATCGCCTAAATTGGAGTTTTCTAGTGAGAGTTATGGCCATGCAAAATTTATTGTT
This sequence comes from Hevea brasiliensis, assembly GCF_030052815.1. Classification (NCBI taxonomy): domain Eukaryota; kingdom Viridiplantae; phylum Streptophyta; class Magnoliopsida; order Malpighiales; family Euphorbiaceae; genus Hevea; species Hevea brasiliensis. The sequence goes on along the minus strand of NC_079497.1, from coordinate 51,790,728 downwards.
CATATGGTAAATCTGCAATTCTGCAGATTCAGTGATTCAATTTTGCTCAGCAATTTGATTGGGTTAAGTCCATAATTTGGCCTCAAGTTCTTCATATGAAATGTTCTAATATGTCTTAGGTTTCCATCAGTTTAAGAATCACCTAAATCGAAGTTTTCTAGAAAGAGTTATGGCCATGCAAAGTTAGTTTATATGGTCAAATTCTGCAGGTTCCAGATTTCTGTCTCTAAGTTCAAGGCTCATTTCGGATAGCTTAAGGTCATTTTCAGTGCAGGGTATCTTCATGAAAATTCTAGCCCTATGTCTTAAGTTTTGTTTCCAATTGGTTTCACACCAATTGGAGTTGTGTAGCTTAAGTTATGGGCTTCCAGACACACTAAATTCTGTGTGCAAAATTCTGCCCTAAGTTCAATTTTTCATTTGTTCAATTACTTCAACTAACCAACCTCAATTCACATTTAATTTACCCAAAATGACTATAATTTAGCATTAACACATCAATGGCACTTCTTAGCACAAAACCTATAATTTTCAAACACCAAAGTTTGCAATTTCCCTAATCCTACCATTTCATTATCTTCATTCATCAACCCAATGTCAATTCAAACTAAATAAACCTCAAATGGCCATAATTTAACACTACACACACCAATTTCACTCTTTTGCACCAAAACCCAATTTTCCTATGAACCCTAATCTTCCATAATTTAATTTATGCAATCCCATGAAATCTTACTACTCCCAATCATGCATACTACCTCAATCTAACTTAGATTTATCATCAATTTAACTAAAATACATCAAAACCCTAATTTTCTCTAAGTTGGCCAAAACCCTAGTTTATGTTCCATGCATGTTTCCTTTCAATTTCTCATGAAATTGCATCATAAGTTAACTTCATTCAAGGTTTATACAACTAATCTAACATGAAAAGAAACTTACCTCAAGTGACCACTTCTAATCTTCAATTTCTTCTAACTCTTTTGTTCTCTTAGCTTCTAATCTCTCAATGAAAGATAAATTTAATGTTTTCTACCAATTAGATAGAAAACCCATGGAGAAAAAGTGGGGAAAATCAATGGTTGAGAGAGGTTGTAAGTGAAAGAATGAAGAGAGAAGAAAGAAAAAAGAGGGAGAGGAGGTGTGTGTGTTGGGGGGGGGGGGGGAGCAACTAAATGAGGGAGGGAGGAAGATGGCTTCCTTTTATACTTATCCCAATTATTTATTTATTTATTATTGAGTTGTCCAAAGCCCATTGGTCCTAAAATTTTAATTGGGTCAAAATGGACCTAAAATTCTAGATTTTTATTTCTTTTATTTTCCTTTCACTTTATACTTGAATTCTTTTCCTAAAAAAATTATTCCATAATTTAATTCATTAATTTCACTTATATTAATTAACATTTTAGTTAAAAGTCAACTCTTGAGGTGAATTGACCAAAATGGCCCTCATCGGTTCATAATCCTTCTTTTTTTTTTTTTTTGATACTCGTTAAATCCTTAGGTCTTTGGTTCACTTGAATTTTTATTATGTCTATCTCAATTAATTTTTTTATTTATTTTTGGTCCTCAAGGTGTCTTTGAATGGTACTAGTCACGGACCAAAAATGGTACTATTCATAACTCAGAGGTTCGGGGTGTTACAACTCCTCTTTTGTTCCTCTTCATAAACACAGCTAATATATTTCTTTCTAAACTCTATCAGAAAGAATTTCCATATTACGTCGGCTGGTGGCACTACCTTGGTTACAACATCCCACCACCGATATGCAGCTTCTTGTAACAATGAAACTGCACACTCCAAACTCAGTTCTGGTGTGCAATGGAGCTGCTGCAGGACTCTTTCAATCCTTTCTAACCAATACTCAGCCGCTGAAGAATCGTCTTCCTTTCTACTATTGAAATCTATAGCTCCATACTTCCTAATTTTTCCTAGAGGTGATTTCTACTAAGGCGGTGGTGGAATAACCCTAGTCATCTATTGAAAGAATTCAACCATCTGCTCAAACAAGGCCTGTTGAGGTTGTACAGGCACCTCTTGCACTGGTGGAGCAAGATCTCCCCAATTTCCAATATCACTCCCAATCGGGATATGGCTTACTACTTCTTCTTCTATTGCCCTCTGCGATTCTGAGTCCATATCTTAAACTAAAATAACCAAGAAAACAGATTTGCATTGGTGTCACCTCAACTCATATGAATGCAATGCATGTTATGCACACTATCTCATTCTATCTATCTATGCATAGTAACGCCTAAACCGTGCTCTGATACCAATAAATGTAACACCCCTTACCCGACTACAGCGTAGCCGAGCAAGGCATGCTACATTCAGTGCCGGAGCACCCTAACTTATCTCATTTTATTTTTTAAAAATTTTGTTCTCGTTATATTTAATATCGATTATTTTTCAATGGAGAAACTAACGGAGTTTCCCCTATTTTATTATTGTGACACCCCTTACCAGTCTACAGTGTAGCCGAGCAAGTTATGCCACTCAGTGTGCCGGAGTACCAATTTATGTTTCTATTATAATTTATCCCTTTTAATTCAATTATTTTCAATTTTTGATAAATCTGAATTTTTCTACAAATTTTATAGAAAATCCGGCAGAGTGCCGGCTATAAATTGGAAAAACAATTCTTCTGAACCTGTTTAAAAACACTTCCAAAATAATTTCCAAATCCAAACTCCATTATATACACAAATCTCAACTCAATCTCAACCTTAAATCACAACACTATTTTCAGAAATTTTTCTTTTCACTTCATTACTGGAAGCACATTCATAAATATTTCTCAACATAATATACAGAAAATTTCAATAATATAAAATTTCATATATTTACATCATCAAATAATTTCAAGAGTTTATAGTTACAATTCCAAAACTAATACAAAATACAAAATACAAGATGCTACCTAAAATCCTAATGTCCTACCATATGCACTGCAGAGGTGAGGTGACTCTGGACTCTGGATATAGCTCTGAATCCTCAACCTTTTTGATGTCTGCTGGGCTCCCCAGCTTGGTTGCCAGTGCCTGTGCGTGGCAAAAACGACGCGCTAAGCAATTTTACTTAGTGGTGACAATATAAAATAAAATAAAATATAATAAAAATAAGTATGCAGAATGTATGTTTACAATTTTTAGTAGACTTAATTTCTGATATTATTTGCAGTATTATTCAATTAAAATTTTGTAAGGTTTATTATCATTGCCCGAGTAACCCATACTAGTTGACTGGACTGGATAAACGGGTAAACTAGCATTGGGTATTAAGTACCTCGGACCATCACACCATTGGTCACATTGTGTCTCCCGGTGTGCAACAGAATAGCTAATAAGCTGTAATAATTATTAGGGTTAAAACCTGAGTATAACAACTCAAATAACATAGCCAAAGGCTATTATGTCACAGAATGACATGGAAAGCTATGAAACACAGAATGGCATGAAGCCATATGCAGTACTGCTAATAGAACCCTATTGGCATGCCAACCTATCCAAACCAATCTTGCTAGGTATACTAGGGCATTTTACACTTTTAAGTTTCACAATTTTTGAAATTTAAGTTTTAGTGTTACTATTCCATTCATTAGTCAACAAAAATGTTGACTTTTGCATAGGCAATAGGTGCATTGGTTCTAATACTCCCAACATACCACATTTTGCATTCTAAATTTGTTGGTATTGATTGCCAATACCATTTCCAAGCTTAATGTAAATTGGACAGAATTTTCAGTTTTCATGCTTTGTCTTTACTATTCCATTAATCAGTTTTGCAGTGGAAATTTGGCAAAATGATCAACATGAAAGTTGTTCCTTATTTTGTCTAGTTGCATTTCCTTTTTTGAATCACTCCATTTGGAGTTTTTTAGCTCAATTTATGGCCCAAAAACCATAACTGGCCGGATTGAAATTTTTCCAGAATTTCTAAACTGACCAAATCTACAATGTTAGGAATAGTGACTGCAACTCATTCTTTGAATATGTTCTGGTCATAATTTGGGTTAGATTTCTTCATGAAAGTTATATATCTATATCTCAGCTTGTTGCCGGTAAAATTTCAGGTCAATTGGACCTTTCTACAGTGAGTTATGGCCAAATGACCAAACACTATTCATTTGGCCATTTTGCCCAGGCAGAATGCAGGTAACCCGGATTAGGGCAAACTTTTGGTCAACTTGATTTAGTTTTCTAAACATGGTTTCATCACCAAAGTTGTGCCATTATGTGTCTAGTTTCATGTCCAATTAGCCTTGCACCAATTGATGTAACACCCCTACTTGTATAGCCTGGTATATTTTACTGTTTCGATGACCAGTGTCGGTCCAGACAATTAAGGGGATTAGAGCCACATCTAAAACAACTAGAGAAGCTATAAAAACAAATAATTAGTAATTGTCAATTAGTTAAGTATAAATAAGAAAAACAGAACATAAAAAGTTAAACGAGCCGAGAGTCACAGCGATGGGTGAACTTCTCGAGAACGACTGCGAAGTCGATTTAAACTCAAATTTCGAACTATAAAATGTGACGCCGCACTCCTTAGGACCATTACGAACACATTGAAAAAGAGAAAATCACGAAAAAGAATTGTTAAGCCAGTCAAATAATTAGGTCAGGGAGCCGAAAAAAATGTTAAATTATTTGCAAACCGGGTTGAACCAGCGAGGGGTAATTTGGTCAATTGACCCCGAGACCTGACTCCTGACCTAACTGTCAAATAAAATCGAAGAAAAGAAAATTTCAGAGTCAGGAATTAATTAAAGAACTAATAGAAAAATAAATGAAAAAAAAGAGAAAATGAAGAAAATGAAAAAGTGAAGGAAGATGACATCATGCATGACATCATGCATGATGCCATTAATGTTATAATTAACAAATTTAATTAAATTGATTTATGGTCTTCCTAAGGCATAAAAAAAAAAAGAAAAGAAAAGAAAAGAAAAAAAAATTAAAAGTCTTCTTCTTTCCCTAAGTGCCGCCCCACTTTCACTCTCCCTCTCCCTCACCCAAAACCTCCATTAAAGCTCATTTTGAGCTTGATCAAATCCCCAATTCTACTATAGAAAGTTAAATCTCCAACATTAAACTTTGATTTCAAGCCTTGATATAGGACTTCACAACAAGAAAAAGAAGAAAGGAAGAGGTTTGAAGGAAAGAAAATTCTGCACTAAGGTTAGTAAACTAAATTTGATTTTCTAGTTTAATTAATTGTGTTTATAGCTTAACTAACTTAGAAATAAACTTAAAATGAAATGAAATTAATTGTTGGAGGACTAAACATGGATTTTGATCAGCTAGGGTTTGCTATGGTAGTGCATGAATTTGATTGGATAATAAGTGTAGGCAAGCTTATATGAAAGTAGAGGTGATGTTGAGATGCTTGGATTTGATTAAATGCAATGAATTAGTATGGTTAGGGTTTGGCACCTAGGGTGTAGGGGCAAAAATTTAGAGAAATGGTGAAATGATGTATTTGATCTAGTTTGAAGTGAGAAATGGTCATTTGTGACCAAATGAAGTGTGTTGGAAGTGTTGGAGTTAAGGTTAAATTCGGATTCAATATGGTCATGCTGCAAGGTCCCTTTGAGGGACCAAAACTGAAAATTTACAAGCCCAATTGGTATGAGACCAATTGGGAATGAAAATAGACACTAAATGAAACAATTTTCATTTAGGAACCATGCCCAAAATGTGACCAAAACCTAATGAACAAATTGACCAAATCAGGAAAATCTCAGTCTGCCCTATACAAAGTGATCAAATGAACAGTGTTTATTCATTTGGCCATAACTTGAGCTAGGCAGGTCTAAATGACCTGAAATTTTACCAGTAACAGATGAGATATAGACCTAAAACTTTCATGAAGAACACAAACCCAAATTATGCCATTAACCAAGTCATTTGGCTACCCAAAATTGGTGACCTAAAATTGCCAGAACCAAAATTTGCCTAAAAATCTAGGTTAACTCCAATCCGGCAGCCATGGTTCAAATGGCTATAACTTGAGCTACAAAACTCCAATTAAAGTGATTCAAAAAGGAGAATAAACTTAAGACAATAGAAAAGTTTTCTATGAAGAAAGTTTTGCCAAATTCTTACAGTAAAATGACCAATGGAAAGTGCAACTCAAGACACCAAAACTGAAAATTTGCAAATTTGCCTAAAAGACTTAGAATTTGAGTAAACAACCAAATCCAACAAATTTAGTGACCAAAATGTGATATGTGGGTGAAGTTAGAATTCCCATACCTAATAAGCCTTAGAAAGACAACAAATTGACTTGAATAGTATCATGAATAGTAACTCTAAAATGAAAATTTCCAAGAATATTAGTTTAAGCATATTTGGGCTAGAATTAAGTATTTACGAATTAATTATTGGATTTATTGTGAAATAAGATACTGAAACACTATAAATTTTGTGTTTCAGCTAAAAAAGACTCGAAAGGTATAAGGGACTAAGTCAAGGCCTAGAGGCGACTCACGTCAGGTTTGTGCACAAAAAACTTAAAATTCTTTATTTCTACTTGACAATTCTTGAAATAAATGTTGTGAATAATTTTGATTGTTATGGCTTTGAAAATATTATTTGAAAAATAGTGTATTGCCTACTTTGTATACGAAAAATTTAGAATGAAATATGATTTATGAATTGTATAAATTATTTGAATAACTTGATTTAAATTGTTTTTAATTCACACTTGGCATGACAATATTAATATGTTCCTCCTCCACTTGTGGGGTGAGTTTGATATTTGATTATATTCCTCCCTCTCTGGCTTTCTAGTCTGAGGGGCGAGTTTGGATGAGTACTCATTAGCTAGCTAGCTACCTCCCTCATTGATTTCGATTAGTGGGGTGAGTATGCCTTGTCGTGATGTACACACGACATGTTCGGAAAATTTTGTGCCATGTCCTAAGTTGTGTTATTGTTTGGCAACACTATGTTTATTAAATTGTTTGATCAAGTTGTGCTATATTAAGCTTTGAAAATTATGATTTGTTATAAATGTGATTTGAGAAAAAAAAATTGTGAAATGCGATTATGAGATTTTTGAATGATGATTTAATCATAAATATTTTATATTATGCATTTTATGCTTTTATTGTGCACCATTGAGTATTTATATACTCAGCGATAGCTTTAACTTGCTGTCGTTGATAGAGAAAAGGGCATAGTAGCAGAGCGAGCTACTGCAGTTAGGGAGGAGCACAATTGAAGAAATTTTGTGTACAGGTATTTGTCTATACCCTAGTAGTTTAGTTTGATGTAAATATGATAGTATGCATATGTATCTCTGTAATTTGAGCAGTTGTACAGATAAAATTGTAATAATATTATTTTTGAGATTTTGCATCTGTAAATTAACTTATGATTGTAAATTAATGATTTAAAATGCAATGTGCATGAGTTATGAAATGTTTTGAGATATTCATTTTTTATTTGAAATTTGGATTTTAAATTGAAGTGTTGCTATTGCTGTTGATTTAAAGTTTGGTGGTTGCAAATGGAGTTGTGATTAAGAAATATATTAGGAGTGTTTCTATTTTCAAGTTTTAAAGAACTATTTTCTCCTAATAAAGACGGCACTCTGCCGAAATTTTTGTAAAAATTGCAGAGATTTTAAATATCCAAAAATTTGATTTATGTTTGGACTCTAAATGAAGGTTTTTAATATTTGAAAAAAAATTTACCCACCAATTCCAAAATGAACGAAAATTGTTTTAAAATCCCTTGTAGTATATTTAATGGGTTACCGGTAGGTGAAGTATGGTAATTCATTAGGTGCACTACGGGAACATGTTACATCTTACGAGGCGTAGGGTGTGACATGTTTTGTGGTATCAAAGCAAAGGTTTTAAAATAAATTTTGAACTGTGAATTTGAAATATTTTGTCGGTAAATACAACTGCTCAAATGTTTGATATATATGACATATTTACATCATGAATATGCACTGACGGAGGTCAACCTCCTTGTGTTTGTTATCAGAGAGTAGAAAATTTCTGAAAAATGGAATGGAAGAGGGAGATCATTCCGTAGAGCAATCTGTCGAGGCTGAGGCCCGAGGAGAAGCCCCAGCACTCCAGAATGTGAGTGGGTCAGCCACTCCAGCTCCTCCTGAAGCACCTGATTTCACCTTTCGGTTGCACAGCAGATGGCTGCATTCTTTCAACAAATGGCGGGAAATGTGCCACCTCAAGCACAGACACAAACACTTGCAGCACAACCACAGCCTCTGGCTCGGCAATATGAGAAATTAATGAAATTTGGGGCTACAGAATTCAAAGGAACAGTGGATCCACTGGAAGCGGAATAGTGGATCCACTGAAAGCAGAACAGTGGTTAGAGAGGATGGAATGGGTTTTCAAAAAACTACAGTGTGCTGAAGAGTTGAAGTTTGAATATTCAGTATCACTTCTGCAAGGGGATGCATATGAGTGGTGGAAGACCATCCCCTACAGTCTGGTAGAGCCACCAGTCCTCACATGGATAGACTTTTTAAGGGAATTTTGGCAAAAGTGGGTCCCTGATACTTATGTAGACATGAAGCTGCAAGAGTTTTTAAGTTTGAAGCAAGGGGATAGAACTTTAGCAAAGTATGAGTAGGACTTTTCAAGGCTAAGCCATTATGCTGGAAGCTTAGTCACCAACCCCAAAGACTGATGTAAAAGGTTTGAGGCTGGGTTGAGGCCTAGATTGAGAATGCAAGTGGTGGGGTTCCGACACCAGAATTTTTCTAAATTGATTTCACAAGCCCTAGAACTGGAAAGGATAGAATTAGAATAGGCAGTGAAAAAAAGTACACAAGAGAAAGAGAAAACTGAAAAGGTTACTGGTCAAGCTACTGAGAGTGGCTCTGGAGAAAGAAAACATTTTGGAGGATCTAGCTCGCGCGAATCGGGTAGAGGTATATCTTCTAGACGAAAACCATCCCAATCCGATCAGCAAACTCAACAGAGAGCAGAAATACGCTATCTGATCGACTTTGTGAGACTTGTGGTAAACCACATAGTGGAGCATGTTATAGAGCTATAGGAGCATGTTTCAATTGTGGAGGGACTGGTCATTTTGCTAAGGATTGCATAAGTCCATGCCGTTATGGATCATTTACCACGGCAGAAGGATCAGCCCAAGTTTCTACCCCGAAGAGTTTACCAACAGTTGGTAGAGGCAGAGGCAGAGGTAGAGGTAGTACACCTGGAAGTCAGAGTACTGTGAATCAACCAGGACAAGGTGATGCTCCAGTGAGAGTATACACTATGCGACGGGGGGATGAGGATGAGACTTCTGGTATGGTTGCTGGTATTTTCTCAATTCTTAAGTGAGATATATATATGTATAAAAAAAAAATCAAATTTGATATGTTAGTGACTAGTCTTTTTAAAATTAATTTTGGAAGAGTTTGTCAGTGAAAAGTATTTGCTAGCACACAAGAATTTGTAAAGTTAATTAGTAAGCCTAATTATGTAAGGAAAGAGAACCTAAAAGTAAGTTATAGTAATATAGCTACCTTAGATACGGGTAAGGGTATTACTGCTGATAGATGTCAGTGGGTACCATAATCAAAATAAGTTCAAGATATTAGTGAATTTAAAAGAAATAAGATATAGGGAAGTTTGTTCTATTGGGATGTATCATAGTAACTATGCAATATTCTTGATGTTTGTGCTGTAAGCTGCAGATTACAGTACTGACTTGGGATTTATTGTGTAGAGCTACGTACTACCTAATAGTACACAAGAATAAGAATAGTTGCAAACGGCATCTGTTTTGGTACAGTTATGATAAGATAAAGTTTTCTTATTGGAAAGGAGTTTGAAAATCCTAACATGGGTTTAAAACTCTAAAGTTAGAATATTGAAAGGTTATAGTTCAGTACAAAAGAAAATAATGACTATACATTAGTGCAAAATAAGCTATAGAATATCGATAGATAAAAATAAATAGAACAATAAGAAATGAGAAAAATACTAGATGAGGAATTGCCACCAAGGCAAGCAATTTACTTAAGATGCGTAACGATATTCCGAACTATTTTATCAAGAAAGAAATAAGTTAAACCAAAGAAAACAAGATAGTGCAAAATGGCACATAGGCCTTGGTTATAAATGGAGATGGTAAGATAATGGTTATGGACCTATGGCCAAGAAAGAAAAGACTACAAAAGAAAATAATTGCTAAAACAACAGCAATAAAAGACTAAAATATTATAAACTAAACTGCAGGTTACATCAAATGATTAAGAGATTTGATAAGAAAAGAGTAAAACTAAGTTCTCACGCATAGGATCACACGAGCTCATAGAAAAGCGGACCCACTAGCACACAGATTTGCTTACCTCTAAAATTGAAATAAATTTGAATCTAACTTTTGACAGAAGCTCGTAAGAAACTTGGCACATGAGGTGAGCAATCGATAAGTAAATAGTATTGATTAAAGTTCTAAGGAACCATCATTCAGGCTAGGAAGCTACTTTGGAGCGTAAATAGGACATGAAGAGACAACACCCACAACTATTCAGAGACTGATACCAGGTAAAATTTTGAGGACAAAATTATTTTAAGGGGGGAAGAATTGTAACACCCCTACTTGTATAGCCTGGTATATTTCACTGTTCCGGTGATCGGTGCCGGTCCGGACAATTAAGGGGATTAGAGCCACATCTAAGACAACTAGAGAAGCTATAAAAATAAATAATTTGTAATTTTCAATTAGTTAAGTATAAATAAAAAAAAAACAGAACATAAGAAGTTAAACGAGCCGAGAGTCACAGCGATGGGTGACCTTTTCGGGAACGATTGCGAAGTCGATTTAAACTCAAATTTCGAACCGTAAAATGTAACGCTGCGGTCCTTAGGACCATTATGAACACAGTGGAAAAGAGAAAATCACGAAAAAGAATTGTTAAGCCAGTCAAATAATTAGGTCAAGGAGCGGAAAGAAATATTGAATTATTTACAAACTGGGTTGAACCGGGGAGGGGCAATTTGGTTAATTGACCCCGAGAGCTGACTCCTGACCTAACTGTCAAATAAAATTGGAGAAAAAAAAAATTTGGAGTCGGGAATTAAATTAAAGAAATAATAGAAAAATAAATGAAAAAAAAGAGAAAATGAAGAAAATGAAAAAGTGAAGGAAGATGACATCATGCATGATGCCATAAATGTTATAATTAACAAATTTAATTAAATTGATTTATGGTCTTCCTAAGGCATAAAAAAAAAAGAAAAAAAAATTAAAAGTCTTCTTCTTTCCCGAAGTGCCGCCCCACTTTCACTCTCACTCTCCCTCACCCAAAACCTCCATTAAAGCTCATTTTGAGCTTGATCAAATCCCCAATTCCACCATAGAAAATTAAACCTCCAACATTAAACCTTGATTTCAAGCCTTGATAGAGGACTTGACAACAAAAAAAAGAAGAAAGGAAGAGGTTTGAAGAAATGATGTATTTGATCTATTTTGAAGTGAGAAATGATCATTTGTGACCAAATGAAGTGTGTTGGAAGTGTTGGAGTTAAGGTTAAATTCGGATTCAATGTGGTCATGCTGCAAGGTCCCTTTGAGGGACCAAAACTAAAAATTTACAAGTCCAATTAGTATGAGACCAATTGGGAATGAAAATAGACACTAAATGACACAATTTTCATTTAGGAACCATGCCCAAAAAGTGACCAAAACCTAGTGAACAAATTGACCAAATCCGGAATATCTTAGTCTACCCTGTACAAACTGACCAAATGAACAGTGTTTGTTCATTTAGCCATAACTTGAGCTAGGTAGGTCTAAATGACCTGAAATTTGCTAGTTGACAAATGAGATATAAACCTAAAAGTTTCATGAAGAACACAAACCCAAATTATGCCATTAACCAAGTCATTTGGCCACCCAAAGTTGGTGACCTAAAACTGCTAGAACAAAAATTTGCCCAAAAATCTGGGTTAAGTCCAATCCGGCAGCCATGGTTCAAATGGCTATAACTTGAGCTGCAAAACTCCAGTTGTAGTGATTCGAAAAGGAGAATAAACTTAAGACAATATGGAACATTTTCTTTGAAGAAAGTTTTGTCAAATTCTAATAGTAAAATGACTAATGGAACAGTGCAACTCAAGACACCAAAACTGAAAATTTGTAAATTTGCCTAAAAGACTTAGAACTTGAGTAAACAACCAAAACTAACAAATTTAGTGACCAAAATGTGGTATGTGGGTGAAGTTGGAATTCCCATACCTATTAAGCCTTAGAAAGTCAACAAATTGACTTGAATAGTGCCATGAATAGTAACTCCAAAATGAAAATTTCCAAGAATATTAGTTTAAGCATATTTGGGCTAGAATTAAGTATTTATGAATTAATTATTGGATTTATTATGAAATAAAATACTAAAACACTATAAATTTTGTATTTCAGCTAAAAAAGACCCGAAAGGTATAAGGGACTAAGTCAAGGCCTAAAGGCGACTCACGTCAGATTTGTGCACAATAAACTTAAAATTCTTTATTTCTACTTGACAATTCTTGAAATAAATGTTGTGAAATATTTTGATTGTTATGGCTTTGAAAATATTATTTGAAAAATAGTGTGTTGCCTACTTTGTATACGAAAAATTTAGAATAAAATATGATTTGTGAATTATATAAAATATTTGAATAACTTGATTTAAATTGTTTTTAATTCACACTTGGCATGACAATATTAATATGTTCCTCCTCCACTTGTGGGGTGAGTTTGATATTTGATTATATTCCTCCCTCTCTGGCTTTCCAGTCTGAGGGGCGAGTTTGGATGAGTACTCATTAGCTAGCTAGCTACCTCCCTCATTGATTTCGATTAGTGGGGTGAGTATGCCTTGTCGTGATGTACACACGACATGTTCGGAAATTTTGTGCCATGTCCTAAGTTGTGTTATTGTTTGGAAACACTATGTTTATTAAATTGTTTGATCAAGTTGTGCTATATTAAGCTTTGAAAATTATGATTTGTTATAAATGTGATTTGAGAAAAAAAAATTATGAAATGCGATTATGAGATTTTTGAATGATGATTTGATCATAAATGTTTTATATTATACATTTTATGCTTTATTGTGCACAACTGTGTATTTATATACTCGGCGATAGCTTTAACTTGCTGTCGCAGATAGAGAAAATGACATAGCAGCAGAGCGAGCTGCTAAAGTTAGAGAGGAGCACAATTGCAGAATTTTTGTGTACTGGTATTTGTCTATACCCTAGTAGTTTGGTTTGATGTAAATATGATAGTATGCATATGTATCTTTGTAATTTGAGCAGTTGTACAGATAAAATTGTAATAATATTATTTTTGAGATTTTGCATCTGTAAATTAACTTATGATTGTAAATTAGTGATTTAAAATGCAATGTGCATGAGTTATGAAATGTTTTGAGATATTCATTCTTGATTTGAAATTTGAATTTTAAATTGAAGTGTTGCTATTACTGTTGATTTGAAGTTTGGTGGTTGCAAATGGAGTTGTGATTAAGAAATGTATTGGGAGTGTTTCTATTTTCAGGTTTTGAAGAACTATTTTCACCTAATACAGATGGCACTCTGTCAAAATTTTTGTAAAAATTGCATAGATTTTAAATATCCAAAAATTTGATTTATGTTTGGACTCTAAATGAAGGTTTTTAATATTTGAAAAAAATTTTACCCACCAATTCCAGAATGAACGAAAATTGTTTTAAAATCCCTTGTAGTATATTTAATGGGTTATCGGTAGGTAAAGTACGGTAATTTATTAGGTGTACTACGGGAACATGTTACATCTTACGAGGAGTAGGGTGTGACAATTGAACCTCTACAATTCAAGTTATTGTTGCCCAAACCTATTGGACTCATGCCAGTCTTGCAGGTCACCAAGGGCAGCCACACCAAATTCCAATCCCACTACACAATTCACTCCATTTTTTATTCAAACAGAACCAAATGGTCACTAATTGACTATTAAAACCTACTTTCATCATCACATGGTCAAGCTCTCATTTTCCACCCCAAAACCTAACTCACACATTATAATTCATGCATTATCATTGCATTTCTTCAATCCACTTACAAGATGCATATTAAAGGTAGCCATAACAGTATGTTAGCTCCATAAAATTCATCACAAGCATACCCTAACCTGAAGAAACAGAAGAATGAAAAACACAAGTTTATACTATTGAATTCAAAAATTTTCACATAGGGTCACATGCATCATGCAAGATTTATTTTTATCTATTTGATTTCAATGATAAACAACATATTAAAACTCTTTTAATATGTTTTTGGATCTGTATTTGCCATTGAAGATTTTAAAATTAATCAGATTAATCTTAGAACCCTAGATTAAATCAAGAATGATTACACTAACCTCTTGATGCACTGCAGCGTGTCTGCGCCTTTGAGATTCGTCTTCAAGACACCAGATGTTGTCCCTCTAGCTTGTCCACACCAAGAACACCTATGGCAGCTCTTGAACAGCTTCTAAAGCTTTTCTATTAATTAGAAATTCAAGTTCTGCCTTTTAAGAGATTAGAGATGTAAACAGGACACTAGAAACAATTTCTAGTGTTCTTAATTCAAGAGATTGATGGCTAATCTCTTTGAATTGATGAGAGATGAGAAGCCTCAAAGTGGCATGACAAAGGAGAGGAGTGGCTGCTAGTTCCTTTTTCTTTTCACAACAACACTTAAATAGCTAGGTTAACGCATTAAACCCTTGCCACATGTCACCATTTGATTTGCTCTAGGTTTAAGTGACCCAATCACATTGTGCCAAGTGTCAAACCTATATTTAATCTTGATTTTAATCATCTTACATGATTAAAAAAACATTTGGCAAGCTTATGTGTAATCCCATGTGTCACCATCTCATGGTGCCACGTGTCACACTGTGAAATGACCAAAATGCCCCTGTGTCTTAATTTTGAGTTCTTAACCCAAAATAATTATTTTTCTTCTTCTAATCAATTTATATCAAATATAAATTAATTAATTAATCTCTATTAATTAATTTCTCATTAATTAAATTCATATTTAAACACTTTAAATATAAATTTAACTTATACTATACATCCAATAATCTAGATTTGGTTTCAAGTCATGCTAGGGACTTTGCAATTTAATTGCAAACCAAACCTATTTAATTAATCAATTAAACTCTTTAATTAATTAATTAAATCATATTTAAATAGGTGATAACTTGTGTATGTGTGTGACTTACTAGGCTCATCACTAATTGGCAATGAGACATGATATCAACTCTTAATATCATCAGAACTCTTTCTTACCATAAATGATTTTTCTAAATCATTTTATGAACCTCATAGACCATGGTTAACACCTAGCATAGCATGCCATGGCCACCCAATTAGTAATAAGGTTTACCTTAAATGAACTTATAATCATATGTTACCATGCACTAGAATCTCTCTGTTACAAAATCCCAATTCAAGCTGGAGTCATGGTTTATGTCAAACTCCATTTGCTATGAATATTATGTTCTCTTTTAATTTCAGTTCTTGATTAAAAGATTTTCTCATCAGAAACTCTTTTCTGAATAAATCTATCTGTCCTGGCCAAGAACTTGAAACATCAAGAACAATTAAATGAACATAGGATTTTATCTCTATTTACTTAGAGGAACAGATTCCATCTTGATCAACAACTACCTCCATATATAACTAGTAGGAGCCAACACATGCCCATATACCTATACATAGTACAAGTATGAAAGCAGTATCAAACTCAAACTACTTATATACAAGATAATTATGCTATCTCAGGTCTAAAGATTATATGCACTGATATGATTTATGACAAAACATTGACAAGAGTAAACTCCATGTGCTTGTCATAAGTATCACTGGTTCGGCCTACTTATCATTTATAAGTGCCTATCATATTTGTTATATGGCATGAGACTCACCATTCCATCTTGTTTATATCTCATATAAATAACTTGGGAACAAACATGAATACAATCTTTCTGGATAAGTCATGTCCTTATTATGAAGTATCCTCGATTGTGAACCTATTTATAATACTTTGTGCTAGAAATATTGTCACTCATATTCTTAACAACTTAAGAGTAATATTTCTAACAAAATATCAATGGACCTTTTCTATTACACATAAATATATTATGTAAATGGAAAAGTGGAAATGCATTTTATTAATAAAAAAATGTACAAAATACATACTAAATGATATGCTCTAGGGCATACTACTAACAATCTCCCACTAGCACTAGAGCCATTCATTACGATCTGATCGAAGAGCTTTAATACTCTTTCCTGTTTGATTTTCTACTTTAGATTTAAATTCCTTAAACTTTTCAAAGGATTCATGTTTGTATTTCATCAAATACAAATACCCAAACTTTGATTTATCATCAGTAAAGGTAATAAAATAATGAAAACCCCCTCTAGCCATTTCTTTAAATGGACCACATACATCACTATGTATTAGGTCCAAATATTTTCAGCTCTTAGCCCTTGTCCAACAAAGGGTGATCTAGTCATTTTGCCCTGAAGGCAAGATTCACAAGTTGGAGTAGGCTCAGAGCCCAATGAGGATAGAATCCCCATTTTCTCCAGTTTTGCAATCCTATCTTCTGCAACATGACATAACCTTAAGTGCCAAATATATTTTGAACTGGAGTTGGTTTTCACCATGGCATTGCATTCTTTTAGATCACTTGCTTTCAATTTGTGTTTGTCATTATTATCCAAATAATAAAGACCATCATTCATATAACCTGAACCAACATATTTATTTCCAAAATAAATATTGCAAACATCATCTGTGAACTGAAATTCATAGCCATTTCTAGTCAAACTAGATATAGAAATGATGTTCTTAAAAGCATCAGGTACATATAAAATATTATCCAAACACAAAACATGTCCAAACATGTAAAAAGATTTAGATCCTATGGCTAAAGCTTCAACAGTTGAACCATTGCCAATCCGGACTCTAATATCTTGAGAATGTAAGCTGCTACTGTTTGCTAGTTCCTGCATATCATTAGAAATGTGAGAACAGGCACCAGTATCTAAAACCCAAGCTGTAGATGAACTATGAGTATCATCAGAATCTAAATAACAAGATATGGACATACCTTCCGATGGTGTATCCTTTTTGTCCTTCAGAGAAGTAAGATACTCTGGGCAGTTCCTTTTCCATTGCCCATCCTTTTGGTAGTGGAAACACTTTCCTTTGCCTCCATCAGCTTTAGTCTTCCTTTTCTGTTTATCTATTTTCTTGGAAGGACCAGGAATCTGAGGTTTCTTTTTCTTATTGCCCTTCTTCTTGTTGGACTTTCCAGCAGAAGAAGATGCAACCAAAGCTACCTCTTTTCCTTTATTGCCTGGCATATTCTTTTGGGCAATAACCAGCATGTTGAGTAAACCAGCTAAGGTGCATTCCTGTTTAGTCATATGAAAATTTGTCACAAAATTCCCAAAAGACTCAGGAAGGGACTGAAAGATCAAATCCGTCTGTAGTTGAAAATCCATGTTGAAGTCAAGATGTTCCAACTGCTCAATCAACCGAATCATCTTGTGGACATGATCCCCAACATTCTGTCCCTCAGACATCCTCATACGAAATAATTGTCTAGATATCTCATACCTAGCATTCCTGCTGTGCTCACCATATAACTATTATAGGTGAAGGCGGATCTCACTCGCACTCTGCATGTTCTCATGTTGCTTCTGTAACTCATTACTCATGGAAGCAAGCATGTAACACTTAGCTCTCATATCATGCTCCTTCCACTTGTCAAAAGTTTCATGTTCCTCTTGTGTGGCCTCTGGAGGTAAGGGACCAGGAACATTTGAATCTAGAACATATCCTATATGTTCAAGGTTCAGGACAAGTTTCAAATTTCTTAGCCAATCAGACAGATTAGGTCCTGTCAACCTATTGTGAACAAGTATGCTTGCAAGGATATTGGATGGTGGTGGTTGTTTTGTGCTCATTTTTATCAGAATATTAACTGCAAAAAATAACAAGATTAATTAGTAAATGTATCATGCAATTAACCAAAATGATTATGGTCTTTTCAAATTGGTCCTCCCACTAACTTAGCGAATCCTACACTTCCAAAGTAGAAAACGGAAATCCTAGTTGGATGGATTTCTAGTGGGTGATTGAATTCTTATAATTCTATTAATCATCCTCAGGTACATCCATTATTGGAATTACAATAAACTATAAGTGAGCAACTCCTTGCCCATCACATCTCATGTGAGGTTCAATCCTTTACCTAGCCCCTAATGCTCAAAATCTCAGGTACATCCATTATTGACTTATCTTGCATTAGTTAAGTTGATCCCATTGAGCCAGTAATTATGCAAATAATTTTAATGTCCTCAGGTACATCCAATATTGGCCACTAAACCATTTACATATTTACAACATCTCATGCTTAATAATTATTCTTAAGAAAATCTCTTAAATTAATTGCATCTCATGTAACTATTTAAAATTTCTTAAAATAATTGCCCCAATGGAGGGCCTATGTTATAATTACTTTAATTATAGCATTTCCAACTTAATTATTTGTTTGGAAGATTTTATGGTCATTTTAATTACTATTAAGGTCTCACTTTGCACATTATCCAATTAGCATGCATATATCATATAATAGCATACATTCCCATACATCTCATGCATTCATGGATAAGCAATAAATATGGTATGATCATGGACTTTCTAAGGGATTCAATTCTAAGCCACCAAGAATTGAATCAGGGCATTCCTAGGTGCATTTCATTCATTCATTTATTTTACAAGAGTTGCTGAAGGAGTACATAATCAATACTTGATCTTGAATTCCTCCCACTGGTCCTACCAATGCTCTTGACCTCCTTGAACTTCTTGCAATCCAATATTACATAGTAATCCTTGGTATACCAAGGCGAATTTACAAGAACTTAAATAAATGAAATTACAACCCAAAAATTATTACAAACTTAATAATACATGCCTAAAATAAATTAAAATAAATTAATTAATTACAATCCCAAAGAAACATAAAAGAAATAAATCCAATCACATTGGTCTTTTATAGTCCATGATCATCCAACATGCATATCACTATTTAACAATTAAATAAAACATACATACTTAAATTAAATTGAATATCTCATATTCAACTTTAAAATCCAGATTTGAATATGATTCAAATAAATTTAAAAATTTAGATTTGAATCTCATTCAAACAAATTTAAAAATTCAAATTTGAATCACATTCAAACAACTTTAAAAATTCAGATTTGAATCACATTCAAACAT
The DNA here is from genome assembly GCF_030052815.1 of Hevea brasiliensis. Taxonomy (NCBI): domain Eukaryota; kingdom Viridiplantae; phylum Streptophyta; class Magnoliopsida; order Malpighiales; family Euphorbiaceae; genus Hevea; species Hevea brasiliensis. Next base: position 51,771,409 of record NC_079497.1, on the reverse strand, counting down.
TTTTTAAAAAATCAGATTTGAATCACATTCAAACATTTTTTAAAAAATCAGATCTGAATTTTATTCATTCAATTTTAAAAAATCAGATTTAAATATGATTCAAACAACTTTAAAAATTCAGATTTGAATCACATTCAAACAACTTTTAAAATTCAGATTTGAATCACATTCAAACAATTTTTAAAAATTCTGATTTGAATTATAATTTAATTGTGTGATTAAAAATCCTAATTAAACATTTTAATTAGTCATATGATGAACCTTTCATCATGCAACAATTGCATAATTTAATAACAGCCATGCGCACCATGATCTTCCCAAGCCTTGCGCACCATGTTGGAGTTCATCAAGCATGCCGCCACACCTCTTGATCCAACCAGCAATGGATCAATCATCTCATGATCAAATCACACAATTAAATCATATAATCAACAATCTAAATGGCAAATATAGTGGCTCTGATACCAATTGAAGGAACGGAAGCGTGAAAAACACAAGTTTATACCATTGAATTCAAAAATTTTCACCTAGGGTCACATGCATCATGCAAGATTTATTTTTATCTATTTGATTTCAATGATAAACAACATATTAAAACTCTTTTAATATGTTTTTGGATCTGTATTTGCCATTTAAGATTTTAAAATTAATCAGATTAATTTTAGAACCCTAGATTAAATCAAGAACGATTACACTAACCTCTTGATGCAATCGCAGCGTGTCCGCGCTTTGAGATTCGTCTTCGTGACACCGATGCTGTCCCTCTAGCTTGTCCACACCAAGAACACCTATGGCAGCCCTTGAAAAACTTCTAAAGCTTTTTCTATTAATTAGAAATTCAAGTTCTGCCTTTTAAGAGATTAGAGATGTAAACAGGACACTAGAAACAATTCCTAGTGTTCTTAATTCAAGAGATTGATGGCTAATCTCTTTGAATTGATAAGAGATGAAGAAGAAGAGATAAAAACCCTCAAAGTGGCGTGACAAAGGAGTGTGGCTGCTGGTTGTGTTTTATTTTCTCATAACAACACTTAAATAGCTAGGTTAACACATTAAACCCTTGCCACATGTCACCCTTTGATTAGCTCTAGGTTTAAGTGACCCAATCACATTGTGCTAAGTGTCAAACCTATATTTAATCTTGATTTTAATCATCTTACATGATTAAAAAAACATTTGGCAAGCTTATGTGTAACCCCATGTGTCACCATCTCATGGTGCCATGTGTCACACTGTGAAATGACCAAAATGCTCCTGTGTCTTAATTTTGAGTTCTTAACCCAAAATAATTATTTTTCTTCTTCTAATCAATTTATATCAAATATAAATTAATTAATTAATCTCTATTAATTAATTTCTCATTAATTAAATTCATATTTAAACACTTTAAATATAAATTTAACTTATACTATATATCCAATAATCTAGATTTGGTTTCAACTCATGCTAGGGACTTTGCAATTTAATTGCAAATCAAACCTATTCAATTAATTGATTAAACTCTTTAATTAATTAATTAAATCATATTTAAATAGGTGATAACTTGTGTATGTGTGTGACTTACTAGGCTCATCACTAATTGGCAATGAGACATGATATCAACTCTTAATATCATCAGAACTCTTTCTTACCATAAATGATTTCTCTAAATCATTTTATGAATCTCATAGACCATGGTTAACACCTAGCATAGCATGCCATGGCCACCCAATTAGTAATAAGGTTTACCTTAAATGAACCTATAATCATATGTTACCATGCACTAGAATCTCTCTGTTACAAAATCCCAACTCAAGCTGGAGTCATGGTTTATGTCAAACTCCATTTACTATGAATATTATGTTCTCTTTTAATTTCAGTTCTTGATTATAAGATTTTCTCATCAGAAACTATTTTTTGAATAAATTTATCTGTCTTGGCCAGGAACTTGAAACATCGAGAACAATTAAATGAACATAGGATTTTATCTCTATTTACTTAGAGGAATAGATTCCATCTTGATCAACACCTACCTCCATATATAACTAGTAGGAGCCAACACATGCCCATATACCCATACATAGTACAAGTATGAAAGCAGTATCAAACTCAAACTACCTATATACAAGAGAACTGTGCTATCTCAGGTCTAAAGATTATATGCACTGATATCATTTATGACAAAACATTGACAAGAGTAAACTCCATGTGCTTGTCATAAGTGTCACTGATTCGGCCTACTTATCATTTATAAGTGCCTATCATGTTTGTTATATGGCATGAGACTCACCATTCCATCTTATTTATATCTCATATAAATAACTTGGGAACAAACATGAATACAATCTTTCTGGATAAGTCAAGTCCTTATTATGAAGTATCCTCGATTGTGAACCTATTTATGATACTTTGTGCTAGAAATATTGTCACTCATATTCTTAACAACTTAAGAATAATATTTCTAACAAAATATCAATGGACCTTTTATATTACACATAAATATATTATGTAAACGGAAAAGTGGAAATGCCTTTTATTAATAAAAATATGTACAAGATACATACTAAATGATATGCTCTAGGGCATACTACTACCACAACCAAGGCTGCTGAAATTTAGGGATGGCATACAAATGGTATTCAATAATTTTTCTTTGTAATTTACACTCATTCAAAGTCCTTAAACATAGATTTAAAGTTAAAACCAAGGTTAGGTCACTAACCTCTATGGAGTGAGATTTCCCACTTGCTAGAGTTCTTGTTTTCCTTTTCTTTTTGCTCCCAAAAGACTCTCCAAGGTGTAAGAACACTTTTTTGTGTTGCTAGGTTAGGGTTTTGGTGGGTAAAAGCTAGGGAAAATCAAGCTTTGAAAGCTTGCTGATGGTGGTTATGGTGGAATGGGTGACGGCAAAGAGAAGGAAGAAGAAGAGAGTTCTGATTTTTTTTTTCATTTTCGGCCCATTTAGTCTCTTTTATGTAAGTTTATGCCATGTGTCAATATTGGATTGGTTAGGAGAGTTTTAATGACATCATGATGATGTCATAATTCCATTTTCTTTCATTTTCTCTCCATTTCTTGTCTATTTAATTTCAATTAAATTTTTAACAATATTTCTTCATATTTTATCTCATAGAAATTATTTATTTAACTGGACAAGTTGGCCAAAAATTATCTCTGAAGATGAAATGACCAAAATGCCCTCCGTTTGGCTTAACGAGCCAAAATTGTCTATATCGATTGAAAAATTTTTCTAAGCTTTTTCTTGGCATTCTAATGCCATAAGAACCTCAATAACCCTTCTCTGGAGTCCCAATAATTATTTTATAATTTTTTTCCAGGGTCTAGGGTTGCTAACGGCCTTCACTGTCACTTTCCCTTCGGGTTACTCATCCCTGGTGTTTCGGCTCGTTTAACCTTAGTGTATTTCATTTCTAAAAATGTTTCCTTGATTGTTATGAACTTGATTTAATTTCTTTATAACTCCTCACTCTAGTCTAATTATAATTTCAAACATTCTAGCTGCCCGGACCGACATTGGTCACCGGAACAGTAAACTGTACGGACTAGCTAAAGTGAAAATGTTACAACTCTTCCCCTCTAATAAAAATTTCGTCCTCAAAATTTACCTAATGCAAACAGTTGAGAGAACTGTTGCCTCATCATCTTTTCACTTTCCCAAGTTGCCTCTTCAGTGTTGTGGTGCCTCCAGAGCACTTTCACCAGTGGAATTTGTTTATTTCTTAGTTCCTTCACTTCACGAGCTAGGATCTCACCAGTGGAATATGTCAAGTCCGGTTGGATTTCAATCTCTTCCATGGAAATGACATGTGAAGGGTCTGAGCGATATCTTCTCAGCATAGAAACATGGAATACATTATGGATTTTATCCAGTTCTGGTGGTAAAGCTAGCCGATAGGCCACTAGTCCCACACGTTCAATGACTTCATATGGGCCAATGAACCTAGGGCTTAACTTACCCTTTCTTCCAAACCTCAGTACTTTCTTCCACGGTGAGACTTTGAGAAACACTTTATCACCAACTGCGTACTCTATCTCTTTTCTCTTCAAGTCGGCATAAGATTTCTGTCTATTTGAGGCAACCTTCAAGTTAGCTTTGATTATCTTCACTTTCTCCTCAGTCTGTTTCACCAGGTCTGGTCCTACCAGCTTATCTTCACCCAATTCAGTCCAACACACTGGGGTTCTACATTTCCTCCCATACAGTGCTTTATATGGAGCCATTTGAATGCTAGCTTGGTAGCAATTGTTATATGCGAATTATGCCAGTGGGAGGTATCTATCCCAACTCCCCTCAAACTCAATGACACAACTCCTTAGCATATCCTCCAAGATCTGTCATATAATTCACATTGTTACTATCATTTCAGTTTATTAATTACGAAAATTCAATTAGTTCTTAGGTTTACTTGGATTACTCATTCTGACTGTCCATCCGTTTGAGGATGAAAAGCCGTGCTAAAACGGAGTTGTGTGCCCAAGGCTTCTTGCAACTTTTTCCAGAATCTCGATGTAAACCTTGAGTCTCGGTCAGATATGATGGAAAGTGGGATTCCATGCAGTCTAACTATCTCACTGATATACAATTCTGCTAACTTCTCCAGTGAGTAGTCAGTCCTAACTCATAAAAATGTGTTGACTTCGTCAATCTATCCACTATCACCCATACTGCATCATGCTTCTTCTGGGTGAGAGGTAGACCACTAACAAAATCCATAGTGACCCGGTCCCATTTCCATTCAGGTATGCTTATAAGCTGTAGCAATCCTGATAGAACTTGAAGTTCTGCTTTAACTTACTGACATGTCAAACACTTAGTCACATAGTCAGTTATATCCCTCTTCATACCAGGCCACCAATAATGAGACTTCAAATCATTATATATTTTCGTGCTTCTCGGGTGCATTGCATAAACACTAGTGTGTGCCTCTTTCAGAATACTAGTATTCAGTTCCCCATCATCTGGTACACACACTCTTCCTCTATAGTACAGACACCCATCTACTTTCACCTCATATTCAGTTTCCTTTCCCTCTGGAATTTTACCTATAACGACCATTAATTTTTCATCTGCCCTTTGCCCATCTTGTATCTGCTGTAGCAGGTTTGGCCTCACTTACAACTTAGCCAAAATAGCTCCATCTTGAGCTAAGGACAGATAGGCATTTAGTGATCTTAAAGCTGTGATGGATTTTCTGCTCAAGGCATCAGCAACTACATTTGCCTTCCCAGGATGATAATCTATCACACAATCATAGTCCTTTAGGATCTCAATCCATTACCTCTGTCTAAGATTGAGCTCCTTCTGGGTTGGCAAATATTTTAGACTCTTGTGGTCTGTATAGATGTAGCATTTTTCACCATATAAATAATGCCTCCATATCTTCAGTGCGAAGATAATTGCTGCTAACTCTAGGTCATGAGTAGGGTAATTCTGTTCATGTGGCCTTAACTGCCTGGAAGCATAGGCGACTACTTTACCCTCTTGCATCAATACACACCCTAGCCCATTATGTGAGGCATCACTGTGGACCACGAAGTCTTTTCCCGACACTGGCTGTGTTAACACTAGTGCTTCTGTTAACATAGCCTTTAGCCTCTCAAAACTGGCTTGGCACTTGTCGTTCCAGCCAAATTTCACATTCTTGTGCAACAACTTGGTCATTGGAGCAGCTATAAGAGAGAACACTTTCACAAATCTTCTGTAATACCCAGCTAGCCCCAAGAAACTTTTGACCTTAGTTATATTTCTGGGAGGCTTCCATTCCATCACTGCTTCTATCTTTTTGGGATCCACTCTAATCCCCTCAGCTGATACTATGTGTCCAAGGAAAAAGATTTCACTCATCCAGAAGTCACATTTGGACAGCTTAGCATATAGCTTCTTTTCTCGCAGGGTTTGCAGAACAATCCTCAAATGTTTATCATGTTCTTCCCTGGTCTTGGAATGCACCAGAATATCATCAATAAAGACCACTACAAGCCGATCTAAGTATGGATGGAAGATACGGTTCATAAGGTCCATAAATGCTACTGGTGCACTTGTTAACCCAAACGGCATCACTAGAAATTCATAGCGCCCATACCGGGTTATGAATGCAGTTTTTGACACATCTGCATCCTTTACCCTCAACTGATGATACCTTGATCTGAGATCAATTTTTGAAAATACACCGGCTCCCTTCAACTGATCAAACAGATCGTCAATTCTAGGCAACGTATATTTATTATTCACAGTTACTTTGTTCAACTGCCGGTAATCAACACACAATCTCAAAGTTCCATCCTTCTTCACAAACAGCATCGGAGCTCCCCATGGTGACACACTGGGGCGTATGAACCCCTTATCGAGTAACTCATGCTACTGAGTTTTCAACTCCTTCAATTCAGTGGGTGCCATCCTATAAGGAGCAATTGAAATGGGTGCTGTACCCGGCATTACCTCAATAGCAAACTCGACTTCCCTTTCTGGTGGTAAACTAGGCAACTCTTCAGGAATTACATCTGGGAAGTCTCTTACTGTGGGTATATCACCCAGGATTGGCTTAGCCTGCCTAGTGTCAACCACGTGTGCTAGGCAAGCTTCACAGCCTTTTCTCATCAATCTTCTTGCAACTGTGGCTGAGATAACATTGGACAGAAAATCTGTCCTTTCACCCACAACAGTGATCTCATTACCCTCAGAAGTTTTCAGAGAAATCCTCTTCAATTTGCAATCAAATATTGCCTGATGACGTGATAACCAATCCATTCCTAAAATCACGTCAAACTCGTGGAAGGGCAATTCAATTAGGTCTGTCGAGAATTCATACCCCTGAATCCTCAACGGGCAACCTTTATATACTTTATTCACTACCACACTGTGGCCTAGTGGATTTGTGACCAAAATGTCTTGATCACCCTCCTTTACTGGAACTCCCCCCTCTATGGGTAGTTTGATGCAAATGTAGAAATGAGTGGATCCTGGATACACCAATGCATGGACAGAAGTGTTGTAGAGTGAAAACGTACCCCTGATGACATCCGAGGCATCTTGCTCCTCCTGAGCTTTGATGGCATAGGCCCTGGCAGGTACTTTAGTGTCTGGCCTCTTAGCTGACTCGGATGCAGGCCTCAGTGATGGACCAGCTGCCTTAGATTTACCGGGCTTCCTACCCCTTTGTGGTGTAGGAGCAAGTCTATCAGCTTGTGTTGGAGCAACTGTAGTAGTCCTCTTCGAACAATTCTTGATCTGATGTTCTGTAGATCCACACCATAAGCATGCACCGATCACTCGCCAATAATCCCGCTTATGCCACTTCTGACAGCACTGACAGGCAGAAGATGCTGGGGCTGGTCCCCTAAACACCGTCCCTGGAGAGCTACCCACTGATGGTGTGGGCTGGCCTCTCTTAGGTGTGAACTGTGGTTTGGGCCCCTGAGACTTACCCTGACCCTGTGGTGGTCCTGAACTCTGAGCAGGAGGGCCCTTACTCTTCTTACTGGGAGCAGAAAATGTACTGGATTGACCCGGACCCCTCTTCTACTGTCTTTCCCTTATATTTTGTTCATTGATTCGGACTCTTTCCACTTTTGATGCAGCATCTACTAATTTAGCAAAATCTGTGATTTCCAATGCCGCAATCATGACTTTGATATTGTCATTGAGTCCTTCTTCAAACCTTTTGCACCTCTCTGCCTCTGTAGGGACTATCTCCCTCCCATATCGACTCAGTCTGACAAACTCACACTCATACTCAACCACTGACAACTGTCTCTGTCTCAGACTGATAAATTCCCTTCTTTGCTCTTCTAAATATACTTTGCTGACATATTTCTTCCTGAACTCTATGAGGAAGAATTCCCAGGTGATCTGTTCTGGTTGCACCACACTAGTTACCGTGTCCCACCACTGATATGCATCATCCTCGGTAGGGACACAAAGACCCACCGTGTTACGCTGGGGTGCGGTTTAGCTGCTTTCAAAGACTGATGGTTCTATCCAACCAGTTTTCTGCTATCATGGGATCATCCTCCCTCTTCCCAAAGAAGTCTACAGCCCCATGTTTTCACAATTTCTCTAGATGGGACTTCTGTGGTACTGGTGGAGGTTGTGGTGGTGGAATTACCCCCATCATTTGCTGGTAGAATTCAGTCATTTGCTAAAATAGAGCAAACTGAGGTTGGGCAGGTGCCTCAGCTGCTGGTGGAGCAGATTCTCCCCTGCCCCTAGATTCAGCTCTTGGTGGAGCACGACTTTCCACCTCTTCATCAACTGCTCTTTGAGAAGCATGATCCATATCCTATTCAAAATAAGAAATAAACAGATTTGCATCAGTGTCACCTCAACACTTACAAATGCAATGCAATGGTATGCACTCTATCTAGGCCCAGAAAGGCCTAAACCGATGCTCTGATACCACTAAATGTGACACCCCTTACCCGTCTACAGTGTAGCCGAGCAAGTTATGCCACTCAGTGTGCCGGAGCACCAATTTATGTTTCTATTACAATTTATCCCTTTTAATTCATTTATTTTCAATTTTTGATAAATATGAATTTTTCTGCAAATTTTATAAAAAATCCGGTAGAGTGCCGGCTATAAATTGGAAAAACAGTTCTTCTGAACCTGTTTAAAAACACTTCCAAAATAATTTCCAAATCCAAACTCCATTATACACACATATCTCAACTCAATCTCAACCCCAAACCACAACACTATTTTAAGAAAATTTTCTTTTCACTTCATTACTGGAAGCACATTCATAAATATTTCTCAACATAATATACAGAAAATTTCAATAATATGAAATTTCATATATTTACATATATATTTACATCATCAAATAATTTCAAGAGTTTATAGTTACAATCCCAAAACTAATACAAAATACAAAATATAAAATGCTATCCAAAATCCTAATGTCCTACCATATGCACTGCAGAGGTGAGGTGACTCTGGACTGTGGATGCAGCTCTGAATGCTCACCCTGTCTGATGTCTGCTGGGCTCCCCAGCTAGGTCTCCAATACTTGCGCATGGCAAAAGTGACGCGCTACGCAATTCTGCTTAGCGGTGATAATATAAAATAAAATAAAATAAAATAAAATAAAAATAAGTATGTAGAATATATGTTTACATTTTTTAGTAGACTTAATTTCTGATATTATTTGCAGTATTATTCAATTAAAATTTTGTAAGGTTTATTATCATTGCCCGAGTAACCCATACTAGTTGACTAGGCTGGATAAACGGGTAAACTGGCACTGGGTACTAAGTACCTCGGACCATCACACCATCGATCACATTGTGTCTCCCGGTGTGCAACAGAACAGCTAATAAGCTGTAATAATTATTAGGGTTAAAACCCGAGTATAACAACTGAAATAACATAGTCAAAGGCTATTATGTCACAGAATGGCATGGAAAGCCATGAAACACAGAATGGCATGAAGCCATATGCAGTACTATTAACAGAACCCTATTGGCATGCCAACCTATCCAAACCAATCTTGCTAGGTATACTAGGACATTTTACACTTTTAAGTTTCACAATTTTTGAAATTTAAGTTTTAGTGTTACTATTCCATTCATTGGTCAACAAAAATGTTGACTTTTGCATAGGCAATAGGTACATTGGTTCTAATACTCCCAACATACCACATTTTGCATTCTAAATTTGTTGGCATTGATTGCCAATACCATTTCCATGCTTAATGTAAATTGGACAGAATTTTCAGTTTTCATGCTTCCATTAGTCATTTTTGCAGTGGAAATTTGGCTAAATGATTAACATGAAAGCTGTTCCTTATTTTGTCTAGTTGCATTTCCTTTTTTGAATCACTCCATTTGGAGTTTTATAGCTCATGTTATGGCCCAAAAACCACAACTGGCCGGATTGAAATTTTTCCAAAATTTCTGGACTGACCAAATCTACATTGTTAGGAATAGTGATTGCAACTCATTCTTTGAATATGTTCTGCTCATAATTTGGGTTAGGTTTCTCATGAAAGTTGTAGATCTATATCTCAACTTGTTGCTGGTAAAATTTCAGGTCAATTGGACCTTTCTACACTGAGTTATGGCTAAATGACCAAACACTATTCATTTGGTCATTTTGCCCAGGCAGAATGCAGGTCACCCGGATTAGGGCAAACTTTTGGTCAACTTGATTTGGTTTTCTGGGCATGGTTTCTTCACCAAAGTTGTGTCATTATGTGTCTAGTTTCATTTCCAATTAGCCTTGCACCAATTGAACCTCTACAATTCAACTTATTGCTGCCCAAACCTGCTGCACTCATGCCCAGTCCTGCAGGTCACCAAAGGCAGCCAAACCAAACTCCAATCCCACTACACAATTCACTCCATTTTTTATTCAAACAGAACCAAATGGTCACTAATTGATGATTAAAACCTACTTCCATCATCACATGGTCAAGGTCTCATTTTCCACCCCAAACCCTAACTCACACATTACAATTCATGCATTATCATTGCATTTCTTCAATCCACTTACAAGATGCATATTAAGGGCAACCATAATAGCATGTTAGCTCCATAAAATTCATCACAAGCATACCCCAACCAAGGCTGCCGAAATTTAGGGATGGCATACAAATGGTATTCAACAATTTTTTTTGGTAATTTACACTCATTCAAAGTCCTTAAACATAGATTTAAAGTAAAACCAAGGTTAGGTCACTAACCTCTATGGAGTGAGATTTCCCACTTGCTAGAGTTCTTGTTTTCCTTTTCTTTTTGCTCCCAAAGGACTCTCCAAGGTGTAAGAACACTTTTTTGTGTTGCTAGGTTAAGGTTTTGGTGGGTAAAAGCTAGGGAAAATCAAGCTTTGAAAGCTTGCTAATGGTGGTTATGGTGGAATGGGTGACGGCAAAGAGAAGGAAGAAGAAGAGAGTTCTGATTTTTTTTTTTTCATTTTCAGCCCATTTATTCTCTTTTATATAAGTTTATGCCATGTGTCAATATTGGATAGGCTAGGAGAGTTTTAATGACATCATGATGATGTCATAATTCCATTTTCTTTCATTTTCTCTCCATTTCTTGTCTATTTAATTTCAATTAAATTTTTAACAATATTTATTCATATTTTATGTCATATAAATTATTTATTTAACTGGACAAGTTGGCCAAAAATCATCTCTGAAGACGAAATGACCAAAATGCCCTCCGTTTGGCTTAACGAGCCAAAATTGTCTGTACCGATTGAAAAATTTTTCTAAGCATTTTCTTAGCATTCTAATGCCATAAGAACCTCAATAACCCTTCTTTGGAGTCCAAATAATTATTTTATAATTTTTCTCCTAGGTCTAGGGTTGCTAACGGCCTTCACCGTCACTTCCCCTTCGGGTTACTCATCCCTGGTGTTTCGGCTCGTTTAACCTTAGTGTATTTCATTTCTAAAAATTTTTCCTTGATTGTTATGAACTTTATTTAATTTCTTTATAACTCCTCACTCTAGTCTATTTATAATTTCAAATATTCTAGCTACCCGGACTGACATTGGTCATCGGAACAGTAGACTGTACGGACTAGCTAAAGTGAGGACGTTACAATTATCGTTTGATGTGTTTTACTATTCACCCACTTGAAATTTTTAATAATATTTTACAATAAAAATATCATTCATGCTCATCATATTCATCACACATTCAATTCTTGTAATTTACATACTCATTTGTACTAATCTATTCATACTCAATTCATATGTAAACATTTTCAAATTACATAAGCAAAATTTTCAAATTTCCTTAATTTACATAATTTACAAAATAATTATATAATTTCATAATTTATATGATCTACAAATTAATTACAGTTCCATAATCTATATTTCAACATACAATTCATTGTTTACATTATAAATAATAACTAATTATAATGTACAAAATATGTAATATAAATCTATATGGGCCTTATCTAATTGTATTGCTGAGGAGGTGACAACCTTGAACGCTCTATAGATTAGAACTCCAAAATCTCTGTTTGAGATTTGCTGGGCTTTAACTTTAGTACCTGCGTGAGGAAACAAATCCATCACGCTAAGCATTGTTGCTTAGTGGTGCAATAATATAACAAGGAAATAATATAACAAGTAAAAATAATTGGAGCATATTTTCTATACTCAAGAATTTTACTAGGTTCGTATGAAATTTTCCATACAATATATCGTTCGTCATTTATGTTGCTCTCTAGAATCACTTCTTTCATAAGTTTAGAATAATCATTTATATAATGTACAAATAAATCTAAAATTTATACTTATACTTATATTCTTATGAAAGTCACATTTGTAATGTTATTTAAGTTATAATTCTTCTACTAGTCTTTTTATCACTTCCTTGATACTTTCTAAGTTGTTTACAATCATTTCATAATATTTAAAATTTTTAGAACTAGTTTAATTTATTTCAGATCATTCTAAGGAACAAATTTTTGGAGCTAATCTAATTTATTTCGGAACTTCTTCTCATTTATTTACTTTTTAGCATTTTTAATTACTAATATAACTTTTTCTCATTTATTTACTTTCTAGCATTTTTAATTGTTAATTTTCGTAACTTATTTCAATAAATTAGACTGCCCAAGTAATCTACGACAGGCTAACTAAACTGTATAACAGGTCATTGGCACTGGACACCGCGGTGCCTCGGGCCATCATACCATCGAACGCAAAACGTCAACCACGTATGCAGTCAGTATGGCTAAAAAGCAATGATAACACATAATCGGGCATAAAAGCCATGAGTGCGGGCATAAAGCCATGAATACAGGCATAAAGCCTTTCACAGTACTGCTAAAACAATACCCTATTGGCATGCCAATCTATCCAATCTGACACACGTGTCTAGGCAATACATGGGCACATAGTACCATTAAGAGTTTATATGTTTCCTCATTTCATTATATTTTTCGTTTATATTTTTATAGCATTCTAATTTTGTTTATAATGGAAACATATTTTCCAAATTCACATTTCTAGGTAATTTATGCATTCATCGTAATATTCATACTAATTAAAATTCACATTCATTTAATCTCATGTACTATTCACATTCAAAAAATCTTTCCTTTCTCTCTTGATGGGAACCTAAATCCCAAATGACACTTTTATCACATTTATTCATTCAACAATCTATTCATGTAAAGTACATTTCATACTTTAAGTTGTTTTGCTAATATATTATGAACTCCATTGGTGTTGGGAGTATAAGTCTCAACAATCCATCTAGGTTAATTTCATTTCATATTCAAGTGGTATCACTCATGTTTTATTAGACCTACTAGTAATGGGAATACAAATCTTAATTATATATTCACATAACTTAAATGTTCATTAAGTCATTTAGGTAAATTACTATTTCTATTCCAAGTAATCCATGAACATTTTATGGATTCCAAATTTCATACCTTAATTTCCTTTACCAATTTAGTTCTTACACTTTGTGTCTTTGTACTACTATTCATATTACTATTCACTCAAATTGTTGACTTTTTAATACATAATAAATTTGTTGAACCTAAGTTCCCCAAGATACCACATTTTACATTTTATTTTTATTGGTATTAATTTCCAATACCATTTCAAAGCTTATCTTATGTTATTCAAAATTTTCAAATTTCATACCCTAGGTTTACTGTTCCATTGGTCATTTGTACAGTAGGAATTTGACAAAATTGTCTTCATGAAAGTTGTTCCTTATTGTGTATAGTTACATTTCTTTTTTTAAATCACTCTATTTGGAATTTTGTAGCTCAAGTTATGATCATTTTACCATAACTGGCCGGATTGACCTGTACCCAGAATTTCTGGGCAATTTGATTCTGCCAGATTTGGTGACCTAAGTTTGGTTTGGATTTGACTAGGTTATGATCAGAATTTGGATTTGTGTTCTTCATGAAAGTTGTAGGGCTATGTCTCAGCTTTCTGTTGGTAAAATTTTAGATCAATTAAACTTTTCTACACTGAGTTATGACTATTTTAATAAATACTATTCATTTGGTCATTTTCTAGGGATAGCATGTTGGTCACCCAGATTAGGGTAATTTTTAGGTTAACTTGGTTTAGTTTTCTGGGCAGGGTTTCTTCACCAAAGTTGTACCATTATGTGTCTAGTTTCATGTCCAATTGGCCTTGCACCAATTTAACCTATACAACTCCATTTATAGCTGCCCAAACTTGCTGGACTCACAACTAGTCTTGCATATCACCATGGGCAGCATGCCTAAGCTCAACTCTAACATCCTTACTCACTTCAATTCCTCCTCACACATATTCAAATGGTCACTAATTGACCATTACAAGGTTAATATACCATTTCATGGGCAAACCCTAATTTTTTTCACAAACCCTAATTTCCAAGTGTCCATTTCATGCTATCATGCCATCTAACACATCCAACACACATAATCCAATATCTAACTCAAGTTTTCTCATCACAAACCACTTCTAAACAATTCAATTCATACAAATCAACAAATCTCATTCTTCTCCCATGGCTGCCAATTCTCATACATACTTCAATATAATTGTTTTGCTCAATTCTACAACAAATTCTCATTTAATTTATCTTCCTAATAAAGATTAAAATGAGAGGAAAGTAAGTATAGGCACTAACCTTTTTTAGCTTCACTTAACCTTGATTAAACCTCCCTAATCTCTTCTTCTTTAGTTGCCAATAGCTTTTTCTAGGTGAAAGATCAAATTTTTGTGAAGGGACTTGGCAATTCTGGTGAACAAATGGAGAGGAAATTCAAGCTTTTAAGCTTGAAAATGGTGGAACCTCTTCTCTCTCTCTCTCTCTCTCTCTCTCTCTCTCTCTCTCTCTCTCTCTCTCTACATTTTTGGCTGCCCAAAGGTTGAAGATGCAGATTGTTTGTCAATTTTGGTCTCTGTTATCTCTTTTAATGAGTTTAATAAATTGTGATTGGTGGAGGAAATTTAAATGATATCATATGATGTCATAATTAGGTATTTTCCTTTATTTTCTTTTCTTTTCTTCTCTACTCATTTTCAATTCAATTTTTAGCAATATTTATTCATATTTTAGATCATACTAATTATTTACTTAACTGGACAAGTCGGCCAAAAATCATCTCTGAAGATGAAATGACCAAAATGCCCTCCGTTTAGCTTATTAAGCCAAAATCGTCTGTACCGATCGAACAAATTTTCTAAACCTTTTCTTGGCATTCTAATACCATAGAAACCTCAATGACTCTTCTCTGGAGTCCCAAAAATTATTTCATGAATTTGCTCCCTGGTTTAGGGCTTCTAGTTGCGAAGACCACAACTTTCCACTAGGTTACCCATTGTTAGGTCATCGGCTCATTTAACTTGGTTGTATTTTATTTCTAAAATTTTTCCTAAATTTTTCTTATTAATATTTGAGTTAATTATGACTCCTTACTTTAGTATAAATATTTTTCCAGACGTTTTAGCTGCCCGGACCGACACCGGTCACCGGAATAGTAGAATGTATGAAATTGCTACAGTGAGGGTGTTACAATACCCTTGTAATTATTTTCATGTAAATTATTTGTTCATATGTATCTATAGAATCAAATGAGCAGTTGTACATTAAAAGTTGCAATAATATTATTTTGTTCTTTTTTCCTCGAATTGAGCGTTTGATTAATATGAAATGTGATGGTTGAGTTTGGATTGTGTTAATTTAAATAGAGCTGTGGATATTATAACATCCTCCCTGTACGTTCTGTTGCTCCAGTGGCCTAATATCAGTCCAGGCAAGTCAGGATGTCTGGAACTATACTTCAGTGATAGTGAACAGACATATAATGATGAAATAAATAAAAAGAAAATACAAGAACAATCAAAGAAAAATAAAAGAGAGAAAATGAAACTAAGTTAGACGAGCCGGCACCGCAGCGATGGGCGACCGCACTGGGAAGGCCGTTGCCGACCTTAGGACCGCGAGGAACCCTCAGAATTAAAATTTGGGATGTAAGTAAAGGTTTATTGAAATATAATTGATACTAGAAATATCAAAGAAAAATTAATAAATTAGTACAAAGAAAAACAAAAAATCGAGAAACAGACAAATATCGGTGTTACCAAAAAAACTAGTTGGACAGAACTGGAAGAGTCTTGAAACAACTTCATTGTACTCCAGAGCAGAATTTGGAAGCTGTTGTATCACTACTGCAAGATGATGCATACCAATGGTGGGATACAGTAACTAGTGAGGTGCCACCAGAACAAATAACTTGGAATTTCTTTCTCAATGAGTTTAGAAAGAAGTATGTGGGCAGTGTGTACTTGGAAGAGAAGAGAAGGTAGTTTATTACCCTACATTAGAGACAGCTAATAGTGGCTGAATATGAAAAAGAATTTGTCAGACTAAGCTGCTATGGGTAGGAAATAGTCCCTAATGAGGCAGAGAGATGCAAGAGATTTGAGGAAGGTGTGACACCCCTTACCCGACTACAGTGTAGCCGAGCAAGTTATGCCACTCAGTGTGCCGGAGCACTCTATTTTATCTGATTTCATTACAGTTCTTGATTTATTTATTCAAAAACTTTATTGAAGATTTAGGCTATTTTTACTTTTATCAAAATCTAACTAAATTGGAAATTTCAAAAATTTTAACGATAATCCGACAAAGTGTCGGCTGTAATTTGGACTAATAGTTCTTCTGAACCTGCCAAAGACAATTTCAATATATACTCAATTCTCAAACTTAATAGTCTCAAAAATTTTCAAACATAATGTATCTCAATACAGTATTCAGATTTCTCAGAAATCTCATTAGATTTTCAATATCTCAATATTCACAAGTATAATCTCATTATAACTCAAATTCAATTCACATACTAAAATACTTACTTTGAATAGCTTCCATAATTCATAGGTTAATTACATGAGTTTATTTTGTACAAGATATACAAATAATTTACAATGTGCTAGGAATGAACAATATACATAACATGTATAAAATGAGCCCTATCTACATGCATTGCTGAGGAGGTGACAATCTTGAACTCTTCTGACACTTCGCAGATCCGACTCCAAAAATCTCAATCGATACCATCGGTTTTACCTTCAGTACCTGCGCGAGGAAGCAATTCCATCGCGCTAAGCATTTCTGCTTAGTGGTGCAATAATATAACCAGAAATAATATATACAAGTAAAGAAAGAAATAAATGATAATTCAGATACTCAGAGTCAATTTAATTTGGTATGGTATTTCTAGTATCAACGATTGTGACACCCCTTACCCGTGTACAGTATACCCGAGTAAGTAATGCCACACGGTGTACCGGCACACTATAATATTCCTCAATTAATTTATATCATACTTTTGCATATAATTTATGAAATACAATTTGTTTAAGCCATTTATCAAAAGTATTATTCATTTAAGGTTCCGAAAATTTTAAAGACAATCCGGCGGAGCACCGGCTAAAAATGGAGAAAACCGTTCTTCGGAACCTGTTAGAAACACTTCCAATAAACAAATTCATTCATTATCAACTTCAATATCATCACAAAACTCAATATCAAGGTTTCAACAATTTTTCAGTTTCAGGTTTCAACAACCTTTTCATTTCTCAACATCCATTTCTCATATACAAGCAATAAATACATGCTTAAATCTTGCATTCATAGTCATAACTTTCATTATTTACATAACCATCAAAATATATTACATGAGTTCAAATACATATGAGAAAATACAAATCTGCTACAAAATATCAAAATGACAAAATGACACCTAGTGCCCTACCGATGCAATCGCAGTAGTGAGGTGACACGGACATCGAGCAGAATCGGATGGACTCACCTACGTGGTCTACTGGGCTCACGATCGGGATCTCCAGTACCTACGCGTGACAAAAGCAACGCGCTAAGCAATAAAGCTTAGTGGTGCAATAATATAATAGAAGAAAATAGCAAGAAAATAAATGTATAGTGAATGTGTATGATTCATTTGTTTAGTATGGTTATATATACATTAATTCAGTAACTTGGTTCATTTCATTCATTTGGTTGCCCAAGTAACCTACACTAGACGATCGGATCGATAACGTAACCGCACTGGGTACCTAGTACCTCGCCGTCACACCATCGGTCACATATGTATCTCCCAGGTAATGTAACGGCTAACAAGTCAGAATAATATCGTGCACAAGGCCAAGTCTCAATACAAAGTCAGAATGGCTAAAAGCCATGAAATCACAGAATGGCATTTTTGCCATGTGCAGTACTGCTAACTGAACCCTATTGGCATGCCAAACTATCCAAACCAATCTTGTTAGGTATACTAGGGCATTTGAAACTCTTAAATTTGTCAATTTGTGAATTTTAACTTTTTTTGGTGTCACTATTCATCATTGGTCAACAAAAATGTTGACTTTTAGAATAAAAATGTGTACATCAACTTTGGCACTCCCAACATACCACATTTGGTGTTTAAAACTTGTTGGCATTAAGTGTTTTTGCCATTCCAAAGTGTAACTCATCACAAACAGATTTTTCAGTTTTGGTGAGTCAACTTCACTGTTCCATTGGACACTGTTACTGTTTGAATTTGAGGAAATGTAAAACATGAAAGTTGTTCCTTATTTTGTCTAGTTGAATTTCCTTTTTTGAATCACTCAATTTGGAGGTTTTTAGCTCCAGATATGGCTCAAAAACCCAAGCTGTCCGGATATGCAGTCTGCAGAAATTTACCATATCTACAGTGCATGAACAGTGACTTGAGTCACTTGGTTGAATGGGTTCTGGCCATAATTTGGGGTAGGTTCCTTCATGAAAGTTGTTTGTCTATGTCTTAACTTGTTTCTGTAAAAATTTCAGACCAATTGACCAAATCTACAGTGACTTATGGCCAAATGAACAGTTACTGTTCATTTGGTCAAATTCTGCAGAGGCAGTTTCAGGGTTCCGGATTGTGGCTGAGTTTTGACCCTTTGGCTTTGGTCTTTTGGGCATGGTTTCTTCAGCAAAAATGTGCCATTATAAGCCTAGTTTCATGTCCAATTGGCCAAACATAAATTGGACAAGCACAGCCCAAGTTATGGCAGTGCAAAGGGACTGAAATTTCAGTCCCTATGCTGCTGTCCATAGGGCAGTTTATACTTTCACTTTACCATCCCATTTTTCAGTTCTAATTAGGGTCAACCTACCTAAAATGGTCACTAATTGACCATTAAAAAGTCCTCTAACCATTTCCAAAGCTAAGTCACCATTTCACCTTCCCAAACCCTAATGTTCAACTAAATTTACTCATAAACCTTGTCTAACATACTTAGTTCAATCTTCATGCATTTTAATACCTTAACCATGATTTCCCACCACTCTAAGTTTGTTAAACAATCAAACTCAATCTCCCATAGGGCTGCCAAAAATTGAAAGTGCCCTTAACACATGTAATTTATTTCAATTTCTTAAAATCTCTTTGCTCAAAATGATGTTTTAACTAAAATTAAAAGAGGGAGAACAAAAGTGTAGCACTAACCTTAATTTAGCCAAGTCTCTTTCTTGCTAACTTCAAGATTCTTGCTTCCTTTTTACTTCCAAGCACTCTAGCTAGGGTAGATATTCAGTTTTTATGAAGCTAATTATGGGAAATATGGTGAGATTTTAAGGAAATTTAAGCTTAAAGTGAGTAACAATGGTGGAAGGCTTTGGGAAAGAAAGGGCTACGGCTGAAATGAGGAAGAAGCTGCTGGAATTTGTGGTTATTTAGTCTTCATTTTGTCTTTTTATTTATTAGTCAATTGATGGCTTAATTTGTGATTGGTCAAAATTTTTAAATGATGTCATTTTTGCTTTATTTTGGATTTTCTTTTTCTTTTCTTTCACTACTCATTTCAAATTTAATTTATAGCAATGTTTCTTCATATTTTATGTTATATTAATTATTTACTCAACTGGACAAGTCGGCCAAAAATCACCTCAGAAGGCGAACCTCCGTTTGGCTTAACGGGTCAAAATTGTCTGTACCGATTGAAAAATTTTTCTAGGTATTTTCTTGGCATTCTAATGCCATAGGAACCTCAATAACCCTTCTCTGGAGTCTCAAAAATTATTTTATAATTTTTCCCCTGGGTCTAGGGCTCCTCGTTGCGAGAACCGCAACTTCCCTCCGGTTACCCATCGCTTGGGCACCGGCTCGTTTTACTTGATTGTATTTTATTTCTAAAATTTTTACTAAGTGTTTCTTATTAATATTTGAGTTAATTATGGTTCCTGACTTTAGTTTAATTATTTTTCCGAACGTTCTAGCTGTCCGGACCAACACCGGTCACCGGAACAGTAGGATGTACGGAGTGGTTACCGGGAGGGTGTTACAACTCTTCCCCTCTAATTTAAATTTCGTCCTCGAAATTTACCTGATGCAAACAGTTGAGGGAACTGTTGCCTCATCGTTTCTTCACTTTCCCAAGTTGCCTCCTCGGTGTTGTGGTGCCTCCAAAGCACTTTCACCAATGGAATTTGCTTGTTCCTCAATTCTTTTACTTCCGAGCCAGATCCGTAGAGGTTCTTCTTCATATGTCAAATCCGCTGTATTTCAATTTCTTCTCCGGAGATGACATGTGAAGGGTCCGAGCGGTATCTTACGAGCATGGACACGTGGAACACATTGTGGATCTTGTCCAGCTCTGGTGGTAAAGCTAGCCTATAGGCCACTGGACCCACACGTTCAATGACTTCATATGGGCTAATGAACCTAGGGCTCAACTTACCTTTTCTTCCAAACCTCAACACTTTCTTCCATGGTGACACCTTGAGGAACACTTTGTCGCCAACCACATATTCTATTTCTTTTCTCTTCAGGTCGGCATAAGATTTCTGTCTGTCTGAGGCAACCTTCAAGTTGGCTTTGATTATTTTCACTTTTTCCTCAGCCTGTTTCACCAGGTCTGGCCCTACCAGTTTGTCTTCTCCCAATTCATTCCAGCACACTGGAGTTCTACATTTTCTCCCATACAGTGCTTCATACGGGGCCATTTGGATACTAGCTTGGTAGCTATTGTTGTATGCAAATTCTGCCAGTGGAAGATATCTATCCCAACTTCCCTCAAACTCAATGACACAACTCCTCAGCATATCCTCAAGGACCTGATAAGTATTTCACGTTATTGTTATCATTTCAATTCAATATTTGTATCAATTTCATGGGTTTCAATTGTTTACCTGGATTACTCTTTCTGATTGCCCATCCGTCTGAGGATGGAAAGTCATCTTGAAATGGAGTTGTGTACCCAAGGACTCATGTAACTTCTTCCAGAATCTCGATGTAAACCTTGGGTCTCGGTCAAATATGATGGAAAGTGGAATTCCATGCAGTCTAACTATCTCATTGATATACAATTCTGCTAACTTCTCCAGTGAGTAGTCAGTCTTAACTGGCAGAAAGTGTGCTGACTTTGTCAATTTATCAACTATCACCCATGCTGCATCATGTTTCTTCCGGGTGAGAGGTAGCCCACTTACAAAATCCATGGTGACCCGATCCCATTTCCATTCAGGTATGCGTATAGGCTGTAGCAAACCTGATGGAACTTGAAGTTCAGCATTGACATGCTGAC
This sequence comes from Hevea brasiliensis, assembly GCF_030052815.1. Lineage (NCBI taxonomy): Eukaryota > Viridiplantae > Streptophyta > Magnoliopsida > Malpighiales > Euphorbiaceae > Hevea > Hevea brasiliensis. The sequence goes on along the minus strand of NC_079497.1, from coordinate 51,749,856 downwards.
ATGTCAAGCATTTAGACACATAGTCACCGATATCTCTCTTCATACTGTGCCACCAATATCAAGCTTCGTGTCATGATACATCTTTGTACTTCACGGTGCATAGCATATACACTGGTGTGTGCCTCTCTTAGAATACTAGCTTTCAATTCCCCATCATTTGGTACACACAGTCTTTCTTTGTAGTACAGACACCCATCTGCTTTCACCCCATAGTCAGTTGCTTTTCCCTCTGAGATCTTGCTCATAATAGCCATTAACTTTTCATCTACCTTTTGCCCATCTAAAATCTGCTGTAGCAGGTTTGGCCTCACTTGCAACTCAGCCAAAATAGCTCCATCTCGAACCAAGGATAGACGGGCATTCAATGATCTCAAAGCTGTGATGGATTTTCTGCTCAAAGCATCAACAACTACATTTGCCTTCCCAGGATGGTAGTCAATTACACAATCATAATCCTTCAGGAACTCAATCCATCGCCTCTGTCTAAGGTTGAGCTCCTTCTGGGTTGGCAAATATTTCAAGCTTTTGTGGTCAGTGTAAATATAGCACTTTTCACCATACAAGTAATGCCTCCATATCTTCAGTGTGAAGATAATTGCTGCAAGCTCTAGATCATGGGTAGGGTAGTTCTGTTCATGTGGCCTTAACTACCTGGAAGCATAGGCGACCACCTTCCCCTCTTGCATCAATACACACCCCAGCCCATTATGTGAGGCATCACTGTAGACCACAAAGTCCTTCTCGACCTTTGGTGTGTTAACACTGGTGCCTCTGTTAACATAGCCTTCAACTTCTCAAAACTGGTTTGACACTTGTCATTCCAGTCAAATCTGACATTCTTGTGTAACAACTTAGTCATTGGAGCAGCTATTAGGGAAAATCCCTTCACAAATCTTCTGTAATACCCAGCTAGCCCCAAGAAGCTTCTGACCTCAGTTGTATTCCTGGGAGGCTTCCATTCCATCACTGCTTCTATTTTCTTGGGATCCACCCTAATCCCATCACCTGACACTATGTGTCCAAGGAATGCAATCTCATCCAGCCAAAAGTCACACTTGGACAACTTAGCATACAGCTTCTTTTCTCTCAGGGTTTGCAGAACAATCCTCAAATGCTCATCATGTTCTTCCCTGGTCTTGGAATACACCAAAATATCATCAATAAAGACCACTACGAACCGATCTAGGTATGGATGGAAGATACGGTTCATAAGGTCCATGAATGCCGCTGGTGCATTTGTTAAGCCAAAGGGCATCACCAGAAACTCATAATGCCCATACCGGGTCCTAATGTAGTCTTGGGCACATCTACATCCTTCACCCTCAGCTGATGATACCCTGATCTGAGATCAATCTTAGAAAATACTCCTGCTCCCTTCAACTGATCAAACAGATCATCAATTCTAGGCAACGGATATTTGTTCTTCACAGTCACTTTATTCAACTGCCGGTAATCAATACAAAGTCTCAAAGTCCCATCCTTCTTTTTCACGAACAGCACTGGAGCTCCCCATGGTGACACACTGGGGCGTATGAACCCCTTATCAAGCAACTCTTGCAACTGAGTTTTCAACTCCTTCAATTCAGTGGGTGCCATCCTATAAGGAGCAATGGAAATGGGTGCTGTACCCGGCAGTGTCTCAATAGCAAATTCAACTTCCCTTTCTGGTGGCAAACCAGGCAATTCTTTAGGAAATACCTCTGGGAAGTCTCTTACTGTGGGTATGTAACACCCTCCCGGTAACCACTCCGTACATTCTACTGTTCCGGTGACCGGTGTCGGTCCGGACAGCTAGAACGTCCGGAAAAATATTTAAATTAAAGTCGGGAATCAAAATTAACTCAAATATTAATAAGAAAAATTTAGTAAAAATTTTAGAAATAAAATACAACTGAGTCAAACGAGCCGGTGCCCAAGCGATGGGTCACCGGAGGGAAGTTTCGGTTCTCGCAACGAGGAGCCCTAGACCCGGGGGAAAAATTATAAAATAATTTTTGGGACTCCAGAGAAGGGTCATTGAGGTTCCTATGGCATTAGAATGCCAAGAAAATACCTAGAAAAATTTTTCTATCGGTACAGACAATTTTGGCCCGTTAAGTCAAACGGAGGGCATTTTGGTCATTTCGCCTTCCGAGGTGATTTTTGGCCGACTTGCCCAGTTGAGTAAATAATTAATATGACATAAAATATAAAGAAATATTACTAGAAATGAAATTTAAAATGAGTAGTGAAGGAAAGGAAAGAAAATGAAGAAAAAGATCAATTATGGCATCATGGTGATGTCATTAAGGGAGTTGGACCAATCACACTTAAGCCATTGTTTGACTAACTATTAAAAGAGACTAAATAAGACCAAAATAACAAAATTTCAGCAGCCATCTTCCTCACCCAAAAACGTTACATTCTCTCCCAAAACCCTATTCTTCCATGGGAGCTTAATGGAAGCTTGAGACAACCCACCAAATCACCATAAAACCTTTAGTCATCTTCACAAAAATTTGCCCTAGCACCTTGCTAAAGCTTTTGGCAGCCAAGAAGAAGAAAGAAAGTGAAGCTTTCTCAAGCTTGGATTGGCATACAACAAGGTTAGTGCACTATATACCTAAAACTCCTTAATTTCATGAATGAGCACTTGAATTTAGTAAGAAAATGTCATTTAAATGAACAAAATTCATGTGTGTGTGTACATGAATTTTTTGGCTGCCCTAGTGGAGAAATAGTAAGGAGTGTTTTTGATGAGCTTGAAGTGAACTAGAATTAAGTTGAAAGTTTATAAACATAAGAATAATAATTTGGTATGCTAACTAAGGCATTATGTAGGAAACATAATGTGAAGCTAGGGTTTTGGAGAGTGAAATTTGGTTTTGGCTTATGAAGTGGTAAGTGAACATTATAAGGGTCAATTAGTGACCATTTTAGGTATGTTGACCATAATTAGAACTTAAAAATAGAATGGCAAAGTGAAAGTAAAATTCTGCCCTATGGACAGCAGCATAGGGACTGAAATTTCAGTCCTTTTGCACTGCCATAACTTGGGCAGTGGTAGTCCAATTGAAGTTTGGCCAATTGGACATGAAACTAGGCTTATAATGGCACATTTTTGCTGAAGAAACCATGCCCAAAAGACCAAAGCAAAAGCGTCAAAACCCAGCTCCAATCCGGATTCCCTGCACTGAATTCTGCAGAATTTGACCAAATGAACAGTAACTGTTCATTTGGCCATAACTCACTGTAGATTTGGTCAATTGGTCTGAAATATTTACAGCAACAAGTTAAGACATAGACAAACAACTTTCATGAAGGAACATACCCCAAATTATGGCCAGAACCCATTCAACCAAGTGACTCAAGTCACTGTTCATGCACTGTAGATATGGTAATTTTCTGCAGAATGCAATCCGGGCAGCTTGGGTTTTTGGGCCATATCTGGAGCTACAAAACTCCAAATGGAGTGATTCAAAAAAGGAAATTCAACTAGACAAAATAAGGAACAACTTTCATGTTTTACATTTCTTCAAATTCTAACAGTAACAGTGTCCAATGGAACAGTGAAGTTAGGGCACCAAAACTGAAATTTTCTGCTAGTGTGGGTTACACTTTGAAATTGCAAAAACACTTAATGCCAACAAGTTTTAAACACCAAATGTGGTATGTTGGGAGTGCCAAAGTTGATGTACACATTTTTATGTTAAAAGTCAACATTTTTGTTGACCAATGATGAATAGTAACACTAAAAAAGTTGAAATTCACAAATTGACGAATTTAAGAGTTTCAAATGCCCTAGTATACCTAACAAGATTGGTTTGGATAGCTTGGCATGCCAATAGGGTTCAGTTAGCAGTACTGCACATGGCAAAAATGCCATTCTGTGATTTCATGGCTTTTAGCCATTCTGACTTTGCATTGAGACTTGGCCTTACGCACGATATCATTTACTGACTTGTTAGCCGCTACACACCGGAGATGCATATGTGACCGATGGTGTGACGGCCGAGGTACTAGGTACCCAAAGGCGGTTACCCATTATCGATCGATCGTCTAGTGTAGGTTACTTGGGGCAACCAAATGAATAAAAGTGAATAAAGCTAATGATTTAATGAATATACCAAGACCAAACAAAGAAAGCATACACATTGTATACACATTTATTTTCTTGCTATTTTCTTCTATTATATTATTGCACCACTAAGCATTATTGCTTAGCGCGTTGCTTTGCCACGCGTAGGTACTGAGATTCCGATCGTGAGCCCGTGAGACCACTGCATCGGGTGAGTCTATCTCGATTCCGCTCGATGTCCGTGTCACCTCACTACTGCAGGTGCATCGGTAGGGCACTAGGTGTCATTTTGTCATTTTGATATTTTGTAGCAGATTTGTATTTTCTCATATGTATTTGAACTCATGTAATATATTTTGATGTATATGTAAATTATGAAAATTGTATTTGTTAATGGAAAAGTAGATGTTTACTTGTGATTTACATGCGAACATCACATGTGAATGATGAATGAAAATGGAAATTGAAATGTGGAAATCATGATATTGAATTTGGTGTTGATAATGGATGTTTGAGAAATATTGTTGAGATTTTGGGATATTGGAGTTTGAGATGATGAAATAAAAATATTGGAAGTGTTTTTAACAGGTTCCGAAGAACGGTTTTCTCCATTTTTAGCCGGTACTCCGCCGGATTTTCTTTAAAATTTTCGGAACCTTAAATGAATAATACTTTTGATAAATGGCTTAAACAGATTATATTTCATAAATTATATGCAAAATCATTGTCTAAATTAATTGAGGAATATTAGAGTGTCTTGGTACACTGTGGCATTACTTACTCGGGTATACTGTACACGGGTAAGGGGTGTCACATTTAGTGGTATCAGAGCACGGTTTAGGCGTTTCTGGGCCTAGATTGAGTCCATACCATGCATTGCATTTGTAAGAGTCGAGGTGACACTAACACAGATCTGTTTGTCTTTGTTAAATAGGATATGGACCCTTCATCGCAAAGGGCAGTCGAGGAGGAAGTGGAGAGTCATGCTCCACCTGCAGCGGTGAGGCTGGGGCATGAGAGAATCTGCTCCACCTCGAGCAGAGCCTGCTCAGCCTCCACAGGCCATGTTTCAACAAATGGCCGACTTCTTTAGACAGATGGCTGGGGCAATGCCAGCACCACCACCACCACCACCAGCTCCACAACAGAAATCACACCTGGAAAGGTTAAGAAAATTTGGGGCAGTGGATTTCTATGGTAAGAGAGAAGATGACTCTATTGCAGTCGAGAATTGGTTGAACAGAACGGGCAGAGTACTAAAACAACTTCACTGCACTCCAGAGCAAAACCTGGAAGCTGCCATTTCTTTGCTGCAAGATGATGCCTATGAGTGGTGGGACACGGTGTCCAGTGAAGTGCAGCCAGAAGCTGTAACTTGGGATTTCTTTCTCTCTGAGTTCAAGAAGAAGTATGTGGGTACTGTATATTTAGAAGAGAGAAGAAGAGAATTTATTAACCTGAGGCAGAGACAATTGTCAGTGGCTGAGTATGAGAAAGAATTCGTCCGATTAAGCCGCTACGGAAGGGAGATAGTCCCAAATGAAGCTGAAAGATGCAAGAGATTTGAAGAGGGACTAAATGACAACATCAAGATCCAGCTCACTGCCTTGGGAATCACCGAATTTACCAAGTTAGTGGAAGCTGCCATAAAGGTTGAAAAAGTGAGAATTAGTGAGTGGACTAGAAGAGAGAGACAGCAGAAGAGGGGACCGGGTCAGTCTAGTTCAGCTCCTGCATCAGGGAAGAAGTTCAAGGGTCCTCCTACACAGAGTTCGGGTCAGCCACAGGGCCAGGGTCAGTCTCAGGGGCCCAGGCCACAGTTCACTCCTAGGAGAGGTCAGTCCACACCATCAGTGGGCAGCTCTCCAGGGATGGGGTTCAGGGGACCAGCCCCGGCATCTTCTGTGTGTCCACACTGTCAGAAATGGCATAAGGGGGAGTGTTGGAGAGTGACTGGTGCTTGCTTGAGGTGTGGGTCAACAGAGCATCAGCTGAGAAACTGTCCGCGTAAAACTACTACAGCTGCTCCAACACAAGCAGACAGACCTGCTCCTGCACCACAGAGGGGTAGAAAATCTGGCAAGTCTGAGGCTGTAGGACCATCACAGAGGCCTGCATCTGAGCCAGCAGAGAGGCCTGACAGTAGACCACCAGCAAGGGCTTATGCTATTAGAGCTCAGGAGGAGCAAGATGCCCCGGACGTCATCAGGGGTACGTTCTCCCTCTACACTACTCCTGTGCATGCATTGGTGGATCCAGGATCCACTCACTCATACATCTGCATCAATCTACCCGTAGAAAGGGGGATACTGGTAGGGGAGAGTGACCAAGACATTCTGGTCACTAATCCATTGGGTCACAGTGTGGTAGTGAACAAGGTATACAAGGGTTGCCCGTTAAGGATTCAGGGGTATGAATTCTTGGCAGACCTGATTGAGTTACCCTTCCATGAGTTTGACGTGATTTTGGGAATGGACTGGTTGTCACGTCATCAGGCAATAGTTGATTGCAAATTGAAGAGGATTTCTCTAAAAACTTCAGAGGGTAATGAGATCACAGTTGTGGGGAAAGGATGATTTCTTGTCCAATGTCATCTCACCATGTTGCAAGAAGAATGATGAGAAAAGGTCGTGAAGCCTACCTAGCACATGTGGTGGATACTAGGCGTGCTAAGCCAAACCCGAGTGACATACCCACAGTGAGAGACTTCCTAAGTATTTCTGAAGAGTTACCCGGTTTGCCACCGAAAGGGAAGTCGAATTTGCTATTGAGACACCGCCGGTACAAAGACCCATTTCCATTGCTCCTTATAGGATGGCACCCATCGAATTGAGGGAGTTGAAAACTCGATTGCAAGAGTTGCTTGATAAGGGGTTCATACGCCCAAAGGTGTCACCATGGGGAGCTCAAAGGTCTTGTTTGTAAAGAAGAAGGATGGGACTTTGAGGCTATGTATTGATTACCGGCATTGAATAAAGTGACCGTGAAGAACAAGTATCCGTTGCCTAGAATTGATGATCTGCTTGATCACCAAGGGAGCAGGAGTATTTTCTAAGATTGATCTCGATCGGTATCATCACCGAGGGTGAAAGATGTAGATGTGCCCAAGATCGCATTCAGGACCGGTATGGGCATTATGAGTTTCTCGTGATGCCCTTTGGCCTAACAAATGCACCAGCGTTCATGGACCTTATGAACCGTATCTTCCATCCATACCTAGATCGGTTCGTAGTGGTTTTTATTGATGACATTCCGTGTACTCCAAGACCAGGGAAGAACATGATGAACATTTGAGGATTGTTCGCAAAACCTGTGCGGAAAAGAAGTCTGTATGCTAAGTTGTCCAAGTGTGACTTTTGGTGAATGAGATTGCATTCCTTGGACACATAGTGTCACTGATGGGATTAGGTGGATCCCAAGAAAATAGAAGCGATGATGGAATGGAAGCCTCCCAGAATACAACCGAGGTCAAGCTTCTTGGGGTTAGCTGGGTATTACAGAGATTTGTGAAGGGATTTTCCTAATAGCCGCTCCAATGACCAAGTTGTTACACAAGAATGTCGATTTGACTGGAATGACAAGTGTCGCACTGGTTTGAGAAGTTGAAGGCTATGTTGACAGAGGCACCGTGTTAACACACCAGTGTCGTGAAGGACTTTGTGGTCTACAGTGATGCCTCTCATAATGGGCTAGGGTGTGTATTGATGCAAGAGGGGAAAGTGATCGCCTATGCTTCCAGACAGCTAAGGCCACATGAGCAGAACTACCCTACCCATGATCTAGAGCTTGCAGCAATTATCTTTGCACTGAAGATATGGAGGCACTACTTGTATGGGGAAAAGTGCTACATTTACACAGACCACAAAAGCCTGAAATATTTGCCAACCCAGAAGGAGCTCAACCTTAGACAGAGGCGATGGATTGAGTTCCTGAAGGATTATGACTGTGTAATTGACTACCATCCTGGGAAGGCAAATGTAGTTGCTGATGCTTTGAGCAGAAAATCCATGACAGCTCTGAGATCTTTGAATGCCCGTCTATCCTTGGTTCGAGATGGAGCTATTTTGGCTGAGTTGCAAGTGAGGCCAAACCTGCTACAGCAGATTTTAGATGGGCAAAAGGCAGATGAAAAGTTAATGGCTATTATGAGCAAGATCCCAGAGGGAAAAGCAACTGACTATGAGGTAAAGGTAGATGGGTGTCTGTATTACAAAGGAAGACTGTGTGTACCAGATGATGGGGAATTGAAGACCAGTATTCTAAAAGAGGCACACACTAGTGTATATGCTATGCACCCAGGAAGTACAAAGATGTATCATGACCTGAAGCTTCAGTATTGGTGGCCTGGTATGAAGAGAGATATAGCTGACTATGTGACTAAATGCTTGACATGTCAGCAAGTCAAGGCAGAACATCAAGTTCCATCGGGTTTGCTACAGCCTATACGCATACCTGAATGGAAATGGGATCGGGTCACCATGGATTTTGTAAGTGGTTTGCCTCTCACCCAGAAGAAACACGATGCAGCATGGGTGATAGTTGATAGATTGACCAAGTCAGCACACTTTCTGCCAGTTAGGACTGACTACTCACTGGAGAGGTTAGCAGAATTGTATATTAGTGAGATAGTTAGACTGCATGGAATTCCACTTTCCATCATATCTGACCGAGACCCAAGGTTTACATCGAGATTTTGGAAGAAGTTGCATGAATCCTTGGGTACACAACTCCATTTCAGCACTGCTTTCCATCCTCAGACGGATGGGCAATCAGAAAGAGTAATCCAGGTCCTTGAGGATATGCTGAGGAGTTGTGTCATTGAGTTTGAGGGAAGTTGGGATAGATATCTCCCACTGGCAGAATTCGCATACAACAATAGCTACCAGGCTAGCATCCAAATGGCCCCATATGAAGCACTATATGGAAGAAAATGTAGAACTCCAGTGTGCTGGACTGAATTGGGTGAAGATAAACTGGTAGGGCCAGACCTGGTGAAACAGACTGAAGAGAAGGTAAAGATAATCACAGCTAACTTGAAGGTTGCCTCGCATGCATGTAAATCTTATGCCGACCTGAAGAGAAAAGAAATAGAATATGTGGTTGGCGACAAAGTGTTCCTCAAGGTGTCACCGTGGAAGAAAGTGTTGAGGTTTGGAAGGAAGGGTAAGTTGAGCCCTAGGTTCATTGGCCCATATGAAGTCATTGAACGTGTGGGTCCAGTGGCCTATAGGCTAGCTTTACCACCAGAGCTGGACAAGATCCACAATGTGTTCCACGTGTCCATGCTCAGGAGATACCGCTCAGATCCTTCACATGTCATCTCCAGAGAAGAAATTGAAATACAGCCGGATTTGACATATGAAGAAGAACCTCTACGGATCCTGGCTCGGGAAGTAAAAGAATTGAGGAACAAGCAGATTCCACTGGTGAAAGTGCTTTGGAGGCACCACAACACCGAGGAGGCAACTTGGGAAAGTGAAGAAACGATGAGGCAACAGTTCCCTCAACTGTTTGTATCAGGTAAATTTCGAGGACGAAATTTAAATTAGAGGAAGAGTTGTAACACCCTCCGGTAACCACTCAGTACATTCTCATTCGTGACGGTGTCGGTCGACATGACTAGAACGTCCGGAAAAATATTTAAATTAAAGTCGGAATCAAAATTAACTCAAATATTAATAAGAAAAATTTAGTAAAAATTTTAGAAATAAAATACAATCGAAGTCAACGAGCCGTGCCTGCCGATGGGTCACCGGAGGGAAGTTTCGGTTCGCAACGAGGAGCCCTAGACTGGGAAAAATTATAAAATAATTTTTGGGACTCCAGAGAAGGGTCATTGAGGTTCCTATGGCATTAGAATGCCAAGAAAATACCTAGAAAAATTTTTCTATCAGTGCAGACAATTTTGGCCCGTTAAGTCAAGCGGAGGGCATTTTGGTCATTTCGCCTTCCGAGGTGATTTTTGGCCGACTTGCCCAGTTGAGTAAATAATTAATATGACATAAAATATAAAGAAATATTACTAGAAATGAAATTTAAAATGAGTAGTGAAGGAAAGGAAAGAAAATGAAGAAAAGATCAATTATGGCATCATGGTGATGTCATTAAGGAGTTGGACCAATCACACTTAAGCCATTGTTTGACTAACTATTAAAAGAGACTAAATAAGACCAAAATAACAAAATTTCAGCAGCCATCTTCCTCACCCAAAAACGTTACATTCTCTCCCAAAACCCTATTCTTCCATGGGAGCTTAATGGAAGCTTGAGACAACCCACCAAATCACCATAAAACCTTTAGTCATCTTCACAAAAATTTGCCCTAGCACCTTGCTAAAGCTTTTGGCAGCCAAGAAGAAGAAAGAAAGTGAAGCTTTCTCAAGCTTGGATTGGCATACAACAAGGTTAGTGCACTATATACCTAAAACTCCTTAATTTCATGAATGAGCACTTGAATTTAGTAAGAAAATGTCATTTAAATGAACAAAATTCATGTGTGTGTGTACATGAATTTTTGGCTGCCCTAGTGGAGAAATAGTAAGGAGTGTTTTTGATGAGCTTGAAGTGAACTAGAATTAAGTTGAAAGTTTATAAACATAAGAATAATAATTTGGTATGCTAACTAAGGCATTATGTAGGAAACATAATGTGAAGCTAGGGTTTTGGAGAGTGAAATTTGGTTTTGGCTTATGAAGTGGTAAGTGAACATTATAAGGGTCAATTAGTGACCATTTTAGGTATGTTGACCATAATTAGAACTTAAAAATAGAATGGCAAAGTGAAAGTAAAATTCTGCCCTATGGACAGCAGCATAGGGACTGAAATTTCAGTCCCTTTGCACTGCCATAACTTGGGCAGTGGTAGTCCAATTGAAGTTTGGCCAATTGGACATAAAACTAGGCTTATAATGGCACATTTTTGCTGAAGAAACCATGCCCAAAAGACCAAAGCAAAAGCGTCAAAACCCAGCTCCAATCCGGATTCCCTGCACTGAATTCTGCAGAATTTGACCAAATGAACAGTAACTGTTCATTTGGCCATAACTCACTGTAGATTTGGTCAATTGGTCTGAAATTTTTACAGCAACAAGTTAAGACATAGACAAACAACTTTCATGAAGGAACCTACCCCAAATTATGGCCAGAACCCATTCAACCAAGTGACTCAAGTCACTGTTCATGCACTGTAGATATGGTAATTTTCTGCAGAATGCAATCCGGGCAGCTTGGGTTTTTGGGCCATATCTGGAGCTACAAAACTCCAAATGGAGTGATTCAAAAAAGGAAATTCAACTAGACAAAATAAGGAACAACTTTCATGTTTTACATTTCTTCAAATTCCAACAGTAACAGTGTCCAATGGAACAGTGAAGTTAGGGCACCAAAACTGAAATTTTCTGCTTGTGTGGGTTACACTTTGAAATGGTATTAACACTTAATACCAACAAGTTTTAAACACCAAATGTGGTATGTTGGGAGTGCCAAAGTTGATGTACACATTTTTATGTTAAAAGTCAACATTTTTGTTGACCAATGATGAATAGTAACACTAAAAAAGTTGAAATTCACAAATTGACGAATTTAAGAGTTTCAAATGCCCTAGTATACCTAACAAGATTGGTTTGGATAGTTTGGCATGCCAATAGGGTTCAGTTAGCGATCGCACATGGCAAAAATGCCATTCGTGATTTCATGGCTTTTAGCCATTCGACTTTGCATTGAGACTTGGCCTTGTGCACGATATCATTCTGACTTGTTAGCTGTTCTGTTGCACACCGGGAGATGCATATGTGACCGATGGTGTGACGGCCCGAGGTACTAGGTACCCAGTGCCAGTTTACCCATTATCCAGTCCAGTCGTCTAGTGTAGGTTACTTGGGGCAACCAAATGAATAAAAGTGAATAAAGCTAATGATTTAATGAATATACCAAGACCAAACAAAGAAAGCATACACATTGTATACACATTTATTTTCTTGCTATTTTCTTCTATTATATTATTGCACCACTAAGCATTATTGCTTAGCGCGTTGCTTTTGCCACGCTTAGGTACTGGAGATTCCGATCGTGAGCCCGTGAGACCACGCATCGGGTGAGTCTATCCGATACGCTTCGATGTCCGTGTCACCTCACTACTGCGATTGCATCGGTAGGGCACTAGGTGTCATTTTGTCATTTTGATATTTTGTAGCAGATTTGTATTTTCTCATATGTATTTGAACTCATGTAATATATTTTGATGTATATGTAAATTATGAAAATTGTATTTGTTAATGGAAAAGTAGATGTTTACTTGTGATTTACATGCGAACATCACATGTGAATGATGAATGAAAATGGAAATTGAAATGTGGAAATCATGATATTGAATTTGGTGTTGATAATGGATGTTTGAGAAATATTGTTGAGATTTTGGGATATTGGAGTTTGAGATGATGAAATAAAAATATTGGAAGTGTTTTTAACAGGTTCCGAAGAACAGTTTTCCATTTTTAGCCAGATTCACTGGATTTTCTTTAAAATTTTCGGAACCTTAAATGAATAATACTTTTGATAAATGGCTTAAACAGATTATATTTCATAAATTATATGCAAAAGCATTGTCTAAATTAATTGAGGAATATTAGAGTGTGCCGGTACACCAGGTGGCATTACTTACTCGGGTATACTGTACACGGGTAAGGGGTGTCACAGGGTATGTCACTCAGGTTTAGCTTAGCCTGCCTAGTATCCACCACATGTGCTAGGTAGGCTTCACAGCCTTTTCTCATCATCCTTCTTGCAACTGTGGCTGAGATGACATTGGACAAGAAATCTGTCCTTTCTCCCACAACTGTGATCTCATTACCCTCTGAAGTTTTTAGAGAAATTCTCTTCAATTTGCAATCAACTATTGCCTGATGACGTGACAACCAGTCCATTCCCAAAATCACGTCAAACTCATGGAAAGGCAACTCAATCAGGTCTGCCAAGAATTCATACCCCTGAATCCTTAAAGGGCAACCCTTGTACACTTTGTTCACTACCACACTGTGGCCCAATGGATTAGTGACCAGAATATCTTGGTCACTCTCCCCTACCAATATCCCCCTTTCTACGGGTAGGTTGATGCAGATGTATGAATGAGTGGATCCTGGATCCACCAATGCATGCACAGGTGTAGTGTAGAGGGAGAACGTACCCCTGATGACATTCGGGGCATCTTGCTCCTCCTGAGCTCTCAAGGCATAATTTACGGCGGGTGGTGCATTATCGGCCTCTCTGGCGGCTCGGATCTGAGCCTGCGAGATGGTCCCACGGCCGGATTTACGGACCTTCTACCCCTTGGTGGTGCAGGAGCAGGTCTGTCTGCTTGTGTTGGAGCAGCTGTAGTTGTTCTGCGTGGACAGTTCTTCAACTGATGCTCTGTTGACCCACATCTCAAGCAGGCACCAGTTACTCTCTAACACTTCCCCTTATGCCATTTTTGACAGTGTGGACATGCAGAAGATGCCGGGGCTGGTCCCCTGAACCCCATCCTTGGAGAGCTGCCCACTGATGGTGTGGACTGACCTCTCCTAGGGGTGAACTGTGGCCTGGGCCCCTGAGCCTAACCCTGGCCCTGTGGCTGACCCGAACTCTGTGCAGGAGGACCCTTAAACTTCTTCCCTGATGCAGGAGCTGAACTAGACTGACCCGGTCCCCTCTTCTGCTGTCTCTCTCTTCTAGTCCACTCACTAATTCTCACTTTTTCAACCTTTATGGCAGCTTCCACTAACTTGGTAAATTCGGTGATTCCCAAGGCAGTGAGCTGGATCTTGATGTTATCATTTAGTCCCTCTTCAAATCTCTTGCATCTTTCAGCTTCATTTGGGACTATCTCCCTTCCGTAGCGGCTTAATCGGACGAATTCTTTCTCATATTCGGCCACTGACATTTGTCTCTGCCTCAGGTTAATAAATTCCCTTCTTCTCTCTTCTAGGTATACAGTACCCACATACTTCTTCTTGAATTCCGAGAGAAAGAAATCCCAAGTTCTGACTTACGCTGCACTTCACTGGACACAGTGTCCCACCATTCATAAGCATCGTCTTGTAGTAAAGAGATGGCAGCTTCCAGGTTTTGCTCTGGAGTGCAGTGAAGTTATTTTAGTACTCTGCCCGTTCTGTTCAACCAATTCTCGGCTGCAACAGAGTCATCTTCTCTCTTACCATAGAAATCAACTGCCCCAAATTTTCTTAACCTTTCCAGGTGTGATTTCTGCTGTGGAGCTGGTGGTGGTGGTGGTGGTGCTGGCATTACCCCAGCCATCTGTCTAAAGAAGTCGGCCATTTGTTGGAACATGGCACGTGGAGGGCGAGCTCTGCTTGAGCTGGCAGAGCAAATTCTCTCATGCCCCCAGTCTCAGCTGCTGCATGTGGAGCATGACTCTCCACTTCCTCCTCGACTGCCCTCTGCGATGAAGGGTCCATATCCTATTTAACAAAGACAAACAGATCTGCGTTAATTATGGTTCCTGACTTTACTTTAATTATTTTTCCGAACGTTCTAGCTGTCCGGACCGACACCGGTCACCGGAACAGTAGGATGTACGGAGTGGTTACCGGGAGGGTGTTACGACGATCTTATATACTAGTTTGTTCCTCTTTGGAAGTGCTTAGTATATAACTTTTCAGTAATACTAGCAGGTATATAATTTATTCTATCTGTATTGTATTTCAAGTCTATACGGTTCTGCAATTTATATTTTTGTTATGTTTCTTTTGCTAATCTCTTTTGCTTATTCATTCAATACTTAATTTAATTGTACTGGATTTTCATTATACTTAACTTAATTTAGCTGCCTGAATTGAATAATACTTTAATTGACTGCCCAAGTAACCTATACTAGACGACTGGACTGGATAACGGGTCGTTGGCACTAGACACCGCGGTGCCTCGGGCCGTCATACTATAGGACGCAGAACGTCAACCATGTATGCAGTCAGTATGGCTAAAAAGCCATGATATCACATAATCGGGCATAAAAGCCATGAATACGGGCATAAAAGCCATGAATACGGGCATAAAGCCATGAATACAGGCATAAAGCCATGAATACAGGCATAAAGCCTTTCGCAGTACTGCTAAAACAATACCCTATTGGCATGCCAAACTATCCAAACCAATCTTCTTAGGTATACTAGGGCATTTAATATTTTAAAATATTAATATATTGTGCTTTATGACTTCATTATTTCATGATAAATTTCAATCATAATTCATACATTCATTTGATCATTTATATGATCACAATTCACATCAGTTATCCTTTTATACCATTGTACTCAAAATACTTCTCATCTTTACAATAATGAGAACTAATGTCTCATTCATACATTAATACGGTTTATTTGTCCATTCATTATGTTATTCATATTGATCACATCAATTAGGTGACTTATCTTTCATGTTTCAAGTAATCCATGAATATTTCATGGATTTCAAATTTATGGCCTAAATTTCTTTTTAACAATTTTGACTAGGATGCATAGTCCATATTTGTCATACAATTCGAAGCATTTAAGCTTAGAATTGGTTCTAGGTCTTCATCTTAATTTACTAATCATTTTAATTACTATTCACCTTACTAGTCAACCAAAATGTTGACCTTTTTATACTTAATGGATATATTAATTCTTATTACACCAAGATCCCACATTTTGAGTTTTACATTTGCTAGTATTAATTGCCAATTGCAATTTAAAGTCCCCTAGATGCATTTTTAATTTCAAATTTTGAATTTCAAGTTTTGGTGTCACTATTCATTTCATTAGTCAACTAAAATGTTGACTTTTGCATAAACAATAGGTACATTGGTTTTAATACTCCCAACATACCACATTTTGTATTCAAAACTTGTTAGTTTTGGTCACTTTCTCAAAACTTAGGTCATTTTGGTAAAATTGCCAATTTTTGGTTTTGGTGTCACTATTCACCTCATTGGTCAACAAAAATGTTGACTTTTGGATAGAAATTATGTACATTGACTTTGGCACTCCAAACATACCACATTTGGTGTTTAAAACTTGTTGGCATTAAGTGTTAATACCATTCCAAAGTGTAACTCAATACTAGCAGAATTTTCAGTTTTGGTGGGTCAATTTCACTGTTTAATTGGACACTGTTACTGTTGGAATTTGAAGAAATGTAAAACATGAAAGTTGTTCCTTATTTTGTCTAGTTGAATTTCGTTTTTTGAATCACTCCATTTGGAGTTTTGTAGCTCCAAATATGGCTCAAAAACCCAACCTGTCCGGATATGCATTCTGCAGAAATTTACCATATCTATAGTGCATGAACAGTAACTTGTGTCACTTGGTTGAATGGGTTCTGGCCATAATTTGGGGTAGGTTCCTTCATGAAAGTTGTTTGTCTATGTCTTAACTTGTTGCTGTAAAACTTTTAGGCCAATTGACCAAATCTACAGTGAGTTATGGCCAAATGAACAGTTACTGTTCATTTGGTCAATTCTGCAGAGGCAGTTTCAGGGTATCCGGATTGGGGCCAAGTTTTGGTCCTCTTGCTTTGGTCTTTTGGGCATGGTTTCTTCAGCAAAAATGTGCCATTATAAGCCTAGTTTCATGTCCAATTGGCCAAACACCAATTGGACTAGCACAGCCCAAGTTATGGCAGTGCAAAGGGACTGAATTTTCAGTCCCTATGCTGCTGTCCTAGGGCAGCCTGCAACCCCTCTTTGCAACCTTGTTCTTCAGTCCATTTGTTGGTCAAATTACCTAAAATGGTCACTAATTGACCATTAAAATGCTCTCTTATAATTTCCTAAACCAAGTTACATTTTTCTCACAAAACCCTAACTCAAATTCATGTTTTTATACAATATGTCTTAGTTAGCTTTTTAATCATTGTTCTTGTATTTACAAATTTCCAACATAACTCTAATTCACTTCAAACTCATAAAAACACTCACTCATATTCCATAATTAGGGCAGCCGAAATTCATGTACACCTTCACAAGAATTTTTTGTTCATTTAATTTACATTTTCTCACTAAATTCAAGTTGCTATTTATGAAATGAAAGAGTTTTAAGTATATAGAGCACTAACCTTGTTGTATGCCAATCCAAGCTTGAGAGAACTTCACTTTCCTTCTTCTTCTTGGCTGCCAAGAGCTTGTTTAAGGTGTGGGATTAATTTTTGATGAAGGGACTTATGGGTTTTAGGGTGAGGAAGCATGGAATTTAAAGCTTGAAAGAGCTTTCATGGAGGTGGCTATGGTGGAAACCCTCTCCTTCCTCTCTCTATGTTTTTGGCTGCTGGTTTTTGGTCCATTTGGTCTTCATTTTATGTCTTTTAATGGTTTAGTCAAATGGTAGCTTAATGGTGATTGGTGGTGGCTTTTTAATGACATCACCTTATGTCATTATTAAGCCTTTTTCTTCATTTTCTTTTCTTTCCTCCACTACTCATTTTTAATTTAATTTCTAGTAATGTTTATTCATATTTTGAGTCATAATAATTATTTACTTAACTGGAAAAGTCGGCCAAAAATCACCTCTGAAGGCGAAATGACCAAAATGCCCTCCGTTTGGCTTAACGGGTCAAAATTGTCTGTACCGATTAAAAACTTTTTCTAAATATTTCCTTGGCATTCTAATGCCATAGGAACCTCAATGACCCTTCTCTGGAGTCCCAAAAATTATTTTATAATTTTTCCCCCGGGTCTAGGGCTCCTCGTTGCGAGAACCGCAACTTCCCTCCGGTTACCCATCGCTTGGGCACCGGCTCGTTTTGCTTGGTTGTATTTTATTTCTAAAATTTTTACTAAATTTTTCTCATTAATATTTGAGTTAATTATGGTCCCTCACTTTGATTTGAATATTTTTCCGGATGTTCTAGCTGTCCGGATCGACACCGGTCACTGGAACAGTAGACTGTGCGAAATTGCTACTGGGAGGATGTTACAACTCTTCCCCTCTTATAAAAATTTCGTCCTCGAAATTTACTGGGTGTAGGTATCTAAAACAATTCTTTTACCTTTCTATTGCTCCCTCTGTCTACTTCTTTTATATATATGGTACTATTTAGTTTTTTTTTTTCGAATCTATCATTATACACTTAGGCATATCAGAAGGGAAGGATACTTTACCTTAAATTCACATTTGGGGCTTCTTGCTCCTCTCTGGCTTGGTGACATTTGGAAGTGGTGTTACTATTGTACTTGGTCCTTCCACGACCTCTGTTTGGGTCCGTGGTAAATTCCTCTTAGGACAATCTTTCAGACGATGGTCTATGGCCCCACATCTATAACAGGCTCCAGTCAATCCCCTACATTCACCTTTATGCCACTTGTTACAATGGCCACATTTTCTTGCTAATCCTGGCGCACTCACTACTAGTATTTCTGGTTGATCTCTTCTGGGTATAGGCCTAGGTCTAGATCTCCTACTTTGATCGGATGTCCGACTTGGTATTCTCTCGGCCTCTTATTACTAGATTATCCAAATTTCCTCTTTTGCTGATCACCACTCCTCTTCTGTTCCTCTTCGTGAACACAGCTAATATATTTCTTTCTGAACTCTATCAGAAAGAATTTCCAAGTTATGTCTGTTGGTGGCACTACCTTGG
Source organism: Hevea brasiliensis (assembly GCF_030052815.1). Classification (NCBI taxonomy): domain Eukaryota; kingdom Viridiplantae; phylum Streptophyta; class Magnoliopsida; order Malpighiales; family Euphorbiaceae; genus Hevea; species Hevea brasiliensis. Next base: position 51,731,194 of record NC_079497.1, on the reverse strand, counting down.
TTACGACATCCCACCATCGATATGCAGCTTCTTGTAACAACTAAAGCGCACACTCCAAACTCGCTACGGTGTGCAATGGAGGCTGCGAGGACTCTTTCAGTCCTTTCTAACCAATACTTAGCCGCTGCAGAATCGTCTTCCTTTCGACCATTGAAATCTACAGCTCCATACTTCCTAATTTTTCCTAGAGGTGATTTCTGCTGAAACAATGGTGGAACGACCCTAGTCATCTGTCGAAAGAATCCAGTCATCTGCTCAAACAAGGCCTGTTGGGGTTGTACAGGCACCTCTTGCACTGGTGGAGCAGGATCTCCCCGATTTCCAATATCACTCCCAGTCGGGATATGACTTACTACTTCTTCTTGCACTGCCCTCTGCGATGAAGGGTCCATATCCTATTTAACAAAGACAAACAGATATGCGTTAGTGTCACCTCGACTCTTACAAATGCAATGCATGGTATGGACTCAATCTAGGCCCAGAAATGCCTAAACCGTGCTCTGATACCACTAAATGTGACACCCCTTACCCGACTACAGTGTAGCCGAGCAAGTTATGCCACTCAGTGTGCCGGAGCACTCTATTTTATCTGATTTCATTACAGTTCTTGATTTATTTATTCAAAAACTTTATTGAAGATTTAGGCTATTTTTACTTTTATCAAAATCTAACTAAATTGGAAATTTCAAAAATTTTAACGATAATCCGACAAAGTGTCGGCTGTAATTTGGACTAACAGTTCTTCTGAACCTGCCAAAGAATATTTCAATATATACTCAATTCTCAAACTTAATAGTCTCAAAAATTTTCAAACATAATGTATCTCAATACAGTATTCAGATTTCTCAGAAATCTCATTAGATTTTCAATATCTCAATATTCACAAGTATAATCTCATTATAACTCAAATTCAATTCACATACTAAAATACTTACTTTGAATAGCTTCCATAATTCATAGGTTAATTACATGAGTTTATTTTGTACAAGATATACAAATAATTTACAATGTGCTAGGAATGAACAATATACATAACATGTATAAAATGAGCCCTATCTACATGCATTCTTGAGGAGGTGACAATCTTGAACTCTTACGACACTTCGCAGATCTGGACTCCAAAAATCTCGATCGACAGTCTCTGGTTTTACCTTGATTACTGCGAGGAAGCAATTCCATCGCGCTAAGCATTTCTGCTTAGTGGTGCAATAATATAACGAAATAATATATACAAGTAAAGAAAGAAATAAATGATAATTCGATACTCGAGTCAATTTAATTTGGTATGGTACTTCTAGTATCAACGATCTTATATACTAGTTTGTTCCTCTTTGGAAGTGCTTAGTATATAACTTTTGATAATACTAGCGGTATATAATTTATTCTATCGTATTATATTTCAAGTCCATGCAGTTACGCAATTTATATTTTTGTTATGTTTCTTTTGCTAATCTCTTTGCTTATTCATTTAATACTTAATTTAATTGTCTGGATTTTCATTATACTTAACTTAATTTAGCTGCTGAATTGAATAATACTTTAATTGATCGCCCAAGTAACCTATACTAGACGATCGGATGGATAACGGTCGTTCGCCTTTGGACACCGCGGTGCCTCGGGCCGTCATACCATGGGACGCAGAACGTCAACCATGTATGCAGTCAGTATGGCTAAAAAGCCATGATATCACATAATCGGGCATAAAAGCCATGAATACGGGCATAAAAGCCATGAATACGGGCATAAAAGCCATGAATACAGGCATAAAGCCATGAATACAGGCATAAAGCCTTTCGCAGTACTGCTAAAACAATACCCTATTGGCATGCCAAGCTATCCAAACCAATCTTCTTAGGTATACTAGGGCATTTAATATTTTAAAATATTAATATATTGTGCTTTATGACTTCATTATTTCATGATAAATTTCAATCATAATTCATACATTCATTTGATCATTTATATGATCACAATTCACATCAATTATCCTTTTATACCATTGTACTCAAAATACTTCTCCTCTTTACAATAATGAGAACTAATGTCTCATTCATACATTAATCGGGGTTAGTTGTCCAATGTTTATGTTATTCATATTGATCACATCAATTAGGTGACTTATCTTTCATGTTTCAAGTAATCCATGAATATTTCATGGATTTCAAATTTATGGCCTAAATTTCTTTTTAACAATTTTGATTAGGATGCATAGTCCATATTTGTCATACAATTCTAAGCATTTAAGCTTAGAATTGGTTCTAGGTCTTCATCTTAATTTACTAATCATTTTAATTACTATTCACCTTACTAGTCAACCAAAATGTTGACCTTTTTATACTTAATGGATATATTAATTCTTATTACACCAAGATCCCACATTTTGAGTTTTACATTTGCTAGTATTAATTGCCAATTGCAATTTAAAGTCTCCTAGATGCATTTCTAATTTCAAATTTTGAATTTCAAGTTTTGGTGTCACTATTCATTTCATTAGTCAACTAAAATGTTGACTTTTGCATAAACAATAGGTACATTGGTTTTAATACTCCCAACATACCACATTTTGTATTCAAAACTTGTTAGTTTTGGTCACTTTCTCAAAGCTTAGGTCATTTTGGCAAAATTGCCAATTTTTGGTTTTGGTGTCACTATTCACCTCATTGGTCAACAAAAATGTTGACTTTTGGATAGAAATTATGTACATTGACTTTGGCACTCCAAACATACCACATTTGGTATTTAAAACTTGTTGGCACTAAGTGTTAATACCATTCCAAAGTGTAACTCAATACTAGCAGAATTTTCAGTTTTGGTGGGTCAACTTCACTGTTCCATTGGACACTGTTACTGTTAGAATTTGAAGAAATGTAAAACATGAAAGTTGTTTCTTATTTTGTCTAGTTGAATTTTCTTTTTTGAATCACTCCATTTGGAGTTTTGTAGCTCCAGATATGGCTCAAAAACCCAAGCTGTCCGGATATGCATTCTGCAGAAATTTACCATATCTACAGTGCATGAACAGTAACTTGTGTCACTTGGTTGAATGGGTTCTGGCCATAATTTGGGGTAGGTTCCCTCATGAAAGTTGTTTGTCTATGTCTTAACTTGTTTCTGTAAACATTTTAGGCCAATTGACCAAATCTACAGTGAGTTATGGCCAAATGAACAGTTACTGTTCATTTGGTCAATTCTGCAGAGGCAGTTTCAGGGTATCCGGATTGGGGCCAAGTTTTGGTCCTCTTGCTTTGGTCTTTTGGGCATGGTTTCTTCAGCAAAAATGTTCCATTATAAGCCTAGTTTCATGTCCAATTGGCCAAACACCAATTGGACTAGCACAGCCCAAGTTATGGCAGTGCAAAGGGACTGAATTTTAGGTCCTATCTTTCTTGTCTAGGGCGACTGCAACCCCTCTTTGCAACCTTGTTCTTCAGTCCATTTGTTGGTCAAATTACCTAAAATGGTCACTAATTGACCATTAAAATGCTCTCTTATAATTTCCTAAACCAAGTTACATTTTTCTCACAAAACCCTAACTCAAATTCATGTTTTTATACAATATGTCTTAGTTAGCTTTTTAATCATTGTTCTGGTATTTACAAACTTCCAACATAACTCTAATTCACTTCAAACTCATAAAAACACTCCCTCCTATTCCATAATTAGGGCAGCCGAAATTCATGTACACCTTCACAAGAATTTTTGTTCATTTAATTTACATTTTCTCACTAAATTCAAGTTGCTATTTATGAAATGAAAGAGTTTTAAGTATATAGAGCACTAACCTTGTTGTATGCCAATCCAAGCTTGAGAGAACTTCACTTTCCTTCTTCTTCTTGGCTGCCAAGAGCTTGTTTAAGGTGTGGGATTAATTTTTGATGAAGGGACTTATGGGTTTTAGGGTGAGGAAGCATGGAATTTAAAGCTTGAAAGAGCTTTCATGGAGGTGGCTATGGTGGAAACCCTCTCCTTCCTCTCTCTACGTTTTTGGCTGCTGGTTTTTGGTCCATTTGGTCTTCATTTTATGTCTTTTAATGTTTTAGTCAAATGGTAGCTTAATGGTGATTGGTGGTGGCTTTTTAATGACATCACCTTATGTCATTATTAAGCCTTTTTCTTCATTTTCTTTTCTTTCCTCCACTACTCATTTTTAATTTAATTTCTAGTAATGTTTATTCATATTTTGAGTCATAATAATTATTTACTTAACTGGACAAGTCGGCCAAAAATCACCTCTGAAGGCGAAATGACCAAAATGCCCTCCGTTTGGCTTAACGGGTCAAAATTGTCTGTACCGATTGAAAAATTTTTCTAAATATTTCCTTGGCATTCTAATGCCATAGAAACCTCAATGACCCTTCTCTGGAGTCCCAAAAATTATTTTATAATTTTTCCCCCGGGTCTAGGGCTCCTCGTTGCGAGAACCGCAACTTCCCTCCGGTTACCCATCGCTTGGGCACCGGCTCGTTTTGCTTGGTTGTATTTTATTTCTAAAATTTTTACTAAATTTTTCTCATTAATATTTGAGTTAATTATGGTCCCTCACTTTGATTTGAATATTTTTCCGGACGTTCTAGCTGTCCGGACCGACACCGGTCACCGGAACAGTAGACTGTGCGGAATTGCTACCGGGAGGATGTTACAGAAGGACTCAATGATAACATTAAAGTAATGATTACAGCCTTGGGAATTACAAAGTTTGCCAAGTTAGTGGAAGCTGCATTGAAGGTTGAAAAAGTTAGAATGAATGAGCAGAACAAAATGGACAGACAACAGAATAGAGGTTAAAGTCAGACCAGTACATCTTCTGCCCCTAGTAAGAAATTCAGAGGTTCACCTACTCAGAGTTTCAGTAGGGCACCAAGTCAAGGTCACTCACAGAGGCCCAACTCTCAGTTTGCACCGAGAAGAGGCCAGTCCACACCTTCAGTGGCTAGCTCTCCAGGGACAGGGTTCAGGGAACCAGCCCCAACAGTATCTTTTGCTTGCCCACATTGCCAAAAATGGCATCAGGGTGAATGTTGGAGGATGATAGGTGCTTGTTTATGGTGTGGGTCTACAGACCACCTAGTCCGAGATTGTCCTCGTAGAACTGCTACATCTACTCTGGTATTAACTGATAGGCCTGCCCCTCTTGCTCTAAAGGGTAGAAAGCCGGGTAAGGCTGAGGTAGCTGGTACTTAACAGAAACCTGTATTAGAGTCTGTGGGGAGAGGAGAAGGTAAAAAACCAACCAGAGCCTATGCTATAAGGGCACATGAGGAACAGGATGCTCCAAATGTCATCAAGGGTACGTTCCTCCTCCATAATACTTTTGTGCATGCATTAGTGGATCTTGGATCTACTCATTCATATATTTGTATCAAGTTGCCCGTAGACAAGGGAATACTAGTAGAGGAAAGTGACCAAGACATCCTGGTCACAAATCTGCTAGGCCACAATGTGGTAGTAAACAAGGTGTATAAGGGCTGTCCATTGCAGATTCAAGGGAAAGAATTCTCAGCAAACTTAATTGAACTGCCTTTCTTTGAGTTTAATGTGATTTTGGGAATGGACTAATTATCCCATCATCAGGCAATAGTAGATTGTAAATTGAAGAGAATCTCTCTGAAAACTGCTGGGAACAAAGAAATAACAGTTGTGGGTGAAAGGACAGATTTCTTGTCCAATGTCATCTCAGCTACAGTTGCAAGGAGATGGTTGAGAAAAGGGTGTGAAGCCTATTTGGCACACGTGGTTGACACTAGGCAGGGTAAACTTAACTTGTCTGACATACCCACAATAAGGGATTTCTCTGAAGTATTTCCTGAGGAATTGCCTAGTTTGCCACCAGAAAGGGAAGTTAAAATTGCTATTGAGATTATGCCGGGTACAGCTCCGATTTCAATTGGTCCATATCGGATGGCACCTGCTGAATTGAAAGAGTTAAAAATCCAGCTGCAAGAATTATTAGACAAGGGGTTCATACGCCCCAATGTGTCACCGTGGGGAGCTCTGGTACTGTTTGTAAAGAAGAAAGATGGGACACTAAGGTTATGTGTTGACGACCGACAGTTAAACAGAGTAATAGTGAAGAACAAGTATCCGTTGCCTAGAATTGATGATCTGTTTGATCAGTTGAAGGAAGCCGGTGTGTTTTCTAAGATTGATCTCAGATCAAGGTATCATCAGCTAAGGGTTAAGGATGCAGATGTACCTAAGACTTCATTTAGAACCCGATATGGGCATTATGAATTCCTGGTGATGCCATTTGGGTTAACAAATGCTCCAGTAGTATTCATGGACCTTATGAACCGTATCTTCCATCCAAACTTAGATCGGTTCATAGTGGTCTTCATTTATGACATCCTGCTGTATTCCAAGGATAAAGCAAAACATGATGAGCATTTGGGAATTGTTTTGCAGACTCTAAAAGAGAAGAAACTATATGCTAAATTGTCCAAGTGTGAGTTCTGGTTGAATGAGATTGCATTCCTTGGACATGTAGTATCAGCTGAAGGGATTAGAGTAGATCCCAAGAAGATTGAAGCAGTGATGGAGTGGAAGCCTCCCAAGAATACAACTGAGATCAGAAGTTTCTTAGGGTTAGCTGGATATTATAGAAGATTTGTGAAGGGATTTTCCCTGATAGCTGCTCCAATGACCAAATTACTACACAAGAATATGAAATTTGACTGGAATGACAAGTGTCAAGCCAATTTTGAGAGGCTAAAGGCTATGTTGACAGAGGCACCAGTGTTAACATAGCTAGTGTCTGGAAAAGACTTGGTAGTCTATAGTGATGCCTTACATAATGGGTTAGGGTGTGTACTCATACAAGAAGGGAAAGTTGTCGTACATGCTTCCAGGCAGTTAAGGCCACATGAAAAAAATTACCCTACTCATCATTTGGAGTTAGCAGCAATTATCTTCGCATTGAAGATATGGAGGCATTACTTGTATGGAGAAAAATGCTACATATACACAAACCATAAAAGTTTGAAGTATCTACCAACCCAGAAGGAACTTAATTTGAGACAGAGGCAATGGATTGAATTCCTGAAAGATTATGATTGTATGATTAACTACCACCCTGGGAAGGCAAACGTAGTTGTTGATGCCTTAAGCAGAAAATCTATTATAGCATTAAGATTTCTGAATGCCCAACTGTCCTTAACTCATGATGGAGTTATTTTGGCTGAGTTGCAAGTGAAGCTGAATCTGTTACAACAGATACGGGATGGATAGAAGATAGATGAGAAATTAATGGCTGTTATGGGAAAAATCACTGAGTGAAAGGAAATTGAATATGAAGTGAAAGGAAATGGGCGCCTATACTATAAAGAAAGAGTATGTGTACCAGATGATAAAGAGTTGAAAACCAGTATTCTGAGTGTAACACCCCTAAGTTCGGTAGTGCGTTCTACTATTCCGGTGACCAGTGTTGTTCGGACAGCTAGAATGCCTAGAACTACACTTTGATATGAGTGAGGAGACATTAAATAATGAAATACAAGAAAAGAAAATACAAGAAAAATAAAGGAAAAATAATAGTAAAGAAATGCAACTAAGTTAAGCGAGCCGAGAACCCTAGCGATGGGTGACCGCATCGGGAAGTCACGGCGTGGACCGTTGACTAGCCCTAGACCACGGGGAACCCTGAAAAATATTTTTAGGAGTTAAAGAGACATCAATTGAAGTAGAAATATCATTAGAAATATCAAAGAAAAATTAAATAATTAGTACAAAGAAAAGCGAGAAATCGAAAAACGGACAAAACCTGGTGTTACCGAAAAATTGGGAATGCAACCCGAACAGGGGCATTGTGGTCATTTGACACCCCGAGTTGTCTTTTGACCTAAATGTCCATTAAAAATAAATAATATTACACTTGGAAAATGTCATGAAAAATTAAATTGGTGGTACCTAATGTAAATAGCAAAAATTGGGTGTTAAATGTGGAAAAATGGAACCTTAGAATAAACAATGATTTAATTCTTACATAGTGGTCCAGTAACTCATTTAAGTGGACCACTAAAGCTTCATTTGGGCAGAATATACATCTTCATCTTCAACCTTAGAACCAGCAGAAAATTTGCTCCCAAAAAACTCCATTGACGCATGGTTGAAGCTCCATGCATATGAGATTCAAGCTTCTTTCCTTCTACCTTCCTTCATCAAAGTTAGTCTACACCACTTGGGCAGTAGATTGGCAGCAAGAAGACCAAGTTTTGGTGAAGATTTAAGAAGTCTCAACCATAGGTAAGTTTGAGTTTTTGATTGTTGCTTTGTTAAAGTTTGTAAGGGTTTTATGGGTGTTTGATTTATGGAGAAATTTTTGAGTTTTGATGTTGAATGGGAATGTGCAATTTTGGCAGCCATGGAAACACCTTGAAGGTAGTTTAATTGTGCTTGTAAATGGTGAATTAAATGATTGATTAAATGTATACTGTGTAGGAAATTATTTAGGTAATGTATACTTAGTATATGTAAATGTAAAATGAGATTTAAACCTTGGAAAGTAATGGAATGTAAGTGCACCATTGTGGCAGTTTGTTAACTCTTGAAGAATGCTGGAATTCATGCTTGGTTTATGGAATAATGATGTTAAAATGTGTTGGTTGTTATGGCAGTTTGAATGTATGTATAGTGGTGTGAAGGTTGGACATGTGAATGAGCTTGGTTATGGAGTTAAATTGTTGTAAATTGAGTTGGGCAAATTCTGCACTTGTTGGTGCACATTGAATGTAATTGTAAGCTGCCAAAATGACCTATAATGTGTTGTGAATTATGTTTAGGTCATGGTACAACCAGAATTAGTTTGAATGTTAAGTTTGGTGAGTGTTAAAAGTGATGTTTGATATGTATGCAAGAATTGCAATAAGGCAGTTTGTATTTTAGGCCTATAACTTTAAGTGTGTGGCTCCAATTGGTATGAGACCAATTGGAGGTGAAACTAGGCACAAAATGTGCCAACTTTTATGAAGGAAGCTTGCCAAAATTCTGCTTGCAAGGTAGCTTGAAAAATGACCAAATCCGGATTAAGTGCAAATGAGGCCTGAAAATTGACCATTTGGGCAGCAGTTAGTGTTTAGGCCATAACTCACTCAAAATAGGTCCAATTGACCTGAAAGTTTAACCATGAATAGTTAAGACACATATCTACAAGTCTTATGAAGACACCAAAGCCCAGATATGACCATAAGTAAGCCAAACAGCTTGCACAGTTCGGGTCCAAAAACTGGCCGAACCTAAAATGACCTAAAGTGACCTAAAATGACCAATTTTGGTGCAATTTGACAAGCAATAGTAAAATGACCATAACTTGGCCTACATAACTCAGAATGACCTGAAATTTTGCCCCGCGTTCCATACGACATAGATCTATAAGTTTGTAGTTTTGACCAAAATCCGAAAACCGAGGGAACTAGGTCGTCCGGCTAGGTCAAACTAGTATCCCGGAATCCAGCAAATCGCAAGAAAATGCAGTATACACGGAAATGAATTTGGTAACATGTACCAACCCTAAAAGACTATCGAATGTGACATATTAATGACATTAAAACCTAAATTACCTAGAATGTACCAAGGGTCGACATAGTAGGTTGACTAAGCGAATAAATGAATTCAGTGAATTAATTATCAAGCATTATCGTTAGAGACAGTTTAAATGAGTATTGAAACACTTCAAATTGTGTTTCTCAGTTAGCAAAGACTCAGGGAGGGGAAGGAAACACTGAGTCAGAGCCAAGAGACAGTTATCAGAGGTTTGTGCATAATAAGTATTTCTTTTGAATTTTTCAATTGAAATAAATTATGATTATTTCTATGTTATTATTTTAAATTGTGTTTGTGCATAATAAGTATTTCTTTTGAATTTTTCAATTGAAATAAATTATGATTATTTCTATGTTATTATTTTAAATTGTGTTTGTGCACAATAATTATTTCTTTTGAATTTTTCAATTGAAGTAAATTATGATTATTTGTATTTTATTGTTTTAAATTGTGTTTGTGCACAATAATTTTGACTTCTTATTTTCTGCTTAAAAATTTATTTGAATATTATAGTTTAAATTGTGTTTGTGCACAATACTTTCATATTCACTGCTTTTACTAGCAAATTTATTTGGAGAAATGAGTTATGAATAAATTTTGATTGTTTTGGTTTTGGGAATATTATTTGGAAATTATTGTGTTGCCAACTTTGCAAATGGAAATTTTGAGATAAAATGTGAATTGTGGTTTGTATGAAATATTGTGATTTGAAATTGTTTTAATTCACACTTGGCATAACACTATTACTATGTTCCTCCTCCATTTATGGGGTGAGTGTGATATATTCCTCCCTCTTTGACTTATCAGTATGGGGTGAGTGTGATTATGTTCCTCCCTCTTTGACTTCCCAGGCTGAGGTGAGTGTGGATGAGTGCTCATTATTAAGCTAGCTTCCTCCCTCATTGATTTCGATTATTGGGGTGAGTGTGTCTTGTCGTGGTGTGCAACACGGCATGTGTGGAAAAAAAAATTGTGTCATGGCCTAAATTATGTTATCGATTGGCAACATTGTATTATTCAGTTATTTGATCGAATTGTGTTATTGATTTGCAAAACGGTATTATTCAATTACTTGATCAAATTTGTGTTAGATGAATTTTGTAAATTGTGAAATGGAATTGTGAATCATTTGATTTGTGGTATCAATAAAAGATTTATATATCGCATTTCAAATTGTTATTGTGCACCATCGAGTAAATTTTACTCGTGATAGCTTTTCATTCTTTGTCGTAGGTAGACAGATTGTGAGCGTGAGACTAATTTGGTAGTACATTCAGTGAGAAATCATCGGGTATATTGAGTATACCATATTCTGCATTTTATATTATAATGTATGTTCACTGTATGTATATAGTGTTCTTGGTTTTAAGCAGTTGTAAATTAAAATTTTACATTAAAGTTGTAAAATAAATTATGAGTTATTTGGACTTGTAAAAATTGTATTATATTTCTTGTATCTCAGTCTTTGAAAAAATTATTGTGGATTTCTGTTGAATTATGCTAGAGTTTGAGATTGAGAAAAATATTGAAGTGCTTTTTATAGGTTTTTGAAGAACTGTTTTATCCAAATTACGGAGGGCACTCTGCCAAAATTTTTTTACAGAAATTACTAATAGTCTAAATGTGTTAGTTAATTCACCTCAGTTCAAAAAGGTTTTTAACACCTGTAAATAGTGCTCACCACTGTAAAAGAAGTAAGAAAAGTTTTTGAAAATCCCTTGTAGTGTATTTAATGGGTTATCAGTAGGCGAAATTGGTAACTCATTAGGTATACTACGGGATCATGTTATGCCTTACAGAGGGGTAGGGTGTGACACTGAGAGAAGCACATAACAGTGTGTATGCTATGCACCTAGGAAGCACAAAAATATACCATGACCTGAAACTTCGATACTGGTGGCCGGGTATGAAGAAGGACATAGCTGACTATGTAACTTGATGCTTGACATGTTAGCAAGTCAAAGCAGAACATCAAGTTCCATCAGGTTTGTTACAGCCCATAAACATACCTGAATGGAAATGGGACCGAGTCACTATGGACTTTGTCAGTGGTCTACCTCTCACTCAAAAGAAGCATGATGCAGTATGGGTGATTGCAGATAGGTTGACCAACTCAACACATTTTTTACCAATCAGAACTGACTACTCACTGGAAAAGCTAGCAAAATTGTATATCAGTGAGATAGTTAGACTACATAGAATTTCGCTTTCCATTATATCTGATAGAGACTCGAGGTTTACATCTAGATTTTGGAAGAAATTACAAGAATCCTTGGGCACAAAACTCCATTTTAGTACTGATTTTCATCCTCAAACGGATGGACAGTCAGAAAGAATAATCTAGGTAAATTTTAAAACTCATTGAGTTATTGCAAACAATAAACTGATAATGATAATAATAAGTGAATATATGTGATAGGTCCTTGAGGATATGCTGAGGAGTTGTGTTATTAAGTTTGAGGGAAGCTGGGACAGATACCTTCCACTGGCAAAATTTGCATACAACAATAGCTATCAAGCTAATATACAAATGGCACCCTATGAAGCACTGTATGGGAGAAAATGTAGAACACCTGTATGTTGGACTGAATTGGGTGAAGATAAGCTAGTGGGGCCAGACCTGATAAAGCAGACAGAGGAAAAGGTGAAACTGATAAAGGCCAATTTGAAAGTTACCTTAGACCGACAGAAATCTTATGCTGACTTGAAGAGAAAGGACATTGAGTATGAAGTGGGTAAGAAGGTATTTCTCAAAGTATCACCATGGAAGAAAGTGTTGAGATTCGGGAAAAAGGGAAAATTAAACCCTAGGTTTATTGGTCCATTTGAACTTATTGATCATGTGGGACCAGTAGCCTACAGATTAGCCTTACCACCTGAGCTGGACAAGATACATAATGTGTTCCATGTCATGATGCTCAGAAGATACAGATCAGATCCTTCACATGTCATCTCAGTAGAAGAAATTGTGGAACAACCTAACCTGACATATGAAGAAGAACCGATTAAAATGTTGACACGAGAGGTAAAAGAGCTCAGAAACAAGACAATTCCACTAGTGAAAATCCTATGGAGACACTACAACACGAAAGAGGCAACATGGGAGAGTAAGGAGACAATGAGGCAACAGTTCCCTCAGCTCTTCACATCAGGTAAATTTCGAGGATGAAATTTTTATTTAGAGGGGAAGAGTTGTAACATCCTCCCTATACGTTCTGTTGCTCTAGTGGCCTAATATCAGTCCAGGCAAGTCAGGATGTCTGGAACTACACTTCGGTGATAGTAAACAGACATATAATGATGAGATAAATAAAAAGAAAATAGAAGAAAAATCAAAGAAAAATAAAAGAGAGAAAATGAAACTAAGTTAAATGAGCCAGCACCGCAGCGATGGGTGACCGCACCGGGAAGGCCGTTTCCGACCCCAGGACCGTGGGGAACCCTCAGAATTAAAATTCTAGATGTAATTAAAGGTTTATTTAAATATAATTGACGCTAGAAATATCAAAGAAAAATTAATAAAATAGTACAAAGAAAAATGAAAAATCGAGAAACAGATAAAAATCGATATTACCGAAAAATCGGGAATACAACCCAAAGAGGGGCATTTTAGTCATTTGACACCAAGAGTTGCCTTTTGACCTCAATTTCCATTAAAAATAAATGATATTACACTTTGGAAATGTCATGAAAAATTAAAATGAGATACATTGTACGAATAATGCAAGAAATGGGGTATAAATTGAATAATTAAAATCTTAACATATAAAATAACTTAATTAAAAGTGAGTGGAGATAAGGGGTATTTTAAACACCTAAAGGAAATGTGTATGTCCACAAAACAATTCAGTTTCTACATCATCTTCTCCAGCTAAAATGAACCTCCATGGAAGCACCATTGCCGCCCCACATGCAATCTCCATTGGTGCATGATCAAGCCATCCTTTCCACTTGGTTCCTTCATTAAAACTTTCCTACTCACCTTGGGGAAGATATTGGCAACAAGAAAAACAAGATTTGGTGAAGTTTGAAGGAAGCTCTCAAGAGGTAAGTGTCCAAATCTTCTCCCTAGCTTTAGTAAACCTTGTGTTTAGGTTGAGGTGAGTAATTTGGTGAAGAGAAATGAAGAAAATATTGAGAAATGAACTTCTCCATTTTTGGCAGCCATGAAGGTTTATTGTGTTTGAGTTTTTCTTACCTCTAATGGATGGGAATTAAGGCTGATTAACTCAAATGTAAGTTGTAGTAAGTTACTATCCATGTATGTGTATGTTAGTGCTTGAATTAAGGGTTTAATAGTGGGACTTTGATGCTTTAGTAAACTGCCATGTTGGGCAGCCTTAAATATCATGAATTTGTATGTGAGTTTATGAAATTCATTAATGAAATATGTTGTGTTGAATGATGGGCAGTTTGTGTAATTGCCATGGAAGTGTATGTGTGATATATGTGTTGTTATACATTGAATTTGGATTGAAGTAAATGTTAAACAGTAATGGTGTATTGTGTGCATTGAGCACTTGAGTGTTCTGCCCAAAATGCTTGCTGGAATTGTGTACAATATATATAGAAGTGCCATGATTAAATGTTGAAGTATTGGGAGGAGGAGGATTGTCAAAATTGGAAGTGTGATGTTCAAATGCAGGTTGTGTATGTTGGCAGCACCTAAATTAGGTCATAAGTGCAAAACTGTGAACCCAATTGGTATGAGGCCAGTGGAGGGTGAAACTAGACACCAAATAGGCCAACTTTCATGTAGAAATGTTGCCAAAATTCTGCCTAGAAACTGACCTTAAAAATGACCAAATCCGCAATGGCAACCTTGCAAACCCAGATTTTTGACCATATGAACAGTAGTCATTAGGATGACCATAACTCACGCAAAACAGGTCCAATTGACCTGAAACTTTTACCATGGATAGATTAGACATAGAGCTACAATTCTTATGAAGACACCAAAGCCCAGAATGAAGAAACGGAAGCGTGAAAAACACAAGTTTATACCATTGAATTCAAAAATTTTCACCTAGGGTCACATGCATCATGCAAGATTTATTTTTATCTATTTGATTTCAATGATAAACAACATATTAAAACTCTTTTAATATGTTTTTGGATCTGTATTTGCCATTTAAGATTTTAAAATTAATCAGATTAATTTTAGAACCCTAGATTAAATCAAGAACGATTACACTGATGCACTGCAGCGTGTCTGCGCCTTTGAGATTCGTCTTCAGGACACCAGATGTTGTCCCTCTAGCTTGTCCACACCAAGAACACCTATGGCAGCCCTTGAACAGCTTCTAAAGCCTTTTCTATTAATTAGAAATTCAAGTTCTGCCTTTTAAGAGATTAGAGATGTAAACAGGACACTAGAAACAATTCTTAGTGTTCTTAATTCAAGAGATTGATGGCTAATCTCTTTGAATTGATAAGAGATGAAGAAAAAGAGATGAAAACCCTCAAAGTGGCATGACAAAGGAGTGTGGCTGCTGGTTATATTTTATTTTCTCATAACAACACTAAAATAGCTAGGTTAACACATTAAACCCTTGCCACATGTCACCCTTTGATTAGCTCTAGGTTTAAGTGACCCAATCACATTGTGCCAAGTGTCAAACCTATATTTAATCTTGATTTTAATCATCTTACATGATTAAAAAACATTTGGCAAGCTTATGTGTTATGCCATGTGTCACCATCTCATGGTGCCACGTGTCACACTGCAAAATGACCAAAATGCCCCTGTGTCTTAATTTTGAGTTCTTAACCCAAAATAATTATTTTCTTCTTCTAATTAATTTATATCAAATATAAATTAATTAATTAATCTCTATTAATTAATTTCTCATTAATTAAATTCATATTTAAACACTTTAAATATAAATTTAATTTATACTATACATCCAATAATCTAGATTTGGTTTTAAGTCATGCTAGGGACTTTGCAATTTAATTGCAAACCAAACCAATTTAATTAATCAATTAAACTCTTTAATTAATTAATTAAATCATATTTAAATATGTGATAACTTGTGTATGTGTGTGACTTACTAGGCTCATCACTAATTGGCAATGAGACATGATATAAACTCTTAATATCATCAGAACTCTTTTTTACCATAAATGATTTCTCTAAATCATTTTATGAACCTTATAGACCATGGTTAACACCTAGCATAGCATGCCATAGCCACCCAATTAGTAATAAGGTTTACCTTAAATGAACCTATAATAATATGTTACCATGCACTAAAATCTCTCTGTTACAAAATCCCAACTCAAGCTGGAGTCATGGTTTATGTCAAACTCCATTTGCTATGAATATTATGTTCTCTTTTAATTCCAGTTCTTGATTAAAAAGATTTTCTCATCAGAAACTCTTTTCTGAATAAATCTATCTGTCCTGGCCAGGAACTTGAAACATCAAGAACAATTAAATGAACATAGGATTTTAACTCTATTTACTTAGAGGAACAGATTCCATCTTGATCAACACCTACCTCCATATATAACTAGTAGGAGCCAACACATGCCCATATACCCATACACAGTACAAGTATGAAAGCAGTATCAAACTCAAACTACCTATATACAAGGTAACTGTGCTATCTCAGGTCTAAAGATTATATGCACTGATATGATTTATGACAAAACATTGACAAGAATAAACTCCTTGTGCTTGTCATAAGTGTCACTGGTTCGACCTACTTATCATGTATAAGTGCCTACCATGTTTGTTATATGGCATGAGGCTCACCATTCCATCTTATTTATATCTCATATAAATAACTTGGGAACAAACATGAATACAATCTTTCTGGATAAGTCATGTCCTTATTATGAAGTATCCTTGATTGTGAACCTATTTATGATACTTTGTGCTAGAAATATTGTCACTCATATTCTTAACAACTTAAGAATAATATTTCTAACAAAATATCAATGGACCTTTTCTATTACACATAAATATATTATGTAAACGGAAAAGTGGAAATGCCTTTTATTAATAAAATATATACAAGATACATACTAAATGATATGCTCTAGGGCATACTACTAACAATCTCCCACTAGCACTAGAGCCATTCATTACAATACCTTAGACCATCTCAAGATGTCAGTCTAACTGAGCTTGGGACAAAGGCTTAGTGCATGGATCAGCTGAATTTTTTCAGCTGATGTTATTTTTCTGCATGGCTATATTGCCTCGCCCAACTATTTCTCTGATAATGTGGTAGCGCCTTTCTATGTGTTTGGATTTCTTGTGAGACCTTGGTTCCTTAGCCTGTATGACTGCTCCATTATTGTCACAGTGTAGTGGAAATGCTGACTCAATGGAAGGAACTACTGTAAGTTCTGTCACGAACTTCTTTATCCAAACAGCTTCCTTTGCAGCATTTGATGCATCATTATACTCAGCCTCTGTAGTGGAATATGCAGTCGTGCTCTGTTTGGAACTCTTCCAACTGACTGCACCTCCATTACAAATGAACACATATCCAGAGGTAGACTTTCTATCATTGATATCTGATTGGAAATCAGAATCAATATAACCATCCAATTGCAAGTCTCCACCTCCATAAATCAAGAATAAATCCTTAGTTCTTCTCAAGTACTTAAGGATATTCTTGGCAGCTATCCAGTGTTCCAAACCTGGATTGGATTGATACCTGCTAGTCAAACTAACAGCATATGCGATATCCGGCCTAGTACACAACATTGCATACATTAAACTTCCAATAGCCGAAGCATATGGAATCCTGGCCATCTTATCTCTTTCTTCAGGTGTCTTTGGAGACATCTCTTTAGAAAGATGGATACCATGTCTCACTGGTAACAATCCTCTCTTGGAATCAAGCATGTTAAACCTCTTTAACACCTTTTCCAAGTATAGACTTTGGGATAAACCAATTATTCTTTTCGCTCTATCTCTATAGATGCGAATCCCAAGAATATAGGTTGCCTCCCCTAAGTCTTTCATGGAGAATGTATTTGACAACCATACCTTTATAGTCGTCAACATACCTGTGTCATTACCCATCAATAGTATGTCATCCACATATAAGACAAGGAAAGTGATAGCACTGTCACTAACCTTCTTATATACACATGGCTCATCCTCATTTTTGATAAAACCAAAGGATTTAATGGCTTCATCAAAACGAATGTTCCAACTCCTCGAAGCTTGTTTCAACCAATAAGTGGATCGCTTTAGTTTGCATACTTTGGAACCATCTTGGGATTCAAATCCCCTAAGTTGTTCCATGAAAATGTTTTCTTCAATGTATCCATTGAGAAAAGCTGTTTTGACATCCATCTGCCAAATCTCATAATCATAGTATGCAGCTATTGCTAATAAAATCCTAATTGATTTAAGCATGGCAACAGGCGAGAAAGTCTCCTCATAGTCGATTCCTTGCCTTTGGCGAAACCCTTTCGCTACTAGCCTTGCCTTATAGGTCTCTACCTTTCCATCAGAACCAATTTTCTTCTTGAAAACCCGTTTGTTCCCTATAGGTATAATACCTTCAGGTGGGTCAACAAGATCCCAAACTTGATTCTTATACATGGAATCAATCTCGGATTTCACAGCATCAATCCATTTTGAAGAGTCTATATCTGATATAGCTTCTTCATAGGTAAGTGGATCATCTCCATGATCTACTTCTTCATGAGTAGACAACTCGTGTTCTTCTTCATGAAGAAAACCATATCTCATTGGTGGGTGAGATACCACAGTTGTTCTACGAGGAGCAGTGTAGATGTTTCATCAACGGGTATTGGTTGACTAGATGGATCTATATCCATCGATGCATTGGTTGGTCGAATTCTCCAATTCTAACTCTATTTGCCTTCCTTTGCCTCCTTCTTGAACAAACATTGTTCAAGAAATGTGGCATCTCTACTTATCACAACCTTTTGTGAAGTAGGCAAATAAAAATAATATCCAAAACTATCTTTTGGATATCCAACAAATCGACCTTTTACGATCTGGTCTCCAATTTATCGGTGTTGACTTTTGATATAAGCTGGACAACCCCAAATCTTAACATGCTTAAGACTTGGTTTTCTTCCATGCCATATCTCATAAGATGTGGAAGAAACTGATTTTGATGGAATCCTATTCAGAATATACAAAGCTGATTCTAATGCAAATCCCCAAAAGAAGATTGACATATCAGTATAGCTCATCATACTATGTACCATATCCAATAGGGTACGATTTCTCCTTTCAGATACACCATTCAGCTGTGGCGTTCCTGGAGGAGTCAGCTGAGAAACAATGCCATGCTCTCTCAAGTATTCATCAAATTCAGTACTCAAATATTCACCTCCACGATCTGATTGAAGAGCTTTAATATTCTTTCCTGTTTGATTTTCTACTTCAGATTTAAATTCTTTGAACTTTTCAAAAGATTCAGATACAAATACCCAAACCTTGATTTATCATCAGTAAAGGTAATAAAATAATGAAAGCCCCCTCTAGCCATTTCTTTAAATGGACCACATACATCACTATGTATTAGCTCCAAAATATTTTCAGCTCTTAGCCCCTGTCCAACAAAGGGTGATCTAGTCATTTTGCCCTGAAGGCAAGATTCATAAGTTGGAGTAGGCTCAGAGTCCAATAAGGATAGAATCCCCATTTTCTCCAATTTTGTAATCCTATCTTCTGCAACATGACATAACCTTAAGTGCCAAATATATTTTGAACTTGAGTTGGTTTTCACCACGGCATTGCTTTCATTTAGATTGCTATACTCTGGCCAGTGGAAACACTTTCTTAATGGAAACACTTTCTTATTGGCAATGGAAACACTTTCCTGTTGGCAGTGGAAACACTTTCCTTTGCCTTCATCAGCTTTAGTCTTCCTTTTCTGTTTAACTATTTTCTTAGAAGGACCAGGAATCTGAGGTTTCTTTTTCTTATTGCCCTTCTTCTTATTGGACTTTCCAGCAGAAGAAGATGCAACCAAAGCTACCTCTTTTCCTTTATTGCCTGGCATATTCTTTTGGGCAATAACCAGCATGTTGAGTAAACCAGCTAAGGTGCATTCCTGTTGAGTCATATGGAAATTTGTCACAAAATTCCCAAAAGACTCAGGAAGGGACTGAAAGATTAAATCCGTCTGTAGTTGGAAATCCATGTTGAAGTCAAGATATTCCAACTGCTCAATCAGCCGAATCATCTTGTGGACATGATCCCCAACATTCTGTCCCTCAGACATCCTCATGCGGAACAGCTGCCTAGATATCTCATACCTAGCATTCCTACTGTGCTCACCATACAACTCATTACTCATGGAAGAAAACATGTAACACTTAGCTCTCATATCATGCTCCTTCCACTTGTCCAAAGTTTCATGTTCCTCTTAAGTGGCCTCTGGAGGTAAGGGACCAGGAACATTTGAATCTAGAACATATCCTATATGTTCAAGGTTCAAGACAAGTTTCAAATTTCTTAGCCAATCAGACAGATTAGGTCTTGTCAACCTATTGCGATCAAGTATGCTTGCAAGGATATTGGATAGTGGTGGTTGTTCTGTGCTCATTATTATCAGAAAATTAATTGCAGAAATAATCAGATTAATTAGTAAATATATCATGTAATTAACCAAATATGATTATGGTCTTTTAATCAAATTGGTCCTCCCATTAACTTAGCGAATCCTACACTTCCAAAGTAGAAAATGGAAATCCTAGTTGGATGGATTTCTAGTGGGTGATTGAATTCTTATAATTCTATTGATCATCCTCAGGTACATCCATTATTGGAATTACAATAAACTATAAGTGAGCAACTCTTTGCCCATCACATCTCATGTGATGTTCAATCCTTTACCTAGCCCCTAATGCTCAAAATCTCAGGTACATCCATTATTGACTTATCTTGCATTAGTTAAGTTGATCCCATTGAGCCAGTAATTATGCAAATAATTTTAATGTCCTCAGGTACATCCAATATTGGCTACTAAACCATTTACATATTTACAACATCTCATGCTTTAACAATTATTCTTTAAAAAATCTCTTAAATTAATTGCATCTCATGCAACTATTTAAAATTTCTTAAAATAATTGCCCCAATGGAGGGCCTATGTTATAATTACTTTAATTATAGCATTTCCAACTTAATCATTTGTTTGGAAGATTTTATGGTCATTCTAATTACTATTAAGGTCTCATTTTGCACATTATCCATTAAGTATGCATATATCATATAATTGCATACATTCCCATACATCTCATGCATTCATGGATAAGCAGTAAATATGGTATGATCATGGACTTTCTAAGGGATTCAATTCTGAGCCACCAAGAATTGAATCAGGGCATTCGTAGGTGCATTTCATTCATTCATTCATTTTACAAGAGTTGCTGAAGGAGTACATAATCAACACTTGATCTTGAATTCCTCCCACTGGTCCCACCAATGCTCTTGACCTCCTTGAACTTCTTGCAATCCAATATTACATGGTAATCCTTGGCATACCAAGGCGAATTTACAAGAACTTAAATAAATGAAATTACAACCCAAAAATTATTACAAACTTAATAATACATGCCCAAAATAAATTAAAATAAATTAATTAATTTACAATACCAAAGAAACATAAAAGAAATAAATCCAATCATATTCATCTTTTATAGTCCATGATCATCCATCATGCATATCACTATTTAACAATTAAATAAAACATACATACTTAAATTAAATTGAATATCTAATATTCAACTTAAAAATCCAGATTTGAATATGATTCAAATAAATTTAAAAATTCATATTTGAATCACATTCAAACAACTTTAAAAATTCAGATTTGAATCACATTCAAACATTTTTTAAAAAATCAGATTTGAATCACATTCAAATATTTTTTAAAAAATCAGATCTGAATTTTATTCAATCAATTTTAAAAAATCAGATTTAAATATGATTCAAACAATTTTAAAAATTCAGATTTGAATCACATTCAAACAACTTTTAAAATTCAGATTTGAATCACATTCAAACAATTTTTAAAATTCTGATTTGAATCATAATTTAATTGTGTGATAAAAATTCTAATTAAACAATTTAATTAGACATAAAATGGATCTTAAATCATACAACAATTGCACATTAACCATCCATTTACCTTTGCACACCATTGTGATGCATCAACCATGCGCACCATGGTGTTCATCATTTGTGCCGCCACTTTGACTTTGCAACCAGCAATAAACTTTTGATCTCATGATCAAACACACAATTAAATCATATAATCATCAATCTAAATGGCAAATATAGTGGCTCTGATACCAATTGAAGGCAGGCGTGAAAAACACAAGTTTATACCATTGAATTCAAAAATTTTCACCTAGGGTCACATGCATCATGCAAGATTTATTTTTATCTATTTGATTTCAATGATAAACAACATATTAAAACTCTTTTAATATGTTTTTGGATCTGTATTTGCCATTTAAGATTTTAAAATTAATCAGATTAATTTTAGAACCCTAGATTAAATCAAGAACGATTACACTAACCTCTTGATGCCTCGCAATGTCTGCGCCTTTGAGATTCATCTTGAGGACACGGATGTTGTCCCTCTAGCTTGTCCACACCAAGAACACCTATGGCAGCCCTTGAACAGCTTCTAAAGCCTTTTCTATTAATTAGAAATTCAAGTTCTGCCTTTTAAGAGATTAGAGATGTAAACAGGACACTAGAAACAATTCTTAGTGTTCTTAATTCAAGAGATTGATGGCTAATCTCTTTGAATTGATAAGAGATGAAGAAGAAGAGATGAAAACTCTCAAAGTGGCATGACAAAGGAGTGTGGCTGCTGGTTGTATTTTATTTTCTCATAACAACACTTAAATAGCTAGGTTAACACATTAAACCCTTGCCACATGTCACCCTTTGATTAGCTCTAGGTTTAACTGACCCAATCAAATTGTGCCAAGTGTCAAACCTATATTTAATCTTGATTTTAATCATCTTACATGATTAAAAAAACATTTGGCAAGCTTATGTGTTATGCCATGTGTCACCATCTCATGGTGCCACATGTCACACTGCAAAATGACCAAAATGCCCCTGTGTCTTAATTTTGAGTTCTTAACCCAAAATAATTATTTTCTTCTTCTAATTAATTTATATCAAATATAAATTAATTAATTAATCTCTATTAACTAATCTCTCATTAATTAAATTCATATTTAAACACTTTAAATATAAATTTAATTTATACTATACATCCAATAATCTAGATTTGGTTTCAAGTCATGCTAGGGACTTTGCAATTTAATTGCAAACCAAACCAATTTAATTAATCAATTAAACTCTTTAATTAATTAATTAAATCATATTTAAATAGGTGATATGCATAAATGATTTCTCTAAATCATTTTATGAACCTCATAGACCATGGTTAACACCTAGTATAGCATGCCATAGCCACCCAATTAGTAATAAGGTTTACCTTAAATGAACCTATAATCATATGTTACCATGCACTAAAATCTCTTTGTTACAAAATCCCAACTCAAGCTGGAGTCATGGTTTATGTCAAACTCCATTTGCTATGAATATTATGTTCTCTTTTAATTCCAGTTCTTGATTAAAAAGATTTTCTCATCAGAAACTCTTTTCTGAATAAATCTATTTGTCCTGGCCAGGAACTTGAAACATCAAGAACAATTAAATGAACATAGGATTTTAACTCTATTTACTTAGAGGAACAGATTCCATCTTGATCAACACCTACCTCCATATATAACTAGTAGGAGCCAACACATGCCCATATACCCATACACAGTACAAGTATGAAAGCAGTATCAAACTCAAACTACCTATAGACAAGATAACTGTGCTATCTCAGGTCTAAAGATTATATGCACTGATATGATTTATGACAAAACATTGACAAGAATAAACTCCTTGTGCTTATCATAAGTGTCACTGGTTCGGCCTACTTATCATGTATAAGTGCCTATCATGTTTGTTATATGGCATGAGACTCACCATTCCATCTTATTTATATCTCATATAAATAACTTGGGATCAAACATGAATACAATCTTTCTGGATAAGTCATGTCCTTATTATGAAGTATCCTTGATTGTGAACCTATTTATGATACTTTGTGCTAGAAATATTGTCACTCATATTCTTAACAACTTAATAATAATATTTCTAACAAAATATCAATGGACCTTTTCTATTACACATAAATATATTATGTAAACGGAAAAGTGGAAATGCTTTTTATTAATAAAATATGTACAAGATACATACTAAATGATATGCTCTAGGGCATACTACTAACACAGAAATGGCCAGAACCAAGTCAAATAGTTTGCACAAGTTTGGGTACCAAAACTGCTAGAACTAAATGTGACCTAAAATTGACCAAATTTTGCACTAAAGGTGCAATTTGTCTAGCTTTAGTAAATTGACCATATCTTGATCTATACAACTCAGAATGACTTGAAATTTTGACAAGAGTGCAATAAGACATACAGCTACAATTTTACTTCTTTGACCAGAAGCTAAAAACCAAGATAAATAGGACTTTAAGCTAGACCAATCTATCACACAAAAATTGAGAATTTGACATTTACATACAATGATGCTTGAGGTAATTTGGCAATGAATTCCAACTTGTAAAAAGGGTAAATTGCATTATATTGATGGCATATTGAATTGTACATTGTGGTATGTTGATGCTAGAAACAACTTATCTATATTACCTAAAAAGATTAACATATACATTGACTTATGGAATTACATAATAGCTAGTAAACTCTAGAAATTGAAGAATTAAACAATTAATTTATAATGTGCCCTAGTTTGCCTAGTTGACTAGTTTGGATAGGTTGGCATGCCAATAGGATTCTGACAACTATTCTGTAAATGGCTTTACAGCATACTGTGTTTTTATGGCATATTATGCCATACTATGACTTTAATAGCCTACAGCTATATGTATTGTGTTATTATACTTGGCTTATCGCTAGATTGACTATATGGCTTTTTAGCTACAATGTTTGCACATCGGGAGACACTTTATAACTGATGGTGTGACGGCCCGAGGTACTAGGTACTCAGTGCTAGTATATACATTTATCCAGTTTGGTTAGTATATAGGCTACACGGGCAGTTAATTTAAGCATTATTAAATTTAAATAGCTAAATCCAGTTTACTGACATACAGCACTACCAAAATTAGCAAATATTGAAATGTTAGCAAATAAAGTAGAAACAATAATTGTAAAGAATACCGATGTCATAAATTCATTTACTTTATTTTAGTGTATATTTCTTTATATTTGGCACCACTAAGGAAAATTGCTTAGCACGTTGCTTTTGTAACGCGTAGGTATTGGAGACACAGCTGGGGAGCCCAGCAAACCTACGACCGGGTGAGACATCAGATTTGCACAGGAGTCCAGAGTCATCTGCATTACACTGCATACATGGTAGGACTTAGGATCTTGTGTAATGATTATCAGTTGTATTTTGACATTTTGTTATGTAATTTTGTATATTCTAAAACTTTAAGGTTGGTAATAATTTGTACATATAACTTTATATGGAGAATATCTGGATGTATTTAAGTTATAATGGATTGTATTTTAAAACTATTTAAATATTATAAAAATCAATAGACTATGTTGAAATACTGAGATTGTGAAATAGTTGAGATTTTGATATTATCATATTGAACTGTTTTTAATAGGTTTGGAAGGACAGTTTGTCGGAAATACAGATGGCACCTTGCCAAATTTTTATTACCATTTTTTGAAACACTTATTTTATTAAAGTATGAAAATAGAATCAACATGATATGAATTTTACATAAAAGACTTCTTAAAATCAAATTGAGTTCAGGAAATGAGTTGATTACAGACTAGGTGCTCCAGCACACCGTGTAGCACGCCTTGCTCTGCTATACTGTAGACGGGCGAGGGGTGTTACATTTAGTGGTATCAGAGTACGGTTTAGGCATTTCTAGTCCTAGAAAGATTGCATATCATGCATTGCATTGTAAGTGTTAAGATGACTCTAATGCAAATCTTTTGATTTGTTATTTTGATCAGAATATGGACTCCACATCGTAGAAAGCGATCGATGAGGAGGTGGAGAGTCATGCTCCATCTATGACAGAACCAGAAGACAGGAGGGAACCTACTCCACCAGTACCAGATGCACCAACCACATTTGATTTGTTATTTTGATCAGAATATGGACTCCACATCATAGAAAGGGATCGATGAGGAGGTGGAGAGTCATGCTCCATCTATAACAGAACCAGGACACAGGAGGGAACCTGCTCCACCAGTACCAGATGCACTAACCACAATTCAGCAAATGGCTGAGTTCTTTAGACAGATGGCAGAAGTTATGCCACCACCACCACCTCCACATCAAAAATCTCATATGGAGAGACTCAGGAAGTTCAGAGCAGTGGATTTTCTGGGCAAGAGGGAAGATGTCACACCCTACCCCTCTGTAAGGCATAACATGATCCCGTAATATACCTAATGAATTGCCAACTTCATCTACTGATAACCATTAAATACAGTACAAGGGATTTTAAAACTTTTCTTACTTTTTTTTACAGTGATGAGCACTATTTACAGGTGTTAAAAAAATTTTTAAACTGAAGGGAAACGGTTAACACATTTGAATTATTAGGAATTTCTGTAAAAATTTTGGCGGAGTGCCATCTGTATTTTGGAATAAAACAGTTCTTCAAAAACCTGTAAAAAGCACTTTAAATATATTTCTCAATCTCAAACTCCAACATTTAATCAACACAATATATTTCTCAACTCAAATCCATAATAATTTTTCAATATTTCCAAAGGCTGATATAAAAGAAATATAGTACAAATTTTACAAGCTAAAATAATTCACAATTTATTTTACAACTTCAATGTACAATTATAATTTACAACTGCTCAAAACCAAGAACACTATATACATATAGTGAACATACATTACAATACAAAATGTAAAATATGGTATACTCAATATACCCAATGATGTCTCACTGAAGCACTAGCAGCCTAGTCTGCTGCCCTATCAGTCTATCTACCTGCAACAGCAATGAAAAGCTATCGCTGAGCCATTGTCTCAGTGGTGCACAACATTAATCAAATACAACTTTAAATCACAAATCATAAGTCATATACATAGTAGACACTTAAAACCATAGTTAAATTCAAAGAAAATGAATGTCATAAAGAATTTAAACTCTATTTCACAATATCACAATAAATCTCAATAAATCAAAACATGGTTAAATTCAAAAGACAGTGAATGTCAATAAGAATTTAAACTCCATTTCACAATCTCACAATACATATCAATAAATCACACACAGCTTAATCATGTTCCAAAGTTCAATTCGTCCCAAAAGCCGACAGCTAATGAGGAATTCAATTCATCCCAAAAGCCAATGGCTAATGAGGAATAACATAGCTAGCTAGCAAAAATATGAGTACTCATTCTATTCATCCTCAACAGGCACACACCTTAACACTTCAGCCAGAGAGGGAATTCAATTCATCCCACTAGACAAGCTAGCGAGGAATTCAATCAATATACATGATAGCTGTGGTTTCAAACCATTCACAATGCTTTTCAATCAATAAGTATCCATCAAATATCATTTAAACAATTTACAATGCTTTTCAAGCAATAAGTATCTATTCAAACACATTTCCACAATTTAAAACAATAATAGACAAATAGTCATAATTTATTTCAATAGAGAAATTCAAAAGAAATAACTGTTGTGCACAAACCTCTGATAACTGTCTCTTGGCTCTGACTCAGTGTTTCCTTCCCTTTCCCTGAGTCTTTGCTAACTGAGAAACACAATTTGAAGTGTTTCAGTACTCATTTAAACTATCTCTAACGATAATGCTTAATAATTAATTCATTGAATTCTATTATTTCCTTAGTCAACCCAAGATGTCGACCCTCGATGCAGTCTAGGTGAATTAGGTTTTAACGTTACCAACGTATCATATTTAATAGCTTTTTAGTATTGGTACATGTTACCAAATTCGTTTCCATGCATATTGTATTTTATTGCAATTTGTCGGTATACTAATTTGACCCAGCCGGATGACCTAGTTTCCTCAGTTTTTGGGTTTTGGTCAAAACTACAAACTTGTAGATCTATGTCTTATTGCATGCGGGGCAAAATTTCAAATTATTCTGAGTTATGTATACCAAGTTATGGTCATTTTACTATTGCTGGTCAGAATGTACCAAAATTGGTCACTTTAGGTCATTTTAGGTCAATTTTGGTTCGGCCAGTTTTTGGACCCGAACTTGTGCAAGCTATTTGACTTGCTTATGGTCATTTGTGGGCTTTGGTGTCTTGATAAGACTTGTATATATATGTCTCAACTATTCATAGTAAAAATTTCAGGTCAATTAGACCTGTTTTGAGTAAGTTATGGCCAAAACACTAACTGCTGCCCAAATGGTCAATTTTCAGGCCTTGAATGCACTAATCCGGATTTGGTCATTTTTCAAGTTACCTTCCAAGCAGAATTTTGGTAAGCTTCCTTCATGAAAGTTGGCACTTTTTGTGCTTAGTTTCACCTCCAATTGGTCTCATACCAATTGGAGCCACACACTTAAGGTTCTAAGCCAAAACACACACTGCCCTATTGCACATTGTCCATCACTCATCAAAGGATACATTTAACACTTACCAAATTATACATTCATGCCAATTCTGGTTTGTACCATAACCTAAACACATTTTACTTCATATTGTTGGTCATTTTGGCAGCTTGTAATCACACTCAATATGCACCTTATAGTATAGAATTTACCAAGTCTAAATTACACATAATTTAACTACATAATATAACTCATTCATATGTCCAAACTCAAACTCTTATACACATACACATGCTACCATAACAAGTACCATAATTCAACAATAATATTCCATAAACCAAACCATGAAATAACACATTTAGGTCCACACTTCACATTGCCGAATTGTACCTCTCCTTGAATTAATTTCCAAGCTTCCAAAATCAAGTGTACATTCACATATACATTTAGTATACATCACCCAATTTATTCCTACACACATAAACCCTTCATCAACACTTTAATCTACCATTTACATGCAAGGATAAATTGTTCTTAAGGAGTTTCCATGGCTATCAAAAATATACATCTCCCTTAAAACATCAAACTCCAAAAATCTTTTCACAATTCAACTACCCATAACATCCACACAAACTTTAATGAAGCAAGCATCAAAAATACCTACTTACCACTTTGGAAACTCTTCAAAACCTTGACTAAACTTGGTCTTCTTGCTGCCTATCTACTGCCCAAGGTGTATGGACAGCTTTTAATGAAAGATGCTTGAAGTTTCCATGGTTGGATCATGTTTGCATAAAGCTTCTAAACAATGCGGCCATGGAGGTTCTTTCTTCTTGGTTTTGGTTGCTCTTTGGGAAGGTTGAAGAAGATGAAAATCTATCCAAAATCAAGATGTAGTGGTCCACTTAGGTGAGTTAGTGGAGCACTGTGACACCCCTTACCCGTCTACAGTATATCCGAGTAAGATATGTCACACAGTGTACCGGAACACTCTATTTTATCTCAATCATTTTTATTCTTCCTTAATTTATTTTTATCATAGTTTTGAATATAATTTGTGAAATATAATTCATTTAAGTCATTTATTGAAATTATAATTTATTTGAGGTTCTGAAAATTTTATAGAAAATCTAGCAGAGTATTGGCTAAAAATGGAGAAAACAGTTCTTTTGAACCTGTGAAAAACACTTCCAATAATCATTTCCAATCATTCTCAAACTCCAATAATCATCAAAATCTCAATATTTTTCAACAACATTTCTATTTATCAATCATTCATTTCTCATGGTATTCATATATAAGCAATAAATAAATACTCAATTTTCCATTCATAAACACAATTTCCACTATTTACATTAACATCAAAATACATTACATAAGTCTCAATTACACAAGAGAAAATAAAAGTTAGTTACAAAATACCAAAATGAAACCTAGTGTCCTACCAATGCACTGAAGATGGTGAGGTGACACAGACACTATGCAGAACTGCAGGAGGTCTCACCCGATCGTGGTCTCTTGGGCTCTCGGTCGATATCTCGGAACCTCTGGCGTGGCAAAGCAGCGCTAAGCAATAATGCTTAGTGGTGCCAATAATAAAATAAAAAGAAATAACAGGAAGTAAATATGCAGTGCATGTTTTGATGTCTTATGCAGACAATTTTATTTTTTATCATTATTGGTAATCTTATTTATTATGTGCAAGTTCTATTCATTATTTCATTAAATTTGTTCACTTTCATTTTTGGTTGTCCAAGTAACCTATACTGGATGACTGGACTGGATAAACGGGTAAACTGGCACTGGGTATTTAGTACCTCAGGCTGTCACACCATCGATCACATATGCATCTCCCGGTGTGCAACAGAACAGCTAATAAGCTATAATAACAATAGGCACAAGGCCAAATATCAACACAATGTCAGAATGGCTAAAAGCCATGAAATCACGGAATGGCATAACGCCATGTGGAGTACTGCTAACTGA
The DNA here is from genome assembly GCF_030052815.1 of Hevea brasiliensis. NCBI lineage: Eukaryota > Viridiplantae > Streptophyta > Magnoliopsida > Malpighiales > Euphorbiaceae > Hevea > Hevea brasiliensis. Next base: position 51,701,031 of record NC_079497.1, on the reverse strand, counting down.
ACCCTATTGGCATGCCAAGCTATCCAAACCAATCTTGTTAGGCATACTAGGGCATTTCACACTTTAAAGTTTCACAATTTTTGGAATTTAAGTTTTAGTGTTATTATTCCATTCATTGGTCAACAAAAATTTTGACTTTTGCATAGGCAATAGGTACATTGGTTTTAATATCATCAACATACTGCATTTTGCATTCAAAATTTGTTGGTATTGGTTGCCAATACCATTTCTAAGCTTAATGTTAGTTAGGCAGAATTTTTAGTTTTTATGCCTTCTTTTTACTGTTCCATTGGTTAATTTTACAGTGGAAATTTGACAAAATTATCAACATGAAAGTTGTTCCTTATTTTGTATAATTGAATTTCATTTTTTGAATCACACCATTTGGAGTCTTGTAGCTCAAGTTATGGTCCAAAAACCACTCTTGGCAGTTGAAATTTTTACGGGTGACCATATCTCTGATCGATGAGCAGTGACTGAAACTCAATTTTTGGATAGGTTCTGGTCATAATTTGTGTTAGGTTTCTTCATGAAAGTTGTTGGTCTATATCTCAGCTTGTTTCTGGTAAAATTTCAGGTCAATTGGACCATTCTACACTGAGTTATCATTCTGCAGAAACATACTGTAGGTCACCCAGATTGGGGAAAGCTTTTGGTCCACTTGGTTTGGTCTTATGGGCATGGTATCTTCACCAAAGTTGTGCCATTATGTGTCTAGTTTCACGTCCAATTGGCCTTATATCAATTGGACCTCTACAATTAAAGTTATGGCTGCCCAAACCTGCTTGTCTCATGTCCAATTCTGCAGGTTACCTAGGGCAGCCACACTAAACCTAAATCTCATCACTAAACACACTTCATTTCTTGTTTACCAATAACCAAATGGTCACTAATTGACCATTAAAATGTTCCTACACCATTATAGGATTAAAACCTCAATTTAGTCAAAACCCTAAATTCTCAATTCCTCTATTCTTCCATTAACTTACAATATAAGGTGCTAAGTGTTAATTTCATATCAAAGGACAGCTTATATACTCTTTTAATCTAAAAAAAATCATCTAAACTCTCATAAGTCCATGGCTGCCAAAAATGGTAAAAATTCATCGTGCAACTTTTGTTTAATTTCACTTAATTTTCACACTTAATTCCTACTCCACATATGATATACATAAAATTTCTACAAGGAATTGGCACTAACCTCTTTTAGGAGATAACTTGAGCTTATAAATCTCCTTAATTTCTTCTTCTAATTGCTGCCTAGAGATGGTTTAAGGTGTGAGGAAGAGGTTTAGTGAAGAAAGTTTAGGGTTTTATGGTGAAAAGCAAAGGTTTGGCATGAGAGAAAGAGAGAAGCTCTTCAATGGTAGAGGGAGAAGATGGCTGCCCGAATTTGGGAAGAACAATCTGGTTTCTTTTTATTTTTTTATCCTTATTTATTAAGTTTTTATCCTCTTAAAATGTTTGTCAAGCTCCCATTGGTTGGCACTTTAATTTATTGTAAATTTTAATTTAAACTTTATGACATCATGGCTTATGTCATTGGTCTAATTTTTATTTTAAATTTCTTTTCTTTTCTACTCAGTTCTAATTCAATTTTTAGTAATATTTATTCACATTTTATGTCATAATAATTATTTACTTAACTGGACAAGTTGGCCAAAAATCATCTCTGAAGACGAAATGACCAAAATGCCCTCCGTTTGGCTTAACAGACTAAAATTGTCTGTACCGATTGAAAAATTTTTCTAAAACTTTTCTTGGCATTCTAATGCCATAGAAACCTCAATGACTCTTCTCTAGAGTCTCAAAAATTATTTTATGAATTTTTCCCTAGGTCTAGGGCTCCTAGTTGCAAGAACCGCAACTTCCCACTGGTTTACCCATCGCTAGGGCACCGGCTCATTTAACTTGGTTGTATTTTATTTCAAAAATTTTTCCTAAATTTTTCTTATTAATATTTGAGTTAATTATGGTTCCTCACTGTAGTCTAAATATTTTTCCGGACGTTCTAGCTGTCTGGACCGACACTGGTCACCGGAACAGTAGAATGTACGGAGTTGCTACAGGGAGGGTGTTACAAATCTTCCCCTCTAATTTAAATTTCATCCTCGAAATTTACCTGATGTAAACAGTTGAGGGAACTGTTGCCTCATCATCTCTTTACTTTCCCAAGTTGCCTCCTCGGTGTTGTGGTGCCTCCAAAGCACTTTCACCAATGGAATCTACTTATTCCTCAACTCTTTCACTTCCCGAGCCAGAATCCTTATGGGTTCTTCTTCATATGTCAAATCCGGTTGTACTTCAATTTCTTCCATGGAGATGACATGTGAAGGATCTGAGCGGTATCTTCTTAGCATAGACACGTGGAACACATTGTGGATCTTGTCCAGCTCTGGTGGTAAAGCTAGCCTGTAGGCTACTGGTCCCACATGTTTAATGACTTCATATAGGCCAATGAACCTAGGGCTTAACTTACCTTTTCTTCCAAACCTCAATACCTTCTTCCACGGTGACACCTTGAGGAACACTTTGTCGCCAACCGCATATTCTATTTCTTTTCTCTTCAAGTCGACATAGGATTTACATGCATGCGAGGCAACCTTCAGATTGGCTTTAATTAGTTTTACCTTCTCTTCAGTCTGTTTCACCAAGTTTGGGCCTACCAGTTTGTCTTCGCCCAATTCAGTCCAGCACACTGGAGTTCTATATTTTCTCCCATACAGTGCTTCATACGGGGCCATTTGGATGCTAGCTTGGTAGCTATTGTTGCATGCAAATTCTGCCAGTGGGAGGTATCTATCCCAACTTCCCTCCAACTCAATGACACAACTCCTCAGCATATCCTCAAGGACCTAACATATATTTCATGTTATTATTATCATTTTAGTTCAATATTTGTATTAATTCAATTGGTTTCAATTGTTTACCTGGATTACTCTTTCTGATTGCCCATCCGTTTAAGGATGGAAAGCTGTGCTAAAGTGGAGTTGTGTACCCAAGGATTCATGCAACTTCTTCCAAAATCTCAATGTAAACCTTGGGTCTCGATCAGATATGATGAAAAGTGGAATTCCATGCAGTGTAACTATCTCACTGATATACAATTCTGCTAATTTCTCCAGTGAGTAGTCAGTCCTAACTAGCAGAAAGTGTGTTGACTTCGTCAATCTATCTATTATCACCCATACTGCATCATATTTCTTCTGGGTGAGAGGTAGACTACTTACAAAATCCATGGTGACCCGATCCCATATCCATTCAGGTATGCGTATAGGCTGCAGCGAACCCGGTGGAACTTGATGTTCTGCCTTAGCTTGCTGATATGTCAAGCATTTAGTCACATAGTCAGCTATGTTCTTCTTCATACCAGGCCACCAATACTGAAGCTTCAAATCATGATACATTTTTGTACTTCCTGGGTGCATAGCATAAACACTGGAATGTGCCTCTTTCAGAATACTGGCTTTCAATTCCCCATTATCTGGTACACATACTCTTCCTTTGTAGTACAGACACCCATCTGCTTTCACCTCATAGTTAGTTGCTTTTCCCTCTGAGATTTTGTTCATAATAGCCATTAACTTTTCATCTACCTTTTGCCCATCTAAAATCTGCTGTAGTAGGTTTGGCCTCACTTGCAACTCAGCCAAAATAGCTCCATCTCGAGCCAAAGATAGACGGGCATTCAATGATCTCAAAGCTGTGATGGATTTTCTGCTTAAAGCATTAGCAACTACATTTGCCTTCCCAGGATGGTAGTCAATCACACAATCATAGTCCTTCAGGAACTCAATCCATCGCCTCTATCTAAGGTTGAGCTCCTTCTGGGTTGGCAAGTATTTCAGGCTTTTGTGGTCTGTGTAAATGTAGCACTTTTCACCATACAAGTAATGCCTCCATATCTTCAGTGCGAAGATAATTGCTGCAAGTTCTAAATCATAGGTAGGGTAATTCTATTCATGTGGCCTTAGCTGCCTGGAAGCATAAGCGACCACCTTCCCCTCTTGCATCAATACACACCCTAACCCATTATGAGAGGCATCATTGTAGACCACAAAGTCCTTTCCCAACCTTTGTGTTAACACTGGTGCCTCTGTGAACATAGCCTTTAACTTCTCAAAACTAGTCTGACACTTGTCATTCCAGTCAAATCTGACATTCTTATGTAACAACTTGGTCATTGGAGCAGCTATTAAGGAAAATCCCTTCACAAATCTCCTGTAATACCCAGCTAGCCCCAAGAAGCTTCTGACCTCAGTTGTATTTCTGGGAGGCTTTCATTCTATCACTGCTTCTATTTTCTTGGGATCCACCCTAATCCCATCAGCTAACACTATGTGTCCAAGGAATGCAATCTCATTCAACCAGAAGTCACACTTGGACAACTTAGCATACAGCTTCTTTTCTCTCAGGGTTTACAGAACAATCCTCAAATGCTCATTATGTTCTTCACTAGTCTTGGAATACACCAAAATATCATCAATAAAGACCACTACGAACTGATCTAGGTATGGATGGAAGATACGGTTCATAAGGTCCATGAATGCCACTGGTGCATTTGTTAGGCCAAAGAGCATCACCAGAAACTCATAATGCCCATACCGGGTCTTGAATGTAGTCTTTGGCACATCTGCATCCTTCACCCTCAACTGATGATACCCTGATCTGAGATCAATTTTTGAAAATACTCCTGCTCCCTTCAATTGATCAAACAGATCATCAATTCTAGGCAATGGATACTTATTCTTCACTGTCACTTTATTTAACTGCCGGTAATCAATGCATAACCTCAAAGTCCCATCCTTCTTTTTCAGAAACAGCACTGGAGCTCCCCATGGTGACACACTGGGGCATATGAACCCCTTATCCAGCAATTCCTGTAACTGGATTTTCAGTTCCTTCAATTCTGTGGGCGCCATCCTATAAGGAGCAATAGAGATTGGTGCTGTACCCGATAGTACCTCAATAGCAAATTCAACTTCCCTTTCTGGTGTCAAACCAGGCAATTCTTCAGGGAACACTTCTGGGAAGTCTTTTGCTGTGGGTATGTCACACAGATCTAGCTTAGCCTGCCTAGTATCCACCACATGTGCTAGGTAGGCTTCATAGCTTTTTCTTATCAGTTTTCTTGCAACTGTGGCTGAGATGACATTGGACAAGAAATCTGTCCTTTCCCCCACAACTGTAATCTCATTACCCTCAGGAGTTTTCAAAGAAATTCTCTTCAATTTACAATCAACCATTGCCTGATGACGTGACAACCAGTCCATTCCAAAAATCATGTCAAACTCATGGAAAGGCAACTCAATCAGGTCTGCCAAGAATTCATACCTCTGAATCCTTAATGGGCAACCCTTGTATAATTTGTTGACCACTACACTGTGGCCCAATGGATTAGTGACCAGAATGTCTTGGTCACTCTCCCCTACTAGTATCCCCCTTTCTATTGGTAAGTTGATGCAGATGTATGAATGAGTGGATCCTGGATCCACCAATGCATGCACAGATGTATTATAGAGGGAGAACGTACCCCTGATGATGTCCAGGGCATCTTGCTCCTCCTGAGCTCTCATGGCATAGGCTCTAGCAGGTGTTCTGCCCTCAGGCCTCTCTGCTGGCTCAGATGCAGGCCTCTGTGATGGTCCCACTGCCTCAGATTTGCCAGATTTCCTACCTCTTTGTGGTGCAGGAGCAGGTCTGTCTGCTTATGTTGGAGCAGCTGTAGTAGTTCTGCGTGGACAGTTCCTCAACTGATGCTCTGTTGACCCACACCTTAAGCAGGCACCAGTCACTCTCTAACACACCCCCTTATGCCACTTCAGGTAATGTGGACATGCAGAAGATGCTGGGGCTAGTCCCCTGAACGCCATCCCTGGAGAGCTGCCCACTGATGGTGTAGACTGACCTCTCCTAGGGGTAACTGTGGCCTGGGCCCCTGAGACTGACCCTGACCTTGTGGTTGACCTGAACTCTGTGTAGGTGGACCTTTAAACTTCTTCCAAGGTGTAAGAGATGAACTAGACTGACTCGAGCCCCTCTTCTGCTGTCTCTCCCTTCTAGTCTGCTCACTTATTCTTACTTTTTTAACTTTTATTACAGCTTCCACTAACTTAGTGAACTCTGTGATTCCCAAGGCAGTGATCATGATCTTTATATTGTCATTTAATCCTTCTTCAAATCTCTTACACCTTTCAACTTCATTAGGGACTATCTCCTTTCTGTAGCTGCTCAATCTGACAAATTCCTTTTCATACTCGGCCACTGTCAACTGTCTCTGCCTCAGGTTAATGAATTCCCTTCTTCTCTCTTCTAGATATACACTACCCACATATTTCTTCTTGAATTCGGAGAGGAAGAAGTCCGAAGTTATTACTTCTGGCTGTACTTTACTGGACACCGTATCCCACCATTCATATGCATCATCTTGCAACAGAGATACAGCAGCTTCTAGATTTTGTTCAGGGGTGCAGTGGAGTTGTTTTAAAACTCTGTCTGTTCTGTTCAACCAATTTTCAGCTATAATAGAATCATTTCTCTCTTGCCAAAGAAGCCCACTGCTCCAAATTTTCTCAATCTTTCCAGGTGTGATTTTGGTTGTGGAGGTGGTGGTGGTGGTGGCATTACCCCAGCCATTTGTTTGAAGAATTTAGCCATTTGCTGGAACATGGCCTGTGGAGCTAGCGGAGCAGGTTCTCCCCTACCCTAGTCTCAGCTGGTGCAGGTGGAGCATGACTCTTCACTTCCTCCTCAATTGCTCTCGGTGATGTAGGGTCCATATCCTATTAAAAATAACAAAGACAAACAGATCTGCATTAGTGTCACCTCGACTCTTACAAATACAATGCATGGTATGGACTCAATCTAGGCCAAGAAACGCCTAAACCAGACTTTGATACCACTAAATGTGACACCCTTTACCCGTCTACAGTATATCCGAGTAAGATATGTCATACAGTGTACCGGAATACTCTATTTTGTCTCAATCATTTTTATTCTTCCTTAATTTATTTTTATCATAGTTTTGAATATAATTTGTGAAATATAATTTGTGAAATATAATTCATTTAAGTCATTTATTGAAATTATAATTTATTTGAGGTTCCAAAAATTTTATAGAAAATCCGGCAGAGTACCGGCTAAAAATGGAGAAAACAGTTCTTCGGAACCTGTGAAAAACACTTCCAATAATCATTTTCAATCATTCTCAAACTCCAATAATCATCAAAATCTCAATATTTTTCAACAACATTTCCATTTCTCAATCATTCATTTCTCATGGTATTCATATATAAGCAATAAATAAATACTCAATTTTCCATTCATAAACACAATTTCCACTATTTACATTAACATCAAAATACATTACATAAGTCTCAATTACACAAGAGAAAATAAAAGTTAGTTACAAAATACCAAAATGAAACCTAGTGTCCTACCAATGCACTGAAGATGGTGAGGTGACACGGACACTATGCAGAACTGCAGGAGGTCTCACCCAGTCTGTGGTCTACTGGGCTCTCGATTAGTATCTCCAGAACCTACGTGTGGCAAAAGCAACGCGCTAAGCAATAATGCTTAGTGTTGCCAATAATAAAATAAAAGAAATAACAGGAAGTAAATATGCAGTGCATGTTTTGATGTCTTATGCAGACAATTTTTTTTTTTATCATTATTGGTAATCTTATTTATTATGTACTAGTTCTATTAATTATTTCCTTAAATTTGTTCACTTTCATTTTCGGGTGCCCAAGTAACCTATATTGGATGACTGGACTAGATAAATGGATAAACTGACACTGGATATTTAGTACCTCGGGCCGTCACACCATCGGTCACATATGCATCTCCCGGTGTGCAACAGAACAGCTAATAAGCTGTAATAACAATAGGCACAAGGCCAAATATCAACACAATGTCAGAATGGCTAAAAGCCATGAAATCACAAAATGGCATAATACCATGTGCAGTATTGCTAACTGAACCCTATTGGCATGCCAAGCTATCTAAACCAATCTTGTTAGGTATACTAGGGCATTTCACACTTTTAAGTTTCACAATTTTTGGAATTTAAGTTTTAGTATTACTATTCCATTCATTGGTCAACAAAAATGTTGACTTTTGCATAGGCAATAGGTACATTGGTTTTAATATCATCAACATACCACATTTTGCATTCAAAATTTGTTGGTATTAGTTGCCAATACCATTTCTAAGCTTAATATTAGTTGGGCAAAATTTTTCAGTTTTTATGCCTTGCTTTACTGTTTAATTGGTCAATTTTGCAGTGGAAATTTGACAAAATTATCAACATGAAAGTTGTTCCTTATTTTGTCTAGTTGAATTTCCTTTTTTGAATAACTCTATTTAGAGTTTTGTAACTCAAGTTATGGTCCAAAAACCACTACTGGCAGGATTGAAATTTTTCTGGACTGACCATATCTATAGTACAGTGAACAGTGACTAAAACTCACTTTTTGGATAGGTTCTGGTCATAATTTGGGTTAGGTTTCTTCATGAAAGTTGTTTTTCTATATCTCAGCTTGTTTCTGGTAAAATTTCAGGTCAATTGGACCATTCTACACTGAGTTATGAACAAATGACCAAACACTGTTCATTTGGTCATTCTGCAGAAACAGACTGCAGGTCACCCCGATTGGGGCAAACTTTTGGTCCACTTGGTTTGGTAGTATGGGAATGCTTTCTTCACCAAAGTTGTGCCATTATGTGTCTAGTTTTACATCCAATTGGCCTTACACTAATTGAACCTTTGCAATTCAAGTTATGGCTGCCCAAACCTACTGGACCATGTCCAATTCTGCAGGTCACCTAGGGCAGCCACACTAAACCTAAATCCCATCACTAAACACACTTCATTTCTTGTTTACCAATAACCAAATGGTCACTAATTGACCATTAAAATGTTCCTACACCATTATAGGATTAAAACCTCAATTTGGTCAAAACCCTAAATTCTCAATTCCTCTATTCTTCCATTAACTTACAATATAAGGTGCTAAGTGTTAATTTCATATCGAAGGACAGCTTATATACTCTTTTAATCTAAAAAAAAAATCATCTAAACTCTCATAAGTCCATGGCTACCAAAAATGGTAAAAATTCATCATGCAACTTTTGTTTAATTTCACTTAATTTTCACACTTAATTCCTACTCTACATATGATATACATAAAATTTCTAGAAAGAATTGGCACTAACCTCTTTTCGGAGATAACTTGAGCTTATAAATGACCTTAATTTCTTCTTCTAATTGCTGCCTAGAGATGGTTTAGGGTGTGAGGGAGAGGTTTAGTGAAGAAAGTTTAGGGTTTTATGGTGAAAAGGTAAGGTTTGGCATGAGAGAAAGAGAGAAGCTCTTCAATGGTGGAGGGAGAAGATGGCTGCCCGAATTTGGGAAGAACAATCTGGTTTCTTTTTATTTTTTTATCCTTATTTATTAATTTTTTATCCTCTTAAAATGTTTGTCAACCTCCCATTGGTTGGCACTTTAATTTATTGTAAATTTTAATTTAAACTTTATGACATCATGGCTTATGTCATAGGTCTAATTTTTATTTTAAATTTCTTTTCTTTTCTACTTATTTCTAATTTAATTTTTAGCTATATTTATTCACATTTTATTTCATAATAATTATTTACTTAACTGGGCAAGTTGGCCAAAAATTATCTCTGAAGACGAAATGACCAAAATGCCCTCTGTTTGGCTTAACAGACTAAAATTGTCTGTATCGATTGAAAAATTTTTCTAAACCTTTTCTTGGCATTCTAATGCCATAGAAACCTCAATGACTCTTCTCTGGAGTTCCAAAAAATTATTTTATGAATTTTTCCTTAGGTCTAGGGCTCCTAGTTGCGAGAACCGCAACTTCCCACTGGTTTACCCATCGCTAGGGCACTGGCTCAATTAACTTGGCTGTATTTTATTTCTAAAATTTTTCCTAAATTTTTCTTATTAATATTTGAGTTAATTATGATTCCTCACTTTAGTCTAAATATTTTTTCGGACGTTCTAGCTGTCCGGATCGACACTGGTCACCAGAACAGTAGAACGTACGGAGTTGCTACAGGGAGGGTGTTACAAGCACTATGTGAAAATTTAATGTTAGTTTAATCTTAAATTCCCAAATTCTCACATTAAACTCTCAATTTTTGCTATTTAAACTATGCACTACCAATTTAATTTATCCTGTATTTTTAATGGACATTTAGATCAAAAGATAACTCGGTGTGTCAAATGACCACAATGCCCCTGTTCGGGTTTCATTCCTGATTTTTCGGTAACACCGAGTTTTATTGTTTTCTCAATTTCTCACTTTTCTTTGCACTAATTAATTAATTTTTCTTTGATATTTCTAATGGTATTTATACTTCAATAGACATTTATTTAAGTCCTAAAAATATTTTCCTCCTCTCCATCCAGTATTAGTCAACAAGACACGCCGCGACTTCAAAGCAGTCACCCAGCGCTAGGGTTCTCGGCTCGTTTAACTTGGTTACATTTCATTGCTATTATTTTTCCTTTGTTTTTCTTGTATTTTCTTTTCTTATATTTCATTATTTTATGTCTCCTCACTCATATCTAAGTATAGTTCTAGGCATCTTAGCAGTCCGGACAACACTGGTCACCAGAACAGTAGAACGCACGACTGAACATAAAGGTGTTACAAAAGATGATTCTGTCACAGCTAAAAACTGGTTGGACAGAACTGGAAGAGTCTTGAAACAACTTCATTGTACTCCAGAGCAGAATTTGGAAGCTGCTATATCACTACTGCAAGATGATGCATACCAATGGTGGGATACAGTGACTAGTGAGGTGCCACCAGAACAAATAACTTGGGATTTCTTTCTCAATGAGTTCAGAAAGAAGTATGTGGGCAGTATATACCTGGAAGAGAACAGAAGGGAGTTTATTACCCTATGCCAGAGACAGCTAATAGTGGCTGAATATGAAAAAGAATTTGTCAGACTGAGCCGCTATGGGTAGGAAATAGTCCCTAATGAGGCAGAGAGATGCAAGAGATTTGAGGAAGGACTCAATGATAACATTAAAGTAATGATTACAGTCTTGGGGATTACAGAGTTTGCCAAGTTAGTGGAAGCTGCACTGAAGGTTGAAAAAGTTAGAATGAATGAGCAGAACAGAAGGGACAGACAATAGAAAATAGGTCAAAGTCAGACCAGTACATCTTCTGCCCCTAGTAAGAAATTTAGAGGCTCGCCTACTCAGAGTTTCAATAGAGCACCAAGTTAGGGGCAATCACAGAGGCCAAAATCTCAGTTTGCACCAAGGAGAGGCCAGTCCACACCTTCAGTGGCTAGCTCTCTAGGGACAGAGTTCAGGGGACCAGCCCCAACAGTATCTGTTGCTTGCCCACATTGCCAAAAATGTCATAAAGGTGAATGTTGGAGGATGATATGTAACACCCCTAAGTTCGGTAGTGCGTTCTACTGTTCCGATGACCAGTGTTGTCCAGACAGCTAGGATGCCTAGAACTACACTTCGATATGAGTGAGGAGACATAAAATAATGAAATACAAGAAAAGAAAATACAAGAAAAACAAAGGAAAAATAATAGCAAAGAAATGTAACCAAGTTAAACGAGCAGAGAACCCTAGCGATGGGTGAACGCACCGAGAAATCATGGCGTGGACCGTTGACTAGCTCTGGACCGCGGGGAACCCTGAAAAATATTTTTTGGACTTAAAGAGACATCAATTGAAGTATAAATACCATAAGAAATATTAAATAAAAATTAATTAATTAGTACAAAGAAAAGTGAGAAAACGAAAAACGGACAAAACTTGGTATTACCGAAAAATCGGGAATGCAACCCGAACATGGGCATTGTGGTCATTTGACACCCTGAGTTGTCTTTTGACCTAAATATCCATTAAAAATACATGATATTATATTTGTAAAATTTCATGAAAAATCAAATTAGTAGTACCTAATTCAATTAGCAAAAATTAGGGACTTAATGTGGGAATATGGAAAGTTTAACATTATTATTTATTAACCTATGTTAGTGGAGCACTAAGTAAATTATTATATACCATATAATACCCTAAGTGGACAGAAATGTCCACTAACATTCTGCAATTCATCTTTTCCACTTGAAAAATTCATTTGGAAGAATAAAAGCTCTCAAACCTCTCCCATGGCCGCACCATGCATGGAGCTCAAGTTCTCCATGATCAAGACTTAATTTCTTGCAAGTGTCTTCATGAAAAATGATCCTCACACCATGGACAGTAGATAGGCAGCAAGAAATGAAAGTTTTTGTATAGTTTTGAAGAATTTCCAAAGTGGTAAGTTTGAGTTTTTTATTATTGTTTTATTAAAGTTTGTAAGGATGTTATGGGTACTTGATTTATGGAGAAATTTTTGAGGTTTGATGTTTAAAGGGGATGTGCACTTTTGGCAGCATGGAAACACCTTGAAGGCAGTTTATTTTTGCTTGTAAATGGTGAATTAAATGATTGATTAAATGTATATTGTGTAGGAAATTGTTTGGGTGATGTATACTTAGTATATGTAAATGTGAAATGAAATTTAAAGCTTGGAAATTAATGGAATGTAAATGTACCACTGTGGCAGTTTGTTAGCTCTTGAAGAATGCTGGAATTCATGCTTGGTTTATGGAATAATAATGTTAATTTGTGATAGGGGTTATGGCAGTTTGAGTGCATGTATGATGGTGTGAAGTTGGACATGTAAATGAGCATGAATTGGTGATTGAATTGTTATAAATTGAGTTAGACAAATTCTGCACTTATTGGTGCACATTGAATGTAATTGTAAGCTGCCAAAATGACCTATAATATTTTGTAAATTATGTTTAGGTTGTGGCACAACCAGAATTGGTTTGAATGTTGAGTTTGGTAAGTGTTAAAAGTGATCCTTGATGTGTATGCAAAAAATGCAATAAGGCAGTTTGTGTTTTAGGCCTATAACTTTAAGTGTGTGGCTCCAATTGGTATGAGACCAATTGGAGGTGAAACTAGGCACAAAATGTGCCAACTTTCATGAAGAAAGCTTGCCAAAATTCTGCTTGCAAGGTAGCTTGAAAAATGACCAAATCCGGATTAAGTGCAAATAAGGCCTGAAAATTGACCATTTGGGCAGTAGTTAGTGTTTAGACCATAACTCACTCAAAACAGGTCTAATTGACCTGAAATTTTAACCATGAATAGTTAAGACCCATATATACAAGTCTTCTGAAGACATCAAAGCCAGAAATGACAATAAGCAAGTCAAACAGCTTGCACAAATTCGGGTCCAAAAACTGGCCGAACCTAAAATGACCTAAAGTGATCAATTTTGATGCATTTTGACCAGCAATAGTAAAATGACCATAACTTGGTCTACATAACTCAGAATTACCTGAAATTTTTCCCTGCGTTCTATAAGACATAGATCTACAAGTTTTTAGTTTTGACTGAAACCCGAAAACTGAGGGAACTAGGTCGTTTGGCTAGGTCAAACTAGTATCCCGGAATCCAGCAAATTGCAAGAAAATGCAGTATACACGGAAATGAACTTGGTAACATGTACCAACCCTAAAATACTATCGAATGTTACATATTAATAACATTAAAGCCTAATTTACCTAGAATGCATCGAGGGTCGACATATTAGGTTGATTAAGCAAATATTAGAATTCAGTGAATTAATTATCAAGCATTATCGTTAGAGACATTTTAAATGAGTACTGAAACACTTCAAATTGTGTTTCTCAATTAGCAAAGACTCAGGGAAAGGGAAGGAAACACTGAGTCAAGGCCAGGAGACAGTTATTAAAGGTTTGTGCACAACAGTTATTTCTTTTGAATTTTTCAATTGAAATAAATTATGACTATTTGTATATTATTGTTTTCAATTATGGAAATGTGTTTGAATGGATACTTATTGCTTGAAAAACATTGTAAATGGTTTGAAACTGTGGAAAATTTGATTTAATGTGATTTGTAAAAATTTGAAGTTAATTATGAATTGTGTTGCCATTTTGTGAATGAATTTATGACTTTAGAAATTTATTGGATTCTCACGAATCATTTGAATAAAATGTTTGGAATTGATTTTGTGTTCACACTTAGCATGACAGAATCATATCATTCCTTCTCCATTTATGGGGTTGTGATCATTTATTTTCCTTCTCCATTTATGGAGTCGTGATCATTTATTTTTCTCCCTCTCTGGTTTACCAGTTGAGGTGATCGGATGAGTACTCATTATATAGCTAGCTCCCTTCCTCATTGATTTCGATTAGTGGGTCGTGATTGCTTTGTCGTGGTGTACAACGCGGCATTGATCGGAAATTTTATGTTATGGCTTAAGTTGTGTATGAATTGGCAACATTGTGTTCGTAAATTATTTGACTAAATTGTGTTATTATGAGCTTTGATAATTTGTGAAATGGAGTTTAAATTCTTGTTGACATTCACTATCTTTTGATTTTAACTACGTTTTGAATATTGAGATTTATTGTGATATTGTGTTAAATTCCTTATAACATTCATTGTCTTGAATTTAACTATGGTTTTACGTATCCATCATTTGTATGATTTATGAATTGTGATTTAAAGTTATATTTGGTTAATGTTGTGCACCACTGAGGCATTGTCTCAGCGATAGCTTTTCATTGCTGTCGCAGGTAGACAGACTGACAGGGTAGCAGACTAGGCTACTAGTACATTCAGCGAGAAATCATCGAGTATATTGAGTATACCACATTTTGCATTTTGTACTGTAATGTATGTTCACTGTATATATATATTGTTCTTGATTTTGAGCAGTTGTAAATTCAAATTATACATTGAAGTTGTAAAGTAAATTATGAGTATTTTGACTTGTAAAAATTGTATTATATTTCTTTTATCTCAGTCTTTGAAAAATTATTGTGGATTTGAGTTGAAAAAGATATTGTGTTGTTTAACTGTTGAAGTGGAGATTGAGAATTATATTGAAGTGCTTTTACAGGTTTTTCTGAAGAACTGTTTTATTCAAAATACAGAAGGCACTCCGCCAAAATTTTTACAGAAATTCCTAATAATTCAAATGTGTTTTCTCTTTCATTTAAGTTCAAAAAAAAATTTTAACACCTGTAAATAGTGCTCACCACTGTAAAACGAAGTAAGAAAAGTTTTAAAATCCCTTGTAGTGTATTTAATGGGTTATCAGTAGATGAAGTTGGTAATTCATTAGTATACTACGGGATCATGTTATGCCTTACAGAGGGGTAGGGTGTAACATGTTTTAGTGGTATCAGAGCTAGTTTTTAAATTCTGTTTTCACCTATAATTTGAATATTCTTTCTTCATAGTACAACTGCTCAATATCATTGTTTGATACATATAGTACATTAAATTATAAATATGCACTAACGGGAGAAAATCTCCTTGTGTTATTTGTTCAGAAGATCTAAGATCCTCGCATTGACTATGGAAGAGAGTGATCATTCAGTCGATCAATCTATTGAGGCTGAGGTGCAAGGGGATGCCCCAGCCCTACATAATGTCAGTGGTTCAGCAACACCAGCCCCCGTAGTACCGTAGTTTCCTGCTTAGTTCACTCAGCAGATGGCTGCAATGTTCCAACAAATGGCTAGTAATGTGCCTACTCAAGTCCCAATACAGACACCAGTGGTACAACCACAGTCTTCTGCTAGACAGTATGACAAATTGATGAAATATGGGGCTACAGAGTTCAAGGGGACAGTAGATCCTCTAGAGGCTGAATAGTGGTTAGAGAGGATGGATAGGGTATTCAAGAAACTGCATTGCACAGAGGAGCTCAGATTTGAATACTTAGTATCTCTGCTACAAGGGGATGCAGATGACTGGTGGAAAACCATTCCCCATAGTCTGGTAGAACCTTCAGTGCTAACATGGAATGATTTCCTTGAGGAGTTCAAACAAAAATATGTCCCTGATGCTTATGTGGACCAGAAGCTGCAAGAGTTCCCAAGTCTGAAACAGGGGAGTAGATCAGTGGCTGAATATGAAAGGGAATTTTCCCGCCTGAGCCATTATGCAGTAAGTCTACTTTCTACCAGTAGGGAGAGATGTAAGAGGTTTGAAATCGGCTTAAAGCCCATTATCAGATTACAAGTGGTCGGATTCAAACACAGTAACTTCTCTGAACTTGTTTCTCAAGCCTTAGAGCTAGAAAGAATTGAATCTGAAGCTGCCCCTGAGAAAAAGAAATCAGAGAAGACAGAGAAAAAGGGAAAATCAGTAGAACAGAGTTCCAGTGGTCCTACTGGAAAGAGGAAGAACTATGGAGGACACAGCAGAGGTGGCAAGAAGTTTGGGAGGGGAAGACATTCAGGACAGAAACCTCCTCTATCTGGTCAGCAGAGTACCAGAGGTTCCTACCCTTCCCGCCAATGTGAAAATTGTGGAAGATATCATGGTGGGATATGCTATAAGGCTATTGGAGCCTGTTATAACTGTGGAGGCACAGGACACTTTGCCAAGGACTGCACCAGTAGTCGCAGAGTTAGACCACCTCCTACTACTGCAGAAGGGTCAGTTCAGGGCCCTGTCACCAGAAGTTCACAACCACCTAGCAGAGGTAGAGGAAGGGGTAGAGGTAGCCCAGTACGCTGCCAAGGCACAGTGAAACATTTAGAGCAAGATAGTGCTCCAGTCAGAATCTATGCAATGAGACAGAGGGAAGAAGTCGAGACATCTGATGTTGTGGCTGGTACCTTCTCAACTTTTAATCAAGATGTGTTTGTGTTATTTGATCCGGGTTCTACCAATTCTTATGTGAGTGCTAGCATCATTGATTGCATTGCTGTTCCATGTACAAAAATGGACTTTGAGGTGCTAGTAACGAGCCCGTTAGGACAAGAGGTCAGGGTTAATAGAATGTATAGGGATTGTCCTTTGGTGATCCAAGGACACACTTTTCTATCTGATCTCATTGAAATGCCCTTTAGAGATTACGATATCATCTTGGGCATGGATTGGTTAGCCACGCCATGATTGACTGTAGGCTGAAGACAGTCACTTTTGGTCTCCCTCAGTACAGTGATGTGGTAATACATGGGGAGAGGCAATTATTGCCATCAAACATCATTTCGGCTGCACTAGCCAGAAAAAAATGATTAAAAAGGGGTGTGAAGTATACTTGGCACATGTGGTAGACACCCAAGTGGGGAGTCCAGCATTGAGGGACATCCCTACAGTATATGACTTTCCAGACGTGTTTCCTGATGAATTGCAAGGATTACCTCCGGAAAGAGAGGTGTAGTTTGAAATTAATGTTATGCCTGATGTGGATCCAATCTCCATAACACCATATAGAATGGCACTCTTTGTTTATGTATTGTTTGACCTGGAGTCTAAATAATTTTATGTTAGTGTTAGAACTATATGTTATGTTGTTATTCCTTTACAGGGGAATAAATATTGATGCATTAGTGATTAGTCCTTTAAGATAAGGATTGTGATAATAAGTGAAATTAGTTTTGAAAGAGTTTATCGGCGAAAAGTATTTTCTGACACACCATAAATTATAAAGCTAATTGGCGAGCCTAGTTAATGTAAGGTAAGAGGATGTAAAAGTAAGATGCAGTAATGGAATTGCTCTATATGAGGGCAAGGATGTTACTGTTAGTAATTGCTAATGGATATTGTAATCAGAATAAGTTTGGATATCAGTGAATTCGAAAAGCATAAAAGATAGGAAAGTCTAATCTATTGGAATGTATCGTAGTAACTATGCAATGTTCTTGATGTTTATACTGTAAGCTGCAGATTATAGTACTAACTTGAGATTATTGTGTAGAGCTACGTACTACCCGATAGTACACCTAGATGAGAATAGTTGCCAACGGCATCTGTTTTGGTATAGTTATGCCAGGACAGAATTTAATTGTAAGAAATAAGTTTGAAAATCCTACTTAGGGATCTAAAACTCAAAAGTTAGATTATCGAAAGGTTATAGTTCAGTACAAAAGGAAGTAAGTTATAGAATATTGATAGATAAAAAGAGTTATAGACGTAAAAATTCGAAAAGTTGGTTCAGATATAACAAAGAAATGTTACGAATGTGAGGAAGACTATGACTAGAATGGTCAGAGGACCAATGACTAGATAAATGATTCTAACATGACCTCAAGGGTCATTTAAGAAGGAACATGAACCAAAATATTAGACAGCACAATAGTAAGAGAAGATTGGTGTTATACAAAAAAAAAAAATGTTGTACTAGATTGTTAAAAATCTTATACAAATTTGAGGAAACGAAGATTATACGATCATATAGAAAGGAGAAAATAAACGTATGACTATTATAAGATGGCTATTGGGTAAAATTTCGCGGATGAAATTTATTTTAAGGGGGAGAGAATTGTAACACCCCTAAGTTCGGTAGTGCATTCTACTGTTCCAGTGACCAGTGTTGTCCAGACAGCTAGGATGCCTAGAACTACACTTTGATATGAGTGAGGAGACATAAAATAATGAAATACAAGAAAAGAAAATACAAGAAAAACAAAGGAAAAATAATAGCAAAGAAATGTAACCAAGTTAAACGAGACGAGAACCTTAGCGATGGGTGACCGCACCGGGAAATCACGGCGTGGACCGTTAACTAGCCCTGGACCGCAGGGAACCCTGAAAAATATTTTTTTGACTTAAAGAGACATCAATTGAAGTATAAATACCATAAGAAATATTAAATAAAAATTAATTAATTAGTACAAAGAAAAGTGAGAAATCGAAAAACGGACAAAACCTGGTATTACCGAAAAATCGGGAATGCAACCCGAACAGGGGCATTGTGGTCATTTGACACCCCGAGTTGTCTTTTGACCTAAACGTCCATTAAAAATACATGATATTATATTTGTAAAATGTCATGAAAAATAAAATTAGTAGTACCTAATTCAATTAGCAAAAATTAGGGACTTAATGTGGGAATATGGAAAGTTTAACATTATTTATTATTAACCTATGTTAGTGGAGCACTAAGTAAATTATTATATACCATATAATACCCTAAGTGGACAGAAATGTCCACTAACATTCTGCAATTCATCTTCTCCACTTGAAAAATTCATTTGGAAGAATAAAAGCTCTCAAACCTCTCCCATGGCCACACCATGCATGGAGCTCAAGTTCTCCATGATCAAGCCTTGATTTCTTGCAAGTGTCTTCATGAAAAATGATCCTCACACCATGGGTAGTAGATAGGCAGCAAGAAATGAAAGTTTTTGTGGAGTTTTGAAGAATTTCCAAAGTGGTAAGTTTGAGTTTTTTATTATTGTTTTATTAAAGTTTGTAAGGATGTTATGGGTACTTGATTTATGGAGAAATTTTTGAGGTTTGATATTTAAAGGGGATGTGTACTTTTGGCAGCCATGGAAACACCTTGAAGGCAGTTTATTTTTGCTTATAAATGGTGAATTAAATGATTGGTAAAATGTACATTGTGTAGGAAATTGTTTGGGTGATGTATACTTAGTATATGTAAATGTGAAATGAAATTTAAAGCTTGGAAATTAATGGAATGTAAATGTACCATTGTGGCAGTTTATTAGCTCTTGAAGAATGCTAGAATTCATGCTTGGTTTATGGAATAATGATGTTAATTTGTGATAGGGGTTATGGCAGTTTGAGTGCATATATGATGGTGTGAAGTTGGACATGTAAATGAGCATGAATTGGTGATTGAATTGTTGTAAGTTGAGTTGGACAAATTCTGCACTTATTGGTGCACATTGAATGTAATTGTAAGCTACCAAAATGACCTATAATATGTTGTAAATTATGTTTAGATTGTGGCACAACCAGAATTGGTTTGAATGTTGAGTTTGGTAAGTGTTAAAAGTGATCCTTGATGTGTATGCAAAAAATGCAATAAGGCAGTCTGTGTTTTAGGCCTATAACTTTAAGTGTGTGGCTCTGATTGGTACGAGAGCAATTGGAGGTGAAACTAGGCACAAAATGTGCCAACTTTCATGAAGAAAGCTTGCCAAAATTCTGCTTGCAAGGTAGCTTGAAAAATGACCAAATCCGGATTAAGTGCAAATAAGGCCTGAAAATTAACTATTTGGGCAGTAGTTAGTCTTTAGACCATAACTCACTCAAAAAAGGTCCAATTGACCTGAAATTTTAACCATGAATAGTTAAGACCCATATCTACAAGTCTTATGAAGACATCAAAGCCCAGAAATGACCATAAGCAAGTCAAACAGCTTGCAAAAGTTCGGGTCCAAAAACTGGCCGAACCTAAAATGACCTAAAGTGACCTAAAGTGATCAATTTTGATGCATTTTGACCAGCAATAGTAAAATGACCATAACTTGGTCTACATAACTCAGAATGACCTGAAATTTTGCCCCGCATTCCATAAGACATAGATCCACAAGTTTGTAGTTTTGACCAAAACCCGAAAACTGAGGGAACTAGCTCGTCCAACTAGGTCAAACTAGTATCCCGGAATCCAGCAAATTGCAAGAAAATGCAGTATACATGGAAATGAACTTGGTAACATGTACCAACTCTAAAATACTATCGAATGTGACATATTAATAACATTAAAGCCTAATTTACCTAGAATGCATCGAGGGTCGACATATTAGGTTGACTAAGCAAATATTAGAATTCAGTGAATTAATTATCAAGCATTATCGTTAGAGACAGTTTAAATGAGTACTGAAACACTTCAAATTGTTTTTCTCTGTTAGCAAAGACTCAGGGAAAGGGAAGGAAACACTGAGTTAAGGCCAGGAGACAGTTATCAAAGGTTTGTGCACAACAGTTATTTCTTTTGAATTTTTCAATTGAAATAAATTATGACTATTTGTATATTATTGTTTTTAATTATGGAAATGTGTTTGAATGGATACTTATTGCTTGAAAAGCATTGTAAATGGTTTGAAACTGCGGAAAAATTGATTTAGTGTGATTTGTGAAAATTTGAAGTTAATTATGAATTGTGTTGCCATTTTGTGAATGAATTTATGACTTTAGAAATTTATTGGATTCTCATGAATTATTTGAACAAAATGTTTGGAATTGATTTTGTGTTCACACTTAGCATGACAGAATCATATCATTCCTTCTCCATTTATGGGGTTGTGATCGTTTATTTTCCTTCTCCATTTATGGAGTCGTGAATGTATATTTTTCTCCCTCTCTGGTTTACCCGTTGAGGTGATCGGATGAGTACTCATTATATAGCTAGCTCCCTTCCTCATTGATTTCGATTAGTGGGGTCATGATTGCTTTGTCGTGGTGTACAACGCGGCATTGATCGGAAATTTTGTGTCATGGCTTAAGTTGTGTATGAATTGGCAACACTGTGTTCATAAATTATTTGACTAAATTGTGTTATTATGAGCTTTGATAATTTGTGAAATGGAGTTTAAATTCTTGTTGACATTCACTGTCTTTTGAATTTAACTACGTTTTGAATACTGAGATTTATTGTGATATTGTGTTAAATTCCTTATGACATTCATTGTCTTAAATTTAACTATGGTTTTACGTATCCATCATTTATATGATTTATGAATTGTGATTTAAAGTTATATTTGGTTAATGTTGTGCACCACTGAGACATTGTCTCAGCGACAGCTTTTCATTGCTGTCGTAGGTAGACAGATTGACAGGGCAGCAGACTAGGCTGCTAGTACATTCAGCGAGAAATCATCGGGTATATGGAGTATACCACATTTTGCATTTTGTACTGTAATGTATGTTCACTGTATGTATATATTGTTCTTGATTTTGAGCAGTTGTAAATTAAAATTATACATTGAAGTTGTAAAGTAAATTATGAGTATTTTGACTTGTAAAAATTGTATTATATTTCTTTTATCTCAGTCTTTGAAAAATTATTATGGATTTGAGTTGAAAAAGATATTGTGTTGTTTAACTGTTGAAGTGGAGATTGAGAATTATATTGAATTGCTTTTACAGGTTTTCTGAAGAACTGTTTTATTCAAAATACAGAAGGCACTCCGCCAAAATTTTTACAGAAATTCCTAATAATTCAAATGTGTTTTCTCTTTCATTTAAGTTGAAAAAAAATTTTTAACACCTGTAATTAGTGCTCACCACTGTAAAAAGAAGTAAGAAAAGTTTTAAAATCCCTTGTAGTGTATTTAATGGGTTATCAGTAGACGAAGTTGGTAATTCATTAGGTATACTACGATATCATATTATGCCTTACAGAGGGGTAGGGTGTGACATGATAGGTGCTTGTTTATAGTGTGGGTTTGCAGACCACCTAGTCCGAGATTGTCCTCGCAGAACTGCTACATCCACTCCGGTATCAATTGATAGGCCTGCCCCTCCAGCTCCAAGGGGTACAAAGCCGGGTAAGGCTGAGGCAGTTGGTACTTAACAAAAACCTGTATCAGAGTCTGTGGGGAGAGGAGAAGGTAGAAAACTAGCCAGAGCCTATGCTATAAGGGCACAGGAGGAACAGGATGCTCCAGATGTCATCAAGGGTACGTTCCTCCTCTATAATACTTTTGTGCATGCATTAGTGGATCCTGGATTTACTCATTCATATATTTATATCAAACTTCCCGTAGAAAAGGGTATACCAGTAGAGGAAAGTGACCAAGACATCCTGGTCACAAATCCGCTAGGCCACAGAGTGGTAGTAAATAAGGTGTATAAGGGCTGTCCATTGAAGATTCAAGGGAAAGAGTTCTCAGCAGACTTAATCGAACTACCTTTCCATGAGTTTGATGTGATTTTGGGAATGGACTAGTTATCCCATCATTAGGCAATAGTAGATTATAAATTGAAGAGAATCTTTCTGAAAACTACTGAGAACAAAGAAATAACAGTTGTGGGTGAAAGGACAGATTTCTTGTCCAATGTCATCTCAGCTACAGTTGCAAGGAGATGGTTGAGAAAAGGGTGTGAAGCCTATATGGCACACGTGGTTGACACTAGGCAGGGTAGACTTAACTTGTCTGACATACCCACATTAAGGGATTTCTCTGAAGTATTTCCTGAGGAATTGCCTAGTTTGCCCCTAGAAAGGGAAGTTGAATTTGCTATTGAGATTATGCCAGGTACAGCTCCGATTTCAATTGGTCCATATAGGATGGCACCTACTGAATTGAAATAGTTAAAAATCCAACTGCAAGAATTACTAAACAAGGGGTTCATATGCCCCAGTGTGTCACTGTGGGGAGCTCCGGTACTGTTTGTAAAGAAGAAAAATGGGACACTAAGGTTATGTGTTGACTACGTACAGTTAAACAGAGTAACAGTGAAGAACAAGTATCCGTTGCCTAGAATTGACGATCTGTTTGATCAGTTGAAGGGAGCCAGTGTGTTTCATAAGATTGATCTCAGATCAAGGTATCATCAGCTAAGGGTTAAGGATACAGATGTACCTAAGACTGCATTTAGAACCCGGTATGGGCATTATGAATTCCTAGTGATGCCATTTGGGTTAAGAAATGCTCCAGTAGCATTCATGGACCTTATGAACCATATCTTCCATCCATACTTAGATCGGTTCGTAGTGGTCTTCATTGATGACATCCTGGTGTATTCCAAGGATAAAGCAGAACATGATGAGCATTTGGGCATTGTTCTGCAGACTCTAAAAGAGAAGAAACTATATGCTAAATTGTCCAAGTATGAGTTCTGGTTGAATGAGATTGCATTCCTTGGACATATAGTATCAACTGAAGGGATTAGAGTGGATCCCAAGAAGATTGAAGCAGTGATGGAATGGAAGCCTCCCAAGAATACAATTGAGATCAGAAGTTTCTTGGGTTTAGCTGGATATTATAGAAGATTTGTAAAGGGATTTTCCCTGATAGCTGTTCCAATGACCAAATTACTACACAAGAATATGAAATTTGACTGGAATGACAAGTGTCAAGCCAGTTTTAATAGGCTAAAGGCTATGTTGACAGAGGCACTAGTGTTAACACAGCCAGTGTCGGGAAAAGACTTCGTAGTCTACAGTGATGCCTTACATAATGGGTTAGGGTGTGTACTCATTCAAGAAGGGAAAGTGGTCGCATATGCTTCTAGGCAGTTAAGGCCACATGAAAAAAATTACCCTACTCATGATTTGGAGTTAGCAGCAATTATCTTTGCATTGAAGATATGGAGGCATTACTTGTATGGAGAAAAATGCTACATATACACAGACCATAAGAGTCTGAAGTATCTGCCAACCCAGAAGGAACTTAATTTGAGACAGAGGCGATGGATTGAATTCCTGAAAGATTATGATTGTACGATTGAGTACGACTCTGGGAAGGCAAACGTAGGTGCTGATGCCTTAAGTAGAAAATCTATTGTAGCATTAAGATCTCTGAATGCCCAATTATCCTTAACTCATGATGGAGTTATTTTGGCTAAGTTGTAAGTGAAGCTGAATCTCTTACAACAGATACAGGATGGGCAAAAGACAGATGAGAAATTAATGGCTGTTATGGGCAAAATCACTGAGGGAAAGGAAACTGAATATGAAGTGAAAGGAAATGGGTTCCTATGCTATAAAGAAAGAGTATGTGTACCAGATGATAATGAGTTAAAAACCGGTATTCTAAGATAAGCACCTAACAGTGTGTATGCTATGCACCCAGGAAGCACAAAAATGTACCATGACTTGAAACTTTGATAATAGTGGCCGAGTATGAAGAAGGACGTAGCTGACTATGTAACTAGATGCTTGACATGTCCGCAAGTCAAAGCAGAACATCAAGTTCCATCAGGTTTGTTACAGCCCATAAACATACCTGAATGGAAATGGGACCAAGTCACTATGGACTTTGTCCGTGGTCTACCTCTCACTCAGAAGAAGCATGATGCAATATGGGTGATTGTGGATAAGTTGACCAAATCAGCACATTTTCTGCCAATCAGAACTGACTACTCACTAGAAAAGCTAGCAGAATTGTATATCAGTGAGATAGTTAGACTACATGGAATTCCGCTTTCCATTATATCTGATAGAAACCTGAGGTTTACATCTAGATTTTGGAAGAAATTGCAAGAATCCTTGGGCACACAACTCCATTTTAGTACGGCTTTTCATCCTCAAACGGATGACAGTCAGAAAGAATAATCTAGGTAAATTTTGAAACTCTTTGAGTTATTGCAAACAATAAACTGATAATGATAATAATAAGTGAATATATGTGATAGGTCCTCGAGGATATGCTGAGGAGTTGTGTTATTGAGTATAAGGGAAGCTGGGACAGATACCTTCCGCTGGCAAAATTTGCATACAACAATAACTATCAAGCTAGCATACAAATGGCACCCTATGAAGCACTGTATGGAGAAAATGCAGAACATCTATATGTTGGACTGAATTGGGTGAAGATAAGCTAGTGGGGCCAAACCTGATAAAACAGACAGAGGAAAAGGTGAAACTGATAAAGGCCAATTTGAAAGTTGCCTCAAATTGATAGAAATCATATGCTGACTTGAAGAGAAAGGACATTGAGTATGAAGTGGCCGAGAAGGTTTTTCTCAAAGTATCACCGTGGAAGAAAGTGTTGAGATTCGGGAGAAAGGGAAAATTAAGCCCTAGGTTTATTGGCCCATATGAAGTTATTGATCGTGTGGGACCAGTAGCCTACAGATTAGCCTTACCACCTGAGCTCGATGCTCAGAAGATACAAATCAGATCCTTCACATGTCATCTTAGTAGAAGAAATTGTGGTACAACCTGACTTGACATATGAAGAAGAACCGATTAAAATGTTGACACGAGAGGTAAAAGAGCTCAAAAACAAGACAATTCCACTAGTGAAAATCCTATGGAGACACCACAACATGGAATAGGCAACATGGGAGAGCGAGGAGACAATGAGGCAACAATTCCCTTAGCTCTTCACATCAGGTAAATTTCGAGGATGAAATTTTTATTTAGAGGGGAAGAGTTGTAACATCCTCCCTGTACGTTCTGTTGCTCCAGTGGCCTAATATCAGTCCAGGCAAGTCAGGATGTCTGGAACTACACTTCGGTGATAGTGAACAGATATATAATGATGAAATAAATAAATAAAAAATACAAGAAAAATCAAAGAAAAATAAAATAGAGAAAATGAATCTAAGTTAAACGAGCCGGCACCGCAGCGATGGGTGATCGCACTGGGCAGGTAGTTGCCAACACCAGGACCACAGGGAACCCTCGAAATTAAAATTCAAGACGTAAGGAAAGGTTTATTGAAATATAATTGACACTAGAAATATTAAAGAAAATTTAATAAATTAGTACAAAGAAAAACGAAAAATCGAGAAACAGAAAAAAATCAGAGTTACTGAAAAATTGGGAATATAACCCGAAGGGGGGCATTTTGGTCATTTGACACCAAGAGTTGCCTTTTGACCTCAATGTCCATTAAAAATAAATGATATTACACTTTGAAAATGTCATGAAAAATTAAAATGAGATACATTATACGAATAGTGTAAGAAATGGGGCATAAATTGAATAATTAAAATCTTAACATATAAAATAACTTAATTAAAAGTGAGTGGAGCACTAAGGGGTATTTTAAACACCTAAAGAACATGTGTATATCCACAAAACAATTTAGTTTCTGTATCATCTTCTCCAGCCGAAATGAACCTCCATGGAAGCACCATTACCGCCCCACATGCAAGCTCCATTAGTGCATGATCAAGCCATCCTTTCTACTTGGTTCCTTCATTAAAACTTGCCTACTCACCTTGGGGAAGATATTAACAATAAGAAAAACAAGATTTGGTGAAGTTGTAAGGACACTCTCAAGAGGTAAGTGTCCAAATCTTCTCCCTAGCTTTAGTGAACCTTGTGTTTAGGTTGAGGTGAGTAATTTGGTGAAGAGAAATGAAGAAAATATTGAGAAATGAACTTGTCCATTTTAGGCAGCCATGAAGGTTTATTGTGTTTGAGTTTTTCTTACCTCTAATGGATGGGAATTAAGGTTGATTAACTCAAATGGAAGTTGTAGTAAGTTAATATCCAAGTTTGTATATGTTAGTGCTTGAATTAAGGGTTTAATAGTGGGACTTTGATGCTTTAGCCTTAAATATCATGAATTTGTGTGTGAGTTTATGAAATTTATTAATGAAATATGATGGTGTTGAATGATGGGCAGTTTGTGTAATTGCCATGGAAGTGTATGTGTGATATATGTGTTGTTATACATTGAATTTGGATTGAAGTAAATGTTAAACATTAATGGTGTATTGTGTGCATTGAGCACTTGAGTGTTCTACCCAAAATGCTTGCTGGAATTGTGTACAATATATATAGAAGTGCCATGATTAAATGTTGAAGTATTGGGAGGAGGAGGATTGTCAAAATTGGAAGTGTGATGTTCAAATGCAGGTTGTATATGTTGGCAGCACTTAATTAGGTCATAAGTGCATAACTGTGAACCCAATTGGTCTGAGGCCAATGGAGGGTGAAACTAGACACCAAATAGGCCAACTTTTATGTAGAAATGTTGCCAAAATTCTGCCTAGAAACTGACCATAAAAATGACCAAATCCGGAATGGCAACCTTGCAAACCCAGATTTTTGACCATATGAACAGTAGTCATTAGGATGACCATAACTCACTCAAAATAGGTCCAATTGACCTGAAATTTTTGCCATGGATAGCTTAGACATAGAGCTACAATTTTTATGGAGACACCAAAGCCCAGAAATGGCCAGAACCAAGTCAAATAGCTTGCATAATTTCGGGTACCAAAACTGCCAAAACTAAATGTGACCTAAAATTGACCAAATTTTGCACTAAAGGTGCAATCTGTCCAGCTTTAGTAAATTTACCATATCTTGGTCTATACAACTTAGAATGACCTGAAATTTTTCGAAGAGTACAATAATACATAGAGCTACAATTTTTCTTCTTTGACCAGAAGCTAAAAACCAAGAGAAATAGGACTTTAAGCTAGACCAATCTAGCACACAAAAATTAAGAATTTGACATTTACATACAATGATGCTTGAGGTAATTTGGCAATGAATGCCAACTTGTAAAAAGAGTAAATTGCATTATATTGACAGCATATTGAATTGTAAATTGTGATATGTTGATGCTAGAAACAACTTATCTATATTACCTAAAAAGGTTAATATATGCATTGACTTATGAAATTACATAATAGCTAGTAAACTCTAGAAATTGAAGAATTAAACAATTAATTTATAATGTGCCATAGTTTGCCTAGTTGACTAGTTTGGATAGGTTGGCATGTCAATAGGATTCTGACAGCTATTCTGTAAATGGCTTTACACTATACTGTGTTTTTACGGCATATTATGCCACACTGTGACTTTAATAGCCTACGGCTATACGTATTGTGTTATTCTACTTGGCTTATCGCCAGATTGACTATACGACCTTTTAGCTACACTGATTGCACACCGGGAGACACT
The DNA here is from genome assembly GCF_030052815.1 of Hevea brasiliensis. Classification (NCBI taxonomy): domain Eukaryota; kingdom Viridiplantae; phylum Streptophyta; class Magnoliopsida; order Malpighiales; family Euphorbiaceae; genus Hevea; species Hevea brasiliensis. The sequence goes on along the minus strand of NC_079497.1, from coordinate 51,672,620 downwards.
TTGTGACTGATGGTGTGACGGCTACACAGGCAGTATATCCATTTATCCAGTCTGGTCAGTATATAGGCTACACAGGCAGTTAATTTAAGCATTATTAAATTTAAATAGCTAAATCCAGTATACTGACATACAACACTACCAAAATTAGCAAATATTGAAATGCTAGCAAATAAAAGTAGAAACAACAATTGTAAAGAATACCGATGTCATAAATTCATTTACTTTATTTTAGTGTATATTTCTTTATATTTGGCACCACTAAGCAAAATTGCTTAGCTCGTTGCTTTTGTAACGCGTAGATATTGGAGACACAGCTGGGGAGCCCAGCAAACCTACGACCGAGTGAGACATCAGATCTGCACAGGAGTCCAGAGTCATCTGCACTACACTGCATACATGGTAGGACTTAGGATCTTGTGTAATGATTATCAGTTGTATTTTGACATTTTGTTATGTAATTTTGTATATTCTAAAACTTTAAGGTTTGTAATAATTTGTACATATAACTTTATATGGAGAATATCTGGATGTATTTAAGTTACAATGGATTGTATTTTAAAACTATTTAAATATTGTAAAAATCAATAGACTGTGTTGAAATATTGAGACTGTGAAATAGTTGAGATTTTGATATTATCATATTGAACTGTTTTTAACAGGTTTGGAAGGGTAGTTTGTTCGAAATACAGATGCCATCTTACCAAATTTTTATTACCATTTTTTGAAACACTGATTTTATTAAAGTATGAAAATAGAATCAACATGATATGAATTTTACATAAAAGACTTCTTAAAATCAAATTGAGTTCAGGAAATGAGTTGATTACAGACTAGGTGCTTCGGCACGCCGTGTACCATGTCTTGCTCTGCTACATTGTAGACGGGTGAGGGGTGTTACAGATATTATACATATTGGGAGTATTTTTAACAGGTTTTAAAGAACTGTTTTCTCAATTTTTAGCCAGCACTCTGTCGAAATTTCTGAAAATTTTTTCAAAATCCCAAATAAATCAAAATTTGAATTCATGACATAAACTTAACTTAAAAGTTCTTTAATAATTATTTATCATTATTTCAAAATTTGAAATGAATTGAATTGGTTAAAATCCCTTGTAGTATATTTAATGGGTTATTGTTAGGCGAAGTTAGGTAATTCACTATGTATAATATGGGATCATGTTATGCCTTACAGAGGGGTAAGGTGTGACAGAGCTAAAAGGCATGTTCAAATTAAACATAAACATTTCATATTAAATTAAACATTAGTGCCATTTAAGGGAATTAGGTCTATAATACAAAACACAAAGGCATTGCTATAGGGCATACTACTAACAATTCTTATGTGTCTTCATCGTCATCCTAGTTATGGATAACTCTACAAGCACGATTCAACCTCATTGGATTTGGCCTATTTGTTTGAACATTGAGAGTGGCCAATGCTTGGGTGAGTTGAGCAAATTCATTCCTTGTCTCTTTTTATAGCTTATCAAACCGATTCCTTAATTGGACTTTGGCTAATTCAAGTCTTACCAATAAAGCAAGATCCATGTTATTGTGACCACTAACACCTTCTTGCACCATGTATATGCTCTGATACCAAACTGGCGCTCCTTAAAGTTACAATTAAATGAACTTGAAAGAATTAGAATAAGAACACAAGCAAGTAGTTTAGCCAATTATGAAATAAGACAAAAGCATGCACAGCTATAACAATAAGCATTCCCCAAGATCTAAAACACACGCCTAAAAATCTAGCAATCTAGTATAACATAAAATAATCAAAACAATCATATCCAAAACAATGAAAATAAGCATGAGCCAATTTGAATAACTTTGGTGCACCAATTAAATGAGATCCAAAACTTGGGTTTTGGATGGATTGATGAATGCCAATGTTTGAACAACTTTGGATCTAAATTCCTTCAATGGAACATGCTAAAATTGGGTCCTGAATGGTTCATGATGAATCTTAAACTTTCTTGCACAATCTTTAATGGGTCTTGAAATAAATCTTGATTCAATCTCCAAGCTGAGGATGCAATTGATGTTCACAGAACAGTAAAAAAAAAAAAGAAAGAAAATAACTTGAAGCTTTCTTGGATAAGTTGCATGCCACCAAGGAAACACCAAGGATCTTGATAACTTGATCTTTAATAAGTAAGCATCATAAAGAAAGAATAATTAATGCAAGACTGCGCACTAGATTAGTCATAAGTTTCTCAAACCTCATACCACTCTTGAAGAAAAGATAAGTGAAAAATTGCAATTAATCAAAGTTTAAAACTTTATTAATTTTGAATAATGTAAATGCAACATATAAAAGCCTTGGCCTTTTTATAGGCACTTACAAATAAATCAACTTCTACTGGGAAAAGAAATCACATAAACCAACTAAAACATGTAAAGCTACAAATAAAACCACTAATTAATATCAAAATTGCTAGAACAAACTAACTCAATACAATAATTGCATAAAAACCATGGAAGATAGATTTAAGAGGCATTTCATCAAACACCAAATATTGACTTAAATCTCCTAACAATGGTGATAAACACCCAACAATGGAAATCAACCAACAACTAGCATAAAGGACACGCACGAATTACTAATTAATAAAGGAAACTAGAGCAAAATGGATAAAGAAATTAAAAGACTCAAACTAGAATTTATGGATAGGGAAAAGAAAAAAAACAAAGCAATATCACAAACACAAAAGAATTCAAAGAGACACAAATCTCACACAATTCAAATTAAGACCTAAACATAAAAATAAATGACATTGAAAATCAAAAAAATAAGGATAATCAACCCAATTTGAGAACCCATAGCTCTAATACCAAAATGATGAGAACTCCAATGGAATTGCCAAGGAACTTACTAAATATTTTATTCAACCCAAGGAAAGCTCAAAATCATATTCTTCTAATTGATACTACTTAACCCAAAATCAACAATATGATAGAGAACCTAGTAGATAACCAAATAGGAAATCAAAGCATTTACAACCCAATGTCAATAATGTGATAGAGAACCAAGAATATCAAATTAAAACTTAACAAGTTAATTAGGCTCGCTAAGAGTGTATGTTTTAGTTCATTCAAGAACAAAGGTTAAAAAACCTTACAGACACACAATGGTGTATTCTCTCTAAAAGAGCAATAATGTCCAAAATTTTTAAAAAGCCAAAAATAAATGTTCATATAGATGTTTGCCTAAACCCTAAAGAATGAAAAGACAAACTACAAGAAAACCAAGCAAATTCATCGAACAAACATCTCACAGCCAGCCATGTGACTTTCACACTATTGCATCTTACACCTAGCCGTGTGCACCTTCTTAACGAATCTCACACCTGGTTATGTGCCTCAAATGCATTTCACAACAAGCCATGCACCCCACTTGAATCTCACCACCAGCCACACAACTCTTCATGGATGAATCCCACCCCTGGTTGTACGCTTTTACATGAATTCCCACACCTAGCAGTTTGATATTCTACCTCCATTAGAAATTTGATGCATTTGAGACCTTTTTTGTAATTTCTTGGCACTTAAAGACAAATATGTTAGCCTTGCACATGGTGATCTCCATTCATGCATACTTGCGCCAAAATGACCCATTGAAGCTCTTTAAGCATGCCAAGCTCGTGAACTCCATCATTGCACACTTGAACTAATATGATGCATTGGAGCTCCTTAAGGAAGCCCAGCTTGTTAACCATGTGATGCCCCTTACTCGTCTACTATATAACCGAGCAAGAAGTGCTACATTCAGTGCCGGAACACCCTATCTTATCTTATTATGTCCATTGTAAACTTTTAATACCATTTAAAAGGGGTATTTCCATATGTGGAATTTTTTTTTTATATATATAACATATTTCTGTGGAGACCCGGACAGAGTCTTCTCTATTTTGTTAGCATTTGGCGGGTTCCACTAGGCACCTGTTAACATATTCATATTCATTTCACACATTTCCATATCATATTCTTGTTTATCATATCATTCACAATTATTTATGAGATCTCAAAAAGTATCATCTATTGCATTCATATAGAAGTTCATAGATAATAAATTATAAGTTTACTTACAATCTCAAAGTTTAATTATAAGTCCAAAATGAAATACATCATAAACTAGTAAGTACATCATGATTAGACATAATGAATCAAAATACTAGTCTATACAAGAGCCCTACCAAAATACAAAAGACTGCTGAGGTGACTCTGGACAGTGGCAGATCTGGTCCGAGCTCTGTCAGGGCATTATTTGTGCTTCTGCTGTGGCTGCTCAGACTGGTCTCTAATACCTACGTGATGGAAAACCAACGCGCTAAGCATAACGCTCAGTGGTACATAATTTATAATAACAATAACTAAACAATTGAAATAATAATTCTATATATGGCAAATTTCATATTTTCTAGGTATTTTACATTTTTATTTTCACTTTGGAAATAATTTAAATTATCGGGATATTGTCTGTTTACTTATCGTATATTCAATCTTAATTAATTATTATCATTGCCCAAGAAACCTATAACAGACTATAAAAGCTGGATACACTGGAGTATACAGGTTAGACAGCCATATGTCTACCCTGTATACATCTGTTAGGCACGAGGCCAGCTGTCAGGCTTGTAAAGCCAGAAATAAAGTTAGGCACAATGGCTAGTAAGTAGGCATATAGCCTGTAGAACAATCATACCAGACATATATTGTCAGTTTATGATTTTCTCTGTAGGCAGCACTGCTATCTGTAGTCCCTAATTAGTATGCCAATCGATCCAAACTAAATGAATAAGTCTAGGTATACTATGGGCAATTACACATTATTACATATTTATTTGAATGTTCATATCAATTTATAGTGGGAAAATAGGTCCCACATACCTCTTTCATGTAGTTTAGTGTTTATTGGCTTGTTAGGGTTAAATTCCCTACCATAAGATAATTTATCTCATGGACCCTTCTTTGGTTTCAGTTTGTGTGTCTTACTTTTGCCTACCCATATAATCAGTTTGTAGCCACTGTTTGGTAGCTCTTCCTTCATGGAAGTTGTTCCTCTATGCCTTATCTTTACTTTTCTTTTTGAATCATGTCAATTTGATTTTTAGAACTCAAGTTATGGTCAGATAACCATAACTAACTCATTTCCAGATTCTAGTTCCTTAACTAGGCAGATTTTGGATTTAGAGTTTACCTAATTAATGGAACATGTTGCAGTCACGTTTGGGCATGGTGATCTTCATAGAAATTGTTGCCCTATATCTTGTGGTCACTTAGAATTTTTAATCACAATTTTTCAAGTTTTTTGGAATTATTTATGTACAAATAATTGACCTAGACTCATATACCTTGTGCTAATAGGTGTTCAGTTCAGGTTAGTGACTACAGGTCACTTTTTGAAGTTCTTAAATTCATAATTTGAGAAAGGTTCCTAAACAAAAGTTGTAGTCCTAGTTCTCAGGTTTCTAGAAAGGTATGGCTCATCCCAATTGGAATTTTCTAGTGGGAGTTATGACTAAAAGACTATTCTAGGATCAAGTAAAGTTTGGTCAGATTCCAGGTTTTGATGCACTAACTTTTTCTAACTATTTGACCTAGTTCTCTTGATTTCTGGGCTTTGGTCGAAATGCCAATTTTGTAGGTCTATGTCTTGTGGACATTTTGCTACTAGTTTCATTACATTTGAGTTCTTGTAGACCAAGTTATGGCCATTTTTCCAAAACTGGTCAGGTAAGTTTATGTCCAATAGTTTCTGGACAACCTAATTCTGGGCAGTTTTGTGACCCAATTTGGGCCAGCAATTTGGTTTGCTTTTTGGCATTTCTGGGTTCAGTGGTCTTCATGAAAATTGTAGCCCTATATCTAAGCTTTCTAATGGTATCAAATTCAGGTCATTTGGATCAATATAGAGGGAGTTATGACCAAATGAATATGTACTGTTCATTTGGTCATTTTCTGGGTTTTGTGCAGGGTCATCCAGATTTAGGCAGTGTTTAGGTCAAGTTTGGACAAAATTTGGACATAATTTCTTCATAGAAAATGGGCTATTTTAGGTCTAATTTCACCTCTAATTGGTCTCATACCAATTGGAGCAACACACAACTGTTATGGTTCAACAAACAAACTGGACTCATTGAGTCCTAACCTGCAGAAAAATGACACTCCCAAAATTCAATCTCCTCCATCTTCCTTACTTTAATTTGCATACATAAAACTTCAATTTGGCAACAAACAATCTCAACCAAGTCAATCTTAATAATTACACAATAATCCTCAAATCATATTCACAAACCCTAGTTTCGTAGTTTCAAACTTAATCAATTCACTCCCTTTCACTTCTCATACATATACTTATATCAATCATCACTTTTAAACTCATTTACATCATTTGAACACATCAAAGCCCAACACATTTCATGGCTGCCGAAATTAGGGCCATCATAGGTTCATGGATTTCTTTTAAATTTCTTAAGATTTCTACTTATCTCAAGCCATTTTCAAGAATTAAAAGAAAAGTGAGGGAAGAAAAGCACTAACCTTTTTAGGTGTCTTTGTTAAACTTCCCTTCTACCTCTTTATATTACTACCAGTGGCTTCCTTATGGAGTGGGGAAGATTTTTAATAAAGGGTGCTAATGGTTTTAGTGAGTGAGTGAAGAGAAATCCAAGCTCAAGGCTTAGACAAAAATGGAGAACATGAGAGCAATGGCAGTCGGCTCCAAGAGAAAGAGAGAGAGAGAAAAAGTGGACGAAGAAGATGAAGGTTGGTGGGGGTTTGTCTCTAATGTCTTATATATTTATTTATTTTTGTGTACTTTAATTTTTTTTTAAATGTCATAAGCTTTTTCTTTTTCTTTTCTTTTTCTTTTCTCTTCTTCTTCTTTCTTTTCTTTTCTCATTTCCCACTAACAAATTTATAATTATAATTTATTTTAATTATTTTAATTCTCTCAAATTTTAATTTGACATGTAGGTCAAAATTCTCCTCTGGGGGCGAAATGACCAAAATACCCTCCATGGTGCATATCGGGTTATTTTTATTATTTTATACCAATTAATAAATTCTCTTAAATTTTATTTTATTTTCTCTAAATTTTTTCTATATTTTCTTAACATTTATTCCATCAATTTATGCCTCCTCACTATAGTTTAAGTGTAGTTCCAGACATTTTGACTGTCCGAATAGACATTAGTGTCGAAACAGTAAAATATACGAACTACCTATGGTGATGGCGTTACAATTCTTCCCCTCTAAATAGAAATTTCATCCTCAAAATTTACTTGATGTGAAGAGCTGAGGGAACTACTGCCTCATCATCTCCTCGCTCTCCCATGTCATTTCTTCTATGTTGTGGTGTCTCCATAAGACTTTCACTAGTGGGATCCTCTTGTTTCTAAGTTCCTTCACTTCTCATGCCAAGATTCTGACTGGTTCTTCTTCATATGTCAAATCAGGTTGTACATTTATCTCCTCTGCTGAAATGACATGTGAAGGATCTGATCTGTATCTCCTGAGTGTTGACACATGGAATACATTGTGAATCTTGTCTAGCTTAGGGGGTAAAGCTAGCCTATGGGTTACTGGACCCACACGTTCAATGACATTGTATGGACTAATAAACCTAAGGCTCAACTTACCCTTCTTACCAAATCTTAGCACTTTCTTCCAAGATGATACCTTGCAAAACACCTTATCACTAACCTCATACTCTATATCCTTTCTCCTTAGGTCGGTATATGATTTCTATTTGTCTAAGGCGGTTTTCAAATTGTCTTTGATGAGTTTTACTTTTTCCTCAGTCTACCTCACCAAATCTGGGCCCACTACCTTTTTTTCACCCATTTCTGTCCAGCATAAGGGAGTTCTGCATCTCCTCCCATACAATGCTTCATATGGAGCCATTTTTATGCTAGCTTGGTAGCTGTTATTGTAAGCAAACTCTACCAAAGGAAGATACTTTGCCCAACTTCCTTTAAAATCAATGATGCAGCTTCTTAACATATCCTCCAATACCTATCATATCATATTATTCATGTCATTAGTGTCGAGTAATTATTATCATTCCTTTAATAATTATAGTAATTCATTAAGTTCTAAGGGTTACCTGAATCACCCTTTCTGATTGTCCATCCATCTGTGGATGAAAAGCTATACTAAAGTGTAGTTGAGTGCCTAAAGACTCCTGTAGCCTCTTCCAAAACCTCGAAGTAAATCTCAGGTCTCGATCAGATATGATTGATGTTGGCACTCCATGTAGCCAGACTATCTCATCTATGTAAATCTCTGCTAACCTCTCCAGTGAGTAGTCAGCTCTAACTAGTAGGAAGTGAGCTAACTTGGTCAATCTATCCACAATCACCCATATAGTATCATGCTTCCTCTGTGTCAATGCTAGCCCAGTGAAAAAATCCATGGTGATGTGGTCCCATTTCCACTTTGGTATGGATATAGGTTGCAACAACCGTGATGGAACCTGATGCTCCGCCTTAACCTGCTGGCATGAAAAACATTTAGTCACAAAATTACCAATCTCTTTCTTCATTCCAGGCCACTAATAATGTGTTTTCAGGTCTTGGTACATCTCGGTACTTCCTGGGTGCATAGCATGGAAGCTACTATACGCCTCTTTCAAGATATTCTACTTCAGTTCCTCATCTCTTGGTACACAGATTCTGTCTTTATAATATAAGCACCCATCTCCTTTTAACTCATAGTCAGTCTCCTTCCCCTTTTGAGTTCTACCCATGATATTTAGCAACTTTTCATCCTTTAACTGTGCTTCTTGTATTTGCTGCAATAAGCTTGGCTTTACAAGTAACTTAGCCAAAAGTACCCCATCCTGTGGTAAAGACAATCGAGCATTCAGTGCTCTCAAAGCCATCATGGACTTCCTGCTCAGTGCGTCAGCCACTACATTTGCCTTCCTAGGATGGTAGTCGATCACATAGTCATAATCTATAAGGAATTCAATCCATCTCCTCTCTAAAACATATCACACCTTAGCCCTCTGTAAGGCATAACATGATCCAGTAGAATACCTAATGAACTACCGAACTTCACCTACCGATAACTCATTAAATACCTTACAAGGGATTTTAAAACAATTTTCTTATTTTTGATAAGTGGTGAGCATTCTCCAATAGGTATTTAAAACATTTAATTGAAATTAAAACTAGTTAATATTTTTTGTCCATTTTCTTTTTTCGCAAATTTTTATAAAAATTTTGTCAAAGTTCCGTTTGTATTTTGAGAAAACAGTTCTTCAAATACCTGTAAAAAGCACTTCTAATAATTTTTCTCAACCACTACTTCAATTTCATAATCAATCTCAACCAATTTCTCAAATCTCAAAATTCAACAGTCAAAATTTCTCAATTTCCAAAATTCAATAATTATTAAAATAATATCTATCAATCTTATTCAAATTAAATAAAACATTTCCATTCATTAAAGACAAACAATCTATATATACATCATACTAAAATCTACATTGGGAAAATCCAAACTAAATTTTATTACAACTTTATGCAAACTTTGTACAGGCTGCTCAAGATCGAATTTACATGTCCATACATTTATATGCAATACATACATCAAAAGAAATATTTATAGTTAGAATATAAATTATACTTGTTAACTTCAAGCTAATAGATCCTCTCACCTCAGCAGCTCAATCTGCTGCTCCTCTAGTCTCTAAATCTGCGATAGCAATAAAAGCTATCGCTGAGTACTAGGACTCAGTGGTGCACAACATACTAAAAGAATCTTTATGCAGAATTTAAATCATATTTATTCAAAAATTGAACTGAGCATGCGAGTTAAACACAAAACATGAATTATGAGATTTTATTCCAAACAATTTCATTTCGAAGTATCAAACACATTTCATAAAACCCATAGTTAGATCATGCCATTCAAAACAAATATAATCTCAATAGCCAGAGGATAAGGAGAATCACATCACAAGGCTAGCTACCTCAAATATATGGATATCCATTCAAATCCTCTTCTACTGGCACACCTCAACACTTCTCCAGAGAAGGAATCAAAATTCGAAACTAATTACCCCCATTAGTCATGCTAGTGAGGTGTTCAAATATATGGTCATGACACTGTGGTTTCAAAACTTACCTTATCAATTTGCTAAACATTGCTATTTCAAATATACATAATAACTTTCACAATTTAAATCAAGACATCATAAATAATGTCACAAATAAACTTTCAACAATTCAAAACAAAAGTAAAATACATATTTCATTCACTTTATCAATGAATTTTAAAGCATAGTGATGTTATGCACAAACCTCAAGCGAGTCGCCTCTTGGCCTTGACTCAGTTCCTTGGGTTCTTTCCCGGTATTCTTTTCAACTGAAACACATAATTTTACAGTGTTTCAATACCATAACTTAGCATAAATCAAAAAATAAATTTAACTTCACTTTTACCTAGCTCTAACGTGCTAAACTCGACGTTCTTTGAAATTTTGTGTTTCGGGGTTACTATTGTAACACCCCTAAGTTCGGTAGTGCGTTCTACTGTTCCTGTGACCAGTGTTGTCCGGACAGCTAGGATGCCTAGAACTACACTTTGATATGAGGGAGGAGACATAAAATAATGAAATACAAGAAAAGAAAATACAAGAAAAAAAAAGGAAAAATAATAGCAAAGAAATGTAACCAAGTTAAGCGAGCCGAGAACCCTAGTGATAGGTGACCGCACCGAGAAGTCACGGCGTGGACCGTTGACTAGCCCTGGACCTTGGGGAACCCTGGAAAATATTTTTAGGACTTAAATAGACCCTTATTGAAATATAAATATCATTAGAAATATTAAATAAAAATTAAATAATTAGTACAAAGAAAAGTGGGAAATCGAAAAACGGACAAAACCCGGTGTTACCGAAAAATCAGGAATGCAATCCGAACAGGGGCATTGTGGTCATTTGACATCCTGAATTGTCTTTTGACCTAAATGTCCATTAAAAATAAATAATATTACACTTGGAAAATATAATGAAAAATTAAATTGATGGTACCTAAAGTAAATAGCAAAAATTATGGGTTTAATGTGGAATAAATGAAAGTTAAACATATAATATGATTTAATTTGTGTAAGTGGACCACTATGGAATAAATTAAGAACTAAATGGTAGGTGTACACCCATTATACAATCTGCAACTTCATCTTCCTCATTTGGTTCATCCATGCCGAAATGAAGAGCTTGAAAACCTCCATTGCCGTTTTGCTTCAAGCTTCATCCTTTCCTTCATTTCACCTCCAAACACCTAGGTAGCTTCATTAAAATTTATCCCCACATCACAAGGAAGAGTTTGATAGCAAAATCAAGGAAGTTTAGTGAAGATTTAACAAGTCCTAACAATAGGTAAGTTTGTATTTTTGAATATTGCTTTGTTAAAGTTTGTAAGCATGTATGGGTGTTTGATTTGTGAAGAAAATTTTAAAGTTTTGAGGAGTTATTGACATATCCAGTTTTGGACAGCCATGGAGTTGTATATTTAATGAATTATTTTCACATATATTTTGCGGGAATTCATGATGAGTAGGGTGATTTAATGTCCTAGTAAGTTATTTCCACATGTATATGGTGATTGTGCATTTGAAATTGAAGTTGACGAAATTATGGGAAACTTTGGCAATGTATAGCATTTCGGCAGCCTTGAGACTCCTTAATGAATGTTTAAATTCATGAAGATATTGGATGAATTGTGATATTGAGGATTGATGAATATGTATGTAAATTGGTTGTGGAAATAGTATGTAATAATTAGGAGTGTTTTTATGTATATATTGTTGGATTTGGACTTTGTGAATTAGGATTTCATTTGGTGTATTGAGGATATTTGTATTCTGTCCAAAGTGACTTTAATGTGAAGTGATATATGGTTTTGGTAATGTACCAAATCAGAATTGGGTTGAGAAGTGGAATTATAGCGAGGTAAATGTGTAATTGATAGATGTTTAAGCAATGTATTTAAGGACAATATGCATTTCAGCCTATAACACTAAATGTGTAACTCCAATTGGTATGAGACCAATTGGAGGTGAAACTAGGTACAAAATGTGCCAACTTTCATGAAGGAAACTTGCCAAAATTCTGCTTGCAAGGTAGCTTGAAAAATGACCAAATCCGGATTAAGTGCAAGTGAGGCCTGAAAACTGACCATTTGGGCAGCAGTTAGTGTTTAGGCCATAACTCACTCAAAACAGGTCCAATTGACCTGAAATTTTAACCATGAATATTTAAGACCTATACCTACAATTCTTATGAAGACACCAAAGCCCAGAAATGACCATAAGCAAGTCAAACAGCTTCCACAATTTCGGGTCCAAAAACTGGCCGAACCAAAGTTGACCAAAATTGACCTAAAATGACCAAATTTGATGCTATTTTACCAGCAATAGTAAAATGACCATAACTTGGTCTACATAACTCATAATAACCTGAAATTTTGCCTCGCGTTCCATAAGACATAGATCTACAAGTTTGTATTTTTTACCGAAACCCGAAAACCGAGGGAACTAGGTCGTCCGGCTAGGTCAAACTAGTACCCCAGAATCCAGTATGTTGCAATAAAATGCACTAAAGAACGAAATGAAATTGGTAACATGTACCAATCCTAAAAGACTATCGAATGTGACATATTAGTAACACTAAAACCTAATTTACCTAGAACGCATCGAGGGTCGATATATTAGGTGATTAAGCAAATAATAGCTTTCAGTGAATTACTTATCAAGCATTATCGATAGAGACAGTTTAATTTAGTACTGAAACACTTCAAATTGTGTTTCTCAGTTAGTAAAGACTCAGGGAAAGGGAAGGAAACACTGAGTCCAGACCAGGAGACAGTTATCAGAGGTTTGTGCACAACAGCCATTTCTTTTGAATTATTTTCAATTGAAATAAATTATGACTATTTGCATATTATTGTTTTAAATTGTGAAACTATGAAAAAATTGTTTGAATGATATTGATGGAGGATACTTATTGATTGAAAAGCATTGGAAATGGTTTGAAACCACAGCTATCATGTAATTGATTGTATTCCTCGCTAGCTTGTCTAGTGGGACGAATTGAATTCCCTCTCTGGCTGAAGTGTTGAGGTGTGTGCCTGTTGAGGACGAATTGGATGAGTACTCATATTTTTGCTAGCTAGCTATGTTATTCCTCATTAGTCATCGACTTTTGGGATGAATTGAACTTTGGAACATGATTAAGCTGTGTGTGGTTTATTGATATGTATTGTGAAATTGTGAAATGGAGTTTAAATGCTTATTGACATTCACTGTCTTTTGACTTTAACTATGTTTTGATTACTGAGATTTATTATGATATTGTGTTAAATTCTTTATGACATTATTGTCTTGAATTTAACTATTGTTTTAAGTATCCACTATTTATTTAACTTATGAATTGTAATTTAAAGTTGTATTTGGTTAATTTTGTGCACCACTGAGACATTGTCTCAGTGATAGCTTTTTATTGCTGTCGCAGGCAGACAGACAGACAGGGCAGCAGACTAGGCTGCTAGTACACCCAGCGAGAGATTTTTTGGGTATAACGAGTATACCACATTTTGCATTTTGTACTGTAATGTATGACCACTGTATGTATATATTGTTTTTGGTTTTGAGCAGTTGTAAATTAAAATTGTACATTGAAGTTGTAAGTAAATTATGAGTTATTTTGGCTTGTAAAAATTGTATTATATTTCTTTTATCTCAGTCTTTGAAAAATCACTGTGGATTTGAGTTGAGAAATATGTTGGAGTTGAGATTTGGAAAAATATTGAAGTGCTTTTTACAGGTTTTCTGAAGAACTGTTTTATCCAAAATACAGATGGCACTCTGCCAAAATTTTTACCAAAATTTCAAATATTTCAAATGTGTTAGTTTTATCACTTCAGTTCAAAAAGGTTTTTAACACCTGTAAATAGTGCTCACCACTGTAAAAGAAGTAAGAAAAGTTTTTAAAATCCCTTGTAGTGTATTTAATGGGTTATCAGTAGACGGAGTTGGTAATTCATTAGGTATACTACGGGATCATGTTATGCCTTACAGAGGGGTAGGGTGTGGTAATTATTCACTACACTATTCAAGTCAAATTGTTGACTTTTTAAAGCTTAATAGGTATGGGAATTCCAACTTCACCCACATACCACATTTTGGTCACTAAATTTGTTAGTTTTGGTTGTTTATTCAAATTCTAAGTATTTTAGGCAAATTTGGTAAATTTTCAATTTTTGTGTCTAAGGTTGCACTATTCCATTAGTCACTTTATTGTTGAAATTTGGCAAAACTTTCTTCACAGAAAATGTTCCCTATTGTCTTAAGTTTATTCTCCTTTTTGAATTACTCCAATTGGAGTTTTATAGCTCAAGTTATAGCCATTTGAACCATGGCTGCCGGATTGGACTTAACCCAGATTTTCTGGGCAATTTTTGGTGCTAGCAGTTTTAGGTCACCAAATTGGGGTGGCTAAATGACTTGGTTAATGGCAGAATTTAGGTTTGTGTTCTTCATGAAAGTTTTAGGTCTATATCTCATCTAACCACAGGTAAAATTTTAGGTCATTTAGACATTCCTAGCTCAAGTTATGGCCAAATGAACAATTATTGTTCATTTGGTCAGTTTGTACATGGCAGACTGTGATTTTCTAAGTTTGTTCAATTTGTTTACTAGGTTTTGGTCACTTTTTGGGCATGCTGCCTAAATGAAAATTGTGTCATTTAGTGTCTATTTTCATTCCCAATTGGTCTCATACCAATTGGACTTGTAAAATTTCATTTTTGGTCCCTCAAAAGTAACTTGGTCATGCTGCCAGCAGCATGACCGCACTCAATCCGAATTTGGTTTTGATTCAAACACTTCTAACACTCTTCATTAGGTCACAAATGACCATTTCTCACTTCACATTAGGTCAAAGACATCATTTACCACTTCCTCACATTTTTGTCTCTAAACCCTAAGTCCAAAACCCTAGTTCACAAATTCTTGCATTTAGCTACTTTCAAAGCCTTAAACCATAATAACTCAACTACTTAAGGTTCATATACTCATTCAAATCCATCAAACCATGCAAATATGCCCCCATACACAAGCTGGCCGAAATCTTTATGATCCCTTATCTTAACATTTTCTTTCAACTTTCATCAAATTCCAACTTAATACAAGTATTTAATCATTAATATAAAGAAAAATTTAAGGGATAAACATTAACCTTGCTTGGAGGGTTTCTAGGCTTTACTTTCTTCAAGTCCTTCTTCTTCTTTTTGCTCTCTAAAGCTTCCTCATCATGTAAAGAGAATTTTTAATGTTGGGACTTTGTGAATTTATGGAAGTAAGTAAGGAAATCCAAGCTTTCTAATCCTTAAAAATGGTGGAACTAGTGAGTGAGAATGAAGAGAGAGATGGGCCAGCACAAGGATGAGGAAGATGACTTTGTTTCCTTTTTTTTTTAATTTATGTCTTTTGTCTTTTGTCTTATGGAAGACCAAAAAATCAATTAAATCAAATTATTAATTATGGGATTTATGGCATCATGCATGATGTCATGCATGATGTCATCTTTCTTCACTTTTTCATTCTCTCTTTTTTTTTTCTACTAGTTCTTTAATTTAATTCTCAATTTCGAAATTTTCTTTTCTTCAATTTTATTTGACAGTTGGGTTAGGAGTCAGCTCTCGGGGTCAATTGACCAAATTGCCCCTCGCCGGTTCAACCCGGTTTGTAAATAGTTCAATATATCTTTCGGCTCCATGACCTAATTATTTGACTGACTTAACAATTCTTTTTCGTGATTTTCTCTTTTCCACTGTGTTTGTAAGGGTCCTAAGGATCACAGCATCACATTTTACAATTTGAAATTTGAGTTTAAATCGACTTCGCAGTCGTTCCCAAGAAGGTCACCCATCGCTGTGACTCTTGGCTCGTTTAACTTCTTATGTTCTGTTTTTCTTATTTATACTTAACTAATTGGCAATTACTAATTATTTGTGTTTATGGCTTCTCTAGTTGTCTTAAGTGTGGTTCTAATCCCTTTAATTGTCCAGACTGATACCAGTCACCAGAACAGTGAAATATACCAGGCTATACAAATAGGGGTGTTACAGTCTCAGATTGAGTTCCTTCTGGGTTGGCAAATACTTTAGACTCTTGTGATCTATATAGATGTAGCATTTCTCACCATATAGGTAATGCCTCCATATCTTCAGTGCAAATATTATTGCTGCCAATTCCAGATCATGAGTTGTGTAGTTCTTTTCATGTGGCCTTAGCTATCTGGAAGCATAGGCAATTACTTTCCCTTCCTGCATCAAAACACACCCAAGCCTATTGTGAGAGGCATCACTGTAGATCACATAGTCTTTCTCTGACTTTGGCTGTATCAACACTGGAGCTTCCGTAAGCATAGCCTTTAGCATCTAAAGGCTGGTTTGACATTTATCTTTCCAGTCAAACTTAACATTCTTATGCAGTAACTTAGTCAGTGGGGCTGCTATAAGGGAGAATCCCTTTACAAATATCCTATAGTATCCTACTAACCCCAAAAAGCTTTTGACCTCTGCTACATTTCTGGGAGGCTTCCATTTAACTATTGCTTCAATCTTCTTTGGATCTACCTTGATCCCATCTGCTGATACAATATGTCCAAGTAAGGATATCTCATCCAACTAAAAGTCACACTTGGATAACTTGGCATACAACTGTTTTTCCCACAATGTCTGTAGCACTACTCTCAGGTGTTCATCATGCTCCTCCCGGTTCTTAGAATACACCAAAATATCATCTATAAAGACCATAACAAACTGATCCAAGTAGGATGAAAGATGCAATTCATTAGGTCTATGATAGCTGCTGGTGCATTTGTCAGCCCAAATGGCATCACTAGAAACTCATAGTGTCCATATTGGGTCCTAAACACAGTTTTAGGAATATCTGTCTCTTTCACTCTCAACTGGTGATAGCCAGATCTGAGATCTATCTTAGAGAGTAATCCAGCTCCCCTCAACTAATCAAATAGGTCATCAACCCAAGCTAAAAGGTATTTGTTTTTCACAGTTAGCTTATTCAGCTGCTGATAATCTATACATAGCCAAAGGGTACCGTCCTTCTTCTTCACAAATAGCACTAGTGCTCCCCAGGGCGACACACTAGGGTGTATGAAACCCTTGTCTAGTAGCTCCTATAACTGAACTTTCAACTCTCTTAGTTCAGTGGGTGCCATCCTATATGGAGCAATGGAAATTGGTGCAGTACTCGACATAACCTCTATAGCAAACTCTACTTCTCTATCAGGTGGCAAACCTAGCAACTCTTCCAAAAACACATCCGAAAATTCACATATTGTGGGGATCTCCTATATGCTTGGGCTAGTCTTTCTGGTGTCAACCACATGTGATAAGAAAGCCTCACAACCCTTTCTTATCATTCTTCTGGCTACTGTGGCTAATATGATAGTAGAAAGATAACCCGTTCCATCACCCACAACTATAATCTCATCCCCTTCTACTGTTTGTAGTGACATCCTCTTTACCCAACAATCTACCATTGCCCAATGATGTGATAACCAATCCATTCCCAATATCACATCAAATTCATGGAATGGTAGCTCAATCAAGTAAGCTGAAAACTCATAACCCTGTATCCTCAGAGGACAACCCTTGTAGACCTTTTTCACCATGACACTATGGCCTAAAGGGTTTGTGACTTATATGTCCTCCTCTAACTCCTCTATCTGTGCCCCTCTATCAACTGGCGGTTTGATACACACATATGAATGTGTGGAACCCGGATCAATCAATGCACATACTAACAGATCATAAAGAGAAAATGTACCTCTAATGACATCAGCTGGCTCTGGCTCATCTTGAGCTCTCATAGCATAAGCATGAGGTGCTACCCTAGTCTCCTACCTCTGAACCATCTCTGTAGTAGGCCTTTATGATGTACCAACTCTTTCAAGCCTCACAGGTCTTCTACCCCTGTATGTTGCTAAGGCAGACCTCTCCATCTAGGGTGGAGCAGTGGGAACACTAGTATTCCTCTGTGGACAATCCTTCAGGAAGTGATCCGTAGATTCACATCTGAAACATCCACCAGTCAACAATCTGCACTCTCCTCTGTGGGGCTTGCCACAATGTGTGCAAGCTGGTGTTGGGGCTGATCCCCGTGTAACTGAACCTGGAGAACTATCCACTAATGCACAAACTATCCTCCTCCTCTCCTTGGGGCAAATAGGGATTTCTGTTTCTTACCTCGACCCTGAGTCTGACCCTGAGACTCCTTGGGCCTCTTACTAGCCATGTCTACTGAACCAGACTTACCAGATCCAGAACCCCTCTTGCGTTGCCTATCCTTTCTGGACTGCTCTTTATTTCTGACTCTCTCCACATCAAGGGTTGATGCTACCAACAGAGAGAAATCGGTGAAGTGGTGAGATGTCACTATCAGCCTATTGTTGACATTCAGTCCGTCCTCAAACCTTCTGCACTTATCAATTTTTATGGGCATCAACTCCAATGCATATCCGTTAAGTCTCATGAATTCCCACTCATATTTAGAGACTGTAAGCTGCCTTTGTCTCAGTGCTAGGAATTCTCTCCTTCTGGCCTCCAAGTACACATGACTGATGTATTTCTCTCTGAATTCAACCAGAAAGAACTCCCAAGTAATCTGTACAGGCTGTACCACTTTCAATATTGTCACCCACCATCTTTAAGCATCCTCCTATAGCAGTGACAGAGCACACTCCAACTGCTGCTCTGGGTTGCAGTGCAACTACTGTAATACCCTCTCTGTCCTCTTCAGCCAATACTCTGTTGTGGCTAGATCATCCTCCTTTTTACCCCTGAAGTGAACTGCCCCATACTTCCATAATTTCTCCAGTGGGGATCTGTGTACAGGTGGTGGTGGTGGTGGTGGTGGCTGTGGCTGTGGCTGTGGAGGTGGAGGTGGCTGTGGCTGTGGAGGTGGAGGTGGCTATGGCTATGGGATGGCTCCGGTGACCTGACAGAGCAGCTGAGTCATCTGTTCCAGGAAGGCCTGCTGTTCTCTCCCTACAGTATCACAGGATGACTCAGCTCCACTGCTTTGCTCCCTACTAGGAGTAGGTACAGGTGCGTGACTCTATACCTCCTCCTCTATCGGTCTTGGAGGTCCATGCTATAAAAGATTAGATGCCATCGATCCTATAAAACAGACAAAGAACAAATCTGCATTAGTGTCATCTCGACTCTATTTAAAGGCCCACGCATGTAATGCACTCTATCTATTTCTAACTATCTAGGTCTAGGACCGCCTAAACCTATGCTCTATGTGACACCCCTTACCCGTCTACAATGTAGCCGAGCAAGTTATGCGACTCAGTGTGCCGAAGCACCAATTTATGTTTCTATTTACAATTTGTCCCTTTTTAATTCATTTATTTATAATTTTGATAAATTTGAATTTTTTCACAAATTTTATAGAAAATCCGGTAGAGTGCCAGCTGTAAATTGGAAAAACAGTTCTTCTGAACCTGTTTAAAAACATTTCCAATATAATTTCCAAATTCAAACTCCATTATATACATTTCAAGTCAATCTCAAAATCTCAATCTCAAATTACAATACTATTTTCAAAACTTTTCTGTTCACTTCATCACTTGAAGCATATTCATAAATATTTCTCAACATTTCATTTATCAACATACATTATGCAAAAAATTTCAATAATATGAAATTTCATATATTTACATTAATACATAATTACAAGAGTTTATAGTTACAATCCAAACTAATACAAAATGGCAAAATACAAAATGCTCCAAAAATCCTATGTCCTACCATATGCACTGCAGGTGTGAGGTGACTCGGGACTCCGGATGCAAATCTGAATGCTCAACCGGTCTGATGTCTATTGGGCTCACCAGCTAGGTCTCCAGTACCTGCGCATGGCAAAAGCGATGCGCTAAGCAATTCTGCTTAGTGGTGACTATATAAAATAAAATAAAATAAAATAAAATGAATATGCAGAATGTGTGTTTACATTTTTGGTAGACTTAATTTCTGATATTATTTGCAGTATTATTCGATTAAATTTTGGTAAGATTTATTATCATTGCTCGAGTAACCCATACTAGTCGACTGGACTGAATAAATGGGTAAACTGGCACTAGGTACTAAGTACCTCGAACCATCACACCATCGGTCACATAGTGTCTCCCGGTGTGCAACAGAACAGCTGATAAGCCGTAATAATCATCAGGGATAAAACTTGAGTGTCACAATTCAACTAACATAGCCAAAGGCTATTATTTCATAGAATGGCATGGGAAGCCATGAAACACAGAATGGCATGAAGCCATATGCAATACTGCTAACAAAATCCTATTGGCATGCCAAGCTATCCAAACCAATCTTGTTAGGTATACTAGGGCATTTTACACTTTTAAGTTTCACAATTTTTGGAATTTAAGTTTTAGTGTTACTATTCCATTCATTGGTCAACAAAAATGTTAACTTTTGAATAGGCAATAGGTACATTGGTTCTAATATCATCAACATACCACATTTTGTATTCAAAATTTGTTGATATTGGTTGCCAATACCATTTCTAAGCTTAATGTTAGTTGGGCAGAATTTTTAGTTTTTATGCTTTGTCTTTACTGTTCCATTGGTCAATTTTGTAGTGGGAATTTGGCAAATTGATCAACATGAAAGTTGTTCCTTATTTTCTCTAGTTGCATTTCCTTTTTTGAATCACTCCATTTGGAGTTTTGTACCTCAAGTTATGGTCCAAAAACCACAACTAGCCGAATTGAAATTTTGTCCAGAATTTCTGGACTGACCATATCTATAGTGTAATGAATAGTGATTGCAACTCACTTGTTGAATATATTCTGGTCATAATTTGGGTTAGGTTTCTTCATGAAAGTTGTTGGTATATATCTCAGCTTGATGCTGGTAAAATTTCAGGTCAATTGGACCTTTCTACACTGATTTATGGCCAAATGACCAAAAACTGTTCATTTGGTCATTTTGCCCAGACAGACTACAGGTCACCCGGATTAGGAAAAGCTTTTGGTCCACTTGGTTTGGTTTTATGGGCATGGTTTCTTCACCAAAGTTGTGCCATTATTTGTCTAGTTTCATGTTCAATTGTCCTTGTATCAATTGAACCTCTAAAATTTAAGTTATGGTTGCCCAAACCTGCTGGACTCATGTCCAATTCTGCAGGTCAGCCAAGGCAACAACACTAACTGCAATTTCGGCTAATCAAACCACCTCATTTCTTGTTTACACAAAACCAAGTGGCCACTAATTGACCATTAAAACTTACTTTCATTATTACATGATCAAAGTCTCCATTTTATACCCAAACCCTAATCCTAAAATCTCAAATCATGCATTTAACTTACATTTCATCATCCTAAACAATAGATTAGTATTAAGGGTAGCTAGGGTACCATTTTAATTCAAGAAAATCTTCAAAACCCTACTAAGCCCAAGGCTGCTAGAATTTTAAGAAAAGTTTACACATGGTATATTTTTAATTTCCATGCAAATTTACATTCCACTCCACTCCTTTAACATGAATCAAAAGAGAATGAGTGAGTTTAGTCACTAACCTTTAATGAAGTAAATCCAAGCTTATCAAAGCTCCTCTTTTCTATTTCTTTTTGCTGTCTTTAGCTTGCCCAAGATGTATGAACAATTTTTTGTGAAGACAAGGTTGAGTTTTAAGGTAATTTAGTGGGTGATTTCAAGCTTTCCTAAGCTTCCATGGAGTTTCTCTTCTCTTTCTCTTTCTCTAATATTCCCGTTGGTTTTGGAAAGAAAATGGCTGCTGGAATTTTCTTCTTTGTTTTTATCTTATTTTGTGTCCCTTTTATCTCTTTAGTCATTTTGTTAAGTGGTGATTGGGTGGAAACTCCTAATTACATAAGCATGACATCATAATTCCCAATTTAACTCCTTTTTTCTTTCTTTTCTTTTCTACCAAATTTCAATTTAATTTTTAGCAATATTTATTCATATTTTGTGTCATAATAATTATTTACTTAACTGGACAAGTCGGCCAAAAATCACCTCTGAAGGCGAAATTACTAAAATGCCCTCCGTTTGGCTTAACAGACTAAAATTGTCTATACCGATTGAAAAAATTTTCTAAGCATTTTCTTAGCATTCTAATGCAATAGGAACCTCAATGACCCTTCTCTGGAGTCCCTATAATTATTTTATAATTTTTCCCCCGAGTCTAGGGCTCCTAGTTGTGAGAACCGCAACTTCTCACTAGGTTACCCATCGCTAGGGCACCGGCTCATTTAACTTGGTTGTATTTTATTTCTAAAATTTTTCCTAAATTTGTCTTATTAATATTTGAGTTAATTATGATTCCTCACTTTAGTTTAAATATTTTTTTCAGACGTTCTAGCTGTTCGGATTGACACTGGTCACCGAAATAGTAGAATGTACGGAGTTGCTAAAATGAGGATGTTACAACTCCTCCCCTCTAATAAAAATTTCGCCCTCGAAATTTACCTGATGCAAACAGTTGAGGGAACTGTTGCCTCATCATCTCTTCACTTTCCCAAGTTGCCTCTTTAGTGTTGTGGTGCCTCCAAAGCACTTTCACCAGTGGAATTTGTTTATTTCTCAGTTCCTTCACTTCCCGAGCTAGGATCTGTATAGGTTTTTCTGTATATGTCAAGTCCGGTTGGATTTCAATCTCTTCCATGGAAATGACATGTAAAGGATCTGAGCGATATCTTCTCAGCATAGAAATATGGAATACATTATGGATTTTATCCAGTTCTGGTGGTAAAGCTAACCGATAGGCCACTAGTCCCACACGTTCAATGACTTCATATGGGCCAATGAACCTAGGGCTTAACTTACCTTTTCTTTCAAATCTCAGTACTTTCTTCCATTGTGAGACTTTGAGAAACACCTTATCGCTAACTGCATACTCTATCTCTTTTCTCTTCAAGTCGGCATAAGATTTCTGTCTATCTGAGGCAATTCAGATTAGCTTTGATTATCTTTACTTTTTCCTCAGTCTGTTTCATCAGGTCTGGTCCTACCAGCTTATCTTCACCTAATTCAGTCCAACACACTGGGGTTCTACATTTCCTCCCATACAGTGCTTCATACGGAGCCATTTGAATGCTAGCTTGGTAGCTATTGTTATAGGTGAATCCTGCCAGTGGGAGGTATCTATCCCAACTCTCCTCAAACTCAATGACACAACTCCTTAGCATATCCTTTAGGATTTATCACATAATTCACATTGTTACTATCATTTCAATTTATTAATTGTAAAAATTCAATTAGTTCTTAGGTTTACCTGGATTACTCGTTCTAACTGTCCATCCTTCTGAGGATGAAAAGCCATGCTAAAACGGAGTTGTGTGCCTAAGGCTTCTTATAACTTTTTCCAGAATCTCGATGTAAACCTTGGGTCTCGGTCAAATATGATGGAAAGTGGGATTCCATGTAGTATAACTATCCCATTGATATACAATTCTGCTAGCTTCTCCAATGAGTAGTCAGTCCTAACTGGCAGAAAATGTGTTGACTTCGTCAATCTATCCACTATCACCCATACTGCATCATGCTTCCTTTGGGTGAGAGGTAGACCACTAATAAATTCCATAGTGACCCGGTCCCATTTCCATTCAAGTATGCTTATAGGCTATAGCAATCCTGATGGAACTTGATGTTCTGTTTTAACTTGTTGACATGTCAAACACTTAGTCACATAGTCAACTATACCCCTCTTCATACCAGGCCACCAATAATGAGGCTTCAAATCATTATACATTTTCATGCTTCCCGAGTGCATAGCATAAACACTAGTGTGTGCTTCTTTCAGAATACTCGTCTTCAGTTTCCCATCATCTGGTACATACACTCTTCCTCTGTAGTACAGACACCCATCTGCTTTCACCTCATATTCAGTTTCCTTTCCCTCTGGAATTTTACCCACAATGGCCATTAATTTTTCATCTGCCCTCTGCCCATCTTGTATCTGCTGTAGCAAGCTTGGCCTCACTTGCAACTCAGCCAAAATAGCTCCATCTTGAGCTAAGGACAGACAGGCATTTAGTGATTTTAAAGCTGTGATGGACTTCCTGCTTAAAGCATCAGCAACTATATTTGCCTTCTCAGGATGATAATCTATCACACAATCAGAGTCCTTTAGGAACTCAATCCATCGCCTCTATCTAAGATTGAGCTCTTTCTGGGTTGGCAAATATTTTAGACTCTTGTGGTCTGTATAGATGTAGCATTTTTCACCATATAAGTAATGCCTCCATATCTTCAGTGCGAAGATAATTACTGCAAGCTCTAGATCATGGGTAGGGTAGTTCTGTTCATGTGGCCTTAGCTGCCTGGAAGCATAGGCGACCACCTTCCCCTCTTGTATCAACACACACCCTAGCCCATTATGCGAGGCATCACTATAAATCACAAAGTCTTTTCCCGACACTGGCTATGTTAACACTGGTGCTTCTGTCAACATAGCCTTTAGCCTCTCAAAACTGGCTTGGCATGTAACACCCCTAAGTTCGGTAGTGCGTTCTACTGTTCCTATGACCAGTGTTGTCCGGACAGCTAGAATGCCTAGAACTACACTTCGATATGAGTGAGGAGACATAAAATAATGAAATACAAGAAAAGAAAATACATGAAAAACAAAGGAAAAATAATAGTAAAGAAATGCAACCAAGTTAAGCGAGCCGAGAACCCTAGCGATGGGTGACCGCACCGGGAAGTCACGACGTGGACCGTTGACTAGCCCTGGACTGCGGGAAACCCTGGAAAACATTTTTAAGACTTATAGAGACATCAATTGAAGTATAAATACCATTAGAAATATCAAAGAAAAATTAATTAATTAGTACAAAGAAAAGTGAGAAATTGAAAAACGGACAAAACCCGTTGTTACCGAAAAATCGGGAATGCAACCCTAACAGGGGCATTGTGGTCATTTGACACCCCGAGTTGTCTTTTGACCTAAATGTCCATTAAAAATATATGATATCACACTTGGAAAATGTCATGAAAAATTAAATTGGTGGTACCTAATGTAAATAACAAAAATGAGAAACTTAATGTGGGAATATGGAAAGTTTAACATTATTTATTATTAACCTATGTTAGTGGAGCACTAAGTAAATTATTATATACCATATAATACCCTAAGTGGACAGAAATGTCCACTAATATTCTGCAATTCATCTTCTCCACTTGAAAAATTCATTTGGAAGAATAAAAGCTCTCAAACCTCTCCCATGGCCGCACCATGCATGGAGCTCAAGTTCTCCATGATCAAGCCTTGATTTCTTGCAAGAGTCTTCATGAAAAATGATCCTCACACCATGGGCAGTAGATAGGCAGTAAGAAATGAAAGTTTTTGTGGAGTTTTGAAGAATTTCCAAAGTGGTAAGTTTGAGTTTTTTATTATTATTTTATTAAAGTTTGTAAGGATGTTATGGGTACTTGATTTATGGAGAAATTTTTGAGGTTTGATGTTTAAAGGGGATGTGTACTTTTGGCAGCCATGGAAACACTTTGAGGACAGCTTATTCTTGCTTCTAAATGGTAGATTAAAGGATTGATTAAATGTATATGTGTGTAGGAAATTATTTGGGTGATGTATACTTAGTATATGTGGATGTGTATTTGAAATTTGAAGCTTGGGAATTAATGGAATGTAAATGCATGAATCAGCAGCCTGGTTTGGTGAACCATAAGGATGTTATTTCATGGGTTGGTTTATGAAATTACATGGTTGAATTATGGTGCTTGCTATGGAAGATTGTATATGTATACAAGGGTTTGAGTTTAGGCATGTAAATGAGCTTGTTATGTAGTTAAATTGTGTATAACTTGGACTTGGTAAATTCTGCACTTTATAGTGTATGTTGAATGTGATTGTAAGCTGCCAAAATGATCAACAATATGTGGTAAAATATGTTTAGGTTATGGTACAAACCAGATTGGGTAAGAATGTGTGAATTGTTAAATGCTAAAAGTGAGCTTTGATGAGTAATAAAGAAAGTGCAATAGGGCAGTATGTATTTAGGCCTATAACTTTAAGTGTGTGGCTCCAATTGGTATGAGACCAATTGTAGGTGAAACTAGGCACAAAATGTGCCAACTTTCATGAAGGAAGCTTGCTAAAATTCTGCTTGTAAGGTAGCTTGAAAAATGACAAAATCCGGATTAAGTGCAATTGAGGCCTGAAAATTGATCATTTGGGCAGCAGTTAGTTTTTAGGCCATAACTCACTCAAAACAGGTCCAATTGACCTAAAATTTTAACCATGAGACTCATATCTACAAGTCTTATGAAGACACCAAAGCCCAGATATGACCATAAGCAAGTAAAACAGCTTGTACAAGTTCGGGTCCAAAAACTGGCCGAACCTAAAATGACATAAAGTGACCTAAAATGACCAATTTTTGTGCAATTTGACCAGCAATAGTAAAATGACCATAACTTGGTCTACATAACTCATAATGACCTGAAATTTTGCTCCGTGTGCAATAAGACATAGATCTACAAGTTTGTAGTTTTGACCGAAACCCGAAAACTGAGGGAACTAGGTCGTCCGGCTAGGTCAAACTAGTATCTCGGAATTCAGAAAATTGCAAGAAAATGCAGTATATTAGTAACACTAAAACCTAATTTACCTAAAACGCATCGAGGGTCGATATATTAGGTTGATTAAGCAAATAATAGCATTCAGTGAATTACTTATCAAGCATTATCGTTAGAGACAGTTTAATTAAGTACTGAAATACTTCAATTTGTGTTTCTCAGTTAGCAAAGACTCAAGGAAAGGGAAGGAAACACTGAGTCAAGACCAGGAGACAGTTATCAGAGTTTTGTGCACAACAGTTATTTCTTTTGAATTTTTCAATTGAAATAAATTATGACTATTTGAATATTATTGTTTTCAATTATGGAAATGTGTTTAAATGGATACTTATTTCTTGAAAAGCATTGTAAATAGTTTGAAATTGTGAAAAATTGTTTGAATGATATTGATGGATACTTATTGCTTGAAAAGCATTGTATATGGTTTGAAACTATGAAAAAATTGATTTAGTGTGATTTGTGAAAATTGAAGTTAATTATGAATTGTGTTGCCATTTTGTGAATGAAATTATGACTTTGGAAATTTATTGGATTCTCACGAATCATTTGAATAAAATGTTTGGAATTGATTTTGTGTTCACACTTAGCATGATAGTATCATATCATTCCTTCTCCATTTATGGGGTTGTGATCGTTTATTTTCCTTCTCCATTTATGGAGTCGTGATCGTTTATTTTTCTCCCTCTCTGGTTTACCAGTTGAGGTGATCGGATGAGTACTCATTATATAGCTAGCTCCCTTCCTCATTGATTTCGATTAGTGGGTTTGTGATTGCTTTGTCGTGGTGTACAACACGGCATTGATCGGAAATTTTATGTCATAACTTAAGTTGTGAATGAATTGGCAACACTGTATTCTTAAATTATTCGACTAAATTGTGTTATTATGCGATTTGATAATTTGTGAAATGGAGTTTAAATTCTTATTGACATTCACTGTCTTTTGAATTTAACCATGTTTTGACTATTGAGATTTATTGTGATATTGTGAAATGGAGTTTAAATCCTTATTGACATTTATTGTCTTATGAATTTAACTATATTTTGATTACTGAGATTTAATGTGATATTGTGTTAAATTCTTTATGACATTCATTGTCTTGAATTTAACTATGGTTTTGCGTATCCATCATTTATATGATTTATGAATTGTGATTTAAAGTTGTATTTGGTTAATGTTGTGCACCACTGAGACATTGTCTCAGCGATAGCTTTTCATTGCTGTCGCAGGTAGACAGATTGACAGGGCAGCAGACTAAGCTGCTAGTGCATTCAGCGAGAGATCATCGGGTATATTGAGTATACCACATTTTGCATTTTGTACAGTAATGTATGTTCACTGTATGTATATATTGTTTTTGGTTTTGAGCAGTTGTAAATTAAAATTGTACATTGAAGTTGTAAAATAAATTGTGAATTATTTTGACTTGTAAAATTTGTGTTATATTTCTTTTATCTCAGTCTTTGAAAAATTATTGTGGATTTGAGTTGAAAAACATATTGTGTTGAATTATGTTAGAGTTTGAGATTGAGAAATATATTTGAAGTGCTTTTTACAGGTTTTCTGAAGAACTGTTTTATTTAATATACAGAGGGCACTCTGCCAAAATTTTTACAGAAATTCCTAATAATTAAAATGTGTTATCTCTTTCACTTAAGTTCAAAAAAAAATTTTTTTTACACCTGTAAATAGTGCTCACCACTGTAAATAGAAGTAAGAAAAGTTTTAAAATCCCTTGTAGTGTATTTAATGGGTTATCAGTAGACGAAGTTGGTAATGCATTAGGTATACTACGGGATCATGTTATACCTTACAGAGAGGTAGGGTGTGACATGTTTTAGTGGTATTAGAGCTAGTTTTTAAATTCTGTTTTCACATGTTATTTGAATATTCTTTCTTCATAGTATAACTGCTCAACATCATTGTTTGATACATACAGTACATTACATTATAAATATGCACTAACGAGAGTAAATCTCCTTGTGTTATTTATTCAGGAGATCTAAGATCCTCGCATTGACTATGGAAGAGGGTGATCGTTCAGTCTATCAATCTATAGAGGCTGAGGTGCAAGGGGATGGCCCAACCCTACACAATGTCAGTGGTTCAAAGAAGACCACCGCAGCACTACGATTTCCTACTCGATTCACAGATGGCTACAATGTTCCAACAAATGGCTGGTAATGTGCCTACTCAAGTCCCAATACAGACACCAGTAGTATAACCACAGTCTCCTGCTAGGCAGTATGACAAATTGATGAAATATGGGGCTACAGAGTTCAAGGGGACAGTAGATCCTCTAGAGGCTGAACAGTGGTTAGAGAGGATGGATAGGGTATTCAAGAAATCAGACCGCATGCAGGAGCTCAGATTTGAATACTCAGTATCTTTGCTACAGGGGGATGCTTATGACTGGTGGAAAACCAATCCCCATAGTCTGGTAGAACCTGCAGTGCTAACATGGAATGACTTTCTCAGGGAATTCAAACAGAAATATGTCCCCGATGCTTATATAGACCAGAAGCTACAAGAATTCCTAAGTCTGAAACAGGGGAGTAGATCAGTGGCTGAGTATGAAAGGGAATTTTCCCGCCTGAGCCATTATGTAGTAAGTTTACTTGCTACCAACAGGGAGAGATGCAAGAGGTTTGAAACTGGCTTGAAGCCCAGTATCAGATTACAAGTGGTCGGATTCAAACACACTAACTTATCTGAACTTGTTTCTCAAGCCCTAGAGTTGGAAAGAATTGAGTTTGAAGCTGCTCCTGAGAAAAAAAAAATGAGAGAAGACAGAGAAAGAGGGAAAATCAGTAGAACAGAGTTCCAGTGGTCCTACTGGAAAGAGGAAGAACCATGGGGGACATGGTAGAGGTGGCAAGAAGCCTGATAGGGGAAGACATTCAGGACAGAAACCTCCTCTATCTGGTCAGCAGAGTACCAGAGGTTCCTACCCTTCCCGCCAATGTGAAAATTGTGGAAGATATCATGGTGGGATATGCTATAAGGCTATTGGAGCCTGTTATAACTGTGGAGGCACAGGACACTTTGCCAAGGACTGCACCAGTAGTCACAGAGTTGGACCACCTCTTACTACTATAGAAGGGTCAGTTCAGAGCCCTATCACTAGAAGCTCACAACCACCTAGCAGAGGTAGAGGCAGGGGTAGAGGTAGCCCAGTAGGCAGCCAAGGCACAGTGAAACATTCAGAGCAACACAGTGCTCCGGTCAGAGTCTATGCAATGAGACAGAGGGAAGAGGCCGAGACATCTGATGTTGTGGCTGGTACCTTCTCAACTTTTAACCAAGATGTGTTTGTGTTATTTGATCCGGGTTCTACCCATTCTTATGTGAGTGCTAGCATCATTGATTGCATTGCTATTCCATGTACAAAAATGGACTTGAGGTGCTAGTAACAAGTCCGTTAGGACAGGAGGTCAGGGTTAATAAAATGTATAGAGATAGTCCTTTAAGATAAGGATTGTGATAATAAGTGAAATTAGTTTTGGAAGAGTTTATCGGTGAAAAGTATTTTCTGACACACCATAAAATATAAAGCTAATTGGCGAGCCTACTTAATGTAAGGAAAGAGGACGTAAAAGTAAGATGCAGTAATCGAATTGCTCTAGATGAGGGCAAGGATGTTACTGTTAGTAATTGCTAATGGATATTGTAATTAGAATAAGTTCGGATATCAGTGAATTCGAAAAGGGTAAAAGATAGGAAAGTTTGATCTATTGGAATGTATCGTAGTAACTATACAATGTTCTTGATGTTTATACTATGTCGCAGACATAAAGACTAACTTGAGATTATTGTGTAGAGCTACGTACTACCCGATAGTACACCTAGATGAGAATAGTTGCCAACAGCATCTATTTTGGTATAGTTATGCCAGGACAGAATTTAATTGTTAGAAATAAGTTTGAAAATCCTACTTAGGGATCTAAAACTCAAAAGTTAGAATATCGAAAGGTTATAGTTCAGTACAAAAGGAAGTAAGTTATAAAATATTGACAGATAAAAAGAGTTATGGAAGTAGAGATTTGAACAGTTGATTCATATATAACAAAGAAATATTACGAATGTGAGGAAGACTATGGACTAGAATGGTCAGAGGACCAATCACTAGATGAATGATTCTAACATGACCTCAAGGGTCATTCAAGAAGGAACGTGAACCCAAATATTAGACAGCACAATAGTAAGAGGAGATTGGTGTTATACAAACAAATTAAGCGTTGTATTAGATTGTTAAAAGTCTTATACAAATTTGAGGAAAAGAAGATTATACGATAGTATAGAAAGGAAAAAAATAAACGTATGACTATTGTAAGATGGCTATTGGGTAAAATTTCGTGGACGAAATTTATTTTAAGGGGGGGAGAATTGTAACACCCCTAAGTTCGGTAGTGCGTTCTACTGTTCCTATGACCAGTGTTGTCCGGACAGCTAGAATGCCTTGAACTACACTTCGATATGAGTGAGGAGACATAAAATAATGAAATACAAGAAAAGAAAATACAAGAAAAACAAAGGAAAAATAATAGCAAAGAAATGCAACCAAGTTAAGTGAGCCGAGAACCCTAGCGATGGGTGGCCGCACCGAGAAGTCACGGCGTGGACCGTTGACTAGCCCTGGACTGTGGGGAACCCTGGAAAACATTTTTAAGACTTATAGAGACATCAATTGAAGTATAAATACCATTAGAAATATCAAAGAAAAATTAATTAATTAGTACAAAGAAAAGTGAGAAATCGAAAAACGGACAAAACCCGGTGTTACCGAAAAATCGGGAATGCAACCCAAACAAGGGCATTGTGGTCATTTAACACCCCGAGTTGTCTTTTGACCTAAATTTCCATTAAAAATATATGATATCACACTTGGAAAATGTCATGAAAAATTAAATTAGTGGTACCTAATGTAAATAACAAAAATGAGAAACTTAATGTGGGAATATGGAAAGTTTAACATTATTTATTATTAACCTATGTTAGTGGAGCACTAAGTAAATTATTATATACCATATAATACCCTAAGTGGACAGAAATGTCCACTAACATTCTGCAATTCATCTTCTCCACTTGAAAAATTCATTTGGAAGAATAAAAGCTCTCAAACCTCTCCCATGGCCACACCATGCATGGAGCTCAAGTTCTCCATGATCAAGCCTTGATTTCTTGCAAGAGTCTTCATGAAAAATGATCCTCACACCATGGGCAGTAGATAGGCAGCAAGAAATGAAAGTTTTTGTGGAGTTTTCAAGAATTTCTAAAGTGGTAAGTTTGAGTTTTTTATTATTGTTTTATTAAAGTTTGTAAGGATGTTATGGGTACTTGATTTATGGAGAAATTTTTGAGGTTTGATGTTTAAAGGGGATGTGTACTTTTGGCAGCCATGGAAACACTTTGAGGACAGCTTATTCTTGCTTCTAAATAGTAGATTAAAGGATTGATTAAATGTATATGTCTGTAGGAAATTATTTGGGTGATGTATACTTAGTATATGTAGATGTGTATTTGAAATTTGAAGCTTGGGAATTAATGGAATGTAAATGCATGAATCAGCAGCCTGGTTTGGTGAACCATAAGGATGTTATTTCATGGGTTGGTTTATGAAATTACATGGTTGAATTATGGTGCTTGCTATGGCAGATTGTATATGTATACAAGGGTTTGAGTTTAGGCATGTAAATGAGCTTGTTATGTAGTTAAATTATGTGTAACTTGGACTTGGTAAATTCTGCACTTTATAGTGTATGTTGAATGTGATTGTAAGCTGCCAAAATGATCAACAATATGTGGTAAAATATGTTGAGGTTATGGTACAAACCAGATTGGGTAAGAATGTGTGAATTGGTAAATGCTAAAAGTGAGCTTTGATGAGTAATAAAGAAAGTGCAATAGGGCAGTATGCATTTAGGCCTATAACTTCCCTTACTGGTGGTAAACCAGGCAACTCTTCAGCAAA
The DNA here is from genome assembly GCF_030052815.1 of Hevea brasiliensis. Classification (NCBI taxonomy): domain Eukaryota; kingdom Viridiplantae; phylum Streptophyta; class Magnoliopsida; order Malpighiales; family Euphorbiaceae; genus Hevea; species Hevea brasiliensis. The sequence goes on along the minus strand of NC_079497.1, from coordinate 51,639,965 downwards.
CACATATGGAAAGTCTCTTACTATGGGTATATCACATAGGTTTGGCTTACCCTGCCTAATATCAACCACATGTGCTATGTAAGCTTCACAGCCTTTTCTCATCAATCTTCTTGCAACTGTGGCTGAGATAACATTGGACAGGAAATCTGTCCTTTCACCCACAACAGTGATCTCATTACCCTCAGAAGTTCTCAGGGAAATCCTCTTCAATTTGTAATCAACTATTGCCTGATGACGTGACAACCAGTCCATACCCAAAATCACATCAAACTCGTGGAAGGGCAATTCAATTAGGTCTGCCGAGAATTCATACCCCTAAATCCCCAACGGGCAACCCTTATACACTTTATTCACTACCATGCTGTGGCCTAGTGGATTTGTGACCAGAATGTCTTGATCACTCTCCTCTACTGGAACTCCCCTCTCTATGGGTAGTTTGACACAAATGTAGGAATGAGTGGATCCTGGATCCACCAATGCATGCACAGAAGTATTGTAGAGGGAAAACGTACCCCTAATGACATCCGGGGCATCTTGCTCCTCCTGAGCTCTGATGGTATAGGCCCTGGCCTGTATTCTAGTGTCTGGCCTCTCAGCTGACTCAGATGCAAGCCTCAGTGATGGACCAGCTGCCTCAAGTTTACCAGGCTTCCTACCCCTTTGTGGTGCAGGAGCAGGTCTGTCAGTTTGTGTTGGAGCAACTGTAATAGTCCTCTTCGGACAATTCTTGATCTGATGTTCTGTCGATCCACACTATAGCATGCACCAGTCACTCGCCAACATTCCCCCTTATGCCACTTCTGACAGTACTGACAAGCAAAATATGCTGGGGCTGGTCCCCTAAACACTGTCCCTTGAGAGCTGCCCACTGATGGTGTGGACTGGCCTCTCCTAGGTGTGAACTGTGGTCTAGGCCCCTGAGACTGACCCTGACCCTGTGGTGGTCTTGAACTCTGAGCAGGAGGACCCTTACTCTTCTTACTGGGAGCAGAAAATGCACCGGACTGACCTAAATCCCTCTTCTGCTGTCTTTCCCTTCTATTTTGTTCATTTATTCTGACCCTTTCCACTTTTGATGCAGCATCTACTAGCTTAGCAAAATCATTGATCTCCAATACTGTGATCATGACTTTGATGTTGTCATTGAGCCCTTCTTCGAACCTTCTGCACCTCTCTGCCTCTGTAGGGACTATCTCCCTCCCATATCTACTCAGTCTGACAAACTCACACTCATATTCCACCACTGATAATTGCCTCTATCTCAGACTGATAAATTCTCTTCTTCGCTCTTCTAAATACACTTTTCTCACATATTTCTTCCTGAACTCTGTAAGGAAGAATTCCCAAGTGATCCATTCAGGTTGCACCTCATTGGTTACTGTGTCCCACCACTAATATGCATCATCCTGAAGTAGGGACACAGCACCCTCCAGGTTCTGCTTAGGGGTTTAGTTAAGCTATTTCAAAACTCTATTGGTTCTATCCAACTAGTTTTCTGTGGTCATGGGATCATCCTCCCTCTTCCCAAAGAAGTGTACAGCCCCATGCTTCCTCAATTTCTCCAAATGAGATTTCTGTGGTGCTGGTGGTGGCTGTGGTTGTGGTTGTGGTGGTGGAATTGCCCCCATCATTTGCCGATAGAATTCGGTCATTTGTTGAAATAGAGCGAACTGAGGTTGGGCAGGTGCCTCAGTTGCTGGTGGAACAGATTCTCCTCTGCCTCCAGATTCAGCCCTAGGTGGAGCACGACTCTCCACCTCTTCATCAACTGCTCTTTGCAAAGTAGGATTCATATCCTATTCAAAATAAGAAAACAAACATATCTGCATCAGTGTCACCTCAACACTTACCAATGCAATGCAATAGTATGTACTTTATCTAGGCCCAGAAACGCCTAAACCGATGCTTTGATACCACTAAATGTGACACCCCTTACCCCTCTACAGTGTAGTCGAGCAAGTTATGCCACTCAGTGTGCCAGAGCACCAATTTATGTTTTTATTTACAATTTATCCCTTTTTAATTCATTTATTTATAATTTTGATGGATTTGAATTTTTTCACAAATTTTATAGAAAATCCAGCAGAGTGCCGGATGTAAATTGGAAAAACAGTTCTTCTGAACCTGTTTAAAAACACTTCCAATATAATTTCCAAATCCAAACTCCATTATACACATTTCAAGTCAATCTCAAAATCTCAATCCAAATCCAAACTTTTTTGTTCACTTTATCACTTGAAGCATATTCATAAATATTTCTCAACATTTCATTTATCAACATACATTATGTAGAAAATTTCAATAATATGAAATTTCATATATTTACATTAACACATAATTACAAGAGTTTATAATTACAATCCAAACTAATACAAAATGCCAAAATACAAAATGCTCCCAAAATCCTATGTCCTACCATATGCACTGCAGGTGTGAGGTGACTCGAGACTCCGGATACAAATCTGAAGGCTCACCCGGTCTGATATATGATGGGCTCACCAGCTAGGTCTCCAGTACCTACGCGTAGCAAAAGCGACGCGCTAAGTAATTCTGCTTAGTGGTGACAATATAAAATAAAATAAAATAAAATAAAACAAAATGAATATGCAGAATGTGTGTTTACATTTTTGGTAGACTTAATTTTTGATATTATTTGCAGTATTATTCGATTAAATTTTGGTAAGATTTATTATCATTACCCAAGTAACCCATACTAGTCGACTGGACTGGATAAATGGGTAAACTGACACTGGGTACTAAGTACCTCAGACCATCACACCATTGGTCACATAGTGTCTCCCGGTGTGCAATAGAACAGCTGATAAGCCGTAATAATCATCAGGAATAAAACCCGAGTGTCACAATTCAACTAGCATAGCCAAAGGCTATTATGTCGCAGAATGGCATGGGAAGCCATGAAACACAAAATGGCATGAAGCCATATGGACTACTGCTAACAGAACCCTATTGGCATGCCAAGCTATCCAAACCAATCTTGTTAAGTATACTAGGGCATTTTACACTTTTAAGTTTCACAATTTTTGGAATTTAAGTTTTAGTGTTACTATTCCATTCATTAGTCAACAAAAATGTTGACTTTTGCATAGGCAATAGGTACATTGGTTCTAATATCATCAACATACCACATTTTTCATTCAAAATTTGTTGGTATTGGTTGCCAATACCATTTCTAAGCTTAATGTTAGTTAGGCAGAATTTTCAGTTTTTATGCCTTGTATTTACTGTTCCATTGGTCAATTTTGTAGTGGGAATTTGGCAAACTGATCAATATGAAAGTTGTTCCTTATTTTGTCTAGTTGCATTTCCTTTTTTGAATCACTCTATTTGGAGTTTTTTAACTCAAGTTATGGTCCAAAAACCACAACTGGCCGGATTGAAATTTTGTCCAGAATTTTTGGACTGACCATATCTATAGTGCAATGAACAGTGATTGCAACTCACTTGTTGAATATGTTCTGGTCATAATTTGGGTTAGGTTTCTTCATGAAAGTTGTTGGTATATATCTCAGCTTATTTCTGGTAAAATTTTAGGTCAATTGGACCTTTCTACACTGATTTATGGCCAAATGACCAAATACTATTCATTTGGTCATTTTGCCCAGACAGACTGCAGGTCACCCGGATTAGGTAAAGCTTTTGGTCCACTTGGTTTGGTTTTATGGGCATGGTTTCTTCACCAAAGTTGTGCCATTATGTGTCTAGTTTCATGTCCAATTGGCTTTGCACCAATTGAACCTCTAAAATTTAAGTTATGGCTGCCCAAACCTGCTGAACTCATGTCCAATTTTGCAGGTCAGCCAAGGCAGCAACACTAACTACAATTCCCGCTAATCAAACCACCTCATTTCTTGTTTACACATAACCAAATGGTCACTAATTGACCATTAAAACTTACTTTCATCATTACATGATCAAAGTCTCCATTTTATACCTAAACCCTAACCCTAAAATCTCAAATCATGCATTTAACTTGCATTTCATCATCCTAAACAATAGGTTAGTGTTAAGGGCAGCTAGGGCACCATTTCAATTCAAGAAAATCTTCAAAACCCTACCAAGCCCAAGGCTGCTAGAATTTTAAGAAAAGTTTACACATGGTATATTTTTAATTTTCATGCAAATTTACATTCCACTCCACTCCTTTAACATGAATCAAAAGAGAATGTGTGAGTTTAGTCACTAACCTTTAATGAAGTAAATTCCAAGCTTATCAAAGCTCCTCCTTTCTGTTTCTTTTTGCTCTCTTTAGCTTGCCCAAGATGTATGAACAATTTTTTGTGAAGACAAGGTTGAGTTTCAAGGTAATTTAGTGGGTGATTTCAAGCTTTCTTAAGCTTCCATGGAATTTCTCTTCTCTTTCTCTTTTGCTAATATTCCCGTTGGTTTTGGAAAGAAAATGGCTGCTGGAATTTTCTTCTTTGTTTTTATATTATTTTGTGTCCCTTTTATCTCTTTAGTCATTTTGTTAAGTGGTGATTGGGTGGAAACTCCTAATTACATAAGCATGACATCATAATTCCCAATTTAACTCCTTTTTTCTTTCTTTTCTTTTCTACCAAATTTCAATTTAATTTTTAGCAATATTTATTCATATTTTGTGTCATAATAATTATTTACTTAACTGTACAAGTAGGCCAAAAATCACCTCTGAAGGCGAAATGACCAAAATGCCCTCCGTTTGGTTTAACAGACTAAAATTGTCTATACCGATTGAAAAATTTTTCTAAGCATTTTCTTAGCATTCTAATGCCATAGGAACCTCAATAACCCTTCTCTGGAGTCCCAATAATTATTTTATAATTTTTCCCCTGGGTCTAGGCTCCTAGTTGCGAGAACCGCAACTTCTCACTAGGTTACCCATCGCTAGGGCACCGGCTCATTTAACTTGGTTGTATTTTATTTCTAAAATTTTTTCTAAATTTTTCTTATTAATATTTAAGTTAATTATGATTCCTCACTTTAGTTTAAATATTTTTTTCGGACGTTCTAGCTGTCCGGACCGACACTGGTCACCGGAACAGTAAAATGTACGGAGTTGCTAAAATGAGGATGTTACACTCTGATACCACCAAATGTGACGCCCCTTACCCATCTACTATATAGCCGAGCAAGAAGTGCCACATTCAATGCCGAAACACCCTATCTTATCTTATCATGTCCATTGTAAACTTTTAATACCATTTAAAAGAGGTATTCAATATGTGGAATTTTTTTTTTTTTATATAACTTATTTCTGTGAAAATCCGGACAGAGCCTCCTCTATTTTGTTAGCATCTGGCAGGTTCCACTAGGTACCTGTTAACATGTTCATTTTCATTTCACACATTTCCATATCATATCATTCACAATTATTTATGAGATCTCAAAAAGTATCATTTGCATTCATATAGAAATTCATCGATAATAAATTACAAGTTTACTTACAATCTCAATGTTTAATTACAAGTCCAAAATGAAATACATCATAAACTAGTAATTACATCATGATTAGACATAATGAACCAAAATACTAGTCTATACAAGGGCCCTACCTGTCACACCCTACCCCTCTGTAAGGCATAACATGATCCCGTAGTATACCTAATGAATTACCAACTCCGTCTACTGATAACCCATTAAATACACTACAAGGGATTTTAAAAACTTTTCTTACTTCTTTTACAGTGGTGAGCACTATTTACAGGTGTTAAAAACCTTTTTGAATTGAAGTGATAGAACTAACATATTTGAATTATTTGGAATTTCTGTAAAAATTTTGGCAGAGTGCCATCTGTATTTTGGATAAAACAGTTCTTCAGAAAACCTGTAAAAAGCACTTCAATATTTTTCCAAATCTCAACTCCAACATATTTCTTAACTCAAATCCACAGTGATTTTTCAAAGACTGCGATACAAGAAATATAATACAATTTTTACAAGCCAAAATAACTCATAATTATTTTACAACTTCAAGGTACAATTTGAATTTACAGCTGCTCAAAATCAAATACAATATGTACATACAGTGGTCATATATTACAGTACAAAATGAAAATGTTGGTATACTCATTATACCCGGTAATCTCTCGCTGGAGGTACTAGCAGCCTAGTCTGCTGCCCTTTCTATCTGTCTACCTGCGACAACAATAAAAAGCTATAGCTAAGACAATGTCTCAGTGGTGCACAACATTAACCAAATACATCTTTAAATCACAATTCATAAATCATACAAATAGTGGATATTTAAACCATAGTTAATTTCAAGACAGTAATTGTCAACAAGAATTTAAACTCCATTTCTCAATATCAAAATAAATTTCAATAAGTCAGATCATGGTTGAATTCAAAAGACAGTATATGTCAATAAGAGTTTAAATTCATTTCACAATTTCACAATACATATCAATAAATCACACACAACTTAATCATGTTCCCAAGTTCAATTCGTCCCAAAAGTCGATGGCTAATGAGGTATTCAATTCGTCCCAAAAGTCGATGACTAATGAGGAATAACATAGCTAGCTAGCAAAAATATGAGTACTCATCCAATTCGTCCTCAACAGGCACACACCTCAACACTTCAGCCAGAGAGGGAATTCAATTCGTCCCACTAGACAAGCTAGCGAGGAATACAATCAATATACATGATAGCTGTGGTTTCAAACCATTTCCAATGCTTTTCAATCAATAAGTATCCATCAATATCATTCAAATAATTTCTCATAATTTCAAACCATTTACAGTGCTTTTCAAGCGATAAATATCCATCAAATATCATTCAAACAATTTTTCACAGTTTCATAATTTAAAACAATAATATACAACTAGTCAAAATTTATTTCAATTGAAAATAATTCAAAGAAATAGTCACAGTGCACAAACCTCGATAATCGTCTCTCGGTCCGACTCAGTGTTTTCTTCCCTTTCCCTGAGTCTTTACTAACTGAGAAACACAATTTGAAGTGTTTCAGTACTAAATTAAACTGTCTCTATCGATAATGCTTGATAAGTAATTCACTGAAAGCTATTAATTGCTTAATCACCTAATATATCGACCCTCGATGTGTTCTAGGTAAATTAGGTTTTTACATTACTAATATGTCACATTCGATAGTATTTTAGGGTTGGTACATGTTACCGATTTTATTTCCTTGTTTAGTACATTTTATTGCAACTTGCTGGATTCCGAGATACTAGTTTGACCTAGCCGGATGACCCAGTTCCCTCGGTTTTCGGGTTTTGGTCAAAACTACAAACTTGTAGATCTATGTCTTATGGAACGCGGGGCAAAATTTTAGGTCATTCTGAGTTATGTAGATCAAGTTATGGTCATTTTACTATTGTTGGTCAAATGGCATCAAATTAGGTCATTTTAGGTCAAATTTGGTCAACTTTGGTTCGGCCAATTTTTGGACCCGAACTTGTGCAAGCTGTTTGACTTGCTTATGGTCATTTCTGGGCTTTGGTGTCTTCATAAGACTTGTAGGTATGGGTCTTAACTATTCATGGTTAAAATTTCAGGTCAATTGGACCTGTTTTGAGTGAGTTATAAACACTAACTGCTGCCCAAATGGTCAGTTTTCAGGCCTCACTTACACTTAATCCGGATTTGGTCATTTTTCAAGCTACCTTGCAAGCAGAATTTTGGTATGTTTCCTTCATGAAAGTTGGCACATTTTGTGCCTAGTTTCACCTCCAATTGGTCTCATACCAATTGGAGTTATACATTTAAAGTTATGGCTAAAATGCATGCTGTCCTTAATTACATTGCTTATACATGTATCAATTACACATTTACCTTACTCTAAGTCCACTTCCCTTACCAATTCTGATTTGGTACATTACCAAAACCATTTACTACTTCACCTTAAAGTTACTTTGGGCAGAATACAACATCCTTAATACACCAAATGAAGTCCTAACTCACAAAGTCCAAATACAACAATAGATACACACAAAACTCCTAATTATTACATACAATTTCCACAACTAATTTACATACATGTTCATCAACCCTCAATATCACAATTCATCCAACATCTTCATGAATTCAAACATTCATTAAGGAGTCCCAAGGTTGCCGAAATGCTCCACAATGCCAAAGTTTCCCACAATTCATCAACTTCCATTTCAAGTGCACAATCACTATATACATGTGGAATTAACTTACTAGGACATTAAATCACCCTATTCAACATGAATTCCCACCAAATATATGTAAATATAAATCATCAAATATACAACTCCATGGCTGTCCAAAATTAGATATATCAAGAACTCCTCAAAACTTAAAAATTCCTTCACAAAGCACACACCCATAACATGTATACAAACTTTAACAAAGAAATATTCAAAAACTCAAACTTACCTATTGTTGGGACTTGCTTAATCTTCACTAAAACTTCTTAATATTGGTATCTACTTCTTCCTTGTGAAGTGGGGATAATTTTTAATGAAGCTACCTAGGTGTTTAGAGGTAAAATGAAGGAGAAGATGAGGTTTGAAGCAAAACGGCTATGGAGGTTTTTAGGGAGTTTGTTTCGGCATGGTTGAAGGAAATGGGAGAAGATGAAGTTGCAGATTGTGTAATGGGTTTACACCTGCCCATTTAGTGTTTAATTTATTCTATAGTGGTCCACTCACTTTAGTTAAATCATATTATATGTTTAATGTTTATTTATCCCACATTAAACCTATAATTTTTGCTATTTACTTTAGGCACCATCAATTTAATTTTTTATTATATTTTCCAAGTGTAATATTATTTATTTTTAATGGACATTTAGGTCAAAAGACAATTTGGGATGTCAAATGACCACAATGCCCCTGTTCGGGTTACATTCTCGATTTTTCGGTAACACCGGGTTTTGTCCGTTTTTTGATTTCTCACTTTTCTTTGTACTAATTAATTAATTTTTCTTTGATATTTCTAATGATATTTATACTTCAATAGGGGTCTCTTTAAGTCCAAAAAATATTTTCCAGGGTTCCCTGCAGTCCAGGGCTAGTCAACGGTCCACGCCGTGACTTCCCGGTGCGGTCACCCATCATTAGGGTTCTCGGCTCGCTTAACTTGGTTACATTTCTTTGCTATTATTTTTCCTTTGTTTTTCTTGTATTTTCTTTTCTTGTATTTCATTATTTTATGTCTCCTCACTCATAACGAAGTGTAGTTCTAGGCATCCTAGCTGTCCGGATAACACTGGTCATCGGAACAGTAGAACGCACTACCGAACATAGGGGTGTTACAATTCTCCCCCCCTTAATATAAATTTTGTCTCGAAATTTTACCTGGCATTAGTCTCTGAACAGCTGTGGGTGCTGTCTCCTCATATCCTCTTCACGTTCCCAAATAGCTTCCTGGCCTGAATGATGGTTCCACAGCACTTTAACTAGGTGTATCTGTTTGTTCCTCAGCTGCTTCACCTCATAAGCCAGAATTTTTATGGGTTCTTCCTCATATGAGAGGTCTGGATTTACCTCAATCTCTTCAACTGATAGTACATGAGATGGGTCAGATCTGTACCTCCTTAACATGGACACATGGAAGACATTGTGTATGCTTGCCAGCTCTGGAGGTAATGCCAACCGATATGCCAAAGGACCCACTCTTTCCAGAACCTCATATGGTCCGATGAAACGAGGACTCAGTTTCCCCTTTCTGCCAAATCTCATAATCCTCTTCCAAGGAGAAACTTTGAGGAATACCTTATCACCCACTGCATATTCAATATCTCTTCTTTTTAAATCAACATAGGACTTCTGATGGTCTGATGCAGCATTGAGTCTACCTCTAATCAATCTGATCTTTTCCTCTGTCTGCTGAACAATTTCTGGCCCAATCATCTTCCTTTCACCTACTTCATCCCAACATAAGGGAGTTATGCACTTCCTGCCATATAATGCTTCATATGGAGGCATCCCAATGCTTGATTGGTAGCTGTTGTTATAAGCAAACTCAATCAAAGGCAAGTGTGTATCCTGTCGACACCATATTTTGGTCGACCCCCAGAATCAATAAACTTCGAAACCGATCCCCCAGTAGTAAGTCTCCCTTTGCCAACCATTTACATTTCCGACCTCTCTTTGCCATTTAACCACATTTCTGATCCCTCTTCATAGAGAATTGAATCAATGCTAAGTCCTCGTATCAGTTAAAGCCTTACCGGTCTTTCAAGTCACTCACCGATCTCTCAAGCCAATTGTCAAATTTCCTGACCAGTCAAGTACATTCCCGATCTCTCTTGTCAAACAAAATTGAACTGACACTATATCTTTATGTCACCGGTCTTATTGCCGATCTCTCATTTTAAGTTTAGGAATAATTAAGTTAAGATTCCAATCCAGTGTAATGATGATCTCGATCTTAAGTGGGTTCATCAAATTTCCAATTTTAATCGAGTCCCGTTTAGCGTTGGTTCCCTACCGATCTCACGCTCATTGTATTTTCCGATCTCTCACACTTAGGTTAATAATCACTTCCAGTTGCTTTGATATACTCAGACAATCAAGTGTTTAAATAATTTAGAAATTTTTCGATCACAACCTTTCACCGAACAAAAGAGGCATTTCATTTCATTTCATTTCAGAATTTGTACAAGTCATTCGGCTGGGGGATCACCCCCAGCCTGATCTACATTTTGTCCATCTCCTCTCTCACCCTCAGCCTCCTCCTCGCTATCCTCACCTTCATCCTCGGGAGCCAGGTTGGCCATCTAAGAGAAGTCCTCCTTAGGATAACGCTTTTTGAGCTCGGCCAGGAGATCTCTGTGAGCATTCACATAAGCACCGGCCACTCCGGTCACCATCTCTTCTTCTTTCGCTTTGAGCTCCTCAGCAAAGTGAGCAAGTTGAGCAGCTTCATCGGCCCGGAGCGCTTGCACTTCTTCAAGAGCATGATCTCGCTCAGCTAGGACATGAGCTTGCTCGGCCAGCTTGTCCTCATAGAACTTCATTCGCCCCTCAATTTGAGATATGTAGCCCTGAGCGGATGAAAGTTGAGATCGGAGGGAAGCTGCTTCATGACCCATCCTCTCGACCTCTTTACCCAGGCGATGCGCCTTCTCCCGTATGATGTGCTGGTTCACCAGGCACTCCACGTTCAGGCTCATGGATCGGGTCAAGATATCATCAAGGTTATCCAGAGATAGCCTATCCCAATCTTCTCGAAGATAGATAGAGGACGCCAAGACCTTGGCGAAACCAGGGTTCTCTCGAACCGTACGATTCTTCTCCAGTGAGTGGACTAAGACTTGGGCACCGCGGGAGAGGGTTCTCACGTTAGGTTGAGAAGGACCCTCTTCTGCACTCGAAGCAACTGGAGGAGGTGGAGGCGGCTCTTCCCGGCGAGGAGGGGATAGGACCACTTCTACGACCACTGGTCCCGAAGGTTGAGATGAGCCTTCCTGTATTTCCCCGGCTTCATGACCAGGTGTTTGAAACAGCTCGGAGCGCTTCATCTCCCGTACCTTTCGAGAGATCTCTCTCTTCCGCTTTCGGCTTTCCTTAGAAGCTTCGCCGCTTGCCATACCTGCACAAAGAAGAGGTCAGTGAGATCGCTAAGGTCCAAAGATCTGAGATATAGAAAATACCGATGTCGAGAGCAGAGAGCTGAAGCCCAGAATCTTGACCGGTGACCAGCTGCATAGTCTAATGGTGTAGTTCGGCCGTCACGGCATCCAAACAAGCGAACCTCTCTCTGGACGCCTATTCCTTCAATTCCATCACCATTGCACCCTCTTCCCTATTTAGGGCAATGTGCTTCGTAAGCAAAGGACCCTGATGCAGCCAGCTGTGGGGGAAGCCCTCAAAGCTATTCGGAATTTTGCTCCTCAAGATAAAGAAACGGTTCTTCCAATTCTTTAGGGAGGAAGGTAGATCAGTAAAAAGCCCACAATGGGGTTTCGCCTGGAAGAACCAATACTCGTCGTCCTTGCGACGAGTTAGCCGATGCAGTTCAGCGAACACCTTAGCCGTGGGTCGAAGCTCTTTAGCTCGGCATAGGCCTCGGAAAGCTACCAAGATCCGCCACGAGTTCGGGTGAACTTGAGTGATGCACACTTGGTGATATTTCAAAACTTCTTTGAAGAAGTCGTCCAAAGGGAACCGCAGACCGGCCTTTAATTGTTCTTCGTAGACCATAATCATATCATTCTCCTCAAAGAAGTGATCGGCACGAAGATCGCCGTGACACTTAATCAATTCGTAGGAATCAGGCCGGATGTTGTACTCCTAGCTGAACGACTGAAGGTCGGTTTCTTGCAAGATTGACGGTAGCTCGTCCATGGGAAGATTTTCCCTCCCCAAAGAAGGCACATGCCTTGATGGTGCTGGTTGTCCCCGAGCTGGAGCGGAGATCCTAGGAAGTTCAGGCTGCGCACTTGGTCTGACCACTTCTACATCATCGGACGACCTCGAGAACTGAATGGAAGGGGGGCTTACTGCTCTCTGACCTTCGGCACCGCTCATTTTCAAAGGAAACAGAAAATTTAAACTAAAAGAAAGATCAAAGCCCTTACCGGAGTCTAATCGGTGTCGGAAGAATTTGAGAAAATGAGAGAATTTTGAAGTTGTTCGCAAGAGACTGAAAATGACATAAGAGAGTAACTAGCTAACCCCACCCCTATTTATACTCGTCCGAGCATTTAATGCTCGCGAGGTTCCAGGTAATGCATCGGATAGCGGGACTCGCCAGCTGTTCTGACACGTCTCGCGAATATTCCCAAGATTCCATAAAAGAGATCGGCTAACTAGAGATCAGCAGATTAAGAAAAATCTTTTGAATTGCGGATTGGTTTAGGGTTATTTAAATTAAAGGTTAGATCGGGTAAATACTTCAGAGATCGAAAAATAATTAATGCAATAATAATAAGATGATAATTAACAAAATAAAATCTTTATTTCCAAAAGATCGGATTACATTATTTGGGCGATCTCTAGAGATCGGATTGCATTAAAATTGGACTACATCATTTCGGTGAGATCAGATTACATTGAAAATAAAATACATCATTTGGGCGATCTCTAGAGACTGGTGGAACATCCCATCTAAAGGCCTATGTCAAAGCCTAGTCTCGTGGCTGAGTCAAAAGATGTGGAGACCAGCTGTTGACATCGGATAGATGTACAGCTTAGATGGGGTGATTATGACTCCCATGAAGATAAGAGACGTCGTCATCGATGTTACCGCCAAATCGAGCCATTGCCGGAACACCCGGGCGGGAGGAGCGGATGAACGCCAAGGGGCAGTTGCTGGTGTTAAGGGGAATATTAGCAGTCTTCTCGCTCGAAATCAGTTAGCCATTTGAATCGGTTGAATGATTCGAGATCAGCACGATCAAGGTCCGTGATCCAGATCGGTTAATTAGTCCAGTTCTCTCACCATCATCAGATGAGGTCATTACGATTCTTCGATCACCAGGATCATAAATTTTCAATCGGGGAATAAAAAGGTACATCGGAAAAAGATCAAAAACCACAATCATGGCTTAACAATCACGGAACAACTAGAGCAGGAAAGTAAGGAGGAAAAGAGGAAAATCGAATGGAGAAAATTTTTTTTGGTCAGGGGTATATATAGGGGGAGATCAAACATTTATTGCTAAGTAGAAAACGAAGCGGACGTTTTGGGAATCGAGGGAAATTAATGCTTTGACCAGATCGGACCTGATTAAGGGGAGGACCGGAACGATACAGATCGGAAGAAGGGAGGTCGGTATAAAAGATCGGAGAAGGATCATGTTAAGAAGATCGGAAAGGAAGAGAGAGTAGAAAACAAAGAGAATAAGGTGCCTACCGCTGTCGTCATAATCAGAGCCGAGGTAGTTAAAGCGTTGCAGGAGAAATCTCAACCGCACGCCCCAGAATCGCCAAAGATTTACGACATGCGACGTCAGACAGCAGTACATCCTAATCTCCATCGTTGATCTTACTTGTAAGGACGAGCTGAGCCCTCGGATCAAGAAGAAAATGACAAGATCGCGCTTTCACTCCCAAATTTCGGACGCCGGATAAGAGATTTTAGGACCGTCAGATTAGAAGAAGAAAATGACAAATATTCTGAAGGGGATCTCAGTCGTCCGTTCTGATCCTCTTTAATTCCTGAACCTCAGATCATGTCCTTCGAAATCCTGACCCTCCATCTCCCTCAAAATAGATCCTGACCCTTCATGGGGAGCACCCGGTTCCTATAAATACCTGCATGAAAACTGTTCAAAAAAAAGGGCAAAAAAAGGAGAAATAGTTACTATAGTGGAAGAACTCTGAAATTTAATTCAGTTCATTACTCTTCTGTTTTTAAGTTTTTGATAAGGAAAAACTTTTGAAACCAGTTTTCCGAAGTGTTTTCTTGCAAAAGGGATTCTTGAAATACTGGAACTCTCCATTTTCAGTTCTTTCATTATCCTGTGACGCCCTTATTTTCAGTTTTTTGTCATCTTTGTTTCCATTCTTATTCCCCAAGCTCAACTTGCTTGTATAAACTTGACTGTCGTTTAGTGAAGCATTTTTTGTTTCTAGGAGAGCTTCAGCCTTCAAGCTAAACAGCTTGTGCCCCTATTACGTTCTGCGATTAGTTTAGTAGATTCGGCTCCTCACAGGTGAGTGTTTATATCTCTGTTCCACTAAAAGCTCTTTTTATTTTACGCATTTCCTTTACTTTTATGTTCGTAATCTTCGCCAAGTTTCTATGGTGTAATGAAGGTTATTCTCGAAGTTTACTTTCTTTATCAATTGGTCCATTCTTTTGTTAAGCTTTGCTATTTCTAAATGTGAAAGTCCTCATCTCAAGTAGCGTATAAGTAGTTCGGTAAAATGTAGGTAGTCATGTCTTAAGTGCTTCTTTAAAATAGAAAGCCTGAGTAATACGTCAAGAAAATAATAGAGTTGTATCACTAGGCTAACCGAGAAGGTGATCCAGCAGAATGAAACTAAATTTCAAGTAAATAAACAGGACGGATTATGTACAAAAAGGTATTGGTAAGGTAATTACATAGGAGATCGGTAAAATTTAGTCTGGCATCCTTTGTCTGGTCACAAGGTACCAACCAGTTAGAAGAAGCCTCATTCCGACCCTTAGCATCTTTGAATACCGAAACTCTTAGTTTCAGGTTCTTATGATACGTAGCTGTAATTAAACCTTGAGAGATCGGAAAAGTCCTTATCCGGTCCCCATTTAAATGTTCAATAGAGGTCGGAGGAGAGTTCTTATCCGATCCTCGCCTAGAATTTTAATAAATATTTAATAGAGGTCGGAGGAGAGTTCTTATCCGATCCTCGCCCAGAATTTTAATAAATATTTAATAGAGGTCGGAAGAGAGTTCTTATCTGATCCTCAAACTTAAAATTTTAATATTTAATAGAGATCGGAAGAGAGTTCTTATCCGATCCTCAAACTTAAAATTTTAATATTTATAAGGAGGTCGGAGGAGAGTTCTTATCCGATCCTCAAGCCAAAATTTTAATACTTACAAGAGATTGGAGGAGAGTTCTTATCCGATTCTCACTTAAAAACTTTAACACATATTTAAAAGAGATCGGAGGAGAGTTCTTATCCGATTCTCACTTAAAAACTTTAACACATATTTAAAAGAGGTCGGAGGAGAGTTCTTATCTGATTCTCAACCCAAGATTTTTAACAAATATTTATAGGAGATCAGAGGAGAGTTCTTATCCGATTTCCAAGTCAAATTTTAACAAATACGTAAGATGATCCCCCTAAAATAAAATTAATACGCAACAGCAATTCACTAAGGTTGTCTCATTTACTTATGTATCTGGGTAATCCGGATTAGTGAAAAATCAAACATTCCTTTCGGTCAAAAGGATTAACATTCCCCTTCAAGCCCTCCTAACTATGAAGAACGTGAAGTTAAATCTGCTTACCCTCGTTGAGGGACGAGGTGGGGTGCCTCACACCTTCCCCACCCGTTCATGGACCCCGAACCTAGAATCTCTGTTTTTGAAGTGGTTTCATTTTAACTTGCTTTCACAAATGGTTTTCTTTAATTTCCCTCAAAATTAAAGTGGCGACTCCTCACTTTTCCACTTCGGTGAGTGTTCGTCTGCGACGCAAAAACACCTTACATGACGACTTGACTCCACTGGGGAGTATTAAAACTTAACCCCAGTCTAGAGGTCCAAAAGTATATTTAATCTTGCGATCAAATCATAGTTAGGTGGGCTCACTCCTCAAGATTCTGTATGTTAATTATTGTTATTCCTGCTAACCATTTTGTTTATCTTGCTTGTCTTATTTTCTACAGTGCTCTACATTTTTAAAAAAAAGAAGGAAAAATAAAATTCCCCCCTGAATTGGGAAGAGGTAAAGGTGTCCCTTCACACACTGAACACTCACACGATATCCTCACACACTTCAGCCCTATACCCGGGCTTTCTTACCCTTTTAGGAAAGTAGGAGGGAGCCATGTAGCGGTACCCGTGGGTTTTACCCCGTTAGTATCCGTAAAGGCTTCTGCTCAAATTGAAACTCGTTCTATTCACTGTGATACCCGTGGAATTTTCCCGACAGTATCGTAGGGGATAGAATGGGGCTCCACTGTTTACAGTGGGAGCAATTTGGGAACCTGTGGCTTTTAGAAAATTAGACCCTGAGCCAAACTATCACGATAGTTGGAAGCCGTAGCGAGCTACCTTGTAAGATAGAACTGTCTAACTAGATAGCACCCAGCCGGTATTAGGACTTTCCTTTACTTTAAGACAAAAGGGGCATACTTACTCTTACCCTATTCTGTTTATGTTATTTTGTTCTTATTTTTAAGGGTAATCTTGAATCATACTAAACCCACACATTTTACTACTTCGATAAATGTGTAGGTATCACTCTGCTAACAGTATAATTCAAGATCACCTGAATTTATCCAGCTAATAAGTTTTACCTGTAGGCATCACCAAAATAAGATCTATAAAAGGATAAGCATCATTTTTAACATGGCATCCTCGTGTGAGTCGGCAGAAGAAGTTCAGAATGCTAAACTGTGGTCTGGATCAGCTCATAGTCCAGCACCCCCGCAAAACGATGTTTCCAAGGCACATACTAGCTTACCGCCTTCATTCAATCTGAACAAAATTGAGGTCAGAATGAACTGCCTCGAGGGTCTGTCTAATGGTTGGAGGTCGCTTCCCGATCAGGTCAAGGTACGATTTGAGGAAAAGTACGGGAGGATTTCAACCTTAATGCGAGTCAAGGTCCAAATCCCGGCATTAAAGGCCATGCTGTCGGTTTGGAGTCCTAAGTACAGGGTATTCTCCTTCAATGATATTGATACAGTTCCCACTATGGAAGAATATCAGGCATTACTAGAAATTCCTTACTCAACGCAGAATCGGATCTACTTACACCTCGAGCATAGGTAGACCTGGAAACGATTGGCACATATATTGGGTACTTCCCCAGAAGAAGCAAAGGCAAAAGAAACTGTCAAAGGGAACACACATGGATGGTATTGGACCTACCTTGAGAAATGGTTAGAACAATACATTCAAGATAAACAGTGGGACCAGGCTTCATTGATGCTTGCTTTGGCAATCTACGGCTTGATTTTGTTCCCTGGGCCTTCCGGAATCATAACATGCGGTGTTGTATAAATATTCTGGGCAGTAGAGAAACAGAAGGTCAATCCGATACCTGTGATTCTCGCCGAGACTTTCTTAACCCTTACTTACTGTAGACGGCAAGGCAAGGGGTCCATTAAGTGTTGTTCTCAGCTGTTGCACCTCTGGATTATTAGTCATATGTGTCCGGTGGAGACGAAGGGACTAACTTGGTATCTTGATCAGCCTCTCATCGAGAAAATGACCCGATTAGTAATCAGTCCGAAGAATGAACAACAGTGGCGGGAATGGATTTTGAGCTTCAATAGCCACAACTATTGTTGGAGGAAATTGTGGACACCAGCTCAACCCATTTTGGTCAGCACAGGGGATAATCAATCAGTATCTTTGATCGGAGTGACTGGATACACAAGCTACACTCTGACATTAGTAATGAGGTAGTTCGCCTCAACCCAGTCCAGAATCAACATTGAAGAATACCACCAAGGTCATTTCTACCATGAGCTCAAGGAAGAAGAAGGGTTAAAAATGGCTCACAAATCTTGGGAAAGCATCACTCTGACAGAGAGGTCGCCTAAAGGTCCAAGTGCCACACGCAATTATCTTGAATGGAGGGCTGATAGAGACCGAGAACATTCAACTGCAGAATTCGAAGACAGCGACCCTCGCTGAAACATCCTATTAGAAGAAGCTAATAATCGTCTAGCTGACTCACTACAAAAGGCAAATACCGAGAACTCATAACTGCAAGAACAAATAAAATGATTGGAGGACCAACAGCAGAACCTTAAAAGAAAGGTGAGAAGACTCAGGGAAGAGGCAAGGGCTGAAAAAATGGGCTTCTAAAAGCAAGAGGCACAGTGGGAAAATGAAAAAGACTCTCTCCAAGCTGTGGTAAAAGAAGTAGAAGTACTGAATAGTAAGCTTCAGGAAAAAATGAAATACCAAGAGATACTCGTAGAAGAATACAAACAAGAAAACAAAAAGAAGAAGCTCGAATTAAAGGAACAAGCACTACTCATCAACGATATTCTGAAAGAATGTGCTAAGGAAAGGAAAGAGAAAGAAAGACAAGCTGCTCTCTATCAAGAGCTGAAAGAGAATGTCGACCAGCTGGAGAGAATGATAGCACAGGGAAAGCAAGAACTATTACCTGAATCCGAGTATGCTCTGAAAGCATTCGACCCTGCCAAACAAGAAGAAAGGTTATATGAGTATCTAAGAAAATGTCATCTCATTACAAAGAACCTCCCAGAGCCTAGGCCGATGTAAAGAATACGGTGTACAAATTATTCAGTTAATGAAATGATTTTTGGACCACCGTTTAGCAAAATTGTGAATGAATAATATGACTCCCGTAGGAACTCCCTCGCTAGGGTTATGTGAAAAATTGGATGTGCTATATGGACAGGTATCATAAATGCACATTCAATTCAGTCATTCACAGTCAGACTATCGAACGATGCCATGATAAAGTTGATGCTATTATCCTTTCGCAGATTACATTCTGGCTCTCAAATGCCACTGTATCCTTCGTCCGGACCAGGACTTTTAGTTTTTTTTTACGAAATTCGGAATTCATTAAAATTTTTTTTTACTTCCTCACAGAAAATCAAACATTGCTTCAAACAAGGCAAGTCTGACCAAGCACACGGTTCAGCCCAAGCGAGTGTACTTAACAAGATCCCGAACAAAGAAGATAATGGAAGATCAGGAACAAGTACAGAACCTACAAGGACAGGTTTCCGAATCGAAGGATCAGGTCTCAGAACTTATGAGATTAATGAGGGAAATGTCCCAAAATAAACCCACTGCAGAGCCTAGCCTACCACTACCTCCTCCGCCACCTGCAACAAATGATCCACACCAAGCTACAACTTCTTTTACCTTCCAGTCACCTATCTCGGACCCGACAATCACTGTCAATCCGGCCACCATAAATAATGACCCATCTTTCCCCTATTATCTAGCTGTTTCTAATCCCGAACCATACCCTTCAGCCCTAGTCCCTCCAGTCCATTCCACCCCTCATCTCCCAACCGGAGGAGCATTTCACGCAGTAGGAGCAGAACATAAGACCAAGGAAAATGAAAAACTGTCTGCTCTAGAGGAAAGAATGAGAGCAATAGAGGGACTGAACATGTACGGCTCGGTTGATGTGGCGTCACTTAGGTTGGTCTCAGACGTGGTGGTGCCACCTAAATTCAAGGTCCTGGATTTCGACACGTACACCGGGAACTCAGATCCCCGCATTCACTTGGCAACCTACATTGCCAAAATGTCTGCCCTAACAGAAGATGACAGGCTTCTCATTCACTTCTTTCATGAGAGGCTCTCCGAAGCAGCTCTGAGATGGTGCATACAATTGGACAGGAGCTAGCTGCGCTCCTGGAAAGATTTGGCTGATACCTTCTTGAAGTAATACAAATTCAATTGTGATGTGGCACCCACAAGGAGGGACCTCCAAAACCTGGTACAGAGAGACAAGGAAGGCTTCAAGTAGTATGCCCAGAGATGGAGAGAAAAGGCGGCGGAAGTATACCCTTCGGTGACCGACAATGAACTATGTTCCCTGTTCATTGAAACATTGAAGGCCCCCTATTTCAATTTGATGATTGGGAACACTTCCAACAGCTTCTCGGATATCATCCAAGCCGGTGAGAGAATAGAGGCCAACCTAAGGATGGGGCGACTACAGGAGGTGAATGAGAATCCTGCAAAGAAGACTGCCAGCTTTGGCAAAAAGAAAGAAGGTGAGGTGCATTCCATCACCCGGCAAAACCATTACTCCCCACTTCTCCAGAATAACTATCGGCCATACCCCTCCCCTCATGGCCAAACAATTGCAAACGTCCCACCTCCGTTCCCAAATTATCCACACCCGCGCCCACAATACCCACCACCTGCAAATTATCAACCCAGACTGCTTCCTCCACCTAGCCAACCCAGACCACCCCCAAATAACCCGAGACCACCAAGAAATTCTGATCCACCCCTTCCCCTCCCACTAAGTGAAATATACCGATACCTAGTCGGTATAAACCAGATAGTACCAGTTCCCCTAGACCCAATTCAGCCTCCATATCCCAGGTGGTATGATGCCACTGCCCATTGTGAGTATCATGGAGGAGCACAAGGGCATTCAACTGACAACTGTGGATCACTCAGGGGGAGAGTGCATGCTTTAATCCGGAATGGATGGCTGAAAATTGAGGGAAATTGTTTCCTCCCTAATGTTACCTCCCTAATGTTACCTCAAACCCATTGCCCAACCATAATGCGGGCAATGGTGTAAATATGATAGAATCTGACGGAGAAAGGTCGACATCGGAGGTAGACGAGCTGATTCCTCACTTTGAGGAAATTTTTGCCGTGGCAATGAGGGAAGGCTACCTTTGCCCTCAGGTATCAGGGTCAGTAAAGAATACGGGATGTCCTTACCATGGAGAGGCAGCTGATCATGAGCTGCGGGACTGTGAGGGATTCAAGCAAGAGGTTCAGAACTTGTTATCCCTCAAAATTCTGAGATGCCAGACAAGGTCAAAGACGGAAGGGGGAGTGAACACAACTAGATACAGCCAGAATACTTCTACCTCTAAACCCAGAATCACCTTCTCACCCCCAGTAGCCTCACCGCCAGTAACGGTTATCCAAACTCCCCCTCAGCTCCCTGTCACCAATACTCACGCTGTCCCTTGGAACTATAATTTCCAAGTTTTCACTCAAGGAGTGTCAAGCAGTACATCAGCTCCTAATCTTGCCTCACCTCCGGCACCACCAAAACCATGTTTCACTCCTCATGAGCATTTTAAAATGACTTATGTTGGACCTACCACCAGTACTACTCCCCAATTTAATCTTCATCCCATTGGTGCCACAAAATCCTCCTCGCTTGAGCAAGAAGTCGAGTTCATAACTCGAAGTGGGAGGTGTTACGAGAACAAAGAGAAAGAAAAGAGAAAAGGGAAAGTAAAAATGGGAGAGTCACTAAAGAATACAGAAGAGGAGGTTAAGAAGACGGAGGAAGTAGAACCTGCCGAACCTAAAGAAGAGGAGGAACTGTTGCTCCAAATAATGAAACAGAGTGAGTATGATGTGGTGGAGCAGTTGAGAAAGACACCTACCCGAATTTCACTATTATCGCTGATCCTGAGCTCAGAAGTGCACCGACAAGCCTTGCAGGGAATCTTGGATCAAGCCTTCGTAAACCCCGACATCACACCGGGGCAGTTTGAGAAAATTGTAACATCCTCCCGGTAGCAACTCCATACATTCTACTGTTCTGGTGACCGGTGTCGGTCCGGACAGCTAGAACGTCCGGAAAAATATTTAAATTAAAGTGGGGGACCATAATTAACTCAAATATTAATGAGAAAAATTTAGTAAAAATTTTAGAAATAAAATACAGTTAAGTCAAAAGAGCCGGTGCCCAAGCGATGGGTAACCCAGAGGGAAGTTGCGGTTCTCGCAACGAGGAGCCCTAGACCCGAGAGAAAATTCACAAAATAATTTTTGGGACTCCAGAGAAAGGTCATTGAGGTTCCTATGGCATTAGAATGGCAAGAAAATATTTAGAAAAAATTTTTCAATCGGTACAGACAATTTTGACCCGTTAAGCCAAACGGAGGGCATTTTGGTCATTTCGCCTTCAGAGGTGATTTTTGGCCGACTTGTCCAGCTAAGTAAATAATTAATATGACATAAAATATGAAGAAATATAGCTAAAAATTAAATTGAAATGTGGTAGAAAAGAAAAGAAAAGAAAAATGAAGGAAATTAGGGATAATGACATCACATGATGTCATTTACATACCCTCCACCAATCACCATTCAATAAGTCTTTTTTTAAACAATTAAAAGAGATAAATGGACTCAAAATTCTGCTGTTTCCTTCTTCTTCTTCAGCCAAAACATGAATCTCTCCCTCTTCTCCCTCCATTGATTTTCAAACAAAAGCTTCATTTCTCATGCTTCCTCAACATATTTCCTCAAGACCCCAACACTAAAATGATTCCTTGGACCTAGAGGAAGTGTTTGGCAGCCAAGAGAGTACAAGAAAATGAAGATTTAACTTGGAGAAATCTGCCCTACAAGAGGTTAAAGTGAGGTTAGTGCCTACTTATATATATACTTCTTTGATTCCATGTTAGAAGCTTGAAATAAGTGAGAAATTGTAAATTAAATGAATAAAAGTTAAGTGTATGCATCCCTTGAATTTTTGGCAGCCCTAAGGAAGGATGAGTTTGATTGTTTTAATGAATTTAGAGTGGATAGAAATGATGTTTAAGGTATGAATATGCATGGATGTTGAACTAGTGTGCTAATTGAGGTTTATGGGCAAATTGAATTGGACATTAGGGTTTTGAGAAGTGAAAATTTGATTTGGCTTATGAAATTGTTAGAGCACATTTTAATGGTCAATTAGTGACCATTTTAGGTAAGTTGACCATATTATGGACTGAAAAATAGGATTGCAAAGTGAAGTTGTAGGCTGCCCTAGGACAGTGAGGAGGGACTGAAAATTCAGTCCACTTGCACTGCCATAACATTGGCTGTGTAGGTCCAATTGATGTTTGGCCAATTGGACATGAAACTAGGCTTATAATGGCACATTTTTGCTGAAGAAACCATGCCCAAAAGACCAAAGCAAGAGGACCAAAACTTGGCCCCAATCCGGATACCCTGCAAACAGCCCCTGCAGAAATGACCAAATGAACAATAACTGTTCATTTGGCCATAACTCACTGTAGATATGGTCAATTGACCTGAAATTTTTACAGCAACAAGTTAAGACATAGAAAAACAACTTTCATGAAGAAACCTACCCCAAAGTATGACCAGAACCTAATCAAATCATTGAGCAAAGTGAAGTTTACTGTACTGAGATTTCCAGAATTTTCATTTGAGCAGCAATGTTTGGAGGACTATAACTCTCTCTAGAAAACTCGGATTTAGGCGATTCTTGAACCGATGGAAACCTAAGGCATAGTAGAACATTTCATATGAAGAAAGTTAGACCAAATTATGAACTTAACTTGATCAAATTACTGACCAAAGTTGGACCAAAAATCTGCGGACTCCAAAATCTCGGCATGAGCGATTGCACGTGAACAGTAAACTTATTTTGGCCATAACTTGAGCTAAAAAACTCCAAATGGAGTGATTCAAAAAAGGAAATTCAACTAGACAAAATAAGGAACAACTTTCATGTTTACCATTTCCTCAAATTCCCACTGTAAAAATAACAAATGGAATAGTAAAAATGAAGCATGAAAATCAAAAATTTTGCTCAATTAGCATTAAGCTTAAAAATGGTATTGGCAACCAATACCAACAAGTTTGAAATACAAAATGTGGTATGTTTGAGGTGTTAAGACCAATACACCTATTTTCTACCCAAAAGTCAACATTTTTGTTGACCAATGAGGTGAATAGTTACACCAAAACAAAAAATTGGCAATTTTGCTAAAATGACCTAAACTTTGAGAAAGTGACCAAAACCAACAAGTTTTGAATACAACATGTGGTATGTTGGGAGTACTGAAACCAATGTACCTATTGTTTATGCAAAAGTCAACATTTTAGTTGACTAATGAAATGAATAGTGACATGAAAACTTGAAATTCAAAAATTGTGAAACTTAAAAAAGAAAAATGCCCTAGTAGGCCTAATGTGATTGGTTTGGATAGTTTGGCATGCCAATAGGGTATTGTTTTAGCAGTACTGCGAAAGGAAAGGCTTTATGCCTGTATTCATGGCTTTATGCCGTATTCATGGCTTTTATGCCGATTATGTGATATCATGGCTTTTTAGCCATACTGACTGCATACGTGGTTGATGTTCTGCGTCCCATGGTATGACGGCCCGAGGCACCGCGGTGTCCAGTGCCAACGACCGTTATCGATCCGATCGTCCATTATAGGTTACTTGGGCATGGAAAAGTATAACTGTGATTGAACTGATTATTAAAGAAAATACGAAAATTAAGTATCAGGAATGATTACAAAAATATAAAGAAGCTCAAGATCATGAAGAAAATAATTAACGAAATGCATGAAGAAGTTAATATCATAAAACATGAATAGCCCTCGACTAAACAATAAGTTAGTAATTATTCATTTATTATGAACACAATAGCAAGGAA
This sequence comes from Hevea brasiliensis, assembly GCF_030052815.1. NCBI lineage: Eukaryota > Viridiplantae > Streptophyta > Magnoliopsida > Malpighiales > Euphorbiaceae > Hevea > Hevea brasiliensis. The sequence continues at coordinate 51,615,250 of NC_079497.1, read as the reverse complement.
ATTATTATCTTTATTTGCATATTATATTTTCTTGTATTATTGGCACCATTAAGCTTTATGCTTAGCGCGTCGCTTTTGCAACGCGTAGGTACTGAAGATTTGGACAAAGGGCCCAGTAGACCACAGATTCGGTAAGGCAGTTCACAGTTCTGCATAGCGTCCGTGTCACCTCACCATCCACAGTGCATTGGTAGGACACTAGGTCCCATTTTGTATTTTGAGGTTTTTGTAAATTTTGTAATTAAACTCTTATTTTATCATATGTATTTGAACAAATGTAATATAATTTTGTATTAATGTAAGTACTTGTAATTTGTGATTATAAATCAAATGTGAGAATTTATTTATGATTTGAGTCTAAGGATGATGTGAAATGACAAATAGAGGAATCGTTAAGAAATTGCTGTAACTTGATGTGATACAAAATGTGAATTGTATATGAGTACCATGAGATGAATGATTGAGAAATAAATAAAATTGCTGAAATTATTCTGAGACTTTGTTGATAATTGGAGTTGGGATTGATTAAATATGATCATAGGAAGTGTTTTTCACAGGTTCCGAAGAACTGTTTTCTCCATTTTTAGCCGGTACTCTGCCGGATTTTCTATAAAATTTTCGGAACCTCGAATAAATTATAATTTCAATAAAAAGGCTTAAATAAATTATATTTCACAAGTTATATTCAAAAGGAAGAATAAAAATGAATTAAGATAAAATAGAGTGCTCGGCACACTGAGTGGCATAACTTGCTCGGCTACACTGTAGTCGGGTGAGGGGTGTCACAAAAATAGTGGGACAAATCCAGGCATCTAGTTTTGTTACTTTCTCAGAAGACGAGATATACCCTACGGGTTTAAAGCATACTAAAGCTCTGCACGTGACAGTGAAATGTAAGGGATGTATAGTAGCCAAGGTCCTTATTGATAACGGATCAGCCCTTAATGTGCTGCCTAGTGCTACCTTGGCAAGGTTACCAGTCGATCAATCAAATATACGTCAAAGTGCTATGGTGGTAAGAGCCTTTGATGGTACCAGAAGAGAAGTATTGGGAGATATTGACTTGCCACTTCAAATTGGCGCATGTACCTTCAACGTCACGTTCCAAGTGATGAATATTGAACCGGCCTACACTATGTGGCTGGGGAGGCCGTGGATCCATTTCGCAAATGCTGTTCTTCAACTTTGCATCAGAAAATAAAGTACATCATGGATGGTAAAATCATCACTGTAAGAGGGGAAGAAGCCATATTAGTCACCAAGCCACAATCACTTCCCTATGTGGAAACTGCTGAGGAGTCGTTGGAAAGCTCTTTCCAGGCCCTCGAATTACAAGAAAGCAGAAATGAAGGGGCTATGGCTATGGTGGCCAAAGTGATGTCAAGGAATGGGTATCAAGAGGGCAAAGTCTTGGGAACCGCATTGCAAGGAATCATTGAACCTATATCGGCTATCCAGAAGGTAGGCCGTTGTGGTTTGGGTTATGAGGAAGATGCCCTTATGGATGGGCGATTCTGGATGAGGAAAATGCTTCGAGATCAAAGGTTTGACCAGAAAATCAGGAAAATGAAACTAGTCCCAAGAATCACAGAGGTCTTCACTAAACCGGTCATCGAAAATCCGACAGAGGTTGAAGAATCACCTGATGAACCATCCATTGACGTCATCCACCTAGATTCTTGTATGAGGCTCTGGTCTCGCCAATAGCTGAGGGGCAAAAGTTGGACAACTGGACAGCAGAGGACATCCCTGTACTTAATTTCGAGTAAAGTACCTTTGGTTATCTACACTTGATCATTTTGTCCATGATGACAAGTGTAACATCGTAAATGGACCCTTTTCTTATGTCATAAATTTTTAATGAATTAATAGCGCATTTATTTCCAATTCTTTTCTCCATTTGAATTCCATCCTTATAATATATTCTATTTTCATTCATTTAGGACCATTCATCAATTAACACCTAATAATTCAATAGACTCGGAAATTCCTCTGGTTAATTTTGAAACCCCCATAACTGCCATTACTTCAAGTGATTCTGAGGTGGAGCTCACAGAAGAAAGCGATGAAAGGGATGAACCTTCCCTAGTGCCTTGTGGCGATGAAACACGCACCATAAACCTAGGCACGGAAGAAGTGAAGAGGGAACTTAAGGTTGTGGAGAGTGAGGAATTGGGAGATATGATCAGTTTGCTCAGAGAATTCTTGGACGTATTTTTCTGGAGCTATGATGATATGGTTGGTCTGGACCCCGAGATAGTGACGCATAAAATTCCCCTAATTCCAGGGACAATCTCGATGAAGCAGAAGCTAAGAAGAATGAATCTTGACACACTGCTCAAAGTTAGGGATGAGGTCAAGAAACAGTATGACGCTGGGTTCCTGGAAGTAGTCAAGTATCCCCAATGGATAGCTAACGTTGTCCCGGTAATGAAGAAGGACGGGAGAGTTAGGGTGTGCGTCGATTACAGGGATCTCAATAAAGCAAGCTTAAAAGATGATTTCCCTCTCCCCCACATTGATGTGTTAGTAGACAATGCTGCGGGATTAGGTAGGTGTTCGTGTATTGATGGGGCATCGGGGTACAATCAAATCCCAATGGATGGGGAGGACAAGGAGAAGACATCTTTTATCACTCAATGTGTAACACCCCAAAGTTCGGTAGTGCGTTCTACTGCTCCGGTGACCAGTGTTGTCCGAACAGCTAGGATGCCTAGAACTACACTTTGACATGAGTGAGGAGACATAAAATAATGAAATACAAGAAAAGAAAATACAAGAAAAATAAAGGAAAAATAATCGCAAAGAAAGGTAATCAAGTTAAACGAGCCGGGAAACCTAACGATGGGTGACCGCACTGGGAAGTCGCGGCGTGGACCGTTGACTAGCCCTGGATTGCGGGGAACCCTGGAAAACATTTTTAGGACTTAAATAGACCCTTATTGAAGAATAAATATCATTAGAAAGATCAAAGAAAAATTAAATAATTAGTACAAAGAAAAGTGAGAAATCGAAAAATAGACAAAACCCGCTGTTACCGAAAAATCGGGAATGCAACCCGAACAGGGGCATTATGGTCATTTGACATTCCGAATTGTCTTTTGACCTAAATTTCCATTAAAAATAAATAGTATTACACTTAGAAAATTAAATGAAAAATTAATTTGGTGGTACCTAAAGTAAATAGCTAAAATCAAGGGTTAATGTGGAATAAATGAACAATTAGCTTATTATATGATTATTTGGAGTTAGTGGACCATTAATGGATTAATATATACTAAGTGGGGCAGGTGTACATCCATTATCCAAGGCAGAAACTTCATCTTCTTCATTGTACTAAACCTAGCCGAATTGAAGGGGAGGAGAAACCTCCATTAACGTTTCCTTAAAGCTTCATCCACTCTCTCATTTCAACTCCAATCCCTTAAGTAGCTTCATGAAAAATTGTCTACACATCACAAGGAAGAGTTTGATACCAATTTTAAGAAGTTTAATCAAGGTTTGGCAAGTTTCAACCATAGGGTAAGTTAGTATTTTTGAAGATAGCTTTGTTAAGTTTTGCGTGCATGTTATGGGTGTTGGATTTGTGAAGAAACTTTTTGAGTTTGAAGAGTTATTGTTGTGTTCATTTTGGACAGCCATGGAGTCATGTAATTGATGAAATAATTGTGCATATATTTGATGAGAAATGATGTTGATCATGATGATTTAATAACCTAGTGAATTACTTCACATGTATATGGTGAATTTTGCACTTGGAATGAGATTTAATGAATTGTAGGACACTTTGGTGTTGAAGGACAATTTCGGCAGCCTTGAAACTCTTGGATAAGTGCATGTGTTCATGAAGATATGGGCAGAATTGTGGCATTAAGGATTGATGGATATGTGTATGAAATTGTTGTGTAAAGTGTATGTAAAAACTAGTAATGTTTGTGTGTATGTGTAATGGTATTTGAACTTTGGGAATTAGAGTTATATTTGGTGTGTTGAGGATAATTGTAATCTGCCCAAAGTGATGTTAATGTAAAGTAATATATAGTTTTGGTAATGTACCAAAACAGATTTGGTAGGGAAGTAAACATATTGCAAGGTAAATGTGTGTAATTGATGTGTGTTAAGCAAAGTAACCAAGAGCAGTGTACATTTTAGCCAATAAGTTTAAATGTGTAACCTCAATTGGTATGAGACAAATTGGAGGTGGAACTAGGCACAAAATGTGCCAACTTTCATTGAGAAAACATACTAAAATTCTGCTTACAAGGTGACCTAAGAAAATGACCAATTCGGATTAGGTACAATTAGGACCTGAAAAATGACCAATTGGGCAGCAGTGAGTGTTTAGGCCATAACTCACTCAAAACAGGTCCAATTGACCTGAAATTTTAACCATGAATAGTTAAGACCCATACCTACAAGTCTTATGAGGACACCAAAACCCAGAAATGACCAGAAGCAAGCCAAAAAGCTTGCACAAGTTCGGGTCCAAAAACTGGCCGAACCAAAGTTGACCAAATTGACCTAAAATTGACCTAATTTGATGCCATTTGACCAGCAATAGTGTAATGACCATAACTTGGTCTACTTAACTCGGATTGACCTGAAATTTTGCCCCATGTGCAATAATACATAGATCTACAAGTTTGTAGTTTTGACCGATACCTGAAAACTAAGGGAACTAGATCGTCCAGCTAGGTCAAACTAGTATCCCGAAATCCAGCAATTTGCAATGAAATGCAAGAAAACGCAATATACATAGAATTGATTTTGGTAACACGTACTAACCCTAAAACCCTATCGAATGTGACATATAAAGGACACTAAAACCTAATTTACCTAGAAAACATCGAGGGTCGGTATATTAGGTGATTAAGCAAATAAAGGTATTCAGTGAATTGTTTATCGAACATTATCGTTAGAGGCAAATTAATTTAGCATCAAACACTTCAAATTGTGTTTCTCGATTAACCAGGACTCAAAGAAAAGTGAAAGAAATACTGAGTCAAGACCAGGGGACAAATATCAGAGGTTTGTGCACAACAACTATTTCTTTTGAATTATTTTCAATTGAAATAAATATTGACTATTTGTATATTATTGTTTTAAATTGTGGAAATGTATTTGAATGAATATTTATTGCTTGAAAAGCATTGTAAATGATTTGAAACTGTGAGAAATTGTTTGAATGACATTGATGGATACTTATTGATTTAAAAGCATTGGAAATGGTTTGAAACCACAGCTATCATGTATATTGATTGTATTCCTCATTAGCTTGTCTAGTGGGACGAATTGAATTCCCTCTCTGGCTGAAGTGTTGAGGCGTGTGCCTGTTGAGGACGAATTGGATGAGTACTCATATTTTTGCTAGCTAGCTATGTTATTCCTCATTAGTCATCGACTTTTGGGATGAATTGAATACCTCATTAGCCATTGGCTTTTGGGACGAATTGAACTATGGATCATGATTAAGCTATGTGTGATTTATTGATATGTATTGTGAGATTGTGAAATGGATTTAAACTCTCATTGACATATACTGTCTTTTGAATTCAAACATGATCTAACTTATGAAAATTATTGTGATATTGACAAATGGAGTTTAAATTCTTGTTGACAATTACTGTCTTGAATTTAACTATGATTTTAAGTATCCACTATTTACATGACTTATGAATTGTGAATTAAATTGTATTTGGTTAATGTTGTGCACCACTGAGACATTGTCTCGTGATAGCTTTATTCTTTGTCGCAGTAGAGAGACAGGGCAGCAGACTAGGCTGCATATACATCCAGCGAGGGATTACCTAGTATAAAGAGTATACCAATATTTTGTATTTTGTACTGTAATGTATGACACTGTATGTACATTTTGTTTTTGGTTTTGAGCAGTTGTAAATTCAAATTGTACCTTGAAGTTGTAAATTAATTATGAGTTATTTGACTTGTGAAAATTGTATTATATTTCCTTATCTCAGACTTTGAAAAATTTCTATGGAATTGAGTTGATAAATTGTTGTGTTGAGAAATGTATTGGAGTTGAGATTTGGAAAATTATTGAAGTGTCTTTTACAGGTTTTCTGAAGAACTGTTTTATCCAAAATACAGATGGCACTCTGCCAAAATTTTTACAGAAATTCCAAATAAATCAAATGAGTTAATTGTTTCACTTCAGTTCACCAAAGTTTTTAATACCTGTAAGTAGTGCTCACCACTGTAAAATAAGTAAGAAAAGTTTTTAAAATCCCTTGTAGTGTATTTAATGGGTTATCAGTAGACGGAGTTGGTAATTCATTAGGTATACTACGGGATCATGTTATGCCTTACAGAGGGGTAGGGTGTGACACAATGGGGGATATTTTGTTATCGGGTCATGCCTTTCGGGTTGAAGAATACCGGCGCCACTTACCAACGCGCTATGGTCACATTATTCCACGATATGATGTATAAAGAGGTGGAAGTGTATGTGGATGACATGATCATTAAATCAAGGGGGGAAGAGAGCCACGTGCGGGTGCTGAGGAGAGTATTTGAAAGACTCAGGAAATACCAGCTGAAACTGAACCCTGCCAAGTGCATATTCGGAGCCAGATCTGGAAAGTTGTTGGGATTCATAGTGAGTGAAAAGGGAATTGAAGTTGATCTAGACAAAGTTCGAGCTATTCAAGAGATGCCTTCCCCAAAAACAGAAAGGGAGGTGCGCAGTTTTCTGGGAAAGTTGAACTACATATCGAGATTTATTTCTAATCTCACTGCCAAGGCCGAGCCTATTTTCAGACTACTCCGGAAGAACAATTCCACTCAATGGGATTCAGTTTGCCAAGAGGCTTTTGAGAAAATCAAGCAGTACTTGTCCAACCCACCAGTATTGGTTCCACCAGTGGCGGGAAGGCCTCTGATCCTGTATATGGCAGTCCAGCAAAACTCAATGGGATGTGTTTTGGGGCAACACGATGATACCGGCCGGAAGGAGAGAGCGATTTATTACCTGAGCAAAAAGTTCAATGATTGTGAGTCAAGGTATTCTTTCCTAGAAAAAACTTGCTGTGCACTAGCTTGGACAGCGAATCGCCTCAAGCACTACATGTTGAATCACAAGACATGGCTCATTTCCAGAATGGATCCCATCAAGTATGTATTCGAAAGCCCATTCGTGCCAGGAAGGATAGCCAAGTGGCAAGTCATACTCTCCCAGTATGACATCGTTTATATGACCCGGAAAGCAGTGAAGGGTAGCGTGATCGCTGATCTCCTAGCAGAAAACCCTATCCAGGATTATGAAGCTTTGGATTTTGAGTTCCCTGATGAGCATATTAATGAAGTGGACTGCGAAGAAGAGGGGCCAGCCGATGTTTGGGAAATGTATTTGACGAGTCAATTTGTGCAGTAATGGAATCGAGTGTATTGGTATCCCCGGATGCAAAACACTTTCCGATAGCTATCAAGTTGAGATTTGACTGCACCAACAACATCGCAGAATATGAAGCTTGCGTAATGGGTCTACAGGCTGCCATCGAAATGAAAATCAGGAAGTTGGAGGTATATGGAGACTCAGCTCTGATCATTTATCAGGTCAAGGGAGAATGGCAAACTAAGGATCCTAAGCTAATCCCGTATCAGAAGTACTTACTGAAGCTGATTAAGAAATTCGAGGAAATCTCTTTCACTCATCTTAGTAGAGACAAGAATCAATTTGCTGATGCCTTAGCTACTTTAGCTGTTATGGCTCAAATGGAAGAAGGGCAGATGACTCAGATATTGAAGATTAAAGCAAGAAGTGAGCCGGCTTACTGCTTCATGATTGAAGAAGAACCAGATGGTAAACCTTGGTATCATGACATCCTGTTTTTCTGCAGAACCAGAGAATTCCCTCCAGGGGCGAGCAAGAACGAAAGGAGGATGATTCGGAGATTAGCATTGGGATACTTCCCCAGTGGAGAAATCCTATACAAAAGGAGCTCCAACGGTGAATTGTTGAGATGCGTGGATGCAAAGGAGGCGAAGAAAATCCTTTTCGAGACTCATGAAGGGAACTGTGCCACCCATACTAATGGACATATGATGGCTAAGCAAATCATGCGACGGGGATATTTCTGGACCACCATGGAAAAAGACTGCATCGAATATTTCCGGAAATGCCATAAGTGTCAGATCTACGCAGATCCGATAAATGTTCCACCTCACAAATTGTTCAACCTCGTCTCACCATGGCCTTTCGCAATGTGGGGCATCGATGTGATTGGTCCCATCAACCCCAAGGCATCCAATGGGCACAGATTTATCCTAGTAGCCATCGACTATTTCTCCAAATGGGTCGAAGCAACATCCTACGCACACATTACGTAGAACACATTTCTCAAATTCCTCAGAACTAACATTATCTGCCGGCACAGCCTCCCCAATGAAAATCGACACTGATAATGCCAAAAATTTGAATGGTCTGAAGATTCAGAAATTGTGTGATCAATACAAGATCTGACATCTCAATTCCTCCCTGTACCGCCCCCAGATGAATGGAGCCGTGGAAGCTGCAAACAAAAACCTCAAGAGGATAATCCGGAAAATGACGGTCACATATAGGGATTGGCATGATATGCTTCCCTACGCTCTTCACGCATACCGGACTTCTGTAAGGACCTCAACTGGTGCAACTCCTTACTCACTGGTTTACGGGATGGAAGCAGTGCTACCTATTGAAGTTGAAATTCCTTCCTTCAGGATTCTGAAGGAATCAGGGATTGATGAGTCAGAATGGATCCAGTCGAGGTTGGATCAATTAAACTTGCTGGACGAGAAAAGGCTAGCAGCAGCATGTCATAGCAGTTATACCAGAGAAGAATGGCCAGGGGATTTGACAAAACCGTTCGCCCACCCGAATTCCAACCTGGGGACTTAGTTCTGAAGAAAGTGTTACCAAATCAAAACGATCCCCGGGGCAAATGGTCACCAACCTATGAGGGACCCTATGTGGTTAAAAAGGCATTTTCCAGAGGAGCTTTGATCTTAACCCACATGGACGGTGAAGAACTTCCAAGACCTGTGAATGCTGACACCGTCAAGAGATACTATGCCTAAAAAAAAAGGGGGTAGGGGTGAAAACCCGAAAGGGCGCTCCTAGCAAAATATGTGAAAGAAGGTGAAAACCCTCGAAGGGCGCTTTCTCTAAAATTAGTGAACGATGAAAACCCGAAAGGGCATCCTTAAAAAGAGAGCAAAAAAAAAAAACCAAAAAAAAACCAAAAAAAAAAAACAACAAAAAATCTAGGGGTGAAAACCCGAAAGGGCATCCTAAGAACCAAAAGGGAGAAATAAGGAAAGGAGTACGAAACCAAGAAGGGAAATAAATCGTCATGGCATGAGACTTCAGAGTACTAGAAATAATGGCAGTTAAGGGGCTTCAAAGCTAATTACAAGGAATATGTGAGATCTATCCTTGTACCCTTTTCCTTTGAAACTTTATTTTTGTTTTTATTAAAGCCGTAATAAAATAATAATTCATTCCCTATGCTTTTATCTTTCCCTTATACTCATTCTTTAACATTATCCTTCTGCAATCTCGTTATTCAATGCACTATTAATCAGTTAAAATTTTTGCCATAAGATTAGGAATTGACAATTGATAACCTCACGTACTTTACTATGAGATTTGCAGGGAATGACTTGGAAAAAGGGGGGTAGGGGTGAAAATCCGAAAAGGCGCCCCTAGCAAAATGTGTGAAAGAAGGTGAAAACCCCGAAGGGGCGCCTTCTGTAAAATGAGTGAGGAATGAAAACCCGAAAGGGCATCCTGAAAGAGCGAGCCTAAAAAAAAAAATAAAAAATAAATAAAAAATAAAAAACTAGAGGTAAAAACCCGGAAGGGCGCTTCTAGTCAAATGAACGAAAGGGAAGTGAAAATCCGCAAGGGCACTTTTCGATAGAAAGTCAGAAAAACTGAAGTGGGGCATTTGAAGAAATGGGGTCATAGGTCAAGTCTTGCAACTCATCCTCCATTAATCATTGGCCTTTGGGTTCCTGTTAAGTACACTTCATCAGGGAAGAATTCCTCGTGTCGGGATTAGACTTGCTTTGTAAGTTGATTTTAATTTTCCAGCATTTAAATTTCCTGTTATCAACCTCTGGTTCCTTGATCTAAGTTGATTTTAATTTTCCTGCATTTAAATTTCCTGTTATCAACCTCTGGTTCCTTGATCTAAGTTGATTTTAATTTTCCAGCATTTAAATTTCCTGTTATCAACCTCTGGTTCCTTGATCTAAGTTGATTTTAATTTTCCAGCAATTAAATTTCCTGTTATCAACCTCTGGTTCCTTGATCTAAGTTGATTTTAATTTTTCAGCATTTAAATTTCCTATTATCAACCTCTGATTCCTTGATCTAAGTTGATTTTAATTTTCATGCATTTAAATTTCCTGTTATCAACCTCTGGTTCCTTTATCTAAGTTGATTTTAATGTTCCAGCATTTAAATTTCCTGTTATCAACCTCTGGTTCCTTGATCTAAGTTGATTTTAATTTCTCGCAATTTAAATTTCCTGTTATCAACCTCTGGTTCCTTGATCTTAGTTGATTTTAATTTGCCGCAATTTTAATTTCCTGTTATCAACCTCTGGTTCCTTGATCTAAGTTGATTTTAATTTTCTAGCATCTCTAGCTCACTTACTTAAGTAAGCTCTAAACGCCCAAAATATGGGTCTGAATCTTTACATAATTCCTACACGGGAAATTTTCCCTTTAATAGAAATTATGTAAAAAGGGGCAGCTGTCGACAACATATTTTGGCCGACCCCCAAAATCAATAAACTTTGAAACCGATCCCCCAGCATTAAGTCTCCCTTTGCCAGCCAATTACATTTCCGACCTCTCCTTGCCATTTAACCACATTTCCGATCCCTCTTCATAGAGAATTGAATCAATGCTAAGTCCTCGTATCAGTTAAAGCCTTACCGGTCTTTCAAGTCACTCACCGATCTCTCAAGCCAATTGTCAAATTTCCTGACCAGTCAAGTACATTCCCGATCTCTCTTATCAAACAAAATTGAACCGACACTATATCTTTATGTCACCGGTCTTATTGCCGATCTCTCATTTAAGTTTAGGAATAATCAAGTTAAGATTCCAATCCAGTGTAATGATGATCTCGATCTTAAGTGGGTTCGTCAAATTTCCAATTTTAATCGAGTCCCGTTTAGTGTTGGTTCCCTACCGATCTCACGCTCATTGTATTTTCTGATCTCTCACACTTAGGTTAATAATCACTTCCAGTTGCTTCGATATACTCAGACAATCAAGTGTTTAAATAATTTAGAAATTTTTCGATCACAACCATTCACCGAACAAAAGAGGCATTTCATTTCATTTCATTTCAGAATTTGTACAAGTCATTCGGCTGGGGGATCACCCCCAGCCTGATCTACATTTGGCTGGGGTTTCGCCTGGAAGAACCAATACTCGTCGTCCTTGCGACGAGTTAGCCGATGCAGTTCAGTGAACACCTTAGCCGTGGGTCGAAGCCCTTTAGCTCAGCATAGGCCTCGGAAAGCTACCAAGATCCGCCACAAGTTCGGGTGAACTTGAGCGATGCACAATTGGTGATATTTCAAAACTTCTTTGAAGAAGATCGGATTACATCATTTGGGCAATCTCTAGAGATCGGATTGCATTAAAATTGGACTACATCATTTCGGTGAGATCAGATTACATTGAAAATAAAATACATCATTTGGGTGATCTCTAGAGACCGGTGGAACATCCCATCTAAAGGCCTATGTCAAAGCCTAGTCTCGTGGCTGAGTAAAAAGATGTGGAGACCAGCTGTTGACATCGGATAGATGTACAGCCCAGATGGGGTGATTATGACTCCCATGAAGATAAGAGACGTCGTCATCGATGTTACCGCCAAACCGAGCATTGCCGTAACACCCGTGCGGGAGGAGCGGATGAACACCAAGGCGCGTTGGTGTTAAGGGAATATTAGCGATCTTCTCGCCAAATCGCCGCCATTTGAATCGGTCGAATGATTCGAGATCAGCACGATCAAGGTCCGTGATCCAGATCGGTTAATTAGTCCAGTTCTCTCACCATCATCAGATGAGGTCATTACGATTCTTCGATCACCGGGATCATAAATTTTCAGTCGGGGAATAAAAAGGTCCATCGGAAAAAGATCAAAAACCACAATCATGGCCGGAACAACTGCCGGAACAACTAGAGCAGGAAAGTAAGGAGGAAAAGAGGAAAATCGAATGGAGAAAGTTTTTTGGTCAGGGGTATATATAGGGGGAGATCAAGCATTTATTGCTAAGCAGAAAACGAAGCGGACGTTTTGGGAATCGAGGGAAATTAATGCTTTGACCAGACCGGACCTGATTAAGGGGAGGACCGGAACGATACAGATCGGAAGAAGGGAGGTCGGTATAAAAGATCGAAGAAGGATCATGTTAAGAAGATTGGAAAGGAAGAGAGAGCAGAAAACAAATAGAATAAGGCGCCTACTGCTGTCGTCATAATCAGAGCCGAGGTAGTTAAAGCGTTGCAGGAGAAATCTCAACCGCACGCCCCAGAATCACCCGCATTTCTGACATGCGTACGTCATGACAACACTGTACATCCTAATCTCCACCGTTGATCTTACTTGTAAGGACGAGCTCAGAGCCCTCGGATCGAAGAAGAAAACGATAAGATCAGCGCCTTTCACTCCCAACCCTCGGATCGCCCCGGACAAGAGAATTAAGGACCGTCAGATTAGAAGAAGAAAATGACAAATATTCTGAAGAAGATCTCAGCCGTCCGTTCTGATCCTCTTTAATTCCTGAACCTCAGATCATGTCCTTCGAAATCCTGACCCTCCATCTCCCTCAAAATAGATCCTGACCCTTCATGGGGAGCACCCGGTTCCTATAAATACCTGCATGAAAACTGTTCAAAAAAAAAAGGGCAAAAAAAGGAGAAATAGTTACTATAGTGGAAGAACTCTGAAATTGAATTCAGTTCGCTACTCTGCTGTTTTTAAGTTTTTTGTCGCAAGGTATTTTGCGGTCGCCTGAATGAACCCTCACCGAAGTGGGAAAGAGTGAGGAGTCGCCACTTTAATTTTGAGGGAAATTAATGAAAACCGTTTATGAAGATAAATTGAAATGAAACCACTTTAAGGCAGAGATTCTAGGTTCGGGGACCGTAAACGGGTGGGGAAGGTGTTAGGCACCCCGCCTCGTCCCTTAATAAGGGTAAGTAGATTTAACTTTGCATTAGTTAGGAGGGCTTGAATAGGAATGTTAATCCTTTTGGCCAAAGGAATATTTGATTTTTCACTAAATTTGGATTACCTAGATACATAAGTAAATGAGACAACCTCAGTGAATTGACGTCGCATATCATTTTTTGTTTTGGGATTATTTTTGCGCACAGGTTAAAATTTGGTGTGAGAATCGGATAAGAACTCTCCTCCAATCTCTTTTAAATATTTATTAAAATTCTGATTGGAGATCGGATAAGAACCCTCCTCCGACCTCTTTTGAAGTATTTAAAGTTTTAGGATTGAGAATCGGATAAGAACTCTTCTCCGATCTCCTTTAAGTATTTATTAAAATTTTAGCTCGAAGATCGGATAAGAACTCTCCTCCGATCTCCTTTTAAATGTTTATGGAAATTTTAGATCGAGAAACGGATAAGAACTCTCCTTCGATCTCTTTTAAGTACTTATTAAAAATTTTGAGCTGAGAATCGGATAAGAACTCTCCTCCGATCTCTTTTAAATGTCTATTGGAATTTTAAGTTGAGAATCGGATAAGAACTCTCCTCCGATCTCTTTTAAATTAACAGGGGCCTGAAAGGGACTTTTCCGATCTCCCGAATCTTAATTTCAGCTACATGTCTTAAAGCTAAGGATTCTGGCATTCAAAGGTGCTGGGGATAAGACTTCTTTTAACTAATTGATACCTTGTGACTAGATGGGGGATACTAGACTGAATGTACCGACCTCCCATGTGGTCGCCTTACCAATACTTATTAATGCCCGATCTATTCTATTTAGTTATCCAAGGTTTGGTTTCATTTTGTCTTATGACATCTTGCCTAATGACCTATTGAATTTTCCTCGTGATTTGGCTTCACCATTTCCCTGTCTTATTATTTAGACCTTTTATCATTATAAAAGGACTTTTAAGTTGCCATTACCTACATTTTGTTTAGTTACTTCTATGCTATTCGGGACCAAAACTCCTGTGCTAAGAAGTAATGAAGATAAATCAAAGAATAAACTGATTAACAAAGAAGTAAACTCGAGAATGACTGCTTCCATGTTTAAAATATAGTATAAACTTGGTGAAAATTACAAACAGAAAAAGAATAAATGAAATACGTGAATAAAGAAGAACATTTGATAAAATAACGATATAGCACTCACCTGTAGGGAGTCGAATCTACTAAACTAACTATGGAATCACATAATGTAACAGGACTGCAGGTTGATAGCTGGAGGACTAAGGTTCGCTTCGAAATGAAGGATTCTTTGTTAAAATGTAAACAGGTCAAAATAACCAATCTTGAATGGAGTTGAACTTGGACAATATGAATGGAAATAGAAGATAACAAAGACAAAAGGTGAGAGTGTCACAGGATAAAAATGAAGAATTTCAGTATTCAAAAATCCCTTTGCAAGAAAACACTTCAGAAAACTGGTTTCCAAAGTTTTTCTTATGAAAGCTAAAATAGCAGAGTAACGAACTGAATTAAGTTTCAGAGTTCTTCCACTATGGTCACTGCCTTTTTTCTATCTTTTTCCTTTCCTTGAACAGTTTTTCATGCAGGTATTTATAGGGACCGGGTGTTCCCCTTGAAGGGTCAGGATCTATCCTAAGGAAGATGGAGGGTCAAGATTTCAAGGGACATAATCCTAAGCTCAAGAATTAAAGAGAATCAGAATAGACGGCCGAGATCCATTTCAGAATATTTGTTTTCTTCCTCCTCTAATCTGACGGCCCCAAATTCTCTTGTCCGGGGCGATCCAAGGGCTAGGAGTGAAAGGCGCTGGTTTTGTCGTCTTCTTCTTTGATCCAAGGGCTCTGAGCTCGTCCTTACAAGTTGGATCAATGGTGGAGATTAGGATGTACAGTGCCGTCTTGACGTACGCATGTCAGAAATGTGGGCGATTCTGGGGCGTGCGGTTGAGATTTTACCTGGCAATGCTTTAACTACCTCGGCTCTGATTATGGTGACGGTAGTACCCGCCCTTTCATTTTCTGCTCTCTCTTCCTTTCCGACATTCTTAACATGGTCCTTCTCTGATCTTCCATACCGATCTCCCTGTTAGTAGTATGCCCTAGAGCATATCATTTAATATGTATCTTGTACATATTTTTATTAATAAAAGGCATTTCCACTTTTCCGTTTACATAATATATTTATGTGTAATAGAAAAGGTCCATTGATATTTTGTTAGAAATATTATTCTTAAGTTGTTAAGAATATGAGTGACAATATTTCTAGCACGAAGTATCATAAATAGGTTCACAATCGAGGATACTTCATAATGAGGACATGACTTATCCAGAAAGATTGTATTCATATTTGTTCCCAAGTTATTTATATGAGATATAAATAAGATGGAATGGTGAGTCTCATGCCATATAACAAACATGATAGGCACTTATAAATGATAAGTAGGCCGAACCAGTGACACTTATAACAAGCACATGGAGTTTACTCTTGTCAATGTTTTGTCATAAATCATATCTGCATATAATCTTTAGACTGAGATAGCACAGTTATCTTGTATATAGGTAGTTTGAGTTTGATACTGCTTTCATACTTGTACTGTGTATGGGTATATGGGCATGTGTTGGCTCCTACTAGTTATATATGGAGGTAGGTGTTGATCGAGATGGAATCTGTTCCTCTAAGTAAATAGAGATAAAATCCTATGTTCATTTAATTGTTCTTGATGTTTTAAGTTCTGGCAGACAGATATAGATTTATTCGTAAAAGAGTTTCGATGAGAAAATCTTTTAATCAAGAACTGGAATTAAAAGAGAACATAATATTCATAGCAAATGGAGTTTGACATAAACCATGACTCAAATTGAGTTGGGATTTTGTAACAGAGAGATTCTAGTGCATGGTAACATATGATTATAGGTTCATTTAAGGTAAACCTTATTACTAATTGGGTGGCTATGGCATGCTATGCTAGGTGTCAACCATGGTCTATGAGGTTCATAAAATGATTTAGAGAAATCATTTACGGTAAGAAAGAGTTCTGATGATATCAAGAGTTGATATCATGTCTCATTGCCAATCAGTGATGAGCCTAGTAAGTCACACACATACACAAGTTATCACCTAATTAAATATGATTTAATTAATTAATTAAAGAGTTTAAATTGATTAATTAAATAGGTTTGGTTTGCAATTAGATTGCAAAGTCCCTAGCATGACTTGAAACCAAATCTAGATTATTGGATGTATAATATAAGTTAAATTTATATTTAAAGTGTTTAAATATGAATTTAATTAATGAGAAATTAATTAATAGAGATTAATTAATTAATTTATATTTGATATAAATTGATTAGAAGAAGAAAATAATTATTTTGGGTTAAGAACTCAAAATTAAGACACAGGGGCATTTTGGTCATTTTGCAGTGTGACACGTGGCACCATGAGATGGTGACACATGGCATAACACATAAGCTTGCCAAATGTTTTTTAATCATGTAAGATGATTAAAATCAAGATTAAATATAGGTTTGACACTTGGCACAATGTGATTGGGTCACTTCAACCTAGAGCTAATCAAAGGGTGACATGTGGCAAGGGTTTAATGTGTTAACCTAGCTATTTAAGTGTTGTTATGAGAAAATAAAAGACAACCAGCAGCCACACTCCTTTGTCACGCCACTTTGAGGTTTTTTTATCTCTTCTTCTTCATCTCTTATCAATTCAAGGAGATTAGCCATCAATCTCTTGAATTAAGAACACTAGGAATTGTTTCTAGTGTCCTGTTTACATCTCTAATCTCTTAAAAGGCAGAACTTGAATTTCTAATTAATAGAAAAGGCTTTAGAAGCTGTTCAAGGGCTTCCATAGGTGTTCTTGGTGTGGACAAGCTAGAGGGACAACATCTGGTGTCCTGAAGATGAATCTCAAAGGCGCAGACACGCTGTAGTGCATCAAGAGGTTAGTGTAATCGTTCTTGATTTAATCTAGGGTTCTAAAATTAATCTGATTAATTTTAAAATCTTAAATGGCAAATACAGATCCAAAAACATATTAAAAGAGTTTTAATATGTTGTTTATCATTGAAATCAAATAGATAAAAATAAATCTTGCATGATGCATGTGACCCTAGGTGAAAATTTTTGAATTCAATGGTATAAACTTGTGTTTTTCACGCTTCCGTTCCTTCAATTGGTATCAGAGCCACTATATTTGCCATTTAGATTGATATTTTTATGATTTAATTGTGTGTTTGATCATGAGATCAAGAGTTTATTGCTGGTTGCTAAGTCAAAGTGGCGGCACAAATGATGAACACCATGGTGTGCATGGTTGATGCATCACAATGGTGTGCAAAGGTAAATGGATGGTGAATGTGCAATTGTTGTATGATTTAAGATCCATTTTATGTCTAATTAAATTGTTTAATTAGAATTTTTATCACACAATTAAATTATGATTCAAATCAGAATTTTAAAAATTATTTGAATGTGATTCAAATCTGAATTTTAAAAGTTGTTTGAATGTGATTCAAATCTGAATTTTTAAAGTTGTTTGAATCATATTTAAATCTGATTTTTAAATTGATTGAATAAAATTCAGATCTGATTTTTTAAAAAAATATTTGAATGTGATTCAAATCTGATTTTTTTAAAAATGTTTGAATGTGATTCAAATCTGAATTTTTGAAGTTGTTTGAATGTGATTCAAATCTGAATTTTTAAATTTGTTTGAATGAGATTCAAATCTGAATTTTTAAATTTATTTGAATCATATTCAAATCTGGATTTTTAAGTTGAATATGAGATATTCAATTTAATTTAAGTATGTATGTTTTATTTAATTGTTAAATAGTGATATGCATGATGGATGATCATGGACTATAAAAGACCAATGTGATTGGATTTATTTCTTTTATGTTTCTTTGGGATTGTAAATTAATTAATTTATTTTAATTTATTTTGGGCATGTATTATTAAGTTTGTAATAATTTTTGGGTTGTAATTTCATTTATTTAAGTTCTTGTAAATTCGCCTTGGTATGCCAAGGATTACTATGTAATATTGGATTGCAAGAAGTTCAAGGAGGTCAAGAGCATTAGTGGGACCAAAGGGGAGGAATTCAAGATCAAGTGTTGATTATGTACTCCTTCAGCAACTCTTCTAAAATGAATGAATGAAATGCACCTAGAATGCCCCGATTCAATTCTTGGTGGCTCAGAATTGAATCCCTTAGAAAGTCCATGATCATACCATATTTACTGCTTATCCATGAATGCATGAAATGTATGGGAATGTATGCAATTATATGATATATGCATGCTAAATGGATAATGTGCAAAGTGAGACCTTAATAGTAAATAGAATGACCATAAAATCTTCCAAACAAATGATTAAGTTGGAAATGCTATAATTAAAGTAATTATAACATAGGCCCTCCATTGGGGCAATTATTTTAAGAAATTTTAAATAGTTGCATAAGATGCAATTTATTTAAGAGATTTTCTTAAGAATAATTGTTAAGCATGAGATGTTGTAAATATGTAAATGGTTTAGTGGCCAATATTGGATGTACCTGAGGACATTAAAATTATTTGCATAATTACTGGCTCAATGGGATCAACTTAACTAATGCAAGATAAGTCAATAATGGATGTACCTGAGATTTTAAGCATTAGGGGCTAGGTAAAGGATTGAACCTCACATGAGATGTGATGGGCAAAGAGTTGCTCACTTATAGTTTTTTGTAATTCCAATAATGGATGTACCTGAGGATGATCAATAGAATTATAAGAATTCAATCACCCACTAGAAATCCATCCAACTAGGATTTCCGTTTTCTACTTTGGAAGTGTAGGATTCGCTAAGTTAGTGGGAGGACCAATTTGATTAAAAGACCATAATCATTTTGGTTAATTACATGATACATTTACTAATTAATCTGGTTATTTTCTGTAGTTAATTTTCTGATAAAAATGAGCACAAAACAACCACCACCATCCAATATCCTTGCAAGCATACTTGATGACAATAGGTTGACAGGACCTAATCTGTCTGATTGGCTAAGAAATTTGAAACTTGTCCTGAACCTTGAACATATAGGATATGTTCTAGATTCAAATGTTCCTGGTCCCTTACCTCCAGAGGCCATACAAGAGGAACATGAAACTTTGGACAAGTGGAAGGAGTATGATATGAGAGCTAAGTGTTACATGCTTGCTTCCATGAGTAATGAGTTACAGAAGCAACATGAGAACATGCAGAGTGCGAGTGAGATCCTCCTTCACCTACAAGAGTTGTATGGTGAGCACAGCAGAAATGCTAGGTATGAGATATCTAGACAGCTATTCCGTATGAGGATGTCTGAGGGACAGAATGTTGGGGATTATGTCCACAAGATGATTCGGCTGATTGAGCAGTTGGAACATTTTGACTTCAACATGGATTTCCAACTACAGACGGATTTGATCCTTCAGTCCCTTCCTGAGTCTTTTGAGAATTTTGTGACAAATTTCCATATGACTAAACAGGAATGCACCTTAGCTGGTTTACTCAACATGCTTGTTATTGCCCAAAAGAATATGCCAGGCAATAAAGGAAAAGAGGTAGCTTTGGTTGCATCTTCTTCTACTAGAAAGTCCAACAAGAAGAAGGGCAATAAGAAAAAGAAACCTCAGATTCCTGGTCCTTCCAAGAAAATAGCTAAACAGAAAAGGAAGACTAAAGCTGATGGAGGCAAAGGAAAGTGTTTCCACTGCCAAAAGGATGGGCACTGGAAAAGGAACTGCCCAGAGTATCTTGCTTCTCTGAAGGACAAGAAGGATACACCTTCGGAAGGTATGTCCATATCTTGTTATTTAGATTATGATGAGACTCATAGTTCATCTACACTTGGGTTTTAGATATCGTGCGCTTCACATTTCTAATGATATGCAGAACTAGCAAATAGTAGCGACTTGCGTTCTCAAGATGTTAGAGTGCGGATTGGCAATGGCTCAACTGTTGAAGCTTTAGCCATAGGATCTAAATCTTTTTACATGTTTGGACATGTTTTGTGTTTGGATAATATTTTATATGTACCTGATGCTTTTAAGAACATCATTTCTATATCTAGTTTGACTAGAAATGGCTATGAATTTCAGTTCACTGATGATGTTTGCAATATTTATTTTGGAAATAAATATATTGGTTTGGGTTATATGAATGATGGTCTTTATTATTTGGATAATAATGACAAACACAAATTGAATGCAAGTGATCTAAAAGAATGTAATGCCATGGTGAAAACCAACTCAAGTTCAAAATATATTTGGCACTTAAGGTTATGTCATGTTACAGAAGATAGGATTGCAAAACTGGAGAAAATGGGGATTCTATCCTCATTGGGCTCTGAGCCTACTCCAACTTGTGAATCTTGCCTTTAGGGCAAAATGACTAGATCACCCTTTGTTGGACAGGGGCTAAGAGCTGAAAATATTTTGGAGCTAATACATAGTGATGTATGTGGTCCATTTAAAGAAATGGCTAGAGGGGGTTTTCATTATTTTATTACCTTTACTGATGATAAATCAAGGTTTGGGTATTTGTATTTGATGAAATACAAACATGAATCTTTTGAAAAGTTCAAAGAATTTAAATCTGAAGTAGAAAATCAAACAGGAAAGAATATTAAAGCTCTTCGATCAGATCGTGGAGGTGAATATTTGAGTACTGAATTTGATGAATACTTGAGAGAGCATGGCATTGTTTCTCACCGACTCCTCCAGAACGCCACACCTAAATGGTGTATCCGAAGGAGAAATCGTACCCTATTGGATATGGTACATAGTATGATGAGCTATATTGATATGCCAATTTTTTTTTGGGGATTTGCATTAGAATCAGCTTTGTATATTCTGAATAGGATTCCATCAAAATCAGTTTCTTCCACACCTTATGAGATATGGCATGGAAGAAAACCAAGTCTTAAGCATGTTAAGATTTGGGGTTGTCCAGCTTATATCAAAAAGCTGAACACTGATAAATTGGAGACCAGATCAGAAAAAGGTCGATTTGTTGGATATCCAAAAGATAGTTTTGGATATTATTTTTATTTGCCTACTTCACAAAAGGTTGTGATAAGTAGAGATGCCACATTTCTTGAACAACAGTTTGTTCAAGAAGGAGGCAAAGGAAGGCAAATAGAGTTAGAATTGGAGAATTCTGACCAACCAATGCATCGATGGATATAGATCCATCTAGTCAACCAATACCCGTTGATGAAATATCTACAGCTGTTCCTCGTAGAACAACCAGGGTATCTCACCCACTAGTGAGATATGGTTTTCTTCATGAAGAAGAACAAGAGTTGTCTACTCATGAAGAAGTAGATCATGGAGATGATCCACTTACCTATGAAGAAGCTATATCAGATATAGACTCTTCAAAATGGATTGATGCTATGAAATCCGAGATTGATTCCATGTATAAGAATCAAGTTTGGGATCTTGTTGACCCACCTGAAGGTATTATACCTATAGGGAACAAATGGGTTTTCAAGAAGAAAATTGGTTCTGATGGAAAGGTAGAGACCTTTAAGGCAAGGCTAGTAGCGAAAGGGTTTCGCCAAAGGCAAGGAATTGACTATGAGGAGACTTTCTCGCCTGTTGCCATGCTTAAATCAATTAGGATTTTATTAGCAATCGCTGCGTACTATGATTATGAGATTTGGCAGATGGATGTCAAAACAGCTTTTCTCAATGGATACATTGAAGAAAACATTTTCATGGAACAACCTAAGGGATTTGAATCCCAAGATGGTTCCAAGGTATGCAAGCTAAAGCGATCCATTTATGGGTTGAAACAAGCTTCGAGGAGTTGGAACATTCGTTTTGATGAAGCCATTAAATCCTTTGGTTTTACAAAAAATGAGGATGAGTCATGTGTATATAAGAAGGTTAGTGACAGTGCTATCACTTTCCTTGTCTTATATGTGGATGACATACTGTTGATGGGTAATGACACAGGTATGTTGACGACTATAAAGGTATGGTTGTCAAATACATTCTCCATGAAAGACTTAGGGGAGGCAACCTATATTCTTGGGATTCGCATCTATAGAGATAAAGCGAAAAGAATAATTGGTTTATCCCAAAGTCTATACTTGGAAAAGGTGTTAAAGAGGTTTAACATGCTTGATTCCAAGAGAGGATTGTTACCAGTGAGACATGGTATCCATCTTTTAAAAGAGATGTCTCCAAAGACACCTGAAGAAAGAGATAAGATGGCCAGGATTCCATATGCTTCGGCTATTGGAAGTATAATGTATGCAATGTTGTGTACTAGGCCGGATATCGCATATCTCGTTAGTTTGACTAGCGGTATCAATCCAATCCAGTTTGGAACATCTGGATAGTCAAGAATATCCTTAAGTACTTGAGAAGAACTAAGGATTTATTCTTGATTTATGGAGGTGGAGACTTGCAATTGGATGGTTATACTGATTCTGATTTCCAATCAGATATTAATGATAGAAAGTCTACCTCTAGATATGTGTTCATTTGTAATGGAGGTGCAGTCAGTTGGATGAGTTCCAAACAGAGCAAGACTGCAGATTCCACTACAGAAGCTGAGTATATTCTCGCATCGATGTCGCAAAGGAAGTATTTGGATAAAGAAGTTCGTGATGAACTTACAAGAGTTCCTTCCATTGAGTCATAGTTCCACTACATTGTGACAATAATGGAGCGATCATCTGAGCTAAGGAACCAAGGTCTCACCAGAAATCCAAACACATAGAAAGGCGCTACCATATTATCAGAGAAATAGTTGGGCGAGGCGATGTAGCCATGCAGAAAATAGCATCAGCTGAAAATCCAGCTAATCCATTCACTAAGCTTATGTCACAGACTCAGTTAGACCGACATCTTGAGAAGATAGGTCTAAGATATTGTAATGAATGGCTCTAGTGCTAGTGGGAGATTGTTAGTAGTATGCCCTAGAGCATATCATTTAGTATGTATCTTGTACATATTTTTATTAATAAAAGGCATTTCCACTTTTCCGTTTACATAATATATTTATGTGTAATAGAAAAGGTCCATTGATATTTTGTTAGAAATATTATTCTTAAGTTGTTAAGAATATGAGTGACAATATTTCTAGCACGAAGTATCATAAATAGGTTCACAATCGAGGATACTTCATAATGAGGACATGACTTATCTAGAAAGATTGTATTCATGTTTGTTCCCAAGTTATTTATATGAGATATAACTAAGATTGAATGGTGAGTCTCATGCCATATAACAAACATGATAGGCACTTATAAATGATAAGTAGGCCGAACCAGTGACACTTATAACAAGCACATGGAGTTTACTCTTGTTAATGTTTTGTCATAAATCATATCAGTGCATATAATCTTTAGACCTGAGATAGCACAGTTATCTTGTATATAGGTAGTTTGAGTTTGATACTGCTTTCATACTTGTACTGTGTATGGGTATATGGGCATGTGTTGGCTCCTACTAGCTATATATGGAGGTAGGTGTTGATCGAGATGGAATCTGTTCCTCTAAGTAAATAGAGATAAAATCCTATGTTCATTTAATTGTTCTTGATGTTTCAAGTTCCTGGCCAGGACAGATAGATTTATTCAGAAAAGAGTTTCTGATGAGAAAATCTTTTTAATCAAGAACTGGAATTAAAAGAGAACATAATAATAATAGAAAAATGAGATTGACATAAACCATGACTCCAGCTTGAGTTGGGATTTTGTAACAGAGAGATTCTAGTGCATGGTAACATATGATTATAGGTTCATTTAAGGTAAACCTTATTACTAATTGGGTGGCTATGGCATGCTATGCTAGGTGTCAACCATGGTCTATGAGGTTCATAAAATGATTTAGAGAAATCATTTACTGTAAGAAAGAGTTCTGATGATATTAAGAGTTGATATCATGTCTCATTGCCAATCAGTGATGAGCCTAGTAAGTCACACACATACACAAGTTATCACCTAATTAAATATGATTTAATTAATTAATTAAAGAGTTTAAATTGATTAATTAAATAGGTTTGGTTTGCAATTAGATTGCAAAGTCCCTAGCATGACTTGAAACCAAATCTAGATTATTGGATGTATAATATAAGTTAAATTTATATTTAAAGTGTTTAAATATGAATTTAATTAATGAGAAATTAATTAATAGAGATTAATTAATTAATTTATATTTGATATAAATTGATTAGAAGAAGAAAATAATTATTTTGGGTTAAGAACTCAAAATTAAGACACAGGGGCATTTTGGTCATTTTGCAGTGTGACACGTGGCACCATGAGATGGTTACACATGGCATAACACATAAGCTTGCCAAATGTTTTCTAATCATGTAAGATGATTAAAATCAAGATTAAATATAGGTTTGACACTTGGCACAATGTGATTGGGTCACTTCAACCTAGAGCTAATCAAAGGGTGACATGTGGCAAGGGTTTAATGTGTTAACCTAGCTATTTAAGTGTTGTTATGAGAAAATAAAAGACAACCAGCAGCCACACTCCTTTGTCACGCCACTTTGAGGTTTTTTTATCTCTTCTTCTTCATCTCTTATCAATTGAAGGAGATTAGCCATCAATATCTTGAATTAAGAACACTAGGAATTGTTTCTAGTGTCCTGTTTACATCTCTAATCTCTTAAAAGGCAGAACTTGAATTTCTAATTAATAGAAAAGGCTTTAGAAGCTGTTCAAGGGCTTCCATAGGTGTTCTTGGTGTGGACAAGCTAGAGGGACAACATCTGGTGTCCTGAAGACGAATCTCAAAGGCGCAGACACGCTGTAGTGCATCAAGAGGTTAGTGTAATCATTCTTGATTTAATCTAGGGTTCTAAAATTAATCTGATTAATTTTAAAATCTTAAATGGCAAATACAGATCCAAAAATATATTAAAAGAGTTTTAATATGTTGTTTATCATTGAAATCAAATAGATAAAAATAAATCTTGCATGACGCATGTGACCCTAGGTGAAAATTTTTTGAATTCAATGGTATAAACTTATGTTTTTCACGCTTCCGTTCCTTCATTCCCCTCTTCCGATCTCTATTATTCCAATACTTCCCTTAACCAGGCCCGGTCCGGTCAAAGCATTAATTCCCCTCGATTCCCGAAGCGTCCGCTTTGTTTTCTGCTAAGCAATAAATGCTTGATTTCCCCCTATATATACCCCCTGACCCAAAAACTTTCTCCATCCGATTTTCCTCTTTTCTTCTTTACTTTCCTATTCTAGTTATTCCGGCAGTCGTTCCGACCGTTGTTCCGGCAGGATTGTGGTTTTTGATCTTTTTCGATGGACCTTTTTATTCCCCGACAGAAAACTCATGACCCTGGTGATCGAATAATCGTGATGACCTTATCTGATGATGGTGAGAGAACTGAATCAATTAACCGATCTAGATTGCGGACCTCGGTTGTGCCGATCTCGAGTCGTTTGACTGGCATAATCGGCGCACCGATTTTGGCCGAGCAAATTGCTGATGTTCCGCCGACCCTTGACGGTTGCTCTTCCAAGTTTATTCGGCTTCTCACCACATTGGGTGTTCCGACAGCGGCTTTCCTCCACATTGGGTGTTCCGACAGCGCCTCGGTTCTGGTCGGTGACACCCCTTTGGATCAGTCACAATGTGACATTCCGGTCCCTAGAGATTGCCCAAATGATGTATTTTGTTTTCAATGTAATCCGATCTCTAGAGATCACAGAAATGATGTAATCCAATTTCAATGTAATCCGATCCCTAGAGATCGCCCAAACGATGTAATCCGATCTTTTGAAAATAAAGACTTTATTTTGTCGATTATCATCTTATTATTATTGCGTTGATTATTTTCTGATCTCTAATGTGATTATCCGATCTGGTTCTTTACCTGAATGACACTTATCCGATCTGCAATTCAAAATATCCCTTTTAATCCGCCGATCCTTACCTAGCCGATCTCTTTGTGAGGTATCCAGAATATTCTTGGGAAATGTCAGAAGCTTGTGGCGAATCCGTTAACGATGCGCCGCCTAGACAGAGTGAGCATTAAATGCTCGGATGAGTATAAATAGAGGAGGGCCAGCCATTCGCTCTCTTATGTCATTTTGGTCTCGCGAACAACCCCGAAATCCTCTCATTTTCTCAAGTTCCTCCAACACCGATCAGACTCCGGTAAGGGCTTTGATCTTTCTTTTAGTTTAAAATCTTTATTTCCTTTGAAAATGAGCGGTGCTGAAGGTCAAAGAGCTACGAGCCCTCCTTCTATTCAGTTTTCGTAGTCGTCTGATGAGGTAGAGGTAGTCGGGCCAAGAGCGCGACCTGAACCTCCTGTGTCTCGTTCGGCTGCAGGACAAGCGACATTATCAAGGCATGCGCCTTCTTCAGGGAGAGAGAACCTCCCCCTGGACGAGCTGCCATTGGTCCTTTAAGAAACCGATCTGCAGTCGTTCAGCCAAGAATACAACATTCGGCATGACTCGTACGAGCTAATTAAATGCCACGGCGATCTTCGTGCCGATCACTTCTTTGAAGAAAACGATATGATCATGGTCTACGAAGAACAATTAAAGGCCAGTCTTCGGTTCCCTTTGGACGACTTCTTCAAAGAGGTCTTAAAATTTCACCGAGTGTGGATTGCCCAAATTCACCCTAACTCGTGGCGGATCTTAGTAGCCTTCCGAGGACTGTGCTGAGCTAAGGGAATCAGTCCTACGACTAAGGTGTTCGTCGAACTGCACAGGCTAACTCACCGAAAGGACGACAAGCACTGGTTCTTTCAGGCGAAGCCTCATTGTGGGCTCTTTACCGATCTACCCTCCTCCCTTAAGAATTGGAAGAACTGCTTCTTCATTCTGAGGAGCAAAAATCTGAACTGCTTTGAGGGCTTCCCCCGTAGCTGGTGGCACCAGGGGCCCTTGATTCCGAAGCATCTCGCTCTGAATAGGGAAGAGGGAGCCGTGGTGATGGAACTGAAAGATCAAGCGGCTAGGGAGAAGTTCTCCTGTTTAGATGCGGTGACTGCCGAGCTGCATCATTGGACTATACAGCTGATCACCGGCCAAGATCGCGAGCTTCCGCTCTCTGACCTCGGCATTAGTACTTTCTACATCTCAGATCTCAGGACCTTAGCGATCTCACTGGCCTCTTCTTTGTGCAGGTATGGCGGGTGGTGAGGGTTCCAAGAAGCGGAAGAAAGAAAGAGAGATTTCCCAGAAGATAAAAGAGATGAAGCGTTCGGAACTGCTTCAAACACGACCATGAACACAGGGAGATACAAAGAGGCCCGCCTCGACCTTGGGCTGCCGATCGCGAGCCGTGTCGATCTCCTCCTCGGCAGAAGAGCCGCCTCCACTTCCTCCAGTTGCTCCAAGCACAGAAGGGGGTCCTTCTCAACCTTCTGCGAAGCCCCCTCCTCGTGGCGCTCAAGTGCTGATCGCTTCCCTGGAGAAGAACCGGACTGTTCGGGAGAACCCAGGTTTTGCCAAAGTCTTGGGGTCTTCCATCTGCCTTCGGGAGGATCGGGACCGACTGTCTCCGGACAATCTCGACGACATTCTGACCCGATCCATGAGTTTGAATGTAGAGTGCCTGGTGAACCAGCACATAGTCCGGGAAAAGGCTCACCGCCTGGGTAAGGAGGTCGAGAAGAAGAGTCAAGAAGTGGCATCCCTCCGATCCCAACTCTCATCCGGTCAGGATTACATATCTCAAATTGAGGGGCGTATGAAGTACTATGAGGATAAGCTGGCCGAACAGGTTCATGTTCTAGCTGAAAAGGATCGTGCTCTTAGAGAAGTCCAGGCGCTCCGGGCCAACAAAGCTGCTCGGGTCGCTCACCTTACTGAGGAGCTTAAGGCAAAAGATGAAGAGATAGTGACAGGAATAGCCGGTGCTTATGTGAATGCTCACAAGGATCTCTTGGCCGAGCTCTAGAAGCATTACCCAGAGGAGGACTTCTCTTGGATGGCCGACCTAGCTCTCGGAGGCGAGGGTGAGGATAGTGAGGAGGAGGCTGAGGGTGAGGGAGAAGACGGACAAAATGTAGATCAGGCTGGGGGTGATCCTCCAGCTGAATAACTTGTACAAATTTTGAAATGAAATGCCTCTTTTGTTCGATGAATGGTTGTGATCGGAACATTTCTAAATTATTAAACACTTGATTGTTTGAGTATCTTGAAAGAACTGAAAGTGATTATCAACCCAAGTGTGAGAGATCGGAAGACATAATGAGCATAAGATTAGTAGAGAACCAACGCTAAACGAAACTTGATTAAAATTAGAAATTTGGCTTGAACATTTAAGATTGGAATCATCCTTAAACCGGAACGAAACCTTTGATTATTCTTAAACTTTTGAAAGGGAGATCGGCAATAAAACTGGTAAGAAAAGATCTAGTGTCAGTTCATTTCGTTTGTCAATAGAGATCAGGAATATACTTGACTGGTCAGGAGATTCGACAATGGGTTTGAGAGATTGGTGAGTGATTTAATAGACCGGTAAGGCCTTGACTGATGTGAGGACTTAGCATTGATTCAATTCCTTGTAAGGAGAGATCGGAAATGTGGTTATCTAGCACAAAGAGATTTAGTACTGGGGATCGGTTTCAGAGTTTATTAATTCTGGGGATCGGCCAAAATATGGTGTCGACAGCTGCCCCTCTTTACATAATTTCTATTAAAGGGAAAATTTTCCCATGTAGGAATTATGTAAAGATTCAGACCCAAATTTTGGACGATTAGGTGTTCGAAGTTAGGGAACTAAGGCATACCTAAGTTAGTGACCTAGAGATCGGCAACAGAAGTTAAAACATTAGAAAATTAAAATCAACTTGGATCAGAGGTTGATAACAGGAAATGTAAATTGCAGGAAATTAAAATTAACTTAGATCAAGGAACCAGAGGTTGATATCAGGAAACTTAAATTGCAAGGAATTAAAATCAACTTATATCAAGGAACCAGAGGTTGATATCAGGAAATTTAAATTGCAGGAAATTAAAATCAACTTAGATCAAGGAACCAGAGGTTGATATCAGGAAACTTAAATTGTAGGGAATTAAAATCAACTTAGATCAAGGAACCAGAGGTTGATAACAGGAAATTTAAATTGCAGGGAATTAAAATCAACTTAGATCAAGGAACCAGAGGTTGATATGAAGAAATTTAAATTGCAGGAAATTAAAATTAACTTAGATCAAGGAACCAGAGGTTGATATCAGGAAACTTAAATTGCAGGGAATTAAAATCAACTTAGATCAAGGAACCAGAGGTCGATATCAGGAAATTTAAATTGCAGGGAATTAAAATCAACTTAGATCAAGGAACCAGAGGTTGATAACAGGAAATTTAAATTGCAAGAAATTAAAATCAACTTAGATCAAGGAACTAGAGCTTGATAACAGGAAATTTAAATTGCAGGAAATTTAAATCAACTTAGATCAAGAAACCAGAGGTTGATAACAGGAAATTTAAATTGCAGGAAATTAAAATCAACTTAGATCAAGGAACCAGAGGTTGATAACAGGAAATTTAAATTGCAGGAAATTAAAATCAACTTAGATCAAGGAACCAGAGGTTCATATCAGGAAATTTAAATTGCAGGAAATTAAAATCAACTTAGATCAAAGAACCAGAGGTTGATATCAGGAAATTTAAATTGCAGGAAATTAAAATCAACTTAGATCAAGGAACCAGAGGTTGATAACAGGAAATTTAAATTGCAGGAAATTAAAATCAACTTAGATCAAGGAACCAGAGGTTGATAACAGGAAATTTAAATTGCAAGAAATTAAAATCAACTTAGATCAAGGAAACAGAGATTGATATCAGGAAATTTAAATTGCAGGAAATCAAAATCAACTTAGATCAAGGAACCAGAGGTTGATAACAGGAAATTTAAATTGCAGGAAATCAAAATCAACTTAGATCAAGGAACCAGAGGTTGATAACAGGAAATTTAAATTGCAATCAAATTCAACTTAGATCAAGGAATCAGAGGTTGATAACAGGAAATTTAAATTGCAGGAAATTAAAATCAACTTAGATCAAGGAACCAGAGGTTGATAACAGGAAATTTAAATTGCAGGAAATTAAAATCAACTTAGATCAAGGAACCAGAGGTTGATAACTGGAAATTTAAATTGCAGGAAATTAAAATCAACTTAGATCAAGGAACCAGAGGTTGATAACTGGAAATTTAAATTGCAGGAAATTAAAATCAACTTAGATCAAGGAACCAGAGGTTGATAACAGGAAATTTAAATTGTAGGAAATTAAAATCAACTTAGATCAAGGAACCAGAGGTTGATAACAGGAAATGTGAATTGCAGGAAATTAAAATCAACTTAGATCAAGGAACCAGAGGTTGATAACAGGAAATTTAAATTGCACTTACAAAGCAAGCCTAATCCGGACACAAGAAGTTCTTCCCCAATGAAGTGTACTTAATAGAAACCCGAAGGCCAATGATGAATGGAGGACGAGTTGCAAGACTTGACCTATGGCCTCATTTCAAATAACCCATTTCTTTTTTTTTTTTTTGACTTTTTCCCGAAAAGCACCCTTACGGGTTTTCACTTCCCCTTCGTCTATATGACTAGAAGCGCCCTTCCAGGTTTTCACCTCTTTTTTTTTTTTTTTTTGGATAACTCACTTTTTCAGGATGCCCTTTCGGGTTTTCATCCTTTACTCATTTTGCAGAAGGCGCTCTCTCGGGTTTTCACCCTCTTTCACACATTTTGTTAGGAGCGCTCTTTCGGATTTTCACTCCTTTTTTTTTCCCTTTTTTTTTTTGCTTCTAGGATGCCCTTTCGGGTTTTCATCCCTATTTTCCTTTTGTGTACCCTTTTCCTGGTCATTCCCTGCAAATCTCATAGTAAAGTATGTGAGATTATCAATTGTTAAATCCTAATCTTATGGCAAAAATTTTAACTGATTAATAGCGCATTAAATAACGAGATTGCAGAAGGATAATGTTAAAGAATAAATATAAGAGAAAGATAGAAGCATAGGGAATGAAGTATGACTTTATTACGGTTTTAATAAAAACAAAGATAGAGTTTCAAAGAAGAAGGGTACAAGGATAGATCTCACATATTCCTTGTGGCTGGCTTTGGAATCCCTTAACTGCCAATATTTCAAATTCTCTGAAGCCTCATGTCACGACGGTTTATTTCCCTTCTCGGTCTCATGCTTCTTTCCTTATTTCTCCCTTTTGGTTCTTGGGATGCCCTTTCGGGTTTTCACCCCTAGATTTTTTTTTTTTTTTTTTTTTTTTTTTTTTTTTAGGATGCCCTTTCTGGTTTTCATCCTTCACTCGTTTTACAGAAAGCGCCCCTTCGGGGTTTTCGCCTTCTTTCACACATTTTGCTAGGAGCGCCCTTTCGGGTTTTCACTCCTACTTTTTTTTCTTTTTTTTTTTAGGCATAGTATCTCTTGACGGTGTCAGCGTTCACAAGTCTCGGAAACTCTTCACCGTCCATGTGGGTCAAGATCAAGGCTCCTCCAGAAAATTCCTTTTTAACCACATAGGGTCCCTCATAGGTTGGTGACCATTTGCCCCGGGGATCGTTTTGATTCGGCAGCACTTTCTTCAGAACTAGGTCCCCGGGTTGGAATTCGCGTGGGCGAATGCTTTTGTCAAATGCTCTAGCCATTCTCATCTGGTATAACTGCCCATGACATGCTGCTGCTAACCTTTTCTCATCCAGCAAGTTTAACTGATCCAACCTTGACTGGATCCATTCCGACTCATCAATCCCTGATTCCTTCAGAATCCTTAGGGAAGGAATTTCAACTTCAATAGGTGATACCGCTTCCATCCCGTAAACCAGTGAGTATGGAGTTGCCCCGGTTGAGGTTCTTACAGAAGTCCGGTATGCGTGAAGAGCATAGGGAAGCATATCATGCCAATCCCTATATGTGACTGTCATTTTCCAGATTATCCTCTTGAGATTTTTGTTCGCGGCTTCCACCGCTCCATTCATCTGAGGACGGTATGGGGAGGAATTGAGGTGTCAGATTTTGTATCGATCACACAATTTCTGAATCTTCGGGCCATTGAGATTCTTAGCGTTGTCAGTGACGATTTCATTGGGGAGACCATGCCGGCAGATGATGTTGCTTCTGAAGAATTTGAGAAACGTATTCTGCGTGATATGGGCGTATGACGTGGCTTCGACCCACTTAGAAAAATAGTCGATTGCTACTAGGATAAATCTGTGCCCATTGGATGCCTTAGGGTTGATGGGACCAATCACATCGATGCCCCACATTGCGAAAGGCCATGGTGAGGCGAGGTTGAACAATTTGTGAGGCGGCACATTTATCGGATCTGCATAGATTTGACACTTATGGCATTTTCGGAAATACTCGATGCAATCCTTTTCCATTGTAGTCCAAAAATATCCCCGTCGCATGATTTGCTTAGCCATCATGTGCCCATTGGCATGGGTTGCACAGTTTCCCTCATGCGTCTCGAAAAGGATTTTCTTTGTCTCCTTTGTATCCACACATCTCAACAATTCGCCGTTGGAGCTTCTCTTGTATAGGGTTTCTCCACTGGGGAAGTATCCCAATGCTAATCTTCGGATCATTCTTCTTTCGTTTCTGCTGGCCCCTGGAGGAAATTCTCTGGTTCTGATGTAGACCAGGATGTCATGATACCAAGGTTTACCGTCGGGTTCTTCCTCAATCATGAAGCAATATGCTGGCTCACTTCTTACTTTAATCTTCAATATCTGAATCATCTGACCCTCTTCGATTTGAGCCATAACAGCTAGAGTAGCTAAGGCATCAGCAAATTGATTCTTGTCTCTACTAAGATGAGTGAAAGAGATTTCTTCGAATTTCTTAATCAGCTCCAACAAGTACTTCTGATACGGTATTAGCTTCGGATCCTTAGTTTGCCATTCCCCCTTGACTTGATAAATGATCAGGGCTGAGTCTCCATGTACCTTCAACTTCCTAATTTTCATTTCGATGGCCGCCTGTAGACCCATCACACAAGCTTCGTATTCCGCGACGTTGTTGGTGCAGTCAAATCTCAACTTGACAGCTATCGGAAAATGTTTTCCATCCGGGGATATCAACACAGCTCCAATTCCATTCTGGGACAAATTGATGACCGTCGAAATACATTTCCCATACATCGAGCCCCTCTTCTTGATCCACTTCATTAATGTGCTCATCAAGGAACTCAAAATCCAGAGCTTCATAATCCTGGATAGGATTTTCTGCTAGGAGATCAGTGATCACGCTACCTTTCACCGCCTTCCGGGTCATATAGACTATGTCATATTGGGAGAGTATAACCTGCCATTTGGCTATCCTGCCTAGCACGAATGGGCTTTCGAATACATATTTGATAGGATCCATCCTAGAGATGAGCCATGTCTTGTGATTCAACATGTAGTGCTTGAGGCGGTTTCTTTGTCTGAGCTAACTTGTATGCAAGTCTTTTCTAAGAAAGAGTACCTTGACTCACAATCATTGAACTTTTTACTCAGGTAATAGATAGCCCTCTCTTTTCGGCCAGTGTCGTCATTTTGTCCCAAAACACATCCCATCGAGTTCTGTTGGACTGCCATATACAGGATCGAAGGCCTCCCCGCCCCGGGAGGAACCAACACTGGTGGGTTTGACATATACTGCTTGATTGTCTCAAAAGCCTCTTGACAAACTGAATCCCATTGGGTGGTGTTATTTTTCTGAAGAAGTCTAAAGATAGGCTCAGCTTTAGAGGTGAGATTGGAAATAAATCTCGAGATGTAGTTCAACTTTCCCAGGAAACTATGCACCTCCCTTTCTGTTCTTGGGGGTGGCATCTCTTGAATAGCTTGAACCTTGTCTGGATCTACCTGTATTCCCTTTTCGCTCACTATGAATCCCAACAATTTCCCTGACCTAGCTCCAAATATGCATTTGGCAGGGTTCAGTTTCAACTGATATTTCCTGAGTCTCTCAAATACTTTCCTCAGCACCTGCACATGGCTTTCTTCTCCCCGGGATTTGATAATCATATCATCCACGTACACCTCCACTTCTTTATGCATCATATCATGGAATAATGTGACCATAGCGCGCTGATAGGTGGCACCAGCATTCTTCAGCCCGAAGGGCATGACCCGATAGCAAAATACTCCCCATTGAGTGATAAAAGCTGTTTTCTCTTTGTCTTCCTCATCCATTGGGATTTGATTGTACCCAGATGCCCCATCAATGCATGAGCACCTGCCCAATCCCGCAGCATTTTCTACTAACACATCAATGTGGGGGAGAGGGAAATCATCTTTTAGACTTGCTTTATTAAGATCCCTGTAATCAACACACACCCTAACTCTCCCGTTCTTCTTCATTATTGGGACAATGTTAGCTATCCATTGGGGATATTTGACTACTTCTATGAACCCAGTGTCATATTGTTTCTTGACCTCATCCCTAACCTTGAGCAGTGTGTCAGGATTCATTCTTTTTAGCTTCTGCTTTACCGGGATTGTCCCTGGAATTAGGGGAATTTTGTGCGCCACTATCTGGGGTTCCAAACCAACCATATCATCATAGCTCCAGGAAAATACGTCCAGGAATTCTTTGAGCAAACTGATCATATCTCCCAATTCCTCACTCTCCACAACCTTAAGTTCCCTCTTTACTTCTTCCGTGCCTACATTTATGGGGCGTGTTTCATCTCCATAAGGCACGAGGGAAGGTTCATCGTTTTCATTGCTTTCCTCTGTGAGCTCCACCTCAGAATCACTTGAAGTAATGGCAGTTATGGGGATTTCAAAATTAACCAGAGGAATCTCTGAGTCTATTGGATTATTAGGTGTTAGATGAAAGGTCCTGAATGAACGAAAATAGAATATATTATAAAGATGGAATTCAAATGAAGAGCATAAAAAGGATTTGGAAATAAATGCGCTATTAATTCATTAAAAATTTATGTCATAAGAAAAGGGTCCATTTACAATGTTACACTTGCCACCATGGACAAAATGATCAAGTGTAGATAACCAAAGGTACTTTACTCGAAATTGAGTACAGGGATGTCCTCTGCCGTCCAGTTGTCCAACTCTTGCCCCTCACCTATTGGCGAGACCAGAGCCTCATACAAGGAATCTAGGTGGATGACGTCAATGGATGGTTCATCAGGTGATTCTTCAACCTCTGTCGGATTTTCGATGACCGGTTTAGTGAAGACATCTGTGATCCGCGGGACTACCTCCCTTTTTCCCATTTTCCAGTCAAACCTCTGATCCCGAAGTCTATTCCTCATCCAGAATCGCCCATCCATAAGGGCATCCTCCTCATAACCCAATCCGCAACGGCCTACCTTCTGGATAGCCGATATTGGTTCCACGATTCCTTGCAAAGCGGTCCCCAAGCCTTTGCCCTCTTGATACCCATTCCTTGACATTACTTTGGCCACCATAGCCATAGCCCCCTCCTTCGCGGTGTCTTGTAATTCGAGGGCCTGGAAAGAACTTTCCAACGACTCTTCAGCAGCTTCTACATAGGGAAGTGATTGTGGCTTGGTGACTAATATGGCTTCTTCTCCTTTCACTGTGATGATTTTGCCATCCATGATGTACTTTATTTTCTGATGGAAAGTTGAAGGAACAACATTTGCGAAATGGATCCACGGCCTCCCCAACAACATAGTGTAGGCCGGCTTAATATTCATCACTTGGAATGTGATGTTGAAGGTACATGCACCGATTTGAAGTGGTAAGTCAATATCCCCTAGGACTTCTCTTCTTGTACCGTCAAAGGCTCTTACTACCATAGCACTTTGACGTATATCTGATTGGTCAACTGGCAGCCTAGCCAAGGTAGCACTAGGCAGTACATTGAGAGTGGATCCGTTGTCAATAAGTACCTTGGCTACTATACAACCCTTACATTTCAGCATCACGTGCGAGCTTTATTGTGCCTTAAACCCGCGAGTCTATCTAAATCTTCGAGAAAGTAACAAAACTGGATGCTTGGATTTGCCCTACTATCTTTTCAAACTGCCCCGGTGTGATGTCAGGGTTTACAAAGGCCTGATCCAGGATTCTCTGCAAGGCTTGTTGGTGGACTTCTGAGCTCAGGATCAGTGATAACAGTGAAATTCGGGCAGGTGTCTTTCTCAACTGCTCCACTACATTATACTCACTCTGTTTCATTATTTGGAGCAGCAGTTCTTCCTCTTCTTTATCTCCGGCAGGCTCTACTTCCTCTGCCTTCTCAACCTCCTCTTCTGTATTCTTTAGTGACTCTCCCATTTTTACTTTCCCTTTCCTCTTTTCTTTCTCTTCGTTCCCGTAACACCTCCCACTTTGAGTTACGAACTCGACTTCTTGCTCAAGCGAGGAGGATTTTGTGGTAGTGACGGGTTGAGGATTAGTTCGGGAGTATCTTGGTGGTAGGTCCGGCATAAGTCATTCTAAAATGCTCATGAGGAGTAAAACATGGTTTTGGTGGTGCTGGAGGTGAGGCAAGATTAGGAGCTGATGTACTACTTGACGCTCCTTGGGTGAAGACTTGGAAATTGTAGTTCCAAGGTATGGCGTGGGTGTTGGTAACAGGGAGCTGAGATGGGGCTCAGATAACCGTTACTGGCGGCGAGGCTACTGGGGGATTAGGGACAAAGTAGGTTAATTTAGGGTTGGGGGTAGAGGTATTTTGGCCAAACCTGGCGGTGTTTACTTCGCCCTCCACTTTTGATCTCCTTTGGCATCTTAAAATTTTGAGGGACAGCAAATTCTATACCTCTCGACGAAATCCCGCACAGTCTTGTAACTCATGATCACTTGCCCCTCCATGGTAAGGACATCCCGTGCCTTTTCCTGATTCGGATATCTGAGGGCAAAGATAACCTTCACTCATTGCCATGGAAAAAATTTCCTCAAAGTGAGGAACTAACTCATCCACCTCTAGTGCCAACCTCTCTCCATCTGGCTCTATCATATTTACTCCATTACCTGCATTATGGTTGGGCAATGGGTTTGAGGTAACATTGGGGAGGGAATCATTTCCCTCAATCTTCAACCACCCATTTCGGATTAAAGCGTGCACTCTCCCTCTGAGTGCCCCACAGTTATCAGTTGAATGCCCTTATGCTCCTCCATGATATTCACAACGAGCAGTGGCATCATACCACCTGGGATATGGAGGCTGAATTGGGTCTAGGGAAACTGGTACAATTTGGTTTATACCGACAAGGTATCGGTATATTTCACTGAGTGGGAGGGGAAGAGGTGGATCAGGGTTTCTTGGGGGTCTTGGGTAGTTTTGTGGTGGTCTTGGTTGAGCAGGAGGAGGAGGTGGTCTTGGTTGGTAATTTGTAGGTGGGGGATATTGTGGGCGTGAGTGTGGATAATTAGGAAAAGGAGGAGGAATGTTTGCGATGGTTTGGCCATGAAAAGGATATGGCCGGTAGTTATTTTGGGGGAGTGGGGAGTAATTATTCTGCCGGGTGACGGAATGCACATCACCCTCTTTTTTCTTGCCAAAATTAGCAGTCTTCTTTGCAGGATTCTCAGCCAACTCCTGCAGTCGCCCCATTCTTAAGTTGGCCTCTATTCTTTCACCGGCCTGGATGATGTCAGAGAAGCTGTTGGAAGTGTTTCCAATCATCAAGTTGAAGTAGGGAGCTTTCAGAGTCTCGATGAACAGAGCACGACTTATTGTCGATCCACCGGAGGGTGTACTTCTGCCGCCTTTTCTCTCCATCTCTGGGCATACTCCTTGAAGCCTTCCCTGTCCCTCTTCACCAGGTTTTGAAGATCTCTCCTTATGGGGGCCACATCGCAGTTAAATTTTGTACTGTCTTAGGAAGGCATCAGCTAAATCCTTCCAGGACCGCAGCTTGCTCCTGTCCAACTGAATACACCACCTCAAAGCTGCCCCGGAGAGGCTCTCATGAAAGAAGTGGACCAGCGATGCATGCGTCCTCTGTCAGAGCAGACATCTTGGCGATATAGGTGGCCAAGTGAATACGAGGGTCTGAATTCCCAGTGTACTTGTCGAAATCAGGGACCTTGAACTTGGGTGGCACCAATACATCAGGAACCAATCTAAGTGATGCCACATCAACTGAGCCATACATATTCAGCCCCTCTATCACTCTCAATCTCTCTTCTAGAGCAGATAGTTTCTCATTTTCTCTCGTCTTATTTTCTCCTCCCACTGCAGGAAATGCTCCCCCAGCTGGGAGATGAAGGGTGGAGTGAACTGGAGGGATTAGAATTGAAGGGTATGGATCGGTGTTTGAAACGGTTGGGTAATGAGAGTAAGGTAGGTCATTATTCATGGTAGCCGGATTGACAGTGATTGTCGGGTCCGGAATAGGTGACTGAAAGGTAAAAGAAGTTGAAGCTTGGTGCGGATCATTTGTTGTAGGTGGTGGTGGAGGTAATGGTAAGTTTGGTTCTGAAGCATGTTTATTCTGGGACATTTCCCTCATCAGTCTCATAAGTTCTGAGACCTGATCTTTCAATTCGGAAACCTACCCTTGTAGGTTCTGTACTTGTTCCTGATCTTCCATTATCTTCTTTGTTCGAGACCTTGTTAAGTACACTCGCTTGGGTTGTACCGTGTGCTTGGTCAGACTTGCCTTGTTTGAAGCAATGTTGATTTCCTGTAGGGAAAAAAAAGGTTTTTAATGAATTTCAAATTTTGTAAAAAAAAACTAAAAGTCCTGGTTCGGACGAAGGATACAGTGGCGTTTGGGAGCCAGAATGAAATCTGCGAAAGGATGATTGCATTAACTTTATCATGCCATCATTCGATAGTCTGACTGTGAATGACTGGATTGAATGCGCATTTATGATACCTGTCCATACAGCTCATTCAATTTTCACATAACCCTAGCGAGGGAGTTCCTACGGGAGTCATATTATTCATTCACAAATTTACTAAACCATGGCCCGAACCGCCTCATAGGTTCAACAATGGTTTAGCATTCTGTTCTGGTCTAAGAACTTCTTCTGCCGACTGACTCGAGGATGCCATGTTAAAAATGATGCTTATCCTTTTACAGACTTTTGGTTTGGTGATGCCTGCGGAAAAACTCGTTAGCAGGATAAATTCAGGTAATCTTGTACTATATTGTTGGCAGAGTGGTACCTACACATTTATCAAAGTAGGAAAATGTGCAGGTTTTCTTAACAATATGATTCAAGATTACCCTTAAAAGTAAGAACAAAGTAAAATAAACAGAATAGGGTAAGAGTAAGTATGCCCCTCTTATCCTAGCATAGGGAGATTCCTGATACCGAATGAGTGCTACCTAATTGGATAGTTCTATCTTATAAGGTAGCTTACTACGGCTTTCAGCTATTGTGATAGTTTAGCTCAAGGTCTAATTTTCTAAAAGCCACAGGTTCCCAAATTGCCCCTACTGTAACAGTAGAGCCCCATTCTATAACCATGATATTATTGGGAAAATTCCACAAGTATCACAGTGGATAGAACGAGTTTCAATCTGAGCAGAAGCCTTCGCGGATACTAACGGGGTAAAACCCACAGGTACCGCTACATGACCCCCCTCCTACTTTCCTAAAAGGGTAAGAAAGCCCGGGTATAGGGCCGAAGTGTGTGAGGACATCGTGTGAGTGTTCAGTGTGTGCAGGGACGCCTTTACCTCTTCCCAATTCAGGGGGATTTTATTCTTCCCATTTTTCCTTTTTCCTTTTTTTCGAAACGGAGGGCACTGTAGGGAATAAAACAAGCAAAACAAGCAAAACAAGCGGAACAGTTAGTAGGAATAAACAAAAATTAACACATAAAATATTGCCGGGTGAGCCCACCTAACTATAATTTGATTGAAAAATTAAATCTACTTTTGGACCTCTAGACCGGGGTTAAATCTCAAGAGTCCCCAGTGGAGTCGCCAAGTCATGCATAAGGTATTTTGCGGTGCTTTGAACGAACCCTCACCGAAGTGGGAAAGAGTGAGGAGTCGCCACTTTAATTTTGAGGGAAATTAAAGAAAACCGTTTATGAAGATAAATTGAAATGAAACCACTTCAAGGCAGAGATTCTAGGTTCGGGGTCCGTAAACGGGTGGGGAAGGTGTTAGGCACCCCGCCTCGTCCCTTAATAAGGGTAAGTAGATTTAACTTTGCATTAGTTAGGAGGGCTTGAATAGGAATGTTAATCCTTTTGACCAAAGGAATATTTGATTTTTCACTAAATTTGGATTACCCATATACATAAGTAAATGAGACAACCTCAGTGAATTGACGTCGCATATCATTTTTGGTTTTGGGATTATTTTTGCGCACAGGTTAAAATTTGGTGTGAGAATCGGATAAGAACTCTCCTCCGATCTCTTTTAAATATTTATTAAAATTATGATTGGAGATCGGATAAGAACCCTCCTCCGACCTCTTTTGAAGTATTTAAAGTTTTAGGATTGAGAATCGGATAAGAACTCTTCTCTGATCTCCTTTAAGTATTTATTAAAATTTTAGCTTGAAGATCGGATAAGAACTCTCCTCCGATCTCCTTTTAAATGTTTATGGAAATTTTAGATCGAGAAACGGATAAGAACTCTCCTCCAATCTCTTTTAAGTACTTATTAAAAATTTTGAGCTAAGAATCGGATAAGAACTCTCCTTCGATCTCTTTTAAATGTCTATTGGAATTTTAAGTTGAGAATCGGATAAGAACTCTCCTCCGATCTCTTTTAAATTAACAGGGGCCTGAAAGGGACTTTTCCGATCTCCCGAATCTTAATTTCAGCTACATGTCTTAAAGCTAAGGATTCTGGCATTCAAAGGTGCTGGGGATAAGGCTTCTTTTAGCTAATTGATACCTTGTGACTAGGCGGGGATACTAGGTAGATGTACCGACCTCCCATGTGGTCACCTTACCAATACTTATTAATGCCTGATCTATTCTATTTAGTTATCCAAGGTTTGGTTTCATTTTGTCTTATGACATCTTGCCTAATGACCTATTGAATTTTCCTCATGATTTGGCTTCACCATTTCCCTGTCTTATTATTTAGACCTTTTATCATTATAAAAGGACTTTTAAGTTGCCGTTACCTACATTTTGTTTAGTTACTTCTACGCTATTCGGGACCAGAACTCCTGTGCTAAGAAGTAATGAAGATAAATCAAAGAATAAACTGATTAACAAAGAAGTAAACTCGAGAATGACTGCCTCTGTGTTTAAAATATAGTATAAACTTGGTGAAAATTACAAACAGAAAAAGAATAAATGAAATACGTGAATAAAGAAGAACATTTGATAAAATAACGATATAGCACTCACCTGTAGGGAGTCGAATCTACTAAACTAACTATGGAATCACAGAATGTAACAGGACTGCAGGTTGATAGCTGGAGGACTACGGTTCACCTCGAAATGAAGGATTCTTTGTTAAAATGTAAACAGGTCAAAATAACCAATCTTGAATGGAGTTGAACTTGGACAATATGAATGGAAAGAGAAGATAACAAAGACAAAAGGTGAAAGTGTCACAGGATAATGAACGGACAAAAAATGAAGAATTTCAGTATTCAAAAATCCCTTTGCAAGAAAACACTTCAGAAAACTGGTTTCCAAAGTTTTTCTTATGAAAGCTAAAATAGCAGAGTAACGAACTGAATTAAGTTTCAGAGTTCTTCCACTATGGTCACTGCCTTTTTTCTATCTTTTTCCGTTCCTTGAACAGTTTTTCATGCAGGTATTTATAGGGACCGGGTGTTCCCCTTGAAGGGTCAGGATCTATCCTAAGGGAGATGGAGGGTTAAGATTTCAAGGGACATAATCCTAAGCTCAAGAATTAAAGAGAATCAGAACAGACGGCTGAGATCCATTTCAGAATATTTGTCTTCTTCCTCCTCTAATCTGACGGCCCCAAATTCTCTTGTCCGGGGCGATCCAAGGGCTAGGAGTGAAAGGCGATGGTTTTGTCGTCTTCTTCTTTGATCCAAGGGCTTTGGGCTCGTCTTTACAAGTTGGATCAACGGTGGAGATTAGGATGTACAGTGCCGTCCTGACGTACGCATGTCAGAAATGTGGGCGATTCTGGGGCATGCGGTTGAGATTTTACCTGGCAATGCTTTAACTACCTCGGCTCTGATTATGGTGACGGCAGTAGGCGCCCTTTCGTTTTCTGCTCTCTCTTCCTTTCCGACCTTCTTAACATGGTCCTTCTCCGATCTTTCATACCTTCACTCCCCTCTTCCAATCTCTATTCTTCCAATACTTCCCTTAACTAGGCCCGGTCCGGTCAAAGCATTAATTCCCCTCGATTCCCGAAGCGTCCGCTTTGTTTTCTGCTTAGCAATAAATGCTTGATTTCCCCCTATATATACCCCCTGACCCAAAAACTTTCTCCATCCGATTTTCCTCTTTTCTTCTTTACTTTCCTATTCTAGTTATTAAGCGATCGTTAAATGCCGTTGTTCCGGCAGGATTGTGGTTTTTGATCTTTTTCGATGGACCTTTTTATTCCCCGACTGAAAACTCATGACCCTGGTGATCGAATAATCGTGATGACCTTATCTGATGCTGGTGAGAGAACTGAATCAATTAACCGATCTGGATTGCGGACCTCGGTTGTGCCGATCTTGAGTCGTTCGACTGGCATAATCGGCGAACCGATTTTGGCCAAGCAAATTGCTAATGTTCCGCCGACCCTTGACGGTTGCTCTTCCAAGTTTATTCGGCTTCTCACCACATTGGTTGTTTCGACAGCGGCTTTCCTCCACATTGGGTGTTCCGACAGCGCCTCGGTTCTGGTCGGTGACACCCCTTTGGATCAGTCACAATGTGACATTCCAGTCCCTAGAGATCGCCCAAATGATGTATTTTGTTTTTAATGTAATCCGATCTCTAGAGATCACAGAAATGATGTAATCCAATTTTAATGTAATCCGATCCCTAGAGATCGCCCAAATGATGTAATCCGGTCTTTTGAAAATAAAGACTTTATTTTGTCGATTATCATCTTATTATTATTGCATTGATTGTTTTCCGATCTCTAATGTGATTATCCGATCTGGTTCTTTACCTGAATGACACTTATCCGATCTGCAATTCAAAATATCCCTTTTAATCCGCCGATCCTTACCTAGCTGATCTCTTTGTGAGGTATCTAGAATATTCTTGGGAAATGTCAGAAACAACTAGCGAATCCCGTTAACCGATGCGCCGCCTAGGACAGAGTGAGCATTAAATGCTCGGATGAGTATAAATAGAGGAGGGGCCAGCCATTCGCTCTCTTATGTCATTTTCAGTCTCTCGCGAACAACCCCGAAATCCTCTCATTTTCTCAAGTTCCTCCGACACCGATCAGACTCCGATAAGGGCTTTGATCTTTCTTTTAGTTTAAAATTTTTATTTCCTTTGAAAATGAGCGG
Source organism: Hevea brasiliensis (assembly GCF_030052815.1). Lineage (NCBI taxonomy): Eukaryota > Viridiplantae > Streptophyta > Magnoliopsida > Malpighiales > Euphorbiaceae > Hevea > Hevea brasiliensis. The sequence continues at coordinate 51,571,660 of NC_079497.1, read as the reverse complement.
TACCGAAGGTCAGAGAGCTACGAGCCCTCCTTCTATTCAGTTTTCGTGGTCGTCCGATGAGGTAGAGGTAGTCGGGCCAAGCGTGCGACCTGAACCTCCTAGGGTCTCCGTTCCAGCTCTGGGACAAGCGACATTATCAAGGCATGTGCCTTCTTCAGGGAGAGAGAACCTCCCCCTGAACGAACTGCCATCGGTCCTTCAAGAAACCAATCTGTAGTCGTTCAGCCAAGAATACAACATTCGGCCTGACTCATACGAGCTAATTAAATGCCACGGCGATCTTCGTGCCGATCACTTCTTCGAAGAAAATGATATGATCATGGTCTACGAAGAACAATTAAAGGTCGGTCTTCGGTTCCCTCTGGACGACTTCTTCAAAGAGGTCTTAAAATTTCACCGAGTGTGCATTGCCCAAATTCACCCTAACTCGTGGCGGATCTTAGTAGCCTTCCGAGGCCTGTGCCGAGCTAAGGGAATCAGTCCTACGGCTAAGGTGTTCGCCAAACTGCACAGGCTAACTCACCGAAAGGACGACGAGCACTGGTTCTTTCAGGCGAAGCCTCATTGTGGGCTCTTCACCGATCTACCCTCCTCCCTTAAGAATTGGAAGAACCGCTTCTTCATTCTGAGGAGAAAAAATCCGAACTGCTTTGAGGGCTTCCCCCGTAGCTAGTGGCACCAGGGGCCCTTGATTCCGAAGCATCTCGCTCTGAATAGGGAAGAGGGAGTCGTGGTGATGGAACTGAAAGATCAAGCGGCTAGGGAGAAGTTCTCCTGTTTAGATGCGGTGACTGCCAAGCTGTATCATTAGACTATACAGTTGATCACCGGCCAAGATCGCGAGCTTCCGCTCTCTGACCTCGGCATTGGTACTTTCTACATCTCAGATCTCAGGACCTTAGCGATCTCACTGACCTCTTCTTTGTGCAGGTATGGCGGGTGGTGAGGGTTCCAAGAAGCGGAAGAAAGAAAGAGAGATTTCCCGGAAGATAAAAGAGATGAAGCGTTCAGAACTGCTTCAAATACCCGGCCATGAACCTGGGGAGATACAAAGAGGCCCGCCTTGACCTTCGGGACCGCCGATTACAGAAGCTGTCCGATCTCCTCCTCGACGAGAAGAGCCGCCTCCACTTCCTCCAGTTGCTCCAAGCACAGAAGGGGGTCCTTCTCAACCTTCTGCGAGGCCCCCTCCTCGTGGCGCTCAAGTGCTGATCGCTTCCCTGGAGAAGAGCCGGATTGTTCGGGAGAACCCAGGTTTTGCCAAAGTCTTGGGGTCTTCCATCTGCCTTCGGGAGGATCGGGACCATCGTCTCGGACAATCTCGGCGACATTCGACCGATCCATGAGTCTGAATGTAGAGTGCCTGGTGAACCAGCACATAGTCCGGGAAAAGGCTCACCGCCTGGGTAAGGAGGTCGAGAAGAAGAGTCAAGAAGTGGCATCCCTCCGATCCCAACTCTCATCCGGTCAGGATTACATATCTCAAATTGAGGGGCGTATGAAGTACTATGAGGATAAGCTGGCTGAACAGGTTCATGTTCTGGCTGAAAAGGATCGTGCTCTTGGAGAAGTCCAGGCGCTCCGGGCCAATGAAGCTGCTCGGGTCGCTCACCTTACTGAGGAGCTTAAGGCAAAAGATGAAGAGATGGTGACAGGAATAGCCGGTGCTTATGTGAATGCTCACAAAGATCTCTTGGCCGAGCTCCAGAAGCGTTACCCAGAGGAGGACTTCTCTTGGATGGCCGACCTGGCTCCCGGAAGCGAGGGTGAGGATAGTGAGGAGGAGGTTGAGGGTGAGGGAGAAGACGGACAAAATGTAGATCAGGCTGGGGGTGATCCTCCAGCTGAATAACTTGTACAAATTTTGAAATGAAATGAAATGGAATGCCTCTTTTGTTCGATGAATGGTTGTGATCGGAACATTTCTAAATTATTAAACACTTGATTGTTTCAGTATCTTGAAAGAACTGAAAGTGATTATCAACCCAAGTGTGAGAGATCGGAAGACATAATGAGCATAAGATCAGTAGAGAACCAACGCTAAACGAAACTTGATTAAAATTAGAAATTTGGCTTGAACATTTAAGATCGGAATCATCCTTAAACCGGAACAGAACCTTTGATTATTCTTAAACTTTTGAAAGGGAGATCGGCAATAAAACTGGTAAGAAAAGATCTAGTGTCAGTTCATTTCATTTGTCAACAGAGATCAGGAATATACTTGACTGGTCAGGAGGTTCGACAATGGGTTTGAGAGATCGGTGAGTGATTTAATAGACCGGTAAGGCCTTGACTGATGTGAGGACTTAGCATTGATTCAATTCCTTGTGAGGAGAGATCGGAAATGTGGTTATCTAGCACAAAGAGATTTAGTACTGGGGATCGGTTTCAGAGTTTATTAATTCTGGGGATCGGCCAAAATATGGTGTCGACATTTTTTATAAGGAAAAACTTTTGAAACCAGTTTTCCGAAGTGTTTTCTTGCAAAAGGGATTCTTGAAATACTGGAACTCTCCATTTTCAGTTCTTTCATTATCCTGTGACGCCCTTATTTTCAGTTCTTTATCATCTTTGTTTCCATTCTTATTCCCCAAGCTCAACTTGCTTGTATAAACTTGACTGCCATTTAGCGAAGCATTTTTCATTTCTAGGAGAGCTTCAGCCTTCAAGCTAAATAGCTTGTGTCCGTATTACGTTCTGCGATTAGTTTAGTAGATTCAGCTCCTCATAGGTGAGTGTTTATATCTCTGTTCCACTAAAAGCTCTTTTTATTTTATGCATTTCCTTTACTTTTATGTTCGTAATCTTCGCCAAGTTTCTATGGTGTAATGAAGGTTATTCCCGAAGTTTACTTTCTTTGTCAATTGGTCCATTCTTTTGTTAAGCTTTGCTATTTCTAAATGCGAAAGTCCTCATCTCAAGTAGCGTATAAGTAGTTCGGTAAAATGTAGGTAGTCGTGTCTTAAGTGCTTCTTTAAAATAGAAAGCCTGAGTAATACGTCAAGAAAATAATAGAGTTGTATCACTAGGCTAACCGAGAAGGTGATCCAGCAGAATGAAACTAAATTTTAAGTAAATAAATAGGACGGATTATGTACAAAAAGGTATTGGTAAGGTAATTACATAGGAGATCGGTAAAATTTAGTTTGGCATCCTTTGTCTGGTCACAAGGTACCAACCAGTTAGAAGAAGCCTCATTCTGACCCTTAGCATCTTTGAATACCAAAACTCTTAGTTTCAGGTTCTTATGATACGTAGCTGTAATTAAACCTTGAGAGATCGGAAAAGTCCTTATCCGGTCCCCATTTAAATGCTCAATAGAGGTCGGAGGAGAGTTCTTATCGATCCTGCTTAATTTTAATAAATATTTAATAGAGGTCAGAGGAGAGTTCTTATCCGATCCTCGCCCAGAATTTTAATAAATATTTAATAGAGGTCGAAAGAGAGTTCTTATCCGATCCTCAAACTTAAAATTTTAATATTTAATAGAGATCGGAAGAGAGTTCTTATCCGATCCTCAAACTTAAAATTTTAATATTTATAAGGAGGTCGGAGGAGAGTTCTTATCCGATCCTCAAGCCAAAATTTTAATACTTACAAGAGATCAGAGGAGAGTTCTTATCCGATTCTCACTTAAAAACTTTAACACATATTTAAAAGAGATCAGAGGAGAGTTTTTATCCGATTCTCACTTAAAAACTTTAACACATATTTAAAAGAGGTCGGAGGAGAGTTCTTATCCGATTCTCAACCCAAGATTTTTAACAAATATTTATAGGAGATCAGAGGAGAGTTCTTATCCGATTTCCAAGTCAAATTTTAACAAATACGTAAGATGATCCCCCTGAAATAAAATTAATACGCAACAGCAATTCACTAAGGTTGTCTCATTTACTTATGTATTTGGGTAATCCGGATTAGTGAAAAATCAAACATTCCTTTCGGTCAAAAGGATTAACATTCCCCTTCAAGCCCTCCTAACTATGAAGAACGTGAAGTTAAATCTGCTTACCCTCCTTGAGGGACGAGGTGGGGTGCCTAACACCTTCCCCACCCGTTCATGGACCCCGAACTTAGAATCTCTGTTTTTGAAGTGGTTTCATTTTAACTTGCTTTCACAAATGGTTTTCTTTAATTTCCCTCAAAATTAAAGTGGCAACTCCTCACTTTTCCACTTCGGTGATTTTTCGTCCAGGCGACCGCAAAACACCTTGCGACATATCCCAACTACCTTCAAATTCAATCACACAAGCCCATAGCATATCCTCCAATATCTGAATAACCCTCTCAGACTGGCCATCTGTCTGTGGGTGGAATGCTGTGCTAAAGTTCAATCTAGTTCCTAGGGCTCTCTGAAGACTACCCCAGAAACTAGAAGTGAACCTAGGATCTCTGTCAGATACAATTGATACTGGCACTCCATGCAATTTTACAATCTCATATATGTACAATCTGGCCAATCTTTCCAGGCTATAGTCCATCTGTACTGGCAAAAAGTGAGCAGACTTAGTCAATCTGTCAACTATAACCCATACTGCATCATGACTACTCTGTGTCCTTGGAAGTCCTGTAACAAAATCCATAGTTATTCGTTCCTATTTCCACTTTGGTACTGACAAAGGATGTAACAAACCAGCTAGAACTTGATGTTCTGCCTTTACTTGCTGACAAGTTAGGCATTTGGAAACAAACTCAGCTATATTCCTCTTCATGCCCATCCACCAGTAATGCTCTTTCAGCCCTCTCTACATTTTAGTTCCACTAGGGTGCATAGCAAATGGAGACTCATGTGCTTCCTTCATAATGATCTATCTCAATTTAGCATCATTAGGAACGCACATTCTGCCCTGATGTAGCAATAAACCATCATCTCTCACAGAGAATTCAGGTTTCTTGCCCTTCTAGACTTCTTTCAGTAGTTTCTGATATTTTTCATCACTTTGAGTAGCCATTCTGATCTGATCAATCAACACTGGCTATACATGCCATGCAACTACTGTCTGTCCCTCATCATCAATCTCTAAACTGGCATGCTGTGCTTTCAATTCATATACCATGGACAAAGGAGAAACTCTGAGATTTGCCATAGTCTTGCGACTTAAGGCGTCAGCCACCACATTTGCTTTCTCTGGCTGATAGTCTATTAAACAATCATAGTCTTTAATGAGTTCTAACCATCTCCTCTGCCTCAAATTTAATTCCTTCTGGGTGCCTAAGTACTTCAAGCTCTTATGGTCTGTGTAAATGTAGCATTTCTCCCCATACAAATAGTGTCTCCAAATCTTCAGAGCAAAAACAATAGCTGCTAGCTCCAGATCATGTGTTGGGTAGTTCCTCTCATGTGGTTTCAGCTGGCGTGATGCATAAGCAATGACATTTCGATCTTGCATCAGTACACAGCCTAACCCATTGTGAGAAGCATCACTATAAACTATGTATTCTTTACCTGGAGTAGGTAAAGTGAGAACTGGAGCTTCAGTTAAACACCTCTTTAACTCATCAAAACTTTGCTGGCATTTATCTATCCACTAAAATTTTACATCCTTCTGAAGCAGTTTGGTCAGTGGAGAAGATAACATAGAAAATCCCTTCACAAACCAACGGTAATATCCAGCTAAACCCAGAAAACTGTGAATTTCTGGGATGTTCCTGGGCGGCTTCTAATTAAGGATAGCTTCTACCTTGCTGGAATCTACCTTGATCCCTTCAGCTGACACAACATGTCCCAAAAAGGAGATTTCTTTCAGCCAAAATTCACATTTCGACAATTTGGCGTATAGCTGTTTCTCCCTTAAAGTCTGCAGTACAATCCGCAGGTGTCTGTCATGCTCCTCTGCATTCCTTGAATATTCAAAATGTCATCAATAAACACCACCACAAATTGATCAAGATATGGTCTGAAGATAGTATTCATCAGATCCATAAAAGCAGCTGGAGTATTTGTTAACCCGAATGGCATTACTAGAAACTCATAGTGGCCATACCGAGTTCTGAAAGCAGTTTTTGGAATACTCTACTCTTGCACCTACAACTGATAATAACCAGATCGCAAATCAATTTTGGAGAATACAGCTGCACCCTTCAACTGATCAAACAAATCATCAATGCGAGGCAATGGATATCTGTTCTTTATTGTCACCTTATTCAACTGTCGGTAGTCAATGCATAAGCGGAGAGTACCATCCTTCTTCTTAACAAACAACACTGGTGCTCCCCAAGGTGACACACTAGGGCGGATGAAGCCCTTTTCAAGTAGTTCTTGCAATTGTATCTTCAACTCCTTTAACTCTGCTGGTGCCATTCTGTATGGTGTTATGGAGATTGGTTCCACACCAAGCATAACATTAATTTCAAACTGCACTTCTCTTTCTGGAGGTAATCCTGGCAATTCATCAGGAAACACATCTGGAAAGTCATATACTGTAGGGATGTCCTTCAATGCTGGACTCCCCACTTGGGTGTCTACCACATGTGCCAAGTGTGCTTCACACCCCTTTCTAATCATTTTTTTGGCTAGTGCAGCTGAAATGATGTTTGATGGCAATAACTGCCTTTCCCCATGTATTACCACATCACTACACTGAGGAAGGCCAAAAGTGACTGTCTTCAGCCTACAGTCAATCATGGCATGATGCCTAGCTAACCAATCCATGCCTAAGATGATATCATAATCTCTGAAGGGCATTTCAATGAAATCAGACAGAAAAGTGTGTCCTTGGATCACCAAAGGACAATCTCTATACATTCTATTAACTCTAACTTCCTGTCCTAGTGGACTTGTTACTAGCACCTCAAAGTCCATTTGTATACATGGAACAGCAATGCAATCAATGATGCTAGCACTCACATAAGAATGGGTAGAACCCGGATCAAATAACACAAACACATTCTGATTAAAAGTTGAGAAGGTACCAGCCACAACATCAAATGTCTCGGCCTCTTCCCTCTGTCTCATTGCATACATTCTGACTAGAGCACTGTCTTGCTCTGATTGTTTCACTGTGCCTTGGCTGCCTGCTGGGCTACCTCTACCCCTACCTCTACCTCTGCTGGGTGGTTGTGAACTTCTAGTGACAGGGCTCTGAACTGAACCTTCTGCAGTAGTAGGAGGTGGTCCAACTCTATGACTACTGATGCAGTCCTTGGCAAAGTGTCTGGTGCCTCCACAGTTATAACAGGCTCCAATAGCCTTATAGCAGATCCCACCATGATTTCTTCCACAAGTTTCACATTGGCGGGGAGGGTGAGAACCTCTGGTACTCTGCTGACCAGGTAGGGGAGGTCTCTATCCTGAATATCTTCCCCTACCAGACTTCTTGCCACCTCTGCCATGTCCCCCATGATTCTTCCTCTTTCCAGTAGGACCACTGGAACTCTGTTCTGCAGATTTTCCCTCTTTCTTTGTCTTCTCTGATTTCTTTTTCTCAGGAGCAGCTTCAGACTCAATTCTTTCTAACTCTAAAGCTTGAGAAATAAGTTCCGAGAAGTTAGAGTATTTGAAGCCGACTACTTGTAATCTAATACTAGGCTTCAAGCCGGTTTCAAACCTCTTGCATCTCTCCCTGCTGGTAGTAAGTAAACTTACTGCATAATGGTTCAGGCAGGAAAATTCTCTTTCATACTCACCACCGACCGCTCCCTATTTGGACTTAGGAATTCTTGTAACTTCTAGTCTACATAAGCATCGTGGACATATTTGTCTCAATTTCGAGAAAGTCATTCCATGTTAGCACCGCAGTTCTACTGCACTGGGAATGGTTTTCCACCACCATAAGCATCCTCAGAACAAAGATACAGAGTATTCAAATCTGAGCTCCTCCGTGCAATGCAATTTCTTGAATACCCTATCCATCCTCTCTAACCATTGTTCAGCTTCTAGAGGATCTACTGTCCCCTTGAACTCTGTAGCCCCATACTTCATCAATTTGTCATACTGCCTAGTAGGAGATTGTGGTTGTACCACTGGTGTTTGTATTGGGACTTGAATAGGCACAATACCAGCCATTTGTTGGAACATTGCAGCCATCTGCTGAGCAAACTGAGCAGGAAATCGCAGATCGCAGGGGTGCTACTGAACCACTGACATTGTGTAGGCCTGGGGCATCCCCTTACACCTCAGCCTCAATAGATTGATCGACTGAACGATCACCCTCTTCCATAGTCAATGCGAGGATTTTAGATCTCCTGAACAAATAACACAAGGAGATTTCCTCCCGTTAGTGCATATTTATAATGTAATGTACTGTATGTATCAAACAATGATGTTGAGCAGTTGTACTATGAAGAAAGAATATTCAAATAACAGGTGAAAGCAATTTAAAAACTAGCTCGATACCACTAAAACATGTCACACCCTACCCTCTGTAAGGCATAACATGATCCCGTAGTATACCTAATGAATTACTAACTCCGCTTCATCGATAACCCATTAAATACACTACAAGGGATTTTAAAAACTTTTCTTACTTCTTTTACAGTGGTGAGCACTATTTACAGGTGTTAAAAACCTTTTTGAATTGAAGTGATAGAACTAGCATATTTGAATTATTTGGAATTTCTGTAAAAATTTTGGCAGAGTGCCATCTGTATTTTGGATAAAACAGTTCTTCAGAAAACCTGTAAAAAGCACTTCAATATTTTTCCAAATCTCAACTCCAACATATTTCTCAACTCAAATCCACAGTGATTTTTCAAAGACTGCGAAACAAGAAATATAATACAATTTTTACAAGCCAAAATAACTCATAATTATTTTACAACTTCAAGGTACAATTTGAATTTACAACTGCTCAAAATCAAATACAATATGTACATACAGTGGTCATACATTACAGTACAAAATGCAAAATGTTGGTATACTCATTATACCCGGTAATCTCTCGCTGGAGGTACTAGCAGCCTAGTCTGCTGCCCTGTCTGTCTATCTACCTGCGACAGTAATAAAAAGCTATCGCTGAGACAATGTCTCAGTGGTGCACAACATTAACCAAATACATCTTTAAATCACAATTCATAAATCATACAAATAGTGGATACTTAAAACCATAATTAATTTCAAGACAGTAATTGTCAACAAGAATTTAAACTCCATTTCTCAATATCACAATAAATTTCAATAAGTCAGATCATGGTTGAATTCAAAAGACAGTATATGTCAATAAGAGTTTAAATTCATTTCACAATTTCACAATACATATCAATAAATCACACACAGCTTAATCATGTTCCCAAGTTCGTCCCAAAAGCCGATGGCTAATGAGGTATTCAATTCATCCCAAAAGTCGATGACTAATGAGGAATAACATAGCTAGCTAGCAAAAATATGAGTACTCATCCAATTCGTCCTCAACAGGCACACACCTCAACACTTCAGCCAGAGAGGAAATTCAATTCATCCCACTAGACAAGCTAGCGAGGAATACAATCAATATACATGATAGCTGCGGTTTCAAACCATTTCCAATGCTTTTCAATCAATAAGTTTCCATCAATATTATTCAAATAATTTCTCACAATTTCAAACCATTTACAGTGCTTTTCAAGCGATAAATATCCATCAAATATCATTCAAACAATTTTTCACAGTTTCACAATTTAAAACAATAATATACAACTAGTCAAAATTTATTTCAATTGAAAATAATTCAAAGAAATAGCTGTTGTGCACAAACCTCTGATAATCGCTCTCGGTCCGACTCAGTGTTTCCTTCCCTTTCCCTTAGTCTTTACTAACTGAGAAACACAATTTGAAGTGTTTCAGTACTAAATTAAACTGTCTCTATCGATAATGCTTGATAAGTAATTCACTGAAAGCTATTATTTGCTTAATCACCTAATATATCGACCCTCGATGTGTTCTAGGTAAATTAGGTTTTTACGTTACTAATATATCACATTCGATAGTATTTTAGGGTTGGTACATGTTACCGATTTCATTTCCTTGTTTAGTGCATTTTATTGCAACTTGCTGGATTCCGGGATACTAGTTTGACCTAGCACGACCTAGTTCCCTCGGTTTTCGGGTTTTGATCAAAACTACAAACTTGTAGATCTATGTCTTTTGGAACGCGGGGCAAAATTTTAGGTCATTCTGAGTTATGTAGACCAAGTTATGGTCATTTTACTATTGCTGGTCAAGTGGCATCAAATTAGGTCATTTTAGGTCAAATTTGGTCAACTTTGGTTCGGCCAGTTTTTGGACCCGAACATGTGCAAGCTGTTTGACTTGCTTATGGTCATTTCTGGGCTTTGGTGTCTTCATAAGACTTGTAGGTATGGGTCTTAACTATTCATGGTTAAAATTTCAGGTCAATTGGACCTGTTTTGAGTGAGTTATAAACACTAACTGCTGCCCAAATGGTCAGTTTTCAGGCCTCACTTGCACTTAATCCGGATTTGGTCATTTTTCAAGCTACCTTGCAAGCAGAATTTTGGTATGTTTCCTTCATGAAAGTTGGCACATTTTGTGCCTAGTTTCACCTCCAATTGGTCTCATACCAATTGGAGTTACACATTTAAAGTTATGGCTAAAATGCATGATGTCCTTAATTACATTGCTTATACATATATCAATTACACATTTACCTTACTCTAAGTCCACTTCCTTACCAATTCTGATTTGTTACATTACCAAAACCATTTACTACTTCACCTTAAAGTTACTTTGGGCAGAATACAACATCCTTAATACACTAAATGAAGTCCTAACTCACAAAGTCCAAATACAACAATAGATACACATAAAACTCCTAATTATTACATACAATTTCCATAACTAATTTACATATATGTTCATCAACCCTCAATATCACAATTCATCCAACATCTTCATGAATTCAAACATTCATTAAGGAGTCCCAAGGCTGCCGAAATGCTCCACAATGCCAAAGTTTCCCACAATTCGTCAACTTCCATTTAAAGTGCACAATCACCATATACATGTGGAATTAACTTACTAGGACATTAAATCACCCTATTCAACATGAATTCCCACCAAATATATGTAAAAATAAATCATCAAATATACAACTCCATGGCTTTCCAAAATTGGATATATCAAGAACTCCTCAAAACTTAAAAATTCCTTCACAAAGCACACACCCATAACATGTATACAAACTTTAACAAAGAAATATTCAAAAACTCAAACTTACCTATTGTTGGGACTTGCTTAATCTTCACTTAAACTTCTTAATATTGGTATCTACTTCTTCCTTGTGAAGTGGGGATAATTTTTAATGAAGCTACCTAGGTGTTTAGAGGTAAAATGAAGGAGAAGATGAGGTTTGAAGCAAAACGGCTATGGGGGTTTTTAGGGAGCTTGTTTCGGCATGGTTGAAGGAAATGGGAGAAGATGAAGTTGCAGATTGTGTAATGGGTTTACACCTGCCCATTTAGTGTTTAATTTATTCTATAGTGGTCCACTCACTTTAGTTAAATCATATTATATGTTTAATGTTCATTTATCCCACATTAAACCCATAATTTTTGCTATTTACTTTAGGCACCATCAATTTAATTTTTTATTATATTTTCCAAGTGTAATATTATTTATTTTTAATGGAAATTTAGGTCAAAAGACAATTCGGGATGTCAAATGACCACAATGCCCCTGTTCGGGTTACATTCTCGATTTTTCGATAACACCGGATTTTGTCCGTTTTTCGATTTCTCACTTTTCTTTGTACTAATTAATTAATTTTTCTTTGATATTTCTAATGATATTTATACTTCAATAGGGGTCTCTTTAAGTCCAAAAAATATTTTCCAGGGTTCCCCGCAGTCCAGGGCTAGTCAACGGTCCACGTCGTGACTTCCCGGTGCGGTCACCCATCGCTAGGGTTCTCGGCTCGCTTAACTTGGTTACATTTCTTTGCTATTATTTTTCCTTTGTTTTTCTTGTATTTTCTTTTCTTGTATTTCATTATTTTATGTCTCCTCACTCATAACGAAGTGTAGTTCTAGGCATCCTAGCTGTCCGGATAACACTGGTCATCGGAACAGTAGAACGCACTACCGAACATAGGGGTGTTACACTACCAAAATATAAAAGACTGGTGAGGTGACTCTAGACAGTGGTAGATCTGGTCAGAGCTCTGTCAGGGCACTACTAGTGTTGCTGCTGCCGCTGCTCGGATTGGTCTCCAATACCTATGCGATGGAAAACCAACGCGCTAAGCATAACGCTTAGTGGTGCATAATTTATAATAACAATAACTAAACAATTGAAATAATAATTCTATATGTGGCAAATTTCATATTTTCTAGGTATTTTATGTTTTCATTTTCACTTTGGAAACAATTTAAATTGTTGGGATCATTTCTATTTACTTATTGTATATTCAGTCTTAATCAATTATCATCAGTGCTCAAGAAACCTATAACAGACTATAAAAGCTGGATACACAGGAGTATACGGGTTAGACAATCATCTGTCAAGCACAAGGCCAGCTATCAGGCTTGTAAAGCTAGAAATAAAGTTAGGCACAATGGCCAGTAAGTAGGCATATAGCCTGTAGAACAATCATACCAGACATATATTGTCAATTCATGATTTTCTTTGTAGGCAGTACTGCTATCTGTAGTCCCTAATTAGTATACCAATCGATCCAAACTAAATAAATAAGTCTAGGTATACTATGGGCAATTACATATTATTACATATTTATTTGAATGTTCATATCACTTTATAGTGGGAAAATAGGTCCCACATAGCTCTTTCATGTAGTTTAGTGTTCATTGGCTTATTAGGGTTAAATTCCCTACCATAAGATAATTTATCTCATGGACCCTTCTTTGGTTTCAATTTTTGTGTCTTGCAATTGCCTATCCATATAATCAGTTTGTAGCCACTGGCACTTCCTTCATGGAAGTTGTTCCTCTTTGTCTTATCTTTATTTTCCCTTTTGAATCATGTCAATTTGATTTTTAGAACTCAAGTTATGATCCGATATCCATAACTGACTCATTTCCAGATTCTGGTTCCTTAACTAGGTAGCTTTTGGATTTAGAGATTACCTAATTAATGGAACATATTGCAGTCACTTTTAGGCATAGTAATCTTCATAGAAATTGTTGCCCTATGTCTTGTGGTCACTTAGAATTTTTAATCACAATTTTTCAAGTTTTTTGGAATTAGTTATGGCCAAATAACTGACCTGGACTCATATACCCTGTGCCAACAAGTGTTCAGTTCAGGTCAATGACTGTAGGTCACTTTTTGAGGTTCTTAAATTCATAATTTGAGGAAGTTCCTAACAGAAAGTTGTAGCCCTGTTTCTCAAATTTCTGGAAAGGTATGGCTCATCCCAATTGGATTTTTCTAGTGAGAGTTATGACTAAAAGACTATTCTGGTGTCAAGTGAAGTTTGGTCAGATTCCTAGTTTTGATATAGTGACTAATTCTAACTATTTGACCTAGTTCTCTTGATTTCTGGGTTTTGGTCAAAATACCAATTTTGTAGGTCTATGTCTTATGGACATTTTATCACTAGTTTCATTACATTTGAGTTCTTGTAGACCAAGTTATGGCCATTTTTCCAAAACTAATCGGGTAAGTTTATGTCCAGCAATTTTTGGACAACGTAATTCTGGGCAGTTTTGTGACCCAATTTGGGCCAGCAATTTGGTTTGCTTTTTGGCATTTCTGGATTCAGTGGTCTTCATAAAAATTGTAGCCCTATATCTAAGCTTTCCAATGGCATCAAATTCAAGTCATTTGGACTAGTATAGAGGGAGTTATGACCAAATGAATATGTACTGTTTATTTGGTCATTTTTTGAGTTTTGTGCAGGGTCATCCGGATTTGGGCATTGTTTTGGTCAAGTTTTGGACAGAATTTGGGCATGGTTTCTTCATAGAAAATGGGCTATTTTGGGTCTAGTTTCACCTTCAATTGGCCTCATACCAATTGGAGCAACACACAATCAGTTATTGTTCAACAAACACATTGGACTCATTGAGTCCCAACCTGCAGAAAAATGACACTCCCAAAATTCAATCTCCTCCATCTTCCTTACTTCAATTTGCATACATAACACTTCAATTTGGCAACAAATAGTCTCAACCAAGTCAATCTCAACAATTACACAACAATCCTCAAATCATGTACACAAACCCTAGTTTCAAAGTTTCAAACTCAATCAATTCACTCCCTTTAACTTCTCATACATATACTTATATCAATCATCACCTTTAAACTCATTTACATCATTTGAACACATCAAAGCCCAACACATTTCTTGGCTGATAAAATTAGGGACATCATAGGTTCATGGATTTCTTTTAAATTTCTTAAGATTTCTACTTATCTCAAGCCACTTTCAAGGATTAAAAGAAAAGTGAGAGAAGAAAAACACTAACCTTTTTGGATGTCTTATTAAACTTCCCTTCTACCTCTTTATATTACTACCAATGGCTTTCTTATGGAGTGGGAAAGATTTTTAATGAAGGGTGCTAAAGGTTTTAGTGAGTGAGTGAGGAGAAATCCAAGCTCAAGGCTTGGACAAAAATGGAGGAAATGAGAGCAATGGCAGCCGGCTCTAAGAGAAAGAGAGAGAGAGAGAAGAAGTGGAGGAAGAAGATGAAGGTTAGTGGGGGTTTGTCTCTAGTGCCTTATATATTTATTTATTTTTGTGTACTTTAATTTTTTTTAAATGTCATAAGCTTTTTCTTTTTCTTTTCTTTTTTTTTTTCTCTTCTTCTTCTTTCTTTTCTTTTCTCATTTCCCACTAATAAATTTATAGTTATAATTTATTTTAATTATTTTAATTCTCTCAAATTTTAATTTGACGTGTAGGTCAAAATTCACCTCTAGGGGCAAAATGACCAAAATGCCCCCATGGTGCATATCAGTTCATTTTTATTATTTTATACCAATTAATAAATTCTCTTAAATTTTATTTTATTTTCTCTAAATTTTTTCTATATTTTCTTAACATTTATTCCATCAATTTATGCCTCCTCACTATATTTTAAGTGTAGTTCCAAACATTTTAACTGTCCGAACAGACATTAGTCGTCGGAATAGTAAAATATACGGACTACCTATGGTGAGGGCGTTACAAACCTAATGTTTCATGCCACAATGCTCTTGAATGAATCCTTGAAGAAATTCGTTGCAATTTGGTGCCTTTCAGATCACATCACAAGTTTTGTCCAGAAGTCCAAATGAACCTACTTTGTATGTGAAGCGTGATGAAAATAGAAATCCACTTGTTGTGTCACTACATGTTGATAATCCACTAATGACAGGAAATGATGCCCAAAAAATTCAATGGTTCAAGAGGCAAATTATACTTGAACTAGGGTTTTGCCCGCATATTGCATGGGTATAATCACTAGCAATATATTATTTTATTGAATAAAGATATGACTATATAGTATTTTCTATATTTATATTTAATTTATTTGAAATGTTTTAAGAAATATTTGTAAAAGCAACTTTGAATATATATAAGAAAATGAATATAAAAAATGAATATAATTTGAAAATAAAAATAAAGAATAAAGATAAGATGCAAGTATAATGTATGTAAATAAATTCTAATAAGATGAAGATTACGTTAGTGATATTTGTGCAAATTGTCCTTCATCTTTTTCTAATATCTTAGTAAAATATCATTTGGTAGGTTTGTGAGAAAATTTTGGTTGGACATTGTATCTTCTATTTACATTAAGAGGTGGCTAGTTTGATTTTTGATATATGCTATTGATTTATATAGTTTGTGAATACGACTCTTAAATTTCTTAATAGTAATTAGGTTGTAACTATTGTCAGAAATTTTTTTATTGTAATGAATTAAGTACATGATTTTATTTATGGTGGATAATGAAAAGGTGGCTTTAGTTTTATAGTTTATAAGTATAACTCTTAGTATTTTTAATATTAATTTAATTGTTACTGTAACATCGGAAATGGGAAGAAAAGATTTGGGCCATATATGTGGGAGCCTTCGTGTCCCACATCGGAAATGGGAAGAAAAGATTTGGGCCATATATGTGGAAGCCTTCCTCACCTGGTCAGCGCACTTTTGGGAATGAAACCTCCCAAGGGACAAATCCGTGAGGCCCATGGGTCAAAGCGGACAATACTAACTGGAGAAGGATCAGGCTGTTACAGTTACTATCAGCATAAATTTTTTAAATGAATAAGGGAGATAAAAGAAAAAAAAAACTTTAGAAATCAAAAGAAGAAGAGAATTTTATTTTTAAATCTTTGATGTGACTCTCCTATTATGCCAAGTGGGGCTAATATAGAAAGTCACATGGCATCAACCTATTTTAGTACTCAGGTTTATTATATTTATTTTTTTATTTAGATAAATGTGAAATGAATGATCTTGGTGAAATGAATTATGTTCTTAGCCTCGAAGTTTATGAGTTAGATAATGGTACCTTTCTTTCTCAACACAAGTATGAACTATATTTGTAACACCCCTCACCTGCCTACAGTGTAGCCGAGCAAAGTGTGCTACATTCAGTGCCGGAGCACCCTATCTTATCTTACTTTATTCCTTTAATAATTTGATCTCATTATATTTTAATATCAATTATTTTTAAATGGAGAAACCAGCAGAGTTTCCCCTATTTTATTATCAATTGGCGTACTTTACTATTTACTTGCTTGAAATTTTCAATAATATTCTACAATAATGATCTCATCAATTATTCTCATAACCATCTCATCATTCACATCTCATTCATATATCTCAATTTCATATTCATTTCCATGCATTTCCATTCATGCACAATTTATATATATAAATTCTCAAGTTTCATTATTTTACATGATTTACAGACTGATTACATAAATTCATAATTTATATGATCTACAAATTAATTACAGTTCCATAATCTATATTTCAACATACAATTCATAGTTTATATTACAAATAATAACTAATTATAATGTACAAAATACATAATATGATCTATATAGGCCCTATCTACATGCATTGCTGAAGATGTGACAACCTTGAACACTCTGCAGATCAGACTCCAAAATCTCTGGTTGGTATTCGCTGGGCTTTAACTTCAGTACCTGCGCGAGGAAACAAATCCATCGCGCTAAGCATTGCTGCTTAGTGGTGCAATAATTATAACAAGGAAATCATATAACAAGTAAAAATAATTGGAGCATATTTTTAATACTTAAGAATTTTACTGGGTTCATATGAAATTTTTCATACAATATATCTTTCGTCATTTATGTTGCTCTTTAGAATCACTTCTTTCATAAGTTTACAATAATCATTTATATCATGTACAAACAAATCTAAAATTTATACTTATACTTATATTCTTATGAAAGTCATATTTGTAATGTTATTTAAGTCATAATTCTTATACTAGTCTTTTTATCACTTCCTTGATACTTTCTACGTTGTTTACAATCATTTCCTATTATTTAAAATTTTTAGAACTAGTTTAATTTACTTCAGATCATTACAAGAAATAGAATTTTGGAGCTAATCTGATTTATTTTGAAACTTCTTACTCATTTATTTGCTTTCTAGCATTTTTAATTGCTAATATTTATAACTTATTTTAATAAATTAAACTGCCCAAGTAACCTATGACAGGCTGACTAAACTGCATAACGGGTCGTTGGCACTGGACATCGCGGTGCCTCGGGCCGTCATACCATGGGACGTAAAACGTCAACCACGTATGCATTCAGTGTGGCTAAAAAGCCATGATATCACATAATTGGGCATTAAGCCATGAGTGCGAGCATAAAGCCATGAATACGGGCATAAAGCCATGAATACAGGCATAAAGTCTTTCGCAGTACTGCTAAAATAATACCCTATTGGCATGCCAAACTATCTGTGACACCCCTTACCCGTCTACAGTGTAGCCGAGCAAGTTATGCCACTCAGTGTGCCGGAGCACCAATTCATGTTTCAGTTACAATTTATCCCTTTTTAATTCATTTATTTACAATTTTTGATAAATCTGAATTTTTTCGCAAATTTTATAGAAAATCCGTTAGAGTACCGGCTATAAATTGGAAAAACAGTTCTTCCGAACCTGTTTAAAAACACTTCTAATATAATTTCCAAATCCAAACTCCATTATACACATATTTCCCAACTCAATCTCAAAATCTCAATACTATTTTCAAAAACTTTTCTTTGCTGTTCACATCATCGCTGAAAGCACATTTATATTTCTCAACATTTCATTTATCAACATACATTATATAGAAAATTTCAATAACATGAAATTTCATATATTTACATTGTTACATAATTTCAAGAGTTTATAGTTACAACCCAAAATTAATACAAAATGCAAAATACAAAGTGCTACCCCGAAATCCTAATGTCCTACCATATGCACTGCAGATGTGAGGTGACTCTGGACTCCGGATGCAAATCTAAAGACTCACCCGGTTTGATGTCTGCTGGGCTCACCAGCTAGGTCTCCACTACCTGCGCATGGCAAAAGCGACGCGCTAAACAATTCTTCTTAGTGGTGACAATATAAAATAATATAAAATAGGAATAAAAATAAGTATGCAGAATGTATGTTAACATTTTTAGGTAAACTTAATTCCTGATATTTTTTTGTAATATTATTAGATTCAAATTTGGTAAAAGTTATCATCATTGCCCGAGTAAACCGTACTAGTTGACTAGACTGGATAAATGGGTAAACCGCACTGGGTACTAAGTACCTCGGCCATCACACCATCGGTCACACTGTGTCTCCTGGTGTGCAACAGAACAGCTAATAAGCTGTAATAACACTAGGCACAAGGCCAAGTCTCAACACAATGTCAAAATGGCTAAAAGCCATGAAATCACAGAATGGCATAATGCCATGTGCAGTACTACTAATAGAATCCTATTGGCATGCCAAGCTATCCAAACTAATCCTGTTAGGTATACTAGGGCATATTACACTTTTAAATTTCACAATTTTTGAATTTCAAGTTTGAATGTTACTATTCATTTCATTAGTCAACTAAAATGTTGACTTTTGCATAGAAAATAGGTACATTGGTTTTAATACTCCCAACGTACCACATTTTGCATTCAAAATTTATTGGTATTGGTTTCCAATACCATTTCTAAGCTTAATATTAATTGGGCAGAATTTTCAGTTTTCATGCTTTGTCATTTCTTCTGTGGGAATTTGGCAAAATGATCAATATGAAAGTTGTTCGTTATTTTGTCTAGTTGAATTTCCTTTTTTGATTCACTCCATTTGGAGTTTTTTAGCTCAAGTTATGGCCTAAAAATTATAACTAGCTGGATTGAAATTTTTACAGAATTTCTGGACTGACCAAATCTATAGTGTTAGGAACAGTGATTGCAACTCAATTTTTGAATATGTTCTGGTCATAATTTGGGTTAGGTTTCTTCATGAAAGTTGTAGGCCTATATCTCAGCTTGTTTTTGGTAAAATTTCAGGCCAATTGGACCTTTCTACACTGAGTTATGGCCAAATGACCAAACACTGTTCATTTGGTCATTTTGCCCAGGTAGAATGCAGGTCACCCGGATTAGGGCAATCTTTTGGTCCACTAAATTTGGTTTTCTGGGCATGGTTTCTTCACCAAAGTTGTGCCATTATGTGTCTAGTTTCATATCAAATTAGAATTACACCAATTGAGCCTCTACAATTCAAGTTATTGCTGCCCAAACCTGCTGGACTCATGTCCAAATCTGCAGGTCACCAAGGGCAGCCACACCAAACCCAAATCCCACTACTCAACACACTTCATTTTTTATTTAAACAGAACCAAATGGTCACTATTTGATCATTAAAACCTATTTTCATCATCACATGGTCAAAGTCTTATTTTCCATTCCAAAACCTTAACTCACACATTACAATTCATGCATTGTCATTGCATTTCATTAATCCATTCAATTCATGCATATTGAAGGCAGCCTAACTATCATTTTAACTCCATAAAACTCATCATAATCATACCCTAACCAAGGCTGCCAAAATTTATGGGATGGCATACACATAGTATTTAATAAATTTTCCTTGTAATTTACACTCATTCAAAGTCCTTAACATGAATTTAAAGTGAAATTCATGGTTAGGTCACTAACCTCTATGGAGTGAGATTTTCCCACTTGCTAAAGCTCTTCCTTTTCCTTTCTTTTTGCTCCCAAAAGAATCACCAAGATGTAGAAACACTTTTTTGTGTTGCTAGGTTAGCGTTTTGTTTGGTAGAAGTGAGTGAAAATAAAGCTTTGAAAGCTTGAAAATGGTTTGGCTATGGAGGAGGTTCATGGCAAGGAAGAAGAAAGGGAGAAGAAGTCTGATTTTTTGTTCATTTTCCAGCCCATTTGTCTCTTTTACGTAAGCTTATGCCATGTGTCAACTTTGGGTTGGTTGGGAGAATCTTAATGACATCATTATGATGTCATAAGTCCATTTTCTTTCATTTTCTCTCCATTTCTTGTCTAATTAATTTCAATTAAATTTTTAATAACATTTAATCATATTTTATGTTATATAAATTATTTATTTAACTGGACAAGTTGGCCAAAAATTATCTCTGAAGACGAAATGACCAAAATGCCCTCCTTTTGGCTTAACGGGCCAAAATTGTTTGTACCAATTGAAAAAATTTTCTAAGCATTTCCTTGGCATTCTAATGCCATAAAAACCTCAATAACCCTTCTCTGGAGTCCAAATAATTATTTTATAATTTTTTCCCTGGGTCTAGGGCTCCTAGTTGCGAGAACCGCAACTTCTCACTAGGTTACCCATCGTTAGGGCACTGGCTCATTTAACTTGGTTGTATTTTATTTCTAAAATTTTTCCTAAATTTTTCTTATTAATATTTGAGTTAATTATGGTTCCTCACTTTAGTTTAAATATTTTTCTGGACGTTCTAGCTATTCGGACCGACACTAGCCACCAGAACAGTAGACTGTACGGACTAGCTAAAGTGAGGATGTTACAACTCTTCCCCTCTAATAAAAATTTCATCCTCGAAATTTACCTGACTTAAGTAATCGGGAAGTTGCTACCTCCTTGTTTCTTCAATTCCTTGTATCGCCTCATCAGTGTCTGGGTTTGGCTTTCCTGAGCTTCCATAGCACATACTTGTGGTGCCACCCTGACTTCGGGCTTTTCAACCGTCTCAGAAACAATCTTTTGTGAAATGTTAGCTGTTTTTGCTCTACCCGATCTTTTATCCCTTTGAACTGTAGGGAAAGGTCTATCAACTTGTACCGGAGCTATTGAACCACTCCTCTAAGGGCAATCTCTTATGAAATGATCCGTAGCCCCACACTTGAAATACTCTCTAGTTAACAATCGACACTCCCTTCTGTGTCTCCTACCACAATGCATACATTCAAGCACTGGGGCTGATCCCCTAGTTATTGTGCCCAGGGAGCTAGCTATAGATATTCTAATCTAGCCTCTCTGGCCCTGTGTCTAATCTTGTGAACTAGAACCTTTAAACTTCTTACAATCAATCGGTATACTTGACTGCCCTAGTCCAAATTCCCTCTTACGCTGCCTATCTTTCTTATTTTATTCATTTATTTGGACCCTTTCCACTTTTGATACAGCATCTACTAGCTTAGCAAAATCTGTGATCTCCAATGCTGTTATCATAACTTTGATATTATCATTGAGTCCTTCTTCAAACCTTTTGCACCTCTCTACCTCTGTAGGGACTATCTCCCTCCCATATCTACTCAGTCTGACAAACTCATGCTCATATTCTACCACGACACGACAATTGCCTCTGTCTCAGACTGATAAATTCTCTTCTTCGCTCTTTTAAATACACTTTGCTCACATATTTCTTCCTGAACTCTATGAGGAAGAATTCCCAGGTAATCCGTTCAGGTTGCACCTCACTGGTTACTGTGTCCCACCACTTATATGCTTCATCCTGAAGTAGGGACACAACACCCATCAGGTTCTTCTCGGGGGTGCAGTTTAGCTGTTTTAACACTCTGATGGTTCTATCCAACCAGTTTTCTACAGTCATGGGATCATCCTCCCTCTTTCCAAAGAAATCCACAGCCCCATGCTTTCGTAGTTTCTCCAAATGGGACTTCTGTGGTACTGGTGGAGGTTGTGGCTGTAGTTGTGCTGGTGGTATTGCCCCCATCATTTGTCGGTAGAATTCAGTCATTTGTTGAAATAGTGCGAACTGAGGTTGGGTAGGTGCCTCAGCTACTGGTGGAGCAGATTCTCCCCAGCCCCCAGATTCAGCTCTTGGTGGAGCACGACTCTCCACCTCTTCATCAACTACTCTTTAAGAAGTATAATCTATATCCTATTTAAAATAAGAAAACAAACAGATCTGCATCAGTGTCACCTCAACACTTACAAATACAATGCAATGGTATGCACTCTATCTAGGCCCAGAAACGCCTAAACCGATGCTCTGATACCACTAAATATGACACGCCTTACCCGTCTACAGTGTAGCCAAGCAAGTTATACCACTCGGTGTGTCGGAGCACCAATTCATGTTTCAATTACAATTTATCCCTTTTAATTCATTTATTTACAATTTTTGATAAATCTAAATTTTTTCGCAAATTTTATAGAAAATCCGGAAGAGTGCCGGCTATAAATTGGAAAAACAGTTCTTCTGAACTTGTTTAAATACACTTCCAATATAATTTCCAAATCCAAACTCCATTATACACACATTTCTCAACTCAATCTCAAAATCTCAATACTATTTTCAGAAACTTTTCTTTTCTATTCACATCATCACTGAAAGCACATTTATATTTCTCAACATTTCATTTATCAATATACATTATACAGAAAATTTTAATAACATGAAATTTCATATATTTACATTGTTATGTAATTTCAAGAGTTTATAGTTACAACCCAAAATTAATACAAAATGCAAAATACAAAGTGCTACCCCGAAATCCTAATGTCCTACCATATGCACTGCAAATGTGAGGTGACTCTGGATGCAAATTTAAAGACTCACACTGTCGATGTCCTGGCTCACCACCTAGGTCTCGATACTGCGCGTGGCAAAAGCGACGCGCTAAGCAATTCTGCTTAGTGATGACAATATAAAATAATATAAAATAGGAATAAAAATAAGTATACAGAATGTATGTTAACATTTTTGGGTAAACTTAATTGCTGATATTTTTTTGTAGTATTATTTGATTCAAATTTGGTAAAAGTTATTATCATTGCCCGAGTAAACCGTACTAGTTGACTGAACTGGATAAACGGGTAAACCAGCACTGGGTACTAAGTACCTCGGCCATCACACCATCGGTCACATTATATCTCCCGGTGTGCAATAAAACAGCTAATAAGCTATAATAACATTAGGCACAAGGCCAAGTCTCAACACAATGTCAGAATGGCTAAAAGCCATGAAATCACAGAATGGCATAATGCCATGTGCAGTACTACTAACAGGATTCTATTGGCATGCCAAGCTATCCAAACCAATCTTGTTAGGTATACTAGGGCATATTACACTTTTAAATTTCACAATTTTTCAATTTCAAGTTTGAATGTTACTATTCATTTCATTGGTCAACTAAAATGTTGACTTTTGCATAGACAATAGGTACATTGGTTTTAATACTTCCAACATACCACATTTTGCATTCAAAATTTGTTGGTATTGGTTGCCAATATCATTTCTAAGCTTAATGTTAATTGGGCAGAATTTTCAGTTTTCATGCTTTGTCTTTACTATTCCATTTGTCATTTTTGCAGTGGGAATTTGGCACAATGCTCAACATGAAAGTTGTTCCTTATTTTGTCTAGTTGAATTTCCTATTTATATTCACTCCATTTGGAGTTTTGTAGCTCAAGTTATGGCCCAAAAACCACAACTGGCCGGATTGAAAATTTTCCAGAATTTCTGGACTGACCAAATCTACAGTGTTAGGAACAGTAACTGTAATACACTTTTTGAATATGTTCTGGTCATAATTTGGGTTAGGTTTCTTCATGAAAGTTGTAGGTCTATATCTCAGATTTTGGCTGGTAAAATTTCAGGTCAATTGGACCTTTCTATACTGAGTTATGGCCAAATGATTACTGTTCATTTGGCTATTTTGCCCAGGCAGAATGCATGTCACCCGGATTAGGGTAATCTTTTGGTCAACTAAATTTGGTTTTCTGAGCATGGTTTCTTCACCAAAGTTGTGCCATTATGTATCTAGTTTCATGTCCAATTGGCCTTGCACCAATTGAACCTCTACAATTCAAGTTATTGCTGCCCAAACCTGCTGGACTCATGTCCAATTCTGCAGCTCACCAAGGGCAGCCACACCAAACCCAAATTCCACTACTCAACACACTTCATTTTTTATTTAAACAGAACCAAATGGTCATTAATTGACCATTAAAACCTATTTTCATCATCACATGGTCAAAGTCTCATTTTCCATTCCAAAACCTTAACTAACACATTATAATTCATGCATTATCATTGCATTTCATCAATCCATTCAATTCATGCATATTGAGGGCAGCCTAACTATCATTTTAACTCCATAAAACTCATCATAATCATACCCTAACCAAGGCTTCCAAAATTTATGGGATGGCATACACATAGTATTTAACAAATTTTCCTTGTAATTTACACTCATTCAAAGTCCTTAACATGAATTTAAAGTGAAATTCATGGTTAGGTCACTAACCTCTATGGAGTGAGATTTTTTCACTTGCTAAAGCTCTTCTTTTTCCTTTCTTTTTGCTCCCAAAAGAATCACCAAGATGCAAGAACACTTTTTTGTGTTGCTAGGTTAGGGTTTTGTTGGGTAGAAGTGAGTGAAAATCAAGCTTTGAAAGCTTGAAAATGGTTTGGCTATGGAGGAGGTTCACGACAAGGAAGAAGAAAGGGAGAAGAAGTCTGATTTTTTATTCATTTTTCAGCCCATTTGTCTCTTTTAAGTAAGCGTATGCCATGTATCAACTTTGAGTTAGTTGGGAGAATCTTAATGACATCATTATAATGTCATAAGTCCATTTTCTTTCATTTTCTCTCCATTTCTTGTCTAATTAATTTCAATTAAATTTTTAACAACATTAGTCATATTTTATGTTATATAAATTATTTATTTAACTGGACAAGTTGGCCAAAAATCATCTCTAAAGACGAAATGACCAAAATGCCCTCCGTTTGACTTAACGGGCCAAAATTGTTTGTACCGATTGAAAATTTTTTCTAAGCATTTTCTTGGCATTCTAATGCCATAAAAACCTCAATAACCCTTCTCTGGAGTCCCAATAATTATTTTATAATTTTCTCCCCAGGTCTAGGGCTCCTAGTTGCTAGAACCGCAACTTCTCACTAGGTTATCCATCACTAGGACATGGGCTCATTTAACTTGATTGTATTTTATTTCTAAAATTTTTCCTAAATTTTTCTTACTAATATTTGAGTTAATTATGCTTCCTCACTTTAGTTTAAATATTTTTCCGAACGTTCTAGCTGTCCGAACTGACACTAGTCACCGGAACAGTAGCCTATACGGACTAGCAAAAGTGAGGATGTTGCACTATCCAATCTGACACACATGTCTAGGCAATATAAGGGCACATAATATCATTAAATATTAATATATTATGTTTTATGACTTCATTATTTCATAATAATTTTCAATTATAATGTATACATTCATTTGATTATATATATGATCACAATTCACATCAATTATCCTTTTATATCATTGTACTCAAAGTACTTTTCCTTTCTGTAATAATGAGAACTAATGTCTCATTCATACATTAATATGGTTCATTTATTCATTCATTATGTTAGTCATGTTTATCACAATTCAAAACAATGGTTCACATGTACCATTGTATTCAAAACATTTTTCCTTTCACATTTATACATTTTATGAATTCTATTTGTAATTGGCATATAAGCCCTAACTACCTATTCACATCAATTAGGTGACTTACTTTTCATGTTTCAAGCAATCCATGAACATTTCATGGATTTCAAATTTATGGCCATAATTTCTCTTTAACAATATAGTTCTTACACTTTGTGTCTTTATATTACTATTCACTCAAACTGTTGACTTTTTAATACACAATGAATTTATTGAACCTAAGTTTACCAAGATACCACATTTTGCATTTTTTTTTATTGGTATTGATTTTCAAAACCATTTCAAAGCTTATCTTATGTTATTTAAAATTTTTAGATTTCATACCCTAGGTTTACTATTCCATTGGTCATTTGTACAGTAGAAATTTGATAAAATTGTCTCCATGAAAGTTATTCCTTATTGTGTCTAGTTACATTTGTTTTTTTGAATCGCTCTATTTGGAGTTTTGTAGCTCAAGTTATGATCATTTTACCATAACTGGCCGGATTGATTTGTACCCAGAATTTCTGGGCAATTTGGTTCTGCCAGATTTGGTGACCTAAGTTTGGTTGGCAATTTAACTAGGCTATGGTCAGAATTTGGATTAATGTTCTTCATGAAAGTTGTAGGGCTATGTCTCAGCTTTCTACTGGTAAATGTCAGATCAATTGAACTTGCCTACACTGAGTTATGACCATTTGAACAAACACTATTTATTTGGTCATTTTCCAGAGATAGCCTATTGGTCACCCGGATTAGGATAATTTTTAGGTCAACATGATTTGGTTTTCTGGGCAAGGTTTCTTCACCAAAGTTGTGCCATTATGTGTCTAGTTTAATGTCTAATTGGTCTTGAACCAATTGAACCTATACAACTCAAGTTATAGCTACCCAAACATGCTGGACTCACATCCAGACCTGCAGGGCGCTCAAGGCAGCACACCCAACCTCAATTCTCATGGCACAATTCACTTCAATTCCTCATTATACTTAGCCAAATGGTCACTAATTGACCATTAAAACTCCACTTAACATTAAAATATGATAACCCTTAATTCATCACAAACCCTAACCCTAACAATCCATCACTTCATCTAACATACACAAATCAACATCTAACTTTAATATAGTTATCAAACATCATTCCCAAGCAACTTAATTCAATTAAATCAACAATTCTCAACCTTCCCCTATGGCTGCCAAAAATTAGAATGTTCCTAACATGCATATTTTCTTCAAATTTTTTCCATTTTCTAACTTAACTCAAAATTCAAATAAAAAATATAAGGAGAAAAGTAAGAGATTTAGCACTAACCTTGAATGGAGTCACTTCTAAGACTTCAAAACTTCACTTTCTTCCTTTCTTTTTGCTGTCCAAAGCTTGCTCTTGGTGTGAGGATGAATTTTTGTGAAGGAAAGCTAGGGTTTTGAGGTGGTTTTAGGGGTAGAACACAAGCTTGAAGTGTGCTCCAATGGAGGTTTCTCTCTTCTCTCTTTCTCTTTTTCTCTTGTTACGGCTGATTGGGGAAGACAAGTGCATATTGGTTTTTCAATTTTTCTCTTTTTTATTTAGTTTTTATTCCTTTTAAGAGGCTTATCAATTTGTGATTGGGTGGAGAGTGTTTAATGACATCATATGATGTTATAATTCCTAATT
This sequence comes from Hevea brasiliensis, assembly GCF_030052815.1. Taxonomy (NCBI): domain Eukaryota; kingdom Viridiplantae; phylum Streptophyta; class Magnoliopsida; order Malpighiales; family Euphorbiaceae; genus Hevea; species Hevea brasiliensis. The sequence continues at coordinate 51,544,177 of NC_079497.1, read as the reverse complement.
TCTTTCATTTTTCTTTCCTTTTCTTTTCTATTCATTTCCAATTCAATTTTTAGCAATATTTATTCATATTTTATGTCATAATAATTATTTAATTAACTGGACAAGTCGGTCAAAAATCATCTCTGAAGACGAAATGACCAAAATGTCCTACGTTTGGCTTAACAGACTAAAATTGTCTGTACCGATTGAAAAATTTTTCTAAGCATTTTCTTGGCATTCTAATGCCATAAAAACCTCAATGACTCTTCTCTGGAGTCCCAAAAATTATTTTATGAATTTTCTCCAGGGTTTAGGGCTCCTAGTTGCGAGAACCGCAACTTCCCACTAGGCTACCCATCACTAGGACACCGGCTCATTTAACTTGGTTGTATTTTATTTCTAAAATTTTTTTCTAAATTTTTCTTAATAATATTTGAGTTAATTATAATTCCTCACTTTAGTTTAAATATTTTTTCTAGACGTTCTAATTGTCCGGACCGACACCGGTCACTGGAATAATAGAATGTACAGAATTGCTACAGTGAGGGTGTTACAATTCTTCCCCTCTAACAAAAATTTTGTCCTCGAAATTTACCTGACATAAGCAATCGAAGAACTGCTACCTCCTTACTTCTACACCTTTCCGTGTTATCATACTTCATTTTCTCCTTAGTCTCAATCCTATCCTCAAACAGTTATGTACTCATCCTTTTTCATCTTAAATACAGTCTCCTTCTCATCTCCATTCACTATCTCATTGTCTCTTCACTCTCTTATTCCATACCTTAACCTAAAATAAATGGGAAATACAGATCTGCAATAGTATCACCTCAACTCTTATGAATGCAATGCATGATATGCAATCTATCTAGGTCTAGAAATGCCTAAACCGCGCTCTGATACCAATAAATGTAACACCCTTCACTCGTCTACAGTGTAACAGAGCAAAGTATGCTACATTCGGTGTCAGAGCACCCTATCTTATCTTACTTTATTCCTTTAATAATTTGATCTCATTATATTTTAATATCAATTATTTTTAAATGGAGAAACCAACAGAGTTTTAACGGATAACTATGGATTTTGTGATGGGACTTCTGAGGACACAGAATAATCATGATGCAGTATGGGTTATAGTTAATAGACTGAACAAGTCTGCTCACTTTTTGCCAGTCTGAATGGACTATAGTTTGGAGAGATTGGCTAGATTGTACATAAATGAGATTGTAAGACTGCATGGAGTGCCAGTATCGATTGTATCAGATAGAGATCCTAGGTTCACTTCTAGATTCTGGGGTAGTCTTCAGAGAGCCCTAGGAACTAGATTGAACTGTAGCATAGCATTCCACCTACAGACAGATGACCAGTCTGAGAGGGTAATTTAGATATTGGAGGATATGCTACGGGCTTGTGTGATTGAGTTTGAAGGTAGTTGGGATATACACTTGCCTTTGATTGTGTTTGCTTATAACAACAGCTACCAATCAAGCATTGGGATGCCTCCCTATGAAGCTTTGTATGGCAGAAATTACAGAACTCCCCTATGTTGGGATGAATTAGGTGAAAGAAAGATGATTGAGCTAGAAATTATTCAGCAGACAGAGGAAAAGATCAGATTGATCAGAGATCGACTCAAGGCTGCATCAGACCGTTAGAAATCCTATGTTGATCTGAAGAGAAGAGATATTGAATATGCATGAAGGAACGGAAGCGTGAAAAACACAAGATTATACCATTGAATTCAAAAATTTTCACCTAGGGTCACATGCACCATGCAAGATTTATTTTTATCTATTTGATTTCAATAATAAACAACATATTAAAACTCTTTTAATATGTTTTTGGATCTGTATTTGCCATTTAAGATTTTAAAATTAATCAGATTAATTTTAGAACCCTAGATTAAATCAAGAACGATTACACTAACCTCTTGATGTGCTGCAGCGTGTCTGCGCCTTTGAAATTCGTCTTCAGGACACCAGATGTTGTCCCTCTAGCTTGTCCACTCCAAGAACACCTATGGCAGCCCTTGAATAGCTTCTAAAGCTTTTTCTATTAATTAGAAAATCAAGTTCTGCCTTTTAAGAGATTAAAGATGTAAACAGGACACTAGAAACAATTTATAGTGTTCTTAATTCAAGAGATTGATGGCTAATCTCTTTGAATTGATGAGAGATGAAGAAGAATGGCTGGAGAGGCTCAAAGTGGCGTGACAATTGAGAGGAGAGGCTGCTGGTTATGTTTTTCCATTCATAACCACACTTAAATAGCTAGGTTAACACATTAAACCCTAGCCACATGTCACCTTTTGATTAGCTCTAGGTTTAAGTGACCCAATCACATTGTGCCAAGTGTCAAACCTATATTTAATCTTGATTTTAATCATCTTACATGATTAAAAATATTTGGCAAGCTTATGTGTTAAGCCATGTGTCACCATCTCATGGTGCCACGTGTCACTGTAATGAAATGACCAAAATGCCCCTGTGTCTTAATTTTGAGTTCTTAACCCAAAATAATTATTTTCTTCTTCTAATTAATTATATCAAATATAAATTAATTAATTAATCTCTATTAATTAATTTCTCATCAATTAAATTCATATTTAAACACTTTAAATATAAATTTAATTTATACTACACATCCAATAATCTAGATTTGGTTTCAAGTCATGCTAGGGACTTTGCAATTTTATTGCAAACTAAATCTATTTAATTAATCAATTAAACTCTTTAATTAATTAATTAAATCATATTTAAATAGGTGATAACTTGTGTATGTGTGTGACTTACTAGGCTCATCACTAATTGGCAATGAGACATGATATCAACTCTTAATATCATCAGACCTCTTTCTTACCATAAATGATTTCTCTAAATCATTTTATGAACCTCATAGACCATGGTTAACACCTAGCATAGCATGCCATGGCCACCCAATTAGTAATAAGATTTACCTTAAATGAACCTATAATCATATGTTACCATGCACTAGAATCTCTACATTACAAAATCCCAACTCAATTTGAGTCATGGTTTATGTCAAACTCCATTTGCTATGAATATTATGTTCTCTTTTAATTCCAGTTCTTGATTAAAAGATTTTTCTCATCAGAAACTCTTTTCTGAATAAATCTATCTGTCCTGGCCAGGAACTTGAAACATCAAGAACAATTAAATGAACATAGGATTTTATCTCTATTTACTTAGAGGCAGATTCCATCTTGATCAACACCTACCTCCATATATAACTAGCGAGAGCCAACACATGCCCATATACCCATACATAGTACAAGTATGAAAGCGTTATCAAACTCAAACTACCTATATACAAGATAAGCTGTGCTATCTCGGTCTAAAGATTATATGCCTTGATATGATTTATGACAAAACATTGACAAGAGTAAACTCCATGTGCTTGTCATAAGTGTCAACTGGTTCGACCTACTTATCATTTATAAGTGCCTATCATGTTTTTATATGGCATGAGACTCACCATTCCATCTTATTTATATCTCATATAAATAACTTGGGAACAAACATGAATACAATCTTTACGGATAAGTCATGTCCTTATTATGAAGTATCCTCGATTGTGAACCTATTTATGATACTTTGTGCTAGAAATATTATCACTCATATTCTTAACAACTTAAGAATAATATTTCTAACAAAATATCAATGGACCTTTTCTATTACACATAAATATATTATGTAAACGGAAAAGTGGAAATGCCTTTTATTATTAAAAATATGTACAAGATACATACTAAATGATATGCTCTAGGGCATACTACTAACAATCTCCCACTAGCACTAGAGCCATTCATTATAATATCTTAGACCTATCTTCTCAAGATGTCGGTCTAGCGAGTCCGTGACATAGGCTTAGTGAATGGATCATTTGGATTTTCAGTGATGCTATTTTCTGCATGGCTACATCGCCGCCCAACTATTTCTCCGATAATGTGGTAGCGCCTTTCTATGTGTTTGGATTTACGGTGAGACCTTGGTTCCTTAGCTCAGATGATTGCTCCATTGTTGTCACGCGATGTAATGGAACTGGCGACTCAATGGAAGGAACTCTGTAAGTTACATCACGAACTTCTTTATCCAAGCGACTTCCTTTGCGACATCGATGCGACAATATACTCGACCTCGATGAGTGGAATCTGCAATCGTGCTCTGTTTGGAACTCTTCCAACCGATCGCACCTCCATTACAAATGAACACATATCCAGGTAGACTTTCTATCATCGATATCGATTGGAAATCGAAATCGGTATAACCATCCAATTGCAAGTCTCCACCTCCATAAATCAAGAATAAATCCTTAGTTCTTCTCAAGTACTTAAGGATATTCTTGTGACTATCGATGTTCCAAACACGGATTGGATTGATACCGCTAGTCAAACTAACGACATATGCGATATCCGGCCTAGTACACAACATTGCATACATTAAACTTCCAATAGCGAAGCATATGGAATCTGGCCATCTTATCTCTTTCTTCAGGTGTCTTTGGAGACATCTCTTTAGAAAGGTGGATACCATGTCTCACTGGTAACAATCCTCTCTTGGAATCAAGCATGTTAAACCTTTTTAACACCTGTTCCAAGTATAGACTTTGGGATAAATCAATTATTCTTTCGCTCTATCTCTATAGATGCGAATCCCAAGAATATAGGTTGCCTCCCTAAGTCTTTCATGGAGAATGTATTTGACAACCATACCTTTATAGTCGTCAACATACGTATCATTACCCATCAACGATATGTCATCCACATATAAGACAAGGAAAGTGATAACTTGTCACTAACCTTATTATATACACAAGGATCAGCCTCAAATTTGATAAAACCAAAAGATATAATCTCATCATCAAAACGGATGTTCCACATCCTCGAAGCTTGTATCAACCCAGAAATGGATCGCTTTAGCTTGCATACCTTGGAACCATCTTGGGATTCAAATCACTAGGTTGTTCCATGAAAATGTTTTCTTCAATGTATCCATTGAGAAAAGCTGTTTTGACATCCATCTGCCAACTCTCATAATCATAGTATGCAGCTATTGCTAATAAAATCCTAATTGATTTAAGCATGGCAACAGGCGAGAAAGTCTCCTCATAGTCTATTCCTTGCCTTTGGCGAAACCCTTTCTCTACTAGCCGTGCCTTATAGGTCTCTACCTTTCCATCGAACCAATTTTCTTCTTGAAAACCCATTTGTTCCCTATAGGTACAATACCTTGGTGGGTCAACAAGATCCCAAACTGTATTCTTATACCTGGAATCAATCTCGGATTTCATAGCATCAATCCATTTTGAAGAGTCTATATCTGATATAGCTTCTTCATAGGTAAGTGGATCATCTCCATGATCTACTTCTTCATGAGTAGACAACTCTTGTTCTTCTTCATGAAGAAAACCATCTCTCACTGGTGGGTGAGATACCACAGTTGTTTTACGAGGAACAGTGTAGATGTTTCATCAATGGGTATAGGTTGACTAGATGGATCTATATCCATCGATGCATTGGTTGGTCGAAATTCCTAATTCTAACTCTATTTGCCTTCCTTTGCCTCCTTCTTGAACAAACTGTTGTTCAAGAAATGTGGCATCTCTACTTATCACAACCTTTTTGAAGTAGGCAAATAAAAATAATATCCAAAACTATCTTTTGGATATCCAACAAATCGACCTTTTACGATCCGGTCTCCAATTTATCGGTGTTCACTTTTTGATATAAGTGGACAACCCCAAATCTTAACATGCTTAAGACTTGGTTTTCTTCCATGCCATATCTCATAAGGTGTGGAAGAAAGCGATTTTGATGGAATCCTATTGAATATATAAAGTGATTCTAATGCAAATCCCCAAAGGAGATTGGCATATCGGTATAGCTCATCATACTACGTACCATATCCAATAGGTACGATTTCTCCTTCAGATACACCATTCAGTGTGGTGTTCTGGAGGAGTCGGTGAGAAACAATGCCATGCTCTCTCAAGTATTCATCAAATTCAAGACTCAAATATTCACCTCCACGATCCGATCGAAGAGCTTTAATATTTTTCTGTTTGATTTTCTACTTGATTTAAATTCTTAGAACTTTTAAAAGGATACATTTTTCTATTTCATCAAATACACATACACAAACATTGATTTATCATCGATAAAAGGTAATAAAATAATGAAAGCCCCTCTAGCCATTTCTTTAAACGGACCACATACATCACTATGTATTAGTTCCAAAATATTTTCACTCTTAGCCCTTGTCCAACAAAGGGTGATCTAGTCATTTTGCCTTGAAGGCAAGATTCACAAGTTGGAGTAGGCTCAGAGCCCAATGAGGATAGAATCCCCATTTTCTCCAATTTTGCAATCCTATCTTCTGCAACATGACATAACCTTAAGTGCCAAATATATTTTGAACTTGAGTTGGTTTTCACCATGGCATTGTATTCTTTTAGATCACTTGCATTCAATTTGTGTTTGTCATTATTATCTAAATAATAAAGACCATCATTCATATAACGAACCAACATATTTATTTCCAAAATAAATATTGCAAACATCATCTGTGAACTGAAATTCATAGCCATTTCTAGTCAAACTAGATATTGAAATGATGTTCTTAAAAGCATCAGGTACATATAAAATATTATCCAAACACAAAACATGTCCAAACATGTAAAAAGATTTAGATCCTATGGCTAAAGCTTCAACAGGTTGAGCCATTGCCAATCAGGACTCTAATATCTTGAGAACGCAAGTACTCTTGTTTGCTAGTTCCTGCATATCATTAGAAATGTGAGAACGGGCACTCGTATCTAAAACCCCCGCTGTCGATGAACTATGAGTATCATCAGAATCTAAATAACAAGATATGGACATATCTTCCGAAGGTGTATCCTTCTTGTCCTTCAGAGAAGCAAGATACTGCAGGCGGTTCCTTTTCAGTGCCCATCCTTTTGGCAATGGAAACACTTTCCTTTGCCTTCATCGACTTTAGTCTTCCTTTTACATTTAGCTATTTTCTTGGAAGGACCAGGAATTTGAGGTTTCTTTTTCTTATTGCCTTTCTTCTTGTTGGACTTTCCAGCAGAAGAAGATGCAACCAAAGCTACCTCTTTTCCTTTATTGCATGGCATATTCTTTTGGGCAATAACCAGCATGTTGAGTAATTCAGCTAAGGTGCATTCCTGTTTAGTCATATGGAAATTTGTCACAAAATTCCCAAAAGACTCAGGAAGGGACTGAAGGATCAAATCCGTTTGTAGTTGGAAATCCATGTTGAAGTCAAGATGTTCCAAGCTGCTCAATCACCGAATCATCTTGTGGACATGATCCCCAACATTACATCCCTCGGACATCCTCATACGGAATAAGCGTCTAGATATCTCATACCTAGCATTCCTGCTGTGCTCACCATACAACTCTTGTAGGTGAAGGAGGATCTCACTAGCACTCTGCATGTTCTCATGTTGCTTCTGTAACTCATTACTCATGGAAGCAAGCATGTAACACTTAGCTCTCATATCATGCTCCTTCCACTTGTCCAAAGTATCATGTTCCTCTTGTGTGGCCTCTGGAGGTAAGGGACCAGGAACATTTGAATCTAGAACATATCCTATATGTTCAAGGTTCAGGACAAGTTTCAAATTTCTTAGCCAATCGCATGATTAGGTCCTGTCAACTGTTGTGATCAAGTATGCTTGCAAGGATATTGGATGGTGGTGGTTGTTTTGTGCTCATTTTTATCGAGAAAAGTAGCTGAGAAAATAACCAGATTAATTAGTAAATGTATCATGTAATTAACCAAAATGATTATTGTCTTTAAATCATATTGGTGCTCCAACTAACTTAGCGAATCCTACACTTCCAAAGTAGAAAATGCAAATCCTAGTTAGATGGATTTCTAGTGGGTGATTGAATTCTTATAATTCTATTGATCATCCTCAGGTACATCCATTATTGGAATTATAATAAACTATAAGTGAGCAACTCCTTGCCCATCACATCTCATGTGAGGTTCAATCCTTTTGCTAGCCCCTAATGCTCAAAATCTCAGGTACATCCAATATTGACTTATCTTGCATTAGTTAAGTTGATCCCATTGAGCCAATAATTATGCAAATAATTTTAATGTCCTCAGGTACATCCAATATTGGCCACCAAACCATTTACATATTTACAACATCTCATGCTTAACAATTATTCTTAAGAAAATCTCTTAAATTAATTGCATCTCATGCAACTATTTAAAATTTCTTAAAATAATTGCCCCAATGGAGGGCTTATGTTATAATTACTTTAATTATAGCATTTCCAACTTAATCATTTGTTTGGAAGATTTTATAGCCATCCTAATTACTATTAAGGTCTCACTTTGCACATTATCCATTTAGCATGCATATATCATATAATTGCATACATTCCCATACATCTCATGCATTCATGGATAAGCGATAAATATGGTATGATCATGGACTTTCTAAGGGATTCAATTCGAGCCACCAAGAATTGAATCAGGGCATTCTAGGTGCATTTCATTCATTCATTTTACAAGAGTTGCTGAAGGAGTACATAATCAACACTTGATATTGAATTCCTCCCACGGTCCCACCAATGCTCTTGACCTCCTTGAACTTCTTGCAATCCAATATTACATAGTAATCCTTGGCATACCAAGGCGAATTTACAAGAACTTAAATAAATGAAATTACAACCCAAAAAATATTACAAACTTAATAATACATGCCCAAAATAAATTAAAATAAATTAATTAATTTACAATCCCAAAGAAACATAAAAGAAATAAATCCAATCACATTGGTCTTTTATAGTCCATGATCATCCATCATGCATATCACTATTTAACAATTAAATAAAACATATATTCTTAAATTAAATTGAATATCTCATATTCAACATAAAAATCCAGATTTGAATATGATTCAAATAAATTTAAAAATTCAGATTTGAATCTCATTCAAACAAATTTAAAAATTCATATTTGAATCACATTCAAACAACTTCAAAAATTCAGATTTGAATCACATTCAAACATTTTTTAAAAAATCAGATTTGAATCACATTCAAATATTTTTTAAAAAATCAGATCTGAATTTTATTGAATCAATTTTAAAAAATTAGATTTAAATATGATTCAAACAACTTTAAAAATTCAGATTTGAATCTCATTCAAACAACTTTTAAAATTCAGATTTGAATCACATTCAAACATTTTTTAAATTCTGATTTGAATCATAATTTAATTGTGTGATTAAAACAACTAATTAAACACTTTAATTAGTCAAAGAATAGGCCTTAGATCATACAACAATTGCAGAATTAAAAGCCAAACCTTGAATCACCCATGGAACCATTGTTGCAGCCACCAATGGTGGCTTCTCCATGTGTGATGCCACATCTCATGATCCAACCAGCAATGAATCTCTTGATCTCATGATCAAACACACAATTAAATTATATAATCAACAATCTAAATGGCAAATATAGTGGCTCTGATACCAATTGAAGGGCAGGCGTGAAAAACACAAGATTATACCATTGAATTCAAAAATTTTCACCTAGGGTCACATGCACCATGCAAGATTTATTTTTATCTATTTGATTTCAATAATAAACAACATATTAAAACTCTTTTAATATGTTTTTGGATCTGTATTTGCCATTTAAGATTTTAAAATTAATCAGATTAATTTTAGAACCCTAGATTAAATCAAGAACGATTACACTAACCTTTTGATGTGCTGCAGCGTGTCTGCGCCTTTGAAATTCGTCTTCAGGACACCAGATGTTGTCCCTCTAGCTTGTCCACACCAAGAACACCTATGGCAGCCCTTGAATAGCTTCTAAAGCTTTTTCTATTAATTAGAAAATCAAGTTCTGCCTTTTAAGAGATTAAAGATGTAAACAGGACACTAGAAACAATTTATAGTGTTCTTAATTCAAGAGATTGATGGCTAATCTCTTTGAATTGATGAGAGATGAAGAAGAATGGCTGGAGAGGCTCAAAGTGGCGTGACAATTGAGAGGAGAGGCTGCTGGTTATGTTTTTCCATTCATAACCACACTTAAATAGCTAGGTTAACACATTAAACCCTAGCCACATGTCACCTTTTGATTAGCTCTAGGTTTAAGTGACCCAATCACATTGTGCCAAGTGTCAAACCTATATTTAATCTTGATTTTAATCATCTTACATGATTAAAAATATTTGGCAAGCTTATGTGTTATGCCATGTGTCACCATCTCATGGTGCCACGTGTCACACTGTGAAATGACCAAAATGCCCCTGTGTCTTAATTTTGAGTTCTTAACCCAAAATAATTATTTTCTTCTTCTAATTAATTATATCAAATATAAATTAATTAATTAATCTCTATTAATTAATTTCTCATCAATTAAATTCATATTTAAACACTTTAAATATAAATTTAATTTATACTACACATCCAATAATCTAGATTTGGTTTCAAGTCATGCTAGGGACTTTGCAATTTTATTGCAAACCAAATCTATTTAATTAATCAATTAAACTCTTTAATTAATTAATTAAATCATATTTAAATAGGTGATAACTTGTGTATGTGTGTGACTTACTAGGCTCATCACTAATTGGCAATGAGACATGATATCAACTCTTAATATTATCAGAACTCTTTCTTACCATAAATGATTTCTCTAAATCATTTTATGAACCTCATAGACCATGGTTAACACCTAGCATAGCATGCCGTGGCCACCCAATTAGTAATAAGATTTACCTTAAATGAACCTATAATCATATGTTACCATGCACTAGAATCTCTCTGTTACAAAATCCCAACTCAAGCTGGAGTCATGGTTTATGTCAAACTCCATTTGCTATGAATATTATGTTCTCTTTTAATTCCAGTTCTTGATTAAAAGATTTTTCTCATCAGAAACTCTTTTCTGAATAAATCTATCTGTGCTGGCCAGGAACTTGAAACATCAAGAACAATTAAATGAACATAGGATTTTATCTCTATTTACTTAGAGGAACAGATTCCATCTTGATCAACACCTACCTCCATATATAACTAGCAGGAGCCAACACATGCCCATATACCCATACATAGTACAAGTATGAAAGCAGTATCAAACTCAAACTACCTATATACAAGATAATTGTGCTATCTCAGGTCTAAAGATTATATGCACTGATATGATTTATGACAAAACATTGACAAGAGTAAACTCCATGTGCTTGTCATAAGTGTCACTGGTTCGGCCTACTTATCATTTATAAGTGTCTATCATGTTTGTTATATGGCATGAGACTCACCATTCCATCTTATTTATATCTCATATAAATAACTTGGGAACAAACATGAATACAATCTTTCTGGATAAGTCATGTCCTTATTATGAAGTATCCTCGATTGTGAACCTATTTATGATACTTTGTGCTAGAAATATTGTCACTCATATTCTTAACAACTTAAGAATAATATTTCTAACAAAATATCAATGGACCTTTTCTATTACACATAAATATATTATGTAAACGGAAAAGTGGAAATGCCTTTTATTATTAAAAATATGTACAAGATACATACTAAATGATATGCTCTAGGGCATACTACTAACAATGCAGTGGGTGATAAGGTATTCCTCAAAGTTTCTCGTTGGAAGAGGATTATGAGATTTGGCAGAAAGGGGAAATTGAGTCCTTGTTTCATCAGACCATATGAAGTTCTGGAAAGAGTGGGTCCTTTGGCATATCTGTTAGCATTACCTCCAGAGCTAGAAAGGATACACAGTGTCTTCTATGTGTCCATGTTAAGGAGGTACAGATCTGACCCATCTCACGTTCTATCAGTTGAAGAGATTGAGGTAAATCCAGACCTTTCATATGAGGAAGAACCCATAGAGATTTTGGCACATGAGGTGAAACAGTTAAGGAACAAACAGATACCCTTAGTGAAAGTGCTATGGAACCATCATTCAGGCCAGGATGCTACTTGGGAACGTGAAAAGGACATGAGGAGACAACACCCACAGCTGTTCAGAGACTGATGTCAGGTAAAATTTCGAGACGAAATTTATTTTAAGGGGGGAAGAATTGTAACACTCCTATGTTCGGTAATGCATTCTACTGTTCCGGTGACTAGAGTCTATCCAGACAGCTAGGATGCCTAGAACTATATTTAAATGTTAGTGTGGAGACATAGATAATGAAATAGAAGAAAGGAAAATACAAGAAAAGCAAAGGAAAAATAATAGCAATAAAATGTAACCAAGTTAAACGAGTCGAAAATCGTAGCAATGGGTGACCGCACTGGGAAGTTGCGGCGAGGACCGTTGACTAGCCTTGGACTATGGGGAACCCTAGAAAATATTTTTAAGACTTAAATAAACATCTATTGAAGTATAAATATTATTAGAAATATCAAATAAAAATTAATTAATTAGTACAAAGAAAAACGAGAAATCGAGAAAATGATAAAACTCGGTGTTACCGAAAAATCAAGAATATAACTCGAATTGGGGCATTGTGGTCAATTGATACCTAGAGTTGCCTTTTGACCTAAATGTATATTAAAAATAAATGATATTAAATTTTGAAAATATTATAAAAAAATTAAATTGTGGTACATAATGTAAATAGTGGAAGAATGGTGACAAAATTGCAAAATTGGAAATTTTGGATTAATTAATACTGTAACCAAACTTAGTGCTCCACTAAGTGTAGTTAATGGACATATAATATAGTATATTGGGACAAAAAATCTGTCATCTTAACCTCACAAACAAACTAGCCAAAAATCCTTCCAAGCTTTCATCCATGGCCACCCACTTCCCATGCTCAAATCTCCATGATCAAGCCATGCTTTCCACAACTTGTCTTCATTAAAGTTTATCCCCACCTTGCAAGCAAGAATTTGATAGTAATTTCAAGAGGAATAGGTGAAGTTTGGTCAAGCTCACAAGGGGTAAGTATCCATTTCTTCAACTTTTCTTTGTTAAAGTTTGTGTGTGTGTTGCGATAAGTTGATATATGGAAGAAAAGTTGAAGTTTGGTAAGTTAGGGTGCTGCTCCATTTCGATAGCCATGGAAGTTTAATAGGTAACTTGTTTTCTTCATCTATTTGGTGATTTGGGGTGTTGATTTAAATGTTTAATTGTATTGAAGTTGAATTCCATGTATAAAGTTTGAATGGTAAGCTTGAAAAGTGAAAATGGAAGTTGATGTGTATGTGTAAATTTTTGGCAGCCTCATGATGAAGATTGAAGTGTTTAAGTTCATAAAATGTTGTTGAAGTATTGTACAAAAAATGGCAGCATATATGTGTGTGGAATAGTAGTGATAAGGTATGTAAATTGATAATAGAAGTATGTGTAATAATTAGAAAGTTTATGTGTATATATTGTTAGGTTTGGACTTTGTGAATTATGGCTGCATTTGGTGCATTGTGAAATTGTTATATTCTATCCAAGTTGACCTATAATGTAAAGAATAGAATGGTTATGGTTAGTGCCAAATGCAGAATGGTATGGAGAAGTGAAGATGTGGTTGGTAAAAATGTGTTTGATTTGGTGTTTAAGAAGCATGTAGAGGGCAGTGTGCAAATGAGCCTATAACCCTAAGTGTGTGACTCCAATTGGTATGAGGCCAATTGGAGGTGAAACTAGGCATAAAATGTGCCAACTTTCATGGGGAAAGCCTACCTAAATTCTATCCAGAAAGTGACTTGAAAAATGACCAAATCTGGATTAGTGACTTAAAAGCCTGAAAATTGACCATTTGGGTAGCAGTTAGTATTTTGACCATAACTCAGACAAAACATGTCCAAATAACCTGAAATTTTTACCATGGATAGATTAGATATAGATCTACAACTCTTATGAAGAGACCAAAACCCAGAAATGACCATAAGCAAGTCAAAAGGGTTGCACAAATTCAGGTATAAAAACTGCCAGAACCAGAAATGACCTAAAAATGACCTAATGTTGCCATTTTAGTGCAATCTGTCCAACTTTAGTAAATTGACCATATCTTGGTCTATATATCTCAGAATGACCTAAAATTTTGCCCCGAGTGCAATAAGACATAGAGCTACAATTTTTCTTCTTTGACCAGAAGCTAAAAACCAAGAGAAATAGGACTTTAAGCTAGACCAACCTAGCGCACAAAAATTGACAACTTGACATTTACATACAATGATGCTTGAAATAATTTGGCAATGAATGCCAACTTGTAAAAATGGTAAATTGCACTATATTGGTAGAATATTGAAATGCAAAATGTGACATATTGGTAACATTAAACCTAATTCACCTAGAGTGCATCGAGGGTCAACATTATAGGTTGACTAAGGCAAATAATATAATTAAATAAATTAATTATTAAACCTTATTGTTAGAGATAGTTTAAATGAGTACTGAAGCACTTCAAATTATATGTTTTAGTTAGCAAAGACTCAGGAGAGGGGAAGGAAACACTGAGTCAGGGCCAAGAGGTTACTCTTTAGAGGTTTGTGCATAACAGTTATTTCTTTTGAATTTTCAATTGAAATAAATTATGACAATTTGTTTGTTATTGTTTAAATTATAAAAATTTGTTTGAATGATATTTGATGGATACTTATTGCTTGAAAAACATTGTGAATGGTTTGAAATCACAACTATCATGTATATTGATTAAATTCCTCGCTGGCTTGTCTAGTGGGACGAATTTGCTTTGAATTCCCTCTCTGGCTGAAGTGTTGAGGTGTGTGCCTATTGAGGACGAATAGGATGAGTACTCATTTATTTGCTAGCTTGCTTTGTTATTCCTCATTAGCCATCGGCTTTTGGGACGAATTAGACTATGGAACCATGATTAAGCTGTGTGTGTGATTTATTGATATTTATTGAGATATTGTGAAATAGAGTTTAAATTCTTTATGAGATTCTCTGTCTTTTGAATTTAACTATGATTTTAAGTATCCACAGTTCATATGATTTATGGTTTTAAATTGTATTTTCTTAATATTGTGCACCACTGAGACATTGGCTCAGCTATAGCTTTTTCATTGCTGTCGCAGGTAGATAGACGAACAGAGCAGCAGAGTAGGCTGCTTGTGCCACATTTTGAGATTTCGCCGGGTATATTGAGTACACCATATTGTGTAGTTTATGTTGTAATGTATGTGCACTATATGCATATCTTGTACTTGGTCTTGAGTAGTTCTAAACTAAAATTATAAATTATTTTGGCTTGTAAAAATATTATGATATAATTATCTTGTCTCAGCTTTTGGGAACATTGAAAAATTGATTGTTGAACTGAGTTGATAATGTTGAGAAATTTATTGTGTTGAACAATTTATTGGAGTTTGGGATTACAGAAATATATTGGAAGTGCTTTTTACAGGTTTTTGAAGAACTGTTTTATTCAAAATACAGATGGCACTCTGCCAAAATTTTTACAGAAATTATTGATACTCAGATTTGTTATTTTGTTTCAATTCAGTTAAAAATTTTTGATACTTGTCAAAAGTGCTCCCCACTGTAAAAAAAAAAAATAAGAAAAGGTTTAAAATCCCTTGTAGTGTATTTAATGGGTTATCAGTGTAACACCCTTATTTGTATAGCCTGGTATATTTCACTGTTTCAGTGAGCGGAGTCGGTTCGGACAATTAAGAGGTTTCGAACCACTCTTAAGACAACTAGATAAGCTATAAACACAAATAATTAATAATTGTCAATTAGTTAAGTATAAATAAGAAAAATAGAACATAAGAAGTTAAACGAGCCGAGAGTCACAGCAATGGGTGACCTTCTCGGGAAGGACTGCGAAGTCTTTTTAAACTCAAATTTTGAACCGTAAAATGTGACGCTGTGATCTTTAGGACCCTTACGAACACAGTGGAAAAGAGAAAATCATGAAAAAGAATTGTTAAGTCAGTCAAACAATTAGGTCAGAGAGCCCGAAGAAATATTGAATTATTTGCAAACCAGGTTGAACCGGCGAGGGGCAATTTGGTCAATTGACCCTGAGACCTGACTCCTGACCTAACTATCAAATAAAATTGGAGAAAAGAAAATTTCAGAGTCGGGAATTAAATTAAAGAACTAATAGAAAAATAAATAGAAAAAAAAAGAAAAAGAAAAGTTAAAAAGGTAGTGACATCATCATGGTGACATCATACATGTGGTCATAAATAAATTTTATTTACTTGATAATTTGAGTAAGTCAATTAGAAGATAAATATACAAAATAAAGAAACAAAAATCATTTTTCCTTCTTCTTCTTCTTGCTAGCTGAAACTCTCTCTCTCCCTCTCCATGGTTTTCCTCCATTGAAGCTTGCACTCAAGCTTAAATTTCCTCACTAAACCTTAATAGTTTCCATAAACACCTCATTAGAGCTTGTAATCTCAACCTAAGAAGAAGATTGAAAGAGGAAAGAAGAACAAAAGATAGAGATTTGAAGGATTTGGACTTCTAAGAAAGGTTAGTAAGCAAACTTGACAAGTTTAGTTTGATTTCTACATTTTTAACTTATTGAACTTGAAAATAAACTTTAAATAAAAAGAAAATTTTTATTGAGGGACCACAAGTGATTTCAGCCAGCATGTGTATGGGGGTATATTTGCATGGTTTGATTGAATTAGGAGGGAATATGAACCTCAAGTAGTTGAGTGATTATAGTTAAAGGCTTTGAAAGAGCTAAATGCAACAATTTAGTGTGGTTAGGGTTTGGACACTTAGGGTTAGAGACAAAAATGTGAAAAATTGGTAAAAGATGTCTTGGACTTAGTTTGAAGTGAGAAATGGCTAATTGTGACCAAATGGAATGTGTTAGAAGTGTTTGAACCAAAAGCAAATTCGGATTCAATGTGGTCATGCTGCAAGGTCCTTTTGAGGGACCAAAACTGAAAATTTACAAGTCCAATTGGTATGAGACCAATTGGGAATGAAAATAGACACCAAATGACACAATTTTCATTTAGGAACCATGCCCAAAAAGTGACCAAAACCTAGTGAATAAATTGACCAAATCCGGAAAATCTCAGTCTGCCCTGTACAAACTGACAAAATGATGTTTGTTCATTTGGCCATAACTTGAGCTAGGCAGATCTAAATGACCTGAAATTTGACCAGTGGACAGATGAGATATAGACCTAAAACTTTCATGAAGAACATGAACCCAAATTATGCCATTAACCAAGTCATTTGGCCACCCAAAGTTGGTGACCTAAAACTGCCAAAACCAGAAATTGCCCAGAAAATCTGGGTTTAGTCCAATCCGGCAGCCATGGTTCAAATGGCTATAACTTGAGCTAGAAAACTCCAATTAGAGTGATTCAAAAAGGAGAATAAACTTAAGACAATAGGGAACATTTTCTATGAAGAAAGTTTTGCCAAATTCCAACAGTAAAATGACTAATGGAATAGTGCAACCTTAGACACCAAAACTGAAAATTTATCAAATTTGCCTAAAAGACATAGAATTTGAGTAAACAACCAAAACCAACAAATTTAGTGACCAAAATGTGATATGTGGGTGAAGTTGGGATTCCCATGCCTATTAAGCCTTAGAAAGTCAACAATATGACTTGAATAGTATAGTGAATAGTAACCCCGAAACACAAAATTTAAAGAACGTCGAGTTTAGCACATTAGAGCTAGGTAAAAGTAAAGTTAAATTTATTTCTAGATTTATGCTAAGTTATGGTACTGAAACACTGTAAAATTGTGTGTTTCAGTGGAAAAGAACACCAGAAAAGAACCCGAGGAATCGAGTCAAGGCTAAGAGGTGACTCGTTTAAGCTTTGTGCACAACGTATAATTTCTGTAAATTATTTTCTGCATATTGTTTTGAATAATTTG
Source organism: Hevea brasiliensis (assembly GCF_030052815.1). NCBI lineage: Eukaryota > Viridiplantae > Streptophyta > Magnoliopsida > Malpighiales > Euphorbiaceae > Hevea > Hevea brasiliensis. The sequence goes on along the minus strand of NC_079497.1, from coordinate 51,526,323 downwards.
AAATAGTGAATTGTGATATTATTTATGATGCTTTGATTTAAATTGTTGAAAGTTAATTGTGTATATTTGAAATGAAAATGTTTAAGATAAGTTTTGAAACCACAGTGTCATGACCATATATTTGAACACCTCACTAGCATGACTAGTGGGGGTAATCAGTTTCGAATTTTGATTCCTTCTCTGGATGAAGTGTTGAGGTGTGTGCCAGTAGAAGAGGAAATTGAATGAATATCCATATATTTGAGCTAGCTAGCCTTGTGATGTGACTTCTCCTTAGTCTCTGGCTATTGAGATTATATTTGTTTCGAATGGCATAATATAACTGTGGGTTTTATGAAAGATGTTTTGATTCTTCGAAATGAAATTGTTTGGAATAAAATCTCATAATTCATGTTTTGTGTTTAAATCTCATGTTCAGTCAATTTTTGAATAAATGTGATTTAAATTCTGCATAAAGATTATTTTAGTATGTTGTGTACCACTGAGTCCTAGTACTCAGCGATAGCTGTTATTGTTGTCGTAGATATAGAGACTAGAGGAGTAGCAGATTGAGCTGTTGAGGATAGGGGAGCTACTTACCTTGAAGCTATCGAGTATAATTTATACCTTGACTATAAATATTTATTTTGATGTATATATTACACATAAATGTATGGACATGTAAAATTTGTCTTGAGCAGCTTGTACAAAGTTTGTATAAAGTTTGTAATAAAATTTAGTTTGAATTTCTTTTGATGTAAATTTTTGCAATAGTGTATATAAATTACTTTGTCATTAATGAAATATGTATGGTAGCATTTATTTTCAATTAAATGAAATTCATTAATGGTATTTGATGATTGTTGGATATTGAAAATGGTGGATTTGAATTTTTGGAAGTTGTTAAATGTGTTGAAATTGATTGAGATGATTGTGAATTTGAAGAAGTTGTTGAGAAAAATTATTGGAAGTGTTTTTTTTTAGGTATTTGAAGAACTGTTTTCTCAAAATACAGACAGAACTCTGGCAAAATTTTTATAAAATTTGCAAAAAAATAAAATGGACCAAAAATATTAACTAGTTTTAATTTTAATTAAATGTTTTAAATACCTATTAGAAAATGCTCACCACTTATCAAAAATAAGAAAATTGTTTTAAAATCCCTTGTAGGGTACTTAATGAGTTATCGGTAGGTGAAGTTCGGTAGTTCATTAGGTATTCTATGGGATCATGTTATGCCTTACAGAGGAGTAAGGTGTGACAATCAGTAGGCGAAGTTGGTAATTCATTAGGTATACTACAGGATCATGCCATGCCTTACAGAGGGGTAAGGTGTGACAGCCAGTATCCATCGTATCAGACAGAGATCCTAGGTTCGCTTCTAGATTCTGGGGTAGTCTTCAGAGAGCCCTAGGAACTAGATTGAACTTCAGTACAGCATTCCACCCACGGACAGATGGCCAGTCTGAGAGGGTAATTCAGATCTTGGAAGACATGCTACGGGCTTGTGTGATTGAGTTTGAGGGCAGTTGGGACACACACTTGCCTTTGATTGAGTTTGCTTATAACAACAGCTACCAATCAAGCATTGGGATGCCTCTATATGGTATGGCAGAAAATGCAGAACTCCCCCTGTGTTGGGATGAAGTAGGTGAAAGAAAGATGATTGGGCTAGGAATTGTTCAGTAGACTGAGGAGGAGATCAGGATGATTAGAGATCGACTCAAGGCTGCATCAGACCGTCATAAGTCCTATATTAATTTGAAGAGAGGGGATATTGAGTACACAGTGGGTGAGAAAGTATTCCTTAAGGTTTCTCCTTGGAAGAAAATTATGAGATTCGGCAGAAAGGGGAAACTGAGTCCTCATTTCATTGGGCCATATGAGGTTCTGGAAAGAGTGGGTCCTTATGGCATATCGTTTGGCACTACCTCCAGAGTTAGAGAAGATACATAATGTCTTCCATGTGTCCATGTTGAGGAGGTATCGATCAGACCCATCTCATGTACTACCAGTGGAAGAAATTAAAGTGAATCCAGACCTTACATCTGAAGAAGAACCCATAGAGATTCTGGCTTATGAGGTGAAGCAGCTACGGAATAAGCAGATCCCGTTAGTGAAAGTGCTGTGGAGCCATCATTCGGGCTAGAAGGCTACTTATGAACGAGAGAAGGACATGAGGAGACAGCACCCACAATTGTTCAGAGATTGATACCAGGTAAAATTTCGAGACGAAATTTATTTTAAGGGGAGGAGAATTGTAACACCCCTATTTGCATGGCTTGGTATATTTTACTGTTCCAGTGACCGGTGTCGATTCGAACAATTGAGGGGATTAGAACCACGCTTAAGACAACTAGATAGGCCCTGAACACAAATAATTATTAATTTGTAATTAGTTAAGTATAAATAAGAAAAACAAAACATAAGAAGTTAAACAGCTGAGAGTCACAGCGATGGGTGACCTTCTCGGGAAGGGCTGCGAAGTCGATTTAAACTCAAATTTCAAACTGTAAAATGTGACGCTGTGGTTCTTAGGACTATTGCGAACACAGTGGAAAAGAGAAAATCACAAAAAAGAACTGTTAAGCCAGTCAAATAATTAGGTCAGGGATTCGGAAGAAATATTGAATTATTTGCAACCCAGGTCGAACCGGCGAGAGGGAATTTGGTCAATTGACCTCGAGAGCTAACTGGTGACCAAACTGTCAAATAAAATCGGAGAAAAGAAAATTTCAAAATCAGAAACTAAATTGAAGAACTAATGAAAAAATAAATAGAAAAAAAAAAGAAGAAAAAGGAAAAGTGGAAATTGGTGACATCATACATGACATCATGCATGATGCAATAAACACTAATTAAAAAAAAAATTGGATAATTTTGGTCTTCCATAAAGGATAAAAACATAAAAGAAAAAGAAAAAGAAAAGAAAAAAAAACAAAACAAAACATCATCTTCTTGCCGTCCCTCACTCTCTCACCTCTCCCTCTCCACAAGCTCCATTAAAGCTCATTTTTGGAGCTTGAATATTACCAAATTTCCACCATAAAAAAAAAATAGTCTACCATAGATAAAACGTTGTGTTGAGCTTTGGGAAGAAGATTGAAGAAGAAAGAAGAGGAGAAAACTTGAAGGAAAGGAAGAAGAAAATTATGCATTCAAGGTAGTAATTCAAACTTCAATCTTTTAGTTTAATTATTCTGTTTATAGTTGCATTAACTTAGAAATATGCTTAAAATGAAATGAAAATAAGTATTGGAGGCCTAGGTAGGGATTTTGGCCAACTAGGGTTTGCCATGGTAATGTATGAATTTGATGGAATTAAAAGTGTATAGAAGTTTAATGGAGTTGAGGAATAATGTTGGTAGGCTTTGATTTAGTGAAATGTAACAATTAGGTAGTTAGGGTTTTGGCACCTAGGGCTTGGAAGAGAAAAATTGGAGAAGTGGACAAATGGTGTGTTTGACCTTGTTTGAGGTGAGAAATGGTCATTTGTAACCAATTGGTGTATGTTGGAACTGTTAGAACCAAACAGAAATTCGGACTGGTTATGGGTAGTATGCAGGCAGCATGACCAAGGTGCCTTTCAGGGACCAAAACTAAAAATTTACCAATCCAATTGGTGTGAGGCCAATTGAGAAAAAAATTAGTCACAAAATGACACATTTTTCATTCAGGAATCATGCTTAGAAAGTGACCAAAACCTAGTGAACAAATTGACCAAATCCGGACTTAGGTACTCTGCCCTGTACAAAAATGACCAAATGAACAGTGTAGGAGGTCTAAATGACCTTAAAGTTTACCAGTAGAGAGCTAAGATATAGACCTACAACTTTTATGAAGAACATAAACCCAAATTATGCCCTTAACCAAGTCATTTGGCCATCCAAATTTAGTGACCTAAAACTGCCAGAACCAATTTGGTGCCCAGAAAATCTGGGTTAAGTCCAATTCTGCAGTCATGTTCAAATGGCTATAACTTGAGCTAAAAAACTCCAAATGGAGTGATTCAAAAAGGGAAATAAAGATAAGACAATAAGGAACCATTTCTATGAAGAAACCTTAGCCAAAATCTAACAGTAACATGGCCAATGGAGCAGTACAAAACAGGACACCAAAACTGAAAATTTGCAATTTTGCTTAAAAGACCAAGGTTTTGAGAAAACAACCAAAACCAACAAAATTGGTGACCAAAATGTGGTATGTGAGGATAGTTGGAGTTCTCATACCTTTTAAGTATAAGAAAGTCAATATTTTGACTTGAATAGTACCATGAAATGTAACCTCAAAATGAAAAATTGTAAGAATGTAAGTTTAAACATATTGGAATTAGTTATGGGAATTATTATGAAGCAAAGATACTGAAACACTATAAATTTTGTGTTTAAGCTAAGAAAGACCCGGAAGGTCTGAGAGACTGAGTCAAGGCCTAGAGGCAACTCATGTCAGGTTTGTGCACAATAAACCTTATTTGAGCATTTTGTCATTGAAAAATTAATTTAGTATGATTTATGAAAATTTGATGTTAATCATGAATTGTGTTGCCACCTTGTGAATGAAACTATGACTTTGGAAATTTATTGGATTTCTCATGAATTATTTGAATAAAATGTTTGAAATTGATTTTTGATTCACACTAAGCGTGACAGTGCCTTATTATTCCTCTTTCATTTATGGGATGAGATTGATTATTTTCCTTCCTATTTGGTTTACCAGCTGAGGTTGTAGATCAGATGAGTACTCATTAGCTAGCTAGCCGCCTCCCTAATTGATTTCGATTAGTGGGGTTGTAGATCGCTTTGTCGTGGTGTACAACACGGCATTGATCGGAAATTTTGCGTCATGGCTTAAGTAGTGTATGAATTGGCAACACTATGTTTATTAAATTATTGACCAAAATTGTGCTATAATGAGTTTTGATAATTTGTGAAATGTAATTGTGAAAATTTTAAATTATGATTTATCAATGAATGTTTTATGTACTGCATTTCAAATTTTTATTGTGGACCACTAAGTATTTTTATCCTCAGCGATAGCTTATTTTGTTGTTGCAGATAGGAGTAAGGAAAAAGCAACAGAGTGAGCTGCTGAACTGGAAAAGCCTTCACTGATTTTGTATGGGTATTATTTTATACCCAATGTAATTTAGTTTGATGTAAATAAATATTGTTCATATGTATTAATGTAAAGTTGAGCAGTTGTATTTATAAATTGTAATAATATTATTTTTGGATTTTATGTCTGTAAATTAAACTTGTGAATGTAAATTAGCTTTATTAAATGCAATGTTGATGGAATTATTTTGAAATGGTTTGATTAGAGAATTTTGATTTGAATTGAGATTATTTGGAGGTTGGGAGTTGTGAAAAATTTATTGGAAGTGTTTTTTTCAGGTATTTAAAGAACTGTTTTCTCAAAATATAGATGACACTTTGCTAAAAATTGTCTAAAATTTGCGAAAAAATAAAAATGGAAAAAAATGTTTACTAGTTTTTAAGCTTCGAATAAATGATTTTAATTCCTACTAAAATGCTTACCACTTCCAAAATGTAAGAAAATGGTTTTAAAATCCCTTGTAGGATACTTAATGATTTATCAGTAGGTGGAGTTCGATAGTTCATTAGGTATTTTATGGGATCATGTCATGCCTTACAGAGGGGTAAAGTGTGACAGTAATCATATGAATTATCAAATGAATGTATTAATTATGGAATTTGTCATGAAATAATGAAGTCATAAAACACAATATATTAACATTTAATGGTACTATATGCCTATGTATTAGCTAGACACGTGTGTCAAATTGGATAGATTAGCATGCTGATAGGGTATTGTTTTAGCAGTACTGCGAAAGGCTTTATGCCTGTATTCATAGCTTTATGCCCGCACTCATGGCTTTTACGCCCGATTATGTGTTATCATGACTTTTTAGCCATACTGACTGCACACGTGGTTGATTTTCCGCGTCCTATGGTATAACGGCCCGAGGCAATCATGTGTCCAAAGCCAACGACGTTATCCGATTTAGTCACTGTCATAGGTTACAGGCAAGATAAATTATTGAAATTATTTAAGCATATTAGCAATTAAAAACATTAGAAAGTATTAAATAAAATGTGAAAAAGAGATTAGCAATAGAAACATAACAAAAATATAATTTGCAGAATCATAGAGAGACCTCAAATGCAATACTTCTAGAATAAAATGTATATTGAACATTATTACTGTAAGGCTATAAACTTAGTACTTCCAAAGAGGAACGAATTAGCATATAAGATAATTAATACTAGAAATGTCATTTTAAATCAAATCGATACCTGAATATTTAGAATGCTTGATTCTTTCTTTATTTGTATACATTATTTCTTGTTATATTATTGCACCACTAAGCAGAAATGCTTAGCGCGATGGATTTGTTTCCTTCATGCAGGTACTAAAGGCAAAACCCAGTGGATACTACACTGGGATTTTGAAGTCCAAATCTGCAAAAGTGTCAGAAGTGTTCAAGTTGTCACTTCCTCAGCAATGCATATAGATAGGGCCCATGAATTGTATGTTTTAATGGAATTGTAATTAATTTGTACATCATGTAAAGTATGAACTTTATATAATTAGTTGTAAATCATATAAATTAATAGAAATATGAGAATTTTGATATGTGAATGGAGTATGAATGAAAGTGGATGGAAATGAATGTGAGAATTGAAATACATGGATGATATTGAAATATGAGATGATTATGAGATTTTATTTTGAAAATATTGTTGAATTCCAAGCAGGTGAATAGTGAAATATGCCAATGTGAAATAAAATAGAGGAAAATCCACTGTTTCTTTATAGAAAAATAATTGATATTAAAAGACAATAACTTGAAAATAATTAAAGGAATAAAGTAAGATAAGATAGGGTGCTCCGGCACCGAATATAGCACCTCGCTCGGCTACACTATAGACGGCTAAGGGGTGTTACAGATTTTGTATTGATCTGCAGTAGTGGTCATTGTCACCTCCGCACATTATACTAGAAGAGATCATTGGCCCATAGTAGTGCATGATTATGTGTATTGTAATTAAACACAAATTTATAATTAAATTTTGAGATGTATGATAAATGTGCACATTTTGTAAATGAATGTAACGAAGAAAAATTAATGTATAGAAATACATATGATCATTGGTCATTGTCAACTCTGCACATTATACTGGAAGAGATCATTGGCCCATAGTAGTGCATGATCATACGTATTGTAATTAAACATAAAGTTTATAATTAAATTTTGAGATGTATGATAAATGTGTGCATTTTGTAAATGAATGTAACGAAGAAAAATTAATGTATAGAAATGGATGTGATTCAAAAAGAAAATATGAATTGTGATGTTGAAATTGTTATATAGTTGAGACTTTCCAATATGAATTATTTTAACAAGATAATTCTTTAACAGGTAGAATATTAAAAATACAAGGAAACTCTTGCAGTTTCCATTTAAAATTTCCCTTAATTAAATTATGATGGAATTAAATTGATCATTAATTGAATAAGATAAGATTAGGTACTTTGGCATAAAATGTGACATTCCTTTGCTCGGCTACACTGTAGATTGGGTAAGGGGGTGTTACAAGAATCGTGCGATGAAGGGTAGCTTGCTAAATGAGAAATCATTAAAAGGGAGGACCGATGATGCTGAAATAATGGTGTGGAGTGGTGCACCAATGAGAGCTAATGGTGAGCCCGGCGTGATGGCATTGGGAAGCGTGGTTAGGGCCTTAGAGGATGGATTTCAAAAATTTTATCTAGGATTTCATGCATACATACAAGTGTATTATGATCCTAGCCTTTCTCTAATGCCTTAAAGCATGTCAAAACACTCTTTTAACATGCATTTGTGATTCATTTGCCATTAAAGATTGAGGTTTAACAATTAAACCTAGCAAACCCTAACTAAAAAAGGGTTTAAAGATAACTAACCTGAAAGGGTGCAGAATTGTTTCGTTGGTTTTACAACCCTGCAAGTGCACGGATCGCTAACAAGTAATAGAGTGATGAGTAAAGTATCATTCCCACAAGGAATTTAATTAGTAAGTACCAATCAACACAGTAATTTTGACTGTTTAGGCTATCGAACAATGAGGGAATGAAAGTTGTCTATTTTAAACACTAAAATGGTAAACTAAAAATGAAGTGATCAATTTTGAAATAATTCCGGAATTAAGATTTCATACTTGAATCTTACTATGGATGTTATCTTGTTTATTTACTGGATTGAGAGTTGTTTGCCTTGATGGAAATTAATCCTAAGTATCCTAAGTCCTTTCTCTAGGCACCTAGGATGTATTCTAATTAACTTAAACCCGACTTTCGTGGTGATTAAATTAATTAAAATTCCTTAAGGTCTTTGATCAATTTTGAAATTCCAAAAAGGTATCAGCCTATGTCTAGGTCAGAATTCCTAGGTTCAAAATCTTGATTTTCTAATATTAATATTCACCTTTTAGTCCTTCAATTAATATCTATGGTCATTACTAAGTGGGTACCAACACATAGCATGCATTAAGATCACAAGAAATTAAATAAAGGAACAAATCTCAAATCCAATAAATAAAACTTAATGTTCATCTATAATAATGATTACAAGCATTACTCTCCTAATTCCAAAATATGAAAATTACTCGCTCATGGTGAGTTCAGCAAGCATCATGATAAATAAAAATAAAGACAGTAAAAAGAAATTGTCTAGAAGAAATAATACAATAAACATCCATTTATGGAAATGGAATGAAAGAACCAAAGAGGATTTGTAGCTTTGATCTTGTGGAACTTCGGCTAGAAAACTCCTCTTGATACTGATATTCTTCTCCTCATGATGGCTGGTGAGACTTTAGAGGTGAATCCTTTTTGAAACTCTTAAAAAGTGCTGTCAAAAGATAAAAAAGTTTCTTCTCCTCCTTTTTTTTTGATGTTTTCTGCTTCTATATATAATGGCTGCTCTAGGGTTAGGTCATTTTGAGTCCAAAAAGCTTTAGGAATCTGATTATAATCAGAAAACAAGAGCGGGAATTTGGGTTATAAAACTGGCTGCCGCATAGTACATGGCCCATGTGTCACTACACGGCCCGGGCCATGTAACTTACTGGAGCAGAATTTCAGAGTCATGCATTGGCACAAAGACTTATATGGGTTTGCGTTGGCTACACGGGCTTGGTTACATGGGCCATGTACTTTTGTTCTCAGAAAGTTCTTCAAGCTTGTACCCGACAGAGACTTATATGGGTCTATGCAGATTACACGGGTCCAATTACATGACCCATGTACTTTTGTTTCTCCATTAGCTCTTTGGCTTTGCTCTGGCAGAAGGTTACACGAGTCTGTGGCTTTGCTTACATGACCCGTGTACTTTGTATCAGCAGCAATTCTGAGTCTTTTGATCCCTCTAAGCTTCCTTTGTCACTCCTATGCTCTGTGACTTCACCAAAACACCTGAAATGATGCAGAAAACATGGAATTAAGATCTTGACAATAGCAATTACAAAAAATAATGAAATCAACTACTATGCATGAGATTACTTACCAAAATGCCATGAGATAGTATACAAATGTGCTTAAAAACATCTATACAATTCAAGTGTATCAAATACCCCCAAACTCAAACTCTTGCTTATCCTCAAGCAAAACAAAACTCTGTTTTAAAACACATTTCAGGGGATAACTTAGGAATATAACTAACAATTTACTAAGCACAAAATTGAACTCCTCTAATCCTTCATACCAATTACCCTCTTTCAAGGCATAATGGTGCTAATAGCTACCTATTTGGAACTTCACCTCCCTTCATGGTGACTTAACTAATTATTCCTCTATACAAGGCCATTAATAAGTCACAAATAATCTATTTTATTAGGATAGATTTGAGAAACACTTACTCTTCTAAATTTGCCTCTATTGTGGATAATTATGATGAGGTGACTCAATTTCAACTCCATAGGCATATCTTAATTTTTTATCTCCACTAATGTAGCATACACTTTTCAAAAGATTAAAAGGTCTTTAAAATGGTTGTAATGGGCCTAAAGGGATAATGACTTGGTTGCCAATGAAAGGTTTATAGGGAATGCAAATATGAGGATAGCATTTATGCATAAAATACCAAGTATACTAAGTTTATTCTATTAATTCTGTATGGAGAAGAGGGGCTTTTGGTTTTTACAGTGCCAAGCATGCTTCTATGATACTTATCTTGGGACTTCTTTCCCTTTTTTTATTTTATTTTATTCTATTTTATTTTTATGTCTCTTTTATCTTCTCCCCCAAACTCATTGCTTTTGCTGGGTTAGGAAGGCAAATTTTTCTTTGGTTTCAATACCACACTTGCACTATTTCTCGAGTTCTTCAACCTCTCTCCATTTTCCTTTTTGCACTTAATATGCTTTTTACTTATGCATTTAGCTTCCTAGAAAGGGTAGGCATGTGTTTAGGCTAGGGGCTAGGTAAATAATATGGGTAAGCAAGGAAAATCATATAGGTAAAAATATAGGCTCAAGTTGGGTACAAGGGACATATTGACTAAGGGTGGCTAAGGCTTAATTTGGCTATATCAAAGAATGCCTTAATCATTTCTTCATCAAGCATATGCTAGGATTTCTCCTTGATAGGTCCAAGAGAAATGTTCTAGAGCTGGTGAGGCATTTTCAGGTTTGTTTATATTTTAAGAAATTTCTCTTAACTTCATAAGTTCGATGTGACAAATTAATAGTTATGAAGGGGTTTAACTAGTCTAGTTCCATTAGAGAGATTAGGTTCTTCACAAATAACATGTTAGAATCCCTTTTTGCCTATCCAAATACATTCATTCCTCTATCCTGTGGATTCCAATTATTAGCTTACTATAAATTGGTTATAGTGCTAAGTTTCACAATCCAAAGTTCAAAATTTTCAAAATTTTCAATATTTTTCTGGAATTTTGATACACAAGAATAATATAGCTGAATTTAAACAATGTAATGATATGCATGTAATGATATACAAAACATGAAATGCACTTGTACCCCCCCCCCCCCCAAACTCAAACCGGGCATTGTCCTCAATGTTAATATAATATGCAAAATTAGAGAAAACGTATAAAAATTATAAGAAAGCATATTATTTATTAAGCATGGAAAAGTTTAGACATAGTGCAAATAAAAGAGACTTATGATTGCAGTTTAGGACTAAAGTATTGAAGATTTTACAATAAAGAACCCATCCTATAGTCCTAGCTCTAAAAGGTCTCTAATGGTGATGATGGCGATGCTGGCTCCTCTTCATCAAGCCTCTTCATTAGCATGTCCAACTTGTTGTGGGCTTCCTAGAGGCTGTCCTCGATTGCTCGCATCCTGTTGCAGATGGTGGCCTCTATGCGCTATAGGTTTGTGAGGACCGGGTCTGTGGGTGGTGGTGTGTATGGAGGCACTAGAGTGGGGGATTTATGAAATAGTGGCTCTTGAGTTTCTGCCTGAGGCTGTGAAGTCTCTCCAAGCCCTTCTTGTGCTTCGTCTCTCTAAGGGATTGCATTCCCTTCGGCATCAAGGAGGTAGCAAGTGTTGCCCACTTTCTTACATATCCCCATAGATATGCAGATGGTTTGATCTATTCTTGATGTTCCCCTGATTGAGTGTAGCCTGTGATGCCCTGGAATGAATCCAAAGTGGAGGCTGATGGTTTTGACAAGGCCACCAAGTGCGATGTGCCTGGTAGCTTGATGACAAAAGCGATGGAGGTGGTTGCACAAAAAGAAACTAGTGCTGCATCACTGCCTGGTGACCATACACCATAAGAAAAATAGCTCGCTGGCATTTACCATGCCCCATGATGGTGTGGGCAGCTAACCGGTGTATGTAGCGTAGGGCTTGACTTGTGATACCTGTGGATTTAGACTCGCTGGAGTTATACGGCTCTGTGTTCGGGGCAATGGAACTCCAAAAATTGATGTTGTTGTAGAGCATCCGGTTCCTAGGAATCTCTTGGTGGCTGGTGCTGTCGAAGTCGAAGATGGCATTGAACACATCTATGTTCATCACCCAATCGACACCAGGGAGGCAAAATTCAATTTTTCCTCTGTCTTCTCTGTCGGTAGGCCATAAAGTGGCCTTAAAACTACCCAAAAACTCCAATGTGGTGTCCCGGTATACTGGGAATTGGAGTTGGGCGAACCTTGTCCACTCGATGCTATCGAGTAGCCTGTTGATCTCATCCTGTAGCCCGATTTGCTCAAGTAGTGCGAAATCCATGTATTTTGTAGAGCCAATTTTTCGAGTGTGAAGCCGGGTGCACATTGCCTTATGGGCATCATCACAGAATCCCTAAGGAATGGATATTTCGGGTTGTGGAGTAGCTTTTGGTTGGGATTGTGGTGGAGGAGGGGCTGGTTGAGAAGTTTGAGGAGATGCTGCCCTTGTTCTTGAACATTGTGGTGTTGGCTGAGGGGGAAAAGGTGAGGATTCCCCTCCGTGCCTTGAGGAAGAGCCCATTCTTCATGCAGATCGCTTTGCAGGAGCCATTGATCAGTTTTTGGGAAGGAGAAGAGTAGGGTTTGGTGAAGGTGGAAGAGATTTGAGGGGTTTTTATAGACTTAGAGGGGTGGAGATGAAGGGTTTTGCCTTTATGAATGGGTTTAAGGCAAAGGGTGCATTTAAAGACCCGTTAGGACTATTCGTTTCATGTGTTTTGCACCACAAAAGTCGCATCTGTGACATGATACACGGCTCATGTATCACTACATGGGTCCCGACATGTAGAGCTGTGTAAATTTCTGCCTAAAAAATTTCAAAGTCTAACATGGTGCATGATCTGTGTAATTGAGCTTAGGGACCCGTGTAACGTACTGCTTCTCAAATTGCTTTATTGAGATGTACATAGGTCGTGTAAATTTTAAAGGGGACCCATGTAACTTTCTGTTGCTAGATTACTCTGCTAGTAACATTGCACGGCTCGTGTAAATTTGGCTATGACCTCGTGTAACTTTTTATCTCCCTCAGAGTTAAAAATTGTAAGAAATTTATGGACTTCCAAAAAGTTACACGGGACGTGTGAATCTAGAACACGACTTGTGTAATTTTTTGATTTTCCAAAAAAAAATTTTCTTTTTCTAATGAAAAATTTTATCATCACAACACATGAAATGGATGTAAAGGTTAGCAATAGAACTACTTCCCCGGTTTTGTTCAATCTTCTCTTTATGGTTTTGACTTGATGATTCCTCTCCTCTCTTGTTCTCTACTCCCTCTTGCTTTTCCGGATCTGAGATCTTTTGGGATTCCTACAAAAGAAAATGTAAACAACTATTAAAATAAGAAAGAAAGAAAGAAAAATTAGAAATGTTGGGTTGCCTCCCAAAAAGTGCTTGTTTATAGTCATTGGTTTGACTTTGCTTTCATCTTTCACGATCTATCAGTTGGATGGTCTAGGGTGCAATTGACTCCCTTCTCTAAGTGTTCTCCTTGAAAGTAAGGCTTAAGCCTCTGTCCATTGACCTTAAATGCTCCTAAGGTTTCACTCCACACTTCTACTACTCCATGTGGGAAGACTTGAGTGACCTTAAAAGGTCAAGACCATCTTGATTTCAGCTTCCCTAGAAAGAGTTTCAATCTAGAGTTGAATAACAAGACAAGGTCTTCTTCTTTTATTTCTTTCCTTGCTATGCACCTATCATGCCATTTTTTGGTTTTATCTTTGAAGATTTTGGCATTTTCGTACGCATCCTGTCGGATTTCTTCCAACTCATTCAGTTGTAAGAGCTTTTTCTCACCAGCAGCCTTGAGGTCAAAGTTTAGGATATGAATTGCCCAGTAAGCTTTATGTTCAAGTTTGACAAGGAGATGGCATGATTTTCCATAAACCAGTCAGAAGGGTGTTGTGCTAATTGCGGTTTTATATGCAGTGCGGTATGCCCACAGCACATCATCTAACTTCATGCACCAGTCCTTCCTGGATCTATTTACAGTTTTCTCTAGAATTCGTTTCAGTTCCCTCTTTGAGATTTCTACTTGGCCACTGGTTTGAGGATGATAAGGTGTGGCCACCTTGTGAGTCACTCCATACTTTTTTAATAGAGTTTCAAATTGTTGGTTGCAGAAGTGACTTCCTCCATCACTGATTATTGCTCACGGTGTGCCAAATCTTGTGAATATATTCTTCTTTAGGAACCTTGTGACCACTCTAGCATCATTGGTTGGTGTGGCTATTGCATCTACCTATTTTGACACATAATCAACACCAACTAGAATATACTTGTTTCCATGGGAAGAGGGGAATGGGCCCATTAAGTCTATCCCCCATACATAAAACAATTCTTCCTCAAATATACCATGCAGTGGCTATGACACCCCTTACCCGTCTACAGTATATCCGAGTAAGATATGTCACACGGTGTACCGGAACACTCTATTTTATCTTAATCATTTTTATTCTTCCTTAATTTATTTTTCTCATAGTTTTAAATATAATTTATGAAATATAATTCATTTAAGTCATTTATTGAAATTATAATTTATTTGAGGTTCCGAAAATTTTATAAAAATCCAATGATCTGGCTAAAAATGGAGAAAACAGTTATTCGGAACCTGTGAAAAACACTTCCAATAATCATATTCAATCATTCTCAAGCTCCAATATCAAAATCTCAATATGTTTTTCAACAACATTTCAACATATGTGTCTCCCAGTGTGCAACAGAACAGCTAATAAGCTGTAATAACATTAGGCACAAGGCCAAGTATCAACATAATGTCAGAATGGCTAAAAGCCATGAAATCACAGAATGGCATAATGCCATGTGCAGTACTGCTAACTGAACCCTATTGGCATTCCAAAATATCCAAACCAATCTTGTTAGGTATACTAGGGCATTTGATACTTTTGAATTTTACAATTTTTGAATTTCAAGTTTTGGTGTTACTATTCTCTTCATTAGTCAACAAAAAAGTTGACTTTTGCATAGAAAATAGGTACACTGGTTTTAACACTCCCAACATACCATATTTTGCATTCAAAATTTGTTGGTATTGGTTAACAATACCATTTCTAAGCTTAAAATTAATGGAGCAGAATTTTCAGTTTTCATACCCAATTTTTACTGTTCCCTTAGTTGCTGTTGCAGTGGGAATTTGGGAAAATGATAAACATGAAAGTTGTTCCTTATTTTGTCTAGTTAAATTTCTTTTTTTGAATCACTCCATTTGGAGTTTTGTAGCTCAAGTTATGGTCCAAAAACCACAACTGGCCGGATTGAAAAATTTCAGAACTGACCATATCTACAGTGCAGTAAACAGTAACTTCCACTCTCTTGTTGAATAGGTTCTGGTCATAATTTGGGGTAGGTTCCTTCATGAAAGTTGTTAGTCTATATCTCAACTTGTTGCTGGTAAAATGTGAGGTCAATTGGGCCATTCTACATTGAGTTATGGCCAAATGAATAGATCACTATTCATTTAGTCATTCTGCAGAAACTGGTTGCAGGACACCCAGATTGAGGCTAGTTTTTGGTCCTTTTGGTTTGGTATTTTGGGCATGGTTTCTTCACCAAAGTTGTGCTATTATGTGTCTAGTTTCATGTTCAATTGGCCAAATACCAATTGAACCTACACAGCCAAAGTTGTGGCTGTCCAAACAAGCTGGACTCACAGCCACCCTGCAAGTCTCACTAGGCAGCATACCAAATCAGTTTTCTAATGCTACAATTCACTCCAAGTTATGGTCAAATTACCTGAAATGGTCACTAATTGACCATTAAAACTCTAGTTTGTGTCCATTTTCATCCACCACTAAAATTAAATTTCAAAACCCTAACCCTAATTGTCCAAGCCTCCAATTCATGCATCTTACTCCTAATTTGCTATACTAATCATATAATTTATAAGAGGGGCAGCTAATATGTCACTTTAACCAAAGAATTCTCCTAACTCTAACTCATGTCAAGGCTGCCAAAATTTCATGAAATATAACCATGCTTCATTAATTCAATTTTCATCAAATTTTCAACTTAACTTAGCTCAAATTCATGATTAGAAAGGTATAAAAGCAAATTATATGGCACTAACCTCTTTGGTGATTTTCTAAGCTTGTTCACACCTCACTTTCTTCCACTTTCTCTTCTTCTAATTGCTGCCCAAGTCTTGCTCTAGTGGTAAGGGAAATTTTTAGTGAAGGGAGGATAAGTTTTTAAGGTGAATTGAAGTGGGAAATGAAGCTTAAGGGAGCTTTAATGGTGGAACCTCTTCTCTCTCTCTCTCTCAACGTTTTTTGGCTGCCCAAAGGTTGAAGATGCAGATTGGTTTTTCAATTTTTTGGTCTCTTTTATCTCTTTTAATGAGTTTAACAAATTGTGATTGGTGGATAGGTTTTTAATGAAATCATATGATGTCATTATTAGGTATTTTCTTTCATTTTCTTTTCTTTTCATCTCTACTCATTTTCAATTTAATTTTTAGTAATGTTTATTCATATTTTATGTCATAATAATTATTTACTTAATTGGACAAGTCGGCCAAAAATTACCTCTGAAGGCGAAATGACCAAAATGCCCTCCGTTTGGCTTAACAGACCAAAATTGTCTGTACCGATTGAAAAATTTTCCTAAGTATTTTCTTGGAATTCTAATGCCATAGAAACCTCAATGACCCTTCTCTGGAGTCCCAAAAATTATTTTATGAATTTTTCCCCCGGTCTAGGGCTCCTAGTTGCGAGAACCGCAACTTTTCACTAGGTTACCCATCGCTAGGGCACTGGCTCATTTATCTTGGTTGTATTTTATTTCTAAAATTTTTTTCTAAATTTTTCTTATTAATATTTGAGTTAATTATGGTTCCTCACTTTAGTTTAAATATTTTTTTCGGACGTTCTAGCTGTCCAGACCGACACTGGCCACCGGAGCAGTATAATGTACGGAGTTGCTATAGGGAGGGGTGTTACAACTCTTCCCCTCTAATTTAAATTTCGTCCTCGAAATTTACCTGATGCAAATAGTTGAGGGAACTGTTGCCTCATCGTCTCTTCACTTTCCCAAGTTGCCTCCTCGGTGTTGTGGTGCCTCCAAAGCACTTTCACCAGTGGAATCTGCTTATTTCTCAACTCTTTCACTTCCCGAGCCAGGATCCGTATGGGTTCTTCTTCATATGTCAAATCCGGTTGTACTTCAATTTCTTCCATGGAGATGACATGTGAAGGATCTGAGTGATATCTTCTTAGCATAGATACGTGGAACACATTGTGGATCTTGTCCAGCTCTGGTGGTAAAGCTAGCCTATAGGCCACTGGACCCACACGTTCAATGATTTCATATGGGCCAATGAACCTAGGGCTTAACTTACCTTTTCTTCCAAACCTCAGTACCTTCTTCCACGGTGACACCTTGAGGAACACTTTATCGCCAACCGCATATTCTATTTCTTTTCGCTTCAAGTCGGCATAGGATTTCTGTCTGTCTGAGGCAACATTCAGATTGGCTTTGATTATTTTTACTTTCTCCTCAGTCTGTTTCACAGTGCAGCCCTACCGGTTGTCTTTGCCCAATTCAGTCCAAAGACTGCTGAGTTCTACATTTCCTCCCATACAGTGCTTCATACGGGGCCATTTGGATACTAGCTTGGTAGCTATTGTTGTATGCAACTTCTGCCAGTGGGAGGTATCTATCCCAACTTCCCTCAAACTCAATGACACAACTCCTCAGCATATCCTCAAGGACCTGACATATATTTCATGTTATTATTATCATTTTAGTTCAATATTTGTATTAATTGAATTGGTTCAATTGTTTACCTGGATTACTCTTTCTGATTGCCCATCCGTCTGAGGATGGAAAGCTGTGCTGAAGTGGAGTTGTGTACCCAAGGACTCATGCAACTTCTTCCAAAATCTCGATGTAAACCTTAAGTCTCGATCAGATATAATGGAAAGTGGAATTCCATGCAGTCTAACTATCTCACTGATATACAATTCTACTAACTTCTCTAGTGAGTAGTCGGTCCTAACTGGCAGAAAGTGTGCTGACTTCGTCAATCTATCCACTATCACCCATGCTGCATCATGTTTCTTCTGGGTGAGAGGTAGACCACTTACAAAATCCATGGTGACCTGATCCCATTTCCATTCAGGTATGTGTATAGGCTATAGCAAACCCGATGGAACTTGATGTTCTGCCTTGACTTGCTGACATGTCAAGCATTTAGTCACATAGTCAGCTATGTCCTTCTTCATACCAGGCCACCAATACTGAAGTTTTAGATCATGATACATTTTTGTACTTCCTGGGTGCATAGCATACACACTGGTGTGTGCTTCTTTTAGAATACTGGCCTTTAATTTCCCATCATCTGGTACACACAGTCTTCCTTTGTAGTACAGACACCCATCTGTTTTCACTTCATAGTCAGTTTCTTTGCCTTCTAGGATTTTTCTCATAATAGCCTTTAGCTTCTCATCTACCTTCTGCCCATTTAAAATCTGCTGTAACAGGCTTGGCCTCACTTGCAACTTAGCCAAAATAGCTCCATCTCGAACCAAAGATAGACGGGCATTCAATGATCTCAAAGCTGTGATGGATTTTCTGCTCAAAGCATCAGCAACTACATTTGCCTTCCTAGGATGGTAGTCAATTACACAATCATAGTCCTTCAGGAACTCAATCCATCGCCTCTGTCTGAGGTTGAGCTCCTTCTGAGTTGGCAAATATTTTATACTTTTGTGGTCTGTGTAAATGTAGCACTTTTCACCATACAAGTAGTGCCTCCATATCTTTAGTGCGAAGATAATTGCTGCAAGCTCTAGATCATGGGTAGGGTAATTCTGTTCATGTGGCCTTAGCTGCTTGGAAGCATAAGCGACCACCTTCCCCTCTTGCATCAATACACACCCTAACCCATTATGAGAGGCATCACTGTAGACCACAAAGTCCTTTCCGATCTTGTTTGTGTGCTGCTGGTGCCTCTGTCAACATAGCCTTTAACTTCTCAAAACTAGTCTGACACTTGTCAT
Organism: Hevea brasiliensis; assembly: GCF_030052815.1. Taxonomy (NCBI): domain Eukaryota; kingdom Viridiplantae; phylum Streptophyta; class Magnoliopsida; order Malpighiales; family Euphorbiaceae; genus Hevea; species Hevea brasiliensis. Next base: position 51,507,342 of record NC_079497.1, on the reverse strand, counting down.
TCCAGTCAAATCTGACATTCTTATGTTACAACTTGGTCATTGGAGCAGCTATTAAGGAAAATCCCTTCACAAATCTTCTGTAATACCCAGCTAGCCCCAAGAAGCTTCTGACCTCAGTTGTATTTCTGGGAGGCTTCCATTCCATCATTGCTTCTATTTTCTTGGGATCCACCCTAATCCCATCAGCTGACACTATGTGTCCAAGGAATGCAATTTCATTTAACCAGAAGTCACACTTGGACAACTTAGCATACAGCTTCTTTTCTCTCAGGGTTTGCAGAACAATCCTCAAATGCTTATCATGTTCTTCACTGGTCTTGGAATACACCAAAATATCATCAATAAAGACCACTACAAACCGATCTAGGTATGGATGGAAGATACGGTTCATAAGGTCCATGAATGCCGCGGGTGCATTTGTTAGGCCAAAGGGCATCACTAGGAACTCATAATGCCCATATCGAGTCCTGAATGCAGTCTTTGGCATATTTGCATCCTTCACCCTCAATTGATGATACCCTGATCTGAGATCAATCTTAGAAAATACTCCTGCTCCCTTCAACTGATCAAACAAATCATCAATTCTAGGCAACAGATATTTGTTCTTCACAGTCACTTTATTCAACTGCCGGTAATCGATGCATAACCTCAAAGTCCCATCCTTCTTTTTCACAACAAAGACCTGGAGCTCCCCATGGTGACACACTGGGGCGTATGAACCCCTTATCAAGCAACTCTTACAACTGAGTTTTCAACTCCCTCAATTCAGTGGGTGCCATCCTATAAGGAGCAATGGAAATGGGTGCTGTACCCGACATTACCTCAATAGCAAACTCGACTTCCCTTTCTGGTGGCAAACCAGGCAATTCTTCAAGGAACACATCTGGGAAGTCTTTTACTGTGGGTATGTCACACAAATCTGGCTTAGCCTGCCTAGTATCCACCACATGTGCTAGGTAGGCTTCACAGCCTTTTCTCATCAGTTTTTCTATCGTGGTGAGATAACATTGGACAAGAAATCTGTCCTTTCCCCCACAACTGTAATCTCATTACCCTCAGGAGTTTTCAAAGAAATTCTCTTCAATTTACAATCAACCATTGCCTGATGACGTCACAACCAGTCCATTCCCAAAATCACGTCAAACTCATGGAAAGGCAACTCAATCAAGTCTGCCAAGAATTCATACCCCTGAATCCTTAACGGGCAACCCTTGTATACTTTGTTCACTACCACACTGTGGCCCAATGGATTAGTGACCAGAATGTCTTGGTCACTCTCCCCTACTAGTATTCCCCTTTCTACGGGTAGGTTGATGCAGATGTATGAATGAGTGGATCCTGGATCCACCAATGCATGCACAGATGTAGTGTAGAGGGAGAACGTACCCCTGATGACGTCTGGGGCATCTTGCTCCTCCTGAGCTCTAATGGCATAAGCTCTTGCAGGTGGTCTACTCTCAGGCCTCTCTGGCGCTCGGATCTGAGCCTCTGTGATGGTCCCACTACCTCCGATTTGCCAGATTTCCTACCCCTTTGTGGTGCAGGAGTAGGTCTGTCTACTTGTGTTGGAGTAGCTGTAGTAGTTCTGCGTGGACAGTTCCTCAACTGATGCTCTGTTGACCCACACCTTAAGCAGGCACCAGTCACTCTCCAACACTCCCCCTTATGCCACTTCAGGCAATGTGGACATGCAGAAGTTGCTGGGGCTGGTCCCCTGAACCCCATCCCTGGAGAGCTGCCCACTGATGATGTGGACTGACCTCTCCTAGGGGTAACCGTGGCTGGGCCCCGAGGTGACCACGACCTTGTGGTTGACTGAACTCTGTGCGGTGGACCCTTGAACTTCTTCCCGGATGCAGGAGATGAACTAGACCGACTGGCCCCTCTTCTCGCTCTCTCTCCGGTCTACTCACTTATTCTAACCTTTTCAACCTTTATTGCAGCTTCCACTAACTTGGTCAAGTCGGTGATTCCCAAGGCAGTGATCATGATCTTTATGTTGTCATTTAATCCCTCTTCAAATCTCTTACACCTTTTGGCCTCATTAGGGACTATCTCCCTTCCATAGCGGCTTAATCTGACAAATTCCTTTTCATACTCGGCCACTGTCAGCTGTCTCTGCCTCAGGTTAATGAACTCTCTTCTTCTCTCTTCCACGTATACACTACCCACATATTTCTTCTTAAATTTGGAGAGGAAGAAGTCCCAAGTTATTACTTCTGGCTGTACTTCATTGGACACAGTATCCCACCATTCATATGCATCATCTTGCAACAGAGATATGGCAGCTTCTATATTTTGTTCTGGAGTGCAGTGGAGTTGTTTTAAAACTCTACCTGTTCTATTCAACCAATTTTCGGCTGCAACAGAATCATCTTCTCTCTTGCCAAAGAAGTCCACTGCTCTAAATTTTCTCAATTTTTCTAGGTGTGATTTTGGTTGTGGAGGTGGTGGTGGTGGTGGCATTACCCCAGCCATTTATTTGAAGAATTCGGCCATTTGCTGGAACACGGCCTGTGGAGGTTGAGCAGGCTCTGATGGAGCTGGTGGAGCAGGTTCTCCCCTACCCCCGCCTCACCGCTGCAGGTGGAGCATGACTCTCCACTTCTTCCTCAACTGCTCTCTGAGATGTAGGGTCCATATCCTATTCAAAATAACAAAGATAAACAGATCTGCATTAGTGTCACCTCGACTCTTACAAATGCAATGTATGGTATGGACTCAATCTAGGCCCAGAAACGCCTAAACCGTGCTCTGATACCACTAAATGTGACACCCCTTACCCATCTACAATATATCCGAGTAAGATATGTCACACGGTGTACCGGAATACTCTTTTTTATCTTAATCATTTTTATTCTTCCTTAATTTATTTTTCTCATAGTTTTGAATATAATTTATGAAATATAATTCATTTAAGTCATTTATTGAAATTATAATTTATTTGAGGTTCCAAAAATTTTATAGAAAATCCGGCAGAGTACCGGCTAAAAATGAAGAAAACAGTTCTTCGGAACCTGTGAAAAACACTTTCAATAATCATATTCAATCATTCTCAAACTCCATTATCAAAATCTCAATATGTTTTTCAACAACATTTCCATTTCTCAATCATTCATCTCATATGATAATCATGTAAAAGTCATAAATAAATATTCACTTTTTCATTCACAAACACAATATCTACTATTTACATTAATACCAAAATACATTACATAAGTTTCAATTACATATGAGAAAATAAAAGTTATTACAAAATATCAAAATAAAACCTAGTGTCCTATAAATGCACTGATGACGGTGAGGTGACACGGACACTATGCAGAGCTGCAGGAGGTCTCACCCAGTCTGTGATCTACCGGGCTCTCGGCCAGGATCTCCATAACCTATGCGTGGCAAAAGCAACGCACTAAGCAATAATGCTTAGTGGTGCCAATAAAATAATAAAAAGAAATAACAGAAAATAAATATGTAGTGAATGTATTAATGTCTCATTGTAAATAAATTTTCTTTAAGTATTTGTAGTCGTACTTATTTTGTATTGGTTATATTCATTATTTCATTACATTTATCCACTTTCATTTTTGGTTGCCCAAGTAACCTATACTGGATGACTGGACTGGATAAACGGGTAAACTGGCACTGGGTATCAAGTACCTTGGGCCGTCACACCATCAGTCACATATGTGTCTCCCGGTGTAATGAGCGACTAATAAGCTGTAATAACATTAGGCACAAGGCCAAGTATCAACATAATGTCAGAATGGCTAAAAGCCATGAAATCACAGAATGACATAATGCCATGTGCAGTACTGCTAACTGAACCCTATTGGCATGCCAAACTATCCAAACCAATCTTGTTAGGTATACTAGGGCATTTGATACTTTTGAATTTTACAATTTTTGAATTTCAAGTTTTGGTGTTACTATTCTCTTCATTAGTCAACAAAAAAGTTGACTTTTGCATAGAAAATAGGTACATTGGTTTTAACACTCCCAACATACCACATTTTGCATTCAAAATTTGTTGGTATTGGTTAACAATACCATTTCTAAGCTTAAAATTAATGGAGCAAAATTTTCAATTTTCATACCCAATTTTTACTGTTCCATTAATTGCTGTTGCAGTAGGAATTTGGGAAAATGATAAACATGAAAGTTTTTCCTTATTTTGTCTAGTTGAATTTATTTTTTTTGAATCACTCCATTTGGAGTTTTTTGGCTCAAGTTATGGTCCAAAAACCACAACTGGCCGGATTGAAAAATTTCAGAACTGACCATATCTACAATGCAGTAAACAATAACTTCCACTCTCTTGTTGAATAGGTTCTGGTCATAATTTGGGGTAGGTTCCTTCATTAAAGTTGTTAGTCTATATCTCAGCTTGTTGCTGGTAAAATTTCAGGTCAATTGGGCCATTCTACATTGAGTTATGGCCAAATGAACAATCACTGTTCATTTGGTCATTCTGCAAAAACTAGTTGCAGGACACCCGGATTGAGGCAAGTTTTTGGTCCACTTGGTTTGGTATTTTGGGCATGGTTTCTTCACCAAAGTTGTGACATTATGTGTCTAGTTTCATGTCCAATTAGCCAAATACCAATTGAACCTACACAGCCAAAGTTGTGGCTATCCAAACAGGCTGGACTCACAGCCACCCTGCAAGTCTCACTAGGTAGCATACCAAATCAGTTTTCTAATGCTACAATTCACTCCAAGTTATGGTCAAATTGCCTCAAATGGTCACTAATTGACCATTAAAACTTTAGTTTGTGTCCATTTTCATCCAGCACCAAAATTAAATTTCAAAACCCTAACCCTAATTGTCCAAGCCTCCAATTCATGCATCTTACTCCTAATTTGCTATACTAATCATATAATTTATAAGAGGGGCAGCTAATAAGTCACTTTAACCAAAGAATTCTCCTAACTCTAACTCATGTCAAGGTTGCCAAAATTTCATGAAATATAACCATGCTTCATTAATTCAAATTTCATCAAATTTTCAACTTAACTTAGCTCAAATTCATGATTAGAAAGGTATAAAAGCAAAGTATATGGCACTAACCTCTTTGGTGATTTTCTAAGCTTGTTCACACCTCACTTTCTTCCACTTTCTATTCTTCTAATTGCTGCCCAAGTCTTGCTTTAGTGATAAGGGAAATTTTTAGTGAAGGGAGGATAAGTTTTTAAGGTGAATTGAAGTGGGAAATGAAGCTTAAGGGAGCTTTAATGGTGGAACCTCTTCTCTCTCTCTCTCTCAACGTTTCTTGGCTGCCCAAAGGTTGAAGATGCTGATTGGTTTTTCAATTTTTTGGTCTCTTTTATCTCTTTTAATGAGTTTAACAAATTGTGATTGGTGGATAGGTTTTTAACGAAATCATATGATGTCATTATTAGGTATTTTCTTTCATTTTCTTTTCTTTTCATCTCTACTCATTTTCAATTTAATTTTTAGTAATGTTTATTCACATTTTATGTCATAATAATTATTTACTTAACTGGACAAGTCGGCCAAAAATTACCTCTGAAGGCGAAATGACCAAAATGCCCTCCGTTTGGCTTAACAGACCAAAATTGTCTGTACCGATTGAAAAATTTTCCTAAGTATTTTTTTGGCATTCTAATGCCATAGAAACCTCAATGACCCTTCTCTGGAGTCCCAAAAATTATTTTATGAATTTTTCCCCGGGTCTAGGGCTCCTAGTTGCGAGAACCGCAACTTCTCACTAGGTTACCCATCGCTAGGGCACTGGCTCATTTAATTTGGTTGTATTTTATTTCTAAAATTTTTTTCTAAATTTTTCTTATTAATATTTGAGTTAATTATGGTTCCTCACTTTAGTTTAAATATTTTGTTCGGACGTTCTAGCTGTCCGGACCGACACTGGTCACCGAAACAGTAGAATGTACGGAGTTGCTACAGGGTGGGTGTTACAGTGGCATTTCATTCCTTCTTGAAGTGTTACCTATTCTTTGGCATTGGTCACAAGCTAACACAAAGGATCTTACATCCTTAAACAAATGTGGCCAGTAAAATCCAACTTGTGAAATTTTTGCTGCTATTTTTGTGGTGCCAAAGTGTCCTCCATATAGTGATGAATGGCAGTGCTACTACATTTTCGGTCCCTTTTTGTCCGTGATTTCAAGGTCAAATTCTTGTAGGAGTAAAATCTATCGAATCAGCCTTAGTTTTGCTTTTTTCTTGTTCAAAAGGTACCAGATTGCAGCATGATCTGTGAAAACAATTACTTTAACCCAATTAAGTAGGATCTGAATTTGTCCATTGCAAACACCACTGCTAGGAATTTCTTCTCTGTGGTAGCATAATTTATTTGTGCATTATCGAGTGTTTTGCTGGCATAATAAATGGCATGGAGCTTTTTATCTTTTCTTTGCCCGAGCACCGCTCCAACTGCAAAGTCATTCGCATCGCATATCACCTCGAATGGTAGCCCCCAATCCGGTGGCTACATTACTGGTGTTGAGATCAGGGCTTCTTTGATCCTATTAAAAGAGACAAGGTAATTTTCATCAAAATCAAAGGGAATATCTTGACTTAATAGGTTGGTAAGTGGCTTAGCTATTTTGGAAAAATCTTTAATGAATCTTCTGTAGAACCCTGCATGTCCCAAAATGCTTCACACTCCCTTAACTGATGTTGGTGGTGGCATGTTTTCAATGATCTCAATTTTTGGCTTGTCAACCTCAATTCCTCTTTCTGATATCAAATGTCCCAGCACTATACCTTCCCTTACCATTAAGTGGCATTTTTCCCAATTTAGAACTAGGTTTGATTCTTCACATCTTTGCAACACCTTAGATAAATTAGCTAGGCAATCATCAAAAGTAGTTCCATAGATAGAAAAATCATCCATAAATACTTCCATGATATTTTCAATATAATCAGAAAAAATAGCCATCATGCATCTTTGAAAGGCAGCAGGGCATTACAAAGACCAAAAGACATTCTTCTATATGCAAATGTTCCATAGGGACAAGTGAATGTGGTCTTTTCTTGGTCTTCTAGGTGAATAGGAATTTAAAAGAATCCCGAATACCCATCTATATAACAGAAATAAGAGTGTTTTCCTAACCTTTCTAGCATTTGGTCAATGAAAGGGAGAGGAAAATGGTCTTTTATGGTGGCACTGTTTAATTTCTTATAATCTATGCACATTTGCCAACCAGTGGCTACCCTAGTAGGGATTAGTTCATTGTTTGCATTTTGGATAATAGTTGTCCAACCTTTCTTGGGAACTGCATGTACTGGACTAACCCATTTACTATCAGAAATTGGGTATATGATACCTGCATCTAATAGTTTCAAAATTTCCTTCTTGACCACTTCTTTCATGTTTGGGTTAAGTCTTCTTTAGCACTCTATAATGGGTTTACTATTTTCCTCCATAAGTATCCTATGCATGAAAATCGAAGGGTTAATCCCTTTCAAGTCTTCTATTGTGTACCCTATGGCCTTATTGTGGATGCTAAGTTCTCTTAACAATTTTTCCTCTTCTAACTTTGACAGGCTAGCATTGATTATGATAGGTTATTTTGAGTTTGAGTCCATAAATGCATACCTTAATGAGGATGAGGGAGGTTTAAGCTCTACCTATTTGGTGTTTTCCTGGAGCTTGTCCTTGGGTTATTCCTCCTTTAACTCCTCCATCTCGGAGGCTTGAGCTAGGGGTAGGGCTGGATGAGTTACTAACTGTTGTGCATAGGCTGCTATTTCTATGTTTTCATTATTTGCCGTGTGACTGTGCACAATGCATGCTTCAAGAGGATCTTTAGGATGTATCTTATGAAATTCCTCTTAAACTTGTTTGTCAATTATGTCGACCTTGAAGCATTCATCAGGTTCAAATTTGTGTTTCATTGTGTCGAACAAGTTGAATTCCACTTCTTCTTATCCTACCTTGAGGGTTAGTCGCCCATTTTTTATGTCTATGATTGCTCCGATGGTTACCAAGAGTGGTCTTCCCAAGATGATAGGGATCTGAACATCTTCTTCCTTCTCAAGGACAACAAAGTCTACTGGAATGAAGAATTTGCCCACTTTGATAGGGATGTTCTCAAGTATGCCCACTGGATATTTAACTGATCGATCAACCAATTGCAGTGAAATTGTCGTGGGCTTCAGTTCTCCGATCTCTAGTTTTTTGCATATTGATAGAGGTATTAAACTCACACTTGCCCCAAGATCACATATGGCTTTATCTATTTTCTTATTGCCAATGAGGTAGGGTATAGAAAAGCTTCCTGGTTCTTTTAACTTTGGAGGTAGCTTATTTTGCAGTATTGCACTGCATTCCTCTGTTAGAACAACTGTCTCATAGTCTTCCAATTTTCTTTCATTTGATAGAATTTCCTTAAGAAATTTGGCATAGGATGGCATCTGAGAGAGTGCTTCTGTGAAGGGAATGTTGATATAAAGCTTCTGTAAAACTTCTAAAAACTTTCCAAACTGCTTGTCCATTTTGGCTTTTTGAAATCTCTGAGGAAAAGGTAGGGGAGGCTGGTATGGCTCTAATAACTTCTTTTTCTTCCCTTCTTCCTCTTTCTGATCTTTCTTGGCTTCTTCCTCCCTTTTCCCTGCTTGGATTTCAGATTTTTCTGAGGTCTCCTCTGTTGGTTCTTCCTCTAATTGTACTAGAGTTCTCCCACTCCTCAATGTAATTGCCTTACAATGCTCCCTTAGGTTCATCTCTGGTTGAATAGGCAGTTTACCAGCAGCCTTACTTGAAGAACTTTCTTGCTGAGCAATTTTATTCTCTGGCATCTTGTTATGGGTAGCAAGTTGGTCCATTCTAGAAGTTATCTATTTAATCAATTCATTTTGTTGTTGTTAAGCTGCTAGGAATCCTTCCATCATGGATTCCATGGTCATCTTCGATTCAAGTTGCTGAGGTTGAGGAGGCGATGGTGGCTGTGCAAAGTTTTGGCCTCTGTTATGAAATCCTAGGGGTGCTGGTGCTTTGTACCCCTGTTGCTTGTTTATTGGCTGATTCTGCTAATTGGACCATGAGAAATTTGGGTGGTTCCTCCATCTAGGGTTATAAATGTTTGAATATGGATTGTTGAGCTGCTTCTGGTTGAAGTTTCCTCCATTATTCAGATAGTTCATCTATTCTGTGGAAGGTTCAATAAAGCTGTTATATTCTGAATTCATGTCTCCTCCTCTATAGCTGTCCTCATGTTGACTATTCATCCCTACTGCATTGGTTTGCATTTTATGAAGCCTCCTTGTGAGCTGATCAAATTGGGCATTTATCATGCTTAGGGCATCCACTTCCAGGATCCCTACTATTCTCTTTGCATTTCCTCTTTCATTTTACCACTCATAATTATGGTATACAACCCTCTCTAGGAGTTTAAGTGCTTGTGTCACTATTTTCTCCATTAAATCACCTTCCACAGCTGAATCAACTGTGCTCCTTGTAGAGGGTAGTAACCTATTATAGAAGTTTTGCACAAGTAGCCAATCCTCTATGCCATGGTGTGGACATTCCCTCTGCAGGTCTTTATATCTTTCCCATGCATCATAGAGTGATTCACCTTCCTTTTGTCAGAAGGTGTTGATCTCAAGTCTCAGTCTTGCAATCTTTTCAGGTGGGAAGTACCTTGCTAGAAAAGCTTGTGAGAGGTTTTCCCATGTGGTGAATGTTCCAGCTGGTTGAGAGAGTAACCACTTCCTTGCTCTGTCTCAAAAGGAGAATGGGAATGCTCTAAGTCTTATGGCTTGATCATAAACTCCATTCATCTTGAATGTGTCACAAGGGCAAGAAAGCACTAGAGGTGATAGTGTGGATCTTTTGTTATTGAACCTCCGAACTGGATTTGTTGTATCATTTGAAGCCATGTTGGTTTTAACTCAAAATTATTGGCTTTCACTGTGGGTCTTGTGACACTGGGCTAAAATCCTTGGACAGATGGTGCTCCGTAGTCTCGCAAGGGTCTTGACGTTTCATTATTATTGGTCATGGTTGGAGTTTTAGGATCTTCTTGATCGTGCTCTTAGTGTTTCCTTTCCCTCTTGATGGCTCTTAGAGTTCTGTCTATCTTTGGATCACAGTCCAAGATTTCTTCTTCTAGCCTTATTCTGGTCATATACCAGGTTAAGCACCTAAGAGAAAGGAAAAGAAATTAAACAATCAAATGGAATCAGATAATAAATATAATTGCCCAAATCAGCTAAATTGCCTATCGCTCGATATTATGAAAGCCAAATTCCCCAGCAACGGAGCCAAAAACTTGTTTCGCTGGTTTTACAACCCTGCAAGTGCACAGATCGCTAACAAGTAACAGAGTGATTAGTAAAGTATCATTCCCATGAGGAATTTAATTAGTAAGTACCAATCTTGTCACACCTTACCTCTCTGTAAGGCATAATATGATCCCGTAGAATACCTAATAAACTATTGAACTTCACCTACCGATAACTCATTAAGTACCCTACAAGGGATTTTAAAACAATTTTGTTACTTTTTATAAGTGGTGAGAATTTTCTAATAGATATCAAAACATTTAATTAGAGTTTGAAAACTAGTTAAGATTTTTGTCCATTTTATTTTTCCGCAAATTTTAAAAAAATTTCGGCAGAGTATCGTTTGTATTTTGAGAAAACAGTTCTTCAAATACAAAATACCTGTAAAAAGCACTTCCAAAGATTTATCTCAACAACTTCATCAATTCAACATCCATCCCAACCAATTTCAACATTATTTCTCAATTTCCAAAATTCAACATCATCAAAATACTATAATTCAATTTTATTCAAATTAAAGCAAAATATTTCCATTCATATTTCAATAAAGATAAAATAATTTAGATACATCATTACAAAAATTTACATTAAGAAAAATCCAAACCAAAATTTATTACAAGTTTTATACAACTGCTCATGACCATTTCCTACATTTACATACATTACATACATCAAATAATTTTTACAATCAGGGTATAAAATATGCCCGATAAACTTCAGAGTAGGTAGGTCCTCAATCCTCAGCAGCTCACTCTGCTACTTCTCTAATCTCTATATCTACGACAACAATAACAGCCATAGCTGAGTACTAGGACTTAGTGGTGCACAACATACTAAAATAATCTTTATGCAGAATTTAAATCATACTTATTCAAAAATTAAACTGAGCATGAAATATAAATTCAAAACATGATTTATAAGATTTTAATCCAAACAATTTCATTTCAAAAGTCTCAAAATAAATTCCATAAAAACACACAGTTATATCATGCCATTCGAAACAAATATCATCTCAATAGCCAAAGGCTAAGGAGAAGTCACAACACAAGGCTAGCTAGCTCAAATATATGGGAATCTGTTCTTTTTCTTCTTCTACTAGCACACACCTCAACACTTCAGCTAGAGAAGGAATCAAAATTCGAAACTGATTTCCCCCACTAGTCATGCTAGTGAGATATTCAAATATATGGTCATGACATTGTGGTTTCAAAACTATATTAACAATTTATCAAACATTTATTGCCATTTCAAATATATACAAGTAACCTTTCAACAATTTAAGTCAAAAGCATAACACACATTTCATGCACTTTGTAAATGAATTTTTAAAGAATATTGATGTTGTACACAAACCTTATACGAGTCACCTCTTGGCCTTGACTCGATGCCTTGGGTTCTTTCTCGGTATTCTTTTCCACTGAAACACACAGTTTCACAGTGTTTCAGTATCACAACTTATCATAAATCTAAAAATAAATTCAAATTTACTTTTACCTAGCTTTAATATGCTAAAATTGACGTTCTTTAAAATTTGTGTTTTGGGGTTAGTATTCACTATACTATTCAAGTCAATTTATTGACTTTCTAATGCTTAATAGGAATGGGAATTCCAATTTCACCTACATACCACATTTTGGTTACTAAATTTATTGTTTTTGGTTGTTTACTCAAATTTTAAGTCTTTTAGGCAAATTTGCAAATTTTCAGTTTTAGTGTCCTATGTTGCACTATTCCATTGGTCATGTTGCTGTTAGAATTTGGCTAAGTTTCATTCATAGAAATTGTTCCTTATTGTCTTAAATTTATTCTCCTTTTTGAATCACTCCAATTGGAGTTTTTTAGCTCAAGTTATAGCCATTTGAATCATGGCTGCTGGATTGGACTTAACCCAAATTTCTGGGCAAATTCTGGTTCTGGCAGTTTTAGGTCACCAAATTTGGGTGACTAAATGACTTGGTTAAGGGCATAATTTGGGTTTGTGTTCCTCATGAAAGTTTTATTTCTAAATCTCAACTTTCCACTGGTAAAATTTCAGGTCATTTAGACCTGCCTAGCCCAAGTTATGGCCAAATGAACAAATAATGTTCATTTGGTCATTTTTGTACAGGTCAGATTGCCTAATCCGGATTTGGTCAATTTGTTCACTAGGTTTTAGCCACTTCTTGGGCATGATTCCTAAATGAAAAATGTGTCATTTTGTGTCTAGTTTCATTACCAATTGGCCTCACACCAATTGAGCTTGTAAATTTTCAGTTTTGGTCCCTAAAAGAGACCTAGGTCAAGCTGCCTGCATACAGCCCCCATTCAATCCGAATCTCCACTCACTTCCAACACTTCCAACATACACCAATTGGTCACAAATGACCATTTCTCACCTCAAATCAAGTCCAACACACCATTTAACACATTCTCACATTTTTGTCTTCCAAACCCTAGGTGCCAAACCCTAATTCCCAATTTGTTACATTCAACTACTACAATGCATACCAACATCACTTCCATACTCATACCCACTTACCTACTCTTTGAATTCAATCAAATTCATGCATACACACATTAAAACCCTAGCTGGCCAAAATTAAGGTTTGGCTCCTCACAATTGTTTTTATTTTATTTCTTTAATTTCTAAGTTACTTTAAGCTACAAACACAACTAATAAACTAAATTTTTCAAATAAGATTGCTTACCTCCACTTGGATTTGAATTCTCTAATTTCTTCCCTTGTCTCCCTTTCTTTCCTTCTTAAACCTTCTTGTTGATGGTGAATTAGGAGGTTTTGAGGGTTTAGGGTTGCAACTTATGGAACAAAATCAAGTAATTCAAGCTTTAAAAGCTTGTTAATGGATGTTGATCAATGGTGAGTTATGGGAAGAAGGGTTGTCGATTTAGGTGAGGAAGAAGGTAAATGATTTTTTTCAATTTTTTTTTTATGATTTTATGTCTTATTATGTGTTGGTGACTTGGTCAAAAAATGTGGGAAAAATTAATTGGATTTTGACATCATAATTGATGTCATTCATGATGTAATAATATGTTTCTTTTCTTTTCTCTTTTTTTTTTTATTTTTCTTTAGTTCTTTAATTTAATTCTTGATCTCAAAATTTTCTTTTCTCTGATTTTATTTAACAGTTAGGTCAGGTGTTAGCTCTCAAGGTCAATTGACCAAATTGCCCTTCGCCTGTTCGACCCGGTTTGTAAATAATTCAATATTTCTTCTGGATTCTGACCTAATTATTTGACTGGCTTAACAATTCTTTTTCATGATTTTCTCTTTTCTACTGTGTTTTCAATAGTCCTAAGGACCACAGCGTCACATTTTACGGTTCGAAATTTTAGTTTAAATCAACTTCGCAATCCTTCCTGAGAAGGTCACTCATCGCTGTGACTCTTGGTTCGTTTAACTTCTTATGTTATGTTTTTCTTATTTATACTTAATTAATTGACAATTACAAATTATTTGTGTTCAGGGCTTATCTAATTGTCTTAAGTGTGATTCTAATCCGCTTAATTGTCCAGACTGACACAGGTCACCAGAATAGTGAAATATACCAGGCTATGTAAATAGAGGTGTTACAATTCTCTCCCCCCTTAAAATAAATTTTGTCTTGAAATTTTACTTGGTATCAATCTCTGAATAGCTGTGTATGCTGTCTCCTCATGTCCTCCTCTTGTTCCCAAGTATGATGGTTCCACAACACTTTTACTAACGGTATCTGCTTGTTCCGTAGCTGTTTCACCTCATAAGCCAGAATCTCTATGGGTTCTTCTTCATATGTGAGGTCTGGATTCACTTCAATTTCTTTGACTGGTAGTGCATGAGATGGGTCTAATCGATACCTCCTCAACATAGACACATAGAAGACATTATGTATCTTCTCCAACTCTAGAGGTAGTGCCAATCGCTATGCCAAAGAACCCACTCTTTCCAGAACCTCATATGGCCCAATGAAACGAGGACTCAGTTTCCCCTTTCTACCAAATCTCATAATTCTCTTCCAAGGGGAAACCTTGAGGAATACTTTGTCACCCACTGTATACTCAATATCCCATCTCTTCATATCAATATAGGACTTCTGACGATCTGATGCAGTTTTAAGTCAATCTTTGATCAATCTGATTTTCTCTTCAGTTTGCTGAATAATTTCTAGCCCAATCATCTTTCTTTCAGCTACCACATCCTAACATAACGAGGTTCTACATTTTCTACCATATAAAGCTTCATATGGAGGCATCCCAATGCTTGATAGGTAGCTGTTGTTGTAAACAAACTCAATCAAATGCAAGTGTGTATCCCAACTGCCCTCATATTCAATCACACAAGCCTATAGTATGTCCTCCAAGATCTGAATTACCCTTTCAGACTGGCCATTTATCTGTGGGTGGAATGCTGTATTGAAGTTCAATCTAGTTCCTAGGGCTCTCTAAAGACTACCCCAGAATCTATGAGTGAACCTAGGATCTCTTTCTGATACAATGGATACTGGCATTCCATGCAGCCTTACTATCTCATCAATTTACAACTTGGCCAATCTTTCTAAATTGTAGTCCATTCAGACTGGTAGAAAATGAGCAGACTTGGTTAGTCTGTCAACGATGACCCATACTGCATCATGACTTTTCTGTGTCCTCGGAAGTCCCATCATAAAATCCATCGTTATTCTCTCCCATTTCCATTCTGGTACTGGTAGTGGATGTAACAAACCAGTGGGTACTTAATTCTCTGCCTTCACTTGCTAACAAGTTAGGCATTTGGAAACAAACTCTGCCACATCTCCTTTCATACCCATCCACCAGTAATGCTCCTTTAGCCCCCTATACATTTTTGTGCCACCAGGGTGCATGGCAAAAGGAGACTCATATGCTTCCTTGAAAATGATCTGCCTCAAATTAACATCATTAGGAACACACATTCTACCCTGGTGTAGCAATGGACCGTCATCTCTTATTGAGAATTCTGGTTTCTTGCCCTGCCGGACTTCTTCCAATAACTTCTGATACTTCTGATCATTCTGAGTAGCCATTCTGATATGAACAATCAACACTGGTTGTACATGCCATGCAACTGCTGTCTGCCCCTCATCATTAATCTCTAAGCTGACATGTAATGATCTCAACTCATGTACCATAGACAAAGGAGTAACCCGTAGACTTGCCATAGTCTTGCAACTTAAGGCGTCAGCCACAACATTAGCTTTCCCTGGCTGATAGTCTATCAGACAATCATAGTCTTTTATCAACTCTAACTATCTTCTCTGTTTCTAATTCAGCTCTTTCTGGGTGCCCAAATACTTTAAACTCTTATGATCTGTGTAGATGTAACACTTTTCCCCACACAAATAGTGTCTCCAGATCTTAAGAGCAAACACAATAGCTGTAAGCTCCAAATCATGTGTTGGATAATTCCTCTCATGCGGTTTTAGCTGGCGTGATGCATAGGCAATGACATTTCGATCTTGCATCAACACACAGCCTATCCCATTGTGAGAAGCATCACTGTAAATTGTGTATTCTTCACCTAGGGTAGGTAAATTCAGGACTGGAGCCTCAGTCAAACACCTCTTTAACTCATCAAAACTCTATTGGCATTTATCCGTCCACTGAAATTTCACATCTTTCCTAAGCAGCTTGGTCAATGGAAATGCCAACATGGAGAATCCTTTCACAAATCGATGGTAATATCCAACTAAACCCAGAAAACTACGAATCTTCGTGATATTTCTGAGTGGCCTCCAATTAAGGACAGCTTCTATCTTACTTGGATCTACCTTGATGCCTTCTATTGATACTACATGCCCCAAAAAAGATATTTCCTTCAGCCAAAATTCACATTTTGATAGTTTTGCATATAACTGTTTCTCTCTCAAAGTCTGCAGTACAATTCGCAGATGTCTATCATGCTCTTCTGCACTCCTCGAATAAACTAATATATCATCTATGAATGCCATAACAAACTGGTCGAGGTATGGTCTGAAGATAGTGTTCATCAGATCCATAACAGTAGCCGAAGCATTAGTTAACTCGAATGGCATGACCAAGAACTCATAATGGCCGTAGCGGGTTCTAAAGGCAATTGTAGGAATACTCTGCTCTTGTACTTTCAGCTGATAATAACCTGATCTCAGGTCAATTTTGGAGAACACAGCTGCACCCCTCAACTGATCAAACAAGTTATCAATGCGGGACAATTGGTATCTATTCTTTATTGTCACCTTATTCAACTGCCGATAGTCAATGCATAACCGGAGAGTGTCATCCTTCTTCTTTACAAACAACACTGGTGCTCCCCAAGGTGACACATTAAGGCGGATAAAGCCCTTGTTAAGTAGCTCTTGCAACTGCACTTTCAACTCCTTTAATTCTGTAGGTGCCATTCTATATGGTGTTATAGAGATTAGGTCCACACCAGGAATAACATCAATCTCAAACTGCACCTCTCTTTCTGGAGGTAATCCTGGCAATTCATCAGGAAACACATCCGGAAAGTCACATATTGTAGGGATGTCCCTCAGTGCTGGGCTCCCCACTTGAGTGTCTATCACATGTGCCAAGTATGCTTCACACCCCTTTCTGATCATCCTTCTGGCTAGTGCAGCCAAAATGATGTTTGATGGCAGTAAATGCCTCTCCCCATGTATTATCACATCACCGTACAGAGGGAGACTAAAAGTGACTGTCTTTAGTCTATAGTCAATCATGGCGTGATGCCTGGCTAACCAATCCATGGCCAAGATGATATCATAATCTCTGAAGGGAATTTCAATCAAATCTGATAGAAAAACATGTCCTTGGATCACCAAAGGATAGTCTCAATAGATTCTGTTGACCCATACCTCTTGCCTTAACGAACTAGTTACTAGCAATTCAAAACCTATTTTGACACACGGAACAGCAAGAACTGACTATGCTAGCACTAACATATGAGTGGGTTAAACCTAGATCAAACAATACAAATACTTCTTGATTAGAGATAGAGAATGTACCAGCTATAACATCAAAAGTCTCAGCCTCTTCTCACTGTCTCATCGTGCAAACTCTGGCTGAAGCACTTCCTTGTGCTGACTGACCAACAGTGCCCTGGCTGCCAGAAGCAGTGCCTCTACCTCTGTCTCTTTCTCTGCCAACCGGGTTATGAACCTCTGGGAGCAGGACTCTGAATAGATCCTTCTATAGTCCTAGGAGCTAGACCAAATCTAGGAGCACTAGTGCAGCCTTTTATAATATGGCCTTTGCCTCCACAGTTAAAGTAGGCTCCTGTTGCCCAATAGCATTCTCCCCCATGAATCTTGCCACAAATCTTCCACCTCAACCTCTGTTAGGTCCACCAAATTTATTCCTCTTTCCAAAAGTACCACTAGGACTTTGCTCTACTGACTTTTCCCCTTTGTCTTTCTCCGATTTCTCAGTCTTCTCTGATTTTTCTTTTACAGGTGTCGCTTCTGATTCAATCCTTTCTAGCTCAAGTGCTTGAGAGATGAGCTCAGAGAAGTTGCTGTGTCTGAATCCCACTACTTGCATCCTCAAGCTGGGCTTCAAACCAGTCTCAAATCTCTTGCACATTTCCTTGCTGGTAAAAAGGAGACTCCTAGCATAATGGCTTAAGCAGGAGAACTCCCTCTCATATTCTGCCACTATTCTGTTACCTTGCTTCAAACTCAGAAATTATTGTAGTTTCTGATCAACATATGCATCTGGGACATATTTTTGTCTGAACTCTCTGATGATGTCATCCCAGGTCAGTACTGGTGGTTCAGCCAAGCTGTGGGGGATGGTCTTCCAACAATCATAGGCATCCACTTGCAGTAGCGATACTGAATATTCAAATTTCAGCTCATCAGGGCAGTGCAGCTTCTTGAACACTCAATCCATCCTCTCTAGCCACTGCTCTACCTCTAAAGGGTCTACTGTACCCTTAAATTCTGTGGCCCAATACTTCAACAGCTTGTCATACTGTCTAACTGGAGCTTGAGGTTGCATCACAGTAGTCTAGGGTGGAGCTTGAGCAGGCATACCCCAGTCATTTGTTGAAACATTGTAGCCATCTGCTGTGCGAATTGTGCAGGAAACTGCAGCATTTGTGGGGCTGGTGCCACAGACCCACTAACATTCTGTAGAGCTAGGGTGTAACACCCCTATTTACATAGCCTGGTATATTTCACTGTTCCGGTGACCGGAGACGGTCTTGACAATTAAGGGGATTAGAACCACACTTAAGACAACTAGATAAGCCATAAACACAAATAATTAGTAATTGCCAATTAGTTAAGTATAAATAAGAAAAACAAAACATAAGAAATTAAATGAGCCGAGAGTCACAACGATGGGTGACCTTCTCGGGAAGGACTGCGAAGTCAATTTAAACTCAAATTTCGAACAGTAAAATGTGACGCTGCGGTCCTTAGGACTATCACGAACACAGTGGAAAAGAGAAAATCATGAAAAATAATTGTTAAGCCAGTCAAATAATTAGGTCAGGGATCCGAAAGAAATATTGAATTATTTGCAAATCGGGTTTAACCGGCGAGGGCCAATTTGGTCAATTGACCCCGAGAGCTAACTCCTGACCTAACTGTCAAATAAAATCAGAGAAAAGAAATTTTCGGGATCAAAAATTAAATTAAAGAACTAAGAAAAAAAATGTAAAAAAAAAGAAAGAAGAAAAAAAAAAGTTAAAAAGCTAATATATCACTTTTATGGCATCAAAATGATGTCAAAATTGATTTTTAATTTCCCACCATATTTGACCAAGTCACCCACACATAATAAGACATAAAATCATAAAAAAAATTAAAAAAACCACTTACCTTCTTCCTCACCTAAATTGGCAGCCATCTCTCCCTAAGCTCACCATTCTTGTCCTCCATGAAAGCTTGAGTTCAAGCTTTTAAATCCCTACTAAACCCCAATTTCTCCCATAATTACTCCATAAAACCTTACCACCCTCACTTGAGAAGGAGATTTAGCAAAGAAAGAAGAAAGAAAAAGAGGAATTTGAAGAAAGGAACATCCAAATTAAGGTTAATGATTTAAGTTTAAAAAATTCAGTTTATACTTTGTGTGTTTAGCTCAACTAACTTAGAAATAAACTTAAAATGAAATAAAAACATTTGTGGAGGACCAAACTAAAAATTTGGCCAGCTAGGGTTACTATGCATATGCTTGTGTTTTGATTGAATTTAATAAGTTAGGCAAGCTTGTATGAATGTGGTAGTGAGATTGATATGATTAGATTTGGTTAAATGCAACAATTTAGTGAGTTAGGGTTTTGGACACCTAGGGTTTGGGAGACAAAATGTGGAGAAATGGTGAAATGATGTGGTTGACCTAGTTTGAGTTGAGAAATGGTCATTTTTTACCAAATGAAGTGTGTTGGAAGTGTTGGAGTTGAGGTTAAATTCAAACTCAATGTGGTCATGCCGCAGGCAATAGGACCAAGGTCCCTTTGAGGGACCAAAACAGAAAATTTACAAGTCCAATTGGTAAGAGACTAATTGGGAATGAAAATAGACACTAAATGACACAATTTTCATTTCGGAATTATGCCCAAAAAGTGACCAAAACCTAGTGAACAAATTGACCAAATCCGGAAATTCTCAGTCTGACCTATACAAACTGACCAAATGAACAATGTGTTTGTTCATTTGGCCATAACTTGAGCTAGGCATGTCTAAATGACCTGAAATTTTACCAATGGACATATGAGATATAGACCTAAAACTTTCATGAAGTACACAAAGCCAAATTATACCATTAACCAAGTCATTTGGCCACCAAAAGTTGGTGACCTAAAACTGCCAGAACCAAAATTTGCCCAGAAATCTGGGTTAAGTCCAATCCGGCAGCCATGGTTGAAATGGCTATAACTTGAGCTACAAAACTCCAATTGGAGTGATTCAAAAAGGAAAATAAACTTAAGACAATAGGGAACATTTTCTGTGAAGAAAGTTTTGAGTTATTCTAACAGTAAAATGAGCAATAGAGCAGTGCAATTTAAGAAACCAAAACTGAAAATTTGCAAATTTGCCTAAAAGACTTAGAATTTGAGTAAACAACCAAAACCAACAAATTTAGTGACCAAAATGTGGTATGTGGGTGAAGTTGGAATTCCCATATCTATTAAGCCTTAGAAAGTCAATAAATTGACTTGAATAATGTAGTGAATAGTAATCCCGAAACACAAAATTTAGAGAACGTCAAGTTTAGCACATTAGAGCTAGGTATAAGTGAATGTAAATTTATTTTTGGACTAATGATGAGTTATGATACTGAAACACTATGAAACTGTATGTTTCAGTGAAAAAGAATACTGGGAAAGAACCCGAGGAATCGAGTCAAGGCTAAAAGGCGACTTGCTTAAGGTTTGTGTACAACGTATAATTTTTGTAAATTATCTTCTGCATATTGTTTTGAATAATGTGAAATATTGAATTATGATGTTATTATGATGTATTTGATTTAAATTGTTGAAAGTTATTTGTGTATATTTGAAATGGCAATGTTTAGTAAATTGTTAAGATAAGTTTTGAAACCACAGTGTCATGACCATATATTTGAACACCTCACTAGCATGACTAGTGGGGGTAATCAGTTTCAAATTTTGATTCCTTCTCTGGCTGAAGTCTTGAGGTATGTACCAGTAGAAGAAGAAATTGAATGGATATCCATATATTTGAGCTAGCTAGCCTTGTGATGTGACTTCTCCTTAGCCTCTGGCTATTGAGATTATATTTGTTTCGAATGGCATGATGTAACTATGGGTTTTATGAAATGTGTTTTGATACTTCGAAATGAAACTGTTTGGATTAAAATCTCATAATTCATGTTTTGTATTTAATTCTCATGTTCAGTTCAATTTTTGAATAAATGTGATTTAAATTCTGCATAAAGATTATTTTAGTATGTTGTGCACCACTGAGTCCTAGTACTCAGCGATGGCTATTATTGCTATCGCAGATTTAGAGACTAGAAGAGCAGTAGATTGAGCTGCTGAAGACAGAGGAGCTACCCTGCTGAAGAAGAGCAGTAGATTGAGCTGCAGATTTAGAGACTAGAAGAGCAGCGATGGCTATTATATCGAATATATTTTATACCCTGATTGTAGAAATTTATTTTGATGTATGTAATGTATGTAATTGTATGGACATATAAAACTGGTCTTGAGTAGTTTGTAATAAATTTTAGCTTGTATTTTCCTAATGTAAATTTTTAGTATGATGTATATATAAATTGTTTATCTTTAATGAATATGAATGAATGAAATTGATTGACAGTATCGTGATGATTACTGAATTTTTGGAAATTGAGAAATGAGGATTGTTGAATTTTGAAACTTGAGAAATTGGTTGAGATTGATTGTGAATTTGAAGAAGTGGTTGAAATAAATAATTGGAAGTGCTTTTTACAGGAATTTGAAGAGCTGTTTTCTCAAAATACAGACGGCACTCTGCCGAAAGTTTTATAAAATTTGCGGAAAAATAAAATGGGCCAAAAAATTTTAACTAGTTTCCAACTTTAATTGAATGTTTTAATATCTATTTAGAAATGCTCACCACTTATAAAAAGTAAGAAAATTGTTTTAAAATCCCTTGTAGGGTACTTAATGAGTTCCCGGTAGGTGAAGTGCAGTAGTTCATTAGGTATTCTACGGGATCATGTTATGCCTTACTGAGGGGTAAGGTGTGACATGTTTTAGTGGTATCAGAGCAAAATTTTTGAAGTATGTTTTAACTTGAGAATTTGTGTCTTTCCTTGTTAAGTACAACTACTCAATGTCCATATTTGTTACATACAGTGCATTACATCATGAATATTAACTAACGGAGGGAAATCTCCATATGTTACTTATTCAGTAGATACCCTAACTTCAGACTGAAATGGAAGAAGGGGATCGCTCAGTCGAGCAATCTGTTGAAGCTGAGGCACAAGGGGAAGCCCCAGCTTTACAGAATGTTAGTGGATTAGTAGCACCAACCCCACAAATGCCATAGTTTCTTGCACAGTTTGCACATCAGATGGCTATGATGTTTCAAAAAATGGCTGGGGGTATGCCTGCTCAAGCTCCACCCTAGACATCTGTGGCACAACCACTACCTCCAGCCAGACAGTATGATAAGTTATTAAAGTATGGGGCTACTGAATTTAAGGGTACAGTGGACCCTTTAAAGGCAGAGCAATAGCTTGAAAGGATGGATAGAGTATTTAAGAAGCTGCACTGCCAAGATGAATTGAAGTTTGAATACTCTGTGTCTCTACTGTAAGGGGATGCGTATGATTGGTGGAAGACCATCCCCCACAGCTTAGCTGAACCACTAGTACTGACCTGGGATGACTTCATCAAAGAATTCAGACAAAAATATGTCCCAGATGCATATGTTGATCAGAAGTTACAAGAATTTATGAGTCTAAAGCAAAGGAGTAGATCAGTGACAGAATATGAGAGGGAGTTCTCCCATTTAAGCCACTATGCTAGGAGTCTCCTTTCTACCAGCGAGGAACAGTGCAAAAGATTTGAGACTGATTTGAAGCCCAGTTTGAGGATGCAAGTAGTGGGATTTAGACACAACAACTTCTCTGAGCTCATCTCTCAAGCACTTGAGCTAGAAAGGATTGAATCAGAAGCGACACCTGTAAAAGAAAAATTAGAGAGGACTGAGAAAACAGAGAAAGATAAAGGTGAAAAGTCAGTAGAGCCAAATTCTAGTGGTACTTCTGGGAAGAGAAAGAAATTTGGTGGACCTAGCAGAGGTCAAGGTGGAAGATTTGGAAGGAGCCGATTCTCTGGATAGAGACCTCCTAGGTCTGGTCAGCAGTCGAGCAGGGGTTCATATCCTGCCCGCCCCTGTGAGACTTGCGGTAAGATTCATGGGGGGGAATGCTATTGGGCCACTGGAGCCTATTTTAACTGTGGAGGTAAGGGCCATTTAGCAAAAGACTGCACTAGTACTCCTAAATATGGTCCATCTCCTACGACTGCAGAAGGATCTATTCAGAGTCCTACTTCCAGAAGTTCACAACCTATTGGCAGAGGAAGAGGCAGAGGTAGAGGCACTACTTCAGGCAGTCAGGGCACTGTTGGTCAGTCAGCATAAGAAAGTGCGTCAGCCAGAGTCTACACAATGAGACAACGAGAAGAGGCTGAGACTTCTGATGTTGTAGCTGGTACATTCTCTATCTTTGATCAAGAAGTATTTGTGTTGTTTGATCCGGGTTCAACCCATTCATATGTTAGTGCTAGCATAGTCAGTTCATTTGTTGTTCTATGTGTCCAAATGGGTTTTGAAGTGCTAGTAACTAGTCCATTAGGACAAGAGGTCTGGGTCAACAGAATTTATAGGGACTATCCTTTGGTGATCCAAGCACATGTTTTTCTGTCAGATTTGATTGAAATGCCCTTCAGAGATTATGACATCATCTTTGGCATGGATTGGTTAGCCGGGCATCTCGCCATGATTGACTGTAGACTAAAGACAGTCACTTTTGGTCTCCCTCTGTATGGTGATGTGATAATACATGGGGAGAGGCATTTACTGCCATCAAACATCATTTCAGCTGCACTAGCCAAAAGGATGATCATAAAGGGGTGTGAAACATACTTGGCACATGCGATAGACACCTAAGTGGGGAGTCCAGCACTAAGGGACATCCCTACTGTATGTAACTTTCCAGATGTGTTTCCTGATGAATTGCCAGGATTACCTCCATAAAGAGAGGTGCAGTTTGAGATTGATGTTATGCCTGGTGTGGACCCAATCTCCATAACACCATATAAAATGGCACCTGCAGAATTGAAAGAGTTAAAAGTGCAGTTGCAAGAATTGCTTAACAAGGGCTTTATCCGCCCTAGTGTGTCACCTTGGGGAGACCAGTGTTGTTTGTTAAGAAGAAGGATGGCACTCTCCGCTTATGTATTGATTATCAGCAGTTGAATAAGGTGACGATAAAGAATAGATATCCATTACCCTGCATTGATGACTTGTTTGATAAGTTGAGGGGTGCAGCTGTGTTCTCCAAAATTGACTTGAGATCAGGTTATTATCAGCTGAAAGTACAAGAGCAGAGTATTCCTAAAACTGCCTTCAGAACCCGCTATGGCTATTATGAATTCTTTGTTATGCCATTCAGGTTAACTAATGCTCCGACTGCTTTTATGGAATTGATGAACACTATCTTCAGACCATACCTCGACCAGTTTGTTGTGGTATTCATAGATGATATATTGGTCTATTCGAGGAGTGCAGAAGAGCATGATAGACATCTGCGGATTGTACTGCAGACTTTGAGGGAGAAACAGCTATATGCCAAATTATCGAAATGTGAATTTTGGCTGAAAGAAATATCTTTCTTGGGGCATGTAATATCAAAAGAGGGCATCAAGGTAGATCCAAGTAAGATAGAAGTAGTCCTTAATTAGAGGCCACCCAAAAATATCACAGAGATTCGTAGTTTTCTGGGTTTAGGTGGATACTACCGTCGATTTGTGAAGGGATTCTCCATGTTGGCATCTCCATTGACCAAGCTACTTCGAAAAGATGTGAAATTTTAGTGGACGGATAAATGCCAATAGAGTTTTAATGAATTGAAGAAATGTTTGACTGAAGCTCCAGTCCTGACTTTACCTATCTTGGGTAAAGAATATACAGTTTATAGTGATGTTCTCACAATGGGTTAGGCTGTGTACTGATGCAAGATCGAAATGTCATTGCCTATGCATCACGCCAGCTAAAACCACATGATAGAAATTATCTGACACATGACTTGGAGCTTGCAGCTATTATGTTTGCTCTTAAGATCTGGAGACACTATTTGTATGGGGAAAAGTGTTACATCTACACAAATCATAAGAGTTTGAAGTATTTGGGCACCCAGAAAGAGCTAAATTTGAGACAGAGGAGATGGTTAGAGTTAATAAAAGACTATGATTGTTTGATAGACTATCAGCCAGGGAAAGCTAATGTTGTGGCTGACACCTTAAGTCACAAGACTATGGCAAGTCTACGGGTTACTCCTTTGTCTATGGTACATGAGTTAAGATCATTACATGCCAGCTTAGGGATTAATGACGATGGGCAAACAGCAGTTGCATGGCATGTACAGCCAGTGTTGATTGATTAGATCAGAATGGCTGCTCAGAATGATGAAAGGTATCAGAAGCTGTTGGAAGAAGTCCGACAGGGCAAGAAACCAGAATTCTCAGTAAGAGATGATGGTCTACTGCTACATTAGGGCAGAATATGTGTTCCTAATGACGTTGACTTGAGGCAGATCATATTAAAGGAAGCACATGAGTCTCCTTTTGCCATGCATCCTGGTGGCACAAAAATGTATAGAGGGCTATAGGAGCATTACTGGTGGATGGGTATGAAAAGAGATGTGGCAGAGTTTGTTTTCAAATGCCTAACTTGTTAGCAAGTGAAGGCAGAGCATCAAGTACCTGCCGGGTTGTTACATCCACTACCAGTACCGGAATGGAAATGGGAGAGAATAACGATGGATTTTGTGATGGGACTTCTGAGGACACAGAAGAGTCATGATGCAGTATGGGTCATTATTGACAGACTAACCAAGTCTGCTCATTTTCTGCCAGTTCGGATGGACTACAGTTTAGAAAGATTGGCCAAGTTGTACATTGATGAGATTGTGAGACTACATGGAGTGCTAGTGTCCATCGTATCAGACAGAGATCCTAGGTTCACTTCTAGATTCTGGAGTAGTCTTCAGAGAGCCCTAGGAACTAGATTGAACTTCAGTACGGCATTCCACCCACAGACAGATGGCCAATCTGAGAGGGTAATTCAGATCTTGGAGGACATGCTACAGGCTTGTGTGATTGAGTTTGAGGCCAGTTGGGATATACACTTGCCTTTGATTGAGTTTGCTTACAACAATAGCTACCAATCAAGCATTGGAATGCCTCCATATGAAGCTTTGTATGGCAAAAAATGTAGAACCCCATTTTGTTGGGATGACAAGGGTGAAAGAAAATTGATTGGACCCGAAATTGTTCAGCAGACTGAAGAGAAGATCAGGGTGATCAGAGATCGACTTAAGATTGCATCAGACCGTCAGAAGTCCTACATTGATATGAAGAGAAGGGATATTGAGTATGCAGTGGGTGAGAAAGTATTCCCCAAGGTTTTCCCATGGAAGAGGATTATGAGATTCGATAGAAAGGGGAAACTAAGTCCTTGCTTCGTTGGGCCATATGAGGTTTTGGAAAGAGTGGGTCCTTTGGCATATCGTTTGGCACTATCTCCAGAGTTGGAGAAGATACATAATGTCTTCCATGTGTCTATGTTGAGGAGGTATCAATCAGACCCATCTCATGCACTACTAGTGGAAGAAATTGAAGTGAATCCAGACCTCACATACGAGGAAGAACCCATAAAAATTCTGGTTTATGAGGTGAAGCAACTACGTAACAAGCAAACACCGTTAGTCAAAGTGCTGTGGAACCATCATTCGGGCTAGGAGGCTACTTGGGAACGAGAGGAGGACATGAGGAGACAGCCCCCACAGCTGTTCAGAGATTGATACCAGGTAAAATTTCGAGACGAAATTTATTTTAAGGGCGGGAGAATTATAACACTCTATTTACATAGCCTGGTATATTTCACTGTTTCGGTGACCGGAGACGGTCCGGACAATTAAAGGGATTAGAATCACACTTAAGACAACTAGATAAGCCATAAACACATATAATTAGTAATTGCTAATTAGTTAAGTATAAATAAGAAAAACAAAACATAAGAAGTTAAACGAGCCGAGAGTCACAGCGATGGGTGACCTTCTCGGGAAGGACTGCGAAGTCAATTTAAACTCAAAATTTGAACCGTAAAATGTGACGCTGCAGTCCTTAGGACTATCACGAACACAGTGGAAAAGAGAAAATCACGAAAAAGAATTGTTAAGCCAGTCAAATAATTAGGTCAGGGATCCGGAAGAAATATTGAATTATTTGCAAACCGGGTCGAATCGGCGAGGGGCAATTTGGTCAATTGACCCCGAGAGCTGACTCCTGACCTAACTGTCAAATAAAATCAGAGAAAAGAAATTTTTGCAATAAAAAATTAAATTAAAGAACTAAGGAAAAAAAATGAAAAAAAAAAGAAAGAAGAAAAAAAAAAGTTAAAAAGCTAATATATCACTTTTATGGCATCAAAATGATGTGAAAATTGATTTTTAATTTCCCACCATATTTGACCAAGTCACCCACACATAATAAGACATAAAATCATAAGAAAATTAAAAAAACCACTTACCTTCTTCCTCACCTAAATCGGTAGCCATCTCTCCCTAAGCTCACCATTCTTGTCCTCTATGAAAGCTTGAGTCCAAGCTTTTAAATCCCTAATAAACCCCAATTTCTCCCATAATTACTCCATAAAACCTTACCACCCTCACTTGAGAAGGAGATTTAGCAAAGAAAGAAGAAAGAAAAAGAGGAATTTGAAGAAAGGAACATCAAAATTAAGGTTAGTGATTTAAGGTTAAAAGATTCAGTTTATACTTTGTGTGTTTAGCTCAACTAACTTAGAAATAAACTTAAAATCAAATAAAAACATTTGTGGAGGACCAACTAAAAATTTGGCCAGCTAGAGTTACTATGCATATGCTTGTGTTTTGATTGAATTTAATATGTTAGGCAAGCTTGTATGAATGTGGTAGTGAGATTGATATGCTTAGATTTGGTTAAATGCAACAATTTAGTGAGTTAGGGTTTTGGACACCTAAGGTTTGGTAGACAAAATGTGGAGAAATGGTGAAATGATGTGATTGACCTAGTTTGAGGTGAGAAATGGTCATTTTTTACCAAATGAAGTGCGTTGGAAGTGTTGGAGTTGGGGTTAAATTCGGACTTAATGTGGTCATGCTGCAGGCAGCAAGACCAAGGTCCTTTTGAGGGACCAAAACTGAAAATTTACAAGTCCAATTGGTATGAGACCAATTGGGAATGAAAATAGACAAATGACACAATTTTCATTTAGGAATCATGCCCAAAAAGTGACCAAACCCTAGTGAACAAATTGACCAAATCCGGAAATTTTCATTCTGACCTGTACAAACTGACCAAATAAACAGTGTTTGTTCATTTGGCCAAAACTTGAGCTAGGCAGGTCTAAATGACCTAAAATTTTACTAGTGGACAGATGAGATATAGAGCTAAAACTTTCATGAGTAACACAAACCCAAATTATGCCATTAACCAAGTCATTCGGCTACCCAAAATTGGTGACCTAAAACTGCCAGAACCAAAATTTGCCCAAAAATCTGAGTTAAGTCCAATCCGGCAGCCATGGTTGAAATGGCTATAACTTGAGCTACAAAACTCCAATTGGAGTGATTCAAAAAGGAAAATAAACTTAAGACAATAGGGAACATTTTCTGTGAAGAAAGTTTTGCCAAATTCTAACAGTAAAATGAACAATAGAGCAGTGCAACTTAAGAAACCAAAACTGAAAATTTGCAAATTTGCCTAAAAGACTTAGAATTTGAGTAAACAATCAAAACCAATAAATTTAGTGACCAAAATGTGGTATGTGAGTGAAGCTGGAATTCCCATACCTATTAAGCCTTAGAAAGTCAACAAATTGACTTGAATAGTGTAGTGAATTGTAACCCCGAAATACAAAATTTAAAGAACGTCAAGTTTAGCGCATTAGAGCTAGGTATAAGTGAATATAAATTTATTTTTAGACTAATGATGAGTTATGATATTGAAACACTATGAATGTGTGTTTCAGTGAAAAAGAATACCGGGAAAGAACCCGAGGAATCGAATCAAGGCCAAGAGGCAACTCGCTTAAGGTTTGTGCATAATGTATAATTTTTGTAAATTATCTTCTGCATATTGTTTTGAATAATGTGAAATATTGAATTGTGACATTATTATGATGCATTTGATTTAAATTGTTGAAAGTTATTTGTGTATATTTGAAATGGCAATGTTTAGTAAATTGTTAAGATAAGTTTTGAAACCACAGTGTTATGACCATATATTTGAACACCTCACTAGCATGACTAGTGAGGGTAATCAGTTTCGAATTTTGATTCTTTCTCTAGCTAAAGTGTTGAGGTGTGTGCCAGTAGAAGAAGAAATTGAATGGATATCCATATATTTGAGCTAGCTAGCCTTGTGATGTGACTTCTCCTTAACCTCTGGCTATTGAGATTATATTTGTTTCGAATGGCATGATGTAAATGTGGGTTTTATAAAATGCGTTTTGATACTTCGAAATGAAATTGTTTGGATTAAAATTCCATAATTCATGTTTTGTATTTAATTCTCATGTTCAGTTTAATTT
This sequence comes from Hevea brasiliensis, assembly GCF_030052815.1. Classification (NCBI taxonomy): domain Eukaryota; kingdom Viridiplantae; phylum Streptophyta; class Magnoliopsida; order Malpighiales; family Euphorbiaceae; genus Hevea; species Hevea brasiliensis. The sequence goes on along the minus strand of NC_079497.1, from coordinate 51,477,774 downwards.
TTCAATAAGTGTGATTTAAATTATGCATAAAGATTATTTTAGTATGTTGTGCACCACTGAGTCCTAGTACTCAGCGATGGCTATTATTGCTATCGCAGATTTAGAGACTAGAAGAGCAGTAGATTGAGCTACTGAAGACAGAGGAACTACCTGCTTGAAGTTATATCGAATATATTTTATACCCTGATTGTAGAAATTTATTTTGATGTATGTAATGTACGTAATTGTATGGACATATAAAACTGGTCTTGAGCAGTTTGTATAAAGTTTGTATAAAGTTTGTAATAAATTTTAGTTTGTATTTTCCTAATGTAAATTTTTAGTATGATGTATATATAAATTGTTTATCTTTAATGAATATGAATGAATGAAATTGATTGACAGTATCGTGATGATTACTGAATTTTTGGAAATTGAGAAATGAGGATTGTTGAATTTTGAAACTTGAGAAATTGGTTGAGATTGATTGTGAATTTGAAGAAGTGGTTGAAATAAATAATTGGAAGTGCTTTTTACAGGAATTTGAATAATTGCTTTCTGAAAATACAGACGGCACTTTGCCGAAATTTTTATAAAATTTGCGAAAAAATAAAATGGGCCAAAAAATTTTAACTAGTTTCTAACTTTAATTAAATGTTTTAATATCTATTTAGAAATGCTCACCACTTATAAAAAGGAAGAAAATTATTTTAAAATCCCTTGTAGGTACTTAATGAGTTATCGGTGGGTGAAGTGCAGTAGTTTATTAGGTATTCTACGGGATTATGTTATGCCTTATAGAGGGGTAAGGTGTAACATGGGGCTTTCCCTTGTGCCTCAGCTTCAACAGATTGCTCAACTGAGCAATCCCCTTCTTCCATATCAATATGAAATTAGGGTATCTCCTGAACAAATAACACAAGGAGATTTCCTTCCGTTAGTTCATATTTATGATGTAATACATTGTATGTAACAAATAAGGACATTGAGCAGTTGTACTTAGCAAAGAAAAGACACAAATTCATAAGTTAAAACATACTTCAAAAATTTGCTCTGATACCACTAAAACACGTCACATCTTACCGCCTCTGTAAGGCATAACATGATCCCGTAGAATACCTAATGAACTACCGAACTTCACCTACTGATAACTCATTTAGTACCCTACAAGGGATTTTAAAACAATTTTCTTACTTTTTATAAATGGCGAGCATTTTCTAATAGGTATTAAAATTATTTATTCAAAGTTGGAAACTAGTTAAAATTTTAGCCCATTTTATTTTTTCGTAAATTTTATAAAATTTCAGCAGAGTGTCGTCTGTATTTTGAGAAAACAGTTCTACAAATACAAAATACCTGTAAAAAGCACTTCCAAAGATTTATCTCAACAACTTCATCAATTCAACATCCATCCCAACCAATTTCAACATCATTTCTCAATTTTCAAAATTCAACATCATCAAAATACTATAATTCAATTTCATTCAAATTAAAGCAAAATATTTCCATTCATATTTCAATAAAGATAAAACAATTTAGATACATCATTATAAAAATTTACATTAAGAAACATCCAAACCAAAATTTATTACAAGTTTTATACAACTGCTCATGACCATTTCCTACATTTACATACATTACATACATCAAATAATTTTTACAATCAGGGTATAAAATATACCTGATAAACTTTAGAGTTGGTAGCTCCTCAATCCTCAATAGGTCACTACTCTGCTCCTCCAATCTCTATATCTGCGATAGCAATAATAGCCATCGCTGAGTACTAGGACTCAATGGTGCACAACATACTAAAATAATTTTTATGCAGAATTTAAATCATACTTATTCAAAAATTAAATTGAACATGAAATATAAATTCAAAACATGATTTATAAGATTTTAATCCAAACAATTTCATTTCAAAAGTCTCAAAACAAATTCCATAAAAACACACAGTTATATCATGCCATTCGAAACAAATATCATCTCAATAGCCAGAGACTAAGGAGAAGTGTGACACCCCTTACCCGTCTACAGTGTAGCTGAGCAAGATATGCCACCCAGTGTGCCGGAGCATCAATTCATGTTTCAATTACAATTTATCCCTTTTAATTCATTTATTTACAATTTTTGATTCTGAATTTTTACGCTATTTTTATAGAAAATATGGCAGAGTGCCAGCTATACTTTGGAAAAACAGTTCTTTTGAACCTGTTTAAAAACACTACCAATATAATTTCCAAATCCAAACTCCATTATACAAACATATCTCAAACTCAATCTCAAAATCTCATTACTATTTTTAGAAATTTTTCTTTTATGTTCACATCATCACTGGAAGCACACTCATAAATATTTCTCAACATAATATACAGAAAATTTCAATAATATAAAATTTCATATATTTACATTATTACATAATTTCAAGAGTTTATAGTTACAATCTAAACTAATACAAAATGCAAAATACAAAATGCTACCCAAAGTCCTAATGTCCTACCATATGCACTGCAGATGTGAGGTGACTCTGGACTCCGGATGCAGATTTGAAAGCTCACCTTGCGATGTCTACTGGCTCCCAACTAGGTCTCGAAAGACTGCGCGTGGCAAAAGCGACGCGTTAAGCAATTCTGCTTAGTGATGACAATATAAAATAAAATAAAATAAAATAAGTATTCGGAATGTATGTTTACATTTTTGGATAGACTTAATTTATGATATTTATAGCAGTATTATTCGATCAAAATTTGGTAAGGTTTATTATCATTGCTCGAGTAACCCATACTAGTTGACTGGACTGGATAAATGGGTAAACTAGCACTGGGTACTAAGTACCTCAGACCATCACACCATTGGTCACATTGTGTCTCTCAGTGTGCAACAGAACAGCTAATAAGCTGTAATAATTATTAGGGATAAAACCCGAGTGTAACAACTCAAATGACATATCCAAAGGCTACTATGTCACAGAATGGCATGGGAAGCCATGAAACACAGAATAGCATGAAGCCATATGCAGTACTGCTAACAGAACCCTATTGGCATGCCAACCTATCCAAACCAATCTTGTTAGGTATACTAGGGCATATTACACTTTTAAATTTCACAATTCTTGAAATTCAAGTTTTGGTGTTACTATTCATTTCATTAGCCAACTAAAATGTTGACTTTTGCATAGGCAATAGATATATTGGTTCTAATACTCCCAACATACCACATTTTGTATTCTAAATTTGTTGGTATTGGTTACCAATACCATTTCGAAGCTTAATATTAATTGGACAGAATTTTCAGTTTTTAAGCTTTGTGTTTACTGTTCTATTAGTTATTTTTGCAGTGGGAATTTGCCAAAATGATCAGCATGAAAGCTGTTCCTTATTTTGTCTAGTTGCATTTCCTTTTTTGAATCACTCCATTGGTGTTTTTTAGCTCAAGTTATGGCCCAGAAACCACAACTGGCCGAATTGTAATTTTTCCAGAATTTTTGGACTGACCAAATCTAAAGTGTTAGGAATTCTCCAATTTCTTCCCTTGTCTCCCTTTCTTTCCTTCTTAAACCTTCTTGTTGATGGTGAATTAGGAGCTTTTAAGGGTCTAGGGTTGCAACTTATAGAACAAAATTCAGTAATTCAAGCTTTAAAAAGCTTGTTAATAGAGGTTGATCAATGGTGAGTTATGGGAAGAAAGGTTGCCGATTTAGGTGAGGAGGAAGGTAAATGATTTTTTTCAATTTTTTTTTTATGATTTTATGTCTTATTATTTGTTGGTGACTTGGTCAAAAAATGAGGGAAAAATTAATTGGATTTTGACATCATAATTGATGTCATCCATGATGTAATAATATGTTTCTTTTCTTTTCTCTTTTTTTTTATTTATTTTTCTTTAGTTCTTTAATTTAATTCTTGATCTCAAAATTTTCTTTTCTCTGATTTTATTTGACAGTTAGGTCATGAGTCAGCTCTGTGACACCCCTTACCCGACTACAGTGTAGCCGAGCAAGTTATACCACTCAGTGTGCCGGAGCACTCTATTTTATCTGATTTCATTATAGTCCTTGATTTATTTATTCAAAAACTTTATTGAAGATTTAGGCTATTTTTACTTTTATCAAAATCTAACTAAATTGGAAATTTCAAAAATTTTAACGATAATCCGACAAAGTGTCGGCTGTAATTTGGACTAATGATTCTTACGAACTGCCAAAGACAATTTCAATATATACTCAATTTCTCAAACTTAATAGTCTCAAAAAGTTTCAAACATAATGTATCTCAATACAGTATTCAGATTTCTCAGAAATCTCATTAGATTTTCAATATTTCAATATTCACAAGTATAATCTCATTATAACTCAAATTCAATTCAGATACTAAAATACTTACTTTGAATAGCTTCCATAATTCATAGGTTAATTATATGAGTTTATTTTGTACAAGATATACAAATAATTTACAATGTGCTAGGAATGAACAATATACATAACATGTATAAAATGAGCCCTATCTACATGCATTGCTGAGGAGGTGACAATCTTGAACTCTTCTGACACTTCTGCAGATCTGGGCTCCAAAAATCTCAGTCGACAGTCTACTGGTTTTACCTTGATCACTGCGAGGAAGCAATTCCATCGCGCTAAGCATTTCTGCTTAGTGGTGCAATAATATAACCAGAAATAATATATACAAGTAAAGAAAGAAATAAATGATAATTCAGATACTCAAGAATCAATTTAATTTGGTATGGTATTTCTAGTATCAACGATCTTATATACTAGTTTGTTCCTCTTTGGAAGTGCTTAGTTTATAACTTTTAAGATATCTTGGCGGTATATAATTTATTCTATCTGTATTGTATTTCAAGTCATGCGATTACGCAATTTATATTTTTGTTATGTTTCTTTTGCTAATCTCTTTTGCTTATTCATTCAATACTAAATTTAATTGTCTTGGATTTTCATTATACTTAACTTAACTTAGCTGCTGAATTGAATAATACTTTAATTGATGCCCAAGTAACCTATACTAGGCAGTGGATGGATAACGGTCGTTGGCACCGACACCGCGGTGCCTCGGGCCGTCATACCATGGGACGCAGAACGTCTACCATGTATGCAGTCAGTATGGCTAAAAAGCCATGATATCACGTAATCGGGCATAAAAGCCATGAAATCGGGCATAAAAGCCATGAATACGGGCATAAAGCCATGAATACAGGCATAAAGCCTTTCGCAGTACTGCTAAAACAATACCCTATTGGCATGCCAAACTATCCAAACCAATCTTGTTAGGTATACTAGGGCATTTGATATTTTAAAATGTTAATATATTGTGCTTTATGACTTCATTATTTCATGATAAATTTCAATCATAATTCTTACATTCATTTGATCATTTATATGATCACAATTCACATCAATTATTCTTTTATACCATTGTACTCAAAATACTTCTCCTCTTTACAATAATGAGAACTAATGTCTCATTCATACATTAATATGGTTCATTTATTCATTCATTATTTTATTCATATTGATCACAATTCTAAACAATGGTTCACATGTACCATTGTATTCAAAACATTTTTCCTTTTCTCATTTATACATTCAAGAATCTATTTATGTAATTACAAATTTTATATTTCAAGTTGAGTTATTAATATTTTACGAATTCCATTTGTGATGGGCATATATGCCCTAACTATCTATTCACATCAATTAGGTGACTTATTTTTCATGTTTCAAATAATTCATGAATATTTCATGGATTTCAAATTTATGGCCTAAATTTCTTTTTAACAATTTTGACTAGGATGCATAGTCCATATTTGTCATACAATTCTAAGCATTTAAGCTTAGAATTGGTTCTAGGTCTTCATCTTAATTCACTAATCATTTTGATTACTATTCACCATACTGGTCAACCAAAATGTTGACCTTTTTATACTTAATGGATATATTAATTCTAATTACACCAAGATCCCACATTTTGAGTTTTACATTTACTAGTATTAATTGCCAATTGCAATTTAAAGTCCCCTAGATGCATTTCTAATTTCAAATTTTGAATTTCAAGTTTTGGTGTCACTATTCACCTCATTGGTCAACAAAAATGTTGACTTTTGCATAGACAATAGGTACATTGGTTTTAACACTCCCGATGTACCACATTTTGCATTTAAAACTTGTTGGAATCAATTACCAAATCCATTTCCAAGCTTATTTCAAATTTTCATGTCACTATTCACTTCATTAGTCAACTAAAATGTTGACTTTTGCATTGAAAATATGTACAATGACTTTGGCACTTCAAACATACTACATTTTTCATTTAAAACTTGTTGGTTTTGGTCACTTTCTCAAAGCTTAGGTCATTTTGGCAAAATTGCCAATTTTCGGTTTTGGTGCTCCGAAGTTGCACTGTTTCATTGGTCGATTTACTGTTGGAATTTGACAAAACTTCCTTCATAGAAAATGTTCCTTATTTTGTCTAGTTGAATTTATTTTTTTGAATCACTCTATTTGGAGTTTTGTAGCTCAAGTTATGGCCAAAATAATTTTACTGTTCACGTGTCGCTCATCTTTGCTATCATGGGTTCTGGCAGATTTTGATCCAAATTTGGTCAGTAATTTGATCAAGTTAAGTTCCTAATTTGGTCTAACTTTCTTCATATGAAATGTTCTACTATGCCTTAGGTTTCCATCGGTTCAAGAATCGCCTAAATCTGAGTTTTCTAGAGAGAGTTATAGTCCTCCAAACATTGCTACTCAAATGAAAATTTTGGAAATCTCAGTACAGTAAACTTCAATTTGCTCAATGACTTGATTTGGTTCTGGTCATAATTTGGGGTAGGTTTCTTCATGAAAGTTGTTTGTCTATGTCTTAACTTGTTTCTGTAAAAATTTCAGGTCAATTGACCAAATCTACAGTGAGTTATGGCCAAATGAACAGTTTACTGTTCATTTGGTCATTTCTGCAGGTGCTGTTGCAGTGTGTCCGGATTGGGGCCAAGTTTTGGTCCTCTTGCTTTGGTCTTTTGGGCATGGTTTCTTCAGAAAAAATGTGCCATTATAAGCCTAGTTTCATGTCCAATTGGCCAAAAATCAATTGGACCTACACAGCCAAAGTTATGGCTGTGCAAGTGGACTGAAATTTCAGTCACTCTGCTGCACTAAGAAGGCAGCCTACACATTCACTTGGCTATACTATTTTTCAGTCCAATTCATGGTCAACATACCTAAAATGGTCACTAATTGACCCTTATAATGTTCTTTCACAATTTCATAAGCTAAATCCAAGTTTCACTTCTCAAAACCCTAATGACCAATTTAAATTACCCATAAACCTCAATTAGCACACTAATTCAACATCCATGCATATTCATACCTTAAACATCATTTCTATCCATTCTAAATTAATTAAAACAATCAACCACATCCTTCCTTAGGGCTGCCAAAAATTGAAGATGCCCTAACACATATAATTTACTTCAAATTCTTACAATTTCTTAACTTAAAATGATGCTCTAACAAGGATTAAAGGAGTGTGAGTGAAAGGATAGCACTAACCTCACTTTAACCTCTTGTAGGGTAGATTTCTTCAAGCTAAAACTTCACTTTCCTTCTTCTTCTTGGCTGCCAAAAGCTTCCCCAAGTGATATGGTCAAGGTTTAATGAAAGGGGTTAGGGTTTAGTAGTGGAAACAAGAGAGAAATGAAGCTTAAAGGAGCTTTAATGGTGGAACCTCTTCTCTCTCTCTCTCTCTCAACGTTTTTTAGGCTGCCCAAGGTTGAATATGCAGATTGGTTTTTCATATTTTTGGTCTCTTTTATCTCTTTTAATAAGTTTAACAAATTGTGATTGGTGGAGGAAATTTAAATGACATCATATGATGTCATAATTAGCATTTTCTTTCATTTTCTTTTCTTCTCTTCTCTACTCATTTTCAATTCAATTTCTAGTAATGTTTATTCATATTTTATGTCATAATAATTATTTACTCAACTGGACAAGTCGGCCAAAAATCATCTCTGAAGGCGAAATGACCAAAATGCCCTCCGTTTGGCTTAACGGGTCAAAATTGTCTGTACCGATTGAAAAATTTTTCTAAATATTTTCTTGGCATTCTAATGCCATAGGAACCTCAATGACCCTTCTCTGGAGTCCCAATAATTATTTTATGAATTTTTCCCCGGGTCTAGGGCTCCTCGTTGCAAGAACCGCAACTTACCTCTGGTTACCCATCGCTTGGGCACCGGCTCATTTGACTTAGTTGCATTTTATTTCTAAAATTTTTTCTAAATTTTTCTTATTAATATTTGAGTTAATTATGGTCCCTCACTTTGATTTAAATATTTTTCCGGACGTTCTAGCTGTCCGGACCGACACCGGTCACCGGAACAGTAGACTGTACGGAGTTGCTACGGGGAGGGTGTTACAAGCTCTCGGGGTCAATTGAACAAATTGTCCCTCACCGGTTCGACCCGGTTTGCAAATAATTCAATATTTCTTCTGGATCCCTGACCTAATTATTTGACTGGTTTAACAATTCTTTTTCGTGATTTTCTCTTTTCCACTGTGTTCGCAATAGTCCTAAGGACTGCAACATCACATTTTACGGTTCGAAATTTAAGTTTAAATCGACTTCACAATCCTTCCCGAGAAGGTCACCCATCGCTGTGACTCTCGGTTTGTTTAACTTCTTATATTCTATTTTTCTTATTTATACTTAACTAATTGATAATTACTAATTATTTGTGTTCAGGGCTTATCTAGTTGTCTTAAGTGTGATTCTAATCCTTTTAATTGTTCAGACCGACATCGGTCACTGGAATAGTGAAATATACCAGGCTATGCAAATAGGGGTGTTACAAATCTACACAGTAATTTTGACTATTTAGGTTATCGAACAATGAGGGAATGAAAGTTGTTTATTTTAAACACTAAAATGGTAAATTTAAAATGAGGTGATTTATTTTGAAACAAGTTCGGAATTAAGATTTCACACTTGAATCTTACTATGGATGCTATCTCATTTATTTACTGGATTGAGAGTTGTTTGCCTTGATGGAAATTAATCCTAAGGTATCCTAAGTCCTTTATCAAGGCACCTAGGGTGTATTCTAATTAACTTAAACCCAACTTTCATAGCGATCAAATTAATTAAAATTCTTTAAAGTCTTTGATCAATTTTAAAATTCCACAAAGGTATCAGCCTATGTCTAGGTCAGAATTTCTAGGTTCAAAATCTTGATTTTCTAATATTAATCTTCACCTTTCAGTCCTTCAATTAATATCTATAGTCATTATTAAGTGGATACCAATACATAGCATGCATTAAAATCACAAGAAATTAAATCAAGGAACAAATCTCAAATCAATAAATAAAACTTAATGTTCATCCATAATAATGTTCATCCATTACTCTCCAAATTCCAGAATATGAAAACTACTCACTCATAGTGAGTTCAGCAAGCATCATGATAAACAAAAATAAACACAGTAAAAAGAAATTGTCTAGAAGAAATAAAGCAATAAACATCTGTTTAAGGAAATGGAATGAAAGAACCGAAGAGGATTTGCAGCTTTGATCTTGTGGAACTTCGGTTGGAAAACTCCTCTTGATACTGATATTCTTCTGCTCAACACGGCTGGTGAGACTTTAGAGGCGAATCCTCTTTGAAACTCCTAAAAAGTGCCGTCAAAAGATAAAAAAGGTTCTTCTCCTCTCTTTTTTTTTGATGTTTTCTGTTTCTATATATAATGACTGCTCTAGAGTTAGGTCATTTTGAGTCCAAAAAAGAGCGAGAATTTGGGTCACTATATGGCCCCGGGCTGTGTAACTTACTGGAGTAGAATTTCGGAGTCATGCATTAGCACAGAGACTTACACGTGTCTGCGATGGCTACATGGGCCTAGTTTCATGAGCCATGTAATTTTGTTCTCAGAAAGTTCTTTAAGCTTGTGCCTGGAAGAGACTTACACAGGTCTATGCAGATTACACGGGTCCAATTACATGACCCTTGTACTTTTGTTTCTCCATTGGCTCTCTGGCTTTGCTCTGGCAGAAGGTTAAATGAGTTTATGGCTTTGCTTACACGACTGGTGTACTTTGTATCAGCAACAATTTTGAGTTTTTTTATCCCTTTAAGCTTCCTTTTTCACTCCTATGCTCTGTGACTTCACCAAAACACCTGAAATGATACAGAAAACATGGAATTAAGATCTTGATAATATAAATTACAAAAACTAATGAAATCAACTACTATGCATGAGATTACTTACCTAAATGCCATGAGATAGTATATAAATGTGCTTAAAAATATCTATACAATTCAAGTGTATCAAGAATCAAACTTCTTGCTCCCTTTGATAGTCTTCAGGAGCACCACTTGTTGCTCCTCTAGCTTGTCTACCACAAGCTTCCACCAAGATCACCTTAGGTAGCCCAAGTCCTCTCTTTGATGCTTGCCAACCACTAGCAATTAGGGTATTTACTTTAGGTGATTTCTATGGATGTATTTGAGCTAGAAACCTTTTCTAGTGTCTTTGATTCAAGAAAAAAACAAGCTTTCTTTCTATCATTAATGGAGGAAAAACACAAGAAGGAGAGAGAGAGAGAGGTTGCCGTCCAATATAAAAGAACAAGAAGAAGATTCAACTCACTTGGTTCTCTTCTTATCTTGTATTTATATACAAGAGACAAAAACCATTAAATGGTTGCCACATGTCACTTTAAGATTGAATCTTACTTTTTCTTGTTTTAATCACATTATGACAAGTGTAAAGCCAAGATTAAATCATTAAAAAGTTGTCTTCCATCATATGAAAGACAAGTAGCACATTTCTATAGGTGCCATGTGCCACCATCTGAAGAAGCAGAAGCAGGAAAAACACAAGTTTATATCATTGAATTCAAAAGTTTTCACCAAGGGTCACATGCATCATGCAAGATTTATTTTTATCTATTTGATTTCAATGATAAACAATATATTAAAACTCTTTTAATATGTTTTTGGATCTGTATTTGCCATTTAAGATTTTAGAATTAATCAGATTAATTTTAGAACCCTAGATTAGATCAAGAACAAGTGCACTAACCTTTTGATGCACTGCAGTGTGTTTAACACCTTTGGGATGCGTCTTTAGGGCACCAGATGTTGTCCCTCTAGCTTGTCCACACTAAGATCACCTATGGCAGCCCTTGAACAGCTTCTAAAGCTTTTTCTATTAATTAGAAGATCAACTTTTTCCTTTTAAGAGATTAACGATGTAAACGAGACACAAAAAACAATTTCTAGTATTTTTAATTCAAGAGATTGTTTGCCAATCTCTTGGAATTGATGAGAGATGAAGAAGAGAGAGGGAGAGGAGCCTTTGGGTGGCGGCACAAAGAGGATAGTTGCTAGTTGTATTTTTTTTTTCTCTTCATAATAACACTTATATAGGTAGGTCAACACATAAAACCCTTGTCACATGTTACCTTTTTATTGGTTCTAGGTTTAATTTACCCAATCACATTGTGCCAAGTGTCAAACCTATATTTAATCTTAATTTTAATCATCTTATATGATTAAAAAACATTTGGCAAGCTTATGTGTAATGCCATGTGTCACCATCTCATGGTGCCACATGTCACCCTGTGAAATGACTAAAATGCCCCTGTGTCTTAATTTTGAGTTCTCAACCGAAAATAATTATTTCTCTTCTTCTAATCAATTTATATCAAATATAAATTAATTAATTAATCTCTATTAATTAATTTCTCAATAATTAAATTCATATTTAAACACTTATACTGTACATCTAATAACCTAGATTTGGTTTCAAGTCATGCTAGGGACTTTACAATCTAATTGTAAACCAAATCTATTTAATTAATTAATTAAACTCTTTAATTAATTAATTAAATCATATTTAATTAGGTGATAACTTGTGTATGTATGTGACTTACTAGGCTCATCACTAATTGGCAATGAGACATGATATCAACTCTTAATATCCTCAGAACTCTTTTCTACCACAAATGATTTCTCTAAATCATTTTATGCACCTCATAGACCATGGTTAACACCTAGCATAGCATGCCATGGCCACCCAATTAATAATAAGGTTTACCTTAAATGAACCTATAATCATATGTTATCATGCACTAGAATCTCTCTGTTACAAAATCCCAACTCAAGCTGGAGTCATGGTTTATATCAAACTCCATTTGCTATGAATATTATGTTCTCTTTTAATTCCAGTTTTTGATTAAAAAGATTTTCTCATCAGAAACTCTTTTCTGATTAAATCTATCTGTCCTGGCCATGAACTTGAAACATCAAGAACAATTAAATGAACATAGGATTTTATCTCTATTTACTTAGAGGAATAGATTCTATCTTGATCAACACCTACCTCCATATATAACTAGTAGGAGCCAACATATGCCCATATACCCATACACAGTACAAGTATGAAAGCAGTATCAAAGTCAAACCACCTATATACAAGATAACTGTGCTATCTCAGGTCTAAAGATTATATGCACTGATATGATTTATAACAATATATTGACAAGAGTAAACTCCCTGTGCTTGTCATAAGCGTCACTGGTTTGGCCTACTTATCATTTATAAGTGCCTATCATATTTGTTATATGGCATGAGACTCACCATTCCATCTTATTTATATCTCATATAAATAACTTGGGAAGAAACATGAATATAATCTTTCTAGATAAGTCATGTCCTTATTATGAAGTATCCTCGATTGTGAACCTATTTATGATACTTTGTACTAGAAATACTGTCACTCATATTCTTAACAACTTAAGAATAGAATTTCTAACAAAATATCAATGGACCTTTTCTATTACACATAAATATATTATGTAAACGGAAAAATAGAAATGCCTTTTATTAATAAAAAATATACAAGATACATACTAAATGATATGCTCTAGGGTATACTACTAATAATCTCCCATTAGCACTAGAGCCATTCATTACAATATCTTAGACTCATCTTCTCAAGATGTCGGTCTAGCTGAGTCTGTGACATACACTTAGAGAATGGATCAGCTGGATTTTTAGCTGATGCTATTTTCTGCATGGTTACATTGCCTCACCCAACTATTTCTCTGATAATGTGGTAGCGCCTTTCTATGTGATTGGATTTTTGGTGAGACCTGGTTTCCTTAGCCTGTATGACCGCTCCATTGTTGTCACAGTGTAGTGGAACTGCTGACTCAATGGAAGGAACTACTATAAGTTCTATCACGAACTTCTTTATCCAAACAGCTTCCTTTGCATCATCTGATGTAGCAATATACTCAGTCTCGGTAGTAGAATCTGCAATCGTGCTCTGTTTGGAACTCTTCCAATTGACTGCACCTCCATTACAAATGAACACATATCCAGAGGTAGACTTTCTATCATCGATATCTGATTGAAAATCAGAATTAGTATAACCATCCAATTGCATGTCTCCACCTCTATATATCAAGAATAAATCCTTAGTTCTTCTCAAGTATTTAAGGATATTCTTGATAGCTATCTAGTGTTTTAAACCTGGATTGGATTGATACCTGCTAATCAAACTAATAGCATATGCGATATTCGGCCTAGTACACAACATTGCATACATTAAACTTCCAATAGCCGAAGCATATGGAATCCTAGTCATCTTATCTCTTTCTTCAGGTGTCTTTGGAGACATCTCTTTAAAAAGGTGGATACCATGTCTCACTGGTAACAATCCTCTCTTGGAATCAAGCATGTTAAACCTCTTTAACACCTTTTCCAAGTATAGACTTTGGGATAAACCAATTATTCTTTTCTCTCTATCTTTATAGATGTGAATCCAAGAATATAGGTTGCCTCTCCTAAGTCTTTCATGGAGAATGTATTTGACAACCATACCTTTACAGTTGTCAACATACCTATATCATTACCCATCAACAGTATATGATCCACATATAAGACAAGGAAAGTGATAGCACTGTCACTAACCTTTTTATATACACATGGCTCATCCTCATTTTTGATAAAACCAAATGATTTAATGGCTTCGTCAAAACGGATGTTCTAATTCCTCGAAGCTTGCTTCAACCCATAAATGGATCGCTTTAGCTTGCATACCTTGGAACCATCTTGGGATTTAAAACCCCTAGGTTGTTCCATGAAAATGTTTTCTTCAATGTATCCATTGAGAAAAGCTGTTTTGACATCCATCCGCTAAATCTCATAATCATAGTATGCAGCTATTGCTAATAGAATCCTAATTGATTTAAGCATGGCAACAAGCGAGAAAGTCTCCTCATAGTCGATTCCTTGCCTTTGGCGAAACCCTTTCGCTTCTAGCCTTGCCTTATAGGTCTCTACCTTTCCATCAGAACCAATTTTCTTCTTGAAAATCCATTTGTTCCCTATAGGTACAATACCTTCAAGTGGGTCAACAAGATCCCAAACTTGATTCTTATACATGGAATCAATTTTGGATTTCATAGCATCAATCCATTTTGAAGAGTCTATATCTGATATAGCTTCTTCATAGATAAGTGGATCATCTCCATGATCTACTTCTTTATAAGTAGACAACTCTTATTTTTCTTCATGAAGGAAACCATATCTCACTCGTGTAACACCCCAAATTGCATAGCCTGATATATTTCACTGTTCCAGTGACCGGTGTCGGTCCGGACAATTAAGGGGATTAGAACCACACTCAAGACAACTAGAGAACCTATAAACACAAATAATCAATAATTTCCAATTAGTTAAGTACAAACAAGAAAAATAGAACATAAGAAGTTAAACGAGCCGAGAGTCACAACGATGGGTGACCTTCTCGAGAAGGACTACGAAGTCATTTTAAACTCAAATTTCGAACCGTAAAATGTGACGCCGCGGTCCTTAGGACCATTATGAACACAGTGGAAAAGAGAAAATCATGAAAAAGAATTGTTAAGCCAGTCAAATAATTAGGTCAGGGAGCTGGAAGAAATATTGAATTATTTGCAAACCGGGATGAACTGGCGAAGGGCAATTTAGTCAATTGACCCCGAGAGCTGACTCCTGACCTAACTATCAAATAAAATCGGAGAAAAGAAAATTTTGGAATCGAGAATTAAATTAAAGAACTAATAGAAAAAAAAAAGAAAATGGAAAAGTGAAAAAGTTGATGACATCATACATGACCTCATGCATGATGCAATAAATATGTAATTAATAAATTTAATTAAATTGATTTTTGGTCTTCCATAAGAAAAAGACATAAAAAAAAAGAAAATGAAAAAGTTTATTACATCACCCTTATGACATCATCATGATGTCAAAATTCATTTTAAATTTCCTACCTAAATTGACTAAGTCAAAAACATTTTTTTAAGACATAAAATGCATAAAAGGGAGAAGAAAATCAGCTTGCCTTCTTCCTCACCCAAATTTGCCATCCACTTCTCTCCTCTTTCATCTCTTTCTTGTTTCCTCCATTGAAGCTTAATTTAAAGCTTCACAAACCCTAAAATCCTCCATTAAATCCCTAAAAGTTCTTGATAAACCTTACTTTGGCAACTTGAAAAGTAGATTGAAGAAGAAAAGGAAGGAAGAAAAATAGAGATTTGAAGATTGGAAATTCAAGAAAAGGTTAGTAATCTAAAGTTGAAATATTTTAGTTAAATGTTTATGTTCTTAGTTCAATTAACCTATAAATATACTTGAAATGAAAAAAAAAAAAAAATCTTTGGAGGACCAAAGGAAAATTCATCCAGCCTATGTAGGGGTGAGAATTGCATGCATTTGATTGAATTAAAAGTAAAAAATGAGCTTGAATGAGTTGAAAGATTGTGTTTATATGCTTTGAATTAGTTAGTTACAATGAATTATTGTGGTTAGGGTTTAAAACCTAGGGTTTTGAGGCAAAAATTTGGAGAAATTTGTAAATGGTGTCTTTGACCTAATGTGAAGTGAAAAATGGTCTTTGTGACCAAATGAGATGTGTTAGAAGTGTTGGAATTAAAAGCCAATTCAGATTGGATAAGGTCATGTGCTGGCAGCATGACTAAAATTTCCTTTGAGGGACCAAAAATAAAATTTCACAAGTCCAATGGACATGGGACCAATTGGGGATGAAATAGGCACTAAATGACACAATTTTCATTTAGGAAGCTTGCCCAAAAAGTGACTAAAACCTAGTGAACAAAGTGGTCGAAGTCGGAAAATCGCAGGCTGCCTCTGCACAAACTGACCAAATGAACAGTATTTGTTCATTTAGTCAGAACTCGAGCTAGGAAGTTCAAAATGACCTAAAATTTTACAAGTAATTAGATAAGATATAGATCTAAAACTTTTATGAAGAACACCAACCGAAATTATGCCATTAACCCAATCAAAATACTGAGTAATGTTGGTGACCTGAATCTGTAGAACTGCAGATTACCATATGAACAGTAAAGTTTTAATGGCTATAACTCTCTCTAGAAAACTCCGATTTAGGCGATTCTTGAACCGATGGAAACCTAAGACATAGTAGAACATTTCATATGAAGAAAAGTAGACCAAATTATGGACCTAACTTGATGAAATTGCTGAACGAAGTTGGAATCAATAATCTGCCTGAATAAAATTCTACAGCATAAACAGTAAACATAATTTGCTTATAACTTGAGCTACAAAACTCCAATTGGGGTGATTCAAAAAGGAGAATAAACTTAAACTTAAGACAATAAGGAACATTTTCTATGAAGAAAGTTTTGCCAAATTCTAACAGTAAACTGACCAATGAAATAGTACAATTAGGGACACC
Organism: Hevea brasiliensis; assembly: GCF_030052815.1. Classification (NCBI taxonomy): domain Eukaryota; kingdom Viridiplantae; phylum Streptophyta; class Magnoliopsida; order Malpighiales; family Euphorbiaceae; genus Hevea; species Hevea brasiliensis. The sequence goes on along the minus strand of NC_079497.1, from coordinate 51,461,009 downwards.
AAAATTGAAAATTTGGCAATTTTGCCTAAAAGACCTAAGTTTTGAGAAAATGACCAAAACCAACAAGTTTGGTGACCAAAATGTGGTACGTGGGTAAAGTTGGAATTCCCATACCTATTATGCCTTAGAAAGTCAATAATTTGACTTGAATAGTGTAGTGAATAGTAACCCAAAACACAAAATTTCAAGAACGTCGAATTTAGCACGTTAGAGCTAGGTAAAAGTGAAGTTAAATTTATTTTTGGATTTATGTTAAATTATGGTACTGAAACACTGTAAAATTGTGTGTTTCAGTTGAAAGGAATACCGAGAAAGAACCCGAGGAACCGAGTCAAGGCCAAGAGGCGACTCGCTTGAGGTTTGTGCACAACGTATACTTTTTATAATTATCTTCTGCATACTGTTTTGAATAATGTGAAATATTGAATTATGGCATTCTTATGATGTTTGATTTAAATTGTGAAAGTTATTGTGTATATTTGAAATGAAAATGTTTAGCAAATTGTTAAGATAAGTTTTGAAACCACAGTGTCATGACCATATATTTGGACACCTCACTAGCACGACTAATGGGTGTAATTAGTTTCGAATTTTGATTCCTTCTCTAGAGAAGTGTTGAGGTGTGCCAGTAGAAGAGGATGTGAATGGATATCCATATATTTGAGCTAGCTAGCCTTGTGATGTGATTTCTCTTTAGCCTCTGGCTTTTGAGATTCTATTTGTTTCGAATGGCATGATCTAACTGTGGATTTTATGAAATGTGTTTTGATTCTTCGAAATGAACTTGGTTTGCATTAAATTTTCATAATTCGTGTTTTGTGTTTAATGCTCATGTTTAGTTAAATTTTTGAATAAATGTGATTTATATTCTGCATAAAGATTATTTTAGTATATTGTGCACCACTGAGTCCTAGTACTCAGCGATAGCTTTTATTGCTATCGCAGATTTAGAGACTAGAGGAGCAGCAGACTGAGCTGCTGAAGATTGAGGATCATTCAGCTTGAAGTCTTTGGGTATAATTTATACCCTAACTGTAAATATTTCTTTTGATGTATATATATTGCACATAAATGTATGGACATGTAAAAATGGGTCTTGAGCAGTTAGTATAAATTTTGTGTAAAGTTGTAATATATATTGTAGTTTGAAATTCTCTTAATGTAAATTTTATAATGATGTATCTAAATTGTTTTATTTCTAATGAAATATGAATGGAACTATTTTATTTAATTTGAATAAAATGGATTGCTAGTATTTTGATGATCATTGGATAGTGGATTTGAAATTTGAAAGTTGATAAATGCATTGAGAAATTGATTGAGATTGAGTATGAAATTGAAGCAGGTGTTGAGAAAAATTTTCAGAAGTGCTTTTTACAGGTATTTGAAGAACTGTTTTCTCAAAATACAGAGGGAACTCTGTCAAAATTTTTATAAAATTTGCATAAAAATAAAATGGGCCAAAAATATTAACTAGTTTTAATTTTAACTAAATGTTTTAAATACTTATTAGAAAATGCTCACCACTTATCAAAAAATAAGAAAATTGTTTTAAAATCCCTTGTAGGGTACTTAATGAGTTATCGGTAGGTGAAGTTCGGTAGTTCAGTAGGTATTCTACAGGATCATGTTATGCCTTACAGAGGGGTAAGGTGTGACAACTCGTGGGTGAGATACCCTGGTTGTTCTACGAGGAACAACTATAGATGTTTCATCAACAAGTGTAGGTTGACTAGATGGATCTATTTCCATATGATATGTTGGTTGATTAGAATTCTCCAATTCAAACTCTATTTCCCTTCCTTTGCCTGCTTCTTGAACAAACTGTTGTTCTAGAAATGTGGCATCTCTTCTTATCACAACCTTTTGTGAAGTAGGCAAATAAAAATAATATCCAAAACTATCTTTTGGATATCCAAAAAATCGAACTTTTTCTGATCTGGTTTCCAATTTATTAGTGTTCAACTTTTTGATATAAGCTGGACAACCCCAAATCTTAACATGCTTAAGACTTGGTTTTCTTCCATGCCATATCTCATAAGGTGTGGAAGAAACTGATTTTGATGGAATCCTATTCAGAATATACAAAGCTGATTCTAATGCAAATCCCCAAAAGGAGATTGGCATATCAGTATAGCACATCATACTACGTACCATATCCAATAAGGTACGATTTCTCCTTTCAGATACACCATTCAGCTGTGGTGCTCCTGGAGGAGTCAGCTGGGAAACAATGCCCTGCTCTCTCAAGTATTGATCAAATTCAGTACTCAAATATTCACCTCCACGATCTGATCGAAGAGCTTTAATACTCTTTCCTATTTGATTTTCTACTTCAGATTTAAATCCTTTGAACTTTTCAAAGGATTCATGTTTGTATTTCATCAAATACAAATACCCAAACCTTGATTTATCATCAGTAAAGGTAATAAAGTAATGAAAACCGCCTCTAGCCATTTCCTTAAATGGACCATATACATCATTATGTATTAGCTCCAAAATATTTTTAGCCCTTAGCCTTTGTCCAACAAAGGGTGATCTAGTCATTTTGCCCTGAAGGCAAGATTCACAAGTTGGAGTAGGCTCAGAGCCCAATGAGGATAGAATCCTCATTTTCTCCAATTTTGCAATCCTATCTTCTGCAACATGACATAACCTTAAGTGCCAAATATATTTTGAACTTGAGTTGATTTTCATCATGGCATTGCATTCTTTTAGATTGCATGCATTAGATTTGTATTTAACATTATTATCTAGATAATAAAGTCCATCATGCATATAACCAAAACCAACATATTTATTTTCAAAATAAATATTGCAAACATCATTTATGAACAGAAATTTATAACCATCTCTATTCAAACTAGATATAGAAATGATGTTCTTAAAAGGTATCAGGTATATGCAAAACCTTGTTTAAATACAAAACATGTCTATACATGTATAAAGATTTAGATCATATGGCTAAAGCTTCAACAGTCGAGCTTTTGCCAACCCAGAGTCTAATATCTCATTAGTGCAAGCTTCTACTATTGGCTATACTCTAGGCAGTTCCTATTTCTATGCCCATCATTATGGTAGTGGAAACACTTTCCTTTTGCCTTTTCCAGCTTTGGTCTTCCCTATCTGTGTAGCTTATCTTCTTGGAAGGATAAGGAATATGAGGTTTCTTTTTCTTATTGCCCTTATCCTTATTGGACTTTCCAGCAGAAGAAGATGCAATCAAAGCTAACTCTTTTCCTTTATTGCCTGGCATATTCTTTTGAGCAATAACCAGCATGTTGAGTAAACTAGCTAAGGTGCATTCCTGTTTAGTCATATGGAAATTTGTCACAAAATTCCCAAAAGACTCATGAAGGGACTAAAGGATCAAATCCGTTTGCAGTTGGAAATCCATGTTAAAGTTAAGATGTTCCAGCTGCTTAATTAGCCGAATCATCTTGTGGACATGATCCCCAACATTCTGTCCCTTAGACATTCTCATGCAGAACAGCTGCCTAGATATCTCATACCTAGCATTCCTACTGTGCTCACCATACAACTCTTGTAGATGAAGGAGGATCTCACTCGCACTCTGCATGATTTTCATGCTGCTTCTATAACTCATTACTCATGGAAGCAAGCATGTAACACATAGCTCTCATATCATGCTCCTTCCACTTGTCCAAAGTTTCATGTTCCTCTTGAGTGGCCTCTGGAGGTAAGGGACCAAGAACATTTGAATCTATAACATATCCTATATGTTCAAGGTTTAGGACAAGTTTCAAATTTCTTAGCCAATCAGACAGATTAGGTCCTATCAACCTATTGCGATCAAGTTTGCTTGTAATGATATTAGATGGTGGTGGCTGTTTTGTGCTCATTATTATCAGAAAATTAATTGCAGAAAATAACCAGATTAAATGTATCATGTAATTAACCAAAAGGATTATGGTCATTTAATCAAATTGGTCCTCCCACTAACTTAGCGAATCCTGCAGTTCCAAAGTAGAAAATGGAAATCCTAGTTGGATGGATTTCTAGTGGGTGATTGAATTCTTATAATTCTATTGATCATCTTCAGGTACATCCATTATTAGAATTACAATAAACTATAAGTGAGTAACTCCTTGCCCATCACATCTCATGTGAGGTTCAATCCTTTACCTAGCTCCTAATGCTCAAAATCTCAGGTACATCTATTATTGACTTATCTTGCATTAGTTAAGTTGATCCCATTGAGCCAGTAATTATGCAAATAATTTTAATGTTCTCAGGTACATCCAATATTGGCCACCAAACCATTTACATATTTACAACATCTCATGCTTAATAATTATTCTTAAGAAAATCTCTTAAATTAATTACTTCTTATGCAAGTATTTAAAATCTCTTAAAATAATTGCCTCAATAGAGGGCCCATGTTATAATTACTTTAATTATAGCATTTCCAAATTAATCATTTGTTTGGAAGATTTTATGGTCATCCTAATTACTATTAAGGTCTCACTTTGCACATTATCCATTTAGCATGCATATAATTGCATACATTCCCATACATCTCATGCATTCATGGATAAATAGTAAATATGGTATGATCATGGACTTTTTAAGGGATTCAATTCTAAGCCACCAAGAATTGAATCAGGGCATTCCTAGGTGCATTTCATTCATTCATTTTACAAGAGTTGCTGAAGGAGTATATAATCAACACTTGATCTTGAATTCCTCCCACTGGTCCCACCAATGCTCTTGACTTCCTTGAACTTCTTGCAATCCAATATTACATAGTAATCCTTGGCATACCAAGGCAAATTTACAAGAACTTAAATAAATAAAATTAAAACACAAAAATTATTACAAACTTAATAATACATGCCCAAAATAAATTAAAATAAATTAATTAATTTATGATCCCAATGAAACATAAAAGAAATAAATCCAATCACATTGGTCTTTTATAGTCCATGATCATCCATCATGCATATCACTATTTAACAATTAAATAAAACAAACATACTTAAATTAAATTTAATATCTAATATTCAACTTAAAAATCCAGATTTGAATATGATTCAAATAAATTTAAAAATCAGATTTGAATCTCATTCAAACAAATTTAAAAATTCAGATTTGAATCACATTCAAACAACCTTAAAAATTCAATTTTGAATCACATTCAAACAATTTTTAAAAATTCAGATCTGAATATTATTCAAACAACTTTAAAAATTTAGATTTGAATATAATTCAAACAACTTTAAAAATTCAGATTTGAATCACTTTCAAACAACTTTTAAAATTCATATTTGAATCACATTTAAACAATTTTTAAAATTCTGATTTGAATCAAAATTTAATTGTGTGATTAAAACTACTTATTAAACACTTTAATTAGTCATAGGATAGGCCTTATATCATACAAAAATTACAGAATTAAAAAGCCAAACCTTGCACCACCCATGAAGCCAAACCATGCGCACCATGTTGGAGTTCACCAAGTATGCTACCACACATCCATTGCAACCAGCAATGGATAAATCATCTCATGATCAAATCACATAATTAAATAATATAATCAACAATCTAAATGGTAAATATAGTGGCTCTGATACCAATTGAAGGAGCGAAAGCATGAAAAATACAAGTTTATATCATTGAATTCAAAAATTTTCACCTAGGGTCACATGCATCATGCAAGATTTATTTTTATCTATTTGATTTCAATGATAAACAATATATTAAAACTCTTTTAATATGTTTTTGGATCTGTATTTTCCATTTAAGATTTTAGAATTAATCAGATTAATTTTAGAACCCTAGATTAGATCAAGAACAAGTGCACTAACCTCTTGATGCACTGCAATGTATTTGACACCTTTGGGATGCCTCTTTAGGACACCAGATGTTGTCCCTCTAGCTTGTCCAAACTGTAACACCCCTAAGTTCGGTAGTGCGTTCTACTTTTCCAGTGACCAGTGCTGTCCGGACAGCTAGGATGCCTAGAGCTACACTTCAATATGAGTGAGGAGACATAAAATAATGAAATACAATAAAATAAAATACAAGAAAAACAAAGGAAAAATAATAGCAATGAAATGTAACCAAGTTAAACGAGCCGAGAACCCTAGCGATGGGTGACTGCACCGAGAAGTCGCGGCATGGACCGTTGACTAGCCCTGGACCGCGGGAAACCCTGGAAAATATTTTTAGGACTTAAATAGACACCTATTGAAGTATAAATACCATTAGAAATATCAAAGAAAAATTAATTAATTAGTACAAAGAAAAGTGAGAAATTGAAAAACGGACAAAACCCAGTGTTATCGAAAAATCGGGAATGCAACTCGAACAGGGGCATTGTGGCCATTTGACACCCCGAGTTGTTTTTTGACCTAAATTTCCATTAAAAATACATGATATTACACTTGGAAAATATAATGAAAAATTAAATTAGTGGTACATAATGTAAATAGCAAAAATGGGGAGTTAATTGTGGGAATAAGGAAAGTTAAGGTTAAACTAATATTAATTTAAGCTTAGTGCTCCACTCACCCATCAAAGTGGACCACTATCTCCTCATTTGGTCAGATTGCATCTTCTTCTTCACCTTGCCAAAGAACCAGCCGTGAACCTCCATTGAAGATACTCCATGGCCAAAGCTTAACCAAGCCATGCAACCATGATTTAGCTATATTTTTCACTAGCTTCCTTCACAAAAACTGTTCTACACCACTTGGGCAGTAGGTAGGTAGCAAGAAAACCAAGTTTTGGAGAGATTTTAAAGAATTTCCAAAGTGGTAAGTTTGTATTTTTTATTATTGTTTCATTAAAGTTTGTAAGGATGTTATGGGTACTTGAATTATGGAGAGATTTTTGAGGTTTGATGTTTAAAGGGGATGTGTACTTTTGGAAGCCATGGAAACTCCTTGAGGATAGTTTATTCTTGCTTGTAAATGGTAGATTAAAAGGTTGATTAAATGTTTATGTGTGTAGGAATTAATTTGGGTGATGTATACTTAGTATATGTGAATGTGTATTTGAAATTGGAAGCTTGGAAATTAATGGAGTGTAATGCATGAATCGGCAGCTTGGTTTGGTGAACCATAAGGATGTTATTTCATGTTTGGTTTATGGAATATTAATTTTGAATTGTGATAGTTGTTATGGCAGCTTGGGTATATGTATGATGGTGTGAGATTGGACATGTAAATGAGCTAGGTTAAGTGATTGAATTGCTGTAATTTGAGCTTGAAAAATTCTGTGCTAAATGGTGCATATTGAGGGTGATTGTAAGCTGCCAAAATGACCAACAATATGTTGTGAATTATGTTTAGGTTATGGTACAAACCAGAATGGGCATGAATGTGTAATTTGGTAGGTGTTAAATGTATCCTTGATGAGTGATGGATAATGTGCAATAGGGCAGTGTGCATTTTGGCCTAGAACTTTAAGTGTGTGGCTCCAATTGGTATGAAACCAATTGGAGGTGAAACTAGGCACAAAATGTGCCAACTTTCATGAAGGAAACTTACCAAAATTCTACTTGTAAGGTAACTTGAAAAGTGACTAAATCCGGATTAGTGCATTTAAGGCCTAAAAATTGACCATTTGGGCAGCAGTTAGTATTTTGGCCATAACTCACTCAAAATAGGTCCAATTGACCTGAAATTTTGACCATGAATATTTAAGACCTATATCTACAAGTCTTATGAAGACACAAAAGCCCAGAAATGACCATAAGCAAGTCAAAAAGCTTGCACAAGTTCGGGTCCAAAAATTAGCCGAACCAAAAATTGACCTAAAATAACCTAAAGTGACCAATTTTGGTATATTCTGACCAGCAATAGTAAAATGACCATAACTTGGTCTACTAAACTCAGAATGACCTAAAATTTTGTCCCGCGTGCAATAAGACATAGATCTACAAGTTTTAAGTTTTGACCGAAACCCGAAAGCTGAGGGAACTAGGTCATCCGGCTAGGTCAAATTAGTATACCGGGATCCGACAAATTGCAATAAAACGCAATATACATGGAAATAAATTCGGTAACATGTACCAATACTAAAAGGCTACAAATGTGACATATTGGTAACATTAAAACCTAATTCACCTAGACTGCATCGAGGGTTGACATCTTAGGTTGACTAAGGAAATAATAGAATTCGATAAATTAATTACTGAATCTTATTCTTAGAGACAGTTTAAATGAGTACTGAAACACTTCAAAATTGTGTTTCTCAGTTAGCAAAGACTCAGGGAAGGGGAAGGAAACACTGAGTCAGAGCCAAGAGACAGTTATCAAAGGTTTGTGCACAACTAGTTTTTAACTGATTTTGTTTAAAATATTTCATATGATTAAATGACATATTTTTCTTATGTATTATGTTTAACAAGCATTGGATTTAATTCAATGATTATTGAAATTGTTATAGTATGTATGAATTTAGCTTTGTGAAATGGTATTTCCACAAGTATTAAGTATTGTTATGGATTGAATAAATTATGTTTTGGAAAATTGTGGTAGAACATGTTTTGAATTGTGATGGTAATTTTCATGGAAAAATACAAATTTATGATTTGAATTGTGATGAGCATAAAAATTATTGGATATTGGAATTGAATTTGAATCGAATTATATTGTGATTTATGCTCACTAAAAGGATTGTGATATTGTTTTATATCTCACTATAGATGCTTGACTAGGTTATTACCCGTTTCTCTCATTTGTTGAGAAGACAATGGAGTTAGTTGTGTTTTGATTACCATGGTACGTGCACAGGCTTAGATTTTCCTCTGATTTGAGGTTATATCTAAGTTTTTTATTGTTATGGCCCTTGCGGAAGATTCAATATTGTGATGTGTACTGTGCACGATGATTCGACCTCCCCGAACATAGGGAGTTAGAATCGGATTCGACCTCCCCAACCATAGGGAGTTAGAATCACTTCGAATATGGCCCTTTCGGATTAGTCTTGCGTAGTTAGTGAGATAAAGAATGATTTTTGAGATACAGCATGATTTTTGAGATAAAGAATGATTTTTTGAGATACAGCATGGTTTTTAAGATACAGCGTGGTTTTTGAGATACAACATGGTTTTTGAGACACATAATGTTTTTGAATAGTAAAGAATTGTGATTTCAGTTATGATTTATGTATAATTGATTTTGTTGGAACTATCTTAAATGGTTAGTCATGATTTGATAAATTGAATTTCGTGATCAAAGTCATTTCATACAAACGATTTACATTATTGGAAATGAATATTTTGAGTTTTGGAATTTGATGAGTATTCAGATTTCCAAATTATTTGTTGTAAATTTTGTCAATGTATATTGTACTATGTTTTAAACTATAGTTGTGCACCACTGAGTTCACCACTCAGCGATAGCTTTGTATGCTGTCATAGGTAAGAAGAGCATAGAGCAGTGAGTAAGTTTCTTTGAAGACACATTCAGATCAGCTCCAGGTATATCATAGATATACCCATGTACATAAGTTTTGATGTATGCATGTAATAATATGTATGTAAATTATTTGAGCAGTTGTATAAAAACTCTTGTAAAATATTTTGGTATGTAATTAAATGTAAATTATTTTAAATGTAAATTTGGGATTTTCTTTATCTGAATAGTTTTGTAATATTAATTTTGAGTCTTGTAATCAATGAAATATTTCTTTTGTGAGGAGATTGATTTGATTATTGAAATTTGAATTATGGGTTCAAATGAAGTTATTGAAGTTGTATTTGAGAAAACATATTGGGAGTGTGTTCTTTGCAGGTTTTGAAGAACTGTTTTCTCAAAATACAACCGGCACTTTGCCGAAATTTTGAAAAACATTTTATAACACCATATTCTAATCAATGTTTTAAATTTCATGAAAATTGTTTTAAAATCCCTTGTAGTATATTTAACAGATTATTGGTACGGGAAGTACGGTAATTCATTATGTGCACTACGGGATCATGTTACATCTTACAGGAGAGTAAGGTGTGACACACACCAAGATCACCTATGGCAGCCCTTAAACAGCTTCTAAAGCTTTTTCTATTAATTAGAAAATCAAGTTTTGCCTTTTAAAAGATTAAAGATGTAAACAGGACACTAGAAACAATTTTTAGTATTTTTAATTCAAGAGATTGTTTGCTAATCTCTTGGAATTGATGAGAGATGAAGAAGAAGAGAGGGAGAGGAGCCTTTGGGTGGCAGCACAAAGAGGATAGCTACTGGTTGTATTTCTTTTTCTCTTCATAACAACACTTATATAGGTAGGTCAACACATAAAACCCTTGCCACATTTCACCTTCTGATTGGTTCTAGGTTTAATAGACCCAATCACATTGTGCCAAGTGTCAAACCTATATTTAATCTTAATTTTAATCATCTTACATGATTACAAAACATTTGGCAAGCTTCTGTGTAATGCCATGTGTCACCATCTCATGGTGCCACATGTCACCCTGTGAAATGACTAAAATGCCCCTGTGTCTTAATTTTGAGTTCTCAATCCAAAATAATTATTTATCTTCTTCCAATTAATTTATATCAAACATAAATTAATTAATTAATTTTTATTAATTAATTTCTCATTAATTAAATTCATATTTAAACACTTTAAATATAAATTTAACTTATACTGTACATCCAATAACCTAGATTTGGTTTCAAGTCATGCTAGGGACTTTGCAATCTAATTGCAAACCAAACCTATTTAATTAATCAATTAAACTCTTTAATTAATTAATTAAATCATATTTAATTAGGTGATAACTTGTGTATGTGTGTAACTTACTAGGCTCATCACTAATTGGTAATGAGACATGATATCAACTCTTAATATCACCAGAACTATTTCTTACCATAAATGATTTCTCTAAATCATTTTATGCACCTCATAGACCATGGTTAACACCTAGCATAGCATGCCATGGCCACCCAATTAGTAGTAAGGTTTATCTTAAATGAACCTATAATCATATGTTACCATGCACTAGAATCTCTCTGTTACAAAATCCCAACTCAAGCTGGAGTCATGGTTTATGTCAAACTCCATTGATATGAATATTATGTTCGCTTTTAATTCCAGTTCTTGATTAAAAAGATTTTCTCATCAGAAACTCTTTTCTGATTAAATCTATCTGTCTTGGCCAGGAACTTGAAACATCAAGAATAATTAAATGAACATAGGATTTTATCTCTATTTACTTAGAGGAACATATTCCATCTTGATCAACACCTACCTCCATATATAACTAGTAGGAGCCAATACATGCCCATATGCCCATACACAGTACAAGTATGAAAGCAATATCAAAGTCAAACCACCTATATACAAGATAACTGTGCTATCTCAGGTCTAAAGATTATATGCACTGATATGATTTATGACAATACATTGACAAGAGTAAACTCCATGTGCTTGTCATAAGCGTCACTGGTTCGGCCTACTTATCATGTATAAGTGGCTATCATGTTTGTTATATGGCATGAGACTCACCATTCCATCTTATTTATATCTCATATAAATAACTCAGGAACAAACATAAATATAATCTTTCTAGATAAGTCATGTCCTTATTATGAAGTATCATCAATTGTGAACCTATTTATGATACTTTGTACTAGAAATACTGTCACTTATACTCTTAACAACTTAAGAATATAATTTCTAACAAAATATCAATGGACCTTTTCTATTATACATAAATATATTATGTAAACGGAAAAGTGGAAATGCCTTTTATTAATAAAAACATGTACAAGATGCATACTAAATGATATGCTCTAGGGCATACTACTAACACCATCTCATGGTGCCACTTGTCACAATGTGAAATTACCATTTTGCCCTTGTATTTAATTTTGAGTTCTCAACCCAAAATTGTAATTTCTCCCTCAAATTAATTTATATCACATATAAATAAATTAATTAATTAATCTCCATTAATTGATCATACAAATGAATTCATATTTAAACTCTTTAAATATAAATTCAACTTTCATCATACATCCAATATTCAAGATTTAGTTTCAAGTCATGCTAGGGACTTTGCAATCTTAATACAAACCAAATTTAATTAATTAATTAATTAAATCATAATTAACTTGGTAGTTAACTTGTGTAGATGTGTGACTTACTAGGCTCATTACTAATTGGTAATGAGAAATGATATTAACTTTTAATATCATTAGAACTCTTCCAACCCACAAATGATTTTCCCAAATCATTTTGGGCATCTCATAGACCATGGTTGAAACCTAGCATAGCATGCCATGGCCACCCAATCAGCAACAAGAAATATCTTAATAATGAACCTTTGATCATACGTTACCATGCACTAAAATCCTTTCGTACTATATCCCAATTCCATTAAGGGTCATGGTTGAGTCAAACCCCTTTGTATGGAATCTTATGCACTCATTTGAAATCTGATTCTTGACATATAAGACTTTACCATCAGTTCCTGACAAAGTCATCTGTCCTAGCCAGGAACTTAATCTTGTCAAGAACAGCTCAAATCCGCATAGGACTTTTAACCCTATTTACTCAAGGCTATGGATCCCCTCTTGACTGAACACCTATCCCAACATATGACTAATCTGAGCCAACACACACCAAATTATCCATACACAGTACATATATGTAAGTGGTATCAAACTCAAACCACTCATATAAGAGACAACAGTGTCATCTCAGGTCTAAGAATTATATACACTAGTATGACACAGATAACATTTTATTGACTCGAGTAAATGCCATGTTCATGTTATCTGAACGTCACAAGTTCGATCTACTTATCTCATAAGTGTCCACTATATTTATCCCGATATCTCATATCAGATTACATGAGGTTCATCATTCCATATTCATCAGTATCTTATACTAATCAATGGAGATAAAAAGAGATGACAGCTCTTTGGATATAATGTGCCCATCAAAATATCCTTTAGCTGCAAACTCTGATTTATAACAAATGTCCCATGTATTCTGCCACTCATATTCTTATCTCATAAGAACAGAACACATAACATATTGCTAATGGACAATTTCAAATAAATATGGTATTAAACGCACATAACATTTAAATGAAATGTTTTAATTGCCATTATAATATTTGCAATGTTATTTACAAGTTACAAGATTAGTGCATGCTCTAGGGCACACATAACTAACAATCTTGTCACACCCTAGTCCTTGTAAGGCATAACATGTTCCCGTAGTACACCTAATGAATTACCATCCTTCGCCTACTGGTAACCCATTAAATATAGTACAAGGGATTTTAAAACAATTTCCAATCACTTTTATAGTGGTGGGAATGTTGAATATTTATCAAAAACCTTTAATTGAAATTCTGTTTATGGATCAAATCCTCGATTAAAATCTGGTGTTACAAATTTTTATTCAAAATTTTGGCAGAGTGTCGGTTGTATTTTGAGAAAACAGTTCTTCAAAACCTAAAAAGAAACACACTTCTAATATTTTTACTCAACCATAACTCCAATACAAATCCATTTCATCTCACAATCTCATATAAGAAGCTCAACTCAAAATCAATAGCAATTCAAAGCATCTCATTTCAAAAAAAAGGAATAATTTATCATTCACAAATTATAAAAAGAATTAATTATTTACATTAATTACAAAACTCAGAAATAAGTTTGAACATTATAATAATTTGTATTTTAATTACATTCCCAAAATAATATTACAAAAGTTCTTGTACAATTGCTCAAATAAATTACATACATACATCAAAATCTATGCACAAGAATATACCTATGATATACCCGGAGCTAATCCAAATGTGTCTTCAAGGCGCAGCTACAAGAAATCTCACTCGGCTGCTCTATCTTTACTTTCACCTACGACAGCATACAAAGCTATCACTGAGTGGTGAGCTCAGTGGTGCACAACTATAATTTAAAATGTAATACAATATACATTGACAAAATTATAGCAAATAATTTAGAAATCTTGAAATTCTCCAAAATTTCAAAAATCAAAATATTCATTGTCAATAATATAAATTATTTGTTTAAACGACGTTGATCAATAAATTCAATTTATCAAATCATAACTGAACCTTTAAAGTAATTACAGTAATTTATGGAAATAGATATTAATTTCAATCAAATTAAGTATTCTCAAATCTCCTTTAAAATCACAATTTCTTACTATTTAAAAACCCATTCTTTATCTCACTAACCATGCAAGACTAATCCATAACGGCCATCATCAGGGCGATTCTAACTCCTTATGGTCGGGGAGATCGAATCGGGATTCTAACTCTGTATGGTCGAGGTGGTCGAATCATCGTGTACAGTACACACCATAATAATGCAACTTCCGAAAGGGCCAATGAAAAAATTAGACCCAGCCTCTAATAAGAAGAAAATCTAAGCCTGTGCACGTACCATGGTAGTCAAAACAAAGCTAACTCCATTGTCTCCTCAATAAATGAGGGAGATAGGTAATAACCTAGTCAAGCATTTATAGTGAGATATAAAACAATATCATGAATTTCTTTGTCCTTTTTGTGAGCATAAATCACAACACAATTCAATTCAAAGTCAATTCCAATATCTAATAATATTTATGCTCTTCACAATTCAAAACACAAATATATATTTTTCCATGCAAATCCCATTTCAATCACAACTTCCAAACTGAATTCATTCAATCCATATCAAGAATAAAATCATAAGTTAATCATTTTCCAACAATTAAACTCATTTATATCATAACACATTTTAATAATCATTGAAATAAATTCAATAATCGGTAAACATAATACATAATGAAACTAAAATCCTTTAACCAAATAAAATATGCAAAACGTTAACAATGTAAAACTAGTTGTACACAAACCTCTTTGTTGACTAGTTTACTCCAAATTTTGATTTTTCCTTGAAGATTCCTTTCTAGTCTCTTTTTCAATTGAAACACACAGTTTACAGTGTTTCAGTACCATATCTCATAATAAATCTATTAATTTATTTCATGCCTACTTAGTTATAGCCTTAAATTTGCTTAAATTGGTATCCTTTGAATTTTGCATTTTGGGTCACTATTCAAGTCAAAATGTTGACTTTTCCTTACTAAATAGGTTTATTAATTCTAATTGCACTCATATACCACATTTTGGGTGTCAATTTTGTTGGCATTGATTACCAATTCAATTTCTAAATCTCCTAAGAGAAATTTCTGTTATGGAAAGTCAATCATTATATTATTTCTGTGTATATTCTGTATTCTGTATTCCTATTTAGGATTTCTTATTTAGGATTTCTTCCTAATTAGTATAACACAATTATAGGAATCAATTGTATATAAATACCCATGTACAGATTAATTGAAATATATGAGAATCATCTCTTTCTACATGGTATCAGAGCAGGTCATCTATCTAGGGTGATTATTTGCTCTCACCACCCAGCTTAGGAGAGACCTTGGCAGCCGACCGGCCGTTTCGACTCCGATCAACATTGCCATCGTCGCCTCAATCCCCTCATTCCACCACTGTGTGCTGTTGCCTGATCCAGTACACCATTAAAGGACTTCTGAGGTTTGGCTCTCAAATCCTATTTCGGTATTTGCTTGATTTGTGATTTTGGATTATTTTGTTGCTGTCAGCACTTTGGATTAGTGTTTCTGTTAGTTTTCTTTGTCTCAACAAATGGCAGACAATAAGAATGTTATTTCTGATGTGATTCCGATGATGACTAAGATCACGGAACACAAACTTAATGGTTCGAATTATCTGGAGTGGAGTAAGACTGTTAGGGTCTATTTGCGTAGCATTGATAAGGATGATCACCTTACTAAAGATCCACCTACTGATGATACACAACAAACTTGGCTAAGGGAGGATGCTCGGTTGTTTTTGCAGCTTCGGAACTCGATTCACAGTGAGGTAATTAGTTTAATTAATCACTGTGAATTTGTTAAGGAATTGATGGATTACTTAGATTTTCTGTATTCTGGTAAAGGGAATATCTCCCGTATTTATGATGTTTGTAAGGCATTCTACCGTGCTGAGAAAGAGAATAAGTCTCTCACGGCTTATTTTATGGATTTTAAACGGGTATATGAGGAACTTAATGTATTGTTGCCTTTTAGTTCTGATGTGAAAGTTCAAGAGCCCAACGGGAGCAATTGGTCATTATGAGTTTTCTTGCAGCCTTCCTTGAGTATGAGATCGCTAAATCTCGAATTCTTTCGATTCGAGATTTCCTCTTTGCATGAAACATTCACACGGGTCCTTCGTACAGAGAGTACCCAATCTTCACAGCCTGCCAGTAATGCTCTTATTAGCCGTAATCCAAATGGACAACAGGGTAATAGAAGAGGAAGTAGAGGAGGAATTACAGGCAATGTAATCAGCGTAATGGAGAGGCTAGTTCTAATCAGGACTCAAGAGGAGTCATTTGTTATTATTGTCATGAGCCTGGCCATACAAAATATAATTGTCCGCAACTTCAGAGGAAAAATCAGCGATCACAGATGGCAAATATGGCAGCAGAGGATTCTGCAGTATCTTCCTCTGAGAAAACTGTTTTGGTATCCACAGAGGATTTTGCACAGTTTTCCAAGTATCAGGCATCTCTAAAGCCTACCAGTTCCCCTATCACTGCGATCGCTGAGTCAGGTAAATCCACTACATGCCTTGTGTCTTCCTCATCCAAATGGGTTATTGATTCTGGTGCAACAGATCACATGACAGGTAATTCTAGTCTTCTATCTGCTTTTCAGTCTAATCCCACTTCCTCTACTGTTACTTTAGCTGATGGTTCTACTTCTTGTGTCATGGGTTCTGGAACTGCGAATCCGACTTCGTCAATTTCTTTGTCATCTGTTTTGTGTCTACCAAATTTCTCTTTTAATCTACTTTCTGTTAGTAAACTTACTCGTACCTTAAATTGTTCTATTTCCTTTTTTTCTGATCAGTGTTTGTTTCAGGATCTTACGACGAAGCAGATTATTGGTAGAGGACGTGAGTCAGGTGGTCTCTACATTCTGGAAAATCATGTACCGCGGTCGCTTGTTTGCTCCAGTACCTTAACACCTCTTGAAGCTCATTGTAGATTGGGTCATCCTTCTTTGTCTACCATGAAGAAGTTGTGTCCTCAGTTTCAGTCTTTATCAGTACTAGAATGTGAGTCGTGTCAGTTTGCAAAACATCATCGTTTGCCTTCTGTGTCTAGAGTCAATAAACGGGCTTCATCCCCTTTTGAGTTAGTTCATTCTGATGTTTGGGGTCCTTGTTCTGTTACTTCTAAAACTGGATTTCGTTATTTTGTTACTTTTGTTGATGATTACTCTCGTGTTACCTGGTTATATTTAATGAAGAATCGTTCTGAGTTGTTTTCTATCTTTTGTGCCTTTTGTAATGAAATCAAAACTCAATTTAATATTTCTGTGCGCATATTAAGAAGTGACAATGCTAAAGAATATTTTTCAGCACAATTTCAGTCTTATATGACACAAAATGGCATTCTTCATCAGTCTTCCTGTGTGGATACCCCATCCCAAAATGGCATGGCCGAAAGAAAAAATCGGCATCTTCTTGAGGTAACTCGTGCTCTTCTTTTTCAGATGAAAGTTCCTAAACACTTTTGGGCGGATGCAGTTTCTACGGCATGTTTTTTGATCAATCATGTGCCTTCTTCTGTCCTTAATGGGGATATTCCTTATACTGCTTTGTTCCTTACAAAATCTTTGTTTCCCGTTGAACCCCGTATTTTTTGTTGTACTTTTTGTACGTGATGTTCGTCCGCAGGTTATAAATTGGATCCAAAGTCTCTCAAATGTGTCTTCCTTGGGTACTCCCGGATCCAAAAAGGATACCGTTGTTTCTCTCCTACTCTTAATCGTTATCTTGTTTCTGCAGATGTCACATTTTTTGAGTCCACTCCATTTTTTTCTCAATCATCTGTGTATGAGAGTCAGGGGGAGGAAGATGATATCTTAATATATACTGTCCAACCAATGTCTAGTCCTCTCTCACAGCCTATTTCTTCTGTCTCTAGACCTACTCGGCCTCCCGTTGTTCATGTTTATTCCAGGAGATTGGAGATTCCTGACTCAGATCCTCCACCAGCTACTTCGTTGGGAGATCCTGTACCTCATACTGATCATGATTCTGATCTAGACTTACCCATTGCTCTTCGTAAAGGTAAACGTTCATGTACTTACCCTATCTCTTCTTTTGTTTCTTATAATCAATTGTCTTCTTGTTCTCGGTGTTTTGTTACTTCTTTAGACTCTATTCCCATCCCTAATACTGTTTCCTGGCTGGTGTGCTGCTATGAAAGAGGAAATGGAGGCTTTAGATGCTAATGGTACATGGGAAGCTGTTGCCTTTGCTTGGTAAGAAAGCTATTGGTTGCAAATGGGTATTCTGATGAGTAAATTCTGATGGTTCTGTGGCTAGATTAAAAGCACGCCTTGTAGCAAAAGGATATGCTCAGACATATGGGGTTGATTACTCTGACACTTTTTCTCCTGTAGCTAAACTTACTTCTGTTCGCTTGTTTATCTCTTTAGCAGCTACATATGATTGGCCCCTTGTCACACCCTACCCCTCTGTAAGGCATAACATGATCCCGTAGTATACCTAATGAATTACCAACTCCGTCTACTGATAACCCATTAAATACACTACAAGGGATTTTAAAAACTTTTCTTACTTCTTTTACAGTGGTGAGAACTATTTACAGGTATTAAAAACTTTGGTGAACTGAAGTGAAACAACTAACTCATTTGGTTTATTTGGAATTCCTGTAAAAATTTTGGCAAAGTGCCATCTATATTTTGGACAAAACAGTTCTTCAGAAAACCTGTAAAAAGCACTTCAATAATGTTCCAAATCTCAACTCCAATATATTTCTCAACACAACAATTTATCAACTCAATTCGATAGAAAGTTTTCAAAGTCTGAGATAAGGAAATATAATACAGCTTTTACAAGTCAAAACAGCTCATAATTATTTTACAACTTCAAGGTACAATTTGAATTTACAACTGCTCAAAACCAAAAACAAAATGTACATACAGTGTCATCCATTCTGATTACAAAATGCAAAATCTTTGGTATACTCATAATACTGTAATCCCTCATTGGATGTATATGCACCTAGTCTGCTATACCTGTCTGTCTCTCTACTGCGGCAATAAAAGCTATCATTTGAGACAATGTCTCAGTGGTGCACAACATTAACCAAATACAATTTAAATCACAATTCATAAATCATGTAAATAGTGGATACTCAAAACCATAGTCAAATTTAAGACAATAAAGGTCAATAAGAATTTAAACTCCATTTCTCAATATCACAATAGATTTTCATAAGTCAGGTCATGTTTGAATTCAAAAGACAGTATATGTCAATGAGAGTTTAAATCCATTTCACAATCTCACAATAAACATCAATAAATCACACACAGCTTAATCATGATCCATAGTTCAATTCGTCCCAAAAGCCGATGGCTAATGAGGTATTCAATTCGTCCCAAAAGTTGATGACTAATGAGGAATAACATGGCTAGCTAGCAAAAATATGAGTACTCATCCGATTCGTCCTCAACAGGCACACACCTCAACACTTCAGCTAGAGAGGGAATTCAATTCGTCCCACTAGACAAGCTAATGAGGAGTACAATCAATATACATGATAGCTGTGGTTTCAAACCATTTCCAATGCTTTTAAATCAATAAGTATCCATCAATGTCATTCAAACAATTTTTCACAATTTCAAACCATTCACAATATTTTTCAATCAATAAGTGTCCATCAAACACATTTTCACAATTTAAAACAATAATATACAAATAGTCAATATTTATTTCAATTGAAAATAATTCAAAAGAAACAGTTGTTGTGCACAAACCTCTGATGACTGTCCCCACAGTCCGGACTCAGTGTTTCCTTCCCTTTTGCTGAGTCCTTGTTAACTGAGAAACACAATTTGAAGTGTTTCAGTGCTAAATTAAACTGTCTCTATTGATGGTGTTTGGTAAATAATGCACTGAACTCAATTATTCACTTAATCACCTAATATACCGACCCTCGTTGCGTTTTAGGTAAATTAGGTTTTAGTGTCATTAATATGTCACACTCGATAGGGTTTTAGGTTTGGTACGTTTTGCCAAACTCGTTTCCTTGTTTAGTGCATTTTAATGCAACATGCTGGATTCCGGGATACTGGTTTGACCTAGCCGGACGGCCTAGTTCCCTCAGTTTTCGGGTTTCGGTCAAAACTACAAACTTGTAGATCTATGTCTTATTGCACGCGGGGCAAAATTTCAGGTCAATCCGAGTTAAGTAGACCAAGTTATGGTCATTATACAATTGCTGGTCAAATGGTACCAATTTAGGTCAATTTTAGGTCAATTTGGTCAACTCTGGTTCGGCCAGTTTTTGGACCCGAACTTGTGCAAGCTTTTTGACTTGCTTCTGGTCATTTCTGAGTTTTGGTGTCTTCATAAGACTTGTAGGTATGGGTCTTAACTATTCATGGTTAAAATTTCAGGTCAATTGGACCTGGTTTGAGTGAGTTATGGCATAAACACTCACTGCTGCCCAATTGGTCATTTTTTAGGTCCTAATTGCACCTAATCCGAATTGGTCATTTTCTTAGGTCACCTTGCAAGCAGAATTTTGGTATGGTTTCTCAATGAAAGTTGGCACATTTTGTGCCTAGTTTCACCTCAAATTGGTCTCATACCAATTGAGGTTACACATTTAAGGTTATAGGCTAAAATGTACACTGCCCTCAATATGCCTTTCACACCCCACTTCAAACACACATTTACCTTTGCAATTTGTTTACTTACCTACCAATCTGTTTTGGTACATTACCAAAAGCATTTTCTACATTACATCAACATTACTTTGGGCAGATTACCATTACCCTCAACACACCAATTATAATTCACATTTACAATTTCTAAGTACCATTACATACACACCTAACCATTACAAATTTTACATACACTTTATAGTATCAATCTACATACATATCATCAATCCTTCTAGGTCAATATTCTGCCTACAATTCCTTCAATATATACATTTACTCAAGTGTTCCCAAGCTGCCGCAAACCTTCTTCAACATCAATGTGCCGTCCAACTTACCGATTCCCATCCAAGTGCATAAATCACCATATAAACATGAAGTAATTCACTAGGTTACTAACTCACCATGATCAACATTATTTCTCATCAATTATATGCATAATAAATCACTAAATGCGTGACCCCATGGCTGTCCAAAAATGGTTATCTCAATAACTACTTAAACTTTAAAATTTCCTTCACAAAATTAACACCCATAACATGAACATAAAGTTTAACAAAGGAATTCTCAAAAGTGTAAACTTACCTTTGATTGTAACTTGCTAAACCTTCACCAAACTTTTCAAATTTGGTATCAATATCTTCCTTGTGATGTGTAGACAAAGTTTAATGAAGAACCCTAGGTGATTTGGGGTTGAAATGAGGGATTAGATGAGCTTGGAAGAAAACGTTAATGGTGGATCCCTTTCTCCTTCAATTCGGCTAGGTTAAGCCAAGTGAGGAAGATGACTTTTGAGTGGGAATAATCTGCCCACTTATAAGTATATTTAACCATTTTAATGTTCTTAGTGGTCCACTAAAAAAATTAAATCATATTTTAAGCTAAACTTTCACTTAATCCCACATTAAACCCATTATTTTAGCTATTTACTTTAGGTACCACCAAATTAATTTTTCATTTTATTTTCTAAGTGTAATACTATTTATTTTTAATGGACATTTAGGTCAAAAGACAATTCGGGGTGTCGAATGACCATAATACCCTGTTCGGGTGACATTCCCGATTTTTCGGTATTACAGAGTTTTGTCTGTTTTTCGATTTCTCACTTTTCTTTGTACTAATTATTTAATTTTTCTTTGATATTTCTAATGATATTTATTCTTCAACAAGGGTCTATTTAAGTCCTAAAAATGTTTTCCAGGGTTCCCCGCAGTCCAGGGCCAGTCAACGGTCCACGCCGTGACTTCCCAGTGCGGTCACCCATCGTTAGGTTTCCCGGCTCGTTTAACTTGGTCACATTTCTTTGCTATCATTTTTCCTTTGTTTTTCTTGTACTTTCTTTTCTTGTATTTCATTATTTTATGTCTCCTCACTCATATCGAAGTACGGTTCTAGGCATCCTAGCTGTCCGGACAACACTAGTCACCGGAGCAGCAGGACGCACTACCGAACTTTGGGGTGTTACAATTCTCTCCCCCTTAAAATAAATTTCGTCTCGAAATTTTACTTGGCATTAGTTTCTGAACAGCTGTGGGTGCTGTCTCCTCATATCCTCTTCACGTTCCCAAGTAGCTTCCTGGCCTGAATGATGGTTCCACAGCACTTTAACCAGGTGTATCTGTTTGTTCCTCAGCTGCTTCACCTCATATGCCAGAATTTTTATGGGTTCTTCCTCATATGAAAGGTTTGGATTTACTTCAATCTCTTCAACTGATAGTACATGAGATGGGTCAGATCTGTACCTCCTTAACATGGACACATGGAAGACACTGTGTATCCTTGCTAGCTCTGGAGGTAATGCCAACCGATATGCCAAAGGACCCACTCTTTCCAGAACTTCATATGGTCCGATGAAACGAGGACTCAGTTTCCCCTTTCTGCCAAATCTCATAATCCTCTTCCAAGGAGAAACTTTGAGGAATACCTTATCACCCACTGCGTACTCAATATCTCTTCTTTTCATATCAACATAGGACTTCTAACGGTCTGATACAGCCTTGAGTCTATCTCTGATCAATCTGATCTTTTCCTCTGTCTGCTGGACAATTTCTGGCCCAATCATCTTCCTTTCACCTACCTCATCCCAACATAAGGGAGTTCTGCACTTTCTACCATACAAAGCTTCATATGGAGGCATCCCAATGCTTGATTGGTAGCTGTTGTTATAAGCAAACTCAATCAAAGGCAAGTGTGTATCCCAACTACCTTCAAATTCAATCACACAAGCTCATAGTATATCCTCCAATATCTGAATAACCCTCTCAGACTGGCCATCTGTCTGTGGGTGGAATGCTGTGATGAAGTTCAATCTAGTTCCTAGGGCTCTCTGAAGACTACCCCAGAATCTAGAAGTGAACCTAGGATCTCTGTCAGACACAATTGATACTGGCACTCCATGCAGTTTTACAATCTCATATATGTACAATCTGGCCAATCTTTCCGTGGCTATAGTCCATCCGAATCGTAAAAGTGAGCGGACTTGGTCAATCACAACTATAACCCATTCTGCATCATGACTTCTCTGTTTGCTTGGAAGTCCTGTAACAAAATCCCTAGTTTTTCGTTCCCATTTACCCTCTGGTACTGTCAAAGGATTTAACAAACCAGCTGGAACTTGATGTTCTGCCTTTACTTGGCGACAAGTTAGGCATTTGGAAACGATTCAGCTATATCTCTCTTCATACCCATCCACCAGTAATGTTCTTTCAGCCCTCTGTACATTTTAGTTCCACCAGGGTGCATAGCAAATGGAGACTCATGTGCTTCCTTCAAAATGGTTTGTCTCAATTCCACATCACTAGGAATGCACACTGCTTCGATGTAGCAATAAACCATCATCTCTCACAGAATTCGGGTTTCTTGCCTGTTGGACTTCTTTCAAAGGTAGCTTCGATACTTTTCATCACTCTGAGCACCATTACGATCCGATCAATCAACACCGGCCGTACATGCCAAGCAACTACCTGTCCCTCATCATCAATCTCTAAACTGGCATGCTGTGCTTTCAATTCACATACCATGGACAAAGGAGAAACTCTGAGACTTGCCATAGTCTTGCGACTTAAGGCGTCAGCCACCACATTTGCTTTCCCTGGCTATAGTCTATTAAGCAATCATAGTCTTTAATGAGTTCTAACCATCTCCTCTTCCTCAAATTCAATTCCTTCTGGGTACCTAAGTACTTCAAGCTCTTGTGATCTGTGAAAATGTAGCATTTCTCCCCATACAAATAGTGTCTCCAGATCTTCAGAGCAAAAATAATAGCTGCTAACTCCAGATCATGTGTTGGGTAATTCCTCTCATGCGGTTTCAGCTGGCGTGATGCATAAGCAATGACATTCTGATCTTGCATCAGTACACAGCCTAGCCCATTATGAGAAGCATCACTATAAACTGTGTATTCTTTACCCGGAGTAGGTAAAGTGAGAACTGGAGCTTCAGTTAAGCACCTCTTCAACTCATCAAAACTCTGCTGACATTTGTCTATCCACTGAAATTTTACATCTTTCCAAAGCAGCTTAGTCAGTGGAGAAGATAACATAGAGAATCCCTTCACAAACCGACGGTAATATCCAGCTAGACCCAGAAAACTGTGAATTTTTGTGATGTTCCTGGGCGGCTTCCAATTAAGGATAGCTTCTACCTTGCTGGAGTCTACCTTGATCCCTTCAGCTGACACAACATGTCCCAAAAAGGAGATTTCTTTCAGCCAAAATTCACACTTCGACAATTTGGCGTATAGTTGTTTCTCCCTTAAGGTCTCAGCATAATCCGCGGATATGTCATCATGCTTTACATTCCTCGAGTATATCAAAATGTCATCAATAAACACCACCACAAATTGATCAAGATATGGTCTAAAGATAGTGTTCATCAGATCCATAAAAGCAGCTGGAGCATTTGTCAACCCGAATGGCATTACTAGAAACTCATAGTGGCCATATCGAGTTCTGAAAGTAGTTTTTGGAATACTCTGCTCTTGCACCTTCAACTGATAGTAACCAGATCGCAAATCAATTTTGGAGAATACAGCTGCACCCTTCAATTGATCAAACATATCATCAATACGAGGCAATGGATATCTGTTCTTTATTGTCACCTTATTCAACTGCCGGTAGTCAACACATAAGCGGAGAGTACCATCCTTCTTCTTAACAAACAACACTGGTGCTCCCCAAGGTGACACACTAGGGCGGATGAAGCCCTTTTCAAGTAGTTCTTGCAATTGTATCTTCAGCTCCTTCAACTCTGCTGGTGCCATTCTGTATGGCGTTATGGAAATTGGATCCACACCAGGCATAACATTAATTTCAAACTGCACTTCTCTTTTCGGAGGTAATCCTGGCAATTCATCAGGAAACACATCTGGAAAGTCATGTACTGTAGGGATGTCCTTCAACGCTGGACTCCCCACTTGGGTGTCTACCACATGTGCCAAGTATGCTTCACACCCCTTTCTGATCATTTTTCTGGCTAGTGCAGCCGAAATGAGGTTTGATGGCAATAGCTGCCTCTCCCCTTGTATCACCACATCACTGTACTGAGGAAGGCCAAAAGTGATCTTGACCTACTGATCCAATCATGGCATGATGCCTAGCTAACCAATCCATGCCCAAGATGATATCATAATCTCTGAAGGGCATTTCAATGAAATCAGACAGGAAAGTGTGTCCTTGGATCACCAAAGGACAATCTCTATACATTCTATTAACCCTGACCTCCTGTCCTAACGGACTCGTTACTAGCACCTCAAAGTCCATTTTTGTACATGGAACAGCAATGCAATCAATGATGCTAGCACTCACATAAGAATGGGTAGAACCCGGATCAAATAACACAAACACATTCTGGTTAAAAGTTGAGAAGGTACCAGCCACAACATCCGATGTCTCTGCCTCTTCCCTCTGTCTCATGGCATAGACTCTGACTGGAGCACTATCTTGCTCTGATTGTTTTACTGTGCCTTGGCTGCCTGCTGGGTTACCTCTACCCCTGCCTCTACCTCTGCTAGGTGGTTGTGAACTTCTGGTGACAGGGCTCTGAACTGACCCTTCTGCAGTAGTAGGAGGTGGTCCAACTCTGCGACTACTGGTGCAGTCCTTGGCAAAGTGCCCTGTGCCTCCACAGTTATAACAGGCTCCAATAGCCTTGTAGCAGATCCCACCATGATTTCTTCCACATGTTTCACATTGGCGGGGAGGATAGGAACCTCTGGTACTCTGCTGTCCAGATTGGGGAGGTCTCTGTCCTGAATATCTTCCCCTACCAGATTTCTTGCCACCTCTGCCATGTCCCCCATAGTTCTTCCTCTTTCCAGTATGACCACTGGAACTCTGTTCTACTGATTTTCCCTCTTTCTCTGTCTTCTCTGACCTCTTCTTCTCACAAGCAGTCTCAAATTCAACTCTTTCCAACTCTAGGGCTTGAGAAACAAGTTCAGATAAGTTAGTGTGTTTGAAGCCGAGCACTTGTACTCTGATACTGGGCTTCAAGCCAGTTTCAAACCTCTTGCATCTTTCCCTGCTGGTAGAGAGTAGACTCATTGCATAATGGCTAAGGCGGGAAAATTCTCTTTCATACTCAGCCACTAATCTGCCCCCCTGTTTCAAACTTAGGAACTCTTGTAACTTCTGGTCTACATAAGCATCAGGGATGTATTTCTGCCTGAATTTCCTGAGGAAGTCATTCCATGTTAGCACTGCAGGCTCTACCAGACTGTGGGGAATGGTTTTCCACCAGTCATAAGCATCCCCCTGTAGTAAGGACACTGAGTATTCAAATCTAAGCTCTTCTGTACAATGTAGCTTCTTGAACACCCTATCCATCCTCTCTAACCATTGTTCAGCTTCTAGAGGATCTACTGTCCCCTTAAACTCTATAGCCCCATACTTCATCAATTTATCATACTGCCTCGTAGGAGACTGTGGTTGTACCACTGGTGTCTGTATTGGGACTTGAGTAGGCACATTACCAGCCATTTGTTGGAGCATTGCAGCCATCTGCTGAGCGAACTGAGCAGGAAACTGCGATCGCAGGTGTGTCTTCTTGAACCCGACATTTTGTAGGCACAGGGCATCCCCTTGCACCTCGGCCTCAATAGGTGATCGACTGAACGATCACCCTCTTCCATATTCAATGCGAGGATCTTAGCTTTCCTGAACAATAACACAAGGATATTTACTCTCGTTAGTGCATATTTATACTGTAATGTACTGTATGTATCAAACAATGATATTGAGCAGTTGTACTATGAAGAAAGAATATTCAAGTAACAGGTGAAAACAGGATTTAAAAAACTTTGCTCTGATACCACCAAAACATGTCACACCCTACCCCTCTGTAAGGCATAACATGATCCCGTAGTATACCTAATGAATTACCAACTCCGTCTACTGATAACCCATTAAATACACTACAAGGGATTTTAAAAACTTTTCTTACTTCTTTTATAGTGGTGAGCACTATTTACAGGTATTAAAAACTTTGGTGAACTGAAGTGAAACAACTAACTCATTTGGTTTATTTGGAATTCCTGTAAAAATTTTGGCAAAGTGCCATCTGTATTTTGGACAAAACAGTTCTTCAGAAAACCTGTAAAAAGCACTTCAATAATGTTCCAAATCTCAACTCCAATATATTTCTCAACGCAACAATTTATCAACTCAATTCCATAGAAATTTTTCAAAGTCTGAGATAAGGAAATATAATACAGCTTTTACAAGTCAAAACAGCTCATAATTATTTTACAACTTCAAGGTACAATTTGAATTTACAACTGCTCAAAACCAAAAACAAAATGTACATACAGTGTCATACATTCTGATTACAAAATGCAAAATCTTGGTATACTCATAATACTGTAATCCTCATTGGATGTATATGCGGCCTAGTCTGCGCCTGCTGTCTCTCTACTGCGACAATAATAAAGCTATCACGAGACAATGTCTCAGTGGTGCACAACATTAACCAAATACAATTTAAATCACAATTCATAAATCATGTAAATAGTGGATACTCAAAACCATAGTCAAATTTAAGACAATAAAGGTCAATAAGAATTTAAACTCCATTTCTCAATATCACAATAGATTTTCATAAGTCAGGTCATGTTTGAATTCAAAAGACAGTATATGTCAATGAGAGTTTAAATCCATTTCACAATCTCACAATAAACATCAATAAATCACACACAGCTTAATCATGATCCATAGTTCAATTCGTCCCAAAAGCCGATGGCTAATGAGGTATTCAATTCGTCCCAAAAGTCGATGACTAATGAGGAATAACATGGCTAGCTAGCAAAAATATGAGTACTCATCCAATTCGTCCTCAACAGGCACACACCTCAACACTTCAGCCAGAGAGGGAATTCAATTCGTCCCACTAGACAAGGTAATGAGGAATACAATCAATATACATGATAGCTGTGGTTTCAAACCATTTCCAATGCTTTTAAATCAATAAGTATCCATCAATGTCATTCAAACAATTTTTCACAGTTTCAAACCATTCACAATATTTTTCAATCAATAAGTGTCCATCAAACACATTTCCACAATTTAAAACAATAATATACAAATAGTCAATATTTATTTCAATTGAAAATAATTCAAAAGAAACAGTTGTTGTGCACAAACCTCTGATGACTGTCCCCCTGGTCTGGACTCAGTGTTTCCTTCCCTTTTGCTGAGTCCTTGTTAACTGAGAAACACAATTTGAAGTGTTTCAGTGCTAAATTAAACTGTCTCTATTGATGGTGTTTGGTAAATAATGCACTGAACTCAATTATTCACTTAATCACCTAATATACCGACCCTCGTTGCGTTTTAGGTAAATTAGGTTTTAGTGTCATTAATATGTCACACTCGATAGGGTTTTAGGTTTGGTACGTTTTGCCAAACTCGTTTCTTTGTTTAGTGCATTTTAATGCAACTTGCTGGATTCCGGGATACTAGTTTGACCTAGCCGGACGGCCTAGTTCCCTCAGTTTTCGGGTTTCGGTCAAAACTACAAACTTGTAGATCTATGTCTTATTGCACGCGGGGCAAAATTTCAGGTCAATCCGAGTTAAGTAGACCAAGTTATGGTCATTATACTATTGCTGGTCAAATGGTACCAATTTAGGTCAATTTTAGGTCAATTTGGTCAACTCTGGTTCGGCCAGTTTTTGGACCCGAACTTGTGCAAGCTTTTTGACTTGCTTCTGGTCATTTCTGGGTTTTGGTGTCTTCATAAGACTTGTAGGTATGGGTCTTAACTATTCATGGTTAAAATTTCAGGTCAATTGGACCTGGTTTGAGTGAGTTATGGCCTAAACACTCACTGCTGCCCAATTGGTCATTTTTTAGGTCCTAATTGCACCTAATCCGAATTGGTCATTTTCTTAGGTCACCTTGCAAGCAGAATTTTGGTATGGTTTCTCAATGAAAGTTGGCACATTTTGTGCCTAGTTTCACCTCAAATTGGTCTCATACCAATTGAGGTTACACATTTAAGGTTATAGGCTAAAATGTACACTGCCCTCAATATGCCTTTCACACCCCACTTCAAACACACATTTACCTTTGCAATTTGTTTACTTACCTACCAATCTGTTTTGGTACATTACCAAAAGCATTTTCTACATTACATCAACATTACTTTGGGCAGATTACCATTACCCTCAACACACCAATTATAATTCACATTTACAATTTCTAAGTACCATTACATACACACCTAACCATTACAAATTTTACATACACTTTATAATATCAATCTACATACATATCATCAATCCTTCTAGGTCAATGTTCTGCCTACACTTCCTTCAATATATACATTTACTCAAGTGTTCCCAAGCTGCCGCAAACCTTCTTCAACATCAAAGTGCCGTCCAACTTACCGATTCCCATCCAAGTGCATAAATCACCATATAAACATGAAGTAATTCACTAGGTTACTAACTCACCATGATCAACATTATTTCTCATCAATTATATGCATAATAAATCACTAAATGCGTGACCCCATGGCTGTCCAAAAATGGTTATCTCAATAACTACTTAAACTTTAAAATTTCCTTCACAAAATTAACACCCATAACATGAACATAAAGTTTAACAAAGGAATTCTCAAAAGTGTAAACTTACCTTTGATTGTAACTTGCTAAACCTTCACCAAACTTTTCAAATTTGGTATCAATATCTTCCTTGTGATGTGTAGACAAAGTTTAATGAAGAACCCTAGGTGATTTGGGGTTGAAATGAGGGATTAGATGAGCTTGGAAGAAAACGTTAATGGTGGATCCCTTTCTCCTTCAATTCGGCTAGGTTAAGCCAAGTGAGGAAGATTACTTTTGAGTGGGAATAATCTGCCCACTTATAAGTATATTTAACCATTTTAATGTTCTTAGTGGTCCACTAAAAAAATTAAATCATATTTTAAGCTAAACTTTCACTTAATCCCACATTAAACCCATGATTTTAGCTATTTACTTTAGGTACCACCAAATTAATTTTTCATTTTATTTTCTAAGTGTAATACTATTTATTTTTAATGGACATTTAGGTCAAAAGACAATTCGGGGTGTCGAATGACCATAATGCCCCTGTTCGGGTGGCATTCCCGATTTTTCGGTATTACCGAGTTTTGTCTGTTTTTCGATTTCTCACTTTTCTTTGTACTAATTATTTAATTTTTCTTTGATATTTCTAATGATATTTATTCTTCAACAAGGGTCTATTTAAGTCCTAAAAATGTTTTCCAGGGTTCCCCGTAGTCCAGGGCCAGTCAACGGTCCACGCCGTGACTTCCCAGTGCGGTCACCCATCATTAGGTTTCCCGGCTCGTTTAACTTGGTCACATTTCTTTGCTATCATTTTTCCTTTGTTTTTATTGTACTTTCTTTTCTTGTATTTCATTATTTTATGTCTCCTCACTCATATCGAAGTACGGTTCTAGGCATCCTAGCTGTCCAGACAACACTAGTCACCGGAGCAGCAGGACGCACTACCGAACTTTGGGGTGTTACACCCCTGCACCAATTGGATATCAAGAATGCCTTTTTTCATGGTGATCTTCAGGAGGAGGTGTATATGGAGCAACCACCTGGGTTTGTTGCTCAGGGGGAGTTGGGTAAAGTTTGTAGGCTTCGGAAGTCTCTTTATGGCTTGAAACAAAGTCCTAGGGCCTGGTTTGGGAGATTCAGTGAAGCGATGCAGAATTTGGTATGCAAAAGAGTAAGTGTGATCACTCAGTATTTTATAAGCAATCTGAGGCTGGTCTAATTCTCCTGGTAGTCTATGTGGATGACATTATCATCACTGGGAGTGACTCTGCAGGTATTTCATCTCTTAAAACCTTCCTCCAAACCCAGTTTCAGACCAAAGACTTGGGATTATTAAAGTATTTTTTGGGTATTGAAGTTATGAGAAGTAAGAAGGGTATTTTCTTGTCTCAAAGAAAATATGTCCTTGATCTATTGACAGAGACAGGAAAATTAGGTGCTAAGCCTTGTAGTGCACCAATGACTCCAAATTTACAACTGTTAGCAGGGGATAGTGAGTTGTTTGAAGATCCAGAGATACAGGAGATTGGTAGGAAAAT
This sequence comes from Hevea brasiliensis, assembly GCF_030052815.1. Lineage (NCBI taxonomy): Eukaryota > Viridiplantae > Streptophyta > Magnoliopsida > Malpighiales > Euphorbiaceae > Hevea > Hevea brasiliensis. The sequence continues at coordinate 51,429,635 of NC_079497.1, read as the reverse complement.
TGAACTACCTTACTGTCACTCGTCCTGACATTGCTTATGCCGTTAGTGTGGTAAGTCCGTTTATGTCTTCGCCAACTGTTGCTCATTGGGAAGCCTTGGGACAAATCTTGTGCTATCTGAAGGGAGCTCCAGGAAGAGGTTTGTTATATGGTAATCATGGGCATTTGAATGTTGAATGTTTTTCAGATGCCGACTGGGCTGGATCTAAGGTTGATAGGAGGTCAACTCATCGGATATTGCGTTTTTGTTGGAGGAAATTTGGTGTCTTGGAAAAGCAAGAAGCGAGTGTAGTTTCTCGATCTAGTCTCGAATCCGAATCTGAGCCATGGCACAATCGTATGTGAGGTAATGTGGATATTTCAATTACTAGATGAGACAGTTTTAAGACCCCCACTGCGAAATTGTGGTGTGATAATCAAGCTGCTCTCCATATTGCTTCTAATCCGGTATTTCATGAGCGGACCAAACATATTGAGATTGATTGTCACTTTGTTCGTGAAAAGATTCAACAACAGATCATCTCAATAGGACATATCAAAACTGGAGAGCAGTTAGGAGATATTTTCACAAAAGCTCTGAATGGAGCTAGGATTGACTACATTTGTAACAAGTTGGGCATGATTAACATCTATGCTCCAACTTGAGGGGGAGTGTTATGGAAAGTCAATCATTATATTATTTCTGTGTATATTATATATTCTGTATTCCTATTTAGGATTTCTTATTTAGGATTTCTTCCTAATTAGTATAACACAATTATAGGAATCAATTGTATATAAATACCCATGTACAGATTAATTGAAATATATGAGAATCATCTCTTTCTACAATTTCCATTTTTCAGTTTTGGGTTACTGTTTTCTACTGTTTCATTGATTTGGTTATTGTGGAAATTTGGCTAAGTGTCCTTCATCAAAGTTGTTTCTTATTATCTTAGATTTAATTTTCTTTTTAAATCACTCCATTTGGACTTTTTTAGCTCAAGTTGTGCCTATTTTTCTAAGGCTGGCCGGATTGGTTCAAACTCAGAATTCTAGGCACTTTCTTGGTTCTGGCAATTTTGGTGACCCAAATTTAGGTGACAATTCAACTTAGTTATGGGCAGAATTTGGGTTAGTGTTTTTCATAAAAGTTGAAGTGTTATGTCATATCTTTCCAATTCCACAAAAATCAGATTATTTGGACCTTCTTAGGCCAAGTTATGGCCAAATGAACAAACACTGTTCATTTGGTCATTTTTGTACAGTGGTAGTGTACATTACTTGGATTTGACCTAATTGTTCACTATCTTAATGTCATTTTTTGGGCATGGTTTCTACATGAAAATTGTGTCTTTATGTGTCTATTTTCATCCCCAATTAGCCTTACACCAATTGGGGTGGTAGAATTATAGTTTTGGTCTCTGAAAGGGACCTAGGTTATACTGCCCAAAGGTGAACCTTATCCAATCCGAATTGCATGGCAATTCTAGTCACTCCAACACATGTCAATTGGTCCCAATTGACATTCCTAACCTCAATTAGGGTCAATTGCATCAAATTTGAATTTTCATTAAATTTTCCCCTAAGCTCATTGGCACCAAGAACCCTAATTTCTCCAAATGTTTCAATTTATGCAATTAAGGTGTATAACTTACTTCTACATACTTAATTAAACTTGCACACATAATTAATTGAAGAAAAACACATCAATTTCATAACCCTCCATGGCTGGCCGAATTCTCTATGGGTTCAGTTCATGTAATTTTTCAAATTTCTTCATGTAATTCCATCCATTTCTACTCTAATTCAAACATTTCTATTTAAAGAAAAGGTTGGATCAACTTACCTCAATCGAAGTTTTTCTAAAAGCTCCAATTGTTCTAAATTCATCTTCTTTTTTTGCTCTCAATAAGCTTGCCAAGATACTACAATAAGATTTATACAAGAAAATTGTGAGATTTATGTAACACCCTTATATGCATAGCCTGGCATATTTCACTGTTCCGGTGACTGGTGTCGGTCCGGATAATTAAGGAGATTAGAATCACATCTAAGACACCTAGATAAGCCCTGAATGCAAATAATTAGTAATTGCCAGATAATTAACTATAAATAAGAAAAATAGAACATAAAAAGTTAAATGAGCCGGGAGTCACAGTGATGGGTGACCTTCCCAGGAAGTGACTGTGAGGTCAGCCTTAACTCAAATTTCGAACTGGAAAATGTGACGCCGCGGTCCTTAGGACTACTGCGAACACAATGGAAAAGAGAAAATCACAGAAAAGAATTGTTAAGCAGGTCAAATAATTAGGTCAGGGATCCAAAAGAAATATTGAATAACTTACAAATCAGATTGAATCAGCAAGGGGCAATTTGATCAATTCACCCCTAGAGCTGACTCCTGACCTAAATGTCTAATAAAATTGGTGAAATGAAACTTTCAGAATTGCGAATTAAATTAAATAACTAATAGAAAAATAAATAAAAATAGAAAAAGAGAAAAGAAATGTTATTACATCATCATGATGAGCTCATATGTGATATCATAAATAATTTTAATTTTCCTACATAAATTGTAATACCCCTTGTCTGTCTACAGTATAGCCGAGAAAGGCGTGCTACACGGCGTGCCAGAGAACCTAGTCTGTTATCAACTCATTTCCTGAACTCAGTTAGAATTTAAAAAGTCTTTTATGCAATATTCATATCATGCTGATACTATTTTTATACTTTAATAAAATTAGTGTTTCAAAAATGGGAATAAAAATTTGGCAAGGTGCCGTCTGTATTTCGGACAAACTGTCCTTCCAAACCTGTTAAAAACATTTCAATATGATAATATCAAAATCTCAACTATTTCACAGTCTCAATATTTCAACACAGTCTATTGATTTTTACAATATTTAAATAGTTTTAAAATACAATCCATTATAACTTAAATACATCCAGATATTCTCCATATAAAGTTATATGTACAAATTATTAAGTTTTATGATATCTATACATATTACATAACAAAATGTCAAAATACAACTGATAGTCATTACACAAGATCCTAAGTCCTACCATGTATGCAGTGTAGTCAGATGACTCTAGACTCCTATGTAGATCTGATGTCTCACCCGGTCGTAGGTCTGCTGGGCTCCCCAGCTGTGTCTCCAATACCTACGCATTACAAAAGTAACGCGCTAAGCAATTTTGCTTAGTGGTGCCAAATATAAAGAAATATACACTAAAATAGAATCAATGAATTATTTATGAATTTATGACATCGATATTCTTTACAGTTGTTGATTCTACTTTTATTTGCTAACCTTTCATTTCTGCTAATTTTTGGTGGTGCTGTATGTCAATAAACTGAATTTAGCTATTTGAATTTAATAATGCCTAAATTAACTGCCCGTGTAGCCCATATACTGACTAGACTGGATAAACGGATATACTGGCACTAGGCACCTAGTACCTCGAGCAGTCACACCATTGGTCACAAAGTGTCTCCCAATGTGCAAACAGTGTGGCTAAAAAGCCATATAGTCAATCAGGCGATAAGCCAAGTATAATAACACAATCTGTATAGCCGTAGGCTATTAAAGTCACAGTGTGGCATAATAAGCTATAAAAATACAGTATGGCATAAAGCCATTTATAGAACAGCTGTCAGAATTCTATTGGCATGCCAACCTATCCAAACTAGTCAACTAGGCAAACTAGGGCACATTACAAATTAATTGTTTAATTCTTCATTTTTAGAGTTTACTAGTTATTATATAATTCACAAGTCAATGCAAATGTTGACCTTTTTAGATATCATGTATAAGTTGATTCTAGTATCAACATGTCACAATTTGTAATTCAATATGCTGTCAATATAGTGCAATTTACCCTTTTCACAAGTTGGCATTCATTGCCAAATTACTTCAAGCTTCATTGTATGTAAATGTCAAATTTTCAATTTTAGTGTGCTAGATTGGTCTAGCTTAAAGTCCTATTTCTCTTGGTTTTTAGCTTCTGGTTAAAGAAGAAAAATTGTAGCTCTATGTCTTATTGAACTTTTAGCACAAATTTCAGGTCATTCTGAGATGTATAGACCAAGATATGGTCAATTTACTAAACTGGACAGATTGCACCTTTAGTGCAAAATTTGGTCAATTTTAGGTTAAATTTAGTTCTGGTAGTTTTAGTACCTAAACTTGGGCAAGAAATTTGACTTGGTTCTGGCCATTTTTGGGCTTTGGTGTCTTCATGAGAATTGTAGCACTATGTCTAAGCTTTTCATGGTAAAATTTTTAGGTCATTTGAACCTGTTTTGAGTGAGTTACGGTCATCTTAGTGACTACTATTCATGTAGTAAAAAATCTGGGCTTGCACTTACCAATTACGGATTAGGTCATTTTTAAGGTTAGTTTCTAGACAGAATTTTGGCAATATTTCTACATGAAAGTTGGCCTATTTTGTGTCTAGTTTCACCTCCCATTGGCCTCATACAAACTGGGTCCACCAATTGTCACTTATGGTTCAATTTACCTACTGCTTTCACAACACAAAATCTGCACACAAAGAACACTTCCAAATGACACTTCTCCTCCTCCCAAAACTACAAATATACATTCATAACACTTCTATACCATTCATCATATCTCAATCATGTCCATTTGGGTAGAATATACAAGTGTTCCATGTACATTATACAACCCTAATTTACAAAGTTAAATTCAACATAATATATACATGAAAACATTTGATTATAACATATATCTCCCAACCATTACTTAACATACACTGCCCTCAATTCATCTCACCATAATTCATTAAGAAAATTCATGAAACCAAACACTAATTCATGAATTTAAAGGTTGCCAAAAGTGGTAGTTTACTAAGGTATACAAATTTCTTTCCAAACCCTTAATTTCAAGTACTCAATGTACATATACATGAAAACTAAATTGCTACAACTTTAAAATGACTAAATCAGTAGTATTTTCCATCCATTAGAGGTAAGAACAACTCAAGCAACATAGGTTCTCATGGCTGCTAAAATTGAAAAATACCATAACTCAATAAATTCTTCCATTCTCTTCACCATTCAACTCACCTCAACCTAAATATGAAGTTTACTAAAGCAAGGGAGGGGATTTGGACACTTACCTCAACTTGACCTTAATAAAACCTTGGAATTTTCTCTACTTTTTGCTACCTATAGGTTTCCAAAGATGTGTAGATCAACTTTAATGAAGAACAATTGCTTGATGATGGAAAGAGAAAGCTTCAATGTGTGCGTCCATGGAGGTTTTGGTTGAGAGCTCCATTTCGGCAAGAAGAAGATTGTAGAAGAAGAAGATGAAATGAGTGGGATCTACTATCCCAAAGTCCCATATGTGTCCCAAATTAGGAGTTAGTGGAGCACTTAGGTTAGTTTTATTGTTTAATTATTCAAAGTTTCATTATTTGCACATTTACCTCTTTCTTTCACTATTTATATAATGTATTACAATTTAATTTTTCATGACATTTTCAATGTATAATACCATTTATTTTTAATGGAGGTTAAAGTCAAAAGGCAACTCTAGGTGTTAAATAACCAAAATGCCCTTCTTCGAATTATATTCCCAATTTTTTGGTAACACCGATTTTTGTCTATTTCTCGATTTTTCATTTTTCTTTATACTAATTTATTATTTTTTCTTTGATATTTCTAGTATTAATTACATTTCAATAAACCTTTAATTATGTCTCGAAATTTAATTTTGAGGATTCCCCATGGTCCCGGAGTTGGCAATTGCCTTCGCCGTAACTTTCCTGTGCGGTCACCCATCGCTACGGTACCGACTCGTTTAACTTAGTTTCATTTTCTCTCTTTTATTTTTCTTTAATTTTTCTTGTATTTTATTTTTATTTATTTCATCATTATATGTCTATTCACTATCACCGAAGTGTTGTTTCAGACATCCTAACTTGCCCGGACTGACATTAGGTCACCGGAGCAACAAAATGTACGGACTATGTACAGTGGGGATGTTACATAAATTGACCAAGTCAAAAGTCATTATAAAGACAAAATAACACATAAAAATTAAAAGAAATTTACTTGTCTTCCTCCATGAAATTGGCAGCCCATATTTCTCTCTCTCACCACCATTGTTTTTCCTCCATTAAAGCTTATGTTAAGCTTTAAAATCCCCATTTAATCCTAATTTGTTCCCAATTTGTCCCATTAAAACTTGTTAGACTAACTTGAGAAAGCATTTGAAGAAGAAAAGAGAAGGAAAAAGGGAGTGAAATTGAAGAATTGGAATTCAAGTGGAGGTAAGCAAATTACTTTGAAAATTTTGGTTTATTAGTTGTGTTTGTAACTCAATTAACCTATAAATTTACTTAAAATTTAAAGAAAACAACTATTGGAGGAGTATTTAGAATTTCGGCCAGCCTAGGTGAGGGTTTGAATTGGATGAATGTGATGCAATTGAAAGGTGGTTTAAGTTGAATTATCTATATAGATCATGAATAGATACTTTGATTTCATTAGTTTGCAAAATTGGGTAATTAGGGTTCTTGAATAAATTGAAAATTTGGGAAAAATTAGAGAAATTGGTCAATTGATGCAATTTACCTTAATTGAGTTGAGAAATGGTCAATTAGAGCCATTTATGGTGTGTTGAATTGCTAGAACCAAGTTACAATTCGGATAGGTTAGTGTTCAGATTCTTGCAGCTTGACCTAGGTCCCTTTTAGGGACCAAAATTAAAAATTTACCAACCCAATTGGTGTGAAGACAATTGGAAATGAAACTAGACACATAATGGACCATTTTTCATTTAGGAATCTTACCTAGAAAATGGCCATAACTTAGTGAATAATTAGGTCAAACTCGGGTGTAGTGCACTATCACTGTACTAAAATGACCAAATGAATAGTGTTTGTTCATTTGGCCATAACTTGAGCTATACAGGTCCAAATGATCTGATTTTTGTGAAATTAGAAAGGTATGACATAGCACTACAACTTTCATGAAGAACACCAACCCAAATTCTGCCCATAACCCAGTCGTTTTGGCACCTAAAGTTAGTGACCCAAAACTGCCAGAACCAAATTAGGTGCCCAGAAATTCTGGGTAGACCAATCCGGACAGTCCTGTTTAAATGGCCATAACTTGGGCTACAAAAATCCAAATGGAGTGATTTAAAAAGGGAATTAAAGTTAAGATAATAAGGAACAAGTCTTATGAAGAACACTTTGCCAAATTCTAACAGCAACATGACCAATGGAGCAGTACAAAATAGGACATTAAAACTAAAAATTTGAAATTGTGCCTAGGAGACTTAAAAATTGAAGAAACAGGCAAAACCAATAAATTAGGTAATCAAAATATGGAATTTGGGTCAAATTGAAATCCCTATACCTATTAAGCATAAGAAAGTTAACAAATTGACTTGAATAGTAACCCCGAAATGCAAAATTCAAAGAATGTTAAATTAAGCATATTAGGACTTGAAATAAGTAATTGTGAAATTCTTTAATGGATTTATGATAAATTGTGATACTGAAGCACTATAAAATTGTGTGTTTCAGTTAAAAAGAATATCAGGAAAGAACCCGAGACATCGAGTTAAGGCCAAAAGGGGACTCGCACTAGGTTTGTGCACAACATAAAATGTTCTTTAAATTTCTTTTGCAAAGTGCATGAAATGAATTGTGATTTATTTATATTGAAAATATAACACCCTCACTATAGCAATTCCATACATTCTACTATTCCAATGATCGGTGTCGGTCTGGATAGCTAGAACGTCTGGAAAAATATTTAGACTAGAGTGAGGAATCATAAATAACTCAAATAATAATAAGAAAAATTTTAGAAATAAAATACAACCAAGTTAAATGAGCCGGTGCCCTAGTAATGGGTAACCCAGTTGGAATTGCAGGTTTCACAGCTAGAAGTCTTAAACTCGGGAGAAAATTCATGAAATAATTTTTGGGACTCCTGAGAAGAGTCATTAAGGTTACTATGGCATTAGAATGCCAAGAAAAGGCTTAGACCAAATCCGGGTAGGTTCAATTGGTACAAGGCCAATTGGACATGAAATTAGACACATAATGGCACAACTTTGATGAGGAAACCTGTTTAGAAAACAAACTTAGGATGCCCTAAAAATTGACCAAATCCAGGTAACACACATTCTGCCTGGGCATAATGACCAAATGAACAGTGTTCATTCATTTGGTCATAACTCAGTGTAGAAAGGTCAAATTGACCTGAAATTTATATCAATGAAAAGCTTAGACAATTTAGAACAACTTTCATGTAGAACACAAACTCAAATTCTAGACTTAACCAAATAAAATTGCTAGCTAAAAGTTGAAATACCAAATCTAGTAGAACCAAAATTGCCCAGAAATTCTGGGTAAAGGCAATCTGACTAGTTTTGGTGAAATAGCCATAACTTGATCTAGGAAACTCCAAATTGGATGATTCAAATTCTCACTATAGAATGGCCTAATGGAACAGTAAACTTTAGCACCCAAAACTGAAATTTTTTATTTATTCTCCATTGGTTAGAAGCAATGATTGGCAACTAATGCTAACACTTTTGGGAACCAAAATGTGGTAAATCTATGTGATTAAAACTCATGTAACTACTATATATGAGAAAGTCAATTTTTTGACTTAAATGACCAAATGAATAGTAACCTTACATGTTAAGTACAAATATTCAAGAAATAACTTCATAATGTGCCCTAGTACACCTAGTAAGATTGGTTTGGATAGGTTGGCATTCCAATAGGGTTCAGTTAACAATACTGCACATGGCATTATGTCATTGTCTGATTTTATGGCTTTTAGCCATTCTGATATTATGATGATACTTAGCCTTGTGCCTAATGTTTATTACAGCTTATCAGCTATTATGTTGCACACTGGGGACATTATGTGACCGATGGTGTGATGGCCCGAGGTACTTGATACCTAGTGCCAGTTCACCCGTTTATCCAGTGCAGTCATCCAGTACAGGTTACTTGGGTAACCAAAAATGCAAGTTGATAAAGTTAATGAAATAATGGATATAACAAGTACCAAATAAATAATACTACAAATAATTACCAATAATTTATCTGCATGAGAAATCAACATATACACTGCATATTTATTTCTTTCTAATCCTTTTTATTTTATCATTGGCACCACTAAGTATTATTGCTTAGCGCATTGCTTTTTGCCATGCGTAGGTTGTGAAGAGACTGACAGAGAGCCCAGCAGACCACATACTAGGTGAGGCCGTTCACAATTCTGCATAGTGTCTGTGTCACCTCACAGACTACAGAGCATTAGTAGGACACTAAGTCCCATTTTGGTATGAATGAATGATAAATTGAAGAATTTTTTAGAAATGTTTGAGAATTATTGAGATTATGTTGATATAATGGAGTTTGAGAATGATTGAAAACGTATTGGAAGTGTTTTTCACAGGTTCCAAAGAATTGCTTTATTCATTTTTAGTTGGTACTCTGCCGGATTTTCTATAAAATTTTCGGAACCTCAAATGAATTTATAATTTCAATAAATGACTTAAATGAGTTAAATTTCATAAATTGCACTTCATAACCATGAAGAAATAAATTAAGGAAGGATAAAAAATAATTGAGATAAAATATGGTGTTCCGGTGCAATGTGTGGCATATCTTGCTCAGCTATACTGTAGACGGGTAAGGGCTGTCACATTTAGTGGTATCAGAGCACAGTTTAGTGCGTTTCTGGCTCTAGCTAGAGTCCATACAATGCATTGCATTTGTAAGAGTTGAGTTGACACTAATGCAGATCTATTTGTTTTTCTTATTTTGATTAGGAAATGGACCACGTCACAAAGAGCAGTAGATGAGGAAGTGGAGAGTCATGCTCCACTTGCAGTTGACACTGGAGGCAGGGAAGAACCTGCTCCACCAACACCAGAGGTGCCTGCACAGCCTCCGCCGGCTATGTTTCAGCAAATGGCTGAATTTTTCAGACAAATGGCAGAGGTAATGCCACCACCACCACCTCCACAGCAAAAATCTCATTTGGAGAAACTCAAGAAATTTAGAGCAGTGGATTTTCTTAGCAAGAGAGAAGATGATTCTGTTGCAGCTGAGAACTGGTTGGATAGAACAAGAAGAGTTTTAAAATAACTCCACTGCACCCTAGAGCAAAACCTAGAAGCTATTGTATCTCTACTGCAAGACGATGCATATCAATGGTGGGATACAATGTCTAGTGAAGTGTAGCCAGAACAAATAACCTGGGACTTCTTCCTCTCAGAGTTTAAAAAGAAGCATATAGGTAGTGTATATCTGGAAGAGAGAAGAAAAGAGCTTATTAGCTTGAGGCAGAGACAGCTGACTGTAGTAGAATATGAGAGAGAATTTGTGAGATTGAGTAGCTGTGGGAGGGAGATAGTCCCCACAGAAGCAGAGAGGTGCAGAAGGTTTGAAGAGGTGCTAAATGACAACATCAAAATAATGATCACTGCCTTGAGGATTACAGACTTCACAAAATTAGTTGAAGCGACATTGAAATTGGAAAAGGTCAAAGTAAGTGAACAGAATAGGAAAGATAGGCAGCGTAAGAGGGAATTTGGACCAGGGCAGTTAAGTATACTGACTGATAGTAAGAAGTATAAGGGTTTTGGTTCACAAGATCGGACACAGGGCCAGAGAGGCCAGATTGGGATATCTATAGCTAGCTCCTCGGGCACAGTAACGAAGGGATCAGCCCTAGTGCCATAATGTATGCACTGTGGCAAGAGACACAGAGGGGAGTGTCGATTGTTAACTGGAGAGTGTTTCAAGTGTGGGACTACGGATCATTTCATAAGAGATTGCCTTTAGAGGAGTGGTTCAATAGCTCCAGTACAAGTTGATAGACCTACCCCTACAGTTCAAAGGGGTAAAAGACCGGGTAGAGCAGAGACAACTGACATTTCACAGAAGATTGTTTCTGAGACAGTCGAAAAACCCGAAGTCAAGGTGGCACCACGGGTATTTGCTATGAAAGCTTAGGAGGAGCCAAACCCAGACATTGATAAGGCGATACAAGGAAGTGAAGAAGCAAGGAGGTAGCAAATCCATGATTACTTAAGTCAGGTAAATTTCAAGGATGAAATTTTAATTAAAGGGGAAGAGTTGTAACACCCTCACTGTAGTAATTACGTACATTCAACTGTTACAGTGAACGGTGTCGATCCAGACAGCTAGAACGTCTGGAAAAATATTTATACTAGAGTAAGGAATCATAAATAACTCAAATAATAATACGAAAAATTTTAGAAATAAAATATAAGCAAGTTGTGATACCCTTTACCCATCTACAGTGTAGCCGAGCAAGATGAAATTTTAATTAAAAGGGAAGAGTTGTAACACCCTCACTGTAGTAATTGCATACATTCAACTGTTCCAGTGATCGGTGTCGATCTGGACAGCTAGAACGTCTGGAAAAATATTTATACTAGAGTAAGGAATCATAAATAACTCAAATAATAATACGAAAAATATTAGAAATAAAATATAAGCAAGTTGTGATACCCTTTACCCATCTACAGTGTAGCCGAGCAAGATATGCCACACAGTGTGCCGGAGCACCAAATCATATTTCAATTCAATTTACACTTTTTACTTATTTATTTACAATTTTTGATTGATCTGAATTTTCCGCAAATTTTAATGAAAATCCGATAGAGTGCCGGCTGTAAATTGGAAAAATAGTTCTTCTGAACCTGTTTAAAAGACACTTCCATTATAGTTTTCAAATCCAGAACTCCAATATACACACATCTCAACTCAATCTCCAAATTTACACACTATTTTCAATATTTTTGTTCACAACACCATTCAAATCACATTCATGTATATTTCTCAACATTTCATTTTTCAACATAATATATAGAAAATTTCAATAACATGAAATTTCATATATTTACATTATCAAATAATTTCAAGAGTTTATAGTTGCAATCCAAAACTAATACAAAATGCAAAATACAAAATGTCACCCAAAGTCCTAATGTCCTACCAAGTGCACTGCAGATGTGAGGTGACTCTGGACTCAGTATGCAGCTCTGAAAGTTCACCCGGTCTGATGTCTACTGGGCTCCCCAGCTATGTCTCCAGTACCTGCGCATGGCAAAAGCGACGCGCTAAGAAATTCTGCTTAGTAGTGACAATATAAAATAAAATAACTAAAATAAAGTAAATATGCAGAATGTATATTTACATCTTTGGTAGACTTAATTTCATATATTTATTGTAGTATTATTCGATTAAAATTTGGTAAGATTTATTATCATTGCCAGAGTAACCCATGCTAATCGACTGAACTGGATAAACGGGTAAACTGGCACTGGGTACTAAGTACCTTGGACCATCACACCATCGGTCACATTGTGTCTCCCGGTGTGCAACAGAACAGCTAATAAGCTATAATAATTATCAGGGATAAAACCCAAGTATAACAACTCAATCAACATAGCCAAAAGCTATTATGCCACAGAATGGTACGTGAGGCCATAAAACACAGAATGGCATGAAGCCATATGCAGTACTGCTAACAGAACCTTATTGGCATGCCAACCTATCCAAACCAATCTTGCTAGATGTACTAGGGCATGTTACACTCTTAAATTATACAATTCTTAATATTCAAGTTTAGGTATTACTATTCAATTCATTAGTCAATAAAAATTTTGACTTTCACATAGACAATAGGTACATTGGTTTTAATACTCCCAACATACCACATTTTGCATTCTAAAATTGTTGGCATTGGTTGCCAATACCATTTCTAATCTTAATGTTAATTGTTTAAAATTTTCAGATTTCAAGCTTTGTATTTACTGTTCCATTAGTCATTTTTGCAGTGGGAATTTTGTAACACCCCTAAGTTCGGTAGTGCGTTCTACTGTACCGGTGACCAGTGTTGTCCGGACAGCTAGGATGCTTAGAACTACACTTCAATATGAGTGAGGAGACATAAAATAATGAAATACAAGAAAAGAAAGTACAAGAAAAACAAAGGAAAAATCATAGCAAAGAAATGTAATCGAGTAAGTGAGCCGGGAAACCTAGCGATGGGTGACCGCACTGGGAAGTCACGGCGTGGACCGTTGACTGGCCCTGGACTGCGGGGAACCCTGGAAAACATTTTTAGGACATAAATAGACCCTTATTGAAGTATAAATCTCATTAGAAAGATTAAAGAAAAATTAAATAATTAGTACAAAGAAAAGTGAGAAATCGAAAAACAGACAAAATACGGTGTTACCTAAAAATCTGAACGTGAATCGAACAGGGCATTATGGTCATTTGACATCCCGAAGTGTCTTTTGACCTAAATGTCCATTAAAAATAAATAATATTACACTTAGAAAATAAAATGAAAAATTAAATTGGTGGTACCTAAAATAAATAGTGGAAATCATGGGTTAAATGTGGAATAAGTGGGAAGTTAGCTTAAAATATGATTTAATTTTTAGTGGACCACTAAGGGGATTAATTAAATACATAGTGGGACATGTGTACACTTAAAAATGCAGCTGAATAATTCATCTTCCTCATTTGCATTCAACTTGCCGAAATGAAGAACCTTGAAACCTCCATGGACGTGTTGTGTAAAGCTTGATTTCCTCTCTCCATTTCAACTCCAATCCCTTAAGTAGCTTTATGAAAAATGGTCTACATATCACAAGGAAGATATTGATACCATTTTTGAGAAGTTTGGTGAAGGTTTAGCAAGTTACAATTAAAGGTAAGTTTGCATTTTTGAGAATTTCTTTGTTAAAGTTTATGTTCATGTTATGGGTGTTGGTTTGGTGAAGGAAAATTTTGAGTTTGAAGAGTTATTGTTGTTTTCATTTTGGACAGCCATGAGTCACATTTTTGATGAGATATTTGTGCATATAGTTGATGGGAAATAATATTGATCATGGTGATTTAGTAACCTAGTGATTTACTTCATGTTTATATGGTGATTTATGCACTTGGATGGGAATTGGTAAGTTGGACGGCACTTTGATGTTGAAGAATGGTTTATGCAGCTTGGGGACACTTGAGTAATTGTATATATTGAAGGAAGTGTGGGCAGAATATTGACCTAGATGGATTGATGATATGTATGTAGATTGATATTGTAAAGTGTATGTAAGATGTGTAATGGTTAGGTGTGTATGTAATGGTACTTAGAAATTGTAAATGTGAATTATATTTGGTGTGTTGAGGGTAATGGTAATCTGCCCAAAGTAATGTTAATGTAATGTAGAAAGTGCTTTTGGTAATGTACCAAAACAGATTGGTAGGGTATGGAAGTAAACTTTGCAAGGTAAATATGTGTTTGAAGTGGGGTGTGAAAGGCATATTGAGGGCAGTGTACATTTTAGCCTATAACCTTAAATGTGTAACCTCAATTGGTATGAGACCAATTTGAGGTGAAACTAGGCACAAAATGTGCCAACTTTCATTGAGAAAACATACCAAAATTCTGCTTGCAAGGTGACCTAAGAAAATGACCAATTCGGATTAGGTGCAATTAGGACCTGAAAAATGACCAATTGGGCAGCAGTGAGTGTTTAAGCCATAACTCACTCAAACCAGGTCCAATTGACCTGAAAGTTTGACCAAGAATAGTTAAGACCCATACCTACAAGTCTTATGAAGACACCAAAGCCCAGAAATGACCATAAGCAAGTCAAACAACTTGCACAAGTTCGGGTCCAAAAACTGGCCGAACCAGAATTGACCAATTTGACCTAAAATTGACCTAAAATGGTACCATTTGACCAGCAATAGTATAATGACCATAACTCGGTCTACTTAACTCGGATTGACCTGAAATTTTGCCCCGCGTGCAATAAGACCTAGATCTACAAGTTTGTAGTTTCGACCGAGACCCGAAAACCGAGGGAACTAGGTCGTCCGGTTAGGTCAAACCAGTGTCCCGGAATCCAGCAATTTGCATTAAAATGCACTAAGCAAGGAAATGACTTTGGTAAAACATACCAAACCTAAAACCCTATCGAATGTGACATATTAATGACACTAAAACCTAATTTACCTAAAACGCAACGAGGGTCGATATATTAGGTGATTAAGTGAATAATTGAGTTCAGTGCATTATTTACCAAACACTATCGTTAGAGGCAAATTAAATTAGCACTGAAACACTTCAAATTGTGTTTCTCAGTTACTAAAGACTCAGGGAAAGGGAAGGAAATACTGAGTCAGACCAGGGAGACAGTCATCAGAGGTTTGTGCACAACGGCTATTTCTTTTGAAATTTTCAATTGAAATGAATTATGACTATTGTACATTATTGTTTTAAATTGTGTTTGTGCACAACAACTGTTTCTTTTGAATTATTTTCAATTGAAATAAATATTGACTATTTGTATATTATTGTTTTTAATTATGGAAATGTGTTTGAATGGATACTTATTGCTTGAAAAGCATTGTAAATGGTTTGAAATTGTGGAAAAATTTATTTAGTGTGATTTGTGAAAATTGAAGTTACCTATGAATTGTGTTGCCATTTTGTGAATGAAATTATGACTTTGGAAATTTATTGGATTCTCACGAATCATTTGAAAAAAATGTTTGGAATTAATTTTGTGTTCACACTTAGCATGACAGTATCGTATCATTCCTTCTCCATTTATGGGGTTGTGATCGTTTATTTTCCTTCTCCATTTATGGAGTCGTGATCGTTTATTTTTCTCCCTCTCTGGTTTACCAGTTGAGGTGATCGGATGAGTACTCATTATATAGCTAGCTCCCCTTCCTCATTGATTTCGATTAGTGAGGTTGTGATTGCTTTGTCGTGGTGTACAACACGGCATTGATCGGAAATTTGTGTCATGGCTTAAGTTGTGAATGAATTGGCAACACTGTATTCTTAAATTATTCGACTAAATTGCATTATTATGTATTGTGAGATTGTGAAATTGATTTAAACTCTCATTGACATATACTGTCTTTTGAATTCAAACATGATCTGACTTATGGAAAATTATTGTGATATTGACAAATGGAGTTTAAATTCTTGTTGACATTTATTGTCTTGAATTTAACTATGATTTTAAGTATCCACTATTTACATGACTTATGAATTGTGATTTAAATTGTATTTGGTTAATGTTGTGCACCATCGAGACATTGTCTCAAATGATAGCTTTTAATTGTCGCCGCAGTAGAGAGACAGACAGTGGCAGACTAGGCCGCACATACCTCCAAATGAGAGATTTTTCGGTATAATGAGTATACCAATATTTTGCATTTTGTACTGTAATGTATGACACTGTATGTACATATTGTTTTTGGTTTTGAGCAGTTGTAAATTCAAATTGTACCTTGAAGTTGTAAAATAATTACGAGCTGTTTTGACTTGTAAAAGCTGTATTATATTTCCTTATCTCAGACTTTGAAAAATTTATATGGAATTGAGTTGATAAATTGTTGTGTTGAGAAATGTATTGGAGTTGAGATTTGGAAAATTATTGAAGTACTTTTTACAGGTTTTCAAAAGAACTGTTTTATCCAAAATACAGATGGCCCTCTGCCAAAATTTTTACAGAAATTCCAAATAAACCAATTGAGTTAGTTATTTCACTCAGTTCACCAAAGTCTTTAACACCTG
The DNA here is from genome assembly GCF_030052815.1 of Hevea brasiliensis. Classification (NCBI taxonomy): domain Eukaryota; kingdom Viridiplantae; phylum Streptophyta; class Magnoliopsida; order Malpighiales; family Euphorbiaceae; genus Hevea; species Hevea brasiliensis. The sequence goes on along the minus strand of NC_079497.1, from coordinate 51,413,006 downwards.
TAAATAGTGCTCACCACTGTAAAAGAAGTAAGAAAAGTTTTTAAAATCCCTTGTAGTGTATTTAATGGGTTATCAGTAGACGAAGTTGGTAATTCATTAGGTATACTACGGGATCATATTATGTCTTACAGAGGGGTAGGGGGTGACATGTTTTAGTGGTATCAGAGCGAAGTTTCTAAATTCTGTTTTCACTTGTTATTTGAATGTTCTTTCTTCATAGTACAACTGCTCAATATCATTGTTTGATACATACAGTACATTACAGTATAAATATGCACTAACGAGAGTAAATATTCTTGTGTTATTTGTTCAGGAAAGCTAAAATCCTCGCATTGAATATGGAAGAGGGTGATCGTTCAGTCGATCAGTCTATTGAGGCTGAGGTGCAAGGGGATGCCCCAGGCCTACAAAATGTTAGTGGTTCAAGAAGACCACCGCAGCATCTGCAGCTTTCTCGCTTCGCTCGTCACAGATGGCTGCAATGTTCCAACAAATGGCTGGTAATGCACCTACTCAAGTCCCAATGCAGACACCAGTGGTACAACCACAGTCTCCTACAAGGCAGTATGACAAATTGATGAAATATGGGGCTACAGAGTTCAAGGGGACAGCAGATCCTCTAGAGGCTGAACAGTGGTTAGAGAGGATGGATAGGGTGTTCAAGAAATTGCATTGCACAGAGGAGCTCAGATTTGAATACTCAGTGTCCTTGTTACAAGGGGATGCTTATGACTGGTGGAAAACCATTCCCCACAGTCTGGTAGAGCCTGCAGTGCTAACCTAGAATGACTTCCTCAGGGAATTCAGACAGAAATACATCCCTGATGCTTATGTAGACCAGAAGCTATAAGAATTCCTAAGTTTGAAACAGAGGGGCAGATCAGTGGCTGAGTATGAAAGAGAATTCTTCCGCCTTAGCCACTATGCAGTAAGTTTGCTTGCTACCAGCAGGGAGAGATGCAAGAGGTTTGAAACTGTCTTGAAGCCCAGTATCAGAGTACAAGTGCTCGGCTTCAAACACACTAACTTCTCTGAACTTGTTTCTCAAGCCCTAGAGTTGGAAAGAGTTGAGTTTGAGACTGCTCCTGAGAAAAAGAGATCAGAGAAGACAGATGAAGAGGGAAAGTCAGTAGAACAGAGTTCCAGTGGTCCTACTGGAAAGAGGAAGAACTATGAGGGGCACAACAGAGGTGGCAAGAAGTCTGGTAGGGGAGGACATTCAGGACAGAAACCTCCTTTATCTGGTCAGCATAGTACCGGAGGTTCCTACCATTCCCGCCAATGTGAAAATTATGGAAGATATCATGGTGGGATATGCTATAAGGCTATTGGAGCCTGTTATAACTGTGGAGGCATGGGACACTTTGCCAAGGACTGCACCAGTAGTCGCAGAGTTGGACCACCTCCTACTCCGCAGAAGGGTCGATTGAGCCACATTGAAGTTCACAACCACCCAGCAGAGGTAGAGGCAGGGGTAGAGGTAACCCAGCAGGCAGCCAAGGCACAGTAAAACAATCAGAGCAAAATAGTGCTCCAGTCAGAGTCTATGCCATGAGACAGAGGGAAGAGGCAGAGAAATCTGATGTTGTGGCTGGTACCTTCTCAACTTTTAACCAGGATGTGTTTGTGTTAATCGATCTGGGTTCTACCCATTCTTATGTGTGTGCTAGCATCATTGATTGCATTGCTGCTCCAGGTACAAAAATGGATTTTGAGGTGCTAGTAACAAGTCCGTTAGGACAGGAGGTCCGGGAAATAAATTTTGATGCATTAGTGATTAGTCCTTTAGGATAAGGATTGTGATAATAAGTGAAATTAGTTTTGGAAGAGTTTATCGGCGAAAAGTATTTGCTGACACACCATAAAATTATAAAGCTAATTGGCGAGCCTACTTAATGTAAGGCAAGAGAACGTAAAAGTAAGTTACAGAAATAGAATTGCTCTAGATGAAGGCAGAGATGTTACTGTAGTAATTGTTAATAGATATTGTAATCAGAAGAAGTTCGGATATCAGTGAATTTGAAAAGGATAAAAGATAGGAAAGTTTGATCTATTGAATAAGTCAGAGATTACAAGACTAACTTGAGATTATTGTGTAGAGCTACGCACACCCGATAGTACACCTAGATGAGAATAGTTGCCAGGCATCTGCTTTTTTGTATAGTTATGCCAGATGTAATTTAATTGTTAGAAATAAGTTGAAAATCCTACTTAGGATCTAAAACTCAAAAATTAGAATGTCGAAAGGTTATAGTTCGATAAAAGGAAGTAAGTTATAGAATATTGATGATAAAAAGAGTTATGGAAGTAGAGATTTGAACAGTTGATTCATATATAACAAAGAAATATTCCGAATGTGAGGAAGACTATGGACTAGAATGGTCAGAGGACCAATGCCTGATGAATGATTCTAACATGACCTCAAGGGTCATTCAAGAAGGAACGTGAGCTGAAATATTAGACAACATAATAGTAAGAGGAGATTGGGGTTATCCAAGCAAATTAAACATTGTATTAGATTGTTAAAAGTCTTACGACCATATAGAAAGGAGAAAATAAACGTATGACTATTGTAAGATGGCTATTGGGTAAAATTTCGAGACGAAATTTATTTAAGGGGGGGAGAATTGTAACACCCTAAGTTCGGTAGTGCTCACAGACAGGTGACCAGTGTTGTCCGGGACAACTAGGATGCTTAGAACTACACTTCAATATGAGTGAGGAGACATAAAATAATGAAATACAAGAAAAGAAAGTACAAGAAAAACAAAGGAAAAATCATAGCAAAGAAATGTAACCGAGTAAGTGAGCTGAAACCTAGCGATGGGTGATCAGACCGAAGTCACGCGTGGACCGTTGATCTGCCTCGGATGCGGGAACCACGGAAAACATTTTTAGGACATAAATAGACCCTTATTGAAGTATAAATCTCATTAGAAAGATTAAAGAAAAATTAAATAATTAGTACAAAGAAAAGTGAGAAATCGAAAAACAGACAAAATACGGTGTTACCGAAAAATCGGGAACGTAACCCGAACAGGGGCATTATGGTCATTTGACATCCCGAAGTGTCTTTTGACCTAAATGTCCATTAAAAATAAATAATATTACACTTAGAAAATAAAATGAAAAATTAAATTGGTGGTACCTAAAATAAATAGTGGAAATCATGGGTTAAATGTGGAATAAGTGGGAAGTTAGCTTAAAATATGATTTAATTTTTAGTGGACCACTAAGGGGATTAATTAAATACATAGTGGGACATGTGTACACTTAAAAATGCAGCTGAATAATTCATCTTCCTCATTTGCATTCAACTTGCCGAAATGAAGAACCTTGAAACCTCCATGGACGTGTTGTGTAAAGCTTGATTTCCTCTCTCCATTTCAACTCCAATCCCTTAAGTAGCTTTATGAAAAATGGTCTACACATCACAAGGAAGATATTGATACCAATTTTGAGAAGTTTGGTGAAGGTTTAGCAAGTTACAATTAAAGGTAAGTTTGCATTTTTGAGAATTTCTTTGTTAAAGTTTATGTTCATGTTATGGGTGTTGGTTTGGTGAAGGAAAATTTTGAGTTTGAAGAGTTATTGTTGTTTTCATTTTGGACAGCCATGAGTCACGTTTTTGATGAGATATTTGTGCATATAATTGATGGGAAATAATATTGATCATGGTGATTTAGTAACCTAGTGATTTACTTCATGTTTATATGGTGATTTATGCACTTGGATGGGAATTGGTAAGTTGGACGGCACTTTGATGTTGAAGAATGGTTTGCGGCAGCTTGGGGACACTTGAGTAATTGTATATATTGAAGGAAGTGTGGGCAGAATATTGACCTAGATGGATTGATGATATGTATGTAGATTGATATTGTAAAGTGTATGTAAGATGTGTAATGGTTAGGTGTGTATGTAATGGTACTTAGAAATTGTAAATGTGAATTATATTTGGTGTGTTGAGGGTAATGGTAATCTGCCCAAAGTAATGTTAATGTAATGTAGAAAGTGCTTTTGGTAATGTACCAAAACAGATTGGTAGGGTATGGAAGTAAACTTTGCAAGGTAAATATGTGTTTGAAGTGGGGTGTGAAAGGCATATTGAGGGCAGTGTACATTTTAGCCTATAACCTTAAATGTGTAACCTCAATTGGTATGAGACCAATTTGAGGTGAAACTAGGCACAAAATGTGCCAACTTTCATTGAGAAAACATACCAAAATTCTGCTTGCAAGGTGACCTAAGAAAATGACCAATTCGGATTAGGTGCAATTAGGACCTGAAAAATGACCAATTGGGCAGCAATGAGTATTTAAGCCATAACTCACTCAAACCAGGTCCAATTGACCTGAAATTTTGACCAAGAATAGTTAAGACCCATACCTACAAGTCTTATGAAGACACCAAAGCCCAGAAATGACCATAAGCAAGTCAAACAACTTGCACAAGTTCGGGTCCAAAAACTGGCCGAACCAGAATTGACCAATTTGACCTAAAATTGACCTAAAATGGTACCATTTGACCAGCAATAGTATAATGACCATAACTCGGTCTACTTAACTCGGATTGACCTGAAATTTTGCCCCGCGTGCAATAAGACCTAGATCTACAAGTTTGTAGTTTCGACCGAGACCCGAAAACCGAGGGAACTAGGTCGTCCGGTTAGGTCAAACCAGTGTCCCGGAATCCAGCAATTTGCATTAAAATGCACTAAGCAAGGAAATGACTTTGGTAAAACATACCAAACCTAAAACCCTATCGAATGTGACATATTAACGACACTAAAGCCTAATTTACCTAAAACGCAATGAGGGTCGGTATATTAGGTGATTAAGTGAATAATTGAGTTCAGTGCATTATTTACCAAACACCATCGTTAGAGGCAAATTAAATTAGCACTGAAACACTTCAAATTGTGTTTCTCAGTTACTAAAGACTCAGGGAAAGGGAAGGAAATACTGAGTCAGACCAGGGAGACAGTCATCAGAGGTTTGTGCACAACGGCTATTTCTTTTGAAATTTTCAATTGAAATGAATTATGACTATTGTACATTATTGTTTTAAATTGTGTTTGTGCACAACAACTGTTTCTTTTGAATTATTTTCAATTGAAATAAATATTGACTATTTGTATATTATTGTTTTTAATTATGGAAATGTGTTTGAATGGATACTTATTGCTTGAAAAGCATTGTAAATGGTTTGAAACTGTGGAAAAATTTATTTAGTGTGATTTGTGAAAATTGAAGTTACCTATGAATTGTGTTGCCATTTTGTGAATGAAATTATGACTTTGGAAATTTATTGGATTCTCACGAATCATTTGAAAAAAATGTTTGGAATTAATTTTGTGTTCACACTTAGCATGACAGTATCGTATCATTCCTTCTCCATTTATGGGGTTGTGATCGTTTATTTTCCTTCTCCATTTATGGAGTCGTGATCGTTTATTTTCCCACTCTGGTTTAACAGTTGAGGTGATCGGATGAGTACTCATTATATAGCTAGCTCCCCTTCCTCATTGATTTCGATTAGTGAGGTTGTGATTGCTTTGTCGTGGTGTACAACACGGCATTGATCGGAAATTTGTGTCATGGCTTAAGTTGTGAATGAATTGGCAACACTGTATTCTGAAATTATGTGACTAAATTGCATTATTATGTATTGTGAGATTGTGAAATTGATTTAAACTCTCATTGACATATACTGTCTTTTGAATTCAAACATGATCTGACTTATGGAAAATTATTGTGATATTGACAAATGGAGTTTAAATTCTTGTTGACATTTATTGTCTTGAATTTAACTATGATTTTAAGTATCCACTATTTACATGACTTATGAATTGTGATTTAAATTGTATTTGGTTAATGTTGTGCACCACTGAGACATTGTCTCAGCGATAGCTTTTTAATTGCTGTCGCAGGTAGAGAGACAGACAGGGCAGCAGACTAGGCTGCATATACCTCCAGCGAGAGATTTTTCGGGTATAATGAGTATACCAATATTTTGCATTTTGTACTGTAATGTATGACACTGTATGTACATATTGTTTTTGGTTTTGAGCAGTTGTAAATTCAAATTGTACCTTGAAGTTGTAAAATAATTACGAGCTGTTTTGACTTGTAAAAGCTGTATTATATTTCCTTATCTCAGACTTTGAAAAATTTCTATGGAATTGAGTTGATAAATTGTTGTGTTGAGAAATGTATTGGAGTTGAGATTTGGAAAACTATTGAAGTACTTTTTACAGGTTTTCTGAAGAACTGTTTTATCCAAAATACAGATGGCACTCTGCCAAAATTTTTACAGAAATTCCAAATAAACCAATTGAGTTAGTTATTTCACTCAGTTCACCAAAGTCTTTAACACCTGTAAATAGTGCTCACCACTGTAAAAGAAGTAAGAAAAGTTTTTAAAATCCCTTGTAGTGTATTTAATGGGTTATCAGTAGACGAAGTTGGTAATTCATTAGGTATACTACGGGATCATATTATGCCTTACAAAGGGGTAGGGTGTGACAAATTTTGGCAAAGTTATCAACATGAAAGTTGTTCCTTATTGTGTCTAGTTACATTTCCTTTTTTGAATCACTCCATTTGGAGTTTTGTAGCTCAAGTTATGGCCTAAACACCATAACTGGCCGGATTGCCAACTTCCCAAATTTTCTAGACTGACCAAATCTATAGTGTTTGGGGTAGTGATTGCAGGTCACCTTTTGAACATGTTATGATCAAAATTTGGGTTAAGTTTCTTCATAAAAGTTGTAGGTCTATGTCTCAGCTTTTTGCTGGTAAAATTTTAGGTCAATTGAACGTTTCTACACTGAGTTATAACCAAATGAATCAATACTGTTCATTTGGTCATTTTGCCCAGGCAGAATGCAGGTCACCCAGATTAGGGCAATCTTTAGGTCAACTTGTTTTGGTTTTGTGGGCATGGTTTCTACACCAAAGTTGTGCCATTATGTGTCTAGTTTCATTTCCAATTTTCCTTGCACCAATTGAACCTCTACAACTCTAGTTATTGCTGCCCAAACCTGCTGGACTCATGCCTAGTCCTACAGGTCACCAAGGGCAGCCTCACTAACTTCAATTCCCCCTACACAAACCACTTCATTTATTGTTTACACATAACAAAATGGTCACTAATTGACCATTAAAACTTAATTTCACCATTATATGATCAAAGTCTCCATTTCATACCCAAACCCTAACCCTAACATCTCAAATCATGCATTTAACTTGCATTTCATCATTTCACTTAAGAGACTAATGTTAAGGCAGCCATACTACCATTTCTAGTTCCATGAAATCCTCATAACCTTATCACATACAAGGCTTTCAAAAATGTGGGATGGACATACACATGTTATTTATTAAATTTCTTTGTATATTTAAACTCAATCATACTCCTCCAACATGAATTGAAAGAGAAAAGCAAGTTAAGTCACTAACCTCTAATGGAGTGAAATTCAAACTTGCTAGGGTTCTTCTTTTTCACTTCCTTTTGCTCCCAGAGGATTCACTAAGATGAAAGAACAAGTTTTTGTGTTGGGAAACTTAGGCTTTAATGGGTGAGAACCAAAGAAATCAAGCATGGGAAGCTTGATAGTGGTGGACAATGGGAGAGAGAGTTTCGGCTTGAAGAAGGAGATAAGGAGCTTTTGATTTTTTTTTTCTTCATTTTTCTGCCCATTAAGTCTTTTTAAATAAATTTGTGTCATGTGTCAACATTTGATTGGATGGGAGGATTATAATGACATCATTATGATGTCATAAATTCCAATTTCTCTCATTTTCTATCCTTTTTTTATCTATTTAATTTTAAATAAATTTTTAACAATATTTATTCACATTTTGTGTCATAATAATTATTTGCTTAACTGGACAAGTCGGCCAAAAATCACCTTTGAAGGCGAAATTGTAACACCCTCCCTGTCGCAACTCCGTACATGCTACTGTTTCGGTGACCGGTGTCGGTTCGGACAGCTAGAATGTTCAGAAAAATATTTAAACTAAAGTGAGAAACCATAATTAACTCAAATATTAATAAGAAAAATTTAATAAAAATTTTAGAAATAAAATACAACCAAGTTAAATGAGCCGGTGCCCAAGCGATGGGTAACCCAGAGGGAAGTTGCGGTTCTCGCAACTAGGAGCCCTAGATCCGAGAAAAAATTTATAAAATAATTTTTGGGACTCCAGAGAAGGGCTATTGAGGTTCCTATGGCATTAGAATGCCAAGAAAATATTTAGAAAAATTTTTCAATCAGTACAGACAATTTTGACTCGTTAAGCCAAACGGAGGGCATTTTGGTCATTTCGCCTTCAGAGGCGATTTTTAGCCGACTTGTCCAGTTAAGTAAATAATTATTATGACATAAAATATGAATAAATATTGCTAAAAATTAAATTAAAATTTGGTAGAAAAGAAAAGAAAAGAAAAATGAAGGAAATTAGGGATAATGACATCACATGATGTCATTTACATACCCTCCACCAATCACCATTCAACAAGCCTTCTTAAAACAATTAAAAGAGACAAAATGGACCCAAAAATTCTGGTGTTTTCTCCTTCTTCTTCAGCCAGCCGTGAGTTTCTCCTTCTTCCTCCATAACTCTCATTCTCTCATACCTTCAATCTTTGATTTCTCACCCCAAAACCCTTAGGTCCCTTCACTAAAATTTGTCACCCAACCTTGCTAGAGTGTTTGGCAGCCAAGAAAACAAAAGAAAGTGGAAGAAAGTGAGGTGTGAACAAGCTTAGAAAATCACCAAAGAGGTAAGTGCCATAACTTTTGCTTTTACATCTTTCTAATCATGAATTTGAGCTAAGTTAAGTTAAAAATTTGACAAAAATTGAATAAATGAAGCATGGTTATATTCCATGAAGTTTTGGCAGCCTTGACATGAGTTAGGGTTAGGAGAAATCTTTGGTTTAAAGTGACATATTGCTGCCCCTCTTATAAATTATATGATTAGTATAGCAAATTAGGAGTGGGATGCATGAATTGGAGCCTTGGTCAATTAGGGTTAGGGTTTTGGAGAGAAACTTGGACCTTGCTTAGGTAATGGTGAATGAACATTTTAATGGTCAATTAGTGACCATTTGAGGTAATTTGACCATGACTTAGAGTGAATTATAGCATTACAAACTAATTTGGTATGCTGCCTAGTGAAACCAGCAGGGTGGCTGTGAGTCCAGCCTGTTTGGACAGCCATAACTTTGGCTGTGTAGGTTCAATTGGTGTTTGGACAATTGGACATAAAATTAGACACATAATGGCACAATTTTGGTGAAGAAATCATGCCCAAAAGACCAAAGCAAGTGGACCAAAAACTGGCCCCAATCCGGATGTCCTGCAACCAGATTCTGCAGAATGACCAAATGAACAGTAATTGTTCATTTGGCCATAACTCATTGTAGAATGGCCCAATTGACCTGAACGTTTTACAGCAAAAAGTTAAGATATTGACCAACAACTTTCATGAAGAAACCTACCCCAAATTATGACCAGAACCTATCCAACAAGGCATTTGCAGTCACTGTTCACTGCACTGTAGATATGGTCAGTTCTGCAATTTTTCAATCCGGCCAGCTGTGGTTTTTGGACTATAACTGGAGCTACAAAACTCCAAATGAAATGATTCAAAAAAGGAAATTCAACTAGACAAAATAAGGAAGAACTTTCATGTTTATCACTTTCTCAAATTCCCAATGCAACAGTAACTAATGGAATAGTAAATTTAGGGTACAAAAACTAAAAATTCTGCTCCCTTAGTTTTAAGCTTAGAAATGGTATTGGTGATTAATTCCAACAAGTTTTGAATGCAAAATGTGGTACATTGGGAGTGTTAAAACCAATGTACCTATTTTCTATGCAAAAGTCAACATTTTTGTTGAATAGTGAAGTGAATAGTGACACCAAAACTTGAAATTCAAAAATTAAAGAATTCAAAAGTATCAAATGCCCTAGTATACCTTACAAGATTGGTTTGGATAGTTTGGCATGCCAATAGGGTTCAGTTAGCAGTACTGCATATGGCATTATGCCATTCTGTGATTTCATGGGTTTTAGTCATTCTGACATTGTGTTGATATTTGGCCTTGTGCCTATTGTCATTACAGTTTATTAGCTGTTCTGTTGCACACCGGGAGATGCATATGTGACCGATGGTGTGACGGCCCGAGGTACTAGATACCCAGTGCCAGTTTACTCGTTTATCCAGTCCAGTCGTCCAGTATAGGTTACTTGGGCAACCAAAAATGAAAGTAGATAAATTTAATGAAATAATGAATATAACAAGTACAAAACAAGTAAGACATCGATACATTCAACACATATTTATCTTCTGTTATTTCCTTTTATTTTATTATTGCACCACTAAGCATTATTGCTTAGCGCGTTGCTTTTGCCACGCGTAGGTTCTGGAGATATCTTGTGAGAGCCCAGTAGACCACAGACTGGGTGAGACCTCCTGCAACTCTGCATAGTGTCCGTGTCACCTCACCATCTACAGTGCATTGGTAGGACACTAGGTTTCATTTTGGTATTTTGTAACTAACTTTTATTTTCTCATATGTAATTGAACTTATGTAATGTATTTTGATGTTCATGTATATAATGAAAATTGTGGTTATGAATGGAAAATTCGAGTATTTATTTATTGTTTGTATATGAGTACCATGAGAAATGAATGTTTGAGTAATGAAAATGTTGTTGAAAATCATATTGAGACTTTGTTGATGAAATGGAGTTGGGATTGTTTGGAAATGATTTTGGAAGTGTTTTTCACAGGTTCCGAAGAACTGTTTTCTCCATTTTTAGCCGGTACTCTGCCGGATTTTCTATAAAATTTTCGGAACCTCAAATAAATTATAATTTCAATAAATGACTTAAATGAATTATATTTCACAAGTTATATTCAAAACTATGATAAAAATTAATTAAGATAAAATAGAGTGTTTCGGTACACCGTGTGACATAACTTACTCGGATATACTGTAGACGGGTAAGGGGTGTCACAGAAATGATCAAAATGCCCTCCATTTGTCTTAACAAACCAAAATTGTCTGTACCGATAGAAAAATTTTTCTAAGCATTTTCTTGGCATTCTAATGCTATAGAAACCTCAATGACCCTTCTCTGGAGTCTTAAAAATTATTTTATAAATTTTCCCCCGAGTCTAGGGTTCCTAGTTGCGAGGACTGTAATTTCCACTAGGTTACCCATCACTAGGGCACAGCTCATTTAACTTAGTTGTATTTGATTTCTAAAATTTTTTATTCTAAATTTTTCTTATTAACATTTGAGTTATTTTTGGTTTCTCACTTTAATTTAAATATTTTTTCCAAATGTTCTAGCTGTCCGGACCGACACGGGTCAACGAAACAGTAGAATGTACAGAATTGCTACAGGGAGGGTGTTATAACTCTTCCCCTCTAATTTAAATTTCATCCTCAAAATTTACCTGATGCAAACAGTTGAGGGAACTGTTGCCTCATCATCTCTTCACTTTTCCAAGTTTCCTTTTCGGTGTTGTGGTGCCTCCAAAGCACTTTCACCAGTGGAATTTGTTTATTTATTAGTTCCTTCACTTCCCGAGCTAGGATCCATATAGGTTCTTCTATATATGTCAAGTCCGGTTGAATTTCAATCTCTTCCATGGAGATGACATGTGAAGGGTCCGAGCAATATCTTCTTAGCATAGAAACATGGAATACATTATGAATTTTATCCAGTTCTGGTGGTAAAGCTAGCCGATAGGCCACTGGTCCCACATGTTCAGTGACTTCATATGGGCCAATGAACCTAGGGCTTAACTTACCCTTTCTTCCAAATCGCAGTACTTTCTTCCACGGTGAGACTTTGAGAAACACTTTGTCGCCAACTGCATACTCTATCTCTTTTCTCTTCAAGTCGGCATAAGATTTCTGTCTATCTGAGGCAACCTTCAAGTTAGCTTTGATTTTCTTCACTTTCTCCCCAGTATGTTTCACTAGGTCTGGTCCTACCAGCTTATCTTCGCCCAATTCAGTCCAACATATTGGGGTTCTACACTTCCTCCCATACAGTGCTTCATATGGGGCCATTCGAATGCTAGCTTGGTAGCTATTATTATATGCAAATTCTGCCAGTGGGAGGTGTCTATCCCAACTTTCCTTAAACTCAATGACACAACTCCTCAGCATATCCTCCAAGATCTATCACATAATTCTCATTGTTACTATCATTTCAATTTATTAATTGTGAAAATTTAATTAGTTTTTAGGTTTACCTAGATTACTCATTCTGACTGTCCATTTGTCTGAGGATGAAAAGCCGTGCTAAAGCGGAGTTGTGTGCCCAAGGCTTCTTGCAACTTTTTCTAGAATCTCGATGTAAACCTTGGGTCTTGATCAGATATGATGGAAAGTGGGATTCCATGCAGTCTAACAATCTCACTGATATACAATTCTGCTAGCTTCTCCAGTGAGTAGTCAGTCCTAACTGGCAGAAAATGTGTTGACTTCGTCAATCTATCCACTATCACCCACACTGCATCGTGCTTCTTTTGGGTGAGAGGTAGACCACTAACAAAATTCATAGCGACCTGGTCCCATTTCCATTCAGGTATGCTTATAGGCTGTAGCAATCCTGATGGAACTTGATGTTCTGCATTAACTTGCTGACATGTCAAACACTTAGTCACATAGTCAGCTATATCCCTCTTCACACCAGGCCACCAATAATGAGGCTTCAAATCATTATACATTTTTTTGCTTCCCAAGTGCATAGCATAAACACTAGTGTGTGCTTCTTTCATAATACTAGTCTTCAGTTCCCCATCATCTGGTACACACACTCTTCCTCTATAGTACAGACACCCATCTGCTTTCACCTCATAATCAGTTTCCTTTCCCTCTGGAATTTTACCCAAAATAGCCATCAATTTATCATCAGCCTTCTGCCCATCTTGTATTTGCTGTAGCAGGTATAGCCTCACTTGTAACTCAGCCAAAATAGCTCCATCTAGAGCTAAGGACAGACGGGCATTTAGTGATCTTAAAGCTATTATGGATTTTCTGCTCAAGGCATCAGCAACTACATTTGCCTTCCCAGGATGGTAATCTATCACACAATCATAGTCCTTTAGGAACTCAATCCATCGCCTCTGTCTAAGATTGAGCACCTTCTGGGTTGGCAAATATTTTAAACTTTTGTGGTCTGTATAAATGTAACATTTTTCACCATATAAATAATGTCTCCATATCTTCAGTGCGAAGATAATTGCTGCTAACTCCAAATCATGAGTAGGGTAGTTTTGTTCATGTTGCCTTAACTGCCTGGAAGCATAGGCAACCACTATCCCCTCTTGCATCAATACACACCCTAAGCCATTATGCGAGGCATCACTGTAGACCAGCCAAATTTCACATTCTTGTGTAACAACTTGGTCACTGGAGCAGCTATAAGAGAGAACCCCTTCACAAATCTTCTGTAATACCCAGCTAGCCCCAAGAAACTTTTGACCTCAGTTGTATTTCCGGGAGGCTTGCATTCCATCACTGCTTCTATCTTTTTGGGATCCACTCTAATCCCCTCAGCTGATATTATGTGTCCAAGGAAGGAGATTTCACTCATCCATAAGTCACACTTGGACAACTTAGCATACAACTTCTTTTCTCGCAGGGTTTGCAGAACAATCCTTAAATGTTCATCATGCTCTTCCCTGGTCTTAGAATACACCAGAATATCATCAATAAAGACCACTACAAACTGATCTACGTATGGATGAAAGATACGGTTCATAAGGTCCATAAATGCTGCTAGTGCATTTGTTAACCCAAATGGCATCACTAGGAATTCATAATGTCCATACCGGGTTCTGAATGCAGATTTTGACACATCTCCATCCTTTACCCTTAACTAATGATACCCTGATCTGAGATTAATTTTTAAAAATACACCGGCTCCCTTCAACTGATCAAACAGATCATCAATTCTGGGCAACGGATATTTATTCTTCACAGTTACTTTGTTCAACTGCTGGTAATTAATACACAATCTCAAGGTTCCATCCTTCTTCTTCACCAACAGCACCGAAGCTCCCCATGGTGACACACTGGGGCGTATGAACCCCTTATCGAGTAACTCCTGCAACTGAATTTTCAACTCCCTCAATTCAGTGGGTGCCATCCTATAAGGGGTAATAGAAATTGGTGCTATACCTGGCATTACCCCAATAGCAAACTCGACTTCCCTTTCTGATGGTAAATCAGGTAATTCTTCAGGAAACACATCTGGGAAGTCTCTTACTGTGGGTATATCACGCAGATTCGGCTTAGCCTGCCTAATATCAACCACGTGTGCTAGGTAAGCTTCACAGCCTTTTCTGATCAATCTTCTTGCAACTATGGCTGAGATAACATTGGACAAGAAATCTGTCATTTCACCCACAACAGTAATCTCATTACCCTCAGAAGTTTTCAGAGAAATCCTCTTCAATTTGCAATCAACTATTGCCTGATAATGTGACAACCAGTCCATTCTCAAAATCACGTCAAACTCATGGAAGGGCAATTCAATTAGGTCTGCCTAGAATTCATACCCCTGAACCCTTAACAGGCAACCTTTGTACACTTTATTCACTACCACATTGTGGCCTCGTGGATTTGTGACCAGAATATCTTGATCACTCTCCTCTACTGAAACTCCCCTCTCTACGGGTAGTTTGATGCAGATGTATGAATGAGTGGATCCTGGATCCACCAATGCATGCACAGAAGTGTTGTAGAGAGAGAATGTACCCTTGATGACGTCCGGGGCATCTTGCTCCTCCTGAGCTCTGATGGCATAGGCCCTAGTAGGTACTGTAGTCTCTGGCCTCTCAGCTAACTCGAATGCAGGACTCAGTGATGGACCAGCTGCCTCAGATTTACTAGGCTTCCTACCCCTTTAAGGTGCAGGGGCAGGCCTATCAGCTTGTGTTAGGGCAACTGTAGTAGTCCTCTTTGGACAATTTTTGATCTGATGTTCCGTAGATCCACACCGTAAACATGCACCAGTCACTCACCAACAGTCCCCCTTGTGCCACTTCTGGCAGTATGGACAGGCAGAAGATGCTAGGGCTGGTCCCCTGAACACTGTCCCTAGAGAGCTGCCCACTAATGGTGTGGACTGGCCTCTCCTAGGTGTAAACTATGGTCTGGGCCCCTGGGACTGACCTTGTGGTTACCCTAAACCCTGAGCAGGAACCCTTACTCTTCTTACTAGGAGCAGAAAATGAACTGGATCGACCTGGACCCCTCTTCTGTTGTCTTTCCTTTCTAGTTTGCTCATTTATTCGGACCCTTTCTACTTTCGATGTAGCATCTGCTAATTTAGCATAATCTGTGATCTCCAATGCTGTTATCATGACTTTGATATTGTCATTGAGCCCTTCTTCAAACCTTCTGCACCTCTCTGCCTCTGTAGGGACTATCTCCCTCCCATACTCGCTCATACTCTACCACTGATAGTTGCCTCTGTCTCAGACTGATAAATTCTCTTCTTCTCTCTTCTAAATACACCTTACTGACATACTTCTTTTGAACTCTGTTAGGAAGTAATACCAAGTGATTTGATCTAGTTGCACCTCACTGGTGACTATGTCCCTGTCACACCCTACCCCTCTGTAAGGCATAACATGATCCCGTAGTATACCTAATGAATTACCAACTCCGTCTACTGATAACCCATTAAATACACTACAAGGGATTTTAAAAACTTTTCTTACTTCTTTTACAGTGGTGAGCACTATTTACAGGTATTAAAAACTTTGGTGAACTGAAGTGAAACCACTAACTCATTTGATTTATTTGGAATTTCTATAAAAATTTTGGCAGAGTGCCATCTGTATTTTGGACAAAACAGTTCTTCAGAAAACCTGTAAAAAAAAGCACTTCAATAATTTTCCAAATCTCAACTCCAATACATTTCTCAACACAACAATTTATCAACAAAATTCCATAGGAATTTTTCAAAGTCCGAGATAAGGAAATATAATACAACTTTTACAATCCAAAACACTCATAATTAATTTACAACTTCAAGGTACAATTTAATTTACAACTGCTCAAAACCAAATACAATATGTAAATACAAAGGTCATACATTACAATTACAAAAAGCAAAAGCGGTATACTCAATATACTGTAATCCCTCATTTGGATGTATATGCAGCCTAGTCTGCTGCCCTGTCTATCTCTCTACCTGCGACAGTAATAAAAAGCTATCGCTGAGACAATGTCTCAGTGGTGCACAACATTAACCAAATCCAATTTAAATCACAATTCATAAGTCATGTAAATAGTGGATACTTAAAATCATAATTAAATTCAAGACAATAATTGTCAACAAGAATTTAAACTCCATTTCTCAATATCACAATAATTTTCCATAAGTCAGATCAGGTTTGAATTCAAAAGACAGTATGTCAATGAGAGTTTAAATCCATTTCACAATCTCACAATACACATCAATAAATCACACACAGCTTAATCATGATCCATAATTCAATTCATCCCAAAAGCCGATGGCTAATGAGGTATTCAATTCATCCCAAAAGTCGATGACTAATGAGGAATAACATGGCTAGCTAGCAAAAATATGAGTACTCATTCTATTCGTCCTCAACAGGCACACACCTCAACACTTGACGGAGAGGGAATTCAATTCATCCCACTAGACAAGCTAGAGAGGAATACAATCAATATACATGATAGCTGTGGTTTCAAACCATTTCTAATGCTTTTTAATCAATAAGTATCCATCAATGTCATTCAAACCATTTTTCACAGTTTCAAACTATTCACAATATTTTTCAATCAATAAATATTCCTCAAACACATTTCCACAATTTAAAATAATGATATACAAATAATCAATATTTATTTCTATTGAAAATAATTCAAAAGAAACAGTTGTTGTGCACAAACCTCTGATATTTGTCTCCTGGTCTTGACTCAGTATTTCTTTCCCTTTTGCTGAGTCCTTGTTAACTGAGAAACACAATTTGAAGTGTTTCAGTACCAAATTAAACTGTCTCTATCGATGGGGTTTGGTAAATAATGCACTGAACTCAATTATTCGCTTAATCACCTAATATACCGACCCTCGATGCGTTTTAGGTAAATTAGGTTTTAGTGTCGTTAATATGTCACACTCGATAGGGTTTTAGGTTTGGTATGTTTTACCAAAGTCATTTCCTCGCTTAGTGCATTTTAATGCAAATTGCTGGATTCCGGAACACTGGTTTGACCTAACCGGACGATCTAGTTCCCTCGGTTTTCGGGTCTCAGTCAAAACTACAAACTTGTAGATCTAGGTCTTATTGCACGCGGTGCAAAATTTCAGGTCAATCCGAGTTAAGTAGACCAAGTTATGGTCATTACACTATTGCTGGTCAAGTGATACCATTTTAGGTCAATTTTAGGTCAAATTGGTCAATTCTGGTTCGGCCAGTTTTTGGACCCGAACTTGTGCAAGTTGTTTGACTTGCTTATGGTCATTTCTGGGCTTTGGTGTCTTCATAAGACTTGTAGGTATGGGTCTTAACTATTCATGGTTAAAATTTCAGGTCAATTGGACCTGGTTTGAGTGAGTTATGGCCTAAACACTCACTGCTGCCCAATTGGTCATTTTTCAGGTCCTAATTACACCTAATCCGAATTGGTCATTTTTTTAGGTCACCTTGCAAGCAGAATTTTGGCATGGTTTCTCAATGAAAGTTGGCACATTTTGTGCCTAGTTTCACCTCAAATTGGTCTCATACCAATTGAGGTTACACATTCAAGGTTATAGGCTAAAATATACACTACCCTCAATATGCAATTCACATCCCAACTTCAAACACACACTTACCTTTGCAAGGTTTACTTCCATACCCTACCAAACTGTTTTGGCACATTACCAACAACATTTTCTACATAACATTAGCATTATTTTGGGCAGATTCCAATCACCCTCAACACACCAAATAGCATTCACAATTACAATTTCTAATTACCATTACAAACACACCTAAACATTACAAACCTTACATACACTTTACAACATTAATTTACATACATATCATCAATCCTTCTAGGTCAATATTCTGCCCACACTTCCTTCAATATACACCATCACTCAAGTATCCACAAGCTGCCACAAATCATTCTTCAACATTACATTGCCGTACCAATATACAATTTCCCATCAAAGTGCATCATTCACCATATATACATGCATTAAATCACTAGGTTACTAAATCACCATGATTAACATTATTTCTCATCAATTATATACACAAATACCTCATCAAAAACGTGACCCATGGCTGTCCAAAATGGCAACAACAATAACCCTTCAAACTCAAAATTTTCCTTCACCAAACCAATACCCATAACATGCATAAAAACTTTAACAAAGGATTTCTCAAAAATGCAAACTTACCTTTATTTGTAACTTGCTAAACCTTCACCAAACTTCTCAAAATTAGTATCAATATCTTCCTTGTGGTGTGTAGACCATTTTTCATGAAAGAACCTAAGAGAATGGAGTTGAAATGGAGAGAGGAAATGAAGCTCAAAGAAAAACGTCAATGGAGTTTCAAGGTTTCTTCAATTCGGCCATTTGAGAGAATTTTGAGGAAGATGGAATTTCAGATGGTGAGTGGACCATATCAGCCATATTTCAATGATAAATTAATCCTATAGTGGTCCACTAACTAAAATTAAAACATATTATAAGTTAACTTTCAATTAATCCACATTTAACCCATTATTTCCACTATTTATTTTAGGTACCATCAAATTAATTTTTCATTTCATTTTCTAAGTGTAATACTATTTATTTTTAATGGACATTTAGGTCAAAAGACCATTCGGGATGTCAAATGACCATAATGCCCCTGTTCGTGGCTTTCCGATTTTTCTGAACACCGTATTTTGTCTGTTTTTCGATTTCTCACTTTTCTTTGTACTAATTATTTAATTTTTCTTTGATCTTTCTAATGATATTTATACTTCAATAAGGGTCTATTTATGTCCTAAAAATGTTTTCCAGGGTTCCCATGATCCAGGAGCTAGTCAACGGTCCACGCCGTGACTTCAGTCTGATCACCATCGCTAGGTTTCGGCTTAACTTAACTTGATCACATTTCTTTGCTATTGCTTTTCCTTTGTTTTTCTTGTATTTTCTTTTCTTGTATTTCATTATTTTATGTCTCCCCACTCATATTGAAGTGTAGTTCTAGGCATCCTAGCTGTCCGGACAACACTGGTCACCGGAGCAGTAGAACGCACTACCGAACTTTGGGGTGTTACAATTCTCTCCCCCTTAAAATAAATTTCGTCTCGAAATTTTACTCGCATTAGTCTCTGAACATTTGTGGGTGCTGTCTCCTCATATCCTCTTCACGTTCCCAAGTAGCTTCTGGCTCGAATGATGGTTCCACAAAGACTTTAACCAGGTGTATCTGCTTGTTCCTCACCGCTTCACCTCATATGCCGAATTTTTATGGGTTCTTCCTCATATGAAAGGTCCGGATTTACTTCAATCTCTTCAATCGATACATGAGATGGGTGCGATCTGACCTCCTTAACATGGACACATGGAAGACCTCGTGTATCCTTGCTAGCTCTGGAGGTAATGCCAACCGATATGCCAAAGGACCCACTCTTTCCGTAACTTCATATGGTCCGATGAAACGAGGACTCGCTTTCCCCTTTCTCGCCAAATCTCATAATTCTCTTCCAAGGAGAAACTTTGAGGAATACCTTATCACCCACTTTGCATACTCAATATCTCTTCTCTTCAGATCAACATAGGACTTTTGGCGGTCTGATGCAGCCTTGAGTCTATCTCTGATCAATCTGATCTTTTCCTCTGTCTGCTGGACAATTTCTGGTCCAATCATCTTCCTTTCACCTACCTCATCCCAACATAAGGGAGTTCTACACTTTCTGCCATACAAAGCTTCATATGGAGGCATCCCTATGCTTGATTGGTAGCTGTTGTTATAAGCAAACTCAATCAAAGGCAAGTGTGTATCCCAACTACCTTCAAATTCAATCACACAAGCCCATAGCATATCCTCCAATATCTGAATAATCCTCTCGGATGGCCATGCATGCGTGGGTGGAATCTTTGTCTTTGAAGTTCAGTCTAGTTCCTAGGGCTCTCTGAAGACTACCCCAGAATCTAGAAGTGAACCTAGGATCTCTGTCAGACACAATTGATACTGGCACTCCATGCAGTTTTACAATCTCATATATGTACAATCTGGCCAATCTTTCCAGGCTATAGTCCATCCGAACTGGCAAAAAGTGAGCAGACTTGGTCAATCTGTCAACTATAACCCATACTGCATCATGACTACTCTGTGTTCTTGGAAGTCCTGTAACAAAATCCATAGTTATTCGTTCCCATTTCCACTCTGGTACTGACAAAGGATGTAACAAACCAGCTGGAACTTGATGTTCTGCCTTTACTTGCTGACAAGTTAGGCATTTGGAAACGAATTCAGCTATATCTCTTTTCATGCCCATCCACCAGTAATGCTCTTTCAGCCCTCTGTACATTTTAGTTCCACCAGGGTGCATAGCAAATGGAGACTCATGTGCTTCCTTCATAATGATTTGTCTCAATTCCACATCACTAGGAACGCACATTCTACCCTGATGTAGTAATAAACCATCATCTCTCACAGAGAATTCAGGTTTCTTGCCCTTCTGAACTTCTTTCCGCAGCTTCTGATATTTTTCATCACTCTGAGCAGCCATTCTGATCTGATCAATCAACACTAGCTGTACATGCCATGCAACTCATCTGCATCCCTCATCATCAACCTCTAAACTAGCATGCTGTGCTTTCAATTCATACACCATGGACAAAGGAGAAACTCTGAGACTTGCCATAGTCTTGCGACTTAAGGCGTCAGCCACCACATTTGCTTTCCCTGGCTGATAGTCTATTAAGCAATCATAATCTTTAATGAGTTCTAACCATCTCCTCTGCCTCAAATTCAATTCCTTCTGAGTGCCTAAATACTTCAAGCTCTTGTGATCTGTGAAGATGTAGCATTTCTCCCCATACAAATAGTGTCTCCAGATCTTTAGAGCAAAAACAATAGCTGCTAACTCCAGATCATGTGTTGGGTAGTTCCTCTCATGCGGTTTGGTGGCGTGATGCATAAGCAATGACATTCGATCTTGCATCGATTACAGCCTAACCCATTGTGAGAAGCATCACTATAAAGCGTGTATTCTTTACGGAGTAGGTAAAGTGAAGCTGAGCTTGATTAAGCACCTCTTCAACTCATCAAAACTCTGCGACATTTGTCTGCATCACTTGAAATTTTACATCTTTCCGGCGGTTTGGTCGGTGGAGAAGATAACATAGAAAACCCCTTCACAAACCGGCGGTAATATCCAGCTAAACCTAAGCTGCGAATTTACGTGATGTTCCTGGGCGGCTTCCAATTAAGGATAGCTTCTACCTTGCTGGAATCTACCTTGATCCCTTCAGCTGACACAACATGTCCCAAAAAGGAGATTTCTTTCAGCCAAAATTCACACTTCGACAATTTGGCGTATAACTGTTTCTCCCTTAAAGTCTGCAGTACAATCAGCAGATGTCTATCGTGCTCCTCTACATTCCTTGAATATATCAAAATGTCATCAATAAACACCACCACAAATTGATCAAGATATGGTCTGAAGATAGTGTTCATCAGATCCATAAAAGCAGCTGGAGCATTTGTTAACCCGAATGGCATTACTAGAAACTCATAGTGGCCATATCGAGTTCTGAAAGCAGTTTTTGGAATACTCTGCTCTTGCACCTTCAACTGATAGTAACCAGATCGCAAATCAATTTTGGAGAATACAGCTGCACCCTTCAATTGATCAAATAGATCATCAATGTGAGGCAATGGATATCTGTTCTTTATTGTCACCTTATTCAACTGTCGGTAGTCAACACATAAGCGGAGAGTACCATCCTTCTTCTTAACAAACAACACTGGTGCTCCCCAAGGTGACACACTAGGGCGGATGAAGCCCTTTTCAAGTAATTCTTGTAACTGTATCTTCAACTCCTTCAACTCTGCTGGTGCCATTCTGTATGGCGTTATGGAGATTGGATCCACACCAGGCAGAACATTAATTTCAAACTGCACTTCTCTTTCCGGAGGTAATCCTGGCAATTCATCAGGAAACACATCAGGAAAGTCATGTACTGTAGGGATGTCTTTCAATGCTGGACTCCCCACTTGGGTGTCTACCACATGTGCCAAGTATGCTTCACACCCCTTTCTGATCATTTTTCTGGCTAGTGCAGCCGAAATGATGGTTGATGGCAATAACTGCCTCTCCCCTTGTATTACCACATCAGCATCTTGAGGAGACCAAAAGTGTATCTTGACCTACTGATCAATCATGGCATGATGTCTAGCTAACCAATCCATGCCCAAGATGATATCATAATCTCTGAAGGGCATTTCAATGAAATCAGACAGAAAAGTGTGTCCTTGGATCACCAAAGGACAATCTCTATACATCCTATTAACCCTGACTTCCTGTCCTAACGGACTTGTTACTAGCACCTCAAAGTCCATTTTTGTACATGGAACAGCAATGCAATCAATGATGCTAGCACTCACATAAGAATGGGTAGAACCAGGATCAAATAACACAAACACATTCTGGTTAAAAGTTGAGAAGGTACCAGCCACTACATCAGATGTCTCTGCCTCTTCCCTCTGTCTCATGGCATAGACTCTGACTGGAGCACTATCTTGTTCTAAATGTTTCTTCGTGCCTTGGCTGCTTTGGGTTACCTCTACCCCGCCTCTACCTCTGCTTTGGGTGGTTGTGAGCTTCTAGTAATGAGGCTGGCTCGAATACTTCGCAGTAGTAGGAGGTGGTTCAACTCTGCGACTTCTGGTTCAGTCCTTAGCAATGTGTCCTGTGCCTCCACAGTTATACCAAGCTCCAATAGCCTTGTAGCATATCCCACCGTGATTTCTTCCACAAGTTTCACCTTTGGCGGGAGGATAGGAACCTCTGGTACTCTGCTTTGTCCCGGATGGGGAGGTCTACATCTGAATATCTTCCCCTTCCAGACTTCTTGCCACCTCTGCCATGTCCCCCATAGTTCTTCCTCTTTCCCATATGACCACTGGAACTGCATTCTCTGATTTTCCCTCTTTCTCTGTCTTCTCCGATCTCTTTTTCTCTGGAGCGGTCTCAAACTCAACTCTTTCCAACTCTAAGGCTTGAGAAACAAGTTCGAGAGAAGTTAGTGTGTTTGAAGCCGAGCACTTGTACTCGATCTTGGGCTTTAAGCCAGTTTCAAACCTCTTGCATCTCTCCTTGCTGGTAGATAGTAAACTCACTGCATAATGGCTAAGGCGGGAAAATTCTCTTTCATACTCAGCCACTGATCTATTCCCCTGTTTCAGACTTAAGAATTCTTGTAGCCACGGTCTACATAGGCATCGAGGACATATTTACTTTGAATTCCTGAGGAAGTCATTCCATGTTAGCACTGAGCTCTACCAAAGCGTGGGGAATGGTTTTCCACGATCATAAGCATCCCCTGTAGTAAGGATCTCGAGTATTCAAGTCGAGCTCCTCTGTACAATGAAGTTTCTTGAACACCCTATCCATCCTCTCTAACCACTGCTCACTTCTATAGGATCTCTGTCCCTTAAACTCTGTAGCCCCATACTTCATCAATTTATCATCTTGCCTTGTAGGAGGCGTGGTTGTACCACGGGTGTCCGAATTGGGACTTGAGTAGGTGCATTACCGACCATTTGTTGGAATATTGCAGACCATCTGTGACCGAGCGAGGAAGCTGCAGATGCTGCGGTGGTCTTCTTGAACCACTAACATTTTGTAGGCACAGGGCATCCCTTGCACCTCGGCCTCAATAGGCGTCATTGAGCGATCACCCTCTTCCATATTCAATGCGAGGATCTTAGCTTTCCTAAACAATAACACAAGAAATAATCACTCTCGTTAGTGCATATTTATACTGTAATGTACTGTATGTATCAAACAATGATATTGAGCAGTTGTACTATGCAAAAAGAACATTCAAATAACAGGTGAAAACGGAATTTAAAAACTTTGCTCTGATACCACTAAAACATGTCACACCCTACCCCTCTGTAAGGCATAACATGATCCCGTAGTATACCTAATGAATTACCAACTCCGTCTACTGATAACCCATTAAATACACTACAAGGGATTTTAAAAACTTTTCTTACTTCTTTTACAGTGGTGAGCACTATTTACAGGTATTAAAAACTTTGGTGAACTGAAGTGAAACCACTAACTCATTTGATTTATTTGGAATTTCTGTAAAAATTTTGGCAGAGTGCCATCTGTATTTTGGACAAAACAGTTCTTTAGAAAACCTGTAAAAAAAAGCACTTCAATAATTTTCCAAATCTCAACTCCAATACATTTCTCAACACAACAATTTATCAACACAATTCCATAGGAATTTTTCAAAGTCCGAGATAAGGAAATATAATACAACTTTTACAATCCAAAACACTCATAATTAATTTACAACTTCAAGGTACAATTTAATTTACAACTGCTCAAAACCAAATACAATATGTACATACAGTGTCATACATTCTGATTACAAAAAGCAAAAGCGGTATACTCAATATACTGTAATCCCTCATTTGGATGTATATGCGGCCTAGTCTGCTTATACTATCTCTCTACTGCGGCAATAAAAGCTATCATTTGAGACAATGTCTCGATGGTGCACAACATTAACCAAATCCAATTTAAATCACAATTCATAAGTCATGTAAATAGTGGATACTTAAAATCATAATTAAATTCAAGACAATAATTGTCAACAAGAATTTAAACTCCATTTCTCAATATCACAATAATTTTCCATAAGTCAGATCAGGTTTGAATTCAAAAGACAGTATATGTCAATGAGAGTTTAAATCCATTTCACAATCTCACAATACACATCAATAAATCACACACAACTTAATCATGATCCATAATTCAATTCATCCCAAAAGCCGATGGCTAATGAGGTATTCAATTCATCCCAAAAGTCGATGACTAATGAGGAATAACATGGCTAGCTAGCAAAAATATGATTACTCATTCTATTCGTCCTCAACAGCACACACCTCAACACTTCAGCCAGAGAGAATTCAATTCATCCCACTAGACAAGCTAGAGAGGAATACAATCAATATACATGATAGCTGTGGTTTCAAACCATTTCTAATGCTTTTAATCAATAAGTATCCATCAATGTCATTCAAACCATTTTTCACGATTTCAAACTATTCACAATATTTTTCAATCAATAAATATTCCTCAAACACATTTCCACAATTTAAAATAATGATATACAAATAATCAATATTTATTTCTATTGAAAATAATTCAAAAGAAACAGTTGTTGTGCACAAACCTCTGATATTTGTCTCCTGGTCTTGACTCAGTATTTCTTTCCCTTTTCTTTGAGTCCTTGTTAATCGAGAAACACAATTTGAAGTGTTTGATTACCAAATTAAACCGTCTCTATCGATGGGGTTTGGTAAATAATGCCTTGAACTCAATTATTCGCTTAATCACCTAATATATCGACCCTCGATGCGTTTTAGGTAAATTAGGTTTTAGTGTCGTTAATATGTCACACTCGATAGGGTTTTAGGTTTGGTATGTTTTACCAAAGTCATTTCCTCGCTTAGTGCATTTTAATGCAAATTGCTGGATTCCGGAACACTGGTTTGACCTAACCGGACGATCTAGTTCCCTCGGTTTTCGGGTCTCAGTCGAAACTACAAACTTGTAGATCTAGGTCTTATTGCACGCGGTGCAAAATTTCAGGTCAATCCGAGTTAAGTAGACCAAGTTATGGTCATTACACTATTGCTGGTCAAGTGATACCATTTTAGGTCAATTTTAGGTCAAATTGGTCAATTCTGGTTCGGCCAGTTTTTGGACCCGAATTTGTGCAAGTTGTTTGACTTGCTTATGGTCATTTCTGGGATTTGGTGTCTTCATAAGACTTGTAGGTATGGGTCTTAGCTATTCATGGTTAAAATTTCAGGTCAATTGGACCTGGTTTGAGTGAGTTATGGCCTAAACACTCACTGCTGCCCAATTGGTCATTTTTCAGGTCCTAATTACACCTAATCCGAATTGGTCATTTTTTTAGGTCACCTTGCAAGCAGAATTTTGGCATGGTTTCTCAATGAAAGTTGGCACATTTTGTGCCTAGTTTCACCTCAAATTGGTCTCATACCAATTGAGGTTACACATTCAAGGTTATAGGCTAAAATATACACTGCCCTCAATATGCAATTCACATCCCAACTTCAAACACACACTTACCTTTGCAAGGTTTACTTCCATACCCTACCAAACTGTTTTGGCACATTACCAACAACATTTTCTACATAACATTAGCATTATTTTGGGCAGATTCCAATCACCCTCAACACACCAAATAGCATTCACAATTACAATTTCTAATTACCATTACAAACACACCTAAACATTACAAACCTTACATACACTTTACAACATTAATTTACATACATATCATCAATCCTTCTAGGTCAATATTCTGCCCACACTTCCTTCAATATACACCATCACTCAAGTATCCACAAGCTGCCACAAATCATTCTTCAACATTACATTGCCGTACCAATATACAATTTCCCATCAAAGTGCATCATTCACCATATATACATGCATTAAATCACTAGGTTACTAAATCACCATGATTAACATTATTTCTCATCAATTATATACACAAATATCTCATCAAAAACGTGACCCATGGCTGTCCAAAATGGCAACAACAATAACCCTTCAAACTCAAAATTTTCCTTCACCAAACCAATACCCATAACATGCATAAAAACTTTAACAAAGGATTTCTCAAAAATGCAAACTTACCTTTATTTGTAACTTGCTAAACCTTCACCAAACTTCTCAAAATTAGTATCAATATCTTCCTTGTGGTGTGTAGACCATTTTTCATGAAAGAACCTAAGAGAATGGAGTTGAAATGGAGAGAGGAAATGAAGCTCAAAGAAAAACGTCAATGGAGTTTCAAGGTTTCTTCAATTCGGCCATTTGAGAGAATTTTGAGGAAGATGGAATTTCAGATGGTGAGTGGACCATATCAGCCATATTTCAATGATAAATTAATCCTATAGTGGTCCACTAACTAAAATTAAAACATATTATAAGTTAACTTTCAATTAATCCACATTTAACCCATTATTTCCACTATTTATTTTAGGTACCATCAAATTAATTTTTCATTTCATTTTCTAAGTGTAATACTATTTATTTTTAATGGACATTTAGGTCAAAAGACCATTCGGGATGTCAAATGACCATAATGCCCCTGTTCGGGTGGCTTTCCCGATTTTTCGGTAACACCGTATTTTGTCTGTTTTTCGATTTCTCACTTTTCTTTGTACTAATTATTTAATTTTTCTTTGATCTTTCTAATGATATTTATACTTCAATAAGGGTCTATTTATGTCCTAAAAATGTTTTCCAGGGTTCCCATGATCGAGAGCTAGTCAACGGTCCACGCCGTGACTTCCAGTCTGATCACCCATCGCTAGGTTTCCCGGCTCGCTTAACTTGATCACATTTCTTTGCTATTGTTTTTCCTTTGTTTTTCTTGTATTTTCTTTTCTTGTATTTCATTATTTTATGTCTCCCCACTCATATTGAAGTGTAGTTCTAGGCATCCTAGCTGTCCGGACAACACTGGTCACCGGAGCAGTAGAACGCACTACCGAACTTTGGGGTGTTACAGTCCCACCACTTGTATGCATCATCCTGAAGTAGGGACACAACACCCTCCAGGTTCTGCTAGGGGGTGCAATGAAGCTATTTCAGCACTCTGATTGTTCTATCCAACCAGTTTTCCACTGTCATAGGGTCATCCTCCTTCTTTCTGAAGAAATCCATAGCCCCATGTTTTCGCAGTTTCTCTAAATGGGACTTCTATGGTGCTGGTGGAGGTTGTGGCTGTGGTTGTGGTGGTGGAATTGTCCCCATCACTTGCTGGTAGAACTCGGTCATTTGTTGAAATAATGCAAACTAAGGTTGGGCGGGTGCCTCAGCTGCTAGTGGAGCAGATTCTCCTCTGCCCCCAGATTCAGCCCTTGGTGGAGCACGTCTCTCCACCTCTTCATCAACTGCTCTTTGAGAAGCAGGATCCATATCCTAATCAAAATAAGAAACAAACAGATCTGCATCCGTGTCACCTTAACACTTACAAATGCAATGCAATGGTATGCACTCTATCTAGGCCTAAAAATGCCTAAACCGATGCTTTGATACCACTAAATGTGATACCTTTTACCCGTCTACAGTGTGCCGGAGCACTAAATCATATTTCAATTCAATTTAACCTTTTTACTTATTTATTTACAATTTTTGATTGATCTGAATTTTTTGTAAATTTTAATGAAAATCTAGTAGAGTGCTGGCTATAAATTGAAAAACCAGTTCTTCTGAATCTGTTTAAAAGACACTTCCAATATAGTTTTCAAATCCAGAACTCCAATATACACACATCTCAACTCAATCTCCAAATTTACACACTATATTCAATATTTTTGTTCACAACACCATTCAAATCACATTCATGTATATTTCTCAACATTTCATTTTTCAACATAATATACGGAAAATTTCAATAACATGAAATTTCATATATTTAAATTATCAAATAATTTCAAGAGTTTATAGTTACAATCCAAAACTAATACAAAATGCAAAATACAAAATGCCACCCAAAGTCCTAATGTCCTACCAAGTGCACTGCAGATGTGAGGTGACTCTGGACTCAGTATGCAACTCTGAAAGTTCACCCGGTCTGATGTCTGCTGGGCTCCCCAACTATGTCTCCAGTACCTGTGTGTGGCAAAAGCAATGCGCTAAGCAATTCTGCTTGGTGGTGAAAATATAAAATAAAATAACTAAAATAAAGTAAATATGCAGAATATATGTTTACATCTTTGGTAGACTTAATTTCTGATATTTATTGCAGTATTATTCGATTAAAATTTGGTAAGATTTATTGTCATTGCCCGAGTAACCCATACTAGTCGACTGGACTGGATAAACGGGTAAACTGACACTGGGTACAAAGTACCTTGGACCATCACACCATCGATCACATTGTATCTCCCGGTGTGCAACAAAATAGCTAATAAGCTGTAATAATTATCAGGGATAAAACCTAAGTATAACAACTCAATCAACATAGCCAAAAGCTATTATGCCACAAAATGGCACGTGAGGCCATAAAACACAAAATGTCATGAAGCCATATGCAGTATTGCTAACAGAACCCTATTGGCATGCCAACCTATCCAAACCAATCTTGCTAGGTGTACTAGGGCATGTTACATTCTTAAATTATACAATTCTTGAAATTTAAGTTTAGGTGTTACTATTCAATTCATTAGTCAACAAAAATGTTAAGTTTTACATGGACTATAGGTACATTGGTTTTAATACTCCCAACAAACCACATTTTGCATTCTAAAATTGTTGGTATTGGTTGCCAATGCCATTTCTAAGCTTAATATTAATTGTTTAAAATTTTCAGATTTCAAGCTTTGTATTTACTGTTCCATTAGTCATTTTTACAGTGAGAATTTGGTAAAGTTATCAACATGAAAGTTGTTCCTCATTGTGTCTAGTTACATTTACGATTTTGAATCACTCCATTTGGAGTTTTGTAGCTCAAGTTATGGCCTAAACACCATAACTGGCCGGATTGCCAACTTCCCAGATTTTCTGGACTGACCAAATCTATAGTGTTTGGGGCAGTGATTGCAGGTCACCTTTTGAACATGTTATGATCAAAATTTAGGTTAGGTTTCTTCATAAAAGTTGTAGGTCTATGTCTCATCTATTTTTTGGTAAAATTTCAGGTCAATTAGACCTTTCTACACTGAGTTATGACTAAATTAATAAACACTATTCATTTGGTCATTTTGCCCAGGCAGAATGTTGGTCACCCAGATTAGGGCAATCTTTAGGTCAACTTGGTTTGGTTTTATGGGCATGATTTCTTCACTAAAGTTGTGCCATTATGTGTCTAGTTTCATGTCCAATTGGCCTTGCACCAATTAAACCTCTACAACTCCAGTTATTGCTGCCCAAACCTGCTGGACTCATGCCCTGTCCTGCAGGTCACCAAAAGCAGCCTCAATAACTTCAATTCCCACTACACAAACCACTTCATTTCTTGTTTACACACAACTAAATGGTCACTAATTGACCATTAAAACTTACTTTCACCATTACATGATTAAAGTCTCCATTTCATACCCAAACCCTAACCCTAACATCTCAAATCATGCATTTAACTTGCATTTCATCATTTCACTTAAGAGACTAATGTTAAGGCAGCCATACTACCATTTCTAGTTCCATGAAATCCTCATAACCTTACCACATCTAAGGCTGCCAAAAATGTGGGATGGGCATACACATGTTATTTATTAAATTTCTTTGTAAATTTAAACTCAATCATACTCCAACATGAATTGAAAGAGAAAAGCAAGTCACTAACCTCTAATGGAGTGAAATTCAAACTTGCTAGGGTTCTTCTTTTTCACTTCCTTTTGCTTCCAAAGGATTCACCAAGATGAAAGAACAAGTTTTTGTGTGGGGAAACTTAGGCTTTATTGGGTGAGAACCAAAGAAATCAAGCTTAGGAAGCTTGATAATGGTGGACAATGGGAGAGAGAGTTTCGGCTTGAAGAAGGAGATAAGGAGCTTTTTATTTTTTTCTCTTCATTTTTCTGCCCATTAAGTCTTTTTAAATAAATTTGTGCCATGTGTCAACATTTGATTGGGTGGGAGGATTATAATGACATCATTATGATGTCATAAATTCCAATTTCTCTCATTTTCTATCCTTTTTTTGTCTATTTAATTTCAAATAAATTTTTAACAATATTTATTCACATTTTGTGTCATAATAATTATTTACTTAACTGGACAACTTGGCCAAAAATCACCTCTGAAGGCGAAATGACCAAAATGCCCTCCATTTGGTTTAACAGACCAAAATTGTTTGTACCGATAGAAAAATTTTTCTAAGCATTTTTTTTGGCATTCTAATGCCATAGGAACCTCAATGACCCTCCTCTGGAGTCCCAAAAATTATTTTATAAATTTTTCCCTGGATCTAGGGTTCCTAGTTGTGAGGATCGCAACTTCCACTAGGTTACCCATTGCTAGGGCCCCAGCTCTTTTAACTTAGTTGTACTTGATTTTTAAAATTTTTTTCCTAAATTTTTCTTATTAACATTTGAGTTAATTTTGGTTTCTCACTTTAATTAAAATTTTTTTCCAAACGTTCTATCTGTCCGGACCGACACCGGTCACCGGAACAGTAGAATGTACGAAAATTGCTACAGGGAGGGTGTTACACAAGTTAAATGAGCCGGTGCCCTAGTGATGGGTAACCTAGTGGAAAGTTGCGGGTTTCGCAGCTAGAAGCCCTAAACTCGGGAGAAAATTTGTGAAATAATTTTTGGGACTCCAAAGAAGAGTCATTGAGGTTTCTATGGCATTATAATGCAAAGAAAAGGCTTAGAAAAATTTTTAGATTGGTACATACAATTTTGGCTTAATAAGCCAAACGGAGGGCATTTTGGTCATTTCGTCTTCAGAGATGATTTTTCGCTAACTTGTCCAGTTAAATAAATAATTTATATGATATAAAATAAAAATAAATATTACTAAAAATTGAATAGAAAATGAGTAGAAAAGAAAAGAAAAGAAAATGGATGAAAATTTTAATTTTGACATCACATGATGTCATTAAACTACTTCCACCCAATCACCTTGCAACAAGCCACTAAAAACCAAATTAAAAAGAGATAAAATAAGGAAAATGGAAAAAGAATTCTGCACTTCACCTTTCTTCTTTGGTCGACCCGTATCTCTCTTTCTTCCTCCGTTGATCTTCATCCTCCAAGCTCCATTTTTCACTTAAAATCACCATGAAACCACTTGATTCCTTCATTAAATTTGATCCCTGCACTTTGATTAACCCCTAGCCAGAAAAAAAGAAGAGGAGAATTGAAAGTTTATCAAGTTGGGAATTCCATCAAACAAGGTTAATGCCATCTCTCTCTCTCTCTTTCTTCTTGTTTTCATGTTACGATACAAAAAAATCAACTAGAAATTATGGAAAAAGAAGAAAAATATGCATGATAGGACCACTTCAAATTTCGGTAGCCAAGAGAGGGTTAGGGTTTTGATGATTTACTTACAATTAAACTTGTGTACTGATGTCAATTGATGTGTATATATGGATTGGAGTTGGGGATTTTAGGAGTTGCATGAGATTGAGACTTTGATTAATTAGGGTTTGTGATGAATTGAGGGTTATTGTATTTTAATGTTAAGTGGAGTTTTAATGGTCAATCAGTGACCATTTGGCTGAGTATAATGAGGAATTGAAGTGAATTGTAGCTTTGGATTTGAGGTTGGGTGTGCTGCCTTGAGTGACCTGTAGGATAGGGTGTGAGTCCAGAAAGTTTGGGCAGCTATAACTTGAGTTGTGTAGGTTCAATTGGTGCAAGACCAATTGGACATGAAATTAGACACATAATGGCACAACTTTGATGGAGGAAACCTATCCAGAAAACAAACTTAAGATACCCTAAAAATTGACCAAATCCGGGTAACACATATTCTACCTGGGCATAATGACCAAATGAACAGTGTTTATTCATTTGATCATAACTCAGTGTAGAAAGGTCCAATTGACCTAAAATTTATATCAATGAAACGCTTAGGCAATTTAGAACAACTTTCGCGTAGAACATAAACTCAAATTCTGGACTTAACCAAATAAAATTGCTAGCTAAAGTTGAACTACCAAATCTGGCAGAACCAAAATTGCCAGAAATTCTAGGTAAAGGCAATCCGACCAGTTATGGTGAAATAGCCATAACTTGAGCTAGAAAACTCCAAATAGGGTGATTCAAAAAGTGAAATGTAACTAGACACAATGAGGAACAACTTTGGTGAAGAACATTTGGCCAAATTCTCAATGTAGAATGGCCTAATGAAATAGTGAACTTTAGCACCAAAAACTGAAATTTCTGATTTATTCTCCATTGGTTAGAAGCAATGATTGGCAATTAATGCCAACACTTTTGGGAACCAAAATGTAGTAAATCTATGTGATTAAAACTCATGTAACTACTATATATGAGAAAGTCAATATTTTGACTTAAATGATGAAATGAATAGTAACCTTACATGTTAAGTACAAATATTCAGTAAATAACTTCGTAATGTGCCCTAGTACACCTAGTAAGATTGGTTTTGATAGGTTGGCATGCTAATAGGGTTCACTTAGCAATACTGCACATGGCATTATGCCATTCTGCGATTTTATGGCTTTTAGCCATTCTGATATTATGATGATACTTGGCCTTGTGCCTAATATTTATTATACCTTATCAGCTGTTCTGTTGCACACCTGGAGACACTATGTGACCGATGGTGTGACGGCCTCAGATACTTGATACCCAATGCCAGTTCACCCATTTATCCAATACAGTCATCCAGTATAGGTTACTTGGGCAACAAAAAATGAAAGTTGATAAATTTAATGAAATAATGGATATAACAAGTACCAAATAAATAATACTACAAATAATTACCAATAATTTGTCTGCATGAGAAATCAAAAAATACACTGCATATTTATTTCTTTTTAGTCCTTTTTATTTTATCATTGGCACCACTAAGTATTATTGCTTAGCGCGTTGCTTTTTGCCATACGTAGGTTCTGGAGAGACTGACAGAGAGCCTAGCAAACCACAGACTGGGTGAGGCCGT
The DNA here is from genome assembly GCF_030052815.1 of Hevea brasiliensis. Lineage (NCBI taxonomy): Eukaryota > Viridiplantae > Streptophyta > Magnoliopsida > Malpighiales > Euphorbiaceae > Hevea > Hevea brasiliensis. Next base: position 51,379,070 of record NC_079497.1, on the reverse strand, counting down.
TCACAGTTCTGCATAGTGTCCGTGTAACCTCGTATACTATAGAGCATTAGTAGGACTCTAGGTCCCATTTTGGTATTTTTTACTGTTTGTCTTTTGTCATTAAACTTTTATTTTATCATGTATAGTTGAAACTCATGTAATATATTTTGGTATTAATGCAAATATTTGTAATTTGTGTTTATAAATGAAAATTTAGTATTTATTTATGATTTGTATATGATTATCATGTGAAATGAATAAATAATAAATAGAAGAATTTTTGAGAAATATTTGAGAAATATTGAGATTATGTTGATATAATGGAGTTTGAGAATAATTAAAAATGTATTGGAAGTGTTTTTCACAGGTTCCAAAGAACTGCTTTATTCATTTTTAGCCGGTACTCTGCCAGATTTTCTATAAAATTTTCAGAACCTCAAATGAATTTATAATTTCAATAAATGAGTTAAATTTCACAAATTACACTTCATAACCATGAAGAAATAAATTAAGGAAGGATAAAAAATAATTGAGATAAAATATGGTGTTTCGGTACACTATGTAGCATATCTTGCTCGGCTATATTGTAGACGGGTAAGGGGTGTCACAGAAAAATGATAATTGAAATGTATATTATGCTATTGACCTAAAATGTTGAAAAATTAATTGCATGTTTTTTTAATTGTCAGTAAATGTTTGGTAAATTATTGAGATAGTTTTGAAACTACAGTGTCATGATCATATATTTCAATGCCTCACTAGCATGACTAGTGAGAGGAATTAGTTTTGAATTTTGATTCCCTCTCTGGCTGAAGTGTTAAGGTGTGTGCCAGTAGAGGAAGAAATTGAATGGGTACCCATAGATTGAGCTAGCTAGCCTTAAGATTCCTCATAAGCCTCTGCCTATTGAGATGAACATTGTTCTGATGGCATGATATAACTGTGTATTTTTATGAAATTTGTTTTGAGACTGTTTGGACTAAAAGTTTATAAATTACGTTTTATATTTGTTTTTCATTTTTAGTACCATATTTGAATAAATGTGATTGAATTATGCATAAAATGTTATTTTAGTATGTTGTGCACCACTGAGTCATAGTACTCAGCGATGGCTATTCATTGCTGTCACAGGTAGAGAGACTAGTAGAGCAGCTGAGTGAGCTGCTAAGGAGTACTGAGCTACTTTTGGATATTTTATCAGGTATAATTTTATACCCTTATTGTATATATTCCTTTTGATGTAAATAACTGTATGTACCTTTGTAAATGGGTCTTGAGCATATTGTACAGATTTTGTAATAATATTATTTTGGACTCCCTGATGTAACTTTTGGACTGATGAATGTAAATTAAATTTTCTTTAATGCAATGAGTATGACATTAATTATTACTAATTTTGAAAATAATTGAATTGAAATTTTGAGTTGTGAACTATTTAATTGAAATGTGGAGTTTGGGGAAAATTTATGTTGATTGAGTCGAAATGGTGGTTGATTTTGATTGAAGTGTTATATTGGAAGTGTTTTCAACAGGTAAAATTTTTCAGTTTTCTCAAATACAGCCGGCACTTTGTCGAAATTTTCCTAAAATTTGCAGAAAAATGGAAATGGACAAAAAATTTACATGACTTTTAAACCTTAATTAAATGTTTTAAATTCCTATAAAAAATGCTCACCACTTCCAAAAAGTAAGAAAATGGTTTTAAAATCCCTTATAGTATATTTAATGGGTTATCGGTAGGCAAAGTATGATAATTCATTAGGTATACTACGGGATAATGTTATGCTTTACAGAGGGGTAAGGTGTGACATGTTTTAGTGGTATCAGAGCAAATTTTTGAAGTATGTTTTGACTTGTGAATTTGTGTCTTTTCTTTGATAAGTACAACTGCTCAATGTCCTTATTTGTTACATACAGTGCATTACATCATAAATATGAACTAATGGAGAAAAATCTCCTTGTGTTTTTTGTTCAAGAGATATCCTAACTCTAAACTAAAATGGAAGAAGGGGATCGCTCAGTTGAGCAGTCAGTAAAGGCTGAGGCCTAAGGGGAAGCCCCAGCTCTCCAAAATGTTAGTGGTTCAGTGGCACCAGCCCATAAATACCACAATTTCTGGCACAATTCACCCAGCAAATGGCTGTAATGTTTCAACAGATAGCTGGGGGTATGCCTGCTTAAGCTCCAGTTCAAACTCCTCTGGTGCAACCACAGGCTCCAGTCAGACAGTATGATAAATTGTTGAAATATGGGGCGATAGAATTCTAGGGTACAGTAGACCCTCTAGAGGCAGAGCAGTGGCTGGAGAGAATGGACAGAGTGTTCAAGAAACTGCACTACCCAAATAAACTGAAATTTGAATATTCCATGTCATTACTTTAAGGGGATGCATACGATTGGTGGAAGACCATCCCCCACAGCTTGGCAGAACCACCAATATTGACCTGGGATGACTTCATCAGAGAATTCAGACAGAAATATGTTCCAGATGCATATGTGGAACAAAAATTGCAAGAATTTTTAAGTCTTAAGTAAGGTAACTGGTTTGTGACAGAGTTTGAAAGGGAGTGCTCCTGCTTAAGCCATTATGCAGGGAGTCTCCTATCTACCAGCAGAGAAAGGTGCAAGAGGTTTGAAACCGGTCTGAAGCCTAGTCTAAGAGTACAAGTGGTCAGATTTAAATACAGTAACTTCTCTGAACTCATGTCTCAAGCACTGAAAGTAGAAAGAATTGAATTAGAAGCGACACCGGTGAAAGAGAAAATAGAAAAGACAGAGAAATCAGAAAAAGAAAAAGGTGAAAAATCAATTGAGCAAAGTTCCAGCGGCAATACTGGAAAAAGAAAGAAATTTAGGGGATCAGGCAGAGGTGGAAGGTTCGGAAGGGGCAGATTCTCCAGACAGAGACCCCTTAGGTCTGGTCAGCAGTCGACCAGGGGTTCATATCCTCCTCGCCCTTTAAGAAATGTGGCAAGACTCATGGGCAAGAATGCTATTGAGCTACAGGAGCCTGCTTTAACTGTGGAGGCACAAGCCATCTCGCTAAGGACTACACTAGTGCCCGAAGATTTGGGCCAGCTCCCACCACTACTGAGGGATCCATTCAGAGTTCTACTACCAGAGGTTCCCAACCGGTTAGTAGAGGAAGAGGCAGAGGCAAAGGTAATGCTTCTGGCAGTCAGTGTACTGTAAACCAGTCAAAATAAAGTAGTGCTCTGACCAGACTTTACATGATGAGATAGCGGGTAGAGGCTAAGATTTTTGATATATTAGCTGGTACTTTCTCTATCTCTGATCAGGATATTTTTGTCTTTTTTGATCTGGGCTCTACACACTCATATCTTAGTTCTAGCATAGTTAGCTCCCTTGCCGTTTCGTGTGCCAAATTGGATTTTGAAGTGCTAGTAACAAGTCCATTATGATAAGAGGTTAGAGTCAATAGAATGTATAGAGATTGTCCTTTGGTGATCCAAGGACATGTTTTTCTGTCAGATTTGATTGAAATGCCCTTAAGAGATTATGATATCATCTTGGGAATGGATTGGTTAGCCAGGCATCACGCCATGATTGACTGTAGATTAAAGACAGTCACTTTTGGTCTCCCTCTGTACGGTGATGTGGTAATACACGGGGAGAGGTAGTTATTACCATCAAATATCATTTCGACTACACTAGCCAGGAAGATGATCAGAAAAGGGTGTGACGCATACTTGGCACATGTGATAGGCACCTAAGTGGAGAGTCCAACATTGAGGGACATCCCTACAGTATGTGACTTTTCGGATGTGTTCCCTGATGAGTTGCTAGGATTACCTCCGGAAAGAGAGGTGTAGTTTGAGATTGATGTCATGCCTCGTGTGGACCAAATCTCCATAACACCATATAGAATGACACTAGCAGAACTGAAAGAATTGAAAGTGCAGTTGCAAGAGCAGCTTGACAAGGGCTTTATCCGCCCTAGTGTGTCACCTTGGGGAGCGCTAGTGCTGTTTGTTAAAAAGAAAGATGGCACTTTTTGCTTATGTATTGGCTATCGGCAGTTGAATAAGGTGACAATAAAGAACAGATATCCACTGCCCTGCATTGATGACTTGTTTGATCAGTTGAGGAGTGCAGTTGTGTTCTCCAAGATTGACCTTTGATCGAGTTATTAACAGCTGAAAGTGCAAGAGCATAGTATCCTTAAAACTACCTTTAGAACTCGATATGGCCATTATGAGTTCTTAGTCATGCCATTTGAGTTAACCAATGCTCTGGCTGCTTTTATGGATCTAATGAACACTATCTTCAGATCATACCTCGACCAGTTTGTGGTGGTGTTCATAGATGATATATTGGTTTATTCAAAGAGTGCAGAGGAGCTTGATAGACATCTGCGGATTGTACTGCAGACTTTGAGGGAGAAATAGCTATATGCAAAATTATCGAAGTGTGAATTTTGGCCAAATGAAATATCTTTCTTGAGACATATAGTATCAGCTGAGGACATCAAGGTAGATCCCAGCAAGATAGAAGTTATCCTTAATTGGAAGTCACCCAGGAATGTCACAGAGATTCACAGTTTTCTGGGTTTAGCTGGATACTACCGTCAATTTGTGAAGGGGTTTTCTATGTTGGCTTCTCCATTGACCAAGCTACTTCGAAAAGATGTGAAATATCAGTGGACGAATAAATGCCAGCAGAGTTTTGATGAATTGAAGAGGTGTTTGACTGAGGCTCCAGTCCTGACTTTACCTATACTGAGTAAAGAATACACAGTTTATAGTGATGTTTCTCATAATAGGTTAGGCTATGTATTAATGCAAGATGAAAATGTCATTGCATATGCATCATGCTAGCTGAAACCGCATGAGAGGAATTATCCGACACATGACTTGGAGCTTGTAGCTATTGTATTTGCTCTTAAGATCTGGAGACACTACTTATATGTGGAGAAGTGTTACATCTACACAGATTATAAGAGTTTGAAGTATCTAGGCACTCAGAAAGAGTTGAATTTGAGATAGAGGAGATGGTTAGAATTGATTAAAGACTATGATTGTCTGATAGACTATCAGCCAGGGAAAGCTAATGTTGTGGCTGATGCCTTAAGTCGCAAGACTATGGCAAGTCTATAAGCTTCTCCTTTGTCCATGGTACATGAGTTGAGAGTATTGCATGCCAGCTTAGAGATTAATGATGAGGGGCAGATAGCAGTTGCATGGCATATACAGCCAGTGTTGATTGATCAGATCAGTATGACTGCTCAGAATGATCAGAAGTATCAGAAGCTATTAGAAGAAGTTAGACGGGGTAAGAAACCTGAGTTCTCAGTGAGAGATGATGGTTGTAGACCCTTATTTTGTGATAATTATGTACACTGAGGCCATGGGAAACCCGATGATGAAAAATTATATGACTGTAAGATGTAATTGGAGGCATGGAGCTGAATTATTAATTCCGTGGCATGATCTTAAAAAAAGAATAAAATAATAATAATAATAAAGTTTTGGGGAAATTAATTTAATTAAATTTAAATAAAATTTTATTTTGTTTAAATTTAATATGGGTAGTTCTTAAATGGATCTAATTAAGTTTAATTGGGCTCCATGGGCCTAAGAAAGCCTAGTTAGGAATTTTAAATGGGACCCATTTAATTATTTTCTGAAAATTAAAATAACAAAATATCTCTCTCCTCCTTGGCCCCACTCTCTTTCTCACTCCCTATTGGTGTCACCCCCTTTCCCTCTCTTTCTATTGGTTGGAACACCTCACCCATATTCAACTCTCATCCAAATTCATCAATCCTAGTCATTTAAGTTATCTGAACTTTATCACACTAGGAGTCCAAACCCTATCACATCTCTTCCTCACTCCCTATTGGTGCCTTCCATTTTTTCCTATCTTCCTATTGGTTGAAACACCTCACCCATATCCCAGTCTTATTCGAATTCTGCAATCATAGTTGTTTAAGTAATCTAAACTTTATCACCCAAAGATTCCAAACCCTATCACACCTCTCTCCCAAAACCCTATAAATACCCTACTAGAGAAGGGAAGAAAGGAAGATGGGAGGAAAGAGGAAGAGAAAATTCAGAGATATAAGAAATTTAGAGATATTCAAGACTCTTTGAGTTCTTCCTTATTTTTTCTTTTCTTCAAGAAGATTTTCATATAAGATTTCTGAAAGGTCAGTTTTTATTATTTTCTTTTCAAGATTTAAGATCTACGCCACATAATATTTTAATTCTATGCTCTTTGTCTTTAATTTATTTTATATGTTCATATAGATCATGTAATCATGTTTAATTTGAGGGGATACACAACTCTGCATATGTTTAGTTTCTGTCTCTCATATTTTTATTATTTTTATTTATTTTCTGAATCTATAAAAAATTTGTAAAAATTATATTCATATTCTACACGAAATTCCATTAATTTTAGGCTCAAGAATCACCAAAAAAGCTTTAATATTTTTTAAGTTACGGTTGTTTGAAGTTAGGGTTTCTATAAAATCTGATTTGCAGGATATCCGAATTGTAGAGCCCATATCTCCCTTGTTCCTTAATATTTTTGTGTAAATCTAGTGTCTAAAATTAATTCAGAATCTTATGAATCTTTTCCAATTGGTTTTGCATTCATATCTGTTGTGGTTAATGAGTTATGAATTTTATAAAAAAGTAGTACGATTCTGTCACTTAGAAAAGTTACGATTTATGTAGACCATTCGGCTAGGGTTTTGTTTGATTTATAAATTTTATGATCTTGTATGATATATAGGCTGTCTTCTATAATTTTTTTTTTATGATTTTTAGGCATGTATAACTATTTTTAAAAAATCGAATTTCTTGTTACTGTTAATCTGCCAGAATTTGGAAATTGTATATTTATGCATGTTTTTGTATTTTCTTGGGTTTTAATTGATATTTGATCTATTTTTCTGTATTCTTTTAATTCAAGAAATGTTATGAAGTGTTTGGATCATGTTAGAAGACTTAGACCATTAGGTAGTTGTAACTAATTAGGAATCTTAACCCTTTAGGAGACTAGAGTTAGAATCCAATGTAAATTGTTATTAATATTTTCTTTATTTCTTTTATTTTCTTTAGTTTCTTTATTTTTTATTACAAACAAATTTGGTACGTAGCCCTAAGGTAAGTACCAAAGAGAGCATTTACTTAGAGCTTATATGGAGCTAAACGGGAGTAAGCCAGGGATATCATTGCCATACTAGAAGAGAATACCCTTTTTTAAGGGTAGCTTGCCCCAATGGCAACTGCATTTACCAACAGGTAAGTAGCTCTAAATTTCTCGAATAACCATTAGTATGAAATTGTAGTAATAATAGAACTTTTATTTGGTAAATTAAAATTAACTTTGTTTTTAATTTAACTGACTTTTGCATGTAATTAATTTAAATAAATACTTTGTAAATTAAAATTAATCTTGTTTGTAAATTAAACTAACATTGGCATGTAAATAAATTTAATTTAATACTTGGTAATTGTAAAATAAATTTGCATGTTAGAAATCTTTATTAGGTTGTGATTGTTTGGGATTTATGTGATATTAGAATAAATTACACATGTACATAATTAACTTAGTTCAATTATCCTTAGGGTAACTTGGTGAAAATTAATTAATTAGATCAAATAGAAACGTAGGGTTATTTGAAATTGAATTTGTTTGTAAATTAAATTCTCAATAATAAATTAATTTTAGTCATCTAGTAAATATCATTTAAATAATTAGCAACCCCATAGATAGGAATTACTTGTGCATGAAAATTATGTGTAAACAACAACCCTTTTGAGAATTACTTGCGTGTGTAGGATTAGAATTGCATTTTTTAGGATGAAGTTTAATAAAGGAATGATAAACAAGACTTTTAGAAACATCAGTAGAGGACTGGCACTCGAATTAACGAGGTTAGACCAGGCGTAAGGGGTGCCTAACACCTTCCCCTTATGTACCCACTATCCCGAACCTAGACATTGGGCTATGGTAATGACGGTTGTGAAAACTCTGTAAGGAGTAAGTTGCCATCCATGACCCTCGAAAGAAACACTGAATATATCCCGGTTATTACCCGGGTGGTGACTCCTGTCTATTTATGCCTTCGTGGCATAAATCCTTAGTACCGTGATAGTGTTATGGGAAGACGGTACTTACCAGTAGTTTGATTCTATTAAGATTATATGAAGTGCATGTTTAGGAAATGTTGTCTAAGGAGGTGGTACTTAAGTGAGACCATTGTGACTCCACCATCTTTCATGGGCATTACCTAGTGTATTTTATATAATTCTAATGGATGATATTTCGCCTCACGCCCCTCTCCTACAGTTTGGCGACTCCGCTGGGGACTAAATGGATAGTTACTCCAACATGTTTCTATTAGTCTAATATTATTCCTCTGTTAAACTTCTTGCATTGCACTACACTATCACACGGATCACCCTTACCCTTTTAGCCCCATTAGTTAGCCAAGGAGACCATGGTTCTATTCGAGCTATGACAAATTGGTGAATGCTAGCACCCCATGCCCGTACCTTCGAGTATATAAAAGAGTCACAGCTCTAGCCGTTGTGCTTAATGGACAAGCTTTTGCATGGGTGACCCTTTTCCTACCCAATGAAGCCCATGAGCCATAGATTTCAACCCTAGGTACCCCGTAGATTTTTGTTGTGCTGGATTTATAATCTTACTATTTAAACTATAAGTTCTAGTGGTAGTTGCGATGAACCTGGGCCTATGCATAAACCCAATGTGTGTATAGGCCCAAGTCCATTTCAAAATCGATATTAAGCAAGAGGATGCTTACTTATGGTTAAACTTTAAGGATATAAATCCTTTGTTTGTGAGGGAAGGATCGTCCTAGACCACCCCCTGTTGGTGTGTCCAGTGTACCATAGCCTAGGATAGAATTTTTTCTTACCCTGCACATGAGAGTTGAAGGTATAAGGGGGCGAAGATTCAGTTTTAGAGATTTTTTTTTTTTGTTTTGATTTAGTCTTTGGTCCGATTTTAGTTCAGTTTATATGGTCTGGTTTTGGTTCAGTTTTGTTTCTATTGGTATGGTTCGGTTTTGATTTTGTAAAAGTAAAGGCAAAAAAAGAAAAAAAAAAGAAAAAAATGGTCCATTCATGCATTGCATTCATGTACATAGCATGCTTAGGTTAACCCTTAAATCCTATATTTTTTTTAGCAAACATAGCCTTAAAACACACCAAAGAGACTTCCAATCTGGTCACTTGGGTTAGGGAAGGGAAGAGACTAGTAAGGATTTCACCTGCACTACTTAAGATGAAGGAAATTATGGTTGTGCTTGTTGAAATATTGAACGCCATGATGTTTGAGCTATAAGAGAAAATTGTGGTCAACTTTAGAAAGAGGCACCAAGGTAGGCCAATTAAGTGGCATTAAAGTTATTGAGGTTCAAATTGTGTCTCACATCCCAAGGAGTATTTTTTCCAATTCAGCCAACCCTTATTCGAAGTTTTGGAGCGTCTCAAAGTTCAAGACCTCCTCTAGCTCTTAGCACACAAACCACTACCAAATCCACTCCTACCTAGCTATGATATCAACCAATATTACCGGTTCTACCAAGCCCACATTCGTGACACCGACTTATGCTTTCAACTTAAGCATGATATCTAAGACCTAATTGATGCCAAAAGGATAATTGACCCAGAAAATCAACCCAAAAGCCCCATGCCTAGCCAAAATTTCCACCTACACCAGGTCTCTACATGATCTCCATTACCCCAAATAACCCTAACAGAATTATTGGCTTTATCCAAACCATCCAAAAGCCCAATGAACCTCAGTCTATAATGGTTATTGACATTTGTGATAATTCTAGCTATGATGAGGGTCCTTTGGATGGCTGGACTGATTCTGATGAGGAGATAGTTGCATTACAACTAGATGGTTCAGTTCCACTAGTGTCTGATTTTCAAATTATTGGGATCTATAAAAACTAGATGGATCTAAAAGTGGCTACTATGAAGAAAGGGCTGAAGTTTTTTCTTAGCATAGGCCTAGGAGAAAGTATAGATGGTCTGGTGACTTTCTTGAGATGAAGGGGCAGACAACGAGTCATGGTTTAGTCTATGAGCTAACAGAAGAGGAAGAAGAGCTAAAGCCTCCTAAGTTCTTGAAAGAGGGGGCAATTACCTTGACATATGATTAGGGGTTATCACATGTGAAAGAATTAGAGCAGAAAATCAGCACCATTGATCTAAAGACTGCATGAAAGCCAAGAACCTAAAGTTACACTCCTAAGTTTGAGTTTGTCTTTTGTAATACTCACAGTAGTGATACTGATGTTTTCAATTTTGATGTATTTGATAAAGATTTTGAGGTAAAGATCAATAACATAACCAATCCTTTTACTTACTTGTTTGATGTTTATTCTAATAGGCGTATGCATGGCATTTATAATCATTTAGAATTTATTTCTATTAATGCATCAAAATTAATCTCTATTAATTTGGGTACACCAAATAATCCTAAAGACATTAAGTTAGCTGAAGATTTAACCCAAGAAGAAAGAGATAAATTTATAGCCTTGTTAATAAAGTACCAAGAAGCACATGCCTCGAGCTTAAAATCAGATGGCCGATTCTCAAGTCACGCTGGTGTCCCCATAGAAAAAGAGTGATCAAAAGTTGACTTACCTAGTTATTCTAATGAGGTGTAAAATTTCATGCTATGAAGGATTAATAGTAGCACACGTGGACCTAGAGGGAGAAGGAAAGTGATATGAAGACATAAGGAGGTCTCTGGAAGTGAGAGAATACTCGTAATAAGCCTACAAAAGAGATAGAGCAATAATTCATAGATTAGCCACTCAATTTACTTTAGCTGGGGGGCAATTCTACAAACTCTTATATGTGATAGAAAAATAGGCTGACCAAATAATAAAAGAAGTACATGAAGGAATGTGTGGTCTCCATATGAATGGAAAGGTTCTAGTTGGGAAATAAAAATGTTCGAAACATATAAGGATTGGCCTGAAAAACTCCTTTATGTTCTTTAAGGTTATCATAGTACTACAAGGACATCCACGAGGGCAACCCCATTCTCTTTAGTGTATGGGACTAAAGTAGTGCTATCCATTAAGCAAGAGTTCAAATCTTTAAGAGTGATGTTAAAAGCTAAGATCCTAAAAAAATGAGTGGGCTTAGAAGAGATATGAAGAACTAGTTTTGATTAAAAGAGAATGTGAGCCTTGTATCATATGCAGGCTTATCAAAGGAAGATAGCTAGAGCCTTTAATAAGAAGGTGAAGCCAAGGAAGATCAAAGAGGGAGACATGGTTTTAAAACAAGCTCGGCCATTCCTTTTGACTTAAGAGGAAAGTTTAACCCAAGCTAGGATGGTCCATACATAGTCAAAAAGATCTTGCTACTGTAAGAATATCAGACTTGGATGGGAATAAATTTCAAAAACCAGTCAATTTAGACAGGCTCAAATGGTACTTTGTGTGAGACAGGTCCGCTAGGCTGAAAACCTGCAAAAGGCGGTCTAGGCAAAAGTAATGGTCAAAGAGAAAAGAATGAAAGAAAAAAAAAAGAAAAAGAAAAGAAAAGAAAAGAAAAGAAAAAATGCTAGATTGAAAACCTGCAAAAGGCAGTTTAGGCAAAAGGAGAGATGAGAGAAGATCTGGATGGAAAACCTGAAAAGGCCATTTGGCAGGTTATAAAGCTTATTTCTAACTTTGGAAGGTTAGAAATTTAGCAAAACTAAATTTAAGAGGGAGTAATGGTGTACCTGAATAGATAAAGAAGTTTTTATTGCATTAACCAGGAATATGTTTTATTTAATTATGATTGTGAATGTTTTACGTCTTGAAAGATACATCAAAAGATTAAGTAATTGAACTGCTTTGTTTTGATTTAACCTATTGTCTTATGAGCATGATAGAATAGATGCTTGATATAATACCTGGTGATTGTCTAATTTTCAAAAAAAAAAAGAGAGAGAGAGAAAAAGAATAAGAAAACGAAAAGAAAAAAAGAGAGCTCGCTAAAATTTTGTGTTGATTGAGTTGAAATGGTAGTTGATTTTGATTGAAGTGTTATACTGGAAGTGTTTTCAACGGGTAAAATTTTTCGGTTTTCTCAAACACAGCTGACAATCTGCTAAAATTTTCCTAAAATTTATAGAAAAATAGAAATGGATAGAAATTTTACATGACTTTTAAACCTTAATTAAATGTTTTAAATTCCTACAAAAAATGCTCACCACTTCCAAAAAGTAAGAAAATGATTTTAAAATTCCTTGTAGTATATTTAATGGGTTATCGGTAGGTGAAGTACGGTAATTCATTAGGCATACTATGGGATCATGTTATGCCTTACAGAGGGGTAAGGTGTGACATGTTTTAGTGGTATCAGAGTGAATTTTTGAAGTATATTTTGACTTGTGAATTTGTGTATTTTCTTTGATAAGTACAACTGCTCAATGTCCTTATTTGTTACGTACAGTGAATTACATCATAAATATGAACCAATGGAGAGAAATCTCCTTGTGTTATTTGTTCAAGAGATATCCTAACTACAAATTGAAATGGAAGAAAGGGATCACTCAGTTGAGCAGTCAATAGAGGCTGAGGCCTAAGAAGAAGCCCCAGCTCTCCAAAATGTTAATGGTTCAGTGGAACCAGCCCCACAAATGCCACAGTTTCCGGCATAGTTCACATAGCAAATGGCTGCAATGTTTCAACAGATGGCTGGGAGTATGCCTACTCAAGGTCCAGTTCAGACTCCTGTGGTACAACCTCAGGCTCCAGTCAGAGAGTATGATAAATTGTTGAAATATGGGGCGATAAAATTCAAGGGTACAGTAGACCCTTTAGAGGCAGAGCACTGGCTGGAGAGAATGGACCTAGTATTCAAGAAACTGCACTACCTAGATGAACTGAAATTTGAATATTCTGTGTCATTACTTTAAGGGGATGCGTACAATTGGTGGAAGACCATCCCCCACAGCTTGGCAGAACCACCAATATTGACCTGGGATGACTTCATCAGAGAATTCAGACAGACATATGTCCCAGATGCATATGTGGACTAGAAATTGCAAGAATTTTTAAGTCTGAAGCAAGGGAACCGGTCGGTGGCAGAGTATGAAAGGGAGTTATCCCACTTAAGCCATTATGCAGGGAGTCTCCTATCTACCAGCAGAGAAAGGTGCAAGTGGTTTGAAACTGGCCAGAAGCCTAGTCTAAGAGTACAAGTGGTCAGATTTAAATATAGTAACTTCTTTGAACTCATGTCTCAAGCACTGAAAGTAGAAAGAATTGAATTAGAAGCGATACCAGTGAAAGAGAAAATAGGAAAAGCAGAGAAATCAGAAAAAGGAAAAGGTGAAAAATAAATTGAGTAAAGTTCCAAAAGACAGAGAAATCAGAAAAAGAAAAAGGTGAAAAATCAGTTGAGCAAAGTTCCAGCGGCAATACTGGAAAAAGAAAGAAATTTAGGGGATTAGGCAGAGGTGGAAGGTTCGAAGGGGCGATTCTGCAGGGAGAGACCCCTAGGTCAGTCGTGATCGATCGAGGGTTCATATCCTCCCTGCCCCTATAAAACATGTGGCAAGACTTATGGGCGAGAATGCTATTGGGCTACAGGAGCCTGCTTTAACTATGGAGGAACAAGCCATTTCGCTAAGGACTGCACCAGTGCCCATAGATTTGGGCCAACTCCCACCACTACTGAGGGATCCATTTAGAGTTTTGCTACCAGAGGTTCCAAACTGGTTAGCAGAGGAAGAGGCAGAGGTAGAGGTAATGCTTCTGGCTATCAGGGTACAATAAACTAGTCAAAACAAGGTAGTGCTCCGGCCAGAGTTTACACGATGAGATAGCAGAAAAAGGCTGAGACTTCCAATATAGTAGCTGGTATTTTCTTTATCTCTAATCAGGACATTTTGTCTTATTTGATTTGGGCTCTACACACTCATATGTTAGTGCTAACATAGTTAGCTCCCTTGCTATTCTATTTGCCAAAATGGATTTTGAAGTGCTAGTAACATGTTCGTTAGGATAAGAGGTCAGAGTCAACAGAATGTATAGAGATTGTCCTTTGGTGATCCAAGGACATGTTTTTCTGTCAGATTTGATTGGAATGCCCTTCAAAGATTATGATATCATTTTGGGCATGGATTGGTTAGCCAGGCATCACGCCATGATTGACTGTAGATTAAAGACAGTCACTTTTGGTCTCCCTCTGTAACATCTCCACTATACGTATTCTGTACGTTCTGTTGCTCCAGTGGCCAAATATCAGTCCAGGCAAGTCAGGATGTCTGGAACTACACTTCAGTGATGGTGAATAGACATATAATGATGAAATAAATAAAAAGAAAATACAAGAAAAATCAAAGAAAAATGAAAGAGAGAAAATGAAGCTAAGTTAAACGAGCCGGCACCGCAGCGATGGGTGACCATAGCAGGAAGGCCATTGCCCACCCTAGGATCGCGGGGAGCCCTCAGAATTAAATTTTGGGATGCAAGTAAAGGTTTATTGAAATATAATTGACATTATAAATATCAAAGAAAAATTAGTAAATTAGTACAAAGAAAAATAAAAAATCGAGAAACAGATAAAAATTAGGGTTACCGAAAAATCGGGAATATAACCCGAAGTGGGGCATTTTGGTCATTTGACACCTAGAGTTGCCTTTTGACCTCAATGTCCATTAAAAATAAATGATATTGCACTTAGAAAATGTCATGAAAAATTAAAATAAGATACATTATGTAAATAGTGAAAGAATTGAGATAAATGAGCAAATAAGGAAACTTTAACTAATTAAACATTAAAATGAACTTAGTGCTCCACTAACTTGAATATTGGGATACCAAAACAAGCTTTGGGATAGCAGGTTCCACTCATTCTCATCATCTTCAACCTCAAGCAAAGACCAGCAAAATTGTCCTCCATGAAAGCTCCCATGGCTGAAATTTGTCCAAGCTCCATGCAACCCCATTCTAAAGCTTCCTTTTCACTTGATTCCTTCATTAAAGCTTGCCTACTCACCTTGGGGAAGATATTGGCAACAAGAAAAATAAGATTTAGTGAAGTTTTAATAAGCTCCAAAAGTGGTAAGTGTCCAAATCTTCTCCCTAGCTTTAGTAAACCTTGTGTTTAGGTTGAGGTAAGTATTTTGGTGAAGAGAAATGAGGAGAATAGTGAAATATGTAATTGCCCTTTTTCGGCAGCCATGAAGATTTGTTGTATTTGAGTTTTTCTTACCTCTAATGGATGGGAATTAAGGTTGATTAACTCAAATGGAAGATGTAGTAAGTTAAAATCCAAGTATGTGCATGTTAGTGCTTGAATTAAGGGTTTGAAATGGGACCTTGATGCTTTGGCAAACTGCCATCTTTGGCAGCCTACAATATCATGAATTTGTGTGTGTGAATATGAAGTTTATTAATGAAATATGATAGTGTTAAATTGTGGGCAACATGTGTAATTGATATTGAAGTATGAGTATATGGAAGTGAATGTGTAATATTGATATTGTGATATGTTGAATTTTGGTGGAAGTGAATGTTGAACTTGAATGGTGTATTGTGTACATTAAGCACTAGAGTGTTCTGCCAAAAATGTTTGCTGGAATTGTTACACAATATATAGAAGTTCCATTGATTGAATATTGAAGTATTGGAAGGAGGAGGATTGTCAAAATTGGAAGTGTGATGTTTAAATGCAGGTTGTGTATGTTGGCAGTACTTAAATTATATCATAAGTGCCAAACTGTGAACCCAATTGGTATGATCCCAATTGGGGGTGAAACTAAACACCAAAATGGCCAACTTTTCTGTAGAAATGTTACCAAAATTTTGCCTACAAACTGACCTTAAAAATGACCAAATCCGGAATGGCAACCTTGAAACCCAAATTTTTTACTATATAAACAGTAATCATTAGGATGACCATAACTCACTCAAAACAGGTCCAATTGACCTGAAAGTTTTACCATGGATAGCTTAGACATATAGCTACAATTCTTATGAAGACACCAAAGCCCAGAAATGGCCAGAACCAAGTCAAATAGCTTGCACAAGTTCGGGTACCAAAACTGCCAGAACTAAAAGTGACCTAAAATTGACCAAATTTTGCACTAAAGGTGCAATCTATCCAGCTTTAGTAAATTGACCATATCTTGGTCTATACAACTCAGAATGACCTAAAATTTTGCCCCAAGTGCAATAAGACATAGAGCTACAATTTTTCTTATTTGACCATAAGCTAAAAACCAAGAAAAATAGGACTTTAATCTAGACCAATCTAGCACACAAAAATTGAGAATTTGACATTTACATACAATGATGCTTGAAGCAATTTGGCAATGAATGCCAACTTGTAAAAATGGTAAATTGCACTATATTGGTAGCATATTGAATTACAATTTGTGAAATGTTAATGCCAGAAACAACTTATCCATAGTACCTAAAAAGGTCAACATATGCATTGACTAATGAATTACATAATAGCTAGTAAACTCTAAAAATTGAAGAATTAAGCAATTAATTTATAATGTGCCCTAGTTTGCCTAGTTGACTAGTTTGGATAGGTTGGCATGCCAATAGGATTCTGATAGCTATTCTGTAAATGGCTTCATGCCATATTGTGTTTTTACGGCTTATTATGCCGCACTATGACTTTAATAGCCTACGGCTATACGTATTGTGTTATTATACTTGGCTTATCGCCAGATTGACTATATGGCTTTTTAGCCACACTATTTGCACATCGGGGGACACTTTGTGACCGATGGTGTCACTGCCCGAGGTACTAGGTACCCAGTGCCAGTATATCCGTTTATCCAGTCTGGTTAGTATATAGGCTACACGGGCAGTTAATTCAAGTACTATTAAATTCAAATAGCTAAATCCAGTCTTCTGACATACAGCACCACCAAAATTAGCACAAATTGAAATGTTAGCAAATAAAAGTAGAATCAACAATTGTAAAGAATATCGATGTCATAAATTCATGGATAATTCATTTACTTTATTTTAGTGTATGTTTCTTTATATTTGGCACCACTAAGCAAAATTGCTTAGTGCATTGCTTTTGTAACACGTAGGTATTGGAGACACAGCTGGGAAGCCTAGCAAACCTAAGACCGGGTGAGATATCAGATCTGCACAGGAGTCCAGAGTCATCTGCACTACATTGCATACATGGTAGGACTTAGGATATTTTGTATTTTGTACTTCTGTTGTATTTTTGAAATTCAGCCCTGTATTTTGAAATATTATGAAAGCTCTAAAGTTTGTAATATTTTGTACATATTAAATAACATGGTGTAACATCCTCACTTTAGCGAGTCCGTACAGTCTACTGTTCCGGTGACCAAGGTCGGTCCGGGTAGCTAGAATGTTTGAAATTATAAATAGACTAGAGTGAGGAGTTATTAAGAAACTAAAGAATGCTCATAAAAATCAAGGAAAATTTTTAGAAACCAAATACACTAAGGTTAAACGAGTCGAAACACCAGGGATGGGTAACCCAAAAGGAAAGTGACGGTGAAGGCCGTTAGCAACCCTAGACCAGGTGGAAAAATTTTAAAATAATTATTGGGACTCTAGAGAAGGGTCATTGAGGTTTTTATGGCATTAGAATGCAAAGAAAATACATAGAAAAATTTTTCTATCGCTATACACAATTTTTGCTCGGTAAGCCAAATGGAGGGCATTTTGGTCATTTCGTCTTCAGAGATGATTTTTGACCAACTTGTCCATTTATACAAGTGAATTATATGACATAAAATATGAACAAATATTAATGAAAATTTATTTTAAATTGAATAGGCAATGAAAGAAAAGAAAATGAAAATAATGGGATTTATTACCTCATGCTTATGTAAGCATGAGGTAATTAAAAATGCTATGGCCAATCAAATTAAAGCAAGACAATTAAAACACAATAAAAATAGAGAAAGGAGGCATAATTCTAGAAACCCAAATAGCAGCCCTCTCTTCTTCTTCAAGCCACCCCATACACCTCCCCTCACTCCACCATTAATAAACCTTTCAACCTCCATTTCCCTAGATTTCTTTCACTAAAAATCCTAATTGTCAACACAAAAATTTGTTCTATCATCTTGGTGATTCTTGTGGAAGTAAAAAGAAAAGGAAAACAAGAATTTAAGCAAGTGGGAAATTCACTCCATTAGAGGTTAGTGACTTAAATTAGTTTTTCTCTTTAAATTCATGTTGAAGGAGCATGATTGAGTGTAAAAGTGCAAAGAAATTTAATAAATATCATGTGTATGCCCATCCAATAATTTTGGCAGCCATGGATGTGGTAAGGTTTTGATGATCTTCATGGAGCTAAAATGGTAATAGGGCTACCTTAACAATAGTCTCTCAAGTAAAATGATGAAATGCTAGTTAAATGCAAGATTGGAGATGATAGGGTTAGGGTTTGAGTATAAAATGAAGACTTTGAACATGTAATGGTGAAAGTGAATTTTAATAGTCAATTAGTGACCATATAGTGATGTGTAAATAAGAAATGAAGTGGTTTGTGTAGTGGGAATTGAGATTAGTGTGGCTGCCCTTGGTGACCTGCAGAATTAGACATGAGTCCAGCAGGTTTGGGCAGCAATAACTTGAACTATAGAGGTCCAATCGGTGCAAGGCCAATTGGACATGAAACTAGACACATAATGGCACAACTTTGGTGAAGAAACCATGCCCAGAAAACCAAACCAAGTTGACCAAAAGTTTGCCCTAATCCGGGTGACCTGCAATCTGCCTGGGCAAAATGACCAAATGAACAGTGTTTGGTCATTTGGCCATAACTCAATGTAGAAAGGTCCAATTGACCTGAAATCTTATCAGCAACAAGCTGAGATATAGATCAACAACTTTCATGAAGAAACCTGACCCAAATTATGACCATAACCTAGTCAAATTGCCAACCAAACTTAGGTTACCAAATCTGGCAGAACCAGTTTTGCCTAGAATTTTGGAATCTGTCCAATCCAGCTAGTTATGGTGTTTAGGCCATAACTTGAGCTACAAAACTCCAAATGGAGTAATTCAAAAAATGAAATTCAACTAGACAAAATAAGGAACAACTTTCATGTTGATCTTTTTTCCAAATTCCCACTGTGACTAATGGAACAGCAAACCCAAAGCTTGAAAACTGAAAATTCTGTCCAATTCACATTAAGCTTAGAGATGGTATTGGCAACCAATACCAACAAGTTTAAAATGCAAAATGTGGTATGTTGATGATATTTAAACTAATTTACCTATTGCCAATGCAAAAGTCAATATTTTGGTTGACCAATGAAATGAATAGTAATTATAAAAATTCAATTTCAAAGAATTACATAAATGAAAAGTGTTAAATGCCCTAGTAGGCCTAATGTGATTGGTTTGGATAGGTTGGCATGTCAATAGGGTTCTGTTAGCAGTACTGCATATGGCTTCATGCCATTTTGTATTTCATGGCTTTCCATGCCATTCTGTGACATAATAGCCTTTGGCTATGATATTGAGTTGTTATACTCAAGTTTAATCCTCGATAATTATTACAGCTTATTAGCTGTTCTGTTGCACACCGGGAGACACAATGTGACCGATGGTGTGATGGTCTGAGGTACTTTGTACCCAGTACCAGTTTACCCGTTTATCCAGTCCAGTCAACTAGTATAGGTTACTCGAGCAATGATAATAAATCTTACCAAACTTTAATCGGATAATATTGCAATAAATATTTGAAATTAAGTCTACCCAAAAATGTAAACATACATTCTGCATACATGTTTTTATTTTATTTTATATTGTCACCACTAAGCAGAATTGCTTAGCGTGTCACTTTTGCCACGCGCAGGTACTGGAGACATAGCTGGGGAGTCCAGCAGACCTCATACAGGGTGAGTTTTCAGATCTGCACTCAGAGTTCAAAGTCACCTCACAATTGCAGTGCATTGGTAGGACATTGGGCTACCTAAGTCTTTTGTATTTGTAAACTTTTGTAAGGCATAACATGATCCCGTAGAATACCTAATGAATTACCGAACTTCACCTACCGATAACTCATTAAGTACCCTACAAAGGATTTTAAATCAATTTTCTTACTTTTGTTAAGTGGTGAGCATTGTCTAATAGGCATTTAAAACATTTAGTTAAAATTAAAACTAGTTAATATTTTTTATCCATTTTAGTTTTCCGCAAATTCTATAAAAATTTTGACAGAGTTTCCTCTGTATTTTGAGAAAACCGTTCTTCAAATACCTGTAAAAAGCACTTCTAAAAGTTTTCTTCAACCACTACTTCAGTTTCACAATCATACTCAATCAATTTCACAATCATTTCAATAAATTTCTCAAGTTCAAAATTCAATAGTCCTCAAGGTACAGTCAATCAATTTCATACATTCATATTTCTTTAAAGATAAACAATTTATGTATTCATTATAAAAAAATTTACATTAAGAAAATCCAAACTAAAATTTATTACAAATTTTATACAGATTTTGTACAAGCTGCTCAAAACCCATCTTCATATGTCCATACATTTCTGTGCATTACATACATCAAAATAAATATTTATGATCAGGGTATAAATTATACCCAATAGCTTCAAAGCAGAACGATCCTCAATCCTCAGTAGCTCAGTCTGCTGCTCCTCTAGTCTCTGTATCTGCGATAGTAATAGAAGCTATCGCTGAGTACTAGGACTCAGTGGTACACAACATACTAAAATAATCTTTATGCAAAACTTAAATCATATTTATTCAAAAATTTGACTAAACATGAGCATTAAACACAAAACATGAATTATGAAATTTTAAGGCAAACCAAGTTCATTTCGAAGAATCAAAACACATTTTATAAAACCCACAGTTAGATCATGCCATTCGAAACAAATAGAATCTCAATAGCCAGAGGCTAAAGAGAAATCACATCACAAGGCTAGCTAGCTCAAATATATGGATATCCATTCACATCCTCTTCTGCTGGCACACCTCAACACTTCTCCAGAGAAGGAATCAAAATTCAAAACTAATTACCCCCACTAGTCGTGCTAGTGAGGTGTTCAAATATATGGTCATGACACTGTGGTTTCAAAACATATCTTAACAATTTGCTAAACATTGTCATTTCAAATATACACAATAACTTCAAACAATTTAAGTCAAAACATCATAACTATTGTCACAAATAAATTCTCAATAATTCAAATCAAATGTAAAATACATATTTCATTCACTTTATCAACACATTTTAAAGCATAGTGATGTTGTGCACAAACCTCAAACGAGTCGTCCCTTAGCCTCGACTCGGTTCCTCGGGTTCCTTCCCGATATTCTTTTCAACTGAAACACACAATTTTACAATATTTCAGTACTAGAACTTAACACAGATACAAAATAAATTTAGCTTCACAATTACCTAGCTCTAACGTGCTAAATTCGACGTTCTACTGCACTATTCAAGTCAAATAGTTGACTTTCTAAGACTTAATAGGTATGGGAACTCCAACTTCACCCACATACCACATTTTGGTCATTAAACTTGTTGGTTTTGGTCATTTTCTCAAAGCTTAGGTCATTTTGGCAAAATTGCCAATTTTCGGTTTTGGTGCTCCGAAGTTGCACTGTTTCATTGGTCGGTCTACTGTTGGAATTTGACAAAACTTCCTTCATAGAAAATGTTCCTTATTGTCTTCAGTGTATTCTCATTTTTGGATCACCTCAATCGAAGTTTTGTAGCTCAAGTTATGGCCAAAATAAGTTTACTGTTCACGTCTACTATTCATACTGGTATTTTGGGTTCTGGCAGATTTTGATCCAACTTTGGTCAGTAATTTGATTAAGTTAAGTTCATAATTTGGTCTAACTTTCTTCATATGAAATGTTCTACTATATCTTAGGTTTCCATCGGTTCAAGAATCGCCTAAATCCGAGTTTCCTAGAGAGAGTTATAGCCATCCAAACATTACTGCTCAATTGAAAATCTGCAGAGTTGCAGGTTTGCTAACTTAACTTTGCTCAATAATTTGAATGGGTTAATGGCATAATTTGGAGTGGTGTTCTTCATAAAAGTTTTAGATCTATGTCTCATCTAATTTCTGGTAAAATTTCAGGTCAATTTGACATTTCTAGCTCGAATTATGACAAAATGAACCGTTACTGTTCATTTGGTCAGTTTTGGTGCAGGGCAGCCGGCTCTCATTTCACTTTGGTCAATTGTTTCACCAAGTTTTGGTCAGTTTTTGGCCATGGTTCCTTAATGAAAATTGTGCTCTTTTATGTCTATTTTCATCTCCAATTGGTGTCATATTAATTGGACTTGTAAAATTTGAGTTTTGGTGCTTCAAAGTGGGTTTGGTCTTGTTGCCAGCAGCATGACCAATTGACCTACGAATTTGGTTTTCTTTCTAACAATTCCCACACAACCTATTTGGTTATAATTGACCATTATTTCATTTTACAATAGGTCACACATGCCATTTATGCATTTCTCCAAATTTTGGTTCATAAACCCTAGCATTGAAAACCCTAACTCATCATTTTTATGCCTTTAACTACTTCTAATGGTTTAATTGTTAATCATTTCACTATGTAAAGTTTCTAAACTCATTCAATTGCATCATATTCATGCAAACCATACTCCTCCCAACCAGGCCAAATTTCAGCAATGGTCATTCTCACATGTTTGTTTCATTTAATCAAGTTCTAAGCTCACTTTCAACCATCACATATGCATTTAAATGGATAAATAAAGAGTTTAGCATACTAACCTTTGTGTAGCAATTTTCTTCCTCCTTTCCTTCAAATTTTCTTTTTTTCTTTCTTGCTCAATCCTCTTCTCAAGTTGCCTAGATAAGCTTTAACTATGGTGGCTAATTTTTCTATGGTGAAATCTTATGATTTTCAAGCTCAAAATTGAGCTTTAATGGAGTTTGTGGAGAGGGAGAGGGTGAGGGAGAGAGAGTGACGTTTTGGAAGAAGAAGATTTGTGTTTTAATTTTTTTTTTCTTTTCTTTTCTTTAATCTTATCCCCTTTTTGAAGACCAAAAATCCCCAAATTAATAAAATAAATCAATTAAGCCTTTATGACATCATACATGATGTCATCACTTTGACTTTTCCATCTTCTTTCTTTTTTTTTCTATTTTTTTTCTATTAGTTTTTTAATTTAATTCTCGATTCTAAAATTTTCTTTTCTCCAATTTTATTTGTGATTAGGTCGAGTCGACTCTCGGTCAATTGACCAAATCGCCCCTACTTGATTCATCCCGATTTGCAAATAATCCAATATTTCTTCCGGCTCCCTGACCTAATTATTTGACTGGCTTAACAGTTCTTTTTCGTGATTTTCTCTTTTCCACTGTGTTCATAAGGGTCCTAAGGACCGCAACATCACTTTTTACGGTTCGAAATTTGAGTTTAAAACGACTTCGCAGTCGTTCCCGAGGAGGTCACTCATCGCTGTGACTCTCGGCTCGTTTAACTTCTTATGTTCTGTTTTTCTTATTTATAGTCAACTAATTAAACATTACTAATTATTTGTGTTTATGGCTTCTTAAGTTGTCTTAAGTGTGGTCCTAATCCCCTTAATTGTCCGGACCGACACCGGTCACCGGAACAGTGAAATCTACCAGGCTATGCAACCGGGGGTGTTACAATTCTCCCCCCCTTAAATAAATTTCGTCTCGAAATTTTACCTGGTATCAATCTCTGAACAGCTGTGGGTGTTGTCTCCTCATGTCCTCCTGTCGTTCCCAAGTAGCTTCTTGGCCCGAATGATGGTTCCACAACGCTTTTACCAATGGTATCTGCTTGTTCCGTAGCTGCTTCACCTCATAAGCCAGAATCTCTATGGGTTCTTCTTCATATGTGAGGTCTGGATTTACTTCAATTTCCTCTACTGGTAGTACATGAGATGGGTCTGATCGATACCTCCTCAACATAGACACATGGAAGACATTATGTATCTTCTCTAACTCTGGAGGTAGTGCCAACCGATAAGCCAAAGGACCCACTCTTTCCAGAACCTCATATGGCCCGATAAAACAAGGACTTAGTTTCCCCTTCCTGCCGAATCTCATAATCCTCTTCCAAGTATAAACTTTGAGGAAAACTCTGTCACCCACTGCATACTGAACATCTCTTCTCTTCATATCAATGTAGGACTTCTGACGGTCTGATGTAGTCTTAAGTCGACCTCTGATCACGCTGATCTTCTCCTCAGTCTGCTGAACAATTTCGGGTCCAATAATCTTTCTTTCACCCACGTCATCCCAACACAACGGGGTTCTACATTTTCTGCCATTTAAAGCTTCATATGGAGGCATCCCAATGCTTGATTGGTAGCTGTTGTTGTAAGCAAACTCAATCAAAGGCAAGTGTGTATCCCAACTGCCCTCAAACTCAATCACACAAGCCCGTAGCATGTCCTCCAAGATCTGAATTACCCTCTCAGACTGGCCATCTATCTGTGGGTGGAATGCCATACTGAAGTTCAATCTAGTTCCAAGGGCTCTCTGAAGACTACCCCAGAATCTAGAAGTGAACCTAGGATCTCTGTCTGACACGATAGATACTGGCACTCCATGCAGTCTCACAATCTCATCAATGTACAACCTGGCCAATCTGTCTAAACTATAGTCCATCCAGACTGGCAGAAAATGAGCAGACTTAGTCAGTCTGTCAACAATAACCCATACCGCATCATGACTCTTCTGTGTTCTCGGAAGTCCCATCACAAAATCCATTGTTATTCTTTCCCATTTCCATTCTAGCACTGGTAGTGGATGTAACAACCCAGTTGGCACTTGATGCTCTACCTTTACTTGTTGACAAGTTAGGCATTTGGATACAAACTCTGCCACATCTCTTTTCATACCCATCCACCAGTAATGCTCCTTTAGCCCCCTATACATTTTTGTGCCACCAGGGTGCATGGCAAAAGGAGACTCGTGTGCTTCCTTCAAAATGATTTGCCTCAAATCCACATCATTAGGAACACATATTCTACCTTGGTGTAGCAGTAGACCATCATCTCTGATTGAGAATTCTGGTTTCTTGCCCTGTCGGACTTCTTCCATCAACTTTTGATACTTCTGATCGTTCTGAGCAGTCATTCTTATCTGATCAATCAACACTGGCTGTACATGCCATGCAACTGCTGTCTGCCCCTCATCATTAATCTCTAAACTGGCATGTAATGATCTCAACTCATGTACCAAAGACAAAGGAGTAACTCATAGACTTGCCATAGTCTTGCGACTTAAGGCATCAGCCACAACATTAGCTTTCCCTGGCTGATAGTCTATCAGACAATCATAGTCTTTTATCAACTCTAACCATCTCCTCTGTCTCAAATTCAGCTCTTTTTGGGTGCCCAAATACTTTAAACTCTTATGATCTATGTAGATATAACACTTTTCCCCGTACAAATAATGTCTCCAGATCTTAAGAGCAAACACAATGGCTGCAAGCTCCAAATCATGTGTCGGATAATTCCTCTCATGCAGTTTTAGCTGGCGTGATGCATAGGTAATGACATTTCGATCTTGCATCAACACACAACCTAACCCGTTGTGAGAAGCATCACTGTAAACTGTATATTCTTTACCCGGTGTGGGTAAAGTCAGGACTGGAGCCTCAGTCAAACATCTTTTCAATTCATCAAAACTCTGTTGGCATTTGTCCGTCCACTGAAATTTCACATCCTTTCTAAGCAGCTTGGTCAATGGAGATGCCAACATGGAGAACCCTTTCACAAATCGACGGTAGTATCCAGCTAACCCCAGAAAACTTCGAATCTCTATGACATTTCTGGGTGGCTTCCAATTAAGGACAACTTCAATCTTGTTAGGATCTACCTTAATGCCCTCTTCTGATACTACATGCCCTAAAAAGGATATCTCCTTCAGCCAAAATTCACATTTCGACAATTTGGCATATAGTTGTTTCTCCCATAAAGTCTGTAGTACAATCCGCAGATGTCTGTCATGCTCTTCTGCATTCCTCAAATAGACCAATATATCATCGATAAATACCACAACAAACTGGTCGAGGTATGGTCTAAGGATAGTGTTCATCAGACCCATAAAAGCAGCCGGAGCATTAGTTAACCCGAATGGCACGACTAGGAATTCATAATGGCCATAGCGGGTTCTGAAGGTAGTTTTAGAAATACTCTGCTCTTGTACTTTCAGCTGATAATAACCTGATCTCAGGTCAATTTTGGAGAACACAGCTGCACCCCTCAACTGATCAAACAAGTCATCAATGTGGGGCAATGGATATCTATTCTTTATCGTCACCTTATTCAACTGTCGGTAATCAATGCATAACCGGAGAGTGCCATCCTTCTTCTTTACAAACAATACTGGCACTCCCCAAGGTGACACACTAGGGCGAATAAAGCCCTTGTCAAGCAACTCTTGTAATTGTATTTTCAACTCTTTCAATTCTGCAGGTGCCATTCTATATGGCGTTATGAAAATTGGGTCCACACCAGGCATAACATCAATCTCAAACTGCACCTCTCTTTCTGGAGGTAATCCTGGTAATTCATCAGGAAACACATCCGGAAAATCACATACAGTAGGGATGTCCCTTAGTGCTGGACTCCCCACTTGGGTGTCTATAACATGTGCTAAGTATGGTTCACACCCCTTTCTGATCATTCTTCTGGCTAGTGTAGCCGAAATGATGTTTGATGGCAGTAAATGCCTCTCCCCGTGTATTACCACATCACCGTACAAAGGGAGACCAAAAGTGGTATCTTGATCTGATCCAATCATGGCATGATGCCTGGCTAACCAATCCATGCCCAAGATGATATCATACTCTCTGAAGGGCATTTCAATCAAGTCTGACGGGAAAACATGTCCTTGGATCACCAAAGGACAGTCTCTATAAATTCTGTTGACCCGGACCTCTTGTCCTAACGGACTAGTTACTAGCACTTCAAAACCCATTTGCACACATGGAACAGCAAGTGAACTAACTATGCTAGCACTAACATATGAATGGGTTGAACCCGGATCAAACAATACAAATACTTCTTGATCAGAGATAGAGAATGTACCAGCTACCACATCAGAAGTCTCAGCCTCTTCTCGCTGTCTCATAGTGTAGATTCTGGTCGAAGCACTTCCTTGTCCTGACTGACCAACTGTGCCTTGACTGCCTGAAGCAGTGCTTCTACCTCTGCCTCTTCCTCTGCCAACTGACTATGAACCTCTGAGAGTAGGACTCTGAATAGATCCCTCGGCAGTAGTAGGAGCTGGACTATATCTTGGAGCACTAGTACAATCTTTAGCTATATGGCCCTTGCCTCCGCAGTTAAAGCAGGCTCCAGCGGCCCAATAACACTCCCCCCCATGAATCTTGCCACAAGTCTCATAGGGGCGGGCAGAATGTGAACCCCTGCTTGACTGCTGACCAGACCTAGGAAGTCTCTGTCCGGAGAATCGGCCCCTACCAAATCTTCCACCTCGACCCCTGCTGGGTCCACTAAACTTCTTTCTCTTTCCAGAGGTAGCACCAGAACTTTGTTCAACTGATTTTTCCCCCTTGTCTTTTTCTGATTTCTGAACTTTTTCTGATTTTTCTTTCCTTGGGGTTGCTTCTGATTCAATTCTCTCCAGTTCAAGTGCTTGAGACATAAGCTCTGAGAAGTTGCTGTGTCGAAATCCCATAACTTGCATCCTTATGCTGGGCTTCAAACCCGTCTCAAATCTCTTGCACCTTGCTTTGCTGGTAGTAAGGAGACTCCCCGCATAGTGACTCAGGCGGGAGAACTCCCTCTCATACTCTGCCACCGATCGGTTCCCTTGTTTCAAACTCAAAAATTCTTGTAGTTTCTGGTCAACATATGCATCTGGGATGTATTTCTGTCTGAACTCTCTGATGAAGTCATGCCAGGTCAGCACTGGTGGTTCAGCCAAGCTGTGGGGAATGGTCTTCCACTAATCATACGCATCCCCTTGCAGCAGTGACACAGAATACTCAAACTTCAACTCATCTTGGCAGTGCAGCTTTTTAAATACTCTGTTCATTCTTTCAAGCCATTGCTCTGCCTCTAAAGGGTCCACTGTACCCTTGAATTCTGCAGCCCCATACTTCAATAACTTATCGTACTGTCTGGCTGAAGGCAGTGGTTGTGCCACAGGTGGTTGGGGTGGAGCTTGAGCAGGCATACCCCCAGCCATTTGCTGAAACATCGCAGCCATCTACTGTGCGAATTGTGCAGGGAACTGCGGCATTTGTGGGGCTGGTGCTGCTGACCCACTAACATTCGGTAAAGCTGGGGCTTCCCCTTGTGCCTCAACTTCAACATACTGCTCAACTGAGCTATCCCCATCTTCCATTTCAGGCTGAAGTTAGGGTATCTCCTGAACAAGTAACACAAGGAGATTTCCCTCCGTTAGTTCATATTCATGATTTAATGCACTGTATGTAACAATTATGGACATTGAGCAGTTGTACTTATCAAGAAAGAGACAAATTTATATGTTAAAACATACTTCAAAAATTTACTCTGATACCACTAAAACATGTCACACCTTACCCCTCTGTAAGGCATAACATGATCCCGTAGAATACCTAATGAATTACCGAACTTCACCTACCGATAACTCATTAAGTACCCTACAAAGGATTTTAAATCAATTTTCTTACTTTTGTTAAGTGGTGAGCATTGTCTAATAGGCATTTAAAACATTTAGTTAAAATTAAAACTAGTTAATATTTTTCATCCATTTTAGTTTTCCGCAAATTCTATAAAAATTTTGACAGAGTTTCCTCTGTATTTTGAGAAAACCGTTCTTCAAATACCTGTAAAAAGCACTTCTAAAAGTTTTCCTCAACCACTACTTCGGTTTCACAATCATACTCAATCAATTTCACAATCATTTCAATAAATTTCTCAAGTTCAAAATTCAATAGTCCTCAAGGTACAGTCAATCAATTTCATACATTCATATTTCTTTAAAGATAAACAATTTATGTATTCATCACAAAAAAATTTACATTTAGAAAATCCAAACTAAAATTTATTACAAATTTTATACAGATTTTGTACAAGCTGCTCAAAACCCATCTTCACATGTCCATACATTTATGTGCATTACATACATCAAAATAAATATTTATGATCAGGGTATAAATTATACCCAATAGCTTCAAAGCAGAACGATCCTCAATCCTCAGTAGCTCAGTCTGCTGCTCCTCTAGTCTCTGTATCTGCGACAGTAATAGAAGTTATCGCTGAGTACTAGGACTCAGTGGTACACAACATACTAAAATAATCTTTATGCAAAACTTAAATCATATTTATTCAAAAATTTGACTAAACATGAGCATTAAACACAAAACATGAATTATGAAATTTTAAGGCAAACCAAGTTCATTTCGAAGAATCAAAACACATTTTATAAAACCCACAGTTAGATCATGCCATTCGAAACAAATAGAATCTCAATAGCCAGAGGCTAAAGAGAAATCACATCACAAGGCTAGCTAGCTCAAATATATGGATATCCATTCACATCCTCTTCTGCTGGCACACCTCAACACTTCTCCAGAGAAGGAATCAAAATTCTAAACTAATTACCCCCACTAGTCGTGCTGGTGAGGTGTTCAAATATATGGTCATGACACTGTGGTTTCAAAACTTATCTTAACAATTTGCTAAACATTGTCATTTCAAATATACACAATAACTTCCAACAATTTAAGTCAAAACATCATAACTATTGTCACAAATAAATTCTCAATAATTCAAAGCAAATGTAAAATACATATTTCATTCACTTTATCAACACATTTTAAAGCATAGTGATGTTGTGCACAAACCTCAAACGAGTCGTCCTTTAGCCTCGACTCGGTTCCTCAGGTTCCTTCCCGATATTCTTTTCAACTGAAACACACAATTTTACAATGTTTCAATACTAGAACTTAACACAAATCCAAAATAAATTTAGCTTCACAATTACCTAGCTCTAACGTGCTAAATTCGACGTTCTTTAAATTTTGTGTTTCGGGTTACTATTTACTGCACTATTCAAGTCAAATAGTTGACTTTCTAAGACTTAATAGGTATGGGAACTCCAACTTCACCCACATACCACATTTTGGTCATTAAACTTGTTGGTTTTGGTCATTTTCTCAAAGCTTAGGTCATTTTGGCAAAATTGCCAATTTTCGGTTTTGGTGCTCCGAAGTTGCACTGTTTCATTGGTCGGTCTACTGTTGGAATTTGACAAAAATTCCTTCATAGAAAATGTTCCTTATTGTCTTCAGTGTATTCTCATTTTTGGATCACCTCAATCGGAGTTTTGTAGCTCAAGTTATGGCCAAAATAAATTTACTGTTCACGTCTACTGTTCATGCTGGTATTTTGGGTTCTGGCAGATTTTGATCCAACTTTGGTCAGTAATTTGATTAAGTTAAGTTCATAATTTGGTCTAACTTTCTTCATATGAAATGTTCTACTATGTCTTAGGTTTCCATCGGTTCAAGAATCGCCTAAATCCGAGTTTCCTAGAGAGAGTTATAGCCATCCAAACATTACTGCTCAATTGAAAATCTGCCGAGTTGCAGGTTTGCTAACTTAACTTTGCTCAATAATTTGAATGGGTTAATGGCATAATTTGGGGTGGTGTTCTTCATGAAAGTTTTATATCTATGTCTTATCTTATTGTTGGTAAAAGTTAAGGTCAATTTGACCTGTCTAGCTCGAATTATGACTAAATGAACAGTTACTATTCATTTGGTGGTTTTAGTCTTGAGGCGACTGCTCTCATTTCACTTTGGTCAATTGCTTCACCAAGTTTTGGTCAGTTTTTGGCCATGGTTCCTTAATGAAAATTGTGCTCTTTTATGTCTATTTTCATCTCCAATTGGTGGCATATCAATTGGACTTGTAAAATTTGAGTTTTGGTCCTTCAAAGTGGGTTTGGTCATGCTGCAATTGACCTACGAATTTGGTTTTCTTTCTAACAATTCCCACACAACCTATTTGGTTTTAATTGACCATTATTTCATTTTACAATAGTTCACACATGCCATTTATGCATTTCTCCAAATTTTGGTTCATAAACCCTAGCATTGAAAACCCTAACTCATCATTTATGCCTTTAACTACTTCTAATGGTTTAATTGTTAATCATTTAACTATGTAAAGTTTCTAAACTCATTCAATTGCATCATATTCATGCAAACCATACTCCTCCCAACCAGGCCAAATTTCAACAATGGTCATTCTCATATGTTTGTTTCATTTAATCAAGTTCTAAGCTCACTTTCAGCCATCACATATGCATTTAAATGGATAAATAAAGAGTTTAGCATACTAACCTTTGTGTAGCAATTTTCTTCCTCCTTTCCTTCAAATTTTATTTTTTTCTTTCTTGCTCAATCCTCTTCTCAAGTTGCCTAGATAAGCTTTAACTATGGTGGCTAATTTTTCTATGGTGAAATCTTATGATTTTCAAGCTCAAAATTGAGCTTTAATGGAGTTTGTGGAGAGGGAGAGGGTGAGGGAGAGAGTGACGTTTTGGAAGAAGAAGATTTGTGTTTTAATTTTTTTTTTCTTTTCTTTTCTTTAATCTTATCCCCTTTTTGAAGACCAAAAATCCCCAAATTAATAAAATAAATCAATTAAGCCTTTATGACATCATACATGATGTCATCACTTTGACTTTTTCATCTTATTTCTTTTCTTTCTTTTTTTTTCTATTAGTTCTTTAATTTAATTCTCGATTCTAAAATTTCTTTTCTCCAATTTTATTTGACAGTTAGGTTAGGAGTCAGCTCTCGGGGTCAATTGACCAAATCGCCCCTCGCCGGTTCATCCCGGTTTGCAAATAATCCAATATTTCTTCCGGCTCCCTGACCTAATTATTTGACTGGCTTAACAGTTCTTTTTCGTGATTTTCTCTTTTCCACTGTGTTCATAAGGGTCCTAAGGACCGCAATATCACTTTTTACGGTTCGAAATTTGAGTTTAAAACGACTTCGCAGTCGTTCTTGAGGAGGTCACTTATCGCTGTGACTCTCGGCTCGTTTAACTTCTTATGTTCTGTTTTTCTTATTTATAGTCAACTAATTAAACATTACTAATTATTTGTGTTTATGGCTTCTTAAGTTGTCTTAAGTGTGGTCCTAATCCCCTTAATTGTCCGGACCGACACCGGTCACCGAAACAGTGAAATCTACTAGGCTATGCAACCGGGGGTGTTACAATTCTCCCCCCCTTAAATAAATTTCGTCTCGAAATTTTACCTGGCATCAATCTCTGAACAGCTGTGGGTGTTGTCTCCTCATGTCCTCCTGTCGTTCCCAAGTAGCTTCTTGGCCCGAATGATGGTTCCACAGCACTTTTACCAATGGTATCTGCTTGCAAGTAGATGGTTATACTGATTCTAACTCCAATCAGATATCGATGATAGAAAGTCTACCTCTGGATATGTGTTCATTTGTAATGGAGGTGCAGTCAGTTGGAAGAGTTCCAAATAGAGCACGCATCGCAGATTCCACTACTGAGTGAGTATATTCTTTGCATCGAATCTTGCAAAAGAAGTCGTTTGGATTAAAAGTTCGTGTGAGAACTTACAGTAGTTCCTTCCATTGAGTCAGCAGTTCCATTACACTGTGACAACAATGGAGTAGTCATACAGGCTAAGGAACTAAGGTCTCACCCAAAATCCAAACACATAGAAAGGCACTACCACATTATTAGAGAAATAGTTGGGCGTAGCGATGTAGCCATGCAGAAAATAACATCAGCTGAAAATCCAGCTGATCCATTCACTAAGCCAATGTCACAGACTCTGTTAGACCGACATCTTGAGAAGATAGGTCTAAGATATTGTAATGAATGGCTCTAGTGCTAGTGGGAGATTGTTAGTAGTATGCCCTAGAGCATATCATTTA
Source organism: Hevea brasiliensis (assembly GCF_030052815.1). Lineage (NCBI taxonomy): Eukaryota > Viridiplantae > Streptophyta > Magnoliopsida > Malpighiales > Euphorbiaceae > Hevea > Hevea brasiliensis. Next base: position 51,346,176 of record NC_079497.1, on the reverse strand, counting down.
GTATGTATCTTGTACATATTTTATTAATAAATGGCATTTCCACTTTTCTGTTTATATAATATATTTATGTGCAAAAGAAAAGGTCCATTGATATTTTGTTAGAAATATTATTCTTAAGTTGTTAAGAATATGAGTGACAATATTTCTAGCACAAAGTATCATAAATAGGTTCACAAACGAGGATACTTCATAATAAGGACATGACTTATCCAGAAAGATTGTATTCATGTTTGTTCCCAAGTTATTTATATGAGATATAAATAAGATGGAATGGTGAGTCTCATGCCATATAACAAACATGATAGGCACTTATAAATGATAAGTAGGCCGAACCAGTGACACTTATGACAAGCACATGGAGTTTACTCTTGTCAATGTTTTGTCATAAATCATATCAGTTCATATAATCTTTAGACCTGAGATAGCACAGTTATCTTGTTTATAGGTAGTTTGAGTTTGATACTGCTTTCATACTTGCACTATGTATGGGTATATGGGCATGTGTTGGCTCCTACTAGTTATATATGGAGATAGGTGTTGATCAAGATGGAATCTGTTCCTCTAAGTAAATAGAGATAAAATCCTATGTTCATTTAATTGTTCTTGATGTTTCAAGTTCCTGGCCAGGACAGATAGATTTATTCAGAAAAGAGTTTCTGATGAGAAAAATCTTTTAATCAAGAACTGGAATTAAAAGAGAACATAATATTCATAGCAAATGGAGTTTGACATAAACCATGACTCTAGCTTGAGTTGGGATTTTGTAACAGAGAGATTCTAGTGCATGGTAACATATGATTATAGGTTCATTTAAGGTAAATCTTATTACTAATTGGGTGGCCATGGCATGCTATGCTAGGTGTTAACCATGGTCTATGAGGTTCATAAAATGATTTAGAGAAATCATTTATGGTAAGAAAGAGTTCTGATGATATTAAGAGCTGATATCATGTCTCATTGCCAATTAGTGATGAGCCTAGTAAGTCACACACATACACAAGTTATCACCTATTTAAATATGATTTAATTAATTAATTAAAGAGTTTAATTGATTAATTAAATAGGTTTGGTTTGCAATTAGATTGCAAAGTCCCTAGCATGACTTGAAACCAAATCTAGATTATTGGATGTATAATATAAGTTAAATTTATATTTAAAGTGTTTAAATATGAATTTAATTGATGAGAAATTAATTAAAAGAGATTAATTAATTAATTTATATTTGATATAAATTAATTAGAAGAAGAAAATAATTGTTTTGGGTTAAGATCTCAAAATTAAGACACAAGGGCATTTTGGTCATTTCACAGTGTGACACATGGCACCATGAGATGGTGACACATGGGATTACACATAAGCTTGCCAAATGTTTTTTAATCATGTAAGATGATTAAAATCAAGATTAAATATAGGTTTGACACTTGGCACAATGTGATTGGGTCACTTAAACCTAGAGCTAATCAAAAGGTGACATGTGGCTAGGGTTTAATGTGTTAACCTAGCTATTTAAGTGTGGTTATGAAAAGAAAAAATAACCAGCAGCCTCTCCTCTCATTTGTCACGCCACTTTGAGCCTCTCCAGCTATTTCTCTTCATCTCTTATCAATTCAAAGAGATTAGCCATCAATCTCTTGAATTAAGAACACTAGAAATTGTTTCTAGTGTCCTGTTTACATCTTTAATCTCTTAAAAGGTAGAACTTGAATTTCTAATTAATAGAAAAAGCTTTAGAGGCTGTTCAAGGGCTGCCATAGGTGTTTTTGGTGTGGACAAGCTAGAGGGACAACATCTGGTGTCCTGAAGACGAATCTCAAAGGCGCAGACACGCTGCAGTGCATCAAGAGGTTAGTGTAATCGTTCTTGATTTAATCTAGGGTTCTAAAATTAATCTAATTAATTTTAAAATCTTAAATGGCAAATACAGATCCAAAAACATATTAAAAGAGTTTTAATATGTTGTTTATCATTGAAATCAAATAGATAAAAATAAATCTTGCATGATGCATGTGACCCTAGGTGAAAATTTTTGAATTCAATGGTATAAACTTGTGTTTTTCACGCTTCCGTTCCTTCAATTGGTATCAGAGCCACTATATTTGCCATTTAGATTGTTGATTATATGATTTAATTGTGTGTTTGATCATGAGATCAAAAGTTCATTGCTGGTTGCAAAGCAAGTTGGCGGCATACTTGAAAAAATACCATCAATGGTGCGCATGGTTTGGCTTCCATGGGTGGTTTAAGGTTTGGCTTTTAATTCTGCAATTGTTGTATGATCTAAGGCCTATTCTTTGACTAATTAAAGTGTTTAATTAGTAGTTTTTATCACACAATTAAATTATGATTCAAATCAGAATTTTAAAAATTGTTTGAATGTGATTCAAATCTGAATTTTTAAAGTTGTTTGAATCATATTTAAATCTGATTTTTTAAAATTGATTGAATAAAATTCAGATATGATTTTTTAAAAAATATTTGAATGTGATTCAAATCTGATTTTTTAAAAAATGTTTGAATGTGATTCAAATCTGAATTTTTGAAGTTGTTTGAATGTGATTCAAAATCTGAATTTTTAAATTTGTTTGAATGAGATTCAAATCTGAATTTTTAAATTTATTTGAATCATATTCAAATCTGGATTTTTAAGTTGAATATGAGATATTCAATTTAATTTAAGTATGTATGTTTTATTTAATTGTTAAATAGTGATATGCATGATGGATGATCATGGACTATAAAAGACCAATGTGATTGGATTTATTTCTTTTATGTTTCTTTGGGATTGTAAATTAATTAATTTATTTTAATTTATTTTGGGCATGTATTATTAAGTTTGTAATAATTTTTGGGTTGTAATTTCATTTATTTAAGTTCTTATAAATTCGCCTTGGTATGCCAAGGATTACCATGTAATATTGGATTGCAAGAAGTTCAAGGAGGTCAAGAGCATTGGTGGGACCAGTGGGAGGAATTCAAGATCAAGTGTTGATTATGTACTCCTTCAGCAACTCTTGTAAAATGAATGAATGAAATGCACCTAGGAATGCCCTGATTCAATTCTTGGTGGCTCAAAATTGAATCCTTTAGAAAGTCCATGATCATACCATATTTACTGCTTATCCATGAATGCATGAGATGTATGGGAATGTATGCAATTATATGATATATGCATGCTAAATGGATAATGTGCAAAGTGAGACCTTAATAGTAAATAGAATGACCATAAAATCTTCCAAACAAATGATTAAGTTGGAAATGCTATAATTAAAGTAATTATAACATAGGCCCTCCGTTAGGGCAATTATTTTAAGAAATTTTAAATAGTTGCATGAGATGCAATTAATTTAAGAGATTTTCTTAAGAATAATTGTTAAGCATGAGATGTTGTAAATATGTAAATGGTTTAGTGGCCAATATTGGATGTACCTGGGGACATTAAAATTATTTGCATAATTACTGGCTCAATGGGATCAATTTAACTAATGCAAGATAAGTCAATAATGGATGTACCTGAAATTTTGAGCATTAGGGGCTAGGTAAAGGATTGAACCTCACATGAGATGTGATGGGCAAGGAGTTGCTCACTTATAGTTTATTGTAATTCCAATAATGGATGTACCTGAGGATGATCAATAGAATTATAAGAATTCAATAACCCACTAGAAATCCATCCAACTAGGATTTCCGTTTTCTACTTTGGAAGTGTAGGATTCGCTAAGTTAGTGGGAGGACCAATTTGATTAAAAGACCATAATCATTTTGGTTAATTACAGGATACATTTACTAATTAATCTGGTTATTTCTGCAATTAATTTTCTGATATTAATGAGCACAAAACAACCACCACCATCCAATATCCTTGCAAGCATATTTGATCACAATAGGTTGACAGGACCTAACTTGTCTGATTGGCTAAGAAATTTGAAACTTGTCCTGAACCTTGAACATATAGGATATGTTCTAGATTCAAATGTTCCTGGTCCCTTACCTCCAGAGGCCACACAAGAGGAACATGAAACTTTGGAGAAGTGGAAGGAGCATGATATGAGAGCTAAGTGTTACATGCTTGCTTCCATGAGTAATGAGTTACAAAAGCAACATGAGAACATGCAGAGTGCGAGTGAGATCCTGTTTCACCTACAAGAGTTGTATGGTGAGCACAGCAGGAATGCTAGGTATGAGATATCTAGACAGCTATTCCGTATGAGGATGTCTGAGGGACAGAATGTTGGGGATCATGTCCACAAGATGATTCGGCTGATTGAGCAGTTGGAACATCTTGACTTCAACATGGATTTCCAACTACAAACAGATTTGATCCTTCAGTCCCTTGCTGAGTCTTTTGGGAATTTTGTGACAAATTTCCATATGACTAAACAGGAATGCACCTTAGCTAGTTTACTTAACATGCTGGTTATTGCCCAAAAGAATATGCCAGGTAATAAAGGGAAAGAGGTAGCTTTGGTTGCATCTTCTTCTGCTGGAAAGTCCAACAAGAAGAAGGGCAATAAGAAAAAGAAACTTCAGATTCCTGGTCCATCCAAGAAAATAGCTAAACAGAAAAGGAAGACCAAAGCTGACAAAGGCAAAGGAAAGTGTTTCCACTGCCAACAGGAAAGTGTTTCCATTGAAAACAGGAAAGCGTTTCCATTGAAAACAGGAAAGCGTTTCCATTGCCAGTAAGAAAATGTTTCCACTGGCCAGAGTATAGCAATCTAATTGAATGCAATGCCATGGTGAAAACCAAGTTCAAAATATATTTGGCACTTAAGGTTATGTCATGTTGCAGAAGATAGGATTGCAAAACTGGAGAAAATGGGGATTCTATCCTCATTGGGCTCTGAGCCTACTCCAACTTGTGAATCTTGCCTTCAGGGTAAAATGACTAGATCACCCTTTGTTGGACAAAGGCTAAGAGCTAAAAATTTTTTGGAGCTAATACATAGTGATGTATGTGGTCCATTTAAAGAAATGGCTAGAGGGGGTTTTCATTAATTTATTACCTTTACTGATGATAAATCAAGGTTTGGGTATTTATATTTGATGAAATACAAACATGAATCTTTTGAAAAGTTCAAAGAATTTAAATCTGAAGTAGAAAAGCAAACAGGAAAGAATATTAAAGCTCTTCGATCAGATCGTGGAGGTGAATATTTGAGTACTGAATTTGATGAATACTTGAGAGAGCATGGCATTATTTCTCAGCTGACTCCTCCAGGAACGCCACAGCTGAATGGTGTATCTGAAAGGAGAAATCGTACCCTATTGGATATGGTACGTAGTATGATGAGCTATACTGATATGCCAATCTTCTTTTGGGGATTTGCATTAGAATCAGCTTTGTATATTCTGAATAGGATTCCATCAAAATCAGTTTCTTCCACACCTTATGAGATATGGCATGGAAGAAAACCAAATCTTAAGCATGTTAAGATTTAGGGTTGTCCAGCTTATATTAAAAAGCTGAACACTGATAAATTGGAGACCTGATTAGAAAAGGGTCGATTTGTTGGATATCCAAAAGATAGTTTTGGATATTATTTTTAATTGCCTACTTCACAAAAGGTTGTGATAAGTAGAGATGCCACATTTCTTGAACAACAGTTTATTCAAGAAGGAGGCAAAGGAAGGCAAATAGAGTTAGAATTGGAGAATTCTAATCAACCAACAGATCAGATGGATATAGATCCATCTAGTCAACCAATACCCGTTGATGAAACATCTACAGCTATTCCTCGTAGAACAACCAGGGTATCTCACCCACCAGTGAGATATGGTTTTCTTCATGAAGAAGAACAAGAGTTGTCTACTCATGAAGAAGTAGATCATGGAGATGATCCACTTACCTATGAAGAAGCTATATCAGATATAGACTCTTCAAAATGGATTGATGCTATGAAATCCGAGATTGATTCCATGTATAAGAATCAAGTTTGGGATCTTATTGACCCACTTGAAGGTATTGTACCTATAGGGAACAAATGGGTTTTCAAGAAGAAAATTGGTTCTGATGGAAAGGTAGAGATCTATAAGGCAAGGCTAGTAGCGAAAGGGTTTCGCCAAAGGCAAGGAATCGACTATGAGGAGACTTTCTCACCTGTTGCCATGCTTAAATCAATTAGGATTTTACTAGCAATAGCTGCATACTATGATTATGAGATTTGGCAGATGGATGTCAAAACAGCTTTTCTCAATGGATACATTGAAGAAAACATTTTCATGGAACAACCTAAGGGATTTGATTCCCATGATGGTTCCAAGGTATGCAAGCTAAAGCGATCCATTTATGGGTTGAAACAAGCTTCGAGGAGTTGGAACATTCGTTTTGATGAAGCCATTAAATCCTTTGGTTTTATAAAAAATGAGGATGATCCATGTGTATATAAGAAGGTTAGTGACAGTGCTATCACTTTTCTTGTCTTATATGTGGATGACATACTGTTGATGGGTAATGACACAGGTATGTTGACGGCTATAAAGGTATGGTTGTCAAATACATTCTCCATGAAAGACTTAGGGGAGGCAACCTATATTCTTGGGATTCGCATCTATAGAGATAAAGCGAAAAGAATAATAGGTTTATCCCAAAGTCTATACTTTGAAAAGGTGTTAAAGAGGTTTAACATGCTTGATTCCAAGAGAGGATTGTTACCAGTGAGACATGGTATCCATCTTTCTAAAAGAGATGTCTCTAAAGACACCTAAAGAAAGAGATAAGATGGTCAGGATTCCATATGCTTCGGCTATTGGAAGTTTAATGTATGCAATGTTGTGTACTAGGCCAGATATCGCATATGCTGTTAGTTTGACTAGCAGGTATCAATCCAATCCAGGTTTAGAACACTGGATAGCAGTCAAGAATATCCTTAAGTACTTGAGAAGAACTAAGGATTTATTCTTGATTTATGGAGGTGGAGACTTGCAATTAGATGGTTATACTAATTCTGACTCCAATCAGATATCGATGATAGAAAGTCTACCTCTGGATATGTGTTCATTTGTAATGGAGGTGCAGTCAGTTGGAAGAGTTCCAAACAGAGCACGACTGCAGATTCCACTACTAAGGCTGAGTATATTCTCGCATCGAATCTGCAAAAGAAGTATTTGGATTAAAAGGTCGTGTGAGAACTTACAGTAGTTCCTTCCATTGAGTCGCGGTTCCATTACCTTTGTGACAACAATGGAGTAGTCATACAGGCTAAGGAACTAAGGTCTCACCCAAAATCCAAACACATAGAAAGGCACTACCACATTATCAGAGAAATAGTTGGGCGTGGCGATGTAGCCATGCAGAAAATAACATCAGCTGAAAATCTAGCTGATCCATTCACTAAGCCTATGTCACAGACTCAGTTAGACCGACATCTTGAGAAGATAGGTCTAAGATATTGTAATGAATGGCTCTAGTGCTAGTGGGAGATTGTTAGTAGTATGCCCTATAGCATATCATTTAGTATGTATCTTGTACATATTTTATTAATAAATGGCATTTCCACTTTTCTGTTTATATAATATATTTATGTGCAAAAGAAAAGGTCCATTGATATTTTGTTAGAAATATTATTCTTAAGTTGTTAAGAATATGAGTGACAATATTTCTAGCACAAAGTATCATAAATAGGTTCACAATCGAGGATACTTCATAATAAGGACATGACTTATCCAGAAAGATTGTATTCATGTTTGTTCCCAAGTTATTTATATGAGATATAAATAAGATGGAATGGTGAGTCTCATGCCATATAACAAACATGATAGGCACTTATAAATGATAAGTAGGCCGAACCAGTGACACTTATGACAAGCACATGGAGTTTACTCTTGTCAATGTTTTGTCATAAATCATATCAGTTCATATAATCTTTAGACCTGAGATAGCACAGTTATCTTGTTTATAGGTAGTTTGAGTTTGACACTACTTTCATACTTGCACTATGTATGGGTATATGGGCATGTGTTGGCTCCTACTAGTTATATATGGAGATAGGTGTTGATCAAGATGGAATCTGTTCCTCTAAGTAAATAGAGATAAAATCCTATGTTCATTTAATTGTTCTTGATGTTTCAAGTTCTGGCAGACAGATAGATTTATTCGTAAAAGAGTTTCGATGAGAAAAATCTTTTAATCAAGAACTGAAGTAAAATAGAACATAATATTCATAGCAAATGGAGTTTGACATAAACCATGACTCGGCTTGAGTTGGGATTTTGTAACAGAGAGATTCTAGTGCATGGTAACATATGATTATAGGTTCATTTAAGGTAAATCTTATTACTAATTGGGTGGCCATGGCATGCTATGCTAGGTGTTAACCATGGTCTATGAGGTTCATAAAATGATTTAGAGAAATCATTTATGGTAAGAAAGAGTTCTGATGATATTAAGAGCTGATATCATGTCTCATTGCCAATTAGTGATGAGCCTAGTAAGTCACACACATACACAAGTTATCACCTATTTAAATATGATTTAATTAATTAATTAAAGAGTTTAATTGATTAATTAAATAGGTTTGGTTTGCAATTAGATTGCAAAGTCCCTAGCATGACTTGAAACCAAATCTAGATTATTGGATGTATAATATAAGTTAAATTTATATTTAAAGTGTTTAAATATGAATTTAATTGATGAGAAATTAATTAATAGAGATTAATTAATTAATTTATATTTGATATAAATTAATTAGAAGAAGAAAATAATTGTTTTGGGTTAAGAACTCAAAATTAAGACACAGGGGCATTTTGGTCATTTCACAGTGTGACACGTGGCACCATGAGATGGTGACACATGGGATTACACATAAAGCTGCCAAAATGTTTTTTAATCATGTAAGATGATTAAAATCAAGATTAAATATATGTTTGACACTTGGCACAATGTGATTGGGTCACTTAAACCTAGAGCTAATCAAAAGGTAACATGTGGCTAGGGTTTAATGTGTTAACCTAGCTATTTAAGTGTGGTTATGAAAAGAAAAAATAACCAGCAGCCTCTCCTCTCATTTGTCACGCCACTTTGAGCCTCTCCAGCTATTTCTCTTCATCTCTTATCAATTCAAAGAGATTAGCCATCAATCTCTTGAATTAAGAACACTAGAAATTATTTCTAGTGTCCTGTTTACATCTTTAATCTCTTAAAAGGCAAAACTTGAATTTCTAATTAATAGAAAAAGCTTTAGGGGCTGTTCAAGGGCTGCCATAGGTGTTTTTGGTGTGGACAAGCTAGAGGGACAACATCTGGTGTCCTGAAGACGAATCTCAAAGGCGCAGACACGCTGCAGTGCATCAAGAGGTTAGTGTAATCGTTCTTGATTTAATCTAGGGTTCTAAAATTAATCTGATTAATTTTAAAATCTTAAATGGCAAATACAGATCCAAAAACATATTAAAAGAGTTTTAATATGTTGTTTATCATTGAAATCAAATAGATAAAAATAAATCTTGCATGATGCATGTGACCCTAGGTGAAAATTTTTGAATTCAATGGTGTAAACTTGTGTTTTTCACGCTTCCGTTCCTTCATTTCTCACTAGTAATAATCCTCTCTTGGAATCAAGCATGTTAAACCTCTTTAACACCTTTTCAAAGTATAGACTTTGGGATAAACCAATTATTCTTTTCGCTCTATCTTTATAAATGCAAATCCCAAGAATATAGGTTGCCTCCCCTAAGTCTTTCATGGAGAATGTATTTGACAACAATACCTTTACAGTTGTCAACATACCTGTGTCATTACCCGTCAATAGTATGTCATCCACATATAAGACAAGGAAAGTGATAGCACTGTCACTAACCTTCTTATATACACATGGCTCATCCTCATTTTTGATAAAACCAAATGACTTAATGGCTTCATCAAAATGGATGTTCCAACTCCTCAAAGCTTGTTTTAACCCATAAATGGATCGCTTTGGCTTGCATACTTTGGAACCATCTTGGGATTCAAAACCCCTGAGTTGTTCCATGAAAATGTTTTCTTCAATGTATCTATTGAGAAAAGCTATTTTGACATCCATCTACCAAATCTCATAATCATAATATGTAGCTATTACTAATAGAATCCTAATTGATTTAAGCATGGCAATAGGCGATAAAGTCTCCTCATAGTTGATTCCTTGCCTTTGGCGAAACCCTTTCGCTACTAGCCTTGCCTTATAGGTCTCTACCTTTCCATCAGAAGCAATTTTCTTCTTGAAAAACCATTTGTTCCCCATAAGTACAATACCTTCAGGTGGGTCAACAAGATCCCAAACTTGATTCTTATACATGGAATCAATCTCGGATTTCATAGCATCAATCCATTTGGAAGAGTCTATATCTGATATAGCTTCTTCATAGGTAAGATGATCAACTTCTTCATGAGTTGACAACTCTTGTTCTTCTTTATGAAGGAAACCATATGTCACTGGTGGGTGAGATACCCTGGTTGTTCTATGAGGAATAGCTGTAGATGTTTCATTAATAGGTGTAGATTGACTAGATGGATTTATATCCATCTGATCTATTGGTTGGTCAGAATTCTCCAATTCTAACTCATTTGCCTACCTTTGCATCCTTCTTGAACGAACTATTGTTCAAGAAATGTGGCATCTCTACTTACCATAACCTTTTGCGATGTAGGCAAATAAAAATAATATCCAAAACTATCTTTTGGATATCCAACAAATCGACCCTTTTCTGATCTGGTTTCCAATTTATCAATGTTCAGCTTTTTGATATAAGCTGGACAACCCCAAATCTTAACATGCTTAAGACTTGGTTTTCTTCCATGCCATATCTCATAAGGTGTGGAAGATACTGATTTTGATGGAATCCTATTCAGCATATGCAAAGCTGATTCTAATGCAAATTCTCAAAAGGAGATTGGCATATTAGTATAGCTCATCATACTACGTACCATATCCAATAGGATACGATTTCTCCTTTCAGATACACCATTCAGCTGTGGTGTTCCTGGAAGAGTCAGCTGGAAAAAATGCCACGCTCTCAAGTATTCATCAAATTCAGTACTCAAGTATTCACCTCCACAATCTGATCGAAGAGTTTTAATACTCTTTCCTGTTTGATTTTCTACTTCAGATTTAAATTCTTTGAACTTTTGAATGGATTCATGTTTGTATTTCATCAAATATAAATACCCAAACCTTGATTTATCATCAGTAAAGTTAATAAGGTAATGAAAATCACCTCTAGCCATTTCTTTAAATGGACCACATACATCACTATGTATTAGCTCCAAAATATTTTCAGCTCTTAACCCTTGTCCTACAAAGGGTGATCTACTCATTTTGCCCTGAAGGCAAGATTCACAAGTTGGAGTAGGCTCAGAGCCCAATGAAGATAAAATTCTCATTTTCTCTAGTTTTGCAATCTTATCTTCTATAACATGACCTAACCTTAAGTGCCAAATATATTTTGAACTTGAGTTAATTTTCACCATGTCATTGCATTCATTTAGATCACTTGCATTCATTTTGTGTTTGTCATTATTATCCAAATAATAAAGACCATCATTCATATAACCCGAACCAACATATTTATTTCCAAAACAAATATTGCAAACATCATCTGTGAATTGAAATTCATAGCCATTTCTAGTCAAACTAGATATAGAAATGATGTTCTTAAAAGCATCAGGTACATATAAAATATTATCTAAACACAAATATGTCCAGACATGTAAAAAGATTTAGATCCTATGGCTAAAGTTTCAATAGTTGAGCCGTCGCCAATCCAGAGTCTAACATCTCGAGAACGCAAGCTGCTACTATTTGCTAGTTCCTGCATATCATAAGAAATGTGAAAACTAGCACCAGTATCTAAAACCTAAGCTGTAGATAAACTATGAGTATCATTAGAATCTAAATAATAAGATATGGACATACCTTTCGAAGGTGTATCCTTCTTGTTCTTCAGAGAAGCAAGATACTCTGGCCAGTTTCTTTTCCAGTGCCCATCCTTCTGGCAGTGGAAACATTTTCCTTTGCCTCCATAAGCTTTAGTCTTCCCTTTCTGTTTAGCTATTTTCTTGGAAGGACTAGGAATCTGAGATTTCTTTTTCTTATTGCCCTTCTTTGTAACACCCCTATGTTCGGTAGTGCGTTCTACTGTTTCGGTGACTAGTGTTTGTCCGGACAGCTAAGATGCCTAGAACTACATTTAAATGTTAGTGAGGAGACATAAAATAATGAAATACAAGAAAGGAAAATACAAGAAAAATAAAGGAAAAATAATAGCAATGAACTGTAACCACGTTAAACAAGCTGAAAACCATAGCAATGGGTGACCGAACTGGGAAGTTGCGGCGAGGACTGTTGACTAGCCCTGGACTATGGAGAACCCTGGAAAATATTTTTAAGACTTAAATAAACATCTATTGAAGTATAAATGTCATTAGAAATATCAAAAAAAAATTAATTAATTAGTACAAAGAAAAACGAGAAATTGAGAAAATGACAAAACTCGGTGTTACTGAAAAATCAGGCATGCAACCTGAATAGGGGCATTGTGGTCAATTGACATCCCGAGTTGCCTTTTGACCTAAATTTTCATTAAAAATAAATAATATTAAACCTTGAAAATATCATGAAAATTAAAATGGTGGTACATAAATTAAATAGTTAAAGAAATGAGGTAAATGTGGGAATTTGAAAACTTTGAATAAATAAACCATTTCCTAAAGTTAGTGCTCCACTAACTTATATTGTGGGACACCTTATTAAGCATTTGGGCAGGTTAAACTTCATCTTAAACCTTTAGAAACCACACCAGCCGAAACTCTCCCAAGGGTCATCCATGGCCGCCCACATGCAAGGTACACTCCACCTACGTTCAAGCCAAATTTCTTCTACTTGTCTTCATTAAACTTGACCACCACACCTAGGCAGCACTTAGGGAACAAGAAAGATAGGTTTTGGTGGAGTTTTGAGGAAGTCCATCAGAGGTAAGTGGCTATTCTCCATCCTTTCTTTGTTAAACTTTGAGTTGATGTTGTGGTGAGTTGGTTTATGGAAGAATTTTGAAGTTTTGACGAGTTAAGGTGCTACTCCATTTCAACAGCCATGGAACTTCATCATGTACAGCTTGTCTTTGATGTAAATGGTTGTTTGAGATGTTAAATTAAGTGTTTAAATGTATTAGAGTTGGTTTTCATGTATAAAGTTTGATTTGTAAGCTTGAAAAGTGAAAATGGAAGTTGATGTGTATGTGTAATTTTTGGGCAGCCTCAAAATGGAAATTGACAATGTTCAAATTCATGAAATGTTGTTGAGATATTGTACAAAAACCTGGCGGCACATGTGTGTGGAATAGTAGTGATAAGGTACGTGAATTGATGATGGAAGTATGTGTGATAATTAGAAGTATTTATGTGTATATATTATTGGGATTGAACTTTGTGAATTGTGACTGCATTTGGTGTATTTTGAAGTGGTTATATTCTGTCCAGGTTGACCTATAATGTAGAGAATTGAATGGTTTTGGTTAGGGCCAAATGCAGAATGTTGGGGGAAGTGAAGATGTAATTGGTAAACATGTGTTTGGTTTGGTGTTTGAAAAACATGTAGAGGGCAGTGTGCAAATGGACCTATAACCCTAAGTGTGTGGCTCCAATTGGTATGAGACCAATTGGAGGTGAAACTAGGCACAAAATGTGCCAAATTTCATGAGGAAAGCCTACCTAAATTCTGTCCAGAAACTAATTTGAAAAATGACCAAATCCGGATTAGTGACTTGAAAACCTGAAAATTGACCATTTGGACAGTAGTTAGTATTTTGGCCAAAACTCACTCAAAACAGGTCCAAATGACCTAAAATTTTTACCATGAATAGATTAGACATAGGGCTACAACTCTTATGGAGACACAAAAACCCAAAAATGACCATAAGCAAGTCAAAATGCTTGCACAAGTTCGGGTATAAAAACTGCCAGAACCAGAAATGACCTAAAAATGACCTAAAGTTGCCATTTTTGTGCAATCTGTCCAGCTTTAGTAAATTGACCATATCTTGGTCTATACAACTCAGAATGACCTGAAATTTTGCTTCGAGTGCAATAAGACATAGAGCTACAATTTTGCTTCTTTGACAAGAAGTTAAAAACAAAGAGAAATAGGACTTTAAGCTAGACCAATCTAGCACACAAAAATTGAGAATTTGACATTTACATACAATGATGCTTGAAATAATCTGGCAATGAATGCCAACTTGTAAAAATAGTAAGTTGCACTATATTGGTAGCATATTGAAATGCAAAATGTGATATATTAGTAACATTAAACCTAATTCACCTAGAGTGCATCAAAGGTCAACATTATACATTAACTAAGGAAAATAATAGAATTAAATATATTAATTATTGAACCTTATTGTTAGAGACAGTTTAAATGAGTACTGAAACACTTCAAATTGTGTGTTTCAGTTAGCAAAGATTCAGGGAAGGGGAAGGAAACACTGAGTCAGGGCCAAAAGGTTACTCTTTACAGGTTTGTGCACAACAGTTATTTCTTTTGAATTTTTCAATTGAAATAAATTATGACTATTTGTTTGTTATTGTTTAAATTGTGGAAAATTGTTTGAATGATATTTGATGGATAATTATTACTTGAAAAATATTGCAAATGGTTTGAAATCACAACTATCATATATATTGATTGAATTCCTCACTAGCTTGTCTAGTGGGACGAATTGACTTTGAATTCCCTCTCTGGCTGAAGTGTTGAGGTGTGTGCCTGTTGAGGACGAATAGGATGAGTACTCATATTATTGCTAGCTAGCTATGTTATTCCTCTTTAGCCATCGACTTTTAGGACAAATTGGACTATGGAATTATGATTAAGCTGTATGTGTGATTTATTGATATTTAGTGTGAAATGGAGTTTAATTCTTTATGACATTCACTGTCTTTTGAACTCAACTATGATTTTAAGTATCCACAGTTCATATGATTTATGGTTTATGGTTTTAAATTGTATTTTCTTAATATTGTGCACCACTGAGACATTGGCTCAGCGATAGCAGGTTGACAGACGGATAGAGCAGTAAAGTAGGCTGCTTGTGCTACATTTTGAGATTTTACCGGGTATATCGAGTATACCATATTTTGTAGTTTTTGTTGTAATGTATGTGCACGGTATGTATATATTGTACTTGGTCTTGAGCAGTTGTAAACTAAAATTGTAAATTATTTTAGCTTGTAAAAATATTGTGACATGTTTCTTTTATCTCAGCTTTTGGAAACACTGAAAAAATTGATGTTGAATTGGATTGAGAAATTTATTGTGTTGAACTATTATTGGCATTTGGGATTGAAGAAATATATATTGGAAGTGCTTTTTTACAGTTTTTTGAAGAACTGTTTTATTCAAAATATAGATGGCACTCTGCCAAAATTTTTACAGAAATTACTAATACTTAGATTTGTTATTTTGTTTCACTCCAGTAAAAAAAAAAAAATTAACACCTATCAAAAGTGCTCACCACTATAAAAAGAAATAAGAAAAGGTTTAAAATCCCTTGCAGTGTATTTAATAGGTTATCAGTAGGTGAAGTTTGGTAATTCATTAGGTATACTACGGGATCATATTATGCCTTACAGAGGGGTAGGGTGTGACATATTTTAGTGGTATCAGAGCTAGTTTTTAAATTCTGTTTTCACCAGTAATTTGAATATTCTTTCTTCATAGTACAACTGCTCAATGTCATTGTTTGATACATACAGTACATTACATTATAAAAATGCACTAACAGGAGGAAATCTCCTTGTGTTATTTGTTCAGGAGGTCTAAGATCCTCAAATTGACTATGGAAGAAGGGGATCGTTCAGTCGATCAATCAATAGAGGCTGAGGTACAAGGGGCTGCCCCAGCCCTACACAATGTGAGTGGATTAGCTGCACCAGCCCCCTCAGTATCGCAATTCCCTGCTTAATTTGCATAGCAGATGGCTACAATATTCCAATAGATGGCTGGTAACATGCCTACTCAAGTCTCACTATAGACACTAGCGGTACAACCACAGTCTTCAGCTAGGCAGTATGACAAGCTGATTAAATATGGGGCTACTGAGTTCAAGGGGACAGTAGATCCTCTAGAGGCAGAATAATGGTTAGAGAGAATGGATAGGGTGTTCAAAAACTGCACTGCACAGAAGAGCTGAGATTTGAGTAGTCAGTGTCACTACTATAGGGAGATGCATATGGCTAGTGGAAAACCATTCCTCATAGTTTGCTGGAACCCCCAGTACTAACCTGGGATGACTTTCTACGGGAGTTCAGAAAAAAATATATCCCAGATGCTTATGTGGACCAGAAGCTACAGGAGTTCTTAAGTATGAAACAGGAAAGTAGGTCAGTGGCAGGATATGAAAGGAAATTTTCCCGCCTGAGCCACTATGCAAGGAGTCTCCTTGCTACCAGTAGGGAAAGATGTAAGTGGTTTGAAATCGGCTTGAAGCCTAGTATCAGATTACAAGTGGTCGGATTCAAGCATACTAACTTCTCTGAGCTTATTTCTTAAGCACTGGAATTAGAAAGAATTGAGTCAGAAGCAGCCCCAGAGAAAAAGAAATCAGAGAAGACAGAAAAAGAGAAAGAGGGGAAGCCAGTAGATCAGAGTTCCAGTGGTCCTACTAGGAAGAGGAAGAACTTTGGGGGACACAATAGAAGTGGTAAGAAGTCCGGTAGGGGAAGATTTTCAGGACAGAAACCTCCTCCATCTGGTCAGCAAACTACCAGAAGTTCCTACCCTCCCTGCCAATGTGAAACTTGTGAAAGAAATCATGGTGGGGTATGCTACAAGGCCACAGGAGCCTATTATAACTATGGAGGTACAGGACACTTTGCTAAAGACTGCACTAGTGCCCATAAAGTTGGGCCACCTCCTACTACTGCTGAAGGGTCAGTTCAGAATCCTGCCACCAGAGGTTCACAACCACCTAGCAGAGCTAGAGGCAGGGGTAGAGGTAGTCCAGCAGGCAGCCAAGGCACAGTGAATCAATCAGAGTAAGGCAGTGCTCCAGTCAGAGTGTAGGCAATGAGATAAAGAGAAGAGGCTGAGACATCTGACATTGTGGCTGGTACCTTCTCAACTTTTAATCAAGATGTGTTTGTGCTATTTGATCCGGGTTCTACCTATTCCTATGTGAGTACTAGCATCATTGATTGCATTGCTGTTCCGTGTGTGAAAATGAACTTTGAGGTGCTAGTAACAAGTCCGCTAAGACAAGAGGTCAGGGTCAATAAAATGTATAGGGATTGTCCTTTAGTGATCCAAGGACACACTTTTCTGTCTGATCTCATTAAAATGCCTTTCAAAGATTATGATATCATTTTGGGCATGGATTGGTTAGCCATGCATCACGCCATGATTAACTGTAGACTGAAGACAGTCACTTTTGGTCTCCTTCAGTACAGTGATATGGTAATACATGGGGAGAGGCAGCTATTGCCATCAAACATCATTTCGGTTGCACTAGCCAGAAAAATGATCAGAAAGGGGTGTGAAGCATACTTAGCACATTTGGTAGACACCCAAGGGGGGAGTTTAGCATTGAAGGACATCCCTATAGTATATGACTTTCCAGATGTGTTTCCTGATGAATTGCCAGGATTAAATCCAGAAAGATAAGTGCAGTTTGAAA
This sequence comes from Hevea brasiliensis, assembly GCF_030052815.1. NCBI lineage: Eukaryota > Viridiplantae > Streptophyta > Magnoliopsida > Malpighiales > Euphorbiaceae > Hevea > Hevea brasiliensis. The sequence continues at coordinate 51,328,539 of NC_079497.1, read as the reverse complement.
TTAATGTTACGCCTGGTGTGGATCCAATCTCCATAACACCATACAGAATGGCACCATTAGACTTGAAAGAGTTGAAGGCACAGTTGCAGGAACTACTTGAAAAGGGCTTCATCCACCCTAGTGCGTCACTTTGGGGAGTGCTAGTATTGTTTGTTAAGAAGAAAGATGGCACTTTCTGATTGTGTATTGACTATCGGCAGTTGAATAAGGTGACAATAAAGAACATATATCCATTACCTCGTATTGATGATCTGTTTGATCAATTGAAGGGAATAGCTGTGTTTTCCAAAATTAATTTGCGATCTGGTTATTATCAGTTGAAAGTGCAAGAGTAAAGTATTCCAAAAACTGCTTTCAAAACTCGATATGGCCACTATGAGTTTCTGGTAATGCCATTTGAGTTAACTAATGCTCCAGCTACTATTATAGATCTCATGAACACTATCTTCAGACCATATCCTGACCAGTTTGTGGTGGTGTTTATTGATGATATTTTGATATATTCGAGGAATGCAGAGGAGCATGACAAACATTTGCGGATTATACCGCAGACTTTAATGGATAAACAACTATATGCTAAATTATCGAAATGTGAATTTTGGCTAAAAGAAATCTTTTTTTTGGGACATGTTGTGTCAGCTGAAGGGATTAAGATAGATTCCAGCAAGGTAGAAGCTATCCTTAATTGGAAGCCACCCAGGAATATCACAGAAATTCATTGTTTTCTGTGTTTAGCTAGATATTACTGTCGATTTGTGAAATGGTTTTCTATGTTAGCTTCTCCACTGACCAAGCTACTTCGAAAAGATGTGAAATTTCAGTGGACAGATAAATGCCAGCAGAGTTTTAATGAGTTGAAAAGGTGTTTGACTGAAGCTCTAGTCCTTACTTTACCTACCCCGGGTAAAGAATATACAGTTTATAGTGATGCTTCTAATAATGGATTAGGCTATGTACTGATGTAAGATCAGCATGTCATTGCTTATGCATCACGCCAGCTGAAACTACATGAAAGGAACTACCCAACACATGATTTGGAGCTTGCAGCTATTGTTTTAGCTCTGAAGATTTGGAGACACTATTTGTATGGGGAAAAATGCTACATTTACACAAATCACAAGAAAGTGAAGTACTTGGGCACCCAGAAGGAATTGAATTTGAGGCAGAGGAGATGGCTAGAACTGATTAAAGGAACTGATTAAAGACTATGATTGTTTAATAGACTATCAGCCAGGGAAAGTAAATGTGGTGGCTGATGCCTTAAGTCGCAAGACTATGGCAAGTCTCAGAGTTTCTCCTTTGTCCATGGTGCATGAGTTGAAAGCACAACATGCCAGTTTAGAGATTAATGATGAAGGACAGATAGTAATTGCATGGCATGTATATCCAGTGTTGATTGATCATATCAGAATGGCTACTCAGAATGATGAAAAATATCAGAAGCACTGAAAGAAGTCCAGCAGGGCAAGAAACTTGAATTTTTTGTGGGAAATTATGGTTTATTGCTACATCAGGGCAGAATGTGCGTTCCTAATGATGTGGAATTGAGGCAGATCATTATGAAGGAAGCACATGAGTCTCCTTTTGCTATACATCCTGGTGGAACTAAAATGTACAGAGGGCTGAAAGAGCATTACTGGTGGATGGGTATGAAAAGGGATATAGCTGACTTTGTCTCTAAATGCCTAACTTGTCAGCAAGTGAAAGCAAAACTTCAAGTACCAGGAGGTTTGTTACATCCATTGCCAGTACCAGAGTGGAAATGGGAATGAATAACTATGGATTTTGTGATGGGACTTCCAAGGACACAGAATAGTCATGATGTAGTATGGGTTATAGTTGACAGACTGACCAAGTCTGCTCACTTTTTGCCAGTCCGGATGGACTATAGTTTGGAGAGATTGGCCAGATTGTACATAAATGAGATTGTAAAATAGCATGGAGTGCTAGTATCGATTGTATCAGACAGGGATCCTAGGTTTACTTCTAGATTCTGGGGTAGTCTTTTGAGAGCCCTAGGAACTAGATTAAACTTTAGCACGGCATTCCACATACAGACAGATGGCCAATTTGAGAGGGTAATTCAGATATTAGAAGATATGTTATGGCTTGTGTGATTGAGTTTGAAGGTAGTTGGGATACACACTTGCCTTTGATTGAGTTTGCTTATAACAACAGCTACCAATCAATCATTGGGATGCCTCCATATGAAGCTTTGTATGACAAGAAGTGCAGAACTCCCCTATGTTGGGATGAAATAGGTGAAAGAAAGATGATTGGGCCAGAAATTGTTCAGCAGACAGAGGAAAAGATTAGATTGATCAGAGATCGACTCAAGGCTGCATTAGACCGTCAAAAGTCCTATGTTGATCTGAAGAGAAGAGATATTGAATATGCAGTGGGTGACAAGGTATTCCTCAAAGTTTCTCCTTGGAAGAGGATTATGAGATTTGGCAGAAAAGGGAAACTGAGTCCTCATTTCATCGGACCATATGAGGTTCTGGAAAGAGTGGGTCCTTTGGCATATCGGTTACCATTACCTCCAGAGCTAGAAAGGATACACAGTGTCTTCCATGTGTCCATGTTAAGGAGGCACAGATCTGACCCATCTCATGTACTATCAGGTGAAGAGATTGAGGTAAATCCAGACCTTTCATATGAGGAAGAACCCGTAGAGATTCTGGCATATGAGGTGAAGCAGCTAAGGAATAAACAGATACCCTTGGTTATATTGCTATAGAACCATCATACAGGCCAGGAAACTACTTGGGAACGTGAAGAGGACATGAGGAGATAGCACCCACAGCTATTCAGAAACTGATGTCAGGTAAAATTTCGAGATGAAATTTATTTTAAGGGGGGGAGAATTATAACACCCCTATGTTCGGTTGTGCATTCTACTGTTCCAATGACCAGTGTCTGTCTGGACAGCTAAGATGCCTAGAACTACATTTAAATGTTAGTGAGGAGACATAAAATAATGAAATACTAGAAAGAAAAATACAAGAAAAACAAAGGAAAAATAATACCAATTAAATGTAACCAAGTTAAACGAGCCGAAAATCGTAGCGATGGGTGACCGCACCGGGAAGTTGCGACGATGACCATTGACTAGCCCTGAACTGTGGGGAACCCTGAAAAATATTTTTAAGACTTAAATAAACATCTATTGAAGTATAAATGTGATTAGAAATATCAAAGAAAAATTAATTAATTAGTATAAAGAAAAACGAGAAATCGAGAAAACGACAAAACTCGGTGTTACCAAAAAATTAAGAATGCAAACCGAATAGGGGCATTGTGGTCAATTGATATCTCGAGTTGCCTTTTAACCTAAATGTCCATTAAAAATAAATGATATTAAACCTTGAAAATATTATAAAAATTAAAATGGTGATACATAAATTAAATAGTCAAAGAAATGAGGTAAATGTGGGAATTTGGAAACTTTGAATAAATAAACCATTTCCTAAAGTTAGTCCTCCACTAAACTACATTGTGGGACACCTTATTAAGCATTTAGGAAAGTTAAACTTCATCTTCAACTTTCAGAAACCACACCAGCCGAAACTCTCCCAAGGGTCATCCATGGCCGCCCACATGCAAGGTACACTCCACCTATGTTCAAGCCAAATTTCTTCTACTTGTCTTCGTTAAACTTGACCACCACACCTTGGGCAGCACTTAGGGAACAAGAAAGATAGGTTTTGGTGGAGTTTTGAGGGAGTCCATAAGAGGTAAGTGGCTATTCTCCATCCTTTCTTTGTTAAACTTTGAGTTGATGTTGTGGTGAGTTGGTTTATGGAAGAATTTTGAAGTTTTGACGAGTTAAGGTGCTACTCCATTTCAACAGCCATGGAACTTCGTCATGTACAGCTTGTCTTTGCATGTAAATGGTTGTTTGAGATGTTAAATTAAGTGTTTAAATGTATTGGACTTGGTTTTCATGTATAAAGTTTGATTTGTAAGCTTGAAAAGTGAAAATGGAAGTTGATGTGTATGTGTAATTTTTGGGCAGCCTCAAAATGAAAATTGATAATGTTCAAATTCATGAAATGTGGTTGAGATATTGTACAAAAACTGGCAGCACTTGTGTGTGGAATAGTAGTGATAAGGTATGCGAATTGATGATGGAAGTATGTGTGATAATTAGAAGTATTTATGTGTATATATTGTCGGGATTGAACTTTGTGAATTGTGACTGCATTTGGTGTATTTTGAAGTGGTTATATTCTATCCAAGTTGACCTATAATGTAGAGAATTGAATGGTTTTGGTTAGTGCTAAATGCAGAATGTTGTGGGGAAGTGAAGATGTAATTGGTAAACATGTGTTTGGTTTAGTGTTTGAAAAGCATGTAGAGGGTAGTGTGCAAATGGACCTATAACCCTAAGTGTGTGGCTCCAATTGGTATGAGGCCAATTGGAGGTGAAACTAGGCACAAAATGTGCCAACTTTCATGAGGAAAGCCTACCTAAATTCTATCCAGAAAGTAACTTGAAAAATGACCAAATCCGTATTAGTGACTTGAAAACCTGAAAATTGACTATTTTGACAACAGTTAGTGTTTTAGCCATAACTCACTCAAAATAGGTCCAAATGACCTGAAATTTTTACCATGAATAGATTAGATATAGAGCTAAAACTCTTATGAAGACACCAAAACCCAGAAATGACCATAAGCAAGTCAAAATGCTTGCACAAATTTGGATATAAAAACTGTCAGAACCAGAAATGACCTAAAAATGACCTAAAGTTGCCATTTTAGTACAATCTGTCCAGCTTTAGTAAATTGACCATATCTTGGTCTACACAACTCAGAATGACCTGAAATTTTGCCCCGAGTGCAATAAGACATAGAGCTACAATTAGCTTCTTTGACCAGAAGCTAAAAACCAAGAGAAATAGGAATTTAAGCTAGACAAATCTAACACACAAAAATTGAGAATTTGACATTTACATACAATGATGCTTGAAATAATTTAGTATTGAATGTCAACTTGTAAAAATGGTAAGTTGCACTATATTGGTAGCATATTGAAATGCAAAATGTGATATATTAGTAACATTAAACCTAATTCACCTAGAGTGCATCAAAGGTTAACATTATAGGTTAACTAAGGAAAATAATAAAATTAAATAAATTAATTATTGAACCTTATTGTTAGAGACAGTTTAAATGAGTAATGAAACACTGAAAATTGTGTGTTTCAGTTAGCAAAGACTCAGGGTAGGGGAAAGAAACACTGAGTCAGGGCCAAGAGGTTACTCTTCAGAGGTTTGTGCATAACAGTTATTTCTTTTGAATTTTTCAATTGAAATAAATTATGACTATTTGTTTGTTATTGTTTAAATTGTGAAAAATTGTTTGAATGATATTTGATGGATACTTATTGCTTGAAAAACATTGCAAATGGTTTGAAACCACAACTATCATGTATATTGACTGAATTCCTCACTAGCTTATCTAGTGGGACGAATTGACTTTGAATTCCCTCTCTGGCTGAAGAGTTGAGGTGTGTGCCTGTTGAGGACGAATAGAATGAGTACTTATATTATTGCTAGCTAGCTATGTATTCCTCATTAGCCATCAGCTTTTGGGACGAATTGGACTATGGAATCATGATTAAGCTATGTGTGTGATTTATTGATATTTAGTGTGAAATGGAGTTTAATTCTTTATGACATTCACTGTCTTTTGAACTCAACTATGATTTTAAGTATCCATAGTTCATATGATTTATGGTTTATGATTTTAAATTGTATTTTCTTAATGTTGTGCACCACTGAGACATTGGCTCAACGACAGCTTTTTCATTGCTGTCGCAGGTAGACAGACAGACAGAGCAGCAGAGTAGGCTGTTTGTGCTACATTTTGAAATTTTGCCAGGTATATCGAGTATACCATATTTTGTAGTTTTTGTTGTAATGTATGTGCACGGTATGTATATATTGTACTTGGTCTTGAGTAGTTGTAAACTAAAATTATAAATTATTTTGGCTTGTAAAAATATTGTGACATGTTTCTTTTACCTCAGCTTTTGGAAACATTGAAAAAATTGATGTTGAATTGAGTTGAGAAATTTATTTTGTTGAACTATTATTGGAGTTTGGGATTGAAGAAATATATATTGGAAGTGTTTTTTTACAGATTTTTGAAGAACTATTTTATTCAAAATACAGATGGCACTCTGCCAAAATTTTTACAGAAATTACTGATACTTAGATTTGTTATTTAGTTTCACTCCAGTAAAAAAAAAAAAAAAAATTTAACACCTGTCAAAAGTGCTCACCACTGTAAAAAGAAATAAGAAAATGTTGAAAATCCCTTGTAGTTTATTTAATGGGTTATCAATATACGAAATTTGGTAATTCATTAAGTATACTACAGGATCATGTTATGCCTTACAGAGGGGTAGGGTGTGACATTCTTCTTGTTGGACTTTCCAGCAGAAGAAGATGCAATCAAAGTTACCTCTTTTCCTTTATTGCCCGGCATATTCTTTTGGGAAATAACTAGCATGTTGAGTAAATCAGCCAAGGTGCATTCCTATTTAGTCATATGGAAATTTGTTACAAAATTCCCAAAAGACTCAAGAAGGGACTGCAGGATCAAATCCATTTGTAGTTGGAAATTCATGTTAAAGTCAAGATGTTCTTGCTGCTTAATCAGCCGAATCATCTTGTGGACATGATCCCTAACATTTTGTCCCTCAAACATCCTCATGTGGAACAGTTGCCTAGATATCTCATACATAGCATTCCTGCTGTGCTCACCATACAACTCTTGTAGGTGAAGGAGGATCTCACTCGCACTCTGCATGTTCTCATGCTGCTTCTATAACTCATTACTCATGGAAGCAAGAATGTAACACTTAGCTCTCATATCATGCTCCTCCCACTTGTCCAAAGTTTCATGTTCCTCTTGAGTGGCCTCTGGAGGTAAGGGACCAGGAACATTTAAGTCTAGAACATATCCTATATGTTCAAGGTTTAGGACAAGTTTCAAATTTCTAAGCCAATCAGATAGATTAGGTCTTTTCAACCTATTGCGATCAAGTATGCTTGCAAGGATATTGGATGGTGGTGGTTGTGGTGTGTTCATTATTATCAGAAAATTAACTATAAAAAATAACCAGATTAATTAGTAAATGTATCATGTATTTAACCAAAATGATTATGGTCTTTTAATCAAATTGGTCCTCCCACTAACTTAGCGAATCCTACACTTCCAAAGTAGAAAACGGAAATCCTAGTTGGATAGATTTCTAGTGGGTCATTGAATTCTTATAATTCTATTGATCATCCTCAAGTACATCCATTATTGGAATTACAATAAACTATAAGTGAGCAACTCCTTACCCATCATGTCACACCCTACCCCTCTGTAAGGCATAACATGATCCCGTAGTATACCTAATGAATTGCCAAACTTCACGTACTAAAAACTCATTTAATACACTACAAGGGATTTTAAACCTTTTCTTACTTCTTTTTACAGTAGTGAGCACTATTGATAGGTGTTGAAAATTTTCTTTTACTGAAGTGAAACCAAATAACAAATCTGAGTATCAATAATTTCTATAAAATTTTGACAGAGTGCCATCTGTATTTTGAATAAAACAATTCTTCAAAAACCTATAAAAAGCACTTCCAATATTTTGTTCAATCCCCAAACTCCAATATCCAATCAACACAATAAGTTTCTCAATATTTGCCAAACTCAAATCCGCAATAATTTTCCAGTGTTTTCAAAAGCTGAGATAAAAGAAATATATCACAATATTTACAAGCCAAAATAATTTAAAATTTTAGTTTACAACTTTAATGTACAATTTTAATGTACAATTTTAATTTACAACTGCTCAAAACCAAGAACAATATATACATACAGTAAACATACATTACAATACAAAATGCAAACTATGGTATACTCAATATACCTGATGAACTCTCAATGTAGCACTAGCAGCTTAGTCACGCCTGCTGGGTCATTTCTACTGCGATAGCAATGAAAGCTATCACGAGCCAATGTCTCGAGCAGTACAACATTAACAAAAAACAACTTTAAATCATAAATCATAAGTCATATAAATAGTGGATACTTAAAACTATAGTTAAATTCAAAGACAGTGAACGTCATAAAGAATTTAAACTACATTTCACAATATCACAATAAATATCAATAAATCATACACACAGCTTAATCATGTTGACAAAGTCCAATTCATCCCAAAAGCCGATGGCTAATGAGGAATAACATAGCTAGCTAGCAATAATATGAGTACTCATTCTATTCATCCTCAACTGACACACACCTCAACACTTCAGTCAGAGAGGGAATTCAAAGCCAATTCGTCCCACTAGATAAGCTAGTGAGGAATTCAATCAATATACATGATAGCTGTGGTTTCAAACCATTTACAATGTTTTTCAAGCAATAAGTATCCATCAAATATCATTCAAACAAATTTTCACAATTTAAACAATAACAAACAAATTGTCATAATTTATTTCAATTGAAAATTCAAAAGAAACAACTGTTGTGCACAAACCTCTGATAAATGTCTCTTGGCCCTGACTCAGTGTTTCCTTCCCCTTCCCTGAGTCTTTGCTAACTGAAACACACAATTTGAAGTGTTTCAGTACTCATTTAAACTGTCTCTAATAATAAGGCTTAATAATTAATTTATTGAATTCTATTATTTTCCTTAGTCAACCTAAAATGTTGACCCTCGATGCACTCTAAGTGAATTAGGTTTAATGTTACCAATATGTCACATTTTATAGCCCTTTAGTGTTGGTATATATTACCAATTTCATTTCCAAGTGTATTGCATTTTATTGCAATTTACTCGATTTCGGTGTACTATTTTGACCTAGCCGGACGACCTAGTTCCCTCGGTTTTCGAGTTTTGGTCCAAACTACAAACTTGTAGGTCTATGTCTTATTGCATGTGGGGCAAAATTTCAGGTCATTCTGAGTTGTGTAGACCAAGATATGGTCATTTACCAATGTTGGACAGAATGAACTAAAATGGTAGGCTTAGGTCATTTTTAGGTCACTTTTGGTTCGGCCAGTTTTGGTACCTAAACTTGTGCAAGCTATTTGGCTTAGTTCTGGCCATTTTGGGGCTTTGGTGTCTTCATAAGAATTGTATATCTATGTCTAAAATATTCATGGTAAAAATTTCAGGTCATTTGGACCTGTTTTGAGTAAGTTATGATCAAAACACTAACTGCTGCCCAAATGGTCAATTTTCAGGCTTTCAAGTCACTAATCCGGATTTGGTCATTTTTCAAGTCACCTTCTAGGCAGAATTTAGGTAAGCTTCCTTCATGAAAGTTGGCACATTTTGTGCCTAGTTTCACCTTCAATTGGTCTCATACCAATTGGAGCCACACACTTAAGGTTCTAAGCTAAAGTGTACACTGCCCTGTTACATATTCTTCATCACTTACCAATTACACATTTAATACTTACCAAGTTTACCTTTCATGCCAATTCTGATTTGGTACCATAGCATTAACACACTTTACATCACATTTTGGTCATTTTGGGCAGCTTGTAACCACCCTCAACATACACATTATAACTCAGAATTTTAAAAGTCCAATTACAATAATTTAACCACATGAACATACCTCATTTACATGTCCAAATCCAAACAATTATTCACATACACATGCTGCCACCATAAGCAACATAATTCAACAATATTTCATGAACTTAAACACTTCAATCTTCTTAATGAGCCAGCCACAAGTTTACACATACCCATCAACTTCCATTTTCACTTTTCAAGCTTACAAATCAAACTTTACACATGGGATTCAACTTCAATACAATTAAACATTTAAATCAACATCCAAATAATCATTTACATGTAAGGTCAAGCTGTTCATGGTGAGGTTTCATGGCTGCCGAAATGGCTCAACTCCAATAATTCATCAAACATAAAAAATTCTTCCATAAATCAACTACCGACAACCTTGATTACACTTTTAATGAAACAAGAATTGAAAACACCCACTTACCTCTTTTGGACTTCTTCAAAACCTCACCAAAACTTATCTTTCTTGCTCCTAGTATGCTGCCCAAGATGTGTACTTTAACTTTAATGAAGGAACTTAAGATTTTTATGGCTAAATCATGGTGGACTTAAGCTTGGAGTGTGGACGGCAATGGAGAATTCCCATGGAGGTTTTCGGCTGGTTTTGCAAGGTAAGGTTGAAGATGAGTTCTTGACCTCCTAAGTGTCCCTTTAGATGTCCCAAGGTTAAGGTTAGTGGAGCACTAAGGCAATATAATGGTTATTTATTCCAAGTTTCTAAATTCTCACATTTCACCCCATTTCTTTTACTATTTAATTTATGTACCACCATTTTAGTTTTCATAATATTTTCAAAGTTTAATATCATTTATTTTTAATGGAAATTTAGGTCAAAAGGCAACTCAGGGTGTCAAATGACTACAATGCCCCTATTCGGGTTGCATTCTCGATTTTTCGGTAACATCGAGTTTTGTCGTTTTCTCGATTTCTTGTTTTTCTTTGTACTAATTACTTATTTTTTCTTTGACATTTATAATGTCATTTATACTTCAATAGATGTTTATTTAAGTCTTAAAAAATATTTTCTAGGGTTCCCCGCGGTCCAGGGCTAGTCAACGGTCCATGCCGCAACTTTCCGGTACAGTCACCCATCGCTATGGTTTATGGCTCGTTTAACTTGGTTATATTTCATTGCTATTATTTTTCCTTTGTTTTTCTTCTATTTTCTTTTCTTGTATCTCATTATTTTATGTCTCTTCACTAACATTTAAATGTAGTTCTAGGCATTCTAACTATCCGGACAGACACTGGTCACTGGAACAGTAGAACACGCTACCGAACATAGGGGTGTTACACATCACATCTCATGTGACGTTTAATCCTTTACCTAGCCCCTAATGCTCAAAATCTCAAGTACATCCATTATTGACTTATCTTGCATTAGTTAAGTTGATCCCATTGAGCCAGTAATTATGCAAATAATTTTAATGTCCTCAGGTACATCCAATATTAGCCACCAAACCATTTACATATTTACAACATCTCATGCTTAATAATTATTAATAAGAAAATCTATTAAATTAATTGCATCATATGTAAGTATTTAAAATTTCTTAAAATAATTACCTGTCACACCCTACCCCTCCGTAAGGCATAACATGATCCCGTAGTATACCTAGTGAATTACCATACTTCGTCTACCGATAACCCATTAAATACACTACAAGGGATTTTAAACCTTTTCTTATTTCTTTTTACAATGGTGAGCACTTTTAACAGTGTTAAAAATTTTCTTTTACTGAAGTGAAACTAAATAACACATTTGAAGTATTAATAATTTCTGTAAAAATTTTAGCAGAGTGCCATCTGTATTTTGAATAAAACAGTTCTTAAAAAACCTATAAAAAGCACTTCAAATATATAATTCCTCAATCCCAAACTCCAATAAATTTGTTCAGCACAATAAATTTCTCAACGTTATCAACTCAGTTTAACAATCAATTTTCCAGTGTTTCCAAAAGCTGAAATAAGATAAATATATCTCAATATTTTTACAAGCCAAAATAATTTATAATTTTAGTTTACAACTACTCAAGACCAAGTATAATATATACATATAGTGCACATACATTACAACAAAAACTACACAATATGGTATACTCGATATACCCAGCGGAATCTCAAAATGTGGTATAAGCAGCTTACTCTGCTACTCTGTCTGTCTGTCTACCTACGATAGCAATGAAAAAGATATCGCTGAGTAAAATTTACTCAGTGGTGCACAATAACAATTTAAAATGCAGTATGTAAAACTTTTATTGACAATTTACAATCCAAACAATTCACAATTTTTCAAAGCTCATATAACACAAGTTTGATCAAACAATTGAATAACACAGTGTTGCCAATCGATAACACAATTTGATCAAATAACTGAATAACACAGTGTTGCTAATCAATAACACAATTTGATCAAATAACTGAATATCACAATTTTTGCCAATCAATAACACAATTTAGGCCATGACACAAATTTTTTCGAACATGCCGTGTTATACACCACGACAAGGCATACTCACCCCAATAATCGAAATCAATGAGGGATGAAGCTAGCTAGATAATGAGTACTCATCCACACTCACCTCAGACTGGCAAGTCAAAGAGGGAGGAATATAATCACACTCACCTCATAAATGGAGAAGGAAAATAATAACATTATCATGCCAAGTGTGAATCAAAACAATTCCAAATCACAATATTTCATACAAACCACAAGTCACATTTTTATCTCAAAATTTCCATTTGCAAAGTAGGCAACACAATAATTTCCAAATAATATTCCCAAAGCTAAAACAATAAAAAATTATTCATAACTCAATTCTCCAAATAAATTTTCTAGTAAAAGCAGTGAATATAAAAAGTATTGTGCACAAACACAATTTAAAACTATAATGTTCAATTAAATTTTTAAGTAGAAAATGAGAAATCAAAATTATTGTGCACAAACCTCTGAGATATGCCTCTTGGCCCTGACTCAGTGTTCCTTATGCTTCTCAATATCCTTTTCAACTGAAACACATAATTTAAAGTGTTTCAGTACTCAATGAATTTTTTTCTAACAATAAAATCCAATATTTAAATTTTCTTGGTACTATTCCCTTCAATTCATTTCATTAGTCAACCTATAATGTTGACCCTTGATGCACTATAAGTGAGTCAATTCTAATGTTACCAATATGTCACATTTTATAGCCTCTTTGGTGTTGGTATATGTTACCAAATTCATTTTTAAGTGTATTGCATTTTATTGCAATTTACCGGATTTCGGTGTACTATTTTGACTTAGCCGGACGACCTAGTTCCCTCAGTTTTTGGTCCAAACTATAAACTTGTAGGTCTATGTCTTATTGCACGCGGGACAAAATTTCAGATCATTCTGAATTGTGTAGACCAAGATATGGTCAATTTACCAATGCTGGACAGAATGCACTAAAATAGGAGGCTTAGGTCATTTTTAGGTCACTTTTGGTTCGGCCAGTTTTGGAATCTGAAATTGTGCAAGCTATTTGGCTTGGTTCTTGCCATTCTGAGCTTTTGTGTCTTCATAAGAATTTTAGATCTATGTCTAAACTATTCATGGTAAAAATTTCAGGTCATTTGGACCTGTTTTAAGTAAGTTATGGTCAAAACACTAACTGCTGCTCAAATAGTCAATTTTCAGGCTTTCAAGTCACTAATCTGAATTTGGTCATTTTTCAAGTCACCTTCTAGGCAGAATTTAGGTAACATTTCTACATGAAAGTTAGCCTATTTGGTGTCTAGTTTTACCCTCCATTGGCCTTATACCAATTGGGTTCATAGTTTGGCACTTATGACCTAATTTATGTACTGCCATCAATACACAACCTGCACAAAATACTTACACTTCCAATTTGATATTCCTTCTCCTCCTCAATACTTCAATATTCAATCAATGGCACTTCCATATATATATTGTACACAATTCCAGCAAGTATATTGGTAGAAAACTCAAGTGCTCAATGCACACAATTAACCATTCAAGCTCAACATTCATTTCCACCAAAATTCAACATATCTCAATATCAATATTGCACATACACTTCAATATACTCATACTTCAATATCACTTACACATGCTGCTCACAATTTAACACTATCATATTTCATTAATAAACTTCATATTCACACACAAATTCATGATATTATAGGCTGCCAAACATGGCAATTTGCCAAAGCATCAAGGTCCCATTTCAAACCCTTAATTCAAGCACTAACATGCACATAACCTACTACAACTTTTATTTGAGTTAATCAACCTTAATTCCCGTCCAATACATATAAGAATAAGTCACTAACCCTGCATTTTCATGGCTGCCAAAATTAAGGTTCACCAATACTCATCATTTCCTCAATTTTTCTTAGCAATTCAACTTACCCAAAGCTCAACACAAGGATTATTGAAGGAAAATGGAAAGATTAAGCACTAACCTCAACTTGAGCTTGACAAATCCTTGAAATTTCCTCTCCTTTTTGCTGCCTATAAGTTGCCCATGGTGTAAGGATCATTTTTCATGAAGGAAGCTTGAAGAAATAATGGCTTGATCATGGAGAACTTGAGCTCATGCATGAAACGGCCATGGTGAATTTGGGAGGATTTCTTTTCGGCCATGGATGAAAGCTTGAAGAAAATTAGATGGTTTAGTGGAATAATCTGTCCCAATTACTTATATAGGTGGCTCAAGATGAGAGTTAGTGGAGCACTTAGGAATAATTTAATAGTTATTTATTTAAAGTTTCCAATTTTTGCAATTTGGCCACCACACTTTCACTATTTACATAATGTATCTCCTTTTAATTTTTCATGACATTTTCAAAGTGTAATATCATTTATTTTTAATGGAAATTTAGGTCAAAAGGCAACTCAGGATGTCAAATGACCACAATGCCCCTATTCGGGTTGCATTCTCAATTTTTCAGTAATACCGAGTTTTGTCGTTTTCTCAATTTCTCTTTTTTCTTTGTACTAATTAATTAATTTTTCTTTGATATTTCTAATGACATTTATACTTCAATAGATGTTCATTTAAGTTTTAAAAATATTTTTCAGGGTTCCCCGCGGTCCAAGGCTAGTCAACGATCCAAGCCACAACTTCCCGATGCGGTCACCCATCGCTATGGTTTTCAACTCGTTTAACTTGGTTTCATTTCATTGCTATTATTTTTCCTTTGTTTTTCTTGTATTTTCCTTTCTTGTATCTCATTATTTTATGTCTCCACACTAACATTTAAATGTAGTTCTGGGCATCCTAGCTGTCTGGACAGACACTGGTCACCGGAACAGTAGAATGCACTACCGAACATAAGGGTGTTACATTACCTCAATGGAGGGCCCATGTTATAATTATTTGAATTATAGCATATCCAACTTAATCATTTGTTTGAAAGATTTTGTGATCGTCCTAATTACTATTATGGTCTCACTTTGTATATTATCCATTTAGCATGCATATATCATATACTTGCATACATTCCTATACATCTCATGCATTCATGGATAAACAGTAAATATGGTATGATCATGGACTTTCTAAGAGATTCAATTCTGAGCCACCAAGAATTGAATCAGGGCATTCCTAGGTGCATTTTATTCATTCATTTTGCAAGAGTTATTGAAGGAGTACATAATCAACACTTGATCTAGAATTCCTCCCACTGGTCCCACCAATACTCTTGACCTCTTTGATCTTCTTGCAATCTAATTACATAGTAATCCTTAGCATACCAAGGCGAATTTACAAGAACTAAAAAAATGAAATTACAATCCAAAAGTATTACAATCTTAATAATACATGCCCAAAAATAAATTAAAATAAATTAATTAATTTATAACCCAAAGAAATATAAAAGAAATAAATACAATCACATTGGTCTTTTATAGTCCATGATCATCCATCATGCATATCACTATTTAACAATTAAATAAATCTTACATGCTTAAATTAAATTGAATATCTCATATTCAACTTAAAAATCTAGATTTGAATATGATTCAAACAAATTTAAAAATTCAAATTTGAATCTCATTCAAACAAATTTAAAAATTTAGATTTTAATCTCATTCAAACAAATTTAAAAAATCAGATTTGAATAGCATTCAAACAAATTTTAAAAATTCAGATTTAAATCATATTCAAACAACTTTTAAATTTCAGATTTGAATCACATTCAAACAACTTTTAAATTTCAGATTTGAATCAGATTCAAGCAATTTTAAAAATTCAGATTTGAATCACATTCAAACAACTTTTAAAATTCAGATTTGAATCACATTCAAACAACTTTAAAAATTTAGATTTGAATATGATTTAAACAACTTTAAAAATTCAAATTTGAATCACATTCAAATAACTTTAAAAATTCAGATTTGAATCACATTCAAACAACTTTTAAAATTCAGATTTGAATCACATTCAAACAAATTTTAAGATTCAGAGCTGAATCAAAATTTAATTGTGTGATTAAAACACCTAATTAAATATTTTAATTAGTCATGGGCCTAATTATAGGCCTTGGAACAAAGCCCACAAACATACCCAAATAGCACGCGCATGGTTGAATGAATCAAACCATGCGCATGGTGGTGTAGTTCATCAAGCCGCCACCTTTGTTGGTCCAACCAGCAATGAAATCGTCATCTCATGATCAAATCACATAATTAAATCATATAATCAACAATCTAAATGGAAAACATAGTGGCTCTGATAACAATTGAAGGAGCAGAAGCATGAAAAACACAAGTTTAGATCATTGAAATTCAAAATTTTTCATCTAGGGTCACATGCATCATGCAAGATTCATTTTTATCTATTTGATTTCAATAATAAACAGTATATTAAAACTCTTTTAATATATTTTTGGATCTATATTTGCTATTTAAGATTTTAGAATTAATCAGATTAATTATTAGATCAAGAACAAATGCACTAACCTCTTGATGCACTGCAGTGTATTTGACACCTTTGGGATGCGTCTAGGACACCAGATGTTGTCCCTCTAGCTTGTCCACACCAAGATCACCTATGGCAGCCCTTGAACAGCTTCTAAAGCTTTTTTTATGAATTAGAAAATCAAGTTTTGCCTTTTGAGAGATTATAGATGTAAACAGGACACTAGAAACAATTTCTAGTATTTTTAATTCAAGAGATTGTTTACTAATCTCTTGGAATAGATGAGAGATGAAGAAGAAGAGAAGGAGGGGCAACCAAGGGTGGCTGCACAAAGAGAAGAATGGTAGCTTGTGTTTTTGTTCTTTCATCCTTACATTTATATAGCTAGGTCACCACTTAAATCCCTTGCCACATGTCACCTTTTGATTAGATCTAGGTTTAATTGACCCAATCACATTGTGCCAAGTGTCAAACCTATATTTAATCTTGACTTTAATCATCTTACATGATTAAAAGACATTTGGCAAGCTTATGTGTAATGCCATGTATCACCATCTCATGGTGCCACATGTCACCCTGTGAAATGACCAAAATACCCCTGTGTTATAATTTTGAGTTCTTAACCCAAAATAATTATTTCTCTTCTTCTAATCAATTTATATCAAATATAAATTAATTAATTAATCTCTATTAATTAATTTTTCATTAATTAAATTTATATTTAAACACTTTAAATATAAATTTAACTTATACTATACATCCAATAACCTAGATTTGGTTTCAAGCCATGCTAGAGACTTTGCAAACCAAGCCTATTTAATTAATCAATTAAACTCTTTAATTAATTAATTAAATCATATTTAATTAGGTGATTACTTGTGTATGTGTGTGACTTACTAGGCTCATCACTAATTGGCAATGAGACATGATATCAACTCGTAATATCATCAGAACTCTTTCTTACCATAAATAATTTCTCTAAATCATTTTATGCATCTCATAGACCATGGTTAACACCTAGCATAGCATGTTATGGCCACCCAATTAGTAATAGGGTTTACCTTAAATGAACCTATAATCATATGTTACCATGCACTAGAATCTCTCTGTTACAAAATCCCAACTCAAGCTGGAGTCATGGTTTATGTCAAACCCCATTTGCTATGAATATTATGTTCTCTTTTAATTTCAGTTCTTGATTAAAAGATTTTCTCATCAGAAACTCTTTTTTGATTAAATATATCTTTCTTGGCCAGGAACTTAAAACATCAGGAACAATTAAATGAACATAGGATTTTATCCCTATTTACTTAAAGGAAGAGTTTTTATCTTGATCAACACCTACCTCCATATATAACTAGTAGGAGCCAACACATGCCCATATACCCATACACAGTACAAGTATGAAAGTAGTATCAAACTCAAACCACTTATATACAAGATAACTGTGCTATCTGAGGTCTAAAGATTACATGCACTGATATGATTTATGACAATGCATTAACAAGAGTAAACTCTATGTGCTTATCTTAAGTGTCACTGATTCGGCCTACTTATCATGTATAAGTGCCTATCATGTTTGTTATATGGCATGAGACTCACCATTCCATCTTATTTACATCTCATATAAATAACTTGGAAACAAACATGATTTGTCACACCCTACCCCTCTATAAGGCATAACATGATCCCATAGTATACCTAATGAATTACCAACTCCGTCTACTGATAATCCATTAAATACACTACAAGGGATTTTAAAAAAACTTTTCTTACTTCTTTTACAGTGGTGAGCATTATTTACAGGTGTTAAAAACCTTTTTGAACTGAAGTGATAGAACTAACACATTTGAATTATTTGGAGTTTCTGTAAAAATTTTGGCAGAGTGCCATCTGTATTTTGGATAAAACAGTTCTTCAGAAAACCTGTAAAAAGCACTTCAATAGATTTCCAAATCTCAACTCCAACACATTTCTCTACTCAAATCCACAGTGATTTTTCAAAGACTGAGATAAAAGAAATATAATACAATTTTTACAAGCCAAAATAACTCATAATTATTTTACAACTTCAATGTACAATTTTTTTATTTACAACTGCTCAAAACCAACAACAATATGTACATACAGTGAACATACATTACATTACAAAATACAAAATATTGGTATACTTATTATACCCGGTAGTCTCTCGCTGGAGGTACTAGCAGCCTAGTCTACTGCCCTGTCTGTCTGTCTACCTGCGACAGCAATAAAAAGCTATCGCTGAAACAATGTCTCAGTGGTGCACAACATTAACCAAATACAATTTAAATCACAATTCATAAATCATATAAATAGTGGGTACTTAAAACCATAGTTAATTTCAAGACAATAATTGTCAACAAGAATTTAAACTCCATTTCTCAATATCACAATAAATTTCAATAAGTCAGATCATGGTTGAATTCAAAAGACAGTATATGTCAATAAGAGTTTAAATTCATTTCACAATCTCACAATACATATCAATAAATCACACACACAGCTTTAATCATGTTCCCAAGTTCAATTCATCCCAAAAGCTGCTGGCTAATGAGGTATTCAATTCATTCCAAAAGTCAATGACTAATGAGGAATAACATAGCTAGCTAGCAAAAATATGAGTACTCATTCTATTCATCCTCAACAGGCACACACCTCAACACTTCAGCCAGAGATGGAATTCAATTCATCTCACTAGACAAGCTAGCGAGGAATACAATCAATGTACATGATAGCTGTGGTTTCTAACCAATTACAGTGCTTTTCAATCAATAAGTATCCATCAAATATCATTCAAACCATTTTTCACAATTTCACAACTTAAAACAATAATATGCAAATAGTCATAATTTATTTCAATTGAAAATAATTCAAAAGGAATAGTTGTTGTGCACAAACACAATTTAAAACACTAACATACAATTAATCATATGAAATATTATTCAGAGCAAAATCAGTTGAAAACTAGTTGTGCACAAACCTCTAATAACTGTCTCTCGGTCTGGACTCAGTGTTTCCTTCCCTTTTCCTGAGTCTTTGGTAACTGAGAAACACAATTTGAAGTGTTTCAGTACAAAATTAAACTGTCTCTAACAATAATGTTCGATAAGTAATTCACTGAAGGCTATTATTTGCTCAATCAAGTTGAGGCCTCAACGTTATGGTCTTCATAAGACTTGTATGTATGGGTCTTAACTATTCATGGTTAAAATTTTTAGGTCAATTGGACCTGTTTTGAGTGAGTTATGGCCTAAACACTAACTGCTGCCCAATTGGTCAATTTTCAAGCCTCAATTGTACTCAATCCGAATTGGTCATTTTTCATATCACCTTGCAAGCAGAATTTTGGTATGCTTTCTCAATGAAAGTTGGCACATTTTGTGCCTAGTTTCACCTCCAATTGGTCTCATACCAATTGAGGTTACACATTTAAAGTTATAGGCTAAAATGCATACTGCCCTTAATTACCTTGCTTAAACATACATCAATAACACATTTACCTTACTATATGTCCACTTCCCTTACCAATTCTGTTTTGGTACATTACCAAAACCATATACCACTTCACTTTAAAGTCACTTTGGGCAGATTACACACATCCTCAATACACCAATTAAAACTCAAATTTACAAAGTCTAAGTATAATCACATATACACCTAAACATTACTCATTCTTACATACACTTTACACAACCAATCTATATACATATCCATCAATCCTCAATGTCAATATTCTGCCAATACCTTCATGAACTCATACATTTATCAAAGTGTCCCAAGGCTGCCGAAAATCTTCACCATGCCAAAGTGTCCTACAATTCATCAATTTCCATTCCAAGTGCACAATCACCATATACATGTGGAATAATTTACTAGGTTATTAAATCACCCTAATCAACATCATTTCTCATCAAATATATGTATAAATATTTCCTTAAATACATAACTCCATGGCTGTCCAAAATGAACATATCAATAACTCCTCAAACTTGAAAATTTTCTTCACAAATCCAACACCCATAACATGTACACAAAGTTTAACAAAGCAACATTCAAAAATGTAAACTTACCTATGGTTGGGACTTGCCAAACCTTGATTAAACTTCTTGATTTTGGTATCAAGCTCTTCCTTATGATGTGTAGACAATCTTTAATGAAGAATTGTAAGTGATTGGAGGTGAAATGGAGAGGTTAGGTGAAGCTTAAAGAAAACGGCAATGGAGGTTTATCCTTCTCTTCAATTCGGCATGGATGAGGAACCTTGAAGAAATGAGTTTACAGATTGTATATTAGGTATACACCTGCCCCATTTAACTCTTAATTTATTCTTTTAGTGGCCTACTCACTCAATTAATCATATAATATGTTTAATTCCCACTTATTCCACATTAAACCCTTAATTTTTGTTATTTACTTTAGGTACCATCAATTTAATTTTTCATTTCATTTTATAAGTGTAATATTATTTTTTTTTAATGGACATTTAGGTCAAAAGACAATTCGGGGTGTCAAATGACCATAATGCCCCTGTTCGGGTTACATTCCCGATTTTTCGGTAACACCCGATTTTGTCTGTTTTTCGATTTCTCACTTTTCTTTGTACTAATTATTTAATTTTTCTTCGATCTTTCTAATGAGATTTATTCTTCAATAAGGGTCTATTTAAGTCCTAAAAATGACAGTCTGTGAACTCCAGAGAGCAGATCGAGGTGGTTTAGCACAATCTTTAGCAAAGTGTCCAAGTTTTCCACAATTGTAACAGGCTCCAGAGGCCTTACGACAAATACCTCCATGTAGCTTACCACAAACATGGCAGAAACGGGTAGGATAGGAACTTCTGGTTGTTCGACGACTAGATCTTAGTGGTCTCTGCCCTGATGATCCGCCTCTATCATATTTCTGAGCTCGGGGTTCCTCAAATTCTTTTCTCTTCCCCAAATTACTGTTCAAACTCTAACCCATAGGTTTCTCCCTCTTTTCCATTTCACACTGCCCTTGTGGGGGTTGGGTCTCAGATTTGGGCCGATGATTATCAGCCATTTGTTGAAAGAAAGTGGCCATTTGCTGGGCCATTTGTGCAATAATTTGTACCGGTAAAACTGGTACAGTCAGGCCTTCAACATTTTGTGGAGCTGGGGCCTCAGTGGTGCACAACTATAATTTAAAACATAGTACAATATACATTGACAAAATTTACAGTAAATAATTTGGAAATCTGAATACTCATCAAATTCCAAAACTCAAAATATTCATTGCCAATAATGTAAATCATTTGTATAAATGACTTTGATCACAAAATTCAATTTATCAAATCATGACTAACCATTTAAGTAATTCCAACAAAATCAATTATACATAAACCATAATTGAAATCACAATTCTTTACCATTCAAAAGCCATTCTGTATCTCACAAATCATTATGTATCTCAAAAATCAATCTTTATCTCAAAACCATGTTGCATCTCAAAAACCATGCTGTAGCTTAAAAACCATGCTGTATCTCACAAATTATTCTTTATCTCACTAACTATGCAAGACTAATCCGATAGGGCCATCTTCGATGTGATTCTAACTCCCTATGGTCGGGGAGGTCGAATCATCGTGCACAGTACCATCACAATAATGAATCTTCTGCAAGGGCCATAACGATAAAATAAACTTAGATCTAACCTCAAATCAGAGGAAAATCTAAGCCTGTGCACGTACCATGGTAATCAAAACACAACTAACTCCATTGTCTTCTCAACAAATGAGAGAGACGGGTAATAACCTAGTCAAGCATCTATAGTGAGATATAAAACAATATCACAATCCTTTTAGTGAGCATAAATCACAATATAATTCGATTCAAATTCAATTCCAGTATCCAATAATTTTTATGCTCATCACAATTCAAATCATAAATTTACATTTTTCCATGAAAATTACCATCACAATTCAAAACATGTTCTATCACAATTTTCTAAAACATAATTTATTCAATCCATAACAATGCTTAATACTTGTGGAAATACCATTTTACAAAGCTAAATTCATACATACTATAACAATTTTCAATAATCATTGAATTAAATCCAATGCTGGTTAAACATAATACATAAGAAAAGTATGTCATTTAATCATATGAAATATTCAAACAAAATTAGTTAAAAACTAGCTGTACACAAACCTCTGATAACTGTCTCTTGGTCTTGACTCAGTGTTTCCTTCCCTTTTCCTGAGTCTTTGCTAACTGAGAAACACAATTTGAAGTGTTTCAGTACTAAATTAAACTGTCTCTATCGATAATGTTTGACAAATAATTCACTGAAAGCTATTATTTGCTTAATCACCTAATATACCGACCCTCGATGTGTTCTAGGTAAATTAGGTTTTAATGTCACTAATATGTCACATTCGATAGTGTTTTAGGGTTGGTACGTTTTACCAAACTCATTTCCTTGTTTAGTGCATTTTAATGCAACTTGCTGGATTCCGGGATACTAGTTTGACCTAGCCGGACGACCTAGTTCCCTCGGTTTTCGGGTTTTGGTTAAAACTATAAACTTGTAGATCTATGTCTTATGGAACGCGGGGCAAAATTTTAGGTCATTCTGAGTTAAGTAGACCAAGTTATGGTCATTATACTATTGCTGGTCAAATGGCATCAAATTAGGTCAATTTTAGGTCAATTTGGTCAACTTTGGTTCGGCCAGTTTTTGGACCCGAACTTGTGCAAGCTTTTTGACTTGCTTCTGGTCATTTCTGGGCTTTGGTGTCTTCATAAGACTTGTAGCTATGGGTCTTAACTATTCATGGTTAAAATTTCAGGTCAATTGGACCTGTTTTGAGTGAGTTATGGCCTAAACACTAACTGCTGCTTAAATGGTCAATTTTCAGGCCTCACTTGCACTTAATCCGAATCGGTCATTTTTCATATCACCTTGCAAGCAGAATTTTGGTATGCTTTCTCAATGAAAGTTGGCACATTTTGTGCCTAGTTTTACCTCCAATTGGTCTCATACCAATTGAGGTTACACATTTAAAGTTATAGGCTAAAATGCATACTTCTCTTAATTACCTTGCTTAAACATACATCAATGACACATTTACCTTACTATATGTCCACTTCCCTTACCAATTCTGTTTTGGTACATTACCAAAACAATATACCACTTCACTTTAAAGTCACTTTGGGCAGATTACACACATCCTCAATACACCAAATAAACTCAAATTTACAAAGTCTAAGTACAATCACATATACACCTAAACATTACTCATTCTTACATACACTTTACACAACCAATCTATATACATATCCATCAATCCTCAATGTCAATATTCTGGCAATAACTTCATGAACTCATACATTTATCAAAGTGTCCCAAGGCTGCCGAAATGTTCTACAATGCCAAAGTGTCCCACAATTCGTCAATCTCCAATTTAAGTGCACAATCACCACATTTTCATGGAAATAACTTACTAGGATATTAAATCCCTCTACTCAACATGAATTTACATCAAATATATGTAATAATAAATCATTAAATACATAACTCCATGGCTGTCCAAAATGGACATATCAATAACTCCTCAAACTTGAAAATTTTCTTCACAAATCCAACACCCATAACATGTACACAAAGTTTAACAAAGAAATATTAAAAAATGTAAACTTACCTATGGTTGGAACTTGCTAAACCTTGATTAAACTTCTTGATTTTGGTATCAAGCTCTTCCTTATGATGTGTAGACAATCTTTAATGAAGAGCCCTAAATGATTGGAAGTGAAATGAGGTGGTTAGGTGAGCTTGAGAGAAAACGGCAATGGAGGTCTTTTAATTCTTCATTTCGGCAAGGTTTGGTGATTCGGAGAAGATGAAGTTTTTGATGGTATAATGGAATTACAGCTGCCCCATTTTGCTTTTAGTTTATTCATTAGTGGCCCACTCACACAATTTAATCATTTAATAAGTTAAATTCCCACTTATTCCACATTAAACCCTTAATTCTTGCTATTCACTTTAGGTACCACCAAATTAATTTTTGATTGTATTTTCTAAGTGTAATATTATTTATTTTTAATTGACATTTAGGTCAAAAGACAATTCGGGATGTCGATTGACCATAATGCCCCTATTCGGGTTGCATTCCCGATTTTTCGATAACACCGAGTTTTGTCTGTTTTTCGATTTCTCACTTTTCTTTGTACTAATTATTTAATTTTTCTTTGATCTTCCTAATGATATTTATTCTTCAATAAGGGTCTATTTAAGTCCTAAAAATGTTTTCCAGGGTTCCCCACGGTCCAGGGTTAGTCAACGGTCCACGCCGTGACTTCCCGGTGCGGTCACCCATCGCTAGGGTTCTCGACTCGCTTAACTTGGTTACATTTCTTTGCTATTATTTTTCCTTTGTTTTTCTTGTGTTTTCTTTGCTTGTATTTCATTATTTTATGTCTCCTCGCTCATATCGAAGTGTAGTTCTAGGCATCCTAGCTGTCCGGAAAACACTGGTCACCGGAACAGTAGAACATAGGGGTGTTACAATTCTCCCCCCCTTAAATAAATTTCATCTCGAAATTTTACCTAGTATTAGTCTCTGAACAGCTGTGGGTACTGTCTCCTCATATCCTCTTCACGTTCCCAAGTAGCTTCCTGGCTTGAATGATGGTTCCACAAAGACTTTAACTGTGTGTATCTGCTTGTTCCTCACCGCTTCACCTCATAAGCCAGAATTTTTATGGGTTCTTCCTCATATGAGAGGTCTGGTTTTACCTCAATCTCTTTAACTGATAGTACATGAGATGGGTCAGATCTGTACCTCCTTAACATGGACACATGGAAGACACTGTGTATCGTTGCTAGCTCTGGAGGTAATGCCAACCGATATGCCAAAGGACCCACTCTTTCCAGAACCTCATATGGTCCAATGAAACGAGGACTCGCTTCCTTTCTGCCAAATCTCATAATCCTCTTCCAAGGAGAAACTTTGAGGAATACCTTATCACCCACTGCATACTCAATATCTCTTCTTTTCAGATCAACATAGGACTTCTGACGATCTGATGCAGCCTTAAGTGTATCTCTGATCAATCTGATCTTTTCCTCTGTCTGCTGAACAATTTCTGGCCCAATCATCTTCCTTTCACCTACCTCATCCCAACATAAGGGAGTTCTGCACTTTCTGCCATACAAAGCTTCATATGGAGGCATCCCAATGCTTGATTGGTAGCTGTTGTTATAAGCAAACTCAATCAAAGGCAAGTGTGTATCCCAACTACCTTCAAATTCAATCACACAAGCCCGTAGCATATCCTCCAATATCTGGATAACCCTTTCAAACTGGCCATCTGTCTGTGGGTGGAATGTTGTGCTGAAGTTCAATCTAGTTCTTAGGACTCTCTGAAGAATACCCCAGAATCTAGAAGTGAACCTAAGATCTCTGTCATATACAATTGATACTGGCACTCCATGCAGTTTTACAATTTCATTTATGTAGAATCTGGCCAATCTTTCCAGGCTATAGTCCATCCGGACTGGCAAAAAGTGATTAGACTTGGTTAGTCTATCAACTATAACCTATACTGCATCATGACTATTCTGTGTCCTCAGAAATCTCGTCACAAAATCCATAGTTATCTGTTCCCTTACAATGTTTCATAGGGTGCCACTTGTATGCTAGCTTGACACTTATTAATGTATACAAATTCTGTTAGTGGGATGTATCTGTCCCATCTCCCCTCGAATTCAAAGACAGAAGTTCTCAGTATATTCTCGAGGGTTTATTGCATTTTACAGATTATTATTATCATTTCATTTCATTATTTATAGGAACTCAATGAGTTTCCGAATTTACCTGAATTACTTGTTTCGACTGTGCATCCGTCTGAGGATGATAAGTCGTACTGATATCTCTAAGCTTATAGCAATTACTGTGGTACAGGTAATTCACATTAATATAACTAAGTCACTGACTCTAGCTACCTTACAAGTGTAGTCGTTTGATAGGCTAGTTCTGAAGTTTTACATTTCTGACTAAAATTTTCATATTTATTTCCAGTAATAGTACTCTATTCGGGTGCAACTGTATCAATTTATAGATTACTTACAAATATTCTTACTTTATTGTACCACGAGGAAGCACGTAACTCTACACCATAATCCCGTGTCGGTACTGTAATCTGCAGCTTACAATACAAACATCGAGAACATTATATAGTCACTACGTTATAACCTCATGGGCTAGGTTTTCTAACATCTTATCTTTCTCGAATCCACTAATATCCTAAATTGATTCTGATTACAATATCCATTAATAATTACTAACAGTAACATCTTTGCCCTCATCTAGAGCAATTCTATTACTGTAACTTACTTTTAGGTCCTCTTGCCTTACATTAAGTAGGCTCGCCATTTAGCTTTATAATTTATGGTATGTTAGAAAATACTTTTAGCTAACAATTCTTCCAAAAGTAATGTCAATCATACTTGTTATTATAGTTATTATCCTAAAGGACTAGTCACTAATACATCAAAATTCGTTCCCATGTAAAGGAATAACAACAGAACATATAGTTCTGACACTAACACACAACTAAGTAGTGCTGGGATCAAATAATAACTAATTGTTTCTTTCAAAAATTAAGAACTTACCAGCAGCTACATCTGAAGTTTCTGCTCTTTCTCCTTGGCACATAGTGGACGCTCTGACTGGTGCGCTACTATATTCTGGTTGATTCACTGTGTTAATATGGTGAGGAGTACCAACTCTATTTCTATCTTGACTCTAACTGACGGTCTGTGAACTCCGGAGAGCAGATCGAGGTGGTTTAGCACAATCTTTAGCAAAGTGTCCAAGTTTTCCACAATTGTAACAGGCTCCAGAGGCCTTACGACAAATACCTCCATGTAGCTTACCACAAACATGGCAGAAACGGGCAGGATAGGAACTTCTGGTTGTTCGACGACTAGATCTTAGTGGTATCTGCCCTGATGATCCGCCTCTATCATATTTCTGAGCTAGGGGTTCCTCAAATTCTTTTCTCTTCCCCAAATTACTGTTCGAACTCTGACCCATAGGTTTCTCCCTCTTTTCCATTTCACACTGCCCTTGTGGGGGTTGGGTCTCAGATTGGGCTTGACATGATTATCACCATTTGTTGAAAGAAAGTGGCCATTTGTTGGGCCATTTGTGCAATAATTTGTACCAGAAACTGCACAATGCCTTCAACATTTTGTGGAGCTGGGCCTCAACTTGCTCTTCTCGCCATCACTGCATCGTTTCTATTGTCTCATTCTTCTCTTCCATTTTTTCATAGAATTTTCTATTCTGCTCAACCAACACAAGGAGATTCCTCTCCATTAGTTCACATTTATGATGTAAATGTACTATATGTATCAAACATTTGAGCGATTGTAGTTCGACAAAAGATTTCAAATTCAATTCAAATTCACTTTAAAACCATTGCTCTGATACCACTTAAACATGTCACACCCTACCCCTCTGTAAGGCATGACATGATCCTGTAGTATACCTAATGAATTATCAACTCCGTCTACTGATAACCCATTAAATACACTACAAGGGATTTTAAAAACTTTTCTTGCTTCTTTCACAGTGGTGAGCACTATTTACAAGTGTTAAAAACTTTTGTGAACTGAAGTGATAGAACTAACACATTTGACTTATTTGGAATTTCTGTAAAAATTTTGGCAGAGTGCCATCTGTATTTTGGATAAAACAGCACTTCAGAAAACATGTAAAAAGCACTTCAATAGATTTCCAAATCCCAACTCCAACATATTTCTCAACACAACACATTTCTCAACTCAAATCCACAGTGATTTTTCAAAGACTGAGATAAAAGAAATATAATACAATTTTTTTACAAGTCAAAATAACTCATAATTCACTTTACAACTTCAATGTACAATTTTAATTTACAACTGCTCAAATAATTTACATACATATTATTACATGCATACATCAGACCTATGTACATGGGTATACCTATAATATACCCGAGTCGGTCCGAAAGTGTCTTCAAAGAAACTTACTCATCGCTTCTATGCTCTTCTTACTGCGACAAAGATACAAAGCTATCGCTGAGTGGTGAACTCAGTGGTGCACAACTATAATTTAAAACATAGTACAATATACATTGACAAAATTTACAGTAAATAATTTGGAAATCTGAATACTCATCAAATTCCAAAACTCAAAATATTCATTGCCAATAATGTAAATCATTTGTATAAATGACATTGATCACAAAATTCAATTTATCAAATCATGACTAACCATTTAAGTAATTCCAACAAAATCAATTATACATAAACCATAATTGAAATCACAATTCTTTACCATTCAAAAGCCATTCTGCATCTCAAAAATCATTATGTATCTCAAAAATCAATCTTTATCTCAAAACCATGTTGTATCTCAAAAACCACGCTATAGCTCAAAAACCATGCTGTATCTCACAAATCATTCTTTATCTCACTAACTATGCAAGACTAATCCGATAGGGCCATCTTCGATGTGATTCTAACTCCCTATGGTCGGGGAGGTCGAATCATCGTTCACAGTACCATCACAATAATGAATCTTCCGCAAGGGCCATAACGATAAAATAAACTTAGATCTAACCTCAAATCAGAGGAAAATCTAAGCCTGTGCACGTACCATGGTAATCAAAACACAACTAACTCCATTGTCTTCTCAACAAATGAGAGAGACGGGTAATAACCTAGTCAAGCATCTATAGTGAGATATAAAACAATATCACAATCCTTTTAGTGAGCATAAATCACAATAAAATTCGATTCAAATTCAATTCCAGTATCCAATAATTTTTATGCTCATCACAATTCAAATCATAAATTTACATTTTTCCATGAAAATTACCATCACAATTCAAAACATGTTCTATCATAATTTTCTAAAACATAATTTATTTAATCCATAACAATGCTTAATACTTGTGGAAATACCATTTCACAAAGCTAAATTCATACATACTATAACAATTTTCAATAATCATTGAATTAAATCCAATGCTGGTTAAACATAATACATAAGAAAAGTATGTCATTTAATCATATGAAATATTCAAACAAAATTAGTTAAAAACTAGCTGTGCACAAACCTCTAATAACTGTCTCTTGGTCTTGACTCAGTGTTTCCTTCCCTTTTCCCGAGTCTTTGCTAACTGAGAAACACAATTTGAAGTGTTTCAGTACTAAATTAAACTGTCTCTATCGATAATGTTTGACAAATAATTCACTGAAAGCTATTATTTGCTTAATCACCTAATATACCGACCCTCGATGTGTTCTAGGTAAATTAGGTTTTAGTGTCACTAATATGTCACATTCGATAGTGTTTTAGGGTTGGTACGTTTTACCAAACTCATTTCCTTGTTTAGTGCATTTTAATGCAACTTGCTGGATTCCGGGACACTAGTTTGACCTAGCCGGACGACCTAGTTTCCTCGGTTTTCGGGTTTTGGTTAAAACTACAAACTTGTAGATCTATGTCTTATGGAACGCGGGGCAAAATTTTAGGTCATTCTGAGTTAAGTAGACCAAGTTATGGTCATTATACTATTGCTGGTCAAATGGCATCAAATTAGGTCAATTTTAGGTCAATTTGGTCAACTTTGGTTCGGCCAGTTTTTGGACCCGAACTTGTGCAAGCTTTTTGACTTGCTTCTGGTCATTTATGGGCTTTGGTGTCTTCATAAGACTTGTAGGTATGGGTCTTAACTATTCATGGTTAAAATTTCAGGTCAATTGGACCTGTTTTGAGTGAGTTATGGCCTAAACACTAACTACTGCCCAAATGGTCAATTTTCAGGCCTCACTTGCACTTAATCCGAATTGGTCATTTTTCATATCACCTTGCAAGCAGAATTTTGGTATGCTTTCTCAATGAAAGTTGGCACATTTTGTGCCTAGTTTTACCTCCAATTGGTCTCATACCAATTGAGGTTACACATTTAAAGTTATAGACTAAAATGCATACTGCTCTTAATTACCTTGCTTAAACATACCAATTGACCATAATGCCCCTGTTCGGGTTGCATTCCCGATTTTTCGGTAACACCGAGTTTTGTCTGTTTTTCGATTTCTCACTTTTCTTTGTACTAATTATTTAATTTTTCTTTGATCTTCCTAATGATATTTATTCTTCAATAAGGGTCTATTTAAGTCCTAAAAATGTTTTCCAGGTTTCCCCGCAGTCCAGGGTTAGTCAATGGTCCACGCCGTGACTTCCCGGTGCGGTCACCCATCACTAGGGTGCTCGACTCGCTTAACTTGGTTACATTTCTTTGCTATTATTTTCCTTTGTTTTTCTTGTGTTTTCTTTGCTTGTATTTCATTATTTTATGTCTCCTCGCTCATATCGAAGTGTAGTTCTAGGCATCCTAGCTGTCCGGACAACACTAGTCACCGGAATAGTAGAACGCACTACCGAACATAGGGGTGTTGCAATGGGTTGATAAGAAGATGCATACCAGAGGAAGATATGGAAAGTATCATTCATCACTGCCATTCGTCACTATATGGAAGACACTTCGGCACCTCAAAAACTGCAGCCAAGATTTTACAAGCAGGGTTTTACTGGCCGCATTTGTTTAAGGATGTAAGATACTTTGTGCTAGGTTGTAATCAAGGCCAAAGAACAGGTAACAGTTTAAAAAGGAATGAAATGTCACTGCATGGTATACTTGAGATAAAATTGTTTGATGTATGGGGAATAGACTTCATGGGCCCATTTCCCTCTTCCTATGGAAACAAGTATATTCTGGTTGGAGTTGATTATGTGTTAAAATGGGTAGAAGCAATTGCGACACTAACCAACGATGCTAGAGTGGTTACAAGGTTCCTTAAGAAGAACATC
This sequence comes from Hevea brasiliensis, assembly GCF_030052815.1. NCBI lineage: Eukaryota > Viridiplantae > Streptophyta > Magnoliopsida > Malpighiales > Euphorbiaceae > Hevea > Hevea brasiliensis. Next base: position 51,297,104 of record NC_079497.1, on the reverse strand, counting down.
TTCACAAGGTTTGGCACACCATGAGCAATAATCAGTGATGGAGGAAGTCACTTCTGCAACTAACAATTTGAAACACTACTAAAAAAGTATGGAGTGACTCACAAGGTGGCCACACCTTATCATCCTAAAACCAGCGGTCAAGTAGAAATCTCAAACAGGGAACTGAAGCAGATTCTGGAGAAAACTGTAAACAGATCTAGGAAGAACTGTGCATGAAGTTAGATGATGCACTATGGGCATACCGCACTACATATAAAACCCTAATTGGCACAACACCCTTCCGACTAGTTTATGAAAAATCATGCCATCTCCTTGTTGAACTTGAGCATAAAGCTTATTGGGCAATTCAGATCCTAAACTTTGAGCTCAAAGCTACTGGTGAGAAAAGACTCCTACGACTGAATGAGTTGGAAGAAATCTGATAGGATGCGTATGAAAATGCCAAAATTTTCAAGGATAAAACCAAAAGATGGCATGACAGGTGCATAGCAAGCAAAGAAATAAAAGAAGGAGATCTTGTCCTCTTATTCAACTTTAGATTGAAACTCTTTCCAGGTAAGCTAAAATCAAGATGGTCCGGACCTTTCAAGGTCACCCAAGTCTTCCCACATGGAGTAGTAGAAGTGTAGAGCGAAACCTCAGGTGCATTTAAGGTCAATGGGCAGAGGTTGAAGCCTTACTTTCAAGGAGAACCCATAGAAATGGGAGTCAATTGCACCCTCAACCATCCTACCGACAGACCACAAACAAGCAATGTAACACCCCTATTTATATAGCCTGGTATATTTCACTGTTCTGATTGACCGATGTCGGTCTGAACAATTAAGGGGATTAGAACCACACTTAAGACAACTAGATAAGCCTTAAACCCAAATAATTAGTAATTGCTAATTAGTTAAGTATAAATAAGAAAAACAGAACATAAGAAGTTAAATGAGCTGAGAGTCATAGCGATGGGTGGCCTTCTCGGGAATGACTGCGAAGTCAATTTAAACTCAAATTTTGAACCGTAAAATGTGACACTGCGGTCCTTAGGACCCTTACGAACACAGTGAAAAAGAGAAAATCACGAAAAAGAATTGTTAAGTCAGTCAAATAATTAGGTTAGGAAGCCGAAAGAAATATTGAATTATTTACAAACCGGGTTGAACCGGCGAGGGGCAATTTGGTTAATTGACCCTGAGAGCTGACTCCTGACCTAACTGTCAAATAAAATCGGAGAAAAGAAAATTTCAGAATCGAGAATTAAATTAAAGAACTAATAGAAAAAAAAAAAGAGAAAATGAAAAAGTGAAGGGAGATGACATCATGCATGACATCATGCATGATGCCATAAATCCTATAATTAATAAATTTAAATTAAATGGATTTTTGGGTCTTCCATAAGACAAAATAAATAAAAGAAAAGAAAAAAAAAGATTTCATTGTCTTCTTCCTTATCCCTTGCCGCCCTCACTCTCCCTCACTTCTCCATTGTTAGTCCTCCATTAAAGCTTGCACTCAAGCTTGAAATCCTTCATTAAACCTTAATAACTTCCATAAAAATCTCATTAGAGCTTGTTTTAGTCACTTGAGAAGAAGATTGAAAGAGGAAAGAAATACAAAAGATAGAGATTTGAAGGAATTGGAGTTCTAAGAAAGGTTAGTAAGCAAATTTGATAATTTTAGTTTGATTCTTACATTTCTAACTTATTGAGCTTGTAAATAAACTTAAAATGAAATGAAACAAATTATTGAAGGGCCAAGCTGAATTTCGGCCAGCATGTGTATGAGGGTATTGTTGCATGGTTTGATTGATTTAAATGAGTATATGAACCTCAATTAGTTGAGTGATTATGGTTTAAGGCTTTGAAATTAGCTAAATGCAACAATTTAGTGTGGTTAGGGTTTGGACACTTAGGGTTTAAAGACAAAAATGTGAAAAAATTGGTAAATGATGTCTTTGACCTAGTTTAAGGAGAGAAATGGTCAATTGTGACCTAATGAGGTGTGTTAGAAATGTTTGAATTAAAAGCAAATTTGGATTGAGTGTGGTCATGCTGCTGGCAGCATGACCAAGTTACCTTTAAGGGACCAAAAATGAAATTTTAGAAGTCTAATTGGTATGAGACCAATTGGGAATGAAAATAGACATTAAATGACACAATTTTCATTTAGGAAGCATGCCCAAAAAATGACCAAAACCTAGTGAACAAATTGACAAAACTTGGAAAATCATAGTCTGCCCTATATAAACTGACCAAATGAATAGTATTTGTTCATTTGGCCATAACTTGAGCTAGGCAGGTCTAAATGACCTGAAATTTTACCAGTGGTTAGATGAGATATAGACCTAAAAATTTCATAAAGAACACAAACCCAAAGTATGCCATTAACCAAGTCATTTGGCCACCCCAAATTGGTGACCTAAAACTGCTAGCACCAAAAATTGCCCAGAAAATCTGGGTTAAGTCCAATCCGGCAGCCATGGTTCAAATGGCTATAACTTGGGCTACAAAACTCCAATTGGAGTGATTGAAAAGGAGAATAAACTTAAGACAATAGGGAACATTTTCTGTGAAGAAAGTTTTGCCAAATTCAAACAGTAAAATGACCAATGGAACAGTGCAACCTTAGACACCAAAACTGAAAATTATCAAATTTGCCTAAAAGACTTAGAATTTGAGTAAACAACCAAAACCAACAAATTTAGTGACCAAAATGTGGTATGTGGATGAAGTTGGAATTCCCATACCTATTAAGCCTTAGAAATTCAATAATTTGACTTGAATAGTGTAGTGAATAGTAACCCTGAAACACAAAATTTTAAGAACGTCGAGTTTAGCACGATAGAGCTAGGTAAAAGTGAAGTTAAATTTATTTTTGGATTTATGCTAAGTTATGGTACTAAAACACTATAAAATTGTGTGTTTCATTTGAAAAGAATACCAGAAAAGAACCCGAGGAACCGAGTCAAGGCCAAGAGGCGACTCGCTTGAGGTTTGTGCACAACATCACTATGCTTTAAAATTCATTGATAAAGTGAATGAAATATGTATTTTACTTTTGCTTTGAATTGTTGAAAGTTTATTTGTGACAATATTTATGATGTTTTGATTTAAATTGTGAAAGTTATTGTGTATATTTGAAATAGCAATGTTTAGCAAATTGTTAAGATAAGTTTTGAAACCACAGTGTCATGACCATATATTTGAACACCTCACTAGCATGACTAGTGGGGGTAATTAGTTTTGAATTTTGATTCCTTCTCTGGAGAAGTGTTGAGGTGTGCTAGTAGAAGAGGATTTGAATGGATATCCATATATTTGAGCTAGCTAGCCTTGTGATGTGACTTCTCCTTAGCCTCTGGCTATTGAGATTATATTTGTTTCGAATGGCATGATCTAACTGTGGGTTTTATGAAATGTGTTTGATACTTCAAAATGAAATTGTTTGGAATAAAATCTCATAATTCATGTTTTGTGTTTAACTCGCATGCTTAGTTCAATTTTTGAATAAATGTGATTTAAATTATGCATAAAGATTCTTTTAGTATGTTGTGCACCACTGAATCCTAGCACTCAGCGATAGCTGTTATTACTGTCGCAGATATAGAGACTACAGGAATAGTAGACTGAGCTGCAGAGGATTGAGGATCTATTAGCTTGAAGTTATCGGGTATAATTTATACCCTGACTGTAGATATTTCTTTTGATTTATGTAATGCACATAAATGTATGGACATGTAAAAATGGGTCTTGAGCAGCTTATATAAAGTTTGTATAAAATTTGTAATAAATTTTAGTTTGGAATTTCTGAATGTAAATTTTAGTATGATGTATATATATAAATTGTTTATCTTTAATGAAATATGAATGAATGATACTGATTGACAGTATTTTGAGAATTGTTGAATTTTGAAAGTTGAGAAAATGGTTGAGATGATTATGAATTTGAAGAAGTTGTTGAGAAAAATTATTGGAAGTGCTTTTTTTTCTAGGTATTTGAAGAACTGTTTTCTCAAAATATAGACGGAACTCTGCCAAAATTTTTATAAAATTTGCGAAAAAATAAAATGGGCCAAAATTTTCAATTAGCTTTCAGCTTTAATTAAAATGTTTTGATACCAACTAGAAAATGCTCACCACTTAACAAAAGTAAGAAAATTGTTTTAAAATTCCTTGTAGGGTACTTAATGAGTTATTGGTAGGTGAAGTTCGGTAGTTCATTAGGTATTCTACGGGATCATGTTATGCCTTACAAAGGGGTAAGGTGTGACAAGCAAAGTCCAGCTAAAGGCTATAAACAAGCGCTTTTTGGGAGGTAAACCAAAAAAAAAAAATTCTGAACTTTTCTTTTTTTTTTCTCCTTTTTCATATTGATTTTTGTTTTGTACCGATTAACATTTCATTTTGTAGGATTTTTTTGGAGAGGGGAGTAGAGAACAAGAGAGGAAAGGAATCACCAAGTCAAAACCACAAAAGGGAAAATTGGAGAAAACCAGGGTAGTAGCTTTATTGCTAAACTTTACATCCATTTCATGTGTTGTAATGATAAAAATTTTTCATTTGACAAAAAAAATTTGGAAAATCAGAAAATTACATGGGTCGTGTACTGGTTTCACACGGGTCGTGTAACTTTCTGAAAGTCCATAAATTTCTTGCATTTTTAACTCTAAGGGAGACAGAAAGTTACACGGGTCCATAGCCCAATTTACACAGACCGTGTAATGTCTCTAGCAAAATAACTTAAAGCCAAGGAGTTACACGGGCTCCTTGTATTTGACACGGGCCGTGTAACATATCTAGTAAAGTAACTTGAGAGATAGAAAGTTACACGGGTCGCAGAGCTCATTTACACAGGCCGTGTACTACGATAGAATTTGAAATTTTCAGGCAGAAATTTACACGGCCCTACATGTTGGGACTCGTGTATCATGTCGCAGACGTGACTCCTGGGGTGTGAAATGTGCGAAACGAAGAGTCTTAACGATTTTTTAAATGCACCCCTAGCATTAAAACCATTCATAAAGGAAAAACCCTTCATCTTTACCCCTCTTAGCCTATAAAAACCCCTCAAATATCATCTCCCTTCACTAAACCCTACTCTTCACCAAGTCCAAAAACTCATTAATGGCTCCTGCAAAGAGATCTGTAAGAAGAATCAGCTTTTCCTCGAGGCAAAGAGGAGAATCCTCACCTTCTCCACCTCAGCCTCCACCCCAATGCCCAAGAACAAGGGTAGCCTCTCCCCAAACATCTCAACAAGCCCATCCTCCACCGTAACCCCAACCACAATCCGCTCCACAATTGAAAATCTCCATTCCTTGGGGATTCCGTGATGATGCCCATGAGGCAATGTGCACCCGGCTTCATGCTCGAAAAATAAGCTCCACTAAATACATGGATTTTTCACTGCTAGAGTAGATTGGGCTACAGAATGAAATCAATGGGCTACTCGATAGCGTCGGGTGGATAAGGTTCGCCTAACTCCAATTTCTGGCATACAAGGACACCACGCTGGAGTTTTTGGGAAGTTTTAAGGCCACCTTATGGCCTACCAATAGGGAGGATAGGGGCAGGATTGAATTTCACCTCCTCGGTATCGATCGGGTGATGAACATAGATGAGTTCAACGCCATCTTCGGCTTTGATAGTGCCGGCCACCAGGAGATCCCTAGGAACTGCATGCTCGACAACAGCATCAACTTCTGGAGTTCCATTACCCCAAACACGGAGCCATATAACTCTAGCAAGTCCAAATCCACGGGCATCAAAAGTCTAGCCCTGTGCTATATGCATCAGTTCGCCCCCCACACCATCATGGGCTGAGGCTATAGCCTTCGCATTGTAAATGCCAACGAGTTGTTCTTTTTGTGGTGTACGGTCACTGAACAGTGCTGCAACACTGACTTCTTTTTATGCAACCATCTTCGATGCCTCTGTTATCAGTCTACCGGGCACATCGTGCTTGGTGGCCTTGTCACAACTATTGCCTTCCACTTTGGCTTCGTTCTAGGACATCACAGGTTGCGCTCTGTTACTGGAACATCAAGAATAGATCAAATTATCTGCATATCCATGGAGATATGTAAGAAGGTGTGTAACACCCCTCGTCGGTCTACAGTATCGCCGAGCAAGGATTGCTACACAGCGTGCCGGAGCACATATTCTGCAATTAACTCATTTCCTGAACTCAATTTGATTTTAAGAAGTCTTTTATGTAATATTCACATCATGCTGATACTATTTTCATGATTTAATAAAATTAGTGTTTCAAAAATGGTAATAAAAATTCGGCATGGTGCCATCTGTATTTCGAAAAAAATGTACTTCTAAACCTGTTAAAAAAAAAGTTCAATATGATAATCTCAACCATCCAACTAATTTTTCAGTCTCACAATTTCATAATTTCTAAATACAGTCCATCATATTTTACATTCATCAAAACACTATCCATAAAAGTTTAATATATACAAATTATTACAAACTTTAAAGTTTTATGATATCTATACATATTACATAACAAAATGTCAAAATACAACTGATAGTCATTACACAAGATCCTAAGTCCTACCATATATGCAGTGTAGCGCAGATGACTCTAAACTCCTGTGCAGATCTGATGTCTCATCCAGTCATAGGTCTGCTGGGCTCCCCAGTTGTGTCTCCAATACCTACGCATAGCAAAGGCAATGCGCTAAGCAATTCTGCTTAGTGGTGCCAAATATAAAGAAATATACACTAAAATAAAATAAATGAATTGTTTATGAATTTATGACATAGACATTCTTTGTGTTGTTGTTTCTACTTTTATTTGCTAACATTTCAATTTTTGCTAATTTTGGTAGTGTTGTATGTTAGTAGACTGTATTTAGCTATTTGAATTTAGTAGTGCTTAAATTAACTGTCCGTGTAGCCTATACATTGACCAGACTAGATAAACAGATATACTGGCACTGGGTACCTAGTACCTCGGTCATCACACCATCACCACAAAGTGTCTCCCGATTATTGCAAGTGTGGCTAAAAAGCCATATAATCAATCCGGCGATAAGCCAAGTATAATAACACAATATGTATAGCCGTAGGCTATTAAAGTCACAGTCTGGCATAATATGCAGTAAAAACACAGTATGGCGTAAAACCATTTACAGAACAGCTGTCAAAATCCTATTAGCATGCCAACCTATCCAAACTAGTCAACTAGGTAAACTAAGGCACATTACAAATTAATTGTTTAATTCTTCATTTTTTTGAGTTTACTAGCTATTATGTAATTTACAAGTCAATGTAAATGTTAACCTTTTTAGATATCATGGATAAGTTGATTCTCATATCAACATGTCACAATTTGTAATTCAATATGCTACTAATATAGTGCAATTTACCCTTTTCGCAAGTTGGCATTTATTGCCAAATTACTTTAAGCTTCATTGTATGTAAATGTCAAATTTTCAGTATTAGTGTGCTAGATTGGTCTAGCTTAATGTCCTATTTCTCTTGGCTTTTAGCTTCTGATCAAAGAAGCAAAATTGTAGCTCTGTGTCTTTTTGAACTTTTGACATAAATTTCAGGTCATTCTGAGTTGTATAAACCAAGATATGGTCAATTTACTAAAGTTGGACAGATTGTACCTTTAGTGCAAAGTTTGGTCAATTTTAGGTCACATTTAGTTCTGGCAGTTTTGGTACCCGAATTTGTGCAAGCAATTTGACTTAGTTATGGCCATTTCTGGGCTTTGGAGTCTTCATAAGAATTGTAGCTATATGTCTAAGCTATCCATGGTAAAAATGTCAGGTCATTTGGACGTGTTTTGAGTGAGTTATGGCCATCTTAATGACTACTATTCATATGGTCAAAAATCTGAGTTTGCAAGGTTGCCATTCCGAATTTGGTCATTTTTTAAGGTCAGTTTCTAGGAAGAATTTTGGCAACATTTTTACATGAAAGTTGGCCTATTTGGTGTCTAGTTTCACCTCCCATTGGCCTCATACCAATTGGGTTCACATTTTTGCACTTATGACCTAATTTAGGTACTGCAAACACGCGTAACCTGCAATTGAACATTACGCTTCCAATTTTGACAATCCTCCTCCTCCCAATACTTCAATATTCAATCAATGGAACTTCTATATATATATTGCACACAATTCTAGCAAAGTATTTTGAACAAAACACTCAAGTGCTCAATGCACACAATACACCATTCAAGTTCAACATTTACTTCCACCAAAATTCAACATACCTCAATATCAATATTACACATACACTTCCCTGGCAACTACACATGCTGCCCACAATTTAACACCATGACATCTCATCAATAAATTACATAAACTCACATACAATTTCACGATATTATAGGCTGCCTAACATGACAGTTTACCAAAGCATCAAAGTCCCATTTTCAAACCCTTAATTCAAGCACTAACGTGCACATACTTGGACATTAACCTACTACAACTTCCATTTGAGTTAATCAACCTTAATTCCCATCCATTAGAGGTAAGAAAAACTCAAATACAACAAACCTTCATGGCTATCAAAAATGGACAAGTTCGTATCTCAATATTTCCTTCCTCTCTCTTCACCAAATTACTCACCTCAACCTAAACACAAGGTTTACTAAAGCAAGGGAGAGGATTTGGACACTTACCACTTTTGGAGCCTGTTAAAAACTTGATACTTTCTCTCCTTTTTGCTACCTAGGTATTGCTCATGAAGTGTAGACCAAGTTTAATGAAGAAACTTGCAAGAGATCATGGCTTGATCATGCACCAATGGAGCTTTGCATGGGCAGCAATGGAGGTTTTGGTTGGGATATTCATTTCGGCAAGATGACAATGAGTGGAATCTACTGTCCCAAGGTCCCATATGTCTCCCAAATTAGGAGTTAGTGGAGCACTAAACTCATTTTTAATATTTAATTATTTCAAGTTTCATTATTTGCACATTTATGTCCCTTTTTTCACTATTTACATAATGTATCACAATTTAATTTTTCATGACATTTCTAAAGTGTAATATGATTTATTTTTAATGGACATTGAGGTTAAAAGGCAACCCTAGGTGTCAAATGACCAAAATACCCCTCTTTGGGTTGTATTCCTAATTTTTCAGTAATACCGATTTTTATCTGTTTCTCGATTTTTTATTTTTCTTTGTACTAATTTATTAATTTTTCTTTGATAATTCTAGTATTAAATATATTTCAATAAACCTTTAATTACGTCTCGAAATTTAATTCTGAGGGTTCCCCGCGGTCCTGGGGTCGGCAACGGCCTTCCTAGTGCCGTCACCCATCGCTGCAGTGCCGACTCCTTTAACTTAGTTTCATTATCTCTCTTTCATTTTTCTTTGATTTTTCTTGTATTTTCTTTTTATTTATTTCATCATTATACGTCTATACACTATCACCGAAGTGTAGTTCCAGATATCCTGACTTACCTGGACTGACATTAGGTCACCGGAGCAACAGAACATACAGAACACATACAGGGAGGATGTTACAACTCTTCCCCTCTAAATAAAAATTTTATCCTCGAAATTTACCTGATGTGAAGAGCTGAGGGAACTGTTGCCTCATTGTCTCCTCGCTCTCCCATGTTGCCTCTTCTGTGTTGTGGTGCCTCCATAGGATTTTCACTAGTGGAATTGTCTTGTTTCTGAGCTCTTTTACCTCTCGTGCTAAGATTTTAATAAGTTCTTCTTCATATGTCAGGTCAGGTTGTACCACAATTTCTTCTGCTGAGATGACATGTGAAGGATCTGATCTGTATCTTTTGAGCATCGAGACATGGAACACATTATGTATCTTATCTAGCTCAGGTGGTAAGGCTAATCTATAGGCTACTGGTCCCACACGTTCAATAACTTTATGTGGGCCAACAAACCTAGGGGTTAATTTTCCCTTTTTCCCAAATCTCAACATTTTCTTCCACGGTGATACTTTGAGAAATACCTTCTTGACAACTTCATACTCAATGTCCTTTCTTTTCAAGTTAGCATAAGATTTCTGTCGGTCTGAGGTAACTTTCAAATTGACCTTTATCAGTTTTAACTTTTCTTCTATCTGTTTTACCAGGTCTGGTCCCACTAGCTTATCTTCACCCAATTCAGTCCAACATACAGGTGTTCTGCATTTTCTCTCATATAGTGCTTCATAGGGTGCCATTTGTATGCTAGTTTGATAGTTATTGTTGTATGCAAATTCTGCCAGTGGAAGGTATCTGTCCCAGCTTCCCTCAAACTCAATAACACAACTCCTCAGCATATCCTCGAGGACCTAGATTATTCTTTCTGACTATCCATTCATTTAAGGATGAAAAGCCATACTAAAATGGAGTTGTGTGCCCAAGGATTCTTATAATTTCTTTCAAAATCTAGATGTAAACCTCAAGTCTCTATCAGATATAATGGAAAGCAGAACTCCATGTAGTCTAACTATCTTACTGATGTACAATTCTGCTAGCATTTCCAATGAGTAGTCAGTTCTGACTGGCAGAAAATGTGCTGATTTGGTCAACCTATCCACAATCACCGATACTACATCATGCTTCTTCTGAGTGAAAGGTAAACCACTGACAAAGTCTATAGTGACTCGATCCCATTTCCATTCAGGTATGTTTATGGGTTGTAACAAAGCTTATGGAACTTGATGTTCTGCTTTGACTTGCTGACATGTCAAGCATCTAGTTACATAGTCAGCTATGTCTTTCTTCATACTTGGCCACCAGTATCGAAGTTTCAGGTCATGGTACATTTTTGTGCTTCCTGGGTGCATAGCATAAACATTATTATGTGCTTCTATCAAAATACTGGTTTTCAACTCTTTATCATCTGGTACACATACTTTTTCTTTATAGTATAGGCACCCATTTTCCTTCACTTCATATTCAGTTTCCTTTCCTTCAGTGATTTTGCCCATAATAGCCATTAATTTCTCATCTATCTTCTGCCCATCCTGTATCTATTGTAATAGATTTGGCTTTACTTACAACTAAGTCAAAATAACTCCATCATGAGTTAAGGACAGTTGGGCATTCAAAGATCTTAATGCTATAATAGATTTTCTGCTTAAGGCATCAATGACTACATTTACCTTCCCAGGGTGGTAGTCAATCACACAATCATAATCTTTCAAGAATTCAACCCATTGCCTCTATCTCAAATTAAGTTCCTTCTAGGTTGGCAGATACTTCAGACTCTTATGGTCTGTGTATATGTAGCATTTTTCTCCATACAAGTAATGCCTCCATATCTTCAATGCGAAGATAATTGCTGCTAATTCCAAATCATGAGTAGGGTAATTCTTTTCATGTGGCCTTAACTGCCTGGAAGCATATGCGACTACTTTCCCTTCTTGCATGAGTACACACCCTAACCCATTATGTGAGGCATCACTGTAGACTACAAAGTCTTTTCCTGACACTGGCTGTGTTAACATTGGTGCCTCTGTCAACATAGCCTTCAACCTCTCAAAACTGGCTTAACACTTGTCATTCCAGTCAAATTTCATATTTTTGTGTAGTAATTTGGTCATTGGAGCAACTATCAGGGAAAATCCCTTTACAAATCTTCTATAATATCCAGTTAACCCCAAGAAACTTCTGATCTCAGTTGTATTTCTGGGAGGCTTCCATTCCATCACTGCTTCAATCTTCTTGGGATCCACTCTAATCCCTTCAGTTGATACTACATGTCTAAGGAATGCAATCTCATTCAACCAGAACTCACACTTGGATAATTTAGCATACAGTTTCTTCTCTTTTAGAGTCTGCAGAATAATTCTCAAATGCTCATCATGTTCTGCTTTATCCTTGGAATACACCAGGATGTTATCAATGAAGATCACTGCAAACTGATCTAAGTATGGATAAAAGATACGGTTCATAAGGTCAATGAATGCTGCTGGAGCATTTGTTAACCCAAATGGCATCACCAGGAATTCATAATGCCCATACTAGGTTTTGAATGCAGTCTTAGGCACGTCTGCATCCTTAACCCTTAGCTGATGATACCCTGATCTGAGATCAATCTTAGAAAACACACCAGCTCCGTTCAACTGATCAAACAAATCGTCAATTCTAGGCAACGGATACTTGTTCTTCACTGTTGCTCTGTTTAACTGTTGGTAGTCAACACATAACCTCAATGTCCCATCTTTTTTCTTTACAAACAGTACTGGAACTCCCCACGATGACACACTGGGGCATATAAACCCCTTGTCTAGTAATTCTTGCAGCTGGATTTTTAATTCTTTCAATTCAGCAAGTGCCATCCTATATGGAGCAATTGAAATCGGAGCTGTACCTGGCATAATCTCAATAGCAAATTCAACTTCCCTTTCTGGTGGCAAACTAGGCAATTCCTCAGGAAATACCTTAGAGAAATCCCTTACTATGGGTATGTTAGACAAGTTAAGTTTACCCTGCCTAGTGTCAACCACATGTGCTAGATAGGCTTCACACCCTTTTCTCAACCATCTCCTTGCAACTGTAGCTGAGATGACATTGGACAAGAAATCTGTCCTTTAACCCACAACTGTTATTTCTTCGTCCTCAGTAGTTTTCAGAGAGATTCTCTTCAATTTACAATCTACTATTACCTGATGATGGGATAACTAATCCATTCCCAAAATCACATCAAACACACGGAAAGGCAATTCGATTAAGTCTGTTGAGAACTCTTTCCCTTGAATCTTTAATGGACAGCCCTTATACACCTTGTGTACTACCACACTATGGCCTAGTGGATTTGTGACTAGGATGTCTTGGTCACTTTCCTCTACTAGTATTCCCTTTTCTACGAGCAGCTTGATACAAATATATAAATGAATAGATCCAGGATCCACTAATGCATGCACAAAAGTATTATAGAGGAGGAACGTACCCTTGATGACATCTAGACATCCTGTTTCTCCTGTGCCCTTATAGCATAGGCTCTGGCTGGTTTTTTACCTTTTGTTCTCTCCACAGACTCTGATACAGGTTTCTATAAAGTACCGACTACCTCAGCCTTACCTGACTTTCTACCCCTTAGAGCTAGAGGGGTAGGCCTAACAGTTGATACTAGAGTAGATGAAGCAGTTCTGCACAGACAATATCAGATTAGGTGGTCTGTAGACCTACACCGTAAACAAGCACTTATCATCCTCCAACATTCACGCTTATGCCATTTATGGCAATGTGGGCAAGCAACAGATACTGTTAGGGCTGGTCCCCTGAACCCTATCCCTAGAGAGCTAGCCATTGAAGGTGTGGACTGGCCTCTCCTCGGTGCAAACTAAGATTTGGGCCTCTGTGACTGACCCTGACTTGGTGCTCTACTGAAACTCTGAGTAGGCGAACCTCTGAATTTCTCACTAGGGGCAGAAGATGTACTGGTCTGACCCTGACCTCTTTTTCTGCTGTCTGTCCCTTCTATTTTGCTCATTTATTCTAACTTTTTCAACCTTCAGTGCAGTTTCCACTAACTTGGAAAACTCTGCAATCCCCAAGGTTGTAATCATTACTTTAATGTTATCATTGAGTCCCTCAAATCTTTTGCATCTCTCTGCCTCATTAGGGTCTATTTCTAGCCCATAGCGGCTCAGTCTGACAAATTCTCTTTCATATTCAACCATTGTCAACTGTCTCTGGCGTAGGGTAATAAATTCCCTTCTCCTCTCTTCCAGGTATACACTGCCCATATACTTCTTTCTGAACTCAGTGAGAAAGAAATCTCAAGTTATTTGTTCTGCTGGCACCTAACTAGTCACTATATCCTACCATTGGTATCATCATCTTGCAGTAGTGATACAGCAGCTTCTAAATTCTGCTCTGGAGTACAATGAAGTTGTTTCAAGACTCTTCCAGTTCTGTCCAACCAGTTTTCAGCTGTGACAGAATCATCTTCCCTTTTGCCCAGAAAATCCACTACTCCGAACTTCATGAGTCTCTCCATATGAGATTTTTGATGTGGAGGTGGTGGTGGTGGCATAACTCTTTCCATCTGTCTAAAGAACTCAGCCATTTGTTGAAATGTGGCTGGTGCATCTGGTACTGGTGGAGCAAGTTCCCTCTTATCTCTTGGCTCAGTTATAGATGGGGCATGACTCTCCACCTCCTCATCGACCGCTCTCTATGATGTGGAGTCTATATTCTAATCAAAATAACAAATCAAAAGATCTGCATTAGAGTCATCATAACACTTATAATGTAATGCATGATATGCAATCTATCTAGGTCCAGAAACGCCTAAACCATGCTCTGATACCACAACATGTAACACCCCTCGCCCGTCTACGGTATTACCGAGCAAGGCATGCTACACGACATGCCGGAGCACCTAGTCTGCAATCAACTCATTTCTTGAACTCAATTTGATTTTAAGAAGTCTTTTATGTAATATTCATATCATGCTGATACTATTTTCATGATTTAATAAAATCAGTGTTTCAAAAATGGTAATAAAAATTCAGCATGGTGCTGTCTGTATTTTGGAAAAAATGTACTTCTATACCTGTTAAAAAAAAATATTTCAATATGATAATCTCAACCATCCAACTAATTTTTCAGTCTCACAATTTCATAATTTCCAAATACAGTCCATCATATTTTACATTCATTAAAACACTATCTATAGGAGTTTAATATATACAAATTATTATAAACTTTAAAGTTTTATGATATCTATACATATGACATAACAAAATGTCAAAATACAAATGATAGTCATTACACAAGATCCGAAGTCCTACCATTTATGTAGTGTAGTGCAGATGACTCTGGACTCCTGTGCAGATTTGGTGTCTCACCCGGTTATAGCTCTGCTGGGCTCCCCAGCTGTGTCTCTAATACCTACGCGTAGCAAAAGCAACACAATAAGCAATTCTGCTTATTGGTGCCAAATATAAAGAAATATACATTAAAATAAAATAAATGAATTGTTTATGAATTTATGACATCGACATTCTTTGCTGTTGCTGTTTCTACTTTTATTTACTAACATTTCAATTTTTGCTAATTTTGATAGTGCTGCATGTTAGTATACTGGATTTAGCTATTTGAATTTAGTAGTGTTTAAATTAACTGTTCGTGTAGCTTATGCACTGACCAGACTGGATAAACAGATATATTGGCACTGGGTACGTAATACCTTGGGCCATCACACCATCGGTCACAACCGGTGTGCAAACAGTGTGGCTAAAAAGCCATATAATCAATCCAGTGATAAGCCAAGTATAATAACACAATACGTATAGCCGTAGGCTATTAAAGTCACAGTGCGGCATAATATGCCGTAAAAACACAGTATGGCATTAAGCCATTTACAGAACAGCTGCTAGAATCCTATTAGCATGCCAACCTATCCAAACTAGTCAACTAGGCAAACTAGGGCACATTACAAATTAATTGTTTAATTCTTCATTTTTTTTTAGTTTACTAGCTATTATGCAAATTACAAGTCAATGCAAATGTTGACCTTTTTAGATATCATGGATAAGTTGATTCTCATATCAACATGTCACAATTTGTAATTCAATATGTTGCCAATATAGTGCAATTTACCCTTCTCACAAGTTGGCATTTATTGTCAAATTACTTTAAGCTTCATTGTATGTAAATGTCAAATTTTCAGTTTTAGTGTGCTAGATTAGTCTAGCTTAATGTCCTATTTCTCTTAGTTTTTAGCTTCTGGTCAAAGAAGAAAAATTGTAGCTCTATGTCTTATTGAACTTTTGGCACAAATTTCAGGTCATTCTGAGTTGTATAGGCCATGATATGGTCAATTTACAAAAGTTTGGTCAATTCTAGGTCACATTTAGTTTTGTCAGTTTTGGTACCCAAACTTGTGCAAGAAATTTGACTTGGTATCTTCATAAGAATTCTAGCTCTATGTCTAAGCTATCCATGGTAAAAATTTCAGGTCATTTGGACCTATTTTGAGTGAGTTATGGTCATCTTAATGATTACTGTTCATATGGTCAAAAATCTGGGTTTGCAAGGTTGCCATTCCAGATTTGGTCATTTTTTAAGGTCAGTTTCTAGGCAGAATTTTGGTAGTATTTTTACATAAAAGTTGGCCTATTTGGTGTCTAGTTTCACCCCCCATTGGCCTCATACCAATTAGGTTCACAGTTTTGCACTTATGACCTAATTTAGGTGCTGCCAACACACACAACCTGCATTTGAACATTACACTTCCAATTTTGACAATCCTCCTCCTCCCAATACTTCAATATTCAATCAATGGCACTTCTATTTATATATTGTACACAATTCTAGTAAAGTATTTTGAACAGAACACTCAAGTGCTCAATGCACACAATACACCATTCAAGTTCAATAGTTACTTCCACCAAAATTCAACATACCTCAATATCAATATTACACATGCACTTCCATGGCAACTACACATGCTGCCCACAATTTAACACCATGACATATCATCAATAAATTACATAAACTCACATATAATTTCATGATATTATAGGCTGCCTAACATGGCAGTTTATGTAACATTCCCACTGTACGTGTTCTGTACGTTCTGTTGCTCCGGTGACCTAATATCAGTCCAGGCAAGTCAGGATGTCTGGAAAACACTTCGGTGATAGTGAACAGACATATAATGATGAAACAAATAAAAAGAAAATACAAAAAAATTAAAGAAAAATAAAAGAGAGAAAATGAAACTAAGTTAAATGAGCCGGCACCGCAGTGATGGGTGACCGCACCGGAAAGGCCTTTGCCGACCCCAGGACTGCAGAGAACCCTCGGAATTAAATTTTGAGACATAAATAAAGGTTTATTGAAATATAATTGACACTAAAAATATCAAAAAAAATTAATAAATTAGTACAAAGAAAAACAAAAAATAAAAAAATAGACAAAAATCGGTGTTACCGAAAAATCGGGAATATAACCCGAAGTGGGATATTTTGGTCATTTGACACCTAGAGTTGCCTTTTGACCTCAATGTCCATTAAAAATAAATGATATTACACTTAGAAAATATCATGAAAAATTAAATTGTGACACAATATAAGAATAGTGAAAGAAATGGGGGATAAAATCCAATTTAGGAAACTTTAACTAATTAAATATTAAAATGGAACTTAGTGCTCCGCTAACTTGAATCTTGGGATACCAAAATAAGCTTTGGGATAGCAGAAACCACTTCATCTTCAACCTTTCACAAACCAACCGAATTGTCCTCCATGAAAGCTCCCATAGCCGAATTTGTCCAAGCTTCATGCACTCCCATTCCAAGCCTCCTTCCCACTTGGTTTCTTCATTAAATGTAACACCTCTCACCCGACTACACTATAGCAGCAAAGTGTGCTACATTCGGTGCCGGAGTACCCTATCTTATCTTACTTTATTCCTTTAATAATTTGATCTTGTTATATTTTAATATCAATTATTTTTAAACGGACAAACTAGTAGAGTTTCCTCTATTTTATTATCAGTTGGTGTACTTCACTATTCACCTGCTTGAAATTTTTAATAATATTTTACAATAAAAATCTCAACAATTATTCTCATAATTCACATCTCATTCATATATCTCAATTTCATATTCATTTCCATGCATTTCCATTCATGAACAATTTATATATAAAAATTCTTAAGTTTCATTAATTTACATGATTTACAGACTGATTACATAAATTCATAATTTACATGATCTATAAATTAATTACAGTTCTATAATCTATATTTCAACATACAATTCATAGTTTACATTACAAATAATAACTAATTATAATATACAAAATACGTAATATGATCTATGTGGGCCCTATCTACATGCATTGCTGAGGAGGTGACAACCTTGAATACTCTGCAGATCAGACTCCAAAATCTCTGTTTGGTATTCACTGGGCTTTAATGTAACACCCTCCCTGTAGCAACTCCGTACATTCTACTGTTCCGATGACCAGTGTCGGTCCGGACAGCTAGAACGTCCGAAAAAATATTTAAACTAAAGTGAGGAACCAAAATTAACTCAAATATTAATAAGAAAAATTTAGGAAAAATTTTAAAAATAAAATACAACCAAGTTAAATGAGCCGGTGCCCTAGCGATGAGTAACCTAGTGAGAAGTTGCGGTTCTCGCAACTAGGAGCCCTAGACCCGGGGGAAAAATTATAAAATAATTTTTGGGACTCCAGAGAAGGGTTATTGAGGTTCTTATGGCATTATAATGCCAAGAAAATACTTAGAAAAATTTTTCAATCGGTACAGACAATTTTGGCCCGTTAAGCCAAACGGAGGGCATTTTGGTCATTTTTCCTTCAGAGATAATTTTTGACCGACTTGTCCAGTTAAGTAAATAATTATTATGACATAAAATGTGAATAAATATTACTAAAAATTGAATTGAAAATGAGTAGAAAAGAAAAGAAAAAAAATGAATTAAATGGGAATTTATGACATCACATGATGTCATTAGTGTGCCTTCACCCAACCCAATGTTGACACATGGCAAAACTATATTTAAAAGAGACAAATGGGCTGAAAAATGAGAGAAAAACCAGAATTCCCTTTCTTCTTCATTTCCTTGCTGTAAACCATTCTTCCCTAACCTCCATGGGCAAGCTTTTTCAAGCTTGATTTTCCCTAGCTTCCACACCACAAAAGCCCTAGTTGTCTTCACAAAAAATTCACCCCACACCTTGAGAAAGCTTTGGGCAGAAAAATTTTGAAGAAAAATTAAAGTTTTGGTTGGCTTGGATTTGAGCTAAAAGAGGTTAGTGACCTAAGCCTTGAATTTCACTTGAATTTCATGTTTAAGAACTATAAATATGTGTAAATGACAAAGAAATTTGATGAAACACCATTGGTATGTTAACCCTAAATTTTGGCAGCCATGGCTAGGGTAATATGGTGATGATTTTTGGGGAGTTAACATGCTAGTATGGCTGCCCTTAATGTGTATCTTATAAGTGAATTGATAAATGCAATGATAATGCATGGTTTCGAAATGTTGAGTTAGGGTTTGGGTTGAAGAATGAGACTTTGATCTTGTGATGATGGGAGTAGGTTTTAATGGTCAAGTAGTGACAATTTGGTTTGGTTTGAATAAAAAATGAAGTGAATTGGGTTGTGGGATTTGAGGTTGGAGTGGCTACCTTATGTGACCTGCAGGTTTGGATGTGAGTCCAGCCTGTTTGGACAGCCATAACTTAAATTTTAGAGGTTCAATTGGTGTTTAGCAAATTGGAAATGAAACTAGACACATAATGGCACAACTTTGGTGAAGGAACTATGGCCATAAAACCAAACCAAGTGGACCAAAAACTTGCTCAAATCCGGGTGACCTGCAGGCTGTTTCTGCAGAATGACCAAATAAGCAGTGATTGTTCATTTGGCCATAACTCAATGTAGAAAGGTACAATTGACCTGAAATTTTACCAGCAACACGCTGAGATATAGACCAACAACTTTTATGAAGAAACCTACCCCAAATTATGACCAAAACCTATCCAACAATTGAGTTGCAGTCACTATTCACTGCACTGTAGATATGGTCAGCCCTGAAAATTTTCAATCTGGCTAATAGTGGTTTTTGGACCATAACTTGAGCTACAAAACTCAAAATAGAGTGATTCAAAAAAGGAAATTCAACTAGACAAAATAAGGAACAACTTTGATGTTAATCATTTTTCCAAATTCCCACTACAACAGTAACTAATGAAATAGTAAATCCAAAGCTTGAAAATTGAAAATTCTATCCAATTCACATTAAGCTTAGAGATGGTATTGGCAACCAATACCAACAAGTTTAAAATGCAAAATGTGGTATGTTGATGATATTTAAACTAATTTATCTATTGCTAATGCAAAAGTTAACATTTTAGTTGACCAATGAAATGAATAGTAATCATAAAAATTCAATTTCAAAGAATTACATAAATAAAAAGTATTAAATGCCCTAGTAGGCCTAATGTGATTGGTTTGGATAGGTTGGCATGCCAATAGGGTTCTGTTAGTAATACTGCATATGGCTTCATGCCATTCTGTATTTCATGGCTTCCTATGTCATTCTATGACATAATAGCCTTTGGCTATGATATTGAGTTGTTATACTCGGGTTTAATCCCCGATAATTATCACAGCTTATTAGTTGTTTTGTTGCACACCGGGAGACACAATGTGACCGATGGTGTGATGGTTCGAGGTACTTAGTACCCAGTACCAGTTTACCCATTTATCTAGTCCAGTCAACTAGTATAGGTTACTCGGGCAGTATTAATAAATTTTACCAAACTTCAATTGAATAATATTGCAATAAATATTTGAGACTTAGTTCACCCAAAAATGTAAACATACATTCTGTAAAGAGTTTTTATTTTATTTTATTTTATTTTATTTTATTTTATTTTTTATTGTCACCACTAAGCAGAATTGCTTAGCGCGTCGCTTTTGCCACGCGCAGGTACTGGAGACATAACTGGGGAGTCCAGCCGGCCTCATACAGGGTGAGCCTTCATATCTGCACTCAGAGTTCAAAGTCACCTCACATTGCAGTGCATTTGGTAGGACATTAGGCCATTTTGATATTTTGATATTTTGATATTTTGTATTTTATAACCTTCTGTAATGTATATTATAAATTCATGTAATTATGCTTTTGATGTAAGCATCTATGGAATATGTTCAGTAATAAATTGAGCATTTTTCTTTGAGTTGATTGTGTTTTGAATTGAATTGAATTTTTGAGATACTGAAGTGAATTGAGAAATTGTTGAGAATATATTGGAGGTTGATTGAGAATAATGTGATGATATTATTGGAAGTGTTTTTAACAGGTTCAGAAGAAATGTTTTTCCAATTTATAGCCGGCACTCTGCCGGATTTTATATAAAATTTGCGGAAAGATTTAGATTTATCAAAAATTATAAATAAATGAATTAAAAAGGATTAATTGAAATTGAAACATGAATTGGTGTTCCGACACACTGAGTGGCATGACTTGCTCGGCTACACTGTAGACGGGTAAGGGTTGTCACATTTAGTGGTATCAGAGCATCGGTTTAGGCGTTTCTCGGTTTAGATAGAGTACATTCCATTACATTGCATTTGTAAGTGTTGAGGTGACACTGATGCAGATCTGTTGTTTTCTTATTTTGAATAGGTTATGGATCCTGCTTCGCAAAGAGCAGTTGATGTAGAGGTGGAGAGTCATGCTCCACCAAGGGCTGAGTCTGGGGGCAGGGGAGAATCTGCTCCACCAGCAGCTGAGGCACCTGCTCAACCTCAGTTTGCTCTATTCCAGCAAATGACCGAGTTCTACCGGCAAACGATGGGGGCAATTCCACCACCACAACCACAACCACGACCTCCACCAGCACCACAGAAGTCCCATTTGTAGAAATTGCGAAAACATGGGGCTGTAGACTTCTTTGGAAAGAGGGAGGATGATCCCATGGCTGCAGAAAATAGGTTGGACAGAACCATCAGAGTACTGAAACAACTAAACTGCACCCCCGAGCAGAACCTGGTGGGTGTTGTGTCCCTACTTCAGGATAATGCATATCAGTGGTGGGACACAGTAACCAGTGAGGTGCAACCTGAAAGGATCACCTGGGAATTCTTCCTCACAGAGTTCAGGAAGAAATATATTAGTAAAGTGTATTTAGAAGAGCGAATAAGGGAATTTATCAGTTTGAGACAGAGACATTTGTCAGTGGCTGAGTATGAGCGTGAGTTTGTTAGACTGAACCGGTATGGGAGGGAGATAGTCCCTATCGAGGCAGAGAGGTGCAGACGGTTTGAGGAAGGGCTCAATGACAACATCAAAGTCATGATCACAGCACTGGAGATCACGGATTTTTCTAAACTGGTGGATGCTGCATCAAAAGTGGAAAGGGTTAGAATCAATGAACAAAATAGAAGGGAAAGACAGCAGAAGAGAGGTCCGGCTCAGTTCAGTGCATATTCTGCTCCCAGTAAGAAGAGTAAGGGTCCTCCTGCTCAGAGTTCGGGACCACCACAGGGTCAGGATCAGTCTCAGGGGCCCAGAGCCCAGTTCACACTTAGGAGAGGCCAGTCCACACCATCAATGGACAGCTCTCCAGGGACGGTGTTTAGGGGACCAGCCCCTGCATCTTCTGCTTGTCAGTACTGTCAGAAGTGGCACAAGGGGGAATGTTGGTGAGTGACCGGTGCATGCTTGCGGTGTGGATCTATAGAACACTAGATCAAGAATTGTTCAAAGAGGACTACTACTGTTGCTCCAACACAAACTGACAGACCTGCTCCTGCACCACAAAGGGGTAGGAAACCTGGTAAACCTGAGGCAACTGGTCCATCACTGAGTCCTGCATCCGAGTCAACTGAGAGGCCAGACACTAGAATACCAGCCAGGGCTTATGCCATCAGAGCTCAAGAGGAGCAAGATGCTCCGGATGTCATCAGGGGTAAGTTTTCCCTCTATAACACTTCTGTACATGTATTGGTGGATCCAGGATCTACTCATTCCTACATTTGCATCAAACTACCCATAGAGAGGGGAGTTCCAGTAGAGGAGAGTGATCAAGACATTCTGGTCACAAATCCACTAGACCACAGTGTGATAGTGAATAAGGTGTATAAAGGTTGCCCGTTGAGGATGTAGGGGTATGAATTCTCGGCAGACCTAATTGAATTGCCCTTCCACGAGTTTGACGTGATTTTGGGAATGGACTGATTGTCAGTCATCAGGCAATAGTTGATTGTAAATTGAAGAGAATTTCTTTGAAAACTTCTGAGGGTAATGAGATCACTGTTGTGGGTGAAAGGACAGATTTCCTGTCCAATGTTATCTCAGCTACAGTTGCAAGAAGAATGATGAGAAAAGGCTGTGAAGCTTACCTAGCACACGTGGTTAATACTAGGCAAGCTAAGCCAAACCTAAATGATATACCCACAGTAAGAGACTTCCCAGATGTATTTCCTGAAGAGTTGCCTGGTTTACCACCAGAAAGGGAAGTCGAGTTTGCTATTGAGATAATGCCGGGTACAACACCCATTTCCATTGCTCCTTATAGGATGGCACCCACTGAATTGAGGGAGTTAAAAACTAAGTTGCAAGAGTTGCTTGATAAGGGGTTCATATGCCCCAGTGTGTCACCATGGGGAGCTCCGGTGCTGTTTGTAAAGAAAAAGGATGGAACTTTGAGATTGTGTATTGATTACCGGTAGTTGAATAATGTAACTGTGAAGAATAAATATCCATTGCCCAGAATTGACGATCTGTTTGATCAGTTGAAGGGAGCCGGTGTATTTTCAAAAATTGACCTCAGATCAGGGTATCATCAGTTGAGGGTAAAGGATGCAGATGTGTCAAAAACTGCATTCAGATGCCATTTGGGTTAACAAATGCACCAGCAGCATTTGTGGACCTTATGAACCGTATCTTCCATCCATACTTAGATCGGTTTGTAGTGGTATTTATTGATGATATTCTGGTGTATTCCAAGGCCAGCGAAGAACATGATGAACATTTGAGGATTGTTCTGCAAACCCTGCGAGAAAAGAAGCTATATGCTAAGTTGTCCAAGTGTGACTTCTGGATGAGTGAAATCTCTTTCCTTAGACACATAGTATCAGCAGAGGGGATTAGAGTGGATCCCAAAAAGATAGAAGCAGTGATGGAATGGAAGCCTCCCAAAAATACAACTGAGGTTAGAAGTTTCTTGGGGCTAGCTGGGTATTACAGAAGATTTGTGAAGGGATTTTCCTTAATAGCTGCTCCAATGACCAAGTTGTTACATAAGAATGTCAGATTTAACTGGAATGACAAATGTCAGGCTAGTTTTGAGAGGTTAAAGGCTATGTTGACAGAGGCACTAGTGTTAACACAACCAGTGTCAAGAAAGGACTTTGTGGTCTACAGTGATGCCTCACATAATGGGCTATGGTGTGTATTGATGCAAGAGGGGAAAGTGATCGCCTATGCTTCCAGGCAGTTAAGGCCACATGAGCAGAACTACCCTATTCATGACCTGGAATTAGCAGCGATTATCTTCGCACTGAAGATATGGAGGCATTATTCATATGGTGAAAAATGCTACATCTATATAGACCATAAGAGTCTAAAATATTTGCCAACCCAGAAGGAGCTCAATCTTAGACAGAGGCGATGGATTGAGTTCCTAAAGGACTATGATTGTGTAATAGATTATCATCCTGGGAAGGCAAATGTAGTTGCTAATGCTTTGAGCAGGAAGTCCATCACAGCTTTAAGATCACTCAATGCCTGTTTGTCCTTAGCTCAAGATGGAGCTATTTTGGCTGAGTTGCAAGTGAGGCCAACCCTACTATAGCAAATACAAGATGGGTAGAAGGCAGATGAAAAACTAATGGCAATTATGGCTAAAATTCCTGAGGGGAAGGAAACTGAATATGAGGTGAAAGCAGATGGGTGTCTATACTACAGAGGAAGAGTGTGTGTACCAGATGATGGGGAACTGAAGACTAGTATTATGAAAGAAGCACACACGAGTGTTTATGCTATGCACCCGGGGAGCACAAAAATGTATAATGATTTGAAGCCTCATTATTGGTGGCCTGGTGTGAAGAGGGATATAGTTGACTATGTGACTAAATGCTTGACATGTCAGCAAGTTAAGGCATAACATCAAGTTCCATCGGGTTTGTTACAGCCTATAAACATACCTGAATGGAAATGGAACCGGGTCACTATGGATTTTGTTAGTGGTCTACCTCTCACCCAAAGGAAGCATGATGCAGTGTGGGTGATAGTGGACAGATTGACGAAGTCAGCACATTTTCTACCAGTTAGGACTGACTACTCACTAGAGAAGCTAGCAGAATTGTATATCAGTGAGATAGTTAGGCTACATGGAATCCCACTTTCCATCATATCTGACCAAGACCCAAGGTTTACATCGAGATTTTGGAAAAAGTTGCAAGAAGCCTTGGGCACACAACTCCGCTTTAGCACGGCTTTCCATCCTCAGACAAATGGGCAATCAGAAAGAGTAATCCAGGTAAACAACTGAAACCAATTGAACTAATGCAAATATTGAACTGAAATGATAATAATAACATGAAATATATGTCAGATCCTGGAGGATATACTAAGGAGTTGTGTCATTGAGTTTGAGGGGAGTTGGGATAGATATCTCCCACTGGCAGAATTCGCATACAACAATAGCTACCAAGCTAGCATTCAAATGGCTCCGTATGAAGCACTGTATGGGAGGAAATGTAGAACTCCAGTGTGCTGGACTGAATTGGGCGAAGACAAACTAGTAGGGCCAGACCTGGTGAAACAGACTGAGGAAAAAGTGAAAAATAATCAAAGTTAACCTGAAGATTGCCTCCGATAGACAGAAGTCTTATGCCGACCTGAAGAGAAAAGAGATAGAGTATGCAGTTGGTGATAAAGTGTTTATCAAAGTCTCACCATGGAAGAAAATATTGAGGTTCGGAAGAAAAGGTTAGTTAAGCCCTAGGTTTATTGGCCCATATGAAGTCATTGAACGTGTGGGACTCCAGAGAAGGGTTATTGAGGTTCTTATGGCATTAGAATGCCAAAAAAATACTTAGAAAATTTTTTCAATCGGTACAGACAATTTTGGCCCGTTAAGCCAAACGGAGGGCATTTTGGTCATTTTGCCTTCAGAGGTGATTTTTGGCCGACTTGTCCAGTTAAGTAAATAATTATTATGACATAAAATGTGAATAAATATTACTAAAAATTGAATTGAAAATGAGTAGAAAAGAAAAGAAAAAAAATGAATTAAATGGGAATTTATGACATCACATGATGTCATTAGTGTGCCTTCACCCAACCCAATGTTGACACATGGCAAAACTATATTTAAAAGAGACAAATGGGCTGAAAAATGAGAGAAAAACCAGAATTCCCTTTCTTCTTCATTTCCTTGCCGTAAACCATTCTTCCCTAACCTCCATGGACAAGTTTTTTCAAGCTTGATTTTCCCTAGCTTCCACACTACAAAAGCCCTAGTTGTCTTCACAAAAAATTCACCCCACACCTTGAGGAAGCTTTGGGCAGAAAAATTTTGAAGAAAAATTAAAGTTTTGGTTGGCTTGGATTTGAGCTAAAACAGGTTAGTGACCTAAGCCTTGAATTTCACTTGAATTTCATGTTTAAGAACTATAAATATGTGTAAATGACAAAGAAATTTGATAAAACACCATTGGTATGTTAACCCTAAATTTTGGCAGCCATGCCTAGGGTAATATGGTGATGATTTTTGGGGAGTTAACATGCTAGTATGGCTGCCCTTAATGTGTATCTTATAAGTGAATTGATAAATGCAATGATAATGCATGGTTTTGAAATGTTGAGTTAGGGTTTGGGTTGAAGAATGAGACTTTGATCTTGTGATGATGGGAGTAGGTTTTAATGGTCAATTAGTGACAATTTGGTTTGGTTTGAATAAAAAATGAAGTGAATTGGGTTGTGGGATTTGAGGTTGGAGTGGCTACCTTATGTGACCTGCAGGTTTGGATGTGAGTCCAGCCTATTTGGACAGCCATAACTTAAATTGTAGAGGTTCAATTGGTGTTTGGTCAATTGGAAATGAAACTAGACACATAATGGCACAACTTTGGTGAAGAAACCATGCCCATAAAACCAAACCAAGTTGACCAAAAACTTGCTCAAATCCGGGTGACCTGCAGGCTGTTTCTGCAGAATGACCAAATAAACAGTGATTGTTCATTTGGCCATAACTCAATGTAGAAAGGTCCAATTGACCTGAAATTTTACCAGCAACAAGCTGAGATATAGACCAACAACTTTTTTGAAGAAACCTACCCCAAATTATGGCC
This sequence comes from Hevea brasiliensis, assembly GCF_030052815.1. Lineage (NCBI taxonomy): Eukaryota > Viridiplantae > Streptophyta > Magnoliopsida > Malpighiales > Euphorbiaceae > Hevea > Hevea brasiliensis. Next base: position 51,270,325 of record NC_079497.1, on the reverse strand, counting down.
AAAACCTATCCAACAATTGAGTTGCAGTCACTGTTCACTGTACTGTAGATATGGTCAGCCCTTAAAATTTTCAATCTGGCCAGTTGTGGTTTTTGGACCATAACTTGAGCTACAAAACTCAAAATGGAGTGATTCAAAAAAGGAAATTCAACTAGACAAAATAAGAAACAACTTTGATGTTGATCATTTTCCCAAATTCCCACTACAACAGTAACTAATGGAATAGTAAATCCAAAGCTTGAAAACTAAAAATTCTATCCAATTCACATTAAGCTTAGAGATGGTATTGGCAACCAATACCAACAAGTTTAAAATGCAAAATGTGGTATGTTGATGATATTTAAACTAATTTACCTATTGCCAATGCAAAAGTCAATATTTTGGTTGACCAATGAAATGAATAGTAATCATAAAAATTCAATTTCAAAGAATTACATAAATAAAAAGTGTTAAATGCCCTAGTAGGCCTAATGTGATTAGTTTGGATAGGTTGGCATGCCAATAGGGTTCTGTTAGCAGTACTGCATATGGCTTCATGCCATTCTGTATTTCATGGCTTCCCATGCCATTCTGTGACATAATAGCCTTTAGCTATGATATTGAGTTGTTATACTCGGGTTTAATCCCCAATAATTATCACAGCTTATTAGCTTTTCTGTTGCACACCGGGAGACACAATGTGACCGATGGTGTGATGGTCCGAGGTACTTAGTACCCAGTACTAGTTTACCCGTTTATCTAGTCCAGTCAACTAGTATAGGTTACTCGGGCAGTATTAATAAATTTTACCAAACTTTAATTGAATAATATTGCAATAAATATTTGAGACTTAGTTCACCCAAAAATGTAAACATACATTCTGTACACATTTTTTTATTTTATTTTATTTTATTTTATTTTATTTTTTATTGTCACCACTAAGCAGAATTGCTTAGCGCGTCGCTTTTGCCACGTGTAGGTACTGGAGACATAGCTGGGGAGTGCAGCCGGCCTCATACAGGGTGGGCCTTCATATCTGCACTCAGAGTTCAAAGTCACCTCACATTGCAGTGCATTTGGTACGACATTAGGCCATTTTGATATTTTGATATTTTGATATTTTGTATTTTGTAACCTTCTGTAATGTATATTATAAATTTATGTAATTATGCTTTTGATGTAAGCATCTATGGAATATGTTCAGTAATAAATTGAGCATTTTTCATTGAGTTGATTGTGTTTTGAATTGAATTGAATTTTTGAGATACTGAAGTGAATTGAGAAATTGTTGAGAATATATTGGACGTTGATTGAGAATAATGTGATGATATTATTGAAAGTGTTTTTAACAGGTTCAGAAGAACTGTTTTTCCAATTTATAGCCGGCACTTTACCGGATTTTATATAAAATTTGCGGAAAGATTTAGATTTATCAAAAATTATAAATAAATGAATTAAAAAGGATTAATTGAAATTGAAACATGAATTGGTGTTCCGACACACTGAGTGGCATAACTTGCTCGGCTACACTGTAGACGAGTAAGGGGTGTCACATTTAACTTCAATACCTGCGCGAGGAAACAAATGCATCGCGCTAAGCATTGCTGCTTAGTGGTGCAATAATATAACAAGAAAATAATATAACAAGTAAAAATAATTGGAGCATATTTTCTATACTCAAGAATTTTACTGGGTTCATATGAAATTTTCCATATAATATATCTTTTGTCATTTTTGTTGCTCTCTAGAATCACTTTTTTCATAAGTTTACAATAATCATTTATATAATGTACAAATAAATCTAAATAGTTATACTTATACTTATATTCTTATAAAAGTCACATTTATAATATTATTTAAGTTATAATTCTTCTACTAGTCTTTTTATCGCTTCCTTGATACTTTATAAGTTGTTTACAATCATTTCATAATATTTAAAATTTTTAGAACTAGTTTAATTTACTTCAAATCATTCTAAGGAACAAATTTTTGGAGCTAATCTAATTTATTTCATAACTTCTTCTCATTTATTTACTTTCTAGCATTTTTAATTGCTAATATTCATAACTTAATTTAATAAATTTCACTGCCCAAGTAACCTATGACAGGTTGACTAAACTAGATAACATGTCGTTGGCACTGTACACCCCGATGCCTTGGGCTGTCATACCATGGGACACAGAACGTCAACCACATATGCAGTCAGTATGGCTAAAAAGCCATGATAACACATAATCGAACATTAATCCATGAGTGCAGGCATAAAGCCATGAATGTGGGCAAAAAGCCATGAATGCGAGTATAAAGCCATGAATACGGGCATTAAGCCTTTCGCAGTACTGCTAAACAATACCCTATTGGCATGCCAAACTATCCAATTTGACACACATGTCTAGGCAATACAAGGGCACATAATATCATTAAAAATTAATATATTATTTTTTATGACTTCATTATTTTCTGATAAATTTCAATTATAATTTATACATTCATTTGATCATTCATATGATCACAATTCACATCAATTATCCTTTTATATCATTGTACTTAAAGTATTTTTTCTTTCTACAATAATGAGAACTAATGTCTCATTCATACACTAATACGGTTCATTTATTCATTCATTATGTTATTCATATTGATCATAATTCAAAACAATGGTTCACATGTACCATTGTATTCAAAACATTTTTCCTTTCTCATTTATTCATTTTATAAATTCTATTTGTGATGGGCATATAAGCCCTAACTACCTATTCACATCAATTAGGTGGCTTACTTTTCATATTTCAAGCAATCCATGAACATTTCATGGATTTCAAATTTATGGCCTTAATTTCCCTTTAACCATATAGTTCTTACACTTTGTGTCTTTATATTACTATTTACTCAAATTGTTGACTTTTTAATACATAATGAATTTATTGAACTTAAGTTCTCCAAGATACCACATTTTACATTTTATTTTTGTTGGTATTGATTTCCAATACCATTTCAAAGCTTATCTTATGTTATTGAAAATTTTCAGATTTCATACCCTAGATTTACTTTTCATTGGTCATTTATACAGTAGGAATTTGATAAAATTGTCTTCATAAAAGTTGTTCTTTATTGTGTCTAGTTACATTTATTTTTTTGAATCACTCTATTTGGAGTTTTGTAGCTCAAGTTATGGTCATTTTACCATAACTAGCCGGATTGACCTGTGCCCAGAATTTCTGGGCAATTTGGTTCTGCCAGATTTGGTGACCTAAGTTTGGTTGGCAATTTGACTAGGTTATGGTTAGAATTTGGATATTTTTTATTCATGAAAGTTGTAGGGCTATGTCTCAGCTTTCTGATGGTAAAATTTCAAATCAATTGAACTTTTCTACACTGAGTTATGACTATTTGAACCAATACTGTTCATTTGGTCATTTTCCAGGGATAGCATGTTGGTCACCCGGATTAGGGTAATTTTTAGGTCAACTTGGTTTGGTTTTCTGGTCAGGGTTTCTTCACCAAAGTTGTGCCATTATGTGTCTAGTTTCATGTTCAATTGACCTTGCACCAATTGAACCTATACAACCCAAGTTATAGCTGCCCAAACATGCTGGACTCACATCCAGACCTGTAGGGCACTCAAGGCAGCACACCACTTTCAATTTCAAGGCCACAATTACTTCCAATTTAGGGTCAAACTTCATAAAATGGTCACTAATTGACCATTAGAACTCCAATTAACCATTCAAACACAATATCTCCAATTTTTATACTAACCCTAATTGATCAAATCTCATTCTCTTGCAAACTCAAAAAAAAAAAAAAAAATCAACTCCATTCAAGTCCAATTCATATGTATACATTAATTGACATTAATATACAAACTTAATTGCAACTAAACCATCCAAACCCTAACCTTCTCTTGGCTGCCACAATTCATACATACTCCTACATAAGTGTTTTATTCAATTTCTTAACAATTTCTCATTCACTTTAACTTCCTAACATGAAATAAGAAGAGAGATGTAAGAGTTAGCGCTAACCTTTTTGAAACCAAACTTGAGCTTGTTATTCTTCAAGATTTCTCCTAGAACCATAATAATCATAATCAATTATAACTTCACTTTCTCAAATTAAATACTCAATAAAAATTCTACAGCATTTCCCCTTTAATTAGACTAAACTCCTATCATAAATCTCAAATCCATAAACCATTAATACCCAATCTGGCAGCTTGTGCATTCAAATTTATATATAATGATCTAACTATCAGATAAATCCCAAATTTTAACCATATATTCAAGACATCCCTATACAATATCAGTAAACATTTTAACATCAAATCATCTCTAGATCATGAGATATCAAAATATTCATTCAACCCTTCAAAATCTAAATTTTTGCAGATATTAGTCTTACTCATACAGCTCATGCAAAACAATTTATATCTCATAAACCACAAGTCTAAAATTCACCAAATTTTGACACAATAGCCTAAACATATCAAATATCATTTGTACCAAATTTCATAATTTTATAAGCATCCTAACTATTTATTTTTCTCAAATTTCAGTAGCCAAAATTCAGAATTCAACCTGTAGACAGCCTGTGTTCAATAATATATTTCTCCAAATCCAACTGTTGAACAATCACCAAATTTTAACCATAACTTCTACACATACATACCTCAAATATATCCAAAAAGCAATGGTACAAGTTGACCCAAACTCACCTGGACAGAAGAGAAACATGCTGCTCTGCTGAACCCCTGTTTCTGCTACTATTCATCTCCTTCTCCTTCTTCTTTTCTTTCTTTTTTTTTCCTTTTCTCTCTCTCTCTCTCTCTCTCTCTCTTGATTTGACTGAAGAAGAAGAAACCAGTATTTTTCTTTCCAATTTTCTCTCATTTAACTCTTTTTAATTGGCTTGGTGAGTTGCGATTGGTGGAAAGTGCTTTGATGACATCATGTGATGTCATAATTCCTATTTTCTTTCATTTTTCTTTCCTTTTCTTTTCTATTCATTTTCAATTTAATTTGTAGCAATATTTATTCACATTTATGTCATAATAATTATTTACTTAACTGGACAAGTCGGCCAAAAATCATTTCTAAAGACGAAATGACCAAAATGCCCTCTGTTTGGCTTAACAGACTAAAATTGTCTGTACTGATTGAAAATTTTTTCTAAACCTTTTCTTGGCATTCTAAAGCCATAGAAACCTCAATGACTTCTTTGGAGCTTCAATAATTATTTCATGAATTTTCTCTCGAGTTCAGGGCTCCTAGTTGCGAAGACTGCAACTTCCCACTGGATTACCCATCTCTAAGGCACTATCTCATTTAACTTGGTTGTATTTTATTTCTAAAATTTTTTTCTAAATTTTTCTTATACTTATTTGAGTTATTTATGGCTCCTCACTCTAAACCAAATATTTTTCCAGATGTTTTAGCTGTCCAGACCGACACCGATCATCGAAACAGTAGAATGTGTGGAATTGCTACAGTGAGGGTGTTACATTAAAGCTTGCCTACTCACCTTGGGGAAGATATTGGGAACAAAAAAGAAGAGTTTTGGTGAAGTTTTAAGGAAGCTCTCAAGTGGTAAGTGTCCAAATCCTTTCCCTTGCTTTAGTAAACCTTGTGTTTAGGTTGAGGTGAGTAATTTGGTGAAGAGAAAGGAAGGAAATATTGAGATATGAACTTTTCCATTTTCGGCAGCCATGAAAGTTTGTTGTATTTAAGTTTTTTTTACCTCTAATGGATGGGAATTAAGGTTGATTAACTCAAATAGAAGTTGTAGTAGGCTAATGTCCAAATATGTGCATGTTAGTACTTAAATTAAGGGTTTGAAAATGGGACTTTAATACCTTGGTAAACTCCCATGTTTGGTAGCCTAAAATGTTATGAGATTGTATGTGATTTTATGTAATATATTGATGAGGTGTGATGGTGTTAAATTGTGAGCAGCATGTGTAGTTGCCATGGAAGTGAATGTGTAATATTGGTGTTGAGGTATATTGAATTTTGGTGGAAGTAAATGTTGAACTTGAATGGTGTATTGTGTGCATTGAGCACTTGAGTGTTCTGCCCAAAATGCTTTTTGGAATTGTGTACAATATATATAGAAGTGCCATGATTGAATATTAAAGTATTGGGAGGAGGAGGATTGTCAAAATTGGAAGTATAATGTTCAAATGCAGGTTGTGTATGTTGGCAGCACCTAAATTAGGTCATAAGTGCAAAATTGTGAAGCCAATGGGTATGAGGCCAATGGGGGGTGAAACTAGACACTAAATAGGCCAACTTTCATGTGAAAATGTTGCCAAAATTCTACCTAGAAACTGACCTTCAAAATGACCAAATCCAGAATGGCAACCTTATAAACCCAGATTTTTGACCATATGAATAGTAGTCATTAGGATGACCATAACTAACTCAAAACATGTCCAATTGACCTGAAATTTTTACCATAGATAGCTTAGACATAGAGCTACAATTCTTATGAAGACACCAAAACCCAGGAATGGTTAGAACTAAGTCAAATAGCTTACAGAAGTTTGGGTACCAAAACTGCCATAACTAAAAGTGACCTAAAATTGACCAAAATTTGCACTAAAGGTGCAATCTGTCCAGCTTTAGTAAATTGACCATATCTTGGTCTATAAAATTCAGAATAACCTGAAATTTTGCCAAGAGTTCAATAAGACATAGAGCTACAATTTTTCTTCTTTGACCAGAAGCAAAAAAAACCAAGAGAAATAGGACAATAAGCTAGACCAAACTAGCACACTAAAACTGAAAATTTGGTAATTACATATAATGATACTTAAAGTAATTTGGCAATGAATGCCAACTTGTAAAAATGGTAAATTGCACTATATTGGCAGCATATTGAATTACAATTTGTGACATGTTGATGCTAGAATCAACTTATCCATAGTACCTAAAAATGTCAACATTTACATTGACTTGAGAATTACATGATAATTAGTAAACTCAAAAAAAAGAGGAATTAAACAATTAATTTGTAATGTGCCCTAGTTTGCCTTGTTGACTAGTTTGGATAGGTTGGCATGCCAATAGGATTCTGACAGCTGTTCTGTAAATGGCTTTATGCCATACTGTGTTTTTTACGACTTTAATAGCCTACGGCTATACGTATCGTGTTATTATACTTGGCTTATCGCCAGATTGACTATATGGCTTTTTAGCCACACTGTTTACACACCGGGAGACACTTTGTGACCGATGGTGTGATGGCTCGAGGTACTAGGTACCTAGTGCCAGTATATCTATTTATCCAATCTAGTCAGTGTATAGCTACACGGGTAGTTAATTTAAGCATTATTAAATTCAAATAGCTAAATCTAGTCTTCTGACATACAGCACCACCAAAAGTAGTAAAAATTAAAATGTTAGCAAATAAAAGTATAAACAACAACAGTAAAGAATATCGATGTCATAAATTCATTTACTTTATTTTAGTGTATAATTTTTTATATTCGGCACCACTAAGCAAAATTGTTTAGCACATTGCTTTTGTAACACTTAGGTATTGGAGACACAGCTGGGGAGCCAAGCAGATCTACGATCGAGTGAGACATCAGATCTGCACAGGAGTCCAGAGTCATCTGCACTACACTGCATACATGGTAGGACTTAGGATCTTGTGTAATGACTATCAGTTATATTTTGACATTTTGTTATGTAATATGTATAGATATCATAAAACTTTAAAGTTTGTAATAATTTGTATATATTAAACTTCTATGGATAGTGTTTTGATGAATGTAAAATATGATGGACTTTATTTTGAAATTATGAAATTATGAGACTGGAAAATTAGTTGGATGGTTGAGATTTTGATATTATCATATTGAACTGTTTTTAACAGGTTTGGAAGGACAGTTTGTTCGAAATACAGACGGCACCTTACCGGATTTTTATTACTATTTTGAAATACTGATTTTATTAAAATATGAAAATAGAACTAGTATATTATGAATATCACATAAAGACTTCTAAAATCAAATTTAGTTAGAAAATGAGATAATCACATACTAGGTGCTCTAGCACGCCGTGTAGCACACCTTGCTCGGCTACACTGTAGACAGGTGAGGGGTGTTACAGTTTACCAAAGCATCAAAGTCCCATTTTCAAACCCTTAATTCAAGCACTAACATGCACATACTTGGATATTAACCTACTACAACTTCCATTTGAGTTAATCAACCTTAATTCCCATCCATTAGAGGTAAGAAAAACTCAAATACAACAAACCTTCATGGCTGCCGAAAATGGACAAGTTCATATCTCAATATTTCCTTCCTCTCTCTTCACCATATTACTCACCTCAACCTAAACACAAGGTTTACTAAAGCAAGGGAGAGGATTTGTGTGACACCCCTTACCCATCTGCAGTGTTGCCGAGCAAGATATGCCACACAGTGTACCAGAACACCATAACTTATCTCATTGATATTTATCAGTTCTTAATTTATTTATTATAGTTATTAAGTGAAATTTATGAAATTGATCTCATTTAGATCATTTATTGAAATTATAAATTAATTTGCGGCTCTAAAAATTTTATAGAAAATCCGGCAAAGTGTCGGCTACAAATGGAGAAAACAGTTCTTCGGAACCTGTAGAAAACACTTCCAATAATTTCCAATCATTCTCAAACTCCATTTGTATCACATCAATTTACAACAATTTCTTAACAATTTCTCCATTTGTCATTCATTCATTTCACATCATCATCATGCTCAAATCATAAATAAATTCTCACATGGTATTTAAAATCACAAAGTTACAAATACATACATTAATACAAAATTATATTACATAGGTTTCAAATATACATGATAAAATAAGAGTTTAATCACAAAACTTACAAAAATCACAAAATACAAAATGGGACTTAGTGTCCTACCAATGCACTGTAGTCTGTGAGGTGACACGAATAATATGCAAAACTGTGAGCGGCCTTACCCAGTCTGTGGTCTACTGGGCTCTCTGTCCAAATCTTTAGTACCTACGCATTACAAAAGCGACGCGCTAAGCATAAAGCTTAGTGGTGCCAATAATACAAGAAAATATAATATACAAATAAAATTAAAAATTTCCTAGTTATTGTGTTCATAAGAAATGAATATTTACTAACTTATTCTTTAATCGAAGGCTAATTACATTTTATGATATTAACTTCTTCATGCATTTTGTTAATTGTTTTCTTGATGATTTTGAGCTTCTTTATATTTTATTATAATCACTCTTGATCTTTATCTTGATATTTCATTTTCTTATTTTCTTTAATAATCAGTTCAATTACAGTTATACTTTTCCATGCCCAAGTAACCTATACAAATTGACTGGACTGGATAAATGGGTAAACTAGCACTGGGTACTAAGTACCTCAGGCCGTCACACCATCGATCACAATATGTCTCCCGGTGTGCAAACAAAATGGCTAATAAGCCATAAAAGCAATAAGGCATAAAGCCAAGTATAACATCATAATCAGTATAGCCATAGGCTATCATCACATAATGGCATGGAGCCATACATCATATGCAGTACTGCTATCAGAACCCTATTGGCATGCTAACCTATCCAAACCAATCACATTAGGCCTACTAGGGCATATAACAAAGTCATTTATTGAATATTTGTATTTTATATGTAAGGTTACTATTCATTTCATTAGTCAACTAAAATGTTGACTTTTTCATAGATAATAGGTATATTGGCTCAAATATCACCAACATACCACATTGTGCATTCCAAAGTTGTTGGCATTGGTTGCCAATTCCATTTCAAAGCTTAGTGTTAGTTATTCACAATTTTCAGATTTCAAGCTCTAAGTTTACTCTTCCATTGGTCATTTGTACAGTAGGAATTTGGCAAAATTGTCTTCATGAAAGTTGTTTCTTATTGTGTCTAGTTACATTTCTTTTTTCGAATCACTCCATTTGGAGTTTTGTAGCTCAAGTTATGGCTTCAACACCATAACTGGCCGGATTGTAATTTTCTAGATTTTTCTGGGCAGAACCAATTCTACAAGTTTTGAATACTGATTGTAGGTCAATTTTTGAATATGTTATGATAATATTTTGGGTTTGGTTTCTTCATAAAAGTTGTAGGTCTATGTCTCAGCTATCTATCGGTAAAATTTTAGGTCAATTGGACCTTCATACACTGAGTTATGACCAAATGAATAAACACCATTCATTTGGTCATTTGGCCCAGGCAGAATGCAAGATTAGGGCAATTTTTAGGTCAACTAGGTTTGGTTTTCTGGGAAGAGTTTCTTCACCAAAGTTGTGACATTATGTGTCTAGTTTCATGTCCAATTGGCCTTGCACCAATTGAACCTATAAAACTCCATTTATAGCTGCTCAAACCTACTAGACTCACAATTAGTCCTGCAGGTCACCAAGGGCAGCATGCCTAAGTTCAACTCCAACATCCTTACTCACTTCAATTCCTCCTCACACACATTCAAATGGTCACTAATTGACCATTACATTGTTAACATACTATTACATGAGCAAACCCTAAGATTGTTCAAGTGTCCACATTTTCAAGGTTCATTCATGCATCACACTTGCATTTCACTTACTCTTACAAGTTCAAGCACTCATCTCATGCTATGGGCAGCTCATAAACACTTTACTTCAAGTGAATTCATCAAACCCTAACCACCCATAAGCTGCCAAAATTGTAGGGGTGAATATACATAAGTTTTATTTTGTTTTTCTTATAATTTCCATTTATCTCATGTTAATAAACATGAATTAAACATGAATGGAAGGAGACTGGTCACTAACCTTGTTGGAGCTACTCCCAAGCTTGCCAAAACCTTTCTTTTTCCTCATAAAATTTTTGTCCAAGGCTTTCTCTAGTGGTAGGGACAATTTTTCATGAGGAAAAGTTAGGGTTTTATGGTGGAAAAGTGAGGTTTATCAAGAGAGAGAATAGAGCTCTAATGGAGGTAGTGAGGGAAAGTGAGGCTGCCGAATTACAATGTTGAAGATGAGCAGAATGTGTTGAAATTTTATCTCATTTTTACCTCTTTTAATTGGATTTATAAATAGGTGTCACAATGGGATTCGGTGGGAGTGTTTTAATGACATCATATGATGTCATAATCCCTAATTTCTTTCATTTTTCTTTCCTTTTCTTTTCTACTCATTTCCAATTCAATTTTTAGCAATATTTATGTATATTTTAGATCATAATAATTATTTATATAACTGGACAAGTCAGCCAAAAATTACCTCTGAAGGCGAAATGACCAAAATGCCCTCTGTTTGGCTTAACAGACTAAAATTGTCTGTACCGATTGAAAATTTTTTCTAAGCATTTTCTTGGCATTCTAATGCCATAAAAACCTCAATGACTCTTCACTGGACTCCCTAAAATTATTTTATGAATTTTCTCTAGGGTCTAGGGCTCCTAGTTGCGAGGGCCGCAACTTCCCACTAGGTTACCCATCGCTAGGGCACCGGCTCACTTAACTTGGTTGTATTTTATTTCTAAAATTTTTCCTACATTTTTCTTGTTCATATTTGAGTTAATTATAGTTCCTCACTTTAGTTTAAATATTTTTTTCCAGACGTTTTAGCTGTCCCGATCGACATCGGTCACCGAAACAGTAGAATGTACGGAATGGTGACAGTGAGGGTGTTACCATTTCGACACTTACTACTTTTGGGGCTCATTAAAAACTTGATACTTTCTCTCCTTTTTGCTGCCTTGGTATTGCTCATGAAGTGTAGACCAAGTTTAATGAAGAAACTTGCAAGAGATCATGGCTTGATCATGCACCAACGGAGCTTTGCATGGGCGGCAATGGAGGTTTTGGTTGAGATATTCATTTTGGCAAGATGAAGTTTGATGAAGAAGAAGATGAAAATGAGTGGAATATTCTGTTCCAAAGTCCCATATGTCTCCCTAATTAGGAGTTAGTGGAGCACTAAACTCATTTTTAATGTTTAATTATTTCAAGTTTCATTATTTGCACATTTATCTCCCTTTTTTTACTATTTACATAAGGTATCACAATTTAATTTTTCATGACAATTCTAAAGTGTAATATCATTTATTTTGAATGGAAATTGAGGTCAAAAGGCAACTTTAGGTGTCAAATGACCAAAATGCCCCTCTTCAGGTTGTATTCTCGATTTTTCGGTAACATCGATTTTTGTCTATTTCTCGATTTTTTATTTTTTTTTTGTACTAATTTATTAATTTTTCTTTGATAATTATAGTGTCAATTATATTTCAATAAACCTTTACTTATGTCCCAAAATTAAATTCTGAGGGTTCCCCGAGATCCAGGGGTCGGCAACGGCCTTCCTGGTGCAGTTACCCATCGCTGCGATGCCGGCTCGTTTAACTTAGTTTCATTTTCTCTCTTTTATTTTTTTATTTTTTTTATATTTTCTTTTTATTTATTTCATCATTATATATCTATTCACTATCACCGAAGTGTAGTTCCAAACATCCTGACTTGCCTGGATTGACGTTAGGTCACTAGAGCAACATAACGTACAAAACACATATAGGGAGGTTGTTACAAGGTGGGCAACACATGCTACCTGCTGGATGCCAAAGGAAACGCCATCCCTCAGAGAGACGAAGCACGAGAAGGACCTGGCAAGACTTCGCAGCCTCAAGAAGAAGGCCAAGAGCCAATGTTTCAAGAGTCCCCTGCTTGAGTGCCTCCATACACACCACCACCGATAGATCCGGCACTTGCTTACCTACAGCACATGGAGACCACAATCAACAACAAGATGCGAGCAATCAAGGATAGCCTCCAGGAAACCCACAACAAATTGGACACACTAATGGAGAAGCTAGATGATGAGAAAGAGGAGCTAGCATCGCCATCATCACCATCAGAGACCTTTTAGAGCTAGGACTATAGGATAGGATCTTTATTGTAATATCTTACATGCCTTAGTCCTAAGTTACAATCATAGGTCTCTTTTATATGCTTAATGTCCAAACTTTTCAATACCTAATAAATAATATGCTTCCTTATAATCTTTGTACATTTTCTCTGATTTTGCATATTATTTTAACAATGAGGACAATGTCTGGTTTAAGTTTAGGGGGGGGGGGGGGATACAAGTGCATTTGCATATCATTACATGCACATCATTACATTGTTTAAATTCAGCTACATTATTAGGGGGGATACAAGTGCATTTGCATATCATTACATGCACATCATTACATTGTTTAAATTCAGCTACATTATTCTTGAAGGAGCAGAAGCATGAAAAATATAAGTTTAGATCATTGAATTCAAAAATTTTTCACCTAGGGTCTCATGCATCATGCAAGATTTATTTTTATCTATTTGATTTCAATGATAAATAGTATATTAAAACTCTTTTAATATATTTTTGGATCTACATTTACCATTTAAGATTTTAGAATTAACAGATTAATTCATTAGAACCCTAGATGAGATCAAGAACAAGTGCACTAACCTTTTTGATGCATTACAGTGTGTTTGGCACCTTTGGGATGCGCGTAAGACACCAGATGTTGTCCCTCTAGCTTGTCCACACCAAGATCACCAATGGCAGCCCCTTGAACAGCTTCTAAAGCTTTTCCAATCAATTAGAAATTCAAGTTTTGCCTTTTGAGAGATTACAAATGTAAACAGGACACTAGAAACGATTTCTAGTATTTTTAATTCAAGAGATTGTTGGGAAATCTCTTTGAATTGATGAGAGATGAAGAAGAAGAGAGGGAGAGGCAACCAAGGGTGGCAGCACCTTTGTAAGAATGAGCAGATTGTATTTTTTTTTTTTTTCTTTTCATCCTTTCCCTTATATAGCTAGGTCACCACTTAAAACCCTTGCCACATATCACCTTCTGATTGGCTCTAGGTTTAATTGACCTAATCACATTGTGCCAAGTGTCAAACTTATATTTAATCTTGACTTTAATTATCTTACATGATTAAAAGACATATGGCAAGCTTATGTGTAGTGCCATGTGTCACCATCTCATGGTGCCACATATCACCCTATGAAATGACCAAAATACCCTTGTGTTTTAATTTTGAGTTCTCAATCCAAAATAATTATTTCTCTTCTTCTAATCAATTTATATCAGATATAAATTAATTAATTAATCTCTATTAATTAATTTCTCATTAATTAAATTCATATTTAAATACTTTAAATATAAATTTAACATATACTATACATCCAATAACCTAGATTTCGTTTCAAGCCATGCTAGGGACTTTGCAATCTAATTGCAAACCAAAACTATTTAATTAATCAATTAAACTCTTTAATTAATTAATTAACTCATATTTAATTTGGTGATTACTTGTTTATGTGTGTGACTTACTAGGCTTATCACTTACTAGGCTCATCATTAATTGGCAATGAGACATGATATCAACTCTTAATATCATCAGAACTCTTTCTTACCATAAATGATTTCTCTAAATCATTTTATGCACCTCATAGACTATGGTTAACACCTAGCATAGCATGCCATGGCCACCCAATTAGTAATAAGGTTTACCTTAAATGAACCTATAATCATATGTTACCATGCACTAGAATCTCTCTGTTACAAAATCCCAATTCAAGCTGGAGTCATGGTTTATGTCAAACCCTATTTGCTATGAATATTATGTTCTTTTTAATTTCGATTCTTGATTAAAAACATTTTCTCATCAGAAACTCTTTTTTGATTAAATCTATCTGTCCTGGCCAGGAACTTGAACCATCAAGAACAATTAAATAAACATAAGATTTTATCCCTATTTACTTAGGGTAACAGATTCCATCTTGATCAACACTTACCCCCATATATAACTAGTAGGAGCCAACACATGCCCATATACCCATACACAGTACAAGTATGAAAGTAGTATCAAACTCAAACCACCTATATATAAGATAACTGTGCTATCTCAGGTCTAAAGATTATATGCACTAATGTGATTTATGACAATACATTGATAAGAGTAAACTCCATGTGCTTGTCATAAATGTCACTGGTTCGGCCTACTTATCATGTATAAGTGCCTATCATGTTTGTTATATGGCATGAGACTCACCATTCCATCTTATTTACATCTCATATAAATAACTTGGGAACAAACATGATTACAATCTTTCTGGATAAGTCATGTCCTTATTATGAAGTATCCTAAATTGTGAACCAATTTATGATACTTTATGCTAGAAATATTGTCACTCATATTATTAACAACTTAAAAACAGAATTTCTAATAAAATATCAATGGACCTTTCTATTACACATAAATATATTATGTAAACGGAAAAGTGAAAATGCCTTTTATTAATAAAACATGTACAAGATACATACTAAATGATATGCTCTAGGGCATACTACTAACAATCTCCCACTAGCACTAGAGCCATTCATTACAATATCTTAAACCCATCTTCTCAAGATGTCGGTCTAGCTGAGTTTGTGACATAGGCTTAGTGAATGGATCAGTTGGATTTTCAACTAATGTTATTTTCTACATGGCTACATCGCCTCGCCCAACTATTTCTCTGATAATGTGGTAGCTCCTTTCTATGTGTTCGGATTTCTAGTGAGACCGGGGTTCCTTAGCCTGTATGACCGCTCCATTGTTGTCACAGTGAAGTGGAACTGTTGACTCAATGGAAGAAACTACTGTAAGTTCTGTCACAAACTTCTTTGTCCAAACAGCTTCCGTTGCAGCATCTGATGCAACAATATACTCAGCCTCAGTAGTGGAATCTGCAGCCGTGCTCTGTTTGGAACTCTTCCAACTGACTGCATCTCCATTACAAATGAACACATATCCAAAGGTAAACTTTCTATCATCGATATCTGATTGGAAATCAGAATCAGTATAACCATCCAATTGCAAGTCACCACCTCCATATATCAAGAATAAATCTTTAGTTCTTCTCAAGTACTTAAGGATATTCTTGACAGCTATGCAGTGTTCCAAACTTGGATTGGATTGATAGCTGCTAGTCAAACTAATAGCATATGCAATATTCGGCCTAGTACACAATATTGCATACATCAAACTTCTAATAGCCGAAGTATATGGAATCCTGGCCATTTTATCACTTTCTTTAGGTGTCTTTGGAGACATCTCTTTAGAAAGTTGGATACCATGTCTCACTGGTAACAATCCTCTCTTGTAATCAAGCATGTTAAACCTCTTTAATACCTTTTCCAAGTATAGACTTTGGGATAAACTAATTATTCTTTTCGCTCTATCTCTATAGATGTGAATCCTAAGAATATAGGTTGCCTCCCCTAAGTCTTTCATGGAAAATGTATTTGACAACCTTACCTTTACATTTGTCAATATACCTGTGTCATTACCCATCAACAGAATATCATCCACATATAAGATAAGGAAAGTGATAGCACTGTCACTAACCTTCTTATATACACATGGCTCATCCTCTTTTTTGATAAAACCAAATGACTTAATGGCTTCATCAAAATTGATGTTCCAACTCCTCGAAGCTTGCTTCAACCTATAAATGGATCGCTTTATCTTGCATACTTTGGAACCATCTTGAGATTCAAAACCCCTAGGTTATTCCATGAAAATGTTTTCTTCAATGTATCCATTGAGAAAAGCTGTTTTGATATCCATTTGCTAAATCTCATAATCATAGTATGCAACTATTGCTAATAAAATCCTAATTGATTTAAGCATGGCAATAGGCGAGAAAGTCTCCTCATAGTCGATTCCTTGCTTTTGGTGAAACCCTTTCGCTACTAGCCTTACTTTATAGGTCTCTACCTTTCCATCAGAACCAATTTTCTTCTTGAAAATCCATTTTTTCCCTATAGGTACAATACCTTCAGGTGGGTCAACATGATCCCAAACTTGATTCTTATACATGGAATCAATCTCGGATTTTATAGCATCAATCCATTTTGAAGAGTTTATATCTGATATAGCTTCTTCATAGGTAAGTGGATCATCTCCATGATCAACTTCTTCATGAGTAGACAACTCGTGTTCTTCTTTATGAAGGAAACCATATCTCACTGGTAGGTGAGATACCCTGGTTGTTCTACGAGGAACAACTGTAGATATTTCATCAATAGGTGTAGGTTTACTAGATGGATCTATATCCATCTGATCTATTAGTTGATCAGAATTCTCCAATTCTAACTCTATTGCCTTCCTTTACCTCCTTCTTGAACAAACTGTTGTTCAAGAAATATGGCATCTCTACTTATCACAACCTTTTGTGATGTAGGCAAATGAAAATAATATCCAAAACTATCTTTTGGATATCCAACAAATCAACCCTTTTCTGATATGGTTTTCAATTTATCAGTGTTCAGCTTTTTGATATAAGCTGGACAACCCCAAATCATAACATGCTTAAAACTTGGCTTTCTTCCATGCCATATCTCATAAGGTGTGAAAGATACTGATATTGATGGAATGCTATTCAGAATATGCAAAGCTGATTCTAATACAAATCCCCAAAAGGAGATTGGCATATTAATATAGCTCATCATACTACGAACCATATCCAATAGGGTATATTTTCTCCTTTCAGATACACCATTCAGCTGCGGTATTCGTGGAGGAGTCAGTTGGGAAACAATGCCATGCTCTCTTAAGTATTCATCAAATTTAGTACTCAAGTATTCACCTCCAAGATCTGATCGAAGAGCTTTAATACTTTTTCCTGTCTGACTTTCTACTTCATATTTAAATTCTTTGAACTTTTCAAAAGATTCATATTTGTATTTCATCAAATACAAATACCCAAACCTTGATTTATCATCAGTAAAGGTAATAAAATAATGAAAACCACTTCTAGCCATTTCTTTAAATGGACCACATACATCACTATGTATTAGCTCTAAAATATTTTCAGCTCTTAGCTCTTGTCCAACAAAGGGTGATCTAGTCATTTTTCCCTGAAGGCAGAATTCACAGGTTAGAGTTGTAACACCCCTATTTGCATAGCTTGGTATATTTCATTATTCCGGTGACCAATGTCGGTCCAGATAATTAAGGGGATTAGAACCACATCTAAGACACCTAGAGAACCCTGAACACAAATAATTAGTAATTGTCAATTAGTTAAGTATAAATAAGAAAAACAGAACACGAGAAAAGTTAAATGAGCCGAGAGTCATAGCGATGGGTGACCTTCTCAGGAATGACTACGAGGTCAATTTAAACTCAAATTTTGAACCGTAAAATGTGACGCCGCGGTCCTTAGGACTGTTGTGAACACAGTGGGAAAGAAAAAATCACAAAAAAGAATTGTTAAGCCGGTCAAATAATTATGTCAGGGATCCAGAAGAAATATTAAATTATTTGCAAACCGGATCGAATCGGCGAGGGGCAATGTGGTCAATTGACCCCTAGAGCTGACTCCAGACCTAACTGTCAAATAAAATTGGAGACAAGAAAATTTTGGGATCAGGAATTAAATTAAAGAACTAAAGAAAAATAAATGAAAAAAAAAAGTTGAAAAAGTGAAAAAGTTATTACATCATGCATGACATCATGCATGATGCAATAAACTTAGTAATTAAACATTTAGAATTATAGGATAATTATGAGTTTATTTAGATTAAAAATACATAAAAGAAAAGAAAAAAAAACTAAAGTCTTCTCCCACACTAAACCAGCTCTCTCTCTCCCTCACTAGTCCTCCATGAAAGCTCATTTTTGAGCTTGAAGAAAACCTAATTTCAGCCATAAAAATTATAAGCTCCTTAATTAAACCTTGTTTGGGCAACTAGAAAAGAAGATTGATCAAGAAATTTTGGAAGAGAAGTGAAGGATTTGAGTGGTTGAATTTCAAAGAGAAAGGTTAGTAAGCTAAACTTTGAATTTCTAGTTTAATTATTGTGTTTATAGTTGAATAAACTTAGAAATTATAAGAAATGGAAAAGAAAACAATTGTTGGAGGACTATATGTGAATTCGGCCAGCTAGGGTTTAAGTTGTGAATGAATGCTTTTGATGCAAATTATGAAGTAGTTAAGCTTGAATGAGTTGAGAAATTATGTTTATATGCTTTGAATTAGTAAAATGTAACAAAATTAGTGAGTAAGGGTTTTGGGAGACAAAATTTTGAGAATTGGTCAAATGGTGTGTTTGACCTTGTTTGAGCTGAAAAATGGTCATGTATGACCAATTGTGGTGTGTTAGAAGTGTTGGAACCAAATGGAAATTCGGATTGGTTGTGGACATTCTGCAGGCAGTAGCACCAAGGTCCCTTTAAGGGACCAAAACTAAAAATTTACAAACCCAATTAGTGTGAGGCCAATTGGGAATGAAACTAGACACAAAATGGCACATTTTTCATTTTAGGAATCATGCCCAGAAAGTGACCATAGCATAGTGAACAAATTGGCCAAATCTAGATTAGGCAAACTAACCTGTACAAAAATGACCAAATAAACAGTGTTTGTTCATTTGGCCATAACTTGGGCTAGGCAGGTCCAAATGACCTGAAATTTTACTAGTAGAAAGCTGGGATATAGCCCCTACAACTTTCATTGAGTACACAAACACAAATTATGCCCTTAACGAAGTCATTTACCCACTCAAAGTTAGTGACCTAAAACTGCCAGAACCAGGTTTAGTGCCCACAAAATCTGGGTTATACCAATCCAGCCAGCCATGTTCAAATGGCTATAACTTGAGCTACAAAACTCCAAATGGAGTGATTCAAAAAGGAAAATAAAGTTAAGACAATAAGGAACAATTTCTGTGAAAAAAAACTTAGCTAAATTCTAACAGCAACATTACCAATGGAACAGTACAAAATAGGACACTAAAATTGAAAATGTACAATTTTGCCTAAAAGACTTAAGATTGGAGAAAATGACCAAAACCAATAAGTTAGATAACCAAAACGTGATATGTGGGTATAATTGGATTTCCCATACCTATTAAGCATAAGAAAGTCGATATTTTAACTTGAATAGTACTATGAATAGTAACCTCAACATGAAAATTTTCAAGAATGTAAGTTTAAGCATATTGGGGCTAGAATTGAACATATATAAATTAATTATTAGAATTATTGTGAGGCAAAGATACTGAGACATTATAAATTTCGTGTTTCAGCTGAAAAAGACCCAAAAGGTCTAAGGGACTGAGTTAAGGCCTAGAGGCGACTCACGTCAGGTTTGTGCACAATAAACCTTATTTAAACATTTTATCATTGAAAAATTGATTTAGTACATATTATGAAATTTCTGTGTTAATTATGAGTTTAAGAATTTTTGTGTTGCCACTTTGTGAATGAAACTATGACTTTGGAAATTTATTGGATTTCTCATGAATTATTTGAATAAAATGTTTGAAATTGATTTTTTATTCACACTTAGCATGACAGTGCCTTATTATTCCTCCTCCATTTATGGGGCTGAGATCGATTATTTTCCTCCCTCTCTGGTTTACTCGTTGAGGTTGTAGATCGGATGAGTACTCATTAGCTAGCTAGCCACCTCCCTCATTGATTTCGATTAGTGGGGTTATAGATTGCTTTGTCGTGGTGTACAACGCGGCATTGATAGGAAATTTTGTGTTATGGGTTAAGTTGTGTATGAATTGGCAACACTGTTTTTATTAAATTATTTGACCAAAATTGTGCTATAATGAGTTTTGATAATTTGTGAAATGTGATTGTGAAATATTTAAATTGTGATTTATCAATGAATGTTTTAAGTGCTGCATTTTGAATTTTTATTGTGCACCACTGAGTACTTTTATACTCAGCGATGCTTATTTTGCTGTCGTAGATTAGAGCAAGGAAAAAGCAGCAGGGTGAGCTGCTGAATTGACAAGGACTTCACTTATCTTTTTGTACGGGTATTTGCTTATACCTTTATAGTTATTTGATGTAAATATTGTAATGCCATATGTATTAATGTAAAGTTGAGCAGTTGTACAGTAAACTGTAATTGTAATGGCCCGGCCCACTAGTGATATTGTCCACTCTAGGTCGAAGCCCTCACGGTTTTAAAATGCATCACTACGGTTTATAAACCACCAAGTTATAAACCCAGCATCTCTTCCGTGTTTTACCGATGTGGGATTTGCTTAGGGTGTTACAATCCACACCCCTTATGGGACTCAGCGTCCTCGCTGAGGTTTGCCCCACCATCGCTCAAGGTTGCACGTGGAGCGGCTCTGATACCACAAATGTAATGGCCTGGCCCACTAGTGATATTGTCCGCTCTAGGCCAAAGCCCTCACGGTTTTAAAACGCATTACTAGGGGTTATGAACCACCAACTTATAAACCCAGCATCTCTTCCGTGTTTTGTCGATGTGGGATTTGCCTAGGGAGTTACAGTAATAATGTTATTTTGGATTTTCTTTTTATAAATTAAGATATGTATTTGTAAAATAGGTATTATATGCAATGTGAATAAATTTATGAAGTATTTTGAGATGATAACTTTGCTTGAATTGTGGACCTAAGTTGAATTGTGTTGACTTGAGTCCTTTTGGTGGTTAGGAGTTGTGAAAACAATTATTGGAAGTGTTTTTACAGGTTTTTGAAGAACAGTTTTCTCAAAATACAGACGATACTCTGCCGAAATTTTTCCAAAAATTACGTAAAAATAAAAATGGATAAAAATTTTTACTAGTTTTGAAACTTCAATTAAATGTGTTTAATTCCTACTAAAATGCTCACCACTTCCAAAATTTAAGAAAAATGGTTTTAAAATCCCTTGTAGGATACTTAATGAGTTATCGGTAGGTAGAGTTTGGTAGTTCATTAGGCATTCTACGGGATCATGTTATGCCTTACAAAGGGGTAAGGTGTGACATGTTTTAGTAGTATCAGAGCATGGTTTTCCAATGAATTTTGACTATGTATGTGAATATTTCTTTTTAAGTACAACTGCTCAAGTGTCTTTAATCGATACATATGACATATTTACATCATGAATATGCACTAACGGAGGTCAACCTCCTTGTGTTTGATCTCAGGAAGTAGAAATTTTTGGGAAACGGAATGGAAGAGGGAGATTATTCCATGGAGCAATCTGTCGAGGCTGAGGTCCAAGGGGAAGCCCCAGCACTCCAAAACGTGAGTGGGTCAGCCACTCTAACTCCTATTCCAGCACCGCAGTTTCCTGCTCAGTTTGCACAGCAGATGGCTGCGTTTTTCCAACAAATGGCGGGAAATGTGCCACCTCAAGCTCAGATGAAAGTACCTGTAACACAACCATAGCCCTCGGCTCGACAATATGAAAAATTAATGAAACTTGGGGCCATCGAGTTTAAAGGCACTGTGGATCCACTGGAGGCAGCACAGTGGTTAGAGAGAATGGAACGGGTTTTCAGAAAGCTGTAGTGTGTAGAAGAGCTGAAGTTCGAGTACTCTATTTCGTTATTGCAAGGGGATGCATATGAATGGTGGAAGACCATCCCTCATAGCCTGGTTGAGCCACCTATGCTGACATGGACAGACTTCCTGAGGGAATTCAGGCAGAAGTAGGTCCCTGATGCTTATGTGGATATGAAGTTACAAGAATTCTTGAGCTTGAAGCAAGGAGACAGAACAATAGCAGAGTATGAGCGGGACATTTAAAGGGTAAGTCATTATGCTAGAAGCTTAGTCTCCACCCCCAGAGACACATGTAAGAGGTTTGAGGCTGGGTTGAGGCCTAGCTTAAGAATGCAAGTTGTGGGATTCAGACACCAGAATTTTTCTGAGCTGATTTCACAAGCCCTGGAACTGGAATGGATAAAATCAGAAAGGGCAGTGAAGAAGGGTACACAAGAGAAAGAGAAGACTAAAAAGGCTACTGGTCAAGCACTTGAAAGTGGTTCAGGGAAGAGGAAACAATCTGGGGGATCTAGCTCTTGCAAATCTGGCAAAGGCAGATTCGCTGGCCAAAGACCACCCTGGTCTAGTCAGCAGACCCAGCAGGCCTCTCAAGGAGCTTTATCAATCTGGCAATGTGAGACTTGTGGTAGAACAGACGGTGGGGTGTGTTTCAAGGCCACAGGTGCATGTTTTAACTGAGGAGGGAGCGGACATTTCGCTAAGGATTGTACTAGTCCACGCCGATTTGGACCTTCTGCTACATCTGAGGGATCAGCCCAAGTCTCTACACCTAGAGGGTCATAGCCAGCTGGTAGAGGTAGAGGTAGAGGCAAAGGTAGGGGTCCTGGTAGCACTCATGGAAGTTAGAGTACTGTTAACCAGCTAGAACCAAGTGGTGCACCAGCTAGAGTCTATACCATGAAACAGAGAGAGGAGGCTGAAACATCAGACATAGTAGCTGGTATTTTCTCTATCCTTGACCAAGATGCATATGTGTTGTTTGATCCTGGCTCCACACATTCATATATCAGTGCTAGTGTGATGTGTTCTACTATTATCCAGTGTGTACAAATGGACTATGATGTGCTAGCAACTAGTCCATTAGGTCAGGAGGTTAGGGTCAACAGAATCTATAGAGACTATCCTTTGGTGATCCAAGGACATGTTTTTCTATCAGATTTGATTGAAATGCCCTTCAGAGATTATGATATTATCTTGGGCATGGATTGGTTAGCCAGGCATCATGCAATAATTGACTGTAGACTGAAGACAGTCACTTTTGGTCTCCCTCAGTATGGTAATGTAGTAATACATAGGGAGAGGCAGTTATTACCATCAAACATCATTTCAACTACACTGGCCAGAAAAATGATTAGGAAGGGGTGTGAGGCATACTTGGCACATGTGATAGACACCCAAGTGGGTAGTCCAGCATTGAGGGACATCCCCACAGTATGTGACTTTCCGGATGTGTTTCCTGATGAATTGCTAGGATTACCTCCAGAAAGAGAAGTGCAGTTTGAAATTGAGGTTATGCCTGGTGTGGACCTAATCTCCATAACACCATATAGAATGGCACCAGCAGAACTAAAAGAATTGAAAGTACAATTGCAAGAGCTGCTTGATGAGGGCTTCATGTGACACCCCTTACCCGTCTACAGTGTAGCCGAGCAAGATATGCCACATAGTGTGTCAGAGCATCAAATCATATTTCAATTCAATTTACCCTTTTTACTTATTTATTTATAATTTATGATTAATTTGAATTTTTTGCAAATTTTATAGAAAATTCGGCAAAGTGTCGGCTGTAAATTGGAAAAACAGTTCTTCTGAATCTGTTAAAAACACTTCCAATATAATCATAATTTCAATCTCAGTCAACCACTAACATATTTTCAACAATTTCTCAAATCACTTCAGTATCTCAAAATTCAATTCATTTCATATCACACTCAATTCAATGAGAAATCCTCACATTTATTACTGAACATAGTTCACAGATAATTACATCAAAAGCATAATTACATGAGTTTATAATATTCATTACAGAAGTTTACAAAATACAAAATACCAAAAGTGGCCTAATGTCCTACCAAATGCACTGCAAATGTGAGGCGACTGTGGACTCCATGTGCAGATCTGAAAGCTCACCCTATATGAGATCTGCTGGACTCCCCAGCTATGTCTCCAGTACTTGCGCATGCAAAAGCGACGCGCTAAGCAATTCTGCTTAGTGGTGACAATATAAAATAAAATAATTAAAATAAAGTAAATATGCAGAATGTATATTTACATTTTTGGTAGACTTAATTTCTTATATTTATTGCAGTATTATTCGATTAAAATTTGGTAAGATTTATTATCATTGCCCGAGTAACCCCTACTAGTCGACTGGACTGGATAAACGGGTAAACTGACACTGGGTACTAAGTACCTCGGACCATCACACCATCGATCACATTGTGTCTCCTAGTGTGCAAATGTAATGCCTAAAAGGTCAGAATAATTATCAGGGATAAAACCCAAGTATAACAACTCAATCAACATAGCCAAAGGCTATTATGTCACAGAATGGCATGTGAGGCCATAAAATACAGAATGGCATGAAGCCATATGCAGTACTGCTAACAGAACCCTATTGGCATGCCAACCTATCCAAACCAATCTGGCTAGGTGTATTAGGGCATGTTACACTCTTAAATTATACAATTCTTGAAATTCAAGTTTAGGTGTTACTATTCAATTCATTAGTAAAAAAAAATGTTGACTTTTACATGGACAATAGGTACATTGGTTTTAATACTCCCAACATACCACATTTTGCATTCTAAAATTGTTGGTATTGGTTGCCAATACCATTTCTAAGCTTAATGTTAATTGTTCAAAATTTTCAGATTTCAAGCTTTGTTTGTTGTTCCATTAGTCATTTTTGCAGTGGGAATTTGGCAAAGTGGTCAACATGAAAGTTGTTCCTTATTTTGTCTAGTTACATTTCGTTTTTTGAATCACTCCATTTGGAGTTTTGTAACTCATGTTATGGCCCAAAAACTACAACTGGCCGGATTACAAATTTTCCAAATTTTCTGGACTTAACAAATCTATAGTATTTTGAGCAGTGACAGCAAGTCACTTTTTGAATATGTTATGGTCATAATTTGGGTTAGGTTTCTTCATGAAAGTTGTAGGTATATATCTCAGCTTGTTGATGGTAAAATTTCAGGTTAATTGGACCTTCCTACACTGAGGTATGACCAAATGACTAAACACTGTTCATTTGGTCATTTTGCCCAGGCAGAATGCAGGTCACCAGGATTAGGGCAATCTTTAGGTCAACTTGGTTTGGTTTTATGGGCATGGTTTCTTCACCAAAGTCATGCCATTATGTGTCTAGTTTCATGTCCAATTGGCTTTGCACCAATTGAACCTCTACAACTCCAGTTATTGCTGCCCAAACCTGCTGGACTCATGCCCAATCCTGCAGGTCACCAAGGGCAGCCACACTAACTTCAATTTCCATTACACAAACCACTTCATTTCTGATTTACACATAACCAAATGGTCAGTAATTGACCATTAAAACTTACTTTCACCATTAAATGATCAAGGTCTCAAATTCATGTCCAAACCCTAACCCTAATATCTCAAGTCATGCATTTACATACCTTCCATTGTCCTAAGAAATGTATTGATGTTAAAGGCAGCCAAATTTCAATTTAACTCTAAGAAATCTTCAAAAATCTACTAATTTCAAGGCTGCCAAAATTTTAGGATGGGCATACACAAGATATTTATCAAGTCTCTTTACAAATTTACACTCATTTTCACTCCTCCATCATGAATGAAAAGAGAAAAATCAAGTTTAGTCACTAACCTTTAATGGAGATAATCCAAAGCTTGCAAGAACTCTTCCTTTTGATTTCTTTTTGCTCCCAAAGCTTTACTAAGATGAAAGAACAAGAATTTGTGTTGGGAACTTAGTCTTTAGTTGGGTAAAAACCAAGAAAATCAAGCTTGGTAAAGCTTGGCTATGGTGGACAATGGGAGAGCATAGGTGATGTTTTTGAAGAAGAGAGAGGGCTACTGAAATTTTCTAGAATTCTGCCTCCTTTTCTCTATTTTTAATGAATTATAATTGTATTTCTTGGATTTTGATTGGCCAAAGATTTTAATGACCTCGTGCTTACATAATGCTTATGTAATAAAGCTAAATTTCTTTTATTTTTTTTTCTTTCCTTTCCTATTCATTCTTAAATAATTTTTCATCAATATTTGTTCATATTTTATGTCAAATAATTCACTTACATAAATGGAGAAGTTGGTCAAAAATCATCTTTGAAGACGAAATGACCAAAATGCCCTCCGTTTGGCTTAACGAGCCAAAATTGTGTGTACCGATTGATTAAATTTTTCCTTGTGTTTTTCTAACATTTAGTTGTCATTGGGACCCCAATAATCCTTCCCTGAGGTCCCAAAAATTATTTTATGAAGTTTTCCCCGGGTTTAGGGTTGCTAAAGGCCTTCACCGTCACTTCCCCTTCGAGCTACTCATCACTGGGGTTACGGCTCGTTTAACCTTAGTGTATTTCGTTCCTAAAAATTTTCCTTGATTTTTATGAGCATTATTTGGTTTCTTTATAACTCCTCACTCTAGTCTATTTATAATTTCAAACATTCTAGCTGCCCAGACTGACATTGGTCACCTGAACAGTGGACTGTATGGACTAGCTAAAGTGAGGATGTTACAACTCTTCCCCTCTAATAAAAATTTCGTCCTCAAAATTTACCTGATGCAAACAGTTGAGGAAACTATTGCCTCATCGTCTCTTCACTTTCCCAAGTTGCCTCTTCAGTATTGTGGTGCCTCCAAAGCACTTTCACCAGTGGAATTTGTTTATTTCTCAATTCCTTCACTTCCTAAGCTAGGATCTGTATGGGTTCTTCTGTATATGTGTGACACCCCTTACCCGTCTACAGTGTAGCCGAGCAAGTTATGCCACTCAGAGTGTCAGAACACCAATTCATGTTTCAATTTCAATTAATCCCTTTTTATTCATTTATTTATAATTTTTGATAAATCTAAATTTTTCTGCAAATTTTATAGAAAATCCGGTAGAGTGCCGGCCATAAATTGGAAAACAATTCTTCTGAACCTGTTTAAAAACACTTCCAATATAATTATAATCTCAATCTCAGTCAACCACCAACATTTTTCAACAATTTCTCAAATCAATTCAGTATCTCAAAATTCACATTCATCTCATATCACACCCAATTCAATGAGAAATACTCATATTTATTTCAGAACACAGCTCATAGGTAATTACAGCAAAAATATGATTACATGAGTTCATAATATACATAACAAAAGTTTACAAATACAAAAGACTTAGGTAGCCCAATGTCCTACGAAAGCACTACAATTATGAGGTGACTTTGAACTCTGAGTGCAGATCTGAAAATTCACCCTGTATGAGGTCTGTTGGACTCCCCAGCTATGTCTCCAGTACCTGCCCGTGGCAAAAGCGACGCGCTAAGCAATTCTACTTAGTGGTGACAATATAAAATAAAATAAAATAAAATAAAAACATGTATGTAGAATGTATGTTTACATTTTTTTAGTAGACTTAATTTCTGCTATTAATTGCAGTATTATCCATTTAAAATTCTGTAAGGTTTATTATCATTGCCCGAGTAACCCATACTAGTTGACTGGACTGGATAAATGGGTAAACTAGCATTGGGTATTAAGTACCTCGGACCATCACACCATCAGTCACATTGTGTCTCCCAGTGTGCAACAGAACAGCTAATAAGCTGTAATAATCATCAGGGCGAAAACCCAAGTATAACATCTTAAATAACATAGCCAAAGGCTATTACGTCATAGAATGGCATGGGAAAGCCATGAAACACAGAATGGCATGAAGCCATATGCAGTACTGCTAACAGAACCCTATTGGCATGCCAAGCTATCCAAACCAATCTTGTTAGGTATATTAGGGCATTTTACACTTTTAAATTTTACAATTTTTGAATTTCAAGTTTTGGCATTACTATTCACTTCATTAGTCAACCAATATGTTGACTTTTGTATAGACAATAGGTACATTGTTTTTATACTCCCAACATACCACATTTTGTATTCAAAATTTGTTGGTATTGGTTGCCAATACCATGTCTAAGCTTAAAGTTAATTGAGTAGAAATTTCAGTTTTCATACCTTATTTTTACTGTTCCATTGGTCATTTTTATAGTAGGAATTTGGCAAAATGATCAACATGAAAGTTGTTTCTTATTTTGTCTACTTGAATTTCCTTTTTTAAATCACTCCATTTGGAGTTTTTTAGCTCAATTTATGGTCCAAAAACCACAACTGGCTGGATTGAAATTTTTCTGGACTGACCATATCTATAGTGCAATAAATAGTGAATGCAACTCCCTCGTTGGATAGGTTATGGTCATAATTTGGGGTAGGTTTCTTCATGAAAGTTGTTGGTCTATATCTTATCTTGTTGCTGGTAAAATTTCAGGTCAATTGGACCTTTGTACATTGAGTTATGGCCAAATGAACAAACACTGTTCACTTGGTCATTCTGCAGAATCAGACTGCAGGTCACCCAGATTAAGGCAAGTTTTTGGTCCACTTGGTTTGGTTTTATGGGCATGGTTTCTTCACCAAAGTTGTGCCATTATGTGTCTAGTTTCATGTCCAATTGCCTTGCACCGATTGAACCTCTACAATTTAAGTTATGGCTGCCCAAACCTGCTGGACTCATGTCCAATTCTGCAGGTCACCATGGGCAGCCACACCAATCTCAATTCCCACTACATAAACCACTTTATTTCTAAGTTACACATAGCCAAATGGTCAATAATTGACCATTTAAAACTTAATTTTACCATTAAATGATTAAAGTCTCCAATTTATGCCCAAACCCTAACCCTAATATCTCAAGTCATGCATTTACATACCTTCCATTGTCCTAAGCATTGTATTGATGTTAAAGGCAGCCAACTTAAAATTTATCTCTAAGAAATCTTAAAAAATCTGCTAGGTTCAAGGCTACCCAAAATTTTGGGATGGGCATACACAAGATATGTAGCAAATTTCTTTGCAATTTTGCACTTAATTACACTTATTCAACATAAATTTGATGAGAAATATGAGTTTAAGTCACTAACCTCTAATGGAATGAATTTCAAACTTATCAAAGCTCCTCCTTTCTTCTTCCTTTTTCTGTATTTAGCTTTCCCAAAGTGTAGAAATAATTTTTTGTGAAGACCAAGATGAGTTTCAAGGAGGTTCAATGGGTTATCTCAAGCTTTCCTAAGCTCTCATGGAGTTTCTCTTCTCTTTCTCTTTCTCTTTCTCTAATATTCTTGTTGGTTTTGGAAAGAAAATGGTTGCTGGAATTTTTTTTCTTTGTTTTTATCTAATTTTGTGTCCCTTTTATCTCTTTAGTCATTTTGTTAAGTGGTGGTTGGGTGGAAACTCCTAATTACATAAGCATGACATCATAATTCCCAATTTAACTCCTTTTTCTTTCTTTTCTTTCTACCAAATTTTAATTTAATTTTTAGAAATATTTATTCATATTTTGTGTCATAATAATTATTTACTTAATTGGACAAGTCGGCCAAAAATCACCTTTGAAGGCGAAATGACCAAAATGCCCTCCGTTTGGCTTAACAGACTAAAATTGTCTGTACCGATTGAAAAAATTTTTTAAGTATTTTCTTGGCATTCTAATGCCATAGGAACCTCAATGACCCTTCTTTGGAGTCCCAATAATTATTTTATAATGTTTACCCTGGGTCTAAGGCTCCTAGTTGCGAGAACGGCAACTTCTCACTAGGTTACTCATCGCTAGGGCACCGGCTCATTTAACTTGGTTGTATTTTATTTCTAAAATTTTTGCTAAATTTTTCTTATTAATATTTGAGTTAATTATGGTTCCTCACTTTAGTTTAAATATTTTTTCTGGATGTTCTAGCTGTCTGGACCGACACTGTTCACCGGAACAGTAAACTGTATGGACTAGCTAAAATGGGGATGTTACAACTCTTCCCCTCTAAGAAAAATTTCATCCTCGAAATTTACCTGATGCAAACAGTTGAGGGAACTGTTGCCTCATTATCTCTTCACTTTCCCAAGTTGCCTCTTCAGTGTTGTGGTGCCTCCAAAGCACTTTCACCAGTGGAATTTGTTTATTTCTCAGTTCCTTCACTTTTCGAGCTAAGATCTGTATAGGTTCTTCTATGTATGTCAAGTCTGGTTGGATCTCAATCTCTTCCATGGAAATGACATGTGAAGTATCTGAGCGATATCTTCTCAGCATAGAAACATGGAATACATTATGAATTTTATCCAGTTCTGGTGGTAAAGCTAGCCGATAGGCCACTGGTCCCACACGTTCAGTGACTTCATATGGGCCAATGAACCTAGGACTTAACTTACCCTTTCTTCCAAACCTCAGTACTTTCTTCCACGGTGAGACTTTGAGAAACACTTTATCGCCAACTGCATACTCTATCTCTTTTCTCTTCAGGTCGGCATAAGACTTTTGTCTATTTGAGCCAATCTTCAGGTTAGCTTTGATTATCTTCACTTTCTCCTCAGTCTGTTTCACCACGTCTGGTCCTACCAGCTTGTCTTCGTCTAATTCAGTCCAACACACTGGGGTTCTACATTTCCTCCCATACAGTGCTTCATACGGAGCCATTTGAATGCTAGCTTGGTAGCTATTGTTATAGGCGAATTCTGCCAGTGGGAGGTATCTATCCCAACTCCCCTCAAACTCAATGACACAACTCCTTAGCATATCCTCCAGGATCTATCACATAATTCACATTGTTACTATCATTTCAATTTTTTTAATTACGAAAATTCAATTAGTTCCTAGGTTTACCTGGATTACTCGTTCTGACTATCCATCCGTCTGAGGATGAAAAGCCGTGCTAAAACGGAGTTGTGTGCCCAAGGCTTCTTGCAACTTTTTCCAAAATCTCAATGTAAACCTTGGGTCTCGGTCAGATATGATGGAAAGTGGGATTCCATGCAGTCTAACTATCTCACTAATATACAATTTTGCTAGCTTCTCCAGTGAGTAGTCAGTCCTAACTGGTAGAAAGTGTGCTGACTTCGTCAATCTGTCCACTATCACCCATACTGCATCATGCTTCCTTTGGGTGAGAGGTAGACCACTAACAAAATCCATAGTGACCCGATCCCATTTCCATTCAGGTATGTTTATAGGCTGCAACAATCCTGATGGAACTTGATGTTCTGCTTTAACTTGCTGACATGTCAAATACTTAGTCACATAGCCAGCTATATCCCTCTTCATACCAGGCCACCAATAATGAGGCTTCAAATCATTATACATTTTTGTGCTCCCCGGGTGCATAGCATAAACACTAGTGTGTGCTTCTTTCAGAATATTAGTCTTCAGTTTCCCATCATCTGGTACACACACTCTTCCTCTGTAGTATAGACACCCATCTTCTTTCACCTCATATTCAATTTCCTTCCCCTCAGGAATTTTTCCCACAATGGCCATTAGTTTTTCATCTGCCTTCTGCCCATTTTGTATTTGTTGTAGTAGGGTTGGCCTCATTTGCAACTCAGCCAAAATAGCTCCACCTTGAGCTAAGGACAGACAGGCATTTAGTGATCTTAAAGCTATGATGGACTTCCTGCTCAAAGCATCAGCATTTATATTTTCCTTTCCAGGATGATAATCTATCACACAATCATAGTCCTTCAGGAACTCAATCCATCACCTTTGTCTAAGGTTGAGCTCCTTCTGAGTTGGCAAATATTTTAGACTTTTGTGGTCTGTGTAAATGAAGTACTTTTCACCATATAAGTAGTGCCTCCATATTTTCAATGCGAAGATAATTGCTACAAGCTCTAGATCATGGGTAGGGTAATTCTATTCATGTGGCCTTAGCTGCTTGGAAGCATAAGCGACCACCTTCCCCTCTTGCATCAATACACATCCTAACCCATTATGATAGGCATCACTGTAGACCACAAAGTCCTTTCCCGACACTGGCTGTGTTAACACTAGTGCCTCTGTCAACATAACCTTTAACTTCTCAAAACTAGCCTGACACTTGTCATTCCAGTTAAATCTGACATTCTTGTGTAACAACTTGGTCATTGGAGCAGCTATTAAGGAAAATCCCTTCACAAATCTTCTATAATACCCAGCTAGCCCCAAGAAACTTCTGACCTCAGTTGTATTTTTGGGAGGCTTCCATTCCATCACTGCTTCTATCTTTTTGGGATCTACTCTAATCCCCTCAGCTAATACTATGTGTCCAAGGAAGGAGATTTCACTCATCCAGAAGTCACATTTGGATAGCTTAGCATACAGCTTCTTTTCTCGCAGGGTTTGCAGAACAATCCTCAAATGTTCATCATGTTCTTCCCTGGTCTTGGAATACACCAGAATATCGTCAATAAACACCACTACAAACCGATCTAAGTATGGATGGAAGATATGGTTCATAAGGTCCATAAATGTTGCTGGTGCATTTGTTAACCCAAACGGCATCACTAGAAATTCATAATACCCATATCGTGTTCTGAATGCAGTTTTTGACACATCTGCATCCTTTACCCTTAACTGATGATACCCTGATCTGAGATCAATTTTTCAAAATACACCGGCTCCTTTCAACTGATCAAACAGATCATCGATTCTGGGCAATGGATATTTGTTCTTCACAGTTACTTTGTTCAACTGTCGATAATCAATACACAATCTCAAGGTTCCATCCTTCTTCTTCACAAATAGCACCGGAGCTCCCCATGGTGACACACTGGGGCGTATGAACCCCTTATCAAGCAACTCTTGCAACTGAGTTTTCAACTCCCTCAATTCAGTGGGTGCCATCCTATAAGGAGCAATGGAAATGGGTGCTGTACCCGGCATTACCTCAATAGCAAACTCGACTTCCCTTTCTGGTGGTAAACCAGGCAACTCTTCAGGAAATACATCTGGGAAGTCTCTTACTGTGGGTATATCACTCAGGTTTGGCTTAGCTTGCCTAGTATCAACCACGTGTGCTAGGTAAGCTTCACAGCCTTTTCTCATCATTCTTCTTGCAACTGTGGCTGAGATAACATTGGACAGGAAATCTGTCCTTTCACCCACAACAGTGATCTCATTACCCTCAAAAGTTTTCAGAGAAATTCTCTTCAATTTATAATCAACTATTTCCTGATGACGTGACAACCAGTCCATTCCCAAAATCACGTCAAACTCATGGAAGGGCAACTCAATTAGATCTGCCGAGAATTCATACCCCTGAATTCTCAACGGGAAATCTTTATACACCTTATTCACTACCACACTGTGGCCTAGTGGATTTGTGACCAGAATGTCTTGATCACTCTCCTCTACTGGAACTCCCCTCTCTATGGGTAGTTTGATGCAAATGTAGGAATGAGTGGATCCTGGATCCACCAATGCATGTAAAGAAGTGTTGTAGAGGGAAAACGTACCCCTAATGACATTCGGGGCATCTTGCTCCTCCTGAGCTCTGATGGCATAAGCCCTGGCTGGTATTCTAGTGTCTGGCCTCTCAGCTTACTCAGATGCAGGCCTCAGTGATGGACCAGCTGTCTCAGGTTTACCAGGCTTCCTACCTCTTTGTGGTGCAGGAGCAGGTCTGTCAGTTTGTGTTGGAGCAACTATAGTAGTCCTCTTCGGACAATTCTTGATCTGATGTTCTATTGATCCACACTGTAAGCATGCACCAGTCACTCGCCAACATTCCCCCTTATGCCACTTCTGACAGTACTGACAAGCAGAAGATGCAGGGGCTACTCCCTTAAACACCGTCCCTAGAGAGCTGCCCATTGATGGTGTGGACTGGCCTCTCCTAGGTGTGAACTATGGTCTGGGCCCCTAAGACTGGCCCTGACCCTGTGGTGGTCCTAAACTCTTAGCAGGAGGACCCTTACTCTTCTTACTGGGAGCAGAAAATGCACTGGACTAACCCGGACCCCTCTTCTGCTGTCTTTCCCTTCTATTTTGTTCATTGATTCTGACCCTTTCCACTTTTGATACAGCATCCACCAATTTAGAAAAATCCGTGATCTCTAGTGCTGTGATCATGACTTTGATGTTGTTATTGAGCCCTTCCTCAAATTGTCTGCACCTCTCTGCCTTGGTAGGGACTATCTCCCTCCCATACCGGCTTAATCTGACAAACTCACGCTCATACTCAGCCACTGACAACTGTCCCTGTCTCAAACTGATAAATTCCCTTCTTCGCTCTTCTAAATACACTTTGCTAATATATTTCTTCCTGAACTCTGTAAGGAAGAATTCCCAGGTGATCCGTTCAGGTTGCACCTCACTGGTTACTGTGTCCCACCACTGATATGCGTCATCCTGAAGTAGGGACACAGCAGCCACTGGGTTCTGCTTGGGGGTGCAATTTAGCTGTTTCAACACTCTGATGGTTCTATCCAACCAGTTTTCTGCGGCCATGGGATCATCCTCCCTCTTCCCAAAGAAGTCCACAGCCCCATGCTATCTCAATTTCTCCAGATGAGATTTCTGTGGTGCTGGTGGAGGTTGTGGCTGTGGTTGCGGTGGTGGAATTTCCCCCATCATTTGCCGATAGAATTCGGTCATTTGCTGGAATAAAGCAAACTGAGGTTGAGCAGGTGCCTCAGCTGCTGGTGGAGTAGGTTCTCCCCTGCCCCCAGACTCAACCCTTAGTGGAGCATGACTCTCTACCTCTTCATCAACTACTCTTTGTGAAGCAGGATCCATGTCCTATTCAAAATAAGAAAAAAAACAGATCTGCATCAGTGTCACCTCAACACTTACAAATGCAATGCAATGGTATGTATGAAGGAACGGAAGCGTGAAAAACACAAGATTATACCATTGAATTCAAAAATTTTCACCTAGGGTCACAAGCACCATACAAGATTTATTTTTATCTATTTGATTTCAATGATAAACAACATATTAAAACTCTTTTAATATGTTTTTGGATCTGTATTTACCATTTAAGATTTTAAAATTAATCAGATTAATTTTAGAACCCTAGATTAAATCAAGAACGATTACACTAACCTCTTGATGTGCTGCAGCGTGTCTGCGCCTTTGAGATTCGTCCTTCGGACACGGATATTGTCCCTCTAGCTTGTCCACACCAAGAACACCTATGGCAGCCCTTGAACAGCTTCTAAAGCCTTTTCTATTAATTAGAAATTCAAGTTCTGCCTTTTAAGAGATTAGAGATGCAAACAGGACACTAGAAACAATTTCTAGTGTTCTTAATTCAAGAGATTGATGGCTAATCTCTTTGAATTGATGAGAGATGAAGAGAAATAGCTGGAGAGGCTCAAAGTGGCGTGACATATGAGAGGAGAGGCTGCTGGTTGTGTTTTCTTTTCATAACCCCACTTAAATAGCTAGGTTAACACATTAAACCCTAGCCACATGTCACCTTTTGATTAGCTCTAGGTTTAAGTGACCCAATCACATTGTGCCAAGTGTCAAACCTATATTTAATCTTGATTTTAATCATCTTACATGATTAAAATTATTTGGCAAGCTTATGTGTTATGCCATGTGTCACCATCTCATGGTGCCACGTGTCACACCGCAAAATGACCAAAATGCCCTGTGTCTTAATATTGAGTTCTTAACCCAAAATAATTATTTTCTTCTTCTAATTAATTTATATCAAATATAAATTAATTAATTAATCTCTATTAATTAATTTCTCATCAATTAAATTCATATTTAAACACTTTAAATATAAATTTAATTTATACTACACATCCAATAATCTAGATTTGGTTTCAAGTCATGCTAGGGACTTTGCAATTTTATTGCAAACCAAATCTATTTAATTAATCAATTAAACTCTTTAATTAATTAATTAAATCATATTTAAATAGGTGATAACTTGTGTATGTGTGTGACTTACTAGGCTCATCACTAATTGGCAATGAGACATGATATCAACTCTTAATATCATCGAACTCTTTCTTACCATAAATGATTTCTCTAAATCATTTTATGAACCTCATAGACCATGGTTAACACCTAGCATAGCATGCCATGGCCACCCAATTAGTAATAAGATTTACCTTAAATGAACCTATAATCATATGTTACCATGCACTAGAATCTCTCTGTTACAAAATCCCAACTCAAGCCGAGTCATGGTTTATGTCAAACTCCATTTGCTATGAATATTATGTTCTCTTTTAATTCCAGTTCTTGATTAAAAGATTTTTCTCATCGTAAACTCTTTTCTCAATAAATCTATCTGTCTGCCAGAACTTGAAACATCAAGAACAATTAAATGAACATAGGATTTTATCTCTATTTACTTAGAGGAACAGATTCCTTCTTGATCAACACCTACCTCCATATATAACTAGAGGAGCCAACACATGCCCATATACCCATACATAGTACAAGTATGAAAGCGATCAAACTCAAACTACCTATATACAAGATAACTGTGCTATCTCAGGTCTAAAGATTATATGCACTGATATGATTTATGACAAAACATTGACAAGAGTAAACTCCATGTGCTTGTCATAAGTGTCACTGGTTCGGCCTACTTATCATTTATAAGTGCCTATCATGTTTGTTATATGGCATGAGACTCACCATTCCATCTTATTTATATCTCATATAAATAACTTGGGAACAAACATGAATACAATCTTTCTGGATAAGTCATGTCCTTATTATGAAGTATCCTCGATTGTGAACCTATTTATGATACTTTGTGCTAGAAATATTGTCACTCATATTCTTAACAACTTAAGAATAATATTTCTAACAAAATATCAATGGACCTTTTCTATTACACATAAATATATTATGTAAACGGAAAAGTGGAAATGCCTTTTATTAATAAAATTATGTACAAGATACATACTAAATGATATGCTCTAGGGCATACTACTAACAATGTACTCTATCTAGACCTAGAAATGCCTAAACCACGCTCTGATACCAATAAATGTGACACCCCTTACCTGTCTACAGTGTAGCCGAGCAAGTTATGCCACTCAGAGTGTCGGAACACCAATTCATGTTTCAATTTCAATTAATCCCTTTTTATTCATTTATTTATAATTTTTGATAAATCTAAATTTTTTCTCAAATTTTATAGAAAATCCGGCAAAGTGCCGACTATAAATTAGAAAACAGTTCTTCTGAACCTGTTTAAAAACACTTCCAATATAATTATAATCTCAATCTCAGTCAACCACCAACATTTTTCAACAATTTCTCAAATCAATTCAATATCTCAAAATTCACATTCATCTCATATCACACCCAATTCAATGAGAAATACTCATATTTATTTCAGAACATAGCTCATAGGTAATTACAGCAAAAATATGATTACATGAGTTCATAATATACATAACAAAAGTTTACAAATACAAAAGACTTAGGTAGCCCAATGTCCTACTAATCCACTGCAATTATGAGGTGACTTTGAACTCTGAGTGCAGATCTAAAAATTCACCCTGTATGAGGTCTGCTGGACTCCCCAGCTATGTCTCCAGTACTTGAACATGGCAAAGATGACGCGTTAAGCAATTCTGCTTAGTGGTGACAATATAAAATAAAATAAAAACATGTATGCAGAATGTATGTTTACATTTTTTTAGTAGACTTAATTTCTGCTATTAATTACAGTATTATCCATTTAAAATTCTGTAAGGTTTATTATCATTGTCCGAGTAACCCATACTAGTTGATTGGACTGGATAAACGGGTAAACTGGCACTGGGTATTAAGTACCTCGGACCATCACACCATCGGTCACATTGTGTCTCCCGGTGTGCAACAGAACAGCTAATAAGCTGTAATAATCATCAGGGCGAAAACCCAAGTATAACATCTTAAATAACATAGCCAAAGGCTTTTATGTCACAGAATGGCGTGGGAAAGCCATGAAACACAGAATGGCATGAAGCCATATGTAGTACTGCTAACAGAACCCTGTTTGCATGCCAAGCTATCCAAACCAATCTTGTTAGGTATACTAGGGCATTTTACACTTTTAAGTTTTACAATTTTTGAATTTCAAGTTTTGGTATTACTATTCACTTCATTAGTCAACCAAAATGTTGACTTTTGTATAGACAATAGGTATATTGGTTTTAATACTCCCAACATACCACATTTTGCATTCAAAATTTGTTGGTATTGGTTGCCAATACCATTTCTAAGCTTAAAGTTAATTGAGCAGAAATTTCAGTTTTCATACCTTATTTTTACTGTTCCATTAGTCATTTTTGCATTGAGAATTTGGCAAAATGATCAACATTAAAGTTGTTCCTTATTTTGTCTAGTTGAATTTCCTTTTTTGAATCACTCCATTTGGAGTTTTTTAGCAAAAGTTATGGTCCAAAAACCACAACTGGCTGGATTGAAATTTTTCTGGACTGACCATATCTACAGTGCAATGAACAGTGACTGCAACTCCCTTGTTGGATAGGTTCTGGTAATAATTTGGGGTAGGTTTCTTCATGGAAGTTGTTGGTCTATATATTATCTTGTTTCTGGTAAAACTTAAGGTCAATTGGACCTTTCTACATTGAGTTATGGCCAAATGAACAAATACTATTCATTTGGTCATTCTGCAGAATCAGACTGTAGGTCACCCGGATTAAGGCAAGCTTTTGGCCCACTTGGTTTGGTTTTATGGGCATGGTTTCTTCACCAAAGTTGTGCCATTATGTGTCTAGTTTCATGTCCTATTGGCCTTGCACCAATTGAACCTCTAAAATTTAAGTTATGGCTGCCCAAACCTGCTGGACTCATGTCCAATTCTGCAGGTCACCATGGGCAGCCACACCAATCTCAATTCTCACTACATAAACCACTTTATTTCTAAGTTACACACAGCCATATGGTCAATAATTGACCATTTTAAACTTAATTTTACCATTAAATGATTAAAGTCTCCAATTTATGCCCAAACCCTAACCCTAATATCTCAAGTCATGCATTTACATACCTTCCATTGTCCTAAGCATTGTATTGATGTTAAAGGCAGCCAACTTAAAATTTATCTCTAAGAAATCTTCAAAAATCTACTAGGTTCAAGGCTGCCCAAAATTTTGGGATGGGCATACACAAGATATATAGCAAATTTCTTTGCAATTTTGCACTTAATTATACTTATTCAACATAAATTTGATGAGAAATATGAGTTTAAGTCACTAACCTCTAATGGAATGAATTTCAAACTTATCAAAGCTCCTCTTTTCTTCTTCCTTTTGTTGTATTTAGCTTGCCCAAAGTGTAGAAATAATTTTTTGTGAAGACCAAGATGAGTTTCAAGGAGGTTCAATGGGTTATCTCAAGCTTTCCTAAGCTCCCATGGAGTTTCTCTTCTCTTTCTCTTTCTCTTTCTCTTTCTCTAATATTCTCGTTGGTTTTGGAAAGAAAATGGCTGCTGGAATTTTTTTTCTTTGTTTTTATCTTATTTTGTGTCCCTTTTGTCTCTTTAATCATTTTGTTAAGTGGTGGTTGGGTGGAAACTCCTAATTACATAAGCATGACATCATAATTCCCAATTTAACTCCTTTTTCTTTATTTTCTTTTCTACCAAATTTTAATTTAATTTTTAGCAATATTTATTCATATTTTGTGTCATAATAATTATTTACTTAACTGGACAAGTCGGCCAAAAATCACCTCTGAAGGCGAAATGACCAAAATGCCCTCCGTTTGGCTTAACTGACTAAAATTGTCTGTATCGATTGAAAAAATTTTCTAAGTATTTTCTTGGCATTCTAATGCCATAGGAACCTCAATGACCCTTCACTGGAGTCCCAATAATTATTTTATAATGTTTCTCTCGGGTCTAGGGCTCCTAGTTGCGAGAACCGCAACTTCTCACTAGGTTACCCATCGCTAGGGCACCGGCTCATTTAACTTGGTTGTATTTTATTTCTAAAATTTTTACTAAATTTTTCTTATTAATATTTGAGTTAATTATGGTTCCTCACTTTAGTTTAAATATTTTTTCCGGATGTTATAGCTGTTCGGACCGACACTAGTCAATGAGCAAAGAAATTGTACGGACTAGCTAAAATGAGGATGTTACAATATGTCAAGTCCGGTTGGATTTCAATCGCTTCCATGGAGATGACATGTGAAGGGTCTGAGCAATATCTTCTTAACATAGAAAAATGGTGTAACACCCCTAAGTTCGGTAGTGCGTTCTGCTGTTCCAGTGACCAGTGCTGTCCGGACAGCTAGGATGCCTAGAACCACACTTCAATGAGAGTGAGGAGACATAAAATAATGAAATACAAGAAAAGAAAGTACAAGAAAAACAAAGGAAAAATGATAGCAAAGAAATGTGATCAAGTTAAACGAGCCAGGAAACCTAGCGATGGGTGACCGCACCGGGAAGTCACAGCGTGGACCGTTGACTAGCCTTGGACTGCGGGGAACCCTGGAAAACATTTTTAGGACTTAAATAGACCCTTATTGAAGAATAAATATCATTAGGAAGATCAAAGAAAAATTAAATAAATAGTACAAAGAAAAGTGAGAAATTGAAAAACAGACAAAACCCGGTAATACCGAAAAATCAGGAATGTAACCCGAACAGGGGCATTATGGTCATTTGACACCCCGAATTGTCTTTTGAGCTAAATGTCCATTAAAAATAAATAATATTACACTTAGAAAATGAAATGAAAAATTAGTTTAGTGGTACCTAATACAAATAGCTAAAATCATGGGTTAATGTGGAATAAATGCACATTTGGCTTATTATATGATATAATTTTTTTTAGTGGACCACTAAGAATATCAAAGCTCCTCTTTTCTTCTTCCTTTTGTTGTATTTAGCTTGCCCAAAGTGTAGAAATAATTTTTTGTGAAGACCAAGATGAGTTTCAAGGAGGTTCAATGGGTTATCTCAAGCTTTCCTAAGCTCCCATGGAGTTTCTCTTCTCTTTCTCTTTCTCTTTCTCTTTCTCTAATATTCTCGTTGGTTTTGGAAAGAAAATGGCTGCTGGAATTTTTTTCTTTGTTTTTATCTTATTTTGTGTCCCTTTTATCTCTTTAATCATTTTGTTAAGTGGTGGTTGGGTGGAAACTCCTAATTACATAAGCATGACATCATAATTCCCAATTTAACTCCTTTTTCTTTATTTTCTTTTCTACCAAATTTTAATTTAATTTTTAGCAATATTTATTCATATTTTGTGTCATAATAATTATTTACTTAACTGGACAAGTCGGCCAAAAATCACCTCTGAAGGCGAAATGACCAAAATGCCCTCCGTTTGGCTTAACTGACTAAAATTGTCTGTATCGATTGAAAAAATTTTCTAAGTATTTTCTTGGCATTCTAATGCCATAGGAACCTCAATGACCCTTCTCTGGAGTCCCAATAATTATTTTATAATGTTTCTCTCAGGTCTAGGGCTCCTAGTTGCGGGAACCGCAACTTCTCACTAGGTTACCCATTGCTAGGGCACCGGCTCATTTAACTTGGTTGTATTTTATTTCTAAAATTTTTACTAAATTTTTCTTATTAATATTTGAGTTAATTATGGTTCCTCACTTTAGTTTAAATATTTTTTCCGGATGTTATAGCTGTTCGGACCGACACTAGTCACCGGAACAGTAAATTGTACGGACTAGCTAAAATGAGGATGTTACAATATGTCAAGTCCGGTTGGATTTCAATCGCTTCCATGGAGATGACATGTGAAGGGTCTGAGCAATATCTTCTTAACATAGAAACATGGTGTAACACCCCTAAGTTCGGTAGTGCGTTCTGCTGTTCCAGTGACCAGTGCTGTCCGGACAGCTAGGATGCCTAGAACCACACTTCAATGAGAGTGAGGAGACATAAAATAATGAAATACAAGAAAAGAAAGTACAAGAAAAACAAAGAAAAAATGATAGCAAAGAAATGTGATCAAGTTAAACGAGCCGGGAAACCTAGTGATGGGTGACCGCACCGGGAAGTCACAGCGTGGACCGTTGACTAGCCTTGGACTGCGGGGAACCCTGGAAAACATTTTTAGGACTTAAATAGACCCTTATTTAAGAATAAATATCATTAGGAAGATCAAAGAAAAGTTAAATAAATAGTACAAAGAAAAGTGAGAAATCGAAAAACAGACAAAACCCGGTAATACCGAAAAATCGGGAACGTAACCCGAACAGGGGCATTATGGTCATTTGACACCCCGAATTGTCTTTTGACCTAAATGTCCATTAAAAATAAATAATATTACACTTAGAAAATGAAATGAAAAATTAGTTTAGTGGTACCTAATACAAATAGCTAAAATCATGGGTTAATGTGGAATAAATACACATTTGGCTTATTATATGATATAATTTTTTTTAGTGGACCACTAAGAACATTAAATGGATTAAATATACTCATAAGTGGGCAGATTTCTCCCACTCAAACCTCATCTTCCTCACTTAGCTCAACCATGCCATGAATGAAGATGAAAGAATCCACCATTGACGTTTTGCATGAGCTCACTTAACCTCCCAATTTTCAACTCCAATCCTTTAAGTTCCTTCATAAAAAATGGTCTACACATCACAAGGAAGATATTGATACCAAATTTGAGAAGTTTGGTGAAGGTTTAGCAAGTTACAAACAAAGGTAAGTTTACATTTTTTAGAATTTCCTTGTTAAACTTTATGTTTATGTTATGGGTATTAGTTTTGTGAAGGAAATTTTGAAGTTTAAATAGTTATTGAGATAGCCATTTTTGGACAGCCATGGGGTCACACATTTGATGATTTATTATGCATATAATTGATGAGAAATAATGTTGATCATGGTAAATTAATATCCTAATGAATTGTTTCACATATATATGGTGATTTTGGCACTTGGATGAGAATTGATGGATTGTAGGGCAATGTGGTGTTGAAGGACAATTTTTGGCAGCTTGGGAACCCTTGAATAATTGTATGTATTGATGGAAGTATAGGCAGAATATTGACCTAGAAGGATTGATGGATATGTATGTAGATTGATATTGTAAAGTGTATGTAAGATTTGTAATGGTTAGGTGTGTATGTAATGGTATTTAGAACTTGTAAATGTGAATTATATTTGGTGTGTTGAGGGTAATTGTAATCTGCCCAAAGTAATGTTAATGTAAAGTAGAAAATGCTTTTGGTAATGTACCAAAACAGATTGGTAGGGAAGTGAACCAAATTGCAAGGTATATGTGTGTTTGAATTGGGGTTTGAATGACATATAGAGGACAGTGTGCAAATAGACCTATAACTTTAAATGTGTAACCTCAATTGGTATGAGACCAATTGGAGGTGGAACTAGGCACAAAATGTGCAAACTTTCATTGAGAAAACATACCAAAATTCTGCTTGCAAGGTGACCTAAGAAAATGACCAATTCGGATTAGGTGCAATTAGGACCTGAAAAATGACCAATTGGGCAGCAGTGAGTGTTTAGGCCATAACTCACTCAAACCAGGTCCAATTGACCTGAAATTTTAACCATGAATAGTTAAGACCCATACCTACAAGTCTTATGAAGACACCAAAGCCCAGAAATGACCATAAGCAAGTCAAAAAGCTTGCACAAGTTCGGGTCCAAAAACTGGCCGAACCAGAGTTGACCAAATTGACCAAAAATTGACCTAATTGATACCAATTGACCAGCAATAGTATAATGATCATAACTTGGTCTACTTAACTCGGATTGACCTGAAATTTTGGCCCGTGTGCAATAAGACATAGATCTACAAGTTTTTAGTTTTGACCGAAACTCGAAAACCGAGGGAACTAGATCGTCCGGCTAGGTCAAACCAGTGTCCCGGAATCCAGCAATTTGCATTAAAATGCACTAAACAAGGAAATGACTTTGCTAAAACGTACCAAACCTAAAACCCTATCGAATGTGACATATTAACGACACTAAAACCTAATTTACTTAAAACGCAACGAGGGTCGGTATATTAGGTGATTAAGTGAATAATTGAGTTCAGTGCATTATTTACCAAACACCATCGATAGAGACAGTTTAATTTGGTACTGAAACACTTCAAATTGTGTTTCTCAGTTAACAAGGACTCAGCAAAAGGGAAAGAAATACTGAGTCAGGACCAGGAGACAAATATCAGAGGTTTGTGCACAACGGCTATTTCTTTTGAAATTTTCAATTGAAATGAATTATGACTATTTGTATATTATTGTTTTAAATTGTGTTTGTGCACAACAGCTATTTCTTTTGAAAATTTTCAATTTAAATAAATATTGACTATTTGTATATTATTGTTTTAAATTGTGGAA
The DNA here is from genome assembly GCF_030052815.1 of Hevea brasiliensis. NCBI lineage: Eukaryota > Viridiplantae > Streptophyta > Magnoliopsida > Malpighiales > Euphorbiaceae > Hevea > Hevea brasiliensis. The sequence continues at coordinate 51,225,672 of NC_079497.1, read as the reverse complement.
ATGTGTTTGATGGACACTTATTGATTGAAAAACATTGTGAATGGTTTGAAACTATGAAAAATTGTTTGAATGATATTGATGGATACTTATTGATTGAAAAACATCAGAAATGGTTTTGTGGAAATTGAAGTGAATTACGAATTGTGTTGCCATTTTGTGAATGAAATTATAACTTTGGAAATTTATTGGATTCTTACGGATCATTTGAATAAAATGTTTGGAATTGTTTTGACTCACAATTGGCATGACACTGATACTATGTTCCTCCTCCATTAATGGGGTGAGTGTGATTATTCCTCCCTCTTTGACTTATCAGTCTGGGGTGAGTATGATTATGTTCCTCCCTCTTGACTTCCCAGTCTGAGGTGAGTGTGGATGAGTACTCATTAGATAGCTAGCTTCCTCCCTCATTGATTTCGATTATTGGGGTGAGTATGTCTTGTCGTGGTGTACAACACGGCATCTATGGAAAAACTTTGTGTCATGGCCTAAATTGTGTTATTGATTGGCAACATTATATTGTTCAGTTATTTGATCGAATTGTGTTATTGATTGGCAACATTATATTGTTCAGTTATTTGATCGAATTGTGTTATTGATTTGCAAAATGATATTATTTAGTTATTTGATCGAATTGTGTTATTGATTTGCAAAACGATATTATTCAGTTATTTGATCGAATTGTGTTACTGATTTGCAAAACGATATTATTCAGTTATTTGATCGAATTGTGTTATTGATTTGCAAAACAATATTATTCAGTTATTTGATCAAATTGTGATATTGATCAGCAACACTGTGTTATTCAGCAATTTGATCAAATTGTGTATGAATTGGCAATACGGTATTCTTAAACTATTTGACTAAATTGTGTTATTATGAATTTTGATAATTTGTGAATTGGAGTTTAAATTCCTTATGACATTCATTGTCTTGAATTTAACTATGGTTTTACGTATCCACTATTTATATGGTTTATGAATTGTGATTTAAAGTTGTATTTGGTTAATGTTGTGCACCACTGAGACATTGTCTCAGCGATAGCTTTTTATTGCTGTCGCAGGTAGACAGACAGATAGGGCAGCAGACTAGGCTGCTAGTAACGCCAGCGAGAGATTTTTGGGTATAGTGAGTATACCGCATTTTGTATTTTGTAATGTAATGTATATTCACTGTATGTATATTTTGTTTTTGGTTTTGAGCAGTTGCAAATTCAAATTGTACCTTGAAGTTGTAAATTAATTATGATCTATTTGACTTGTAAAAACTGTATTATATTTCCTTATCTCAGACTTTGAAAAATTTCTATGGAATTGAGTTGATAAATTGTTGTGTTGAGAAATGTATTGGAGTTGAGATTTGGAAAATTATTGAAGTGTCTTTTTACAGGTTTTCTGAAGAACTGTTTTATCCAAAATACAGATGGCACTCTGCCAAAATTTTTACAGAAATTCCAAATAAATCAAATGAGTTAATTGTTTCACTTCAGTTCACAAAAGTTTTTAACACCTGTAAATAGTGCTCACCACTGTAAAAGAAGTAAGAAAAGTTTTTTTAAAATCCTTTGTAGTGTACTTAATGGGTTATCAGTAGACGAAGTTGGTAATTCATTAGGTATACTACGGGATCATGTTATGCCTTACAGAGGGGTAGGGTGTGACACATGGAATACAATATGGATTTTATCCAATTCTGGTGGTAAAGCTAGCCTGTAGGCTACTAGACCCACACGTTCAATGACTTCATATAGGCCAATAAACTTAGGGCTTAACTTACCCTTTCTTCCAAACCTCGGTACTTTCTTCCACGGTGAGACTTTAAGAAACATTTTATCACCAACTATATATTCTATCTCTTTTCTCATCAAGTCGGCATAAGATTTCTGTCTATCTGAGGCAACCTTCAAATTTTCTTTGATTATTTTCACTTTCTCCTCCGTTTGTTTCACCAAGTTTAGTCCTACCAGTTCATCTTCACCCAATTTAGTCCAACATATGGGGGTTCTACACTTCCTCCCATACAGTGCTTCATACGAGGCCATTTGAATGCTAGCTTAGTAGCTATTATTATATGCAAATTCTGCAGCAGGAGATATCTATCCCAACTCCCCTCAAACTCAATGACATAACTCCTCAGCATATCCTCCAGGATCTATCACATAATTCACATTGTTATTATCATTTCATCAATTTGTAAATTGTGAAAATTCAATTAGGTTCTAGGTTTACCTGGATTACTCGTTCTGACTGTCCATCCATCTGAGGATGAAAAGCCATGCTAAAACGGAGTTATGTGCCCAAGGCTTCTTGTAACTTTTTCCAAAATCTCAATGTAAACCTTGGGTCTCGGTTAGATATGATAGAAAGTGGGATTCCATGCAGTCTAACTATCTCACTGATATACAATTCTACTAGCTTCTCCAGTAAGTAGTCAGTCCTAACTGGCAGAAAATGTGCTGACTTCGTTAATCTATCCACTATCACCCATACTGCATCATGCTTCTTCTGGGTGAGAGGTAAACCACTAACAAAATCCATAGTGATCCGGTCCCATTTCCATTTAGGTATGCTTATAGGCTGTAACAATCCTGATGGAACTTTATGTTCTGCTTTAACTTGCTGACATGTCAAACACTTAGTCACATAGTCAGCTATATCCCTCTTCATACCAGGCCACCAATAATGAGGCTTAAAATCATTATACATTTTTGTGCTTCCTGGGTGCATAACATAAACACTAGTGTGTGCTTCTTTTAGAATACTAGTCTTCAGTTTCCCATCATCTGGTACACACACTCTTCCTCTGTAGTATAGACACCCATCTACTTTCACCTCATAATCAGTTTCCTTTCCCTCTGGAATTTTACCCACAATAGCCATTAATTTTTCATCTGCCTTCTGCCCATCTTGTATCTGCTGTAGCAAATTTGGCCTCACTTGTAACTCAGCCAAAATAGCTCCATCTTGAGCTAAGGACAGACGGGCATTTAGTGATCTTAAAGCTGTGATGGACTTCCTACTCAAGGCATCAGCCACTACATTTGCCTTCCTAGGATGATAATCTATCACACAATCATAGTCCTTTAGGAACTTAATCCATCGCCTCTGTCTAAGATTGAGCTCCTTCTGGGTTGGTAAATATTTTAGACTCTTGTGGTCTGTATAAATGTAGCATTTTTCACCATATAAATAATGCCTCCATATCTTCAGTGCGAAGATAATTGCTGCTAACTCCAGGTCATGAGTAGGGTAGTTCTGTTCATGTGGCCTTAACTGCCTGGAAGTATAGGCGACCACTTCCCCTCTTGCGTCAATACACACCCTAACCCATTATGCGAGGCATCACTGTAGACCACAAAGTCTTTTCCCGACACTGGCTGTGTTAACACTAGTGCTTCTATTAACATAGCCTTTAGCCTCTCAAAACTAGCTTGGCACTTGTCGTTCCAGCTAAATTTCACATTCTTGTGCAACAACTTGGTCATTGGAGCAGCTATAAGAGAAAACCCCTTCACAAATCTTCTGTAACACCCAGCTAGCCCCAAGAAACTTCTGACCTCAGTTGTATTTCTGGGAGGCTTCCATTCCATCACTGCTTCTATCTTTTTGGGATCCACTCTAATCCCCTCTGATGATGCTATGTGTCCAAGGAAAGAGATTTCACTCATCCAGAAGTCATACTTGGACAGCTTAGCATACAGCTTCTTTACTCGTAGGGTTTGCAGAACAATCCTCAAATGTTCATCATGTTCTTCCTTGGTCTTGGAATACACCAGAATATCATCAATAAAGACCACTACAAACCGATCTAAATATGGATGAAAGATACGGTTCATAAGGTCCATAAATGCTGCTGGTGCATTTGTTAACCCAAACGGCATCACTAAAAATTCATAATGCCCATACCGGGTTCTGAATGCAGTTTTTGACACATCTGCATCCTTTACCCTCAACTGATGATACCCTGATCTGAGATTAATTTTTGAAAATACGTCGGCTCCCTTCAACTGATCAAATAGATCGTCAATTCTGGGCAACGGGTATTTATTCTTCACAGTTACTTTGTTTAACTGCCAGTAATCAATACACAATCTCAAAGTTCCATCTCCCCATGGTGACACACTGGGGCGTATGAACCCCTTATCAAGCAACTCTTGTAACTGAATTTTCAACTCTCTCAATTCAGTGGGTGCCATCCTATAAGGAGCAATAGAAATTGGTACTGTACCCAGCATTACCTCAATAGAAAACCCGACTTCCCTTCCTGGTGGTAAACCAGGAAATTCTTCAGAAAATACATGTGGGAAGTCTCTTACTGTGGGTATATCACATAGATTCGGCTTAGCCTGCCTAGTATCAACCACGTGTACTAGGTAAGCTTTACAGCCTTTTTTCATCAATCTTCTTGCAACTGTGGCTGAGATAACATTGGACAGGAAATATGTCCTTTCACCCACAACAGTAATCTCATTACCCTCAGAAGTTTTCAGAGAAATCCTCTTCAATTTGCAATCAACTATTGCCTGATGACGTGATAACCAGTCCATTCCCAAAATCACGTCAAACTCGTGGAAGGGCAATTCAATTAGGTCTGCCGAGAATTCATGCCCCTCAGTCTTCAATGGGTAACCTTTGTACACTTTATTCACTACCACACTGTGGCCTAGTAGATTTGTGACCAGAATATCTTGATCACTCTCCTCTACTAGAACTCTCCTCTCTGCAGGTAATTCGATGCAGATGTATGAATGAGTGGATCCTGGATCCACCAATGCTTGCATAGAAGTATTGTATAGAGAGAATGTACCCCTGATGATGTTCAGGGCATCTTGCTCCTCTTGAGCTCTAATGGCATAGGCCCTGGTAGGTACTCTAGTCTCTGGCCTCTCAGCTGACTCGGATGCAGGCCTCAGTGATGGACTAGCTACCTCAGATTTACCGGGCTTCCTACCCCTTTGTGGTGCAGGAGTAGGTCTGTCAGGTTGTGTTAGAGCAGCTGTAGTAGTCCTTTTTGGACATTTTTTGATCTGATGTTCTGTAGATCCACATCGTAAGCATTCACCAGTCACTCACCAAGAATCCCCCTTGTGCCACTTTTGGCAGTATGGACAGGCAGAAGATGCTGGGACTGATCACTTAAATACCATCCCTGGAAAGTTGCCCACTGATGGTGTGGGCTAGCCTCTCCTAGGTGTAAATTATGGTCTGGGCCCCTGGGACTGACCCTGACCTTGTGGTTGTCCTGAACTCTAAGCAAGAGGACTTTTACTCTTCTTACTGGGAGCAAAAAATGAACTAGACTGACCTGGACCCCTCTTCTGCTGTCTTTCCCTTCTAGTTTGCTCATTTATTTGGACTCTTTCTACTTTTCATGCAGCATCTACTAATTTGGCAAAATCTGTGATCTCCAATGCTGTTATCATGACTTTGATATTGTTATTGAGCCCTTCTTCAAACCTTCTGCTCCTTTCTGCCTCTGTAGGGACTATCTCCCTCCCATACCGGCTTAGTTTGACGAATTCTCGCTCATACTCTACCACTAATAGTTGCCTTTGTCTTAGACTGATAAATTCTCTTCTTCTCTCTTCTAAATACACTTTATTGACATATTTCTTCCTGAACTCTGTGAGAAAGAATTCCCAGGTGATCCGTTCTGGTTGCACCTCATTAGTTACTGTATCCCACCACTGATATGCATCATCCTGAAGTAGGGACACAGCACCCTCTAGGTTCTGCTCGGGGGTGCAATTAAGCTATTTCAGCACTCTGATTGTTCTATCCAACCAGTTTTCTGCTGTCATGGGATCATCCTCCTTTTTTCCAAAGAAATCCACAGCCCCATGTTTTCGCAGTTTCTCCAGGTGGGACTTCTATGGTGCTGGTGGAGGTTGTGGCTATGGTTGTGGTGGTGGAATTGCCCCCATCATTTGCCGATAAAACTCGGTCATTTGTTGAAATAGTGCAAACTGAGATTGGGCAGGTGCCTCAGCTGCTGGTGGAGCAGATTCTCCCTTACCCCTAGATTCAGCCCTTGGTGGAGCACGACTCTCCACCTCTTCATCACGTACTCTTTGAGAAGCAGGATCCATATCCTAATCAAAATAAGAAAACAAACAGATCTGCATCAGTGTCACCTCAACACTTACAAATGCAATGCAATGGTATGCACTCTATCTAGGCCTAAAAATGCCTAAACCGATGCTCTGATACCACTAAATGTGACACCCCTTACTGTCTATAGTGTAGCCGAGCAAGATATGCCACACACAGTGTGCCAGAGCACCAAATCATATTTCAATTCAATTTACCCTTTTTTACTTATTTATTTACAATTTTTGATTAATATGAATTTTCTGCAAATTTTATAGAAAATCCAGTAGAGTGTCGGCTGTAAATTGGAAAAACAGTTCTTCTGAATCTGTTAAAAATACTTCCAATATAATCATAATTTCAATCTCAGTTAACCACCAACATATTTCAACAATTTCTCAAATCACTTCAGTATCTTAAAATTCAATTCATTTCATATCACACTTAATTCAATGAGAAATGCCCACATTTATTACTGAATGTAGTTCATAGATAATTACATCAAAAGTATAATTACATGAGTTTATAATATTCATTACAGAAGTTTACAAAATACAAAATACCAAAATACCAAAAGTGGCCTAATGTCCTACCAAATGCACTGCAAATGTGAGGTGACTCTGGATTCCGTGTGCAAATCTGAAAGCTCACCTCAGATAAGGTCTGCTTGGACTCCCACTATGTCTCGATGCATCACGTGGCAAAAGTGACGCGCTAAGCAATTCTGCTTAGTGGTGACAATATAAAATAAAATAGCTAAAATAAAGTAAATATGTAAAATGTATGTTTACATTTTTGGTAGACTTAATTTCTGATATTTATTGCAGAATTATTCGATTAAAATTTGGTAAGATTTATTATCATTGCCCGAGTAACCCCTACTAGTCGACTGGACTGGATAAATGGCTAAACTGGCACTGGGTACTAAGTACCTCAGACCATCACACCATCGATCACATTGTGTCTCCTGGTGTGTAACAGAATAGCTAATAAGCTGTAATAATTATCAGGGATAAAACCCAAGTATAACAACTCAATCAACATAGCCAAAGGCTATTATGTCACAGAATAGCACGTGAGGCCATAAAATACAGAATGGCATGAAGCTATATGCAGTACTGCTAATAGAACCCTATTGGCATGCCAACCTATCCAAACCAATCTTGCTAGGTACACTAAGGTATGTTACACTCTTAAATTATACAATTCTTGAAATTCAAGTTTTGGTGTTACCATTCAATTCATTAGTCAACAAAAATGTTGACTTTTACATGGAAAATAGGTACATTAGTTTTAATACTCCCAACATACCACATTTTGCATTCTAAAATTGTTGGTATTGGTTGCCAATACCATTTCTAAGCTTAATGTTAATTGTTCAAAATTTTCAGATTTCAAGCTTTGTGTTTACTGTTCCATTAGTCATTTTTGTAGTAGGAATTTGGCAAAGTGGTCAACATGAAAGTTGTTCCTTATTTTATCTAGTTACATTTCTTTTTTTGAATCACTCCATTTGTAGTTTTGTAACTCATGTTATGGCCCAAAAACCACAACTGGCCGGATTACAAATTTTCCAGATTTTCTGGACTTAACAAATCTACAGTATTTTGAGCAGTGACTGCAAGTCACTTTTTGAATATGTTATGGTCGTAATTTAAGTTGTAGGTCTATATCTCAGCTTGTTGATGGTAAAATTTCAGGTTAATTGGACCTTCCTACACTGAGTTATGACCAAATGACTAAACACTGTTCATTTGGTCATTTTGCCCAGGCAGAATGCAGGTCACCAGGATTAGGGCAATCTTTACGTCAACTTTGTTTACTTTTATGGGCATGGTTTCTTCACCAAAGTCATGCCATTATGTGTCTAGTTTCATGTCTAATTGGCCTTGCACCAATTGAACCTCTACAACTCCAGTTATTGCTGCCCAAACCCGCTGGACTCATGCCCAATCCTGCAGGTCACCAAGGGCAGCCACACTAACTTCAATTTCCATTACACAAACCACTTCATTTCTGATTTACACACAGCCAAATGGTCAGTAATTGACCATTAAAACTTACTTTCACCATAAAATGATCAAGGTCTCAAATTCATGCCCAAACCCTGACTCTAATATCTCAAGTCATGCATTTACATACCTTCCATTGTCCTAAGCAATGTATTGATGTAAAAGGCATCCAAATTTCAATTTAACTCTAAGAAATCTTCAAAAATCGACTAAGTTTAAGGCTGCCAAAATTTTGGAATGGGCATACACAAGATATTTATCAAGTCTCTTTACAAATTTACACTCATTTTCACTCCTCCATCATTAATGAAAAGAGAAAAATCAAGTTTAGTCACTAACCTTTAATGGAGATAATCCAAAGCTTGCAAGAACTCTTCCTTTTGATTTCTTTTTGCTCCCAAAAGCTTTACTAAGATGAAAGAACAAGAATTTGTGTTGGGAACTTAGGCTTTAGTTGGGTAAAAACCAAGAAAATCAAGCTTGGTAAAGCTTGGCTATGGTGGACAACGGGAGAGCATGGGTGACGTTTCTGAAGAAGAGAGAGGGCTGCTGAAATTTTCTAGAATTTTGCCTCCTTTTCTCTATTTTTAATGGATTATAATTGTATTTCTTGGATTTTGATTGGCCAAAGATTTTAATGACCTCATGCTTACATAATGCTTATGTAATAAAGCTAAATTTCTTTTATTTTCGTTTCTTTCCTTTCCTATTCATTTTTAAATAATTTTTCATCAATATTTGTTCATATTTTATGTCATATAATTCACTTACATAAATGGACAAGTTGGTCAAAATTCATCTCTGAATACGAAATGACCAAAATGCCCTCCGTTTGGCTTAATGAGCCAAAATTGTGTGTATCGATTGATTAAATTTTTTCTTGTGTTTTTCTAACATTTAGTTGTCATTGGGACCCCAATAATCCTTCCCTGAGGTCCCAAAAATTATTTTATGAAGTTTTCCCGGGGTTTAGGGTTGCTAACGACCTTCACCGTCACTTCCCCTTCGGGTTACTCGTCACTGGGGTTACAGCTCGTTTAACCTTAGTGTATTTCATTCCTAAAAATTTTCCTTGATTGTGATGAGCATTATTTGGTTTCTTTATAACTCCTCGCTCTAGTCTATTTATAATTTCAAACATTCTAGTTGCCCAAACTAACATTGGTCTCCTGAACAGTAAACTGTATGGACTACCTAAAGTGAGGATGTTACACTTCATCCGCCCTAGTGTGTCACCTTAGGGAGCGCCAGTGTTATTTGTAAAGAAAAAGGATGGCACTATCTGGTTATGCATTGACTATCGGCAGTTGAATAAGGTGACAATAAAGAACAAATACCCATTACCCCACATTATTGACTTGTTTGATCAGTTAAGGGGTGCAGATGTGTTCTCCAAAATTGACCTGAGATCAGGTTATTATTAGTTGAAAGTACAAGAGCGGAGTATTTCTAAAAATGCCTTTAGAAACCTCTATGGCTATTATGAGTTCTTGGTTATGCCATTTGGGTTAACTAATGCTCCGGCTGCTTTCATAGATCTGATGAACACTATCTTCAGACCATACCTCGATCAGTTTGTAGTTGTGTTTATAGATGATATATCGGTTTATTCGAGGAGTGCAGAAGAGCATGATAGACACCTGCGCATTGTACTATAAACTTTGAGGGAGAAACAGCTATACGCCAAATTATCGAAATGTGAATTTTGGCTGAAGGAGATATCCTTTTTGGGGCACATAGTATTAGCAGAAGGTATTAAGGTAGATCCTAGCAAGATAGAAGTTGTCCTTAATTGTAAGCCACCCAGAAATATCATAGAAATTCGCAGTTTTCTGGGGTTAGCTGGATACTACCACCTATTTGTGAAAGAATTTTCCATGTTGGCATCTCCATTGACCAAGCTGCTTAGGAAAGATGTGAAATTTCAGTGGACGGATAAATGCCAGCAAAGTTTTGATAAATTGAAGAGGTGTTTGACTGAAGCTCCAATCTTGCCTTTACCTACACCGGGTAAAGAATATACAGTTTATAGTGATGCTTCTCACAATGGGTTAGGCTGTGTACTAATGCAAGATCAGAATATTATTGCTTATGCATCACGCCAGCTAAAACCACATGAGAAGAACTATCCGACACATGATTTGGAGCTTGCAGCTATAGTATTTGCTCTTAAGATCTGGAGACACTATTTGTATGGGGAGAAGTGCTATATCTACACAGATCATAAGAGTTTGAAGTATCTAGGCACTCAGAAAGAGTTGAATTTGAGACAGAGGAGGTGGTTAGAATTGATCAAAGATTATGATTGTCTGATAGACTATCAACCAGGAAAAGCTAATTTTGTGGCTGACGCCTTAAGTCGCAAGACTATGGCAAGTCTATGGGTTACTCTTTTGTCTATGGTCCATGAGTTGAGATCATTAGATGCCAGCTTAGAGATTAATGATGAGGGGCAGACAGCAGTTGCATGGCATGTACAGCCAGTGTTAATTGATCAGATTAGAATGGCTGCTCAGAATGATGAAAGGTATCAGAAGCTGTTGGAAGAAGTTAGACAGGGCAAGAAACCAGAATTCTCAATAAGAGATGACAGTCTACTGCTACACCAGGGCAGAATGTGTGTTCCTAATGATGTTGATTTAAGGAAGATCATTTTGAAGGAAGCACATGAGTCTCCTTTTTCCATGCACCCTGGTGGCACAAAAATGTATTGAGGGCTAAAGGAGCATTACTGGTGGATGAGTATGAAAAGAGATGTGGTAGAATTTGTTTCCAAATGCAGTGAAGGCAGAACATCAAGTACCTGCTAGGTTGTTACATCCATTACCAGTACCGAAATGGAAATGAGAGAGAATAACGATAGATTTTGTGACAGGACTTTCGAGGACACAGAAGAGTCATGATGCAGTATGCGTCATTATCGACAGACTGACCAAGTCTGCTCATTTTCTGCTAGTCTGGATGGACTACAATTTAGAAAGATTGGCCAAGTTGTACATTGATGAGATAGTAAAACTGCATGGAGTGCCAGTATCCATCGTATTTGACAGAGATCCTAGGTTCACTTCTAGATTCTGGGGTAGTCTTCAGAGAGCCCTAGGAACTAGATTGAACTTCAGCATGGCATTTCATCCACAAATAGATGGCCAGTCTGAGAGGGTAATTCAGATCTTGGAGGACATGCTACGGGCTTGTATGATTGAGTTTGAGGGCAGTTGGGACACATACTTGTGTTTGATTGAGTTTGCTTACAACAACAGCTACCAATCAAGCATTGGAATGCCTCCATATGAAGCTTTGTATGGCAGAAAATGCAGAACTCCCCTGTGTTGGGATAATGTAGGTGAAAGGAAAATGATTGGGCCCAAAATTGTTCAGCAAACCGAGGAGAAGATCAGGTTGATCAGAGATCGACTTAAGACTGCATCAGACCGTCAAAAGTCCTATATTGATCTGAATGAGAAGGGATATTAAGTATGCAGTGGGTGACAAAGTAATCCTCAAGGTTTCCCCTTGGAAGAAAATTATGAGATTCAGCAGAAAAGGGAAACTGAGTCCTCATTTTATTGGGCCATATGAGGTTCTGCAAAGAGTAGGCCCTTTGGCATATCGTTTAGCACTACCTCCAGAGTTAGAAAAGATACATAATGTCTTCCATGTGTCTATGTTGAGGAGGTATCAATCAGATCCATCTCATGTATTACCAATGGAAGAAATTGAAGTGAATCCAGACCTTACATATGAAGAAGAACCCATAGAAATTCTGGCTTATGAGGTGAAGCAGCTACGGAACAAATAGATACCATTACTGAAAGTGCTATGGAACCATCATTCGGGCCATGAGGCTACTTGGGAACGAGAGGAAAGCATGAGGAGACAGCACCCACAGCTGTTCAGAAATTGATACCAGGTAAAATTTCAAGACGAAATTTATTTTAAGGGGGGGGGGGGGGAGAATTGTAACACCCCTATTTGCATAGCCTGATATATTTTACTATTCCAGTGACCGGTGTCGGTTCTGATAATTAAGGGGATTAGAACCACATCTAAGACACCTAGAGAAGCCCTGAACACAAATAATTAGTAATTATCAATTAGTTAAGTATAAATAAGAAAAACAGAACATGAGAAGTTAAATGAGCCGAGAGTCACAGCGATGGGTGACCTTCTCGGGAACGACTGCGAGGTTAATTTAAACTCAAATTTTGAACCATAAAATGTGACACCGTGCTCCTTAGGAATATTGTGAATACAGTGAAAAAGAGAAAATCACAAAAAAGAATTGTTAAGCCGGTCAAATAATTAGGTCAGGGATTCGTAAGAAATATTGAATTATTTACAAACTGGATCGAACCGACGAGGAAAAATTTGGTCAATTGACTCTTAGAGCTGACTCCTGACCAACTGTCAAATAAAATCGGAGAAAAAAAAATTTTGGGATCAAGAATTAAATTAAAGAACAAAAGAAAAATAAATGAAAAAAAAATTAAAAAAGTGAAAAAGTTATTACATCATGCATGACATCATGCATAATGCAATAAACTTAGTAATTAAAAATTTAGAATTATAGGATAATTATGAGTTTATTTAGATTAAAAATACATAAAAAGAAAAGAAAAAAAAAAACTAAAGTCTTCTTCTTCCTCACCAAGCCGACTCTCTCTCTCCCTCACTAGTCCTCCATGAAAGCTCATTTTTGAGCTTGAAGAAAACCTAATTTCAGCCATAGAAATTGTAAGCTCCTTAATTAAACCTTGTTTGGGAAACTAGAAAAGAAGATTGATCAAGAAATTTTGGAAGAAAAGTGAAGGATTTGAGTGGTTGAATTTCAAAGAGAAAGGTTAGTAAGCTAAACTTTGAATTTCTAGTTTAATCATTGTGTTTAAAGTTGAATAAACTTAAAAATTGTAAGAAATGGAAAAGAAAACAATTGTTGGAGGACTATATGTGAATTCGGCCAGCTAGGGTTTAAGTTGAGAATGAATTCTTTTGATGCAAATTATGAAGTAGTTAAGCTTGAATGAGTTGAGAAATTATGTTTATATGCTTTGAATTAGTAAAATGTAACAAAATTAGTGAGTTAGGGTTTTGGACCTAGGGTTTTGGGAGACAAAATTTTGAGAATTAGTCAAATGGTGTGTTTGACCTTGTTTGAGCTGAAAAATGGTCATGTATGACCAATTGTGGTGTGTTGGAAGTGTTGGAACCAAATGGAAATTCGAATTGGTTGTGGACATTCTGCAGGCAGCAGGACCAAGGTCCCTTTGAGGGACCAAAACTGAAAATTTACAAACTCAATTAGTGTAAGGCCAATTGAGAATGAAAGTAGACACAAAATGGCACATTTTTCATTTAGGAATCATGCCCAGAAAGTCACCATAGCATAGTGAACAAATTGGCCAAATCCGGATTAGGCAAACTGACCTGTACAAAAATGACTAAATGAACAGTATTTGTTCATTTGGCCATAACTTGGGCTAGGTAGGTCCAAATGACCTGAAATTTTACCAGTAGAAAGTTAAGATATAGCCTTACAATTTTTATGAACAACACAAACTCAAATTACGCCCTTAACTAAGTCATTTAGCCACCCAAATTTAGTGACCTAAAACTGCTAGAACCAGGTTTGGTGCCCAGAAAATCTGGGTTATATCAATCCGGCCAGCCATGTTAAAATGGCTATAACTTGAGCTACAAAACTCCAAATGGAGTGATTCAAAAAGAGAAATAAAGTTAAGACAATAAAAAACAATTTCTATAAAGAAAACTTAGCCAAATTCTAACAGCAACATGACCAATGGAACAGTATGAAATAGGACATCAAAACTGAAAAATTAGTAATTTTACCTAAAAGACTTAAGATTGGAGAAAATGACCAAAACCAATAAGTTAGGTAACCAAAATGTGGTATGTTAGTATAATTGGATTTCCCATACCCATTAAGCATAAGAAAGTCAATATCTTGACTTGAATAGTATCATAAATAGTAACCTCAACATGAAAATTTTTAAGAATGTAAGTTTAAGCATATTGGGGCTAGAATTGAATATATATAAATTAATTATTAGAATTATTGTGAGGCAAAGATACTGAGACACTATAAATTTCATGTTTCAGCTGAAAAAGACCCGAAAGGTCGAAGGGACTGAGTCAAGGCCTAGAGGCAACTCATGTCAGGTTTGTGCACAATAAACCTTATTTAAGCATTTTATCATTGAAAATTTGATTTAGTACGCATTATGAAATTTCTGTGTTAATTATGAGTTTAAGAATTTTTGTGTTGCCACTTTGTGAATGAAACTATGACTTTGAAAATTTATCGGATTTCTCATGAATTATTTGAATAAAAGTATTAGAAATTGATTTTTTATTCACACTTAGCATGACAGTGCCTTATTATTCCTTCTCCATTTATGGGGTTGAGATCGATTATTTTCCTCCCTCTCTGGTTTACTCGTTGAGGTTGTAGATCGGATGAGTACTCATTAGCTAGCTAGCCACCTCCCTCATTAATTTCGATTATTGGGGTTGTAGATTGCTTTGTCGTGGTGTACAACACGGCATTGATTGGAAATTTTGTATCATGGCTTAAGTTGTGTATGAATTGGCAACGCTGTGTTTATTAAATTATTTGACCAAAATTGTGCCATAATGAGTTTTGATCATTTGTGAAATGTGATTTATCAATCAATGTTTTAAGTATTGCATTTCAAATTTTTATTGTGCACCATTGAGTATTTTTATACTCAGCGATAGCTTATTTTGCTGTCGCAGATAAGTGCAAAGAAAAAGTAGTAGGGTGAGCTGCTGAATTGACAAGGACTTCACTGATCTTTTTTTACGGGTATTTGTTTACACCCTTGTAGCTATTTGATGTAAATATTGTAATGTCATATGTATTAATATAAAGTTGAGCAGTTGTATAGTAAATTGTAATAATGTTATTTTGGATTTTCTTTTTATAAATTAAGATATGCATTTGTAAATTAAGTATTATATGCAATGTGAATGAATTTATGAAGTATTTTGAGAAGATAACTTTGGTTGAATTATGGACTTAAATTGAATTGTGTTGACTTGAGTCCTTTTGGTGGTTGGGAGTTGTGAAAACAATTATTAGAAGTGTTTTTACAGGTTTTTGAAGAATTGTTTTCTCAAAATACAGATGGCACTCTGCTGAAATTTTTCCAAAAATTACATAAAAATAAAAATAGATAAAAAATTTTACTAGTTTTGAAACTTCAATTAAATGTGTTTAATTCCTACTAAAATGCTCACCACTTCCAAAATGTAAGAAAATGATTTTAAAATCCCTTGTAGGATACTTAATGAGTTATTGGTAGGTGGAGTTCAATAGTTCATTAGGTATTCTATGGGATTATGTTATACCTTACAGAGGGGTAAGGTGTGAGAAGAGTAGGTTTAAAACCCAATGAGGATAGAATCCTCATTTTCTCTAGTTTTGCAATCCTATCTTCTGCAACATTACCTAACCTTAAGTGCCAAATATATTTTGAACTTGAGTTGATTTTCACTATGGCATTGCACTCATTTAGATCACTTGCATTCATTTTGTGTTTGTCATTATTATCCAAAAAATAAAGACCATCATTCATATAACCCGAACCAATATATTTATTTCCAAAATAAATATTGCAAACATCATTTGTGAACTGAAATTCATAGCCATTTCTAGTCAAACTAGATATAGAAATGATGTTCTTAAAAGCATCGGGTACATATAAAATATTATCCAAACACAAAACATGTCCAAACATGTAAAAACATTTAGATCCTATGGCTAAAGCTTCAATAGTTGAGCCATCGTCAATCCGGAGTCTAACATCTCAAGAACGCAAGCTGCTACTATTTGCTAATTCCTGCATATCATAAGAAATGTGAGAACTGGCACCAGTATCTAAAACCCAAGTTGTAGATGAACTATGAGTATCATTAGAATCTAAATAACAAGATATGGACATACCTTCTGAAGGTGTATCCTTCTTGTCCTTTAGAAAAACAAGATACCCTGGGCAGTTCCTTTTCTAGTGCCCATCCTGCTGGCAGTGGAAACACTTTCCTTTGCCTCCATCAGCTTTAGTTTTCCCTTTCTGTTTAGCTATTTTCTTAGAAGGACTATGAATCTGAGGTTTCTTTTTCTTATTGCCCTTCTTCTTGTTGGACTTTCCAGCAGAAGAAGATGCAATCAAAGCTACCTCTTTTCCTTTATTGCCCGGTATATTCTTTTGGGCAATAACTAGCATGTTGAGTAAACTAGCAAAGGTGCATTCCTATTTAGTCATATGGAAATTTATCACAAAATTCCCTAATGACTCAGGTAGGGACTGAAGGATCAAATCCGTCTGCAGTTGAAAATCCATGTTAAAGTCAAGATGTTCCAGCCGCTCAATCAGCCTAATCATCTTGTGGACATAATCCCCAACATTCTGTCCCTCAGACATCCTCATGCGGAATAGCTGCCTATATATCTCATACCTAGCATTCCTGCTGTGCCCACCATACAACTCTTATAGGTGAAGGAGGATCTCACTCGCACTCTGCATGTTCTCATGCTGCTTCTGTAACTCATTACTCATAGAAGCAAGCATGTAATACTTGGCTCTCATATCATGCTCCTTCCACTTGTCCAAAGTTTCATGTTCCTCTTGAGTGGCCTCTGGAGGTAAGGGACTAGGAACATTTGAGTTTAGAACATATCCTATATGTTCAAGGTTCAGGACAAGTTTCAAATTTCTTAGCTAATCAGATAGATTAAGTCCTGTTAACCTATTGCGATCAAGTATGCTTGCAAGGATATTGGATGGTGGTGGTTGTTCTGTGCTCATTATTATCAGAAAATTAACTGCAGAAAATAACCAGATTAATTCGTAAATGTATCATGTAATTAACCAAAATGATTATGGTCTTTTAATCAAATTGGTCCTCTCACTAACTTAGCGAATCCTAGACTTCCAAAGTAGAAAACAGAAATCCTAGTTGGATGGATTTCTAGTGGGTGCTTGAATTCTTATAATTCTATTGATCATCCTCAGGCACATCCATTATTGGAATTACAATAAACTATAAGTGAGCAACTCCTTGCCCATCATATCTCATGTGAGGTTCAATCCTTTACCTAGCCCCTAATACTCAAAATCTCAGGCACATCCATTATTGACTTATCTTGCATTCGTTAAGTTGATCCCATTGAGCGAGTAAACATGCAAATAATTTTAATGTCCTCAGGCACATCCATTATTGGCCACCAAAACATTTACATATTTACAACATCTCATGCTTAACAATTATTCTTAAGAAAATCTCTTAAATTAATTGCATCATATGTAACTATTTAAAATTTCTTAAAATAATTGCCCCAATGGAGGGCCCATGTTATAATTATTTTAATTATACCATTTCCAACTTAATCATTTATTTAGAAGATTTTGTAGTCGTCCTAATTACTATTATGGTCTCACTTTGCACATTATCCAATTTGCATGCATATATCAAATACTTGCATACATTCCCATTCATCTCATGCATTCATGGATAATAATAAATATGGTATGATCATGGACTGTCTAAAGGATTCAATTCTGAGCCACCAAGAATTGAATCAAGGCATTCCTAGGTGCATTTCATTCATTCATATTACAAGAGTTGCTAAAGGAGCACATAATCAACACTTGATCTTGAATTCCTTCCACTGGTCCAACCAATGCTCTTGACCTCCTTGTTCTTCTTGCAATCCAATTACATAGTAATCCTTGGCATACCAAGACGAATTTACAAGAACTAAATAAATGAAATTACAACCCAAAAATTATTACAACCTTAATAATACATGCCCAAAATAAATTAAAATTAATTAATTAATTTACAATCCAAAGAAACATAAAAGAAATAAATTCAATCACTTTGGTCTTTTATAGTCCATGATCATCCATCATGTATATCACTATTTAACAATTAAATAAAACATACATACTTAAATTAAATTGAATATCTCATATTTAACTTAAAAATCCATATTTGAATATGATTCAAACAAATTTAAAAATTCATATTTGAATCACATTCAAACAAATTTAATTGTATGATTATATTTCTAATGAAACAATTTAATTAGATATAAAATGGACCTTAGATCATACAACAATTGCACATTCACCATTCATTTACCTTTACGCACCATTGTGGCACATCAACCATGCGTACCATGGTGTTCATCAAACATGCCACCACCTTGCTTTGCAACCAGCAATGAACTTTTGATCTCATGATCAAATCACACAATTAAATCATATAATCAACAATCTAAATGGCAAATATAGTGGCTCTGATACCAATTGAAGGAGCGGAAGCATGAAAAACATAAGTTTAAATTACTGAATTCAAAAATTTTTCACCTAGGGTCTCATGCATCATGCAAGATTTATTTTTATCTATTTGATTTCAATGATAAATAGCATATTAAAACTCTTTTAATATATATTTGGATCTACATTTGCCATTTAAGATGTTAGAATTAACAGATTAATTCATTAGAACCCTAGATTAGATCAAGAATAAGTGCACTAACCTTTTTGATGCACTGCAGTGTGTTTGGCACCTTTGGGATGCGCCTAGGACACCAGATGTTGTCCCTCTAGCTTGTCCACATCAAGATCACCAATGGCAGCCCCTTGAACAGCTTCTAAAGCTTTTCCAACCAATTAGAAAATCAAGTTTTGCCTTTTGAGAGATTATAGATATAAACAGGACACTAGAAACGATTTCTAGAATCTTTAATTCAAGAGATTGTTGGGAAATCTCTTTCAATTGATGAGAGATGAAGAAGAAGAGAGGGAGAGGCAACTAAAGGTGGCAGCACCTTTATAAGAATAAGCAGATTGTATTTTTTTTCTTTTCATCTTTTCTCTTATATAGCTAGGTCACCACTTAAAACCCTTGCCATATGTCACCTTCTGATTGGCTGTAGGTTTAATTGACCCAATCACATTGTGCCATGTAACACCACTCACCCATCTACAGTATAGTCGAGCAAGGCGTGCTACATTCGGTGTCGGAGCACCCTATCTTATCTTACTTATTTCTTTAAAAAAATTTTGCTCTCATTATATTTAATATCGATTATTTTTTTACGGAGAAACTAATAGAGTTTCCCCTATTTTATTATCGTTTGATGTGTTTTACTATTCACCTGTTTGAAAATTTCAAGCAATAAATGAAAATCTCATCAATTATTCTCATTATTCACATCTCATTCATATATCTCAATTTCATATTCATTTCCATGCATTTCCATTCATGCACAATTTATATATATATAAGTTCTCAAGTTTCATTAATTCACATGATTTACAGACTGATTACATAAACTCATAACTTACATGATCTGCAAATTAATTACAGTTCTATAATCTATATTTCAATATACAATTCGTAGTTTACATTACAAATAATAACTAATTATAATGTACAAAATACATAATATGATCTATATGGGCCCTATCTACATGCATTGCTGAGGAGATGACAACCTTGAACACTCTGTAGATCAGAACTCCAAAATCTCTGTTTGGTATTCGCTGGGCTTTAACTTCAGTACCTACACGAGGAAACAAATCTATCGCGCTAAGCATTGCTACTTAGTGGTGCAATAATATAACAAGAAATAATGTATACAAATAAAAATAATTGGAGCATATTTTCTATACTCAAGAATTTTACTTGGTTCATATGAAATTTTCCATACAATATATATTTTGTCATTTATGTTGCTCTCTAGAATCACTTCTTTCATAAGTTTACAATAATCATTTATATAATGTACAAATAAATCTAAAATTTATACTTATACTTATATTCTTATGAAAATCACATTTGTAATGTTATTTAAGTTATAATTCTTCTACTAGTCTTTTTATCACTTACTTGATACTTTCTAAGTTGTTTACAATCATTTCGTAATATTTAAAATTTTTAGAACTAGTTTAATTTACTTCAAATCATTCTAAGGAACAAATTTTTAGAGCTAATCTAATTTATTTCAAAACTTCTTCTCATTTATTTACTTTCTAGCATTTTTAATTGCTAATATTCATAACTTATTTTAATAAATTAGACTGCCCAAGTAACCTACGATAGGCTGACTAAACTAGATAACAGGTCGTTGGCACTGGACACAGCGGTGCCTCGGGCCATCATACCATGGGACGCAGAACGTCAACCACGTATGCAGTTAGTATGGCTAAAAAGCCATGATAATACATAATCGGGCATTAAGCCATGAGTGCGGGCATAAAGCCATGAATGCGGGCATAAAGCCATGAATACGGGCATAAAGCCATGAATACGGGCATAAAGCCTTTCGAAGTACTGCTAAAACAATACCCTATTGGCATGCCAAACTATCCAATCTGACACACATGTCTAGGCAATACAAGAGCACATAATATCATTAAATATTAATATATTGTGTTTTATGACTTCATTATTTCATAACAATTTTCAATTATAATATATACATTCATTTGATCATATATATGATCACAATTCACATCAATTATCCTTTTATATCATTGTACTCAAAGTACTTTTCCTTTCTACAATAACGAGAACTAATGTCTCATTCATACATTAATATGGTTCATTTATTCATTCATTTTGTTATTCATATTGATCACAATTCAAAATAATGGTTCACATGTACCATTATATTCAAAACATTTTTTTCTTCCTCATTTATACATTTTATGAATTCTATTTGTGATGGGCATATAAGCCCTAACTACCTATTCACATCAATTAGGTAATTTACTTTTCATGTTTCAAGCAATCCATGAATATTTCATGGATTTCAAATTTATGGCCTTAATTTCCCTTTAATAATGTAGTTCTTACACTTTGTGTCTTTATATTACTTTTTACATTACTATTCAATCAATTTGTTGACTTTTTAATAAATAATAAATTTATTGAACCTATGTTCTCCAAGTTACCACATTTTGCATTCTAAAGTTTAGTATTGGCTGCCAATACCATTTAATAGCATAGTGTTGGTTATTTTACAATTTTTAGATTTCAAGCACTAAGTTCACTATTCCATTGGTTATTTGTACAGTAGGAATTTGGCAATATTTTCTTCATCAAAGTTGTTCCTTTATGTGTCTTCTTTAATTTCCTTTTTTAATCACTCCAATTGGAGTTTTGTAGCTCAAGTTATTGTCATTTTACCATAACTGGCCAGATTGGACATAATCCAGAATTCTGGGCAAAACTGGTTCTGGCAAATTTGGTGACCTAAATTTGGTTGGAAATTTCACTAGGTTATGGTCAAAATTTGGATTTGTCTTCTTCATGAAAGTTGTAAGGCTATGTCTTATATTTCTGCTGGTAAAATTTCAAATCAATTGAACTTTTCTACACTGAGTTATGACTATTTGAATAAATACTATTCATTTGGTCATTTTCCAGGGACAGCATGTTGGTCACCCAGATTAGGGTAATTTTTAGGTCAACTTGCTTTGGTTTTCTGAGCAGGGTTTCTTCACCAAAGTTGTACCATTATGTGTATAGTTTCATGTCCAATTGGCTTTGCACAAATTGAACCTATACAACTCTAGTTATAGCTCAAACAATACATAGGACTCAAAGGTCTGAATTTCCTGCATAAGAATCAACACTCCCAAATTCAATTCTCGCAACTCCACAAAATTCATTTGACATATTTGGCACTTTTAATGGTCATCAAATCGTCTCAACATCATCAAATTCCAAGCAATAATACAAAAACTAAGTTAGGTCAAAACCCTAACTTATAATTTCAATCTCAATCATGCATCCATGCAATTTGAATTCTAATGCCTTAAACTTCATTAATCAACTTCACTAACTAAAACAAAATCATCAAAACCATCAAATTCATTTACTTCCTAGGGCTGCCAAAAATTGAAACTTCAACATATTCCAAGTTTTCTTTTCTTTTCATGCCATTTCAACTTAATCAAGTATGCTTTTCATGCTTAGGAAAGATAAAGGGTATGGTTAACGCACTAACCTCTTTAACCACTCTCTTGGCTTGTTGAAACCTTAGAATTTTTTTCACTTTCTTCAAATTTCTTAGCAGCCAAACACTTTTCCTTGGTGTGGGTATAATTTTTAGTGAAGGTGGTTAGGGCTTTTAGGGTAAGGAAGTGTGGGAATTCATGCTTAAAAGCTTAAAAAATGGAAGAGGAACTCTTCCATGGTGGTGCGGCAACTTTGAGGAATTAAGTGGTGCTTAATTGTGATTAGTGGATAAGTTTTTAATGACATCTTATGATGTCATAATTAGGTATTTTCTTTCATTTTCTTTTTCTTTTCTTTTCTACTCATTTTCAATTTAATTTTTAGAAGTATTTATTCATATTTTAGATCATAATAATTATTTACTTAACTGGACAAGTCGGCCAATCATTTCCGAAGACAAAATGACCAAAATGCCCTCCGTTTGGCTTATTAAGCCAAAATCATCTATACCGATTGAAAAATTTTTCTAAACCTTTTCTTGGTATTCTAATGCCATAAAAACCTCAATGACTCTTCTCTGGAGTCCCAAAAATTATTTTATGAATTTTCTTCTGGGTTTACGGCTTCTAGTTGTGAAGATTGTAACTTTCCACTGGGTTACCCATCGCTAGGGTACCGTCTCATTTAACATGGTTGTATTTTATTTTTAAAATTTTTCCTAAATTTCTCTTATTAATATTTGAGTTATTTATGATTTCTCACTCTAGTCAAAATATTTTTTCAGACGTTCTAGTTGTCCGGACTGACACCGATCACTGGAACAGTAGAATGTACGGAATTGCTACAGTGAGGGTGTTACAGTTCTTCCCCTCTAACAAAAATTTCGTCCTGTAAATAGTCGAGGAGCTACTACCTCCTTATTTCTTCACCTTTCCGTATTATCCTACTTCACTTTCTCCTTAGTCTCAATCCTATCCTCAAACAGTTCTGTACTCATCCTTTTTCATTTTAAATACAGTCTTCTTTTTATCTCCATTCACTATCTCATTGTCTCTTCACTCTCTCATTCCATACCTTAACCTAAAATAAATGGGAAATACAGATCTGTAATAGTGTCACCTCGACTCTTATGAATGCAATGCATGAGATGCAGTCTATCTAGGACTAGAAATGCCTAAACCGCACTCTGATAACAATAAATGTAACACCCCTCACCCGTCTACAGTGTAGCCGAGCAAGGCGTGCTACATTCAATGCCGGAGAACCCTATCTTATCTTACTTTATTTCTTTAAAAAAAATTTGTTCTCGTTATATTTAATATCAATTATTTTTCAACGAAAAAACTAACGGAATTTCCCCTATTTTATTATCGTTTGACGTGTTTTACTATTTACCTGTTTGAAAATTTCAAGTAATAAATGAAAATCTCATCAATTATTCTCATTATTCACATCTCATTCATATATCTCAATTTCATATTCATTTCCATGCATTTCCATTCATGCATAATTTATATATATAAGTTCTCAAGTTTTATTAATTTACATGATTTACAGACTGATTATATAAACTCATAACTTACATGATCTACAAATTAATTACAATTCCATAATCTATATTTCAATATACAATTCATAATTTGCATTACAAATAATAACTAATTATAATGTACAAAATACATAATATGATCTATATGGGCCCTATTTACATGCATTGCTGAGAAGATGACAACCTTAAACACTCTGCAGATCAGAACTCCAAAATCTCTGTTTGGTATTCGTTGGGCTTTAACTTCAGTACTTGCGTGAGGAAACAAATCCATCGCGCTAAGCATTGCTACTTAGTGGTGCAAAAATATAACAAGAAATAATGTATACAAATAAAAATAATTGGAGCATTGTCACACCCTACTCCTCTGTAAGATGTAACATGATCCCGTAGTACACCTAATGAATTATCGTACTTCGCCTACCGATAACCCATTAAATATACTACAAGGGATTTTAAATCAATTTTCGTAAAATTTAAGTCATCGATTAAAATTTGGTGTTATAAAAAAATTTTCAAAATTTCGACTAAAATTTGGTGTTATAAAAAAATTTTCAAAATTTCGACAAAGTGTCGGCTATATTTTGAGAAAACAGTTCTTCAAACCTGAAAAGGAAAATACTCCTAATATGTTTTCTCAAATACAACTCAAATAATCTTTATTTCATCTCACAATTCAATTTCAATAATCAAATCATTTCATTTTCAAACCAACCTCATCATAAAAGAAACATTTCATTGATTACAAAACTCAAAAATTAATATTATAAAACTATACAGGTAAATGAAATCTCAAATTTACATTTATAATAATTTACATTTATTTACATACCAAAATATTTTATAAGAGTTTTTATACAACTGCTCAAATAATTTACATACATATTATTACATGCATACATCAAAACCTATGTACATGGGTATACCTATGATATATCTGGAGCTTATCTGAATGTGTATTCAAGGAAGCTTACTCATGTGCTCTATGCTCTTTTCACCTGTGACAACATATAAAGCTATCGCTGAGTAGTGAACTCAGTAGTGCACAACTATAATTTAAAACATAGTACAATATACATTGACAAAATTATAACAATTAATTTGAAAGTCTCGAAATTCAACAAAATTTCAAAAGTTAAAATCTTCGTTGCCAATAATATAAATCATTAGTTAAAATGACTTTGAGCAAGAAATTCAATTTGTCAAATCACAACTGGACATTTAAAGTAATTCTAGCAATCATGGAAATAAAGATTAATTCCAACAAAATCAATTATACATAAATCATAATTGAAATCACAATGTTTTACTATTCAAAAACCATTATTTATCTCACTAACTATGCAAGATTAATCCGCAAAGGCTATCTTCAGAGTGATTCTAACTCCCTATGGTAGGGGAGGTCGAATCATTATGCACAGTACACACCACAATAATGAAACTTCTGAAAGGGCTATAACAAATAAAAACTTAGATCTAACCTCTAATCAGAGGAGAATCTAAGCCTGTGCACGTACCATGGTAATCAAAACAAACCTAACTCCATTGTCTTCTCAACAAATGAGAGAGACAGGTAATAATAACCTAGTCAGGCATCTATAGTGAGATACAAAACAATATCATCAATCTCTTTGTCCTTTTTGTGAGCATAAATCACAACATAATTCGATTCAAAGTCAATTTCAATATCCAATAATTTTTATGCTCATCACAATTCAAAACATAAATTTGTATTTTTCCATGCAAATTGCCCATCATAATTCAAAACATATTCTATCACAATTTTCCTAAACATAATTTATTCAATCCACAACAATGCTTAATACTTATTGAAAAACCATTTCACAAAACCAAATTCATATATACTATAACAATTTCAATAATCATTGAATTAAATCCAATACTTGATAAACATAATACATAAGGAAAATAACTTCATTTAATCATATGGAATATTCAAAACAAAATCAATTGAAAACTAGTTGTGCACAAACCTCTAATGAGTCACCTCTTGGCCTTGACTCAATGTTCCTTATGCTTTTCAATATCCTTTTCAACTGAAACACACAATTTAAAGTGTTTCAATACTCAGTTAAATTATTTCTGACAATAAATTCCAATATTTAAATTTTCTTGGTACTATTCCCTTCAATTCATTTCATTAGTCAACTTATAATATTGACCTTTGATGCACTCTAAGTGAGTCAATTTTAATGTTCCCAATTTGTCACATTTTATAGTATCTAAGTGTTGGTATATGTTACCAATTTCATTTTAAAGCTTATTGCATTTTATTGCCATTTTTCAGATTTCATAGCCAATGTTTACTGTCTATTGTACCAGGCTATGGTGTAAATTTAATAGATTTCTCTTCATTAAATTGTTTCTCATTGTGTCTTATTTAATTTCCTTTTTGAATCATGTCATTTGGATTTGTATAACTCAAGTTATGGTCAATTGACCATAACTAGGTCAATTCTGAATTTTGGTTCCCCTACTAGGCAGTTTTAGTGTTACACATTGTCAATTTTATTTGAGTAGGTTGCTGCCATATTTAGGTCTATTACTCCTCATAGGATATGTTACCCTATGTCTTATGGTTACTAAGAATTTTTTATTGTAATTTTTCAAGTCTTGTAGAGTTACTTATGGTCAAGTTATTGGACTGGACTCAATGGTCTTGTAGCGACAGGATGTTCAACTAGGGTAGTAGCTTTGACCCAACATTTGAGCTTCTTACATTCATAAGGTGAGGGAGAGGTCTAAAACAAAGTTGAAGGTCTATTTCTTAGCTTTCCATAATGGTATGGTTCATTTTATTTGAAGAATTCTAGTGGGAGTTATACTTAAAACACTTTGCTGGAGTTAATGGTCATTTGAACCATTTCCATATTTGGTATGCCAACTTAATCAAGTTAATTGACCTAGTTCCCTAAGTTTTTGGGTTTTGGTCAAAATACCATTATTGTAGGCCTATGTCTTAGTGAAAATTTGGCACTGGTTTCAGGGCATTTGGAGTTATATGGACCAAGTTATGATCATTTTACTATTGCTGGTCAAGTTGCACTTATATTGCAAAGTTTGTCATTTTTAGGTCAAAGTCAATTCGGCCAGTTTTTGTAACCTAACTTGTGCAAGCATTTTGGCTTGGTTCTGGTCATTTTTGGGCTTTGGTGTCTCATAAGAGTTGTAGCTCTATGTCTAAGCTTTCCATGGTATAAATTTTAGGTCATTTGGACCTATTTTGAGTGAGTTATGGCCAAAAGACTAATTACTGTTCATATGGTCAAATTCTGGGTTCACATTTTAGGCAATCCGGATTTGGTCATTCTTTTATGTCACTTCTAGGTAGAATTTGGGCAACACTTCTACATGAAAGTTGGCCTATTTTATGTCTAGTTTCACCTCCAATTGGCCTTATACCAATTGGAGTCACAACTTTACACTTATAACCTAATTTATACACTACCAACAATCACAACTTGCATAAGAGAATTTACACTCCCAATTTGGCAATCCTCCTCCTCCTAATACTTCAATATTCATTCTTGGCACTTCTATATTTATTCAACACAATTCTAGCAAAGTAAATTAGGCAGAATACTCAAGTAATATAGGCTCCTATGGCTGCCTTAAATTGGGCAGTCCAATAACTCAACAATTCTTCAAAAATTCTTCAAATTTCATCACCCAAAATACTCCCCATAACCTCAACACAAACTTTAATAAAGCAAGTTGAAGATATAAGCATTTACCTTTAGTTGACCACTTCTCAACCTTCACCAAAGCTCCTTTTCTTGCTAGCTATAGCTTTTCCCATGATGTGTGGACAATTTCTTGTGAAAGGATTAGTGGAAATCATGGTGAGATTGAGTAAGATTAAAGCTTGCATGAAGGTGTTTCAATGGAGGTTTGAGAGGAATTTAAATTTTGCAACTTGAGAAGTGAAGAAGATGAATGAAGATAGTCGAAAATTCTATCCACTTTTGGCTTTTATACCCCCCACTAATAATTAATAAATTATTAAAATAATTAAGTTTTCATTATTTGCAATTAACACCCCATACTTCCTTTAATTACATTTTATACATAAGTTCATTTTTCATGTGATTTTCAAAATTTAATACTATTTATTTTTAATGGACATTTAGGTCAAAAGTCAACTCTAGGTATCAATTGACCAAAATGCCCCTATTCGGTTTGTATTCCCAATTTTTCAGTAACACCGATTAATTCCTTGACCCGCCGATTTCTTTAATTTTCGTTTTTCTTTGTACTAATTAATTAAATTTTCTTTGACATTTTCTAAGTCAATTATGCCTCAATAAAAGTTTATTTAAGTCTTAAAAATATTTTTCAGGGTTCCCCGCGGTCCAGGGCTAGTGAATGGTCTTCGCCATAACTTTCCAGTGCAGTCACCCATCGCTACGATGCCGGCTCGTTTAACTTATTTTCATTTTAACTCTTTTATTTTTTTCCTTAATTTTTCTTGTATTTTCTTTTTATTTATTTCATCATTTTATGCCTATTTATTATCACTAAAGTGTAGTTCCAGACATCCTGACTTGTCCGGACCAACATTAGGTCACCAAAGTAGTCGAATGTACGGACAACGTAAAGTGAGGGCGTTACAAGCATATTTTCTATACTCAAGAATTTTACTGAGTTCATATCAAATTTTTCATACAATATATATTTTGTCATTTATGTTGCTCTCTAGACTCACTTCTTTCATAAGTTTACAATAATCATTTATATAATGTACAAATAAATCTAAAATTTATACCTATACTTATATTCTTATGAAAATCACATTTGTAATGTTATTTAAGTTATAATTCTTCTACTAGTCTTTTTATCACTTCCTTGATACTTTCTAAGTTATTTACAATCATTTTGTAATATTTAAAATTTTTAGAACTAGTTTAATTTACTTCAAATCATTCTAAGGAACAAATTTTTAGAGCTAATCTAATTTATTTCAAAACTTCTTCTCATTTATTTACTTTCTAGCATTTTTAATTGCTAATATTCGTAACTTATTTTAATAAATTAGACTGCCCAAGTAACCTATGACAGGCTTACTAAACTGGATAACGGGTCGTTGGCACTGGACATCGCAGTGCCTCGGGCCATCATACTATGGGACACAGAACGTCAACCAAGTATGCAGTTAGTATGGCTAAAAAGCCATGATAACACATAATCGGGCATTAAGCCATGAGTGCGGGCATAAAGCCATGAATGAGGGCATAAAGCCATGAATACAGGCATAAAGCCTTTCGCAGTACTGCTAAAACAATATCCTATTGGCATGACAAACTATCCAATCTGACATACATGTCTAGACAATACAAGGGCACATAATATCATCAAATATTAATATATTGTGTTTTATGACTTCATTATTTCATAATAATTTTAAATTATAATGTATACATTCATTTGATCATATATATGATCACAATTCACATCAATTATCCTTTTATATCATTGTATTCAAAGTACTTTTCCTTTCTACAATAACGAGAACTAATGTCTCATTCATACATTAATATGCTTCATTTATTCATTCATTATGTTATTTATATTGATCACAATTCAAAACAATGGTTCACATGTACTATTGTATTCAAAACATTTTTTCCTTTCTCATTTATACATTTTATGAATTCTATTTGTGATGGGCATATAAGCCCTAACTACCTATTCACATCAATTAGCTGACTTACTTTTCATGTTTCAAGTAATGCATGAACATTTCATGGATTTCAAATTTATGGCCTTAATTTCCCTTTAACAATATAGTTCTTACACTTTGTGTCGTTATATTACTATTCACATTACTATTTACTCAAATTGTTGATTTTTTAATACATAATAAATTCATTGAACCTAAGTTCTCCAAGATACCACATTTTGCATTCTAAAGTTGTTGGTATTGGTTGTCAATACCATTTTAAAGCTTAGTGTTGGTTACTTTACAATTTTTAGATTTTAAGCACTAAGTTTACTATTCCATTAATCATTTGTACAGTAGGAATTTGGCAATATTTTCTTCATCAAAGTTGTTCCTTTATGTGTCTTCTTTAATTTCCTTTTTTAATCACTCCAATTGGAGTTTTGTAGCTCAAGTTATTGTCATTTTACCATAACTGGCCGGATTGGACAAAATCCAAAATTATGGGCAAAACTAGTTCTGGCAGATTTGGTGACCTAAGTTTGGTTGGCAATTTAACTAGGTTATGATCAGAATTTGGATCTATGTTCTTCATAAAAGTTGTACGGCTATGTCTCATCTTTTCGCTGGTAAAATTTCAGATCAGTTGAACTTTTCTACACTAAGTTATGACTATTTGAACAAATAATGTTCATTTGGTCATTTTCCAGGGACAGCATGTTGGTCACACGGATTAGGGTAATTTTTAGGTCAACTTGGTTTTGTTTTCTGGGTAGGGTTTCTTCACCAAAGTTGTACCATTATGTATCTAGTTTCATGTCCAATTGGTCTTGCACCAATTGAACCCTATACAACTCCAGTTATAGCTCAAACAATACATTGGACTCAAAGGTCTAAATTTCCTACATAAAAATCAACACTCCCAAATTCAATTATCCCAACTCTACAATCTTCATTTGGCATATTTGGCACTTCTAATGGTCATTAAATCATCTCAACATCATCAAATTCTAAGCAATAATATAAAAACTAAGTTAGGTCAAAATCCTAATTTATAATTTCAATCTCAATCATACATCCATGCAATTTGATTTCTAATGCCTTAAACTTCATTAATCAACTTCACTAACTAAAACAAAATCATCAAAACCATCAAATTCATTTACTTCCTAGGGCTGCCACAAATTGAAACTTCAACATATTCCAAGTTTTCTTTTCCTTTCATGCCATTTCAACTTAATCAAGCATGCTTTTCATGCTTAGGAAAGATAAAGGGTATGGTTAGTGCACTAACCTCTTTAACCACTCTCTTGGATTGCTGAAACCTTAGAATTTTTTTCACTTTCTTCAAATTTCTTGGCAGCCAAACACTTCTCCTTAGTGTGGGTGTAATTTTTAGTGAAGGTGGTTAGGGCTTTTAGTGTAAGGAAGGGTGGGAATTCAAGCTTGAAAGCTTGAAAAATGGAAGAGGAACTCTTCCATGGTGGTGCGGCAACTTTGAGGAAGAAAGGAGCAGAATATTTTTTTCAATTTTTAGTCTCATTTACCCTCTTTTATTACTTAATTAAGTGGTGCTTAATTGTGATTGGTGGATAGGTTTTTAATGACATCATATGATGTCATAATTAGGTATTTTCTTTCATTTTATTTTTCTTTTCTTTTCTACTCATTTTCAATTTAATTTTTGGAAATATTTATTCATATTTTAGATCATAATAATTATTTAATTAACTGGGCAAGTCAGCCAAAAATCATCTCTGAAGACGAAATGACCAAAATGCCCTCCGTTTGGCTTATCAAGCCAAAATCGTCTGTACCAATCGAAAAATTTTTCTAAACCTTTTCTTGGCATTCTTATGCCATAGAAACCTCAATTACTCTTCTCTGGTGTCCTAAAAATTATTTTATGAATTTTCTTTTGGGTTTAGGGCTTCTAGTTGCGAAGACCGCAACTTCCCACTGGGTTACCCATCGCTAGGGCACCGACTCATTTATCTTGGTTTTATTTTATTTCTAAAATTTTTCCTAAATTTTTCTTATTAATATTTGAGTTATTTATGATTCCTCACTCTAGTCTAAATATTTTTCCAGATATTCTAGCTATCCAGATTAACACCGATCACCGGAACAGTAGAATGTTCGAAATTGCTGCAGTGAGGGTGTTACATGCCAAGTGTCAAACCTATATTTAATCTTGACTTTAATCATCTTACATGATTAAAAGACATATGGAAAGCTTATGTGCAGTGCCATGTGTCACCATCTCATGGTGTGTAACGATCGGGAACCAACCACTAGAGGAATTGTCCGCTTTGGCTATAAGCCTCACGGTTTTGTCCCATAGGTGGAATGGAGAACTTCCCAGGAGGTCACCCATCCTAGGATTTCTCTCAAACGAGCACGTTTAACCCTGGAGTTCTTCCAACTCTCCAGGCCATTCCACCAAAAGGCGCCTCTAGTGATTAGTTTCCCCATCTTATATATCATTACTTTTGAGCCCAAGACCATCTCCGTGCTTTGCCGATGTGGGATTTGCCTAAGGGAACTTTCTCCCCCCCTTTCGGGACTCAGCGTCCTCGCTGAGGTTTGCCCCACCATCGCCCAAGAGGACACGCGAGCGGCTCTGATACCAATTGTAACGATCGGGAACCAACTACTAGAGGAATTGTCCGCTTTGGCTATAAGCCTCACGGTTTTGTCCCATAGGTGGAATGGAGAACTTCCCAGGAGGTCACCCATCCTAGGATTTCTCTTAAACGAGCACGTTTAACCTTGGAGTTCTTCCAACTCTCCAGGCCATTCCACCAAAAGGCGCCTCTAGTGATTAGTTCCCCCATCTTATATATCATTACTTTTGAGCCCAAGACCATCTCCGTGCTTTGCCGATGTGGGATTTGCCTAAGGGACCTTCTAAATGTGACACCCCTTACCCGTCTACAGTGTAGCCGAGCAAGCTATGCCACACGGTGTATCGGCACACTCTATTTTACCTTAATTAATTTTTGTCAAGGTTTTGAATATAGTTTGTGAAATATAGTTCATTTATTGAAATTATAATTTATTTGAGGTTCCGAAAATTTTATAGAAAATCCGGCAGAGTACCGGCTAAAAATGGAGAAAACAGTTCTTCGGAACCTGTTAAAAACACTTCCAAAATTTGTATTCAATCATCTCAAACTCCAATATCCAAAATCTCAACAATATTTCTCAATTTCAGTTCTCAATAACCTTTTCATTTCTCAAACATCCATTTCTCATAATACTCATATACAAGCAATAAATAAATGCTCAAATTTTGCATTCATAGTCATAACTTTCATTATTTACATGAACATCAAAATATATTACATAAGTTCAAATACATATGAGAAAGTAAAAATTTGCTACAAAATATCAAAATGACACCTAGTGTCCTACCAATGCAATCGCAGGTTGAGGTGACAAGGACACATGCAGAATCGCAGGATGGACTCACCACCCGTGGTCTACTGGGCTCACGATCGAGATCTCCAGTACCTACGCGTGGCAAAAGCAACGCACTAAGCAATAATGCTTAGTGGTGCAATAATATAATAAAAGAAAATAGAAAGAATTTAAATGTGTAGTGAATGTATATGTTTTATTTGTTTGGTATTTGTATATCATTTACTTTGTCCACTTTTATTCATTTGGTTGCCCCAAGTAACCTACACTAGACGATCGGATCGATAATGGTAACCGCACTGGTATCTAGTGCCTCGCCGTCACACCATCGGTCACATATGCATCTCCCGGCAGTGCAATGTAATGCCTAATAAGTCAGATAACATCAGGCACAAGGCCAAGTCTCAATACAAAGTCAGAATGGCTAAAAACCATGAAATCACGGAATGGCATATTGCCATGTGCAGTACTGCTAAATGAACCCTATTGGCATGCAAAACTATCCAAACCAATCTTGTTAGGTATACTAGGGCATTTGATAATTTAAAATTCTTCAATATTTGAATTTCAAGTTTCGGTGTTACTATTCACCTCTATGGTCAACTAAAATGTTGACTTTTAGGTAGAAATTAGGTACATTGGTTTTGGCACTCCCAACATACCACATTTTGCCTTAAAAACTTGTTGGAATTGGTCACCATTACCATTTCTAATTTAAAACCAAGAGGGCAGAAAATTTCAGTTTTTGAAGCATATGTTTATTGTTCCATTAAACACTGTTGCAGTGGGAATTTAAAGAAATTACAAACATGAAAGTTGTTCCTTATTTTGTCTAGTTGAATTTCATTTTTTGAATCACTCCATTTGGAGTTTTGTAGCTTAAGATATGGCTCAAAAACCATAGCTGGCCGGATTGCCAATCTGCAGAATTGACCATATCTACAGTAACATGAACAGTGACTATGATTGCATTTTTGAATTGGTTCTGGCCATAATTTGGGGTAGGTTTCTTCATTAAAGTTGTTTTTCTATGTCTTAACTTGTTACTGTAAAAATTTCAGGTCAATTGACCAAATCTACAGTGAGTTATGGCCAAATGAACAGTTACTGTTCATTTGGTCATTCTGCAGAATCAGTTGCAGGGTATCCGGATTGGGGCCAAGTTTTGGTCCTCTTGCTTTGGTCTTTTGGGCATGGTTTCTTCAGCAAAAATGTGCCATTATAAGCCTAGTTTCATGTCCAATTGGCCAAACACCAATTGGACCAACACAGCCAAAGTTCTGGCTGTGTAATTGGACTGAAATTTGAGTCCATTGCTGCTGTCTTTAGGCAGCATAGTCATTCTCTTTGCCAAGCCATTTTTCAGTCCAATTTATGGTCAACATACCTCAAATGGTCACTAATTGACCATTAGAGTGTTCTTTAACAGTTTCATAAGCCAAGTCAAAGTTTCACTTCTCAAACCCTAATGTCCAACTCAATTTACCCATAAACCTCAATTAGCACACTAGTTCAACATCCATGCATATTCATACCTTAAACACCATTTCTAGCTCACTTTAAGTCCATTAAAACAATCAAAACCATTCCTCTATTAGGGCTGCCGAATTCTATGGTGGACATACACATGAATTTGTTTTATTTATTTCACAATTTCTCATCCATTACAAGCCTCAATCATGGAATTAATGAGTTTTAACTACATATATGCACTAACCTCTTGTAGGGAGATTTTTCCCAAGCTCAAAACTTCACTTTCCTTCTTCTTCTTGGCTGCCAAAAGCTTCCCCAAGTGATATGGTCAAGGTTTAATGAAAGGGGTTAGGGTTTAGTGGTGTAACAAAGGGAGCAATTAAGCTTGATTGAAAAAAAATCAATGGAGGGGTCTAGGGCATGTTTCGGCTGGCTTTTGGGGAGGGAGATGGCTGCTGCAATTTTTGTTATTTTGGTCTTCTTTTAGTCTCTTTTATTTGTTAGTCAATTAGTTGCTTAAGTGTGATTGGTGGAAAATTTTAAATGACATCACAATGATGTCATAAATAAGTCTTTTTCCCATTTTCCTTTCTTTTCTCCACTACTCATTTTCAATTTAATTTCTAGTAATGTTTATTCATATTTTATGTCATATTAATTATTTACTCAACTGGACAATTCGGCCAAAAATCACCTCTGAAGGCGAAATGACCAAAATGCCCTCCGTTTGGCTTAACGGGTCAAAATTGTCTGTACCGATTGAAAAATTTTTCTAGGTATTTTCTTGGCATTCTAATGCCATGGGAACCTCAATAACCCTTCTCTGGAGTCCCAAAAATTATTTTATAATTTTTCCCCCGGGTCTAGGGCTCCTCGTTGCGAGAACCACAACTTCCCTCTGGTTACCCATCGCTAGGGCACCGGCTCGTTTAACTTGGTTGTATTTTATTTCAAAAATTTTTACTAAATTTTTCTTATTAATATTTGAGTTAATTATGGTTCCTGACTTTAGTTTAAATATTTTAGGACATTCTAGCGATCGGATGACATGTCACCGGAACAGTAGGATGTACGGAGTGGTTACCGGGAGGGTGTTACAACTCTTCCCCTCTAATTTAAATTTCGTCCTCGAAATTTACCTGATGCAAACAGTTGAGGGAACTGTTGCCTCATCGTTTCTTCACTTTCCCAAGTTGCCTCCTCGGTGTTGTGGTGCCTCCAAAGCACTTTCACCAGTGAAATCTGCTTGTTCCTTAATTCTTTTACTTCCCGAGCTAGGATCCGTAGAGGTTCTTCTTCATATGTCAAATCCGATTGTATTTCAATTTCTTCTCTGGAGATGACATGTGAAGGGTCTGAGCTGTATCTTCTAAGCATGGACACGTGGAACACATTGTGGGTCTTGTCCAGCTCTGGTGGTAATGCTAGCCTATAGGCCACTGGACCCACACGTTCAATGACTTCATATGGGCCAATGAACCTAGGGCTCAACTTACCTTTTCTTCCAAATCTCAATACCTTTTTCCACGGTGACACCTTGAGGAACACCTTGTCGCCAACCACATATTCTATTTCTTTTCTCTTCAGGTCGGCATAAGATTTCTGTCTGTCTAAGGCAACCTTCAGATTGGCTTTGATTAGTTTCACTTTCTCCTCAGTCTGTTTCACCAGGTCTGGCCCTACCAGTTTGTCTTCGCCCAATTCAGTCCAGCACACTGGAGTTCTACATTTTCTCCCATACAGTGCTTCATATGGGGCCATTTGTATGCTAGCTTGGTAGCTATTGTTGTATGCAAATTCTGCCAGTGGAAGATATCTATCCCAACTTCCCTCAAACTCAATGACACAACTCCTCAGCATATCCTCAAGGACCTGACATATATTTCATGTTATTGTTATCATTTCAATTCAATATTTGTATCAATTCCACTGGTTTCAATTGTTTACCTGGATTACTCTTTCTGATTGCCCATCCGTCTGAGGATGGACAGTCATCTTTGAAGTGGAGTTGTGTACCCAAGGACTCATGCAACTTCTTCCAAAATCTCGATGTAAACCTTGGGTCTCGATCAGATATGATCGAAAGTGGAATTCCATGCAGTCTAACTATCTCACTAATATACAATTCTGCTAACTTCTCCAGTGAGTAGTCAGTCCTAACTGGCAGAAAGTATGCTGACTTTGTCAATCTATCAACTATCACCCATGCTGCATCATGTTTCTTCCGGGTGAGAGGTAGACCACTTACAAAATCCATGGTGACCCGATCCCATTTCCATTTAGGTATGCATATAGGCTGTAGCAAACCCGATGGAACTTGATGTTCTGCCTTGACTTGCTGACATGTCAAGCATTTAGTCACATAGTCAGCTATGTCCTTCTTTATACCAGGCCACCAATACTGAAGCTTTAGATCATGATACATCTTTGTACTTCCTAGGTGCATAGCATATACACTGGTGTGTGCCTCTTTCAGAATATTAGCTTTCAATTCCCCATCATCTGGTACACACAGTCTTCCTTTGTAATACAGACACCCATCTGCCTTCACCTCATAATCAGTTGCTTTTCCCTCTGAGATTCTGCTCATAATAGCCATTAACTTTTCATCTGCCTTTTGCCCATCTAAAATCTGTTGTAGCAGGTTTGGCCTCACTTGCAACTCAGCCAAAATAGCTCCATCTGGAACCAAGGATAGACGGGCATTCAATGATCTCAAAGCTGTCATGGATTTTCTGCTCAAAGCATCAGCAACTACATTTGCCTTCCCAGGATGGTAGTCAATTACACAATCATAATCCTTCAGGAACTCAATCCATTGCCTCTATCTAAGGTTGAGCTCCTTCTGGGTTGGCAAGTATTTTAGGCTTTTGTGGTCTGTGTAAATGTAACACTTTTCACCATACAAGTAATGCCTCCATATCTTCAGTGCGAAGATAATTGCTGCAAGCTCTAGATCATGGGTAGGGCAATTTTGTTCATGTGGCCTTAGCTGCCTGGAAGCATAGGCGACCACCTTCCCCTCTTGCATCAATACACACCCTAACCCATTATGTGAGGCATCACTGTAGACCACGAAGTCCTTTCCTGACACCGGCTGTGTTAACACTGGTGCCTCTGTCAACATAGCCTTCAACTTCTCAAAACTGATCTGACACTTGTCATTCCAGTCAAATTTGACATTCTTGTGTAACAACTTGGTCATTGGAGCAGCTATTAAGGAAAATCCCTTCACAAATCTCCTGTAATACCCAGCTAGCCCCAAGAAGCTTCTGACCTCAGTTGTATTTCTGGGAGCCTTCCATTCCATCACTGCTTCTATTTTCTTGGGATCCACCCTAATCCCATAAGCTGACACTATGTGTCCAAGGAATGCTATCTCATTCAGCCAAAAGTCACATTTGGACAACTTAGCATACAACTCCTTTTCTCTCAGGGTTTGCAGAACAATCCTCAAATGCTCATCATGTTCTTCCCTGGTCTTGGAATACACCAGAATATCATCAATAAAGACCACTACGAACCGATCTAGGTATGGATGGAAGATACGGTTCATAAGGTCCATAAATGCTGCTGGTGCATTTGTTAGGCCAAAGGGCATCACTAGAAACTCATAATGCCCATACCGGGTCCTGAATGTAGTCTTGGGCACATCTACATCCTTCACCCTCAACTGATGATACCCTGATCTGAGATCAATCTTAGAAAATACTCCTGCTCCCTTCAATTGATCAAACAGATCATCAATTCTAGGCAATGGATATTTGTTCTTCACAGTCACTTTATTCAACTGCCGGTAATCAATGCAAAGCCTCAAAGTCACTTTATTCACAGTCACTTCTTTTTCACAAACAGCATTGGAGCTCCCCATGGTGACACACTGGGGCGTATGAACCCCTTATCTAACAACTCTTGCAACTGAGTTTTCAACTCCCTCAATTTAGTGGGTGCCATCCTATAAGGAGCAATGGAAATGGGTGCTGTACCCGGCAATGTCTCAATAGCAAATTCGACTTCCCTTTCTGGTGGCAAACCAGGCAATTCTTCAGGAAATACCTTTGGGAAGTCTCTCACTGTGGGTATATTACTCAGGTTTGGCTTAGCCTGCCTAGTATCCACCACATGTGCTACGTAGGCTTCACAGCCTTTTCTCATCATTCTTCTTGCAACTGTGGCTGAGATAACATTGGACAGAAAATCTGTCCTTTCACCCACAACAATGATCTCATTACCCTCAGAAGTTTTCAGAGAAATTCTCTTCAATTTACAATCAACCATTGCCTGATGACGTGACAACCAGTCCATTCCCAAAATCACGTCAAACTCGTGAAAGGGCAACTCAATCAGGTCTGCCGAGAATTCATACCCTTGAATCGTTAACGGGCAACCCTTGTATACCTTGTTCACCACTACACTGTGGCCCAATGGATTAGTGATCAGAATGTCTTGGTCACTCTCCCCTACTAGTATCCCCCTTTCTACGGGTAGATTGAAGCAGATATATGAATGAGTGGATCCTGGATCCACCAATGCATGCACAGGTGTAGTGTAGAGGGATAACGTACCCCTGATGACATCCGGGGCATCTTGCTCCTCCTGAGCTCTAAGGGCATAAGCTCTTGCAGGTGGTCTGCTGTCAGGCCTCTCTGCTAGCTCAGATGCTGGCCTCTGTGATGGTCCTACAGCCTCTAACTTGCCAGATTTTCTACCCCTCTGTGGTGCAGGAGCAGGTCTGTCTGCTTGTGTTGGAGCAGTTGTAGTAGTTCTGCGTGGACAGTTTCTCAGCTAATGCTCTGTCGACCCACATCTCAAGCAGGCACCAGTCACTCTCCAACACTCCCCCTTATGCCATTTCAGGCAGTGTGGACATGCAGAAGATGTTGGGGCTGGTCCCCTGAACCCCATCCCTAGAGAGCTGCCCACTGATGGTGTGGACTGACCTCTCCTAGAGGTGAACTGTGGCACAGGCCCTTGAGGTGACCACGACCTTGCGGTGACCCGAACTTTCTGCAGATGGACCTCTGAACTTCTTCCCCAGTGTAGGAGATGAGCTAGACTGACCGGGTCCCCTCTTCTGCTGTCTCTCCCTTCTGGTCTGCTCACTGATTCTCACTTTTTCAACCCTTATTGTAGCTTCAACTAACTTGCTAAATTCTGTGATTCCCAAGGCAGTGAGCTGGATCTTGATGTTGTCATTTAGCCCTCTTCAAATCTCTTACATCTTTCAGCTTCATTTGGGACTATCTCTCTTCCATAATGGCTTAATCAGACGAATTCCTTCTCGTATTCGGCCACTGACAACTGCCTCTGCCTCAAATTAATGAACTCTCTTCTTCTCTCTTCCAGGTATACAGTACCCACATATTTCTTCTTGAATTCAGAGAGAAAGAAGTCCCAAATTCTGACTTACAGTTTGTACTTCACTGAACATGATATCCCACCATTCGTATGCATCGTCTTGCAACAGGATATAGCGACCTCGGGTTTTGCTGCAAAGTGCGGTGGAGTTGTTTTAGAACTCGCCCGTTCTGTTCAACCAATTCTACCGCAATGAGTCATCCTCTCTCTTGCCAAAGAAATCCACCGCCCAAACTTTCTTAGCCTTTCCAGGTGTGATTTCTGCTGTGGAGCTGGTGGTGGTGGTGGTGCTGGCATTACTCCAGCCATTTGTCTAAAGAAGTCGGCCATTTGTTGGAACATGGCCTGTGGAGGCTGAGCAGGCTCTGCTTGAGCTGGCGGAGCAGATTCTCTCATGCCCCCAGTCTCAGCTGCTACAGGTGGAGCATGACTCTCCACTTCCTCCTCAACGGCTCTCTGAGATGAAGGGTCCATATCCTATTCAAAATAAGAAAGATAAACAGATCTGCGTTAGTGTCACATCGACTCTTACAAATGCAATGCATGGTATGGACTCAATCTAGGACCAGAAACGCCTAAACCGTGCTCTGATACCACTAAATGTGACACCCATTACCCGTCTACAATGTAGCCAAGCAAGCTATGCCACACGGTGTACCGGCACACTCTATTTTACCTTAATTAATTTTTGTCAAGGTTTTGAATATAGTTTGTGAAATATAGTTCATTTATTGAAATTATAATTTATTTGAGGTTTCGAAAATTTTATAGAAAATCCGGCAGAGTACCGGCTAAAAATGGAGAAAACAGTTCTTCGGAACCTGTTAAAAACACTTCCAAAATTTGTATTCAATCATCTCAAACTCCAATATCCAAAATCTCAACAATATTTCTCAATTTCAGTTCTCAATAACCTTTTCATTTCTCAAACATCCATTTCTCATAATACTCATATACAAGCAATAAATAAATGCTCAAATTTTGCATTCATAGTCATAACTTTCATTATTTACATGAACATCAAAATATATTACATAAGTTCAAATACATATGAGAAAGTAAAAATTTGCTACAAAATATCAAAATGACACCTAGTGTCCTACCAATGCAACTGCGAAGTTGAGGTGACAAGGACAGCATGCGAGCTGCAGGATGGACTCACCCAATCTGTGGTCTACTGGGCTCACGATCGAGATCTCCAGTACCTACGCGTGGCAAAAGCAACGCGCTAAGCAATAATGCTTAGTGGTGCAATAATATAATAAAAGAAAATAGCAAGAATTTAAATGTGTAGTGAATGTATATGTTTTATTTGTTTGGTATTTGTATATCATTTACTTTGTCCACTTTTATTCATTTGGTTGTCCCAAGTAACCTACACTAGACGCATCGGATGGATAACGGTAAACCGCACTGGGTATCTAGTACCTCAGGCCGTCACACCATCGGTCACATATGCATCTCCCGGTGTGCAACAGAACAGCTAATAAGCTGTAATAACATCAGGCACAAGGCCAAGTCTCAATACAAAGTCAGAATGGCTAAAAACCATGAAATCACGGAATGGCATATTGCCATGTGCAGTACTGCTAATTGAACCCTATTGGCATGCCAAACTATCCAAACCAATCTTGTTAGGTATACTAGGGCATTTGATACTTTAAAATTCTTTAATATTTGAATTTCAAGTTTCGGTGTTACTATTCACCTCTATGGTCAACTAAAATGTTGAATTTTAGGTAGAAATTAGGTACATTGGTTTTGGCACTCCCAACATACCACATTTTGCCTTAAAAACTTGTTGGAATTGGTCACCATTACCATTTCTAATTTAAAACCAAGAGGGCAGAAAATTTCAGTTTTTGAAGCATATGTTTACTATTCCATTAAACACTGTTGCAGTGGGAATTTGAAGAAATGACAAACATGAAAGTTGTTCCTTATTTTGTCTAGTTGAATTTTCTTTTTTGAA
Source organism: Hevea brasiliensis (assembly GCF_030052815.1). NCBI lineage: Eukaryota > Viridiplantae > Streptophyta > Magnoliopsida > Malpighiales > Euphorbiaceae > Hevea > Hevea brasiliensis. The sequence goes on along the minus strand of NC_079497.1, from coordinate 51,184,100 downwards.
TCACTCCATTTGGAGTTTTTTAGCTCTAGATATGGCTCAAAAACCATAGCTGGCCGGATTGCCAATCTGCAGAATTGACCATATCTACAGTAACATGAACAGTGACTGTGATTGCATTTTTGAATTGGTTCTGGCTATAATTTGGGGTAGGTTTCTTCATGAAAGTTGTTTGTCTATGTCTTAACTTGTTGCTGTAAAAATTCAGGTCAATTGACCAAATCTACAGTGAGTTATGGCCAAATGAACAGTTACTATTCATTTGGTCATTCTGCAGAATCAGTTGCAGGGTATCCGGATTGGGGCCAAGTTTTGGTCCTCTTCCTTTGGTCTTTTGGGCATGGTTTCTTCAGAAAAAATGTGCCATTTTAAGCCTAGTTTCATGTCCAATTGGCCAAACACCAATTGGACCAACACAGCCAAAGTTATGGCTGTGTAATTGGACTGAAATTTCAATCCATTGCTGCTGTCTTTAGGCAGCATAGTCATTCTCTTTGCCAAGCCATTTTTCAGTCCAATTTATGGTCAACATACCTCAAATGGTCACTAATTGACCATTAGAGTGTTCTTTAACAGTTTCATAAGCCAAGTCAAAGTTTCACTTCTCAAACCCTAATGTCCAACTCAATTTACCCATAAACCTCAATTAGCACACTAGTTCAACATCCATGCATATTCATACCTTAAACACCATTTCTAGCTCACTTTAAGTCCATTAAAACAATCAAAACCATTCCTCTATTAGGGCTGCCGAATTCTATGGTGGACATACACATGAATTTGTTTCATTTATTTCACAATTTCTCATCCATTACAAGCCTCAATCATGGAATTAATGAGTTTTAACTACATATATGCACTAACCTCTTATAGGGAGATTTTTCCCAAGCTCAAAACTTCACTTTCCTTCTTCTTCTTGGCTGCCAAAAGCTTCCCCAAGTGATATGGTCAAGGTTTAATGAAAGGGGTTAGGGTTTAGTGGTGTAACAAAGGGAGCAATTAAGCTTGATTGAAAAAAAAAAATCAATGGAGGGGTCTAGGGCATGTTTCGGCTGGCTTTTGGGGAGGGAGATGGCTGCTGCAATTTTTGTTATTTTGGTCTTCTTTTAGTCTCTTTTATTTGTTAGTCAATTAGTTGCTTAAGTGTGATTGGTGGAAAATTTTAAATGACATCACAATGATGTCATAAATAAGTCTTTTTCCCATTTTCCTTTCTTTTCTCCACTACTCATTTTTAATTTAATTTCTAGTAATGTTTATTCATATTTTATGTCATATTAATTATTTACTCAACTGGACAAGTCGGCCAAAAATCACCTCTGAAGGCGAAATGACCAAAATGCCCTCCGTTTGGCTTAACGGGTCAAAATTGTTTGTACCGATTGAAAAATTTTTCTAGGTATTTTCTTGGCATTCTAATGCCATGGGAACCTCAATAACCCTTCTCTAGAGTCCCAAAAATTATTTTATAATTTTTCCCCCAGGTCTAGGGCTCCTCGTTGCGAGAACCGCAACTTCCCTCTGGTTACCCATCGCTAGGGCACCAGCTCGTTTAACTTGGTTGTATTTTATTTCAAAAATTTTTACTAAATTTTTCTTATTAATATTTGAGTTAATTATGGTTCCTGACTTTAGTTTAAATATTTTTCCGGACATTCTAGCTGTCCGGACCGACACTGGTCACCGGAACAGTAGGATGTACGGAGTGGTTACCGGGAGGGTGTTACATGGTGTCACATGTCACCCTGTGAAATGACCAAAATACCCCTGTGTCTTAATTTTGAGTTCTCAACCCGAAATAATTATTTCTCTTCTTCTAATCAATTTATATCAAATAAAAATTAATTAATTAATCTCTATTAATTAATTTCTCATTAATTAAATTCATATTTAAACACTTTAAATATAAATTTAACATATATTATACATCCAATATCCTAGATTTGGTTTCAAGCCATGCTACGGACTTTGCAATCTAATTGCAAACTAAACCTATTTAATTAATCAATTAAACTCTTTAATTAATTAATTAAATCATATTTAATTTGTTGATTACTTGTTTATGTGTGTGACTTACTAGGCTCATCACTAATTGGCAATGAGACATGATATCAACTCTTAATATCGTCAGAACTCTTTCTTACTATAAATGATTTCTCTAAATCATTTTATGCACCTCATAGACCATGGTTAACACCTAGCATAGCATGTCATGGCCGCCCAATCAGTAATAAGGTTTACCTTAAATGAACCTATAATCATATGTTACCATGCACTAGAATATCTCTGTTACAAAATCACAATTCAAGCTGGAGTCATAGTTTATGTCAAACCCCATTTGCTATGAATATTATGTTCTTTTTTAATTCCAGTTCTTGATTAAAAAGATTTTCTCATCAAAAACTCTTTTCTAAATAAACATCAAGAACAATTAAATAAAAATAGGATTTTATCCCTATTTACTTAGGGTAACAGATTCCATCTTGATCAACACCTACCTCCATATATAACTAATAGGAGCCAACACATGCCCATATACCTATACACAGTACAAGTATGAAAGCAGTATCAAACTCAAACCACCTATAAACAAGATAACTGTGCTATCTCAGGTCTAAAGATTATATGCATTAATATGATTTATGACAATATATTGACAAGAGTAAACTCCATGTGCTTGTCATAAATGTCACTAGTTCGGCCTACTTATCATGTATAAGTGCCTATCATGTTTGTTATATGGCATGAGACTCACCATTCCATCTTATTTACATCTCATATAAATAACTTGGGAACAAACATGATTACAATCTTTCTAGATAAGTCATGTCCTTATTGTGAAGTATCCTCGATTGTGAACTAATTTATGATACTTTGTGCTAGAAATATTGTCACTCATATTCTTAACAATTTAAGAATAGAATTTCTAACAAAATATCAATGGATCTTTTCTATTACACATAAATATATTATGTAAATATGTAAACGGAAAAGTGAAAATGCTTTTTATTAATAAAACATGTACAAGATATATACTAAATGATATGCTCTAGGGCATACTACTAGCAATTCTTGTGTATCAAAATTTTTGAAAATTTTTGAAAAATTTTGGACTTTAAAGTGTGAAACTTAGCACTATAGCCAAATTCTAGTAAGCTAATAATTGGACTCCATGGGATAGAGGAATGAACGTATCTAGATAGGCAAAAAGAGATTCTAACATATTGTTTGTGAAGAAACTAATCTCTTTAATGGAACTAGACTAGTTAAACATCTTCATAATTATTAATTTATCTCATTAAACTTATAAAATTAGGAGAACAATTTTTGAAATACAAACAAACCTTAAAAGCTCTAGAATATATCTCTTGGACCTATCAAGGCGAAATCCTAGCATATGCTTGATGAAGAAATGATTAAGACATTCTTTGATATAACCTCACTAAGCCTTAGCCATCCATAATTACAATGTATATCCCTTGTAGCCGACTTGAAGCCTATGTTTATCCCTTATAATTTATTGCTTACCCATATTATTTACCTAGCCCCTAGCCTAAACACCTACCATACACTTTTGAGGAAGCAAAATGCATAAGGAAAATGAAGAGAGGATGTAGAACTCAAGAAAGAGTGCAAGTGTGCAATTGAAATCAAATAAAAAAATTTGCCTTTTCAACCCAGCAAAAGTAATGAGTTTGGGGGAGAGCACAAAAGGGACATAAAAAAAAAAAGTCCCAAGATAAGTATCATGGAAGCATGCTTGGCACTTAGTATACTTGGTATTTTATGCATACATGTTATCCTCATATTTGCATTCCCTAAAAACCTTTCATTGGCAACCAAGTCATTATCCCCTTCGCCCTTTTACAACCCCTTTTAAAGTGTCGCACCTTATCCCTAGTAAGGCATGACATGTTCCCATAGCATACCTAATGAATTACCAAACTCCACCTACCGATAACTCATTAGTTATGCTACAAAGGATTTTAAAACAAATCATAGCTTTTTATCTTATCAATTCTTTTGCAGAAAACTGCATGAGAATAGTTAAAATTCCATGTAAACATTCATTAGAAATAATGATAGACTAAATATTGCAAAAGTTACATTTTCATAAGTTTTAAAGTAAAATACAAAATAGTTACAAACTCAAAATGTGATAGCAATGCAATACTTTTAAATATAAACTGCTCAATATCCGTACATCCAAACATATAGGTACAAAATATATCAAAAGGAAATTACAGGGGTATACCTACGATATATACCCAAAATCAAAACCAAAATGTTGCTTCCAAGTCTCTCACTCAGCAGCCTTCTCCTTTCCCTTTCCTGCAACAACATAAATAAGCTATCGCTGAGTATATCACTCAGTGGTGCACAACTAATAACTTTAAAAATTAAAATAAAGTAAAACTTGTCTAGGCATAATAAATCACATCCTTCTTAAGCATGAAAGTATCACAATAGTTCATAAGAGCCATTTATTTGAATAACATTTCAAATGAGAAATCACACTTCATAAATTACAATTCACAAAGCATTAATGTTGCCAACATCAACACACAGTTTAGGCCATGACACAAAATTTCATGATCAGTGCCGTGTTGCACACCACGACAAAGCAATATCAGTGCCATGTTGTACACCACGACAAAGCAATCTCAACCTCACTAACCGTTATTAATGAGGGAAGGACTAGCTAGCTAATGAGTACTCATGTAGTCTTACCCCACTAATCGTTATTAATGGGAGACATAATCAATATCCATTATCAACCCCAAGTAGCCGTTACTACTGGGGAAGTTCTGAAAGGGACTGTCATGCTAACTGTGGTATCAAAATAGTTTCCAAAATTTTCCCACTCAACAATCACATTTATAAACCAATAAACACATTTAAATTCATCCTAATATCTAGATAAAGGTGGTAACATCCAAATTTCTTAAATGCAAGAGAAAAACTATATTTCAGTCAAAGTAAACTAGTTCAAAGTAAACTCATTCAAATAAACACATTCCAAACAATTTACAAGTTTAAAAATGAAGAAAATGTTAGTTGTGCACAAACCTTCAATGCTCTCCTTTCTCTTTACTCACTATTTCTTGTCCATCCCAACCTCTTTCTCTACTGAAAATACACAAATAGAATGTCTCATTATGCATCTCAATTGCTGCCAAGAACTCATTACATGAATGTCTAATGCATCCCAAATTAGCTTTGCAAATTTTAGAGAGTTTTGGTTTTGGACAGCTTGGTGTCCCAACTTTGAACCCAATTTTTACCTAGTTTCGATCATAATTTGATGAGGTGTTCTTCATGAAAATTATTCATCTCTTAACTTTATTTTCCTTTGTGAATCGCCTAATTAAGAGCTGTGTAGCTCAAGTTATGACAAAAACACAATCACTATTTACATTACTATTCACCTTACAATTTCAGTTCTGGCAGATTTAACGATCCAACTTCGTTCAGCAATTTGATCAAGTTAAGTCTATAATTTGGTCTAATGTTCTTCATACGAAATGTTCTACTGTGTCTTAGGTTTCCATCGGTTCAAGAATTGCCTAAATTGAAGTTTTCTAGTGAGAGTTATAGCCATACAAAATTTACTGTTCATATGGTCAATCTGTAGTTTCCAAATTTTCTGCAGATTTGGTGATTCAACTTTGCTTAGCAATTTGATTGGGTTAAGTCCATAATTTGGCCTTAAGTTCTTCATATGAAATGTTCTACTATGTTTTAAGTTTCTATCGGTTCAAAAATCACCTAAATCGGAGTTTTCTACAGAGAGTTATGGCCACGCAAAATTTACTATTCACATGCCTAATTCTGTAGGTTCCAGAATTTTTTCTCCAAGTTCAAGCCAAGTTTTAGGCATTTTCTGGGCAGTTTTGGGGTTGGGTCTCTTCATGAAAATTCTAGCCCTATGTCTTAAGTTTCATTTCCAATTAGTTTCACACTAATTGGAGTTGTGTAGTTCAATTTATGGGCTGTCAAACACACTGAACTCAGTGTGCAAATTCTGCCCTACGTTCAAATTTTCATTTCTTCAATTATTCCCACTAACCAACCTCAATTCACATTTAATTCACTCAAAATGACTATAATTTAGCATTGACACATCAATGGCACTTCCTAGCACAAACCCCATAATTTTTAAATACCAAAGTTTGTAATTTTCCCTAATCCTACCATTTCATTACTTCCATTCATCAACCCAATGTCAATTCAAACAAAATAAACCTCAAATGATCATAATTTAACACTACACACACCAATTTCAATCTCTAGCACCAAAACTCTAATTTTCCCATGAACCCTAATCTCCCATAATTAAATTTATACACATGTCATGCAATTTCTTTGCCCCAATCATGTATAGTACTTCAACTAAGCTTAATCTCATCATCAATTTCATTCAAATACATCAAACCCTAACTTTTCTCCAATTTGGCCAGAACCCTAGTTTAGATTCCATACATGTTTTCTTTTATTTTCTTATGAAATTTCATCATAATCTAACTTAATTTAATGTTTGTATAACTAAATGAGCATTAAAGAACTTACCTCTTGATGACTTCCTTCCAACTCCCCAAATCTTCAATTTTCTTCTAATCTCTTGTTTTCCCTTGCTTTTAATCTCTCAATCAAAGATCTCTTTGATGTTTACTATAAGTTAGATGGAAAACTCATGAAAGATAAGTAAGGGATTGAGCTTGGAGGATGGGTGTCTATGGAGGAGGAAGAAAAGAAGAAGAAAGAAATGATGAAAGAGGGAGAGGGGAGGTGGGGCGGCATGAATGGGAGAGGAAGGGAGGGTTTTGTTTACTTTTATACCTATTTTATTTCTTTTAATTAACAATTGAATTTAATTATCAAATGCCCATAAGTCATAATTTTAAATTTTGTCTTAATGAAAATGGAAATTTAAGTTTTCAATTCTTAAATTTACCCTTACACATTTTTACTTGAATTTTTGCTCAAAAACTTATTCATAATTCAATTTATTATTTTCATTTACTTAAATTGACATTTTGGTCAAAATTCAACTCTTAAAGTGAATTGACCAAAATGCCCCTTATCGGGTCATAATCCCTCTTTTACAATATACTCAGTGAGTCCTTATATTTTTTGATCACTTGAATTTTTATTGTGTCTATCTCAATTAATTTTCTATTTATTTTTGGACCTCAAGGTGTCTTTGAATAGTACTAGTCACGGACCAAAAATAGTATTATTCATAATTGGGAGGTTCGAGGTGTTACAATTCTCCCCTCCTTAAAAGTAAATTTCGTCCTTGAAATTTTCCTTGTCTCAGTCTCTGAATAGCTGTGGGTGCTGTCTCCTCATGTCCTCCTCATGCTCCCATGTAGCCTCCTAGCCTGAATGATGGTTCCACAGCACTTTCACCAGAGGTATTTGCTTATTCCTCAGCTACTTCACCTCATGTGCCAAGATCTTTATGGGCTCTTCATCATATGTCAGGTCTGGATTCACCTCAATCTCCTCTACTAGCAAAATGTGAGAGGGGTCTGATCTGTACCTCCTCAACATGGAGAATGGAAGATATTGTGAATCTTTTCTAACTCCGGAGGCAATGCAAGTCTATATGCCAATGGACCCACTCTTTCCAGAACCTCATACGGCCCAATGAAGTGAGGACTTAGTTTTCCCTTTCTACCAAACCTCATGATCCTCTTCCGTGGGGAAACTTTCAGGAACACCTTGTCACCCATACTATACCAAATATCTCTTCTCTTTAGGTCAATGTAGGACTTCTGTCTATCCGTTGCAACTTTAAGTCTGTCTCTAATGAGCTTAACCTTTTCTTCCATCTACTGCACTAATTCTGGGCCAATCAACTTCCTCTTGCCCACCTCATCCCAACACAAGGGAGTTCTACACTTTCTGCCGTAAAGTGCTTCGTATGGAAGCATCCCGATGCTTAACTAATAACTTGTAACACCCTCACTGTATCCATTCCGTACATTCTACTGTTTCGGTGACCAGTGTCGGTTCGAATAGCTAAAACATCTAGAAAAATATTTAAACTAAAGTGAGGAACCATAATTAACTCAAATATTAATAAGAAAAATTTAGGAAAAATTTTAGAAATAAAATACAACCGAGTTAAATGAGCCGGTGCCCTAGCGATGGGTAACCCAGTGGGAAATTGCATTCCTTGCAACTAGGAGCCCTAGACCTGGGAGAAAATTCATAAAATAATTTTTGGGACTCCAGAGAAGGATCATTGAGATTTCTAAGGCATTAGAATGCCAAGAAAATGCTTAGAAAAATTTTTCAATTGGTACAGACAATTTTGGTCTGTTAAGCCAAACGGAGGGCATTTTGGTCATTTTGTCTTCAAAGATGATTTGTTGCCGACTTGTCCAGTTAAGTAAATAATTATCATGACACAAAATGTGAATAAATATTGCTAAAAGTTAAATTGAAAATGGGTAGAGAAGAAAAGAAGAGAAAATGAAGGAAAATGTCAATTATGACATCATTATGATGTCATTTAAAAAAATTTCCACCAATCAACTTAAAGCACCACTTAAGCAAGTAATAAAAGAAGATAAATAACACAAAAAAAAAAAAACCAATTTGCTGTTCCTCACCAAACCAGGCGTCACCCTTCTCCCTAACCCATTTCCTCCATGAAAGCTTAAGGTAAGCTTGGAACCACCCATCAAATCACCTTGAAACCACTATCTTGCTTCACAAAAAAGTGATCTTGCATCTTAAAAAACCTCTATCCAACAAAAAGAAGAAGAAAGAAGGAAGTTTTGGAGACTTGGAATAGTTAGCAAAAGAGGTTAGTGTCCAAATCTTTGATTCTTTCCTTTAAATTTTTGTTAGAATGCAAATTTGAGCTAGGATATGTGTAAGTTTAAGAAAGATAAAAATGTTAAAGTGTTACCCTATTTTTGGAAGCCATAGATTTTTTATGGTCTTGATGGTTCCTTTGGATTAAATGAGTGAATGGGCTGCCCTTGATATGATTGTATCACTCAAAACATTAGTTTATGAGTTTAGTGCAAGAAAATGTAACTTTAGAATGTTAGGGTTAGGGTTTGAAACTCAAATATGTGAGTAGATGTAATTAGACATAAAATGATGTTGTAATGGTCAATTAGTGACCATTTGAATGTGTGTGAGGAGGAATTGAAGTGAGTAAGGATAACAAAGTTGACCTTAGGCATGTTGCCCTTGGTGACCTGTAAGACTGGGTGTGAGTCCAGCAGGTTTGGGTAGTCATAAATGGAGCTGTATAGGTTCAATTGGTGCAAGGACAATTGCGTATGAAACTAGACACATAATGGCACAACTTTGGTGAAGAAACCCTGCCCAGAAAACTAAATCAAGTTGACCTAAAAATTACCCTAATCCGAAAAACTTGCATTCTGCTTGGGCAAAATGACCAAATGAACAGTGTTTATTCATTTGGTCATAACTCAGTGTAGAAAGGTCTAATTGACCTGAAGTTTTACCAGCAGAAAGTTGAGACATAGACCTACAAATTTCATGACGAAATAAAACTCAAATTTTGATTATAACATGTTCAAAAATAGACCTGCAATCAGTGTACAAAACACTATAGATTTGGTTCTGTCCAGAAAATCTAGAAAATTTGCAATCCAGCCAGTTATGGTATTTAGGCCATAACTTGAGCTACAAAACTCCAAATGGAGTGATTAAAAAAAGAAATGTAACTAGACACAATAAGGAACAACTTTCATGAAGACAATTTTGCCAAATTCCTACTGTACAAATGACCAATGGAACAATAAACTTAGTGCTTGAAATCTGAAAATTGTGAATAACTAACACTAAGCTTTGAAATGGAATTGGCAACCAATGCCAACAACTTTGGAATGCAAAATGTGGTATGTTGGTGATATTTGAACCAATATACCTATTATCTATGAAAAAGTTAACATTTTAGTTGACTAATAAAATGAATAGTAACCTTACATATAAAGTACAAATATTCAAGAAATGACTTTGTAATACGCCCTAGTAGCCCTAATGTGATTGGTTTGGATAGGTTGGCATGTCAATAGGGTTCTAATAACAATACTGCATATGATGTATAGCTTCATTGCCATTCTGTGATGATAGCCTATGGCTACGCTGATTATAATGTTATACTTGGCTTTACGCCTTATTGCTTTTATGGCTTATTAGCCATTCTGTTTGCACACCGGGAGACACATTGTGACTGATGGTGTGACGGCCTGAGGTACCTGGTACCCAGTGCTAGTTTACCCGTTTATCCAGTCCGGTCAATTTGTATAGGTTACTTGGGCATGGAAAAATATAATTGTAATTGAACTAATTATTAAAGAAAATATGGAAATTAAATATCAAGATAAAGATAAAAAATTATTACAATAAAATAAACAAGCTCAAGATCATCAAGAAAATGATTAACAAAATGCTAGAAGGAGTTAATATCATAAACGTAATTAGCCCTCGACTAAACAATAAGTTAGTAATTATTCTTTTTTTATGAACACAATAACTAGGAAATTTTTACTTTTATTTGTATATTATATTTTATTGTATTATTGGCACCACTAAGCTTTATGCTTAGCGTGCCGCTTTTGCAACGCGTAGGTACTGAAGATTTGGACAGAGAGCCCAGTAGATCACAGACTGGGTAAGGCCGTTCACAGTTCTGCATAGTGTCCGTATCACCTCACAGATTACAGTACATTGGTAGGACACTAGGTCCCATTTTGTATTTTGTGATTTTTGTAAGTTTTGTAATTAAACTCTTATTTCATCATGTATATTTGAAAAAAATGGAATATAATTTTATATTAATGTAAGTATTTGTAACTTTGTGTTTATAAATAACATATGAGAATTTATTTATGATTTGAGCATGATGATGATGTGAAATGAATGAATGAGAAATAGAAGAATTGTTGAGAAATATTGAGATTTTGTTGATATAATGGAGTTTGAGAATGATTGAAAACATATTGGAAGTGTTTTTTTCACAGGTTCTGAAGAACTATTTTCTCCATTTTTAGCTGGCACTCTGTCGGATTTTCTATAAAATTTTCGAAACCTTAAATTAATTCATAATTTCAATAAATAAATTAAATGACATAAATTTCACTTAGTGACTAATAAATGAATAAATAAATAAATTAAGAAAGAGTATGGTTCTCCGACACACTGTGTGGCATATCTTGCTTGGCTACACTGTAGACGGGTAAGGGGTGTCACATAACTTTTATTGTAGGCAAATTCAATTAAAGGCAAGTGTGTGTCTCAACTCCATTCAAACTCAATCACACAAGCCCAAAGCATATCCTCTAAAATCTGAATGATCCTTTCAGATTGGCCGTCGGTCTATGGATGAAATGCTGTACTGAAGTTCAATCTAGTTCCTAAGGCTTTTTGGAGACTACCCTAGAATCTAAAAGTGAACCTTGGGTCTCTGTCTGACACAATAGACACTGGCACTCCATTTAACCTCACCACTTCATCAATGTATAGTTTGGCCAATCTTTCCAGGCTATAATCCATTCTCACTGGCAAAAAGTGTGCAGACTTGGTCAATCTATCAACAATAACCAAAACTGCATCATGATTCTTTTGTATACGTGGAAGTCCTGTCACAAAATCTATAGTAATTCTTTCCCATTTCCACTCGAGAATTGGCAATGGCTGTTGTAACCCTGCAGGCACTTGGTGTTTTGCCTTTACTTGCTGACAAGTTAGGCATTTGGCAACATATTCTGCAATTTCTTTCTTCATTCCTCTCCACCAATAGTGCTCTTTCACACTTCTGTACATTTTGGTTCCACCAGGGTGCATTGCAAAAGGCGAATCATGTGCTTCCTTTAAAATGGTCTATCTCAGTTCAACATTCTCAGGAATGCACATTCTGCCCTTATATAACAACAAGCCCTCATCATTTACTGATAATTCTGGTTTCTTGCCATCTCGAGCCTCTTCCATCAACTTCACATACTTATCATCCTTCTGTGCAACTACTTTAATTTGTTCTGCCAGTATTGGCTTCACTTGCTAAGTAGCTGCCATCTGCCCATCTTCATTAATCTCCAAATTAGCATGCAATGCCCTTAACTCATGCACCATGGACAATGGAGAAACCCTCAAACCAGCCATAGTCTTATGACTTAAAGCATCAGCTACAACATTAGCTTTTTTAGGCTGATAGTCTATCAAACAATTATAATCTTTTATCAGCTCTAACCATCTCCTCTGCCTCAAATTTAACTCCTTTTGTGTGCCTAAGTACTTTAAACTTTTATGATCTGTGTATATATAACATCTTTCCCCATACAATTAATGTCTCCAGATCTTTAAGGCAAAGACAATGGCTGCCAGCTCCAAGTCATACGTAGGATAATTCCTCTCATGCGGTTTAAGCTAGCGTGAAGCATAGGCAATGACATTCCTATCCTGCATCAACACACAGCCCAATCCGTTATTAGAAGCATCACTGTATATGGTATACTCCTTACCCAAAGTGGGCAAGGTTAAGACTGGAGCTTCAGTTAAACGCCTCTTTATGTAACACCCCTATGTTGGGTAGTGTGTTTTACTGTTCCGGTGACCAGTGTTGTCCGGACAGCTAGGATGCCTAGAACTACACTTCGATATGAGTGAGGAGACATAAAATAATGAAATACAAGAAAAGAAAATACAAGAAAAACAAAGGAAAAATAATAGCAAAGAAATGTAACCAAGTTAAGCGAGCCGAGAACCCTAGCGATGGGTGACCGCACCGGTAAGTCACGGCGTGGACCGTTGACTAGCTCTGGTGTCACACCTTACCCCTCTGTAAGGCATAACATGATCTCGTAGTATACCTAATGAATTACCAACTCCGTCTACTGATAACCCATTAAATACACTACAAGGGATTTTAAAAACTTTTCTTACTTCTTTTACAGTGGTGAGCACTATTTACAGGTGTTAAAAACTTTGGTGAACTGAGGTGAAACAACTAACTCATTTGATTTATTTGGAATTTCTGTAAAAATTTTGGCAAGGTGCCATCTGTATTTTGGATAAAGCAGTTCTTGTAAAACTCAGTAAAAAAGCACTTCAATAATTTTCCAAATCTCAACTCCAATACATTTCTCAACACAACAATTTATCAACACAATTCCATAGGAATTTTTCAAAGTCCGAGATAAGGAAATATAATACAACTTTTACAATCCAAAACACTCATAATTAATTTACAACTTCAAGGTACAATTTAATTTACAACTGCTCAAAACCAAAAAGAAAATATACATACAGTGTCATACATTACAGTACAAAATGCAAAATATTGGTATACTTATTATACCAGGTAATCCCTCGCTGGATGTATATGCAGCCTAGTCTGCTGCCCTGTCTGTCTCTCTACCTGCGATAAAGAATAAAGCTATCATTGAGACAATGTCTCGCAGTGCACAACATTAACCAAATACAAATTTAAATCACAATTCATAAATCAAGTAAATAGTGGATACTTAAAACCATAGTCAAATTTAAGACAATAAAGGTCAATAAGAATTTAAACTCCATTTCTCAATATCACAATAGATTTTCATAAGTCAGGTCATGTTTGAATTCAAAAGACAGTATATGTCAATGAGAGTTTAAATCCATTTCACAATCTCACAATACACATCAATAAATCACACACAGCTTAATCATGATCCATAATTCAATTCATCCCAAAAGCCGATGGCTAATGAGGTATTCAATTCATCCCAAAAGTCGATGACTAATGAGGAATAACATGGCTAGCTAGCAAAAATATGAGTACTCATTCTATTCGTCCTCAACAGGCACACACCTCAACACTTCAGCCAGAGAGGGAATTCAATTCATCCCACTAGACAAGCTAGAGAGGAATACAATCAATATACATGATAGCTGTGGTTTCAAACCATTTCTAATGCTTTTTAATCAATAAGTATCCATCAATGTCATTCAAACCATTTTTCACAGTTTCAAACTATTCACAATATTTTTCAATCAATAAATATTCCTCAAACCCCTGTCCACAATTTAAAATAATGATATACAAATAATCAATATTTATTTCCATTGAAAATAATTCAAAAGAAACAGTTGTTGTGCACAAACCTCGATATTTGTCTCTGGTCTTGACTCAGATTTCTTTCCCTTTTCTTGAGTCCTTGTTAATCGAGAAACACAATTTGAAGTGTTTCAGCATCAAATTAAACCGTCTCTATCGATGGAGTTTGGTAAATAATGCATCGAACTCAATTATTCGCTTAATCACCTAATATACCGACCCTCGATGCGTTTTAGGTAAATTAGGTTTTAGTGTCGTTAATATGTCACACTCGATAGGGTTTTAGGTTTGGTATGTTTTACCAAAGTCATTTCTCGCTTAGTGCATTTTAATGCAAATTCTCGATTCCGAACACTGGTTTGACCTAACCGGACGATCTAGTTCCCTCGGTTTTCGGGTCTCGGTCAAAACTAAAAACTTGTAGATCTAGGTCTTATTGCACGCGGTGCAAAATTTCAGGTCAATCCGAGTTAAGTAGACCAAGTTATGGTCATTACACTATTGCTGGTCAAGTGGTACCATTTTAGGTCAATTTTAGGTCAAATTGGTCAATTCTGGTTCGGCCAGTTTTGGACCCGAACTTGTGCAAGTTGTTTGACTTGCTTATGGTCATTTCTGGGTTTTGGTGTCTTCATAAGACTTGTAGGTATGGGTCTTAACTATTCATGGTTAAAATTTCAGGTCAATTGGACCTGGTTTGAGTGAGTTATGGCCTAAATACTCACTGCTGCCCAATTGGTCATTTTTCAGGTCCTAATTGCACCTAATCCGAATTGGTCAAATTTTTAGGTCACCTTGCAAGCAGAATTTTGGCATGGTTTCTCAATGAAAGTTGGCACATTTTGTGCCTAGTTTCACCCCAAATTGGTCTCATACCAATTGAGGTTACACATTCAAGGTTATAGGCTAAAATATACACTGCCCTCAATATGCATTTCACACCCCAACTTCAAACACATACTCACCTTGCAAGGTTTACTTCCATACCCTACCAAACTGTTTTGGCACATTACCAAAAACATTTTCTACATTACATTAGCATTATTTTGGGCAGATTCCAATCACCCTCAACACACCAAATATCATTCACAATTACAATTTCTAAATACCATTACAACCACACCTAAACATTACAAACTTTACATACACTTTACAACATTCATTCACATACATATCATCAATCCTTCTAGGTCAATATTCTGCCCACTCTTCCTTCAATATACACCATTTCTCAAGTGTCCACAAGCTGCCACAAATCATTCATCAACATCACATTGCCGTACCATATGCCAATTCCCATCAAAGTGCATAATTCACCATATAAACATGCAATAACTCACTAAGTTACTAAATCACCATTATTAACATTCTTTCCCATCAATTATATGCACAAATACCTCATCATAAACGTGACCCATGGCTGTCCAAAATGAAAATAACAATAACCTTTCAAACTCAAAATTTTCCTTCACCAAACTAATACCCATAACATGCACAAAAACTTTAACAAAGGATTTCTCAAAAATGCAAACTTACCTTTATTTGTAACTTGCTAAACCTTCACCAAACTTCCCAAAATTGGTATTAATATCTTCCTTGTGGTGTGTAGACCATTTTTCATGAAAGAACCTAAGTGAATGGAGTTGAAATGGAGAGAGGAAATCAAGCTCAAAGAAAACGTCAATGGAGGTTTTCAAGGGTTCTTCAATTCGGCCATTTGAGAGGATTTGAGGAAGATGGGATTTCAGATGGTTAGTGGACCACTTCAGCCATATTTCATGTTTAATTAATCCTATAGTGGTCCACTAACTAAAATTAAAACATATTATAAGTTAACTTTCAACTAATCCACATTTAACCCATTATTTCCACTATTTATTTTAGGTACCACCAAATTAATTTTTCATTTCATTTTCTAAGTGTAATACTATTTATTTTTAATGGACATTTAGGTCAAAAGACAATTCGGGATGTCAAATGACCATCATGCCCATGTTCGGGTGGCTTTCCGATTTTTCTGTAACAAGTATTTTGTCTGTTTTCGATTTCTCACTTTTCTTTGTACTAATTATTTAATTTTTCTTTAATCTTTCTAATGAGATTTATACTTCAATAAGGGTCTATTTATGTCCAAAAATGTTTTCCAGGTTCCCGCATCCGAGTTAGTCAACGGTCCACGCCGTGACTTCCCGGTGCGGTCACCCATCGCTAGGTTTCCCGGCTCACTTACTCGGTTACATTTCTTTACTATGATTTTTCCTTTGTTTTTCTTTTCTTGTATTTCATTATTTTATGTCTCCTCACTCATATTGAGGTACGGTTCTAGGCATCCTAGCTGTCCGGACAACACCGGTCACCGAGCGATGAGAACGCACTACCGAACTTTGGGGTGTTACAATTCTCCCCCTCTTAAATAAATTTCGTCTCGAAATTTTACCTGGCATTAGTCTCTGAATAGCTGTGGGTGCTGTCTCCTCATATCCTCTTCACGTTCCCAAGTTTCTTCCTGGCCTGAATGATGGTTCCACAGCACTTTAACCAGGTGTATCTATTTGTTCCTCAGCTGCTTCACCTCATATGCCAGAATTTTTATGGGTTCTTCCTCATATGAGAGGTCTGGATTTACTTCAATCTCTTCAACTGTTAGTACATGAGATGGGTCTGACCTGTACCTCCTTAACATGGACACATGGAAGACACTGTGTATCCTTGCTAGCTCTGGAGGTAATGCCAACCGGTATGCTAAAGGACCCACTCTTTCCAGAACTTCATATGGTCCGATGAAACGAGGTCTCAGTTTCCCCTTTCTGCCAAATCTCATAATCCTCTTCCAAGGAGAAACTTTGAGGAATACCTTATCACCCACTGCATACTCAATATCTCTTCTTTTCATATCAACATAGGACTTCTGACGGTCTGATGCAGCCTTGAGTGCATCTCGATCAATCTGATCTTTTCCTCTGTCTGTGGACAATTTACGGTCCAATCATCTTCCTTTCACCTACTTCATCCCAACATAAGTGAGTTCTACACTTTATGCCATACAAAGCTTCATATGGAGTCATCCCTATGCTTGATTGGTATTTGTTGTTATAATCAAACTCAAACAAAGTCAAGTGTGTATCCCAACTAAATTCAAATTAAATCACACAAACCCGTAGCATATCCTCCAATATCTGAATAACCCTCTCGGTGGCCATGCATGCGTGGGTGGAATCTTTGTCTTTGAAGTTCAATCTAGTTCCTAGGGCTCTCTGAAGACTACCCCAGAATCTAGAAGTGAACCTAGGATCTCTGTCAGACACAATTGATACTGGCACTCCATGCAATTTTACAATCTCATATATGTATAATCTGGCCAATCTTTCCAGGCTATAGTCCATCCGAACTGGCAAAAAGTGAGCAGACTTGGTCAATCTGTCAACTATAACCCATACTGCATCATGACTACTCTGTGTCCTTGGAAGTCCTGTAACAAAATCCATAGTTATTCGTTCCCATTTCCACTCTGGTACTGACAAAGGATGTAATAAACCAGCTGGAACTTGATGTTCTGCCTTTACTTGCTGACAAGTTAGGCATTTGGAAACGAATTCAGCTATATCTCTTTTCATGCCCATCCACCAGTAATGCTCTTTCAGCCCTCTGTACATTTTAGTTCCACCAGGGTGCATAGCAAATGGAGACTCATGTGCTTCCTTCAAAATGGTTTGTCTCAATTCCACATCACTAGGAATGCACACTCTGCCCTGATGTAGCAATAAACCATCATCTCTCACAGAGAATTCAGGTTTCTTGCCCTGCTGAACTTCTTTCAGCAGCTTCTGATATTTTTCATCACTCTGTGCAGCCATTCTGATCTGATCAATCAACACTGGCTGTACATGCCATGCAACTACTGTCTGTCCCTCATCATCAACCTCTAAACTGGCATGCTGTGCTTTCAATTCATATACCATGGACAAAGGAGAAACTCTGAGACTTGCCATAGTCTTGTGACTTAAGGCGTCAGCCACCACATTTGCTTTCCCTGGCTGATAGTCTATTAAGCAATCATAATCTTTAATGAGTTCTAACCATCTCCTCTGCCTCAAATTCAATTCCTTCTGGGTGCCTAAGTACTTCAAGCTCTTGTGATCTGTGTAAATGTAGCATTTCTCCCCATACAAATAGTGTCTCCAGATCTTTAGAGCAAAAACAATAGCTGCTAACTCCAGATCATGTGTTGGGTAGTTCCTCTCATGCGGTTTCAGCTGGCGTGATGCATAAGCAATGACATTCCGATCTTGCATCAGTACACAGCCTAACCCATTGTGAGAAGCATCACTATAAACTGTGTATTCTTTACCCGGAGTAGGTAAAGTGAGAACTGGAGCTTCAGTTAAGCACCTCTTCAACTCATCAAAACTTTGCTGGCATTTATCTGTCCACTGAAATTTCACATCTTTCCGAAGCAGCTTGGTCAGTGGAGAAGATAACATAGAAAACCCCTTCACAAACCGACGGTAATATCCAGCTAAACCTAAAATCGCGAATTCTCGTGATGTTCTGGCGGCTTCCAATTAAGGATAGCTTCTACCTTGCCGAATCTACCTTGATCCCTTCACCGACACAACATGTCCCAAAAAGGAGATTTCCTTCACCAAAATTCACATTTCGACAATTTGGCGCATAACCGCTTTCTCCCTTAAAGTCTGCAGTACAATCCGCAGATGTCTATCATGCTCCTCTGCACTCCTCGAGTATATCAAAATGTCATCAATAAACACCACCACAAATTGATCAAGATATGGTCTGAAGATAGTGTTCATCAGATCCATAAAAGCAGCTGGAGCATTTGTTAACCCGAATGGCATTACTAGAAACTCATAGTGGCCATACCGAGTTCTGAAAGCAGTTTTTGGGATACTCTGCTCTTGCACCTTCAACTGATGATAACCAGATCGCAAATCAATTTTGGAGAATATAGCTGCACCCTTCAACTGATCAAACAGATCATCAATGCGAGGCAATGGATATCTGTTCTTTATTGTCACCCTATTCAACCGCTCGTAGTCAATGCATAGCGGAGAGTACCATCCTTCTTCTTAACAAACAACACCGGTGCTCCCCAAGGTGACACACTAGGGCGGATGAAGCCCTTTTCAAGTAATTCTTGTAATCAGATCTTCAACTCCTTCAATTCTGGTGCCATTCTCGTATGGCGTTATGGAGATTGGATCCACACCAGTGAACATTAATTTCAAATCGCACTTCTCTTCCGAGGTAATCCCGCAATTCATCAGAAACACATCCGAAAGTCATATCTGTAGGGATGTCCTTCAATGCCGACTCCCACTTGGGTGTCTACTACGTATGCCAAGTATGCTTCACACCCCTTCCTGATCATTTTTCTGGCTAGTGCAGCCGAAATGATGGTTGATGGCAATAACTGCCTCTCCCCTTGTATTACCACATCACTGTACTGAGGGAGACCAAAA
This sequence comes from Hevea brasiliensis, assembly GCF_030052815.1. Lineage (NCBI taxonomy): Eukaryota > Viridiplantae > Streptophyta > Magnoliopsida > Malpighiales > Euphorbiaceae > Hevea > Hevea brasiliensis. The sequence goes on along the minus strand of NC_079497.1, from coordinate 51,164,531 downwards.
GTGACTGTCTTCACCCTACATAAAAACATTGCATGATGTCTAGCTAACTAATCCATGCCCAAGATGATATCATAATCTCTGAAGGGCATTTCAATGAAATCAGACAGGAAAGTGTGTCCTTAGATCACCAAAGGGCAATCTCTATACATCCTATTAACCCTGACCTCCTGTCCTAGCAGACTTGTTACTAGCACCTCAAAGTCCATTTTTGTACATGGAACAGCAATGCAATCAATGATGCTAGCACTCACATAAGAATGGGTAGAACCCGGATCAAATAGCACAAATACATTCTGGTTAAAAGTTGAGAAGGTACCAGCCACAACATCAGATGTCTCTGCCTCTTCTCTCTGTCTCATGGCATAGACTCTGACTGGAGCACTGTCTTGTTCTGACTGTTTTACTGTGCCTTGGCTGCCTGCTGGGTTACCTCTACCCCTGCCTCTACCTCTGCTAGGTGGTTGTGAGCTTCTGGTGACAGGGCTCTGAACTGACCCTTCTGCAGTAGTAGGAGGTGGTCCAACTCTGCGACTACTGGTGCAGTCCTTGGCAAAGTGTCCGGTGCCTCCACAGTTATAACAGGCTCCAATAGCCTTGTAACAGATTCCACCATGATTCTTTCCACAAGTTTCACATTGGCGGGGAGGGTAGGAACTTCTGGTACTCTGCTGACCAGATAGGGGAGGTCTCTGTCCCGAATGTCTTCCCCTACCAGATTTCTTGCCACCTCTGCCATGTCCCCCATAGTTCTTCCTCTTTCCAGTATGACCACTGGAACTCTGATCTACTGATTTTCCCTCTTTCTCTGTCCTCTTCTTCTCAGGAGCAGTCTCAAACTCAACTCTTTCCAACTCTAGGGCTTGAGAAACAAGTTCAGAGAAGTTAGTGTGTTTGAAGCCGAGCACTTGTACTCTAATACTGGGCTTCAAGCCAGTTTCAAACCTCTTGCATCTCTCCCTGCTGGTAGAGAGTAGACTCACTGCATAATGGCTAAGGCGGGAAAATTCTCTTTCATACTCAGCCACTGATCTGCCCCTCTGTTTCAAACTTAAGAATTCTTGTAGCTTCTGGTCTACATAAGCATCAGGGATGTATTTCTGTCTGAATTCCACAGGAAGTCATTCCAGTCAAGATCGCAGTTCTACTGCATGTGGGAATGGTTTTCAACCAGTCATAAGCATCCCCTTGTAGTAAGGATACTGAGTATTCAAGTCTGAGCTCCTCTGTACAATGAAGTTTCTTGAACACCCTATCCATCCTCTCTAACCACTGTTCAGCTTCTATAGGATCTACTGTCCCCTTAAACTCTGTAGCCCCATACTTCATCAATTTATCATACTGCCTTGTAGGAGACTGTGGTTGTACCACGGGTGTCTGAATTGGGACTTGAGTAGGCGCATTACTAGCCATTTGTTGGAATATTGCAGCCATCTGTTGACGAGCGAGCGAGGAATCTGCGATGCTGCGCGGTGGTCTTCTTGAACCATCGACATTTTGTACTGGGGCATCCCCTTGCACCTCGGCCTCAATAGGTGATCATTGAACGATCACCCTCTTCCATATTCAATGCGAGGATCTTAGCTTTCTGAACAATAACACAAGAATATTCACTCGTTAGTGCATATTTATCTTGTAATGTCTTGTATGTATCAAACAATGATATTGAGCGGTTGTACTATGCAAAAGAACATTCAAATAACAGTGAAAACAGAATTTAAAAACTTTGCTCTGATACCACTAAAACATGTCACACCTTACCCCTCTGTAAGGCATAACATGATCCCGTAGTATACCTAATGAATTACCAACTCCGTCTACTGATAACCCATTAAATACACTACAAGGGATTTTAAAAACTTTTCTTACTTCTTTTACAGTGGTGAGCACTATTTACAGTGTTAAAAACTTTGGTGAATCGAGGTGAAACAACTAACTCATTTGATTTATTTGGAATTTCTGTAAAAATTTTGGCAAGGTGCCATCTGTATTTTGGATAAAACAGTTCTTCAGAAAACCTGTAAAAAAAAGCACTTCAATAATTTTCCAAATCTCAACTCCAATACATTTCTCAACACAATAATTTATCAACACAATTCCATAGGAATTTTTCAAAGTCCGAGATAAGGAAATATAATACAACTTTTTCAATCCAAAACACTCATAATTAATTTACAACTTCAAGGTACAATTTAATTTACAACTGCTAAAAACCAAAAAGAAAATATACATACTGATGTCATACATTCTGATTACAAAATGCAAAATATTGGTATACTTATTATACTGGTAATCCCTCATTTGGATGTATATGCCCTAGTCTACGCCACTCTGTCTCTCTACTGCGGCAATAATAAAGCTATCATTTGAGACAATGTCTCAGTGGTGCACAACATTAACCAAATACAAATTTAAATCACAATTCATAAATCAAGTAAATAGTGGATACTTAAAACCATAGTCAAATTTAAGACAATAAAGGTCAATAAGAATTTAAACTCCATTTCTCAATATCACAATAGATTTTCATAAGTCAGGTCATGTTTGAATTCAAAAAAGGTATATGTCAATGAGAGTTTAAATCCATTTCACAATCTCACAATACACATCAATAAATCACACACAGCTTAATCATGATCCATAATTCAATTCATCCCAAAAGCCGATGGCTAATGAGGTATTCAATTCATCCCAAAAGTCGATGACTAATGAGGAATAACATGGCTAGCTAGCAAAAATATGAGTACTCATTCTATTCGTCCTCAACAGGCACACACCTCAACACTTCACGGAGAGAATTCAATTCATCCCACTAGACAAGCTAGAGAGGAATACAATCAATATACATGATAGTTGTGGTTTCAAACCATTTCTAATGCTATTTAATCAATAAGTATCCATCAATGTCATTCAAACCATTTTTCACAGTTTCAAACTATTCACAATATTTTTCAATCAATAAATATTCCTCAAACACATTTCCACAATTTAAAATAATGATATACAAATAATCAATATTTATTTCCATTGAAAATAATTCAAAAGAAACAGTTGTTGTGCACAAACCTCTGATATTTGTCTCCTGGTCTTGACTCAGTATTTCTTTCCCTTTTGCTGAGTCCTTGTTAACTGAGAAACACAATTTGAAGTGTTTCAGTACCAAATTAAACTGTCTCTATCGATGGAGTTTGGTAAATAATGCACTGAACTCAATTATTCGCTTAATCACCTAATATACCGACCCTCGATGCGTTTTAGGTAAATTAGGTTTTAGTGTCGTTAATATGTCACACTCGATAGGGTTTTAGGTTTGGTATGTTTTACCAAAGTCATTTCCTCGCTTAGTGCATTTTAATGCAAATTCTTTGGATTCCGGAACACTGGTTTGACCTAACCGGACGATCTAGTTCCCTCAGTTTTCGGGTCTCGTTCGAAACTAAAAACTTGTAGATCTAGGTCTTATTGCACGCGGTGCAAAATTTCAGGTCAATCCGAGTTAAGTAGACCAAGTTATGGTCATTACACTATTGCTGGTCAAGTGGTACCATTTTAGGTCAATTTTAGGTCAAATTGGTCAATTCTGGTTCGGCCAGTTTTTGGACCCGAACTTGTGCAAGTTGTTTGACTTGCTTATGGTCATTTCTGGGTTTTGGTGTCTTCATAAGACTTGTAGGTATGGGTCTTAACTATTCATGGTTAAAATTTCAGGTCAATTGGACCTGGTTTGAGTGAGTTATGGCCTAAATACTCACTGCTGCCCAATTGGTCATTTTTCAGGTCCTAATTGCACCTAATCCGAATTGGTCAAATTTTTAGGTCACCTTGCAAGCAGAATTTTGGCATGGTTTCTCAATGAAAGTTGGCACATTTTGTGCCTAGTTTCACCCCAAATTGGTCTCATACCAATTGAGGTTACACATTCAAGGTTATAGGCTAAAATATACACTGCCCTCAATATGCATTTCACACCCCAACTTCAAACACATACTCACCTTGCAAGGTTTACTTCCATACCCTACCAAACTGTTTTGGCACATTACCAAAAACATTTTCTACATTACATTAGCATTATTTTGGGCAGATTCCAATCACCCTCAACACACCAAATATCATTCATAATTACAATTTCTAAATACCATTACAACCACACCTAAACATTACAAACTTTACATACACTTTACAACATTCATTCACATACATATCATCAATCCTTCTAGGTCAATATTCTGCCCACTCTTCCTTCAATATACACCATTTCTCAAGTGTCCACAAGCTGCCACAAATCATTCATCAACATCACATTGCCGTACCATATGCCAATTCCCATCAAAGTGCATAATTCACCATATAAACATGCAATAACTCACTAAGTTACTAAATCACCATTATTAACATTCTTTCCCATCAATTATATGCACAAATACCTCATCATAAACGTGACCCATGGCTGTCCAAAATGAAAATAACAATAACCTTTCAAACTCAAAATTTTCCTTCACCAAACTAATACCCATAACATGCACAAAAACTTTAACAAAGGATTTCTCAAAAATGCAAACTTACCTTTATTTGTAACTTGCTAAACCTTCACCAAACTTCCCAAAATTGGTATTAATATCTTCCTTGTGGTGTGTAGACCATTTTTCATGAAAGAACCTAAGTGAATGGAGTTGAAATGGAGAGAGGAAATCAAGCTCAAAGAAAACGTCAATGGAGGTTTTCAAGGGTTCTTCAATTCGGCCATTTGAGAGGATTTGAGGAAGATGGGATTTCAGATGGTTAGTGGACCACTTCAGCCATATTTCATGTTTAATTAATCCTATAGTGGTCCACTAACTAAAATTAAAACGTATTATAAGTTAACTTTCAACTAATCCATATTTAACCCATTATTTCCACTATTTATTTTAGGTACCACCAAATTAATTTTTCATTTCATTTTCTAAGTGTAATACTATTTATTTTTAATGGACATTTAGGTCAAAAGACAATTCGGGATGTCAAATGACCATCATGCCCCTGTTCGGGTGGCTTTCCGATTTTTGGTAACAATCGTATTTTGTCTGTTTTTCGATTTCTCACTTTTCTTTGTACTAATTATTTAATTTTTCTTTAATCTTTCTAATGAGATTTATACTTCAATAAGGGTCTATTTATGTCCAAAAAATGTTTTCCAGGGTTCTCCGCAGTCCAGGGTTAGTCAACGGTCCATGCCGTGACTTCCCGGTGCGGTCACCCATCGCTAGGTTTCCCGGCTCACTTACTCGGTTACATTTCTTTACTATGATTTTTCCTTTGTTTTTCTTTTCTTGTATTTCATTATTTTATGTCTCCTCACTCATATTGAGGTACGGTTCTAGGCATCCTAGCTGTCCGGACAACACTGGTCACCGGAGCAGCAGAACGCACTACCGAACTTTGGGGTGTTACATCTGGACCACGGGGAACCCTGGAAAATATTTTTAGGACTTAAATAGACCCCTATTGAAGTATAAATACCATTAGAAATACTAAATAAAAATTAAATAATTAGTACAAAGAAAATTGAGAAATCGAAAAACGGACAAAACCCGGTGTCACCGAAAAATCGGGAATGCAACCCGAACAGGGGCATTGTGGTCATTTGACATCCCGAGTTGTCTTTTGACCTAAATTTCCATTAAAAATAAATAATATTACACTTGAAAAATGTCATGAAAAATTAAATTAGTGGTACCTAATGTAAATAGCAAAAATGGGAAGCTTAATGTGGGAAAATGAAATCTTAGATTAAACTAATAATTTATTTTGACATAGTGCTCCACTAATTCATGAAAGTGGACCACTACCACTTCATTTGGATAGCAGATCATCTTCTTCCTCACTTCTCCAAGAATCAGCCAAATTGCTCCCAAGAAGATCCACCATTGACGTCCACTTAAAAGCTTCATGCAAGCTTGATTTAAGCTTCCTTCTTTGCACCTTCCTTCATTAAAAGTTGTCCATACACCATGGGCAGTAGATAGGCAGAAAGAAAGGAAAGTTTTTGTGGAGTTTTGAAGAATTTCCAAAGTGGTAAGTTTGTGTCTTTGAGTATTGTTTCATTAAATTTTGTAAGGAGGTTATGGGTACTTGAATTGTGGAAAGAATTATGGGGTTTGATGTTTAAAGGGAGATGTGTATTTTTGGCAGCCATGGAAACTCCTTGAAGACAGTTTATTTTTGCTTGTAAATGGCAGATTAAAGGATTGATTAAATGTTTATGTATGTAGGAAATTATTTAGGTGATGTATACTTAGTATATGTGAATGTGTATTGAAATTTGAATGCTTGGAAATTAAGGGAATGTAATGTATGAAACGGCAGCCTGGTTTGGTGAACCATAAGGATGTTACTTCATGTTTAGATTATGGAATATTAATGTTGAATTGTGTTAATTGTTATGGCAGTTTGGGTATATGTGTGATGGTGTGAAGTTGGACATGAAAATGAGCATGAATAGGTAGTTAAATTGTTGTAATTGAATTTGACAAATTCTGCACTTTGTGTGTATGTTGAATGTGATTGTAAGCTACCAAAATGATCAACAATATGTGGTAAAATATGTTTAGGTTATTGTACAAACCAGATTGGGTAAGAATGTGTGAATTGGTAAATGTTAAAAGTGATATTTGATGAGTAATAAAGGAAGTGCAATAGGGAAGTATGCATTTTGGCCTAGAACCTTAAGAGTGTGGCTCCAATTGGTATGAGACCAATTGGAGGTGAAACTAGGCACAAAATGTGCCAACTTTCATGGAGGAAGCTTGCCAAAATTCTGCTTGCAAGGTAGCTTGAAAAATGACCAAATCCGGATTAAGTGCAATTAAGGCCTGAAAATTGACCATTTGGGCAGTAGTTAGTGTTTTGGCCATAACTCACACAAAACAGGTCCAATTGACCTGAAATTTTAACCATGAATAGTTAAGACCTATATCTACAAGTCTTCTGAAGACACCAAAGCCCAGAAATGACCATAAGTAGTTCAAACAGCTTGCACAGGTTCGGGTCCAAAAACTGGCCGAACCAAAATTGACTTAAAATAACCTAAAGTGACCAATTTTGATGCACTTTGACCAGCAATAGTAAAATGACCATAACTTGGTCTACATAACTCATAATGACCTGAAATTTTGCCCCGCGTGCAATAAGACATGGATCTACAAGTTTGTAGTTTTGACCAAAACCCGAAAACTGAGGGAACTAGGTTGTCCGGCTAGGTCAAACTAGTATCCCGGAATCCAGCAAATTGCAAGAAAATGCAGTATACACGGAAATGAACTTGGTAAAATGTACCAACCCTAAAAGACTATCGAATGTGACATATTAGTAACGTTAAAACCTAATTTACCTAGAATGCATCGAGGGTCGACGTATTAGCTTGACTAAGCAAATAATAGCATTAAGTGAATTACTTATTAAGCATTATCGTTAAAGATAGTTTAATTAAGTACTGAAACACTTCAAATTGTGTTTCTTAGTTAGCAACAACTCAGGGAAAGGGAAGGAAACACTGAGTCAAGGCCAGGAGATGGTTATCAGAGGTTTGTGCACAACAGCTATTTCTTTTGAATTTTTCAATTGAAATGAATTATGACTATTGTACATTATTGTTTTAAATTATGTTTGTGCACAATAGTTATTTCTTTTGAATTTTTCAATTGAAATAAATTATGATTATTTGTACGTTATTGTTTTAAATTATGTTTGTGCACAATAGTTATTTCTTTTGAAACTTTCAATTGAAATAAATTATGATTATTTGTGTGTTATTGTTTTAAATTGTGTTTGTGCACAATAGCTATTCCTTTTGAAATTTTCAATTGAAATAAATTATGATTATTTGTGAGTTATTGTTTTAAATTGTTTTTGTGCACAATAAGTATTTCTTTTGAATTTTTCAATTGAAATAAATTATAATTATTTGTATGTTATTGTTTTAAATTGTGTTTGTATACAATAATTTTGATATTCATTGCTTTTACCAGAAAATTTATTTAGAGAAATGAGTTATGAATAAATTTTAATTGTTTTGGCTTTGAGAATCTTATTTGGAAATTATTGTGTTGCCAACTTTGCAAATGGAAATTTTGAGAAAAAAATATGATTTGTGGTTTGTATGAAATATTGTGATTTGAAATTGTTTTGATTCACACTTGGGATGACACTGTTACTATGTTCCTCCTCCATTTATGGGGTGAGTGTGATATATTCCTCCTTCTTTGACTTATCAGTCTGGGGTGAGTGTGATTATGTTCCCCCCTCTTTGACTTGTCAATCTGAGATGAGTGTGGATGAGTACTCATTATATAGCTAGCTTCCTCCCTCATTGATTTTGATTATTGGGGTGAGTGTGCCTTGTCATGGTGTACAACACGGCATGTGTGGAAAAATTGTGTCATGGCCCAAATTGTGTTATTGATTTGCAAAACTGTATTATTCATTTATTTGATTAAATTGTGTTATCGATTAGCAACACTTTATTCTTCAATTATTTGATCGAATTGTGTTATTGATTGGCAAAACTGTGTTATTCAGTTATTGGATTAAATTTGTGTTATATGAATTTTGTAAATTGTGAAATGGAATTGTGAATCATTTGATTTGTGAACTGTCAATAAAAGATTTATATATCGCATTTCAAATTGTTATTGTGCACTATTGAGTAAATTTTACTCAGCGATAGCTTTTCATTGCTGTCGCAGGTAGACAAACTGACAGGGCAGCAGACTAGGCTGCTAGTACTACATTGAGAGATCATCGGGTATATTGAGTGCACCACAATTTGTATTTTGTACTGTAATGTATGTTCACTGTATGTATATATTATTTTTGGTATTGAGCAGTTGTAAATTAAATTTGTACATCGAAGTTGTAAAGTAAATTATGAGTATTTTGACTTGAAAAAAAAAATTGTATTATATTTCTTTTATCTCAGTCTATGAAAATTTATTGTGGATTTGAGTTGAAAAAATATATTGTGTTGATTAAATTTTGGAGTTGAGATTGAGAAACATATTGAAGTGCTTTTTACAGGTTTTTGAAGAACTGTTTTGTCTAAAATACAGATGGCACTCTGCCAAAATTTTTACAAAAATTATTAATAGTCCAAATGTGTTAGCTATTTCACTTCAGTTCAAAAAGGTTTTTAACACCTGTAAATAGTGCTCACCACTATAAAAAGAAGTAAGAAAAGTTTTAAAATCCCTTGTAGTGTATTTAGTGGGTTATCAGTAGATGAAGTTGGTAATCATTAGGTATACTACGGGATCATGTTATGCCTTACAGGGGGGTAGGGTGTGACATGTTTTAGTGGTATCAGAGCAAAGTTTTTAAATTCTATTTTCACATGTTATTTGAATATTCTTTCTTCGTAGTACAACTGCTCAATATCATTGTTTGATACATACAGTACATTACATTATAAATATGCACTAACGGGAGTAAATCTCCTTGTGTTATTTGCTTAGGAGGTCTAAGATCCTCACATTGACTATGGAAGAGGGTGATCGTTCAGTCGATCAATCTATAGAGGCTGAGGTGCAAGGGGATGCCCCAGCCCTACACATTGTCAGTGGTTTAGTAGCACCAGCCCCCGCAGTACCGCAGTTTCCTGCTCAGTTAGCTCAGCAAATGGCTGCAATGTTCCAACAAATGGCTGGTAATGTGCCTACTCAAGTCCCAATACAGACACCAGTGGTACAACCACAATCTTCTGCTAGACAGTATGATAAATTGATGAAATATGGGGCTACAGAGTTCAAGGGGACAGTAGATCCTCTAGAGGCTAAACAGTGGTTAGAGAGGATGGATAGGGTATTCAAGAAACTGCATTGCACGGAGGAGCTCATATTTGAATACTCAGTATCTTTGCTATAAGGGGATGCTTATGACTGGTGGAAAACCATTCCCAACAGTCTGGTAGAACTTGCAGTGCTAACATGGAATGATATCCTTCGGGAGTTCAGACAAAAATATGTCCCCGATGCTTATGTAGACCAGAAGCTGCAAGAGTTCCTAAGTCTGAAATAGGGGAGTAGATCAGTTGCTGAATATGAAATGGAATTTTCCCGCCTAAGCCATTATGCAGTAAGTCTACTTTCTACCAGTAGGGAGAGATGTAAGAGGTTTGAAACCGGCTTGAAGCCTAGTATCAGATTACAAGTGGTCAGATTCAAACATAATAACTTCTCTGAACTTATTTCTCAAGCACTAGAATTAGAAAGAATTGAATCTGAAGCGGCTCCTGAGAAAAAGAAATCAGAGAAGACAGAAAAAGAGGGAAAGTCAGTAGAACAAAGTTCTAGTGGTCCTACTGGAAAGAGGAAAAACTTTGGAGGATACAACCAAGGTAGTAAGAAGTCTGGTAGAAATAGATCTTCTGGACAGAAACCACCTCGATCCGATCAGCAAACTCAACAGAAACCCAGGAATGCGCTGTTAGATCGACTTTGTGAAACTTGTACTAAACCACATAGTGAGGTATGTTATAGAGCCGTACGAGCATGTTTTAATTATGGAGAGACTGGTCATTTTGCTAGGGATTGTGTAAATCCATGTCGTTCTGGATCATTTACTACACCAAAGGGACCAACCCAAGTTTCTACCCCAAAGAGTTCACCATCAGTTAGTAGAGGCAGAGGTAGAGGTAGGGGTAGTACACCTAGAAGTCAGAGTACTGTGAATCAGCCAGAACAAGGTGATGCTTCAGCTAGAGTATACACTATACGGCAGAGAGAAGAGGCTTAGACTTTTGACATTATTGCTGGTACTTTCTCAAATAGTAACTAAGATATATATATGTATTGTTTGACCTGGAGTTTGCATACTTTTATGTTAGTATTAGAACTATATGTTTTGTTGTTATTCCTTTACAGGGGAATAAATTTTGATGCATTAGTTATTAGTCCTTTAAGATAAGGATTGTGATAATAAGTGAAATTAGTTTTGAAAGAGTTTATCGGCGAAAAGTATGTTCTAACACACCATAAATTATAAAGCTAAACGGCAAGCCTACTTAATGTAAGGCAAGAGGATGTAAAAGTAAGTTACAGTAATAGAATTGCTCTAGATGAGGGCAAGGATGTTACTGTTAGTAATTGTTAATGGATATTGTAATCATAATAAGTTCGGGATATTAGTGAATTCGAAAAGGATAAAAGATAGGAAAGTTTGATCTATTAGGATGTATCGTAGTAACTATGCAATATTCTTGATGTTTATACTGTAAGCTGCAGATTACAGTACTGACTTGAGATTATTGTGTAGAGCTATGTACTACTCGATAATACACCAAGATGAGAATAGTTGCCAACGGCATCTGTTTTGGTATAGTTATGCCAGGACAGAATTTTATTGTTGGAAATAAGTTTGAAAATCCTACTTAGGGATTTAAAACTCAAAAGTTAGAATATCGAAAGATTATAGTTTACTACAAAAGGGAAGTAAGTTATAGAATATTGACAGATAAAAAGAGTTATGGAAGTAAAAATTTGAACAGTTGGCTCAGATATAACAAAAAAATGTTACGAATGTGAGTAAGACTATTGACTAGAATGGTCAGAGGACCAATAACTAGATAAATCATTCTAACATGACCTCAAGGGTCATTCAAGAAGGAACATGAATCGAAATATTAGACAGGACAATAGTAAGAGAAGATTGGTGTTATACAAACAAATTAAATGTTGTATTAGGTTGTTAAAAGTCTTATACAAATTCGAGGGAAAGAAGATTATACGACCATATAGAAAGGAGAAAATAAACGTATGACTATTGTAGGATGGCTTTTGGGCAAAATTTCGTGGACGAAATTTATTTAAGGGGGGAGAATTGTAACACCCCTATGTTGGGTAGTGTGTTTTACTATTTCGGTGACCAGTGTTATCCGGACAGCTAGGATGCCTAGAACTACACTTCGATATGAGTGAGGAGACATAAAATAATGAAATACAAGAAAAGAAAATACAAGAAAAACAAAGGAAAAATAATAGCAAAGAAATGTAACCAAGTTAAGCGAGCCGAGAACCCTAGCGATGGGTGACCGCACCGGTAAGTCACGGCGTGGACCGTTGACTAGCTCTGGACCACGGGGAACCCTGGAAAATATTTTCAGGACTTAAATAGACCCCTATTGAAGTATAAATACCATTAGAAATACTAAATAAAAATTAAATAATTAGTACAAAGAAAAGTGAGAAATCGAAAAACGGACAAAATTCGGTGTTACCGAAAAATCGGGAACGCAACCCAAACAGGGGCATTGTGGTCATTTGACATCCCGTGTTGTCTTTTGACCTAAATTTCCATTAAAAATAAATAATATTACACTTGAAAAATGTCATGAAAAATTAAATTAGTGGTACCTAATGTAAATAGCAAAAATGGGAAGCTTAATGTGGGAAAATGAAATCTTAGATTAAACTAATAATTTATTTTGACATAGTGCTCCACTAATTCATGAAAGTCGACCACTACCACTGCATTTGGACAGCAGATCATCTTCTTCCTCACATCTCCAAGAACCAACCAAATTGCTCCCAAGAAGATCCACCATTGACGTCCACTTGAAAGCTTCATGCAAGCTTGATTTAAGCTTCCTTCTTTGCACCTTCCTTCATTAAAAGTTGTCCATACACCATGGGCAGTAGATAGGCAGAAAGAAAGGAAAGTTTTTGTGGAGTTTTGAAGAATTTCCAAAGTGGTAAGTTTATGTCTTTGAGTATTGTTTCATTAAAGTTTGTAAGGAGGTTATGGGTACTTGAATTGTGGAAAGAATTATGGGGTTTGATGTTTAAAGGGAGATGTGTATTTTTGGCAGCCATGGAAACTTCTTGAAGACAGTTTATTTTTGCTTGTAAATGGTAGATTAAAGGATTGATTAAATGTTTATGTATGTAGGAAATTATTTAGGTGATGTATACTTAGTATATGTGAATGTGTATTGAAATTTGAATGCTTGGAAATTAAGGGAATGTAATGTATGAAACGGCAGCCTGGTTTGGTGAACCATAAGGATATTATTTCATGTTTGGATTATGGAATATTAATGTTGAATTGTGTTAATTGTTATGGCAGTTTGGGTATATGTGTGATGGTGTGAAGTTGGACATGAAAATGAGCATGAATAGGCAGTTAAATTGTTGTAATTGAATTTGACAAATTCTGCACTTTGTGGTGTATGTTGAATGTGATTGTAAGCTACCAAAATGATCAACAATATGTGGTAAAATATGTTTAGGTTATGGTACAAACCAGATTGGGTAAGAATGTGTGAATTGGTAAATGGTAAAAGTGATATTTGATGAGTAATAAAGGAAGTGCAATAGGGAAGTATGCATTTTGGCCTAGAACCTTAAGAATGTGGCTCCAATTAGTATGAGACCAATTGGAGGTGAAACTAGGCACAAAATGTGCCAACTTTCATGAAGGAAGCTTGCCAAAATTCTCCTTGCAAGGTAGCTTGAAAAATGACCAAATCTGGATTAAGTGCAATTAAGGCCTGAAAATTGACCATTTGGGCAGCAGTTAGTGTTTTGGCCATAACTCACTCAAAACAGGTCCAATTGACCTGAAATTTTAACCATGAATAGCTAAGACCTATATCTACAAGTCTTATGAGACACAGAAGCCCATAAATGACCATAAGCAGGTCAAACAGCTTGCACAAGTTCGGGTCCAAAAACTGGCCGAACCAAAATTGACCTAAAATGACCTAAAGTGACCAATTTTGATCCACTTTGACCAGCAATAGTAAAATGACCATAACTTGGTCTACATAACTCATAATGACCTAAAATTTTGCCCCGCGTGCAATAAGACATAGATCTACAAGTTTGTAGTTTTGACCAAAACCCGAAAATTGAGGAACTAGGTTGTCCGGCTATGTCAAACTAGTATCCGGGAATCCAGCAAATTGTAAGAAAATGCAGTATACATGGAAATGAACTTGGTAACATGTACCAACCCTAAAAGACTATAGAATGTGACATATTAGTAACGTTAAAACCTAATTTACCTAGAACGCATCGAGGGTCGACGTATTAGCTTGACTAAGCAAATAATAGCATTCAGTGAATTACTTATTAAGCATTATCGTTAAAGACAATTTAATTAAGTACTGAAACACTTCAAATTGTGTTTCTCAGTTAGCAACAACTCAGGGAAAGGGAAGAAAACACTGAGTCAAGGCTAGGAGACGGTTACCAGAGGTTTGTGCACAACAGCTATTTCTTTTGAATTTTTCAATTGAAATGAATTATGGCTATTGTACATTATTGTTTTAAATTATGTTTGTGCACAATAGTTATTTCTTTTGAATTTTTCAATTGAAATAAATTATGATTATTTGTACGTTATTGTTTTAAATTATGTTTGTGCACAATAGTTATTTCTTTTGAAACTTCCAATTGAAATAAATTATGATTATTTGTGTGTTATTGTTTTAAATTGTGTTTGTACATAATAGCTATTCCTTTTGAAATTTTCAATTGAAATAAATTATGATTATTTGTGTGTTATTGTTTTAAATTGTGTTTGTGCACAATAGCTATTTCTTCTGAATTTTTCAATTGAAACAAATTATGATTATTTCTATGATATTGTTTTAAATTGTGTTTGTGCGCAATAAGTATTTCTTTTGAATTTTTCAATTGAAATAAATTATAATTATTTGTATGTTATTGTTTTAAATTGTGTTTGTACATAATAATTTTGATATTCATTGCTTTTACTAGAAAATTTATTTGGAGAAATGAGTTATAAATAAATTTTAATTGTTTTGGCTTTGAGAATCTTATTTGGAAATTATTGTGTTGCCAACTTTGCTAATGGAAATTTTGAGATAAAATATGATTTGTGGTTTGTATGAAATATTATGATTTGAAATTGTTTTGATTCACACTTGGCATGACATTGTTACTATGTTACTCCTCCATTTATGGGGTGAGTGTGATATATTCCTCCCTCTTTGACTTATCAGTCTGAGGTGAGTGTGATTATGTTCCTCCCTCTTTGACTTGCCAGTCTGAGATGAGTGTGGATGAGTACTCATTATATAGCTAGCTTCCTCCCTCATTGATTTCGATTATTGGGGTGAGTGTGTCTTGTCGTGGTGTACAACACGGCATGTGTGGAAAAATTGTGTCATGGCCCAAATTGTGTTATTGATTTGCAAAACTGTATTATTCAGTTATTTGATTAAATTGTGTTATCGATTAGCAACACTTTATTCTTCAATTATTTGATCGAATTGTGCTATTGATTGGCAAAACTGTGTTACTCAGTTATTGGATCAAATTTGTGTTATATGAATTTTGAAAATTGTGAAATGAAATTGTGAATCATTTGATTTGTGAACTGTCAATAAAAGATTTATATATAGCATTTCAAATTATTATTGTGCACTACTGAGTAAATTTTACTCAGCGATAGCTTTTCATTGCTGTCGCAGGTAGACAGACTGATAGGGCAGCAGACTAGGCTGCTAGTACTACATTAAGAGATCATCGGGTATACTGAGTACAGCACAATTTGTATTTTGTACTGTAATGTATGTTCACTGTATGTATATATTATTTTTGATCTTGAGCAGTTGTAAATTAAAATTGTACATTGAAGTTGTAAAGTAAATTATGAGTATTTTGACTTGAAAAAAAAATTGTATTATATTTCTTTTATCTCAGTCTATGAAAATTTATTGTGGATTTGAGTTGAAAAAATATATTGTGTTGATTAAATTTTGGAGTTGAGATTGAGAAACATATTGAAGTGATTTTTACAGGTTTTTGAAGAACTGTTTTGTCCAAAATACAGATGGTACTCTGCCAAAATTTTTATAGAAATTATTAATAGTCCAAATGTGTTAGCTATTTCACTTCAGTTCAAAAAGGTTTTTAACACCTGTAAATAGTGCTCACCACTATAAAAAGAAGTCAGAAAAGTTTTAAAATCCCTTGTAGTGTATTTAATGGGTTATCAGTAAACGAAGTTGGTAATTCATTAGGTATACTACGAGATCATGTTATGCCTTACAGGGGGGTAGGGTGTGACACTTTAACTCATTAAAACTTTCCTGGCACCGATCAGTCCACTAGAATTTTACATCCTTCCTAAGTAACTTGGTCAGTGGAGATGATAACATGGAGAATCCCTTCACAAACCTTCGGTAACACCCAGCTAAATCAAGGAAACTCCAAACTTCCGTGACATTTCTAGGTGGCTTCTAATTAAGAATGGCTTTTACTTTGCTAGGATCCACCTAGATACCCTCTACAAATACAATATGCCCCAAAAATGTAATCTCCTTTAGCCAAAACTCACATTTCTACAATTTGGCATATAACTGCTTCTTCCTCAAAGTCTGCAATACTATCCTCAAGTGCTTTTCGTGTTCCTCTGCGTTCTTTGAGTATACCAAAATATGATCAATGAACACCACAACAAACTGGTCCAAATATGGCCTGAAGATAGTGTTCATCAGGCCCATAAAAGCAGCTAGAGTATTAGTAAACCCGAATGGCAGTACCAAGAACTCATAGTGGCCATACCGAGTACTAAAGGCAGTTTTAGGAATACTTTGCTCCTGCACCCTCAACTGGTAGTAGCCCGATCTCAAGTCAATTTTGAAGAATACAGTTGCATCCTTCAACTGATCAAACAAATCATTGATCCATGGCAGAGGATATCTATTCTTTATGGTCACCTTATTCAACTGTCTATAGTCTATGCATAGGCGAAGAGTACCATCCTTCTTCTTCACAAATAATACTGGTGCTCCCAAGGTGACACGCTAGGGCGGATGAAACCCTTATCTAACAATCCCTGCAATTGCAGCTTCAACTCTTTCAACTCAGCAGGTGCCATCCTATAAAGAGTGATGGAGATTAGCTCCACACCAGGCATAGTTTCAATTTCAAACTGCACCTCTCCTTTCGGAGGCAACCTTGGCAATTCTTACGAAAAGACATCCGAAAAATCCCATACCGTAGGAATATCTTTAAGATCTGGACTCCCCACCTGGGTGTCTATCACATGAGCTAGATAAGCTTCACATCCCTTTCTAATCATCTTTCTAGCAAGTGCAGCTGAAATGATGTTAGATGGCAATAACTGCCTCTCTCCGTGTATCACTATGTTTGCATACTCGGGAAGATCAAAAGTGACTATTTTCAGTCTACATTCGATCATGGTATGATGCCTGGCTAACCAATCCATGCCCAAGATGATATCATAATATTGGAACGGCATGTCAATTAAGTCTGACAGGAATGTATGTCCTTGGATCACCGAAGGACAATCCTTATACAATTTGTTCACCCTAACCTCTTGTCCTAAAGGACTAGTCACTAGCACATCATAATCCAATTTCACACAAGGAATAGCAATAGAGCATGCAACACTGGCACTAGCATAAGAATGTGTAGAACCAGGGTCAAACAGCACATGTACATCTCTATCAGAGATGGAGAAAGTACCAGCCACAACATCTGATGTCTTAGCTTCCTCCCTCTGGCGCATGGTGTACACCCTGGCTGATGCAGTACTCTGCTCTGGTTGGCTCGCTGTGCCCTGGCTGCCAGAAGTGTTACCTCTACCCCTGCCTCGGCCTCTACTAGCTGTCTGTTGTCCTCTGGAAATAGAACCTTAAACAAATCCCTCAGTGGTGGTAGGCGGCCCAGACCTGCGAGCACTAGTGCAATCTCTGGCAAAATGCCCACTTCCCCCATAGTTGTAACAGGCTCCTATGGCCTTATAACATACTCCTCCATGAGTCCTACCATAAGTCTCACAAGCACGGGTAGGAAAGGAACCCCTAGATGTCTGCTGTCCGGATCTAGGTGGCCTCTGCCCTGAGAATCTTCCCCTACTAGATCCTCTGTTACTTGGTCCCCCAAAGCTCTTTCTCTTACTTGGATTGCTACTTGAACTCTGACCTGAAGTCTTCCCACTTTTCTCTTTTTCTTCTGTTTCCTTTTTAATAGCCCCTTCTAACTCAATCCTCTCTAATTCCAGGGCTTAGCACATCAGTTCTGAGAAGTTCTCATGTCGGAACCCAACCACTTGCATTCGTAAGATAGGCCTCAATCCGGCTTCAAAGCATTTGCATCTTTCTCTGCTAGTGGTGAGTAAACTCCCAACATAGTGACTCAGGCGAGAGAACTCCCTCTCATACTCTGCCACAGTCCTATCACCCTGTTTTAGACTCAGGAACTCTTGTAGCTTTATATCCACATATGTGTTCGAAATATTCTTCTGTCTAAAATCCCTCAGAAAATCTTCCTAAGTCAGAACTGGAGGCTCTACTAGGCTATGGGGAATGGTCTTCCATCATTCATAAGCGTCCCTTTGCAATAAAGAAATGGAGTATTCAAACTTCAGATCATTTGTGTAGTGTAATTTCTTGAATACTCTCTCCATTCTCTCAAGCCATTGTTCTGCTTCCAATGGGTCCACTGTACCCTTGAACTCTATCGCCCCATACTTCATTAACTTTTCATACTGTCTGGCTGGAGGTGGTGGTTGCACTAGGGGTGCTTGCATAGGAGCTTGGACTGGAATATTGCCACCCATTTACTGAAATAGTGCAGCTATCTGCTGAGCGAACTGAGCAAGAATTTGCATAGGCTGGACGGATGCAGTTGACCCACTAGCATTCTGAGGAGCTGGGGCCTCCCCCTATACCTCAGCTGCTACTGATTGCTCTATTGTGTGATCCCCCTCTTCCATACTGAATCACAAAGAATTCTACTCCCTGGACAACCAACACAAGGAGATTTCCCTCCATTAGTCCATATTTGTGATGTAATGCACTATATGTATCAATTAATGACAGTTCAGCAGTTGCACTTATCAAAATTTTTCAAACATGCAATTTCAAAACTTGTATAAAAACCTGGCTCTGATACCACTAAAACATGTTACACCTTATCCCTTATAAGGCATGACATGTTCCTGAAGCATACCTAATGAATTACCAAACTCCACTTACCGATAACCCATTAGTTATGCTACAAAGGATTTTAAAACAAATCATAGCTTTTTGTCACGACCCAACCTATGGGCTGGACTGGCACTAGGACCTGGGCCAGCCTAAAGCCCCTGAGGCCCGTAGTAAGCCTAACTATTCACTTAACCCAACTCTAAGGCCCATTTGGGCCCAATTTCAAGAAATCAACTAAACAGAGTCCGACCATAAAATGGACCTTTCAACGGGGAGATTTTGACTCACCCGACCTGTAAACACAATCAATACTCAATTGGGGAGCTCAGCTCACCCTCCACATACTCATCAGCATAAAAAAAAAATGGGAGCTCAGCTCCCTCATCCAATCCATCAAACATGCATAGAATATTAAGTTTACAGGTCAAAAATAATAATTTAGTTTACAGACCCATATCAAATAAACATTTCTAACACATGCGGAAATTCTAAGATTTAACAAGTTTATACAAACATTAATAATCAACCTGCGAGGAAGAAAGCAGCTTAACCTCAAAAATATCCTCCTATGGCCTGGAAAAATATTAAACAGGAGTGAGTGTTCGACTCAGAGAGTAAAATATCAATTTTAACCATAATCTCTATAACTATCTAAAACTAATGCACCCTGTAGAGTGAAATGCAACATCAGCAATAAATTCACATCATAACAGCAAAAAGGTAATTTGGACCACTCACACACCCAATAATATCAATCATAATATATGGGAGCTGATCCCCTATACAGCTCTCTTAAATCCAACTTGGTGCCAGCGAAGAACTCAAGCCAGACTTTCGCTTAATAAACCAAATCAGGGTCCCAGCGAAGAACTCAAGTCGTGACTACCCCGAAGGACCGGGTCCCAGCGAAGATCTCAATCTGTGTCTGCCCGTCCTATACATAGTCCACACCACCTCACACGCACACCAACGCACGCACACTGCTCCAAATTACCACAACAACATCCATGGCACTTTAACAGTTATCAATGCAACATAAAACATGCCTAGAGTTTATCTACATAGATACATACATATAAGTGATGCATGGACATGCTTGAATATATAATAATAGTGAAATTACAATTAAAATTAATATTTTACTCACAGACTGACAACGGTCACTGGGGCGACTGGGCGAAGGAAGAAGGCTGTCCCGGCTCACCTGACAATTACATTACAATTATTTAATACAAATGACCCAATACAAATCAAGAAAAGACCAAATACGTCCTAAGTCGTGCCGAAAATCCGGCAGAGTCTCCCCTATACCTAGGACCTACCCAACCCGTAAAAGGGCTCAAAACACACTTCTATATTCACAACCCATATATCCGCAACTCAATCACATCACATAGCCCCTCCTGGGCCCATCAAATCAGTCATCCATCACAATATGTAAAATTTCAATTAAGTCCTTATAATTGATCATTTTTGCAAAAACTACCCAAATAAGCTCTAAAAATTCTAAAACTTTGCCCCGCGGTCCTTAACAATATTACTAGGCTATTGCAAAAAGAATCATAATTTTCTGAGCTACCACGAATATTTTATGAATTTTTAATCGTATTTAAGCACTAGAAAATTACGAAAAAGCAAGGTTCGGGTTTACCTTTGCCGATTCTGACTTCGGGAACGCGCTCGAGATGTTTGACAATGAGGGGGTAGCCAAAACCTCGGTCCAATTCGGAGACTTTTCCGGTAACAGGTCTGTCTGGCCAGAAATTCACAAACTCGGACCACTGTTGAATTTTTGCGAATTGAGGATACCTACACGAAGCCCACAACACGGGGGTTAGTACATAAATTTTTCAGAATTTTCTAAGCTCATTTAATGCTCGAAAAAACACTGCGAAGTTTCGTTGGACCCACCGAAAAACGGTGTCAAAAAATTTTGAAATTTATATCCCCGCGAAGCTCTCGACGAGTGGAGCGCTCTGGTACTCTCGGTTTTCTCGTGGGGTTCACAGATTGCGAGAAATCTAGCCCGAAAGTCAAAATGGGATAAAATTTCCTAGGCAAAAATTGGACAAACCGCTCGATGGATTTCTGTGTTCTTGGTGTCTATGGAAAGCTCTCGACGAGTAAATGAGTTTAGACACAAGACCCAGTCCGATTGGTGGCCGGATCGGCCGGATTTTAGCCAGGAAGTTGAACGATCGGGCGTGCGTGTCGCTCCACTTCGGGCGTCGTTTTCTGGCGTTCCAGGCGGCGGTCGGTGGGCTAAGACGGCTGGGGGTGGGCGCCGGCGAGCTGGGGTGGCAGGGGAGGCGGCGGCGTGGCAAGGGGAGGAGGGAGGAGAGAGAAAAAGAGAGAGAAAGGGAGGGAGGTCGGACGCGCGCGGGGAAGAGGAAGGAAGAAAAAGAAAAGGCCGGTCCGATTCGACCGGTCCGATCCGGTCTGGTTCGATTCAGGATACAAAATTTTGAACTTTTACTCTGCCTCGGGACCGAAAATGAGGTCCGAAAATTCAGAAAAAATTCTACAAAACTCAGAAAAATTTGTAGACTCCAAATATATTTTTAGTTTTGCCACGTGGTCTTTAAATTAATTTTTAAAAATCATCTAAATTTATATTTTTGGAAAATCAAACCCGATTTTTAAAATCCGAAAAATCTCAAATAATTTCTTAAAATTTAAATAAGATTAAAATATCAATAATACTCATAAAATAATAAAATTTAAAATTTTTGGAGTGTTACGTTCTTCCCCCCTTACAGAAAATTCGTCCTCGAATTTTACACAAGGCAGAATAAAGTACAGGATTACACATTGAACAGATAAGGGTACTTGCTACGCATGTCCCATTCTGACTCCCAGGTGCACTCTTCCACTGACTGGCTTCTCCACAAAACCTTAACCATAGGGATCTGTTTTGATCTTAGCTGTCTCACTTGATAGTCCACTATGGCTACAGGTTGCTCCTCAAATGTCAAATTCTCTTTTAGCTCTATTACATCTGGCTGTAGTACATGAGAAGGATCTGGAATGTATTTCCTGAGCATGGAGATGTGAAATACGGGATGAACGTGAGAAAGGTTGGGTGGTAACTCCAACCGGTAGGCAACTGCTCCAACTCTATCAGTAACCTCAAAAGGTCTAATATACCGAGGTGCCAACTTGCCTTTCTTTCCAAATCTCATGACTCCCTTCATCGGAGAAACCTTTAGGAATACATAGTCGCCTACTGCAAACTCCACATCCCTCCGTCTGGGGTCTGCATAACTCTTCTGCCTACTGAAAGCTGTTTTCAATCGTTCCCTGATTAAAGGAACTACTTCTGAAGTGTATTGCACTAGATCTACATCATGCACCTTTGCTTCTCCCATTTCCGTCCAACACAGAGGAGACCTACACTTTCTTCCATATAGGGCCTCATAGGGTGCCATCCCTATGCTGGAATGGTAACTGTTATTGTAGGCAAACTCCACCAAAGCTAGCTGATCATCCCATTAACCTCCAAAATCCAAAAAACTCATGCGAAGCATGTCTTCCAGTGTTTGGATTATCCTTTCGGACTGTCCGTCTGTTTGAGGGTGGAAGGCCATACTGAAGTTCAACTGTGTGCCAAGTGCCTCCTGCAACTTTCTCCAAAACCGAGAAGTGAACTGGGGCCCTCTGTCAGATATTATGGAAGCTGAAACTCCATGCAATCTGACTATTTCTCGAATGTAGAGTCGGGCATACTGTGCCACAGAATATGTAGCCTTCACAGGCAAAAAGTGAGCTGATTTAGTTAGACGGTCCATAATTACCCATATCGAATCATATCCTCACGTGGTACGAGGCAACCCAGTCACAAAATCCATAGTAATCATTTCCCACTTCCATTCTGGGATAGGGAGCTCTTGCAGCTTCCCTAACGGTCTCTAGTGTTCAAACTTCACCTTCTGATAAGTCAAGCACTTGGACACGAAGTTTGCTATGTCTCTCTTCATGCCATTCCACCAATAGCTATCTTTCACATCATGGTACATCTTGGTGGAGCCTGGGTGGACACTATACAGTGTATAGTGTGCCTCTTCCATGATTTCATCTCTGAGATTGTCCACATCGGGCACACATATCCTAGAACCTTGCATAAGGGCGCTATCATTGGCAAACCCGAACTCACCACCTTCACCTTGTTGTACTCTTTCTATGATCTTCATCAATTGTTGGTCTCTATGCTGGGAAACTCTAACTCTGTCCCGCAAGTCTGGCCTCACTGAAAAATGAGCCAACAATACCCCCTCATCTGAAAGATCTAGGATTAAACCTTGATCCATTAACTCATGTACTTCCCGAATCAATGGTCTCTTCT
This sequence comes from Hevea brasiliensis, assembly GCF_030052815.1. Classification (NCBI taxonomy): domain Eukaryota; kingdom Viridiplantae; phylum Streptophyta; class Magnoliopsida; order Malpighiales; family Euphorbiaceae; genus Hevea; species Hevea brasiliensis. Next base: position 51,141,234 of record NC_079497.1, on the reverse strand, counting down.
CTACTGAAATGTGTGCCAAACTACCAGAAGATTTTCTGCTCAAAGCATCTGCTACTACATTGGCCTTCCCAGGGTGGTACTGGATAGTGCAATCATAGTCTTTCAGAAGCTCCATCCATCTCCTCTGTCTCAAGTTTAAATCCCTCTGTTGGAAGATGTACTTCAAACTCTTGTGGTCAGTGTATATCTCGCACACTTCACCATATAGGTAGTGTCTCTAGATTTTTAGTGCAAAGATTACAGCCGCCATTTCCAAATCATGGGTGGGGTAGTTCTGCTCATGCCTCTTCAGCTGTCTTGAAGCATAAGCCACTACTTTTCCATTCTGCATCAAAACACACCCTAGGCCAACTCTGGAGGCATCACAGTACACAGTGTATCCTTCACCACTCATAGGTAGTGTCAACACAGGGGCGGTGGTTAGACACTCCTTAAGCTTCTGGAAACTCCTCTCACAGTCATCTGTCCAAATGAATGGAACATTCTTCCGAGTTAACTTAGTTAGGGGAGCCACTATCCTGGAAAAATCTTCCACAAAACTCCTATAGTAGCCAGCTAAACCCAGAAAACTTCGCACCTCAGTGACTGTTGTAGGCTTAAGCCAATCAGTTACAGCTTTAATTTTCTTGGGATCCACTTGAATGCCGTTACTAGAAACCACGTGTCCCAAGAATGAGATACTTTCTAGCCAAAATTCACATTTTGAAAATTTGGCATATAGCTGGTGCTCCCTCAAAGTCTGCAACACCATTCTCAAGTGCCACACGTGTTCTTCCTCGGTCCGAGAGTATACCAAAATGTCATCTATGAATACGATGATAAAATGGTCCAAAAACGGTTTGAACACCCTATTCATCAAGTCCATGAAGGCTGCTGGTGCATTAGTGAGTACAAAAGACATCACCAAGAACTCATAATGACCATATCTTGTCCTGAATGCCGTTTTGGACACGTCCTCATTCCTGATTCTCAACTGATGGTAGCCTGATCGCAGGTCCATCTTGGAAAAGAATCTAGCCCCTTGGAGCTGATCAAACAGATCATCGATCTGAGGAAGTGGATACTTGTTCTTCAGAGTCACCTTGTTCAGCTGTCTATAGTCAATGCACAACCTCAATGACCCATCCTTCTTTCTCACAAATAGAACAGGAGCACCCCAGGGTGAAGTGCTCGGACGTATGAAACCTTTGTCCAACAGCTCCTGTAGTTGCTCCTTTAACTCTTTCAATTCTGCTGGGGCCATCCTGTAAGGTGGCATTGATATGGGGTTTGTACCCGGAACAACATCAATGCAGAACTCTATTCCCCTTTCTGGTGGCAACCCTGGAAGCTCTTCAGGGAAGACATCCATGAATTCTCTGACAACAGGAACATTTTCCATGTTGGCACCTTCTACAGATGTATCTCTCACCAATGCCAAATACCCTTGGCATCCACGCCTCAACATTTTTCTAGCACTAATTGCTGACACCAAGTTATATGGAGCCACGCTCCTGTCACCATCAAAGCTAAACTCTTCCACACCAGGTATGTGGAAATGCACCTTTTTGTTCCTGCAGTCTAAAGTGGCATAATGAGTTGCCAACCAATCCATCCCCAAGATTACATCGAAATCCATCACTGGTAGAGGAACCAAGTCTGCTAGGAGGATCTTTCCATCCACTACTACTGGGCTACTCGAAAAAACCATATCTACATCTATGTTGTCACTAAGTGGGGTAGCTACCGACAAAGGACATTCTAAGGTTGTAGGGTTTCTACCCAACCTCATGGCAAACACAGGGGAGACAAATGAGTGCGTAGCACCCAGATCTATTAAAACACGAGCCTCATAGGAACAGACTAGAAGAATACCTGCCACAACTGCATTTGAAGCTTGAGCATCCTGGTGGGTCAGGATGAAAATCCGAGCTTGACCCCTACCCTGACTGGTAGAACCCTGATACTGACTTCTACCTCCTGATCTGCCTCCAAATCCACGCCCCCCTTGTCCTCGGCCCTGTTGGCCCATCACTGCCATCTTTGGAAGCACCCGGATACAACTAGCGAGGAACATTTGCAACAGAACCCTGTGACCCCATCTGTGGCTCACTGAACACGAGGAATTCCCTAGCAAAGTGACCTGGTTAGCCACACCTGAAGCATACTCCTGAACCCATCATACAAGGTCCTGAATGTCCTCTTCCACACTGTGCACAAGGTGCCAAGGAGGATCCTAAACCAGACCCAGAACTGCTGTACCCTGAACTGTGACCACTGCTAGATCTGTACCCCGGTCTGAACCCTCGGGATTTGTGTCTAAAACCACTCTTTTTGTTCCTACTTCTTCCTCTGAAATTACTCTGGCCACCACTATCTGGAGCACCCATATAGGGAATACCTGAAGAACCCTCTGCTCTGTTTTTCTTTGCTCTTCCGCTGTCATCCACAGCATAGCTAATCTCTATCTGTCTGGCTCGATCAACTACCACATCAAACGACTGATCCGACATCATGGCCAGGTTTGCATACCTCCTGTCAAGCCCCTTTAGGAACCTCTTCACCTTCATAGTTTTTGTAACAACTGTTGTAGGGGCATACCTGCTCAACTCAAGAAATTCTGTAGCATATTCATCTATAGACCTGCCATTCTGTCTTAAGGCCTCAAAGGCCTACTGCTTTTGATCCCTGAAACTTTCTGGCACAAACCGATTGATGAACAGTTCCTCAAACTGAGTCCATGACAAACCCTCCATCCGAGGTAATATGTAGTCATTCATCCATTGTTTAGGCATAGGCCCCATGACATGATGCATACACTCTATTAGTCTTCTATCAGTCAACTGCAATTCTGTTCCTACCTGTCTGCAGGAATCCAAAAACCGATATGCATTGTCTGACACATCATAAGTACCAGGCACCAACTTCTTGAAATTGATGATCTGTTTGTAAGGTTCCCCTCTTGGTGCGGTGGACTGCTACTGCTGTGAAGGGTGGACCATATACTGCGCCATCATGTCGATGGTTCTCTGCAACCCAGCTAGAGTAGCTGCCATGGGGTCCATAGGACCCTGTGACATAAAAGACTGATCCTGAACTGTTGGCATTGCTCTTACTTGAGGCGACTCTAGGCCTCCTACCACGCCTCCTCGGGCGGGCACCTCATCTGTCTTGACACCTCGTCAGCACATGCAGTTACAGTGCAGTGGCAGCTCTCCTGCTTCTATGCATTTTCTTGAAATTCATCAGTATTAGCCCACAAAATTCAAAACAGCATGTTACACATCTCTATAAACTCATATTTATACATAATTATATGAAGCAGAAACTAGAAGCAAAGATGACAATGCAAGACGAATATGGACCCTATTTTTCCGCATGTGACTCCTAGTAGACTCTTGCCAACACTTTAGACAAACATTCCCTAAGAATCTGGAGCCTAAGCTTTGATACCACATTTGTCATGACCCAACCTATGGGCCGGCCCGGCACTAGGACCTGGGCTAGCCTAAAGCCCCCGAGGCCCGTAGTAAGCCTAAATATTCACTTAACCCAACTCTAAGGCCCATTTGGGCCCAATTTCAAGAAATCAACAGGACAAAGTCCGGCCATAAAATGGACCTTTCAACGGGGAGTTTTTGACTCACCCGACCTATAAATACAATAAATACTCAATTTGGGAGCTCAGCTCACCCTCCACATACTCATCAGCATAAAAATAAATGGAAGCTTAGCTCCCTCATCCAATCCATCAAACATGCATAGAATATTAAGTTTACAGGTCCAAAATAATAATTTAGTTTACAAACCCATATCAAATAAACATTTCTAACACATGCGAAAATTCTAAGATTTAACAAGTTTATACAAACATTAATAATCGACCTGCAAGGAAGAAAGCAGGTTAACCTCAAAAATATCCTTCTGTGGCCTGGAAAAATATTGAACAGGAGTGAGCGTTCGACTCAGAGAGTAAAATATCAATTTTAACCATAATCTCTATAACTATCTAAAACTAATGCACCCTGTAGAGTGAAATGCAACATCAGCAATAAATTCACATCATAACATCAAAAAGGTAATTTGGAGCACTCACACACCCAGTAATATCAATCATAATAGATGGGAGCTGATCCCCTATACAGCTCTCTTAAATCCAACCTGGTGCCAGCAAAGAACTCAAGCCGGACTTTTGCTTAATAAACCAAATCGGGGTCCCAGTGAAGAACTCAAGCCGTGACTACCCCGAAGGACCGGGTCCCAGCGAAGATCTCAAGCTGTGTCTACCCGTCCTATACATAGTCCACACCACATCACATGCACACTGCTCCAAATTACCACAACAATATCCATGGCACTTTAACAGTTATAAATGCAACATAAAATGTGCCTAGAGTTTATCTATATAGATACATACATATAAGTGATGCATGGACATGCTTGAACATATAATAATAGTGAAATTACAATTAAAATTAATATTTTACTCACAGACTTGACAACGGTCACTGGGGCCGCTGAGCGGAGGAAGAAGGCTGTCCCGGCTCACCTGACAATTACATTACAATTATTTAATACAAATGACCCAATACAAATCAAGAAAAGACCAAATACGTCTTAAGTCGTGCCGAAAATCCGGCAGAGTCTCCCCTATACCTAGGACCTACCCAACCTGCAAAAGGGCTCAAAACACACTTCTATATTCACAACCCATATATCCGCAACTCAATCACATCACACAGCCCCTCCTGGGCCCATCAAATCAGTCATCCATCACAATATGTAAAATTTCAATTTAGTCCTTATAATTGATCATTTTTGCAAAAACTACCCAAATAAGCTCTAAAAATTCTAAAACTTTGCCCCGCGGTCCTTAACAATATTACTAGGCTATTGCAAAAAGAATCATAATTTTCTGAGCTACCACGAATATTTTATGAATTTTTAATCCTGTTTAAGCACTAGAAAATTACGAAAAAGCAAGGTTCGGGTTTACCTTTGCCGATTCCGACTTCGGGAACATGCTCGGGATGTCTGACAATGGGGGGTAGCCAAAACCTCGGTCCAATTCAGAGACTTTTCCGGTAACGGGTCTGTCTGGCCGGAAATTCACAGACCTGGACAACTGTCGAATTTCCGCGAATTGAGGATACCTACACGAAGCCCACAACACGGGGGTTAGTACATAAATTTTTCAGAATTTTCTAAGCTCATTTAATGCTCAAAAAAACACTGCGAAGTTTGGTGGGACCCATTGAAAAACGGTGTCGAAAAATTTTGAAATTTATATCCCCGCGAAGCTCTCGACGAGTGGAGCGCTCTGGTACTCTCGGTTTTCTCGTGGGGTTCACGATTTGCGAGAAATCTAGCCCAAAAGTCAAAATGAACTAAAACTTCCTGGGCAAAAATTGGACAAATCGCTCGATGGATTTCGGTGTTCTTGGTGTCTATGGAAAGCTCTCAACGAGTAGATGAGTTTAGACACAAGACCCGGTCCGATTGGTGGCCGGATCGACCGGATTTTGGCCGGGAAGTCGAACGGTCGCTCGCATGCGTCGCTCCACTTCGAGCTCCATTTTCCGGCATTCCAGCGGCGACCGGTGGGCTAGGAGAGCTGGGGGTGGGTGCCGGCGAGCTGGGGTGGCAGGGGAGTCAGCGGCGCGGCAAGGGGAGGAGGGAGGAGAGAGAAAAAGAGAGAGAAAGGGGGGGAGGTCGGACGCGCGCGGGGAAGAGGAAGGAAGAAAAAGAAAAGGCCGGTCCGATTCGACCGGTCCGATCCGGTCTGATTTGATTTGGCCAGTTCGATTCAGGATACAAAATTTTGAATTTTTACTCTGCCTTGGGACCGAAAACGAGGTCCGAAAATTCTGAAAAAAATTCTAGAAAACTCAGAAAAATTTGTAGACTCCAAATATATTTTTAGTTTTGCCACATGGTCTTTAAATTAATTTTTAAAAATCATCTAAATTTATATTTTCGAAAATCGAACTCAATTTTTAAAGTCCGAAAAATCTCAAATAATTTCTTAAAATTTAAATAAAATTAAAATATCAATAATACTCATAAAATAATAAAATTTAAAATTTTTGGGGTGTTACACTTTTTATCTTATCAATTCTTTTGCGAAAAACTGCATGAGAATAGTTAAAATTCCATGTAAATATTCATTGGAAATAATGATAGACTAAATATTGTAAAAGTTACATTTTCATAAGTCTTAAAGTAAAATGCAAAATAGTTACAAACTCAAAATGTGATAACAATGCAATGCTTTTAAATACAAACTGCTCAATGTCCATACATCCATACATATAGGTACAAAATATATCAAAAGGAAATTGTAGGGGTATACCTACGATATATACCCACAATCAAAACCAAAATGTTGCTTCCAACTCTCTCACACAGCAGCCTTCTCCTTTCCCTTTCCTGTGATAACAATAAATAAGCTATCACTGAGTATATCACTCAGTGGTGCACAACTAATAACTTTAAAACTTAAAATAAAATAAACTTATCAAGGCATAATAAATCACATCCTTCTTAAGCATGAAAACATCACAATAGTTCATAAGAGCCATTTATTGGAATAACGTTTCAAATGAGAAATCACACTTCATAAATTATAATTCTGTGACACCCCTTACCTGTCTACAGTGTAGCCGAGCAAGTTATGCCACTCATTGTGCCGGACCACCAATTCTTATTTTAATTACAATTTATTGCTTTTAAATTCATGTATTTACAATTTTGATAAATCTGAATTTTTTTACAAATTTTATAGAAAATCCGACAGAGTGCCTGGCTGTAAATTGGAAAAACAGTTCTTTTGAACCTGCTTAAAAACATTTCCAATATAATTTCCAAATCCAAACTCCATTATACACACATTTCTCAACTCAATCTCAAAATCTCAATACTATTTTCAGAAACTTTTCTTTACTGTTCACATCATCACTGAAAGCACATTTATATTTCTCAACATTTTATTTATCAACATACATTATACAGAAAATTTCAATAACATGAAATTTCATATATTTACATTGTTACATAATTTCAAGAGTTTATAGTTACAAACCAAAATTAATACAAAATGCAAAATACAAAGTGCTACCCCAAAATCCTAATGTCCTACCATATGCACTATAGATGTGAGGTGACTCTGGACTCCGGATGCAAATTTGAATACTCACCAGTCTGATATCTGCTGGGCTCACCTGCTAGGTCTCCAGTACCTGCGCGTGGCAAAAGCGACGCGCTAAGCAATTCTGTTTTGTGGTGACAATATAAAATAATATAAAATAGGAATAAAAATAAGTATGCCGAATGTATGTTAACATTTTTGGGTAAACTTAATTCCTGATATTTTTTGTAGTATTATTTGATTCAAATTTGGTAAAAGTTATTATCATTGCCCGAGTAACCAATACTAGTCGACTGGACTGGATAAACGGGTAAACTGGCACTGGGTACTAAGTACCTCGGACCATCACACCAACAGTCACATTGTGTCTCCCGGTGTGCAACAGAACAGCTAATAAGCTGTAATAATCATTAGGGATAAAACCCGAGTGTAACAACTTAAATAACATAGCCAAAGGCTATTATGTCACAGAATGGCATGGAAAGCCATGAAACACAGAATGGCATAAAGTCATATGCAGTACTGCTAATAGAACCCTATTGTCTTGCCAAGCTATCCAAACCAATCTTGTTAGGTATACTAGGGCATATTACACTTTTAATTTCACAATTCTTGAAATTTAAGTTTTTTGTGTTACTATTCATTTCATTAGTCAACTAAAATGTTGACTTCTGCATAGACAATAGGTACATTGGTTCTAATAATCGCAACATACCACATTTTGCATTCTAAATTTGTTGGTATTGGTTGCCAATGCCATTTCTAAACTTAATGTTAATTGGACAGAATTTTCAGTTTTCTTGCTTTATATGTACTGTTCCATTAGTCATTTTTGCAGTGGGAATTTGGCAAAATGATCAACATGAAAGTTGTTCCTTATTTTGTCTAGTTGTATTTCATTTTTTGGATCACTCCATTTGGAGTTTTGTAGCTCAAGTTATGGCCCAAAAACCACAACTAGCCGGATTGAAATTTGTCCAGAATTTCTGGACTGACCAAATCTACAGTGTTAGGAATAGTGATTGCAACTCACTTTTTGAATATGTTCTAATCATAATTTGGGTTAGGTTTTTTCATGAAAGTTGTTGTTCTATATCTCAGCTTGTTTCTGGTAAAATTTCAGGTCAATTGGACCTTTCTACACTGAGTTATGGCCAAATGACCAAACACTGTTCATTTGGTCATTTTGCCCAGGCAGAATGCAGGTCACCCGGATTAGGGCAAACTTTTGGTCATGTTTGTTTGGTTTTCTGGGCATGGTTTCTTCACAAAAATTGTGCCATTATGTGTCTAGTTTCATATCCAATTGGCCTTGCACCAATTGAACCTCTACAATTCAAGTTATGGCTGCCCAAACCTGCAGGTCACCAAGAGCAGCCACACCAAACCCAAATCCCACTAATCAACACACTTCATTTTTTATTCAAACAGAACCAAATGGTCACTAATTGACCATTAAAACCTACTTCCATCATAACATGGTCAAAGTCTCATTTTTCTACTCCAAACCCTAACTCAAACATTACAAATCATTCATTACCATTACACTTCATCACTCCACTTACAAGATGCATGTTAAGGGCAGCCATACTAGCATGTTAAGTCCACAAAAATCATCACCATGTTACCTTAACCAAGGCTTCTGAAATTTAGGGATTTCATACAAATGGTATTCCATCAATTTCCTTATCATTTGCACTCATTCATAGTCCTAATACATGAATTAAAAGTTAAAGAACAAGGTTAGGTCACTAACCTCTATGAAGTGAGATTTCCGACTTGCTAGAATTCTTGTTTTCCTTTTCTTTTTGCTCCCAAAATAATCACCAAGATGCAAGAACACTTTTTTGTGTTGCTAAGTTAGGCTTTTGTTGGGTAGAAGTGAGTGAAAATCAAGCTTTGAAAGCTTGAAAATGGTTTGGCTATGGAGGAGGTTCACAGCAAAGAAGATGAAGAGAAGAGAAATCTGATTTTTGTTTCATTTTTCCAGCCCATTTGTCTCTTTTAAATAAGTTTATGCCATGTGTCCACATTGGGTTGGTTGGGAAAACTTTAATGACATCACTATGATGTCATAATGCCATTTTCTTTCATTTTCTCTCCATTTCTTGTCTAATTAATTTCAATTAAATTTTTAACAACATTTAGTCATATTTTATGTTATATAAATTATATATTTAACTGGACAAGTTGGCCAAAAATCATCTCTGAAGACGAAATGACCAAAATGCCCTTCGTTTAGCTTAACAAGCCAAAATTGTCTGTACTGATTGAAAATTTTTTTTAAGCATTTTCTTGGCATTCTAATGCCATAAGAACCTCAATGACCCTTCTCTAGAGTCCCAAAAATTATTTTATAATTTTTCCCCTGGGTCTAGGGCTCCTACTTCTCACTAGGTTACCCGTCGCTAGGGCACCGACTCATTTAACTTGGTTGTATTTTATTTCTAGAGTTTTTTCCTAAATTTTTCTTCTTAATATTTGAGTCAATTATGATTCCTCACTTTAGTTTAAATATTTTTCCAAATGTTCTGCAAGTCTGGACAGACACTGGTCACCGGAACAGTAGATTGTACGGACTAGCTAAAGTGAGGATGATACAACTCTTCCCCTCTAATAAAAATTTTGTCCTCGAAATTTACCTTACTTAAGTAATTGTGGAGTTGCTACCTCCTTGTTTCTTCACTTCCTTGCATCGCCTCATCAGTGTCTGGGTTTGGCTCTTCTTGAGCATCCATAGCATATACTTGTGGTGTCACTCTGACTTCGGGCTTTTCAACTGTCTTAGAAATAATCTTCTTTGAAATGTCAGCCGTTTCTGCTCTACCCGATCTTTTACCCCTTTGAACTGTAGGGGAAGGTCTTTCAACTTGTACCGGAGCTATCAAACTACTCCTCTGAGGGCAATCTCTTATGAAATGATCCGTAGCCCCATACTTGAAACACTCTCCAGTTAACAATCGACACTCCCCTCTGTGTCTCCTACCACAATTGTAACACCCCTAAGTTCGGTAGTGCGTTCTACTGTTCCGGTGACCAGTGTTATTCGGACAGCTAGGATGCCTAGAACTACACTTCGATATGAGTGAGGAGACATTAAATAATGAAATACAAGAAAAGAAAATACAAGAAAAATAAAGGAAAAATAATAGTAAAGAAATGCAACCAAGTTAAGCGAGCCGGGAACTCTAGCGATGGGTGACCGTACGGGGAAGTTACGGCGTGGACCGTTGACTAGCCCTGGACCGCGGGGAACCCTGGAAATTAATTTTAAGACTTAAAGAGAGATCAATTGAAGTATAAATATCATTAGAAATATCAAAGAAAAATTAAATAATTAGTACAAAGAAAAGTGAGAAATCGAAAAATGGACAAAACCCGGTATTACCGAAAAATCGGGAATGCAACCCGAACAGGGGCATTGTGGTCATTTGACACCCCGAGTTGTCTTTTGACTTAAATTTCCATTAAAAATACATGATATTACACTTGGAAAATGTAATGAAAAATTAAATTGATGGTACCTAAAGTAAATAGCAAAAATTGGGAGCTTAATGTGAGAAATTGTGAATTTAAGATTAAATAAATATTTAATCACACATGGTGCTCCACTAACTCACCTAAGTGGACCACTACATCCTCGTTCTTGGACAGATTGTCATCTTCTTCAACCTTCCCAAACAGCAGCCGATTTGCTCCCAAGAAGAACTCCATGGCCAAAGCTTCCAAGCTCCATGCATGAACTCCAATCTTCACTTTCAAGCCATAATTTCTTGTAAGTCTCTCCATTAAAAGTGATCCTTACACAATGGGCAGTAGATAGGCAGCAAGAAGACCATGTTTTTTAGGAGTTTTGAAGAATTTCCAAAGTGGTAAGTTTGTATTTTTGGGTTATTGCTTCATTAAAGTTAGTAGGAATGTTATGGGTGTTTGATTTATGAAGAAATTTTTGAGTTTTGATGTTGAATGAGAATGTGTACTTTTGGCAGCCATGGAAGCACCTTGAAGGCAGTTTATTTGTGCTTGTAAATGGTGAATTAAATGATTGATTAAATGTATATTGTGTAGGAAATTGTTTGGGTAATGTATACTTAGTATATGTAAATGTAAAATGAGATTTAAAGCTTGGAAAGTAATGGAATGTAAGTGTACCATTGTGGCAGTTTGCTAACTCTTGAGGAATGCTGGAACTCATGCTTGGTTTATGGAATAATGATGTTAAAATGTGTTGGTTGTTATGGCAGTTTGAGTGTGTGTATGGTGGTGTGAAGTGGGACATGTGAATGAGCTTGGTTATGGAGTTAAATTGTTGTAAATTGAGTTGGGCAAATTCTGCACTTGTTGGTGCACATTGAATGTAATTGTAAGCTGCCAAAATGACCTATAATATGTTATAAATTATGTTTAGGTTGTGGTACAACCAGAATTGGTTTGAAGGTTAAGTTTGGTGAGTGTTAAAAGTGATGCTTGATGTGTATGCAAGAATTTCAATAAGGCAGTTTGAGTTTTAGGCCTATAACTTTAAGTGTGTGGCTCCAATTGGTATGAGACCAATTGGAGGTGAAACTAGGCACAAAATGTGCCAACTTTCATGAAGAAAGTTTGCCAAAATTCTGCTTGCAAAGTAGCTTGAAAAATGACCAAATCCGGATTAAGTGCAAATGAGGCTTGAAAATTGACCATTTGGGTAGCAGTTAGTGTTTAGGCCATAACTCACTCAAAACAGCTCCAATTGACCTGACATTTTAACCATGAATAGTTAAGACCCATATCTACAAGTCTTATGAAGACACCAAAGCCCAGAAATGACCATAAGTAAGTCAAACAGCTTGCACAAATTCGGGTCCAAAAACTGGCCGAACCTAGAATGACCTAAAGTGACATAAAGTGACCAATTTTGGTGCAATTTGACCAGAAATAGTAAAATGACCATAACTTGGTCTACGTAACTCAGAATGACCTGAAATTTTGCCCCGCGTGCAATAAGACATAGATCTACAAGTTTGTAGTTTTGACCAAAACCCGAAAACTGAGGGAACTAGGTCGTCCGGCTAGGTCAAACTAGTATCCCGGAATCCAGCAAACTGCAAGAAAACGCAATATACAAGGAAATGAGTTTGGTAACATACACCAACCTTAAAAGACTATCAAATGTGACATATTAGTAACATTAAAACCTAAATTACCTAGAATGCACTGAGGGTCGACATATTAGGTTGACTAAGTAAATAATAGAATTCAGTGAATTACTTATCAAGCATTACCGTTGGAGACAGTTTAATTAAGTACCGAAACACTTCAAATTGTGTTTCTCAGTTAGCAAAGACTCAGGGAAAGGGAAGGAAACACTGAGTCAGAGCCAAGAGGCATATATCATTGGTTTATACACAATAGCTATTCCTTTTGAAATTTTCAATTGAAATAAATTATGATTATTTGTGTGTTATTGTTTTAAATTGTGTTTGTGCACAATAAGTATTTCTTTTGAATTTTTCAATTGAAATAAATTACGATTATTTATATGTTATTGTTTTAAATTGTGTTTGTGCACAATAAGTATTTCTTTTGAATTTTTCAATTGAAATAAATTATGATTATTTGTATGTTATTGTTTTAAATTATGTTTGTGCATAATAAGTATTTCTTTTGAATTTTTGAATTGAAATAAATTATGATTATTTCTATGTTATTATTTTAAATTGTGTTTGTGCACAATAAGTTTGACTTCTCATTTTCTACTTAAAAATTTAATTGAACATTATAGTTTTAAATTGTGTCCGTGCACAATACTTTTATATTCATTGCTTTTACTAGCAAATTTATTTGGAGAAATGAGTTATGAATAGTTTTTTATTATTTTGGCTTTGAGAATCTTATTTGGAAATTATTGTGTTGCCAACTTTGCAAATGGAAATTTTGAGGTAAAATGTGATTTATGGTTTGTATGAAATATTGTGATTTGAAATTGTTTTGATTCACACTTGGCATGACACTGTTACTATGTTCCTCCTCCATCTTTGGGGTGAGTGTGATTATTCCTCCCTCTTTGACTTATCAGTCTGGGGTGAGTGTGATTATGTTCCTCCCTCTTTGACTTGTCAGTCTGAGGTGAGTGTGGATAAGTACTCATTATTCAGCTAGCTTCCTCCCTCATTGATTTCGATTATTGGGGTGAGTTTGTCTTGTCGTGGTGTACAACACGGCATGTGTGAAAAAAAAATTGTGTCATGGCCTAAATTATGTTATCGATTGGCAACATTGTGTTACTCAGTTATTTGATCAAATTTGTGTTAGATGAATTTTGTAAATTGTGAAATGGAATTGTGAATCATTTGATTTGTGAACTGCCAATAAAAGATTTATATATCGCATTTCAAATTGTTATTGTGCACCACTGAGTAAATTTTACTCAGTGATAGCTTTTCATTGCTGTCGCAGGTAGACAGACTGACAGGGCAGCAGACTAGGCTGCTAGTACTACATTGAGAGATCATCGGGTATATTGAGTATACCACATTTTGCATTTTGTACTGTAATGTATGTTCACTGTATGTATATATTGTTCTTGGTTTTGAGCAGTTGTAAAATAAAATTGTACATTAAAGTTATAAAATAAATTATTAGTTATTTTGACTTGTAAAAATTGTATTATATTTCTTGTATCTCAGTCTTTGAAAAATTACTATGGATTTGAGTTGAGAAATATGTTGTGTTGAGAAATATGTTGGAGTTGAGATTTGGAAATATATATTGAAGTACTTTTTACAGGTTTTTTCTGAAGAACCGTTTTATCCAAAATATAGATGGCACTCTGCAAAAATTTTTACAGAAATTCCAAATAATTCAAATGTGTTAGTTCTATCACTTCAGTTCAAAAAGGTTTTTAACACCTGTAAATAGTGCTCACCACTGTAAAAGAAGTAAGAAAAGTTTTTAAAATTCCTTGTAGTGTATTTAATGGGTTATCAGTAGACGGAGTTGGTAATTCATTAGGTATACTATGGGATCATGTTATGCCTTACAGAGGGGGTAGGGTGTGACATGTTTTAGTGGTATCAGAGCAAAGTTTTTAAATTCTGTTTTCACATGTTATTTGAATATTCTTTCTTCATAGTACAACTGCTCAATATCATTGGTTGATACATACAGTACATTGCATTATAAATATGCACTAACGAGAGGAAATCTCCTTGTATTAATTGTCCAGGAGGTCTAAGATCCTCGCATTGACTATGGAAGAGGGTGATCGTTCAGTCGATCAATCTATAGAGGCTGAGGTGCATGGGGATGCCCCAGCCCTACATAATGTTAGTGGTTCAAAAGACACCCGCAGCATCTGCAGATTCCTTGCTCGCCACAGATGGCTGCAATGTTCCAACAAATGGCTGGTAATGTGCCTACTCAAGTCCCAATACAGACACCAGTGGTACAACCACAGTCTTCCGCTAGACAATATGACAAATTGATGAAATATGGGGCTACAGAGTTCAAGGGGATAGTAGATCCTCTAGAGGCAGAACAGTGGTTAGAGAGGATGGATAGGGTATTCAAGAAACTGCATTGCACGGAGGAGCTCAGATTTGAATACTCAGTATCTTTGCTACAGGGGGATGCTTATGACTGGTGGAAAACCATTCCCCACAGTCTGGTAGAACCTGCAGTGCTAACATGGAATGACTTTCTCAGGGAATTCAGACAAAAATATGTCCCTGATGCTTATGTATACCAAAAACTGCAAGAGTTCCTAAGTCTGAAACAGGGGAGCAGATCGGTGGCCGAATATGAAAGGGCATTTTTCCGCCTGAGCCATTATGCAGTAAGTCTACTTTCTACCAGTAGGGAGAGATGTAAGAGGTTTGAAACCGGCTTGAAGCCTAGTATCAGATTACAAGTGGTCGGATTCAAACATAACAACTTCTCTGAACTTATTTCTCAAGCACTAGAATTAGAAAGAATTGAATCTGGAGCAGCTTCTGAGAAAAAGAAATCAGAGAAGACAGAAAAAGAGGGAAAGTCAGTAGAACAGAGTTCTAGTGGTCTTACTGGAAAGAGGAAAAACTTTGGGGGATACAACAGAGATAGTAAGAAGTCCGATAGAGATAGATCTTCTGGACAGAAACCACCTCGATTCGATTAGCAAACTCAACAGAAACCCAGGAATGCGCTGTCAAATCGACTTTGTGAAACTTGTGGTAAACCACATAGTGGGGTATGTTATAGAGCCGTAGGAGCATGTTTTAACTGTGGAGAGACTGGCCATTTTGCTAGGGATTGTGTAAATCTAGGTCATTCTGGATCATTTACTACACCAAAGGGATCAACCCAAGTTTCTACCCCAAAGAGTTCACCATCAGTTAGTAGAGGCAAAGGTAGAGGTAGGGGTAGTACACCTAGAAGTCAGAGTATTGTGAATCAGCCAGAACAGGGTGATGCTCCAGCTGGAGTATACGCTACACGGTAGAGAGAAGAGACTTAGACTTTTGATATTATTGCTGGTACTTTCTCAAATAGTAACTAAGATATATATATATATATATATATATATATATATATATATATATATATATATATGTATTGTTTGACCTGGGGTCTGCATACTTTTATGTTAGTGTTAGAACTATATGTTCTATTGTTATTCCTTTACAGGGAAATAAATTTTGATGCATTAGTGATTAGCCCTTTAAAATAAGGATTATGATAATAAGTGAAATTAGTTTTGAAAGAGTTTATTGGCGAAAAGTATTTTCTAACACACCATAAATTATAAAGCTAATTGGCGAGCCTACTTAATGTAAGGCAAGAGGACGTAAAAGTAAGATGCAGTAATGGAATTGCTCTAGATGAGGGCAAGGATGTCACTGTTAGTAATTGTTAATGGATATTGTAATCATAATAAGTTCGGGATATTAGTGAATTCAAAAAGGATAAACGATAGGAAAATTTGATCTATTGGGATGTATCATAGTAACTATGCAATGTTCTTGATGTTTATAATCGTAAGTCGCAGACATAAAGATCGACTTGAGATTATTGTGTAGAGCTACGTACTACCCGATAGTACACCTAGATAAGAATAGTTGCCAACGGCATTTGTTTTGGTGTAGTTATGCCATGACAGAATTTAATTGTTAGAAATAAGTTTCAAAATCCTACTTAGGGATCTAAAACTCAAAGGTTAGAATATCGAAAGGTTATAGTTCAGTACAAAAGAAAGTAAGTTATAGAATATTGACAGTTAAAAAGAGTTATGGAAGTAAAAATTCGAACAGTTGGTTCAAATATAACAAAGAAATGTTACGAATATGAGGAAGACTATGGACTAGAATGGTCAAAGGACCAATGACTAGATAAATGATTCTAACATGACCTCAAGGGTCATTCAAGAAGGAACATGAATCGAAATATTAGACAGGACAATAGTAAGAGAAGATTGGTGTTATACAAACAAATTAAACATTGTATTAGATTGTTAAAAGTCTTATACAAATTTGAGGAAAAGAAGATTATACCATCATATAGAAAGGAGAAAATAAATGTATGACTATTGTAAGATGGCTATTGGGTAAAATTCCGTGGACGAAATTTATTTTAAGGGGGAGAGAATTGTAACACCCCTAAGTTCGGTAGTGCGTTCTACTGTTCCGGTGACCAGTGTTGTCCAGACAGCTAAGATGCCTAGAAATACACTTCGATATGAGTGAGGAGACATTAAATAATGAAATACAAGAAAAACAAAGGAAAAATAATAGTAAAGAAATGCAACCAAGTTAAGCGAGCCGGGAACCCTAGCGATGGGTGACCGTACGGGGAAGTTACGGCGTAGACCATTGACTAGCCCTGGACCACGGGGAACCCTGGAAATTAATTTTAAGACTTAAAGAGACATCAATTGAAGTATAAATATCATTAGAAATATCAAAGAAAAATTAAATAATTAGTACAAAGAAAAGTGAGAAATCGAAAAATGGACAAAACCCGGTATTACCGAAAAATCGGGAATGCAACCCGAACAGGGGCGTTGTGGTCATTTGACATCCCGAGTTTTCTTTTGACTTAAATGTCCATTAAAAATACATGATATTACACTTGGAAAATGTCATGAAAAATTAAATTGATGGTACCTAAAGTAAATAGCAAAAATTGGGAGCTTAATGTGAGAAATTGGGAATTTAAGATTAAATAAATATTTAATCACACATGGTGCTCCACTAACTCACCTAAGTGGACCATTACATCCTCATTCTTGGACAGATTGTCATCTTCTTCAACCTTCCCAAACAGCAGCCGATTTGCTCCCAAGAAGAACTCCATCGCCAAAGCTTCCAAGCTCCATGCATGAACTCCAATCTTCACTTTCAAGCCATAATTTCTTGTAAGTCTCTCCATTAAAAGTGATCCTTACACAATGGGCAGTAGATAGGCAGCAAGAAGACCAAGTTTTGGAGGAGTTTTGAAGAATTTCCAAAGTGGTAAGTTTGTATTTTTGGGTTATTGCTTCATTAAAGTTAGTAGGAATGTTATGGGTGTTTGATTTATGAAGAAATTTTTGAGTTTTGATGTTGAATGGGAATGTGTACTTTTGGCAGCCATGGAAGCACGTTGAAGGCATTTTATTTGTGCTTATAAATGGTAAATTAAATGATTGATTAAATGTATATTGAGTAGGAAATTGTTTGGGTAATGTATACTTAGTATATGTAAATGTAAAATGAGATTTAAAGCTTGGAAAGTAATGGAATGTAAGTGTACCATTGTGGCAGTTTGCTAACTCTTGAGGAATGCTGGAATTCATGCTTGGTTTATGGAATAATGATGTTAAAATGTGTTGGTTGTTGTGGCAGTTTGAGTGTGTGTATGGTGGTGTGAAGTGGGACATGTGAATGAGCTTGGTCATGGAGTTAAATTGTTGTAAATTGAGTTGGGCAAATTCTGCACTTGTTGGTGCACATTGAATGTAATTGTAAGCTGCCAAAATGACCTATAATATGTTATAAATTATGTTTAGGTTGTGGTACAACCAGAATTGGTTTGAAGGTTAAGTTTGGTGAGTGTTAAAAGTGATGCTTGATGTGTATGCAAGAATTTCAATAAGGCAGTTTGAGTTTTAGGCCTATAACTTTAAGTGTGTGGCTCCAATTGGTATGAGACCAATTGGAGGTGAAACTAGGCACAAAATGTGCCAACTTTCATGAAGAAAGCTTGCCAAAATTCTGCTTGCAAAGTAGCTTGAAAAATGACCAAATCCGGATTAAGTGCAAATGAGGCTTGAAAATTGACCATTTGGGTAGCAGTTAGTGTTTAGGCCATAACTCACTCAAAACAGGTCCAATTGACCTGAAATTTTAACCATGAATAGTTAAGACCCATATCTACAAGTCTTATGAAGACACCAAAGCCAAGAAATGACCATAAGTAAGTCAAACAGCTTGCACAAGTTCGGGTCCAAAAACTGGCCGAACCTAAAATGACCTAAAGTGACCTAAAGTGACCAATTTTGGTGCAATTTGACCAGCAATAGTAAAATGACCATAACTTGGTCTACATAACTGAGAATGACCTGAAATTTTGCCCCGCGTGCAATAAGACATAGATCTACAAGTTTGTAGTTTTGACCAAAACCCGAAAACTGAGGAAACTAGGTCGTCCGGCTAGGTCAAACTAGTATCCCGGAATCCAGCAAATTGCAAGAAAACGCAATATACACGGAAATGAGTTTGGTAACATACACCAACCTTAAAAGACTATCGAATGTGACATATTAGTAACATTAAAACCTAAATTACCTAGAATACACTGAGGGTCGACATATTAGGTTGACTAAGTAAATAATAGAATTCAGTGAATTACTTATCAAGCATTACCGTTAGAGACAGTTTAATTAAGTACTGAAACACTTCAAATTGTGTTTCTCAGTTAGCAAAGACTCAGGGAAAGGGAAGGAAACACTGAGTCAGAGCCAAGAGGCATATATCAGAGGTTTGTGCACAATAGCTATTCCTTTTGAAATTTTCAATTGAAATAAATTATGATTATTTGTGTTATTGTTTTAAATTGTGTTTGTGCACAATAAGTATTTCTTTTGAATTTTTCAATTGAAATAAATTACGATTATTTATATGTTATTGTTTTAAATTGTGTTTGTGCACAATAAGTATTTCTTTTGAATTTTTCAATTGAAATAAATTACGATTATTTGTATGTTATTGTTTTAAATTTTGTTTGTGCATAATAAGTATTTCTTTTGAATTTTTGAATTGAAATAAATTATGATTATTTCTATGTTATTATTTTAAATTGTGTTTGTGCACAATAAGTTTGACTTCTCATTTTCTACTTAAAAATTTAATTGAACATTATAGTTTTAAATTGGGTCCGTGCACAATACTATTATATTCATTGCTTTTACTAGCAAATTTATTTGGAGAAATGTGTTGTGAATAGTTTTTTATTATTTTGGCTTTGAGAATCTTATTTGGAAATTATTGTGTTGCCAACTTTGCAAATGGAAATTTTAAGGTAAAATGTGATTTATGATTTGTATGAAATATTGTGATTTGAAATTGTTTTGATTCACACTTGACATGACACTGTTACTATGTTCCTCCTCCATCTTTGGGGTGAGTGTGATTATTCCTCCCTCTTTGACTTATCAGTCTGGGGTGAGTGTGATTATGTTCCTCCCTCTTTGACTTGTCAGTCTGAGGTGAGTGTGGATAAGTACTCATTATTCAGCTAGCTTCCTCCCTCATTGATTTCGATTATTGGGGTGAGTTTGTCTTGTCGTGGTGTACAACACGGCATGTGTGAAAAAAAAATTGTGACATGGCCTAAATTATGTTATTGATTGGCAACATTGTGTTACTCAGTTATTTGATCAAATTTGTGTTAGATGAATTTTGTAAATTGTGAAATGGAATTGTGAATCATTTGATTTGTGAACTGCCAATAAAAGATTTATATATCGCATTTCAAATTGTTATTGTGCACCACTGAGTAAATTTTACTCAGCGATAGCTTTTCATTGTCAGTGTAGACAGATCGACAGTAGCGTATCAGGCTGCTAGTACTGCATTGAGAGATCATCGGGTATATTGAGTATACCACATTTTGCATTTTGTACTGTAATGTATGTTCACTGTATGTATATATTGTTCTTGATTTTGAGCAGTTGTAAAATAAAATTGTACATTAAAGTTATAAAATAAATTATGAGTTATTTTGACTTGTAAAAATTGTATTATATTTCTTGTATCTCAGTCTTTGAAAAATTACTATGGATTTGAGTTGAGAAATATGTTGTGTTGAGAAATATGTTGGAGTTGAGATTTGGAAATATATATTGAAGTGCTTTTTACAGGTTTTTTCTGAAGAACCGTTTTATCTAAAATATAGATGGCACTCTGCCAAAATTTTTACAGAAATTTCAAATAATTCAAATGTGTTAGTTCTATTACTTCAGTTCAAAAAGGTTTTTAACACCTGTAAATAGTGCTCACCACTGTAAAAGAAGTAAGAAAAGTTTTTAAAATCCCTTGTAGTTTATTTAATGGGTTATCAGTAGACGGAGTTGGTAATTCATTAGGTATACTATGGGATCATGTTATGCCTTACAGAGGGGTAGGGTGTGACAACAATGCATACATTCAGGCATTGGGGCTGATCCCCTTGTTATTGTGCCCAAGAAGCTAGCTATAGATATTCCAATCTGGCTTCTGTGGCCCTGTGTCTGATCTTGTGAACCAGAACCCATAAACTTCTTGCTATCAGTCGGTATACTTGATTGTCCTGGTCCAAATTCCCTCTTACGCTGCCTATCTTTCTTATTTTGTTCATTTATTCGGACCCTTTCCACTTTTGATGCAGCATCTACTAGTTTAGCAAAATCTATGATCTCCAATGCTGTGATTATGACTTTGATGTTGTCATTGAGCCCTTCTTCAAACTGTCTGCACCTCTCTGCCTCTATAGGGACTATCTCCCTCCCATACCGGCTCAGTCTAACAAACTTACGTTCATACTCAACCACTGACAATTACCTCTGTCTCAGACTGAAGTTTTAAATTTCTGATTAGAATTTTCACATTTATTTCCTGTAATAGTACTCTATTCGGGCGTAACTGTATCAAATTATAGATTACTTACAAATATTCTTATTTTATTCTACCACGAGGAAGCACGTAGCTCTACACAATAATCTCATGTCGGTACTGTAATCTGCAGCTTACAATACAAACATTGAGAACATTATGTAGTTATTACGTTATAACCTCATGAACTAGGTTTTCTACTTCTTTTTATAATGCCCTCTGCGACTCTGAGTCCATATCTTAACATTGAATAATCAAAAGTAAACAGATCTGCGTAGTGTCACCTCGACTCTTATGAATGCAATGCATGTATGCACACTATCTTTCCACTTATCTTTGCCTAGGAACGCCTAAACCGTGCTCTGATACCACTAAATGTAACACCCCTCACCCGTCTACAGTGTAGCCGAGCAAGGCGTGCTACACGGCGTGCCGGAGCACCTGATCTTATCTGATTTCATTATAGTTCTAGATTTACTTGTTCAAAAACTTTATCTGAGGTTTAGGCTATTTTTACTGTTTATCAAAATCTGACTAATTTGGAAAATTCAAAAATTTTAATGATAATCCAGCAGAGTGCCGGTAGTAATTTGGACTAACAGTTCTTCTGAACCTGCCAAAAATAATTTCAATATATACTCAAATTCACAACTCAGAATCAGTCTCAAAATTTTTCATACTCAATCTCAATCAGAATCATCATGATCAGATACTTAACTCATATATCAAAATTCTTACATTTTATTATTTTGCATAATTTGCCAACTAATTACATAAATTTGTCAAGTACAGGATGTACAAATAATTTACATTATACTTAGAATGAACAAAATACATAACATGTGTAAATATGAGCCCTATCTGCATGCATTGCTGAGGAGGTGACAACTTTGTACTCTTCTGACACTTCTGCAGATCTGGACTCCATAAATCTCAGTCGACAGTCTACTAGTTTTACCTTTAGTACCTGCGCGAGGAAGCAATTCCATCGCGCTAAGCATTTCTGCTTAGTGGTGCAATAGTATAACAAGAAATAATATATATAATTAAAGAAAGAAATAAATCATAATTCAGATACTCAAGAATCAATTATTCTAGTATGGTATTTCTAGTATCAACAATCTTATATACTAGTTTGTTCCTCTTTGGAAGTGCTTAGTTTATAACTTTTCAGTAATACTACCCAGTATTCAAATTATTCTAACTGTATTGTATTTCAAGTCTCTACGATTCTGCAATTTATATTTTTGTTATGTTTCTTTTGCTAATTTCTTTTACTCATTCATTCTATACTTAATTTAATTGTACTGAAATTTCATTATACTTAACTTAGCTTCCTGAATTGAATAATGTTTTAAATGACTACCCATATAGCCTATACACTGACCAGACTAGATAAACGGATATACTAGCACTGGGTACCTAGTACCTCGGGCCGTCACACCATCGGTCACAAAGTATCTCCTGGTGTGCAAACAGTATGGCTAAAAAGCCATATAATCAATCAGGCATTAAGCCGAGTATAATAATGCAAACTGTATAGCCATAGGCTATTAAAATCATAGTATGGCATAATAAGCCATAAAACACAGTATGACGTAAAGTCATTTATAAAACAGCTGTCAGAATCCTATTAGCATGCTAACCTATCCAAACTAGTCAACTAGGCAAATTAGGGCATATTACAATGTTACATATTTAATTCCTTATTCATAGGGTTTATACATCTTTATGCCTTTCACTGGTCAATAAAATTATTGACCTTTTATGCATCATGGATAAGTTGATTCTAGCATCAACATGTCACAATTTACAATTCAATATGTTGTCAATATAATGCAATTTACCCTTTTCACAAGTTGGCATTCATTGCCAAATTACTTCAAATATCATTTTATGTAATTACCAATTTTCAATTTTAGTGTGCTAGATTGGTCTAGCTTAAAGTCCTATTTCCCTTGGTTTTTAGCTTCTAGTCAAAGAAGCAAAATTGTAGCTCTATGTCTTATTACACGTGGGGCAAAATTTCAGGTCATTCCGAGTTGTATAGACCAAGTTATGGTCAATTTACTAAAGTTGGACATATTGCACCTTTGGTGCAAATTTTGGTCAATTTCTCAATTTTTGTGTGCTAGATTTGTCTAGCTTAAAGTCCTATTTCTCTTGGTACTATTCCCTTTAATTAATTTCATTAGTCAACCTATAATGTTGACCCTTGATGCACTCTACATGAGTCAATTCTAATGTTATCAATATGTCACATTTTATAGCCCTTTAGTGTTGGTATATGTTGCCAATTTCATTTCCAAGTGTATTGCATTTTATTGCAATTTACCGGATTTCGGTGTACTATTTTGACCTAGCCGGACGACCTAGTTCCCTCGGTTTTTGGGTTTCGGTCCAAACTACAAACTTGTAGGTCTATGTCTTATTGCACGCAGGGCAAAATTTCAGGTCATTATGAGTTGTATAGGCCAAGATATGGTCAATTTACTAAAGTTGGACAGATTGCACCTTTAGTGCAAAATTTGGTCAATTTTAGGTCACGTTTGGTTCGGCAGTTTTTGTACCCAAACTTGTGCAAGCCATTTGACTTGGTTCTGGCCATTTCTGGGTTTTGGTTTCTTCATAAGAATTGTAGCTCTATGTCTCATTGCAATTGGGGCAAAATTTCAGGTCATTCTAAGTTGTGTCAATTTACTAAAGCTGGACAGATTGCACCTTTAGTGCAAAATTTGGTCAGTTTTAGTTCTAGCAGTTTTGGTACCTGAACTTGTGCAAGCTATTTGACTTAGTTCTGGCCATTTTTGGGCTTTGGTGTCTTCACAAGAATTGTAGCTCTGTGTCTTATTGCACTCGAAGCAAAATTTCAGGTCATTCTAAGTTGTATAGACCAAGATATGGTCAATTTACTAAAGCTGGACAGATTGCACCTTTAGTGCAAAATTTGGTCAGTTTTAGTTCTGGCAGTTTTGGTACCTGAACTTGTGCAAGCTATTTGACTTAGTTCTGGCCATTTCTGGGCTTTGGTGTCTTCACAAGAATTGTAGCTCTATGTCTTATTGCACTCGGGGCAAAATTTCAGGTCATTCTAAGTTGTATAGACCAAGATATGGTCAATTTACTAAAGCTGGACAGATTACACCTTTAGTGCAAAATTTGGTCAGTTTTAGTTCTGGCAGTTTTGGTACCTGAACTTGTGCAAGCTATTTAACTTAGTTCTGGCCATTTCTGGGCTTTGGTGTCTTCATAAGACTTGTAGATCTATGTCTAAACTAACCATGGTAAAAATTTCAGGTCAATTGGACCTGGTTTGAGTGAGTTATGGTCATCCCAAGGACTACTGTTCATATGGTCAAAAATCTAGGTTGCAAGGTTGCTATTCCGGATTTAGTCATTTTTAAGGTCAATTTCTAGGCAGAATTTTGGCAACATTTCCACATTAAAGTTGGCCTATTTGGTGTCTAGTTTCACCCCATATTGGCCTCATACCAATTGGGTTCATAGTTTGGCACTTATGGCCTCATTTAAGTGCTGCCTTCAATACACAACCTGCACAAAGCACATACACTCCCAATTTGATGTTCCTTCTCCTCCTCATTACTACAATATTCAATCAACAACACTTCCATACATATATTTTACACCATTCCAGCAATAATTCTGGGTAGAATATTCAAGTGCTCAATGCACACAATTCATCATTAAGTTCAACATTCACTTCCACCAAAATTCAACATACTTCAATGTCAATATTACACATACACTTCAACATAATCATACTTCAATAACACTTACACTTGCTGCCCACAATTTATCATTAGCATATATCATTAATAACTACATGTTCACACACAAATTCATGTTATTAGGGGCTGCCAAACTTGGCAGTTTGCTCAAGGCATCAAAGTTCCATTTCACACCCTTAATTCAAACACTACATGCACATACTTAGATTTTAACTTACTACTTCCTCCATTTAAGTTATTCAACCTTAATTTCCATCCATTATAGGTAACCTTTTTTACTAACCTTTTTTGAGCTTGACCAAAACTTCATCAAATCCTCTTCTTTTTGCTTCCAATATACTGCCCATGATGTATAGACTAAGTTTAATGAAGGAACTTATGAAAATCAAGGCTTGAAGATGGGTAGATGAAGGCTTGTATATGGGGCGGCCATGGATGAAGCTTGGAGAAATTTCAATTCGGCAAAGAATAATGAAGAAGAAGATGAATAGTGGAAAAATTTGTCCTAGTGGTCCTTATATACTCCACTAATGCCCCACTAATCACAATTAAAAATTAGATTAATTCAAGATTTCCTTTAATTGCAATTATGCCCTCCAATTCCCTTAAATTACATGTTATCTTGAATTTCATTTTTCATTAAATTTTCAAAATATAATACCACTTATTTTTCATGGAAATTTAAGCCAAAAGTCAACTCTAGGTGTCAATTGATCAGAATACCCCACTTCGGGTTATATTCCCGATTTTTCGGTAACACCGATTTTTGTCTGTTTCTCGATTTTTCATTTTTCTTTGTACTAATTTATTAATTTTTATTTAATAATTCTAGTATCAATTATATTTCAATAGACCTTTACTTACGTCCCGGAATTAAATTCTGAGGATTCCCTGCGGTCCTAGGGTCGGCAACGACCTTCCCAGTGCGGTCACCCATCGCTGCGATGTTAGCTCGTTTAACTTAGCTTCATTTTCTCTCTTTCATTTATCTTTGATTTTTCTTGCATTTTCTTCTTATTTATTTCAACATTATATGTCTGTTCATTATCATCGAAGTGTAGTTTCAGGCATTCCAACTTTCCGAGGTAGACATTAGCCGTCGGAACAGTAGAATGTACGGACTATAAAAATGAGGATGTTACAAAAATGATCAACATGAAAGTTGTTCCTTATTTTGTCTAGTTGCATTTCCTTTTTTGGATCACTCCATTTGGAGTTTTGTAGCTCAAGTTATGGCCCAAAAACCATAACTAGCCGGATTGAAATTTGTCCAGAATTTCTGGACTGACCAAATCTACAATGTTAGAAACAGTAACTGCAACTCACTTTTTGAATATGTTCTGGTCATAATTTGGGTTAGATTTCTTCATGAAAGTTGTTGGTCTATATCTCAGCTTGTTTCTGGTAAAATTTCAGGTCAATTGGACCTTTCTACACTGAGTTATGGCCAAATGACTAAATACTGTTCATTTGGTCATTTTGCCCAGGCAGAATGCAGGTCACCTGGATTAGGGCAAACTTTTGGTCAAGTTGTTTTGGTTTTCTGGGCATAGTTTCTTCACCAAAATTGTGCCATTATGTGTCTAGTTTCATGTCCAATTGACCTTGCACCAATTGAACCTCTACAATTCAAGTTATTACTGCCCAAACCTGCTGGACTCATGCCTATACCTGCAGGTCACCAAGCGCAGCCACACCAAACCCAAATCCCACTACTCAACACACTTCATTTTTTATTCAAACAGATCCAAATGGTCACTAATTGACCATTAAAACCTACTTCCATCATCACATGGTCAAAGTCTCATTTTTCCACTCCAAACTCTAACTCAAACATTACAAATCATGTATTACCATTACACTTCATCACTCCACTTACAAGATGCATGTGAAGGGCAGCCATACTAGCATGTTAAGTCCACAAAAATCATCACCATATTACCCTAACCAAGGCTGCTGAAATTTAGGGATTTCATACAAATGGTATTCCATCAATTTCCATATCATTTGCACTCATTCATAGTCCTAATACATGAATTTAAAGTGAAAGAACAAGGTTAGGTAACTAACCTCTATGGAGTGAGATTTCCCACTTGATAAAATTCTTGTTTTCCGTTTCTTTTTGCTCCCAAAATAATCACCAAGAAGCAAGAACACTTTTTTGTGTTGCTAGGTTAGGGTTTTGTTGGGTAGAAGTGAGTGAAAATCAAGCTTTGAAAGCTTGAAAATGGTTTGGCTATGGAGGAGGTTCACGGTAAGGAAGATGAAGAGAAGAGAAATCTGATTTTTGTTTCATTTTCCAGCCCATTTGTCTCTTTTAAATAAGTTTATGCCATGTGTCCACTTTGGGTTGGTTGGGAAAACTTTAATGACATCACTATGATGTCATAATGTCATTTTCTTTCATTTTCTCTCTATTTCTTGTCTAATTAATTTCAATTAAATTTTTAACAACATTTAGTCATATTTTATGTTATATAAGTTATTTATTTAACTGGACAAGTTGGCCCAAAATCATCTCTGAAGACGAAATGACCAAAATGCCCTTCGTTTGGCTTAACGAGCCAAAATTATCTGTACCGATTGAAAATTTTTTTCTAAGCATTTTCTTGGCATTCTAATGCCATAAGAACCTCAATGACCTTTTTCTAGAGTCCCAAAAATTATTTTATAATTTTTCCCCTAGGTCTAGGGCTCCTAGTTGCGAGAACCGCAACTTCTCACTAGGTTACCCATCGCTAGGGCACCGGCTCATTTAACTTGGTTATATTTTATTTCTAGATTTTTTTTCTAAATTTTTCTTATTAATATTTGAGTTAATTATGGTTCCTCACTTTAGTTTAAATATTTTTCTAGACGTTCTAGCTGTCTGGACCGACACTGGTCACCGAAACAGTAGATTGTACGGACTAGCTAAAGTGAGGATGTTAGAACTCTTCCCCTCTCATAAAAATTTCGTCCTCGAAATTTACCTGACTTAAGTAATCGTGGAGTTGCTACCTCCTTATTTCTTCACTTCCTTGTATCGCCTCATCAGTGTCTGGGTTTAGCTCTTCTTGAGCTTCCATAGCATATACTTGTGGTGTCACCCTGACTTCGAGCTTTTCAACTGTCTCAAAAATAATCTTCTGTGAAATGTCAGCCGTTTCTGCTCTACCCGATCTTTTACCCCTTTGAACTGTTGGGGAAGGTCTATCAACTTGTACTGGAGCTATCGAACCACTCCTCTAAGGGCAATCTCTTATGAAATGATCCGTAGCCCCATACTTGAAACACTCTCCAGTTAACAGTCGACACTCCCCTCCGTGTCTCCTACCACAATGCATACATTCAGGCACTGGGGCTGATCCCCTTGTTATTGTGCCCGGGGAGCTAGCTATAGATATTCCAATATGGCCTCTGTGACCCTGTGTCTGATCTTGTGAACCAGAACCCTTAAACTTCTTACTATCAGTCAGTATACTTAACTGTCCTGCTCCAAATTCCCTCTTACACTGCCTATCTTTCTTATTTTGTTCATTTATTCGGACCCTTTCCACTTTTGATGCAGCATCTACTAGTTTAGCAAAATCTGTCATCTCCAATGCTGTGATCATGACTTTCATGTTGTCATTGAGCCCTTCTTCAAACCGTCCACACCTCTCTGCCTCTGTAGGGACTATCTCCCTCCCATACCGGCTCAGTCTGACAAACTCATGTTCGTACTCAACCACTGATAATTGCCTCTGTCTCAAACTGATAAATTCCCTCCTTCGCTCTTCTAAATACACTTTGCTAACATATTTCTTCCTGAACTCTGTGAGGAAGAATTCCCAGGTGATCCGTTCCGGTTGCACCTCACTGGTTATTGTGTCCCACCAATATGCATCATCCTGAAGTAGGGACGCAACACCCTCGAGTTACGCTCGGGGTGCGATTAAGTCGCTTTGACACTCGATAGTTCTATCCAACCAATTTTCTGCTGTCATGGGATCATCCTCCCTCTTCCCAAAGAAGTCTACAGCCCCATGTTTTTGCTATTTCTCCATATGGGACTTCTGTGGTACTGGTGGAGGTGATGGTTGTGGTTGTGGTGGTGGCATTGCCCCCATCATTTGTCGGTAAAATTCGGTCATTTCTTTGAAATAAGCATGGCGAGGTTAGGCAGTGCCTCGACATCGGTGGAGCAGATTCTCCCCGCCCCAGTTCACCACAGGTGGAGCACGACTCTCCACCTCTTCATCAACTGCTCTTTGCGAAGCAGGATCCATATCCTATTCAAAACAAAAAAACAAACAGATCTGCATCAGTGTCACCTCAACACTTACAAATGCAATGCAATGGTATGCACTCTATCTAGGCCCAAAAACGCCTAAACCGATGCTCTGATACCACTAAATGTGACACCCCTTACCCGTCTACAGTGTAGCCGAGCAAGTTATGCCACTCATTGTGCCGGACCACCAATTCTTATTTTAATTACAATTTGTCCCTTTTAAATTCATGTATTTACAATTTTGATAAATTTGAATTTTTTTACAAATTTTGTAGAAAATCCAGCAGAGTGCCGGCTGTAAATTGGAAAAACAGTTCTTCTGAACCAGCTTAAAAACACTTCCAATATAATTTCCAAATCCAAACTCCATTATACACACATTTCTCAACTCAATCTCAAAATCTCAATGCTATTTTCAGAAACTTTTCTTTACTGTTCACATCATCACTGGAAGCACATTTATATTTCTCAACATTTCATTTATCAACATACATTATACAAAAAATTTCAATAACATGAAATTTCATATGTTTACATTGTTACATAATTTCAAGAGTTTATAGTTACAAACCAAAATTAATACAAAATGCAAAATACAAAGTGCTACCCCGAAATCCTAATGTCCTACCATATGCACGGCAGATGTGAGGTGACTCTAGATTCCGGATGCAAATATGAAGACTCACCCGGTTTGATATCTGCTGGGCTCATCAGCTAGGTCTCCAGTACCTGCGCGTGGCAAAAGCGACGCGCTAAGCAATTCTGCTTAGTGGTGACAATATAAAATTGGAATAAAAATAAGTATGCAGAATGTATGTTAACATTTTTTAGTAAACTTAATTCCTGATATTTTTTGTAGTATTATTTCATTCAAATTTGGTAAAAGTTATTATCATTGCCCGAGTAACCCATACTAGTCGACTGGACTGGATAAATGGGTAAACTAGCACTGGGTGCTAAGTACCTTGGACCATCACACCATCGGTCACATTGTGTCTCCCGGTGTGCAACAGAACAGCTAATAAGCTGTAATAATCATCAGGGATAAAACCCGAGTGTAACAACTTAAATAACATAGCCAAAGGCTATTATGTCACAGAATGGCATGGAAAGCCATGAAACACAGAATGGCATAAAGTCATATGCAGTACTGCTAATAGAACCCTATTGGCATGCCAAGCTATCCAAACTAATCTTGTTAGGTATACTAGGGCATATTACACTTTTAATTTCACAATTCTTGAAATTTAAGTTTTTTGTGTTACTATTTATTTCATTAGTCAACTAAAATGTTGACTTTTGCATAGACAATAGGTATATTGGTTCTAATAATCCCAACATACCATATTTTGCATTCTAAATTTGTTGTTATTGGTTGCCAATACCATTTCTAAACTTAATGTTAATTAGACAGAATTTTTAGTTTTCTTCCTTTGTATTTACTATTCCATTAGTCTTTTTTGCAGTGGGAATTTGGCAAAATGATCAACATGAAAGTTGTTCCTTATTTTGTCTAGTTGCATTTCCTTTTTTAGATCACTTCATTTGGAGCTTTGTAGCTCAAGTTATGGCCCAAAAGCCATAACTGGCCGAATTGAAATTTGTCCAGAATTTCTGGACTGACCAAATCTACAGTGTTAGGAACAGTGACTGCAACTCACTTTTTGAATATGTTCTGGTCATAATTTGGGTTAGTTTTCTTCATGAAAGTTGTTGGTCTATATCTTAGCTTGTTTCTGGTAAAAGTTCAGGTCAATTGGACCTTTCTACACCGAGTTATGGCCAAATGACCAAATACTGTTCATTTGGTCATTCTGCCCAGGCAGAATGCAGGTCACCCAGATTAGGGCAAACTTTTGGTCAAGTTGGTTTGGTTTTCTGGTCATGGTTTCTTCACCAAAATTGTGCCATTATGTGTCTAATTTCATGTCCAATTGGCCTTGCATCAATTAAACCTCTACGATTCAAGTTATGGCTGCCCAAACCTGCTGGACTCATGCCCATACCTGCAGGTCACCAAGGGCAGCCACACCAAACCCAAATCCCACTACTCAACACACTTCATTTTTTATTCAAACAGAACCAAATGGTCACTAATTGACCATTAAAACCTAGTTCCATCATCACATGGTCAAAGTCTCATTTTTCCACTCCAAACCCTAACTCAAACATTACAAATCATGCATTACCATTACACTTCATCACTCCACTTATAAGATGCATGTTAAGGGCAACCATACTAGCGTGTTAAGTCCACAAAAATCATCACCATATTACCCTAACCAAGGCTACTAAAATTTAGGGATTTCATACAAATGGTATTCCATCAATTTCCTTATCATTTGCACTCATTCATAGTCCTAATACATGAATTTAAAGTGAAAGAACAAGGTTAGGTCACTAACCTCTATGGAGTGAGATTTCCCACTTGCTAATTTCTTGTTTTCCTTTTCTTTTTTCTCCCAAAATAATCACCAAGATGCAAGAACACTTTTTTGTGTTGCTAGGTTAGGGTTTTGTTGGGTAGAAGTGAGTGAAAATCAAGCTTTGAAAGCTTGAAAATGGTTTGGCTATGGAGAAGGTTAACGGCAAGGAAGATGAAGAGAAGAGAAATCTAATTTTTGTTTCTTTTTTCCAGCCCATTTGTCTCTTTTAAATAAGTTTATGCCATGTGTCCACATTGGGTTGGTTGGGAAAACTTTAATGACATCACTATGATGTTATAATGCCATTTTCTTTCATTTTCTCTCCATTTCTTGTCTAATTAATTTCAATTAAATTTTAAACAACATTTAGTCATATTTTATGTTATATAAATTATTTATTTAATTGGACAAGTTGGCTAAAAATCATCTCTGAAGATGAAATGACCAAAATGCCCTTCGTTTAGCTTAACGAGCCAAAATTGTATGTACTGATTGAAAATTTTTTCTAAGCATTTTCTTGGCATTCTAATGCCATAAGAACCTCAATGACCCTTCTCTAGAGTCCCAAAAATTATTTTATAATTTTTCCCCTGGGTCTAGGGCTCCTACTTCTCACTAGGTTACCCGTCGCTAGGGCACCGACTCATTTAACTTGGTTGTATTTTATTTCTAGAATTTTTTCCTAAATTTTTCTTATTAATATTTGAGTTAATTATGGTTCCTCACTTTAGTTTAAATATTTTTCCGGACGTTCTAGCTATCCGGACCGACACTGGTCGCCGGAACAATAGATTGTACGGACTAGCTAAAGTGAGGATGTTACAAATTCACAAAGCATTAATGTTGCCAACATCAACACACAGTTTAGGCCATGACACCAAATTTCACAATTAGTGCCGTGTTATACACCATGACAAAGTAATCTCAACCTCACTAACCGTTATTAATGAGGGAAGGGTTAGCTAGCTAATGAGTACTCATGTAGTCTTACCCCACTAACCATTATTATTGTGAGACATAATCAATATCCATTATCAACCCCAAGTAGCCATTACTACTGGGGGAGTTTCGAAAGGGACTGTTATGCTAACTGTGGTTTCAAAACAGTTTCCAAAATTTTCCCACTCAACAATCGCATTTATAAACCAATAAACACATCTAAATTCATCATAATATCCATATAAAGGTGGCAACACCCAAATTTCTTAAATGCAAGAGAAAAACTATATTTCAGTCAAAGTAAACTTGTTCAAAGCAAATTCATTCAAATAAACACATTCCAAACAATTTACAAGTTTAAAAATGAAGAAAAAGTTAGTTGTGTGCAAACCTTCAATGCTCTCCTTTCTCTTTACTCAATATTCCTTGTTAGTCCCAACCTCTTTCTCTACTGAAAATACACAAATAGATTGTCTTAATACACATCTCAATTACTGCCAAGAACTCATTATGTGAATGTCTAATGCATCCCAAATTATTGCAAATTTTAGAGAGTTTTGGTTTTAGACAGCTTGGTGCCCTAATTTTTGAACCCAATTTTTACCTAGTTTCGATCATAATTTGGTGAGGTGTTCTTCATGAAAATTGTTCATCTGGGTCTTAACTTTATTTTCCTTTTTGAATCGCTTAATTCGGAGCTGTGTAGCTCAAGTTATGACCAAAATACAGTTACTGTTTATGTTACTGTTCACCTTATAGCTTCAATTCTGGCAAATTTAATGATCCAACTTCGTTTAGCAATTTGATCAAGTTAAGTCCATAATTTGGTCTAATATTCTTACGAAATATTCTACTATGTCTTAGGTTTCCATTGGTTCAAGAATCACCTAAATTGAAGTTTTCTAGAGAGAGTTATGGTCATGCATAGTTTACTGTTCATATGGTCAATTTGCAGATTTCTAGATTTTCTGTAGATTTGGTGATTCAATTTTGCTTAGCAATTTGACTAGGTTAAGTCCATAATTTAGCCTTAATTTCTTCATATGAAATGTTCTACTATGTTTTAAGTTTCTATCAATTAAAGAATCACCTAAATCGGAGTTTTCTAGAGAGAGTTATGGCCATGCAAAGTTTACTGTTCATGTGCCTAATTCTACAAGTTCTAAAATTTTGTCCCCAAGTTCAAGCCAAGTTTTAGGCAATTTCTGGGTTGGGTCTCTCCATGAAAATTCTAGCCCTATGTCTTAAGTTTCATTTCCAATTGGTTTCACACCAATTGGAGTTGTGTAGCTCAATTTATGGGCTGTCAAACACACTGAACTCAGTGTGCAAATTTTGCCTTAGGTTTAAATTTTTATTTCTTCAATTATTCCCACTAACCAACCTCAATTCATATTTAATTCACCCAAAATACCTATAATTTAGCATTGACACATCAATGGCGCTTTCTAGCACAAACCCCACAATTTTCAAATACCAAAGTTTGTAATTTTCCCTAATCCTACCATTTCATTACTTCTATTCATCAACCCAATGTCAATTTAAACTAAATAAAACTCAAATGATCATAATTTAACACTACACACACCAATTTCACTCTTTGGCACCAAAGCTCCAATTTTCTCATGAACCCTAATCTCTCATAATTAAATTTATACACATTTCATACAATTTCTTTGCCCTAATCATGTATACTACTTGAACTAAGCTTAATCTCATCATCAATTTCATTCAAATACATCAAACCCTAACTTTTCTCCAATTTGGCCAAAACTCTAGTTTAGATTCCATACATGTTTTCTTTCATTTTCTTATGAAATTTCATCATAATCTAACTTAATTTAAGATTTGTATAACTAAATGAGCATTAAAGAACTTACCTCTTGATGACTTCCTTCCAACTCCCCAAATCTTCAATTTTCTTCTAATCTCTTATTTCCCCTTGATTTTAATCTCTCAATCAAAGATCTCTTTGATGTTTACTATAAGTTGATGGAAAACTCATGAAAGATAAGTAAGGGATTGAGCTTGGAGGATGGGTGTCCATGGAGGAGGAAGAGAGAAGAAGAAAGAAATGATGAAAGAGGGAGAAGGGAGGTGGGGCAACATGAATGGGAGAGGAAGGGAGGGTTTTGTCTTCTTTTGTACCTATTTTATTTCTTTTAATTAACAAAAGCCAATAAGTCATAATTTTAAATTTTGTCTTAATGAAAATGGAAATTTAAGTTTTCATTTCTTAAATTTCCCCTTACACATTTTTACTTGAATTTTTGCTCAAAAATTTATTCATAATTCAATTTATTATTTTTATTTACTTAAATTGACATTTTGGTCAAAAATCAACTCTTAAAGTGAATTGACCAAAGTGCCCCTTATCGGGTCATAATCCCTCTTTTACAATATACCCGGTGAGTCTTTATATTTTTGGATCACTTGAATTTTTATTGTGTCTATCTCAATTAATTTTCTATTTATTTTTAGTCCTCAAGGTGTCTTTGAATAGTACCAGTCACGGACCAAAAATCATACAATTCATAACTCAGAGGTTCGGGATGTTACATAAAGACCTTTTGATCTTTTGAAAAGTGCATGCTATATTAGTGGAGATATAAAATTGAGATATGCCTATGGAGTTGGAATTGAATTACTTCTTCATAATTACTCACAAAAGAGGCAAATTTGGTGGAGTTAGTGTTTCTCAAATCTATCCCGATAAAACAGGTTATTTGTGACTTATTAATGGCCTTGCAAAGAGGAATAATTAGTTGAAGCACCATGAAAGGAGGTGAAGTTCTAAATAGGCATCTATTAGAACCCTTATGCCTTGAAAGAGGGAAATTGGTATGAAGGTTGGAGGAGTTCAATTCTATGCTTATTAAATTGTTGGTTATATTCCTAAGTATCCCCTGAAATGTGTTTTAAAACAGACTTTTGCTTTGCTTGAGGACAAGCAAAAGTTTGAGTTTGGAGGTATTTGATACACTTGAATTGTATAGATATTTTTAAGCACGTTTGTATACTATCTCATAGTATTTAGGCAAGTATTTTCATACATAGTAGATGATTTCATTAGTTTTTGTAATTTCTATTGTCAAGCCCTTAATTCCATGTTTTCTACATCATTTTAGGTGTTTGGGTGAAGCCCCACAGTATAGGAGTGCAAAAAGAAGCTTAGAGAGGTCAAGAGACTGAGTATTGCTACTGATACAAAGTACACGGGTCATGTAATTAGACCTGTGTAATCTGCAGGGACCCGTGTAAGTCTCTGCTGGGCACAAGCTTGAAGAACCTTATGAACAATAGTACACGGCCCGTGTAGTTGGTGCAGACCCACGTAACTCTCTGTGCCAATGCAAGACGCCGTAGTTCCACTCCAGCAAGTTACACAGCCCTGGGCCGTGTAGTGACACATGGGCCATGTACTATGCAGCAGCCATGTTTTATAACTCGAATTCTCCTCTTATTTTCTTATTCAAATGAGACTTCTAAAGCCTTTTGGACTCAAAATGACCTAGCCCTAAAGCAACCATTATAACTAGAAGAGAAAACATCAGAAAAAAGGCTGTTGGGGGCTGGCTCTCTGTCTCTCTTATCTGTCGACAGCACTTTTAGGAGTTTTAGAGAAACTCACATTCCTCACTCTCTCTAGCTGTCTTGAGGAGAAGAACATCAGTACCAAAAGGAGTTTTTCAGCTGAAGCTCCATAAGATCAAAGCTACAAACTCTCTTCGGTTCCTTCATTTCATCTCCCTAGACAGATTTTTATTGCTTTATTTCTTCTACATAATTTTCTTTTTACTATTTTTACCTTTTATCATGATGTTTGCTGAACTCACCATGAGTGAGTAGTTTTCTTATTCTGGATTTTGGAGAGTAATGCTTGTAATCATTGTTATGGATAAACATTAAATTTTATTTATTGGATTTGAGATTTGTTCGTTGATTTAATTTCTTGTGATCTTAATGCATGCTATGTGCTGGTACCCACTTAGCCATGATTGTAAATGTTAATTGAAGGACTGAAAGGTGAAGATTAATATTAGAAAACCAAGATCTTGAACCTAGGAATACTGACCTAAACATAGGCTGTCACTTTGTGGAACTTCAAAATTAGTCAAAGACCTTAAGGGATTTTAATTAATCTGATCACCATGAAAGTCAGGTTTAAGTTAATTAGAATACACCCTAGGTACCTTGAAAGAGGACTTAGGATACCTTAGGATTGATTTCCATCAAGGTAAACGATTCTCAAAACTAGTAAATAAATAAAATAACATCCATAGCAAGATTCAAGTGTGAAATCTTAATTCCAGAATTGTTTCAAATAAATCATTTCGTTTTAAGTTTACCATTCTAGTGTTTAAGGTTAACAAACTTCATTCCCTAAGTATTCAATAGCCTAGACAATGAAAATTACTACATAGATTGGTACTTGCTAAACAAAAAAATCCTTGTGGGAACGATACTCTACTCATCACTTTATTACTTGCTAGCGATCCGTGCACTTGTGGGGTTGTGAAACCAGCGAAACAAGTTTTTGGCGCCGTTGCCAGGGATATTTTTGGTTTTAGCAATATCAAGCGATAGGCAATTTAGCTGATTTAGGTAATTATATTTATTATCTAATTTTATTTTACTGATTGTGTTTCTCTTTTTTCCTTTCAGGTGCCCGATCTAGTATATGACCATAACAAGGCAAGAAGAATAAATTTTAGACTATGATCCGAAGATAGACAGAACTCTGAAAGCCATCAGGAGGGAAAGGAAACATCAAAAGCAAGGTCAAGGAGATCCTGAAATTCCAACCATGGCCGATAATAATGACAAACCATAACTCTTGAGAGATTACGGAGCTCCATCTGTCCAAGGATTTTAGCCCAGTGTCACTAGACCCACAGTGGAAGCCAACAACTTTGAATTAAAACCAGCATGGTTCCAAATGATTCAACAAACCCAGTTTGCAGGTTCACCAACAGAAGACCCACACTATCACCTCCAGTGCTTTCTTGCCCTATGTGACGCATTCAAGATGAATGGAGTGTCTGATCAAGCAATAAGACTCAGAGCATTCCCATTCTCCCTTTGGGACAGAGCAAGGAAGTGGTTACTTTCTCAACCGGTGGGATAGGCATACCATCTGGCACTACCGCTAGAGTTAGAAAAGATACATAACGTCTTCCATGTATCGATGTTGAGGAGGTATAGATCCGACCCATCTCATGTGTTACCAGTGGAAGAAATTGAAGTAAATCCAGACCTCACATATGAAGAAGAACCCATAGAGATTCTGGGTTATGAGGTGAAGTAGCTACGGAACAAGCAGATACCGTTGGTTAAAGTGTTATGGAACCATCATTCGGGCCAAGAAGCTACTTTGGAACGAGAGGAGGATATGAGGAGACAGCACCCACAACTGTTCAGAGACTGATGCCAGGTAAAAATTTCGAGACGAAATTTATTTTAAGGGGGGGAGAATTGTAACACCCCTATATGCATAGCCTGGTATATTTCACTGTTTCGATGACTGGTCGGTCCGAACAATTAAAGAGATTAGAATCACATCTAAGACACCTAGATAAGCCCTGAACGCAAATAATTAGTAATTGCCAGATAATTAACTATAAATAAGAAAAACAAAACATAAAAAGTTAAATGAGCCGAGAGTCACAGCAATGGGTGACCTTCCCAAGAAGTGACTGCGAGGTCAGCCTTAACTCAAATTTCGAACCGAAAAATGTGACGCCGCAGTCCTTAGGACTACTGCGAAAACAGTTGAAAAGAGAAAATTATAGAAAAGAATTGTTAAGCAGATCAAATAATTAGGTCAGGGATCTGGAAGAAATATCGAATAACTTACAAACTGGATTGAACCATCGAGGGTTAATTTGGTCAATTCACCCCTAGAGCTGACTCCTGACCTAACTGTTCAATAAAATCAGAGAAACAAAACTTTCAAAATCGCGAATTAAATTAAAGAACTAATGGAAAAATAAATGAAAATAGAAAAAGAGAAAAAGAAAAGTTATTACATCATAATGATGAGCTCATATGTGACATCATAAATCATTTTAATTTTCCTACATAAATTGACCAAGTCAAAAATCATTATAAAGACAAATAATACATAAAAATTAAAAGAAATTTACTTATCTTCCTCCATGAAATCGGAAGCCATATTTCTCTCTCTCACCACCATTGTTTTTCCTCCATTAAAACTTATGTTAAGCTTTAAAATCCCCATTTAATCCTACTTTCCCCCTAATTTGTCCCATTAAAACTTGTTAGACTAACTTGAGAAAGTATTTGAAGAAGAAAAGAAAAGGAAAAAGGGAGTGAAATTGAAGAATTAGAATTCAAGTGGAGGTAAACAAATTACTTTGAAAATTTTGATTTATTAGTTGTGTTTGTAGCTCAATTAACCTAGAAATTTACTTAAAATTTAAAGAAAACAACTATTGGAGGAGTATTTAAAATTTCAGCCAGCTTAGGTGAGGGTTTGAATTGGATGAATTTGATGTAATTGAAAGGTGGTTTAAGTTGAATTATGTATGTAGATCATGAATAGATACTTTTATTTCATTAGTTTGCAAAATTGTGTAATTAGGGTTCTTGAATAATTTGAAAATTTGGGAAAAATTAGAGAAATTGGTCAATTGATGCAATTGACCTTAATTGAGTTGAGAAATAGTCAATTAGAACCATTTATGGTGTGTTGAATTGCTAGAACTAAGTTACAATTCGGATAGGTTAGTGTTCAGATTCTAGCAGCTTGACCTAGGTCCTTTTCAGGGACCAAAACTGAAAATTTACTAACTGAATTGGTGTGAGGCCTATTGGTAATGAAACTAGACACATAATGGACCATTTTTCATTTGGGAATCTTGCCCA
This sequence comes from Hevea brasiliensis, assembly GCF_030052815.1. Lineage (NCBI taxonomy): Eukaryota > Viridiplantae > Streptophyta > Magnoliopsida > Malpighiales > Euphorbiaceae > Hevea > Hevea brasiliensis. The sequence continues at coordinate 51,101,764 of NC_079497.1, read as the reverse complement.
GAAAATGACCATAACTTAGTGAACAATTAGGTCAAACTTGGGTGTAGTGCACTGCCACTATACCAAAATGATCAAATGAACAGTGTTTGTTTATTTGGCCATAACTTGAGCTATACAGGTCCAAATGACCTGATTTTTGTGGCATTGGAAAGGTATGACATAGCACTACAACTTTCATGAAGAACCCAACCCAAATTATACCCATAACCCAGTCGTTTTTTCACACAAATTTAGTGACCCAAAACTGCCAAAACCAAATTAGGTGCCCAAAAATTCTGGGTAGACCAATCTGGATAGCCCTGTTTAAATGGCCATAACTTGGGCTAAAAAACTCCAAATGGAGTGATTCAAAAAGGGAATTAAATTTAAGATAATAATGAACAAGTCTTATGAAGAACACTTTGCCAAATTCTAACAGCAACATGACCAATGGAACAGTATAAAACAAGACATCAAAACTAAAAATTTAAAATTGTGCCTAGGAGACTTAAAAATTGAAGAAACAAGCAAAACCAACAAATTAGGTAATCAAAATGTGGTATGTGGGTGAAATTGAAATCCCTATACCTATTAAGCATAAGAAAGTCAACAAATTGACTTGAATAGTAATCCCGAAATGCAAAATTCAAAGAACGTTAAATTAAGCATATTAGGACTCGAAATAAGTAATTGAGAAATTCTTTAATGGATTTATGATAAATTGTGATACTGAAACACTATAAAATTATGTGTTTTAGTTAGAAAGCATACCGAAAAAGAACCCAAGACATCAAGTCAAGGCCAAGAGGTGACTCGCACGAGGTTTGTGCACAACATAAAATGTTCTTTAAATTTCTTTTGCAAAGTGCATGAAATGAATTGTGATTTATTTATATTGAAAAATGATGATTGAAATGTATATTATGCTATTGACCTAAAATGTTGAAAAATTAATTGCATGTGTTTTTAATTGTGAGTAAATGTTTGGTAAATTATTGAAATAGTTTTGAAACCACAGTGTCATGATCATATATTTGAATGCCTCACTAGCATGACTAGTAGGAGGAATTAGTTTTGAATTTTGATTCCCTCTCTGGCCGAAGTGTTGAGGTGTGTGCTAGTAGAGGAAGAAATTGAATGGGTACCCATAAATTGAGTTTGTAACACCCTCCCGGTAGCAACTCCGTACATTCTACTGTTTCGGTGACCGGTGTCGGTCCGGACAGCTAGAACGTCCGGAAAAATATTTAAACTAAAGTCAGGAACCATAATTAACTCAAATATTAATAAGAAAAATTTAGTAAAAATTTTAGAAATAAAATACAACCAAGTTAAATGAGCCGGTGCCCAAGCGATGGGTAACCCAGAGGGAAGTTGCAGTTCTCGCAACTAGGAGCCCTAGACCTGGGGAAAAATTCATAAAATAATTTTGGGGACTCCAGATAAGGGTCATTGAGGTTCCTATGGCATTAGAATGCCAAGAAAATATTTAGAAAAATTTTTCAATCGGTACAGACAATTTTGACCCGTTAAGCCAAACGGAGGGCATTTTGGTCATTTCGCCTTCAGAGACGATTTTTGGCCGACTTGTCCAGTTGAGTAAATAATTATTATGACATAAAATATGAATAAACATTACTAAAAATTAAATTGAAAATGAGTAGAGATGAAAAGAAAAGAAAAATAAAGAAAATTAGGGATAATGACATCACATGATGTCATTATCTTACTCCCAACCAATCACAAGTTAACAAGCATTCTTAAAACACTTAAAAGAGTCAAAATAGACCAAAAAAATTCTGGTCTTCTTCTTCTTCTTCAGCCAGCCGAAACCCTTCTCCCCTCTCCCTCCATTGATTCTCAATCAAAGCTCCCTTTCTCTCTTTGTTTCACTACTAAACCCTAGACACCTTTCATTAAAACTTGTCCATACCTCTTGGGAAAGTGTTTGGCAGCCTAGAAAAGGAAAGAAAGTGAAGTTTAAGTTTGGAAAATTCTGCCCTACAAGAGGTTAGTGCTTATTTATGCATATATTTCTTTTATTCCATGTTAGGGACTTGAAATTAATATGAAATTGTGAATTAAATAGACTAAAACTCATGTGTATGTATACCATGGAATTCGGCTGCCTAGTGAGGGTTATGACTTTGATGGTTTAGATGGGCTTAGAGTGGATTAGAGAGGGTGTTTAAAGTGTATATATATATATATATATATATATATATATATATATATATATATATATATATATATATATAAGGAATGAAAGTGTTAACTAAGGTATGTGGTGTGAATCATAATGGGAAATTAGGGTTTTGACAGTGAAATTTGGACTTGGCTTATGAAATGATGAGTGAACATTCTAATGGTCAATTAGTGACCATTTGAGGTAAGTTGACCATAATTTGAAGTGAATTAGAGTATTACAAACTGAAATGGTATGCTGCCTAGTGAGGGCGGCAGGGGAGGCTGTGAGTCCAGCCTGTTTGGACTACCATAACTCTGGCTGTGTAGGTTTAATTGGTGTTTGGCCAATTGGACATGAAACTAGACACATAATGGCACAATTTTGGTGAAGAAACCATGCCCAAAAGACCAAATCAAGTGAACCAAAAACTGGCCCCAACCCGGATGTCCTGCAACCAGAATCTGCAGAATGACCAAATGAACAGTAATTATTCATTTGGCCATAACTCATTGTAGAATGGGCCAATTGACCTGAAATTTTTACAGCAACAAGTTAAGATATAGACAAACAACTTTCATGAAGAAATACCCCAAATTATGGCCAGAACATATCCAACAAGGCAGTTGCAGTCACTGTTCATTGCACTGTAGATATGGTCAATTCTGCAGTTTTTCAATCCGGCCAGCTGTGGTTTTTGGACCATAACTGGAGCTACAAAACTCCAAATGGAGTGATTCAAAAAAGGAAATTCTACTAGACAAAATAAGGAACAACTTTCATGTTTACCATTCCCTCAAATTCCCATTGTAACAGCCACTAATGGAACAGTAAATTTAGGGTACAAAAACTGAAAATTTTGCTCCCTTAGTTCTAAGCTTAGAAATGGTATTGGTGATTAATTCCAACAAGTTTTGAATGCAAAATGTGGTACATTGGGGGTGTTAAAACCAATGTACCTATTTTCTATCCAAAAGTCAACATTTTTGTTGACCAATGAAGTGAATGGTGACACCAAAACTTGAAATTCAAAAATTGAAGAATTCAAAAGTATCAAATGCCCTAGTATACCTAACAAGATTGGTTTGGATAGTTTGGCATGCCAATAGGGTTCAGTTAGCAGTACTACATATGACATTATGCCATTCTGTGATTTTATGGCTTTTAGCCATTCTGACCTTGTGTTGATATTTGGCCTTGTGCCTATTGTCATTACAGCTTATTAGTCGCTCAAGGTACATCGAGATGCATACGTGACCGATGGTGTGACGCCCAAGGTACTAGATACCCAAAGGCGGTTACGTTTATCCAGTCCAGTCATCCAGTATAGGTTACTTGGGCAACCAAAAGAATGAAAGTGGATAAAATTAACAAAATAAATGATTATAACAAGTAAAAACCCAGTAAAACATCGATACATTCAATACATATTTATTTTCTGCTATTTCCTTTTATTTTGTTATTGCACCACTAAGCATTATTGCTTAGCGCATTGCTTTTGCCACTCGTAGGTTCTGGAGATACTGATCGAGAGCCCAGTAGACTGCAGACTGGGTGAGACCATCCTGTAGCTCTGCATAGTGTCCGTGTCACCTCGCCATCTTCAGTGCATTGGTAGGACACTAAGTTTCATTTTGATATTTTGTAACTAATTTTTATTTTCTCATATGTAATTGAACTTATGAAATGTATTTTGATGTTCATGTAAATAATGAGAATTTTGTTTGTGAAGGGAAAAGTGAATGTTTATCTGTGATTTATACATGATTATCACATGAGATGAATGATTGAGAAATGAAATTGAAAAATGTTGAGATTTCGATATTGGAGTTTGAGATGATTGAGTATGATTATTGGAAGTGTTTTTCACAGGTTCCGAAGAACTGTTTTCTCCATTTTTAGCCAAGATCATTTGATTTTCTATAAAATTTTCGGAACCTCAAATAAATTATAATTTCAATAAATGACTTAAATGAGTTATATTTCACAAGTTATATTCAAAACTATAATAAAAATAAATTAAGAAAGAATAAAAATGATTGAGATGAAGTAGAGTGTTCCGGTACACCGTGTGACATATCTTACTCGAATATACTGTAGACGGGTAAGGGGTGTCACAGAGTTAGCTAGCCTTGAGATTCCTCATAAGCCTCTAGCTATTGAGATGAACATTGTTCTGATGGCATTATATAACTGTGTGTTTTTATGAAATTTGTTTTGAGACTGTTTGGACTAAAAGTTTATAAATTACGTTTTATATTTTTTTTTCATTTTTAGTACCATATTTGAATAAATGTGATTGAATTATGCATAAAATGTTATTTTAGTATGTTGTGCACAACTGAGTCATAGTACTCAGTGATGGCTATTCATTGCTATCGCAGGTAGAGAGATTGGTAAAGCAGCTAAGTGAGCTGTTGAGGAGTACTGAGCTACTTTTAGATATTTTATCGAGTATAATTTTATACCCTTATTGTATATATTTCTTTTGATGTAAATAACTGTATGTACCTTTATAAATGGGTTTTAAGTAGATTGTACATATTTTGTAATAATATTATTTTGGACTCCCTGATATAACTTTTTGGACTGATGAATGTAAATTAAATTTTCTTTAATGCAATGAGCATGACATTAATTATTACTAATTTTGAAAATAATTGAATTGAAATTTTGAGTTGTGAACTATTTATTTGAAATATGGAGTTTGGGGAAAATTTGTGTTGATTGAGTTGAAATGGTGGTTGATTTTGATTGAAGTGTTATATTGGAAGTGTTTTCAACAGGTAAAATTTTTCAGTTTTTTCAAATACAGCCGGCACTCTGCCGAAATTTTCCTAAAATTTTCAGAAAAATGGAAATGGATAGAAATTTTATATGACTTTTAAACCTTAATTAAATGTTTTAAATTCCTACCATAAATGCTCACCACTTCCAAAAAGTAAGAAAATGGTTTTAAAATCCCTTGTAGTAAATTTAATGGGTTATCGGTAGGTGAAGTATAGTAATTCATTAGGTATACTACGGGATTATGTTATGCCTTATAAAGGGGTAAGGTGTGACAATTTATGAGGTTGATTCAAGCTTTGAAAGCTTGAATTTTCATAGCTATGGAGGAAATTAGAGAGAGAAGAGAGAGAGGAGAGAGGGACAGCTAAAGAGAGGTTGAAGATGACTAAAGTTTTTTCTTTTTAATTCTATTTATTTGATTTTTAATTTGTGTGTGTTTATCCACAATTCCCATAATTAAAAATTAAAGTTATTATGTCATGCTTATGTCACTTGTGATGATGTCATAAATCTCTTTTTATTTTCTTTTCTTTTCTTTTCCTTTCTTTTTCCCCACTTCCTCAATTTAATTATATATTTCACAATTTTAATTTCTCACATTTTATTGGACAGTTAGGCCATGAGTCATCTTTAAAAGTGAATTGACCAATTTGCCCTCTTGCCGGTCTAATCCGGTTTGCCAATAATTCAGTATTTCTTCCGGAACCCAAACCTAATTATTTGATCTAGTTCTCTATCTTTTTCTGTGATTTTCATATTTCCCCTAGCTTTGTAATTTTTCCTAGGACTGCGGTGTCACAATGTCCCATACGAAATTAAGGTTTTGACCGATCTCGCAGTCACTTCCCGATGCGGTCACCCATCACTGTGACCCCTGGCTCATTTAACTTTTTATGCTTTGTTTTTCTTATTTATACTTGACCTTCTGGTAATCATTATTTATTTTCATTCAGGGCTTTTCTCAGTGACTTAAATATGATTCTAATCCTCTTAATTTTTCGGACTGACACCGGTCACCGGAACAGTGATTTACACAGGACTATGTATGTAAGGGTGTTACACATCTTCTCAAGATGTTTGTCTAACTGTTGCTATGTCATGGCCTTGGTCAGTGGATTAGCCGGGTTGTCAGCCGAAGCTATTTTCTGTATGGCAATATCGCCTCTTCCAACTATCTCTCTGATAATATGAAATCGCTGCTCTATGTGTTTGGATCGCTGGTGAGACCTAAACTCCTTTGCCTGAGCAATGGCTCCATTGTTGTCATAGTAGAGAGGAACTGTTGACTCAATGGAAGGAACCACTTGTAGTTCTGTAATGAACTTATTGATCCAAACATCCTCTTCTGCAGCATCACATGCAGTAACATATTTAGCTTTGGTCATGGAGTCTGCTGTAGTTGTCTGTTTGGAACTCTTCCAATAGACAACTCCTCCATTACAAAAAAATACAAACCCTAAGATAGACTTTCTATCATCAATATCTGATTGGAAATTAGAATTTGTAAATCCTTCTAGTTGAAGTTCGCCTCCTCCATATATCAAGAATAAATCCTTAGTCCTTCTCAAGTACTTAAGGATATTCTTGACAGCTATCTAGTGTTCTAAACCTGGATTGGATTGAAACCTGCTAGTCACACTAATAGTGTAGGTAATATCAGGCCTAGTACACAGCATGGCATACATTAGGCTTCCTATAGCCAAAGCATAAGGAACCTTAGCCATCTTTTCCCTTTCTTCAGGAGTCTTGGGAGACTGTTCCTTAGAAAGGTGAATTCCATGGCTAACTGGTAACAATCCTCTTTCGGAATCAAGTATGTTGAACCTCTTTAACACCTTTTCCAAGTAAAGCCTTTGGGATGAACCTATTATTCTTTTCGGTCTATCTCTATATATTCAAATTCCCAGAATATAGGTAGCTTCTCCAAGGTCTTTCATAGAGAAAGTACTTGACAACTAAGTTTTTATAGATGTTAGCATACCAATATCATTGCCTATTAGTAATATATCATCCACATATAACACCAGAAAGGTAGTCATATCCCACTAGTCTTCTTATACACACACGATTCATCAATATTTTGAATAAAACTGAAATTTTTAATGGCTTCATCAAAATGTTTATTCCAGCTTAAAGAAGCTTGCTTAAGACCATAAATGGATCTCTTAAGCTTGCAAACTTTAGAACCTTCTTTGATTCAAAACCCTTGGGTTGTTCCATGTATATGTTTTCCTTAATAACACCATTGAGAAAAGCGGTTTTGACATCCATTTGCCAAACCTCATAATCATAGTGTGCTGTAATAGCTAGAAGAATCCTTATGGATTTAAGCATGGCTATGGGAGAGAATGTTTCTTCATAATCTATTCCTCCCCTTTAGCGAAACCCTTTCGCTACAAGCCTAGCTTTGAAGGTCTCCACCTTCCCATCAGGACCAATCTTCCTCTTGAAAACTCATTTACATCCTATGGGTACAATACCCTCAGGTGGGTCTACAATATCCCAAACTTGGTTCTTATGCATGGAATCCATTTCAGATTTCATTGTTTCTAGCCATTTTGAAGAATCTATATCTGATATAGCTTCCTCATAACTAGTAGGATCATCACCATGATCAACTTCTTCATGAATAAACAACTCTTGTTTATTCTCATGAAGAAATCTATATCTCTCTGGTGGATGAGATATTGTACTAGATTTACGAAGAACCGGTGTTGTGGATGTATTATTTATAGGCATAGGCTCTCCCACTGGATTAACATCCATGGGTGTAGGTTGTTGGTTATTGTGAAATTCTCTAATTCCAATTCTATCTTCCTTCCTTTGCCACCCTCTTGAAGAAACTCTTTCTACAAGAAAATTACATCTCTACTTATCACAACTCTTTATGATTGTGGAAGATAAAAATAATATCCAAAATTGTCTTTTGGATATCTAACAAATCTACCTTTTTCAGACCTTGTTTCTAATTTATCAGTTTTCAGTTTCTTGATAAAAACTGGACAACCCCATACCTTAACATGTTTAAGAGATGGTTATCTTCCATGCCATATCTCATAAGGTGTGGAAGAAACTAATTTAGTTGGAATCCTGTTAAGAATATACAGTGCAGTTTCTAATGCATATCCCCATAAGGAAATAGGCAAATCAGTGAAGCTCATTATGCTGCGTACCATGTCTAACAAAGTAAGGTTTCTTCTTTTCGACACACCATTCAACTGTGGTGTACCAAGAGTGGTCAATTGTGAAATTATGCCCTGTTCCTAAAAGAACTCATCAAACTCTGTACTTAAGTATTCACCACCTCGATCAGATCAAAGGGTTTTAATACTTTTTCCTATTTGATTTTCTACTTCAGCCTTGAATTCTTTGAACTTTTCAAAGGATTCAAACTTGTATTTCATTAAATACAAATACCCAAATCGAGATTTATCATCAGTGAAGGTAATGAAGTAGTAATATCCACCTCCAGCCATTTCTCTAAATGGCCCACACACATCTCTATGTATGAGTTCCAAAATATCTTTAGCTCTTTGCCCTTGTCCCACAAAGAGAGATCTGGTCATTTTGCCCTGAAGGTAGGACTCACAAGTTGGTGATGGTTCATTTCCTAAAGTAGACAAAATCCCCATCCTTTCCAATTTCGTGATCCTATCTTCTGCTACATGACCCAATCTTAAGTGCCAAAGTTGTTTTAGATTAAGGTTGACATTTTCTGTTGCATTAATTTCATGTTCGGTGCTTGGAGCCGTTTTGCATTCATTATCAACATAATAAAGTCCATTTTGCAAGTAACCCAAACATACAATTTTATTAACATAATAAACTGTACATACATCATTTATGAATCTAAATTCATAACCGTCTCTAGTCAAATTAGATACAGAAATGATATTTTTATACATGTTGGGTACATACAAAACATCCTTTAAATACAAAACATCATCATCAAAATAATTATTTACAATAAGAGAAGTAGATCCGATGGCTTTGGCATCAACACTTGATCCATCACCAATTTTCAGCCTCACTTCTCCATGATCCAAGCTCCTAAGAGTTACTAGTTCCTGCACATCAGAAATTATATGTGAATTAGAACCAGTATCAATGACCCAAGCAGAATTAGTATGATAAGCAATACTGGAATCTAAGAAACAAGAAACAGTTATACCTTTAGAAGGTTTTGCCTTCTTGCTCTTTATCAACTCTAGGTATTCTAGGCAATTTCTTTTCAGTGCCCATCCTTTTGATAGTGGAAACACTTTCCTTTGTCAACAGGAGTCTTCTTCACAGTTTGGCTCTTTTTGCCCACTCTACCAAAAGGACCAGGGATAGAAGATGGCTTCTTCTTGTTACTTTTCTTCTTCTTCTTGGTCTTACCAAAAGAAGAAGAAGCAACAAGTGCCACTTCCTTTTCCTTCTTGCCAAGCATATTGCCTTGAGCAATTACAAGAATGTTCAGAAGACCAGCCAAAGTGCATTCTTGTTTAGTCATATGGAAGTTTGTGATAAAGCTTCCAAAAGACTCTGGCAAGGATTGAAGGATTAAATCCGTTTGAAGAGAAAAGTCCATGGAAAAATCCAATGCCTCCAGCTACTCTATAAGCCAGATCATGATATGGACATGTTCTCCCACATCCTGACCTTCATGCATTTTCATTCTGAACAGTTGTTTAGATATCTCATATCTAGCCAACCTACTCACCAAACACCTCTTGAAGGTGACTCAGTATTTTAGAAGATGTTTGTATTTTCTCATGCTGCTTCTGTAACTGATTAGTCATTGAAGCAAACATATAGCACTTGGCTTGCATGTCATCTTCATGCCACTTTCTCAAAGTATCATGTTCTTCTTTGGCCTCAGGTGGTAATGCACTAGGAATTTTAGAATCAAGAACGTATCCTATACGCTCAAGATTGAGAACAAATCTCAAATTCCTTAGCCAATCAAAAAAGTTAGGTCTGGTGAGCCTATTATCATCTAGTATGCGTAATAACGGGTTGGACCTTTGTGCCATAATTATCAAATTCAATTATTGCAGAAAAAGCAAGATTCAAATTAGTCATCTTGTATCAAGTAAATTAACCACCAATATGATTATGGTTTTTTAATCAAATTGGTCCTCTCACTAACTTGGCGAATCCTACACTTCCATAATAGGAAACGAAAATCCTAGTGTAACACCCCGAACCTCCGAGTTATGAATAGTACTATTTTTGGTCCGTGACCAGTACTATTCAAAGACACTTTGAGGATCAAAAATAAATATAAAATTAATTGAGATAGACATAATAAAAATTCAAGTGACCCGAAAATATAAGGATTCACCAGGTATATTGTAAAAGAGGGATTATGACCCGATAAGGGGCATTTTGGTCAATTCACTTTAAGAGTTGATTTTTGACCAAAATTTCAATTTAAGTAAATGAAAATAATAAATTGAATTATGAATAAATTTTTGAGGAAAAGAATTCAAGTATAAAGTGAAAGGAAAATATAAGAAACAAAAATCTAGAATTTTAAGTCCATTTTGACCCAATTAAAATTTTAGGACCAATGGGCTTTGGATAACTCAATTAAAGTTAATTAAATAAATCAAAATTTGGGATAAGTATAAAAGGAAGCCATCTTCCTTCCTCCCCCATTTAGTTACCACCTACTCTCTCTCCTTCTCTCTTTCTTTCTTTCTTCTTCTTCCTTCTTTCTCCATTGACACCCATTCTCAAAACTCAATTCCTTGCTTTTCCTCCATTGGTTTTCCATCTAATTGGTAGAGAGCATCAAATTAATCTTTGATTTAGAGATTAAAAGCAAGGGGAAACAAGAGATTAGAAAAAAAATTGAAGATTTGGGGAATTGGAAGGAAGTCATCAAGAGGTAAGTTCTTTAATGCTCAATTTGTTATACAAACCTTAAATTAAGTTAGATTATGATGAAATTTCATAAAAAAAATGAAAGAAAACATGCATGGAATCTAAACTAGGGTTTTGGCCAAATTGGAGAAAAGTTAGGGTTTGATGTCTTTGAATAAAATTTATGATGAGATTAAGCTTAGTTGAAGTAGTATACATGATTGGGGCAAAGAAATTGCATGAAATGTGTATACATTTAATTATGGGAGATTAGAGTTCATGGGAAAATTGGAGTTTTGGTGCTAGAGAGTGAAATTGGTGTGTGTAGCATTAAATTATGGTCATTTGAGGTTTATTTAGTTTGAATTGACATTGGGTTGATGAATGGAAGTAATGAAATGGTAGGATTAGGGAAAATTATAAGCTTTGGTGTTCGAAAATTGTAGGTTTTGTGCTATGAAGTGCCATTGATGTGTTAATACTAAATTATAGTCATTTTGGGTGAATTAAATGTGAATTGAGATTGGTTAGTGGAAGTAATTGAAGAAATGAAAATTTTAACTTAGGGCAGAATTTTGCACACTGAATTCAATGTGTTTGAAAGCCCATAACTTGAGCTACACAACTCCAATTGGTGTGAAACCAATTGGAAACGAAACTTAATACATAGAGCTAGAATTTTCGTGAAGATACCCTGCCCCGAAAATGACCTTAAGCTATCCGAAATGAGCCTTAAACTTAGAGACAAAATTCTGGAACCTGCAAAATTTGACCATATCAACAGTAAACTTTGCATGGCCATAACTCTCTCTAGAAAACTCCAATTTAGGCGATTCTTAAACCGATGAAAACCAAAGACATAGTAGAACATTTCATATGAAGAACTTGAGGCCAAATTATGGAATTAACCTAATCAAATTTCTAAGCAAATTTGAATCACCGAATCTACAGAATTGCAAATTTACCATATGAATAGTAAATTTTGCATGGCCATAACTCTCTTTAGAAAACTCTGATTTAGGCGATTCTTGAACCGATGGAAACATAATACATAGTAAAACATTTTGTATGAAGAACATTAGACCAAATTATGGACTTAACTTGATCAAATTACTGAACAAAATTGGATCGATAAATCTGCCAGAACTAAATCTGTAGCATGAATAGTGACATGAACAGTAATCGTGTTTTGGACATAACTTGAGCTACAAAACTCCGAATTAGGCGATTCAAAAAGGAAAATAAATTTAGGACCTAGATGAACAATTTTCATGGAGAACACCTCACCAAATTATGATTGAAACTAGGTAAAACTTGGGTTCAAAGATTGGGGCTCCAAGTTGTCCAAAACCAAAATTTTCTAAAATTTGCAAAGCTAACTTGGGATGTATTAGACATGCATGTAATGAGTTTTTGGCAGCAATTGAGATTGGTATTGAGGTATTCTATTTGTGTATTTTTAATAGAAAAAGAATTTGGAACGGACAAGGAATAGTGAGTAAAGAGAAAGAAGAGCATTGAAGGTTTGTGCACAACTAACCTTTTCTTCATTTTTAAACTTGTAAATTGCTTGGAATGAGTTTATTTGAATGAGTTTTCTTTGAACAAGTTTACTTTGACTGAAATATGGTTTTTCTCTTGTATTTAAGAAATTTGAGTGTTGCCACCTTTATATGGATATTATGATGAATTTAAATGTGTTTATAGGTTTATAAATGTGATTGTTGAGTGGGAAATTTTTGGAAACTGTTTTGAAACCACAGTTAGCATGACAGTCCCTTTCGGAACTCCCCAGTAGTAACGGCTACTTGGGGTTGATAATTGATATTAATTATGTCTCCCATTAATAACGGTTAGTGGGGTAAGACTACATGAGTACTCATTAGCTAGCTAGCCCTTCCCTCATTAATAATGATTAGTGAGGTTGAGATTGCTTTGTCGTGGTGTACAACACGGCACTAATCATAAAATTTTGTGTCATGGCCTGAGCTGTGTGTTGATATTGGCTGTCACACCCTACCCCTCTGTAAGGCATAACATGATCCCGTAGTATACCTAATGAATTACCAACTTCATCTACTGATAACCCATTAAATACACTACAAGTGATTTTAAAACTTTTCTTACTTCTTTTTACAGCAGTGAGCACAATTTACAGGTGTTAAAAACCTTTTTGAACTAAAGTGAAACAGCTAACACATTTGAACTAGTAGGGATTTCTATAAAAATTTTGGCAGAGTACCATCTGTATTTTGAACAAAACAGTTCTTCAGAAAACCTGTAAAAAAGAACTTCAATATTTTTCTCAATCTCAACTCCAATAGTTAAACACCACAATATATTTCTCAACTCAAATCCCCAATAGTTTTTCAAAGACTGAGATAAAAGAAATACAATACAAAATTTTACAAGGCAAAATAACTCATAATTTATTTTACAACTTCAATGTACAATTTTAATTTACAACTGCTCAAAACCAAGAACAATATATACATACAGTGAACATACATTAAAGTACAAAATGCAAAATATGGTATACTCAATATACCCGATGATCTCTAGCTGAATGCACTAGCAGCCTAGTCTGCTGCCCTATCCGTCTGTCTACCTGCGACAGCAATGAAAAGCTATCGCTGAGACAATGTCTCAGTGGTGCACAACATTAACCAAATACATCTTTAAATCACAATTCATAAATCGTTTAAATGATGGATACATAAAACCATAGTTAAATTCGAGACAATGAATGTCATAAGGAATTTAACACAATATCACAATAAATCTCAGTAATCAAAACGTAGTTAAATTCAAAAGATAGTGAATGTCAATAAGAATTTAAACTCCATTTCACAAATTATCAAAGCTCATAATAATACGATTTAGTCAAATAATTTAAGAACACAGTGTTGCCAATTCATACACAACTTAAGCCATAACACAATTTTCCGATCAATGCCGCGTTGTACACCACGACAAAGAAATCACAACCCCACTAATCGAAATCAATGAGGAAGGAAGCTAGCTATATAATGAGTACTCATCCGATCACCTCAACTGGTAAACCAGAGAGGGAGAAAAATAAACGATCACAACCCCATAAATGGAGAAGGAAAATAAACGATCACAACCCCATAAATGGAGAAGGAATGATGTGATACTGTCATGCTAAGTGTGAACACAAAATCAATTCCAAACATTTTATTCAAATGATTCGTAAGAATCCAATAAATTTCCAAAGTTATAATTTCATTCACAAAATGGCAACACAATTCATAATTAACTTCAATTTTCACAAATCACACTAAATCAATTTTTCTACAGTTTCAAACCATTTACAATGCTTTTCAAGCAATAAGTATCCATTCAAACACATTTCCATAATTGAAAATAATAATATACAAATAGTCATAATTTATTTCAATTGAAAAATTCAAAAGAAATAATCACAGTGCACAAACCTCGATAATCGCTCTGCCTTGATCAGTGACACCCTTACCCGTACAAGATACCCGAGTAAGTAATGCCACCTGGTGTACCGGCACACTCTAATATTCCTCAATTAATTTAAACAATGCTTTTGCATATAATTTATGAAATACAATTTATTTAAACCATGTATCAAAAGTATCATTCATTTAAGGTTCCAAAAATTTTTAAGAAAATCAGTGAGTCTGCTAAAAATGGAGAAAACCGTTCTTGAACTGTTAAAAACACTTCCAATATTTTTATTCCATCATCTCAAACTCCAATATCAACACCAAACTCAATATCAATATCTCAATAATTTGTCAATTTCAGGTCTCAACAATCTTTTCATTTCTCAAAACATCCCTTTCTCAGGGTTCTCATATATAAACAACCATTAAATACTCAAATTAATACCATACATGACCATAAATCTTTATTATTTACAATAAGCTCAAAATACATTACATAAATCCCAAATACATATGAGAAATAAAAATTTAATTACAAAATGACAAAATGACATCTAGTGTCCTACCAATGCACTGCAGGTGACGAGGTGACACGGACACTGAGCAGAACTGCCGGATGGACTCACCCAGTCTGTGGTCTACTGGGCTCGCGATCGGGATCTCCAGTACCTACGCGTGGCAAAAGCAATGCGCTAAGCAATAATGCTTAGTGGTGCAATAATATAATAAAAGAAAATAGCAAGAAAATAAATGTGTAGAGATGTATGCTTTCTTTGTTTGGTATTGATATATTCATTGTTTCATTAACGTTGTTCACTTTTATTCATTTGGTTGCCCCAAGTAACCTACACTAGACGCATCGGATGGATAACGTAAATCGCACTGGGTACCTAGTACCTCGGGCCGTCACACCATCGGTCACATATGCATCTCCCGGTGTGCAACAGAACAGCTAACAAGCTGTAAATAATATTAGGCACAAGGCCAAGTCTCAATGCAAAGTCAGAATGGCCAAAAGCCATGAAATCACAGAATGGCATTTTTGCCATGTGCAGTACTGCTAACTGAACCCTATTGGCATGCCAAACTATCCAAACCAATCTTGTTAGGTATACTAGGGCATTTGAAACTCTTAAATTTGTCAATTTGTGAATTTCAACTTTTTTGGTGTCACTATTCATCATTGGTCAACAAAAATGTTGACTTTTAGAATAAAAATGTGTACATCAACTTTGGCACTCCCAACATACCACATTTGGTGTTTAAAACTTGTTGGCCTTAAGTGTTTTTGCCATTCTAAAGTGTAACTCAACACAAACAGATTTTTCAATTTTGGTGAGTCAACTTCACTGTTCCATTGGACACTGTTACTGTTGGAATTTGAGGAAATGTAAGACATGAAAGTTTTTCCTTATTTTTTCTAGTTGAATTTCCTTTTTTGAATCACTCCATTTGGAGTTTTGTAGCTCCAGATATGGCTCAAAAACCCAAGCTGTTCGGATATGCATTCTGCAGAAATTTACCATATCTACAGTGCATGAACAGTAACTTGAGTCACTTGGTTGAATGGGTTCTGGCCATAATTTGGGGTAGGTTCCTTCATGAAAGTTGTTTGTCTATGTCTTAACTTATTGCTGTAAAAATTTCAGGCCAATTGACCAAATCTACAGTGAGTTATGGCCAAATGAACAGTTACTGTTCATTTGGCAAATTCTGCAGAATTCAGTGCAGGGCATCCGGATTGTGGCTGAGTTTTGACCCTTTTGCTTTGGTCTTTTGGGCATAGTTTCTTCAGCAAAAATGTGCCATTATAAGCCTAGTTTCATGTCCAATTGGCCAAATACCAATTGGACTACCACTGCCCAAGTTATGGCAGTGCAAAGGGACTGAATTTTCAGTCCCTATGCTGCTGTCCTAGGCAGCCTGCAATCCTCACTTTGCAATCTCATTTTTCTGTCCCATTTATGGTCAACACATCTAAAATGGTCACTAATTGACCATTACAATGTGCCCTAACAATTTCCTAAGCCAAGTCACACTTTCACCTTTCCAAACCCTAATTTCCATATGAATTTTTACAACATGCTTTAATTAACTATCTCATTCCATAATCACATGCATACATGGTTTAATCTTGATCTCTAGTCCACTTTAAGTCCATCAAAACACTCATTCCCTTTTTATTCAATAGGGCTGCCGAAACTTAGGGCATGGATAGACATAGATTTCATTCATTTTAGTTACAAATTCCTACTTATTCCAAGTCTCTAACATAGAATTTAAAAAGCTTTAGATGTATATATGCACTAACCTTGTTTGGGCAGAATTTCCAAAGCCCTAAACTCTAATTTCCTTCTTCTTGTTGGCTGCCAAGAGCTTGTTTAAGGTGTGGGGTAAAGTTTTAATGAAGAGGGGTTAGGGAAATATGGTGGAATGATGGAGATCTAAAGCTTGAAAAAAAAAAACTTGAATGGAGGTGGCTATGGAGGTAAATTTCGGCTGGTCTCTTGGGGAGGGTGGCTGCTGCACTTTCTTTCTTATTTTGGTCTTCATTTTGTCTTTTTATTTGTTAGTCAATTGATAGCTTAATTTTGATTGGTTGGTGAGTAAGTGAGTGACCTCATATGATGTCATTTTTGCATTATTTTGCATTTTCTTTTCTTTTCTTTCACTACTCATTTCAAATTTCATTTCTAGTAATGTTTATTCATATTTAATGTTATATTAGTTATTTACTCAACTGGACAAGTCGGCCAAAAATAACCTCGGAAGGCGAAATGACCAAAATGCCCTCCGTTTGGCTTAACGGGTCAAAATCGTCTGTACCGATTGAAAAATTTTTCTAGGTATTTTCTTGGCATTCTAATGCCATGGGAACCTCAATTACCCTTCTCTGGAGTCCTAAAAATTATTTTATAATTTTTCCCTCTGGTCTAGGGCTCCTCGTTGCGAGAACCGCAACTTCCCTCCGGTTACCCATCGCTTGGGCACCAGCTCATTTAACTTGGTTGTATTTTATTTCTAAAATTTTTACTAAATTTTTCTTATTAATATTTGAGTTAATTATGATTCCTGACTTTAGTTTAAATATTTTTCCGGACATTCTAGCTGTCCGGACCGACACCGGTCACCGAATAAAGAGAATGTACGGAGTGGTTACCGGAGGGTGTTACAACTCTTCCTCTAATTTAAATTTCGTCCTCGAATTTACGATGCAAACAGTTGAGGGAACTGTTGCCTCATCGACTCTTCACTTTCCCAAGTTGCCTCCTCGGTGTTGTGGTGCCTCCAAAGCACTTTCACCAATGGAATTTGCTTGTTTCTCAACTCTCTCACTTCCCGAGCCAAGATCCGTAGAGGTTCTTCTTCGTATGTCAAATCCGGCTGTATTTCAATTTCTTCTCTGGAGATGACATGTGAAGGATCTGAGCGGTATCTTCTGAGCATGGACACGTGGAACACATTATGGATCTTGTCCAGCTCTGGTTGTAAAGCTAGCCTATAGGCCACTGGACCCACATGTTCAATGACTTCATAGGGGCCAATGAACCTAGGGCTCAACTTACCTTTTCTTCCAAACCTCAACACTTTCTTCCATGGTGACACCTTGAGGAACACTTTGTCGCCAACCACATATTCTATTTCTTTTCTCTTCAGGTCGACATAAGATTTACATGCATCGAGGCAATCTTTAAGTTGGCTTTGATTGATTTTACCTTCTCCTCGGCTGTTTCACTGTGTCAGCCCTACTGATTGTCTTCGCCCAATTCAGTCCAAAGACACCGAGTTCTACATTTTCTCCCATACGATGCTTCATACGGGCCATTTGAATACTAGCTTGGTAGCTATTGTTGTATGCAAATTACGCGATGGGAGGTATCTATCGACTTTCCTCAAACTCAATGACACAACTCCTCACCATATCCTCAAGGACCTGACAAGTATTTCACGTTATTGTTATCATTTCAATTCAATATTTGTATCAATTTCATTGGTTTCAATTGTTTACCTGGATTACTCTTTCAGATTGCCCATCCGTCTGAGGATGGAAAGCTGTGCTGAAATGGAGTTGTGTACCCAAGGATTCATGCAACTTCTTCCAAAATCTCGATGTAAACCTGGGTCTCAATCAGATATGATGGAAAGTGGAATTCCATGCGCCTAACTATCTCAGCGATATACAATTACGCTAATCTCTCTAGTGAGTAGTCGGTCCTAATCGGCAGAAAGTGTCTCGACTTTGTCAATCTATCAACTATCACCCATCTTGTATCATGTTTCTTAGGGTGAGAGGTAGACCACTTACAAAATCCATGGTGACCCGATCCCATTTCCATTCGGTATGCGATAGGTGTAGCAAACCCGATGGAACTTGATGTTCTGCTTGACTTGCCGACATGTCAAGCATTTAGTCACATAGTCACTATGTCCTTCTTCATACTGTGCCACCAATATCAAGCTTGAGGTCATGATACATCTTTGTACTTCACAGGTGCATAGCATATACACTAGTGTGTGCCTCTTTTAGAATACTAGCTTTCAATTCCCCATCATCCGGTACACACAGTCTTCCTTTATATCTGAGACACCCATCTGCTTTCATCACATAATCAATTGCTTTTCCCTCTAAGACCTTGCTCATAATAGCCATTAACTTCTCATCTACCTTCTGCCCATCTAAAATCTGCTGTAGCAGGTTTGGCCTCACTTGCAACTCAGCCAAGATAGCTCCATCTCGAATCAAAGTTAGACGGGTATTCAATGATCTTAAAGCTGTCATGGATTTTCTGCTCAAAGCATCCGCCACTACATTTGCCTTCCCAAGATGGTAGTCAATTACACAATCATAATCCTTTAGGAACTCAATCCATCGCCTCTGTCTAAGGTTGAGCTCCTTCTGGGTTGGCAAGTATTTCAGGCTTTTGTGGTCTGTGTAAATGTAGCACTTTTCCCCATACAAGTAATGCCTCCATATCTTCAGTGCGAAGATAATTGCTACAAGCTCTAGATCATGGGTAGGGTAGTTCTGTTCATGTGGCCTTAGCTATCTGGAAGCATAGGCGATCACTTTCCCCTCTTGCATCAATACACACCCTAACCCATTATGTGAGGCATCACTATAGACCACAAAGTCCTTTAGGACCTTTGGGTGTGCTGCTGGTGCCTCTGTCAACATAGCCTTCAATTTCTCAAAACTGGTCTGACACTTGTCATTCCAGTCAAATATGACATTCTTGTGTAACAACTTGGTCATTGGAGCAGCTATTAGGGAAAATCCCTTCACAAATCTTCTGTAATACCCAGCTAGCCCCAAGAAACTTCTGACCTCAGTTGTATTTCTGGGAGGCTTCCATTCCATCACTGCTTCTATTTTCTTGGGATCCACCTAATCCCATCGGTGACACTATGTGTCCAAGGAATGCAATCTCATTCAACCAAAAGTCACACTTGGACAACTTAGCATACAGCTTCTTTTCTCTCAGGGTTTGCAGAACAATCCTCAAATGCTCATCATGTTCTTCACTGGTCTTGGAATACACCAAAATATCATCAATAAAGACCACTATGAACCGATCTAAGTGTGGATGAAAGATACGGTTCATAAGGTCCATGAATGCCGCTGGTGCATTTGTTAGGCCAAAGGGCATCACCAGAAACTCATAATGCCCATACCGGGTCCTGAATGCAGTCTTGGGCACATCTACATCTTTCACCCTCAGCTAATGATACCCTGATCTGAGATCAATCTTAGAAAATACTCCTGCTCCCTTCAACTGATCAAACAGATCATCAATTCTAGGCAACGGATACTTGTTCTTCACAGTCACTTTATTCAACTGCAGGTAATCAATACATAGCCTTAAAGTCCCATCCTTCTTCTTTACAAACAGCACTGGAGCTCCCCATGGTGACACACTGGGGCGTATAAACCCCTTATCAAGCAACTCTTGCAATTGAGTTTTCAACTCCCTCAATTCAGTAGGTGCCATCCTATAAGGAGCAATGGAAATGGGTGTTGTACCCGGCAGTGTCTCAATAGCAAATTCGACTTCCCTTTCTGGTGGAAAACCAAGCAACTCTTCAGGAAATACTTCTGGGAAGTCTCTCACTGTGGGTATGTCACTCAAGTTTGGCTTAGCCTGCCTAGTATCCACCACATGTGCTAGGTAGGCTTCACAGCCTTTTCTTATCATTCTTCTTGCAACTGTGGCTGAGATGACATTGGACAAGAAATCATCCTTTCCCCACAATCGTGATCTCATTACCCTCAGGGGTTTTCAAAGAAATTCTCTTCAATTTGCAATCAACTATTGCCTGATGACGTGACAACCAGTCCATTCCCAAAATCACGTCAAACTCATGGAAAGGCAACTCAATCAAGTCTGCCAAGAATTCATACCCTTGAATCCTTAACGGGCAACCTTTGTATACCTTGTTCACCACTACACTGTGGCCCAATGGATTAGTGACCAGAATGTCTTGGTCACTTTCCCCTACCAGTATCCCCCTTTCTACGGGTAGATTGATGCAAACGTATGAGTGAGTGGATCCTGGATCCACCAATGCATGCACAGGAGTAGTGTAGAGGGAGAACGTACCCCTGATGACGTCCAGGGCATCTTGCTCCTCCTGAGCTCTCAAGGCATAATTTCTGGCAGGTGGTCTGTTATCTGGCCTCTCTGATGGCTCAGATGTAGGCCTCTGTGATGGTCCCACTGCGTCAGATCTGCCAGATTTTCTACCTCTCGTGGTGCGGGAGCGAGTCTTTACGCTTGTGTTGGAGCATTTGTAGTAGTTCTGCGTGGGCGGTTCCTTAGCGATGCTCTGTTGACCCACACCTCAGCGAGCACAGTCACTCTCAACACTCCCCTTATGCCATTTCTCGGTGTGGACACGCAGAAAATGCTGGCTGGTCCTCTGAACCCCATCCTCGAGAGCGCCCACCGATGGTGTGGGTGACCTCTCCTAGGGGTGAATCGTGGCACAGGCCCACAGGGTGACCACGACCTGTGGGCGACCAGACTGCGTGCGGAGGACCCTTAAACTTCTTCCCAAATCCAGGGGTGGAACTAGACTGACCTGGTCCCCTATTCTGCTGTCTCTCCCTTTTGGTCTGCTCATTGATTCTCACTTTTTCAACCCTTATTACAGCTTCCACTAGCTTGCTAAATTCTGTGATTCCCAAGGCAGTGAGCTGTATCTTGATATTGTCATTCAGTCCCTCTTCAAATCTCTTGCACCTTTCAGCTTCGTTAGGGACTATTTCCCTTCCATAGCGGCTTAACCGAACAAACTCCTTCTCATACTCGACCACTGACAACTGTCTCTGCCTCAGGTTAATGAATTCCCTTCTTCTCTCTTCCAGGTATACTGATACCCACATATTTCTTCTTGAACTCGAGAGAGGAAGAAGTCCCAAATTCTGACTTAGCTGCACTTCATCGACACAGTGTCCCACCATCCGTAGGCATCGTCTTGTAACAAGGATATAGCGACTTCTAAGTTACGCTGCAGGGTGCAGTGGAGTTGTTTTAAGACTCTGCCCGTTCTGTTCAACCAATTCTCGGCTGCAACAGAGTCATCTTCTCTCTTGCCATAGAAGTCCACAGCTCCAAACTTCCTTAGCCTTTCCAGGTGTGATTTCTGCTGTGGAGCTGGTGGTGGTGGTGGTGGTGCTGGCATTACCCCGGCCATTTGTCTGAAGAAGTCGGCCATTTGTTGGAACATGGCCTGTGGAGGCTGAGCAGGCTCTGCTTGAGCTGGTGGAGCAGATTCTCTCATGCCCCCAGTCTCAGCTGCTGTAGGTGGAGCATGACTCTCCACTTCCTCCTCAACGGCTCTCTGAGATGAAGGGTCCATATCCTATTCAAAATAAGAAAGATAAACAGATCTGCGTTAGTGTCACCTCGACTCTTACAAATGCAATGCATGGTATGGACTCAATCTAGGCCCAGAAACGCCTAAACCGTGCTCTGATACCACTAAATGTGACACCCCTTACCCGTGTACAGTATACCCGAGTAAGTAATGCCACCTGGTGTACCGGCACACTCTAATATTCCTCAATTAATTTAGACAATGCTTTTGCATATAATTTATGAAATACAATTTATTTAAACCATTTATCAAAAGTATCATTCATTTAAGGTTCCGAAAATTTTTAAGAAAATCCGGCGGAGTACCGGCTAAAAATGGAGAAAACCGTTCTTCGGAACCTGTTAAAAACACTTCCAATATTTTTATTCCATCATCTCAAACTCCAATATCAACACCAAACTCAATATCAATATCTCAATAATTTGTCAATTTCAGGTCTCAACAACCTTTTCATTTCTCAAAACATCCCTTTCTCAGGGTTCTCATATATAAACAACCATTAAATACTCAAATTAATACCATACATGACCATAAATCTTTATTATTTACAATAAGCTCAAAATACATTACATAAATCCCAAATACATATGAGAAATAAAAATTTAATTACAAAATGACAAAATGACATCTAGTGTCCTACCAATGCACTGCAGGTGACGAGGTGACACGGACACTGAGCAGAACTGCCGGATGGACTCACCCAGTCTGTGGTCTACTGGGCTCGCGATCGGGATCTCCAGTACCTACGCGTGGCAAAAGCAACGCGCTAAGCAATAATGCTTAGTGGTGCAATAATATAATAAAAGAAAATAGCAAGAAAATAAATGTGTAGAGAATGTGTATGCTTTCTTTGTTTGGTATTGATATATTCATTGTTTCATTAACGTTGTTCACTTTTATTCATTTGGTTGCCCCAAGTAACCTACACTAGATGACTGGACTGGATAACGGGTAAACTGGCACTGGGTACCTAGTACCTCGGGCCGTCACACCATCGGTCACATATGCATCTTCCGGTGTGCATGAGCAGCTAACAAGTCAGAAATAATATCGAGCACAAGGCCAAGTCTCAATGCAAAGTCAGAATGGCCAAAAGCCATGAAATCACAGAATGGCATTTTTGCCATGTGCAGTACTGCTAACTGAACCCTATTGGCATGCCAAACTATCCAAACCAATCTTGTTAGGTATACTAGGGCATTTGAAACTCTTAAATTTGTCAATTTGTGAATTTCAACTTTTTTGGTGTCACTATTCATCATTGGTCAACAAAAATGTTGACTTTTAGAATAAAAATGTGTACATCAACTTTGGCACTCCCAACATACCACATTTGGTGTTTAAAACTTGTTGGCATTAAGTGTTTTTGCCATTCCAAAGTGTAACTAACACAAACAGATTTTTCAATTTTGGTGAGTCAACTTCACTGTTCCATTGGACACTGTTACTGTTGGAATTTGAGGAAATGTAAAACATGAAAGTTGTTCCTTATTTTGTCTAGTTGAATTTCCTTTTTTGAATCACTCCATTTGGAGTTTTGTAGCTCTAGATATGGCTCAAAAACCCAAGCTGTCTGGATATGCATTCTGCAGAAATTTACCATATCTACAGTGCATGAACAGTAACTTGAGTCACTTGGTTGAATGGGTTCTGGCCATAATTTGGGGTAGGTTCCTTCATGAAAGTTGTTTGTCTATGTCTTAACTTGTTGCTGTAAAAATTTCAGGCCAATTGACCAAATCTACAGTGAGTTATGGTTACTGTTCATTTGGCAAATTCTGCAGAATTCAGTGCAGGGCATCCGGATTGTGGCTGAGTTTTGACCCTTTTGCTTTGGTCTTTTGGGCATAGTTTCTTCAGCAAAAATGTGCCATTATAAGCCTAGTTTCATGTCCAATTGGCCAAACACCAATTGGACTACCACTGCCCAAGTTATGGCAGTGCAAAGGGACTGAATTTTCAGTCCCTATCTTTCTGTCTAGGCGACTGCAATCCTCACTTTGCAATCTCATTTTTCTGTCCCATTTATGGTCAACACATCTAAAATGGTCACTAATTGACCATTACAATGTGCCCTAACAATTTCCTAAGCCAAGTCACACTTTCACCTTTCCAAACCCTAATTTCCATATGAATTTTTACAACATGCTTTAATTAACTATCTCATTCCATAATCACATGCATACATGGTTTAATCTTGATCTCTAGTCCACTTTAAGTCCATCAAAACACTCATTCCTTTTTATTCAATAGGGCTGCCGAAACTTAGGGCATGGATAGACATAGATTTCATTCATTTTAGTTACAAATTCCTACTTATTCCAAGTCTCTAACATAGAATTTAAAAAGCTTTAGATGTATATATGCACTAACCTTGTTTGGGCAGAATTTCCAAAGCCCTAAACTCCAATTTCCTTCTTCTTGTTGGCTGCCAAGAGCTTGTTTAAGGTGTGGGGTAAAGTTTTAATGAAGAGGGGTTAGGGAAATATGGTGGAATGATGGAGATCTAAAGCTTGAAAAAAAAACTTGAATGGAGGTGGCTATGGAGGTGAATTTCGGCTGGTCTCTTGGGGAGGGTGGCTGCTGCACTTTCTTTCTTATTTTGGTCTTCATTTTGTCTTTTTATTTGTTAGTCAATTGATAGCTTAATTTTGATTGGTTGGTGAGTAAGTGAGTGACCTCATATGATGTCATTTTTGCATTATTTTGCATTTTCTTTTCTTTTCTTTCACTACTCATTTCAAATTTCATTTCTAGTAATGTTTATTCATATTTAATGTTATATTAGTTATTTACTCAACTGGACAAGTCGGCCAAAAATCACCTCGGAAGGCGAAATGACCAAAATGCCCTCCGTTTGGCTTAACGGGTCAAAATCGTCTGTACCGATTGAAAAATTTTTCTAGGTATTTTCTTGGCATTCTAATGCCATGGAAACCTCAATTACCCTTCTCTGGAGTCCCAAAAATTATTTTATAATTTTTCCCCCGGGTCTAGGGCTCCTCGTTGCGAGAACCGCAACTTCCCTCCGATTACCCATCGCTTGGGCACAGGCTCGTTTAACTTGGTTGTATTTTATTTCTAAAATTTTTACTAAATTTTTCTTATTAATATTTGAGTTAATTATGGTTCCTGACTTTAGTTTAAATATTTTTCCGGACATTCTAGCTGTCCGGACCGACACCGGTCACCGGAACAGTAGAATGTACGGAGTGGTTACCGGGAGGGTGTTACATTGACTCAGTGTTTCCTTCCCTTTCCCTGAGTCTTTGCTAACTGAGAAATACAATTTGAGGTGTTTCAGTACTCATTTAAACTGTCTCTAACGATAATGCTTGATAATTAGTTCACTGAATTCTATTATTTGCTTAGTCAACCTAATATGTCGACCCTCGATGTGATCTAGGTAAATTAGATTTTAATGTTACTAATATGTCACATTCAATAGTCTTTTAGGGTTGATACATGTTACCAAACTCATTTCCATGTATCTTGCATTTTCTTGCAATTTGCTGGATTCCGAGATACTAGTTTGACCTAGCCAGACGACCTAGTTCCCTCGGTTTTCGGGTTTCGGTCAAAACTACAAACTTGTAGATCTATGTCTTATTGCACGCGGGGCAAAATTTAAGGTCATTCTGGGTTATATAGACCAAGTTATGGTCATTTTACTATTGCTGGTCAAAGTGCATCAAAATTGGTCACTTAGGTCATTTTAGGTCAATTTTGGTTCGGCCAGTTTTTGGACCCGAACTTGTGCAAGCTGTTTGACTTGCTTATGGTCATTTCTGGGCTTTGGTGTCTTCATAAGACTTGTAGATATGGGTCTTAAATATTCATGGTCAAAATTTCAGGTCAATTGGACCTGTTTTGAGTGAGTTATGGCCTAAACACTAACTGCTGCCCAAATGGTCAATTTTCAGTCCCTAATTGCACTAATCCGGATTTGGTCATTTTTCAAGTTACCTTACAAGCAGAATTTTGGCAAGCTTCCTTCATGAAAGTTGGCACATTTTGTGCCTAGTTTCACCTCCAATTGGTTTCATACCAATTGGAGCTACACACTTAAGGTTCTAGGCCCAAACTCAAACTGCCCTATTGCATTTTGTTCATGCTCATCAAAGATGTAATAGCCTCACTGTAGCAATTACGTACATTCTACTGTTCCGGTGACTGGTGTCGGTCCGGACAGCTAGAACGTCTGGAAAAATAATTAGACTAGAGTGAGGAGTCATAAATAACTCAAATATTAATAAGAAAAATTTAGGAAAAATTTTAGAAATAAAATACAACCAAGTTAAATGAACCGGTGCTCTAACGATGGGTAACCCAGTGGGAAGTTGCGATTCCCACAACTAGGAGCCCTAGACCCGGGAGAAAATTCATAAAATAATTTTTGGGACTCCAGAGAAGAGTCATTAAGGGTTCTATGGCATTAGAATGCCAAGAAAAGGTTTAGAAAAAAATTTCAATCGGTACAGACAATTTTAGTCTGTTAAACCAAATGGAGGGCATTTTGGTCATTTCGCCTTCAGAGGTGATTTTTGACTGACTTGTCCAGTTAAGTAAATAATTATTATGATCTAAAATGTGAATAAATATTGTTAAAAATTGAATTGAAAATGAGTAGAAAAGAAAAGAAAAGAAAAATAAAAGAAATTAGGAATTATGACATCACATGATGTCATTAACATGCCCCCACCCAATCACAACTTGACAAACTAATTAAAAGAGATAAAAACTAAATAAAAAAGAGACAAAATGAAAAACAATCTGCACTTATCTTCCCCAATCACCCGTAACAAAGGAAAAAAGAGAGAAAAAGAAGAAGGAAGACCACCATTAAAGCTCCAAATGAGCTTGATTCCCTAGCCAACTACACCATAAAACCTCACCCTCTCTTCACAAAAAATTTCCCTTACCACTAGAGCTAAACTTGGGCAGCCATTAGAAGAGAAGAAAGTGAAGGGTGAAAATTCATCCAAGAGGTTAGTGCTAATTTTCTTGCTTCCATTCTTTTCTAAGCATGAATTTAAGTTAAGTTAAAAATTTGATGAAAAATGAATTAAAGATGCATGAACATGCCCCATGAAATTTTGGCAGCCTTAGGGTACCTAGGGTTTCAACAATTTGATTGCATAATAGTTATGTATGGCTGCCATTAAACATGATTTTGGTGTTTTAATTCATGGATTGTATGTATATAGAGAATTGAAATTGTTAGAGTTAGGGTTTGAGCATGAAATAGAGACTTTGATCATGTAATGATGAAAGTGAGTTTTAATGGTCAATTAGTGACCATTTGGTTATTGTTAAATAAGAAATGAAGTGTGTTTAGTGATGGGATTTAGGTTTAGTGTGGCTGCCCTAGGTGACCTGCAGAATTGGACATGAGTCCAGCAGGTTTGGGTAGCCATAACTTGAATTGTAGAGGTTCAATTGGTGTTTGGACAATTGGACATGAAACTAGACACATAATGGCACAAATTTGGTGAAGAAACCATGCCCAGAAAACCAAACTAAGTTGACCAAAAGTTTGCCCTAATCCGGGTGACCTGCAATCTGCCTGGGCAAAATGACCAAATGAACATATTCGGTCATTTGCCAATAACTCAATGTAGAAAGGTCCAATTGACCTGAAATGTTACCAGAAACAAGATGAGATATAGACCAACAACTTTCATGAAGAAACCTAACCCAAATTATGACAATAACCTAGTCAAATTGCCAACTAAACTTAGGTCACCAAATCTGGCAGAACCAAATTGCCCAGAAAATCTGGGTACAGGTCACTCCGACCAGTTATGGTAAAATGACCATAACTTGAGCTACAAAACTCCAAATGGAGTGATTCAAAAAGGGAATTAAAGAAGACACAATAAGGAACAATTTTGATGAAGAAAGGTTAGCCCAGTTTCCACTCTAAAATTGTCCAATGGAATAGTAAACTTAGGTAGTAAAAACTGAAAATTTAGAAATGCATCTAGGGGACTTTAAATTGCAATTGGCAATTAATACTAGCAAATGTAAAACTCAAAATGTGGGATCTTAGTGTAATTAGAATTAATATATCCATTAAGTATAAAAAAGTCAATATTTTGGTTGACTAGTAAGGTGAATAGTAATCAAAATGATTAGTAAATTAAGATGAAGACCTAGAACCAATTCTAAGCTTAAATGCTTAGAATTGTATGACAAATGTGGACTAAGCATCCTAGTCAAAATTTTTAAAAAGAAATTAAGGTCATAAATTTGAAATCCATGAAATATTCATGGATTACTTGAAACATGAAAAATAAGTCACCTAATTGATGTGAATAGATAGTTAGGGCTTATATGCCCATCACAAATGGAATTCATAAAATATTAGTAACTCAACTTGAAATATAAAATTTGTAATTACATAAGTAGATTCTTGAATGTATAAATGAGAAAGGAAAAATGTTTTGAATACAATGGTAAATGTGAACCATTGTTTAGAATTGTGATCAATATGAATAACTGTAACACTCCCGATTGCATAGCCTGGTAGATTTCACTGTTCCGGTGACCGGTGTCGGTCCGGACAATTAAGGGGATTAGGACCACACTTAAGACAACTTAAGAAGCCATAAACACAAATAATTAGTAATGTTTAATTAGTTGACTATAAATAAGAAAAACAGAACATAAAAAGTTAAACGAGCCGAGAGTCACAGCGATGAGTGACCTCCTGAACGCATCGCAAGTCGTTTTAAACTCAAATTTCGAACCGTAAAAAGAGACGCGCCGCTCCTTAGGACCCTTATAAACACAGTGGAAAAGAGAAAATCACAAAAAAGAACTGTTAAGCCAGTCAAATAATTAGGTCAGGGAGCCGGAAGAAATATTGGATTATTTGCAAACCGGGATGAACCGGCGAGGGGCAATTTGGTCAATTGACCCCGAGAGCTGACTCCTGACCTAACTGTCCAATAAAATCGGAGAAAAGAAAATTTCGGAATCGAGAATTAAATTAAAGAACTAATAGAAAAAAAATAAATAAAAAAAAGAAAAAGAAAAGAAAGAAGTTAGAAAAGTCAAAGATGATGTCATAAAAGAATTAATTAAATATTTATTAAATTAGATTTTTTTTTATGGTCTTCCATAGCAAAATAAATAAAAGAAAACAAAAGAAAAAAAAAATTAAAGTCAACTTCTTCAAAAAGAAAAACGTGACTCTCTCTTCCATCTCCCATAAACCACCATTGTTACACTAGAGAAGCTTGAATCCAAGCTTTCTTTCAACCATTTAAGCCTATTTTGACCCCAACTTGACTTATTAGAACCTGATTTAGTTACTTGAGAAGAAGTTTGATCACAAAATAAAGAAGAAAAGTAGAGGAAAATTGAAGAATTAGATAGACAAATTCTGCTCACTTAAGGTAAACTAATCCAACTTTTCTTTTTA
The DNA here is from genome assembly GCF_030052815.1 of Hevea brasiliensis. Taxonomy (NCBI): domain Eukaryota; kingdom Viridiplantae; phylum Streptophyta; class Magnoliopsida; order Malpighiales; family Euphorbiaceae; genus Hevea; species Hevea brasiliensis. The sequence goes on along the minus strand of NC_079497.1, from coordinate 51,072,213 downwards.
GTTTATATGATGGATTTAGGGTAGAAATGAATGAGATTATATGAAGAAATTGAAAAATATTGCATGATTAGGATGTAACACCCCAAAGTTCGGTAGTGCGTTCTACTGTCCCGGTGACCAGTGTTGTCCGGACAGCTAGGATACCTAGAACTACACTCTGACATGAGTGAGGAGACATAAAATAATGAAATACAAGAAAAGAAAATACAAGAAAAACAAAGGAAAAATAATAGCAAAGAAATGTGATCAAGTTAAGCGAGCCGGGAAACCTAACGATGGGTGACCGCACCCGGAAGTCACGGCGTGGATCGTTGACTAGCCCTGGACTGCAGGGAACCCTGGAAAACATTTTTAGGACTTAAATAGAACCTTATTGAAGAATAAATATCATTAGAAAGATCAAAGAAAAATTAAATAATTAGTACAAAGAAAAGTGAGAAATCGAAAAACGGACAAAACCCGGTGATACCGAAAAATCGGGAATGCCACCCGAACAGGGGCATTATGGTTATTTGACATCCCGAATTGTCTTTTGACCTAAATGTCCATTAAAATAATAGTATTACACTTAGAAAATAAAATGAAAAATTAATTTGGTGGTACCTAAAGTAAATAGCTAAAATCATGGGTTAATGTGGAATAAATGAACAATTAGCTTATTATATGATTATTTGGAGTTAGTGGACCATTAATGGATTAATATATACTAAGTGGGGCAGGTGTACATCCATTATCCAAGGGAGAAACTTCATCTTCTTCATTGTACTAAACCTAACCGAATTGAAGGGGAGGAGAAACCTCCATTGGCGTGTTCATGCAAGCTTGGTCCACTCTCTCATTTCAACTCCAATCCCTTAAGTAGCTTCATGAAAAATTGTCTACACATCACAAGGAAGAGTTTGATACCAATTTTAAGAAGTTTAATCAAGGTTTGGCAAGTTTCAACCATAAGGTAAGTTAGTATTTTTGAAGATAGCTTTGTTAAGTTTTGTGTGCATGTTATGGGTGTTGGATTTGTGAAGAAAATTTTTGAGTTTGAAGAGTTATTGTTGTGTTCATTTTGGACAGCCATGGAGTCATGTAATTGATGAAATAATTGTGCATATATTTGATGAGAAATGATGTTGATCATGATGATTTAATAACCTAGTGAATTACTTCACATGTATATGGTGAATTTTGCACTTGGAATGGGGTTTAATGAATTGTAGGACACTTTGGTGTTGAAGGACAATTTCGGCAGCCTTGAAACTCTTGGATAAGTGTATGTGTTCATGAAGATATGGGCAGAATTGTGGCATTAAGGATTGAAGGATATGTGTATGAAATTGTTGTGTAAAGTGTATGTAAAAACTAGTGATGTTTATGTGTATGTGTAATGGTATTTGAACTTTGGGAATTAGAGTTATAATTGGTATGTTGAGGATAATTGTAATCTGCCCAAAGTGATGTTAATGTAAAGTAATATATAGTTTTGGTAATGTACCCAAACAGATTTGGTAGGGAAGTAAACATATTGCAAGGTAAATGTGTGTAATTGATGTGTGTTAAGCAAAGTAACCAAGGGCAGTGTACATTTTAGCCAATAAGTTTAAATGTGTAACCTCAATTGGTATGAGACCAATTGGAGGTGGAACTAGGCACAAAATGTGCCAACTTTCATTGAGAAAACATACCAAAATTCTGCTTGCAAGGTGACCTAAGAAAATGACCAATTCGGATTAGGTACAATTAGGACCTGAAAAATGACCAATTGGGCAGCAGTGAGTATTTAGGCCATAACTCACTCAAAACAGGTCCAATTGACCTGAAATTTTAACCATGAATAGTTAAGACCCATACCTACAAGTCTTATAAAGACACCAAAACCCAGAAATGACCAGAAGCAAGTCAAAAAGCTTGCACAAGTTCGGGTCCAAAAACTGGCCGAACCAAAGTTGACCAAATTGACCTAAAATTGACCTAATTTGATGCCATTTGACCAGCAATACTGTAATGACCATAACTTGGTCTACTTAACTCGGATTGACCTGAAATTTTGCCCCGCGTGCAATAAGACATAGATCTACAAGTTTGTAGTTTTGACCGAAACCCGAAAACCGAGGAAACTAGATCGTCCGGCTAGGTCAAACTAGTATCCCGAAATCCAGCAATTTGCAATGAAATGCAAGAAAACGCAATATACATAGAATTGAGTTTGGTAACACGTACCAACCCTAAAACCCTATCGAATGTGACATATAAAGGACACTAAAACCTAATTTACCTAGAAAACATCGAGGGTCGGTATATTAGGTGATTAAGCAAATAAAGGTATTCAGTGAATTGTTTATCGAACATTATCGTTAGAGGCAAATTAATTTAGCACTGAAACACTTCAAATTGTGTTTCTCAGTTAACAAGGACTCAGCAAAAGGGAAAGAAATACTGAGTCAAGACCAGGAGACAAATATCAGAGGTTTTTGCACAACAACTATTTCTTTTGAATTATTTTCAATTGAAATAAATATTGACTATTTGTATATTATTGTTTTAAATTGTGGAAATGTATTTGAATGAATATTTATTGCTTGAAAAGCATTGTAAATGATTTGATACTGTGAGAAATTGTTTGAATGACATTGATGGATACTTATTGATTTAAAAGCATTGGAAATGGTTTGAAACCACAGCTATCATGTATATTGATTGTATTCCTCATTAGCTTGTCTAGTGGTACGAATTGAATTTCCTCTCTGGCTGAAGTGTTGAGGTGTGTGCCTGTTGAGGACGAATTGGATGAGTACTCATATTTTTGCTAGCTAGTTATGTTATTCCTCATTAGTCATCGACTTTTGGGACGAATTGAATACCTCATTAGCCATTGGCTTTTGGGACGAATTGAACTATGGATCATGATTAAGCTGTGTGTGATTTATTGATATGTATTGTGAGATTGTGAAATGGATTTAAACTCTCATTGACATATACTGTCTTTTGAATTCAAACATGATCTAACTTATGAAAATTATTGTGATATTGACAAATGGAGTTTAAATTCTTGTTGACAATTACTGTCTTGAAATTGACTATGGTTTTAAGTATCCACTATTGATATGATTTATGAATTGTGATTTAAATTGTATTTGGTTAATGTTGTGCACCACTGAGACATTGTCTCGTGATAGCTTTATTCTTTGTCGCAGTAGAGAGAGGCAGACAGGCAGACTAGGCCGCATATACCTCCAAAGAAGAGATTTTTGGGTATAGTGAGTATACCACATTTGGCATTTTGTACTGTAATGTATGACACTGTATGTACATTTTGTTTTTGGTTTTGAGCAGTTGTAAATTCAAATTGTACCTTGAAGTTGTAAATTAATTATGAGTTATTTGACTTGTGAAAATTGTATTATATTTCCTTATCTCAAACTTTGAAAAATTTCTATGGAATTGAGTTGATAAATTGTTGTGTTGAGAAATGTATTGGAGTTGAGATTTGGAAAATTATTGAAGTGTCTTTTATAGGTTTTCTGAAGAACTGTTTTATCCAAAATACAGATGGCACTCTGCCAAAAGTTTTACAGAAATTCCAAATAAATCAAATGAGTTAATTGTTTCACTTCAGTTCACCAAAGTTTTTAATACCTGTAAATAGTGCTCACCACTGTAAAAGAAGTAAGAAAAGATTTTAAAATCCCTTGTAGTGTATTTAATGGGTTATCAGTAGACGGAGTTGGTAATTCATTAGGTATACTACGGGATCATGTTATGCCTTACAGAGGGGTAGGGTGTGACATGTTTTAGTGGTATCAAAGCAAAGTTTTTAAACTCTGTTTTCACCTGTTACTTGAATGTTATGTCTTCATAGTACAACTGCTTAATATCATTGTTTGATATATACAGTACATTATATTATAAAAATGCACTAACAGGAGGAAATCTCCTTGTGTTATTTGTTCAGGAGATCTTAAATCCTCGCATTGAATATGGAAGAGGGTGATCGTTCAGTCGATCAATCTATTGAGGCTGAGGTGCAAGGGGATGTCCCAGGCCTACATAATGTTAGTGGTTCAGCTGCACCAACCCCTGCGATCTGCGCGATTTCTGCTCGATTCGCTCGTGAGATGGCTGCAATGTTCCAATAAATGGCTGGTAATGTGCCTACTCAAGTCCCAATACAGACACCAGTGGTACAACCACAGTCTCCTACGAGGCAGTATGACAAATTGATGAAGTATGGGGCTACAGAGTTTAAGGGGATAGTAGATCCTCTAGAAGCTGAACAATGGTTAGAGAGGATGGATAGGGTGTTTAAGAAGCTACATTGTACAGAAGAGCTTAGATTTGAATACTCAGTGTCCTTACTACAGGGGGATGCTTATGACTGGTGGAAAACCATTCCCCACAGTCTGGTAGAGCCTGCAGTGCTAACATGGAATGACTTACTCAGGGAATTCAGGCAGAAATATGTCCCTGATGCTTATGTAGACCAGAAGCTGCAAGAGTTCCTAAGTTTGAAACAGGGGAACAGATCAGTGGCTGAGTATGAAAGAGAATTTTCCCGCCTGAGCCATTATGCAGTAAGTTTGCTTGCTACCAGCAGGGAGAGATGCAAGAGGTTTGAAACTGGCTTGAAGCCCAGTATCAGAGTACAAGTGATCGGCTTCAAACACACTAACTTCTCTAAACTTGTTTCTCAAGCCCTAGAGTTGGAAAGAGTTGAGTTTGAGACTGCTCCAGAGAAAAAGAGATCAGAGAAGACAGAGAAAGAGGGAAAGTCGGTGAAACGAGTTCGGTGGTCATACTGGGAAGAGGAAAAACTATGGGGGACATGGCAGAGGTGGCAAGAAATCTGGTAGGGGAAGATATTTAGGACAGAGACCTCCCCTATCTGGTCAGCAGAGTACCAGAGGTTCCTACCCTCCCCGCCAATGTAAAACTTGTGGAAAGAATCATGGTGGGATATGCTATAAGGCTATTGGAGCCTGTTATAACTGTGGAGGCACAGGACACTTTGCCAAGGACTGCACTAGTAGTCGCAGAGTTGGACCACCTCCTACTACTACAGAAGGATCAGTTCAGAGCCCTGTCACCAGAAGTTCACAACCACCTAGCAGAGGTATAGGCAGGGGTAGAGGTAGCCAAGCAGGCAGCCAAGGCACAGTAAAACACTCAGAGCAAGATAGTGCTCCAGTCAGAGTCTATGCCATGAGACAGAGAGAAGAGGCAGAGACATCTGATGTTGTGGCTGGTACCTTCTCAACTTTTAACCAAAATGTGTTTGTGTTATTTGATCCGGGCTCTACCCATTCTTATATGAGTGCTAGCATCATTGATTGCATTGCTGTTCCATGTACAAAAATGGACTTTGAGGTGCTAGTAACAAGTCTGTTAGGACAGGAGGTCAGGGTTAATAGAATGTATAGAGATTGTCCTTTGGTGATCCAAGGACACACTTTTCTATCCGATCTCATTGAAATGCCCTTCAGAGATTATGATATCATCTTGGGCATGGATTGGTTAGCTAGGCATCATGCCATGATTGACTGTAGGCTGAAGACAGTCACTTTTGGCCTTCCTCAGTACAGTGATGTGGTAATACAAGGGGAGAGGCAGTTATTGCCATCAAACATCATTTCGGCTGCACTAGCCAGAAAAATGATCAGAAAGGGGTGTGAAGCCTACTTGGCACATGTGATAGACACCCAAGTGGGGAGTCCAGCGTTGAAGGACATCCCTACAGTACATGACTTTTCAGATGTGTTTCCTGATGAATTGCCAGGATTACCTTCGGAAAGAGAAGTGCAGTTTGAAATTAATGTTATGCCTGGTGTGGATCCAATCTCCATAACGCCATACAGAATAGCACCAGCAGAGTTGAAGGAGTTGAAGATACAATTGCAAGAACTACTTGAAAAGGGCTTCATCCGCCCTAGTGTGTCACCTTGGGGAGCACCAGTGTTGTTTGTTAAGAAGAAGGATGGTACTCTCCGCTTATGTATTGACTACCGACAGTTGAATAAGGTGACAATAAAGAACAGATATCCATTGCCTCGCATTGATGATCTGTTTGATCAGTTGAAGGGTGCAGCTGTATTCTCCAAAATTGATTTGCGATCTGGTTATTATCAGTTGAAGGTGCAAGAGCAGAGTATTCCAAAAACTGCTTTCAGAACTCGATATGGCCACTATGAGTTTCTAGTAATGCCATTCGGGTTAACAAATGCTCCAGCTGCTTTTATGGATCTAATAAACACTATCTTCAGACCATACCTTGATCAATTTGTGGTGGTGTTTATTGATGACATTTTGATATATTCAAGGAATGCAGAAGAGCATGATAGACATCTGCAGATTGTACTGCAGACCTTAAGGGAGAAACAGCTATACGCCAAATTGTCGAAGTGTGAATTTTGGCTGAAAGAAATCTCCTTTTTGGGACATGTTTTGTCAGCTGAAGGGATCAAGGTAGATTCCAGCAAGGTAGAAGCTATCCTTAATTGGAAGCCACCCAGGAACATCACAGAATTCACAGTTTTCTGGGTTTAGCTGGATATTACCATCGGTTTGTGAAGGATTTTCTATGTTATCTTCTCCTTGACCAAACTACTTGGAAAGATGTAAAATTTCGGTGGGACGGATAAATGTCGTGAGTTTTGATGAGTTGAAGAGGTGTTTGGTGAAGCTCCAGTCCTCACTTTACCTACTCTGTAAAGAATACACGCTTTATAGTGATGCTTCTCACAATGGGTTAGGCTGTGTACTGATGCAAGATCGGAATGTCATTGCTTATGCATCACGCCAGCTGAAACCGCATGAGAGGAACTACCCAACACATGATCTGGAGTTAGCAGCTATTGTTCTCTGAAGATCTGGAGACACTATTTGTATGGGGAGAAATGCTACATTTACATAGATCACAAGAGCTTGAAGTACTTAGGCACCTAGAAGGAATTGAATTTGAGGCAGAGGAGATGGTTAGAACTCATCAAAGATTATGATTGCTTAATAGACTATCAGCCAGGGAAAGCAAATGTGGTGGCTGACGCCTTAAGTCGCAAGACTATGGCAAATCTCAGAGTTTCTCCTATGTCCATGGTATGTGAATTGAAAGCACAGCATGCCAGTTTAGAGATTGATGATGAGGGACAGACAGTAGTTGCTTGGCATGTACAGCCAGTGTTGATTGATCAGATCAAAATGGCTGCTCAGAGTGATGAAAAGTATCAGAAGCTACTGAAAGAAGTCCAGCAGGACAAGAAACCTGAATTCTCTGTGAGAGATGATGGTTTATTGCTACATCAGGGCAGAGTGTGCGTTCCTAGTGATGTGGAATTGAGACAAATCATTATGAAGGAAGCACATGAGTCTCCATTTGCTATGCACCCTGGTGGAACTAAAATGTACAGAGGGCTGAAAGAGCATTACTGGTGGATGGGCATGAAAAGAGATATAGAATTCGTTTCCAAATGCCTAACTTGTCGCAAGTAAAGGCGGAACATCAAGTTCCGGTGGTTTGTTACATCCTTTGTCGATGCAGTGGAAATGGGAACGAATAACTATGGATTTTGTTACAGGACTTCCAAGGACACAGAGTAGTCATGATGCAGTATGGGTTATAGTTGACAGATTGACCAAGTCTGCTCACTTTTTGCCAGTTCGGATGGACTATAGCCTGGAAAGATTGGCTAGATTGTACATATATGAGATTGTAAAACTGCATGGAGTGCCAGTATCAATTGTGTCTGACAGAGATCCTAGGTTCACTTCTAGATTCTGGGGTAGTCTTCAGAGAGCCCTAGGAACTAGATTGAACTTCAGCACAGCATTCCACCCACAGACAGATGGCCAGTCTAAGAGGGTTATTCAGATATTGGAGGATATGCTACGGGCTTGTGTGATTGAATTTGAAGGTAGTTGGGATACACACTTGCCTTTGATTGAGTTTGCTTATAACAATAGCTACCAATCAAGCATTGGGATGCCTCCATATGAAGCATTGTATGGCAGGAAGTGCAGAACTCCTTTATGTTGGGATGAGGTAGGTGAAAGGAAGATGATTGGGCCAGAAATTGTCCAGCAGACAGAGGAAAAGATCAGATTGATTAGAGATAGACTCAAGGCTGCATCAGACCGTCAGAAGTCCTATGTTGATCTGAAGAGAAGAGATATTGAGTATGCAGTGGGTGATAAGGTATTCCTCAAAGTTTCTCCTTGGAAGAGAATTATGAGATTTGGCAGAAAGGGGAAACTGAGTCCTCGTTTTATCAGACCATATGAGGTTCTGGAAAGAGTGGGTGCTTTGGCATATCGGTTGGCATTACCTCCAGAGTTAGCAAGGATACACAGTGTCTTCCATGTGTCCATGTTAAGGAGGTACAGATCTGACCCATCTCATGTACTATCAGTTGAAGAGATTGAAGTAAATCCAGACCTCTCATATGAGGAAGAACCCATAAAAATTCTGGCATATGAGGTGAAGCAGCTGAGGAACAAATAGATATACCTGGTTAAAGTGTTGTGGAACCATCATTTAGGCCAGGAAGCTACTTGGGAACGTGAAGAGGATATGAGGAGACAGCACCCACAGCTGTTCAGAGACTAATGCCAGGTAAAATTTCGAGACGAAATTTAATTTAAGGGGGAGAGAATTGTAACACCCCAAAGTTCGGTAGTGCGTTCTACTGTCCCGGTGACCAGTGTTGTCCGGACAGCTAGGATGCCTAGAACTACACTCTGACATGAGTGAGGAGACATAAAATAATGAAATACAAGAAAAGAAAATACAAGAAAAACAAAGGAAAAATAATAGCAAAGAAATGTGATCAAGTTAAGCGAGCCGGGAAACCTAACGATGGGTGATCACTTTTGGAAAGTCACGGCGTGGACCGTTGACTAGCCCTGGACTGCGGGGAACCCTGGAAAACATTTTTAGGACTTAAATAGAACCTTATTGAAGAATAAATATCATTAGAAAGATCAAAGAAAAATTAAATAATTAGTACAAAGAAAAGTGAGAAATCGAAAAACGGATAAAACCCGGTGATACCAAAAAATCGGGAATGCCACCCGAACAGGGGCATTATGGTCATTTGACATCCTGAATTGTCTTTTGACCTAAATTTCCATTAAAAATAAATAGTATTACACTTAGAAAATAAAATGAAAAATTAATTTGGTGGTACCTAAAGTAAATAGCTAAAATCATGGGTTAATGTGGAATAAATGAACAATTAGCTTATTATATGATTATTTGGAGTTAGTGGACCATTAATGGATTAATATATACTAAGTGGGGTAGGTGTACAGCCATTATCCAAGGTAGAAACTTCATCTTCTTCATTGTACTAAACCTAGCCGAATTGAAGGGGAGGAGAAACCTCCATTGGCGTGTTCATGCAAGCTTGGTCCACTCTCTCATTTCAACTCCAATCCCTTAAGTAGCTTCATGAAAAATTGTTTACACATCACAAGGAAGAGTTTGATACAAATTTTAAGAAGTTTAATCAAGGTTTGGCAAGTTTCAACCATAAGGTAAGTTAGTATTTTTGAAGATAGCTTTGTTAAGTTTTGTGTGCATGTTATGGGTGTTGGATTTGTGAAGAAAATTTTTGAGTTTGAAGAGTTATTGTTGTGTTCATTTTGGACAGCCATGGAGTCATGTAATGGATGAAATAATTGTGCATATATTTGATGAGAAATGATGTTGATCATGATGATTTAATAACCTAGTGAATTACTTCACATGTATATGGTGAATTTTGCACTTGGAATGGGGTTTAATGAATTGTAGGACACTTTGGTGTTGAAGGACAATTTCGGCAGCCTTGAAACTCTTGGATAAGTGTATGTGTTCATGAAGATATGGTCAGAATTGTGGCATTAAGGATTGAAGGATATGTGTATGAAATTGTTGTGTAAAGTGTATGTAAAAACTAGTGATGTTTATGTGTATGTGTAATGGTATTTGAACTTTGGGAATTAGAGTTATAATTGGTATGTTGAGGATAATTGTAATCTACCCAAAGTGATGTTAATGTAAAGTAATATATAGTTTTGGTAATGTACCAAAACAGATTTGGTAGGGAAGTAAACATATTGCAAGGTAAATGTGTGTAATTGATGTGTGTTAAGCAAAGTAACCAAGGGCAGTGTACATTTTAGCCAATAAGTTTAAATGTGTAACCTCAATTGGTATGAGACCAATTGGAGGTGGAACTAGGCACAAAATGTGCCAACTTTCATTGAGAAAACATACCAAAATTCTGCTTGCAAGGTGACCTAAGAAAATGACCAATTCGGATTAGGTACAATTAGGACCTGAAAAATGACCAATTGGGCAGCAGTGAGTGTTTAGGCCATAACTCACTCAAAACAGGTCCAATTGACCTGAAATTTTAACCATGAATAGTTAAGACCCATACCTACAAGTCTTTTGAAGACACCAAAACCCAGAAATGACCAGAAGCAAGTCAAAAAGCCTGCACAAGTTCGGGTCCAAAAACTGGCCGAACCAAAGTTGACCAAATTGACCTAAAATTGACCTAATTTGATGCCATTTGACCAGCAATAGTGTAATGACCATAACTTGGTCTACTTAACTCGGATTGACCTGAAATTTTGCCCCGCGTGCAATAAGACATAGATCTACAAGTTTGTAGTTTTGACCAAAACTCGAAAACTGAGGAAACTAGATCGTCCGGCTAGGTCAAACTAGTATCCCGAAATCCAGCAATTTGCAATGAAATGCAAGAAAACGCAATATACATAGAATTGAGTTTGGTAACACGTACCAACCCTAAAACCCTATCGAATGTGACATATAAAGGACACTAAAACCTAATTTACCTAGAAAACATCGAGGGTCGGTATATTAGGTGATTAAGCAAATAAAGGTATTCAGTGAATTGTTTATCGAACATTAATGTTAGAGGCAAATTAATTTAGCACTGAAACACTTCAAATTGTGTTTCTCAGTTAACAAGGACTCAGCAAAAGGGAAAGAAATACTGAGTCAAGACCAGGAGACAAATATCAGAGGTTTTTGCACAACAACTATTTCTTTTGAATTATTTTCAATTGAAATAAATATTGACTATTTGTATATTATTGTTTTAAATTGTGGAAATGTATTTGAATGAATATTTATTGCTTGAAAAGCATTGTAAATGATTTTGAAACTGTGAGAAATTGTTTGAATGACATTGATGGATACTTATTGATTTAAAAGCATTGGAAATGGTTTGAAACCACAGCTATCATGTATATTGATTGTATTCCTCATTAGCTTGTCTAGTGGGACGAATTGAATTCCCTCTCTGGCTGAAGTGTTGAGGTGTGTGCCTGTTGAGGACGAATTGGATGAGTACTCATATTTTTGCTAGCTAGCTATGTTATTCCTCATTAGTCATCGACTTTGGGGACGAATTGAATACCTCATTAGCCATTGGCTTTTGGGACGAATTGAACTATGGATCATGATTAAGCTGTGTGTGATTTATTGATATGTATTGTGAGATTGTGAAATGGATTTAAACTCTCATTGACATATACTGTCTTTTGAATTCAAACATGATCTAACTTATAAAAATTATTGTGATATTGACAAATGGAGTTTAAATTCTTGTTGACAATTACTGTCTTGAAATTGACTATGGTTTTAAGTATCCACTATTGATATGATTTATGAATTGTGATTCAAATTGTATTTGGTTAATGTTGTGAACCACTGAGACAGTGTCTCAATGATAGCTTTATTCTTTATCGCAGTAGAGAGACAGACAGGCGGCAGACTAGGTGCATATACCTCCAAAGAAGAGATTTTTGGGTATAGTGAGTATACCACATTTGACATTTTATCTTGTAATGTATGACATTTGTATGTACATTTTGTTTTTGGTTTTGAGCAGTTGTAAATTCAAATTGTACCTTGAAGTTGTAAATTAATTATGAGTTATTTGACTTGTGAAAATTGTATTATATTTCCTTATCTCAGACTTTGAAAAATTTCTATGGAATTGAGTTGATAAATTGTTGTGTTGAGAAATGTATTGGAGTTGAGATTTGGAAAATTATTGAAGTGTCTTTTACAGGTTTTCTGAAGAACTGTTTTATCTAAAATACAGATGGCACTCTGCCAAAATTTTTACAGAAATTCCAAATAAATCAAATGAGTTAATTGTTTCACTTCAGTTCACCAAAGTTTTTAATACCTGTAAATAGTGCTCACCACTGTAAAAGAAGTAAGAAAAGTTTTTAAAATCCCTTGTAGTGTATTTAATGGGTTATCAGTAGACGGAGTTAGTAATTCATTAGGTATACTACGGGATCATGTTATGCCTTACAGAGGGGTAGGGTGTGACATAGGAAGAAAGGGAATTTTTAGCCAGCCATGGATGTATGAGTGTGGATGTATTTTAAATGAATTAAAGGTATTAATAAACTAGCCTGAGTATGGTAGTAAGATGAAAAGGCATAAATGCAAGTAATTGTAACAATTAAGTGAGATTACGGTTTTGTATGCTAGGGTTTGTGAACCAAATTTTGGAGAAATGCATAAATGATGACCTTGGTCTATTGTGAGATGAAAAATGGTCAATAATGACCAAAAGAAATGTGTGGGAATTGTTGGAATGAGAATCAAATTCGTAGGTCCAATGCAGCATGACCAAACCCACTTTGAAGGACCAAAACTCAAATTTTACTAGTCCAATTGATATGCCACCAATTGGAGATGAAAATAGACATAAAAGAGCACAATTTTCATTAAGGAACCATGGCCAAAAACTGACCAAAACTTGGTGAAACAATTGACCAAAGTGAAATGAGAGCAGGCTGCCCTGCACCAAATTGACCAAATGAACAGTAATTGTTCATTTGGTCATAACTCGAGCTAGGAAGGTCAAATTGACCTGAAATTTTACCAGAAATTAGATAAGACATAGATCTAAAACTGTCATGAAGAACACCACCCCAAATTATGCCATTAACCCATTCAAATTATTGAGAAAAGTTAAGTTACCAAACCTGCAACTCTGCAGAATTTCCATTGAGCAGTAATGTTTGAAGGGTTATAACTCTTTCTAGAAAACTCCGATTTAGGCGATTCTTAAACCGATGGAAACCTAAGACATATTAGAACATTTCATGTGAAGAAAGTTAAGCCAAATTATGAACTTAACTTGACCAAATTACTGAACAAAGTTGGATCAAAATCTGCCAGAACCCAAAATCTCAGCATGAACAGTGCACGTGAACAGTAATAGTATTTTGGCCATAACTTGAGCTACAAAACTCCAATTGAGGTGATCGAAAAATTAGAATACACTTAAGATAATAAGGAACATTTTCTATGAAGGAAGTTTTGTCAAATTCCAACAGTAGATCGATCAATGGAACAGTGCAACTTCGGAGCACCAAAATCGAAAATTGGCAATTTTGCCAAAATGACCTAAGTTTTTAGAAAATGACCAAAACCAACAAGTTTAATGACCAAAATGTGGTATGTGGGTGAAGTTGGAGTTCCCATACCTATTAAGCCTTAGAAAGTCAATAATTTGACTTGAATAGTGTAATGAATAGTAACCCGAAACACAAAATTTCGAAAACGTCGAATTTAACACATTAGAGCTAGGTAAATGTGAAGCTAAGTTTATTTTGGATTTATTTTAAGTTCTAGTACTGAAACATTGTAAAATTGCGTGTTTCAGTAGAAAAGAATACTGGAACAGAACCCGAGGAGTCGAGTCAAGGCCAACAGGCTACTCGTTTGAGGTTTGTGCACAACATCACTATGTTTTAAAATGTATTGATAAAGTGAATGAATTATGTATTTTACATCTGCTTTGAATTATTGAAAATTTATTTGTGACATTAGTGATGATGTTTTGACTTAAATTGTGAAAGTTATTGTGTATATTGAAATGACAATGTTTAGCAAATTGTTAAGATAAGTTTTGAAACCGCAGTGTCATGACCATATATTTGAACACCTCACTAGCACGACTAGTGGGGGTAATTAGTTTCGAATTTTGATTCCTTCTCTGGAGAAGTGTTGAGGTGTGCCAGTAGAAGAGGATGTGAATGGATATCCATATATTTGAGCTAGCTAGCCTTGTGATGTGATTTCTCTTTAGCCTCTAGCTATTGAGATTCAAGTGATTTCTCTTTAGCCTCTGGCTATTGAGATTCATGTGATTTCTCTTTAGCCTCTGGCTATTGAGATTCTATTTGTTTCGAATGGCATGATCTAACTGTGGGTTTTATGAAATGTGTTTGATACTTTGAAATGAACTTGGTTCGTATTAAAATCTCATGATTTATGTTTTGTGTTTAATGCGCATGTTTAGCCAAAATTTTGAATAAATGTGATTGAAGTTTTGCATAAATATTATTTTAGTATGTTGTGCACCACTGAGTCCTAGTACTCAGCGATAGCTTCTATTCTTTGTCAGAATCTGAGAGACTAGAGGAGCAGTGTGAGCTGCTGAGGATTGAGGATCGTTCTGCTTTGAAGCTATCGGGTATAATTTATACCCTGGTCGTAAATATTATTTTGATGTATGTAATGCACAGAAATGTATGGACATGTGAAGATGGGTTTTGAGCAGCTTGTACAAAATCTGTATAAAATTTGTAATAAACTTTAGTTTGGATTTTCTTAATGTAAATTTTTGTATGATGAATACATAAATTGTTTATCTTTAAAAAAAATATATGAATGTATGAAATTGATTGACTATACATTGAGGACTATTGAATTTTGAACTGAAGAAATTTATTGAAATGATTGTGAAATTGATTGAGTTTGATTGTGAAACCGAAGTAGTGGTTGAGAAAAACTTTTAGAAGTGCTTTTTACAGGTATTTGAAGAACAATTTTCTCAAAATACAGAGGAAACTCTGTCAAAATTTTTATAGAATTTGCGGAAAACTAAAATGGACCAAAAATATTAACTAGTTTTAATTTTAACTAAATGTTTTAAATGCCTATTAGAAAATGCTCACCACTTAACAAAAGTAAGAAAATTGATTTAAAATCCTTTGTAGGGTACTTAATGAGTTATCGGTAGGTGAAGTTCGGTAATTCATTAGGTATTCTACGGGATCATGTTATGCCTTACAGAGGGCTAAGGTGTGACATGTTTTAGTGGTATCAGAGCAAATTTTTGAATTATGTTTTAACCTATGAATTTGTGTCTTTTCTTTGTTAAGTACAACTGCTCAATGTCCATAATTGTTACATACAGTGCATTACATCATGAATATGAACTAACGAAGGGAAATCTCCTTGTGTTACTTGTTCAAGAGATACCCTACTCGGTATTATGGAAGAAGGATCGCTCGGTTGAGCGATCTGTTGAAGCCGAGGCACAAGAGGAAGCCCGACTTTGCGAGAATGTCGGTGGGTCAGTGACACGATCTCACAAATGCCGCGATTCGCACACTGGTCGCAATGAGATGCTGCGATGTTTCACAAATGGCTGGGGTATGCTGCTCAAGCTCCACCCGGACACACGGACACAACCACGCCTCGGCCAGACAGTATGATAAATTATCAAGTATGGGGCTGCGAATTTAAAGTGCAGTGGACCCTTTAGAGGCGAGCAATGGCTTGAGAGAATGGGCCAGTGTTTAAGAAATTGCACCGCCGGATGAGTGAAGTTTGAATATTACGTGTCGCTCTCGCAAGGATGCGTATGATTGGTGGAAGACCATCCCCACGGCTTATTTGAACCACGATCTTGACACAGGATGACTTCATCGAGAGAGTTTAGGCAAATACATCCCAGATGCATATGTTGATCAGAAACTGCAAGAATTTTTTAGCTTAAAACAAGGAAATCGATCAGTGGCAGAGTATGAGAGGGAGTTCTCCCGCTTGAGTCACTATGCGGGGAGTCTCCTTACTACCAGCAAGGCAAGGTGCAAGAGATTTGAGACGGGTTTGAAGCCCAGTATAAGGATGCAAGTTGTGGGATTTCGACACAGCAACTTCTCAGAGCTTATGTCTCAAGCACTTGAACTGGAGAGGATTGAATCAGAAGCAACCCCAAGGAAAGAAAAATCGAGAAAAGTCGAGAAATCGAGAGAAAGACAAGGGGAAAAGTGCAGAGAGCCGAGTTCGGTGGGACTTCGGGAAAAAGAAGAAATTTAGTGGACCCAAATAGGGTCGAGGTGGAAAGATTTAGTAGAGGCGATTCTCGGACAGAGACCCCTAGGTGCAGTGGTGATCAGCGAGGGTTCACATTATGCCCGCCTGTGAGACTTGTGGCAAGATTCATGGGGAATGCTATTGGGCCACCGAGCACGCTTTAGCTGCGGAGGCAAGGGCCATATAGCTAAAGACTGTACTAGTGCTCCGAGATATAGTCCAGCTCCTACTACTGCCGAGGGATCTATTCAGAGTCCTGCTCTCAGAGGTTCACAGTCAGTTGGCAGAGGAAGAGGCAGAGGTAAAAGCACTGCTTCAGGCAGTTAAGGCACAGTTGGTCAGTGAGGACAAGGAAGTGCTTCAACCAGAATCTACACAATGAGACAGCGAGAAGAGGCTGAGACTTCTGATGTGGTAGCTGGTACATTCTCTATCTCTGATCAAGAAGTATTTGTATTGTTTGATCCGGGTTCAACCCATTCATATGTTAGTGCTAGCATAGTTAGTTCACTTCTTTGTTCCATGTGTGCAAATGGGTTTTGAAGTGCTAGTAACTAGTCCGTTAGGACAAGAGGTCCGGTCAATGAATTTATAGAGACTGGCCCTTTGGTGATCCAAGGACATGTTTTCCGTCGAGACTTTATTGAAATGCCCTTCAGAGAGTATGATATCATCTTGGGCATGGATTGGTTAGCTGAGCATCATGCCATGATTGGTATGGAGATCAAGAGTCACTTTTGGTCTCCCTTTGTACGGTGATGTGGTAATACACGGGGAGAGGCATTTACTGCCATCAAACATCATTTCGGCTGCACTAGCCAGAAGAATGATCAGAAAGGGGTGTGAAGCATACTTAGCACATGTTATAGACACCCAAGTGGGGAGTCCAGCACTAAGGGACATCCCTACTGTATGTGATTTTCCGGATGTGTTTCCTGATGAATTACAGTGATTACCTCCGAAGAGAGGTGCAGTTTGAGATTGATGTTATGCCTGGTGTGGACCTAATTTCCATAACGCCATATAGAATGGCACCTGCAGAATTGAAAGAGTTGAAAATACAATTACAAGAGTTGCTTGACAAAGGCTTTATTCGCCCTAGTGTGTCACCTTGGGGAGCGCCAGTATTGTTTGTAAAGAAGAAGGATGGCACTCTCCGCTTGTGTATTGATTATCGGCAGTTGAATAAGGCGACAATAAAGAACAGATACCCATTACCACGTATTGATGACTGTTTGATCGGTTGAGGTGCGGTGTGTTCTCAAAATTGATTTGAGATCGAGTTATTATCGGTTGAAAGTACAAGAGCGAGTATTCCTAAATCGTCTTGTAACCCGTTATGGCCATTATGAGTTTTTGGTTATGCCATTCGGGTTAACTAATGCTCCGGCTGCTTTTATGGATCTGATGAATACTATCTTCAGACCATACCTCGACCAGTTTGTTGTGGTATTCATTGATGATATATTGGTCTATTCGAGGAATGCAGAAGAGCATGATAGACATCTGCGGATTGTACTGCAAACTTTGAGGGAAAAATAGCTATATGCCAAATTGTCGAAGTGTGAATTTTGGCTGAAGGAGATATCTTTCTTGGGACATGTAGTATCAGAAGAGGGTATCAAGGTAGATCCAAGTAAGATTGAAGCTGTCCTTAATTGGAGGCCACCCAGAAATGTCACAGAGATTCGCAGTTTTCTGGGTTTAGCTGGATACTACCGTAGATTTGTGAAGGGATTCTCCATGTTGGCATCTCCATTGACCAAGCTGCTTAGAAAAGATGTAAAATTTCAGTGGACGGATAAATGCCAACAGAGTTTTGATGAATTGAAGAGATGTTTGACTGAAGCTCCAGTCCTGACTTTACCTACTCCGGGTAAAGAATACACAGTTTATAGTATGCTTCTCACAATGGGTTAGGTTGTGTGTTGATGCAAGATCGAAATGTCATTGCCTATGCATCACGCCAGCTGAAACCGCATGAGAGGAACTATCCAACACATGATTTGGAGCTTGCAGCTATTGTGTTTGCTCTTAAGATCTGGAGGCATTATTTGTATGGGGAGAAGTGCTACATCTATACAGATTATAAGAGTTTGAAGTATTTGGGCACCCAAAAAGAGTTGAATTTGAGACAGAGGAGATGGTTAGAGTTGATAAAAGACTATGATTGTCTGATAGACTATCAGCCAGGGAAAGCTAATGTTGTGGCTGACGCCTTAAGTCGCAAGACTATGGCAAGTCTACGAGTTACTCCTTTGTCTTTGGTACATGAGTTAAGATCATTACATGCCAGTTTAGAGATTAATGATGAGGGGCAGACAGCAGTTGCATGGCATGTACAGCCAGTGTTAATTGATCATATCAGAATGGCTGCTCAGAATGATCAGAAGTATCAGAAGCTGATGGAAGAAGTCCGACAGGGCAAGAAACCAGAATTCTCAATCATAGATGATGGTCTATTGCTACACCAGGGCAGAATGTGTGTTCCTAATGATGTTGATTTGAGACAGATCATTTTGAAGGAAGCACATGAGTCTCCTTTTGCCATGCACCCTGGTGGCACAAAAATGTATAGAGGGCTAAAGGAGCATTACTGGTGGATGGGTATGAAAAGAGATGTGGCAGAGTTTGTATCCAGATGCCTAACTTGTCAGCAAGTAAAGGCAGAGCATCAAGTGCCAACTGGGTTGTTACATCCACTACCAGTGCCAGAATGGAAATGGGAAAGAATAACAATGGATTTTGTGATGGGACTTCCGAGAACACAGAAGAGTCATGATGCGGTATGGGTTATTGTTGACAGACTGACTAAGTCTGCTCATTTTCTGCCAGTCCGGATAGATTATAGTTTGGAAAGATTGGCCAAGTTATACATCGATGAGATTGTGAGACTGCATGGAGTGCCAGTATCCATTGTATCAGACAGAGATCCTAGGTTCACTTCTAGATTCTGGGGTAGTCTTCAGAGAGCCCTAGGAACTAGATTGAACTTCAGTACTGCGTTCCACCCACAAACAGATGGCCAGTCTGAGAGGGTAATTCAGATCTTGGAGGACATGCTACGGGCTTGTGTGATTGAGTTTGAGGGTGGTTGGGATACACACTTGCCTTTGATTGAGTTTGCTTACAACAACAGCTACCAATCAAGCATTGGGATGCCTCCATATGAAGGTTTGTATGGCAAGAAATGTAGAACCCCGTTGTGTTGGGATGACGAGGGTGAAAGAAAAATGATTGGACCCGAAATTGTTCAGCAAACTGAGGAGAAGATTAGGGTGATCAGAGATCGACTTAAAGCTGCATCAGACCGTCAGAAATCCTATATTGATTTGAAAAGAAGGGATATTCAGTATTCAGTGGGTGAGAAAGTTTTCCTCAAGGTTTCTCCTTGGAAAAGAATTATGAGACTTGGCAGAAAGGGGAAACTGAGTCCTCGCTTCATCGGGCCATATGAGGTATTGGAAAGAGTGGGTCCTTTGGCATATCGTTTGGCACTACCTCCAGAGTTAGAAAAGATACATAATGTCTTCCATGTGTCTATGTTGAGGAGGTATCGATCAGACCTATCTCACGTACTACCAGTAGAGGAAATTGAAGTAAATCCAGACCTCACATACGAAGAAGAACCCATAGAGATTCTGGCTTATGAGGTGAAGCAGCTACGGAACAAGCAGATACCATTGGTAAAAGTGCTGTGGAACCATCATTCAGGCCAAGAAGCTACTTGGGAACGAGAGGAGGACATGAGGAGACAACACCCACAACTGTTTAGAGATTGATACCAGGTAAAATTTCGAGACGAAATTTATTTAAGGGGGGGAGAATTGTAACACTCCCGGTTGCATAACCTGGTAGATTTCACTGTTCCGGTGACCGATGTCGGTCCGGACAATTAAGGGGATTAGGACCACAGTTAAGACAACTTAAGAAGCCATAAACACAAATAATTAGTAATGTTTAATTAGTTGACTATAAATAAGAAAAACAGAACATAAGAAGTTAAACGAGCCGAGAGTCACAGCGATGAGTGACCTCCTCGGGAACGACTGCGAAGTCGTTTTAAACTCAAATTTCGAACCGTAAAAAGAGACGCGCCGCTCCTTAGGACCCTTATAAACACAGTGGAAAAGAGAAAATCACGAAAAAGAACTGTTAAGCCAGTCAAATAATTAGGTCAGGGAGCCGGAAGAAATATTGGATTATTTGTAAACCGGGATGAACCGACGAGGGGCAATTTGGTCAATTGACTCCGAGAGCTAACTCCTGACCTAACTGTCCAATAAAATCGGAGAAAAGAAAATTTCAGAATCGAGAATTAAATTAAAGAACTAATAGAAAAAAATAAATAAATAAAAAGAAAAAGAAAAGAAAGAAGTTAGAAAAGTCAAAGATGATGTCATAAAAGAATTAATTAAATATTTATTAAATTAGATTTTTTTTTTATGGTCTTCCATCGCAAAATAAATAAAAGAAAACAAAAGAAAAAAAAAATTAAAGTCATCTTCTTCAAAAAGAAAAACGTGACTCTCTCTTCCATCTCCCATAAACCACCATTGTTACACTAGAGAAGCTTGAATCCAAGCTTTCTTTCAACCATTTAAGCCTATTTTGACCCCAACTTGACTTATTAGAACCTGATTTAGTTACTTGAGAAGAAGTTTGATCACAAAATAAAGAAGAAAAGTAGAGGAAAATTGAAGAATTAGATAGACAAATTCTGCTCACTTAAGGTAAACTAATCCAACTTTTCTTTTTAGTTTATATGATGGATTTAGGGTAGAAATGAATGAGATTATATGAAGAAATTGAAAAATATTGCATGATTAGGAAGAGAGGGAATTTTCAGCCAGCCATGGATGCATGAGTGTGGATGTATTTTAAATGAATTAAAGGTATTAATAAACTTGCATGAGTATGGTAGTAAGATGAAAAGGCATAAATGTAAGTAATTGTAACAATTAAGTGAGATTAGGGTTTTGTATGCTAGGGTTTGTGAACCAAATTTTAGAGAAATGCATAAATGATGACCTTGGTCTATTGTGAGATGAAAAATGGTCAATAATGACCAAAAGAAATGTGTGGGAATTGTTGGAATGAGAATCAAATTCGTAGGTCCAATGCAGCATGACCAAACCCATTTTGAAGGACCAAAACTGAAATTTTACTAGTCCAATTGATATGCCACCAATTGGGGATGAAAATAGACATAAAATAGCATAATTGTCATTAAGGAACCATGGCCAAAAACTGACCAAAACTTGGTGAAACAATTGACCAAAGTGAAATGAGAGCAGGCTGCCCTGCACCAAATTGACCAAATGAACAGTAATTATTCATTTGGTCATAACTCGAGCTAGGAAGGTCAAATTGATCTGAAATTTTACCAGAAATTAGATAAGACATAGATCTAAAACTGTCATGAAGAACACCACCCCAAATTATGCCATTAACCCATTCAAATTATTGAGCAAAGTTAAGTTACCAAACCTGCAACTCTGCAGAATTTTCATTGAGTAGTAATGTTTGAAGGGTTATAACTCTTTCTAGAAAACTCTGATTTAAGCGATTCTTGAACCGATGGAAACCTAAGACATATTAGAACATTTCATGTGAAGAAAGTTAAGCCAAATTATGAGCTTAACTTGACCAAATTAATGAAAAAATTTGGATCAAAATCTGCCAGAACCCAAAATCTCAGCATGAACAGTGCACGTGAACAGTAATAGTATTTTGGCCATAACTTGAGCTACAAAACTCCGATTGAGGTGATCCAAAAATGAGAATACACTTAAGATAATAAGGAACATTTTCTATGAAGGAAGTTTTGTCAAATTCCAACAGTAGATGACCAATGGAACAGTGCAACTTCGGAGCACCAAAACCGAAAATTGGCAATTTTGCCAAAATGACCTAAGTTTTGAGAAAATGACCAAAACCAACAAGTTTAATAACCAAAATGTGGTATGTGGGTGAAGTTGGAGTTCCCATACCTATTAAGCCTTAGAAAGTCAATAATTTGACTTGAATAGTGTAGTGAACAGTAACCCGAAACACAAAATTTCGAAAACGTCGAATTTAACATGTTATAGCTAGGTAAATGTGAAGATAAGTTTATTTTGGATTTATTTTAAGTTCTAGTACTGAAACATTGTAAAATTGCGTGTTTCAGTGGAAAAGAATACCGCAACAGAACCCGAGGAGTCGAGTAAAGGCCAACAGGCGACTCGTTTGAGGTTTGTGCACAACATCACTATGTTTTAAAATGTATTGATAAAGTGAATGAATTATGTATTTTACATCTGCTTTGAATTATTGAAAATTTATTTGTGACATTAGTGATGATGTTTTGACTTAAATTGTGAAAGTTATTGTGTATATTGAAATGACAATGTTTAGCAAATTGTTAAGATAAGTTTTGAAACCGCAGTGTCATGACCATATATTTGAACACCTCACTAGCACGACTAGTGGGGGTAATTAGTTTCGAATTTTGATTCCTTCTCTGGAGAAGTGTTGAGGTGTGCCAGTAGAAGAGGATGTGAATGGATATCCATATATTTGAGCTAGCTAGCCTTGTGATGTGATTTCTCTTTAGCCTCTGGCTATTGAGATTCATGTGATTTCTCTTTAGCCTCTGGCTATTGAGATTCTATTTGTTTCGAATGGCATGATCTAACTGTGGGTTTTATGAAATGTGTTTGATACTTTGAAATGAACTTGGTTCGTATTAAAATCTCATGATTTATGTTTTGTGTTTAATGCGCATGTTTAGCCAAAATTTTGAATAAATGTGATTGAAGTTTTGCATAAATATTATATTAGTATGTTGTGCACCATCGAGTCCTACTCAACGATAGCTTCTATTGTCACGCAGATACAGAGACTAGAGGAGCAGCAGATCGAGTCACGAGGATTGAGGATCGCTCGCTTTGAAGCTATCGGGTATAATTTATACTCAGTCAGAAATATTATTTTGATGTATGTAATGCATGTAAATGTATGGACATGTGAAGATGGGTTTTGAGCAATTTGTACAAAATCAGATAAAATTTGTAATAAACTTTAGTTTGGATTTTCTTAATGTAAATTTTTGTATGATGAATACATAAATTGTTTATCTTTAAAAAAAATATATGAATGTATGAAATTGATTGACTATACATTGAGGACTATTGAATTTTGAACTGAAGAAATTTATTGAAATGATTGTGAAATTGATTGAGTTTGATTGTGAAACCGAAGTAGTGGTTGAGAAAAACTTTTAGAAGTGCTTTTTACAGGTATTTGAAGAACAATTTTCTCAAAATACAGAGGAAACTCTGTCAAAATTTTTATAGAATTTGCGGAAAACTAAAATGGACCAAAAATATTAACTAGTTTTAATTTTAACTAAATGTTTTAAATGCCTATTAGAAAATGCTCACCACTTAACAAAAGTAAGAAAATTGATTTAAAATCCTTTGTAGGGTACTTAATGAGTTATCGGTAGGTGAAGTTCGGTAATTCATTAGGTATTCTACGGGATCATGTTATGCCTTACAGAGGGCTAAGGTGTGACATGTTTTAGTGGTATCAGAGCAAATTTTTGAATTATGTTTTAACCTATGAATTTGTGTCTTTTCTTTGTTAAGTACAACTGCTCAATGTCCATAATTGTTACATACAGTGCATTACATCATGAATATGAACTAACAAAGGGAAATCTCCTTGTGTTACTTGTTCAAGAGATACCCTACCTGCATCGTTATGGAAGAAGGGATCGCCGCTTGAGCAATTGCTGAAGCTGAGGCACAAGAGGAAGCCCCAGCTTTGCAGAATGTCAGTGGGTCAGCAGCACCAGTCTCACAAATGCCGCAGTTCCCTGCACAATTCGCACAGCAGATGGCTGCGATGTTTCAGCAAGAAATGGTCAGGTATGCTCGCTCAAGCTCCACCCTGCACACTGCGGACACAACCACCGCCTCCCAGCATAAAGATGATAAATTACTGAAGTATGGGGCTGCAGAATTTAAGGGTACAGTGGACCCTTTAGAGGCAGAGCAATGGCTTGAGAGAATGGACAGAGTGTTTAAGAAATTGCACTGCCCAGATGAGCTGAAGTTTGAATATTCTGTGTCGCTACTGCAAGGGGATGCGTATGATTGGTGGAAGACCATCCCCACGATTGCTGAACCACGATCTTGACACGGGATGACTTCATCGAGAGTTTAGATGTAAATACATCCCGCATGCATATGTTGATCGAAGCGCAAGAATTTTTTAGCTTAAAACAAGGAAATCGATCAGTGGCAGAGTATGAGAGGGAGTTCTCCCGCTTGAGTCACTATGCGGGGAGTCTCCTTACTACCAGCAAGGCAAGGTGCAAGAGATTTGAGACGGGTTTGAAGCCCAGTATAAGGATGCAAGTTGTGGGATTTCGACACAAAGAACTTCTCGAGCTTATGTCTCAAGCACTTGAACCGAGAGGATTGAATCGAAGCAACCCCAAGGAAAGAAAAATCGAAAAAGGAGAAATCAGAGAAAGACAAGGGGGAAAAGTCTGTAGAGCCGAGTTCTGGTGGGACTTCTGGGAAAAAGAAGAAATTTAGTGGACCCAGCAGGGGTCGAGGTGGAAGATTTAGTAGAGGCAGATTCTCCGGACAGAGACCCCCTAGGTCTGGTCAGCAGTCGAGCAGGGGTTCACATTATGCCCGCCCCTGTGAGACTTGTGGCAAGATTCATGGGGGGGAATGCTATTGGGCCACTGGAGCTCGCGAATCATGGAGGCAAGGGCCATATAGCTAAAGACTGTACTAGTGCTCCGAGATATAGTCCAGCCTCCTACACGCCGAGGATCTATTGCAGTCCCGCTCTCGAGGTTCACGATGGGCCAAGTGCAGGAAGAGGCAGAGGTAAAAGCACCGCTCGTGCGCTAAGGCACAGCTTGGTCGGTGAGGACAAGGAAGTGCTTCAACGAATCTACACAATGAGACAAATGAGAAGAGGCCGAGACTTCGATGTGGTAGCCGGTACATTCTCTATCTCTCGATCAAGAAGTATTTGTATTGTTTGATCCGGTTCAACCCATTCATATGTTAGTGCTAGCATAGTTAGTTCACTTGTCGCTCCATGTGTGCAAATGGGTTTTGAAGTGCTAGTAACTAGTCCGTTAGGACAAGAGGTCCGGTCAATGAATTTATAGAGACTGTCCTTTGGTGATCCAAGGACATGTTTTCCCGTCAGACTTTATTGAAATGCCCTTCAGAGAGTATGATATCATCTTGGGCATGGATTGGTTAGCCAGGCATCATGCCATGATTGACTGTAGACTGAAGACAGTCACTTTTGGTCTCCCTTTGTACGGTGATGTGGTAATACACGGGGAGAGGCATTTACTGCCATCAAACATCATTTCGGCTGCACTAGCCAGAAGAATGATCAGAAAGGGGTGTGAAGCATACTTAGCACATGTTATAGACACCCAAGTGGGGAGTCCAGCACTAAGGGACATCCCTACTGTATGTGATTTTCCGGATGTGTTTCCTGATGAATTACCAGGATTACCTCCAGAAAGAGAGGTGCAGTTTGAGATTGATGTTATGCCTGGTGTGGACCTAATTTCCATAACGCCATATAGAATGGCACCTGCAGAATTGAAAGAGTTGAAAATACAATTACAAGAGTTGCTTGACAAAGGCTTTATTCGCCCTAGTGTGTCACCTTGGGGAGCGCCAGTATTGTTTGTAAAGAAGAAGGATGGCACTCTCCGCTTGTGTATTGATTATCGGCAGTTGAATAAGGCGACAATAAAGAACAGATACCCATTACCCCGTATTGATGACCTGTTTGATCAGTTGAGGGGTGCAGCTGTGTTCTCCAAAATTGATTTGAGATCAGGTTATTATCAGTTGAAAGTACAAGAGCAGAGTATTCCTAAAACTGTCTTCAGAACCCGTTATGGCCATTATGAGTTTTTGGTTATGCCATTCGGGTTAACTAATGCTCCGGCTGCTTTTATGGATCTGATGAATACTATCTTCAGACCATACCTCGACCAGTTTGTTGTGGTATTCATTGATGATATATTGGTCTATTCGAGGAATGCAGAAGAGCATGATAGACATCTGCGGATTGTACTGCAAACTTTGAGGGAAAAATAGCTATATGCCAAATTGTCGAAGTGTGAATTTTGGCTGAAGGAGATATCTTTCTTGGGACATGTAGTATCAGAAGAGGGTATCTGTAACACCCCTATTGGTATAGCCTGGTATATTTCACTGTTCCGGTGACCGGTGTCGGTCCGGACAAATAAAGAGATTAGAGCCACACTTAAGACAACATGAGAAGCCATAAACACAAATAATTAGTAATGTTTAATTAGTTAACTACAAATAAGAAAAACAGAACATAAGAGGTTAAACGAGCCGAGAGTCACAAATGATGAGTGACCTCCTGAACGATCATGAAGTCATTTTAAACTCAAATTTCGAACCGTAAAGTGACGCTGCGGTCCTTAGGACCCTTATGGACACAAAGTGAAAAGAGAAAATCATGAAAAAGAACTATTAAGCTACCAAATAATTAGGTCGTGAGCCGAAGAAATATTAGATTATTTGCAAACCGGATGAACTGCGAGGGCAATTTGGTCAATTGACCCGAGAGCTGACTCGACCTAATCACAAATAAAATCAGAGAAAAGAAAATTTCGGAATCGATAATTAAATTAAAGAACTAATAGAAAAATATAAAAAAAAAAGAGAGAGGAAAATGAAAAAGGTGATGACATCATGCATGACCTCATGCATGATGCCATAAAAAAATTAATTAATTGAATTATTAAATTAGATTTTTATGGTCTTCCATAAGCCAAAATTTATAAAAGAAAAAGAAAAGAAAAAAAAAATAAAACACAAGTCTTCTTCTTCTCCAAAAACGTCACTCACTCTCTCCCTCACCCTCTCCCTCACTTAAACCACTTAAACCACCATTAAAGCTCATTTTTGAGCTTGAAGAACCAAAATCCAACCATAGAAAATTGTCCTACCATAACTAGACTTTGTTTGGGCAACTAGGAAAGAAGATTCAAGGAAAAGAAAGAAGAAAAATTTGAAGAAAAGGGAGAAGAAAATTCTGCACACAAGGTTAGTATGTTAAACCCTTCATTTATCCATTCAAATGCATATGTGAGGGTTGGAAGTGAGCTTAGAAGTTATGAAATGAAATAAAAACATGGGAGAAGGACCAAACTGAAATTTGGGCAGCTTGAGAGGAGTATGATTTACATGAATTTGATGCATTAGAATAAGTTTAAAAGCTTTGATTAGTGAATGGTTAAGGTTAAGTGCACTAGTTGTGATTTAATGCATGAGAGGGAAGAGCTAGGGTTTGAATGTTAGGGTTTTGAGGCAAAATTTTGGAGAAATGCATAAATAGCATGTTTAACCTATTGTGAAATGAAATAATGGTCAATTATGACCAAATAATTTGTGTGGGAATTGTTGGAATAAAAATCAAATTCGTAGGTCAATGGTCATGCTGCTGGCAGCATGACCAAACCCACTTTGAAGGACCAAAACTCAAATTTTACAAGTCCAATTGATATGCCACCAATTGGAGATGAAAATAGACATAAAAGAGCACAATTTTCATTAAGGAACCATTGCCAAAAACTGACCAAAACTTGGTGAAACAATTGACCAAAGTGAGTTGATAGCAGGCTGCCACTGCACTAAACTGACCAAATGAACAGTAACTGTTCATTTGGTCATAACTCGAGCTAGGTAGATCAAATTGACCTGAAATTTTTCCAGCAATTAGATATGATATAGACCTAAAACTTTCATGAAGAACACCTACCCAAATTAGGCCATTAACTCATTCAAATCATTGAGCAAAGTTAAAATTTCTGTACTGAAATTCTGCAGATTTTTAGTTGAGCAGCAATGTTTGGATAGCTATAACTCTCTCTAGAAAACTCGGATTTAGGCGATTCTTGAACCGATGGAAACCTAAGACATAGTACAACATTTCATATGAAGAAAGTGAGACCAAATTATGAACTTAACTTGATCAAACAATTGACCAAAGTTGGACCAAAAATCTGCCAGCACCTAAATTGCAGTATGAACAGTGCACGTGAACAGTAAACTTATTTTGGCCATAACTTGAGCTACAAAACTCCGATTGAGGTGATCCAAAAATGAGAATACACTTAAGACAATAAGGAACATTTTCTATGAAGGAAGTTTTGTCAAATTCCAACAGTAGATCGACCAATGGAATAGTGCAACTTCGGAGAACCAAAACCTAAAATTGGCAATTTTGCCAAAATGACCTAAGCTTTAAACAAATGACCAAAACCAACAAGTTTGGTGACCAAAATGTGGTATGTGGGTGAAGTTGGAGTTCCCATACCTATTAAGCCTTAGAAAGTCAATAATTTGACTTGAATAGTGCAGTGAATAGTAACCAAATACAAAATTTTGAGAACGTCGAATTTAACACGTTAGAGCTAGGTAAATGTGAAGTTAAGTTTATTTTGGATTTATTTTAAGTTTTAGTACTGAAACATTGTAAAATTGTGTGTTTCAGTTGAAAAGAATATCGGAAGGAACTCAAGAACCGAGTCGAGGCTAAAGGACGACTCGCTTGAGGTTTGTGCACAATATTACTATGCTTTAAAAAATTCATTGATTAAATGAATGAAATATGCATTTTATTGTTGCTTTGAATTGTCAAAGTATTGTGACCTTACTTATGATGTTTTGATTCAAATTGTGAAATTTATTGTGTATATTTGAAATGACAATGTTTAGCAAATTGTTAAGATAAGTTTTAAAACCACAGATCATGACCATATATTTGAACACCTCACTAGCACGACTAGTGGGGGTAATTAATTTCAATTTTGATTCCTTCTCCGAGAAGTGTTGAGGTGTGCCAAGAGAAGAGGATGTGAATGGATATCCATATATTTGAGCTAGCTAGCCTTGTGATATGATTTCTCTTAGCCTCCGGCTATTGAGATTCATGTGATTTCTCTTAGCCTCTGGCTATTGAGATTCTATTTGTTTCGAATGGCATGATCTAACTGTGGGTTTTATGAAATGTGTTTTGATACTTTGAAATAAACTTGGTTTACATGTAAAATCTTACAATGCATGATTGTATTTAATTTTTATGTTTAGTCAAATTTTTGAATGAATGTACTTTAAGTTTTGCATAAAGATTATTTTAGTATATTGTGCACCACTGAGTCCTAGTACTCAGCGATAGCTTTTATTGCTGTCGCAGATACAGAGATTAGAGGAGCAGCAGACTGAGCTGCTGAGGTGTGTGAAGTCATCAGCTTGAAGTCTTCGGCATAATTTATACCCTAATCGTAAATATTTCTTTGATATATATATTGCACATAAATGTATGGACATGTACATGGGTCTTGAGCAGCTTGTACAAAGTTTGTATAAAAGTTGTAATAAATTTTAATTTGGACTTTTTGAATGTAAATTTTAGTATGATGAATATATAAATTGTTTATCTTGAATGGAATATGAATAAATGATATTGATGGACAGTATTTTGAGAATTTTTGAACTTGTGAATTTTGAGAAATTGGTTGAGATTGAGTATGAGTTTGAAGCAATGGTTAGATAATTATTGGAAGTGATTTTATTTCGTATTTGAAGAACGGTTTTCTCAAAATACAGAGGAAACTCACAAAATTTTTATAAAATTTATGAAAACTAAAATGGCCAAAAATATTAATTAGTTTTAATTTCAACTAAATGTTTTAAATACTTATTTGAAATGCTCACCACTTGTCAAAGATAAGAAAATTGTTTTAAAATCCCTTGTAGGGTATTTAATGAGTTATCGGTAGGTGAAGTTCGGTAGTTCATTAGGTATTCTACGGGATCATGTTATGCCTTACAGAGGGGTAAGGTGTGACATGTTTTAGTGGTATCAGAGCAAATTTTTTTGAAGTATGTTTTAACTTGTGAATTTGTGTCTTTTCTTTGTTAAGTACAACTGCTCAATGTCCATAATTGTTACATACAGTGCATTACATCATGAATATGAACTAACGGAGGGAAATCTCCTTGTGTTACTTGTTCAAGAGATACCCTAACTTCAGATCAAATGGAAGAAGGGGATCGCCGCTTGAGCAAATTGCTGAAGCCGAGGCACAAGGGGAAGCCCCACTTTACCGAATGTCGGTGGTCAAGAAGACCACCCACAAATGCCGCAAATTCCTACACAGTTAGCACAGCAGATAGCGGCAATGTTTCAACAAATGGCTGGGGGTATGCTTGCTCAAGCTCCACCCCAATCACCTGTGGCACAACCACTGCCTCCACTGCATACTTTGATAAATTGCTAAAGTATGGGGTGCAGAATTTAAGGGTACAGTGGACCCTTTAGAGGCAGAGCAATGGGTTGAAAGAATGGAACGAGTGTTTAAGAAATCAGATCGCCAAGATGAGCTGAAGTTGGAATATTCTCGTGTCGCCATCGCAAGGGGATGCGTATGATTGGTGGAAGACCATCCCCACAGCCTTGGTGAACCACTGTCTTGACCTGGGATGACTTCATCAGAGAGTTCAGACAGAAATACATCCCAGATGCATATGTTGATCAAAAACTGCAAGAATTTTTGAGTTTGAAACAAGGGAACCAAACTGTAGCAGAGTATGAAAGAGATTTCTCAAGGCTAAGCCACTATGCTGGAAGCTTAGTCTCCACCCCCAGAGACAGATGCAAGAGGTTTGAGTCCGGGCTAAGACAGAGTCTGAGAATGCAAGTTGTGGGTTTCAGACATCAGAATTTTTCTGAATTGATCTCACAAGCCTTGGAATTAGAAAGGATAGAATCAGAAGGGGCAGTGAGGAAGGGTTCACAAGAGAAATCAGAAAAAGACAAGGGGGAAAAATCAGTTGAACAGAGTTCTGGTGCTACCTCTGGAAAAAGAAAGAAGTTTAGTGGACCCAGTAGGGGTCGGGGTGGAAGATTTAGTAGAGGCAGATTTTCCGGACAAAGACCCCCTAGGTCTGGCCAGCAGTGCCAGGTTCACACCGCCTACCGTGAGACTTGTGGCAAAATTCATGGGGAGTGTTATTGGGCCACTGAGCCTGCTTTAATCATGAGGCAAGGGTCATTTAGCAAGAGACTGTACTAGTGCTCCGAGATATGGTCCAGCTCCTACTACTGCCGAGGGATCTATTCAGAGTCCTGCTCCCAGAGGTTCACAGTCAGTTGGCAGAGGAAGAGGCAGAGGTAGAGGCACTGCTTCAGGCAATGTGGCACAATTGGTCGGGCCAGACAAGGAAGTGCTTCAACCAGATCTACGCAATGAAACAAATGAGAAGAGGCCGAGACTTCGATGTGGTAGCTGGTACATTCTCTATCTCTCGATCAAGAAGTTTTTGTATTATTTGATCCGGTTCAACCCATTCATATGTTAGTGCTAGCATAGTTTGTTCACTTGTCGCTCCATGTGTGCAAATGGGTTTTGAAGTGCTAGTAACTAGTCCGTTAGGACAAGAGGTCCGGTCAACAGAATCTATAGAGACCGCCCTTTGGTGATCCAAGGACATGTTTTCTGTCGATTTGATTGAAATGCCCTTTAGAGAGTATGATATCATCTTGGGCATGGATTGGTTAGCTGTGCATCATGCTATGATTGATCTGTAGATCAAGACAGTCACTTTTGGTCTCCTTTGTACGGTGATGTGGTAATACACGGAGAGGCATTTATCGCCATCAAACATCATTTCGCCGCACTAGCTAGAAGGATGATTAAAAAGGGGTGTGAAGCATACTTGGCACATGTGATAGACACCCAAGTAGGGAGTCCAACACTGAGGGACATCCCTACGGTATGTGACTTTTCGGATGTGTTTCCTGATGAATTGCCAGGATTACCTCCAGAAAGAGAGGTGCAGTTTGAAATTGATATTATGCCTGGTGTGGACCCAATCTCCATAACGCCATATAGAATGGCATCTGCAGAATTAAAAGAGTTGAAAGTGCAGTTGCAAGAGCTGCTTGACAAGGGTTTCATCCGCCCTAGCGTGTCACCTTGGGGAGCACCAGTGTTGTTTATAAAGAGGAAAGATGGCACTCTCCACTTGTGTATTGATTATCGGCAGTTGAATAAGGTGACAATAAAGAACAGATATCCATTGCCCCGCATTGATGACTTATTTGATCAATTGAGGGGTGCACCTGTGTTCTCCAAAATTGACCTGAGATCAGGTTATTATCAGCTAAAAGTACAAGAGCAGAGTATTTCTAAATCGCTTCGTAACCCGCTATGGCCATTATGAGTTCTTGGTCATGCCATTCGGTTAACTAATGCTCCTACCGCTTTTATGGATCCGATGAACACTATTTTCGCAGACCATACCTCGGCTTTGTTGTGGTATTCATAGATGATATATTGGTCTATTCGAGGAATGCGTAAGAGCATGATAGGCATCCATGATTGTACTGCAGACTTTGAGGGAGAAACAGATATATGACAAATTGAAGAAGTGTGAATATAGTCTGAAAGAAAAATCTTTCTTGGGGCAAGTAGTATCAGAAGAGGGCATTAAGGTAGATCCAAGTAAGATTGAAGTCGCCATAATTGGAGGCCACCCGTAAATGTCACGTAGATTCGCAGTTTGGTTTAGCTGGATACTACCGTCGATTTGTGAAGGGATTCTCCATGTTGGCATCTCCATTGACCAAGCTGCTTAGAAAAGATGTAAAATTTCAGTGGACGGATAAATGCCAGCAGAGTTTTGATGAATTGAAAAGATGTTTGACTGAAGCTCCAGTCCTTACCTTACCTACTCCAGGTAAAGAATATACAGTATATAGTGACGCTTCTCACAATGGGTTAGGCTGTGTATTGATGCAAGATCGAAATGTCATTGCCTATGCATCACGCCAGCTAAAACCGCATGAGAGGAACTATCCAACACATGATTTGGAGCTTGCAGCTATTGTGTTTGCTCTTAAGATCTGGAGGCATTATTTGTATGGGGAGAAGTGCTACATCTATACAGATCATAAGAGCTTGAAGTATTTGGGCACCCAAAAAGAGTTGAATTTGAGACAGAGGAGATGGTTAGAGTTGATAAAAGACTATGATTGTCTGATAGACTATCAGCCAGGGAAAGCTAATGTTGTGGCTGACGCCTTAAGTCGTAAGACTATGGCAAATCTACAAATTACTCCTTTGTCTTTGGTACATGAGTTGAGATCATTACATGCCAGTTTAGAGATTAATGATGATGGGCAGGCAGCAGTTGCATGGCATGTACAAACAAGATTGATTGATCGATTAGAATGGTCGCCGTAATGATCGAAGTATCGTGGTTGATGGGAGAAGTCCGACAGGCAAGAAACCGTAATTCTCAATCGAGATGATGGTCTATTGCTACACCAGTGGCGTAATGTGTGTTCCTAATGATGTTAATTTGAGGCAGATCATTTTGAAGGAAGCACATGAGTCTCCTTTTGTCATGCACCCCGGTGGCACAAAAATGTATAGAGGGCTAAAGGAGCATTACTGGTGGATGGGTATGCAAAGGAATGTGGCAGAATTTGTATCCAAATGCCTAACTTGTCAGCAAGAAAAGGCAGAGCATAAAGAACCTCCTGGTATGATACATCCACTAACATTACCAGAGTGGAAATTGGAGATAATAACGATGGATTTTGTGATGGGACTTCCGAGGACACGTAAGAGTCATGATGCGGTATGGGTCATTGTTGACATTGACTAAATCGCTCATTTTCCGCCACCGATGGACTACGCTTTAGAAAGATTGGCCAAGTTATACATCGATGAGATTGTGAGATTGCATGGAGTGCCGATTCATCGTGACGCAGCAGATCCTAGGTTCACTTCTAGATTCTCGGGGTAGTCTTCAGAGAGCCCTAGGAACTAGATTGAACTTCAAGATCGCATTCCACCCACGCATGCATGGCCACCCGAGAGGGTAATTCAGATCTGAGAGGACATGCTACGGGCTTGTGTGAGTGAGTGTGAGGGTAGATGGGATACACACTTGCCTTTGCTTGAGTTTGCTTATAACAACAGCTATCAATCAAGCATTCGGATGCCTCCAGATGAAGCTATGTATGGCATAAAAAGTGGAACCCCGTTGTGTTGGGATGACGTGGGTGAAAGAAAGATGATTGGACCAAATTGTTCAAAGAACCGAGGAGAAAATCCGGTGATCAAAGATCGACTTAAAGTCGCATCGATCGCCGTAAGTCCTACATTGATTTGAAGAGAAGGGATATTGAGTATGCAGTGGGTGAGAAAGTTTTCTCAAGGTTTCTCCTTGGAAGAGGATTATGAGAGTCGACAGAAAGGGGAAACTGAGTCCTCGTTGTATCGGGCCATATGAGGTTCTGGAAAGAGTGGGTCCTTTGGCATATCGTTTGGCACTACGTCCAGAGTTGGAGAAGATACATAATGTCTTCCATGTGTCTATGTTGAGGAGGTATCGATCGACCCATCTCATGTACTACCAAGAGAGGAAATAGAAGTGAATCCAGACTCACATATGAAGAAGAACCCATAAAGATTCTCGCTCATGAGGTGAAGCAACATGAATAAGCAGATACCGCTGGTAAAAGTGTCGTGGAACCATCATTCGGCCAAGAAGCTACTTGGGAACGAGAGGAGGACATGAGGAGACAACACCCACAGCTATTCAGAGATTGATACTGTAAAATTTCGAGACGAAATTTATTTAAGGGGGAGAATTGTAACACCCTATTGGTATAGCTCGGTATATTTCATCGTCGGTGACCGTGTCCTGTCCTGACAAATAAAGAGATTAGAGCCACACTTAAGACAACATGAGAAGCCATAAACACAAATAATTAGTAATGTTTAATTAGTTAACTACAAATAAGAAAAACAGAACATAAGAGGTTAAACGAGCCGAGAGTCACAGCGATGAGTGACCTCCTGAACGATCGCAAGTCGCTTTAAACTCAAATTTCGAACCGTAAAGTGACGCTGCGGTCCTTAGGACCCTTATGGACACAAAGTGGAAAAGAGAAAATCATGAAAAAGAACTGTTAAGCTACCAAATAATTAGGTCGTGAGCCGAAGAAATATTAGATTATTTGCAAACCGGGATGAACCGGCGAGGGGCAATTTGGTCAATTGACCCCGAGAGCTGACTCCTGACCTAACTGTCAAATAAAATCGGAGAAAAGAAAATTTCGGAATCGATAATTAAATTAAAGAACTAATAGAAAAATATAAAAAAAAAAGAGAGAGGAAAATGAAAAAGGTGATGACATCATGCATGACCTCATGCATGATGCCATAAAAAAAAATTAATTAATTGAATTATTAAATTAGATTTTTATGGTCTTCCATAAGCCAAAATTTATAAAAGAAAAAGAAAAGAAAAAAAAAATAAATCACAAGTCTTCTTCTTCTCCAAAAACGTCACTCACTCTCTCCCTCACCCTCTCCCTCACTTAAACCACTTAAACCACCATTAAAGCTCATTTTTGAGCTTGAAGAACCAAAATCCAACCATAGAAAATTGTCCTACCATAACTAGACTTTATTTGGGCAACTAGGAAAGAAGATTCAAGGAAAAGAAAGAAGAAAAATTTGAAGAAAAGGGAGAAGAAAATTCTGCACACAAGGTTAGTATGTTAAACCCTTCATTTATCCATTCAAATGCATATGTGAGGGTTGGAAGTGAGCTTAGAAGTTATGAAATGAAATAAAAACATGGGAGAAGGACCAAACTGAAATTTGGGCAGCTTGAGAGGAGTATGATTTACATGAATTTGATGCATTAGAATAAGTTTAAAAGCTTTGATTAGTGAATGGTTAAGGTTAAGTGCACTAGTTGTGATTTAATGCATGAGAGGGAAGAGCTAGGGTTTGAATGTTAGGGTTTTGAGGCAAAATTTTAGAGAAATGCATAAATAGCATGTTTAACCTATTGTGAAATGAAATAATGGTCAATTATGACCAAATAATTTGTGTGGGAATTGTTGGAATAAAAATCAAATTCGTAGGTCAATGGTCATGCTGCTGGCAGCATGACCAAACCCACTTTGAAGGACCAAAACTCAAATTTTACAAGTCCAATTGATATGCCACCAATTGGAGATGAAAATAGACATAAAAGAGCACAATTTTCATTAAGGAACCATTGCCAAAAACTGACCAAAACTTGGTGAAACAATTGACCAAAGTGAGTTGATAGCAGGCTGCCACTGCACTAAACTGACCAAATGAACAGTAACTGTTCATTTGGTCATAACTCGAGCTAGGCAGATCAAATTGACCTGAAATTTTTCCAGCAATTAGATATGATATAGACCTAAAACTTTCATGAAGAACACCTACCCAAATTAGGCCATTAACTCATTCAAATCATTGAGCAAAGTTAAAATTTCTGTACTGACATTCTGCAGATTTTTAGTTGAGCAGCAATGTTTGGATAGCTATAACTCTCTCTAGAAAACTCGGATTTAGGCGATTCTTGAACCGATGGAAACCTAAGACATAGTACAACATTTCATATGAAGAAAGTGAGACCAAATTATGAACTTAACTTGATCAAACAATTGACCAAAGTTGGACCAAAAATCTGCCAGCACCTAAATTGCAGTATGAACAGTGCACGTGAACAGTAAACTTATTTTGGCCATAACTTGAGCTACAAAACTCCGATTGAGGTGATCCAAAAATGAGAATACACTTAAGACAATAAGGAACATTTTCTATGAAGGAAGTTTTGTCAAATTCCAACAGTAGATCGACCAATGGAATAGTGCAACTTCGGAGAACCAAAACCGAAAATTGGCAATTTTGCCAAAATGACCTAAGCTTTAAACAAATGACCAAAACCAACAAGTTTGGTGACCAAAATGTGGTATGTGGGTGAAGTTGGAGTTCCCATACCTATTAAGCCTTAGAAAGTCAATAATTTGACTTGAATAGTGCAGTGAATAGTAACCCGAAACACAAAATTTTGAGAACGTCGAATTTAACACGTTAGAGCTAGGTAAATGTGAAGTTAAGTTTATTTTGGATTTATTTTAAGTTTTAGTACTGAAACATTGTAAAATTGTGTGTTTCAGTTGAAAAGAATATCGGGAAGGAACCCGAAGAACCGAGTCGAGGCTAAAGGACGACTCGTTTGAGGTTTGTGCACAATATTACTATGCTTTAAAAAAATTCATTGATTAAATGAATGAAATATGCATTTTATTGTTGCTTTGAATTGCTGAAAGTATTGTGACCTTACTTATGATGTTTTGATTCAAATTGTGAAATTTATTGTGTATATTTGAAATGACAATGTTTAGCAAATTGTTAAGATAAGTTTTAAAACCACAGTATCATGACCATATATTTGAACACCTCACTAGCACGACTAGTGGGGGTAATTAATTTCGAATTTTGATTCCTTCTCTGGAGAAGTGTTGAGGTGTGCCAGTAGAAGAGGATGTGAATGGATATCCATATATTTGAGCTAGCTAGCCTTGTGATATGATTTCTCTTTAGCCTCTGGCTATTGAGATTCATGTGATTTCTCTTTAGCCTCTGGCTATTGAGATTCTATTTGTTTCGAATGGCGTGATCTAACTATGGGTTTTATGAAATGTGTTTTGATACTTTGAAATAAACTTGGTTTACATGTAAAATCTTACAATGCATG
Source organism: Hevea brasiliensis (assembly GCF_030052815.1). Taxonomy (NCBI): domain Eukaryota; kingdom Viridiplantae; phylum Streptophyta; class Magnoliopsida; order Malpighiales; family Euphorbiaceae; genus Hevea; species Hevea brasiliensis. The sequence goes on along the minus strand of NC_079497.1, from coordinate 51,034,392 downwards.
ATTGTATTTAATTTTCATGTTTAGTCAAATTTTTGAATGAATGTGCTTTAAGTTTTGCATAAAGATTATTTTAGTATATTGTGCACCATGAGTCTTAGTACTCGTGATAGCTTTATTCTTGTATGCAGACAGAGATTAGAGGAGGAGCGAGACGAGGTGTGTGAAGTCATCACTTGAAGTCTTGGGTATAATTTATACCCTAATCAGTAAATATTCCTTTTTATGTATAGATTGCACATAAATGTATGGACATGTACATGGGTCTTGAGCAGCTTGTACAAAGTTTGTATAAAAGTTGTAATAAATTTTAATTTGGACTTTTTGAATGTAAATTTTAGTATGATGAATATAAATTGTTTATCTTGAATGGAATATGAATAAATGATATTGATGGACAGTATTTTGAGAATTTTTGAACTTGTGAATTTTGAGAAATTGGTTGAGATTGAGTATGAGTTTGAAGCAATGGTTAGATAATTATTGGAAGTGGTTTAATTTCTGGTATGTGAAGAACGGTTTTCTCAAAATACAGAGGAAACTCTGTCAAAATTTTTATAAAATTTGCGGAAAACTAAAATGGCCAAAAATATTAATTAGTTTTAATTTCAACTAAATGTTTTAAATACTTATTTGAAATGCTCACCACTTGTCAAAGATAAGAAAATTGTTTTAAAATCCCTTGTAGGGTATTTAATGAGTTATCGGTAGGTGAAGTTCGGTAGTTCATTAGGTATTCTACGGGATCATGTTATGCCTTACAGAGGGGTAAGGTGTGACAGTATCAAGGTAGATCCAAGTAAGATTGAAGCTGTCCTTAATTGGAGGCCACCCAGAAATGTCACAGAGATTCGCAGTTTTCTGGGTTTAGCTGGATACTACCGTAGATTTGTGAAGGGATTCTCCATGTTGGCATCTCCATTGACCAAGCTGCTTAGAAAAGATGTAAAATTTCAGTGGACGGATAAATGCCAATAGAGTTTTGATGAATTGAAGAGATGTTTGACTGAAGCTCCAGTCCTGACTTTACCTACTCCGGGTAAAGAATACACAGTTTATAGTGATGCTTCTCACAATGGGTTAGGTTGTGTGTTGATGCAAGATCGAAATGTCATTGCCTATGCATCACGCCAGCTGAAACCACATGAGAGGAACTATCCAACACATGATTTGGAGCTTGCAGCTATTGTGTTTGCTCTTAAGATCTGGAGGCATTATTTGTATAGGGAGAAGTGCTACATCTATACAGATTATAAGAGTTTGAAGTATTTGGGCACCCAAAAAGAGTTGAATTTGAGACAGAGGAGATGGTTAGAGTTGATAAAAGACTATGATTGTCTGATAGACTATCAGCCAGGGAAAGCTAATGTTGTGGCTGACGCCTTAAGTCGCAAGACTATGGCAAGTCTACGAGTTACTCCTTTGTCTTTGGTACATGAGTTAAGATCATTACATGCCAGTTTAGAGATTAATGATGAGGGGCAGACAGCAGTTGCATGGCATGTACAGCCAGTGTTAATTGATCATATCAGAATGGCTGCTCAGAATGATCAGAAGTATCAGAAGCTGATGGAAGAAGTCCGACAGGGCAAGAAACCAGAATTCTCAATCATAGATGATGGTCTATTGATACACCAGGCGAATGTGTGTTCCTAATGATGTTGATTTGAGAGATCATTTTGAAGGAAGCACATGAGTCTCCTTTGCCATGCACCACGGTGGCACAAAAATGTATAGAGGGCTAAAGGAGCATTCTTGGTGGATGGGTATGAAAAGAGATGTGGCGAGTTTGTATCCGGATGCCTAACTTGTCGCCGGCAAGTAAAGCGAGCATCAAGTGCCAACTGGGTTGTTACATCCACTACCAGTGCCAGAATGGAAATGGGAAAGAATAACAATGGATTTTATGATGGGACTTCCGAGAACACAGAAAAGTCATGATGTGGTATGGGTTATTGTTGACAGACTGACTAAGTCTGCTCATTTTCTGCCAGTCCGGATAGATTATAGTTTGGAAAGATTGGCCAAGTTATACATCGATGAGATTGTGAGACTGCATGGAGTGCCAGTATCCATTGTATCAGACAGAGATCCTAGGTTCACTTCTAGATTCTGGGGTAGTCTTCAGAGAGCCCTAGGAACTAGATTGAACTTCAGTACTGCGTTCCACCCACAAACAGATGGCCAGTCTGAGAGGGTAATTCAGATCTTGGAGGACATGCTACGGGCTTGTGTGATTGAGTTTGAGGGTAGTTGGGATACACACTTGCCTTTGATTGAGTTTGCTTACAACAACAGCTACCAATCAAGCATTGGGATGCCTCCATATGAAGGTTTGTATGGCAAGAAATGTAGAACCCCGTTGTGTTGGGATGACGAGGGTGAAAGAAAAATGATTGGACCCGAAATTGTTCAGCAAACTGAGGAGAAGATTAGGGTGATCAGAGATCGACTTAAAGCTGCATCAGACCGTCAGAAATCCTATATTGATTTGAAAAGAAGGGATATTCAGTATTCAGTGGGTGAGAAAGTTTTCCTCAAGGTTTCTCCTTGGAAAAGAATTATGAGACTTGGCAGAAAGGGGAAACTGAGTCCTCGCTTCATCGGGCCATATGAGGTATTGGAAAGAGTGGGTCCTTTGGCATATCGTTTGGCACTACCTCCAGAGTTAGAGAAGATACATAATGTCTTCCATGTGTCTATGTTGAGGAGGTATCGATCAGACCCATCTCACGTACTACCAGTAGAGGAAATTGAAGTAAATCCAGACCTCACATACGAAGAAGAACCCATAGAGATTCTGGCTTATGAGGTGAAGCAGCTACGGAACAAGCAGATACCATTGGTAAAAGTGCTGTGGAACCATCATTCGGGCCAAGAAGCTACTTGGGAACGAGAGGAGGACATGAGGAGACAACACCCACAACTGTTTAGAGATTGATACGAGTAAAATTTGAGACGAAATTTATTTAAGGGGGAGAATTGTAACACTCCGGTTGCATAACACGGTAGATTTCAGCTTTTGGTGACGATGTCGGTCAGGACAATTAAGGGATTAGGACCACAGCTTAAGACAACTTAAGAAGCCATAAACACAAATAATTAGTAATGTTTAATTAGTTGACTATAAATAAGAAAAAGCAGAACATAAGAAGTTAAGCAGTGAGAGTCACAAAGAATGAGTGACCTCCTGGAGCAGCTGAAGTCATTTTAAACTCAAATTTCAAACCGTAAAAAGAGACGCGCCGCTCCTTAGGACCCTTATAAACACAGTGGAAAAGAGAAAATCACGAAAAAGAACTGTTAAGCCAGTCAAATAATTAGGTCAGGGAGCCGGAAGAAATATTGGATTATTTGCAAACCGGGATGAATCGGCGAGGGGCAATTTGGTCAATTGACCCCGAGAGCTGACTCCTGACCTAACTGTCCAATAAAATCGGAGAAAAGAAAATTTCAGAATCGAGAATTAAATTAAAGAACTAATAGAAAAAAATAAATAAAAAAAAAGAAAAAGAAAAGAAAGAAGTTAGAAAAGTCAAAGATGATGTCATAAAAGAATTAATTAAATATTTATTAAATTAGATTTTTTTTATGGTCTTCCATAGCAAAATAAATAAAAGAAAACAAAAGAAAAAAAAATTAAAGTCATCTTCTTCAAAAAGAAAAACGTGACTCTCTCTTCCATCTCCCATAAACCACCATTGTTACACTAGAGAAGCTTGAATCCAAGCTTTCTTTCAACCATTTAAGCCTATTTTGACCCCAACTTGACTTATTAGAACCTGATTTAGTTACTTGAGAAGAAGTTTGATCACAAAATAAAGAAGAAAAGTAGAGGAAAATTGAAGAATTAGATAGACAAATTCTGCTCACTTAAGGTAAACTAATCCAACTTTTCTTTTTAGTTTATATGATGGATTTAGGGTAGAAATGAATGAGATTATATGAAGAAATTGAAAAATATTGCATGATTAGGAAGAGAGGGAATTTTCAGCCAGCCATGGATGTATGAGTGTGGAAGTATTTTAAATGAATTAAAGGTATTAATAAACTTGCATGAGTATGGTAGTAAGATGAAAAGGCATAAATGTAAGTAATTGTAACAATTAAGTGAGATTAAGGTTTTGTATGCTAGGGTTTGTGAACCAAATTTTGGAGAAATACATAAATGATGACCTTGGTCTATTGTGAGATGAAAAATGGTCAATAATGACCAAAAGAAATGTGTGGGAATTGTTGGAATGAGAATCAAATTCGTAGGTCCAATGCAGCATGACCAAACCCATTTTGAAGGACCAAAACTCAAATTTTACTAGTCCAATTGATATGCCACCAATTGGAGATGAAAATAGACATAAAAGAGCACAATTTTCATTAAGGAACCATGGCCAAAAGCTGACCAAAACTTGGTGAAACAATTGACCAAAGTGAAATGAGAGCAGGCTGCCCTGCACCAAATTGACCAAATGAACAGTAATTATTCATTTGGTCATAACTCGAGCTAGGAAGGTCAAATTGATCTGAAATTTTACCAGAAATTAGATAAGACATAGATCTAAAACTGTCATGAAGAACACCACCCCAAATTATGCCATTAACCCATTCAAATTATTGAGCAAAGTTAAGTTACCAAACCTGCAACTCTGCAGAATTTTCATTGAGCAGTAATGTTTGAAGGGTTATAACTCTTTCTAGAAAACTCCGATTTAAGCGATTCTTGAACCGATGGAAACCTAAGACATATTAGAACATTTCATGTGAAGAAAGTTAAGCCAAATTATGAACTTAACTTGACCAAATTACTGAACAATGTTGGATCAAAATCTGCCAGAACCCAAAATCTCAGCATGAGCGATTGCGTGAGCGATAATAGTATTTTGGCCATAACTTGAGCTACAAAACTCCGATTGAGGTGATCCAAAAATGAGAATACACTTAAGATAATAAGGAACATTTTCTATGAAAGAAGTTTTGTCAAATTCCAACAGTAGATGACCAATGGAACAGTGCAACTTCGGAGCACCAAAACCGAAAATTGGCAATTTTGCCAAAATGACCTAAGTTTTGAGAAAATGACCAAAACCAACAAGTTTAATGACCAAAATGTGGTATGTGGGTGAAGTTGGAGTTCCCATACCTATTAAGCCTTAGAAAGTCAATAATTTGACTTGAATAGTGTAGTGAACAGTAACCCGAAACACAAAATTTCGAAAACGTCGAATTTAACACGTTAGAGCTAGGTAAATGTGAAGATAAGTTTATTTTGGATTTATTTTAAGTTCTAGTACTGAAACATTGTAAAATTGCGTGTTTCAGTGGAAAAGAATACTGGGACAGAACCCGAGGAGTCGAGTCAAGGCCAACAGGCGACTCGTTTGAGGTTTGTGCACAACATCACTATGTTTTAAAATGTATTGATAAAGTGAATGAATTATGTATTTTACATCTGCTTTGAATTATTGAAAATTTATTTGTGACATTAGTGATGATGTTTTGACTTAAATTGTGAAAGTTATTGTGTATATTGAAATGACAATGTTTAGCAAATTGTTAAGATAAGTTTTGAAACCGCAGTGTCATGACCATATATTTGAACACCTCACTAGCACGACTAGTGGGGGTAATTAGTTTCGAATTTTGATTCCTTCTCTGGAGAATTGTTGAGGTGTGCCAGTAGAAGAGGATGTGAATGGATATCCATATATTTGAGCTAGCTAGCCTTGTGATGTGATTTCTCTTTAGCCTCTGGCTATTGAGATTCATGTGATTTCTCTTTAGCCTCTGGCTATTGAGATTTTATTTGTTTCGAATGGCATGATCTAACTGTGGGTTTTATGAAATGTGTTTGATACTTTGAAATGAACTTGGTTCATATTAAAATCTCATGATTTATGTTTTGTGTTTAATGCGCATGTTTAGCCAAAATTTTGAATAAATGTGATTGAAGTTTTGCATAAATATTATTTTAGTATGTTATGCACCACTGAGTCCTAGTACTCAGCGATAGCTTCTATTGCTGTCGCAGATACAAAGACTAGAGGAGCAGCAGACTGAGCTACTGAGAATTGAGGATCGTTCTGCTTTGAAGCTATCGGGTATAATTTATACCCTGGTCGTAAATATTATTTTGATGTATGTAATGCACAGAAATATATGGACAAGTGAAGAAGGGTTTTGAGCAGCTTGTACAAAATCTGTATAAAATTTGTAATAAACTTTAGTTTGGATTTTCTTAATGTAAATTTTTGTATGATGAATACATAAATTGTTTATCTTTAAAAAAAAAATATGAATGTATGAAATTGATTGACTATACATTGAGGACTATTGAATTTTGAACTGAAGAAATTTATTGAAATGATTGTGAAATTGATTGAGTTTGATTGTGAAACCGAAGTAGTGGTTGAGAAAAACTTTTAGAAGTGCTTTTTACAGGTATTTGAAGAACAATTTTCTCAAAATACAGAGGAAACTCTGTCAAAATTTTTATAGAATTTGCGGAAAACTAAAATGGACCAAAAATATTAACTAGTTTTAATTTTAACTAAATGTTTTAAATGCCTATTAGAAAATGCTCACCACTTAACAAAAGTAAGAAAATTGATTTAAAATCCTTTGTAGGGTACTTAATGAGTTATCGGTAGGTGAAGTTCGGTAATTCATTAGGTATTCTACGGGATCATGTTATGCCTTACAGAGGGGTAAGGTGTGACAATAAAATAATGAATGAATAAATGAACCATATTAATTTATGAATGAGACATTAGTTCTCATTATTGTAGAGAGGAGAAGTATTTTGAGTACAATGGTATAAAAGGATATTTGATGTGGATTGTGATCATATAAATGATCAAATGAATGTATGAATTATAATTGAAATTTATCATGAAATAATGATGTCATAAAACACAATATATTAATATTTAATGATATTATGTGCCCTTGTGTTGCCTAGACATGTGTGTCAGATTGGATAGTTTGGCATGCCAATAGGGTACTGTTTTAGCAGTATTGCGAAAGGCTTTATGCCTGTATTCATGGCTTTATGCCCGTATTCATGGCTTTATGCCCACATACATGGCTTTATGCCTGTATTCATGGCTTTTATGCCCGATTATGTGTTATCATGGCTTTTTAGCCATACTGACTGCATACGTGGTTGACGTTCTACGTCCCATGGTATGACGGCCCGAGGCACCGCGGTGTCCAGTGCTAACGACCCGTTATCCAGTTTAGTCAGCCTGTCGTAGGTTACTTGGGCAGTGTAATTTATTGAAATAAATTAAGACTATTAGTAATTAAAAATATTAGAAATCAAATAAATGAGTTAATAAGACTTCAAAAGAATTAGTTAGAATTATGAAATGATCCAAACCACATAAAAACTGTTAAGTAAAATGATAAAAGAGTTGCAAAAATAGGTATAACTTAACTAAATATTTTAAATGTACCTTCTATTGCCATATGAATATAAACTGAGTATTTTTATTAATTCTGTATATTGTACATCATCTCTGTGAATTTAGGAATTAAACGCTTCTAAAGCGGAACAAATTAGAACAAAAGATAATTAATATTAGACACATTGTATTAAATTAAATTGATTCTTAAATATTCAAATTATGCTTCTTTTTTTCTTTATTTGTATATTTTATTTTCTTGTTATATTATTGCACCACTAAGCAGCAATGCTTAGCGCGATGGATTTGTTTCCTCGTGCAGGTATTTTGACTAAGATTTTTGGAGTCCAGATCTGCAGAAGTGTCTGAAGTATTCAAGGTTGTCACCTCCTCAGCAATGCATGTAGATAGGTGTAACACCCCTAAGTTCGGTAGTGCGTTCTGCTGCTCCAGTGACCAGTGCTGTCTGGACAGCTAGGATGCCTAGAACCACACTTCAATGAGAGTGAGGAGACATAAAATAATGAAATACAAGAAAAGAAAACACAAGAAAAACAAAGGAAAAATCATAGCAAAGAAATGTAACCAAGTTAAGCGAGCCGGGAACCCTAGCGATGGGTGACCGCACTGGGAAGTCACGGCGTGGACCGTTGACTAGCCCTGGACTGCGGGGAACCCTGGAAAACATTTTTAGGACTTAAATAGAACCTTATTGAAGAATAAATATCATTAGAAAGATCAAAGAAAATTTAAATAATTAGTACAAAGAAAAGTGAGAAATCGAAAAACAGACAAAACCCGGTATTATCGAAAAATCGGGAATGCAACCCGAACAGGGGCATTATGGTCATTTGACATCCCGAAGTGTCTTTTGACCTAAATTTCCATTAAAAATAAATAATATTACACTTAGAAAATGAAATGAAAAATTAAAAGAGGGGTACCTAATACAAATAGCCAAAAGTGGGGTGAAAATGTGTAAATAACACATTTAAACTTATTTTATGATATAATTTAAATGAGTGGACCACTAAGGGAATAAAATAAAACAAAGAGGGGCAGCTGTACTTCCACTAAACCAACAGAAACTTCATCTTCCTCATTTGGATTCAAAGTTGCCGAATTGAAGAAAATGGAAACCACCATGGCCATTTTTCATGCAAGCTCTCTTAACTCTCCATTTTCAACTCCAATCTCTTAGGTTCCTTCATGAAAATTTGTCTACTCATCACAAGGAAGAGTTTGATACTAAATTTGAGAAGTTTAAGCAAGGTTTAACAAGCTCCAAACATAAGGTAAGTTCATAATTTTGAAGATAGCTTTGTTAAGTTTTGTGTGCATGTTATGGGTGTTGGTTTTATGAAGGAAAATTTTGAGTTTGAAGAGTTATTGTTGTTTTCATTTTGGACAGCCATGGAGTCATGTTTTTGATGAGATATTTGTGCATATAATTGATGAGAAATGGTGTTGATCATGATGATTTAATAACCTAGTGAATTACTTCATGTTTATATGGTGATTTTGGCACTTGGATGAGAATTGATGAATTGTAGGGCAATGTGGTGTTGAAGAAGGTTTTCGGCAGCTTGGGAACCCTTGAATAATTGTATGTATTGATGGAAGTGTTGGCAGAATGTTGACATAGAAGAATTGATAAATGTGTATGTAAATTAGTAGTGGAAATTATATGTAATGAATAGGTGTATTTATGTACATATATTGCTAAATTTGGACTTTGTGGTTTAGGGTTGTATTTGATGTATTGAGAATGTTTGTATTCTGTCCAAATTGACCATAGTAAGAAGTGATAAATGAATATGGAATGGTATAAAATCAGAATTAGGTATGGGGATTTAAAGTAGAGCAAGTTAAATGTGTGTTTGAATTGGGGTTTGAAAGACATATAGAGGGCAGTGTGCAAATAGACCTATAACTTTAAATGTGTAACCTCAATTGGTATGAAACCAATTGGAGGTGAAACTAGGCACAAAATGTGCCAACTTTCATTGAGAAAACATACCAAAATTCTGCTTGCAAGGTGACCTAAGAAAATGACCAATTCGGATTAGGTGCAATTAGGACCTGAAAAATGACCAATTGGGCAGCAGTGAGTGTTTAGGCCATAACTCACTCAAAACAGGTCCAATTGACCTGAAATTTTAACCATGAATAGTTAAGACCCATACCTACAAGTCTTATGAAGACACCAAAGCCCAGAAATGACCATAAGCAAGTCAAACAACTTGCACAAGTTCGGGTCCAAAAACTGGCCGAACCAGAGTTGACCAAATTGACCTAAAATTGACCTAAATTGGTACCATTTGACCAGCAATAGTATAATGACCATAACTTGGTCTACTTAACTCGGATTGACCTGAAATTTTGCCCCGCGTGCAATAAGACCTAGATCTACAAGTTTTTAGTTTTGACCGAAACCCGAAAACCGAGGAAACTAGGCCGTCCAGCTAGGTCAAACCAGTATCCCGGAATCCAACAAGTTGCATTAAAATGCACTAAACAAGGAAATGAGTTTGGCAAAACGTACCAAACCTAAAACCCTATCGAGTGTGACGTATTAATGACACTAAAACCTAATTTACCTAAAACGCATCGAGGGTCAGTATATTAGGTGATTAAGCAGATTATCGCTTTCAGTGAATTACTTATCGAACATTATAAATCGAAACAATATAATTTAGCATCTTGAAACACTTCAAATTGTGTTTCTCGATTAACAAGGACTCAAGAAAAGAGAAAGAAATCGAGTCAAGACCAGAGACAAATATCGAGGTTAGTGCACAACAAAGGTTTCTTTTGAATTATTTTCAATTGAAATAAATATTGACTATTTGTATATTATTGTTTTAAATTGTGGAAATGAGTTTGATGGACACTTATTGATTGAAAAATATTGTGAATGGTTTGTAACTGTGAAAAATTGTTTGAATGACATTGATGGATACTTATTGATTTAAAAGCATTGGAAATGGTTTGAAACCACAGCTATCATGTATATTGGTTGTATTCCTCATTAGCTTGTCTAGTGGGACGAATTGAATTCCCTCTCCTGAAGTGTTGAGGTGTGTGACTGTTGATGACGAATTTTATGAGTACTCATATTTTTGCTTGCTAGCTATGTTATTCCTCATTAGTCTTCGACTTTTGGGGACAATTGAATACCTCATTAGCCATCGGCTTTTGGGACGAATTGAACTATGGATCATGATTAAGCTGTGTGTGATTTATTGATGTGTATTGTGAGATTGTGAAATGGATTTAAACTCTCATTGACATATACTGTCTTTTGAATTCAAACACGATCTAACTTATGAAAATTATTGTGATATTGACAAATGGAGTTTAAATTCTTGTTGACAATTACTGTCTTGAATTTAACTATGATTTTAAGTATCCACTATTTACATGACTTATGAATTGTGATTTAAATTGTATTTGGTTAATGTTGCGCTGCTCGAGACATTGTCTCAAATGATAGCTTTATTCTTTGTCGCAGTAGAGAGACGCAGGCGGCAGACTAGGTGCATATACATCCAATGAGGATTACAGTATAATGAGTATACCAGTATTTTGCATTTTGTACTGTAATGTATGACACTGTATGTACATTTTGTTTTTGGTTTTGAGCAGTTGTAAATTCAAATTGTACCTTGAACTTGTAAATTAATTATGAGTTATTTGACTTGTGAAAATTGTATTATATTTCCTTATCTCAGACTTTGAAAAATTTCTATGGAATTGAGTTGATAAATTGTTGTGTTGAGAAATGTATTGAAGTTGAGATTTGGAAAATTATTGAAGTGCTTTTTACAGGTTTTCTGAAGAACTGTTTTGTCCAAAATACAGATGGCACTCTGCCAAAATTTTTACAGAAATTCCAAATAAACCAAATGAGTTAACTATTTCACTTCAGTTCACCAAAGTCTTTAACACCTGTAAATAGTGCTCACCACTGTAAAATAAGTAAGAAAAGTTTTTAAAATCCCTTGTAGTGTATTTAATGGGTTATCAGTAGACGAAGTTGGTAATTCATTAGGTATACTACGGGATCATGTTATGCCTTACAGAGGGGTAGGGTGTGACAATAGGGCCCATATAGATTATATTTTATATTTTGTATAAAATGCTTAGATATTATATTGTAATGTATATTATGAACAGGTAATTAATAGAAATGCAATGTAAATTAATTAATTAGCTTTTTCATATGTAATTAATTTATATATCATGTAAATTATGAAATTTTATAATTATTTTGTAAATTATGTAAATTAAGGAAATTTAAAAATTTTGCTTATGTAATGTGAGAATGTTTACATATGAATTGAGTATGAATGGAAATGTATGGAAATGATTATGAAATTGAAATGTATGGATGAGATTTGAAATATGAGAAAATTATGAGAATGATTGATGAGATAATTATGATTAGCATGGATAAGATTTTATTTTGGAAATATAGTTGAATTTCAAACAGGTGAATATTGAAATACGCCAAACGATAATAAAATAGGGGAAACTCCGCTGGTTTCTCCATCAAAAAATAATTGATATTAAATTAAATGAATTCAAAATTATTTAAAAAATAATAATAAAGTAAGATAAGTTAGGGTGCTCCGGCACCGATTATAGCATGCCTTGCTCGGCTACACTGTAGTCGGGTTAGGGGTGTTACATTTATTAGTATCAGAGCACAGTTTAGGCGTTTCTAGGCATAGATAGATAGAATGAGATAGTGTGCATAACATGCATTGCATTCATATGAGTCGAGGTGACACTAATGCAGATCTGTTTTCTTGGTTATTTTAGGTTAAGGTATGGACTTAGAATCGCAGAGGGCAGTAGAAGAAGAAGTAGTAAGCCGTATTCCGACTGGGAGTGATATTAGAAATTGGGGAGATCCTGCTTCACCAATGCAAGAGGTGCCTGTACAACCCCAACCAGCCTTGTTTGAGCAGATGACTGAATTCTTTCAACAGATGACTGGGGTTATTCCACCACTGCCTCAGCGAAAATCACCTCTAGGAAAAATTAGGAAGTATGGAGCTATAGATTTGAATGGTAGAAAGGAAGATGATTCTTCAGCGGCTGAGTATTGGTTAGAAAGGACTGAAAGAGTCCTGCAGCAACTCCATTGCACACCAGAACAAAGTTTGGAGTGTGTAGTTTCATTGTTACAAGAAACTGCATATCGGTGGTGGGATGTTGTAACCAAGGTAGTGCCACCAGCCGACGTAACTTGGGAATTCTTTCTGATAGAGTTCAGAAAGAAATATATTAGCTGTGTTCATAAAGAGGAGCAAAAGAGGAGTGGTGATCAGTAAAAGAGGAAATTTGGACAATCTAGTAATAAGAGGCCGAGAGAACAATTAAGTCAGACATCTGATCAAAGTAGGAGATCTAGACCCAGGCCTATACCCAAAAGAGATCAACTAGAAACACTAGTAGTGAGTGCGCCAAGACTAGCAAGAAAATGTGGCCATTGTAACAAATGGCATAAAGGTGAATGTAGGGGATTGACTGGAGCCTGTTATAGATGTGGGGCCATAGACCATCGACTGAAAGATTGTCCCAAGAGGAATTTACCACGGACCCAAACAGAGGTCGTGGAAGGACCAAGTACAACAGTAACACCACTTCCAAATGTCACCCAAGCTGGAGAGGAACAAGAAGCCCCAAATGTGAATTTGAGGTAAAGTACTTCCTTTATGATATGCCTAAGTGTATAATGACAGATTCGAAAAGACTAAATAGTACCATATATACAAAAGAAGTAAACAGAGGGAGCAATAGAAAGGTAAAAGAATTATCTCAAAATCCAAGACACCCAGTAAATTTCGAGGACGAAATTTAAATTAGAAGGGAAGAATTGTAACACCCTCACTGCAGCAATTATGTACATTCTACTGTTTCGGTGACCGGTGTTAGTCCGGACAGCTAGAACGTCTGGAAAAATAATTAGACTAGAGTGAGGAGTCATAAATAACTCAAATATTAATAAGAAAAATTTAGGAAAAATTTTAGAAATAAAATACAACCAAGTTAAATGAGCCGGTGCTCTAGCGATGGGTAACCCAATGGGAAGTTGCGATTCTCGCAACTAGGAGCCCTAGACCCGGGAGAAAATTCATAAAATAATTTTTGGGACTCCAGAGAAGAGTCATTGAGGGTTCTATGGCATTAGAATGCCAAGAAAAGGTTTAGAAAAAAATTTCAATCGGTACAGACAATTTTAGTCTGTTAAACGAAACGGAGGGCATTTTGGTCATTTCGCCTTCAGAGGTGATTTTTGACCGACTTTTCCAGTTAAGTAAATAATTATTATGATCTAAAATGTGAATAAATATTGTTAAAATTTGAATTGAAAATGAGTAGAAAAGAAAAGAAAAGAAAAATGAAAGAAATTAGGAATTATGACATCACATGATGTCATTAACATGCCCCCACCCAATCACAACTTGACAAACTAATTAAAAGGGATAAAAACTAAATAAAAAAGAGACAAAATGAAAAACAATTTGCACTTATCTTCCCCAATCACCCGTAACAAAGGAAAAAAGAGAGAAAAAGAAGAAGGAAGACCACCATTAAAGCTCTAAATGAGCTTGATTCCCTAGCCAACTACACCATAAAACCTCACGCTCTCTTCACAAAATATTTCCCTTACCACTAGAGCTAAACTTGGGCAGCCATTAGAAGAGAAGAAAGTGAAGGAAAGTGAAGGGTGAAAATTCATCCAAGGGGTTAGTGCTAATTTTCTTGCTTCTATTCTTTTCTAAGCATGAATTTAAGTTGAGTTAAGTTGAAAATTTGATGAAAAATGAATTAAAGATGCATGAACTTGCCCCATGAAATTTTGGCAGCCTTAGGGTACCCAGGGTTTCAACAATTTGATCGCATAATAGTTATGTATGGCTGCCATTAAACATGATTTTGGTGTTTTAATTCATGGATTGTATGTATATAGAGAATTGAAATTGTTGGAGTAAGGGTTTGAGCATGAAATGGAGACTTTGATCATGTAATGATGAAAGTGAGTTTTAATGGCCAATTAGTGACCATTTGGTTATTGTTAAACAAGAAATGAAGTGTGTTTAGTGATGGGATTTAGGTTTAGTATGGCTGCCCTAGGTGACCTGCAGAATTGGACATGAGTCCAGCAGGTTTGGGCAGCCATAACTTGAATTGTAGAGGTTCAATTGGTGTTTTGCCAATTGGAAATAAAAATAGACACATAATGGCACAAATTTGGTGAAGAAACCATGCCTAGAAAACCAAACCAAGTTGACCAAAAGTTTGCCCTAATCCGGGTGACCTGCAATCTGCCTGGGCAAAATGACTAAATGAACAGTATTTGGTCATTTGCCAATAACTCAATGTAGAAAGGTCCAATTGACCTGAAATTTTACCAAAAACAAGATGAGATATCGACCAACAACTTTCATGAAGAAACCTAACCCAAATTATGACCATAACCTAGTCAAATTGCCAACCAAACTTAGGTCACCAAATCTGGCAGAACCAAATTGCCCAGAAAATCTAGGTACAGGTCACTCCGACCAGTTATGGTAAAATGACCATAACTTGAGCTACAAAACTCCAAATGGAGTGATTCAAAAATGGAATTAAAGAAGACACAATAAGAAACAATTTTGATGAAGAAAGGTTAGCCCAGTTTCCACTCTAAAATTGTCCAATGGAACAGTAAACTTAGGTAGTAAAAACTGAAAATTTAGAAATGCATCTAGGAGACTTTAAATTGCAATTGGCAATTAATACTAGCAAATGTAAAACTCAAAATGTGGGATCTTAGTGTAATTAGAATTAATATATCCATTAAGTATAAAAAAGTCAATATTTTGGTTGACTAGTAAGGTGAATAGTAATCAAAATGATTAGTAAATTAAGATGAAGACCTAGAACCAATTCTAAGCTTAAATGCTTAGAATTGTATGACAAATGTGGACTATGCATCCTAGTCAAAATTGTTAAAAAGAAATTAAGGTCATAAATTTGAAATCCATGAAATATTCATAGATTACTTGAAACATGAAAAATAAGTCACCTAATTGATGTGAATAGATAGTTAGGGCTTATATGCCCATCACAAATGGAATTCATAAAATATTAGTAACTCAACTTGAAATATAAAATTTGTAATTACATAAGTAGATTCTTGAATGTATAAATGAGAAAGGAAAAATGTTTTGAATACAATGGTACATGTAAACCATTGTTTAGAATTGTGATCAATATGAATAACATAATGAATGAATAAACGAACCATATTAATTTATGAATGAGACATTAGTTCTCATTATTGTTGAGAGGAGAAGTATTTTGAGTACAATGGTATAAAAGGATATTTGATGTGAATTGTGATCATGTAAATGATCAAATGAATGTATGAATTAAAATTGAAATTTATCATGAAATAATGATGTCATAAAACACAATATATTAATATTTAATGATATTATGTGCCCTTGTATTGCCTAGACATGTGTGTCAGATTGGATAGTTTGGCATGCCAATAGGGTATTGTTTTAGCAGTATTGCGAAAGGCTTTATGCCTGTATTCATGGCTTTATGCCCGTTTTCATGGCTTTATGCCCACATTCATGGCTTTATGCCTGTATTCATGGCTTTTATGCCCGATTATGTGTTATCATGGCTTTTTAGCCATACTGACTGCATACGTGGTTGACGTTCCGCGTCCCATGGTATGACGGCCCGAGGCACCGCAGTGTCCAGTGCTAACGACCCGTTATCCAGTTTAGTCAGCCTGTCGTAGGTTACTTGGGCAGTGTAATTTATTAAAATAAATTAAGACTATTAGTAATTAAAAATATTAGAAATCAAATAAATGAGTTAATAAGACTTCAAAAGAATTAGTTAGAATTATGAAATGATCCAAACCACAAAAATTGTTAAGTAAAATGATAAAAGAGTTGCAAAAATAGGTATAACTTAACTAAATATTTTAAATATACCTTCTATTGCCATATGTATATAAACTGAGTATTTTTATTAATTCTGTATATTGTACATTATCTCTGTGAATTTAGGAATTAAACGCTTCCAAAGCGGAACAAATTAGAACAAAAGATAATTAATATTAGACATATTGTATTAAATTAAATTGATTCTTAAATATTCAAATTATGCTTCTTTCTTTCTTTATTTGTATATTTTATTTTCTTGTTATATTATTGCACCACTAAGCAGCAATGCTTAGCGCGATGGATTTGTTTCCTCGCGCAGGTATTTTGACTAAGATTTTTGGAGTCCAGATCTGCAGAAGTGTCTGAAGTATTCAAGGTTGTCACCTCAGCAATGCATGTAGATGGGGCCCATATAGATTATATTTTATATTTTGTATAAAATGCTTAGATATTATATTGTAATGTATATTATGAACAGGTAATTAATAGAAATGCGATGTAAATTAATTAATTAGCTTTTTCATATGTAATTAATTTATATATCATGTAAATTATGAAATTTTATATTTATTTTGTAAATTATGTAAATTAAGGAAATTTGAAAATTTTGCTTATTTAATGTGAGAATGTTTACATATGAATTGAGTATGAATGGAAATGTATGGAAATGATTATGAAATTGAAATATATGGATGAGATTTCAAAAATGAGAAAATTATGAGAATGATTGATGAGATAATTATGATTAGCATGGATAAGATTTTATTTTGGAAATATTGTTGAATTTCAAACAGGTGAATATTGAAATACGCCAAACGATAATAAAATAGGGGAAACTCCGCTGGTTTCTCCATCGAAAAATAATTGATATTAAATTAAATGAATTCAAAATTATTTAAAAAAAATAACAAAGTAAGATAAGTTAGGGTGCTCCGGCACCGATTGTAGCATGCCTTGCTCGGCTACACTATAGTCGGGTGAGGGGTGTTACAAAAGATCACCTTTAACACTTACCAAACTTCACTTTCATGCTAATTCTGGTTTGTACCCTAACCTAAACATATTTCACAACATATTATTGATCACTTTGGCAGCTTACAATCACATTCAATGTCACACCTTACCCCTCTGTAAGGCATAACATGATCCCGTAGAATACCTAATGAACTACCGAACTTCACCTACCGATAACTCATTAAGTACCCTACAAGGGATTTTAAAACAATTTTCTTATTTTTGATACGTGGTGAGCATTTTCTAATAAGTATTTAAAACATTTAGTTAAAATTAAAACTAGTTAATATTTTTGGTCCATTTTATTTTTTCGCAAATTTTATAAAAATTTTGACAGAATTCTGTCTGTATTTTGAGAAAACAGTTTTTCAAATACCTGTAAAAAGCACTTCAAAAAAAATTTCTCTCAACCACTACTTCAATTTCACAATCAAAATCAATCAATTTCAACAACTCCACAATCATTTCAATCAATTTCTCAAGTTCAAAATTCAATAATCCTCAAGGTACAGTCAATCAATTTCATACATTCATATTTCTTTAAAGATAAACAATTTATATATACATCATACAAAAATTTACATTAAGAAAATCCAAACTAAAATTTATTACGAATTTTATACAGATTTTGTACAAGCTACTCAAGACCCATTTTCACATGTCCATACATTTCTGTACATTACATACATCAAAATAAATATTTACAATCAGGGTATATATTATACCCGATAGCTTCAAAGCAGGAAGATCCTCAAACCTTAGCAGCTCAGTCTGCTACTCCTCTAGTCTTTATATCTATGACAGCAATAAAAGCTATCGCTGAGTACTAGGACTCAGTGGTGCACAACATACTAAAATAATCTTTATGCAAAATATAAATCACATTTATTCAAAAATTTGACTAAACATGAGCATTAAACACAAAACATGAATTATGAGATTTTAATGCAAACCAAGTTCATTTCAAAGTATCAAAACACATTTCATAAAACCCACAGTTAGATCATGCCATTCTAAACAAATAGAATCTCAATAGCCAAAGGCTAAAGAGAAATCACATCACAAGGCTAGCTAGCTCAAATATATGGATATCCATTCACATCCTCTTCTACTGGCACACCTCAACACTTCTCCAAAGAAGGAATCAAAATTCGAAACTAATTACCCCCACTAGTCGTGCTAGTGAGGTGTTCAAATATATGGTCATGACACTGCGGTTTCAAAACATATCTTAACAATTTGCTAAACATTGTCATTTCAAATATACATAATAACTTTCAACAATTTAGATCAAACATCATAAGAATGCCATAATCCAATATTTCACATTATTCAAAACTGTATGCAAAAGATGATTATAAAAAGTATACGTTGTGCACAAACCTCAAACGAGTCGTCTATTGGCCTTGACTCGACTCCTCGAGTTCTGTCCCCGTATTCTTTTCCACTGAAACACACAATTTTACAGTGTTTTAGTACCATAACTTAGCATAAATCTAAAAATAAATTCAACTTCACTTTTACCTAGCTCTAACGTGTTAAATTCGACGTTCTTGAAATTTTGTGTTTTGGGTTATTATTCACTATACTATTCAAGTCAAATTGTTGACTTTCTAAGGCTTAATAGGTATGGAAATTCCAACTTTACCCACATACCACATTTTGGTCACCAAACTTATTGGTTTTGGTCATTTTCTCAACACTTAAATCTTTTAGGCAAAATTGTCAATTTTCAGTTTTTGGTGTCTAAGGTTGCACTGTTCCATTGGTCACTTATCTGTTGAAATTTGGCAAAACTTTCTAGAAAATGTTCCCTATTGTCTTAAGTTTATTTTCCTTTTTGAATCACTCCAATTGGAGTTTTGTAACTCAAGTTATACTCAAATTAAGGTTACTATTCATGCTGCAGAATTTGGTTCTGTAGATTTATTAATCCAAATTCATTCAGCAATTTGATCAAGTTAAGTCCATAATTTGGTCTAATTTTCTCCATATGAAATGTTCTACTATGTCTTAGGTTTCCATCGGTTCAAGAATCACCAAAATCGGAGTTTTCTAGAGAGAGTTATAGCCATTGAAACTTTACTGTTCACATGGTAATCTGCAGTTCTGCAAGTTCAGGTCACCAAATTTGCTCAGTAATTTGATTGGGTTAATGGCATAATTTGGGTTGGTGTTCTTCATGAAAGTTTTAGGTCTATATTCCGTCTACCACTGGTAAAATTTCAAGTCATTTTGACCTGCCTAGCTCGAGTTATGACCAAATGAACAAACACTGTTCATTTGGTCAGTTTGTGCAGGGCAGCCTACGATTTCTCAACTTTGGTTACTTTGTTCACTAGGTTTTAGTCACTATTTGGGCAGGCTTCCTAAATGAAAATTGTGTCATTTAGTGCCTATTTTCAACCCCAATTGGTTCCATATCCATTGGACTTGTAAAATTTCATTTTTGGTCCCTCAAAGGAAATTTTGGTCATGCTGCCAGCACATGACCTTATCCAATCCGAATTGGTTTTTAATTCCAACACTTCTAACACATCTCACTTGGTCACAAATGACCATTTTTCACTTCATATTAGGTCAAAGATACCATTTACAAGTTTGAAGACAAGCTTTAATGGAGGTTTAAGTATGGAGATATGAGGGAGAGGGAAAGTGACGTTTTGAAGAAGAAGACTTTGTGTTTTATTTTTTTTTTTCTTTTCTTTCTTTATGTCTTTTGTCTTATGGAAGACCCAAAAATCCATTTAATCAAATTATTAATGATGGGATTTATGGCATCATGCATGATGTCATGCATGATGTCATTTCCCTACACCTTTTTCATTTTCCTTCTTTTTTTCTTTTTTTTTCTATTAGTTCTTTAATTTAATTTTCGATTCCAAAATTTTATTTTCTCTGATTTTATTTGACAGTTAGGTCAGGAGTCAGCTCTCGGGGTCAATTGACCAAATTGCCCCTCGCCGGTTCATCCCGGTTTGCAATTAATTCCATATTTCTTCTGGCTCCCTAACCTAATTATTTGACTAGCTTAACAGTTATTTTTCGTGATTTTCTATTTTCCACTATGTTTATAAGGGTCCTAAGGACCGCAGCGTCACTTTATACGGTTCGAAATTTGAGTTTAAAATGGCTTCGCAGTCTTTCCCGAGAAGGTCACCCATCGCTGTGACTCTCGGCTCGTTTAACTTCTTCTGTTCTATTTTTCTTATTTATACTCAACTAATTGAACATTACTAATTATTTGTGTTTATTGCTTCTCTAGTTGTCTTAAGTGTGGTTCTAATCTCCTTAATTGTCCGGATCGACTCCGGTCACGGGAACAGTGAAATCTACCAGGCTATGCAAATGGGGGTGTTACATTCAACATACACCATAAAGTGCAGAATTTGTCAAACTCAATTACAAAAATTAAACCACCTATTCATGCTCATTTACATGTCCAACCTCACACCATCACACATATACCCAAGCTGCCATAACAACCATCACAATTCAACATTATTATACCATAATGCAAACATAAAATAACATCCTTATGGTTCACCAAACTAGGCTGCCGATTCATGCATTTGTATTCCATTAATTCCCAAGCTTCAAATTTCAAATACGCATTCATATATACTAAGTATACATCACCCAAATAATTTCCTACACACATAAACATTTAATTAATCCTTTAATCCACCATTTACAAGCAAAAATAAATTGTCTTCAAGGAGTTTCCATGGCTGCCAAAAGTACACATTCCCCTTTAAACATCAAACCTCAAAAATCTCTCCATAAATCAAAAACCCATAACATCCTTACAAACTTTAATAAAACAATAATCAAAAACACAAACTTACCTATTGATGAGGCTTGTTAAATCTTCACCAAACTCCCTTGATTTTAGTGTAACACCCTCCCGGTAACCACTCCGTACATCCTACTGTTCCGGTGACCGGTGTCGATCCGGATAGCTAGAACGTCCAGAAAAATATTTAAACTAAAGTCAGGAACCATAATTAACTCAAATATTAATAAGAAACACTTAGTAAAAATTTTAGAAATAAAATACAACCAAGCAAAACGAGCCGGTGCCCAAGCGATGGGTAACCGGAGGGAAGTTGCGATTCATAACGAGGAGCCCTAGACCCGGGGGAAAAATTATAAAATAATTTTTGGGACTCCAGAGAAGGGTAATTGAGGTTCCCATGGAATTAGAATGCCAAGAAAATACCTAGAAAAATTTTTCAATCGGTACAGACGATTTTGACCCGTTAAGCCAAACGGAGGACATTTTGGTCATTTCGCCTTCCGAGGTGATTTTTGGCCGACTTGTCCAGTTGAGTAAATAATTAATATAACGTAAAATATGAATAAACATTACTAGAAATTAAATTGAAAATAAGTAGAGGAGGAAAAGAAAAGAAAATGAGGAAAAAAGGTATTTATGACATCATGGTGATGTCATTAAGAAAACAATGACCAATCAAAATTAAACTATTATTTGACTAACTATTAAAAAAGATAAGAGAAGACCAAATTGGCAAAAATTGCAGCAGTCATCCTCCCCAAAACAAACCAGCCGAAACACACTAGAACCCTCCTCCATTGATGTTCACTTTAAACCTTCAATTCCCTCCTTCATTTCACCCTAAAACCCTAGTTTCCTTTCACTAAAATTTGTCCTAGCACCTTGCATAATCTTTTGGCAGCCAAGAAGAAGAAAGAAAGTGAAGCTTTCTCAAGCTTGGATTGGCATACAACAAGGTTAGTGCATATATACACTTAAAACTTTTAATTTCTATGTTAAGGACTTGAAACCAACAAGTATTTGTGAATGAAATGAACCAAACTCATGTGTATGTCCAATATAGAATTTGGCAGCCCTATTGAAGGTATAGGAATAAGTGTTTTGTTGGTCTTAAAGTGGACTAAAAATGATGTTGAGGATATATATATATATATATATATATATATATATATATATATATATATATATATATATATATATATATATATATATATATATAGGTGATGAATTGGTATGCTAACTAAAGCACCTTGTAGAAATTATATTGTGAAGCTAGGGTTTTGCGAAGTAAAAATTAGCTTGGCTTATGAAATTGTTAAAGTACATCCTAATGGTCAATTAGTGACCATTTGAAGGAATTTGACCTTAATTGGGACTGGAATGAAGCATGGCAAAGGGAAGGTGTGTGCTGCCTAGAGGGTGCAGAATGGTGACTGAAAATTCAGTCCAATTACACAGCCATAACTTTGGCTGTGTTAGTCCAATTGGTGTTTTGCCAATTGGAAATGAAACTAGGTTTATAATGGCACATTTTTGCTGAAGAAACCATGCCCAAAGGACCAAAGCAAGAGGACCAAAACTTGGCCCCAATCCGGAACCCTGAAACTGATTCTGCAGAATTGGCTGTTCATTTGGCCATAACTCACTGTAGATTTGGTCAATTGACCTGAAATTTTTACAGCAACAAGTTAAGACATAGACAAACAACTTTCATGAAGGAACCTACCCCAAATTATGGCCAGAACCCATCCAACCAAGTGACTCTAGTTACTGTTTATGCACTGTAGATATGGTAATTTTTTGCAGAATGCACATTCGGCCAGCTTGGGTCTTTGGACCATATCTAGAGCTACAAAACTCCAAATGGAGTGATTCAAAAAAGGAAATTCAACTAGACAAAATAAGGAACAACTTTCATGTTTTACATTTCTTCAAATTTATACAGTAACAGTGTCCAATGGAACAGTGAAGTTGACTCACCAAAACTGAAAATTCTGCTTGTGTTGAGTTACACTTTGAAATGGTATTAACACTTAATGCCAACAAGTTTTAAACACCAAATGTGGTATGTTGGGAGTGCCAAAGTCAATGTACACATTTTTATTCTAAAAGTCAACATTTTTGTTGACCAATGATGAATAGTGACACCAAAAATTTGAAACTCACAAATTGAAGAATTTAAAAGTTTCAAATGCCCTAGTATACCTAACAAGATTGGTTTGAATAGTTTGGCATGCCAATAGGGTTCAGTTAGCAGTACTGCACATGGCAAAAATGCCATTCTGTGATTTCATGGCTTTTAGCCATTCTGACTTTGCATTGAGACTTGGCCTTGTGCCTGAGATTATTTACAGCTTGGTAGTCGCTGTTGCACACCGGGTGATGCATATGCGACCGATGGTGTGACGGCCCGAGGTACTAGATACCCAGTGCCAGTTTACCCATTATCCAGTCCAGTCGTCTAGTGTAGGTTACTTGGGCAACCAAATGAATGAAAATGAGCAATGTAGAAGAAATAAATGAATGGATATACAAATACATGACAAACAAAACATGTACATGCAATACATATTTATATCTGTTATTTCATGTTATTTTATTATTGCACCACTAAGCATTATTGCTTAGCGCGTTGCTTTTGCCACGCGTAGGTACTGGAGATCCTGATCGTGAGCCCGTGAGACCACAGATCGGGTGAGTCCATCCCGTAGTTCTCGCAGTTGTCAGTGTCACCTCACTACCTGCAGTGCATTGGTAGGGCACTAGGTGTCATTTTGTCATTTTGATATTTTGTAGCAGATTTTTACTTTTTCATATGTATTTGAACTCATGTAATATATTTTGATGTCCATGTAAATAATGAAAGTTATGACTATGAATGCAAAATTTGAGCATGTATTTATCGCTTGTATATGAGAAATGGATGTTTGTGAAATGAAAAGATTATTGAGAATTTGCTATTGAGAAATATTGTTGAGATTTTGGATATTGGAGTTTGAGATGATGGAATAAAAATATTGGAAGTGTTTTTAACAGGTTCCGAAGAACGGTTTTCTCCATTTTTAGCCGGTACTCCGCCGGATTTTCTTTAAAATTTTCAGAACCTTAAATGAATGATACTTTTGATAAATGGTTTAAATAAATTGTATTTCATAAATTATATGCAAAAGCATGATATAAATTAATTGAGGAATATTAGAGTGTGCCGATACACCATGTGGCATTACTTACTCGGGTATACTGTACACGGGTAAGGGGTGTCACATTTAGTATCTACTTCTTCCTTGTTAGGTGGGGATCAAAATTTGTGAAGTGACTTTGGTGTTTAGGATGGAAATGGTGGGGGTTTAGGAAGCTTTAAACATTTCGGCCATGGATGGTTTTGGAGAGCTTCCTTTCGGAAATGGAAGAATGAATGAAGAAAATGAAGTTTGAGTGAAAGTACACCTGCCCACATAGTGTTTATTTAATCCCCATAGTGCTCCACTCACCTAAGAAAATGATTTAATATGATTTAAGTGTTAATTACTCAATTTATACCCCATTTTTGCTATTTACATTATGTACCACTAATTTAATTTTTCATGAAATTTTCCAAATATAATATCATGTATTTTCAATGGACATTTAGGTCAAAAGACAACTCGGGATGTCAAATGACCACAATGCCCCTGTTTGGGTTGCATTCCCGATTTTTCGGTAACACCGAGTTTTGTCTGTTTTTCAAATTCTCACTTTTCTTTGTACTAATTAATTAATTTTTTTTTTGATATTCTAATGATATTTATACTTCAATTGATGTCTCATTAAGTCCTAAAAATATTTTTCAGGGTTCCCCACGGTCCAGGGCTAGTCAACGGTTCATGCCGTGACTTCCCAGTGCGGTCACCCATCGCTAGGGTTCTCGGCTCGCTTAACTTAGTTACATTTCTTTGCTATTATTTTTCCTTTGTTTTTCTTTTATTTTCTTTTCTTGTATTTCATTATTTTATGTCTCCTCAATCATATCGAAGTGTAGTTCTAGGCATCCTAGCTGTCCGGACAACACTGGGGTGTTACAATTCTCCCCCCCTTAAATAAATTTCGTCTCAAAATTTTACCTGGCATTAGTCTCTGAATAGCTATGGGTGTTGTCTCCTCATATCCTCTTCACGTTCCCAAGTAGCTTCCTAGCCTGAATGATGGTTCCACAGCACTTTAACCAAGTGTATCTGTTTATTCCTCAGCTGCTTCACCTCATAAGCCAGAATTTCTATGGGTTCTTCCTCATATGAGAGGTCTAGATTTACCTCAATCTCTTCAACTGATAGTACATGAGATGGGTCTGATCTATACCTCTTTAACATGGACACATGGAAGACACTGTGTATCCTTGCTAACTCCGGAGGTAATGCCAACCGATATGCCAAAGGACCCACTCTTTCCAGAACCTCATATGGTCCGATGAAACGAGGACTCAGTTTCCCCTTTCTGCCAAATCTCATAATCCTCTTCCAAGGAGAAACTTTGAGGAATACCTTATCACCCACTGCATATTTAATATCTCTTATCTTCATATCAACATAGGACTTCTGATGGTCTGATGCAGCCTTGAGTCTATCTCTGATCAATCTGATCTTTTCTTCTGTCTGCTGAACAATTTTTGGCCCAATCATCTTCCTTTCACCTACTTCATCCCAACATAAGAGAGTTACACACTTTCTGCCTTACAAAGCTTCATATGGAGGCATCCCAATGCTTGATTGATAGCTGTTGTTATAAGCAAACTCAATCAAAGGCAAATGTGTATCCCAACTACCTTCAAACTCAATCACACAAGCCCGTAGCATATCCTCCAATATCCGAATTACCCTCTCAGACTGGCCATCTGTCTATGAGTGGAATGCTGTGCTGAAGTTCAATCTAGTTCCTAGGGCTCTCTGTAGACTACCCCAGAATCTAGAAGTAAACCTAGGATCTCTGTTAGATACAATTGATACTGGCACTCCATGCAGTTTTACAATATCATATATGTACAATCTGGCCAATCTTTCCAGGCTATAATCCATCCGAACTGGCAAAAAGTGAGCAGACTTGGTCAGTCTGTCAACTATAACCCATACTGCATCATGACTATTCTGTGTCCTTGGAAGTCCTGTAACAAAATCCATAGTTATTCGTTCCCATTTCCACTCTAGTACTGGCAAAGGATGTAACAAGCCAGCTGGAACTTGATGTTCTGCCTTTACTTGCTGACAAGTTAGGCATTTGGAAACAAATTCAGCTATATCTCTCTTCATACCCATCCACCAGTAATGCTCTTTCAGCCCTCTGTACATTTTAGTTCCACCAGGGTGCATAGCAAAAGGAGACTCATGTGCTTCCTTCATAATGATCTGTCTCAATTTAGCATCATTAGGAATGCACATTCTTCCCTGATGTAGTAATAAACCATCATCTTTCACAGAAAATTCAGGTTTCTTGCCCTGCTGGACTTCTTTCAGTAGCTTCTGATATTTATCATCATTCTGAGTAGCCATTCTGATATGATCAATCAATACTGGCTATATATGCCATGCAACTACTGTCTGTCCCTCATCATCAATCTCTAAACTGGCATGCTGTGCTTTCAATTCATATACCATGGACAAAGGAGAAACATTGAGACTTGCCATAGTCTTCCTCACATTCGTAACATTTCTTTGTTATATTTGAACCAACGATTCGAATTTCTATGTCCATAACTCTTTTTATCTGTCAATATTCTATAACTTACTTCCTTTTGTACTGAACTATAACCTTTCGATATTCTAACTTTTGAGTTTTAGATCCCTAAGTAGGATTTTCAAACTTATTTCTAACAATTAAATTCTGTCCTGGCATAACTATACCAAAACAGGTGCCATTGACAACTATTCTCATCTTGGTGTACTATCGGGTAGTACGTAGCTCTACACAAAAAATCTCAAGTTTGTACTGTAATCTACAGCTTACAATATAAACATCAAGAAAATTGCATAGTTGCTATGATACATTCCAATAGATCAAATTATCTGATATTTATCCTTTTCGAATTTACTGATATCCGAAACTTATTCTAATTACAATATCCATTAACAATTACTAGCAGTAACATCTCTGTCTTCATCTAGAGCAATTCTATTTTCGCATTTTACTTTTACGTCCTCTTGCCTTACATTAAGTAGGCTCGCCAATTAGCTTTATAATTTATGGTGTGTTAGAAAATACTTTTCGCCGATAAACTCTTTCAAAACCTATTTCACTTATTATCACAATCATTACCTTAAGGACTAATCACTAATGCATTGAAATTTATTCCCCTGTAAAGGAATAACAACAAAATATATAATTCTAACACTAACATAAAGGTATTCAGACTCCAGGTCAAACAATATATAAACGAAGAGTGCCATCCTTCTTCTTTACAAACAATACTGGCGCTCCCCATGGTGGCACACTAGGGCGGATGAAGTCCTTTTCAAGTAGTTCTTGCAACTGTACCTTCAACTCCTTCAACTCTACTAGTGCCATTCTATATGGTGTTATGGAGATTGGATTCACACCAGGCATAACATTAATTTCAAACTGCACTTCTCTTTCCGGTGGTAATCCTGGCAATTCATCAGGAAACACATCTAGAAAGTCATATACTGTAGGGATGTCCCTCAATGCTGGACTCCCCACTTGGGTGTCTACCACCTGTGCCAAGTATGCTTCACACCCCTTTCCGATCATTTTTCTACCTAGTGCAGCCGAAATGATGTTTGGTGGCAATAGCTGCCTCTCCCCATGTATTACCACATCACTGTAATGAGGGAGACCAAAAGTGACTGTCTTCAGCCTACAGTCAATTATAGCGTGATGCCTGGCTAATCCATGCCTAAAATGATATCGTAATCTCTGAAGGGCATTTTAATGAGATCAGATAGAAAAGTGTGTCCTTGGATCACCAAAGGACAATCCCTATACATTCTATTAACCCTGACCTCCTGTCCTAACGGACTTGTTACTAGCACCTCAAAGTCCATTTTTGTACATGGAACAGCAATGCAATCAATGATGCTAGCACTCACATAAGAATGGGTAGAACCCAGATCAAATAACACAAACACATCTTGATTAAAAGTTGAGAAGGTACCAGTCACAACATCACATGTCTCGGCCTCTTCTCTCTGTCTCATTGCATAGATTTTGACTGGAGCACTGTCTTGCTCTGATTGTTTCACTGGGCCTTGGCTGCTTGCTAGGCTACCTCTACCCTTGCCTCTACCTCTGCTGGGTGGTTGTGAACTTCTGGTGACAGGGCTCTTAACTAACCCTTCAGCAGTAGTAGGAGGTGGTCCAACTCTACGGGCACTGGTGTAGTCCTTGGCAAAGTGTCCTATGCCACCACAGTTATAACAGGCTCCTATGGCCTTGTAGCATACCCCACCATGATTTCTACCACAAGTTTCACATTGGCAGGGAGGGTAGGAACTTTTCGTTGTTCGATGACTGGACCTTGGTGGTCTCTGTCTTGATGATCCCCCTCTGCTATATCCCTGAGCTCGGGGCTCCTCAAATTCTTTTCTCTTTCTCAAATTACTGCTTGAGCTCTGACCCATAGGTTTCTCCCTCTTCTCTATTTCATGTTGCCCTTGTGGGGGTTGGGTCTATACTTGGGTTTGGGCTGACAGATTATCAGCCATTTGTTGAAAGAAAGTGGCCATTTACTAGGCCATTTGTGCAGTAATTTGTACCGGTAAAACTGGTACAGTCGGGCTTTCGACACTTTGTGGAGCTAGGGCCTTAACTTGTACCTCAACCTCTATCGGTTGATCGACTGAACGATCACTCTCTTCCATAGCCAATTCGAGGATCTTAGACCTCCTGAACAATTAACACAAGGAGATTTCCTCCCGTTAGTGATAATGTAATGTACTGTATGTATCAAACAATGATATTGAGCAGTTGTACTATGAAGAAAGAATATTCAAATTACAAGTAAAAATAGAATTTAAAAACTAGCTCTGATACCACTAAAACATGTCACACCCTACCCCTCTATAAGGCATAACATGATCCTGTAGTATACCTAATGAATTACCAACTTCATCTACTGATAACCCATTAAATACACTACAAGGGATCTTAAAACTTTTCTTACTTCTTTTTATAGTGGTGAGCACAATTTACAGGTGTTAAAAACCTTTTTGAACTGAAGTGAAACAGCTAACACATTTGAACTAGTAGGGATTTCTGTAAAATTTTTGGCAGAGTGCCATCTGTATTTTGAACAAAACAGTTCTTCAGAAAACCTGTAAAAAAGCACTTCAATATTTTTCTCAATCTCAACTCCAACAGTTAAACACCACAATATATTTCTCAACTCAAATCCCCAATAGTTTTTCAAAGACTGAGATATAAGAAATACAGTATAAAATTTTACAAGCCAAAATAACTCATAATTTATTTTACAACTTCAATGTACAATTTTAATTTACAACTGCTCAAAACCAAGAACAATATATACATACAGTGAACATAAATTACAGTACAAAATGCAAAATGTGGTATACTCAATATACCCGATGATCTCTCGCTGAATGCACTAGCAGCCTAGTTCATCGCCTCTATCCGTCTGCTTCACTGTGATAAAGAATGAAAAGCTATCGCTGAGACAATGTCTCAATGGTGCACAACATTAACCAAATACATCTTTAAATCACAATTCATAAATCGTTTAAATGATGGATACATAAAACCATAGTTAAATTCGAGACAATGAATGTCATAAGGAATTTAACACAATATGACAATAAATCTCAGTAATCAAAACGTAGTTAAATTCAAAAGACAGTGAATGTCAATAAGAATTTAAACTCCATTTCACAAATTATCAAAGCTCATAATAATACAATTTAGTCAAATAATTTAAGAACAAAGTGTTGCCAATTCATACACAACTTAAGCCATGACAAAGCAATCACAACCCCACTAATCGAAATCAATGAGGAAGGAAGCTAGCTATATAATGAGTACTCATCCGATCACCTCAACTGGTAAACCAGTGTAACACCCTCCCG
The DNA here is from genome assembly GCF_030052815.1 of Hevea brasiliensis. NCBI lineage: Eukaryota > Viridiplantae > Streptophyta > Magnoliopsida > Malpighiales > Euphorbiaceae > Hevea > Hevea brasiliensis. Next base: position 51,004,154 of record NC_079497.1, on the reverse strand, counting down.
GTAGCAACTCCGTACATTCTACTGTTCCAGTGACAGGTGTTGGTCCGGACAGCTAGAACGTTCGGAAAAATATTTAAACTAAAGTTAGGAACCATAATTAACTCAAATATTAATAAGAAAAATTTAGTAAAAATTTTAGAAATAAAATACAATCAAGTTAAATGAGCCGGTGCCCAAGCGATGGGTAACCCAGAGGGAAGTTGCGGTTCTCGCAACTAGGAGCCCTAGACCCGGGGAAAAATTCATAAAATAATTTTTGGGACTCCAGAGAAGGGTCATTGAGGTTCCTATGGCATTATAATGCCAAGAAAATATTTAGAAAAATTTTTCAATCGGTACAGACAATTTTGACCCGTTAAGCCAAACGGAGGGCATTTTGGTCATTTCGCCTTCAGAGGCAATTTTTGGCCGACTTGTCCAGTTGAGTAAATAATTATTATGACATAAAATATGAATTAATGTTGATGAAAAACTAATTTAAAGTTAGTAGAAAAGAAAAGAAAAGAAAATGCAACAAAATGCCAAATATGACATCATTATGATGTCATTTAAAAGTTTCCACCAATTATAATCAAACAACCATTTCATTAACTAATAAAAGAGATAATAAAGACCAAAGAAATTAAAAACCTATCAGCCATTTCTCTCCTTCATTCCAGCCGAACCACCATGGCCATGGAAGCCTTCATCTCTTCCTTCATTCAAGCTTGAAATTCTCTCCAACCTTAACCCAAAACCCTAAGTCACCTTCACTAAAACTTATCTACACACCCTAAGGAAGCTCTAGGCAGCCAAGAAAAAGGAAAAGAAGTGAAGTTTAAGCTTGGAAAATTCTGCCCTACAAGAGGTTAGTGCACATATATATCTCAAACTCTTTAATTCCATGTTAGAGACTTGAAATAAGTAAGAATTTGTAACTTAAATGAATAAAAATTATGTGTATGTATACCCTGAATTTCGGTAGCCCTAAGGAAGGAACAAGATGGAGTGTTTTTGATGGACTTGGAGTGAAATAGAAATCATGTTTAAAGTATATAAACATAAGGAAAAGGAATTAGTTAGTTAACTAAGGCAAATGGTGTGAACCTTGAATTTGAGCTAGGTTTTGGGAGTAAAATTTAGACTTGGCTTATGAAATTGTTAAAGAACATTCTAATGGTCAATTAGTGACCATTTGAGGTAAGTTGACCATAATTTGGACTGAAATATAGCATGGCAAAGTGAAAAGTGTATGCTGCCTAGTGAGTGCAGCAGGGTGGCTGTGATTCCAGCCCACTTAGACAGCCATAACTTTGGCTGTTTAGGTCCAATTGGTGTTTGGCCAATTGGAAATGAAACTAGACATAAAATGTCACGATTTTGCTGAAGAAACCATGCCCAAAAGACCAAAGCAAGAGGACCAAAAGTTGGCCCCAATCCGGATACCCTGCAAACAGGTTCTGCAGAATGACCAAATGAACAGTAGCCATAACTCACTGTAGAATGGCTAAATTGACCTGAAATTTTTAAAGCAACAAGATAAGATATAGACAAACAACTTTCATGAAGAAACCTACCCCAAATTATGACCAGAACCTATCCAACAAGGCACTCACAGTCACTGTTCATTGTACTGTAGATTTGGTAAATTCTGCAGTTTTCCAATCCGGCCAGCTATGGTTTTTGGACCATATCTGGAGCTACAAAACTCCAAATGGAGTGATTCAAAATAAGAAACAACTTTCATGTTTACCATTTCCTCAAATTCCCACTGCAACAGTGCCTAATGGAACAGTAAAGTTAGGTTACAAAAACTGAAAATTTTGCTTCCCTTGGTTTAAGCTTAGAAATGGTATTAATGCTTAATGCCAACAAGTTTTCAATGCAAAATGTGGTATGTTGGGAGTGTCAAAACCAATGTACCTATTTTCTATCCAAAAGTCAACATTTTTGTTGACCAATGAGGTGAACAGTGACACCAAAACTTGAAATTCAAAAATTGAAGAATTTAAAAGTATCAAATGCCCTAGTATACCTAACAAGATTGGTTTGGATAGTTTGGCATGCCAATAGGGTTCAGTTAGCAGTACTACACATGGCATTATGCCATTCTGTGATTTCATGGCTTTTAGCCATTCTGACATTATGTTGATACTTGGCCTTGTGCCTAATGTTATTACAGCTTATTAGTTGTTCTGTTGCACACCGGGAGACACATATGTGACCGATGGTGTGACAGTCCGAGGTACTTGATACCCAGTGCCAGTTTACCCGTTTATCCAGTCCAGTCATCCAGTATAGGTTATTTGGGCAACCAAAAGAATGAAAGTGGACAAATTTAATGAAATAATGAATATAACAAGTACAAAATAAGTAAGATTACAAATACTCATCGAAAATTTATTTGAAATGAAACATCAATACATTCACTGCATATTTATTTTCTGTTATTTATTTTTATTTTATTATTGGCACCACTAAGCATTATTGCTTAGCACGTTGCTTTTGCCACGCATAGGTTCTGGAGATACTGACCGAGAGCCCAGTAGACCACAGACTGGGTGAGACCTCCTGCAGCTCTGCATAGTGTCCGTGTCACCTCACCATCTTCAGTGCATTGGTAGGAAACTAGGTTTCATTTTGGTATTTTGTAACTATCTTTTATTTTCTCTTGTGCAAATGAAAATTATGTAATGTATTTTGATTTTCATGTAAATAATGAGAACTGTGTTTGTGAATGGAAAAGTGAATGTTTATCTGTGTTTTATACACGATTGCCACTTGAGATGAATGATTGAAAAATGAAATTGAAAAAGGTTGAGATTTTGATATTGGAGTTTGAGAATGACTGAACATGGCTATTGGAAGTGTTTTTAACAGGTTCCGAAGAACGGTTTTCTCCAGTTTTAGCTGGTACTCTGCCGGATTTTCTATAAAATTTTCGGAACCTCAAATAAATTTTAATTTCAATAGATGGATTAAATGAATTATATTTCACAAGTTGTATTCAAAACTATGATAAAAATAAATTAAGGTAAAATAGAGTGTTCCGGTACGCCGTGTGACATAGCTTACTCGGATATACTGTAGACGGGTAAGGGGTGTCACAACCAGAGAGGGAGAAAAATAAACGATCACAACCCCATAAATGGAGAAGGAAAATAAACAATCACAACCCCATAAATGGAGAAGGAATGATGTGATACTGTCATGCTAAGTGTGAATACAAAATCAATTCCAAACATTTTATTCAAATGATTCGTAAGAATCCAATAAATTTTCAAAGTTATAATTTCATTCACAAAATGGCAACACAATTCATAATTAACTTCAATTTTCACAAATCACACTAAATCAATTTTTCCAAAGTTTCAAACCATTTACAATGCTTTTCAAGCAATAAGTATCCATTCAAACACATTTCCATAATTGAAAATAATAATATACAAATAGTCATAATTTATTTCAATTGAAAAATTCAAAAGAAATAACTGTTGTGCACAAACCTCTGATAACTGTCTCTTGGCCTTGACTCAGTGTTTCCTTCCCTTTCCCTGAGTCTTTGCTAACTGAGAAACATAATTTGAGGTGTTTCAGTACTCATTTAAACTATCTCTAACGATAATGCTTGATAATTAGTTCACTGAATTCTATTATTTGCTTAGTCAACCTAATATATCGACCCTCGATGCGTTCTAGGTAAATTAGGTTTTAATGTTACTAATATGTCACATTCAATAGTCTTTTAGGGTTGGTACATGTTACCAAACTCATTTCCATGTATCTTGCATTTTCTTGCAATTTGATGGATTCTGGGATACTAGTTTGACCTCACTGGACCACCTAGTTCCTTCGGTTTTTGGGTTTCGGTCAAAACTACAAACTTGTAGATCTATGTCTTATTGCACGCGGGGCAAAATTTCAGGTCATTCTGGGTAATGTAGACTAAGTTATGGTCATTTTACTATTGCTAGTAAAAGTGCATCAAAATTGGTCACTTTAGGTCATTTTAGGTCAATTTTGATTCGGCCAGTTTTTGGACCCGAACTTGTGCAAGCTGTTTGACTTGCTTATGATCATTTCTGGGCTTTGGTGTCTTCATAAGACTTGTATATATGGGTCTTAACTATTCATTGTCAAAATTTCAGGTCAATTGGACCTGTTTTGAGTGAGTTATGGCCTAAACAATAACTGCTGCCCAAATGGTCAATTTTCAGTCCCTAATTGCACTAATCCGGATTTGATCGTTTTTCAAGTTACCTTACAAGCAGAATTTTGGCAAGCTTCCTTCATGAAAGTTGTCACATTTTGTGCCTAGTTTCACCTCCAATTGGTTTCATACCAATTGGAGCTACACACTTAAGGTTCTAGGCCAAAACTCAAACTGCCCTATTGCATTTTGTTCATACTCATCAAAGATCACCTTTAACACTTACCAAACTTCACTTTCATGTCAATTCTGGTTTGTACCCTAACCTAAACATATTTCACAACATATTATTGATCATTTTGGCAGCTTACAATCACATTCAACATACACCATAAAGTGCAGAATTTGTCAAACTCAATTACAACAATTAAACCACCTATTCATGCTCATTTACATGTCCAACCTCACACCATCACACATATACCCAAGCTGCCATAACAACCATTACAATTCAACATTATTATACCATAATCCAAACATAAAATAACATCCTTATGGTTCACCAAACCAGGCTGCCGATTCATGCATTTACATTCCATTAATTCCCAAGCTTCAAATTTCAAATACACATTCACATATACTAAGTATACATCACCCAAATAATTTCCTACACACATAAACATTTAATCAATCCTTTAATCCACCATTTACAAGCAAAAATAAACTATGTTCAAGAAGTTTCCATGGCTGCCAAAAGTACACATTCCCCTTTAAACATCAAACCTCAAAAATCTCTCCATAAATCAAATACCCATAACATCCTTACAAACTTTAATAAAACAATAATCCAAAACACAAACTTACCTATTGATGAGGCTTGTTAAATTTTCACCAAACTCTCTTGATTTTAGTATCTACTTCTTCCTTGTGAGGTGGGGATCAAAATTTGTGAAGTGACTTTGGTGTTTAGGATGGAAATGGTGGGGGTTTAGGAAGCTTTAAACATTTCGGCCATGGATGGTTTTGGAGAGCTTCCTTTCAGCAATGGAAGAATGAATGAAGAAGATGAAGTTTGAGTGGAAGTACACCTGCCCACATAGTGTTTATTTAATCCCCATAGTGCTCCACTCACCTAAGAAAATGATTTAATATGATTTAAGTGTTAATTACTCAATTTATACCCCATTTTTGCTATTTACATTATGTACCACTAATTTAATTTTTGATGACATTTTCCAAATATAATATCATGTATTTTCAATGGAAATTTAGGTCAAAAGACAACTCAGGATGTCAAATGACCACAATGCCCCTGTTCGGGTTGCATTCCCGATTTTTCGGTAACACCGGATTTTATCCGTTTTTCGATTTCTCACTTTTCTTTGTACTAATTAATTAATTTTTCTTTGATATTCTAATGATATTTATACTTCAATTGATGTCTCTTTAAGTCCTAAAAATATTTTTCAGGGTTTCCCGCGGTCCAGAGCTAGTCAACGGTCCACGCCGTGACTTCCCGGTGCAGTCACCCATCGCTAGGGTTCTCGGCTCGCTTAACTTAGTTACATTTCTTTGCTATTATTTTTCCTTTGTTTTTCTTGTATTTTCTTTTCTTGTATTTCATTATTTTATGTCTCCTCACTCATATTGAAGTGTAGTTCTAGGCATCCTAGTTGTCCGGACAACACTGGTCACTGGAACAGTAGAACACACTACCAAACATAGGGGTGTTACAATTCTCCCCCCCTTAAATAAATTTCGTCTCGAAATTTTACCTGGCATTAGTCTCTGAACAGCTGTGGGTGTTGTCTCCTCATATCCTCTTCACGTTCCCAAGTAGCTTCCTGGCTTGAATGATGGTTCCACAGCACTTTAACTAGGTGCATCTGTTTATTCCTCAGCTACTTCACCTCATAAGCCAGAATTTCTATGGGTTTTTCCTTATATGAGAGGTCTGGATTTACCTCAATCTCTTCAATTGATAGTACATGAGATGGGTCTGATCTGTACCTCCTTAACATGGACACATGGAAGACACTGTGTATCCTTGCTAACTCCGGAGGTAATGCCAACCGATATGCCAAAGGACCTACTCTTTCCAGAACCTCATATGGTCCGATGAAACGAGGACTTAGTTTCCCCTTTCTGCCAAATCTCATAATCCTCTTCCAAGCAGAAACTTTGAGGAATACCTTATCACCCACTGCATATTCAATATCTCTTCTCTTCATATCAACATAGGACTTTTGACAGTTTGATGCAGCCTTGAGTCTATCTCTGATCAATCTGATCTTTTCTTCTGTCTGCTGAACGAATTCTGGCCCAATCATCTTCCTTTCACCTACTTCATCCCAACATAAGGAAGTTCTGCACTTTTTGCCAAACAAAGCTTCATATGGAGGCATCCCAATGCTTGATTGATAGCTGTTGTTATAAGCAAACTCAATCAAAGGCAAGTGTGTATCCCAACTACCTTCAAACTCAATCACATAAGCCCGTAGCATATCCTCCAATAACTGAATTACTCTCTCAGACTGGCCATCTGTCTGTGGGTGGAATGCTGTGCTGAAGTTCAATCTAGTTCCTAGGGCCCTCTGTAGACTACCCCAAAATCTAGAAGTGAACCTAGGATCTCTGTTAGATACAATTGATACTGGCACTCCATGCAGTTTTACAATCTCATATATGTACAATTTGGCCAATCTTTCCAGCCTATAATCCATCCGAACTGGCAAAAAGTGAGCAGACTTGGTCAGTCTATCAACTATAACCCATACTTCATCATGACTATTCTATGTCCTTGGAAGTCCTGTAACAAAATTCATAGTTATTCGTTCCCATTTCCACTCTGGTACTGGCAAAGGATGTAAAAAACCAGCTGAAACTTGATGTTCTGCCTTTACTTGCTAACAAGTTATGCATTTGGAAACAAATTCAGCTATATCTGTCTTCATACCCATCCACCAGTAATGCTCTTTCAGCCCTCTGTACATTTTAGTTCTACCAGGGTGCATAGCAAAAGGAGACTCATGTGCTTCCTTCATAATGATCTGTCTCAATTCAGCATCATTAGGAATGCACATTCTGCCCTGATTTAGCAATAAACCATCATCTTTCACAGAAAATTCAAGTTTCTTGCCTTGCTGGACTTCTTTCAGTAGCTTCTGATATTTATCATCATTCTGAGCAGCCATTCTGATCTGATCAATCAATACTGGCTGTACATGCCATACAACTACTGTTGTCCCTCATCATCAATCTCTAAACTGGCATGCTGTGCTTTTAATTCATATACCATGGACAAAGGAGAAACTCTGCGACTTGCCATAGTCTTCCTCACATTCGTAACATTTCTTTGTTATATCTGAACCAACTGTTCAAATTTTTACGTCCATAACTCTTTTTATTTGTCAATATTCTATAACTTACTTCCTTTTGTACTGAACTATAACCTTTCGATATTCTAACTTTTGAGTTTTAGATCCCTAAGTAGGATTTTCAAACTTATATCTAACAATTAAATTCTGTCCTGGCATAACTATACTAAAACAGGTGTCGTTGACAACTATTATCATCTTGGTGTACTATCGGGTAGTACGTAGCTCTACACAAAAAATCTCAAGTTAGTACTGTAATCTGCAGCTTACAGTATAAATATCAAGAACATTGCATAGTTACGACGATACATTCCAATAGATCAAATTTTCTAATATTTTATCCTTTTCGAATTTAATGATATCCGAAACTTATTCTGATTACAATATCCATTAACAATTACTAGCAGTAGCATTTCTGTCTTCATCTAGAGCAATTCTATTTTCGCATTTTACTTTTACATCCTCTTGCCTTACATTAAGTAGGCTCGCCAATTAGCTTTATAATTTATGGTATGTTAGAAAATACTTTTCACCGATAAACTCTTTCAAAACCTATTTCACTTATTATCACAATCCTTACCTTAAGGACTAATCACTAATGCATTGAAATTTATTCCCCTGTAAAGGAATAACAACAGAACATATAATTCTAACACTAACATAAAGGTATTTAGACTCTAGGTCAAACAATATATAAACGAAGAGTGCCATCCTTTTTTTTAACAAACAATACTGGCGCTCCCCATGGTGGCACACTAGGGCGGATGAAGTCCTTTTCAAGTAGTTCTTGCAACTGTACCTTCAACTCCTTCAACTTTGCTGGTGCCATTCTATATGGTGTTATGGAGATTGGATTCACACCAGGCATAACATTAATTTTAAACTGCACTTCTCTTTCCAGTGGTAATCCTGGCAATTCATCAGGAAACACATCTAGAAAGTCATATACTGTAGGGATGTCCCTCAATGCTGGACTCCCCACTTGGGTGTCTACCACCTGTGCCAAGTATGCTTCACACCCCTTTCAGATCATTTTTCTAGCTAGTGCAGCCGAAATGATGTTTGATGGCAATAGCTGCCTCTCCCCATGTATTACCACATCACTGTACTGAGGGAGACCAAAAGTGACTGTCTTCAGCCTACAGTTAACTATAGCGTGATGCCTGGCTAACCAATCCATGCCTAAAATGATATCGTAATCTCTGAAGGGCATTTCAATGAGATCAGATAGAAAAGTGTGTCCTTGGATCACCAAAGGACAATCCCTATACATTCTATTAACCCTGACCTCCTGTCCTAACGGACTTGTTTCTAGCACCTCAAAGTCCATTTTTGCACATGGAACAGCAATGCAATCAATGATGCTAGCACTCACATAAGAATGGGTAGAACCCAGATCAAATAACACAAACACATCTTGATTAAAAGTTGAGAAGGTACCAGTCACAACATCACATGTCTCGGCCTCTTCTCTCTGTCTCATTGCATAGATTCTGACTGGAGCACTGTCTTGCTCTGATTGTTTCACTGGGCCTTAGCTACTTGCTAGGCTACCTCTACCCTTGCCTCTACCTCTACTGGGTGGTTGTGAACTTCTGGTGATAGGGCTCTGAACTAACCCTTCAGCAGTAGTAGGAGGTGGTCCAACTCTACGGGCACAGGTGCAGTCCTTGGCAAAGTGTCTTATGCCTCCACAGTTATAACAGGCTCCTATGGCCTTGTAGCATACCCCCCCCCCCCATGATTTCTACCACAAGTTTCACATTGGCAAGGAGGGTAGGAACTTCTAGTTGTTCATCGACTGGACCTTGGTGGTCTATGTCTTGATGATCCACCTCTGTTATATCCCTGAGCTCGGGGCTCCTCTAATTCTTTTCTCTTTCTCAAATTACTGCTTGAGCTCTGACCCATAGGTTTCTCCCTCTTCTCTATTTCATGTTGCCCTTGTGGCGGTTGGGTCTGTACTTGGGTTTGGGCTGACAGATTATCAGCCATTTGTTGAAAGAAAGTGGCCATTTGCTGGGCCATTTGTGCAGTAATTTGTACTGGTAAAACTGGTATAGTCGGGCCTTCGACACCTTGTGGAGCTGGGGCCTTAAATTGTACCTCAGCCTCTATCGGTTGATCGACTGAATGATCACTCTCTTCCATAGTCAAATCGAGGATCTTAGACCTCCTAAATAATTAACACAAGGAGATTTCCTCCCGTTAGTGCATATTTATAATGTAATGTACTATATGTATCAAACAATGATATTGAGCAGTTGTACTATGAAGAAAGAATATTCAAATTACAAGTAAAAACATAATTTAAAAACTAGCTCTGATACCACTAAAACATGTCACACCCTACTCCTCTGTAAGGCATAACATGATCCCGTAGTATACCTAATGAATTACCAACTTCATCTACTGATAACCCATTAAATACACTATAAGAGATTTTAAAACTTTTCTTACTTCTTTTTACGGTGGTGAGCACAATTTACAGGTGTTAAAAACCTTTTTGAACTGAAGTGAAACAGCTAACACATTTAAACTAGTAGGGATTTCTGTAAAATTTTTGGCAGAGTGCCATCTGTATTTTGAACAAAACAGTTCTTCAGAAAACCTGTAAAAAAGCACTTCAATATTTTTCTCAATCTCAACTCCAACAGTTAAACACCACAATATATTTCTCAACTCAAATCCCCAATAGTTTTTCAAAGACTGAGATAAAAGAAATACAGTACAAAATTTTACAAGCCAAAATAACTCATAATCTATTTTACAACTTCAATGTACAATTTTAATTTACAACTGCTCAAAACAAAGAACAATATATACATACAGTGAACATACATTACAGTACAAAATGCAAAATGTGGTATACTCAATATACCCGATGATCTCTCGCTGAATGCACTAGCAGCCTAGTCTGCTGCCCTATCCGTCTATCTACCTGCGATAAAGAATGAAAGCTATCAGAGACAATGTCTCAGTGGTGCACAACATTAACCAAATAAATCTTTAAATCACAATTCATAAATCGTTTAAATGATGGATACATAAAACCATAGTTAAATTCGAGACAATGAATGTCATAAGGAATTTAACACAATATCACAATAAATCTCAGTAATCAAAACGTAGTTAAATTCAAAAGACAGTGAATGTCAATAAGAATTTAAACTCCATTTCACAAATTATCAAAGCTCATAATAATACAATTTAGTCAAATAATTTAAGAACACAGTGTTGCCAATTCATACACAACTTAAGCCATGACACAATTTTCTGATCAATGCCGCTTTGTACACCATGACAAAGCAATCACAACCCCACTAATCGAAATCAATGAGGAAGGAAGCTAGCTATATAATGAGTACTCATCCGATCACCTCAACTGGTAAACCAGAGAGGGAGAAAAATAAATGATCACAACCCCATAAATGGAGAAGGAAAATAAACGATCAGAACCCCATAAATGGAGAAGGAATGATGTGATACTGTCATGCTAAGTGTGAACATAAAATCAATTTCAAACATTTTATTCAAATGATTCGTAAGAATCCAATAAATTTCCAAAGTTATAATTTCATTCACAAAATGGCAACACAATTCATAATTAACTTCAATTTTCACAAATCACACTAAATCAATTTTTCTAGAGTTTCAAACCATTTACAATGCTTTTCAAGCAATAAGTATCCATTCAAACACATTTCCATAATTGAAAACAATAATATACAAATAGTCATAATTTATTTCAATTGAAAAATTCAAAAGAAATAACTGTTGTGCACAAACCTCTGATAACTGTCTCTTGGCCTTGACTCAGTGTTTCCTTCCCTTTCCCTGAGTCTTTGCTAACTGAGAAACACAATTTGAGGTGTTTCAGTACTCATTTAAACTGTCTCTAACGATAATGCTTGATAATTAGTTCACTGAATTCTATTATTTGCTTAGTCAACCTAATATGTCGACCCTCGATGCGTTCTAGGTAAATTAGGTTTTAATGTTACTAATATGTCACATTCAATAGTCTTTTAGGGTTGGTACATGTTACCAAACTCATTTCCATGTATCTTGCATTTTCTTGCAATTTGCTGGATTCCGGGATACTAGTTTGACCTAGCTGGACGACCTAGTTCCCTCGGTTTTCGGGTTTCGGTCAAAACTACAAACTTGTAGATCTATGTCTTATTGCACGCGGGGCAAAATTTTAGGTCATTCTGGGTTATGTAGACCAAGTTATGGTCATTTTACTATTGCTGGTCAAAGTGCATCAAAATTGGTCACTTTAGGTCATTTTAGGTCAATTTTGGTTCGGCCAGTTTTTGGACCCGAATTTGTGCAAGCTGTTTGACTAGCTTATGGTCATTTCTGGGCTTTGGTCTCTTCATAAGACTTGTAGATATGGGTCTTAAATATTCATGGTCAAAATTTCAGGTCAATTGGACCTGTTTTGAGTGAGTTATGGCCTAAAAACTAACTGCTGCCCAAATGGTCAATTTTCAGTCCCTAATTGCACTAATCCAGATTTGGTCATTTTTCAAGTTACCTTACAAGCAGAATTTTGGCAAGATTCCTTCATGAAAGTTGGCACATTTTGTGCCTAGTTTCACCTCAAATTGGTTTCATACCAATTGGAGCTACACACTTAAGGTTCTAGGCCCAAGCTCAAACTGCCCTATTGCATTTTGTTCATACTCATCAAAGATCACCTTTAACACTTACCAAACTTCACTTTCATGCCAATTCTGGTTTGTACCCTAATCTAAACATATTTCACAACATATTATTGATCATTTTGGCAGCTTACAATCACATTCAACATACACCATAAAGTGTAGAATTTGTCAAACTCAATTATAACAATTAAACCACCTATTCATGCTCATTTACATGTCCTACCTCACACCATTACACATATACCCAAGCTGCCATAACAACCATCAAAATTCAACATTATTATACCATAATCCAAACATAAAATAACATCCTTATGGTTCACCAAACCAAGTTGCCGATTCATGCATTTACATTCCATTAATTCCCAAGCTTCAAATTTCAAATGCACATTCACATATACTAAGTATACATCACCCAAATAATTTCCTACACACATAAACATTTAATCAATCCTTTAATCTACCATTTATAAGCAAAAATAAACTATCTTCAAGGAGTTTCCATGGCTGCCAAAACTACACATTGCCCTTTAAACATCAAACCTCAAAAATCTCTCCATAAATCAAATACCCATAACATCCTTACAAACTTTAATAAAACAATAATCAAAAACACAAACTTACCTATTGATGAGGCTTGTTAAATCTTCACCAAACTCCCTTGATTTTAGTATCTACTTCTTCCTTGTGAGGTGGGGATCAAAATTTGTGAAGTGACTTTGGTGTTTAGGATGGAAATGGTGGGGGTTTAGGAAGCTTTAAACATTTTGGCCATGGATGGTTTTGGAGAGCTTCCTTTCGGAAATGGAAGAATGAATGAAGAAGATGAAGTTTGAGTGGAAGTACACCTGCCCACATAGTGTTTATTTAATCCCCATAGTGCTCCACTCACCTAAGAAAATGATTTAATATGATTTAAGTGTTAATTACTCAATTTATACCCCATTTTTGCTATTTACATTATGTACCACTAATTTAATTTTTCATGATATTTTCCAAATATAATATCATGTATTTTCAATGGACATTTAGGTCAAAAGACAACTCAGGATGTCAAATGACCACAATGCCCCTGTTCGGGTTGCATTCTCGATTTTTCGGCAACACCGAGTTTTGTCCGTTTTTCAATTTCTCACTTTTCTTTGTACTAATTAATTAATTTTTCTTTGATATTCTAATGATATTTATACTTCAATTGATGTCTCTTTAAGTCCTAAAAATATTTTTCAGGGTTCCCCGCGGTCCAGGGCTAGTCAATAGTCCACACCGTGACTTCCCGGTGCGGTCACCCATCGCTAGGGTTCTCGGCTCGCTTAACTTAGTTACATTTCTTTGCTATTATTTTTCCTTTGTTTTTATTGTATTTTCTTTTCTTGTATTTCATTATTTTATGTCTCCTCACTCATATCGAAGTGTAGTTCTAGGCATCCTAGCTGTCCGGACAACACTGGTCACTGGAACAGTAGAACGCACTACCGAACATTGGGGTGTTACATTGGCAACACTAATGCTTTGTGAATTGTGATTTATGAAGTATGATTTCTCATTTGAAATGTTATTCCAATAAATGGCTCTTATGAACTTAGAACTATTGTGAAGTTTTCATACTTAAGAAAAATGTGATTTATTATGCTTTGACAAATTGTGTTTTATCTTAAGTTTTAAAGTTATTAGTTGTGCACCACTGAGTGATATACTCAGCGATAGCTTCTTTATGCTGTCGCAAGTAAGGGAAAGGAAAAGGCTATCGAGTGAGAGACTTGGAAGCAGCATTTTGGTATTGTTTGTGGGTATATATTGTTGGTATACCCCTGTAATTTCCTTTTGATGTATTTTGCACCTATATGTATGGATGTACGGACATTGAGCAGTTTGTATTTAAAAACATTGCATTGCTATCACATTTTGAGTTTGTAACTATTTTGTATTTTACTTTGAGTTTTATGAAAATGTAACTTTTGCAATATTTAGTCTATAATTATTTCCAATGAATGTTTACATGGAATTTTAACTATTCTCATGCAGTTTTTCGCAAAAGAATTGATAAGATAAAAAGTTATGGTTTGTTTTAAAATCCTTTGTAGCATAACTAATGGGTTATCTGTAGGTGGAGTTCAGTAATTCATTAGGTATGCTACGGGAATATGTCGTGCCTTACAAGGGATAGGGTGTGACATGTTAAGTGGTATCAGAGCTTTGGTTTTCATACAAGTTTTGAAATTGCATATTTGAAAATTTTTTATAAGTACAACTGCTCAACTGTCATTATTGATACATATAGTACATTACATAATAAATATGGACTAATGGAGGGAAATCTCCTTGTGTTGGTTGTTCAGGGAGTAGAATTCCTTGTGTGAAAGTGGATTATGATGTGCTAGTGACTAGTCCTTTAGGACAAGAGGTTAGGGTAAACAAATTGTATGAAGATTGTCCTTTGGTGATCCAAGGACATACATTCCTGTCAGACTTAATTGACATGCCCTTCCGAGATTATGATATCATCTTGGGCATGGATTGGTTTGCCAGGCATCATGCCATGATCGACTGTAAACTGAAGACAGTCACTTTTGGTCTTCCCGAGTATGCAGACGTAGTGATACACGAGGAGAGGCAGTTATTGCCATCCAATATCATTTCAGCTGCACTTGCTAGAAAGATGATTAGAAAGGGATGTGAAGCTTATCTAGCTCATGTGATAGACACCCAGGTGGGGAGTCCAGATCTTAAAGATATTCCTACGGTATGGGGTTTTTCGGATGTCTTTCCGAAAGAATTGCCGAGATTGCCTCCGAAAAGAGAGATGCAGTTTAAAATTAAGACTATGCCTGGTGTGGAACCAATCTCCATCACTCCTTATAAGATGGCACCTGCTGAGTTGAAAGAGTTGAAGGTACAATTGCAGGAATTGTTAGATTTCATCCACCCTAGCATGTCACCTTGGGGAGCACCAGTATTATTTGTGAAGAAGAAGGATGGTACTCTCCGCCTATGCATAGACTACAGACAGTTGAATAAGGTGACCATAAAGAATAAATATCCTCTGCCACAGATCGATGATCTGTTTGATCAGTTGAAGGATGCGACTGTATTCTCCAAAATTGACTTGAGATCGGGCTACTACCAATTGAGAGTGCAGGAGCAAAGTATTCCTAAAACTGCCTTTAGGACTCAATATGGCCACTATGAGTTCTTGGTAATGCCATTCGGGTTGACTAATGCTCCAGCTGCTTTTATGAGCCTAATGAACACTATCTTCAAGCCATATTTGGACCAGTTTGTTGTGGTGTTCATTGATGATATTTTGGTATACTAAAAGAATGCAGAGGAACATGACAAGCACTTGAGGATAGTATTACAGACTTTGAGGGAGAAGCAGTTGTATGCCAAACTGTCGAAATGTGAGTTTTGGCTAAAGGAGATTACATTTTTGGGGCATATTGTATCTACAGAGGGTATCCAGGTGGATCCTAGCAAAATAGAAGCCATTCTTAATTGGAAGCCACCTAGAAATGTCACAGAAGTTTGGAGTTTCCTTGGTTTAGCTGGTATTATCGAAGGTTTGTGAAGGGATTCTCCATGCTAGCATCTCCACTTACCAAGCTACTTAGGAAGGATGTAAAATTTCAGTGGACTGATCGGTGCCAGGAGAGTTTTGATGAGTTAAAGAGGCGTTTAACTAAAGCTCCAGTCTTAACCTTGCCCACTTTGGGTAAGGAGTATACCATATACAGTGATGCTTCTCATAATGGATTAGGCTGTGTTTTGATACAAGATAGAAATGTCATTGTCTATGCTTCACGCCAGCTTAAACCGCATGAGAGGAATTATCCTAGACATGACTTGGAGCTAGCAGCCATTGTCTTTGCCTTGAAGATCTGGAGACATTACTTGTATGGAGAGAGATGTTATATATACACAGATTATAAAAGTTTGAAATACTTGGGCACACAGAAGGAGTTAAATTTGAGGCACAGGAGATGGTTAGAGCTAATAAAAGATTATGATTGCTTGATAGACTATCAGCTTGGAAAGGCAAATGTTATGGCTGATGCTTTAAGTTGCAAGACTATGGCTGGTTTGAGGGTTTCTCCTTCATCCATGGTGCATGAATTAAGGGCATTACATACTAATTTAGAGATTAATAAAGATCGGCGGATGGTAGCTACTTGGCAAGTAAAGCCAATGCTGGCAAAACAAATTAAAGCAGTTGCACAGAAGGATGATAAGTATGTGAAGTTGATGGAAGAGGCTCGGGATGGCAAGAAACCAGAATTATCAGCAAATGATGAGAGCTTATTGTTATATAAGGGCAGAATGTGCATTCCTGAGAATGATGAACTGAGGCAGACCATTTTAAAGGAAGCACATGATTCACCTTTTGCAATGCACCCCGGTGGAACCAAAATGTACAGAAGTGTGAAAAAGCACTATTGGTGGAGAGGAATGAAGAAAGACATTGCAGAATATGTTGCCAAATGCCTAACTTGTCAACAAGTAAAGGCAGAACACCAAGTGTCTGCAGGGTTGCTACAGCCATTGCCAATTCCAGAGTGGAAATGGGAAAGAATCACTATGGATTTCGTGACAAGACTTCCACGTACACAAAAGAATCATGATGCAGTTTGGGTTATTATTGATAGATTGACCAAGTCTGCACACTTTTTGCCAGTGAGGATGGATTATAGCCTAGAAAGATTGGTCAAACTGTACATTGATGATGTTGTGAGGTTACATGGAGTGCTAGTGTCTATTGTGTCGGACAGAGACCCAAGGTTCACTTCTAGATTCTGGGGTAGTCTCCAAAAAGCCCTAGGAACTAGATTGAACTTCAGTACAGCATTCCATCCATAGACAGACGGCCAATCTGAAAGGATTATTCAGATTTTGGAGGATATGCTTCGGGCTTGTGTGATTGAGTTTGAAGGGAGTTGGGACACACACTTGCCTTTAATTGAATTTGCCTACAACAATAGTTATCAGTCAAGCATCGGGATGCCTCCATACAAAGCACTTTATGGCAAAAAGTGTAGAACTCCCTTGTGTTGGGATGAAGTGGGTGAGAGGAAGTTGATTGGCCCAGAATTAGTGCAGCAGACAGAAGAAAAGGTTAAGCTCATTAGAGATAGACTCAAAGTTGCAACGGATAGACAGAAGTCCTACATTGACCTAAAGAGAAGAGATATTCGGTACAGTGTGGGTGACAAGGTGTTCTTGAAAGTTTCCCCATGGAAGAGGATCATGAGGTTTGGTAGAAAGGGGAAACTAAGTCCTCGCTTCATTGGGCCGTATGAGGTTCTGGAAAAAGTGGGTCCATTAGCATATGGACTTGCATTGCCTCCGGAGTTGGAAAAGATTCACAAAGTCTTCCATGTCTCTATGTTGAGGAGGTACAGATCAGACCCCTATCACATTTTGCTAGTAAAGGAGATTGAGGTGAATCCAGACCTGACATATGATGAAGAGCCCATAAAGATCTTAGCACATGAGGTGAAGCAGCTGAGGAACAAGCAAATACCTCTAGTGAAAGTGTTGTGGAACCATCATTCAGGCCAAGAGGCTACATGGGAGCGTGAGGAGGACATGAGGAGACAACACCCACAGCTATTCAGAGACTGAGACCAAGTAAATTTCGAGGACGAAAATTATTTTTAAGGAGGGGAGAATTGTAACACCCCGAACCTCTGAGTTATGAATATTATCATTTTTGGTCCGTGACTAGTACTATTCAAAGACACTTTGAGGACTAAAAATAAATAGAAAATTAATTGAGATAGACACAATAAAAATTTAAGTGACCCAAAAATATAAGGATTCACCAGGTATATTGTAAAAGAGGGATTATGACCCGATAAGGGGCATTTTGATCAATTCACTTTAAGAGTTGATTTTTGATCAAAATGTCAATTTAAGTAAATGAAAATAATAAATTGAATTATGAATAAATTTTTGAGGAAAATAATTCAAGTATAAAGTGAAAGGAAAATAAAAGAAACAAAAATCTAAAATTTTAAGTCCATTTTGACCCAATTAAAATTTTAGGACCAATGGGCTTTAGACAACTCAATTAAAATTAATTAAATAAATCAAATTTGGGATAAGTATAAAAGGAAGCCATCTTCCTTCCTTCCCCATTTAGTTACCACCTACTCTCTCTCCTTCTCTCTTTCATTCTTTCTTCTTCTTCCTTCTTTCTCCATTGACACCCATTCTCAAAACTCAATTCCTTGCTTTTCCTCCATTGGTTTTCCATCTAATTGGTAGAGAGCATCAAATTAATCTTTGATTTAGAGATTAAAAGCAAGAGAAAATAAGGGATTAGAAGAAAATTAAAGATTTGGAGAATTAGAAGGAAGTCATCAAGAGGTAAGTTCTTTAATGCTCATTTTGTTATACAAACCTTAAATTAAGTTAGATTATGATGAAATTTCATAAGAATTTTGGCCAAATTGGAGAAAAGTTAGGGTTTGATGTCTTTGAATGAAATTTATGATGAGATTAAGCTTAGTTGAAATAGTATACATGATTGGGGCAAAGAAATTGCATGAAATGTGTATACATTTAATTATGGGAGTTAGGGTTCATGGAAAAATTGGAGTTTTGGTGCTAGAGATGAAATTGGTGTGTGTAGCATTAAATTATGATCATTTGAGGTTTATTTAGTTTGAATTGACATTGGGTTGATGAATGGAAGTAATGAAAGGGTAGGATTAGGGAAAATTATAAACTTTGGTATTTGAAAATTGTAGGTTTTGTGCTAGGAAGTGCCATTGATGTGCTAATGCTAAATTATAGTCATTTTGGATGAATTAAATGTGAATTGAGATTGGTTAGTGGAAGAAATTAAAGAAATGAGAATTTTAACTTAGGGCAGAATTTTACACACTGAATTTAGTGTGTTTAAAAGCCCATAACTTGAACTACACAACTCCAATTGGTGTGAAACCAATTGGAAATGAAAATTTATACATAGAGCTAGAATTTTTGTGAAGATACCCTGCCCGAAAATGACCTTAAGCTATTCGAAATGAGCCTTGAACTTAGAGACAAAATTCTAGAACCTGCAGAATTTGACCATATGAACTGTAAACTTTGCATGGCCATAACTCTCTCTAGAAAACTCTGATTTAGGCGATTCTTGAACTGATGAAAACCTAAGACATAGTAGAACATTTCATATGAAGAACTTGAGGCCAAATTATGGAATTAACCCAATCAAATTGCTGAACAAAGTTGAATCACCAAATCTGTAGAATTGCAGATTTACCATATGAACAGTAAACTTTGCATGGCCATAACTCTCTCTATAAAACTCCGATTTAGGCAATTCTTGAACCAATGGAAACCTAATACATAGTAAAACATTTTGTATGAAGAACATTAGACCAAATTATGGACTTAACTTGATCAAATTGCTGAACGAAATTAGATCTATAAATCTACCAGAACTAAATCTGCAACATGAACAGTGACATGAATAGTAATCGTGTTTTGGACATAACTTGAGCTACACAACTCCGAATTAGACGATTCAAAAAGGGAAATAAATTTAGGACCTAGATGAACAATTTTCATGAAGAACACCTCATCAAATTATGATCAAAACTAGGTAAAACTTGGGTTCAAAGATTGGGGCACCAAGTTGTCCAAAACCAAAATTTTCTAAAATTTGCAAAGCTAACTTGGGATGCATTAGACATGCATGTAATGAGTTTTTGGCAGCAATTGAGATTGGTATTGAGGTATTCTATTTGTGTATTTTCAATAAAAAAAGAATTTGGAACGGACAAGGAATAGTGAGTAAAGAGAAAGGAGAGCATTGAAGGTTTGTGCACAACTAACCTTTTCTTCATTTTTAAACTTGTAAATTGCTTGGAATGTGTTTATTTGAATGAGTTTGCTTTGAAAAAGTTTACTTTCACTGAAATATAGTTTTTCTCTTGTATTTAAGAAATTTGGGTGTTGCCACCTTTATATGGATATTATGATGAATTTAAATGTGTTTATTGGTTTATAAATGTGATTGTTGAGTGGGAAATTTTTAGAAACTATTTTGAAACCATAGTTAGCATGACAGTCCCTTTCGGAACTCCCCAGTAGTAACGGCTACTTGGGGTTGATAATTGATATTGATTATGTCTCCCATTAATAACGGTTAGTGGGATAAGACTACATGAGTACTCATTAGCTAGCTAGCCCTTCCCTCATTAATAACGGTTAGTGAGGTTGAGATTGCTTTGTCGTGGTGTACAACAAGGCCCTGATCGTGAAATTTTGTGTCATGGCCTGAACTGTGTGTTGATATTGGCAACACTAATGCTTTGTGAATTGTGATTTATGAAGTATGATTTATCATTTGAAATGTTATTCCAATAAATGGCTCTTATGAACTTAGAACTATTGTGAAGTTTTCATGCTTAAGAAAATGTGATTTATTATGCTTTGACAAATTGTGTTTTACCTTAAGTTTTAAAGTTATTAGTTGTGCACCACTGAGTGATATACTCAGCGATAGTTCTTTATGCTATCGCAGGCAAGGGAAAGGAGATGGCTGCCGAGTGAGAGACTTGGAAGCAGCATTTTGGTATTATTTGCGGGTATATATTGTTGGTATACCCCTGTAATTTCCTTTTGATCTATTTTGCACCTATATGTATGGATGCATGGACATTGAGCAGTTTGTATTTAAAAGCATTGCATTGCTATCACATTTTGAGTTTGTAACTATTTTGTATTTTACTTTGAGTCTTATGAAAATATAACTTTTGCAATATTTAGTCTATCATTATTTCCAATGAATGTTTACATGGAATTTTAACTATTCTCATGTAGTTTTCCACAAAAGAATTGATCAGATAAAAAGTTATGGTTTGTTTTAAAATCCTTTGTAGCATAACTAATGGGTTATTTGTCGGTGGAGTTCGGTAATTCATTAGGTATGCTACAGGAACATGTCGTGCCTTATAAGGGATAGGGTGTGACACCTAGTTGGATGGATTTCTAGTGGGTGATTAAATTCTTATATATTGTTAACCATCCTCAAATCACATTTTCTTGGATACTTTTAACAACATATAAATGAACAACACTTGCTCATCACATCTTATGTGAAATTCAATCAATAAATTTTAGCTCATAATGCTCAAAACCTCAGGTACATCCATTCTTGGCCTTTCTTACATTAGTTAAATTGAGCCCACTAGGCCAGTGAGTATGGAAGTTTGAAACTTGAAGACCTCAGGTACATCCATTCTTGATCACCAAAGTACCCACATGCTAACATCACATGCTTTAATAATTAAATTTAGAAAATCTCTTAAACTACGAAAACCATCCCTATGTAACCATAGTCGACAGTCTAAGTATCTAAAATTTTCAAATTTAATTGCCCTAGTGGAGAGCCATGATATAATTACCATAATTATATCATTATCAACTTAATCATTTGTTGAAAGATTTTATGGTCAACTTAATTACTATTAAGGTCTCACTTTGCACATTATCCATTTGGCATGCATATATCTCATATAAGCATCCATTCATATACATCTCATGCATACATGGATAATAAATAAAACGGTATGATCATGGACTTTCTAAGGGATTCAATTCTAAGCCACCAAAATTAAATTAAGGCATTTCCTAGGTGCATTTCATCTATTCTATTACAAGTGATGCTGACGGAGTACATAAATCAACTCTTGATCTTGATGTGCTCCTACTGGTCCCACCAATACTCTTGATCTCTTCATGCTTCTTGCAATTCAATTACAAAGTAACCCTTGGCATACCAAGGTGAATTTACAAGAATATGGACCTTATAGTCCTTAAACAAGTGAAATTACATCCTATGTAATATAACACTTATATTACATGCCTCTATAAATAAAATTAATTATTACATCCCAAAGAAGAACAAAAAAAATAAATCCAATCACATTGGTCTTTTATTGTCCATGATCATCCATCATGCATATAAACATTTAATAATTAAATATAAATATACATGCATAATTAAATTGAATATCGTATACCCAATTTATAACTAAATTTGAATCTCATTCAAATTAATCTCAAATTTAGGAACCCTTCCCAAATTTAATTTTCATGAAAACAATTTTCAAAATATTATTTGTATGATTGGAAATCCTAATTAAACAATTTAATTAGGTCTAGGCTTAATTTAGGGTCTCAAATTACACAACAGTTGCATAAAAACCCTTTAATTTGTCAAAACATGCCCTCCATGTAAAACACACTAGTGTGAAAACAACACGGCCCGTGTAACAGTTACATGCCCTGAGGTGTCGAATTACACGGCCCATGTGGTGCAAAAGCACGGCCCGTGTTAATCAGTAACATGGCCCGTGTAAACTTCTGTCTATTTTTTATGCCACAAACCCAAAAACACGGCTCGTGGCATGGGACACGCCCAAGCCGTGTTTCTTGGGGTAAAAACAATTTTCTTAGGGTTTTTCAATCCGAATCTCATTCAAATCACCCCAAATCTCATCCAATCACACAATTAAGTCCCATAAACAATCCTAATGGCAAATATAGTGGCTCTGATTCCAAATTGATGGCGTTGGGAAGCATGGTTAGGGCCTTAGAGGATGGATTTCAAAAATTTTATCTAGGATTTCATGCATACATACAAGTGTATTATGATCCTAGCCTTTCTCTAATGACCTAAAGCATGTCAAAACACTCTTTTAACATGCATTTTTAATTCATTTGCCATTAAAGATTGAGGTTTAACAATTAACTAAAAGAGGGTTTAAAGACAACTAACCTGAAGGGCTGCAGAATCAAACTTCTTACTCCCTTTGGTAGTCTCTAAGAGCACCACTTGTTACTCCTCTAGCTTGTCCACTACAAGCTTCTACCAAGATCACCTTAGGCAGCCCAAGTCCTCTCTTTGATGCTTGCCAACCAGTAACAATTAGGGTATTTGCTTTAGGTGATTTCTATGAATGTATTTGAGCTAGAAACCTTTTCTAGTGTCTTTGATTCAAGAAAGAAACAAGCTTTCTTTCTATCATCAATGGAGGAAAAACGTAGGAAGGAGAGAGAGAGAGAGGTTGCCATCCAACATAGAAGAAGAAGAAGAAGATTCAACTCACTTGGTCCTCTTCTTATCTTGTATTTATATACAAGAGATAAAAATTATTAAATAGTTGCCACATGTCACTTTAAGATTGAATCTTACTTTTTTTTTATTTTAATCACATTATGACAAGTGTAAAGCTAAGATTAAATCATCAAAAAGTTGTCTTCCATCATATGAAAGACAAGTAGCGCATTTTTATAGGTGTCACGTGTCACCATCTCTTGGTGCCATGTGTCACCATGTGAAATTACCATTTTGCCCTTGTATTGAATTTTGAGTTCTCAACTCAAAATTGTAATTTCTCTCTCAAATTAATTTATATCACATATGAATTAATTAATTAATTAATCTCCATTAATTAATCTTACAATTGAATTCATATTTAAACTCTTTAAATATAAATTCAACTTTCATCATACATCCAATATTCAAGATTTGGTTTCAAGTCATGCTAGGGACTTTGCAATCTTATTGCAAACCGAATCTATTAAACTAATTAAACTCTTTAATTAATTAATTAAATCATAATTAACTTGGCGGTTAACTTGTGTAGGTGCGTGACTTACTAAGCTCATTACTAATTGGTAATGAGAAATGATATTAACTCTTAATATCATTAGAACTCTTTCAACCCATAAATGATTTTCCCAAATCATTTTAGGCATCTTATAGACCATGGTTGACACCTAGCATAGCATGCCATGGCCACCCAATTAGTAACAAGAAATATCTTAATAATGAACCTTTGATCATACGTTACCATGCACTAAAATCCTTCCGTATTATGTCCCAATTCCATTAAGGGTCATGGTTGAGTCAAACCCCTTTGTATGGAATCTTATGCACTCATTTGAAATCTGATTCTTGACATATAAGACTTTACCATTAGGAAACACCTGTGACACCTCTTACCCGACTACAGTGTAGCCGAGCAAGTTATGCCACTCAGTGTGCCGGAGCACCAATTCATAGTTCTATTACAATTTATCCCTTTTAAATCATTTGTTTACAATTTTTGATAAATCTAAATTTTTACGCAATTTTTATAGAAAATCCGGTAGAGTGCCGGCTATAAATTGGAAAAACAGTTCTTCTGAACCTGTTTAAAAACACTTCCAATAATTTCCAATCATTCACAAACTCCATTTGTATCACATCAATTTACAACAATTTCTTAACAATTCCTTTATTTGTCATTCATTCATTTCACATCATCATTAGACTCAAATCATAAATAAATTCTCATATGTTATTTATAATCACATTACAAGTACTTACATTAATACAAAATTATATTGCATTTTTTTTCAAATACACATGATAAAATAAGAGTTTAATTACAAAATTTACAAAAATCACAAAATACAAAATGGGACCTAGTGTCCTACCAATGCACTGTAGTCTGTGAGGTGACACGGACACTATGCAAAACTGTGAATGGCCTTACCCAATCTGTGGTCTACTGGGCTCTCTGTCTAAATCTTCAGTACCTATGCGTTGCAACAGCGACGCGCTAAGCATAAAGCTTAGTGGTGCCAATAATACAAGAAAATATAATATGCAAATAAAAATAATAATTTCCTAGCTATTGTGTTCATAAGAAATGAATAATTACTAACTTATTGTTTAGTCGAGGGCTAATTATGTTTTATGATATTAACTTCTTCATGCATTTTGTTAATTATTTTCTTCATGATCTTGAGCTTCTTTGTATTTTATTGCAATCATTCCTGATATTTAATTTTCGTATTTTCTTTAATAATCAGTTCAATTACAGTTATACTTTTCCATGCCCAAGTAACCTATACAAATTGACCAGACTGGATAAACGTGTAACACCCCTCACCCGACTACAGTATAGCCGAGCAAAGTGTGCTACATTCGGTGCCGGAGCACCGAATGCCGGCACCGAATGTAGCACACTTTGCTCGGCTATACTGTAGTCGGGTGAGGGGTGTTACATTTATTGGTATCAGAGCGCGGTTTAGGCGTTCCTAGGCATAGATAGATAGAATAAGATTGTGTGCATGACATGCATTGCATTCATATGAGTCGAGGTGACACTAATGCAGATCTATTTTCTTGGTTATTTTAGGTTAAGGTATGGACTCAGAATCGCAGAGGGCAGTAGAAGAAGAAGTAGTAAGCCGTATCCTGATTGGGAGTGATATTGGAAATCGGGGAGATCCTGCTCCACTAGTGCAAGAGGTGCCTGTACAACCCCAACAAGCTTTGTTTGAGCAGATGACTGGATTCTTTCGACAGATGACTGGGGTTGTTCCACCATTGTCTCAGCAGAAATCACCCCTAGGAAAAATTAGGAAGTATGGAGCTGTAGATTTCAATGGTAGAAAGGAAGACGATTCTGCAGCGACTGAGTATTGGTTAGAAAGGACTGAAAGAGTCTTGCAGCAGCTCCATTGCACACCAGAACAGAGTTTGGAGTGTGCAGTTTCATTGTTACAAGAAGCTGCATATCGATGGTGGGATGTCGTAACCAAGGTAGTGCCACCAGCTGACGTAACTTGGGAATTCTTTCTGATAGAGTTCAGAAAGAAATATATTAGCTGTGTTCATGAAAAGGAACAGAAGAGGAGTGGTGATCAGCAAAAGAGGAAATTTGGACAGTCTAGTAATAAGAGGCCGAGAGAACAGTTAAGTCAGACATCTGATCAAAGTAGGAGATCTAGACCCAGGCCTATACACAGAAGAGATCAACCAGAAACACTAGTAGTGAGTGCGCCAGGACTACCAAGAAAATGTGGTCATTGTAACAAGTGGCATAAAGGTGAATGTAGGGGATTGACTGGAGCCTATTATAGATCTGGAGCCATAGAACATCGTCTGAAAGATTATCCTAAGAGAAATTTACCACGGACCCAGACAGAGCTCGTGGAAGGACCAAGTACAACAGTAACACCACTTCGAAACGTCACCCAAGCCAGAGAGGAGCAAGAAGCCCTAAATGTGAATTTGAGGTAAAGTATCCTTCCCTTCTGATATGCCTAAGTGTATAATGATAGATTCAAAAAGACTAAATAGTACCATATATATAAAAGAAGTAGACAGAGGGAGCAATAGGAAGGTAAAAGAATTATCCTAGATACCTAAACCCAGTAAATTTCGAGGACGAAATTTAAATTAGAGGGGAAGAATTGTAACACCCTCATTGTAGCAATTACGTACATTCTCATCGCTAGGTGACCGGTGTCGGACGACTAGAACGTTTGGAAAAATATTTAAACTAAAGTGAGGAACCATAAATAACTCAAATATTAATAAGAAAAATTTAGTAAAAATTTTAGAAATAAAATACAACTAAGTTAAACGAGCCGGTGCCCTAGCGATGGGTAACCCAGTGGGAAGTTGCGGTTCTCGCAACTAGGAGCCCTAGACCGGGGGAAAAATTATAAAATAATTTTTGGGACTCCAGAGAAGGGTCATTGAGGTTTCTATGGCATTAGAATGCCAAGAAAATATTTAGAAAAATTTTTCAATCGGTACAGACAATTTTGACCCGTTAAGCCAAACGGAGGGCATTTTGGTCATTTCGCCTTCAGAGGTGATTTTTGGCCGACTTGTCTAGTTAAGTAAATAATTATTATAATCTAAAATATGAATAAATATTGCTAAAAATTGAATTGAAAATGAGTAGAAAAGAAAAGAAAAGAAAAATGAAAGAAATTGAGAATAATGACATCACATGATGTCATTGCAATGCCCTCCACCAATCAAATTTCAACAAGCACTTTAAAAGGAGATAATTGAGACAAAAATTGAAAACAAAATCTGCATCTTCTCTCCCAAAACCAGCCAGCAGCCACCTCTCCCATTTCCACCATTGTTATCCTTCATTACACCTTGCTAACTTTGAATTTTTCACCATAAAATCCCTACCTTCCTTCATAAAAATTTAATATTACATCTTGAGTAAGTGATTGGCTGCCAAGAAAGTGAAGGAAAATTAAAGTTTGGCTAAGAGAAAATTCTGCCCTCCTAAGGTTAGTGCTAAATTCTTACTTCTTCCTCTTATAATGATGAAAATAAAGTGAATTACACTAGAATTACATGATAAATGATGAAAATAAAGTGAGTTACACTAGAATTACATGATAAATGATGAAATTGATGGATATATGTTAGACTAAGAATCCAGCCAGCTTGTGTAGGAGTAGGATTTGAAGTGTTTTATTGCAAATAAAATGGATAACTTGCTTGATTATGATGAGAAGTGTGATTAGTATGTTTAATTGGTGTGTGTTGTGTGAACCTTGAATTTGAGCTAGGGTTTTGGGAGAGAAACTTGGACTTTGCTTGTGAAATGGTGAGTGAACATTTTAATGGTCAATTAATGACCATTTGAGGGAAGTTGACCATAAATTGAAGTGCATTAGAGTGTTACACACTGAATTGATAGGCTGCCTAGTGACAGCAGCAGGGTGGCTGTGATTCCAGCCCACTTGGATAGCCATAACTTTGGCTGTATAGGTTCAATTGGTGTTTGGCCAATTAGACATAAAACTAGACATAAAATGGCACAATTTTTCTGAAGAAACCATGCCCAAAAGACCAAAGCAAGAGGACCAAAAGTTGGCCCCAATCAGGATACCCTGCAAACAGGTTCTGCAGAATGACCAAATGAACAGTAACTGTTCATTTGGCCATAACTCACTGTAGAATGGTCCATTTGACCTGAAATTTTTACAGCAACAAGATGCGATATAGACAAACAACTTTCATGAAGAAACCTACCCCAAATTATGAGCAGAACCTATCCAACAAGGCAGTGGCAGTCACTGTTCATGGTACTGTAGATTTGGTAAATTCTGCAGAATTGAAATCCAGCCAACTTTGGTTTTTGGACCATATCTGGAGCTACAAAACTCCAAATGGAGTGATTCAAAAAAGGAAATTCAACTAGAAAAAATAAGGAACAACTTTCATGTTTACCATTTCCTCAAATTTCCACTGTAACAGTCCCTAATAGAACAGTAAACTTATGGTACAAAAATTGAAAATTCTGCCACTTAGTGTTAGGCTTAGAAATGGTAATGGTGATCACTTCCAACAAGTTTTAAATGCAAAATGTGGTATGTTTGGAGTGTCAAAACCAATGTACCTATTTTCTATCCAAAAGTCAACATTTTTGTTGACCAATGAGGTGAATAGTGACACCAAAACTTGAAATTCAAAATTTGAAATTAGAAATGCATCTAGGGGACTTTAAATTGCAATTGGCAATTAATACTAGCAAATGTAAAACTCAAAATGTGGGATCTTGGTGTAATTAGAATTAATATATCCACTAAGTATGAAAAAGTCAACATTTTGGTTGACTAGTAAGGTGAATAGTAATCAAAATGATTAGTAAATTAAGATAAAAACCTAGAACCAATTCTAAGCTTAAATGCTTAGAATTGTATGACAAATGTGGACTATGTATCTTAGTGAAATTGTTAAAAGGAAATTAAGACCATAAATTTGAAATCCATGAAATATTCATGGATTACTTGAAACATGAAAAATAAGTCACCTAATGGATGTGAATAGATAGTTAAGGCTTATATGCCCATCACAAATGGAATTCATAAAATATTAATAACTCAACTTGAAATATAAAATTTGTGACTACATAAGTAGATTCTTAAATTTATAAATGAGAAAGGAAAAATGTTTTGAATACAATGGTACATGTGAACCATTGTTTAGAAGTGTGATCAATATGAATAACATAATGAATGAATAAATGAACCATATTAATGTATGAATGAGACATTAGTTCTCATTATTGTAGAGAGGAGAAGTATTTTAAGTACAATGGTAAAAAAAAAGATAATTGATGTGAATTGTGATCATATAAATGATCAAATGAAGGTATGAATTATAATTGAAATTTATCATTAAATAATGAAGTCATAAAACACAATATATTAATATTTAATGATATTATGTGCCCTTGTATTGCCTAGACACGTGTATCAGATTGGATAGATTGGCATGCCAATAGGGTATTGTTTTAGCAGTACTGCGAAAGGCTTTATGCCCGTATTTAAGGCTTTATGCCTGTATTCATGGCTTTATGCCCGTATTCATGATTTTTTGCCAACATTCATGGCTTTTATGACCCGATTATGTGTTATCATAGCTTTTTAGCCATACTGACTGCATACGTGGTTGACGTTTCGCATCCCATGGTATGACGGCCCGAGGCACCGCGGTGTCCAGTGCCAACGACCCGTTATCCAGTTTAGTCAGCCTGTCATAGGTTACTTGGGCAGTGAAATTTATTGAGATAAGTTAAGAATATTAGCAATTAAAAATATTAGAAATTAAATAAAATAAATGAGTAAGATGACCTAAAATAAATTAGGATAGTTATTTATTAGAAAGAATCGAAATGAACTGCACAGATATCAAAATTTACTTATTATGAAATAATCTGAGACAACCTAGCAAGTATAGAGAAAATGCTAAAAGATTAGCAAAGAAAATTATAACATAAATAAATATTGCAAATGTGCTTATATAACAATAT
Organism: Hevea brasiliensis; assembly: GCF_030052815.1. Taxonomy (NCBI): domain Eukaryota; kingdom Viridiplantae; phylum Streptophyta; class Magnoliopsida; order Malpighiales; family Euphorbiaceae; genus Hevea; species Hevea brasiliensis. The sequence continues at coordinate 50,974,330 of NC_079497.1, read as the reverse complement.
AAGCATAAATTTATTATTTTCAAATCATTTTTCTTTGTACATTATTACTGTACATTGGCAAATAAACACTTTCAAAGAAGACTAAATTAGGATATAACACATTAAATTTTAGAAACCGCATGTGAAATATAAATAAATCTTGATTATTTGAATTATGTTTTATGTCTATCTTTATTTGTATATTATTTCCTTGTTATATTATTGCACCACTAAGCAGCAATGCTTAGCGCGATGGAATTGTTTCCTTCGTGCAGGTACTGAAGCTAGAACGCAATGGACGTTTGACTGGGAATTTTGGGAGTTTTGATCTGCGGAAGTATCTGAAATATTCAAGGTTGTCACCTCCTCAGAAATGCATGTAGATAGGGCCCATATAGATCCTATTTTGTATTTTGTATAAAATGCTAGATATTGTATTATGATGAAAATTATGAAATTTTGTAATTATTTTGTAAATTATGTAAATTAAGGAAATTTGAAAATTTTGCTTATGTAATTTGAGAATGTTTACATATGAATTGAGTATGCATGGAAATGATTATGAAATTGAAATGTATGAATGAGACTTGAAATATGAGAAACTTATGAGAATGATTGATGAGATAATTATGATTAGCATGGATAAGACTTTATTCTGAAAATATTATTGAAACTTTCAAACAGGTAAGTAGTAAAATACGTTAACTGGTAATAAAATAGGGGAAACTCTGCTGGTTTCTCCATCGAAAAAATAATTAATATTAAAATATAACGAGATCAAAATATGAAAGGAATAAAGTAAGATAAAATATTTTGATCTTGTTATATTTTAATATTAATTATTTTTTCGACGGAAAAACCAGCAGAGTTTCCCCTATTTTATTACCAGTTGACGTATTTTACTACTTACCTGTTTGAAAGTTTCAATAATATTTTCAGAATAAAGTCTTATCCATGCTAATCATAATTATCTCATCAATCATTCTCATAATTTTCTCATATTTCAAGTCTCATTCATACATTTCAATTTCATAATCATTTCCATGCATACTCAATTCATATGTAAACATTCTCAAATTACATAAGCAAAATTTTCAAATTTCCTTAATTTACATAATTTACAAAATAATTACAAAATTTCATAATTTTCATCATAATACAATATCTAGCATTTTATACAAAATACAAAATAGGATCTATATGGGCCCTATCTACATGCATTTCTGAGGAGGTGACAACCTTGAATATTTCAGATACTTCCGCAGATCAAAACTCCCAAAATTCCCAGTCAAACGTCCATTGCGTTCTAGCTTCAATACCTGCACGAAGGAAATAATTCCATCGCGCTAAGCATTGCTGCTTAGTGGTGCAATAATATAACAAGGAAATAATATAAAAATAAAGATAGACATAAAACATAATTCAAATAATCAAGATTTATTTATATTTCACATGCGGTTTCTAAAATTTAATGTGTTATATCCTAATTTAGTCTTCTTTGAAAGTGTTTATTTGCCAATGTACAGTAATAATGTACAAAGAAAAATGATTTGAAAATAATAAATTTATGCTTATATTGTTATATAAGCACATTTGCAATATTTATTTATGTTATAATTTTCTTTGCTAATCTTTTAGCATTTTCTCTATACTTGCTAGGTTGTCTCAGATTATTTCATAATAAGTAAATTTTGATATCTGTGCAGTTCATTTCGATTCTTTCTAATAAATAACTATCCTAATTTATTTTAGGTCATCTTACTCATTTATTTTATTTAATTTCTAATATTTTTAATTGCTAATATTCTTAACTTATCTCAATAAATTTCATCGCCAAGTAACCTATGACAGTCGACTAAATCGATAACGGGTCATTGGCACCGACACCGCGTGCCTCGGCCGTCATACCATGGGATGCGAACGCCAACCACGTATGCAATCGATGGCTAAAAAGCCATGATAACACATAATCGGGTCATAAAAGCCATGAATGTTGGCAAAAAACCATGAATACGGGCATAAAGCCATGAATACGGGCATAAAGCCTTAAATACGGGCATAAAGCCTTTCGCAGTACTGCTAAAACAATACCCTATTGGCATGCCAATCTATCCAATCTGATACACGTGTCTAGGCAATACAAGGGCACATAATATCATTAAATATTAATATATTGTGTTTTATGACTTCATTATTTAATGATAAATTTCAATTATAATTCATACCTTCATTTGATCATTTATATGATCACAATTCACATCAATTATCTTTTTTTTACCATTGTACTTAAAATACTTCTCCTCTCTACAATAATGAGAACTAATGTCTCATTCATACATTAATATGGTTCATTTATTCATTCATTATGTTATTCATATTGATCACACTTCTAAACAATGGTTCACATGTACCATTGTATTCAAAACATTTTTCCTTTCTCATTTATACATTTAAGAATCTACTTATGTAGTCACAAATTTTATATTTCAAGTTGAGTTATTAATATTTGATGAATTCCATTTGTGATGGGCATATAAGCCTTAACTATCTATTCACATCCATTAGGTGACTTATTTTTCATGTTTCAAGTAATCCATGAATATTTCATGGATTTCAAATTTATGGTCTTAATTTCCTTTTAACAATTTCACTAAGATACATAGTCCACATTTGTCATACAATTCTAAGCATTTAAGCTTAGAATTGGTTCTAGGTTTTCATCTTAATTTACTAATCATTTTGATTACTATTCACCTTACTAGTCAACCAAAATGTTGACTTTTTCATACTTAGTGGATATATTAATTCTAATTACACCAAGATCCCACATTTTGAGTTTTACATTTGCTAGTATTAATTGCCAATTGCAATTTAAAGTCCCCTAGATGCATTTCTAATTTCAAATTTTGAATTTCAAGTTTTGGTGTCACTATTCACCTCATTGGTCAACAAAAATGTTGACTTTTGGATAGAAAATAGGTACATTGGTTTTGACACTCCAAACATACCACATATTGCATTTAAAACTTGTTGGAAGTGATCACCATTACCATTTCTAAGCCTAACACTAAGTGGCAGAATTTTCAATTTTTGTACCATAAGTTTACTGTTCTATTAGGGACTGTTACAGTGGAAATTTGAGGAAATGGTAAACATGAAAGTTGTTCCTTATTTTGTCTAGTTGAATTTCCTTTTTTGAATCACTCCATTTGGAGTTTTGTAGCTCCAGATATGGTCCAAAAACCACAGCTGGCCGGATTTCAATTCTGCAGAATTTACCAAATCTACAGTACCATGAACAGTGACTGCCACTGCCTTGTTGGATAGGTTCCGCTCATAATTTGGGTAGGTTTCTTCATGAAAGTTGTTTGTATATATCTCATCTTGTTGCTGTAAAAATTTCAGGTCAAATGGACCATTCTACAGTGAGTTATGGCCAAATGAGCGAGCATCGTTCATTTGGTCATTCTGCAGAACCTGTTTGCAGGGTATCCTGATTGGGGCCAACTTTTGGTCCTCTTGCTTTGGTCTTTTGGGCATGGTTTCTTCAGCAAAATTGTGGCATTTTATGTCTAGTTTTATGTCCAATTGGCCAAACACCAATTGAACCTACACAGCCAAAGTTATGGCTGTCCAAGTGGGCTGGAATCACAGCCACCCTGCTGCTGTCACTAGGCAGCCTATCAATTCAGTGTGTAACACTCTAATGCACTTCAATTTATGGTCAACTTCCCTCAAATGGTCATTAATTGACCATTAAAATGTTCACTCACCATTTCACAAGCAAAGTCCAAGTTTCTCTCCCAAAACCCTAGCTCAAATTCAAGGTTCACACAACACACACCAATTAAACATACTAATCACACTTCTCATCATAATCAAGCAAGTTATCCATTTTATTTGCAATAAAACACTTCAAATCCTACTCCTACACAAGCTGGCTGGATTCTTAGTCTAACATATATCCATCAATTTCATCATTTATCATGTAATTCTAGTGTAACTCACTTTATTTTCATCATTTATCATGTAATTCTAGTGTAATTCACTTTATTTTCATCATTATAAGAGGAAGAAGTAAGAATTTAGCACTAACCTTAGGAGGGCAGAATTTTCTCTTAGCCAAACTTTAATTTTCCTTCACTTTCTTGGCAGCCAATCACTTACTCAAGATGTAATATTAAATTTTTATGAAGGAAGGTAGGGATTTTATGGTGAAAAATTTAAAGTTAGCAAGGTGTAATGAAGGATAACAATGGTGGAAATGGGAGAGGTGGCTGCTAGCTGGTTTTGGGAGAGAAGATGCAGATTTTGTTTTCAATTTTTGTCTCAATTATCTCCTTTTAAAGTGCTTGTTGAAATTTGATTGGTGGAGGGCATTGCAATGACATCATGTGATGTCATTATTCTCAATTTCTTTCATTTTTCTTTTCTTTTCTACTCATTTTCAATTCAATTTTTAGCAATATTTATTCATATTTTAGATTATAATAATTATTTATTTAACTAGACAAGTCGGCCAAAAATCACCTCTGAAGGCGAAATGACCAAAATGCCCTCCGTTTGGCTTAACGGGTCAAAATTGTCTGTACCGATTAAAAAAATTTTCTAAATATTTTCTTGGCATTCTAATACCATAGGAACCTCAATGACCCTTCTCTGGAGTCCCAAAAATTATTTTATAATTTTTCCCCCGGTCTAGGGCTCCTAGTTGCGAGAACCGTAACTTCCCACTGGGTTACCCATCGCTAGGGCACCGGCTCGTTTAACTTAGTTGTATTTTATTTCTAAAATTTTTACTAAATTTTTCTTATTAATATTTGAGTTATTTATGGTTCCTCACTTTAGTTTAAATATTTTTCCAAACGTTCTAGCTGTCCGGACCAACACCGGTCACCGAAACAGTAGAATGTACGTAATTGCTACAATGAGGGTGTTACAAAACGAGTAAACTAGCACTAGGTACCACGTACCTCAGGCCATCACAGCATCGGTCACAATGTGTCTCCCGGTGTGCAAACAGAATGGCTAATAAGCCATAAAAGCAATAAGGCATAAAGCCAAGTAAAACATCATAATCACTATAGCCATAGGCTATCACATCACAGAATGGCAATTAAGCCATACATCATACTCAGTACTGCTATCAAAATCCTATTGGCATGCCAAGCTATCCAAACCAATCTTGTTAGGTATACTAGGGCATTTTACACTTTTGAGTTTTACAATTTTTGAATTTCAAGTTTTGGTGTTACTATTCACTTCATTAGTCAACCAAAATGTTGACTTTTGCATAGACAATAGGTACATTGGTTTTAATACTCCCAACATACCACATTTTGCATTCAAAATTTGTTGGTATTGGTTGCCAATACCATTTCTAAGCTTAAAGTTAATTGAGCAGAATTTTCAGTTTTCATACCTTATTTTTACTATTCCATTAGACAGTTTTGCAGTGGGAATTTGGCAAAATAATCAACATGAAAGTTGTTTCTTATTTTATCTAGTTAAATTTCCTTTTTTGAATCACTCCATTTGGAGTTTTTTATCTCAAGTTATGGTCCAAAAACCACAACTGGCCGGATTAGAATTTTTCTGGACTGACCATATCTACAGTGCAGTGAACAGTGACTGCAACTCCCTTGTTGGATAGGTTCTGGTCATAATTTGGGGTAGGCTTCTTCATGAAAGTTGTTGGTCTATATCTTAGCTTGTTGTTGGTAAAATTTCAGGTCAATTGGACCATTCTACACTGAGTTATGGCCAAATGAACAATCACTGTTCATTTGGTCATTCTGCAAAAACAGATTGCAGGTCACCCGGATTGGGGCAAGCTTGTGGTCCACTTGGTTTGGTCTTATGGGCATGGTTTCTTCACCAAAGTTGTGCCATTATGTGTCTAGTTTCATGTCCAATTGGCCAAACACCAATTGAACCTCTACAATTTAAGTTATGGCTGCTCAAACCTGCTAGACTCATGTCCAATTCTGCAGGTCACCTAGGGCAGCCACACTAAACCTAAATCCCATCACTAAACACACTTCATTTCTTGTTTACCAATAACCAAATGGTCACTAATTGACCATTAAAACTCAATTTCATCATTACATAAACAAAATCTCAAATTTGTGCCAAAACCCTAACTCTACCATTTCAATTCTCCATATACATGCAATCAATGAATCAAAGTATCTAATTTATGTTCAATGGCAGCCATGTACAACTATAACTCAATCTAATCAATGAAACCCTAATGTATCCTAAGGCTGCCGAAATTGGTGGAATTTATTCATGCAAACTTGTTTCAATTCTCTTAATTTCACCCTCATTTCATACTCCACATGATATATATATATATACAAAGTTTTAAGGATAAATTAGCACTAACCTTTTTGAAACCAACCTTGAGCTTGTTATTCTTCAAGATTTCTCCTAGAACCATAATAATCATAATCAATTATAACTTCACTTTCCTAAATTAAATATTCAATAAAAATTCAACAGCATTTCCCCTTAAATTGGACTAAACTCCTATCATAAATCTTAAATCCACAACCCATTAATACCCAATCTGGCAGCTTGTGCATTCAAATTTATATATAATGATCTAACCGTCAGATAAATTCCAAATTTTAACCATATATTCAAGACATCCCTATACAATATCAGTAAAAATTTTAGCATCAAATCATCTCTATATCATGAGATATCAAAACATTCATTCAACCCTTCAAAATCTGAATTTTTGCAGAAATCAGTCTTACTTAGACAGCTCATGCAAAACAATTTATATCTCATAAACCACAAGTCTAAAATTTACCAAATTTTAACACAGAAGCCTCAACATCCCAAATATCATTTGTACCAAATTTCATAATTTTATAAGCATCCTAACTATTTATTTTTCTCAAATTTCAGTAGCCAAAATTCAGAATTCAACCTACAGACAGCCTGTGTTCAACAATATATTTCTCCAAATCCAAGCGTTGAACAATCACCAAATTTTAACCATAACTTCCACACATACATACCTCAAACATATCCAAAAATTAGCGGTAGATGTTGAGCCAAACTCACCTGGATGGAAGAGAAACATGCTGCCCTATTGAACCCCTGTTTCTGCTACTGTTCAGCTCCTTCTCCTTCTTCCTTTCTTTCTTTCTTTTCCTTTTCTCTCTCTTTCTCTCTTGATTTGGCTGATTGTGGAAAATGAAGCAGATTTCTTTGTTTTTATCTCATTTTTGCTTCATTTTTATCCCTTTTATTTATTTTGTTAAGTGGTGATTGGATGGGAGTGCTTAGTGACATAAGCATGAGGTCAAAATTGAAATTTTAATTCATTTTCTTTTCTTTTCTTCTCTACTCATTTCCAATTTAATTTTTAACAATATTTATTCATATTTTAGATCATAATAATTATTTGCTTAACTGGACAAGTCGGCCAAAAATTATCTCTGAAGATGAAATGACCAAAATGCCCTCCGTTTGGCTTAACGGGCCAAAATTGTCTGTACCGATTGAAAAATTTTTCTAAGCCTTTTCTTGGCATTCTAGTGCCATAGAAACCTCAATGACTCTTCTCTGGAGTCCCAATAATTATTTTATAATTTTTTTCCCTCGGGTCTAGGGCTCCTAGTTGCAAGAACCGCAACTTCTCACTGGGTTACCCATCGCGAGGGCACCGGCTCATTTAACTTGGTTGTATTTTATTTCTAAAATTTTTCCTAAATTTTTCTTATTAATATTTGAGTTAATTATAGTTCCTCACTTTAGTTTAAATATATATATATATATATTTTTTTGACGTTCTAGGTATGCAGATGACATCAGTCACCTAAGACGATGCAGATGCGGACTAGCTAAAATGAGGATGTTACAACACCTTTCCTGACAAAGTCATCCGTCCTGGCCAAGAACTTAATCTTGTCAAGAATTGCTCAAATCCGCATATGACTTTTAACCCTGTTTACTCAAGGCGTCCCCTCTTGACTGAACACTTATCCCAATATATGACAAATATGAGCTAACACGCACCGAAGTATCTATATACAGTACAGATATGTAAGTGGTATCGAGCTCAAACCACCCATATAAGAGACAATCGTGTCATCTTAGGTCTAAGAATTATATGCACTAGTATGACACATATAACATTTTATTGACTCGAGTAAACGCCATGTTCATGTTATCTGAACATCACAAATTTGATCTACTTATTGCATAAGTGTCCACTGTATTTATCCCGATATCTCATATCAGATGGCATGAGGTTCACTATTCCATAGTCATCAGTATCTCATACTGATCAATGGAGATAAAAAGAGGTGACAGCTCTTTGGATATAATGTGCCCATCAAAATATCCTTTAGCTGCGAACTCTGATTTATAACAAATGTCCCATGTATTTTGCCACTCATATTCTTATCTCATAAGAATAGAACACATAACATATTGCTAATAGACAATTTCAAATAAATATGGTATTAAACACACATAACATTTAAATGAAACGTTCATTGCCATCATAATATTTACAATGTTATTTACAAATTACACGATTAGTGCATGCTCTAGGCCACACATAACTAACACGGCGGGTGGCAATGGATTGATGGCCAACGTTAGGACGAATGATGGTGAAGTGTTGTTCCGAATCGTGAATCGATGGCAAGAGTAAGCACACAGAATGGAGAGAGAGAGAGAGAGAGAGAGAGAGAGAGAGAAGAATTTTCATGGGTTTGGTGATTTAGTTTTGAAAGTGATAATTATTGAGTTTAATTGGGGAAGCCTCGAAAAGCAAGGTGAGATTAGTAAAGTAAATGTCATTAATGTTAATACTATGGGAATTATGGTTTGCTATAGTTAGAATTACATGAGGAATTGGACTCTTACAGGATAAAGTTAGCTTAAATTTCAAATTCCAAAGAAGATCACAAGAGATACTGGATTATTTTTGAATTTTGAACAGCAAAGAGATGAGCTAATACCAATTCTTGTCCACCCAGAATGGCTTAGTCAGCCAATCTAGGTGTGAAAGGCAATCGTTTACACTAAAATAATTAATTTATTTATTAATTATTTTTAGGGCAAAAAATTAATTTAATTAATTTTTTGTGAAAATAATTCAATTAATTTTATTTTATTAATTTAATTAAGCTATGGCCTAAGATAATTATTAAGTAAATATTTGTCCATTGCTAGATGGTTATATGAAAGAATGAAGTTGGTAGTAGTTTTAAGTAATTCCAAGCAGTTTCAATGAGTGGGCAGGCAACTATTGATAATTGTAGAACGTGATAAGATATTTTCTAGAGTTTTTCAGGTACCTACAAAGAAAGCTATAAAGATCAGATATTAAAGGCCCCATCACATCAAACAACAACAACAACTCAACTATACTCTAATAGTCTTTTATCTTTATTTTATTAGTTTTTTATTTTTTCAAAGTTTTTTCATTTAATTTTAAGTATTGTACTTTCCTTTTAAGCAATCAAAGTATTCAATTTCAATTCATTTGCCTTTAATTACTTTTTATTCATGAGATTAACGAAATTGTGTATAGTAGAATTAGTTCTCACAATCGTTTGATTCAAGAAGTCAGAGTGCAATCCTAGGTGATATACTTAATATCTGGCATGTCCCTGTAACTATAAGCTATGAGATGGCCAAATTACTTCTCAAAAATAAAATAATTGTTGTATAGAATTGTACATGCAAATAACATAAAAATTTATGGTATTTCAATCACAATCTAATTAATATTATTAGTCATTTTATAATATCCAAATTTTTTATAATTAAATAATATTTAAAATAAATAAAAATATTTCTACCAATATAATATAATTAATAAAATAAACTCGAGCAACGTGTTAGTATGCTACTAATAATTAATGAAATTAAAAAAATTTATTATAATTATAAATTTTAGTAAATATTTTTTATTTTTAACTCATTAATTTATCAACTAATTTATCATTCCATTTCATTCAACACATAAAAATTTACTTAAAAAACCTAAAATATTAATAAAATATAAAAATTTTTTGAGATAAAAAAAATAAAATAACTTAAATATAAACTGAATATATTATTCATCTAATTTTCAGTCTAACCGTCAGATCAACTAGTTGGGCTTTAATTTTTAAATGTTGAATTAATAGAAGCATTAAATTAAAAAGCAAAAAAAAAAGGGTGTAAAATACAAAAATGGAAGCGCAATGGTCAAAATCAGGCAACGAAAAGACACAATAGTCATGTTGGCACGCAAAGGAGGGCGGTTTGGTCGGTCGACTGTGGCCGCCACTTTAAGACCAAATAAGCCAGCCATTTTTCATTCCTCTCCACTGATCAATTAAGGACGTATTTAACATACATTATTATTAAAAAAATTATTTTTTAAATATATTAATTAGAAAAAATTTAAAAATTAAATTAAATTAATTTTAATTATAAAAATATTAAAATAATAAAATAATTTTTTAAACTATTTTTTTAAATATATTTAAAATAATATTTTTATTTAAAAAAATAATTTTAAATTCTGAAATTCAATAACAAATAAAACTTAAATCTTATTTACTTTCTCAATCTCCCGACTAAACTATTTTCTTTTTTTTTTTTAATTTTTGAAAATGATTATATTATAATAAATAAATTATTTTCACTTCATATAATTAAAAATTATTATTTCATAATTTTTTAAAAATAAAATTTTGAATATTTTTAATAAAAAATTATAATATTCTTTACATTTACATATGTGAAATCTTATATAAATTATATGAGATGAATCTCATAAAAAAAATTTTATGAATGAATGAACATTATTTTTAATATATTTAATAATTTTTTAAATATCATAATTTTGCTATATTTCTAGACATAAATTATAAAAATTGAAATTCATTTTTACTTGCATAATTGAAGAGAAATTGAGTGATAAACTTTATAGTGATGAAAACATTTTTCCCTTTCTAAAAACACATTTGTAGTTATCCTAAAAAAATAAATAAATTACTTATATTTATATACTCAAATAAGTACATGCCATTATTTTTCTATAATTACTACATAATCTCCATTTATATGTAAATGTATACTCATTTATGTTAATATATAGTTGTCATTTTATTTATTAGATTGCACTTATAAAATAAATAAATATTATTTAATTTTAATTTTGTAAAAATATTTATTTAAAATTCACCATAGTAATAAAAATTTCATCACAAATTATTCACAAAATATTGAGAGCAAAAGCCAATTGAGTAAATTATTCAGTCTTTTTTCACTTTTAAAACAGTGAATAAAAAGAATCTTAAAATTAGTTATTTTTATATATTTATTTTTAAATTATTTATTTTATTTTAAAATGTCGAGAGATTATTTTCACGGTTTAACTCACTAATTATTATTAATATGTTATGATTAAAATAAATTGATCGTAAAATTAATTATTAAAAAAGAGAGTAATTATAGAGTGAAATTAAAATTTTTATAAAAAATTTATATAAAATAATAAATTAATCAGATATAAATAGATTAATTAGGTATAAATAAATCTTAAAAGTTACAGAATTAATTATTAAATTTTTATTTAATGAAATCTTTTTATATACATTTACTTATACTTTATTGATTTGTTGTTCCATATAAAGCATTATCCAGGTAATCGTCTTATTTTATAATTTCACTAAGGAGGAACCACCAACCAGTAAGTGGAGTCCACACTCTCCCTCTTTGTCCTTCGTTGTATGCCAAATATTCTCTCACAATTTTCAATTCCTTCTTCGTCACCATCATCGTCTTGCAAACTCTCTTTCCTCCTTGCTTTTCAAACTAAAAAAAAAAATAAAAGAAAAAAAAAACTTCTTCAAAGCTAAGGAAAACCTTTTTCGATCTATCAGGCAAGTAATCTGTCTCTTCTCTCAATTATTTTTTTCTTATATTTCCTTTTGTAATCTTCTTCACCTCATCCTCCTCCTAAATTAATCTGTTTTCGATTTCTATGTCTTTTGGGTTGTTGATTCAGAAACAGTGAGTGTGAAATTTATTGTTTTTGTTTTGATTAGCTAATTTGATGATGATAATTGTCTATCAAATAGATTTCTGATTAATCCTTTCATGTTATTTTCCTTTGGAAGCAATTCATATGAGGATCACAGCCATGATCAACTCCTGGCAATAGTGATTGTCAATTTTTTTTTTCCTGATTGAAGTTTTTCTATCTGATCAATTTGAAGTTTGTATTGAAATACATGTACTTTGCTCATTTTAAAAAAAATAGCTAATCTTGATCACTACCCTTTTTTTTTAAATCAAGTAAAACTGATTTATTTTATTTTTCCCTCCTTTTGTTTGCTGAATGTTAGGTAGAGATTTAAAATATGGATGTCAATTTAAATTATTCTGGAATTGTCTGCTTGAAATCATTATGGCTATTCACAGACTAATTATTATTTACACTCTAACAAACAGTAGATCCCTTTCATAGGAACAGGGTGGAAGAGGCTGGAAAAGCATATATATATATATATATATATATATATATGAGGAAAATTTATGAGGAATGGGTGATTAATGCTTGTTATTTACATGTGTGGGGAAAATAAATTGTAATTATTATTATTATTATTATTATTATTATTATTAGTTAAATACGTGTACGCATAATATTGTAGATTTTTATTTAAAAACTTATTTATATTTCGTATTTAATAAGTATTTGTTAAAATACCACTTAAAAGTAAAATAAAAATTGCTAAAGAAAATATTAACAATTGACTGTTATAAATATATTTATTTTAAGAAAAATTATTAAATAAAATTTTCCCTAAATAACTGTAGCCCTTATTTTCCTTATTTTTCAAAACAGTAATTAAAATAGAATGCAATTATTTGTCTTATTGTGAAATTGCAATTAAGGTTCCTAATGAAAGGAGAAAAAGGTTGAGCCGATTGCGCTGTTAAGCTTTTGAAACGCTTAGTAAAGATGGAAAATAGAAGAAAACAAAACAATATTCAAAAAGGAGACGGAGACGGAGACGGAGACGGAATGTCCAAGTTTAGTGGGATCCACCCATCATTATTATTATTATTATTATTATTATTATTATTATTATTATTATTTTCTTTTTGGTATTTATACTGCAAAAAATATGAGAAAAAGTTGAATTCAAGACAAGCTATTTATTCAATGTTCGATAGATGCATCTCATCTTCTGCAATGGACGATTGAGATTGCATCTTTTTGAGTTACTGGAGAGAGAATTGTGTTATTTTTTGTTATATAAAAATAGGTAGAATGAAAACTCTTAAGTAATTTATCTTCTTAGCGAGACAAGCCAGGCATAAATTATGTCTTATTCTTACATGCATGTATGTTTGGGATTATATTTTACATCATAGAGATAACTATTTTGTGCCGACAAATTTAATGGTGTCACACGATAACATCATATGATAATTTGGAGAAGAATTATGATTTTTTTTATACATTTACATTTTTTATTTACATTTTATTTCAAATTTTGAAATGGATTTTATATAGTATTTTTTTTAATTTAGGATAAATTATAAAAAAATATGAAATTTAGCAAAATAGTCCTTATTTTTTAAATAAGTTAAATAATTCTCAACTTTAATTTCTCAACAATTTAGTCTTTTAGTTAAAATATGATATAGTTTAATTTCCAAAATTTGATTGCAACTAACACTTTAATTTTTCAAATGAAATTATTTTTTATCCTAGAAATATGAAGAACTAAAACTAAAATGTGAGGGATTAAAAATTATTTTACTTAAAATATGAGTTTAAATGTAATAAAAAAAATTAAAGTATACATTATTATTTAATATATTTTAAAAATAATAATATAAGTGAATTTTATTAAATGTGATAAAATTTCTATAATTCACCCATTTATTTAATATTTTATAAAATAATAGATTATAAATAATATTACATTAATGTTAAATTTCTTTTTCCAGCATGATCAAAGCTATTATGATTAGAAAATTTGGAAAGGATATATATATATATATATATGACTTGCTATCTTCAATTGCAAAATTATGTCATTTTAAATTTCCTTTATTAAAAAATAAGGACTATATTTTGACATTTGAATTTGTGATGTTTAATATTTCCAACATAATATTGAACGTTGGACCTTTTTGTTCCCGCTTTAATTCCTAATGGTGTCAGTTTCATTTTGCAAGAGTTGTATGGAAATAATGTACAATAATTTTATTTTTAACGTCGCTTTCTGAATTGAATATCTGAGAATTTGGTGCTAAAAGTTTTTGGTAAGATGAAGTTCAAAAACAAATCTTTTAGTTAAGATAAGAAAGGTTTAGCAGTTTAAAACACCTCTCGGCTTTGTACGTGTGAGTATATTGTTATTTTTACGTAGATGTCTTCATGAATTTTACGACCCGATTGTGATAAAGGCAAAATTTGTGATGTTAGTAAAGGACACGGGCCAGTATAAATATTATAATATTTTAGCTTTTGTGATAGTTGTAAGATATACTCATATTAGGATTTGAAAGTTTTGAATATAATTTTTCATTATAGTGGAACTCTTTCTGTAGATATAAACCTTACGGTGGTCTAACTACGTTAAATTCTGTATTATTCTTTTATTCTTTTCTATACTATGTAATTGTGCTATTTGTGTGTCTTAGATTTGCGTACCTACTTATAACATATAGGCTGTGATTTTTTTATGGGTACCCTTTGATGTGTTTTTAGCTTGGCATTGCCAGGTGCCTCTGCTGGCACATATTTCAAGTTGTTTTTTTTTTTAAGAAAAAGATTAATTAGTTTGCCCAGCTCAGCTAAATGCAATTGCCATATAACTGAATTTAAAAAAATAAAAAATTCGGTACTATCTACCATACCATGTGCTGCATGTCTTTCACAGCCAAAATCCTAGAGGTTTTTTTTTTTTTTTTGGCATGTTCTGTGTCATCTTTGCTGTATTGTTGCTTATGTTAGCCTAAGCATAACTATCAACTTGTGAAGATTTCAGAGGTATAAATTTAGAATGGAAGACGAGACCCAAATGGCTTCAGAGGTAGAAATATTGAAGGTAGATACCAAGGAGAAAGACGATCCTATCAAGGTAAGTTTGTAGAATATATTTTATTTTTTTAAAAATGAAATATGCTTTATTATTATGATGAAAGAAGATTGATAATGCATATGCATAATCATGAATATGATAAGTCCAGCGTTTCTCATTTGAGCGCAAATGAAATAGAATTGCATTATAGAAGTCTTATATTCTTAACTTTTTTTAATTCTTGATGAATTTTTTATTTATTTTATTTTATTTTAAATTATTAATAATCAAATTTATGTATATTCTGTAAAGTTTTCAAGTGGTAATCTAACTATTCCGACTATTATTGCTAAGTCATCATTTATTTCATGTTTTCTAGCATGCTCTTGAGAAATTTTTTTATCAGTTTTTTTTTTCCTTATTATGTTTGCTATGAACATGAAGATAATAAAATGAATACAAGAAATTCCGTATAATTCAAAGAAATAGAAGAAATTATAATAAAAAGAATGGATAATAAAGTTGGTGAAACCTTAGCATGCTCAAATTTTATGATAACCAAAACAATTGCGATTCATTATCATGGAATCTGTAATTCTTTCACTGAAAATCATTAATGATTCTAATACATTACAGGCAACAAATGGAGACTTGCCGCAAATAGAAAAAGCAGGAAAGAGAGACGAGGATGAGACTGACGGAGAATTCATAAAAGTAGAGAAGGAATTGCTTGATGTGAAGGATGCCTCTCATACAGCTAAGGCAGCGACTGCGGATGACGAGAAGCCATCAGCAATAGAAAGGAGCTTAAGCAGTTCAACCAGAGAATTATTGGAAGCACAAGAGAAGGTGAAGGAACTGGAACTTGAATTGGTAAGAGTAGTTGAAGCATTAAAGCATTCTGAATCAGAAAATACAAAATTGAAAGAAGAGGTCTTGCTTGCAAAGGAGAACTTGGAGGTTGGTGAAAAGAAGTATGAGGAGATTGAACAGAATCACAAGAAATTGCAAGATCAATTATTTGAAGCTGAGGAGAAATATAGTTCACAGCTTTGCACTTTGAACAAGGCTCTGCAGGCACAAGAAATGAAGCACAAGGAATTGACTGGGGTAAAAGAAGCATTTGATGGTCTTAGCATTGAGGTTGAGAACTCTAGAAAGAGTTTGCAAGAGTTGGAGCAAAAGCTGCAACTTTCTGAAGGTGAGTTAAAGAGGTTTGAGGAGTTGCACAAACAAAGTGGTTCACATGCTGAATCTGAGACACAAAGGGCTTTGGAGTTTGAAAGGCTGCTTGAAGAAGCAAAAGCAAGTGCAAAAGAAATGGAAGAACAGATGGCTTCGCTTCAAGAGGAAGTCAATGGCCTTTATGAGAAGATTGCAGAAAACCAGAAAGTTGAAGAAGCCCTTGAGAACTCTACAGCAGAACTCGTAGCAGTTAATGAAGAATTGGCACTTTCAAAATCACAACTGCTGGACATGGAGCAAAGACTCTCTTCAAAGGAGGTTCTCATAAATGAACTGACACAAGAATTGGACCTGAGGAAAGCTTCAGAATCTCAGGTGAAGGAAGACATCTTGGCATTGGAGAATTTGCTCAGTTCAACTAGAGAAGATCTTCATGCAAAGGTTTCTGAGTTAGAAGGCATCAAGTTGAAGCTGCAAGAGGAAGTCAATGCAAGGGAATTGGTTGAAGCAGCAATGCAAAACCAGGAGGAACAGGTCTCAGCTATACATGAAGAACTGTCGAAAGTAACGAAAGAAAAAGAAGCTCTTGAAACAACTGTAACAGATCTCAGTAGTAATGCTGCACAAATGAAAGAATTATGCAGCGATCTTGAAGACAAGTTGAAGGTTTCAGATGAGAATTTCTCTAAAGCAGATTCTCTTTTGTCTCAAGCTTTGTCGAACAATGCAGAGCTAGAACAAAAATTGAAGCCTCTGGAAGAGCTTTACAATGAATCTGGAGCTGCTGCAGCATTTGCTATCCAAAAAAATCTGGAGCTTGAGGATTCAATCCAAGCTTCAAATGAAGCAGCAGAAGATGCAAAATCCCAACTGAGAGAGCTTGAGACACGATTTATCGCTGCAGAGCAGAGGAATGTGGAGCTTGAGAAACAACTGAATTTAGTTGAATTAAGAAGCAGTGATGCTGAGAGAGAAGTGAGAGAATTCTCACGGAAAATATCTGATCTCAGTACTGCTTTGAAAGAATTGGAGGAGGAAAAGAAACAATTGAGTGACCAGATACAGGAATACCAGGAGAAGATAACCCACCTTGAATCTTCCCTAAATCAGTCATCATCAAGGAGTGCAGAGCTTGAGGAAGAGTTGAGGATTGCTACAGTGAAGTGTGCTGAACACGAGGACCATGCAAACATGAATCATCAGCGCAGCCTTGAACTTGAAGATTTGTTCCAGACATCTCATTCCAAAGTAGAAGATGCCAGCAAAAAGGTGAATGAGTTGGAGTTGTTACTAGAAGCAGAGAAGTACAGAATTCAGGAACTTGAAGATCAGATTAGCACACTAGAAAAGAAATGCGTGGGTGCAGAAGCAGAGTCCAACAAATACATAAACAAAGTATCTGAACTTTCAGCTGAGATTGAGGCATTCCAAGCAAGGTCATCAAACCTTGAAGTTGCACTGCAAACAGCCAGTGAAAAGGAGAGAGAACTGGCAGAATGCCTGAATTCAGTAACTGATGAAAAGAAAAGGTTAGAAGATGCATCCAGTGGTTCCAGCCAGATGCTGGCTGAAGCCGAGAATCTTGTGGAAGTCCTGCGCAACGAATTAACTGTGATGCAGGAGAAGTTTGAGTGCATTGAAAATGATCTAAAGGCTGCTGGATTAAAAGAGAGTGAAGTAACGGCAAAGCTCAAGACTACTGAGGAACAACTAGAGACACAAGAAAAATTATTAGAGCAGGCTATTGTTAGTAAGTCTGAACTTGAATCATTACATGAATCACTGGCAAGGGATTCGGAACTCAAACTTCAAGAAGCTATAGAAAACTTCATGAGCAAGGATTCTGAGGTAAAATTCCTCGTTGACAAACTGAAGACTCTTGAAGACCAAGTGAAGTTATACGAAGAGCAGGTAGCTGAAGCAGCTGGAAAATCTGCATCTTTGAAGGAAGAATTGGATTTGTGTTTGCTAAAAGTGGCTTCTTTGGAAGCCTCAAATGAAGAACTTAAAAAACAGATATTGGAAGCAGAAAATAGAGCTTCTAACTCTTCCTCAGAAAAGGAACTCTTAGTTGAGACAAACAATCAGCTCAAAAGCAAGGTCAATGAACTTCAGGAATTTCTAAATTCTGCTGTTTCTGAGAAGGAAGCCTCGTGTCAACAAATTGCTTCACACATGAACACTATTACAGAATTATCAGATAGGCACTCAAGGGCTCTAGAACTTCATTCAGAAACTGAGACCTGGATGGTTCATGTGGAGACACAGTTACAAGAGGCCATTCAGAGACTGACTCAGAAAGATGCAGAAACAAAAGATTTGAATGAGAAGCTAAATGCACTTGAAGGGCAAATAAAATTATATGAAGAAAAGGCTCATGAAGCATCTGCAATAGCTGAAACTCTAAAACTTGAGCTGGAAGAGACTCACCTGAAATTGAAACATTTTGAAATTATTGTTGAGGAACTCCAAACCAGGTCAAGTCACTTTGAAAAAGAGAGTACAGGGTTAGCAGAGGCAAATTTGAAGCTTACTCAGGAACTATCCTCATATGAGTCCAAACTGAGTGATCTAGAGGCAAAACTGTCTGCAACCAATTTGGAGAAGGATGAAACAGTAGAACAGCTTCACACATCAAAGAAGGCTATAGAAAATTTAACTCAGCATCTTAATGATGAAGGACAGAGACTACAGTCTCAGGTTTGCTAAATCCTTTCTGATGTCTTGGTAAATCATGATTTGGTAATTTAGTTGGTATACAGTTTTCTGACTTAATCAATTGCAAATTGCAGATATCTTCATTTATGGAAGAGAACAACCTTCTTAATGAATCTTATCAAAATGTAAAGAAGGAACTTCAGTCAGTGATCATCCAGTGTGAAGAGAAGAAAGCAAATGAAGATGCCCTAAAATCTGAGATTGAAAATCTCAAGATGGAGATTGTGGAGAAGTCAGCATTGCAAAACCGTCTCAAGGAAGTTGAAGAAAAATTGGCAACAGCAGAGGCCCGTCTGAAAGAAGAGGTATTTGTTATCAACTATTGGAATTGGAAAGGAACCCACAAAATAAGCTTTTGATGTTTAATTGAATTCTATTACTGCTTATAGGTTGAAAACATTCAGGCATCTGCTGCTGGAAGAGAAGCTGAGTTAACTTTGAAACTAGAAGATCATGTACTGAAAATCCATGATAGAGATATGTTAAATGATCAAGTTCTAAAGCTTCAGAGTGAATTACAACTTGCTCAAAGCATCATTACTGAACAGGTTAGGCATTAATGTTATATCTTGGTTTGGCTTTGGCTAATTTAAATGCTGAAGTTTAACATAAAGGTCAGAATAAGAATTATCATTATCTTGTCATATAGTCATAAACCAGCATCTCATATCTGTGAATTGAGTTTTAAGAATTCTGTATTGCTTTTAATATTTGAAGAATGAGCATATATTTGTTGTCAAACCAAACAGAAAGAGGGAAATTCTCAAAAAGATTTAGAAAGAGAAGCAGCTCTGAGGAAATCCCTTGAAGACCTTGATGCTAGGGAAAAAGAAATCATACTTCTAGAGAAGCAAGTCAAGGAGCTTGAGCAGAAATTGCAACTTGCTGATGGAAAATTACTAGAAAAGGTCAGTTTATGTTCATATATGCTAAATTATTAAGGAAAATCACAAAATTATTTTCAAATTATACCCCAATCTGCAAAATTCTTGCAACTGAAGCTCTTATGTTTTAACTTTTAAATTCCTCTCCAATGTAAGAATTCTGTAAATTTTAAAACAATTGAGAGGGACTTGGCCGTCATTGATTGGTGAAGAAAAACAAAAAGAAATGTAAATACTTGTAAATGCTAAATAAAATAAAATAAAAAAAATCATAAATTTATGTTTGAAAAAAAAATAAAAATCTGATAGCCCCCCACCCCGACCCTTCCTCTCTCCCCATTCCCTAGGATTGGCTCCCATTCTCTTTCTCCCTTGTCTATAACTCATCTCTCTTAATCCCCCTGCAAATCGAAGTATAATAAAGAAGAAACCAAACAAAGAAAAATTAAAAGCAGAAGAATTCAATTCAGAAACTGTCAAAGAAAGAAGAAGAAGAATCAATTATTAGATATTTAAATACACAACTGCAAAAATGTACACAAATATGTTATTGCATCATGTAATTGAAGTAAATAGGTTCTCCCTATGCATTAGTAATCTGCATTTGCAACATGACAATATGCTCTTTATTTCTTATGGCCTCTATTGGTCTGAAGATTTTATATGATTTCTAGTGCATAGTATGGCCAGAATGATAAACTTTATATGCATGCCTAACTATTAGTGTCAAACTCAGCTTATTTCTTCTAGGATAAATCAAACAGTAATTTACATTTATCTGCTGCAGGGTGATGGAGGCAATTTGGCCGAACACAAGGACGGAACAGAAATCAAATCCAGAGACATTGGATCAACCATTTCTGCTCCCACAAAAAGGAAGAGTAGGAAAAAGTTAGAGGCCGCATCTGCCCAAACTTCATCCAATGCGGAGACACATGTTAGAACCATAGAGGTTTCCCATGCCATGAACATTAAGTTTATTTTGGGAGTGGCTGTTGTATCTATCATCATTGGCATAATTCTTGGGAAGAGGTATTAATTTTGGTGTTACAGATCTTTGTTTGCCATATATATATATTCCTTGTTTTGTTTACGTTTATGCACAGTAAATGGATACTTCGCCTGTATAATTAATAGCATAGGTTTTCGTAGTTGGTCAGGGAAATTGTTTTTCAATATCATCCCTTGCCTGAATTCAAAGATGTTTGTTTCATGTAATATTCAAGTTTGAGGGTTTTTTATTTTTTTATTTTTTTATTTTTATTTTTTTGCAAATATTCTGATCAAAGAATTAGCTGCAGCAGCTTTGAGATCACAAAATTTATTCATGGGTCTATCAAGTGATACTCATTTGAGCAATGCTTTTTTTTTTTTCCAATAATTTTTACCAACTAATTTTCCTACGTATTTGATAATACCATTTTCTTGGTACTTGGAAAATTCTTATTATCAGAATTTGAATCTCTAATTTCCGACAATATAAGCTATTAGCTTACTAATCCAATGAAAACTTGTACCATATTGGTTGGTATGTAAGAAATGTTAAGAAGTCATTTTTCCTATTTTCAAAGAGAAGCAGTTTAATGAACTTATAATTTCTCATCACATCATCAAATGCAATCATTTGCTTAAACGATTTCAATTTGAATTTGAATGTCAAAAATAACAACTTAGCATTCAATTAATGATAATGTAAACCAAATTGATTCAATGAATCTTTTTGACCACACATATGCCTAAGTTCATAATGAAAACCAAAAGACAGACGCACAAACGCATTATGTAAGGACTAGACAGGAAACAAAGAAATTTTATTATAATAAATAACAAAATAAAATTTGATTGGCATATTAAATAAAAAACATAGTTGTGCAAATTCGTGCACTTAGTCTCATGGTCAAACACCTTCAAATTTTCAACTGTAGTAATCCATCAATTTATAACTCATTTTAATCTGTATAAAATTTAAAATGATTTAAATACGATAATGTGTTGATATAATCGATCTGAATTTTAATTAAAATATTAAATTAACGAAAAGATTAATAGAATAATCCATTAAATGCAAATTGACTGAATATGACCTAAAATTCTTTTTATATAGCGACTCAATTGATAATCAGAACAAACTGCAACCCAAAATGAATCAACACCAAAATCACTACAAAACAAATCGAGATCATAAATGACTTGCAGTAAAAAATAACAAACTCTGCTGGCCTATATCGTTTGTCACTGCTTATAACCAACTATTTCATTTGTATCAATCACTACCAATTTTAACATTTGTATCATTTGCAGTAGCTGCATCATCGAACCTCTAAAATGCAGTTAGTCACATCAAAAATATAGTTGGAGTAAGCAATAATAATATAGATATAAGGTGAAACTGATGCAGATGATGATAGATTAGGGAGAATTGCAATTGACTGAGGGAGATGCAAAAAGACTAGAGAGAGAAGTGCATTGATGACAAAAAAGATAGAGCTACAAGTTCAATGGTGATTGGAGCACATAATTTCTTGGACAGGCCAAAACTGATACAAATATAAAGTTTTCTATATAATTTTGAATTTATTTGATATTAGACCAAGCAAGAAGAATGAAAATGCAAATATAATTAGAAATTTCACTAATGTGTAGCAAAAACATGTACAAAGCTCCAACCTTCTACTCCTTTTTTGTCCACCTGACTGTGAGACAAAAGGCTAGTATATTTTGTCCATCACAGATGAACATCCAATTCTTTGATGATAAAGCTGTGATTTCAAATTACAAAACTGAATCATAACATCCTGTAACACCCTCCCCGTAGCAACTCCGTACATTCTACTGTTCCGGTGACCGGTGTCGGTCCGGACAGCTAGAACGTCCGGAAAAATATTTAAACTAAAGTCAAGAACCATAATTAACTCAAATATTAATGAGAAAAATTTAGTAAAAATTTTAGAAATAAAATACAACCAAGTTAAATGAGCCGGTGCCCAAGCGATTGGTAACCAGAGGGAAGTTGAGGTTCTCGCAACGAGGAGCCCTAGACCCGGAAAAAAATTCATAAAATAATTTTTGGGACTCCAGAGAAGGGTCATTGAGGTTCCTATGGCATTAGAATGCCAAGAAAATATTTAGAAAATTTTTTCAATCGGTACAGACAATTTTGACCCGTTAAGCCAAACGGAGGGCATTTCGGTCATTTCGCCTTCAGAGGTGATTTTTGGTCGACTTGTCCAGTTAAGTAAATAATTATTATGACTCAAAATATGAATAAATATTGCTAAAAATTAAATTGAAATGTGGTAGAAAAGAAAAGAAAAGAAAAATAAAAAATTAAGCAAATAATGACATCACATGATGTCACTCACTTACTCCCAACCAATCACAAGTTAATAAGCTTTATTAAAACACTTAAAAGAGTCAAAGAAGACCAAAAATTCTGGTCATTTTTTCTTCTTCTTCTTCTTCCTCAAGACGTGAAACCCATCTTCCCCTCTCCCTCCATTGAAGCTCTTGTTTCAAGCTTGATTCCCTTCACTTCCCACCATAAAATCTCTTCTTCTTTTCATTAAAATTTGTCCACTCATCTTGGGAGAGTGTTTGGCAGCCAAGAAGAGGAAAGAAAGTGAAGTTTTGAGTTGGGAAATTCTGCCCTATTCAAGGTTAGTGCCTATTTACACTTAAATCTCTTTTAATTCATGTTAAAGACTTAAAGTGAGCAAGGTTTTGTGAATTAAATGAATGGAATCTATGTATATGGACCCTATGAATTTCGGCTGCCCTAAATAAGGAACAAAGGTGGAGTGTTTTTGATGGTTTTAATGGACTTAGAATGAATTAGAAATTATGTTTAAGGTGTATGTACACATATATAATGAATGGAAGTGCTTAATTAGGTGTATGTGTGAATTATAAGGGAAAACTAGGGTTTGGGAGTGAAAAATTGGACTTGGCTTATGAAATGATTAATGGACATACTAATGGTCAATTAGTGACCATTTAAGGCAAGTTAATCATAATTTGAAGTAAGCTAATGCATGGTAAACTAAAATGGGAAGGCTGCCTAAAGACAGCAGAATTAAGGCTGTGAGTCCAGCCTGTTTGGACTGCCATATCTTTGGCTGTGTAGGTCCAATTGGTGTTTGGCCAATTGGACATGAAACTAGACTTATAATGGCACATTTTTGCTGAAGAAACCATGCCCAAAAGACCAAAGCAAGTGGACCAAAAGTTGGCCCCAATCCGGATACCCTGCAACAGCACCTGCAGAAATGACCAAATGAACAGTAACTGTTCATTTGGCCATAACTCACTGTAGATATGGTCAATTGACCTGAAATTTTTACAGCAACAAGTTAAGACATAGAAAAAAAACTTTCATGAAGAAAAATACCCCAAATTATGACCAGAACCTAACCCAAATGGCAGTCACAGTCACTGTTCAAACCTGCAACTTTGCAGATTTTGATTTGAGCAGTAATGTTTGGATGGCTATAACTCTTTCTAGAAAACTCGGATTTAGGCGATTCTTGAACCGATGGAAACCTAAGGCATATTAGAACATTTCATATGAAGAAAGTTAGACCAAATTATGAACTTAACTTTGTCAAATTATTGACCAAAGTTGGACCAAAATCTGCCAAAACCCAAAAGTGCAGCATGAACAGTACACGTGAACAGTAAACTTATTTTGGCCATAACTTGAGCTACAAAACTCCAAATGGAGTGATTCAAAAAAATAAATTCAACTACACAAAATAAGGAACATTTTCTATGAAGGAAGTTTTGTCAAATTCCAACAGTAGATCGACCAATAGAACAGTGCAATTTCGGAGCACCAAAACCGAAAATTGGCAATTTTGCCAAAATGACCTAAGCTTTGAGAAAGTGACCAAAACCAACAAGTTTTAAATGCAAAATATGGTACATTGGGAGTGTTAAAACCAATGCACCTATGATCTATGCAAAAGTCAACTTTTTGTTGACTATTGAAGTGAATAGTGACATAAAAACTTGAAATTCAAAAATTGAAGAATTCAAAAGTATCAAATGCCCTAGTAGGCCTAATGTGATTGGTTTGGATAGGTTGGCATGCCAATAGGGTTCTGATAGCGATCTGCGTATGATGTATGGCTTCATTGCCATTCTGTGATGTGATAGCCTATGGCTATACTGATTATGATGTTTTACTTGGCTTTATGCCTTATTGCTTATATGGCTTATTAGCCATTCTGTTTGCACACCGGGAGACACATTGTGACCGATGGTGTGATGGCCCGAGGTACCTGGTACCCAGTGCTAGTTTACCCGTTTATCCAGTCCGGTCAATTTGTATAGGTTACTTGGGCATGGAAAAGTATAACTGTAATTGAACTGATTGTTAAAGAAAATACGAAAATTAAATATCAGAAATGATTACGATAGAATACAAAGAAACTCAAGATCATGAAGAAAATAAATAAACAAAATGCATGAAGAAGTTAATATCATAAAACGTAATTAGCCCTCGACTAAACATTAAGTTGGTAATTATTATTCTTATGAACACAATCGCTAATAAAATATGATTTTTATTTTCAAAATATTTCTATCTATTTTATTATTTGCACTACTAAGCTTTATGCTTAGCGCGTCGCTTTGCAACGCGTGAGGTATCGAAGATCTTGATCGAGAGCCGTGAGACCACGATTGGGTAAGTCCATCCTGCGATTCGCATAGTGTCCGTGTCACCTCACAGGCTACAGTGTATTGGTAGGACACTAGGTGTCATTTTGGTATTTTGTAATTGATCTTATTTTCTCATGTGTAAATGAACTTATGAAATGTAATTTGATGCTCATGTAAATAATGAGAATTGTGTTTGCAAATGAAAAAGTGAATGTTTATCTGTGATATATATATGATTATCACATGAAATAAATGATTGAGAAATGAATGTGAACTGAAAAATATTGAGATTTTGATAAATGGAGTTGAGATGAATGAATAAGAATATAGGAAGTATTTTTCACAGGTTCCGAAGAACGGTTTTCTCCATTTTTAGCCGGTACTCTGCCGGATTTTCTTTAAAATTTTCAGAACCTCAAATAAATTACAATTTCAATAAATGAATTATATTTCACAAATTATTTTCAAAACTATGATAAAAATGAATTAAGATAAAATAGAGTGCTCCGGCACACTGAGTGGCATAACTTGCTCAGCTACACTGTGGTCGGGTAAGGGCTGTCACATTTAGTGGTATCAGAGCACGGTTTAGGCGTTTCTGGGCCTAGATTGAGTCCATACCATGCATTGCATTTGTAAGAGTCGAGGTGACACTAATGCAGATCTGTTTATCTTTCTTATTTTGAATAGGATATGGACCCTTCATCTCAGAGAGCAGTCGAGGAGGAAGTGGAGAGTCATGCTCCACCAGCAGCAGCTGAGACTGGGGGCATGAGAGAATCTGCTCCGCCAGCTCAAGTAGAGCCTGCTCAGCCTCCACAGGCCATGTTTCAGCAAATGGCCGATTTCTTTAGACAAATGGCCGGGGTAATGCCAGCACCACCACCACCACCAGCTCCACAGCAGAAATCACATCTGGAAAGGCTAAGAAAGTTTGGAGCAGTGGATTTCTATGGCAAGAGAGAAGATGACTCTGTTGCATCCGAAAATTGGTTGAACAGAACGGGCAGAGTCTTAAAACAACTCCACTGCACCCCTGAGCAAAACTTAGAAGCTATTGTATCCTTGTTACAAGACGATGCCTACGAATGGTGAGACACTGTGTCCAGTGAAGTGCAGCCAGAAGCTGTAACTTGGGACTTCTTTCTTGCAGAATTTAAGAAGAAATATGTGGGTAATGTATACCTAGAAGAGAGAAGAAGAGAGTTTATTAATCTGAGGCAGAGACAGTTGTCAGTGGCCGAATATGAGAAGGAATTCGTAAGATTGAGCCGCTATGGAAGGGAGATAGTCCCTAATGAAGCCGAAAGGTGCAAGAGATTTGAAGAGGGACTAAATGACAACATCAAGATCCAGCTCACTGCCTTGGGAATCACAGAATTTACCAAGCTAGTGGAAGCTGCAATAAAGGTTGAAAAGGTAAGAATCAATGAGCAGACCAGAAGGGAGAGACAGTAGAAGAGGGGCCCAGGACAGTCAAGTATACCAACTGATAGTAAGAAGTTTAAGGGTTATAGTTCACAAGATCAAACACAGGGCCACAGAGTCCAGATTGGAATATCTATAGCTAGTTCCCCGGGCACAATAACAAGGGGATCAACCCCAAAGCCTGAATGTATGCATTGTGGTAGAAGACACAAAGGGGAGTGTCGACTGTTAACTGGAGAGTGTTTCAAATGTGGGGCTACGGATCATTTCATAAGAGATTGCCCTCAGAGGAGTGGTTCAATAGCTCCGGTACAAGTTGATAGACCTTCCCCTATAGTTCAAAGGGGTAAAAGATCGGGTAGAGCAGAAACGGCTGACATTACACAGAAGATTGTTTCTGAGACAGTTGAAAAGCCCGAAGTCAGGGTGGCACCACAAGTATATGCTATGGAAGCTCAGGAAGAGCCAAACCTGCATAATCGATGATGCGATACAAGGAAGTGAAGAAACAAGGAGGTAGCATCTACTCGATTACTTAAGTCTGGTAAATTTCGAGGACGAAATTTAATTTAGAGGGGAAGAGTTGTTACACCCTCCCAGTTGCAACTCAGACATTCTCATTCGGTGACGGTGTCGGTCCGGACAGCTAGAACGTCTGGAAAAATATTTAAACTAAAGTCAGGAACCATAATTAACTCAAATATTAATGAGAAAAATTTAGTAAAAATTTTAGAAATAAAATACAACCAAGTTAAATGAGCTGGTGCCCCAGCGATAGGTAACCAGAGGGAAGTTGCGGTTCTCGCAACGAGGAGCCCTAGACCCAGAAAAAAATTCATAAAATAATTTTTGGGACTCCAGAGAAGGGTCATTGAGGTTCCTATGGCATTAGAATGCCAAGAAAATATTTAGAAAAATTTTTCAATCGGTACAGACAATTTTGACCCGTTAAGCCAAACGGAGGGCATTTCGGTCATTTCGCCTTCAGAGGTGATTTTTGGTCGACTTGTCCAGTTAAGTAAATAATTATTATGACTCAAAATATGAATAAATATTGCTAAAAATTAAATTGAAATGTGGTAGAAAAGAAAAGAAAAGAAAAATAAAAAATTAAGCAAATAATGACATCACATGATGTCACTCACTTACTCCCAACCAATCACAAGTTAATAAGCTTTATTAAAACACTTAAAAGAGTCAAAGAAGACCAAAAATTCTGGTCATCTTTTTTCTTCTTCTTCTTCCTCAAGACGTGAAACCCATCTTCCCCTCTCCCTCCATTGAAGCTCTTGTTTCAAGCTTGATTCCCTTCACTTCCCACCATAAAATCTCTTCTTCTTTTCATTAAAATTTGTCCACTCATCTTGGGAGAGTGTTTGGCAGCCAAGAAGAGGAAAGAAAGTGAAGTTTTGAGTTGGGAAATTCTGCCCTATTCAAGGTTAGTGCCTATTTACACTTAAATCTCTTTTAATTCATGTTAAAGACTTAAAGTGAGCAAGGTTTTGTGAATTAAATGAATGGAATCTATGTATATGGACCCTATGAATTTCGGCTGCCCTAAATAAGGAACAAAAGTGGAGTGTTTTTGATGGTTTTAATGGACTTAGAATGAATTAGAAATTATGTTTAAGGTGTATGTACACATATATAATGAATGGAAGTGCTTAATTAGGTGTATGTGTGAATTATAAGGGAAAACTAGGGTTTGGGAGTGAAAAATTGGACTTGGCTTATGAAATGATTAATGGACATACTAATGGTCAATTAGTGACCATTTAAGGCAAGTTAATCATAATTTGAAGTAAGCTAATGCATGGTAAACTAAAATGGGAAGGCTGCCTAGAGACAGCAGAATTAAGGCTGTGAGTCCAGCCTGTTTGGACTGCCATATCTTTGGCTGTGTAGGTCCAATTGGTGTTTGGCCAATTGGACATGAAACTAGACTTATAATGGCACATTTTTGCTGAAGAAACCATGCCCAAAAGACCAAAGCAAGTGGACCAAAAGTTGGCCCCAATCTGGATACCCTGCAACAGCACCTGCAGAAATGACCAAATGAACAGTAAACTGTTCATTTGGCCATAACTCACTGTAGATATGGTCAATTGACCTGAAAGTTTTACAGCAACAAGTTAAGACATAGACAAAAAACTTTCATGAAGAAACATACCCCAAATTATGACCAGAACCTAACCCAAATGGCAGTCACAGTCACTGTTCAAACCTGCAACTCTGCAGATTTTGATTTGAGCAGTAATGTTTGGATGGCTATAACTCTCTCTAAAAAACTCAGATTTAGGCGATTCTTGAACCGATGGAAACCTAAGGCATAGTAGAACATTTCATATGAAGAAAGTTAGACCAAATTATGAACTTAACTTGGTCAAATTACTGACCAAAGTTGGACCAAAATCTGCCAAAACCCAAAAGTGCAGCATGAGCGATTGCGTGAGCGAGTAAACTTATTTTGGCCATAACTTGAGCTACAAAACTCCAAATGGAATGATTCAAAAAAAGAAATTCAACTAGACAAAATAAGGAACATTTTCTATGAAGGAAGTTTTATCAAATTCCAATAGTAGATCGACCAATAGAACAGTGCAACTTCAGAGCACCAAAATCGAAAATTTGCAATTTTGCCAAAATGACCTAAGCTTTGAGAAAGTGACCAAAACCAACAAGTTTTAAATGCAAAATGTGGTACATTGGGAGTGTTAAAACCAATGCACCTATGATCTATGCAAAAGTCAACTTTTTGTTGACTATTGAAGTGAATAGTGACATAAAAACTTGAAATTCAAAAATTGAAGAATTCAAAAGTATCAAATGCCCTAGTAGGCCTAATGTGATTGGTTTGGATAGGTTGGCATGCCAATAGGGTTACGATAGCAAGATCTGCGTATGATGTATGGCTTCATTGCCATTACGTGATGTGATAGCCTATGGCTATCACGATTATGATGTTTTACTTGGCTTTATGCCTTATTGCTTATATGGCTTATTAGCCATTCTGTTTGCACACCGGGAGACACATTGTGACCGATGGTGTGATGGCCCGAGGTACCTGGTACCCAGTGCTAGTTTACCCGTTTATCCAGTTCGGTCAATTTGTATAGGTTACTTGGGCATGGAAAAGTATAAGCGTAATTGAACCGATTGTTAAAGAAAATACGAAAATTAAATATCTGAAATGATTACGATAGAATACAAAGAAACTCAAGATCATGAAGAAAATAAATAAACAAAATGCATGAAGAAGTTAATATCATAAAACGTAATTAGCCCTCGACTAAACATTAAGTTGGTAATTATTCAGTTCTTATGAACACAATGGCTAAGAAATTATGATTTTTATTTGCATATTATTTCTTTCTATTTTATTATTTGCACCACTAAGCTTTATGCTTAGCGCGTCGCTTTTGCAACGCGTAGGTACTGAAGATACTGATCGAGAGCCAGTAGACCACAGATTGGGTAAGTCCATCCTGCAGTTCTGCATAGTGTCCGTGTCACCTCACAGGATACAGTGCATTGGTAGGACACTAGGTGTCATTTTGGTATTTTGTAATTGATCTTATTTTCTCATGTGTAAATGAACTTATGAAATGTAATTTGATGCTCATGTAAATAATGAGAATTGTATTTGTAAATGAAAAAGTGAATGTTTATCTGTGATATATATATGATTATCACATGAAATGAATGATTGAGAAATGAATGTGAACTGAAAAATATTGAGATTTTGATAAATGGAGTTGATATGAATGAATAAGAATATAGGAAGTGTTTTTCACAGGTTCCGAAGAACGGTTTTCTCCATTTTTAGCCGGTACTCTGCCGGATTTTCTTTGAAATTTTCGGAACCTCAAATAAATTACAATTTCAATAAATGAATTATATTTCACAAATTATTTTCAAAACTATGATAAAAATGAATTAAGATAAAATAGAGTGCTCCGGCACACTGAGTGGCATAACTTGCTCGGCTACACTGTAGTCGGGTAAGGGGTGTCACACATCCTATATCACCAGGTGATGTAGAGCCACAAAAAAACACTAAAGGAAAAAACGAATAAACTCTTTAGTTCTATTAATTCATAATTGTCAACATTAATTGTAAAAAGAAACTCTACCAAAATACCAAGATAACATAAGTATTTATAGTATACTTGTTAATCCTACTAATACTAAGATTAGCAATTCTAAAATAAGAATATACGAAACAAACTAATTAGGAATACTACACAAACTAAAATACTACTTTCTAAAATTCTTCTGAAAATAAGTAGATCTAAAATCCTTATTAGAAGATCATGCATCATTCCCTCTTGGTTGAAAAGAACTCAACTCCATAGAGTTGAACTACAGATAAGAATCCAACAAAAAAACAAAAGATCCAAAGTTTAACCTTTTTGGTAATCCAAGTAGCATCGGAATTAGAAGGACCATGCCACTTGACAAGATATCTATGAAAACCACCTTATGAGGAAGTAATGAACTTATCATCTAACATAGTTTCAATGACATCTTTTTGTTGAGGAATAGTGTTAAGGTCCCGTGCAACGGATCAAGTTACAGATCTGTTAACAACTTGCAGAGGGTTAATTAGTGGGAAGGAAGGTGTTGAAGGAGAAGTTTTCTTTTTCTGACCTATGATTGTAAACCAGGATCATTAAAGGGAACCTGAAATCTTTTGAGTTTTAAGTACTCAAAAACTGAATGAATTTCTTGATGATCTTTTATTAAACTAGACTGCCTTTAAATACAGCATGATGGTATAACCATCCTTAAAACAAGAAATTGAAAATTATCTCTAAAACATAAATTGACAACTAAATGATAAGATAAATTCAAGACAGGAATGATCTGATCCTGGTTTTTATTTAGTTAAAATTCTGGTAATTTATCTTGATGCCATCTGATGTTGATGCCTTCTAGACTTTCCATGTGTGAATCTCTTGTACCTTATGAGATTAGGATTCGCTTCTGCTGGCCCATTTGGATCAACCTTATCTGTTGTGCCACTGTTAGCTGATGTAGCGCTAGCATTACTCCCGTCCTCCAAATGATGCTTGTCCTCAAGCAAAAAGTTTGGGAATCGTTGCTGCATTGATGATACAGCATCCCAAGATGCGTCTGGTAGAGAAGTATTTTGCCAAAGAATTAAGACCACAAGAATATTACGGTTGGTTCGACGATCAATAACTACTAAAGATATCTGGTCTGAAATTTCTAGAAAAACTTTTGGAAGAGTAGAAATTGCTGGACTATTGCCATCGTGAAATACCTTTAAACATGAGACATGAAACACCGGATGAATTTTAGTCTCCGGCGGTAAGTCCAACTAATAAGCCATATTTCCAATACGTTGCACAATTGTGAAAGGGCCATAAAACTTCGGTAAAAGTTTTTGATGATGACGATTTGCCATGGACAATTGGCGATAAGGTTGTAGGCGCAAAAGAACCATATCTCCAACTTGAAATTCCAGTTTCTAATGTTTGGCATCACACACACACTCCATTTTGTTTTGCGCATGCAGCAAGTTCTGTTTTAATGAGGCTAACATCTCATCCCTAGACTTGAAGGCCTTTTCCACGGCGTCCAATTTTGAGACTCCAGGGTAGTAGGACAAGAGACGTGGAGGTGGACGCCCATAGACCACCTCAAATGGAGTGGTTAATAATGATGAATGGAAATTAGAATTATAAGAATATTCTACCCAAGATAACCAATCCATCCATTTAGTTGGGTAAGCACTCATAAAACATCGTAAATACATTTCCACTGTGCAATGTACGATTTACTACTTTTGTCTGGCTATTGGATTGTAGATGATATGCTAAAGTAAAACATAATTTAGTGTCACTAAGCCGAAAAAGTTCTTTTCAAAAGGCACTTGCAAATGTGACATCCCTGCCACTCACCATTGTCTCCGATGAGCCGTGTAATTTAAAAATATTGTCAAAGAAGATGCAGGAATACTAACAGTCAAATATGGATGAGCAACTCGTAATAGATTGCAATATTTTGAAAAACGATCAACAACTACCAGAATAACACTTTTACCATGAGAAAGGGGTAGACCTTCGACGAAGTCTAGCGAAATATCTGACCAAATCTGTTTTGGCACTGGTAAAGGTTGGAGAAGACCTGCAAGTTGGAGGGTCTCTATTTTGTGTCTTTGGAAAATACTACAAGCCTGAACAAAGTCTCGAATGAGAGATTTCATTCTAGTCCAATAGAAGTTCTTAAAAGATTGAGAAAAATCTGGAAGTGCTAACACTGGTGTGGTATTCATGGTTGTCTTTAGTTTTTCAAATACTTAGAAGATTCCTCAGTCCAAGTGAAAGAATTTTTGCCAAGCATGTTTGTTAAGGGAGCTACAATGGAACCATAATTATGAATAAATTTGCGGTAATACCTTCCTTTTGAGGCCCAAAAAACCTCTCAAGCCTCGAATATTTGTGGGCTTAGGCCATTTAGTCATGGTTGAAATTTTGTTTGCATCCGTAACAACCCCTTCTACTGTGATTGTGTGTCCCAAATAAGCAATTTGATTTTGAGCAAATGAACATTTAGATTGCTTCAAGCATAGCTTATTTACAGAAAGCAATTGGAAGACCGTTCGCAAATGGTTGATATGCTTTATCAAAGAACGACTGTAAATAAGAATGTCGTCAAAAAATACCAAAACAAAATTCTGTAAGTAATTGCAGAATATCTCATTCATCAATGCCTAAAAAGTAGATGGGGCATTTGTTAATCCGAAAAGCATGACTAGGAATTCAAAGTGGCCGTGGTGTGTATGGAAGGCAGTTTTCTCAAATCAGCTTCCTTCATGCAAATTTGGTGGCACCCCAATTTCATATCCAATTTAGTGAAATATAGTGCTCTAAATAGTTCCTCTAACAATTCATCAATTACTGGAATGGGGAATTTGTCTTTTGTCATTTTAGCATCCAATTCCCGATAGTCAATGCAAATACACCATGAGCAGTCTGACATGGGAACCAATAACACAGGAGATGAAAATGTTGATTGACTGAGCCAAATAATACCTTGCTTTAACATTTTTGAACATTGCCGCTCAATCTCATCTTTCTAAGCACGTGGATAGCGATATGGTTAGACTACTATCGGTTTGGTTCTAGATTCTAGGAGAATCCGGTGATCACAGCGATGGGCAGAGGTAATCCATCTGGTTCCTAAAATAAAGAAGAAAAATTCTGTAGGAGTTGATTTAAATCTGCATCGTGATCAGCTGTGATCGATGTTGATTGAATTGCAACCAATTGAGTTGCTTTTGGAGTTTTAAGTCCCCATAATTCTACCTGTTCACCAAATATGGTAAAAGACGTGCTCATGGTATTGAGCCAATTTAGACCTAATACCACATCAAGCCACTTAAGGTTAGAATAAAGAAATCAATAAGGAAATTGTGAGTTCCTAACCGAAGGGGAATTCCTTTGCACCGCCTAGGACTATTAATTTTTTCTCTATTTGCCACCACGACACGCAATCCCTCACTCTTTTCCGTTGCAATGTTGATTTGTGATACTAACTTGGAGTCTATGAAGCTGTGGGTACTGCTAGAATCTATCAGAATCAAAACCTTTGCACCATTCAGTTTTCCTTGCAATCGCATGGTCTGAGGGGTGGTTATTCCCACAATGGCATTTAATGATACCTCTGGTGGATCATTGCTTATACCTGATTCAGGTTTTTTTAGTTCGTCATCCCCTTCATCTATTGATTCAATCCAAAACAATCTCTTACATTGATGCCCCCTAACGAATCATTCGTCACAGTTGTAACAAAGGCCTTTAAGTTGTCTTTCTTCCATCTGAACCCTGTTTAATTTTTTAACAAATATGGGGCGTAAAGTTGACGATGGCTCAGGAGGTTCAACTCTCCTAGCCTCCTTCATTGGAGACCTGACGAAATTCCCTTTTCGTTCATAAAGCCGAGACATGCTCATTACAATTGCCAAATCTGTAGGATTGTGTAGTTCCACCTTGACTGCAATGTACTATGAAAGACCGCTGATGTAGAGCTCAATTTTTTGTGCTTGGGTAAGGACACCTGCCAGTGTAATCAGTTGCTCAAATTTCACTTGGTAATCTGCCACTAACCCACTTTGTTGTAATTTTGTCTACTCACTCAGGGCCTGTTTGGATTAACCGTTGAATATAACTGATAGCTGTTAGCTGATAACTGATAGCTGATGATAGCTGTTTTATATTAAGTGTTTGGTAAAATTATATTTAGTTGTTGCTGTTAATATGTGAAATGACTAATAAGGGTATATATCATATAATTTATTTTATTATTTAAAAAAATATAAAATTATAAATTTATTACATTATATTATTTATTTTATTATTAAATTAAATATATAATTATTAAATTAATATAATATATTATTTAAATAAATATATAATTATTAATCTTTTATATTATATCATTTATTTTATTATTGAAATAAGAAAATAATTATTTTTTAAGATAATTAAATAATTTTAAAAATATAGATAAAATAATAAAATAATTATTATTGTTAATAGAAAAATTTATAATTAATTTTAAGTTTTTGGATATAAATAAATATTTTATATTTTATGTTATTAATAAAAAAATATTTTAACAAAGTTGAAATACATTAATTAAAATATTAAAATTACAAATAAAAAAATAAAAATATTAATAATATTAATTTTCAAGTTAAATAAAAAAGGATAATATGGTCAAAATAAAAAATAAAACCAGATAAGCTATCAGCTGATGAGAAACAGCTCTAAAAATAGAGTTGATACAAAACGGTGATGGGTATCATATCGATTGCCATCATCGCCTCTATTTTTTAAACTTGCCAAACGCCACAATTTACTTGTTTGGGTGTCTATCAGCTATCAGCTGCACCCAACAGATAAACCAAACACCCCCTTAATTTGTGACTTTTGATCGGTGGACCGAATCGCAAATGACATTGGCGCTTAAATTCATCCCATGTAAGTTGTGGGGTGTCAAACTCCATTTGAAGGAACCACAACTGAGCATTGCCCTCCAAATGGAATGAGATGAAACTGACCTTCTCTTCTTCTGTTATTTGTTGATGACGGAAGAAGTGCTCACACCTGCTCAACCATCCTAGTGGATCTTCATTACCATTAAATTTTGGGAAATCCAATTTGGTGAGTTTAGGAACAATGGTACCACCACTTGAATTTTCAAAACTATTGTTGCCACACCCTTTCCCCTTCAACCCTAGTTGCTACTTCCTTCCTTTGTTGGAGCGTTGTTGAGTCGAGAGGCAGAAAAATCCTAAGTTCATCCAGGTGAGCATTGATAGCTTCCTGCCTTGCAATAATGGCTGCACGTTCTTCTTGGAAGATTTTTAAGAGCTGTCCCAATTGTTGTTGAATGGAATCCCCCATAACTTCCAGCTCTGATATCAATTTGTTAAGGTCCCGTGCAACAGATCGAGTTACAGGTTTGTTAACAACTTGCAAAGCGTTAATTGGTGGGGAGGAAGGTGTTGGAGGAGAAGTTTTCTTTTTCTGACCTATGATTGTAAAATAGACTCATTAAAGGAACCAGAAACCTTTTGAGTTTTGAGTACTCAAAAACTGAATGAATTTCTTGATGATCTTTTATTAAACTTGGCTGCCTTTAAATACAGCTTGATGGTATAACCATCCTCAAAACAAGGAATTGAAAATTATCTCTAAAATAGAAATTGACAACAAAATGATAAGATAAATTCAAAACAGGAATGATTTGATCATGATTTTTATTTAATTAAAATTCTGGTATTTATCTTGATCCCATCTGCTGTTGATGTCTTCTAGACTTCCCATGTGTGAATCTCTTGTATCTTATGAGATTAGGATTTGCTTCTGCTGGCCCATTTGGATCAACCTTATCTGTTGTACCACTGTTGGCTGTTGTAGCGCTAACAAAGAGATGACGACTTCTACACGTTGTGACTTGCAGAAATATTAAAAAGCAGCGTAGAAACTAGAAAGCCAAAAAGTGCCTTAGTAAGGTGATAAATCATCCACATTGAAAACATGACTAATATTCATATGATTTGGTAAATCAAGTAAATAAGCATTAGATATAAGTTTTGGCAAAATGATAAAGGGGCCCCTGGGTCAAGCATGCAATTTCTTTAAGAAATTTTTAACATATCTTTCAAGGTGAACATGGACCATGACATAATCATCAACTTTAAACTCTTTATTCCTACAATGCACATCCATAGCAAGTTTTGAAATTTCATTACTTAAAGCAATCTTTCACCTAATCTCAGCATGCAAATCATAAATATGCTAGGGAAAAGATTCAGCAGGCTGTGAAATGCAATATCAAGAGGAAGAGGAACAAGGTCAACTAAGTTGCGAGGAGAATAGCCATGAACTATCTCAAAAGGGATTTTACCAATATAACTATTAGAATTATTATAAGCAAACCCAACAACATAAAGAATCAAATTTCAATTACCTTGTTTCACTCCTACAAGACAACAAAGAAAATCACCCAAACTATAATTAACAACTTCAATTTGACCACTTGTTTGTGGGTGAAAAATTGAAGAAAACTCCAAGGTAGTGCCAAACAATTTCTAAACTATCTTCCAAAAATAATAAACAAACTTAACACTCCTATCAAACAAAATAGAAGGTAAACATCAAACAAAATTGATATGCTCATCATCTAAATCTAGCTTACCTTCATCCTTAAAATATTCTATAGGTCCCACAACTTCTTCCTCATAGTTAGAGAATCACTATGCTCACTCTGAAGCTCATGTTGGCATGGTGGTGTAAAGTTAATGCATGACGTGGACATTGAGAAGCAATATGATCTTTATCATGATAATGAAAACATTGTATAGAAGAGTTACTAACACATACCCATTAGATACACCAACAAAATGAGAATTAGTAGAGACAAATGCTTTACTCTTACTAGTGAAGTCTTTGTTTCTACCATTGCTATAGAATTAGAATATGAATTTGAAAAAGATTTAGACAGGTTTGATCCTACAGCTTGTGAAGCTGCTTGAAGAAAAGAGGAAAATTTGTTTTATCTTTTTATCTCTAAAGCCTTTTGATAGGCCTCCTCTATCAACTCAAGAGACTGAAGTATGTGTTCCCTTTTAATATATGCTCTCCATCCATTAATAAACATATTAAGAGTAATAAAATGGTCCTTTACCATATCATAACTAAGCAAAGAGTTCATCAAATTTATTCATGTAAATAGTCACAACAAAAGTCGATTGCTTAAGATTTAACATTTGGTACACCAGATGACTCTCATAGCAAATTTTTTTTCCTTCAATTTTTGTTACATGACTATCCATTGAGCAATAGGTGGCTCATTCAAATGCTTCATATTATACTAAACACTTTACCAATAACTTTTAGCAGCTCCAGTTAATTTCGTTTTAGGAAAGCAAACATGCTATAAATCAATCATATGGTAAAAATCACAATAATCCTCCATTCCATCTAACCAATCAATAAAAGCACTAGGATTCAATTTCCCATCATATTTAGGAGCATTAAGTCTGCCCTATATCAACATGTTTCTCATAATCATGTACAGGAGGTTGTCCATGGATCCTATTAGGGGCTGTACCATGAGGACCAGTTGTGCCATAATAGTGGTCTTGCCTATATTGAGTGTGAGTCATGGTGTTTTACTATTGTTCTTGGCGAACAATAGATGATGTCAAGTGAACTGAAATTACCAAAAGTAACGCAAATAATGAACTTGTTGACTCATACCAATCAATTTAAGTGTTATGTTTGACTCATACCAATCAATTTAAGTGTTATGTCTAGGTTGTTTGGGTGAAAAATATCAAAAAGTGAGCAAACAAAAATTTAAAGACAATCAATTGAATAACAATAGTGTTTCTGTAAGTTAAAGGAAGCAATTAAGCAAATTTCAGATCCAAGCTGTAATTCAATGCTCTGACTAACCTTAAATATTCGTTTCTCCCCAAAATGGATGTCAAACTTGAAATCTGGATATCAAAATTAGCAAGGAAGAATTCTGCGAAAAATTTGCTAACGTGGTAAGTCGCTAATGTGGCAAGTGGCATAGTGGTTGATATGGCGAGTGTAAGGGGCAGAATTAGGAGCAAAGATGCACATAACACAACAACATGAGTGTTATTGGCTTTATGGTTGAATCTAACTTACCCAGGAACATGAAGGCATTAGGTTATTCCGACTTGCAATCCGTCAGCAACAACATGTCAATCGATGTGCAACAAGTCTCCAAGGAGGTCTTTGGCAATAGATTATGGGCTGGAGGCGATTCGAGTCCAAACCCAACCCAACCCAAACATATTTTTTTTTCAAGCTGTTTCAGGTGGCTGGTTTCATATCGACAGGGTCTCCTGGTGTTGGACTGTTGATTGGTAGTGGCAGTTAGAACTAATAAGATTTTCCTTAATTTAAGAAATAAGATTCCTCCTTAATTTATAGGATGAGATTTCTCCTTAATTCTTAGAAAATCCCATAATTCAAGGTGGCTTGAATTCTTTCTTACTTTATGAAATATGTATTGTACTTTCCATTATAAATATGAACTATATATTATGTAAATGTGCAAGTGTGTAGTGAATGAAAATGTAGTTTTTATAGCCTTTGAGTTATTTTTTTGTTCCTTCCTGTCTTTCTTCTTATTCTCTCCTTCTAAAACTTAACATGGTATCATGGCCTATAGAAAATTCTAGAATTTCTCCTTTCTTATTGTCATCTTTCTTCATAAAGCTGTGGTTTGAGTCCCAAAACTATTTTCCTTCTTCTAGGTTCGAGTCCAAAAGCTGTGGGTTTAGTCCCAAGCTATTCATCTTCTTCTTCTTCTTCTCCTTCTTCATGACTTAAGAGCCTGGGTTTAAGAACCTGCTCTTCTTCTCCTTTATTAGAGCCAAGAGTTGAAGTCCCTGCTTTGTTCTTCTCCTTCATCAAAGCAAAGGGTTGAAAATCTCTTTTCTGTTTTTCTTCCTTAGAGCAAAGGGTTTGAAGACCCTACTCTATTACTTCCATATTTCTCCTCTATTTCTCAAGAAAAGACATAGACACAAGAAAAAAGACAAATTTAAAATAAAAAATGATAAAATTTAGAAAAAAAAAAAAAAAGGAGAGGGCCTGATGATGAATCTGTGACTGTATAAAAAAAATCTCATCAAGGGTGATTGTTACATTGATGAGATTTTCCTTATTTAAGCAATAAGATTCCCCAATTTATGGGATGAGATTTCTCATTAATTCTTAGAAAATCCCATAATTCAAGCCCGTTTGAATTCTTTCTTAATTTATGAAATATGTCTTGTACTATACATTGTACATATGAACTATGCATTATGTAAATGTGCAAGTGTGAAGTGAGTGAAAATGTAGTCTTTACAGCCTCTGTGTTATTTTTTCCTTCCTTCAGCTCTTTATTCTCATTCTCTCCTTCTAAAACTTAACAGTGGCAATGAAATGATTTGGTGAGACGGTGGTGGCTTATGGATAATAGTAGTTAGGGCTCTATATTGCAAGAGAGACCAACAGGCAAGCGATATTGGCGAGGGGCTTAAGAACAAGAGGAAAATGTGATTGCAACGGCAAAAGTTGTGAAAACAGCAAACCAAAAACACAGGAAAGGACAAAAATAAAAAATTCAATGATGAGAAAAACTCTACAAATAAGCCAAATAAATTCCAAACGTATTCTCTGGCTTATTTTCATAGTCATTTATGTCAAAACCTCTTTATACCAAATTGATGCATAACCACAAAGAACACGCAAAAGGGTAAAAAGTAATAAACTCTCAATTCTATTAATCATCGATTGTCAATAAATATCAACAATAATAAGTTCTACCAAAATACCTAAATGACGTAGGTATTTATGTCATAATTGTTAGTCTTATTAGTGCTAGGATTAGTAATCCTTAAACAAGTATCTACCAAAATACTTAGATGACATAAGTATTTATAGTATAATTATTAGTCCTACTAGCACAAGGTTTAGGAATTCTAAAACAAACACTGATTAGGAATACTAAACAAACTAAAATACTACTTCCTAAATTTGTTCCAAAAATAAATATGCCTAAAATCCATATAAAAGTTCCTGCACAACCAAGCCAAAATTCTTTTATGTTACGTGCAATATGAGACCCAATGGTCATTTTTTAAATCCTACTAACAAAGCTACAACGTGTCCCTATGACGTAAAACTAATTGCAGCTTCATCAATAATCAAAATAAAGTAAGAAATAGAAACTAAGAGACCCGCTTCCCCACAAACCCAAAACTAAGGGTGGCCACCGGATTGGTTTTAGCTACAACCAACATCTCCGGTTCAAGGTTTAGGGGAACAGGGACTGGAACACAGGGTCCCCTTTGATTCTGGTACCGATTTGGTCCAGTGTTAATCAAATCCAGTGGCTGATTTTTTTTTTTTTTTAATTGTTTTAAAGTAAAAAACTCAGTTTTGACCATTTTGGTTCCAAGTTGAACCGGTTTGGTTTTGATCCGTTTAGAAACCAGACAGTGATTGGGTCCACCCGAAGCCCCCGATAAAATAAAACAACAAATGACCAACAGTCTGCATTCACAAACACAAATATCCAACATGAAAGTTAATATCATCCTTTTGTATTCCTTTTCATCTTAGTGACATCTTGGTCTGAGTTGTAACTTCAAGCGTAGACAATTATTACGATACCTTTCTGCAGTTCTACTGACTTGCTACATCATCTTCATTTCTTCAATCCATCAAAAATCTCAAAATCATCAAAACCTGCACATTTAACCTTGCTTTTAATTTAATTAAGAAAAAGAGTTACAATAACAAATATTTCAAGACCAGTAGCTACAATTACCAACTCCCCAGTCTTCAACTTCATCAACAGAAGGTCCAAGTAGTATGTTGTTGGCAGAAGGGGGAACAAGGGACATCCAATCTGAGCTCTCATAGTCTTCTAAACAAAGATCATTTTGCATGATCCAGTCTTCAACA
This sequence comes from Hevea brasiliensis, assembly GCF_030052815.1. Taxonomy (NCBI): domain Eukaryota; kingdom Viridiplantae; phylum Streptophyta; class Magnoliopsida; order Malpighiales; family Euphorbiaceae; genus Hevea; species Hevea brasiliensis. Next base: position 50,932,369 of record NC_079497.1, on the reverse strand, counting down.
ATACCAATATTGTCAAATGATACAGGATCCACAGGAACCTGTTTTTTATTTTCATCAACCCTGCAGGGAATTCAGTTAGCAAACTATACACATGATTACAGGACTTTAAATGTGATTACAGGACATTGTTTTCTGCTCACATTTCTTTGAGACGCAAATTGTACTGCACAAAGACAATATCACTAAGTCGCCGTCGCTCCAAGCAGTTTCTAGTGGCATGTACCTTCTCAAAAGAAATATGATTGTGCTTGCACCCAATTGAACTACAAGTTTGACTGACAATACGAAGTGCCAAATGTGCCAAATTTGGGCAGCTTCCAGCATATGTAGACCACCATTCAGCTGCAAAACAAGGTAAGTTTACAGAAATCATCCAAACATAAAATTAATGACATCCAAGAATTACTTTCAATCTAAAATAAAATTGCAAATCTCATCTCTAGTATAAATTTTAAGATTTTCTCAAAAAGGTATATGTCATTGTCTTTGTGATGAGTCATGCCAAACATGTCCAACATGCTAGCAAACTTTTGAATACACCAGGCACAAGATCAACTTTTCTAAATATTGAATTATACGTAACAGCATCAGTTAAACTTAACAATAACTAGTCACCTATTTTTGATTGAGATATCACCAACAAATATTGCTTAGTGGTTGAATATGCTGCTTAACATCCAATTTAGCATGTGTGAATAATAAGAGACAGCCTACAGGATTCCCCTAAAATAAACTAATATATTTTTCAAAATTGCCATAAGAAAGCAATAGGTCCAACCCATAATATTGCAACTGATGTAATAACAATCTGATAAAAGGCTGCTCACCAGGAAGCAGAGTTTCTCTAGCTCTGATTGCCATCTTCCTCCCAAGATCTCCAACAGCATTCTTGTACAAGTTCAGTTCTTTCACAATCTTATCTTGGACTTCTATATCAGGAACCAATCTCTCTATGCAATCAAACACTCTTGAAAGAATTTCATTATGCACGTCTCCTTCAATACTATAAAAGAACTTGGGATTAAGGAAGAAACCAGCAGCATGAAGAGGGGGATGTTGCTGTTGATCCCACCTTTGATCCATGATATTCCAATAGACCATGTAATCCTCTCTCTTAATAAGTTCTCTCTTAATTGTTTCCTTTGCTTGATACATTCCTGCAAAAATATATCCCATTGCAGCTTTCTTTTTACTACTAACTATTCCTAAAACTCGTAAGAGTGGGCTTGTTAAACGGATGATCAAGATGCATGAAGACCAAAATGACCGATTACTTATAATATCTAATGTAGCCAATCCTCCTAGTTGCTTCGCATATGGGCAATCCATCCACTCCTGTGAGGTAATCATAGTTTGCAAATTGAGCTTAAAATCTGCCATCCTTTGCAGCATGGTGAAGTTAGTAGCAGAACGAGTTATTCCCTGTTGCAAAATGTCTTTTCCAAAAGTAAACTTTCTCATCAGCTTCAAAACTGTGCTATGATTGTAGATAAATCTTGTGACTGATTTAGCCTGTTCAATTACTGCATTTATCCACTCTAGTTTTCCAAAATCCCCTAGTATCAGATCAATGCAACGAGCAGCACAAGGAGCCCAATACAAAGAGGGAAAAGTATCCATCAACCTTTTGCCAGCAACATTATAATGCTCATCACCATTAGTAATCACCTGCAAAACATGACTGGCTCCAACTTCTTCCACTACTTGTTTAAGCAATGGATACAGGCCATCTGTAGAATATATGATGTGTGACACATCAACAGTTTTCAAGAACACAGTAGCCTGAGAGCAATCCACCAAAAAATTTAGCATGGTTCTACCACTTTCTGAGTTCCATTCTTCAACCAAGATGGAACAACCAGTCTTAGCCCATATTGTCCCATATTGATCAATTTCATTCTTTATTTCTTCAACTAAATTCTTCAATATCCAACCACGGAGATCATGATTTGATGGTGCTACTACCCCTGATGCCTGAGAAGAAATCATATCAATCAACCGTGGGTAATAAATTGAGTCTAGTGCATCTAAATTTCCTCCTATATCATACAAGAACCGGCCTATAGTCATTTGAATTGGACTGTCTACCATTTGCAAATTTACTACATTTAAAGGAACAGCATTTGCAGAAGAAGCTTTACCTCTTCCTCTCTTCCTTCTATCCAAATTTTCAAGATTTATCCCATCTTCTCCAACCACTGAAAAATTTGAATTCCGTTCAACTGAATTGAGGGCTCCAATATAATCATCATCATCAGCAGCAGCAACTGCATCATCATCATCATCATCATCATCATCATCATCATCATCATCTTCATTATCATCATCATTATCCCCATCAAAATCATTGGTAAACTTGTCCATATCACTAGGAGCAGGAGCTGAACCAACATGCACTTCTACCAGAGTCTGTTTCTGTTTCTTGTTTTGCTTCCCAACAACCTCATTTAAACTCTGAAGCATCAAATTGCGGACATCAGCTGGAACTTGGTCACAAATAGGTGCAGCACCCTTTCGACCGGCTAAATGCTCCTTGAACCTATGAATGCCACCACCCTTAAATATTTTAGCACAATATTTACACTTAATCTGGACCCTTCCATCATTCTTAAACGTTTGGCAATATTTCCATGCCAAGTCCTTTTTTTGGCGTGTGCCTGAAGTAGGCATAGTTTGTTCAGGACTATCAAATTCATCTGCCAAAGACACTGGTTCTTGAATCACCTTCTTCCGGAGGCCTTTCTTCCTAGCTGAAAGGGTATCAAGAGTCTGTTGCATCAACAGTCTAACATCAGGTGGAACCATTTGACACATTGGTCCTCCACCCTTACGAGCAGCAAGATGCTCCTTCAATCTAAAAACCCCACCACCCTTAAAGACTTTACCACAATATATGCACTTAATGTAAACCTTGTCCCCTTCCTTAACCATCTGTCCATGTTTCCACCCAATGTCTTGCTTATGACCTGAACTTCGTGACGCCATTCAACTTCTGGGTTTCTTTCTTTACCTTGAAACCTTAACAATGGATACATTATGCATGAAATTAAAACGAAAGAGAATGATAAGAAGTAAAATTGCACAAATATATAGCATAAAAGTGAAAAATAACGTACTTGGCTTTGGCAGAGGAGACAGACGTCCATGAAATTTCGAATAAACGATAATAAGTGGTCCGACCGGTTACCGCAGCCGCAACTCGCTTGGATTGACCCGATTGGTTCTGGTTTCACCGGTGATCTGCTTGTGGAGTAGTTATGGGAGAAGATAAACCAAAGATTAAGGTAGGTTCGGTCGCCGTATAAACCAGAAGATGACGGGATTTTCGGGTGAACCAACGATTGGTCTGGTTCTCTATCTAGGTTTATTTATATATATATATATATATATATATATATATATATATATATATATATATATCAATAATCTAGGTTTAGGTTTATGTTTCGGTATTTTCAGGACACGGGATTGATTTCTTCATTCTGACAACGAGTTTTTCCTTTTTTTTTTTTTAACGAAAATTCAATTTTGGCCTTAATTATTTGCTTATATCCGAATAAGTCCATTTCATATGATTTTAATCTAATTAACCCACAATTTTCTATTTAAGTTTTAAATAAATTTAAATAGATTCAATTTTTAGCCAAAAATTAAAAAAATAATTTCTCTCAATTTTATTAATAAAATATTAATTTTTATATTTTTAATATTAAAAATTATTTATTATATTTAATAAAATTAAAAAAAAAAAAAACTAACTCCACCCCAGTAGTTAACGGCACTACCTTCATCTAGGTTATTTTTTGTTTTTAGATTTCTTTTTTTTAGGCGTGGGTTTTGGTAATCTTGGAAAAGTGACGGTGAGAGAGGGTAGACAATAGTTAGGGACTACAAGCAGCTATAATTGAAGGCCTAAAAGTTCTCTATGACTACAAGCAGTTAAGAAGAGCGGCTAGGTCAGGGACTCATGCTGGACTAGACGCGAGGACATGAGCTAGCTCTCTTGACTCTAGATTGGAAAAGACCAAAAGTTGGGGGTGGGGTTGGGAAGGGGCAGATATCAACTTTATATAGGGATATGACAGCCTTATAGGGTACTGGGTGTTATCAGCATCGTCATTGAGAATTGCTTTATAACAAAGACAAGAGTCGTAGCTTGAGCAGAGGCGAGCGATTGGAGTAGAATGAAGATGAGTAGACGACTGATGATAAATTATCAAAGGGCATTGTTTTAGGAATTTAGATTCTAATAGACTGGCTTTCGTTTACTCTTTTTTTTTTTTTAATTTTTTTCATTTGTTAAAAATAATAAATATTTTCAATATTTAAAAATATAAAATTACTATTTATTAGAAAAAAAAAAATTTTTTTTAGCCAAACTCGAGTCTATTTAAATTTAAATAGAATGTTACAAGTTAATTGGTGCAATTGTTGTTGCCACCAATAAGCTCACTCACGTGCTATGGTGGGATTTCCTTGCTAAAACCTACTTTCTCTTTGACTATTCTCTAATAACGTCCTTTTGATTTAGCTATGTGCTGTAACACCGTAAACATTTTTTTAATTAAAATTTAAGTTTAATTAAAATTTAAGGATCTAAAAAAATATTTAATAATATTTTATTACTTTGATATTATTTAATTGTATAAACATTTTAAATATAATTGCTAGTTTTAATTTAAGAAAAATTTTATTCATATTTATTTGTTAATAATATTTTAATTAAAATTTTAGTGTTTCAAAGTATTTGATTAATTTCTATATTAATTAATTATAGGTTCTAAGAGATTGAATTTGGGTATTTATTGTTTTCATTTATATCTAAATTATATCATAATTTAAAAGATTTTATTTAGAATTGAAATATTAATATTTAAATATATTGGCTATTTTAGTTTGAAGGAAGTAATTTAAATATATAAATTATTAGTATTTTATTTGGTAGTAATATTTAAATTATTTATGTATATTAAATTATAAAGAAATTTATTATTTTATTTTATTGGGTTTGAAAGAATATTATCTAGGAATATTATTATAATAATTTTAATTATAATATAAATCAATATTAATTAATAATAATAATAAATTGAATTGAAGCAAAATTTCATCCACATGAAATGAATAATAAAAAAAATTACTTCTTCCTTTTATCTCATTCCTTTCTCTCTTTCCTTCTTTCTGTCTTTTTTTCTCTCTTTCCCGGTTGGCCACCCATAACTGCTTGTTGATTATGCACCACCATTCTAGGCAAGCTTCGGCGACCCCCTAGCGACAAGAACAGTGGCTAGTAGCAGTGGTTTCTAGTGTTGTATCTTAAAGAGAGAGAAAATAGGTCCCGAACTTTGGAGAGTTATATCCAGCGATCCCAATGTTTGATCATAATGATTCCAATGGCTATGGACTCCTGGTGAAAAGAGCTTTCAAATGGGACTAATCATGAGGGATTTGGTGGCCATTTCCAATGCTATCAAGGAGAGAAAAATTAGGTTTTTTTGAAGATAACATTTTTAGCCAGCCAATTGCCAAAATGGATGATCAGATGGTAATCATCATCTGCGTCCCATAAGCTTCAATTTGATACCAACAATGCCTCGATCAGAGATCGAACAAAAAAGGTACTCATCGGACAACCTAAATAAAAATGGTTGATATCAAACAATTGGGAAGGAGTTTCACAAATTGTCTATGAATCCATCATTAGCAATCTTTGGCATTTGGGAAGTGTACTCGGATCACTGATAGCTAACCAATGTCTAAGACTAAGTTTCCAGCCTGATTTGAATGCCTAGCAAACTGTCTTAGAATATAGTCAATATTGCAGTCGATTCTATCATTTTCAGACGTTTCAGACGCATTCCAAATAGCATAATTGACAAAGGTAGGCTCGAACTCATCTTGTGTGATTTTTACCTAGTTTTAGGGTAGTTGATTAATTAATAAAATATTTCTACTATATTGAAAGTAATTAAAATTAATTGTAAGCACTCTAGGATGATATGAAGGATCCCTTGGAATATTTCTAGAATAATTTTTTGTAACACCCTCACTTTAGATAGTCCGTATACTCTACTGTTCTAGTGATCAATGTCTGTTCGAATAGCTAGAATGTCTAGAATTTTATTTAGACTAAAGTGAGAAGTCATAAATAATTTAAATAATGTAAGAAAAATTAAGAAAAAATTTTAGAAATAAAATACAACAAAGTTAAATGAGCCGTAGCCCTAGCGATGGATGACCTAACGGGAAGTTGCTGTGAAGACAGCTAGTAGCCCTAAACTCGAGGGAAATTTCATGAAAAAAATTTTGGGACTCCAGGGAGGAGTTATAGAGGTTTCGATGTTAACAGATTGTTAAGAAAATGCAAGGATAATTAAATCAATCAGTACAGACAACTTTAGCTTAACAAGTTAAACGAAGGGCATTTTGGTCATTTCGCCTTCAGAGATAATTTTTGACTAACTTTTCCAATTAAGTAAATAAATTATATGACATAAAATATGAATAAATATTACTAAAAATTTAACTAAAAGTGAGTGGAAAAGAAAGAAAAAGAAAAAGAAAATGAAAATAAATACCCCATTTATGACATCATGGTCATATGAGAATGATGCAATAAAAACTCATGGACCAATCACCCTTTAACAAACACATTTACATGCATTTAAAATGGGAAAAAGAAGTCAAATAAAAGAATTATTTTCTGCCTTCTTCTTCCCTATCCAGCCGAAGCTCTCTCTCTATGTAACACCCTACTCCTCCGTAAGATGTAACATGATCTCATAGTACACCTAATGAATTACTGTACTTCGTCTACCGGTAACCCATTAAATATATTACAAGGGATTTTAAATTAATTTTCGTGAAATTTAAATCATCGATTAAAATATGGTGTTATAAAAGTTTTTCAAAATATCGACAGAGTGCCAGCTGTGTTTTGAGAAAACAGTTCTTCAAAACCTGCAAAGAAACACACTCCCAATATGTTTTCTCAAATACAACTCCAATAACTTCATTTTAACTCACAATTCAAATCTTAATAATCAAATCAATTCATTTTCAAACCAATCTCATCATAAAAGAAACATTTTATTGATTACAAGACTCAAAATTAATATTACAAAACTATTCAGGTAAATGAAATCTCAAATTTACATTTATAATAATTTACATTTAATTACATACCAAAATATTTTACAAGAGTTTTTATACAACTGCTCAAATAATTCACATACATATTATTACATGCATACATCAAAACCTGTGTACATGGGTATACTTGGAGCTGATCTGAATGTCTCTTCAAAGAAGCTTACTCAATTGCTCTATGCTCTTTTCACTTGAGACAGCATACAAAGCTATCGCTGAGTGGTGAACTCAGTGGTGCACAACTATAACTTAAAACATAGTTCAATATACCTTAGCAAAATTACAGCAAATAATTTGGAAATCAGGATACTCATCAAATTCCAAAAATCAAATTATTTATTGCCAATAATATAAATCATTTGTATGAAATGACTTTGATCGTGAAATTCAATTTATCAAATCACAACTAAACATTTTAGGTAATTCCAAAAAAATCAATTATACATAAATCATAATTGAAATCACAATTCTTTACTATTCAAAACCATTCTTTATCTCAAAAGCCATTCTTTATCTCAAAAGCCATTCTTTATCTCAAAAATCATTCTTTATCTCAAAAACCATTCTTTATCTCAAAAAGACCATTCTTTATCGCAAAAGCCATTCTTTATCTCAAAAGCCATTCTTTATCTCACTAACTATGCAAGATTAATCCGAAAGGGCCATCTTCGGGGTGATTCTAACTCCCTATGGTCGGGGAGGTCGAATCGGATTCTAACTGTGACACCCCTTACCCGTGTACAGTATACCCAAGTAAGTAATGCCACACGGTGTACCGGCACACTCTAATATACCTTAATTAATTTATATCATGCTTTTGAATATAATTTGTGAAATATAATTTATTTAAGCCATTTACTGAAATTATTATTTATTTGAGGTTCCGAAAATTTTAAAGAAAATCCGTGATCTAGGCTAAAAATGGAGAAAACAGTTCTTCGGAACCTGTGAAAAACACTTCCAAATAATTTTCCAAACAATCCCAACTTCAATTCATCAACAAAGTCTCAATATCAAGATCTCAACAACATTTCTCAATCATCCATCACATGTGATAATCAAGTATAAATCACAAATAGATATTTACTTTTCCATTCACAAATACAATTTTCATAATTTACATGAACATCAATATATATTACACAAGTTTAATTGCATATGAGAAAATCAAAATTTATTACAGAATGCCAAAATGACACCTAGTGTCCTACCAATGCACTGCAGGTGGTGAGGTGACACGGACACTGTGCAGAACTGCAGGATGGACTCACCCAGTCTGCGGTCTACTGGGCTCACGATCTGTATCTCCAGAACCTACGCGTGGCAAAAGCAACGCGCTAAGCAATAATGCTTAGTGGTGCAATAATAAAATAAAAGAAATTGCAAGAAAATAAATATGTAGTGAATGTATATATTTCATTTGTTTTGAATTTGTATATCATTAACTTTGTCCACTTTAATTCATTTGGTTGCCCAAGTAACCTACACTAGACGACTGGACTGGAAAAACGGGTAAACTGGCACTGGGTATCAAGTACCTCGGGCCGTCACACCATCGGTCACATATGCATCTCCCGGTGTGCAATGAGCGGCTAACAATGTCAGAATAATATCAGGCACAAGGCCAAATCTCAATACAAGGTCAGAATGGCTAAAAGCCATAAAATCACAGAATGGTATATTGCCATGTGCAGTACTGCTAATTGAACCCTATTGGCATGCCAAACTATCCAAACCAATCTTGTTAGGTATACTAGGGCATTTGAAACTTTTAAATTCTTCAATTTGTGAATTTCAAGTTTTTGGTGTCACTATTCACCTATTGGTCAACAAAAATGTTGACTTTTGGATAGAAAATATGTACATTGACTTTGGCACTCCCAATATACCACATTTGGCATTCAAAACTTGTTGGCATTAAGCATTTATACCATTTCAAAGTTTAAACCAAGGGAAGCAGAATTTTCAATTTTTGTAACTCAACTTTACTGTTTCATTGGACACTGTTGCAGTGGGAATTTGAAGAAATGGCAAACATGAAAGTTGTTCCTTATTTTGTCTAGTTGAATTTCTTTTTTTGAATCACTCCATTTGGAGTTTTGTAGCTCCAGATATAGTCCAAAAACCACAGCTGGCCGGATTTCCATTCTGCAGAAATTACCATATCTACAGTAACATGAACAGTGACTGGAATCACTTTTTTGGATGGGTTCTGGCCATAATTTAGGGTAGGTTTCTTCATGAAAGTTGTTTGTCTATGTCTTAAATTTTTGCTGTAAAAATTTCAGGTCAATTGACCATATCTACAGTGAGTTATGGCCAAATGAACAGTTACTGTTCATTTGGTCAATTCTGCAGGTGCTGTTGCAGGGTATCCGGATTGGGGCCAACTTTTGGTCCTCTTGCTTTGGTCTTTTGGGCATGGTTTCTTCAGCAAAAATGTGCCATTATAAGCCTAGTTTCATGTCCAATTTTCCAAACACCAATTGGACCAACACAGCCAAAGATATGGCAGTCCAAGTGGACTGAAATCTCAGCCACTCTGCTGCTGTCCTTAGGCAGCCTACACATTCACTTTGCCATGCTATATTTTAGTCCAAATTGTGGTCAACTTACCTAAAATGGTCACTAATTGACCATTAATATGTTCTCTAACAATTTCCTAAGCCAAGTCAAATTTTCACTCCTCAAAACCCTAATTTCCATATGAGTTTTCACAACATGCTTTAATTAACTATCTCATTCACTATCCACATGCATACATGGTTTAAACATAATCTCTAATCCACTTTAAGTCCATCACAACACTCCATTATTGTTCCTTCAATAGGGCTGCCGAAATCCATGGTATGTATACACATACTTTTTGTTCATTTAAATTACAAATTCTTACTCAATTCAAGTCACTATCATGGAATATAAGAGTTTTAAGTAAATATGTGCACTAACCTCTTGTAGGCAGATTTTTCACAACTCAAAACTTCACTTTCTTTCCTCTTCTTGGCTGCCAAAAGCTTCCCCAAGAGATATGGTCAAGTTTTAATGAAAGGAGTTAGGGTTTAGTGGTGTAACAAAGGGAGAAATTAAGCTTTGATTGAAAAAAATCCATGGAGGTTGTCTAGGGCATGTTTCGGCTGGAATGGGAGGAGAAGATGGCTGCAGCTTTTTTTTTTATTCTTTGGTCTTCATTTTGTCTCTTTTATTAGTTAGTCACTTGGTTGTTTAAAGGTAATTGGTTATAGCTCTTAATGACATCACCATGATGTCATAAATAGGCATTTTCCTCATTTTCTTTTCTTTTCTTCACTACTCATCTTCAATTTAATTTCTAGTAATGTTTATTCATATTTTATGTCATATTAATTATTTACTCAACTGGACAAGTCGGCCAAAAATCACCTCTGAAGGCGAAATGACCAAAATGCCCTTCATTTGGCTTAATGGGTCAAAATTGTCTGTACCGATTGAAAAATTTTTCTAAATATTTTCTTGGCATTCTAATGCCATAGAAACCTCAATAACCCTTCTTTGGAGTCTCAAAAATTATTTTATAATTTTTCCCCCGGGTCTAGGGCTCCTAGTTGCGAGAACCGCAACTTCCCTCTGGGTTACCCCTCGCTAGGGCACCGGCTCGTTTAACTCGGTTGTATTTTATTTCTAAGATTTTTACTAAATTTTTCTTATTAGTATTTGAGTTAATTTTGGTTCCTCACTTTAGTTTAAATATTTTTCCAGACGTTCTAGCTGTCCGGACCGACACCGGTCACCGGAACAGTAGAATGTACGGAGTTGCTATAGGGAGGGTGTTACAACTCTTCCGCTCTAATTTAAATTTCGTCCTTGAAATTTACCTGATGTAAACAGTTGAGGGAACTGTTGCCTCATCGTCTCTTCACTTTCCCAAGTTGCCTCCTCGGTGTTGTGGTGCCTCCAAAGCACTTTCACCAGTGGAATCTGCTTGTTCCTCAATTTTTTTACTTCCCGAGCCAGGATCCGTAGAGGTTCTTCTTCATATGTCAAATCCGGTTGTATTTCAATTTCTTCCCTGGAGATGACATATGAAGGATCTGAGTGGTATCTTCTAAGCATGGACACGTGGAACACATTGTGGATCTTGTCCAGCTCTGGTGGTAAAGCTAGCCTGTAGGCTACTGGTCCCACACGTTCAATGACTTCATATGGGCCAATAAACCTAGGGCTCAACTTACCTTTTCTTCCAAACCTCAATACTTTCTTCCACGGTGACACCTTGAGGAACACTTTGTCGCCAACCACATATTCTATTTCTTTTCTTTTCAGGTCGGCATAAGATTTCTGTCTGTCCGAGGCAACCTTCAAGTTGGCTTTGATTGATTTTACCTTCTCCTCAGCCTGTTTCACCAGGTCTGGCCCTATCAGTTTGTCTTCATCCAATTCAGTCCAGCACACTGGAGTTCTACATTTTCTCCCATACAGTGCTTCATATGGGGCCATTTGGATGCTAGCTTGGTAGCTATTGTTGTATGCAAATTACGCTGGGAGGGAGGTATCTATCACAACTTCCCTCAAACTCAATGACACAACTCCTCAGCATATCCTCAAGGACCTGACAAGTATTTCACGTTATTGTTATCATTTTAATTCAATATTTGTATCAATTTCATTGGTTTCAATTGTTTACCTGGATTACTCTTTCTGATTGCCCATCCGTCTGAGGATGGAAAGCTGTACTGAAATGAAGTTGTGTACCCAAGGACTCATGCAACTTCTTTCGAAATCTCGATGTAAACCTTGGGTCTCGATCAGATATGATGGAAAGTGGAATCCCATGCAGTCTAACTATCTCACTGATATACAATTCTGCTAACTTCTCCAGTGAGTAGTCAGTCCTAACTGGCAGAAAATGAGCTGACTTTGTCAATCTATCAACTATCACCCATGCTGCATCATGTTTCTTCTGGGTGAGAGGTAGTCCACTTACAAAATCCATGGTGACCCGATCCCATTTCCATTCAGGTATGCGTATAGGCTGTAGCAAACCTGATGGAACTTGATGTTTTGCCTTGACTTGCTGACATGTCAAGCATTTAGTCACATAGTCAGCTATGTCCTTCTTCATACCAGGCCACCAATACTGAAGCTTTAGATCATGATACATCTTTGTACTTCCTGGGTGCATAGCATATACACTGGTGCGTGCCTCTTTTAGAATATTGGCTTTCAATTCCCCATCATTTGGTACACACAGTCTTCCTTTGTAATACAGACACCCATCTGCTTTCACCACATAATCAGTTGCTTTTCCCTCTGATATCTTGCTCATAATAGCCATTAGCTTCTCATCTACCTTCTGCCCATCTAAAATCTGCTGTAGTAGGTTTGGCCTCACTTGCAACTCAGCCAAAATAGCTCCATCTTGAATCAAAGATAGACGGGCATTCAATGATCTCAAAGCTGTGATGGACTTTCTGCTTAAAGCATCAGCAACTACATTTGCCTTCCCAGGATGGCAGCCACTAGAGGAATTGTCCGCTTTGGCCATAAGCCTCACGGTTTTGTCCCATAGGTGGAATGGAGAACTTCCCAGGAGGTCACCCATCCTAGGATTTCTCTCAAACGAGCACGTTTAACCCTGGAGTTCTTCCAACTCTCCAGGCCATTCCACCAAATGGTGCCTCTGTCTAAGGTTGAGCTCCCTCAAAGTTGGCAAATATTTCAGGCTTTTGTGGTCTGTGTAAATGTAGCACTTTTCACCATACAAGTAATGCCTCCATATCTTCAGTGGGAAGATAATTGCTGCAAGCTCTAGATCATGGGTAGGGTAATTCTGTTCATGTGGCCTTAGCTGCCTGGAAGCATAGGCGATCACTTTCCCCTCTTGCATCAATACACACCCTAGCCCATTATGTGAGGCATCACTATAGACCACGAAGTCCTTTCCTGACACTGGCTGTGTTAACACTGGTGCCTCTGTCAACATAGCCTTCAATTTCTCAAAACTGGTCTGACACTTGTCATTCCAGTCAAATCTGACATTCTTGTGTAACAACTTGGTCATTGGAGCAGCTATTAGGGAAAATCCCTTCACAAATCTTCTGTAATACCCAGCTAGCCCCAAGAAGCTTCTGACCTCAGTTGTGTTTCTGGGAGGCTTCCATTCCATCACTGCTTCTATTTTCTTGGGATCCACTCTAATCCCATCAGCTGACACTATGTGTCCAAGGAATGCAATCTCATTCAACCAGAAGTCACACTTGGACAACTTAGCATACAGCTTCTTTTCTCTCAGGGTTTGCAGAACAATCCTCAAATGCTCATCATGTTCTTCCCTGGTCTTGGAATACACCAAAATATCATCAATAAAGACCACTACGAACCGATCTAGGTATGGATGGAAGATACGGTTCATAAGGTCCATAAATGCTGCTGGTGCATTTGTTAGGCCAAAGGGCATCACCAGGAACTCATAATGCCCATACCGGGTCCTGAATGCAGTCTTTGGCACATCTGCATCCTTCACCCTCAACTGATGATACCGTGATCTGAGATCAATCTTGGAAAATACTCCTGCTCCCTTCAACTGATCAAACAGATCATCAATTCTAGGCAACGGATATTTGTTGTTCACAGTCACTTTATTCAACTGCCGGTAATCAATGCATAGCCTCAAAGTCCCATCCTTCTTTTTCACAAACAGCACTGGAGCTCCCCATGGTGACACACTGGGGCGTATGAACCCCTTATCAAGCAACTCTTGCAACTGAGTTTTCAACTCCCTCAATTCAGTGGGTGCCATCCTATAAGGAGCAATGGAAATGGGTGCTGTACTCGGCAGTGTCTAAATAGTAAATTCAACTTCCCTTTCTGGTGGCAAACCAGGCAACTCTTCAGGAAATACCTCTGGGAAGTCTCTTACTGTGGGTATGTCACTCAGGTTTGGCTTAGCCTGCCTAGTATCCACCACATGTGCTAGGTAGGCTTCACAGCCTTTTCTTATCATTCTTCTTGCAACTGTGGCTGAGATGACATTGGACAAGAAATCTGTCCTTTCCCCCACAACTGTGATCTCATTACCCCCAGGAGTTTTCAAAGAAATTCTCTTCAATTTGCAATCAACTATTGCCTGATGATGTGACAACCAGTCCATTCCCAAAATCACGTCAAACTCATGGAAGGGCAACTTAATCAGGTCTGCCAAGAATTCATACCCCTGAATCCTTAACGGGCAACTCTTGTATACTTTGTTCACTACCACACCGTGGCCCAATGGATTAGTGACCAGAATCTCTTGGTCACTCTCCCCTACTAGTATCCCCCTTTCTACGGGTAAGTTGATGCAAATGTAGGAATGAGTGGATCCTGGATCCACCAATGCATGCACAGGTGTATTGTAGAGGGAGAACGTACCCCTGATGACATCCGAGGCATCTTGCTCCTCCTGAGCTCTCATGGCATAAGCTCTGGCAGGTGGTCTGTTATCTGGCCTCTCTGCTGGCTCAGATGCAGGCCTCTGTGATGATCCCACTACCTCTGATTTACCAGGTTTCCTACCCCTTTGTGGTGCAGGAGCAGGTCTGTCTGCTTGTGTTGGAGCAGCTGTAGTAGTTCTGCGCGGACAGTTTCTCAACTGATGCTCTGTTGACCCACACCTTAAGCAGGCACCAGTCACTCTCCAACACTCCCCCTTATGCCATTTCAAGCAGTGTGGACATGCAGAAGATGCTGGGGCTGGTCCCCTGAACCCCATCCCTGGAGAGCTGCCCACTAATGGTGTGGACTGACCTCTCCTAGGGGTAAACTATGGCCTGGGCCCCTGAGACTGACCCTGACCTTGTGGCTGACCTGAACTCTGTGCAGGTGGACCCTTGAACTTCTTCCCAAATGCAGGAGCTGAACTAGACTGACCTGGGCCCCTCTTCTGCTGTCTTTCCCTTCTAGTCTGCTCACTGATTCTTACTTTTTCAACCTTTATTGCCGCTTCCACTAACTTGGTGAAGTCAGTGATTCCCAAGGCAGTGATCATAATCTTTATGTTGTCATTTAGTCCCTCTTCAAATCTCTTGCACCTTTCAGCTTCATTAGGGACTATCTCCCTTCCATAGTGGCTCAATCTTACGAATTCCTTCTCATATTTGGCCACTGACAGCTGTCTTTGCCTCAGATTAATAAACTCTCTTCTTCTCTCTTCCAGGTATACAATACCCACATATTTCTTCTTGAATTCGGAGAGAAAGAAGTCCCAAGTTATAGCTTCTGGCTGCACTTCACTGGATACCGTGTCCCACCATTCGTAGGCATCATCTTGCAACAAAGATATGGCAGCTTCCAGGTTTTGGTCTGGAGTGCAGTGGAGTTATTTTAGTACTCTGCCTGTTCTGTTCAACCAATTTTCGGCTGCAACAGAGTCATCTTCTCTCTTACCATAGAAGTCCACTGCTCCAAACTTCCTCAGTTTTTCCAGATGTGATTTTGGTTGTGGAGGTGGTGGTGGTGGTACTGGCATTACCCCGGCCATTTGTCTAAAGAAATGGGCCATTTGCTGGAACATGGCCTGTGGAGGCTGAGCAGGCTCTGCTTGAGCTGGTGGAGTAGGTTCTCCCCTACCCCCAGTCTCAGCTGCTGCAGGTAGAGCATGACTCTCCACTTCCTCCTCGACTGCTCTCTGTGATGAAGGGTCCATATCCTATTCAAAATAAGAAAGACAAACAGATCTGCATTAGTGTCACCTCGACTCTTACAAATGCAATGCATGGTATGGACTCAATCTAGGCCCAGAAACGCCTAAACTGTGCTCTGATACCACTAAATGTGACACTCCTTACCTGTGTACAGTATACCCGAGTAAGTAATGCCACACGGTGTACCGGCACACTCTAATATACCTTAATTAATTTATATCATACTTTTGAATATAATTTGTGAAATATAATTTATTTAAGCCATTTACTGAAATTATTATTTATTTGAGGTTCTGAAAATTTTAAAGAAAATCCGGCAGAGTACCGGCTAAAAATGGAGAAAACAGTTCTTCGGAACCTGTGAAAAACACTTCCAAATAATTTTCCAAACAATCCTAACTTCAATTCATCAACAACGTCTCAATATCAAGATCTCAACAACATTTCTCAATCATCCATCACATGTGATAATCAAGTATAAATCACAAATAGATATTTACTTTTCCATTCACAAATACAATTTTCATAATTTACATGAACATCAATATATATTACACAAGTTTAATTACATATGAGAAAATCAAAATTTATTACAGAATGCCAAAATGACACCTAGTGTCCTACCAATGCACTGCAGGTGGTGAGGTGACACGGACACTATGCAGAACTGCAGGATGGACTCACCCAGTCTGCGGTCTACTGGGCTCACGATCTGTATCTCCAGAACCTACGCGTGGCAAAAGCAACGCGCTAAGCAATAATGCTTAGTGGTGCAATAATAAAATAAAAGAAATTGCAAGAAAATAAATATGTAGTGAATGTATATATTTCATTTGTTTTGAATTTGTATATCATTAACTTTGTCCACTTTAATTCATTTGGTTGCCCAAGTAACCTACACTAGACGACTGGACTGGATAAATGGGTAAACTGGCACTGGGTATCAAGTACCTCGGGCCTTCACACCATCGGTCACATATGCATCTCCCGGTGTGCAACAGAACAGCTAACAAGCTGTAAATAATATCAGGCACAAGGCCAAATCTCAATACAAGGTCAGAATGGCTAAAAGCCATAAAATCACAGAATGGTATATTGCCATGTGCAGTACTGCTAACTGAACCCTATTGGCATGCCAAACTATCCAAACCAATCTTGTTAGGTATACTAGGGCATTTGAAACTTTTAAATTCTTCAATTTGTGAATTTCAAGTTTTTGGTGTCACTATTCACCTATTGGTCAACAAAAATGTTGACTTTTGGATAGAAAATATGTACATTGACTTTGGCACTCCCAATATACCACATTTGGCATTCAAAACTTGTTGGCATTAAGCATTTATACCATTTCAAAGTTTAAACCAAGGGAAGCAGAATTTTTAGTTTTTGTAACTCAACTTTACTATTTCATTGGACACTGTTGCAGTGGGAATTTGAAGAAATGGCAAACATGAAAGTTGTTCCTTATTTTGTCTAGTTGAATTTTTTTTTTTGAATCACTCCATTTGGAGTTTTGTAGCTCCAGATATGGTCCAAAAACCACAGCTGGCCGGATTTCCATTCTGCAGAAATTACCATATCTACAGTAACATGAACAGTGACTGGAATCACTTTGTTGGATGGGTTCTGGCCATAATTTGGGGTAGGTTTCTTCATGAAAGTTGTTTTTCTATGTCTTAAATTTTTTCTGTAAAAATTTCAGGTCAATTGACCATATCTACAGTGAGTTATGGCCAAATGAACAGTTACTGTTCATTTGGTCAATTCTGCAGGTGCTGTTGTAGGGTATCCGGATTGGGGCCAAATTTTGGTCCTCTTGCTTTGGTCTTTTGGGCATGGTTTCTTCAGCAAAAATGTGCCATTATAAGCCTAGTTTCATGTCCAATTGGCCAAACACCAATTGGACCAACACAGCCAAAGATATGGCAGTCTAAGTGGACTGAAATCTCAGCCACTCTGCTGCTATCCTTAGGCAGCCTACACATTCACTTTGCCATGCTATATTTCAGTCCAAATTGTGGTCAACTTACCTAAAATGGTCACTAATTGACCATTAATATGTTCTCTAACAATTTCCTAAGCCAATTCAAATTTTCACTCCTCAAAACCCTAATTTCCATATGAGTTTTCACAACATGCTTTAATTAACTATCTCATTCACTATCCACATGCATACATGGTTTAAACATAATCTCTAATCCACTTTAAGTCCATCACAACACTCCATTATTGTTCCTTCAATAGGGCTGCCGAAATCCATGGTATGTATACACATACTTTTTGTTCATTTAAGTTACAAATTCTTACTCAATTCAAGTCACTATCATGGAATATAAGAGTTTTAAGTAAATATGTGCACTAACCTCTTGTAGGCAGATTTTTCACAACTCAAAACTTCACTTTCTTTCCTCTTCTTGGCTGCCAAAAGCTTCCCCAAGAGATATGGTCAAGTTTTAATGAAAGGAGTTAGGGTTTAGTGGTGTAACAAAGGGAGAAATTAAGCTTTGATTGAAAAAAATCCATGGAGGTTGTCTAGGGCATGTTTCGGCTGGAATGGGAGGAGAAGATGGCTGCAGCTTTTTTTTTATTCTTTGGTCTTCATTTTGTCTCTTTTATTAGTTAGTCACTTGGTTGTTTAAAGGTAATTGGTTATAGCTCTTAATGACATCACCATGATGTCATAAATAGGCCTTTTCCTCATTTTCTTTTCTTTTCTTCACTACTTATCTTCAATTTAATTTCTAGTAATGTTTATTCATATTTTATGTCATATTAATTATTTACTCAACTGGACAAGTCGGCCAAAAATCACCTCTGAAGGCGAAATGACCAAAATGCCCTCCGTTTGGCTTAACGGGTCAAAATTGTCTGTACCGATTGAAAAATTTTTCTAAATATTTTCTTGGCATTCTAATGCCATAGAAACTCAATAACCCTTCTTTGGAGTCCCAAAAATTATTTTATAATTTTTCCCCCGGGTCTAGGGCTCCTAGTTGCGAGAACCACAACTTCCCTCTGGGTTACCCCTCGCTAGGGCACCGGCTCGTTTAACTCGGTTGTATTTTATTTCTAAGATTTTTACTAAATTTTTCTTATTAGTATTTGAGTTAATTTTGGTTCCTCACTTTAGTTTAAATATTTTTCCGGACGTTCTAGCTGTCCGGACCGACACCGGTCACCGGAACAGTAGAATGTACGGAGTTGCTACAGGGAGGGTGTTACACTAACTCCCTATGGTCGAGGAGGTTGAATCATCGTGCACAGTACACATCACAATAATGAATCTTTCGAAAGGGCCATAACATAAAACTTAGATCTAACCTCTAATTAGAGGAGAATCTAAGCCTGTGCACGTACCATGGTAATCAAAATACAACTAACTCCATTTTCTTCTCAACAAATGAGAGAGACGGGTAATAACCTAGTCAAGCATCTATGGTGAGATACAAAACAATATCACAATCCTTTTAGTGAGCATAAATCACAATACAATTCGATTCAAAGCCAATTTCAATATCCAATAATTTTTATGCTCATCACAATTCAAATCATAAATTTGCATTTTTCCATGCAAATTGCCCATCACAGTTCAAAACATGTTCTATCATAATTTTCCAAAACATAATTTATTCAATCCACAACAACGCTTAATACTTGTGGAAATACTATTTCACAAAGCTAAATTCATACATACTATAATAATTTCAATAATCATTGAATTAAATCCAATTCTTGTTAAACATAATACAAAAGAAAAATATGTTATTTAATCATATGAAATATTCAGAACAAAATTAGTTAAAAACTAGTTGTGCACAAACCTCTGATAAATGCCTCTTGGCTCTGACTCAGTGTTTCCTTCTCCTTCCCTGAGTCTTTGCTAACTGAAACACATAATTTGAAGTGTTTCAATACTCATTTAAACCGTCTCTAATAATAAGGCTTAATAATTAATTTATTGAATTCTATTATTTCCTTAGCCAACCTAAGATGTTGACCCTCGATGCATTCTAGGTGAATTAGTTTTAATGTTACCAATATGTCACATTTTATAGCCCTTTAGTGTTGGTATATGTTACCAATTTTATTTTCAAGTATATTGCATTTTATTGCAATTTGCCGAATTTCGGTATACTAATTTGACCTAGCCGGATGACCTAGTTTCCTCGATTTTCGAGTTTCGATCAAAACTACAAACTTGTAGGTCTATGTCTTATTGCACGCGAGGCAAAATTTCAGGTCATTCTGAGTTGTGTAGGCCAAGTTATGGTCAATTTACCAATGCTGGACATAATGTATCAAAATGGTAACTTTAAGTCATTTTTAGATCACTTTTGGTTCAGCCAGTTTTGGTACCTAAACTTGTACAAGCTATTTGGCTTGGTTCTGGCCATTTCTGGGCTTTGGTGTCTTCATAAGAATTGTATATCTATGTCTAAACTATTCATGATAAAAATTTTAGGTCATTTGGACCTGTTTTGAGTGAGTTATGACCAAAACACTAACTACTGCCCAAATGGTCAATTTTCAGGCTTTCAAGTCACTAATCCGGATTTGGTCATTTTTCAAGTCACCTTCTAGGAAGAATTGTGGTGAGCTTCCTTCATGAAAGTTGGCACATTTTGTGCCTAGTTTCACCTCCAATTAGTCTCATACCAATTGGAGTCACACACTTAAGGTTCTAAGCTAAAATGTACACTTCCCTATTACACATTGTTTATCCTTACCAATTACACATCCAACACTTACCAAATTAATTCTTCCATGCCAATTCTGGTTTGTACCATAACATTAATACACTTTACTTCACATTTTTTTTCATTTTGGCAACTTGTAACCACTCTCAACAAACACATTATAACTCAGAATTTTTCCAAGTCCAATTACAACAATTAACCACATGACATACCTCATTTACATGTCCCAATTCAAACCATTATACACATATCCATGCTGCCATCAATAACAACATCTTAGACAACCATAAAAAAGTAAAAACAAGCTACATATACAGAATTTCCATGGCTGCCAAAATGTACATCTCCATTAAAACATCAAACTTCAAAAATTCTTCCATAAATCAACTACCCACAACGTTGGTTATACTTTTAATGAAACAAGAATTGAAAGCACTCACTTACCACTTTTGAAGTTCTTCAAAACCTCACCAAAACTTAACTTTCTTGCTCTTAGTATGCTGCCCAAGGTATAGAGGTCAAGTTTAATGAAGGGAGCTTAAGGTTTTTATGGCTAAATCATGGTGCATGGAGGTGTTTTTACTTTGGCCATGGGAGCTTTCATGGGAGAGCTTCGGCTGGTGCAAATTCTAGAGGTTGAAGATGACTTATGCTGTCCCATTTGTGATATTTTAATGTCCACTAGCTTCACTTAGTGGAGCACTAAGTGTGGTTAAGATTAATTAATCTAAAGTTTCACAATTTCCACTTTTTACCTCATTTCCTTTTCTATTTAAATTATGTACCACCATTTTAATTTTTCATGACATTTTCCAAGTGTAATATCATTTATTTTTAATGGACATTTAGGTCAAAAGGAAACTTGGGATGTCAAATGACCACAATGCCCCTATTCGGGTTGCATTCCCGATTTTTCGATAACACCGAGTTTTGTCGTTTTCTCGATTTCTTGTTTTTCTTTGTACTAATTATTTAATTTTTCTTTGATATTTCTAATGATATTTATACTTCAATAGATGTTCATTTAAGTCTTAAAAATATTTTCCAGGGTTTTTCGTGGTCCAGGGCTAGTCAACAGTCCACGCTGCAACTTCCTAGTGCGGTCACCCATCGCTATGGTTCTTGGCTCGTTTAACTTGGTTATATTTCATTACTATTATTTTTTCTTTATTTTTCTTGTATTTTCTTTTCTCGTATTTCATTATTTTATGTCTCCTCATCCATATCTATGTATAATTCTAGGCATCCTAGCTGTCCGGACAGACACTATCACCAGAATAGTAGAACGCACTACCGAACGTAGGGGTGTTACAATTCTCCCCCCATTAAAATAAATTTCGTCTCGAAATTTTACTTGGCATCATTTTTTGAACAGCTGTGGGTGCTGTCTCCTCATGTCCTCTTCACGGTCCCAAGTAGCTTTCTGGCCTGAATGATGGTTCCATAGCACTTTAACCAGGTGTATCTATTTATTCCTCAACTGCTTCACCTCATATGCCAGAATTTTTATGGGTTCTTCCTCATATGAGAGGTCTGGATTTACCTCAATCTCTTCAACTGATAATACATGAGATGGGTTAGATCTGTACCTCCTTAACATGGACACATGGAAGACACTATGTATCCTTTCTAGCTCTAGAGGTAATACTAACCGGTATGCCAAAGGACCCACTCTCTCCAGAACCTCGTATGGTCCGATAAAATGAGGACTTAGTTTCCCCTTTCTGCCAAATCTCATAATCCTCTTCCAAGGAGAAACTTTAAGGAATACCTTATCACCCACTACATATTCAATATCTCTCCTTTTCAGATCAATATAGGACTTCTGACGGTCTAATGTAGCCTTGAGTCGATCTCTGATCAATCTGATCTTTTCCTCTGTCTGCTGAATAATTTCTAGCCCAATCATCTTCCTTTCACCTACTTCATCCCAACATAGGGGAATTCTTCACTTTCTGCCAGATAAAGCTTCATATGGAGGCATCCCAATGCTTGATTGGTAGCTGTTATTATAAGCAAACTCAATTAAAGGCAAGTGTATATGCCAACCACCTTCAAACTCAATCACACAAGCCCATAGCATATCCTCCAATATCTGAATTACCCTCTCAGACTGGCCATCTGCCTGTGGGTGAAATGCTGTGCTGAAGTTCAATTTAGTTCCTAGGGCTCTTTGAAGACTACCCCAGAATCTAGAAGTAAACCTAGGATCTCTATTAGATACAATCGATACTGGCACTCCATGCAGTTTTACAATCTCATTTATGTACATTCTGGCCAATCTCTCCAACTATAGTCCATCCGGACTGGCAAAAAGTGAGCGGACTTAGTTAGTCTATTACTCATACTTCATCATGACTATTCTGTGTCCTCGGAAGTCTCATCACAAAATCCATAGTTATCCATTCCCTTACAATGTTTCATAGGGTGCCATTTGTATGCTAGCTTGACACTTATTATTGTATACAAATTCTGTTAGTGGGAGGTATCTGTTCCATCTCCCCTCGGATTCAATGACACAAGTTCTTAGTATATTCTCAAGGGCTTATTACATTTTATAGGTTATTATTATCATTTCGTTTCATTATTTATAGAAACTCAATGAGTTTCAGAATTTACCTGAATTACTTATTTCGACTGTCCATCCGTTTGAGGATGATAAGTCATACTGATATCTCTAAACTTATAGTAATTACTATAGTACAGGTAGTTCACATTATTGTAACCGAGTTACTGACTCCAGCTACCTTACAAGTGTAGTCTTTCGACAGGCTAGTTCTGAAGTTTTAAATTTTTGACAGGCTAGTTCTGAAGTTTTATTTTATTATACCACGATGAAGCACGTAGCTCTACACAATAATCTCGTGTCGATACTATAATTTGCAGCTTGCAATACAAACATCGAGAACATTACATAGTCACTACGTTATAACCTCATGGACTAGGTTTTCTAACATCTTATCTTTCTCGAATCCACTAATATCCTAAATCGATTCTGATTACAATATCCCTTGATAATTACTAACAGTAACATCTTTGCCCTCATCTAGAGTAATTCTATTATCGCAACTTACTTTTATGTCCTCTTGCCTTACATTAAGTAGGCTTTCCATTTAGCTTTATAATTTATGGTGTGTGTAACACCCCTATTTGCATAGCTTAGTGTATTTCACTATTCCGGCGACCGGTGTCGGTCCGGACAATTAAGGGGATTAGAACCATACTTAAGACAACTAGATAAGCTCTGAACACAAATAATTAGTAATTGTCAATTAGTTAAGTATAAATAAGAAAAACAGAACATAAGAAGTTAAATGAGCCGAGAGTCACAGCGATGGATGACCTTCTCGGGAATGACTGCGAGGTCAATCTAAACTCAAATTTCGAACTGTAAAATGTGACGCTGCGATCCTTAGGACCATTGTGAACACAGTGGAAAAGAGAAAATCACGAAAAAGAATTTTTAAGCCAGTCAAATAATTAGGTCAGGGAGCCGAAAGAAATATTGAATTATTTTCAAACCGGGTTGAACCGGCGAGGGGCAATTTGGTCAATTCATCCCTAGAGCTGACTCCTGACCTAACTGTCTAATAAAATTGGAGAAAAGAAAATTTCGGGATCAAGAATTAAATTAAAGAAACAAGGAAAAAAAAAAGAAAAGAAAAAAACAACTTTATTTACATCACCTTAGCTCACCATTATGATGTCATAAATTAAATTAAAATTTTCCTACAAAATTAGACCAAGTTAAAAGCAATTTTAAAGACTTAAAAATACATTAAAAAGAAAAAAAAATAGATCTCCTTCTCCAAAATTCGGCCACCCTTCTCTCCCTCACTTCACCATTGGAGAAAACTCCATTAAAGCTTGAAACCAAGCTTCTTCCAACCACCTAACCCCACTTTGTCCCCAAATTCTTCCATAAAAACTTGTTAACCTCACTTGAGAAGAAGATTGATCACAAAAGAAAGAAGAAAAGAAGAAGGAAATTGAAGATTTAGCATCCAAGTTGAGGTTAGTGATTTAAGTTGCAAAATTTAGTTTATTAGTTGTGTTTATAGCTTAACTAACTTAGAAATAAACTTAAAATGAAATGAAAATAATTGTTGGAGGACTAATCAAGGATTTTTGTCAGCTAGGGTTTGCTATGGTAATGCATGAATTTGATTAGATTAAAAGTGTAGGCAAGCTTGTATGAATGTGGAGGTGATGTTGATATGCTTAGATTTGGTTAAATGTAACAACTAGTGTAGTTAGGGTTGGCACCTAAGGTTTAGAGGCAAAAATGTGAGAATTGGACAAGTGGTGTGTTTGACCTTGTTTGAGATGAAAAATGGTCATTTGTGACCAATTGAGATGTGTTGGAAGTGTTAGAAGTGAGTTTAATTTCGGATTGCTTAGGGTCATGCTACAGGCAGCAGGACCAAGGTTCCTTTCAGGGACCAAAACTGAAAATTTACAAGTCCAATTGGTATGAGACCAATTGGGAATGAAAATAGACACAAAATGACACATTTTTCATTTAGGAATCATGCCCAAAAAGTGACCAAAACCTAGTGAACAACTTGACTAAATCTGGATTTTTGCAGTCTGACCTGCACAAAAATGACCAAATAAATAGTGTTTGTTCATTTGGCCATAGCTTGGGCTAGGTAAGTCTAAATGACTTGAAATTTTATCAGTAGATAGCTGAGATATAGACCTAAAACTTTCATGAAGAACACAAACCCAAATTATTCCCTTAATCAAGTCATTTGGCCACCCAAAATTGGTGACCTAAAACTGCCAGAACCAGTTTGGTGCCCAGAAATCTAGGTTAAGTCTAATCCGGCAGCCATGATTCAAATAGCTATAACTTAAGCTACAAAACTCCAAATGGAGTGATTCAAAAAGGAGAATAAATTTAAGACAATAGGGAACATTTTCTATGAAGAAAGTTTTGCCAAATTCTAACAGAAAAATGACCAATGGAACAGTGCAACTTAAGACACCAAAACTGAAAAATTACAAATTTGCCTAAAAGACTTAGAATTTGAGTAAACAACCAAAACCAACAAATTTAGTTACCAAAATGTGGTATGTGGGTGAAGTTGGAATTTCCATACCTACTAAGCCTTAGAAAGTCAACAAATTGACTTGAATAGTGTAGTGAATAGTAATCCCAAAACACAAATTTTAAATAATGTCAAGTTTAGCACATTAAAGCTAGGTAAAAGTGAATTTAAATTTATTTTTGGATTTATGCTAAGTTATGGTACTGAAACACTGTGAAACTGTATGTTTCAGTAGAAAGGAACACCGGGAAAGAACCCAAGGAATCGAGTCAAGGCCAAGAGACGACTCGCTTAAGGTTTGTGCACTACGTATAATTTCTGTAAATTATCTTCTGCATATTGTTTTGAATAATTTGAAATATTGAATTGTGACATCATGGTGATGAAATGTTTATTATGCTTTTGATTTAAATTGTTGAAAGTTATTTGTGTATATTTGAGATGGCATAAATGTTTAGTAAATTGTTAAGATAAGTTTTGAAACCACAGTGTCATGACCATATATTTGAACACCTCACTAGCGTGACTAGTGGGGTGTCGATTCAATTTTGATTCCTTCTCTGGCTGAAGTGTTGAGGTGTGTGCCAGTAGAAGAAGAAATTGAATGGATATCCATATATTTGAGCTAGCTAGCCTTGTGATGTGACTTCTCCTTAGCCTCTGGCTATTGAGATTATATTTGTTTCGAATGGCATGATATAAGTGTGGGTTTTATGAAATGTGTCTTGACACTTCGAAATGAACTTGTTTAGATTAAAATCTCATAATTCATGTTTTATATTTAATTCTCATGTTCAGTCCAATTTTTGAATAAATATGATTTAAACTCTGCATAAAGATTATTTTAGTATGTTGTGCACCACTGAGTCCTAGTACTCAGCGATGGCTGTTATTGCTGTCGCAGATATAGAGACTAGAAGAGTAGCAGAGTGAGTTACTGAGGACAGAGGAGCTACCTGCTTTGAAGGTATCGGGTATAATTTATACCCTGACTGTAAAAATTTATTTTGATGTATGTAATGCACGTAAATGTATGGACATGTAAAATTGGTCTTGAGCAGCTTGTATAAAGTTTGTAATAAATTTTAGTTAGGATTTTTCTAATGTAAATTTTTAGTATGATGTAGATAAATTGTTTTATCCTTAATGAAATATGAATGGAAATATTTTATTTTTAACTTGAATGAAATTGATTGATAGTATTTTGATGATTACTGAATTTTTGGAAATTGAGAAATGATGATTGTTCAATTTTGAAACTTGAGAAATTGGTTGGGATTGTTGTGGAGTTGTTGAAATTATTGAGATAAATTATTAGAAGTGCTTTTTACAGGTATTTGAAGAACTGTTTTCTCTAAATACAGACGACACTCTGCCGAAATTTTTATAAAATTTACAGAAAAATAAAATGGGCCAAAAATCTTAACTAGTTTTCAACTTTGAATAAAATGATTTTAATACCTATTAGAAAATGCTCACCACTTATAAAAGTAAGAAAATTATTGTAAAATCCCTTGTAGGGTACTTAACGAGTTATCGGTAGGTAAAGTTCGGTAGTTCATTAGGTATTCTACGGGATCATGTTATGCCTTATAGAGGGGTAAGGTGTGACATGTTTTAGTGGTATCAGAGCAAAATTTTTAAAGTACGTTTTAACTTATGAATTTGTGTCTTTTCTTTGTTAAGTACAATTGCTCAATGTCCTTATTTGTTACATACAGTGCATTATATCTTAAATATGAACTAACAGAGGGAAATCTCCTTGTGTTATTTGTTCAGGAGATACCCTAACTTCAGACTGAAATGGAAGAAGGGGATCGCTTAGTTGAGCAATCTGTTGAAGCTGAGGCACAAAGGGAAGCCCCAGCTCTATATAATGTTAGTGGATCAGTAGTACCAGCCCCACAAATGCTGCAGTTTCCTGCACAGTTTGCATAGCAGATGGCTACGATGTTTCAACAAATGGCTGGGGGTATGCCTACTCAAGCTCCACCCCAAACAGCTATAGTACAACCATTGCCTCCAGCCAGACAGTATGACAAGTTATTGAAGTATGGAGCCACTGAATTTAAAGTGCGATGGGCCGCTGAGGCAGAGCAATGGCTTGAAAGAATGGACAGAGTGTTCAAGAAGCTGCACTGCCAAGATGAATTGAAGTTTGAATACTCTGTGTCACTACTGCAAAGGGATGCATATGATTGGTGGAAGACCATCCCCCACAGCTTGGCTGAACCACCAGTACTGAACTGGAATGACTTCATCAGAGAATTCAGACAGAAAATACATCCTAGACGCATATGTGGATCAAAAGTTACAAGAATTTCTGAGTCTAAAGTAAGGGAGTAGATCAGTGGCAGAGTATGAGAGGGAGTTCTCCCGTTTAAGCCACTATGCTGGGAGTCTCCTTTCTACCAGCAAGGTACGGTGCAAGAGATTTGAGACTGGTTTGAAGCCCAGTTTGAGGATGCAAGTAGTGGGATTCAGACACAGCAACTTCTCAGAGCTCATCTCTCAAGCACTTGAGCTAGAAAGGATTGAAACAGAAGCGACACCTGTAAAAGAAAAATCAGAGAGGACTAAGAAAACAGAGAAAGATAAAGGTGAAAAGTTAGTAGAGCCAAGTTCTGGTGGTACTTCTGGGAAGAGGAAGAAATTTAGTGGACCTAGCAGAGGTCGAGATGGAAGATTTGGAAGGGGAAGATTCTCTGGACAGAGACCCCCTAGGTCTGGTCAGCAGTCAAGCAGGGGTTCATATCCTGCCCGCCCCTGTGAGACTTGTGGCAAGATTCATGGGAGAGAATGCTATTGGGCCACTGGAGCCTATTTTAACTGTGGAGGCAAGGGCCATCTTGCTAAAGACTGCACTAGTGCTCCTAAATATAGTCCAGCTCCTACGACTACAGAAGTATCTATTCAAAGTCCTGCTCCCAGAGGTTCATAATTAGTTGGCAGAGGAAGAGGCAGAGGTAGAGGCACTGCTTCTGACAGTCAGGGCACTGTTGGTTAGTCAGCACAAGGAAGTGTGTCAACTAGAGTCTACACAATAAGACAGTGAGAAGAGGCTGAGACTTCTGATGTTGTAACTGGTACATTCTCTATTTTTGATCAAAAATTATTTGTATTGTTTGATCCGGGTTCAACCCACTCATATGTTAGTGCTAGCATAGTCAGTTCACTTGCTGTTCCATGTGTCCAAATGGGTTTTGAAGTGCTAGTAATTATTCCATTAGGACAAGAGGTTCAGGTCAACAGAATTTATAGAAACTATCCTTTGGTGATCCAAGGACATGTTTTTCTGTCAGATTTGATTGAAATGCCTTTCAGAGATTATGATATTATCTTGGGCATGGATTGGTTAGCCAAGCATCATGCCATGATTGACTGTAGAGGGAAGATAGTCACTTTTGGTCTCCCTCTATATGGTAATGTGGTAATACATGGGGAGAGGCATTTACTACCATCAAACATTATTTCGGCTGCACTAGCCAGAAGGATGATCAGAAAGGGGTGTGAAGCATATTTGGCACATGTGATAGACACCCAAGTGGGGATTCCAGCACTGAGGGACATCCCTACTGTATGTGACTTTTCGGATGTGTTTCCTGATGAATTGCTAGGATTACCTATAGAAAGAGAGGTGCAGTTTGAGATTGATGTTATGCCTAGTGTGGACCCAATCTCCATAACGCCATATAGAATGGCACCTGCAGTATTGAAAGAGCTGAAAGTGCAGTTACAAGAATTGCTTGATAAGGGCTTTATCCGCCCTAGTGTGTCACCTTGGGGAGCGCCAGTGTTATTTGTTAAGAAGAAGGATGGCACTCTCCGCTTATGTATTGATTATCGGCAGTTAAATAAGGTGACAATAAAGAATAGATATCCTTTGCCCCGCATTGATGACTTGTTTGATCAATTGAGGGGTGCAGCTTTGTTCTCCAAAATTGACTTGAGATCAAGTTATTATCAGCTGAAAGTATAAGAGCAGAGTATTTCTAAAACTGCCTTCAGAACCCGCTATGGCCATTATGAGTTCTTGGTCATGCCATTCGGGTTGACTAATGCTCCGGCTGCTTTTATGGATCTAATGAACACTATCTTTAGACCATACCTCAATCAGTTTATTGTGGTATTCATAGATGATATATTGGTCTATTCGAGGAGTGCAGAAGAGCATGATAGACATCTGTGGATTGTACTATAGACTTTGAGGGAGAAACAGCTATATGCCAAATTGTCGAAATGTGAATTTTGGCTGAAAGAAATATCTTTCTTGGGGCATGTAGTATCAATAGAGGGCATCAAGATAGATCTAAGTAAGATTGAAGCTGTCCTTAATTAGAGGCCACCCAAAAATATCACGGAGATTCGTAGTTTTCTAGGTTTAGCTGGATACTACCGTCGATTTGTGAAGGCATTCTCCATGTTAGCATCTCCATTGACCAAGCTGCTTAGGAAAGATGTAAAATTTCAGTGGACGGATAAATGCCAGCAGAGTTTTGATGAATTGAAGAAATGTTTGACTGAAGCTCCAGTCCTTACTTTACTTACTCCGGGTAAAGAATACACAGTTTATAGTGATGCTTCTCACAATGGGTTAGGCTGTGTATTGATGCAAGATTGAAATGTCATTGCCTATGCATCACGCCAGCTAAAACTGCATGAGAAGAATTATTCGACACATGATTTGGAGCTTACAGCTATTGTGTTTTCTTTTAAGATCTGGAGGCACTATTTGTATGGGGAGAAATGTTACATCTACACAGATCATAAGAGTTTGAAGTATTTGGGCACCTAGAAAGAGTTGAATTTGAGACAGAGGAGATGGTTAGAGTTGATAAAAGACTATGATTGTCTAATAGACTATCAGCCAGGGAAAGCTAATGTTGTGGTTGATGCCTTAATTCGCAAGACTATGGCGAGTCTATGAGTTACTCCTTTGCCTATGGTACATGAGTTGAGGTCATTGCATGCTAGCTTAGAGATTAATGATGATGGGTAGACAGCGGTTGCATGGCATGTACAGCCAGTGTTGATTGACCAGATCAGAATGGCTGCTCAGAATGATCTGAAGCATCAGAAGCTGTTGGAAAAAGTCAGACAGGGCAAAAAACCAGAATTCTCAATCAGAGATGATGGTCTATTGCTACACCAGGGCAGAATATGTATTCCTAATGATGTTGATTTGAGGCAGATCATTTTGAAGGAAGCACATGAGTCTCCTTTTATCATGCATCCTGGTGGTACAAAAATGTATAGAGGGCTAAAGGAGCATTACTGGTGGATGGGTATGAAAAGAGATGTGGCAGAGTTTGTTTCCAAATGCCTAACTTGTCAACAAGTGAAGGCAGAGCATCAAGTACCTGCTGGGTTGTTACATCCACTATCAGTGCAAGAATGGAAATGAGAGAGAATAACTATGGATTTTGTGATAGGACTTCCGAGCACACAGAAGAGTCATGATGTAGTATGGGTCATTGTTGACAGACTGACCAAGTCTGCTCATTTTTTGCTAGTTCGGATGGACTACAGTTTAAAAAGATTGGCCTAGTTGTATATAGATGAGATTTTGAGACTGCATGGAGTGCCAGTATCCATTGTATCAGACAGAGATCCTAGGTTCACTTCTAGATTCTGGGGTAGTTTTCAGAGAGCCCTAGGAACTAGATTGAACTTCAGTACTGCATTCCACCCACAGACAGATGGCCAGTCTGAGAGGGTAATTCAGATCTTGGAGGACATGCTACGGGCTTGTGTGATTGAATTTGAGGGCAGTTGGGACACACACTTGCCTTTGATTGAGTTTGCTTACAACAATAGCTACCAATCAAGTATTGGGATGCCTCCATATGAAGCTTTGTATGAAAGAAAATGTAGAACCCCGTTGTGTTGGGATGACGTGAGTGAAAGAAAGATGATTGGACCCGAAATTGTTCAGCAAACTGAGGAGAAGATCAGGGTGATCAGAGATCGACTTAAGCCTGTATCAGACCGTTAGAAGTCCTACATTGACTTAAAGAGAAGGGATATTGAGTATGCAGTGGGTGAGAAAGTATTCCTCAAGGTTTCCCCATGGAAGAGGATTATGAGATTCGGCAGAAAGGGGAAACTGAGTCCTCATTTCATTGGGCCATATGAGGTTCTAGAAAGAGTGGGTCCTTAGGCATATCGTTTGGCACTACCTCCAGAGTTAGAAAAGATACATAATGTCTTCCATGTGTCTATGTTAAGGAGGTATCGACCAGACCCATCTCAAATCGAAGTGAATCCAGACCTCACATATGAGAAAGAACCCATAGAGATTCTGGCTTATGAGCTGAAGCAACAAAGAAACAAGCAGATCCCGTTAGTAAAAGTGCTGTGGAACCATCATTCGGGCCAGGAGGCTACTTGGAAACGAGAGGAGGACATGAGGAGACAGCACCCACAGCTGTTCAAAGATTGATACCAGGTAAAATTTAGAGACGAAATTTATTTAAGAGGGGGAGAATTGTAACACTCCTATTTGTATAGCTTGGTATATTTCACTATTTCGGTGACTGGTGTCGGTCCGGACAATTAAGGGGATTAGAACCATACTTAAAACAACTAGATAAGCCCTGAACACAAATAATTAGCAATTGTCAATTAGTTAAGTATAAATAAGAAAAACAGAACATAAGAAGTTAAATAAGCCGAGAGTCACAGCGATGGGTGACCTTCTCGGGAATGACTGTGAGGTCAATCTAAACTCAAATTTCAAACTGTAAAATGTGACACCGCGGTCCTTAGGATCATTGTGAACACAGTGGAAAAGAGAAAATCATGAAAAAGAATTGTTAAGCCAGTCAAATAATTAGGTCAGGGAGCCGAAAGAAATATTAAATTATTTTCAAACCGGGTTGAACCGGCGAGGGGCAATTTGGTCAATTCACCCCTAGAGCTTACTCTTGACCTAACTGTCTAATAAAATTGGAGAAAAGAAAAATTTGGAGAAAAGAAAAATTTGGGATCAAGAATTAAATTAAAGAAACAAGGAAAAAAAAAAGAAAAGAAAAAAACAACTTTATTTACATCACCTTAGCTCACCATTATGATGTCATAAATTAAATTAAATTTTCCCACAAAATTAGACCAAGTCAAAAGCAATTTTAAAGACTTAAAAATACATTAAAAAGAAAAAAAAATCAGATCTCCTTCTCCAAAATTCGGCCACCCCTCTTTCCCTCACTTCACCATTGGAGAAAACTCCATTAAAGCTTGAAACCAAGCTTCTTCCAACCACCTAACCCCACTTTGTCCCCAAATTCTTCCATAAAAACTTGTTAACCTCACTTGAGAAGAAGATTGATCACAAAAGAAAGAAGAAAAGAAGAAGGAAATTGAAGATTTAGCATCCAAGTTGAGGTTAGTGATTTAAGTTGCAAAATTTAGTTTATTAGTTGTGTTTATAGCTTAACTAACTTAGAAATAAACTTAAAATGAAATGAAAATAATTATTGGAGGACTAATCATGGATTTTGGTAAGCTAGGGTTTGCTATGGTAATGCATGAATTTGATTGGAGTAAAAGTGTAGGCAAGCTTGTATGAATTTGGAGGTGATGTTGATATGCTTAGATTTGGTTAAATGTAACAACTAGTGTAGTTAGGGTTGGCACCTAAGGTTTAGAGGCAAAAATGTGAGAATTGGTCAAGTGGTGTGTTTGACCTTGTTTGAGATGAAAAATGGTCATTTGTGACCAATTGAGATGTGTTGGAAGTGTCAGAAGTGAGTTTAAATTCGGATTGCTTAGGTCCCTTTCAGGGACCAAAAATGAAAATTTACAAGTTCAATTGGTATGAGACCAATTGGGAATGAAAATAGACACAAAATGACACATTTTTCATTTAGGAGTTATGCCCAAAAAGTGACCAAAAC
The DNA here is from genome assembly GCF_030052815.1 of Hevea brasiliensis. Classification (NCBI taxonomy): domain Eukaryota; kingdom Viridiplantae; phylum Streptophyta; class Magnoliopsida; order Malpighiales; family Euphorbiaceae; genus Hevea; species Hevea brasiliensis. Next base: position 50,898,917 of record NC_079497.1, on the reverse strand, counting down.
CTAGTAAACAAATAGACCAAATCCAGATTTTTGCAGTCTGACCTGCACAAAAATGACCAAATGAACAGTATTTGTTCATCTGGCCATAACTTAGGCTAGGCAAGTCTAAATGATCTGAAATTTTACCAGTAGATAGCTGAGATATAGACCTAAAACTTTCATGAAGAACACAAACCCAAATTATGCCTTTAATCAAGTCATTTGGCCACCCAAAATTGGTGACCTAAAACTACCAAAACCAGTTTGGTGCCCAGAAATCTGAGTTAATTCCAATCCAGCAGCCATGATTCAAATGGCTATAACTTAAGCTACAAAACTCCAAATGGAGTGATTAAAAAAGGAGAATAAATTTAAGACAATAGGGAACATTTTCTATGAAGAAAGTTTTTCCAAATTCTAATAGAAAATGACCAATGGAACAGTGCAACTTAAGACACCAAAACTGAAAAATTGCAAATTTGCCTAAAAGACTTAGAATTTGAGTAAACAATCAAAACCAAAAAATTTAGTTACCAAAATGTGGTATGTGGGTGAAGTTGGAATTCCCATACCTACTAAGCCTTAGAAAGTCAACAAATTGACTTGAATAGTATAGTGAATAGTAACTCCGAAACACAAATTTTAAAGAACGTCAAGTTTAGCACATTAGAGCTAGGTAAAAGTGAATTTAAATTTATTTTTGGATTTATGCTAAGTTATGGTACTGAAACACTGTGAAACTGTGTGTTTTAGTGGGAAGGAACATCGGGAAAGAACCCGAGGAATCGAGTCAAGGCCAAGAGGCGACTCGCTTAAGGTTTGTGCACAACGTATAATTTCTGTAAATTATCTTCTACATATTGTTTTAAATAATTTGAAATATTGAATTGTGGCATCATCGTGATGAAATGTTTATTATGCTTTTGATTTAAATTATTAAAAGTTATTTGTGTATATTGAGTTGGCATAAATGTTTATTAAATTGTTAAGATAAGTTTTGAAACCACAGTGTCATGACCATATATTTGAACACCTCACTAGCATGACTAGTGGAGGTAATCAGGTTCTAATTTTGATTCCTTCTCTGGCTGAAGTGTTGAGGTGTGTTCCAGTAGAAGAAGAAATTGAATGGATATCCATATATTTGAGCTAGCTAGCCTTGTGATGTGATTTCTCCTTAGCCTCTGGCTATTGAGATTATATTTGTTTCGAATGGCATGATATAAGCGTGGGTTTTATGAAATGTGTCTTGACACTTCGAAATGAACTTGTTTAGATTAAAATCTCATAATTCATGTTTTGTATTTAATTCTCATGTTCAGTCTAATTTTTGAATAAATATGATTTAAACTCTGCATAAAGATTATTTTAGTATGTTGTGCACCACTGAGTCCTAGTACTCAGCGATGGCTGTTATTGCTGTCGCAGATATAGAGACTAGAAGAGCAGTAGAGTGAGCTGCTGAGGACAGAGGAGCTACCTGCTTTGAAGGTATCGGGTATAATTTATACCCTGACTGTAAAAATTTATTTTGATGCATGTAATGCACGTAAATGTGTGGACATGTAAAATTGGCCTTGAGCAGCTTGTATAAAGTATGTAATAAATTTTAGTTAGGATTTTCCTAATGTAACTTTTAGTATGATATAGATAAATTGTTTTATCCTTAATGAAATATGAATGGAAATATTTTATTTTAACTTGAATGAAATTGATTGATAGTATTTTGATGATTACTGAATTTTTGGAAATTGAGAAATGATGATTGTTCAATTTTGAAACTTGAGAAATTGGTTGGGATTGTTGTGGAGTTGTTGAAATTGTTGAGATAAATTAGTAGAAGTGCTTTTTATAGGTATTTGAAGAACTGTTTTCTCAAAATATAGACAGCACTCTGCCAAAATTTTTATAAAATTTTCGAAAAAATAAAATGGGCCAAAAATCTTAACTAGTTTTCAACTTTGAATAAATGATTTTAATACCTATTAGAAAATGCTCACCACTTATAAAAGTAAGAAAATTGTTGTAAAATCCCTTGTAGGGTACTTAATGAGTTATCGGTAGGTGAAGTTCGGTAGTTCATTAGGTATTCTATGGGATCATGTTATGCCTTACAGAGGGGTAAGGTGTGACAGTGTGTTAGAAAATACTTTTCGCTGATAAACTCTTCCAGAACTAATTTCACTTATTATCGCATTCCTTATCTTAAAGGACTAATCACTACTACATCAAAATTTATTCCTATGTAAAGGGATAACAACAGAACATATAGTTCTAACACTAACATACAACTAAGTGGGGTTGGAATCAAACAAAAATAATTAATTGTTTCTTTCAAAAATTAAGAACTTGCCAACAGCTACATCCGAAGTTTCTGTTCTTTCCCTTTGGCGCATAGTGGACGCTCTGACTGGTGCGCTACAACTCTATTTCTTTCTCGACTCTGACTGACTATCTATGAACTCCGGAGAGCAGATCGAGGTGCTCTAGTAAAATCTCTAACAAAGTGTCCAAGCTTTCCACAATTGTAGCAGGCTCCAAAGGCCTTACGACAAATACCTCCATGTAGCTTGCCACAAACATGGCAGAAATGGGCAGAATAGGAACTTCTGGTTGTTCGACGACTAGATCTTAGTGTTCTCTGCCCTGATGATCCACCTCTGTCATATCCCTAAGCTGGGGGTTCCTCAAATTCTTTTCTCTTCCCCAAAATACTGTTCAAGCTCTGACCCATAGGTTTCTCCCTCTTTTCTATTTCATGTTGCCCTTGTGGGGGTTGGGTTTGTGCTTGAGCTTGAGCTGATAGAGTATCAGCCATTTGTTGAAAGAAAGTGGCCATTTGTGCAGTAATTTATATTGGCAAAACTGGTACAGTCGGGCCTTCGACACTTTGTGGGGCTGGAGCCTCAACTTGTACTTCTGCAGTCACAGACTATTCTATTGTCTCATTCTTCTTTCCATATCTTTTCACAGGATTTTCTATTCATGTACAACCAACACAAGGAGATTCCTCTCCATTAGTTCATATTTATGATGTAAATGTACTATATGTATCAAACATTTGAGCAGTTGTAGTTACCGACAAAAAGATTTCAAATTCACAGTTCGAAATTTACTTTAAAACCATTGCTCTGATACCACAAAACATGTAACACCCTACTCCTCCGTAAGATGTAACATGATCTTGTAGTACACCTAATGAATTACCGTACTTTGCCTATCGGTAACCCATTAAATATACTACAAGGGATTTTAAATCAATTTTTGTGAAATTTAAATCATCGATTAAAATTTGGTGTTATAAAAGTTTTTCAAAATATCGGCAGAGTGCCGGCTGTATTTTGAGAAAACAGTTCTTCAAAACCTGCAAAGAAACACACTCCCAATATGTTTTCTCAAATACAACTCCAATAACTTCATTTCAACTCACAATTCAAATCTTAATAATCAAATCAATTCATTTTCAAACCAATCTCATCATAAAAGAAACATTTCATTGATTACAAGACTCAAAATTAATATTACAAAACTATTCAGGTAAATGAAATCTCAAATTTACATTTACAATAATTTACATTTAATTACATACAAAAATATTTTACACGATTTTTTATACAACTGCTTAAATAATTCACATAAATATTATTACATGCATACATCAAAACCTGAGTACATGGGTATACCTGGAGCTAATCTGAATGTCTCTTCAAAGAAGTTTACTTAATTGCTGTATGCTCTTTTCACCTGTGACAGCATACAAAGCTATGGCTGAGTGGTGAACTCAGTGGTGCACAACTATAACTTAAAACATAGTTCAATATATCTTAGCAAAATTACAGCAAATAATTTGGAAATTAGGATACTCATCAACTTCCAAAAATCAAATTATTCATTGCCAATAACATAAATCATTTATATGAAATGACTTTGATCGTGAAATTCAATTTATCAAATCACAACCAAATATTTTAGGTAATTCCAACAAAATCAATTATACATAAATCATAATTGAAATCACAATTCTTTACTATTCAAAACCATTCTTTATCCCAAAAGCCATTCTTTATCTAAAAAACCATTCTTTATCTCAAACCATTCTTTATCTCAAACCATTCTTTATCTCAAAAAGACCATTCTTCATCGCAAAAGCCATTCTTTATCTCAAAAACCATTCTTTATCTCACTAACTATGCAAGACTAATCCGAAAGGGCCATCTTCGGGGTGATTCTAACTTCCTATGGTCAGGGAGGTCGAATCGGATTCTAACTCCCTATGGTCTAGGTCGAATCATTGTGCACAGTACACATCACAATAATGAATCTTTCGAAAGGGCTATAACATAAAACTTAGATCTAACCTCTAATAAGAGGAGAATCTAAGCCTGTGCATGTACCATGGTAATTAAAACAAAACTAACTCCATTATCTTCTCAACAAATGAGAGAGACGGGTAATAACCTCGTCAAGCATCTATAGTGAGATAAAAAATAATATCACAATCCTTTTAGTGAGCATAAATCACAATACAATTCGATTCAAAGTCAATTCCAAGATCCAATAATTTTTATGCTCATCACAATTCAAATCATAAATTTGTATTTTTCCATGCAAATTGCCCATCACAATTCAAAACATATTCTATCACAATTTTCCAAAACATAATTTATTCAATCCACAACAATGCTTAATACTTGTGGACATACCATTTCACAAAGCTAAATTCATACATACTATAACAATTTCAATAATCATTGAATTAAATCCAATGCTTGTTAAACATAATACATAAGAAAAATATGTTATTTAATCATATGAAATATTCAGAACAAAATTAGTTAAAAACTAGTTGTGCACAAATCTCTGATAATGCCTCTTGGATCTGACTCAGCGTTTCCTTCCCCTTCCCTGAGTCTTTGCTAACTGAAACACACAATTTGAAGTGTTTTAGTACTCATTTAAACCGTCTCTAATAATAAGGCTTAATAATTAATTTATTGAATTCTATTATTTCCTTAGTCAACCTAAGATGTTGACCCTCGATGCATTCTAGGTGAATTAGGTTTAATGTTACTAATATGTCACATTTTATGGTCCTTTAGTGTTGGTATATGTTACCAATTTCATTTTCAAGTATATTGCATTTTATTGCAATTTACTGAATTTCGGTCTACTAATTTGACCTAGCCGGATGACCTAGTTCCCTCAGTTTTCGGGTTTCGGTCCAAACTACAAAGTTGTAGGTCTATGTCTTATTACACGCAGGGCAAAATTTCAGGTCATTCTGAGTTGTGTAGACCAAGTTATGGTCAATTTACCAATGCTGGACAGAATGCATCAAAATGGTAACTTTAGGTCATTTTTAGGTCACTTTTGGTTCGGCCAATTTTGGTACCTGAAATTTCGCAAGCTATTTGGCTTGGTTCTGGCCATTTCTGGGCTTTGTTGTCTTCATAAGAATTATAGATATATGTCTAAACTATTCATGGTAAAAATTTCAGGTCATTTGGACCTTTTTTGAGTGAGTTATGGCCAAAACACTAACTACTGCCCAAATGGTCAATTTTCAGGCTTTCAAGTCACTAATCCAGATTTGGTCATTTTTCAAGTCACCTTCTAGGCATAATTTTGGTGAGCTTCCTTCATGAAAGTTGGCACATTTTATGCCTATTTTCACCTCCAATTGGTCTCATACCAATTGGAGTCACACACTTAAGGTTTTAAGCTAAAATGTATACTGCCCTATTACACATTGTTTATCCTTACCAATTACACATCCAACACTTACCAAATTAATTCTTCCATGCCAATTCTAGTTTGTACCATAACATTAGCACACTTCACTTCACATTTTTGGTCATTTTGGCAGCTTGTAACCACTCTCAACAAACACATTATAGCTCAAATTTTTTCCAAGTCCAATTACAACAATTAACCACATGACATACCTCATTTACATATCCCAATTCAAACCATTATACACATATCCATGCTGTCATCAATAACAACATCTTAGACAACCATAAACAGGTAAAAACAAGCTACATATATAGAATTTCCATGGCTACCAAAATGTACATCTCCATTAAAACATCAAACTTCAAAAATTCTTCCATAAATCAACTACCCACAACCTTGGTTACACTTTTAATGAAACAAGAATTGAAAGCACTCACTTACCACTTTTGAAGGTCTTCAAAACCTCACTAAAAATTAACTTTCTTGCTCTTATTATGCTGCCCAAGCTATGGAGGTCAAGTTTAATGAAGGGAGCTTAAGGTTTTATGGCTAAATCATGGTGCATGGAGGTGTTTTCACTTTGGCCATGGGAGCTTTCATGGGAGAGCTTCAGCTGGTGCAAATTCTGAAGGTTGAAGATGACTTATGCTGTCCCATTTGTGATATTTTAATGTCCACTAACTTCACTTTGTGGAGCACTAAGTGTGGTTAAGATTAATTAATCTAAAGTTTCACAATTTCCACTTTTTACCTCATTTTTTTTCTTTTTAAATTATGTACTTCCATTTTAATTTTTCATGTCACACCCAACCCCTCTATAAGGCATAACATGATCCCATAGTATACCTAATGAATTACCAACTTCGTCTACTGATAATCCATTAAATACACTACAAGGGATTTTAAAACTTTTCTTACGTCTTTTTACAGTGGTGAGTACTTTTGACAGGTGTTAAAAAATTTTTTGAACTGAAATGAAACAGCTAACACATTTGAATTATTAGTAATTTCTGTAAAAATTTTGGCGGAGTGCCATTTGTATTTTGAATAAAACAGTTTTTCAAAAACCTGTAAAAAGCACTTCAAATATATTTCTCAATCTCAAACTCCAACATTTAATCAACACAATATGTTTCTCAACTCAAATCCACAATAATTTTTCAATATTTCCAAAGGATGAGATAAAAGAAATATAGTACAAATTTTACAAGCCAAAATTACTCATAATTTATTTTACAACTTCAATGTATAATTTTAATTTACAACTGCTCAAAACCAAGAACACTATATACATACAGTGAACATACATTACAATACAAAATGCAGAATATGGTATACTCAATATACCCGATGATCTCTCACTGAAGCACTAGCAGCCTAGTCTGCTGCCTTGTCAGTCTGTCTACCTGCGACAACAATGAAAAGCTATCGCTGAGCCATTGTCTCAGTGGTGCACAACATTAACCAAATACAACTTTAAATCATAAATCATAAGTCATATAAATAGTGGATACTTAAAACCATAGTTAAATTCAAAGACAATGAATATCATAAAGAATTTAAACTCCATTTCACAATATCACAATAAATCTTAATAAATCAAAACATGGTTAAATTCAGAAGACAGTGAACGTCAATAAGAATTTAAACTCCATTTCACAATCTCACAATACATATCAATAAATCACACACAGCTTAATCATGTTCCAAAGTTCAATTCGTCCCAAAAGCCGATGGCTAATGAGGAATTCAATTCATCCCAAAAGTTGATGGCTAATGAGGAATAACATAGCTAGCTAGCAAAAATTTGAGTACTCATTCTATTCGTCCTCAACAGGCACACACTTCAATACTTCAGCTAGAGAGGGAATTCAATTCTTCCCACTAGACAAGCTAGCGAGGAATTCAATCAATATACATGATAGCTGTGGTTTCAAACCATTTGCAATGCTCTTCAATCAATAAGTATCCATCAAATATCATTTAAACAATTTCTCACAGTTTCAAACCATTTACAATGCTTTTCAAGTAATAAGTATCCATTCAAACACATTTCCACAATTTAAAACAATAATATACAAAATAGTCATAATTTATTTCAATTGAAAAATTCAAAAGAAATAACTGTTGTGCACAAACCTCTGATAACTATCTCTTGGCTCTGACTCAGTGTTTCCTTCCCTTTCCCTGAGTCTTTGCTAGCTGAGAAACACAATTTGTAGTGTTTCAGTACTCATTTAAACTGTCTCTAACGATAATGCTTAATAATTAATTCATTGAATTCTATTTATTCCTTAGTCAACCTAAGATGTCGACCCTCGATTCATTCTAGGTGAATTAGGTTTTAATGTTACCAATATGTCACATTTGTAGCCTTTTAGTATTGGTACATGTTACCAAATTCATTTCTATATATTTTGCGTTTTATTGCAATTTGTTGGATTTCGGTATGCTAATTTAACCTAGCCGGATGACCTAGTTTCCTTGGTTTTCGGCTTTCGGTCAAAACTACAAACTTATAGGTCTATGTCTTATTGCATGCGGGGCAAAATTTCAGGTCATTCTGAGTTTACTAGACCAAGTTATGGTCATTTTACTATTGCTGGTCAGAATGTTCCAAAATGGTCATTTTAGGTCATTTTTAGGTCACTTTTGGTTCGGCCAGTTTTTGGACCAGAACTTGTGCAAGCTATTTGACTTGCTTATGGTCATTTCTGGGTTTTGGTGTCTTCATAAGACTTGTAGATATATGTCTCAAATATTCATGGTAAAAATTTTAGGTCAATTGGACCTGTTTTGAGTGAGATATGGCCAAAACACTAACTGCTGCCCAAATGGTCAATTTTCAGGCCTTAAATGCACTAATCCGAATTTGGTCATTTTTCAAGTTACCTTCCAAGCAGAATTTTGGTAAGCTTCCTTCATGAAAGTTAGCACATTTTGTGCCTAGTTTCACCTCCAATTGGTCTCATACCAATTGGAGCCACACACTTAAGGTTCTAAGCCAAAATACATACTGCCCTATTGCACATTGTTCATCACTCATCAAAGGACACATTTAACATTCCCAAGTTACACATCCATGTCATTTCTGGTTTGTACCATGACCTAAACACATTTTATTTCACATTGTTGGTCATTTTGGCAGCTTATAATCACACTCAATATGCACCTTATAGTACAGAATTTACCAAGTCCAAATTACAATAATTTAATCACATAACCTAGCTCATTTACATGTCCAAACTCACACCTTCATACATATGTACATGCTACCATAACAAGCACCATAATTCAACAATAAAATTCCATAAATCAAACCATGAAACAACATTTTTTTGGTCCACACTTCAAATTGCTGAATTATAATCTTCTTCAATTAGCTTTCTAAGCTTCCGAAGTCAAGTGTACATTCACATATACATTTAGTATACATCATCAAATTTATTCCTACACACATAAACACTTCATCAACGCTTTAATCTACCATTCAAATGCAAAGATAAACTGTTCTTATGGAGTTTCCATGGCTGCCAAAAATATACATCTCCATTAAAACATCAAACTCCAAAAATCTTTCCACAATTCAACTACCCATAACATCCACACAAACTTTAATGAAGCAAGCATCAAAAATACCTACTTACCACTTTGGAAACTCTTCAAAACCTTGACTAAACTTGATCTTCTTGCTGCCTATCTACTGCCCAAGTGGTGTAGAGCAATTTTAGTGAAGGAAGCTAGTGGAAAAATGGCTTGGATCATGCTTGCATGAAGCTTCTTCAACTTCGGCCATGGAGGATTTCTCAAGACAACTTTCGGCTGGTTTTTTGGGAGGGTTGAAGAAGATGAGTTTCTGCCCAAATGAAGGTGTAGTGGTCTACTTAGGTGAGGTGAGTGGAGCACTAAATGAGATTTAATATTAGTTTAATCTTAAATTCCCAAATTCTCACATTAAGCTCCCAATTTTTGCTATTTAAACTATGTACCACCAATTTAATTTTTCATGACATTTTCCAAGTGTAATATCATGTATTTTTAATGGAAATTTAGGTCAAAAGACAACTCGGGGTGTTAAATGACCACAATGCCACTGTTCGGATTGCATTCCCGATTTTTCGGTAACACCGGGTTTTGTCGTTTTCTGGATTTCTCACTTTTCTTTGTACTAATTAATTAATTTTTCTTTGATATTTCTAATGATATTTATGCTTCAATAAGTCTTTAATTATGTCTTAAAAATATTTTCCAGGGTTCCCCGCAGTCCAGGGCTAGTCAACGGTCCACGCCGTGACTTCTTGGTGCGGTCACCCATCGCTAGGGTTCTCGGCTCGTTTAACTTGGTTACATTTCATTGCTATTATTTTTTCTTTGTTTTGCTTATATTTTCTTTTCTTGTATTTCATTATTTTATGTCTCCTCACCCATATCTAAGTGTAGTTCTAGGCATCCTAGCTGTCTGGACAACACTGGTCATCGGAACAGTAGAACGCACTACCGAACATAGGGGTGTTACATTTCATGACATTTTCCAAGTGTAATATCATTTATTTTTAATGGAAATTTAGGTCAAAAGGCAACTCGAGATGTCAAAGGACCACAATGCCCCTATTCGGGTTGCATTCTCGATATTTCGATAACACTGAGTTTTGTCGTTTTCTCGATTTCTCGTTTTTCTTTGTACTAATTATTTAATTTTTTTTTGATATTTATACTTCAATAGATGTTCATTTAAGTCTTAAAAATATTTTCCAGGGTTCCCCGTGGTCTAGGGCTAGTCAACGGTCCATGCCGCAACTTCCTAGTGCGGTCACCCATCGCTATGGTTCTCGGCTCGTTTAACTTGGTTACATTTCATTACTATTCTTTTTCCTTTGTTTTTCTTGTATTTTCTTTTCTTGTATTTCATTATTTTATGTCTCCTCACCCATATCTAAGTGTAGTTCTAGGCATCCTAGCTGTCTGGACAGACACTGTCACTGGAACAATAGAACGCACTACCGAACGTAGGGGTGTTACACTCTACACACACCTCCATTTTTATTCTCTCTTCTCACTAGAACTCTCTTACAACCACACCATAAAACTTCTTCTTATCTTCATTAAAGTTGACCCTTGTAACTAGAATTAGCTTGAGGTAGCACAAGGGAATGGAAACCAAGAAGTTTATCAAGCTTGGGGTTAGCTCTCAAAGAGGTTAGTGCTAGAGTCTTTCTTTCTCTCTTTTAATTCTTGATTAGAACTAGGAATTGAACTAAGAATTGAAGAAATTGTGTAAAAATATGCATGTAGGGACACTATCCGATTTTCGACAGCCATAAATCTTCTTGAGTTTGATAGCTTTTAATGGATTTAAAATGGTGTAGGGCTATCCCTTGACATAAATAAGTGAATTGAAAACTTTAATTATAAGTATAATGTAAGATTTGAGAATTTGGGATTTAGGGTTTTATGAAAATTTAGGGTTTTGTTCATGTAATCGTGCATGAACATTTTAATGGTCAATTAGTGACCATTTTGTAAGATTTAACTATAAATTAAAGTGAATTAGGGCATTGAAGTTTGATTTGGTAAACTGCCCTTAAGGTGCCAGAATCACTGGACTTGAGTTCAGTGTGATTGGACAACAATAACTGGAATTGTAAAGCTTCAATTGGTGCAAAGCTAATTGGAGATGAAACTAGAAACATAATGGCACAACTTTGATGAAGGAACCCTGCTCAGAAAACCATAATAGAATGACCTAAAAATTACCTCAATTCGGGTGACCAACATGTTGTCCCTGGAAAATGACCAAATGAATAGTGTTTGTTCATTTGGTCATAACTCAGCGTAGAAATGCCCAATTGACCTGAATTTTATATCAATGGAAAGCTTAGACAATTTAGAACAACTTTCATGAAGAACATAACTCTAAATTTGTAACACTCCTATATGCAGAGCCTTGTACAAATCACTGTTTTGGTAATCGGTGTCGGTCCGGACAATTAAGAGGATTAGAATCATAATTAAGTCACCTAGAAAAGCTTTGAACAAAAATTAATAGTGATTACCCGGAGGTTAAATACAGATAAAAAAATAGAACATAAAAAGTTAAATGAGCCGAGAGTCACGGCATTGGGTGACCACACCGGGAAGTGACTGCGAAGTCAACTATAACCCTAAATTCGTACAGGGCATTGTGACACCGCAGTCCTAGGAAAAATTGTGAAGCTAGAGGAAATGTAAAAATCACATAAAAAGGTAGAGAACCAGATCAAATAATTAGGTCAGGATTCTGGAAAAAATACTAAATTATTGGCAAACCGGATCAAACCGGCGAGAGCCAAATTGGTCAATTCACCCTTAGAGGTGACTCATGACCTAACTGTTCTATAAAATCTGAGAAATGAAAAGTTTGAAAGAATGGAATTAAATTAAAGAAGTATGGAAAAACTAAGGAAAAAGAAATGAAAAAGAAAATAAAGATTAATGACATCATTAAATGACATAAGATATGACCTCATAAACATTTATCCATTTAATTGATTTTTGACTAAGTCAAATAAGAGATAATTATGCAAATAGAAATTAAAATAAAAACTAAACATTCTCTTCATCCCAAGGTGTGCCGTCCCTTCTTCTTCCTCTCTCCTCTCTCTCATTTTTCTTTTCCTTTCTTCCATTAAAGCTCTGTTTGAGCTTTTGAAACCTTAAAATTAACCCAAAATTGTTTTAATTTCTCCACTAAAAACTCTTAAGTAGACCTAGAAAAGAAGATTGAAGAAGGAATTTGGAATTCAAAGTAAAGGTTAGTGATTTTCCTTCAAATTCTTTCTATTTTTATGGGTTAGATACTTGAATTAAGTTGAGATTTATCAATTATTGTATAAATAAATGATAAATCATGTATGTATAACCACCATGAAATTCAGCCAGCCCTAGTTCCTTAGGGTTTTGATGATGTTTATGTGAATTAACATGTAATTAGGCTTGATTAAGTAGGTAGAAGTAATTGATAAGCTTTAATTTGAATGTGTTGCACAAATTATAAAATTAGGGTTCTTGACCCTTAGGGTTTTGGGGGGAAAATTTGAGAATTTAGTAAATTAAGTTACTTTGACCCAAGTGAGGTTTAAAATGGTCAATTGGGACCAATTGAGATGTGTTGGAGCGATTAGAATTGCAATGAAATTCGGATTAGTGAGGGTTCATTATTGGATAGCATGACCTAGGTCCCTTTTAGGGACCAAAACTATAATTCTGCCACTCTAATTGGTGTGAGGTCAATTGAGGTGAAAATAGACACATAATGACACATTTTTCATGCAGAAACCATGCCCAGAAAGTGACTCTAAGTTAGTGAACAATTAGGTCAAACCCGGAATTGGTACACTGCCACTGTACAAAAATGACTAAATGAACAGTGTTTGTTCATTTAGCCATAACTTGGTCTAGGAATATCCAAATGACCTGATTTTTGTGGCAATGGAAAGATATGACATACTACTACAACTTTTATGAAGAACACCAACCCAAATTCTGCCCATAACCAAGTCGAATTACCATCTAAAGTTGGGTCACCAGAACTGCCAGAATCAGAAATTGCCCAGAATTTCTGGGTTTGGACCAATCTGGCCAACCTTAGAAAAATATGCATAACTTGGGCTAAAAACTCCAAATAGAGTGATTCAAAAAGGGAATTAAAGCTAAGACAATAAGGAACAACTTTGATTAAGGACACTTAGCCAAATTTCTACAGTAACTAGACTAATGGAACAGTACAAAATAATGAACCAAAACTAAAATTTTGGATTTGCACTTAGGGAAATTAGAAATTGAATTGGCAATCAATGCCAACAAAATTGACACCCAAAATGTGGTATATGGGTGCAATTAGAATTAATAAATCTATTAAGTATGGAAAAGTCAATATTTTGACTTGAATAGTGCAATGAATAGTACCACTATACACAAAAATGTGAAAGACCCAAAATTATAAACTATAATAGGTAAGATAAGTCTGTAAAGAAATTGTTAGAATTTAAGTATTAGAAATGAAGGAGTGGAAGCATGAAAAATTATTAGATTAGAACATTGAATTCAAAAATTTTCTTCTAGGGTCTCATGCATCATGCAAGATTCAATTTTTACCTATTGATTTCAATGTTCAATTGCATATTAAAACTCTTTTAATATGCATTTGGATCTATGTTTACTATTTAAGATTTTTAGAATTAACAGATTAATTCATTAAAACCCTAGATTAAATCAAGAAGATGTGCACTAATCTTTTGATGCACTGTAGTTGTGTTTGGTACTTTTGTGAAGCACCTAGGACCCCAGATATTGTCCCTCTAGCTTGTCCATGCCAAGATCACCAATGGCAGCCCCTTGAACAGCTTCTCAAGCCTTTCTAATCAATTAAAAATTAAGGTTTTGCCTTTAGAGATGTTATAGATGTATATAGGACACTAGAAACAATTTCTAGCAATTTTAATTCAAGAGAATCTTGGCAATTTTCTTTGAATTGATGAGAGATGAAGAAGAAGAGATGAAGAAGAAGACAAGAGTGGTGGCAACTCTTTAAGAAAATCAGATTGCATTTTTGTTCTTTCATCCTTTCCCTTATATAGCTAGGTCATCACTTAAAACACTTGCCACATGTCATCTTCTGATTGGCTCTTAGTTTAATTGACCCAATCACATTGTGGCAAGTGTCAAACTTAGATTTAATCTTGACTTTGATCATCTTGCATAATTAAAAGACAAATGGCAAGCTTATGTGTAGTTCCATGTGTCACCATCACATGGTGCCACATGTCACCCTGTGAAATGACCAAATTACCCTTGTGTCTTAATTTTGAGTTCTCAACCTAACATAATTATTTCTCCTCTTCTAATCAATTTATATCAAATATAAATTAATTAATTAATCTATATTAATTAATTTCTCATAATTAAATTCATATTTTAAACACTTTAAATATAAATTTAACTTATACTATACGTCCAATAACCTAGATTTGGTTTCAAGCCATGCTAGGGACTTTGCAATCTAATTGCAAACCAAACCTATTTAATTAATCAATTAAACAATTTAACTAATTAATTAAATCACATTTAACTTGGTGATTACTTGTGTATGTGTGTGACTTACTAGACTCATCACTAATTGGCAATGAGATATGATATTAACTCTTAATATCATCAGAACTCTTTCTTACCATAAATGATTTCTCTAAATTATTTTATGGACCTCATAAACCATGGCTAACACCTAGCATAGCATGCCAGGGCCACCCAATTAGTAATAAGGAATACCTTAAATGAACCTTTAATCATATGTTACCATGCACTAGAATCTCTCCGTTACAAAATCCTAATTCGAGCTAGAGTCATGGTTTATGTCAAACCCCATTTGCTATGAATATTATGTTCTCTTTTAATTCTAGTTCTTGATTAAAAAGATTTTCTCATCAGAAACTCTTTTATGATTAAATCCATCTGTCCTGGCTAGGAACTTGAAACATCAAGAACAATTAAATGAACATAGGATTTTATCCCTATTTACTTAGGGTAACAGATTCCATCTTGATCAATGTCACACCTTACCCCTTTGTAAGGCATAACATGATCCCGTAGAATACCTAATGAACTACTGAACTTCACCTACTGATAACTCATTAAGTACCCTACAAGGGATTTTAAAACAATTTTCTTACCTTTTTGAAGTGATGAGTATTTTCTAATAGGTATTAAAATATTTAATTAAAGTTGATTAACTAACTAAAATTTGTCCCTTTTTATTTTTCCACAAATTTTAGAAAAATTTCAGCAGAGTACCGTCTGTATTTTGATAAAACAGTTCTTCAAATACCTGTAAAAAGCACTTCCAATGATTTATCTCATCAACTTCATCAAATCAACATCCATCACAACTAATTTCAACATCATTTCTCAAATTCCAAAAATTCAAATTAGTAATTTCCAATTCAAATAACATCCAAAATAATACTAAGTAATTTCATTCAATTAAAAATGAAATACTTTCATTCATATTTCATTACAGTTAAACAAATAACATTCATCCAAAATTTACATTAAAAAAATCCAACTAATATTATTATAAACTTTATACAACTGCTCATGACCAGTTTACATGTACAAACATATACATACATCAAAATAACTATTACAATCAGGGTATAAAATATACCCGATAGAACTTCAGGAAAGGTGGCTCCACAATCCTTAGCAGCTCACTCTGCTGCTCCTTTAGTCTCTGTATCTGCGATAGCAATAATAGCCATCGCTGAGTACTATGACTCAGTGATTCACAACATACTAAAATAATCTTTATGTGGAATTTAAATCATACTTATTCAAAAATTAAACTGAACATGAGCAATAAATTCAAAACATGACTTATAAAATTTTAATCCAAACAATTTTATTTCTAAAGTCTCAAAACAAATTTCATATAAACACACAGTTATATCGTGCCATTCGAAACATATTAATCTCAATAGCTAGAGGCTTATGAGAAGTCACATCACAAGGCTAGCTAGCTCAAATATATGGGAACCCATTCTTTTTCTTCTTCTACTGGCACATACCTCAACACTTCAGCCAGAGAAGGAATCAAAATTCGAAACTGATTTTCCCCACTAGTCATGCTAGTGAGGTATTCAAATATATGGTCATGACACTGTGGTTTCAAAACTATCTTAACAATTTACTAAACATTTATTGCCATTTCAAACACAAACAAGAAACCTTTCAATAATTTAAATCAAAAGTATAATAAACATTTCAAGACAATGGTGTCACTATGTAATATTTTAATTCATTCAAAATAATGTGTAGAAGAAAATTTACAGAAATTCTATGTTGTGCCCAAACCTTATACGAGTCGCCTCTTGGCCTTGACTCGACACCTAAGGTTCTTTCCCAGTATTCCTTTCCACTGAAACACACAGTTTCACAGTATTTCAGTATCACAATTTATCATAACTCCAAAAATAAATTCAAATCTACTTATACTTAGCTTTAATATGCTAAACTTGACGTTCTTTAAAATTTGTGTTTCGGGGTTACTATTCATGATACTATTCAAGTCAATTTATTGACTTTGTAAGGCTTAATAGGTATGGGAATTCTAATTTCACCCACATACCACATTTTGGTTACCTAATTTGTTGGTTTTGGTTGTTTCCTCAAATTTTAAGTCCTTTAGGCAAAATTGCAAATTTTCAGTTTTGGTGTCCTGTTTTACACTATTCCATTGGTCATGTTGTTGTTAGAATTTGGCTATGTTTTCTTCATAGAAATTGTTCCTTATTGTCTTAACTTTATTTTCATTTTTGAATCACTCCAATTGGAGTTTTTTAGCTCAAGTTATAGCCATTTGAACATGGCTGGCCAGATTGGTCTAACCTAGATTTTCTAGGCACTAATTTGGTTCTGGCAGTTTTATGTCACTAACTTTGGGTGGCTAAATAACTTAGTTAAGGGTATAATTTGGACTTGTGTTCTTTATGAAAGTTGTAGGGCTATGTCTCAACTTTATACTGGTAAAATTTCAGATCATTTAGACCTACCTAGCCCAAGTTATGGTCATTTTTGTACAGGGCATAAAACCCAATTCTGGATTTGGTCAATTTATTCACTAGGTTTTGGTCACTTTCTAGGCATGATTCCTAAATGAAAAATGTGTCATTTTGTGTCTAGTTTCGTTCCCAATTGGCCTCACACCAATTGGGTTGGTAAATTTTCAGTTTTGGTTCCTGAAAGGGACCTTGGTCATGCTGCCTGCAGAATGTCCATAACCAATTCGAATTTCCATTTGGTTCCAACACTTCCAACACACCACAATTGGTCATACATGACCATTTTTCAGCGTAAACAAGGTCAAACACACCATTTGACCAATTCTCAAAATTTTATCTCCTAAACCCTAGGTCCAAAACTCTAACTCACAAATTGTTACATTTTACTAAATCAAAGCATATAAACATAATCACTCAACTCATTCAAGCTCATATTCACCTTTAATTCAATCAAACTCATGCAAATCATAACCCCACATAGGCTGGCTGAATTTCCCTTTGGTCCTCCAAAGATGTTTTCTTTTGATTTTTAAGTTGAGTTCTAAGTTAGTTAAACTACAAACACAACTAAGAAACTAAATTTCTCAAACTAGATTGCTTACCTCTACTTGGATTTGAATTCTCCAATTTCTTCAATTCTCTTCTTTTTTTTTTTCCTTTCCTTTGCTTCTTTAATCTTCTTTTCAAAGCTCAAACACAAGGTATAACTAAGGAGCTTACAATTTCTATGGCTGAAATTAGGTTTTCTTCAAGCTCAAAATGAGCTTTAATAGAGGTGAAGTGAGGGAGAGAGAGCGAGCCGGTTTGGTGAGGGATGAAGAAGACTTTAGTTTTTCTTTTTTTCTTTCTTTTATGTGTTTTTAATCTTTTAGTAAGACAAAAATTATCCAAAAATTTTAAATTTTTAATTATTAAGTTTATTGCATCATGCATGATGTCATGCATGATGTAATAAACTTTTTTCACTTTTTCAATTTTTTTCATTCTCCTTTTTCATTTATTTTTCTTTAGTTCTTTAATTTAATTCTTGATCCCAAAATTTTCTTTTCTCCAATTTTATTGGACAGTTAGGTCAGGGGTCAGCTTTAGGGGTGAATTGACCAAATTGCCCCTCGCCGGTTCGACTCGGTTTGTAAATAATTCAATATTTCTTCTGGATCTCTGGCCTAATTATTTGACCTGCTTAACAATTTTTTTTTTGTGATTTTCTCTTTTGTAGTGTGTTTGCAATAGTCCTAAGGACCGCGGCGTCATATTTTACGGTTCGAAATTTGAGTTTAAATCGACCTCACAATCCTTCCCGAGAAGGTCACCCATCGTTGTGACTCTCGGCTCATTTTACTTTTTATGTTATGTTTTTCTTATTTATACTTAACTATTTGCCAATTACTAATTATTTGCGTTCAGGGCTTAACTATTCTAATCCCCTTAATTATCCGGACTGACACCAGTCACCAGAATAGTGAAATATACCAGGCTATGCAAATAAGGGTGTTACAATCAACACCTACCTCCATATATAACCAGTAGGAGCCAACACATGCCCATATACCCATACACAGTACAAGTATGAAAGCAGTATCAAACTCAAACCACCTATATACAAGATAACTGTGCTATCTCAGGTCTAAAGATTATATGCACTGATATGATTTATGACAATGCATTGACAAGAGTAAAATCCAGGTGCTTGTCATAAATGTCACTGGTTCGACCTACTTATCATGTATAAGTGCCTATCATGTTTGTTATATAGCATGAGACTCATCATTTCATCTTATTTATAACTCATATAAATATATTGGGAATAAACATGAATACAATCTTTCAGGATAAGTCATGTCTTGTGTAAAGTATCCTCGATTGTGAACCAAATTATGATACTTTGTGCTAGAAATACTATTACTCATATTCTTAACAACCTAAGAATAGAATTTCTAATAAAATATCAATGGACCTTTTCTATTACACATAAATATATTATGTAAACAGAAAAGTGAAAATGCCTTTTATTAATAAAACATGTACAAGATACATATTAAATGATATGCTTTAGGGTATACTACTAATAATCTCCCACTAGCACTAGAGCCATTCATTAAAATATCTTAGACCCATCTTCTCAAGATGTCGGTCTAGCTAAGTTTGTGACATAGTGTCACACCCTACCCCTCCGCAAGGTATAACATGATTCCATAGTATACCTAATGAATTACCAAACTTCTTCTACTGATAACCCATTAAATACACTACAAGGGATTTTAAACCTTTTTTTACTTCTTTTTACAGTGGTGAGCACTATTGATAGGTGTTATAAATTTTCTTTTACTGAAGTGAAACCAAATAACAAATCTAAAATATTAATAATTTCTGTAAAAATTTTGGCAGAGTGCCATCTGTATTTTGAATAAAACAGTTCTTCAAAAAACTTGTAAAAAGCACTTCCAATAAGTTTGTTTAATCCCCAAACTCCAATAATAGTTCAACATAATAATTTTCTCAACTCAATTCAACATCAATTTTTCAGTGTTTCCAAAAGCTGAGATAAGAGAATTATATCACAATATTTTTACAAGCCAAAATAATTTATAATTTTAGTTTACAACTGCTCAAGACCAGTATAATATATACATACAGTGCACATACATTACAACCAAAATTACAAAAATATGGTATACTCAATATACCCGACAAAATCTCAAAGCGAAGTCACAAGCAGCCTACTGCTTGCTCACATCTGTGCCTACTTGCATGATAATGAAAAAGCTATCGCTGAGTAAAATTTACTCAGTGGTGCACAATAACAATTTAAAATGCGGTATATAAAACTTTTATTGACAATTTACAATTCAAATAATTCACAATTTCATGTCACAATTTTCAAACTCATATAACATAAATTTGATCAAACAATTAAATAATACAATGTTGCCAGTCAATAACACAACTTAGGTTATGACACAAACTTTTTCGAACATGCCGTGTTGTACACCACGATAAGGCAAACTCACCCCACTAATCAAAATCAATGAGGGAGGTGGTTAGCTAGCTAATGAGAACACATCCATACTCACCTCAGACTGGCAAGTCAAAGAGGGAGGAATATAGTGTACCTATCAGAGCACTTGCAGGCGTTACGTATCTCCATCCCTGCAAGCTCCTGAGTTCATGCCTGAGAGTTCCCAGGAATCATAGTGCAATACCCTCCCTGTAGCAACTTCATACATTATACTGTTTTGGTGACCAGTGTCGGACCGGATAGCTAGAACGTCCGAAAAAATATTTAAACTAAAGTGAGGAACCATAATGAACTCAAATATTAATAAGAAAATTTTAGGAAAAATTTTAGAAATAAAATACAACCAAGTTAAATGAGCCGGTGCCCAAGCGATGGGCAAGCTGGTAGGAAGTTGCGGTTCTCGCAACTAGGAGCCCTAGACTTAGGAGAAAATTCATAAAATAATTTTTGGGACTCCAGAGAAGTGTCATTGAGGTTTCTATGGCATTAGAATGCAAAGAAAATACTTAGGAAAATTTTTCAATCGGTACAGATAATTTTGGTCTTTTAAGCCAAACGGAGGGCATTTTGGTCATTCGCCTTCAGAGGTGATTTTTGGCCAACTTGTCCAGTTAAGTAAATAATTATTATAACATAAAATGAGAATAAATATTTCTAAAAATTGAATTGAAAATGAGTAGATAAAAGAAGAAAAGAAAATGAAAGAAAATACTTAATTATGACATCATATGATGTCTTTAAAAAGAGCTCTACCAATCATCTTTTAACAAGCACCTTTAAATCAATTAAAAAGGACAAAAAAGAGTTAAAAATTGCAAAAATTTTTTTCTCTTCTTCCTCAAAATTTCGACAGCCTTCTCATTGCCAAACCCTTTCCACCATTAAAGCTCCCTTAAGCTTCATTTCCCACTTCAATTCACCTTAAAACCTTATCCTCCCTTCACTAAAAATTATACCCACACCAAGGAGAAGTGTTTGGCATCCAAGAAAGTGTAAGAAAGTAAAGAAAAATTAAAGTCTTGGTTGGCTTGGATTTGAGCTACAAGAGGTTAGTGCTTATTTATGCATATTTCTCTCTTTATTCCATGTTAGGGACTTAAAATGAGTATGAAATTGTAAGTCAAATGAAATAAAACTTATGTGTATGTACACCATGGAATTTGGAAGCCCTAAGGAAGGGATAATGTTGATGGTTTTGTTGGATTTAAAATGGCTTAGAAATGGTGTTGATGTGTAGACATAAATTTGAAATGGATTAGTATGCCTAATTAACATGTGTTGTGTGAACCTTGAATTTGAGCTAGGGTTTGGACACAAAAACTTGAATCTTGTTCATATGTTGGTGAATGAAGGTTTAAATGGTCAATTAGTGACCATTTGGCTATGTATGATGAAGAATTGAAGTGAGTTGTAGCTTGGGATTTGAGTTTGGCTAGGCTGCCCTTGGTGACCTGCAAGGCTGGGCATGAGTCCAGTAGGTTTGGGCAGCAATAACTTGAATTGTAGAGGTTCAATTGGTGCAAGGCCAATTGGACATGAAACTAGACACATAATGGCACAACTTTGGTGAAGAAACCATGCCCATAAAACCAAACCAAGTGGACCAAAAGTTGCCCAAATCTGGGTGACCTACAGTCTGCCTGGCCAAAATGACTAAATGAACAGTGTTTGGTCATTTGGCCATAACTCAGTATAGAAAGGTCCAATTGACCTAAAATTTTACAAAAAACAAGCTGAGATATAGACCAACAACTTTCATGAAGAAACCTAACCCAAATTATGACCAGAACATAATCAAAAAGTGAGTTGCAGTCACTGTTTATAACACTGTAGATTTGGTCAGTCCAGAAATTCTGGAAAAACTTTCAATCCGGCTAGTTGTGGTCTTTGGCCCATAACTTGAGCTACAAAACTCCAAATGGAGTGATTCAAAAAAAGAAATTTAACTAGACAAAATAAGGAACAACTTTCATGTTGATCATTTTACCAAATTCCCACTGCAAAAATGACCAATGGAACAGTAAACCCAAAGCTTGAAAACTGAAAATTCTATCCAATTAACTTTAAGCTTAGAATTGGTATTGGAAACCAATACCAATAAATTTAAAATGAAAAATGTGGTATGTTGATGATATTTAAACCAATATACCTATTTTCAATGCAAAAGTCAATATTTTAGTTGACTAATGAAATGAATAGTAACACCTAAACTTAATTTTCAAGAATTGTAAAATTTAAAAGTGTAACATGCCCTAGTACACCTAGCAAGATTGGTTTGGATAGGTTGGCATGCCAATAGGGTTCAGTTAGCAGTACTACATATGACATTATGTCATTCTATGATTTCATGGCTTTTAGCCATTCGAACATTATGTTGATACTTGGCCTTGTGCCTAATGTTATTACAGCTTATTAGTTGTTTTGTTGCACGCCGGGAGATACATATGTGACCGATGGTGTGACGGCCCGAGGTACTTGATACCCAGTGCCAGTTTACCCGTTTATCCAGTCTAGTCATCCAGTATAGGTTACTTGGGCACCCAAAAAAGAAAGTGAACAAATTTAATAAAATAATGAATAGAACAAGTACATAATAAATAACATTACCAATAATGATCGAAAAAAAAGTTGTCTGCATAAGACATCAAAACATGCACGGCTTATTTACTTCCTGTTATTTCTTTTTATTTTATTATTGGCACCACTAAGCATTATTGCTTAGCGCGTTGCTTTTGCCATGCGTAGGTTCTAGAGATACTAACCGAGAGCTTAGTAGACCACAGACTGGGTGAAACCTCTTGCAGCTCTGCATAGTGTCTGTGTTACCTCACCATCTTCAGTGCATTGGTAGGACACTAGGTTTCATTTTGGTATTTTGTAACTAACTTTTATTTTCTCATGTGTAATTGAGATTTATGTAATGTATTTTGATGTTAATGTAAATAGTGGAAATTGTGTTTATAAATGGAAAATTGAGTATTTATTTATTGCTTGTATATGAATATCATGAGAAATGAATGATTGAGAAATGGAAATGTTATTGAAAAATATTGAGATTTTGATGATGAAGTGGAGTTTGGGATTGGTTGAAAATTTTGGAAGTGTTTTTCACAGGTTCCGAAGAACTGTTTTCTCCATTTTTAGCCGGTACTCTACCGGATTTTCTATAAAATTTTCGGAACCTCAAACAAATTATAATTTCAATAAATGACTTAAATGAAATATATTGTACTTCATAACTATGAAAGAAATAAATTAGTAAGAATAAAAATGATTAAAATAAAATAGGGTGTTTCGGTACAATGTGTGACATATCTTACTCGGCTATACTGTAGATAGGTAAGGGGCGTCACATTTAGTGGTATCAGAGCACGGTTTAGGTGTTTTTGGGCCTAGATCGAGTCCATGCCATGCATTGCATTTGTAAGAGTCGAGGTGACACTAATGCAGATCTATTTATCTTTGTTATTTTGAATAGGATATGGACCCTACACCACAGAGGGCAGTTGAGGAGGAAGTGGAGAGTCATGCTCTACCTGCATTAGTGGAGACTGGGGGTAGGGGAGAACCTGCTTCGCCAGCTCCAGCAGAGCCTGCTCAGCCTCCACATGCCATGTTTCAGCAAATGGCAGAATTCTTCAGACAAATGGCTGGGGTAATGCCACCACCACCACCACCTCCACAGCAGAAATCACATCTGGAAAGATTGAGAAAATTTAGAGTTGTGGATTTCTTTAGCAAGAGAGAAGATGATTCTGTTGCAGCCGAAAATTGGTTGAACAGAACAGGCAGAGTTTTAAAACAACTCCACTGCACTCCTGAACAAAATCTAGAAGCTGTTGTATCTCTGTTGCAAGATGATGCATATGAATAGTGGGATACGGTGTCCAGTGAAGTACAGCCAGAAGTAATAACTTGGGACTTCTTCCTCTCCGAATTCAAGAAGAAATATGTGGGTAGTGTATACCTGGAAGAGAAAAGAAGACAGTTCATTAACCTGAGGCAAAGACAGCTGACAGTAGCAGAGTATGAAAAGGAATTTGTCAGACTGAGCTGCTATGGAAGGGAGATAGTCCCTAATGAAGCTGAAAGGTGTAAGAGATTTGAAGAGGGATTAAATGACAACATAAAGATCATGATCACTGCCTTGGGAATCACAAACTACACCAAGTTAGTGGAAGCTGCAATAAAAGTTGAAAAGGTCAGAATAAGTGAGCAGACCAGAAGAGAGAGACAGCAGAAGAGGGGCCCGGGTCAGTCTAGTTCATTTCTTACACCTGGGAAGAAGTTTAAAGGTCCACCTGCACAGAGTTCAGGTCAACCACAAGGTCAGGGTCAGTCTCAGGGGCCTAGACCACAGTTCACCCCTAGGAGAGGTCAGTTTACACCATCAGTGGGTAGCTCTCTAGGGACGGGGTTCAGGGGACCAGCCCCAGCATCTTTTGTATGTCCGCATTGCCTGAAATGGCATAAGGGGGAGTGTTAGAGAGTGACTGGTGCCTGCTTAAGGTGTGGGTCTACAGAGCATCAGTTGAGGAATTTTTCACGCATAACTACTATAGCTGCTCCAACACAAGTAGACAGACCTGCTCCTGCACCACAAAGGGGTAAGAAATCTGGCTAATCTAAGGTAGTGGGACCATCACAGAGGCCTGCATCTGAGCCAACAGAGAGGCATGAGGGCAGACCACCTGCCAGAGCCTATGCCATGAGAGCTCAGGAGGAGCAAGATGCCCCAGACATCATCAGGGGTACATTCTCCCTCCATAATACATCTGGGCATGCATTGGTGGATCCAAGATCCACTTATTCATACATCTGCATCAACCTACCAGTAGAAAGGGGGATACTAGTAGGGAAGAGTGACCAAGACATTCTGGTCACTAATCCATTGGGCCATAGTGTAGTGGTGAACAAAGTGTACAAAGGTTGCCCGTTAAGGATTCAGGGGTATGAATTCTTGGCAGACTTGATTGAGTTGCCTTTCCATGAGTTTGACTTGATTTTGGGAATGGACTGGTTGTCATGACATCAGGCAATGGTTGATTGTAAATTGAAGAGAATTTCTTTGAAAACTCTTGGGGGTAATGAGATCACAGTTGTGGGGGAAAGGACAGATTTCTTGTCCAATGTCATCTCAGCGACAGTTATAAGAAAACTGATGAGAAAAGGCTGTGAAGCCTACCTAGCACATGTGGTGGATACTAGGCAGGCTAAGCTAGATCTGTGTGACATACCCATAGTAAAAGACTTCCCAGATGTATTCCCTGAAGAATTGCCTAGTTTGCCACCAGAAAAGGAAGTTGAATTTGCTATTGAGACACTGTCGGGTACAACACCAATCTCTATTGCTCCTTATAGGATGGCATCTATAGAATTGAAGGAAATGAAAATCTAGTTACAGGAGTTGCTGGATAAGGGGTTCATACGCCCCAGTATGTCACCATGGGGAGCTCCAGTGCTGTTTGTAAAGAAGAAGGATGGGACTTTAAGGTTGTGCATCGATTACCGGCAGTTGAATAAAGTGACTGTGAAGAACAAATATCCATTGCCTAGAATTGATGATCTGTTTGATCAGTTGAAGGGAGCAGGAGTATTTTCTAAAATTGATCTCAGATCAGGGTATCATCAGTTGAGGGTGAAAGATGCAGATGTGCCAAAGACTGTATTCAGGACCCGGTATAGGCATTATGAGTTCCTGGTAATGCCCTTTGGCCTAACAAATGCACCAGCAGCATTCATGGACCTTATGAATCGTATCTTCCATCCATACCAAGATCGGTTCGTAGTGGTCTTTATTGATGATATTTTGGTGTATTCCAAGACCAAGGAAGAACATGATGAGCATTTGAAGATTGTTCTGCAAACCTTGAGAGAAAAGAAGCTATATGCTAAGTTGTCCAAGTGTGACTTCTGGATGAATGAGATTGCATTCCTTGGACACATAGTGTTAGCTAATGGGATTAGAGTGGATCCCAAGAAGATAGAAGCAGTGATGGAATGGAAGCCTCCCAAGAATACAACTGAGGTTAGAAGTTTCTTGGGGCTAGCTGGGTATTATAGAAGATTTGTGAAGGGATTTTCCTTAATAGCTGCTCTAATGACCAAGTTGTTATACAAGAATGTCAGATTTGACTGGAATGACAAGTGTCAGACTAGTTTTGAGAAGTTGAAGGCTATGTTGACAGAGGCACCAGTGTTAACACAGCCAGTGTTAGGAAAGGACTTTGTGGTCTATAGTGATGCCTCTCATAATGGGTTAGGGTGTGTATTGATGCAAGAGGGAAATGTGGTCGCTTATGCTTCCAGGCAGCTAAGGCCACATGAATAGAATTACCCTACCCATGATCTAGAACTTGCAGCAATTATCTTCGCACTGAAGATATGGAGGCACTACTTGTATGGTGAAAAATGCTACATTTACACAGACCATAAAAGTCTGAAATACTTGCTAACCCAGAAGGAGCTCAATCTTAGACAGAGGCGATGGATTGAGTTCCTAAAGGACTATGATTGTGTGATTGACTACCATCCTAGGAAGGCAAATGTAGTTGCTGATGCTTTAAGCAGAAAATCCATCACAGCTTTGAGATCATTGAATGCTCATCTATCCTTGGCTTTAGATGGAGCTATTTTGGCTGAGTTGCAAGTGAGGCCAAACCTACTACAGCAGATTTTAGATGGGCAAAAGGTAGATGAGAAGCTAAAGACTATTTTGAGTAAAATCTCAGAAGGGAAGACAACTGACTATGAGGTGAAAGCAGATGGGTGTCTGTTCTACAAAGGAAGAGTGTGTGTACCAGATGATGGGGAATTGAAAGTCAGTATCCTGAAAGAGGCACACACCAGTGTTTATGCTATGCACCCAGGAAGTACAAAAATGTATCATGACCTGAAGCTTCATTATTGGTGGCCTGGTATGAAGAAGGGCATAGCCAATTATGTGACTAAATGCTTGACCTGTCAGCAAGTCAAGGCAGAACATCAAGTTCCATTGAGTTTGCTACAGCCTATACGCATACCTGAATGGAAATGGGATTGGGTCACCATGGATTTTGTAAGTGGTCTACCTCTCACCCAGAAGAAGCATGATGCAGTATGGGTGATAGTAGATAGATTGACGAAGTTAGCACACTTTCTGCCAGTTAAGACTGACTACTCACTGGAGAAGTTAGCAGAATTATATATTAGTGAGATAGTTAGACTGCATGGAATTCTACTTTCCATCATATCTGATCGAGACCCAAGGTTTACATCGAGATTTTGGAAAAAATTGCATGAATCCTTGGGTACACAACTCCACTTTAGCATAGCTTTCCATCCTCAGACGGATGGGCAATCAGAAAGAGTAATCCAGGTAAACAATTGAAACCAATTGAGCTAATACAAATATTGAACTGAAATGATAATAATAACATGAAATATATGTCAGGTCCTTGAGGATATGCTGAGGAGTTGTGTCATTGAGTTTGAGGGAAGTTGGGATAGATATCTCCCACTGGTAGAATTTGCATATAACAATAGCTACCAAGCTAGCATCCAAATGGCCCCGTATGAAGCACTATATGGGAGGAAATGTAAAACTCCAGTGTGCTGGACTGAATTGGGTGAAGATAAACTAGTAGGGCCAGACTGGTGAAACAGACTGAGGAGAAAGTAAAGCTGATCAAAGCCAATATGAAGGTTGCCTCAGACAGACAAAAATCCTATGCTGATTTGAAGAGAAAAGAAATAGAATACACAGTTGGCGACAAAGTGTTCCTCAAGGTGTCACTGTGGAAGAAGGTACTAAGGTTTGGAAGAAAAGGTAAGTTAAGCCCTAGGTTCATTGGGCCATATGAAGTTATTGAACGTGTGGGTCCAATGGCCTACAGGTTAGCTTTACCACCAGAGCTGGACAAGATCCACAATGTGTTCCATGTGTCTATGCTAAGAAGATACCGCTTAAATCCTTCACATGTCATCTCCATGGAAGAAATTGAAGTACAACCAGATTTGACATATGAAGAAGAACCCATACGGATCCTGGCTCGGGAAGTGAAAGAGTTGAGGAATAAACAGATTCGACTAGTGTAAGTGCTTTGGAGACACCACAATATCGAAGAGGCAACTTGGGAAAGTGAAGAGACGATGAGGCAACAGTTCCCTCAACTGTTTGCATTAGGTAAATTTCGAGGACGAAATTTAAATTAGAGGGGAAGAGTTGTAACACCCTCCCTGTAGCAACTTCATACATTTTACTATTTTGGTGACCAGTGTCGGATTGGACAGCTAGAACGTCCAGAAAAATATTTAAACTAAACTGAGGAACCATAATTAACTCAAATATTAATAAAAAAATTTTAGGAAAAATTTTAGAAATAAAATACAACCAAGTTAAATGAGCCGGTGCCCAAGTGATGGGTAACCTAGTAGGAAGTTGCAGTTCTCGCAACTAGGAGCCCTAGACCTGGGAGAAAATTCATAAAATAATTTTTGGGACTCCAGAGAAGGGTTATTGAGGTTTCTATGGAATTAGAATGCCAAGAAAATACTTAGGAAAATTTTTCAATCAGTACAGATAATTTTGGTCTGTGAAGCCAAACGGAGGGCATTTTGGTCATTTCGCCTTCAGAGGTGATTTTTGGCCGACTTGTCCAGTTAAGTAAATAATTATTATAACATAAAATGTGAATAAATATTGCTAAAAATTGAATTGAAAATGAGTAGATAAAAGAAGAAAAGAAAATGAAAGAAAATACTTAATTATGACATCATATGATGTCTTTAAAAAGAGCTCCACCAATCATCTTTTAACAAGCACCTTTAAATCAATTAAAAAGGACAAAAAAGAGTTAAAAATTGAAAAAATTTTTTGCTCTTCTTCCTCAAAATTTCGGCAGCCTTCTCATTCCCAAACCCTTTCCACCATTAAAGCTCCCTTAAGCTTCATTGCCCACTTCAATTCACCTTAAAACCTTATCCTCCCTTCACTAAAAATTATACCCACACCAAGGAGAAGTGTTTGGAAGCCAAGAAAGAGTAAGAAAGTAAAGAAAAATTAAAGTCTTGGTTGGCTTGGATTTGAGCTACAAGAGGTTAGTGCTTATTTATGCATATTTCTCTCTTTATTCCATGTTAGGGACTTAAAATGAGTATAAAATTGTAAGTCAAATGAAATAAAACTTATGTGTATGTACACCATGGAATTTGGCAGCCCTAAGGAAGGGATAATGTTGATGGTTTTGATGGATTTAAAATGGCTTAGAAATGGTGTTGATGTGTAGACATAAATTTGAAATGGATTAGTATGCCTAATTGACATGTGTTGTGTGAACCTTGAATTTGAGCTAGGGTTTGGACACAAAAACTTGAATCTTGTTCATGTGTTGGTGAATGAAGGTTTAAATGGTCAATTAGTGACCATTTGGCTGTGTGATGAAGAATTGAAGTGAGTTGTAGCTTGGGATTTGAGTTTGGCTAGGCTACCCTTGGTGACCTGCAGGGCTGGGCATGAGTCGAGCAGGTTCGGATAGCAATAACTTGAATTGTAGAGGTTAAATTGGTGCAAGGCCAATTGGAAATAAAACTAGACACATAATGGCAAAACTTTGGTGAAGAAATCATGCCCATAAAACCAAACCAAGTGGACCAAAAACTTGCCCTAATCCGGGTGACCTGCAGTTTGCCTGGGCAAAATGACTAAATGAACAGTGTTTGGTCATTTGGCCATAACTCAGTGTAAAAAGGTCCAATTGACCTGAAATTTTACCAGCAATAAGATGAGATATATACAAACAACTTTCATGAAGAAACCTAACCCAAATTATGACCAGAACATAATCAAAAAGTGAGTTGCAATCACTATTCATAACACTATAGATTTGGTCAGTCCAGAAATTTTGGACAAACTTTCAATCCGGCCATTTGTGGTCTTTGGCCCATAACTTGAGCTAAAAAACTCCAAATGGAGTGATTTAAAAAAAGAAATTCAACTAGACAAAATAAGGAACAACTTTCATGTTGATCATTTTGCCAAATTCCCACTGCAAAAATGACAAATGGAATAGTAAACCCAAAGCTTGAAAACTGAAAATTCTGTCCAATTAACTTTAAGCTTAGAATTGGTATTGGCAACCAATACCAACAAATTTAAAATGCAAAATGTGGTATGTTGATGATATTTAAACCAATATACCTATTGTCAATGCAAAAGTCAACATTTTAGTTGACTAATGAAATGAATAGTAACACCTAAACTTAAATTTCAAGAATTATAAAATTTAAAAGTGTAACATGCCCTAGTACACCTAGCAAGATTGGTTTGGATAGGTTGGCATGCCAATAGGGTTCAGTTAGCAGTACTGCATATGGCATTATGTTATTCTGTGATTTCATGGCTTTTAGCCATTCTAACATTATGTTGATGCTTGGCCTTGTGCCTAATGTTATTACAGCTTATTAGCTGTTCTGTTTCACACCGGGAGATACATATGTGACCGATGGTGTGACGGCCCGAGGTACTTGATACCCAGTGCCAGTTTACCCGTTTATCCAGTCCAGTCATCCAGTATAGGTTACTTGGGCATCCAAAAATGAAAGTGAACAAATTTAATGAAATAATGAATAGAACAAGTACATAATAAATAACATTACCAATAATGATCGAAAAAAAAAATTGTCTGCATAAGACATCAAAACATGCACTCCATATTTACTTTATGTTATTTCTTTTTATTTTATTATTGGTACCACTAAGCATTATTGCTTAGCGCATTGCTTTTGCCACGCGTAGGTTCTGGAGATACTGACCGAGAGCCTAGTAGACCACAGACTGGGTGAAACCTCCTGCAGCTCTGCATAGTGTCCGTGTCACCTCACTATCTTCAGTGCATTGGTAGGACACTAGGTTTCATTTTGGTATTTTGTAACTAACTTTTATTTTCTCATGTGTAATTGAGATTTATGTAATGTATTTTGATGTTAATGTAAATAGTAGAAATTGTGTTTATAAATGGAAAATTGAGTATTTATTTATTGCTTGTATATGAATACCATGAGAAATGAATGATTGAGAAATGGAAATGTTGTTGAAAAATATTGCGATTTTGATGATGAAATGGAGTTTGGGATTGGTTGAAAATTTTGGAAGTGTTTTTCACAGGTTCTGAAGAATTGTTTTCTCTATTTTTAGCCGGTACTCTGCCGGATTTTCTATAAAATTTTTGGAATCTCAAATAAATTATAATTTCAATAAATGACTTAAATGAAATATATTGTACTTCATAACTATGAAAGAAATAAATTAGGAAGAATAAAAATGATTGAAATAAAATAGGGTATTCCGGTACACTGTGTGACATATCTTACTCGGCTATACTGTAGACGGGTAATGGGCGTCACACGTAGGCGTTACGTATCGCCGTCCCTACTTTGCTCTGATACCACTAAACACATTGTATCTCAAAATTTCCATTTACAAATTAGGCAACACAATAATTCTCAAATAAAATTCCCAAAGCTAAAATAATAAAAAATTATTTATAACTCATTTCTCCAAATAAAGTTTCTAGTAAAAGCAGTGAATATAAAAAGTATTGTGCACAAACCTCGGATGAGTCGCCTCTTGGCCTTGACTCAATGTTCCTTATGCTCTTCAATATTCTTTTCAACTGAAACACACAATTTAAAGTGTTTTAGTACTCAGTTAAATTGTTTCTAGTCATAACGTTCCATAATTATATTTTATTGATACTACTTCTTTCATTAGTCAACCTATAATGTTGACCTTTTTAGGTAATATGGATAAGTTGATTTTAGCATCAACATGTCACAATTTACAATTCAATATGCTGTCAATATAATGCAATTTACCCTTTTTTAAAAGTTGGCATTCATTGCCAATTTACCTCAAGCATCATTGTATGTAAATGTCAAATTCTCAATTTTTGTGTGCTAGATTGGTCTAGCTTAAAGTCCTATTTCTCTTGGTTTTTAGCTTCTGGTCAAAGAAGAAAAATTGTAGCTCTATGTCTTATTGCACTCTAGGCAAAATTTTAGGTCATTCTGAATTTTATAGACCAAGATATGGTCAATTTACTAAATTTGGACAGATTGCACCTTTAGTGCAAAACTTGGTCAATTTTAGGTCACTTTTAGTTCTGGCAGCTTTGGTGCCCGAAATTGTGCAAGCTATTTGACTTGGTTCTGCCCATTTTTGGGCTTTGGTGTCTTCATAAGAACTGTTGCTCTATGTCTAATCTATCCATGGTAAAAATTTCAGGTCATTTGGGCCTATTTTGAGTGAGTTATGGCCAAAAAACTAACTGCTGTCCAAATGCTCAATTTTCAGGTTTTCAAGTCACTAATCCGGATTTGGTCAATTCTCATGTCACTTTTTTGACAGAATTTAGGTAGGCTTTCTTCATGAAAGTTGGTACATTTTGTGCCTAGTTTCACCTTAAATTGGCTTCATACCAATTGGAGCTACACACTTAGGGTTATAGGCTCATTTGCACACTACCCTCTACATGCCTTTCAAACACCAAACCAAACACATAATTACCAACTACATCTTCACTTCCCCACACCATTCTGCATTTGGCACTAACCATAACCATTCATTACCTTACATTATAGGTCAACTTGGACAGAATATAATAGTTTCACAATGCACCAAATGCAGCCATAATTCACAAAGTTCAAACCCAATAATATATACACTTAAACTTTCTAATTATTACACATACTTCCATTATCAATTTACATATCTTATCACTACTATTCCACAAACATATGCTACCATTTTTTGTACAATAATTTAACATTATTTCATGAACTTAAACATTACTAATTTCCATTATGAGGCTGTCCAAATAACACATTCACATCAAACTTTCATTTTCAATTTTCAAGCTCACCATTCAAACTTTACACATGGGAATCAACTTCAATATATATAAGCACTTAATTTAACATCTCAAACTACTATTTACATGCAAAAATAAGCTGTACATGATGAACTCCCATGGCTGCCAAAATGGAGTAGCACCTTAACTCATCAAAACTTCAAAATTCTTCCATAAATCAACTCACCACAACATCCACACAAGCTTTAATGGAGAATGGATGAAGAAATGAACATGTACCTCAAGTGGAGCTTGTCAAAACTCCTTCAAATCTCTCCCTTCTTACTCCTAAACTACTGCCAAAGAGGTGTACTCTAACTTTAGTGAAGACAACTTGAGGATTGGGTGGCTTGATCATGGTGAATTGGTCCTTGCATGGTGGACGACCATGGATGAGCTTGGGAGAGTTTGGTTCGGCAATGAAGAAGAAAGGATAAGGAAGAAGGCTGTTTAGTGGAGGTGGCTGTCCAAAGCTTGGATATGTGTCAATTGTCATATGTTAGTGGAGCACTAAGTGATTAAAAATCTAATTAAATGTTAAATTTTCATTTATTCAACATTATACCCATAATTTTCCTTATTTATACAACACATAATATTTCATCTTTTTCATGGCTTTTTCAAACTTTATTACTATTTATTTTTAATGGAAATTTAGGTAAAAAGGCAACTTAGGGTGTCAAATGACCACAATGCCCCTATTCGGGTTGTATTCCCGATTTTTCGGTAACACCGATTTTTGTCGGTTTCTCGATTTCTCGTTTTTCTTTGTACTAATTAATTAATTTTTCTTTGACATTTCTAATGTCACTTATACTTTAATAAGTCTTTAATTATGTCTCGAAACTAAATTCTGAGGGTTCCCTGCAGTCCTGGGGTCGGCTATTGCCTGTGCCGTAACTTCCCTGTGCGGTCACCCATCGTTGCGGTGTTGGCTCGTTTAACTTAGTTTCATTTCATTGCTATTATTTTTCCTTTGTTTTTCTTGTATTTTCCTTTATTGTATTTCATTATTTTATGTCTCCTCACTAACATTTAAATGTAGTTCTAGGCATCCTAGCTGTCCGGACAAACACTGGTCACCAAAATAGTAGAACGCACTACCGAACATAGGGGTGTTACAATTCTCTCTCCCTTAAAATAAATTTCGTCCATGAAATTTTACCCAATAGCCATCTTACAATAGTCATACGTTTGTTTTCTCCTTTCTATATGATCGTATAATCTTCTTTCCTTTGAATTTGTATAAGACTTTTAACAATCTAATATAATATTTAATTTATTTGTATAATACCAATCTTCTCTTACTATTATTTTGTCTAATATTTCGGTTCATGTTTCCTTATTGAATGACCATTGAGGTCATGTCAAAATTATTTATCTAATCATTGGTCCTCTGACTATTCTAATTAACAATCTTACTCATATTTGTAACATTTCTTTGTTACATCTAAATCAACTGTTCAAATTTTTACTTCCACAACTCTTTTATCTATCAATTTTCAATAATTTATCGTATTCTAAGAAATATCTTTCGCTACTAAACTCTTTCAAAACTAATTCCAAAAAGACTAGTCACTAACATATCAAAATTTATAGATTACTTACAAATATTCTTATTTTATTGCACCACGAGGAAGCACGTAGTTCTACACAATAATCCCGTGTCGGTACTGTAATCTGCAGCTTACAATACAAACATTGAGAATATTTCATAGTCATTACGTTATAACCCCATGGACTAGGTTTTCTAACATCTTATTTGTACACTTATTTCCTTCTCTGTCTTTTAAAGTCATATCAGTGGTCTCTTCATGTAATTATTTAAATTTAAAACTCATTACTTATATTTATGCCCAAGTAACCTATCAAGCACTTACAGGTGTTACGTGTCGCTATCCCCGCAAGCCCCTTCTCTATCTTTGGCGGCAATTAAGGGTACCTATCAAAGCACCTGTAGGCGTCCCTGCAAGCCCTTGGGTGGTACCTATTAGAGCACTTTGTAGGCGTTGCATATCGCCATCCCTGCGAGCCCCCTGATACCAATATTCATTATCTTTTAAAATCATATCAACCATATATTGTCAATCCATGACTTTCCATATTGGTAGTACTACTATCTGTAATCTCTAATTGGTATACCAATCGATCCATACAATATACATAAGCCTAGGTTTACTTTGAGCAATTATGTAACATCCCCACTGTATGTATTCTGTACGTTCTGTTGCTCCAGTGGCCAAATATCAGTCCAGGTAAGTCAGGATGTCTGGAACTACACTTCGGTGATAGTGAACAGACATATAATGATGAAATAAATAAAGAGAAAATACAAGAAAAATCAAAGAAAAGTGAAAGAGTGAAAATGAAGCTAAGTTAAACGAGCTGGCACCACAGCGATGGGTGACCGCACTGGGAAGGCCGTTGCCGACCCCAGGACCACAGAGAACCCTCGGAATTTAATTTCGGGATGTAAGTAAAGGTCTATTGAAATATAATTGACACTAGAATTATCAAAGAAAAATTAATAAATCAGTACAAAGAAAAACGAAAATTTGAGAAACAGACAAAAATCGGTGTTACCGAAAAATCAGGAATATAACCCGAAGTGGGGTATTTTGGTCATTTGAAACCAAGAGCTGCCTTTTGACTTCAATGTCCATTAATAATAAATGATATTACAGTTTAGAAATGACATGAAAAAAATTAAAATAGGATACAATGTGTAAATAGTAAAAGAATGGAGCTAAATGAGCAAATAAGGAAACTTTAATTATTTAACCATTAAACTATTACCTAGTGCTCCACTAACTCCAGCCATGGGACACTTATCTAAGCCTTGGGACAGCTGAGTCATCTTCTTCTTCATCCCACTTCACCTTGCCGAAATGAAGTTCACCATGGAAACCACCTTGGCCGCCCCACATGCAACCTTCATGGGTGCATGATCAAGCCACCATTTCTACTTGGTTCCTTCATTAAATCTTGCCTACTTACCTTGGGGAAGATATTGGCAACAAGAAAAACAAGATTTGGTGAAGTATTGATAAGCTTCAAAAGTGGTAAGTGTCCAAAACCTCTCCCTTGCTTTAGTAAACCTTGTGTTTAGGTTGAGGTGAGTATTTTGGTGAAGAGAAATGAAGAAAACCTTGAGAAATGAAATGGTCCATTTTCGGCAACCATGAATATGTGTTGTATTTGAATTTTTCTTACCTCTAATGGATGGGAATTATGGTTGATTACCTCAAATGGAAGATGTAGTAAGTTAAAATCTAAGTATGTGCATGTAGTACTTGAATTAAGGGTGTGAAATGGAACCTTAATGCTTTGAGCAAACTACCATGTTTGGCAGCCCATAATAGCATAAATTTGTGTGTGAATATGAAGTTTATTAATAAAATA
The DNA here is from genome assembly GCF_030052815.1 of Hevea brasiliensis. Lineage (NCBI taxonomy): Eukaryota > Viridiplantae > Streptophyta > Magnoliopsida > Malpighiales > Euphorbiaceae > Hevea > Hevea brasiliensis. Next base: position 50,862,303 of record NC_079497.1, on the reverse strand, counting down.
TGATAGTGTTAAATTGTGGGCAGCATGTGTAAGTGATATTGAAGTACGAGTATGTTGAAGTATATGTGTAATATTAACATTGAGATATGTTGAATTTTGGTGGAAGTGAATGTTGAACTTAATGGTAAATTGTGTGCATTGAGCACTTGAATGTTCTGCCCAAAAATTGTTGCTGGAATTGTGTACAATATATATATGGAAGTGTCATTGATTGAATATTGAAGTAATGAGGAGGAGAAAGAATATCAAATTGGAAGTGTATGTGTTTTGTGTAGGTTGTGTATTGATGGCAGTACCTAAATTAAGTCATAAGTGCCAAACTGTGAACCCAATTGGTATGAGGCCAATGGGGGGTGAAACTAGACACCAAATAGGCCAACTTTCATGTAGAAATGTTGCCAAAATTCTGCCTAGAAACTGATCTTTAAAATGACAAAATCCGGAATAGCAACCTTGCAACCCAGATTTTTAACTATATGAACAGTAATCATTAGGATGACCATAACTTACTCAAAAAAGGTCTAATTGACCTGAAATTTTTACCATGGATAGCTTAGACATATAGCTACAATTCTTATGAAGACACAAAAGCCCATAAATGGCCAAAACCAAGTCAAATAGCTTGCACAAATTCGGGTACCAAAACTGCTAGAACTAAAAGTGACCTAAAATTGACCTAAAATTGACCAAATTTTGCACTAAAGGTGCAATCTGTCCAGCTTTAGCAAATTGACCATATATTGGTCTATACAACTCAGAATAACTTGAAATTTTGTCCTGAGTGCAATAAGACATAGAGCTACAATTTTGCTTTTTTGACCAGAAGCTAAAAACCAAGAGAAATAGGACTTTAAGATAGACCAATCTAGCACGCTAAAATTGAGAATTTGACATTTACATACAATGATGCTTGAAGCAAATTGGCAATGAATGCCAACTTGTAACAATGGTAAATTGCACTATATTGGTAGCATATTGAATTACAATTTGTGACATGTTGATGCTAGAAACAACTTATCCATAGTACCTAACAAGGTCAACATATGCATTGACTTATGAATTACATAATAGCTAGTAAACTCTAAAAATTGAAGAATTAAACAATTAATTTATAATGTGCCCTAGTTTGCCTAGTTGATTAGTTTGGATTGGTTGGCATGCTAATAGGATTCTGACAGCTGTTCTGTAAATGGTTTTATGCCATACTGTATTTTTACGGCTTATTATGCCACACTGTGACTTTAATAGCCTACGGCTATATATATTGTGTATTTATTATTGGCTTATCACCAGATTGACTATATGGCTTTTTAGCCACACTGTTTGCACGCCGGGAGATACTTTGTGATCGATGGTGTGACGGCCCGAGGTACTAGGTACCCAGTGCCAGTATATCCATTTATCCAGTCTGGTCAGTATATAGGCTACATGGGCAGTAATTCAAGTTTTAAATTCAAATAGTTAAATCTAGTCGTCTGACATACAGCACCACCAAAATTAGCGCAAATTGAAATGTTAAAAAATAAAAGTAGAATCAACAATTGTAAAGAATACTGATGTCACACCCTACCCCTCTGTAAGGCATAACATGATCCCGTAGTATACCTAATGAATTACCAACTTCGTCTACTGATAACCCATTAAATACACTACAAAGGATTTTAAAACTTTTCTTACTTCTTTTTACAGTGGTGAGCACTATTTACAGGTGTTAAAAAATTTTTTAACTGAAGTGGAATAGCTAACACATTTGGATTTTTGGTAGTTTCTGTAAAAATTTTGGCGGAGTGCCCTCTGTATTTTGAATAAAACAGTTCTTCAGAAAACTTGTAAAAAGCACTTCAAATATATTTCTCAATCTCAACTTCAACGTTTAATCAACACAGGATATTTCTCAATTCAAATCCACAATAATTTTTCAAAGGCTGAGATAAAAGAAATACAATACAAATTTTACAAGCCAAAATAACTCATACTTTATTTTACAACTTCAGTGTACAATTTTAATATACAACTGCTCAAAACCAAAAACTCTATATACATACAGTGAACATACATTACAGTACAAAATGCAAAATATGGTATACTCAATAGACCCGATGATCTCTCGCTGAAGGTACTAGCAGCTTAGTCTGCTGCCCTGTCCGTCTATCTACCTGCGACAGCAATGAAAAGCTATCGCTGAGACAATGTCTCAGTGGTGCACAACATTAACCAAATACAACTTTAAATCACAAATCATAAGTTATATAAATAGTGGATACTTAAAACCATAGTTAAACTCAAGACAATAAATGTCAACAAGAATTTAAACTCCATTTCTCAATATCACAATAAATTTCAATAAATCAAATCATGGTTAAATTCAAAAGACAGTGAATGTCAATAAGAATTTAAACTCCGTTTCACAATCTCATAATACATATCAATAAATCACACACAGCTTAATCATATTCCAAAGTTCAATTCGTCCAAAAAGCCGATGGCTAATGAGGTATTCAATTCGTCCCAAAAGCCGATAGCTAATGAGGAATAACATAGCTAGCTAGCAATAATATGAGTACTCATTCGATTCGTCCTCAACAGGCACACACCTCAACACTTCAGCCAGAGAGGGAATTCAATTCGTCCCACTAGACAAGCTAGTGAGGAATACAATCAATATACATGATAGCTGTGGTTTCAAACCATTTCCAATGCTTTTCAATCAATAAGTATCCATCAATATCATTCAAACAATTTTTCACCGTTTCAAACCATTTACAATGTTTTTCAAGCAATAAGTATCCATTCAAACACATTTCCACAATTTAAAACAATAATGTACAAATAGTCATAATTTATTTCAATTGAAAAATTCAAAAAAAATAGCTGTTGTGCACAAACCTCTGATAATTGTCTCCTGGCCTTGACTCAGTGTTTCTTTCCCTTTCCCTGAGTCTTTGCTAACTGAGAAACACAATTTGAAGTGTTTCAGTACTCATTTAAACTGTCTCTAACGATAATGCTTGATAATTAATTCACTGAATTCTATTATTTGCTTAGTCAACCTAATATGTCGACCCTCGATGCGTTCTAGGTAAATTAGGTTTTAATGTTACTAATATGTCACATTTGTAGCCTTTTAGGGTTGGTACATGTTACCCAATTCATTTCCATGTATTTTGCATTTTATTGCAATTTGCTGGATTCCGGGATACTAGTTTGACTTAGCCGGACGACCTAGTTCCCTCATTTTCGGGTTTGGGTCAAAACTACAAACTTGTAGATCTATGTCTTATTGCACGCGAGGCAAAATTTCAGGTCATTCTGAGTTATGTAGACCAGGTTATGGTCATTTTACTATTGCTGGTCAAAATGCATCAAAATTGGTCACTTTAGGTCATTTTAGGTCAATTTTGGTTCGGCCAGTTTTTGGACTCGAAGTTGTGCAAGCTGTTTGACTTGCTTATGGTCATTTCTGGGCTTTGGTGTCTTCATAAGACTTGTAGATATAGGTCTTAACTATTCATGGTCAACATTTCAGGTCAATTGGACCTATTTTGAGTGAGTTATGGCCTAAACACTAACTGCTACCAAAATGGTCAATTTTCAGGCCTTAATTGCACTAATCCGGGTTTGGTCATTTTTCAAGTTATCTTACAAGCAGAATTTTGGTAAGCTTCCTTCATGAAAGTTGGCACATTTTGTGCCTAGTTTCACCTCCAATTGGTCTCATACCAATTGGAGCTACACACTTAAGGTTCTAGGTCCAAAACATAAACTGCCCTATTGAATTTTGTTCATTACTCATCAAAGTCACTTTTAATACTTATCAAACTAACCATTCATGCAAATTCTGGTTTGTATCATAACCTAAACATATTTCACAACATATTATTGATCATTTTGGCAGCCTATAATCACACTTAACATACACCATATAGTGCAGAATTTGTCAAACTCAATTACAACAATTTAATCACCTAATCACAACATATAACTTCTCCACTATCCTAACATACAACTTCACCACTAACTTACATACACATTTGGCAAACTTTAGGACCACAATTCATCAAACATCTTCATGAATTCCAGCATCCTTCAAGGAGTTAACAAGCTGCCAAATTTGTAAACCTCCCATAATGGCTTTCAAGCTCAATTCTCCACTTGGTCCAACATCACATATACATGAAGTTAACTTACCAAAATTTTAAATCACATTAGTCAACATTAATTCTCCACAATACATGTAAAAATAGTTTATTGAGTATATAATTTCATGGCTGTCCATTTAGTCATTCACGCATAGAATTTCAAACTTAACATAATTTCCAACTTAAGTGCACAACTTTAACATACACCAACAATTAACCTACTAAAAATTTGATTTACTTTAATCAACACCAATACCCATCGATTGCATGTGAAAATAATTCAAGTTCTTTAATTACCATGGCTGCCTAAACTTTACTTAAGAAAGAAATCAATTTAAATACTTACCTATTGATGAGGCTTGTTAAATCTTCACCAAACTCCCTTGAATTTAGTATCTACTTCTTCCTTATGATGTGGGGATAAAATTTAGTGAAGTGACTTTGGTGTTTGGGTTGGAAATGGAGGAGGTTAGGAAGCTCTCTCAAGTTTCGGCCATGGAGGATTTTGAAGCATTCATTTCGACATGGAAGGAGGAAGGTTGAAGATGAAATGTGAGTGGGTTTACACCTGCCCACATAGTGATTAATTTAATCCCATAGTGCTCCACTCACCATAGGATAATGATATTATATGTTTTAAAGTGTTAATGACTCAATTTATACCCCATTTTTGCTATTTACATTAGGTACCACTAATTTAATTTTTCTTGATATTTTCCAAGTGTAATATTATTTATTTTTAATGGACATTTAGGTCAAAAGACAACTCGGGGTGTCAAATGACCACAATGCCCCTGTTCGGGTTGCATTCCCGATTTTTCGGTAATATCGGGTTTTGTCCGTTTTTCAATTTCTCACTTTTCTTTGTACTAATTAATTAATTTTTTTTGGATATTTCTAATGATATTTATAATTCAATTGATGTCTCTTTAAGTCTTCAAAATATTTTCCAGGGTTCCCCGCAGTCTAGGGCTAGTCAACGGTCCACGCCGTGACTTCCCGGTGCGGTTACCTATCGCTAGGGTTCTCGGCTCGCTTAACTTGGTTGTATTTCTTTATTATTATTTTTCCTTTATTTTTCTTGTATTTTCTTTTCTTGTATTTCATTATTTTATGTGTCCTCACTCATATCGAAGTGTAGTTCTAGGCATCTTAGCTGTCCGGACAACACTGGTCACCGGAACAGTAGAACGCACTACTGAACATAGGGGTGTTACAATTCTCCCCCCCCTTAAAATAAATTTTGGCTCAAAATTTTACCTGGCATTAGTCTCTGAATAGCTGTGGGTGCTGTCTCCTCATATCCTCTTCACGTTCCCAAGTAGCTTCCTAGCCTGAATGATGGTTCCACAGCACTTTAACCAGGTGTATCTGTTTGTTCCTCAGCTGCTTCACCTCATAAGCCAGAATTTCTATGGGTTCTTCATCATATGAGAGGTCTGAATTTACCTCAATCTCTTCAACTGATAGTACATGAGATGGGTCTGATCTGTACCTCCTTAACATGGACACATGGAAGACACTGTGTATCCTTGCTAACACCGGAGGTAATGCCAACAGATATGCCAAAGGACCCACTCTTTCCAGAACCTCATATGGTCTAATGAAACGAGGACTCAGTTTCACCTTTCTGCCAAATCTCATAATCCTCTTCCAAGTAGAAACTTTGAGGAATACCTTATCACCCACTACATATTCAATATCTCTTCTCTTCAGATCAACATAGGACTTCTGACCGTCTGATGCAGCCTTGAGTCTATCTCTGATCAATCTGATCTTTTCCTTTGTCTTTTAAACAATTTCTGGCCCAATCATCTTTCTTTCACCTACTTCATCCCAACATAAGGGAGTTCTACACTTTCTGCCATACAAAGCTTCATATGGAGGCATCCCAATGCTTGATTGGTAGCTGTTGTTATAAGCAAACTCAATCAAAGGCAAGTGTGTATCCCAACTACCTTCAAACTCAATCACACAAGCCCGTAGTATATCCTCCATATCTGAATTACTCTTTCAGACTGGCCATCTGTCTGTGGGTGGAATACTGTGCTGAAGTTCAATCTAGTTCCTAGGGCTCTCTGAAGACTACCCCAGAATCTAGAAGTGAACCTAGGATCTCTGTCAGACACAATCGATACTGGCACTCCATGCAGTTTTACAATCTCATATATGTACAATCTGGCCAATCTTTCTAGGCTATAGTCCATTCGAACTAGCAAAAAGTGAGCAGACTTAGTCAGTCTATCAACTATAACCTATACTGCATCATGACTATTCTATGTCCTCAGAAGTCCCGTAACAAAATCCATAGTTATCCGCTCCCATTTCCACTCTGGTACTGGCAATGGATGTAACAAACCAGCTGGAACTTGATGTTTTGCCTTTACTTGCTGACAAGTTAGGCATTTGGAAACGAATTCAGCTATATCCCTCTTCATACCCATCCACCAGTAATGCTCTTTCAGCCCTCTGTACATTTTAGTTCCACCAGGATGCATAGCAAAAGGAGACTCATGTGCTTCCTTCATAATGATCTGTCTCAGTTCAGCATCGTTAGGAACGCACATTCTGCCCTGATGTAGCAATAAACCATCATCTTTCATAGAAAATTCAGGTTTCTTGCCCTGCTGGACTTCTTTCAGTAGCTTCTGATATTTAACATCACTTTGAGCAGCCATTCTGATCTGATCAATCAATACTGGCTGTACATGCCATGCAACTACTGTTTGTCCCTCATCATCAATCTCTAAACTGGCATGCTGTGCTTTCAATTCATATACCATGGACAAAGGAGAAACTTTGAGACTTGCCATAGTCTTGCGACTTAAGGCGTCAACCAGGGAAAGCCACCACATTTGCTTTCCCTAGCTGATAGTCTATTAATCAATCATAGTCTTTAATCAGTTCTAACCATCTCCTCTGCCTCAAATTCAATTCCTTCTGGGTGCCTAAGTACTTCAAGCTCTTGTGATCTGTGTAAATGTAGCATTTCTCCCCATAAAAATAGTGTCTCCAGATCTTTAGAGCAAAAACAATAGCTGCTAGCTCTAAATCATGTGTTGGGTAGTTCCTCTCATGCGGTTTCAGCTGGCGTGATGCATAAGCAATGACATTCCGATCTTGCATCAGTACACAGCCAAACCCATTGTAAGAAGCATCACTATAAACTGTGTATTCTTTACCCGGAGTAGGTAAAGTAAGGACTGGAGCTTCAGTTAAACACCTCTTCAACTCATCAAAACTCTGCTGACATTTATCTGTCCACTGAAATTTTACATCTTTCTGAAGCAGTTTGGTCAGTGGAGAAGATAACATAGAAAATCCCTTCACAAAACGACGGTAATATCCAGCTAAACCTAAGCTGCGAATTTACGTGATGTTCTGGCGGCTTCCAATTAAGGATAGCTTCTACCTTGCTGGAATCTATCTTGATCCCTTCAGCTGACACAACATGTCCCAAAAAAGAGATTTCTTTCAGCCAAAATTCACATTTCGACAATTTGGCGTATAGCTGTTTCTCCCTTAAAGTCTGCAGTACAATTCACAGATGTCTGTCATGCTCCTCTGCATTCCTCGAATATATTAAAATGTCATCAATAAACACCACCACAAATTGGTCGAGATATGTTCTGAAGATAGTGTTCATCAGATCCATAAAAGCAGCTGGAGCATTTGTTAACCCGAATGGCATTACTAGGAACCCATAGTGGCCATATCGAGTTCTGAAAGCAGTTTTTGGAATACTCTGCTCTTGCACCTTCAACTGATAATAACTAGATCGCAAATCAATTTTGGAGAATACAGCTGCACCCTTCAACTAATCAAACAGATCATCAATGCGTGGCAATGGATATCTGTTCTTTATTGTCACCTTATTCAACTGCCGGTAATCAATACATAAGCGGAGGGTGCCATCTTTCTTCTTAACAAACAATACTGGCGCTCCCCAAGGTGACACACTAGGACGGATGAAGCCCTTTTCAAGTAGTTCTTGCAACTGTGCCTTCAACTCCTTCAACTCTGCTAGTGCCATTCGGTATGGTGTTATGGAGATTGGATCCACACCAGGCATAACATTAATTTCAAACTGCACTTCTCTTTCTGGAGCTAATCCTGGCAATTCATCAGGAAACACATCTGGAAAATCACATACTGTGGGGATGTCCTTCAATGCTGAACTCTCCACTTGGGTGTCTACCACATGTGCCAAGTATGCTTCACACCCCTTTCTGATCATTTTTCTAGCTAGTGCAGCCAAAATGATGTTTGATGGTAATAGCTGCCTCTCCCCATGTATTACCACATCACTGTACTGAGGGAGACCAAAAGTGACTGTCTTCAGCCTACAGTCGATCATGGCGTGATGCTTGGCTAACCAATCCATGCCCAAGATGATATCATAATCTCTGAAGGGCATTTCAATGAAATCAGACAGAAAAGTGTGTCCTTGGATCACCAAAGGACAATCCCTATACATTCTATTAACCTTGACCTCCTGTCCTAACAGACTTGTTACTAGCACCTCAAAGTACATTTTTGTACATGGAACAACAATGTAATCAATGATGCTAGCACTCGCATAAGAATGGGTAGAACCCGGATCAAATAACACAAACACGTCTTGGTTAAAAGTTGAGAAGGTACCAGCCACAACATCAGATGTCTCGGCCTCTTCTCTCTGTCTCATTGCATAGACTCTGACTGGAGCACTGTCTTGCTCTGACTGTTTGACTGTGCTTGGCTGCCTGTTGGGCTACCTCTACCCCTGCCTCTACCTCTGCTGGGTGGTTGTCAATTTCTGGTGACAGGGCTCTGAATTGAAACTTCTGCAGTAGTAGGAGGTGGTCCAACTCTGCGACTATTGGTGCAGTCCTTGGCAAAGTGTCTTGTAACACCCCTAAGTTTGGTAGTGCGTTCTGCTGTTCCGGTGACCAGTGCTATCCGGACAGCTAGGATGCCTAGAACTACACTTCGTTATGAGTGAGGAGACATAGAATAATGAAATACAAGAAAAGAAAATACAAGAAAAACAAAGGAAAAATAATAGCAAAGAAATGTAACCAAGTTAAGCGAGCCGAGAACCCTAGCGATGGGTGACCGCACCGGGAAGTCACGGCATGGACCGTTGACTAGCCCTGGACTGCGGGGAACCCTGGAAAACATTTTTAGGACTCCAATAAATATTTATTGAAGTATAAATATCATTAGAAATATCAAATAAAAATTAAATAATTAGTACAAAGAAAAGTGAGAAATCGAAAAACAGACAAAACCTGGTGTTACCGAAAAATCAGGAATGCAACCCGAACAGGGGCATTATGGTCATTTGACATTCCGAGATGTCTTTTGACCTAAATGTCCATTAAAAAATAAATAATATTACACTTAGAAAATAAAATGAAAAATTAATTTGGTGGTACCTAATGTAAATAACCAAAAGTGGAGTGAAAGTGTGTAATTAGCACATTAAACATATTAAATGAATTAACTAATGTGAGTGGACTACTAAGGGATTTTAAAATGTATTAAGTGGGCAGATTGCTCAACTAAAATATCATCTTCAACATTAGAAACCTCCATTGCCGTGAATGAAAAGCTCCCAAAACCTCCATGGCCATTTTTCTTCAAGCTTGATCCACTCCTTCATTTCACCTCTAATCACCTAGGTAGCTTCACTAAAAATTGTCCTCACATCATAAGGAAGAGCTTGATACCAAAATCAAGAAGTTTAGTGAAGGTTTAACAAGTCCCAACCAAAGGTAAGTTTGTATTTTTGAACATTGCTTTGTTAAACTTTGTATACTTGTTATGGGTGTTTGAATTGTGAAGAAAATTTTCAAGTTTGAAGAGTTATTGAGATGTCCATTTTGGACAGCCATGGAGTTATGTATTTGATGAAATATTTGTGCATATATTTGATGAGAAATTATGTTGGTTATGGTGATTTAATGTCCTAGTAAATTATTCCATATGCATATGGTGAATTTTGCACTTGGGATGGAAATTGATGAATTGTATGATACTTTGGTATTGAGGAACATTTTCAGCAGCCTTGGAACTTTTGGATAAATGTATGTGTTTATGAAGGTATTGGCAGAATATTGACATTGAGGATTGATGGATATGTATATAGAGTGATTGTGTAAAGTGTATGTAAGAATTAGTAATGTTTAGGTTTATATGTGATTGTACTTAGACTTTGTAAATTTGAGTTTTAATTGGTGTATTGAGGATAATTGTAATCTGCCCAAAGTGACTTTAAAGTGAAGTGGTATATGGTTTTGGTAATGTACCAAAATAGAATTGGTAAGGGAAGTGAACATATAGTAAGGTAAATGTGTCATTGATGTATGTTTAAGCAAGGTAATTAAGGGCAGTATGCATTTTAGCCTATAACTTTAAATGTGTAACCTCAATTGGTATGAGACCAATTGGAGGTAAAACTAGGCACAAAATGTGCCAACTTTCATTGAGAAAGCATACCAAAATTCTGCTTGCAAGGTGATATGAAAAATGACCAATTCGGATTAGGTGCAATTGAGACCTGAAAATTGACCAATTGGGCAACAGTTAGTGTTTAGGCCATAACTCACTCAAAACAGGTCCAATTGACCTGAAATTTTAACCATGAATAGTTAAGGCCCATACCTACAAGTCTTTTGAAGACACCAAAGCCCAGAAATGACCATAAGCAAGTCAAATAGCTTGCACAAGTTTGGGTCCAAAAATTGGCCGAACCAAAGTTGACCAAATTGACCTAAAATGACCAAATTTGATGCCATTCGACCAGCAATAGTATAATGACCATAACTTGGTCTACTTGACTCAGAATGACCTAAAATTTTTCCCCGCGTTCCATAAGACATAGATCTACAAGTTTGTAGTTTTGGCCAAAACCCGAAAACAGAGGGAACTAGGTTGTCCGGCTAGGTCAAACTAGTATCCCGGAATCCAGCAAGTTGCATTAAAATGCACTAAACAAGGAAATGAGTTTGGTAAAACGTACCAACCCTAAAACCCTATCGAATGTGACATATTAATGACACTAAAACCTAATTTACCTAAAACGCATCGAGGGTCGGTATATTAGGTGATTGAGCAAATAATAGCCTTCAGTGAATTACTTATCGAACATTATCGTTAGAGACAGTTTAATTTAGTACTGAAATACTTCAAATTGTGTTTCTCAGTTAGCAAAGACTCAGGAAAAGGGAAGGAAACACTGAGTCAAGACCAAGAGACAGTTATCAGAGGTTTGTGCACAACTAGTTTTCAACTGATTTTGCTCTGAATAATATTTCATATGATTAATTGTATGTTATTGTTTTAAGTTGTGTTTGTGCACAACTAGTTTTTAACTGATTTTGTTTTGAATATTTCATATGATTAAATGACATATTTTCTTATGTATTATGTTTAACAAGCATTAGATTTAATTCAATGATTATTGAAAATTGTTATAGTATGTGACACCCCTTACCCGTGTACAGTATACCCGAGTAAGTAATGCCACACGGTGTACCGGCACATTCTAATATACCTTAATTAATTTATACCATGCTTGTGAATATAATTTATGAAATATAATTTATTTTAGCCATTTATCAAAATTATTATTTATTTGAGGTTCCGAAGATTTTAAAGAAAATCCGGCGGAGTATCGGCTAAAAATGGAGAAAAGAGTTCTTCGGAACCTGTTAAAAACACTTCCAATATTTGTATTCCATCATCTTAAACTCCAATATCCAAAATCTCAACAATATTTCTCAATTTCAGTTCTCAACAACCTTTTCATTTCTCAAACATCCATCACATGTGATAATCAAGTATAAATCACAAATAAACATTTACTTTTCCATTCACAAATAAAATTTTCATAATTTACATGAACATTAATATACATTACACAAGTTTAATTACATATGAGAAAATCAAAATTTATTACAGAATGCCAAAATGACACCTAGTGTCCTACCAATGCACTGCAGAAGTTGAGGTGACACGGACATCATGCGTAATCTGCAGGATGGATTCACCCGTCTGCGGTCTCACGGGCTCACGATCTGTATCTCCAGTACCTACGCGTGGCAAAAGCAACGCGCTAAGCAATAATGCTTAGTGGTGCAATAATATAATAAAAGAAAATAGCAGAAAATAAATATGTATAGAATGTGTATGATTTGTTTGTTTGGTATTAGTATTTCCATCATTTCATTAACTTTGTTCACTTTCATTCATTTGGTTGCCCAAGTAACCTACACTAGACGCATCGGATGGATAAACGGGTAACCGCACTTTGGGTACCTAGTACCTCGGCCGTCACACCATCGATCACATATGCATCTCCGGTGTGCAGCGACTAACAAGTCAGTAAATACATCGTGCACAATGCCAAATCTCAATACAAGGTCGAATGGCTAAAAGCCATAGAATCACGAATGGCATGTTGCCATGTGCGATCGCTAATCGAACCCTATTGGCATGCCAAACTATCCAAACCAATCTTGTTAGGTATACTAGGGCATTTGAAACTTTTAAATTCTTCAATCTTTGAATTTCAAATTTCGGTGTCACTATTCACCTCTTTGGTCAACTAATATGTTGACTTTTAGGTAGAAATTAGGTACATTGGTTTTGGCACTCCCAACATACCACATTTTGCCTTTAAAACTTGTTGGAATTGGTCACCATTACCATTTCTAACTTAAAACCAAGAGGGCAGAAAATTTCAATTTTTGAAGCATATGTTTACTGTTCCATTAAATACTGTGGCAGTGGGAATTTGAAGAAATGACAAACATGAAAGTTGTTCCTTATTTTGTCTAGTTTAATTTCCTTTTTTGAATCACTCCATTTGGAGTTTTGTAGCTCCAAATATGGCTCAAAAACCACAGCTGGCCGGATTGCCAATCTGCAGAATTGACCATATCTACAGTAACATGAACAGTGACTGTGATTGCATTTTTGAATTGGTTCTGGCCATAATTTGGGATAGTTTTCTTCATGAAAGTTGTTTTTCTATGTCTTAACTTGTTTCTGTAAAAATTTCAGGTCAATTGACCAAATCTACAGTGAGTTATGGCCAAATGAACAGTTACTGTTCATTTGGTCATTCTGCAGAATCAGTTGCAGGGTGTCCGGATTGGGGCCAACTTTTGGTCCTCTTGCTTTGGTCTTTTGGGCATGGTTTCTTCAGAAAAAATGTGTCATTATAAGCCTAGTTTCATGTTCAATTGGCCAAACACCAATTGGACCAACACAGCCAAAGTTATGGCTGTGTAATTGGACTAAAATCTCAGTCACCATTCTGCTGTCTTTAGGCAGCCGACCATTCCACTTTGCCATGCCATTTTTCAGTCCAATTTATGGTCAACATACCTCAAATGGTCACTAATTGACCATTAGAGTGTTCTTTAACACTTTCATAAGCCAAATCAATTTTTACTTCTCAAAACCCTAATGTCCAATTCAATTTACCCATAAACCTCAATTAGAACACTAGTTCAACATCCATGCATATTCATACCTTAAACATCATTTCTAGCCACTCTAAATTCATTAAAACAATCAAACTCATCCTTCCTTAGGGCTGCCAAAATTTATGGTATACATACACATAGATTCATTTCATTTAATTCACAAAACCTTACTCACTTTAATTCTTTAACATGGAATAAGAGGGATTTAGGTACAAATAGGCACTAACCTTGAATAGGGCAGAATTTTCCAAGCTTGAACTTTACTTTCTTTTGTTTTCTTGGCTGCCAAACACTCTAGCAAGGTTGGGTGACCAATTTTTGTGAAGGGACCTAAGGGTTTTCGGGTGAGAAATCAAGGATTTAAGGTATGAAAGAACAAGAATTATGGAGGAAGAAGAAGAAGCCCACGGCTGGCTGAAGAAGAAGAAGGAAACAGCAGAATTTTTGGGTCCATTTGTCTCTTTTAATTGTTTTAAGAAGGCTTGTTGAATGGTGATTGGTGGAGGGTATGTAAATGACATCATGTGATGTCATTATCCCTAATTTCCTTCATTTTTCTTTTCTTTTCTTTTCTACCAGATTTCAATTTAATTTTTAGCAATATTTATTCATATTTTGAGTCATAATAATTATTTACTTAACTGGACAAGTCGGCCAAAAATCACCTCTGAAGGCGAAATGACCAAAATGCCCTCCGTTTGGCTTAACGGGTCAAAATTGTCTGTACCGATTGAAAAATTTTTCTAGGTATTTTCTTGGCATTCTAATGCCATAGGAACCTCAGTAATCCTTCTCTGGAGTCCCAAAAATTATTTTATAATTTTTCCCTGTCTAGGGCTCCTCGTTCAGAACCGCAACTTCCCTCTCGTTACCCATCGCTGGGCACCTACTGCTTAACTCGGTTGTATTTTATTTCTAAAATTTTTACCAAATTTTTCTTATTGATATTTGAGTTAATTATGGTTCCTGACTTTAGTTTAAATATTTTTCCGGACGTTCTAGCTGTCCGGACCGACACCGGTCACCGAAACAGTAGAATGTACGGAATTGCTACCGGCAGGGTGTTACATAGTATGTATGAATTTAGCTTTGTGAAATGGTATTTCCACAAGTATTAAGCATTGTTATGAATTGAATAAATTATGTTTTGGAAAATTGTGATAAAACATATTTTGAATTGTGATGGTAATTTTCATGGAAAAATGCAAATTTATGATTTGAATTGTGATGAGCATAAAAATTATTAGATATTGGAATTGACTTTGAATTGAATTATATTGTGATTTATGCTCACTAAAAGGATTGTGATATTGTTTTATATCTCACTATAGATGCTTGACTAGGTTATTACCCGTCTCTCTCATTTGTTGAGAAGACAATGGAGTTAGTTGTGTTTTGATTACCATGGTACATGCACAAGCTTAGATTTTCCTCTGATTTGAGGTTAGATCTAAGTTTATTTTATCGTTATGGCCCTTACGGAAGATTCATTATTATGATGGTACTGTGCACGATGATTTGACCTCCCCGACCATAGGGAGTTAGAATCACATCGAAGATGGCCCTATCGGATTAGTCTTGCATAGTTAGTGAGATAAAGAATGATTTGTGAGATACAGCATGGTTTTTGAGCCACAGCATGGTTTTTGAGATACAACATGGTTTTGAGATAAAGATTGATTTTTGAGATACATAATGATTTTTGAGATACAGAATGGCTTTTTAATGGTAAAGAATTGTGATTTCAATTATGGTTTATGTATAATTGATTTTGTTGGAATTACTTAAATGGTTAGTCATGATTTGATAAATTGAATTTTGTGATCAAAGTCATTTATACAAATGATTTACATTATTGGCAATGAATATTTTGAGTTTTGGAATTTGATGAGTATTCAGATTTCCAAATTATTTACTGTAAATTTTGTCAATGTATATTGTACTATGCTTTAAATTATAGTTGTGCACCACTGAGTTCACCACTCAGTGATAGCTTTGTATACTGTCGCAGGTAAAAAGAGAATATAGCAGTGAATAAGTTTCTTTGAAGACATATCCGGATCAGCTCCAGGTATATCATAGGTATACCTATGTACATAGGTTTTGATGTATGCATGTAATAATATGTATGTAAATTATTTGAGCAGTTGTAAATTAAAATTGTACATTGAAGTTGTAAAGTGAATTATGAGTTATTTTGACTTGTAAAATTTGTATTATATTTCTTTTATCTCATCCTTTGAAAATACTGAAAAATTGTTGTGGATTGAGTTGAGAAAAATATTGTGTTGAATTTTGTTGGAGTTGAGATTTGGAAAAATATTGAAGTGCTTTTTACAGGTTTTCTGAAGAACTGTTTTATCCACAATACAGATGGCACTCTGCCAAAACTTTTACAGAAATTCCAAATAAGTCAAATGTGTTAGTTCTATCACTTCAGTTCACAAAAGTTTTTAACACCTGTAAATAGTGCTCACCACTGTGAAAGAAGTAAGAAAAGTTTTTAAAATCCCTTGTAGTGTATTTAATGGGTTATCGTGAGGAGTTGATAATTCATTAGGTATACTACGGGATCATGTCATGCCTTACAGAGGGGTAGGGTGTGACATGTTTAAGTGGTATCAGAGCAATGGTTTTAAAGTGAATTTCGAACTGTGAATTTGAAATCTTTTTGTTAGAACTACAACTACTCAAATGTTTGATACATATAGTACATTTACATCATAAATGTGAACTAATGGAGAGGAATCTCCTTGTGTTAGTCGTACAGGAATAGAAAATTCTGTGAAAAAAAAAATGGAAGAGAAGAATGAGACAATAGAACAGTCTGTGATGGCAGAAGAACAAGTTGAGGCCCCAGCTCCACAAAATGTCGAAGGCCTGACTGTACCAGTTTTACCGGTACAAATTACTGCACAAATGGCCCAGCAAATAGCCACTTTCTTTCAACAAATGGCTGATAATCTGTCAGCCCAAGCCCAAGCATGCACTCCAACCCCCACAAGGGCAGTGTGAAATGGAAAAGAGGGAGAAACCTATGGGTTAGAGTTCGAACAGTAATTTGGGGAAGAGAAAAAAATTTGAGGAGCCCCGAACTCAGAAATATGATAGAGGCGGATCATCAGGGCAGAGACCACCAAGATCTAGTCGTCGAACAACCAGAAGTTCCTATCCTGCCCGTTTCTGCCACGTTTGTGGTAAGCTACATGGAGGTATTTGTCGTAAGGCCTCTGGAGCCTGTTACAATTGTGGAAAACTTGGACACTTTGCTAAAGATTGTGCTAAACCACCTCGACCGCTCTCCGAGTTCACTGCATCACAATGAGTCGAGATAGAAATAGAGTTGGTACTCCTCACCACTATAACACAGTGAATCAACCCGAATATAGTAGCACACCAGTCAGAGCGTCCACTATGCGCCAAGTAAAAGGAGCAGAAACTTCAGATGTAGCTGCTGGTAAGTTCTTAATTTTTGAAAGAAACAATTAGTTATTAATTGATCCCAGCACTACTTAGTTGTGTGTTAGTGTCAGAACTATATGTTCTGTTGTTATTCCTTTATATGGAAATGAATTTTGATGTATTAGTGACTAGTCCTTTAGGATAATAACTACAATAACAAGTATGGTTGACATTAATTTTGGAAGAATTGTTAGCTAAAAGTATTTTCTAACATACCGTAAATTATAAAGCTAATTAGCGAGCCTACTTAATGTAAGGCAAGAGGACCTAAAAGTAAGTTACAGTAATAGAATTGCTCTAGATGAGGGCAAAGATGTTACTGTTAGTAATTGTCAAAGGAAATTGTAATCAGAATCGGTTTGGGATATTAGTGGATTCGAGAAAGATAAGATGTTAGAAAACCTAGCCCATGAGGTTATAACGTAGTAACTATGTAATGTTCTTGATGTTTGTATCGTAAGCTGCAGATTACAGTACCAACACGGGATTATTGTATAGAGCTACGTGCTTCCTCGTGGTATAATAAATTAAGAATATTTGTAAGTAATCTATAAATTGATACAGTTGCACCCGAATAGAGTACTATTACTGGAAATAAATGTGAAAATTTTAGTCAGAAATGTAAAACTTCAGAACTAGCCTATCAAACGACTACACTTGTAAGGTAGCTAGAGTCTGACTCGATTATATTAATGTGAATTACATGTACTACAAGAATTGCTATAAGCTTAAAGATATCAAGATTTACTTATCATCCTTAAACGGATGGACAAATAAACAAGTAATTCAGGTAAATTCGGAAACTCATTGAGTTCCTATAAATAATGAAATGAAATGATAATAATAACCTGTAAAATGTGATAAGCCCTCAAGAATATATTGAGAACTTGTGTCATTGAATCCGAGAGGAGATGGGACAGATACATCCCACTAACAGAATTTGTATACATTAATAAGTGTCAAGCTAGCATACAAGTGGCACCCTATGAAACATTGTAAGGGAACAGATAACTATGGATTTTGTGATGAGATTTCTGAGGACACAGAATAGTCATGATGCAGTATAGGTTATAGTTGATAGACTAACCAAGTCTAATCACTTTTTGCCAGTCCGAATGGACTATAGCCTGGAAAGATTGGCTAGATTCTACATAAATGAAATTGTAAAACTGCATGGAGTGCCAGTATCAATTGTATCTGACAGAGATCTTAGGTTCACTTCTAGATTCTGGGGTAGTCTTCAGAGAGCCCTAGGAACTAGATTGAACTTCAGCACAGTATTCCACCCACAGACAGATGGCCAGTCTGAAAGGGTTATTCAGACATTGGAGGATATGCTACGGGCTTGTGTGATTGAATTTGAAGGTAGTTGGGATACACACTTGCCTTTGATTGACTTTGCTTATAACAACAGCTACCAATCAAGCATTGGAATGCCTCCATATGAAGCATTGCATAGCAGGAAGTGCAGAACTCCCTTATGTTGGGATGAAATAGGTGAAAGGAAGATGATTGGGCCATAAATTGTTCAGCAGACAGAGGAAAAGATCAGATTAATTAGAGATAGACTCAAGGCTGCATCAAACCGTCAAAAGTCCTATGTTGATTTGAAAAGAAGAGATATTGAATATGCAGTGGGTGATAAGGTATTCCTCAAAGTTTCTCCTTGGAAGAGGATTATGAGATTTGGCAGAAAGGGGAAACTGAGTCCTCGTTTCATCGGACCATATGAGGTTCAGGAAAGAGTGGGTCCTTTGGCATATCGGTTGGCATTACCTCCAGAGTTAGCAAGGATACACAATGTCTTCCATGTGTCCATGTTAAGGAGGTACAGATTAGACCCATCTCATGTACTATTAGTTGAAGAGATTGAAGTAAATCCAGACCTCTCATACGAGGAAGAACCCATAAAAATTCTGGCTTATGAGGTGAAGCAGCTGAGGAATAAACAGATACACCTGGTTAAAGTGCTGTGGAACCATCATTCAGGCCAGGAAGCTACTTGGGAACATGAAGAGGATATGAGGAGACAGCACCCACAGCTGTTCAGAGACTAATACCAAGTAAAATTTCGAGACGAAATTTACTTAAGGGGGGGAGAATTGTAACACCCCTAAGTTCGGTAGTGCGTTCTGCTGTTCCGGTGACCAGTGCTGTCCGGATAGCTAGGATGCCTAGAACTACACTTTGTTATGAGTGAGGAGACATAAAATAGTAAAATACAAGAAAAGAAAATACAAGAAAAACAAAGGAAAAATAATAGCAAAGAAATGTAACCAAGTTAAGCGAGCCGAGAACCCTAGCGATGGGTGACCGCACCGGGAAGTCACGGCGTGGACCGTTGACTAGCCCTGGACTGCGGGGAACCCTAGAAAACATTTTTAGGACTCCAATAAATATTTATTGAAGTATAAATATCATTAGAAATATCAAAGAAAAATTAAATAATTAGTACAAAGAAAAGTGAGAAATCGAAAAACACACAAAACTCGGTGTTACCGAAAAATCGAGAATGCAACCCGAACAGGGGCATTATGGTCATTTGACATCCCGAGTTGTCTTTTGACCTAAATGTCCATTAAAAGATAAATAATATTTTACTTAGAAAATAAAATGAAAAATTAATTTGGTGGTACCTAATGTAAATAACCAAAAGTGGAGTGAAAGTGTGTAATTAGCACATTAAACATATTAAATCAATTAACTAATGTGAGTGGACCACTAAGGGATTTTAAAATGTATTAAGTGGGCAGATTGGTCCACTAAAATATCATCTTCAACATTAGAAACCTCCATTGCCGTGAATGAAAAGCTCCCAAAACCTCCATGGCTATTTTTCTTCAAGCTTGATCCACTCCTTCATTTCACCTCTAATCACCTAGGTAGCTTCACTAAAAATTGTCCTCACATCACAAGGAAGAGCTTGATACCAAAATCAAGAAGTTTAGTGAAGGTTTAACAAGTCCCAACCAAAGGTAAGTTTGTATTTTTGAACATTGCTTTGTTAAACTTTGTATACTTGTTATGGGTGTTTGAATTGTGAAGAAAATTTTCAAGTTTGAAGAGTTATTGAGATGTCCATTTTGGACAGCCATGGAGTTATGTATTTGATGAAATATTTGTGCATATATTTGATGAGAAATTATGTTGGTTATGGTGATTTAATGTCCTAGAAAATTATTCCATATGTATATGGTGAATTTTGCACTTGGGATGGAAATTGATGAATTGTATGATACTTTGGTATTGAGGAACATTTTCGGCAGCCTTGGAACTTTTGGATAAATGTATGTGTTTATGAAGGTATTGGCAGAATATTGACATTGAGGATTGATGGATATGTATATAGAGTGATTGTGTAAAATGTATGTAAGAATTAGTAATGTTTAGGTTTATATGTGATTGTACTTAGACTTTGTAAATTTGAGTTTTAATTGGTGTATTGAGGATAATTGTAATCTGCCCAAAGTGACTTTAAAGTGAAGTGGTATATGGTTTTGGTAATGTACCAAAACAGAATTGGTAAGGGAAGTGAACATATAGTAAGGTAAATGTGTCATTGATGTATGTTTAAGCAAGGTAATTAAGGGCAGTATGCATTTTAGCCTATAACTTTAAATGTGTAACCTCAATTGGTATGAGACCAATTGAAGGTAAAACTAGGCACAAAATGTGCCAACTTTCATTGAGAAAGCATACCAAAATTCTGCTTGCAAGGTGATATGAAAAATGACCAATTCGGATTAGGTGCAATTGAGACCTGAAAATTGACTAATTGGACAACAGTTAGTGTTTAGGCCATAACTCACTCAAAATAGGTCCAATTGACCTGAAATTTTAACCATGAATAGTTAAGACCCATAACTACAAGTCTTATGAAGACACCAAAGTCCATAAATGACCATAAGCAAGTCAAACAGCTTGCACAAGTTCGGGTCCAAAAACTGGCCGAACCAAAGTTGACCAAATTGAACTAAAATGACCAAATTTGATGCCATTCGACCAGCAATAGTATAATGACCATAACTTGGTCTACTTGACTCAGAATGACCTAAAATTTTGCCCCGCGTTCCATAAGACATAGATCTACAAGTTTGTAGTTTTGGCTGAAACTTGAAAACCGAGGGAACTAGGTCGTCCGGCTAGGTCAAACTAGTATCCCGGAATACAGCAAGTTGCATTAAAATGCACTAAACAAGGAAATGAGTTTGGTAAAATGTACCAACCCTAAAACCCTATCGAATGTGACATATTAATGACACTAAAACCTAATTTACCTAAAACGCATTGAGGGTCAGTATATTAGGTGATTGAGCAAATAATAGCCTTCAGTGAATTACTTATCGAACATTATCATTAGAGACAGTTTAATTTAGTACTGAAACACTTCAAATTATGTTTCTCAGTTAGCAAAGACTCAGGAAAAGGGAAGGAAACACTGAGTCAAGACCAAGAGACAGTTATCAGAGGTTTGTGCACAACTAGTTTTCAACTGATTTTGCTCTGAATAATATTTCATATGATTAATTGTATGTTATTGTTTTAAGTTGTGTTTGTGCACAACTAGTTTTTAACTGATTTTGTTTTGAATATTTCATATGATTAAATGACATATTTTCTTATGTATTATGTTTAACAAGCATTAGATTTAATTCAATGATTATTGAAAATTGTTATAGTATGTATGAATTTAGCTTTGTGAAATGGTATTTCCACAAGTATTAAGCATTGTTATGGATTGAATAAATTATGTTTTGGAAAATTGTGATAAAACATATTTTGAATTGTGATGGTAATTTTCCTGGAAAAATGCAAATTTATGATTTGAATTGTGATGAGCATAAAAATTATTGGATATTGGAATTGACTTTGAATTGAATTATATTGTGATTTATGCTCACTAAAAGGATCGTGATATTGTTTTATATCTCACTATAGATGCTTGACTAGGTTATTACCCGTCTCTCTCATTTGTTGAGAAGACAATGGAGTTAGTTGTGTTTTGATTACCATGGTACGTGCACAGGCTTAGATTTTCCTCTGATTTGAGGTTAGATCTAAGTTTATTTTATCGTTATGGCCCTTGCGAAAGATTCATTATTGTGATGGTACTGTGCACGATGATTCGACCTCCCCGACCATAGGGAGTTAGAATCTGATTCGACCTCCCCGACCATAGGGAGTTAGAATCACATCGAAGATGGTCCTATCGGATTAGTCTTGCATAGTTAGTGAGATAAAGAATGATTTGTGAGATACAACATGGTTTTTGAGCTACAGCATGGTTTTTGAGATACAACATGGTTTTGAGATAAAGATTGATTTTTGAGATACATAATGATTTTTGAGATACAGAATGGCTTTTGAATGGTAAAGAATTGTGATTTCAATTATGGTTTATGTATAATTGATTTTGTTGGAATTACTTAAATGGTTAGTCATGATTTGATAAATTGAATTTTGTGATCAAAGTCATTTATACAAATGATTTACATTATTGGCAATGAATATTTTGAGTTTTGGAATTTGATTAGTATTCAGATTTCCAATTTATTTACTGTAAATTTTGTCAATGTATATTGTACTATGTTTTAATTATAGTTGTGCACCACTGAGTTCACCACTTAGCAATAGCTTTGTATGTTGTCGCAGGTAAAAAGAGAATAGAGCAGTGAATAAGTTTCTTTGAAGACATATCCAGATCAGCTCCAGGTATATCATAGGTATACCTATGTACATAGGTTTTGATGTATGCATGTAATAATACGTATGTAAATTATTTGAGCAGTTGTAAATTAAAATTGTACATTGAAGTTGTAAAGTGAATTATTAGTTATTTTGACTTGTAAAATTTGTATTATATTTCTTTTATCTCATCCTTTGAAAATACTGAAAAATTGTTGTGGATTGAGTTGAGAAAAATATTGTGTTGAATTTTGTTGGAGTTGAGATTTGGAAAAATATTGAAGTGCTTTTTACAGGTTTTCTGAAGAATTGTTTTATCCAAAATACAGATGGCACTCTGCCAAAACTTTTACAGAAATTCCAAATAAGTCAAATGTGTTAGTTCTATCACTTCAGTTCACAAAAGTTTTTAACACCTGTAAATAGTGCTCACCACTGTGAAAGAAGTAAGAAAAGTTTTTAAAATCCCTTGTAGTGTATTTAATGGGTTATCGATGACGGAGTTGATAATTCATTAGGTATACTACGGGATCATGTCATGCCTTACAGAGGGGTAGGGTGTGACATGTTTAAGTGGTATCAGAGCAATGGTTTTAAAGTGAATTTCGAACTGTGAATTTGAAATCTTTTTATCAGAACTACAACTACTCAAATGTTTGATACATATAGTACATTTACATCATAAATGTGAACTAATGGAGAGGAATCTCCCTGTGTTGGTTGTACAGGAATAGAAAATTCTGTGAAAAAAAAAATGGAAGAGAAGAATGAGACAATAGAAACGATGTGATGGCAGAAGAACAAGTTGAGGCCCCACTCCACAAAATGTCGATGCTTCGACTGCCAGCTTTACTGGTACAAATTATCGCACAAATGGCCCAAAGAATAGCCACTTTCTTTCAACAAATGGTCGATAATCTGTCACCAAGCCCAAGTCTGCACTCCAACCCCACAAGGGCAAGGTGAAATGGAAAAGAGGGAGAAACCTATGGGTCGAGTTGAACAGTAATTTGGGGAAGAGAAAAAATTTGAGGAGCCAGAACTCGTAAATATGATAGAGGCGGATCATCAGGCGAGACCACCAAGATCTAGTCGTCGAACAACCGTAAGTTCCTATCCCGCCTGTTTACGCCATGTTTGTGGTAAGCTACATGGAGGTATTTGTCGTAAGGCCTCTGGAGCCTGTTACAATTGTGGAAAACTTGGACACTTTGCTAAAGATTGTGCTAAACCACCTCGATCTGCTCTCCAGAGTTCACAGACCATCAGTCAGAGTCGAGATAGAAATAGAGTTGGTACTCCTCACCACTATAACACAATGAATCAACCCGAATATAGTAGCGCACCAGTCAGAGCGTCCACTATGCGCCAAGTAAAAGGAGCTGAAACTTCAGATGTAGCTGCTGGTAAGTTCTTAATTTTTGAAAGAAACAATTAGTTATTAATTGATCCCAGCACTACTTAGTTGTGTGTTAGTGTCAGAACTATATGTTTTGTTGTTATTCCTTTATATGGAAATGAATTTTGATATATTAGTGACTAGTCCTTTAGGATAATAACTACAATAACAAGTATGGTTGACATTAATTTTGGAAGAATTGTTAGCTAAAAGTATTTTCTAACATACCGTAAATTATAAAGCTAATTGGCGAGCCTACTTAATGTAAGGCAAGAGGACCTAAAAGTAAGTTACAGTAATAGAATTGCTCTAGATGAGGGCAAAGATGTTACTGTTAGTAATTGTCAAAGGAAATTGTAATCAGAATCGGTTTGGGATATTAGTGGATTCGAGAAAGATAAGATGTTAGAAAACCTAGCCCATGAGGTTATAACGTAGTAACTATGTAATGTTCTCGATGTTTGTATCGTAAGCTGCAGATTACAGTACCGACACGGGATTATTGTGTAGAGCTACGTGCTTCCTCGTGGTATAATAAATTAAGAATATTTGTAAGTAATCTATAAATTGATACAGTTGCACTTAATAGAGTACTATTATCGAAATAAATGTGAAAATTTTAGTCAGAAATGTAAAACTTCAGAACTAGCCTATCAAACGACTACACTTGTAAGGTAGCTAGAGTCAGTGACTCAGTTATATTAATGTGAATTACCTGTACCACAGTAAATGCTATAAGCTTAAAGATATCAGTATGACTTATCATCCTTAAATGGATGGACAGTCGAAACAAGTAATTCAGGTAAATTCGGAAACTCATTGAGTTCCTATAAATAATGAAATGAAATGATAATAATAACCTGTAAAATGTGATAAGCCCTCAAGAATATATTGAGAACTTGTGTCATTGAATCCGAGAGGAGATGGGACAGATACATCCCACTAACAGAATTTGTATACATTAATAAGTGTCAAGCTAGCATAGAAGTGGCACCCTATGAAACATTGTAAGGGAACAGATAACTATGGATTTTGTGATGAGATTTCTGAGGACACAGAATAGTCATGATGCAGTATAGGTTATAGTTGATAAACTAACCAAGTCTAATCACTTTTTGCCAGTCCGGATGGACTATAGCCTGAAAAGATTGGCCAGATTCTACATAAATGAAATTGTAAAACTGCATGGAGTGTCAGTATCAATTATATCTGACAGAGATCTTAGGTTCACTTCTAGATTCTGGGGTAGTCTTCAGAGAGCCCTAGGAACTAGATTGAACTTCAGCACAGTATTCCACCCACAGACAGATGGCCAGTCTGAAAGGGTTATTCAGACATTGGAGGATATGCTACGGGCTTGTGTGATTGAATTTGAAGGTAGTTGGGATACACACTTGCCTTTGATTGACTTTGCTTATAACAACAGCTACCAATCAAGCATTGGAATGCCTCCATATGAAGCATTGTATGGTAGGAAGTGCAGAACTCCCTTATGTTGGGATGAAATAGGTGAAAGGAAGATGATTGGGCCATAAATTGTTCAGCAGACAGAGGAAAAGATCAGATTAATTAGAGATAGACTCAAGGCTGCATCAAACCGTCAGAACTCCTATGTTGATTTGAAAAGAAGAGATATTGAATATGCAGTGGGTGATAAGGTATTCCTCAAAGTTTCTCCTTGGAAGAGGATTATGAGATTTGACAGAAAGGGGAAACTGAGTCCTCATTTCATCGGACCATATTTTTTTTTGAATTCCCTGAGAATGTCATTCCATGTTAGCACTGCAGATTCTACCAGACTGTGGGGAATGGTTTCCACCAGTCATAAGCATCCCCCTGTAGCAAAGATACTGAGTATTCAAATATGAGCTCCTCTGTGTAGTGCAGTTTCTTAAATACCCTATCCATCCTCTCTAACCACTGTTCTGCCTCTAGAGGATCTACTGTCCCCTTGAACTCTATATCCCCATATTTCATCAATTTGTCATACTGTCTTGCAGAAGACTGTGGTTGTACCACTGGTGTCTGTATTGGGACTTGAGTAGACACATTACCAGCCATTTGTTAGAACATTGCAGCCATCTGCTCAGCGAACTGAGCAGGAAACTGCGATACTGCGGGGGCTGGGCCTGCTGAACTGTAACACCCTCTCGGTAGCAACTCCATACATTCTACTGTTCCGGTGACCGGTGTTGGTCCGGATAGCTAAAACGTCCGGAAAAATAATTAGACTAAAGTCAGGAACCATAATTAACTCAAATATTAATAAGAAAAATTTAGGAAAAATTTTAGAAATAAAATACAACCAAGTTAAACGAGCCGGTGCCCAAGCGATGGGTAACCAGAGGGAAGTTGCGGTTCTCGCAACGAGGAGCCCTAGACCCGGGGAAAAATTCATAAAATAATTTTTGAGACTCCAGAGAAGGGTCATTGAGGTTCCTATGGCATTAGAATGCCAAGAAAATATTTAGAAAATTTTTTCAATCGGTACAGACAATTTTGACCCGTTAAGCCAAACGGAAGGCATTTTGGTCATTTCGCCTTCAGAGACGATTTTTGGCCGACTTGTCCAGTTAAGTAAATAATTATTATGATCTAAAATATGAATAAATATTGCTAAAAATTGAATTGAAAATGAGTAGAGAAAAGAAGAAAAGAAAATGAAAGAAAATACCTAATTATGACATCATATGATGTCATTAAAAACCTATCCACCAATCACAATTTGTTAAACTCATTAAAAGAGATAAAAGTGACCAAAAATTTGAAAAACCAATCTGCATCTTCAACCTTTGGGCTGCCTAAAAAACGTTGAGAGAGAGAGAGAGAGAGAAGAGGTTCCACCATTAAAGCTCCCTTAAGCTTCATTTCCCACTTCAAACCACCTCAAAACCTTGTCCTCCCTTCACTAAAAATTTCCCTTACCACTAGAGAAAGACTTGGGAAGCAATTAGAAGAAGAGAAAGTGGAAGAAAGTGAGGTGTGAACAAGCTTAGAAAATCACCAAAGAGGTTAGTGCCATAACCTTTGCTTTTACATCTTTCTAATCATGAATTTGAGCTAAGTTAAGTTAAAAATTTGACAAAAATTGAATTAATGAAGCATGGTTATATTCCATGAAGTTTTGGCAGCCTTGACATGAGTTAGGGTTAGGAGAAATCTTTGGTTTAAATTGACATATTGCTGCCCCTCTTATAAATTATATTATTAGTATAGCAAATTAGGAGTGGGATGCATGAATTGGAGGCTTGGTCAATTAGGGTTAGGGTTTTGGAGAGAAACTTGGACCTTGCTTAGGTAATGGTGAATGAACATTTTAATGGTCAATTAGTGACCATTTGAGGTAAGTTGACCATGACTTAGAGTGAATTATAGCATTGCAAACTGGTTTGGTATGCTGCCTAGAGTAACCAGCAAGGTGGCTGTGATTCCAGCCCACTTGGACATCCATAACTTTGGCTGTGTAGGTTCAATTGGTATTTGGCCAATTGGACATGAAACTAGACACATAATGGCACAATTTTTCTGAAGAAACCATGCCCAAAAGACCAAAGCAAGTGGACCAAAAGTTGGCCCCAATCCGGGTACCCTGTAAGCCAATTCTGCAGAATGACCAATGAACAGTAACTGTTCATTTGGCCATAACTCACTGTAGAAATGGTCAATTGACCTGAAATTTTTACAGAAACAAGATAAGACATAGAAAAACAACTTTCATGAAGAAACCTACCCCAAATTATGGCCAGAATCCATCCAACAAGGCAGTGGCAGTCACTGTTCATGTTACTATAGATGTGGTAATTCTGCAGTTTTTCCAATCCGGCCAGCTGTGGTTTTTGGACCATATCTAGAGCTACAAAACTCCAAATGGAGTGATTCAAAAAAGGAAATTCAACTAGACAAAATAAGGAACAACTTTCATGATTTTCATTTCTTCAAATTCCCACTGTAACAGTGCTTAATGGAACAGTAAACTTAGGCTTCAAAAACTGAAATTTCTGCCCTCTTGTTTTTAAGTTAGAAATGGTAATGGTGACCAATTCCAACAAGTTTTGAATGCAAAATGTGGTATGTTGGGTGTGTTAAAACCAATTTCCTATTTTTTATCCAAAATTCAACATTTTTGTTGACCAATAAGGTGAATAGTGACACCAAAACTTGAAAATTCAAAATTTAAAATTAGAAATGCATCTAGGGGACTTTAAATTGCAATTGGCAATTAATACTAGCAAATGTAAAACTAAAAATGTGGGATCTTGGTGTAATTAGAATTAATATATCCATTAAGTATAAAAAGGTCAACATTTTGGTTGACTAGTAAGGTGAATAGTAATCAAAATGATTAGTAAATTAAGATGAAAACCTAGAACCAATTCTAAGCTTAAATGCTTAGAATTGTATGACAAATGTAGACTATGCATCCTAGTCAAAATTGTTAAAAAGGAATTAAGGCTATAAATTTGAAATCCATGAAATATTCATGGATTACTTGAACACATGAAAAATAAGTCACCTAATTGATGTGAATAGATAGCTAGGGCTTATATGCCCATCACAAATAGAATTCATAAAATATTAATAACTCAACTTGAAATATAAAAATCTGTAATTACATAAGTAGATTCTTGAATGTATATATGAGAAGGGGAAAAATGTTTTGAATACAATGGTACATGTGAACCATTGTTTAGAATTGTGATTAGTATGAATAACATAATGAATGAATAAATGAACCATATTAATGTATGAATGAGACATTAGTTCTCATTATTGTAGAGAGGAGAAGTATTTTGAGTACAACGGTATAAAAGGATAATTGATGTGAATTGTGATCAAATAAATGATCAAAAGAATGTATGAATTATAATTGAAATTTATTATGAAATAATGAAGTTATAAAACACAATATATTAATATTTAATGATATTATGTGCCCTTGTATTGCCTAGACATGTGTGTTAGATTGGATAGTTTGGCATGCCAATAGGGTATTGTTTTAGCAGTACTGCGAAAGGCTTTATGCCTGTATTCATGGCTTTGTGCCCGTATTCACGGCTTTATGCCCGCATTCATGGCATTATGCCAACATTCATGGCTTTTACGCCCGATTATGTGTTATCATGGCTCTTTAGCCATACTGACTGCATACGTGGTTGACATTCTGCGTCCCATGGTATGACGGCCCGAGGCACCGCGGTGTCCAGAGCCAACGACCCGTTATCCAGTTTAGTCAGCCTGTCGTAGGTTACTTGGGCAGTGTAATTTATTGAAATAAATTAAGACTATTAGTAATTAAAAATATTAGAAATCAAATAAATGAGTTAATAAGACTTCAAAAGAATTAGTTACAATTATGAAATGATCCAAACCACATAAAAATTGTTAAGTAAAATGATAAAAGAGTTGCAAAAATAGGTATAACTTAACTAAATATTTTAAATGTACCTTTTATTTCCATATAAATATAAACTGAGTATTTTTATTAATTCTAATGTTGTACATTATCACTGTGAATTTCGAAATTAAACGCTTCCAAAGCGAAACAAATGAGAACAAAAGATAATTAATATTAGACACATTGTATTAAATTAAATTGATTCTTAAATATTCAAATTATGCTTCGTTCTTTCTTTATTTGTATATTTTATTTTCTTGTTCTATTATTGCACCACTAAGCAGCAATGCTTAGCGCGATGGATTTGTTTCCTCGCGCAGGTACTTTGACTAAGATTTTTTTGGAGTCCAGATATGCAGAAGTGGCTGGAGTATTCAAGGTTGTCACCTCCTCAGCAATGCATGTAGATAGGGCCCGTATAGATCATATTTTGTATTTAGTATAAAATGCTAGATATTGTATTATAATGTAGATTATGAGCAGGTAATTAATAGAAATGTAATGTAATTTAATAAATTAGCTTTTTCATATGTAATTAATTTATATATCATGTAAATTATGAAATTATGTAAATTAAAGAAATTTGAAAATTTTACTTATGTGATTTGTGCATGAATGAGATTGTATGGATTCGAAGACAGATTTGAAATATATAGATAATGCATGGAAATGAATATGAAATTGAGATATATGAATGAGATGTGAATTATGAGATGGTTATGAAAATAATTGATGAGATTTTATTTGTAAAATATTATTGAAACTTTCAAACAGGTAAATAGTAAAATATGTCAACTGGTAATAAAATAGGGGAAACTCCGCTGGTTTCTCCGTTGAAAAATAATTAATATTAAAATATAACGAGATCAAAATATGAAAGGAATAAAGTAAGATAAGATAGGGTGCTCCGGCACCGAATGTAGCACACTTTGCTTGGTTACACTGTAGTCGGGTGAGGGGTGTTACATGAACCACTGACATTATGTAGGGCTGGGGCATCCCCTTGCACCTCAGCCTCTATAGATTGATCAACTGAACGATCACGCTCTTCCATAGTCAATGTGAGGATCTTAGACCTCCTGAACAAATAACGCAAGGATATTTCCTCCCGTTAGTGCATATTTATAATGTAATGTACTGTATGTATCAAATAATGATATTGAGCAGTTGTACTATGAAGAAAGATTATTCAAGTAACAGTTGAAAACAGAATTTAAAAACTAGCTCTGATACCACTAAAACATGTCACACCCTACCCCTCTGTAAGGCATAACATGATCCCGTAGTATACCTAATGAATTACCAACTTCGTCTACTGATAACCCATTAAATACACTATAAGGGATTTTAAAACTTTTCTTACTTCTTTTTACAGTGGTGAGCACTATTTACAGGTGTTAAAAAATTTTTTAATTGAAGTGGAATAGCTAACACATATGGATTTTTGGTAGTTTCTGTAAAAATTTTGGCAGAGTGCCCTCTGTATTTTGAATAAAACAGTTCTTCAGAAAACCTGTAAAAAGCACTTCAAATATATTTCTCAATCTCAACTTCAACGTTTAATCAACACAGGATATTTCTCAATTCAAATCCACAATAATTTTTCAAAGGCTGAGATAAAAGAAATACAATACAAATTTTACAAGCCAAAATAACTCATACTTTATTTTACAACTTCAATGTACAATTTTAATATACAACTGCTCAAAACCAAAAACTCTATATACATACAGTGAACATACATTACAGTACAAAATGCAAAATGTGGTATACTCAATATACCCGATGATCTCTCGCTGAAGGTACTAGCAGCCTAGTCTGCTGCCCTGTCCGTCTGTCTACCTGTGACAGTAATGAAAAACTATCGCTGAGACAATGTCTCAGTGGTGCACAACATTAACCAAATACAACTTTAAATCACAAATCATAAGTTATATAAATAGTGGATACTTAAAACCATAATTAAATTCAAGACAATAAATGTCAACAAGAATTTAAACTCCATTTCTCAATATCACAATAAATTTCAATAAATCAAATCATGGTTAAATTCAAAAGACAGTGAATGTCAATAAGAATTTAAACTCTATTTCACAATCTCATAATACATATCAATAAATCACACACAACTTAATCATGTTCCAAAGTTCAATTCGTCCCAAAAGCCGATGGCTAACGAGGAATAACATAGATAGCTAGCAATAATATGAGTACTCATTCAATTTGTCTTCAACAGGCACACACCTTAACACTTCAGCCAGAGAGAGAATTCAATTCGTCCCACTAGACAAGCTAGCGAGGAATACAATCAATATACATGATAGCTGTGGTTTCAAACCATTTCCAATGCTTTTCAATCAATAAGTATCCATCAATATCATTCAAACAATTTTTCACCGTTTTAAACCATTTACAATGTTTTTCAAGCAATAAGTATCCATTCAAACACATTTCCACAATTTAAAACAATAATGTACAAATAGTCATAATTTATTTCAATTGAAAAATTCAAAAGAAATAGCTGTTGTGCACAAACCTCTGATAATTGTCTCCTAGCCTTGACTCAATGTTTCCTTCCCTTTCCCTGAGTCTTTGCTACCTCAGAAACATAATTTGAAGTGTTTCAGTACTCATTTAAACTGTCTCTAACGATAATGCTTGATAATTAATTCACTGAATTCTATTATTTGCTTAGTCAACCTAATATGTCGACCCTCGATGCGTTCTAGGTAAATTAGGTTTTAATGTTACTAATATGTCACATTTGTAGCCTTTTAGGGTTGGTATATGTTACCCAATTCATTTCCATGTATTTTGCATTTTATTGCAATTTGCTGGATTTCGGGATACTAGTTTAACCTAGCCGGACGACCTAGTTCCTTCGGTTTTCAGGTTTTGGTCAAAACTACAAACTTGTAGATCTATGTCTTATTGGACGCGGGGCAAAATTTCAGGTCATTCTAAGTTATGTAGACCAAGTTATGGTCATTTTACTATTGCTGGTCAAAATGCATCAAAATTGGTCACTTTAGGTCATTTTAGGTCAAATTTGGTTCGGCCAGTTTTTGGACCTGAACCTGTGCAAGCTGTTTGTCTTGCTTATGGTCATTTCTGGGCTTTGGTGTCTTCATAAGACTTGTAGATATAGGTCTTAACTATTCATGGTCAAAATTTCAGGTCAATTAGACCTGTTTTGAGTGAGTTATGGCCTAAACACTAACTGCTGCCTAAATGGTCAATTTTCAGGCCTTAATTGCACTAATCCGGATTTGGTCATTTTTCATGTTATCTTACAAGCAGAATTTTGGTAAGCTTCCTTCATGAAAGTTGGCACATTTTGTGCTTAGTTTCACCTCCAATTGGTCTCATACCAACTGGAGCTACACACTTAAGGTTCTAGGTCCAAAACATAAACTGCCCTATTGTATTTTGTTCATTACTCATCAAAGTCACTTTTAACACTTATCAAACTAACCATTCATGCAAATTCTGATTTGTACCATAACCTAAACATATTTCACAATATATTATTGATCATTTTGGCAGCCTATAATCACACTTAACATACACCATATAGTGCATAATTTGTCAAACTCAATTACAACAATTTAATCACCTAATCACAACATATAACTTCTCCACTATCCTAACATACAACTTCACCACTAACTTACATACACATTTGGCAAACTTTAGGACCATAATTCATCAAACATCTTCATGAATTCTAGCATCCTTCAAGGAGTTAACAAGCTGCCAAATTTGTAAACCTCCCATAATTGCTTTCAAGCTCAATTCTCCACTTGGTCCAACATCACATATACATGAAGTTAACTTACCAAAATTTTAAATCACATTAGTCAACATTAATTCTCCACAATACATGTAAAAATAGTTTATTGAGTATATAATTTCATGGCTATCCATTTAGTCATTCACGCATAGAATTTCAAACTTAACATAATTTCCAACTTAAGTGCACAACTTTAACATACACCAACAATTAACCTACTAAAACTTTGATTTACTTTAATCAACACCAATACCCATCGATTGCATGTGAAAATAATTCAAGTTCTTTAATTACCATGGCTGCCTAAACTAGTGCATAATAACAATTCACCAAAACCTCAAAATTTCTACATCAATTTATTCATCTCAAGCTTCCCATAAACTTTACTTAAGAAAGAAATCAATTTAAATACTTACCTATTGATGAGGCTTGTTAAATCTTCACCAAACTCCCTTGAATTTAGTATCTACTTCTTCCTTATGATGTGGGGATAAAATTTAGTGAATTGACTTTGGTGTTTGGGTTGGAAATGGAGGAGGTTAGGAAGCTCTCTCAAGTTTCGGCCATGGAGGATTTTGAAGCATTCATTTCGGCATGGAAGGAGGAAGGTTGAAGATGAAGTGTGAGTGGGTTTACACCTGCCCACATAGTGATTAATTTAATCCCATAGTGCTCCACTCACCATAGGATAATGATATTATATGTTTTAAAGTGTTAATTACTCAATTTATACCCCATTTTTGCTATTTACATTAGGTACCACTAATTTAATTTTTCTTGACATTTTTCAAGTGTAATATTATTTGTTTTTAATGGAAATTTAGGTCAAAAGACAACTCGGGGTGTCAAATGACCACAATGCCCCTGTTCGGGTTGCATTCCTGATTTTTCGGTAACACCAGGTTTTGTCCGTTTTTCAATTTCTCACTTTTCTTTGTACTAATTAATTAATTTTTCTTGGATATTTCTAATGATATTTATACTTCAATTGATGTCTCTTTAAGTCTTCAAAATATTTTCCAGGGTTCCCCGCAGTCCAGGGCTAGTCAACGGTCCACGCCATGACTTCCCGGTGCGGTTACCCATCGCTAGGGTTCTCGGCTCGCTTAACTTGGTTGTATTTCTTTACTATTATTTTTTCTTTATTTTTCTTATATTTTCTTTTCTTGTATTTCATTATTTTATGTGTCCTCACTCATATCGAAGTGTAGTTCTAGGCATACTAGCTGTCCGGACAACACTGGTCACCGGAACAGTAGAATGCACTACTGAACATAGGGGTGTTACAACTGATGTCATAAATTCATTTACTTTATTTTAGTGTATATTTCTTTATATTTGGCACCACTAAGCAAAATTGCTTAGCGCGTTGCTTTTATAACGCGTAGGTATTGGAGACACAGCTGGGAAGCCCAGCAGACCTACGATCGGGTGAGACATCGGATTTGCACAGGAGTCCAGAGTCATCTGCACTGCATTGCATACATGGTAGGACTTAGGATATCTTGTATTTTGTACTTTTGTTGTATTTTTGAAATTCGGCTCTGTATTTTGTAATGTTATGAAAGCTCTAAAGTTTGTAATATTTTGTACATATTAAATAACATGGAGACTTTCTGGATATATTTAAATTATTATGGACTGTATTATGGAACTGTTTAATGACTATAAAAGTCTATTGACTTTGCTGCGAAATAGAGACCGTGAAATATTTGAGATTTTGATATTATCATATTAAACTATTTTCAATAGGTTTGGAAGGGTAGTTTGTCCGAAATATAGACAACACCTTGCCAAATTTTTATTACTATTTTTGATACACTGATTTTATCAAAGTATGAAAATAGTATCAGCATGATATGAATATTACACAAAAGACTTCTTAAAATCAAATTGAGTTCAGTAAATGAAATAATCACAGACTAGGTGTTTTGGCACGCCGTGTAGCATACCTTGCTCTGCTATATTGTAGATGGGTGAGGGGTGTTACATTTAGTGATATCAGAGCACGGTTTAGGCATTTCTAGACCTAGATAGTTTGCATATCATGCATTGCATTGTAAGTATTAAGATGACTCTATTGCAGATCTTTTGATTTGTTATTTTGATCAGAATATGGACTCCACATCGCAGAGAGCAGTCAATGAGGAAGTGGAAAGTCATGCTCCATCTATGACTAAACCAGGAGACAGGAGGGAACCTGCTCCATCAGTACTAGGTGCACCAGCCACATTTTAGCAAATGGCTGAGTTCTTTAGATAGATGGCAGGAGTTATGCCACCACCACCATCTGCACATAAAAAATCTCATATGGAAAGACTCAGGAAGTTCGGAGTAGTGGATTTTTTGGGCAAAAGGGAAGATGATTCTGTCACAGCTGAAAACTAGTTGGACAGAACTGAAAGAGTCTTGAAACAACTTCATTGTACTCGAGCAATTTGGAAGTCAGATTATCACTACTGCAAGATGATGCATACCAATGGTGGGATACAATAACTAGTGAGGTGCCACCAGAACAGATAACTTAGGATTTCTTTCTGACTGAGTTCAGAAAGAAGTATGTGGGCAGTGTATACTTGAAAGAGAAGAGAAGGGAGTTTATTACCCTACTCTAGAGACAGCTGACATTGGCTGAATATGAAAGAGAATTTGTTAGACTGAGCCTCTATGGGTGGGAAATAGTCCCTAATGAGGCAGAGAGATGCAAAAGATTTGAGGAAGGACTCAATGATAACATTAAAGTAATGATTACAGCCTTGGGGATTACATAGTTTGCCAAATTAGTGGATGCTACACTG
The DNA here is from genome assembly GCF_030052815.1 of Hevea brasiliensis. NCBI lineage: Eukaryota > Viridiplantae > Streptophyta > Magnoliopsida > Malpighiales > Euphorbiaceae > Hevea > Hevea brasiliensis. The sequence continues at coordinate 50,826,153 of NC_079497.1, read as the reverse complement.
AAGGTTGAAAAAGTTAGAATGAATGAGCAGAACAGAAGGGACAGACAGCAAAAAAGAGGTTAGGGTCAGACCAGTACATCTTCTGCCCCTAGTAAGAAATTCAGAGGTTCGCCTACTCAGAGTTTCAGTAGAGCACCAAGTCAGGGTCAGTCACAGAGGCCCAATTCTCAGTTTGCACTAAGGAGAGGCCAGTCCACCCCTTCAATGGCTAGCTCTCCAAGGACAGGATTTAGGGGATCAGCCCCAATAGTATCTGTTGCTTGCCCACATTGCCAAAAATGGCATAAGTTTGAATGTTAGAGGATGATAGGTGCTTATTTACGGTGTGAATCTACAGACCACCTAGTCCGAGATTGTCCTCGCAGAACTGCTACATCCACTCCGGTATCAACTGATAGGCCTGCCCCTCTAGCTCCAAGGGTAGAAAGCCGAGTAAGGCTGAGGCAGTCGGTACTTCACAGAAACCTGTATCAGAATTTGTGGAGAGAGTAAAAGGTAGAAAACCAGCCAGAGCCTATGCTATAAGGGCACAGGAGGAACAGGATGCTCCAGATGTCATCAAGGGTACGTTTCTCCTCTATAATACTTTTGTGCATGCATTAGTGGATCCTGGATCTAATCATTCATATATTTATATCAAGCTGCCCATAGAAAAGGGAATACCAGTAGAGGAAAGTAACTAAGACATCCTGATCACAAATCCACTAGGCCACAGTGTGGTAGTAAACAAGGTGTATAAGGGCTGTCCATTGAAGATTCAAGGGAAAGAGTTCTCAGTAGACTTAATCGAACTGCCTTTCCATGAGTTTGATGTGATTTTGGGAATGGACTAGTTATCCCATCATCAAGTAATAGTAGATTGTAAATTGAAGAGAATCTCTCTGAAAACTGCTGAGAACGAAGAAATAACAGTTGTGGGTGAAAGGACAGATTTCTTGTCCAATGTCATTTCAGCTACAGTTGCAAGGAGATGGTTGAGAAAAGGGTGTGAAGCCTATCTGGCACACGTGGTTGACACTAGGCAGGGTAAACTTGACTTGTCTGACATACCCAAAGTAAGGGATTTCTCTGAGGTATTTCCTGAGGAATTGCCTAATTTGCCACCAGAAAGGGAAGTGGAATTTGCTATTGAGATTATGCTGGGTACAGCTCCGATTTCAATTGCTCTGTATAGGATGGCACCTGCTGAATTGAAAGAGTTAAAAATCCAGCTACAAGAATTACTAGACAAGGGGTTCATATGCCCCAGTGTGTCACTATGGGGAGCTCCGGTACTGTTTATAAAGAACACTGAGGTTTTGTGTTGACTACCGGCAGTTAAACAGAGTAACAGGGAAGAATAAGTATCCGTTGCCTAGAATTGACGATCTGTTTGATCAGTTGAAGGGAGCTGGTGTGTTTTCTAAGATTGATCTCAAATCAGGGTATCATCAGCTAAGGGTTAAGGATGCAGATGTGTTTAAGACTGCATTTAGAACCCGGTATGGGCATTATGAATTCCTGGTGATGCCATTTGGGTTAACAAATGCTCCAGCAGCATTCATGGACCTTATGAACCGTATCTTCCATTCATACTTAGATCAGTTCATAGTGGTCTTCATTGATGACATCCTGGTATATTCCAAGGATAAAGTAGAATATAATGAGCATTTGAGAATTGTTCTGCAGACTCTAAAAGAGAAGAAACTGTACGCCAAATTGTCCAAGTGTGAGTTCTGGTTGAATGAGATTGCATTTCTTGGACATGTAGTATCAACTAAAGGGATTAGAGTGGATCCCAAGAAGATTGAAGCAGTGATGGAATGAAAGCCTCCCAGAAATACAACTGAGATCAGAAGTTTCTTGGGGTTAGTTGGATATTATAGAAGATTTGTAAAGGGATTTTCCCTGATAGCTACTCCAATGAACAAATTACTACACAAGAATATGAAATTTGACTGGAATGACAAGTGTCAAGCCAGTTTTGAGAGGCTGAAGGCTATGTTGATAGAGGCACCAGTGTTAACACAGCTAGTGTTGGAAAAAGACTTTGTAGTCTACAGTGATGCCTCACATATTGGGTTAGGGTGTGTACTCATACAAGAAGGGAAAGTGGTCGCATATGCTTCCAGACAGTTAAGGCCACATGAAAAGAATTACCCTACTCATGATTTAGAGTTAGCAGCAATTATATTTGCATTAAAGATGTGGAGGCATTACTTGTATAGAGAAAAATGCTAAATTTACACAGACCATAAGAGTCTGAAGTATTTGCCAACCTAGAAGGAGCTTAATTTGAGATAGAAGCGATGGATTGAATTCCTGAAAGATTATGATTGTGTGATTGACTACCACCCTGGGAAGGCAAATGTAGTTGCTGATGCCTTAAGCAAAAAATCTATTGTAGTATTAAGATCTCTAAATGCCCAACTGTCCTTAACTCGTGATGGAGTTATTTTGGCTGAGTTGCAAGTGAAGCCGAATCTGTTACAACAAATACAGGATGGGCAGAAGACAGATGAGAAATTAATGGCCATTATGGGCAAAATCACTGAGGGAAAGGAAACTGAATATGAAGTGAAAGAAAATGGGTGCCCGTACTATAAAGAAAGAGTGTGTGTTCCAGATGATAAAGAATTGAAAACCAGTATTCTAAGAGAAGCACATAACAGTGTGTATGCGATGCACCCAGAAAGCACAAAAATGTATCATGACTTGAAACTTCGATACTGGTGGCCAGGTATGAAGAAGGACATAGTTGACTATGTAACTAGATGCTTGACATGTTAGCAAGTCAAAGCAGAACATCAAGTTCCATCAGGTTTGTTACAGCCCATAAACATACCTGAATGGAAATGGGACCGAGTCACTATAGACTTTGTCAATGGTCTACCTCTCACTCAGAAGAAGCATGATGCAGTATGGGTGTTTATGGATAGGTTGACTAAATCAGCACATTTTTTGCCAGTCAGAACTGACTACTCACTAGAAAAGCTAGTAGAATTGTACATTAGTGAGATAGTTAGACTACATGGAATTCTGCTTTCCATTATATCTGATAGAGACCTGAGGTTTACATCTAGGTTTTGGAAGAAATTACAAGAATCCTTGGGCACACAACTCCATTTTAGTACGGCTTTTCATCTTCAGATGGATGGACAGTCAGAAAGAATAATCCAGGTAAATTCTGAAACTCATTGAGTTATTGTAAACAATAATTGAACTAATAATGATAATAATAACCGAACATTTGTGATAGGTCCTCAAGGATATGCTAAGAAGTTTTGTTATTGAGTTTGAAGGAAGCTGGGACAGATACCTTCCATTAGCAGAATTTGCATACAACAATAACTATCAAGCTAGCATACAAATGGCATCCTATGAAGCACTATATGGGAGAAAATGATGATGTCATAAATTCATTTACTTTATTTTAGTGTATATTTCTTTATATTTGGCACTACTAAGAAAAATTGCATAGCGCGTTGCTTTTGTAACGCGTAGGTATTAGAGACACAGCTGGGGAACCCAGCAGACCTACGACCGGGTGAGACATCGGATCTGCACAGGAGTCCAGAGTCATCTGCACTGCATTGCATACATGGTAGGACTTAGGATATCATGTATTTTATACTTTTGTTGTATTTTTGAAATTCGACCCTGTATTTTGTAATGTTATGAAAGCTCTAAAGTTTGTAATATTTTGTACATATTAAATAACATGGAGACTTTCTGGATATATTTAAATTATTATGGACTGTATTATGGAACTGTTTAATGACTGTAAAAGTCTATTGACTTTACTGAGAAATAGAGACCGTGAAATATTTGAGATTTTGATATTATCATATTAAACTATTTTCAACAGGTTTGGAAGGACAGTTTGTCCGAAATACAGACGGCACCTTGCCAAATTTTTATTACTATTTTTGAAACACTGATTTTATCAAAATATGAAAATAGTATCAGCATGATATGAATATTACATAAAAGACATCTTAAAATCAAATTGAGTTCAGTAAATGAAATAATCACAGACTAGGTGTTCTGACACTCCATGTAGCACACCTTGCTCTGCTATACTGTAGACGGGTGAGGGGTGTTATAAATTAAGCATTATCAATTGTCTAACAAAATCTTCATGTCCATGTATTATGGAAAAGGTGGGTCCCACATCACTATTTCATGTGATTTAGCATGTAGTGATAATGAAATTTCCATGTCAATGTATAGAGGGAAAGTGGGTCCCACATACCTGTTTTAAGTAATTTAGTATATAGTGACTTAGTAGGGATAAGCCAATAATGTTTTTCAAGAACCTTTCTTTAGGTTCAATTTCGAGATTTTAACTTTGCATATCACTTTGGACAGTTTGTGGCCACTGTTTGGCCCCATTTCCTAAAAGGAAATTGTTCTTTTATGTCTATCGACACCATATTTTGGCCGATCCCCAGAATTAATAAACTTTGAAACCGATCCCCAGTACTAAATCTCCCTTTGACAGCTAACCACATTTCTAATCTCTCTTTGCTAGATAACCACATTTCCGATCTCTCCTCACAAGGAATTGAATCAATGCTAAGTCCTCACATCAGTCAAAGCCTTACCGGTCTATTAAATCACTCACCGATCTCTCAAACCCATTGTCGAATCTCCTGACCAGTCAAGTATATTCCTGATCTCTGTTGACAAACGAAATTGAACCAACACTAGATCTTTGTTACCATTTTTGTCGCCGATCTCCCTTTCAAAAGTTTAAGAATAATCAAAGGTTCCGTTCCGGTTTAATGATGATCCCGATCTTAAATGTTCGAGCCAAATTTCTAATTTTAATCAAGTCTCGTTTAGTGTTGGTTCCCTACCGATCTCATGCTCATTGTGTTTTTCGATCTCTCCCACTTAGGTTAATAATCACTTTCAGTTATTTCAACATACTCAGACAATCAAGTGTTTAAATAATTTAGAAATTTTTCGATCATAACCATTCATCGAACAAAAGAGGCATTCCATTTCATTTCATTTCAAGAATTTGTACAAGTTATTCAGCTGGAGGATCACCCCCAGCCTGATCTACATTTTGTCCATCCCCTCTCTCACCCTCAGCCTCCTCCTCACTCTCCTCACCTTCATCCTCGGGAGCCAGGTTGGCCATCCAGGAGAAGTCCTCCTCAGGGTAACGCTTCTTGAGCTCAGCCAGGAGATCTCTGTGAGCATTCACATAAGCGCCGGCCACTCCAGTCACCATCTCTTCTTCTTTCACCTTGAGCTCCTCAGCAAGGTGAGCGAGTTGAGCAACTTCATCGGCCCGGACCGCTTGCACTTCTTCAAGAGCATGAGCTTACTCGGCCAGCTTGTCCTCATAGAACTTCATTCGCCCCTCAATTTGAGATATGTAGCCCTGAGCGGATGAAAGTTGAGATCAGAGGGAAGCTGCTTCATGACCCATCCACTCGACCTCTTTACCCAGGTGATGCGCCTTCTCCCGTATGATGTGCTGGTTCACCAGGCACTCCACGTTCAGGCTCATGGATCGGGTCAAGATATCATCAAGGTTATCCGGAGACAGCCTATCCCGATCTTCTTGAAGACAGATAGAGGACGCCAAGATCTTGGCGAAACCAGGGTTTTCTCGAACCGTACGATTATTCTCCAGTGAGTGAACTAAGACTTGGGCACCGCGGGAGATAGTTCTCACGTTAGGTTGAGAAGGACCCTCTTCTGCGTTCGGAGCAACTGGAAGAGGTAGAGGCGGCTCTTCCCGGTGAGGAGGGGATCGGGCCACTTCTGCGATCACCGGTCCCAAAGGTTGAGACGAGCCTTCTTGTATTTCCCCGGGCTCATGCCTGGGTGTCTGCATTTCCTCAGCTCACTTCATCTCTCGTACCTTCAGGGAGATCTCCCTCTTTCGCTTCCGGCTCTCCTTGGAGGCTTCGTCGCTTGCCATACCTGCACAAAGAAGAGGTCAGTGAGATCGATAAGGTCCTGAGATCTGAGATGTAGAAAATACCGATGCCGAGGTCAGAGAGCTGAAGCCCGTGATCTTTGCCGGTGATCAATTCCATAGTCCAATGGTGCAGCTCGGCGGTCACTGCATCCGAGCAAGAGAACTTCTCTCTGGACGCCTGCTCCTTCAACTCCATCACCATTGCGCCCTCTGCCCTATTCAACATGAGACGCTTCGGAATTAAGGGGCCTTGGTGAAGCCAGCTACGAGGGAAACCCTCAAAGCAGTTCGAAATTTCGCTCCTTAGAATGAAGAAGCGGTTCTTCCAGTTTTTCAAGGAGGAGGGCAGATCGATGAAGAGCCCGCAATGTGGCTTCGCCTGGAAAAACTAGTACTCGTCGTCCTTTCGACGAGTTAACCTATGCAATTCGGCAAATACTTTAGGCGTAGGATGGAATCCCTTAGCTCGGCAGAGGCCTCGGAAGGCTACTAAGATCCGCCACGAGTTCGGGTGAACTTGAGCTATGCACACTTGGAAAAATTTTAAGACTTCCCTAAAGAAGTCGTCAAGAGGGAACCGCAGCCCGGCTTTCAACTGTTCTTCGTATACCATAATCATGTCATTCTCTTTAAAGAAATGATCGGCCCGGAGATCGCCGTGACACCGGATAAGTTCATATGAATCGGGCTCAATGTTGTACTCCTGGCTGAATGACAGCAGATCGATTTCTTGAAGGACCGATGGCAGCTCTTCCATAGGGAGATTCTCTCTCCCTGAAGAAGACGCATGCCTTGATGATGTCACTTGTTCCCGAGCTGGAACGGAGACTCTAGGAGGTCCAGGTCGCGCCCTTGGCCCGACCACCTCTACTTCATCAGATGACCACGAGAACTGGATGGAAGGAGGGCTCGCCGCTCTCTGACCTTTGGCGCCGTTCATTTTCAAAGGAAATAAAGAATTTAAACTAAAAGAAGGATCAAAACCCTTACCGGAGCTTGATCGGAGTCAGAAGAGCTTGAGAAAATGAGAGAATTTTGAAGTTATTCGCGAGAAACTGAAAATGACACAAGAGAGCAAATGGCTAACCCCCACCTCTATTTATACTCGTCCGAGCATTTAATGCTCACGATGTTCCAGGTGGTGCATCGGATAGCGGGACTCGCCAGCTGTTCTGACATGTCTCACGAATATTCCCAAGATTCCATGAAGAGATCGGTTAATTATAGAGTGGCAGATCAAGGTGTTTTGAATTACGGATCGGATAAGTGTCTTTCAAATGAAAAATCAGATCGGATAATCACATAAAAGATCGGAAAATAATTAATGCAATAATAATAAGATAAAATCTTTATTTCCAAAAGATCGGATTGCATCATTTGGGCGATCTCTAGGGATTGGATTACACTAAAATTGGATTACATCATTTTGGTGACTCTAGAGATCGGATTACATTGAAAATAAAATACATCATTTGGGCGATCTCAGAGACCGGTGGAACATCCCATCTAAAGAGCCTATGTCAAAGCCCACATTGTGACTGATCCAAAGGATGTCATCGATCGGAACCGAATTGCTGTCGGAACACCCAATATGGAGGAAAGCCGCTGTCGAAACACCCAATGTGGTGAGAAGCCGAATAAACTTGGAAGAGCAACCGCCAAGGGTCGGCGGAACATTAGCAGTCTTTTCGGCCGAAATCGGTTCGCCGATTATACCGGTCGAATGACTCGAGATCGACACGATTGAGGTCCGCGATCCAGATCAGTTAATTGGTCCAGTCCTCTCACCATCATCAGATAAGGTTATCATGATTATTCGATCACCGGGGTCGTAAATTTTTAGTCGGGGAATAAAGAGGTCCATCGGAAAGGGATCAACAGCCACAATCATGGCCGGAACTTCTGCCTGAGCTGCTAGAACTGGAAAGTAAGAAGGAAGAGAGGAAAATCGAATGAGGAAAGTTTCTTCTGTCAGGGGTATATATAGGGGAAAATCGGGCATTTATTGCTAAGTAGAAAACGAAGCGGACGCTTCGGGAATCGAGGGGAATTAATGCTTTGACCGGACCGGGCCTGATTGAGGGAAATATTGGAATAATAGAGATCGGAAGAGGGGAGACCGGTATGAAAGATCAGAGAAGGATCACGTTGAAAAGACCGAAAAAGAGGGGAGGTCGGGAGACAAAGAGAATAAGATAGCTCCTGGCAATTATCGTCATAATCAGAGCCGAGGTAGTTAAAGCGTTGCAGGAGAAATCTCAACCGCACGCCCCAGAATTGCCCGCATTTCTGACATACGCCAGAGTACGTCAGGACAGCGCTGTGCATCCTAATCTCCACCATTGATCTTACTTGTAAGGACGAGCTCGGAGCCCTCGGATCGAAGAAGAAAACGACAAGATCAGCGCCTTTCACTCCCAGCCCTCGGATCGCCCCGGACAAGAGAATTTGGGACCATCAGATTAGAAGAAGAAAATGACAAATATTCTGAAGGGGATCTCAGCCGTCCGTTCTGATCCTCTTTAATTCCTGAGCCTCAGATCATGTCCTTCAAAATCCTGACCCTCCATCTCCTTCAAAATAGATCCTAACCCTTCGTGGGGAGCACCCGGTTCCTATAAATACCTGCATGAAAACTGTTCAAGGGGACGGACAAAAAAAGAAGGAAGTTACTATAGCGGAAGAACTCTGAAATTTAATTCAGATCGTTACTCTGCTTTCATAAGAAGAACTTTCGAAACCAGTTTTCTGAAGTGTTTTCTTAAAAAGATTTTGAACACTGAAACTTTCCATTTTTAGGTCGTTCATCATCCCGCAGCGTTCACATTTTTCAGTTCCTTGTTATCCTTATTTTCACTTCCATCGTCCATGCTCAATCTCAGTTAAACTCGGGTACAATTCTGACTCGATTGCATTTAGTGAAGCACTCTTTGTTCCAAGGCGAACCTTAGTCTCCCGGCTATCAACTTGCAATCTTATTATGTTTTGTGATTCTCGGTTAGTTCACTAGAATCGACTCCTTACAGGTCAGTATTCATGTTGCCATTTTATTAAGTTTAGTTCTTGTTTTACGCATTTCCATTCTTCTTTCTTTATGTATGTTATTTTCTTTTAAGTTCATATCACGCTGGAAAGATACAGAGATAGGTTGTGCTCTAGTTTATTTCCGTGTTGATACCTTTGTTAATCTTTATTATTTCTGAGCGTAAGTCATCTAGTTCCAAGCGATACATAAGCAGTTGGATGAGATGTAGGTAATGGCAACTTAAGAGTCCTTTTGAAAAAATGAAAGGTCTGAATAATAAGCCTGGAAAATGGTAAAGCTGAGTCACTAGAATAACTCAATAGGTCATAGGGCAAGACGTCATAAGACAAGAGTAAAACCAAACCCCGAATAACTAAATGGAATAGATCGGCTACCAAAAATGCTGGTAAGGCGACCATATTGGAAGGTCGGAGGATTTGGTTTGGCATCCCCTGCCCAGTCCTAAGGTACCAATAAGTTAAAGAGGTCTTGCGCAGACCCCCTGACACCTTTGAACGTTAGAACCCTTAGCCTTAGGCCCTCTCGATAGGTAAAATTTAGAGAGATCGGAAAAATCCTTATCCGACTACCATTTAATTAAAAGAGGTCGGAGGAGAGTTCTTATCCGATTCTCAATCTAAAATTTTAACAAATATTTTAAAGGAGATTGGAGGAGAGTTCTTATCCGGTTCTCAACCTTAAAAATTTTAATGAATATTAAAAGAGGTCGGAGGAGAGTTCTTATCCGATTCTCAATCTAAAATTTTAACAAATATTTTAAAGGAGATCGGAGGAGTGTTCTTATCCGGTTCTCAAGCTTAAAAATTTGAATAAACATTAAAAGAGATCGGAGGAGAGTTCTTATCCGGTTCTCAAGCTTAAAAATTTTAATAAACATTAAAAGAGACCGGAGGAGAGTTCTTATCCGTTTCTCAAGCTTAAAAATTTTAATAAATATTAAAAGAGATCAGAGGAGAGTTCTTATCCGGTTCTCAATCTAAAATTTAAGTAAATATTCAAAACAAATCCGAGGAGAGTTCTCATCCAATTTCAAAAATTGGATTCTAATAAAATAGCCCTTCAAACAAAACTAATATACAACAGTAAATCACTAAGGTTATCTCATTTACTTATGTATCTGGGTAATTCGAACTTAGTGAAAAATTAAATATTCCTTTTTGTTAAAAGGATTAACATTTCCATTCAAGCCCTCCTAACTAATTTGTAAAGAATGCAAAGTTAAATCTACTTACCCTTATCAAGGGACGAGGTGGGGTGCCTAACACCTTTCCCACCCGTTTATGGACCCCGAACTTAGAATCTCTGTTTTGAAGTGGTTTTATTTCATTTTGTCTTCACAAATGGTTTTCTTTAGTTTCCCTTAAAACTAAGGTGGCGACTCCTCATTCTTTTCCACTTCGGTGAGGGTTCGTTCAGGCGATCGTAAAATCCTCACATACTTGGCGACTACTGGGACGTATTGACTTGACCCCGGTCCAGAGGTCCAAAAGTAGATCTAATTTCTCAATCAAATTATAATTAGGTGGGCTCACCCGGTAATATTTTATGTGTTAATTTTTGTTTATTCCTACTAACTGTTCTGCTTGTTTTGTTTGTTTTACTCCTTACAGTGCTCTTCATTTGAAAAAAAAAGAAAAAAAAAAGAAAAATGGGAAAAATAAAATCCCCCTGAATTGGGAAGAGGTAAAGATGTCCCTTCACACACTGAACACTCACACGATGTCCTCACACACTTCAGCCCTATACCCGGGCTTTCTTACCCTTTTAGGAAAGTAGGAGGGGGTCATGTAGCGGTACCCATGGGTTCTACCCCATTAGTATCCGTGAAGGCTTCTGCTCAAATTGAAACTCGTTCTATTCACTGTGATATCTGTGGAATTTTCCCGACAATATCATGGGGATAGAATGAGGCTCTACTGTTTACAGTAGGGGCAATTTGGGAACCTGTGGCTCTTAGAAAACTAGATCCTGACCTAAACTATCATGATAGCTGAAAGCCATAGTAAGCTACCTTATAAGATAGAACTGTCCAACTAGATAGCACCCAGCCGGTATTAGGACTTTCCTTTACTTTAAGACAAAGGGGGCATACTTACTCTCACCATATTTTGTTTATTTTATTTTGTTCTTATTTTTAAGAGTAATCTCGAATCATACTGTTAAGAAAACCTACACATTTTCCTACTTTGATAAATGTGTAGGCGTCACTCTGCCAACAGTATAATTCAAGATTACCTAAATTTATCCTGCTAACCAGTTTTTCCTGCAGGCATCACCAAAATAAGGTCTGTAAAAGGATAAGCATCATTTTTAACATGGCATCCTCGAGTCAGTCGGCAGAAGAAGTTCTTAAACCAGAACAGAATGCTAAACCATTGTTGAACCTATGAGGCGGTTCGGGCCATGGTTTAGCAAAATTGTGAATGAATAGTATGACTCCCGTAGGAACCCCCTTGCTAGGGTCATGCAAAAATTGAATGCGCCATATGGACAAGTACCATAAATGCGCATTCAATCCAGTCATTCACCGTCGGACTATCGAACGATGCCATGATAAAAGTGATGCAATTATCCTTTTGCAGATTTCGTCTTGGCTCTCAGATGCCATCGTATCCTTTGTCCACACCAGGACCCTTTTAATTTTTAATTCAAAATTCAATGAAAAATTTCCTTTTTACTCCCTTACAGAAAATCAACATTGCTTCGAACAAGGCAAGTCTGACCAAGAACACGGTTCAACCCAAGTGAGTGTACTTAACAAGATCTCGAACAAAGAAGATAATGGAAGATCAGGAACAAGTACAGAACCTACAAGGGCAGGTTTCCGAATTGAAGGATCAGGTCTCAGAACTTATGAGACTAATGAGGGAAATGTCCCAGAATAAACCTGCTTCAGAACCTAACTTACCACTACCTCCTCCACCTCCTACAACAATGGATCCTCACCAAGCTTCAACTTCTTTTACCTTTCAGTCGCCTATTCTGAACCCGACAATCACTGTCAATCCGGCTGCCATGAATAATGACCTACCTTACTCTCATTACCCAACCGTTTCAAACACCGACCCATACCCTTCAATTCTAATCCCTCCAGTTCACTCCAACCCTCATCCCCCAACTGGGGGAGCATTTCATGTAGTGGGAGGAGAAAATAAGACGAGAGAAAACGAGAAACTATTTGCTCTAGAAGAGAGATTGAGAGCAATCGAAGGACTGAATATGTATGGTTCAGTCGATGTGGCATCGCTTAGATTGGTTCCTGATGTGGTGGTGCCGCCCAAGTTCAAGGTCCCTGATTTCAACAAATACACTGGGAATTCAGACCCTCGCATTCACTTGGCCACCTATATCGCCAAGATGTCCGCTCTGACAGATGATGACAGATTGCTAGTCCACTTCTTTCATGAGAGCCTCTCCGGCGCAGCCCTGAGGTGGTGCATTTAGTTGGACAGAAGCAAACTGCGCTCCTAGAAGGATTTAGCTGATGCCTTCTTAAGACAGTACAAATTTAATTGTGATGTGGCCCCTACAAGGAGGAACCTCCAGAACCTGGTGCAGAAAGATAGGGAAAGCTTCAAGGAGTATGCCCAGAGATGGAGAGAAAAGGCGGCAGAAGTACACCCCCCGGTGACCGACAATGAGCTATGCTCTCTGTTCATCAAGACTTTGAAAGCTCCTTACTTCAACTTGATGATTGGAAACACTTCCAATAGCTTCTCCAACATCATCCAGGCCGGTGAAAGAATAGAGGCCAACTTAAGAATGGGAAGACTGCAGGAGTTAGCTGAGAACCCTGCAAAGAAGACTGCCAATTTTGGCAAGAAAAAGGAGGGTGATGTGCATTCCATCACCCGACAGAATAATTACTCCCCACTTCCCCAAAATAACTACCGGCCATATCCTTCTCCTCGTGGCCAAACCATCGCAAACATTCCGCCTCCTTTCCCGAATTATCCACACCCGCGCCCACAGTATCCCCCACCTACAAATTACCAACCTAGACCACCTCCTCCTCCTGCTCAACCGAGACCACCATAAAATAACCCAAGACCCCCAAGAAACCCTGATCCACCTCTTCCCCTCCCGCTCAGTGAAATATACCGATACCTTGTCAGTATAAACCAGATTGTACCAGTTCCCCTAGACCCAATTCAGCCTCCATATCCCAGGTGGTATGATGCCACTGCCCGTTGTGAGTATCATGGAGGGGCACAAGGGCATTCAACTGACAACTGCGGAGCACTCAGGGGGAGAGTACACGCTCTAATCCGGAACGGGTGACTGAAAATTGAGGGAAATGGTTCCCTCCCCAATATTATCTCAAACCCATTGCCCAACCATAATGCGGGCAATGGTGTAAATATGATAGAGTCTGACGGAGAGAGGTCGATACCAGAGGTAGACAAGCTGATTCCTCACTTTGAGGATATTTTTGCCTTGGCAATGAAGGAAGGCTACCTTTGCCCTAAGGCATCAAAGTCAGTAGAGGATACGGGATGTCCTTACCATGGGGGGGCAGCTGATCATGAGCTGCAGGACTGTGAGGAATTCAAGCAAAAGGTTCAGAACTTGTTATCCCTCAAAGTTCTGAGATGCCGGACAAGGTCGAAGACGGAAGGGGGAGTGAACACAACTAGATACGGCCAGAATGCTTCTACCTCTAAACCCAGAATTACTTTCTCACCCCTAGTAGCCTCATCGCCAGTAACGGTTATCCGAACTCTACCTCAGCTCCCTGTCACCAATACTCACGCTATCCCTTGGAACTATAATTTCCAAGTTTTCACTCAAGGAGCGCCAAGCAGTACATTAGCTCCTAATCTTATCTCACCTCCGGCACCACCAAAACCATGTTTTACTCCTCATGAGCATTTTAAAATGACTTATGCCGGACCTACCGCTAGTACTACTCCCCAGGTTAATCTTCAGCCCGTTGCTGCCACAAAATCCTCCCCGCTTGAGCAAGAAGTCGAGTTCATAACTCAAAGTGGGAGGTGTTACGGGAACGAAGAGAAAGAAAAGAGAAAAGGGAAAGTAAAGATGGGAGAGTCACCGAAGAATACAGAAGAGGAGGTTGAGAAGACAGGGGAAGTAGAGCCTGCCGGACATAAAGAAGAGGAGGAGCTGCTGCTCCAAATAATGAAACAAAGTGAGTATGATGTGGTGGAGCAGTTGAGAAAGACACCTGCCCGAATTTAACTGTTATCGCTGATCCTGAGTTCAGAAGTGCACCGACAAGCCTTGCAGAGAATCCTGGATCAGGCCTTTGTAAACCCCGACATCACTCCGGGGCAATTTGAGAAGATAGTGGGACAAATCCAGGCATCCAGTTTTGTTACTTTCTCGGAAGAGGAGATAGACCCAGCGGGTTTAAGGCACACTAAATCTCTGCATGTAACAGTGAAATGTAAGGGTTGTATAGTAGCCAAGGTACTTATTGATAACGGATCAGCTCTCAATGTACTCCCTAGTGCTACCTTGGCTAGGTTGCCAGTTGACCAATCAGATATACGTCAAAGTGCTATGGTGGTAAGAGCCTTTGACGGTACCAGAAGAGAAGTGTTGGGAGATATTGATTTACCACTCCAAATTGGCGCATGTACCTTCAACGTCACATTCTAGGTGATGAATATTGAGCCGGCCTACACTATGTTGCTGGGGAGGCCTTGGATCCATTCTGTGAACGCTATTCCCTCAACTCTGCACCAGAAGATAAAATACATTATGGACGGTAAGATCATCACTGTAAGAGGAGAAGAAGCCATTTTGGTCACCAAGCCACAATCACTCCCTTATGTGGAAGCGGCCGAGGAGTCATTGGAAAGCTCCTTCCAGGCCCTTGAGTTACAAGAAACCAGAAATGAAGGGGATATGGCTATGGTAGCCAAGATAATGTCGAGGAGTGGGTACAAAGAAGGCAAAGGCCTAGGCACCACATTATTGGGAATCGTTGAACCCATACCGGCTATCCAGAAGATAGGCCGCTATGGTTTGGGATATGAGGAAGATGCCCTTATGAATGGGCGATTCTGGATGAGGAAAATGCTTCGGGATCACAGATTTGACCAGAAAATGGGAAAAGGGAAGGTAGTCCCGAGAATCTCGGAGATCTTCACCAAATCAGTCATTGAAAATCTGGCAGATGTGGAAGAATCACTTGATGAACCATCCATTGATGTCATCCACCTGGATTCCTTGTATGAAGCTCTGGTCTCGCCAATAGCTGAGGAGCAAAAGCTGGATAACTGGACAGCAGAGGACATCCCTGTACTCAATTTCGAGTAAAGTACCTTTGGTTATCTACACTTGATCATTTTGTCCATGGTGGCAAGTGTAACTCTGTAAATGGACCTTTTTCTTGTGGCATAAATGTTAATGAATTAATAGCGCATTTTAAATCCGATTCTCTCTTCCTTTCCTTTTGAATTCCATCCTTATAATATGTTCTATTTTCATTCATTTAGGACCGTTCATCAATTAACTCCTAATAATTCAATAGACTCAGAAATTCCTCTGGTTAATTTTGAAATCCCCATGACTGCCATTACTTCAAGTGAATCTGAGGAAGATATTACAGAAGAAAGCAACGAAAAGGATGAACCCTCCCTAGTGCCTTGTGGAGACAAAACACGCACCATAAACTTAGGCACTGAAGAAGTAAAAAGAGAGCTTAAGATAGTGGAGAGTAAAGAATTGGGAGATATGATCAGTTTGCTTAGAGAATTCCTGGATGTATTTTCCTGGAGCTATGATGATATGGTTGGCTTGGACCCCCAGATAGTGGCAAACAAAATTCCCCTTATTTCGGGGACAATCCCGGTGAAACAGAAACTAAGAAGAATGAATCCTGACACACTGCTCAAAGTTCGGGATGAAGTCAAGAAACAGTATGATGCTGGGTTCCTGGAGTAGTCAAATATCCCCAATGGATAGCTAACATTGTCCCAGTAATGAAGAAAGACGGGAGAGTTAGGGTCTGCGTTGATTACAGGGATCTTAATAGAGCAAGCTTAAAGGATGATTTCCCTCTCCCCCACATTGATGTGTTAGTAGACAATGCTGCGGGATTGGGCAGGTGTTCATGCATTGATGGGGCATCTGGGTACAATCAAATCCCAATGGATGAGGAAGACAAAGAGAAAACCGCTTTTATCACTCAATGTGGAGTATTTTGCTATCGGGTCATGCCTTTCGGGTTGAAGAATGCCGGTGCTACCTATCAACGCGCTATGGTCACATTATTCCATGATATGATGCATAAAGAAGTGGAGGTGTACGTGGATGATATGATCATCAAATCTAGGGGAGAAGAGAGCCACGTGCAGGTGATGAGGAAAGTATTTGAGAGACTCAGGAAATATCAGTTGGCGAATCCCGCCAAATGCATATTCTGAGCTAGGTCGTGGAAATTGTTGGGATTCATAGTGAGCGAGAAGGGAATAGAGGTAGATCCGATAAAGTTTGAGCTATTCAAGAGATGCCATCCCCAAACGAAGGGAGGTGCAGTTTCTGGGAAAATTGAACTATATATCAAGATTTATTTCCAATCTCACCGCTAAGGCCGAGCCTATTTTTAGACTGCTCCGAAAGAACAACACCACTCAATGGGATTCAGTTTGTCAAGAGGCTTTCAAGACAATCAAGCAGTATCTGTCAAGCCCACCAGTATTGGTTCCACCCGTGGCAGGGAGGCCTCTGATCCTGTATATGGCAGTCCAACAGAACTCGATGGGATGTGTTTTGGGACAACATGATGACACTGGCCGAAAAGAGAGGGCTATCTATTACGAGTAAAAGTTCAATGATTGTGAGTCAAGGTACTCTTTCTTAGAGAAGACTTGCTGCAGCGTTAGCACAGACTGACAAACCGCCTCAAGCACTACATGTTGAATCACAAGACATGGCTCATCTCCAGGATGGATCCTATCAAATATGTATTCGAAAGCCCATTCGTGCCAGGTAGGATAGCTAAGTGGCAGGTCATACTCTCCCAATATGACATAGTCTATATGACCCGGAAGGCGGTGAAAGGTAGCGTGATCGCTGACCTTCTAGCAGAAAATCCTATCCAGGATTATGAAGCCCTGGATTTTGAGTTCCCTGATGAGCATATTAATGAAGTAGACTGCGAAGAAGAGGGGCAAGCCAATGTATGGGAAATGTATTTCGACGGAGCTGTCAATTTGTCCAGTAATGGAATTGGAGCTGTGTTGATATCCCCGGATGGAAAACACTTTCTGATAGCTATCAAGTTGAAATTTGACTGCACCAACAACGTCGCGGAATACGAAGCTTGTGTGATGGGTCTACAAGCTGCCATCGAAATGAAAATCAGGAAGTTGAAGGTATATGGAGACTCAGCCCTGATTATTTATCAAGTCAAGGGAGAATGGCAAACTAAGGATCCTAAGCTAATCCCGTATCAGAAGTACTTACTGGAGCTGATTAAGAAATTCGAAGAAATCACTTTCACTCATCTTAGCAGAGACAAGAATCAATTTGCTGATGCCTTAGCTACTCTAGCTGTTATGGCTCAAATCGAAGAAGGGCAGATGACTCAGATATTGAAGATTAAGACAAGGAATGAGCCAGGTTATTGCTTCATGATTGAAGAAGAACCTGATAATGAACCTTGGTATCATGACATCCTGGTCTACTGCAAAACTAGAGAATTCCCTTCGGGGGAAAGCAAAAACGAAAAGAGGATGATTCGGAGATTAGCATTGGGATACTTCCCCAGTGGAGAGACCCTATACAAGAGGAGCTCCAACGGCTAATTGCTGAGATGTGTGGATGCAAAAGAGGTGAAGAGAATCCTTTTTGAGACTCATGAGGGAAACTATGCCACCCATACTAATGGACATATGATGGCTAAGAAAATCATACGACGGGGATATTTCTGGACCACCATAGAAAAGGACTGCATCGAATATTTCCGAAAATGCCATAAGTGTCAGATCTACGCAGATCCGATAAATGTTCCACCTCACAAATTGTTCAACCTCGTCTCACCATGGCCTTTCGCAATGTGAGGCATCGATGTGATTGGTCCCATCAACCCCAAGGCATCCAATGGGCACAGATTTATCTTAGTAGCCATCGACTATTTCTCCAAATGGGTCGAAGCAACATCCTACGCACACATTAAGCAGAATACATTTCTGAAATTCCTCAAGAACAATATCATCTGCCGGTATGGTCTCCCCAATGAAATCGTCACTGACAACGCCAAGAATCTGAATGGTCCAAAAGTGCAGAGATTGTGTGATCAATACAAGATCCGACATCTCAATTCCTCCCCGTACCGCCCCCAGATGAATGGAGCGGTGGAAGCTGCAAACAAAAACCTCAAGAATAATCCAGAAAATGACGGTCACATATAGGGATTGGCATGATATGCTTCCCTACGCTCTTCACGCATACCGGACTTCTGTAAGGACCTCCACTGGTGCAACTTCGTATTCACTGGTTTACGGGATGGAAGCAGTATTACCTATTGAAGTTGAAATTCCTTCCCTAAGGATTCTGAAGGAATCAGGGATTGATGAGTCAGAATGGATCCAGTCAAGGTTGGATCAGCTAAACTTGCTGGACGAGAAAAGGTTAACAGCAGCATGTCATGGGCAATTATACCAGAAGAGAATGGCTAGGGCATTTGACAAAAGCATTCACTCACGCGAATTCCAACCCGGGGACCTGATTCTGAAGAAAGTGCTTTCGAATCAAAACGATCCTCGGGGTAAATGGTCACCAACCTACGAGGGACCCTATGTGGTTAAAAAGGCATTTTCTGGAGGAGCCTTGATCTTGACCCACATGGACGGTGAAGAATTGCCAAGACCTATTAATGCTGACACCGTCAAGAGATACTATGCCTAAAAAAAAAAAACAAAAAAACAAAAAGGGGTAGGAGTGAAAACCCGAAAGGGCGCTCCCAGCAAAATGTGTGAAAGAAGGCGAAAACCCCAAAGGGGCACTTTCTGTAAAATGAGTGAAGGATGAAAACCCGAAAGGGCGTCCTGAAAAGAGCGAGCCTAAAAAAAAAAAAAAACCAAAATGGAGAAATAAGGAATGGGGCATGAAACCGAGGATGGAGAAGAAATCGTCACGACATGAGGCTTCAGAGAACTTGAAATAATGGCAGTTAAGGGATTTCAAAGCCAGCCACAAGGAATATGTGAGATCTATCCTTGTACCCTTTTCCTTTGAAACTCTATCTTTGTTTTTATTAAAGCTATAATAAAGTCATATTTCGTTCCCTATGCTTTTATCTTCCCTTTATACTCACTCTTTAACATTATCTTTCTGCAATCTCGTTATTTAATGCGCTATTAATCTGTTAAAATTTTTTGCCATAAGATTAAGATTTGACAATTGATAACCTCACGTACTTTACTATGAGATTTGCAGGAAATGACCTGGAAAAAAGGGGGGTAGGAGTGAAAACCCGAAAGGGCGCTCCTAGCAAAATGTGTGAAAGAAGGCGAAAACCCCAAAGGGGCGCTTTCTGTAAAATGAGTGAAGGATGAAAACTCGGAAGGGCGTCCTGAAAAGAGCGAGTAAAAAAAAAAAATATATATATATATATATATAAAAGGAGAAAACTAGAGGTGAAAACCCGGAAGGACGCTTCTAGTCATATAGACGAAGGGGAAGTGAAAACCCGCAAGGGCGCTTTTCGGGAGAAAGTAAAAAAAAACAGAAATGGGGCATTTGAAGAAATGAGGCCATAGGTCAAGTCTTGCAACTCGTCCTCCATTCATCATTGGCCTTCGGGATTCTGTTAAGTACACTTCATTGGGGAAGAACTTCTTGTGTCTGGATTAGGCTTGCTTTGTAAGTGCAATTTAAATTTCCTGTTATCAACCTCTGGTTCCATTATCTAAGTTGATTTTAATTTCATGCAATTTAAATTTCCTGTTATCAACCTCTGGTTCCTTGATCTAAGTTGATTTTAATTTCCTGCATTTAAATTTCCTGTTATCAACCTCTGGTTCCTTGATCTAAGTTGATTTTAATTTCCTGCAATTTAAATTTCCTGTTATCAACCTCTGGTTCCTTGATCTAAGTTCATTTTAATTTCATGCAATTTAAATTTCCTGTTATCAACCTCTGGTTCCTTGATCTAAGTTGATTTTAATTTCCTGCATTTAAATTTCCTGTTATCAACCTCTGGTTCCTTGATCTAAGTTGATTTTAATTTCCTGCAATTTAAATTTCTGTTATCAACCTCTGGTTCCTTGATCTAAGTTGATTTTAATTTCATGCAATTTAAATTTCCTGTTATCAACCTCTGGTTCCTTGATCTAAGTTGATTTTAATTTCCTGCAATTTAAATTTCCTGTTATCAACCTCTGGTTCCTTGATCTAAGTTGATTTTAATTTCCTGCAATTTAAATTTCTGTTATCAACCTCTGGTTCCTTGATCTAAGTTGATTTTAATTTCCTGCAATTTAAATTTCCTGTTATCAACCTCTGGTTCCTTGATCTAAGTTGATTTTAATTTCATGCAATTTAAATTTCCTGTTATCAACCTCTGGTTCCTTGATCTAAGTTGATTTTAATTTCCTGCAATTTAAATTTCCTGTTATCAACCTCTGGTTCCTTGATCTAAGTTGATTTTAATTTCCTGCAATTTAAATTTCCTGTTATCAACCTCTGGTTCCTTGATCTAAGTTTATTTTAATTTCATGCAATTTAAATTTCCTGTTATCAACCTCTGATTCCTTGATCTAAGTTGATTTTAATTTCCTGCAATTTAAATTTCCTGTTATCAACCTCTGGTTCCTTGATCTAAGTTGATTTTAATTTCCCGCAATTTAAATTTCCTGTTATCAACCTCTGGTTCCTTGATATAAGTTGATTTTAATTTCATGCATTTAAATTTCCTGTTATCAACCTCTGGTTCCTTGATCTAAGTTGATTTTAATTTCATGCATTTAAATTTCCTGTTATCAACCTCTGGTTCCTTGATCCAAGTTGATTTTAATTTTCTAGTATTTTAACTTTTGTTGCCGATCTCTAGGTCACTAACTT
Organism: Hevea brasiliensis; assembly: GCF_030052815.1. Taxonomy (NCBI): domain Eukaryota; kingdom Viridiplantae; phylum Streptophyta; class Magnoliopsida; order Malpighiales; family Euphorbiaceae; genus Hevea; species Hevea brasiliensis. Next base: position 50,805,148 of record NC_079497.1, on the reverse strand, counting down.
AGGTATGCTTTAGTTCCCTAACTTCGAACACCTAATCGTCCAAAATATGGGTCTGAATCTTTACATAATTCCTACACGGGAAATTTTTTCCCTTTAATAGAAATTATGTAAAGAGGGGCAGTTGTCGACACCATATTTTGGCGATCTGAATAATAAACTTTGAAACCGATCCCCAGTACTAAATCTCCCTTTGACAGCTAACCACATTTCCGATCTCTCTTTGCTAGATAACCACATTTCTGATCTCTCCTCACAAGGAATTGAATCAATGCTAAGTCCTCACATCAGTCAAAGCCTTACCGGTCTATTAAATCATTCACCGATCTCTCAAACCCATTGTCAAATCTCCTGACCAGTCAAGTATATTCCTGATCTCTGTTGACAAACGAAATTGAACCGACACTAGATCTTTGTTACCATTTTTATCGCCGATCTCCCTTTTAAAAGTTTAAGAATAATCAAAGGTTCCGTTCCGCTTTAATGATGATCCCAATCTTAAATGTTCGAGCCAAATTTCTAATTTTAATCAAGTCCCGTTTAGCCTTGGTTCCCTACCGATCTCATGCTCATTGTGTTTTCTGATCTCTCCCACTTAGGTTAATAATCACTTTCAGTTATTTCAACATACTCAGACAATCAAGTGTTTAAATAATTTAGAAATTTTCCGATCACAACCATTCATCGAACAAAAGAGGCATTCCATTTCATTTCATTTCAAGAATTTGTACAAGTTATTCAGCTGGAGGATCACCCCCAGCCTAATCTATATTTTGTCCGTCCCCTCTCTCACCCTCAGCCTCCTCCTCACTCTCCTCACCTTCATCCTCGGGAGCCAGGTTGGCCATCCAGGAGAAGTCCTCCTCAGGGTAACGCTTCTTGAGCTCAGCCAGGAGATCTCTGTGAGCATTCACATAAGCGCAGGCCACTCCAGTCACCATCTCTTCTTCTTTCACCTTGAGCTCCTCAGCAAGGTGAGCGAGTTGAGCAGCTTCATCGGCCCGAAGCGCTTGCACTTCTTCAAGAGCGTGAGCTTGCTCGACCAGTTTGTCCTCATAGAACTTCATTCGCCCCTCAATTTGAGATATGTAGCCCTGAGCGGATGAAAGTTGAGATCGGAGGGAAGCTGCTTCATGACCCATCCTCTCGACCTCTTTACCCAGGCGATGCGCCTTCTCCCGTATGATGTGCTGGTTCACCAGGCACTCCACGTTCAGGCTCATGGATCGGGTCAAGATATCATCAAGGTTATCCGGAGACAGCCTATCCCGATCTTCTCGAAGACAGATAGAGGACGCCAAGACCTTAGCAAAACCAGGGTTTTTTCAAACCGTACGATTCTTCTCCAGTGAGTGGACTAAGACTTGGGCACCGCGGGAGATAGTTCTCACGTTAGGTTGAGAAGGACCCTCTTACGCATTGAACAGCGGAGGAGGTAGGCGGCTCTTCCCGGCGAGGAGGGGATCGGGCCACTTCTGCGATCACCGGTCCCGAAGGTTGATACGAGCCTTCTTGTATTTCCACAGGCTCACATGCAGGTGTACGCATTTCCTCAGCTCGCTTCATCTCCCGTACCTTCCGGGAGATCTCCCTCTTTCGCTTCCGGCTCTCCTTGGAGGCTTCGCCGCTTGCCATACCTGCACAAAGAAGAGGTTAGTGAGATCGCTAAGGTCCTGAGATCTGAGATGTAGAAAATACTGATGCCGAGGTCAGAGAGCTGAAGCCCGCGATCTTTGCCGGTGATCAATTCCATAGTCCAATGGTGCAGCTCGGCGGTCACTGCATCCAAGCAAGAGAACTTCTCTCTGGATGCCTGCTCCTTTAACTCCATCATCATTGCGCCCTCTTCCCTATTCAACACGAGACGCTTCGAAATTAAGGGGCCTTGGTGAAGCCAGCTACGAGGGAAACCCTCAAAGCCGTTTGGAATTTTGCTCCTTAGAATGAAGAAGCGGTTCTTCCAGTTTTTCAGGGAGGAGGGTAGATCGATGAAGAGCCCGCAATGTGGCTTCGCCTGGAAAAACCGATGCTAAATGCGTCCTTTCGACGAGTTAACCTATGCAATTCGGCGAATACTTTAGGCGTAGGACGGAATCCCTTAGCTCGGCAGAGGCCTCGGAAGGCTACTAAGATCCGCCACGAGTTCGGGTTAACTTGAGCTATGCACACTTGGAAAAATTTTAAGACTTCCCTAAAGAAGTCGTCAAGAGGGAACCGTAGCCCGGCTTTCAACTGCTCTTCGTATACCATAATCATGTCGTTCTCTTCAAAGAAATGATCGGCCCGGAGATCGCCGTGACACCGGATAAGTTCATATGAATCGGGCTCAATGTTGTACTCCTGGCTGAATGACTACAGATCGGTTTCTTGAAGGACCGATGGCAGCTCGTCCATGGGGAGATTCTCTCTCCCTGAAGAAGACGCATGTACTTCATCAGATGACCACGAGAACTGGATGGAAGGAGGGCTCGCCGCTCTCTGACCTTCGCCGCTCTCTCATTTTCAAAGGAAATAAAGAATTTAAACTAAAAGAAGGACAAAACCCTTACCGGAGCTTGATCGGAGTCGGAAGAGCTTGAGAAAACGAGAGAATTTTTAAGTTGTTCGCGAGAAACTGAAATGACACAAGAGAGCAAATGACTAACCCCCACCCCTATTTATACTCGTCCGAGCATTTAATGCTCACGATGTTCCGGTGGTGCATCATTTGGGCGATCTCAGAGACCGGTGGAACATCCCATCTAAAGAGCCTATGTCAAAGCCCACATTGTGACTGATCCAAAGGATGTCACCGACCGGAACTGAGCCGCTGTCGGAACACCCAATGTGGTGAGAAGCCGAATAAACTTGGAAGAGCAACCGCCAAGGGTCGGCGAAACATTAGCAGTCTTCTCGGCCGAAATTGGTTCACCGATTATACCAGTCGAACGACTCGAGATCGGCACGATCGAGGTCCGCAATCCAGATCGGTTAATTGGTCCAGTCCTCTCACCATCATCAGATAAGGTTATCACGATTATTCGATCACCGGGGTCGTAAATTTTCAGTCGGGGAATAAAGAGGTCCATCGGAAAGGGATCAACAGCCACAATCATGGCCGAAACTTCTGCCGGAGCGGCTAGAACTGGAAAGTAAGAAGGAAGAGAGGAAAATCGAATGAGGAAAGTTTCTTCTGTCAGGGGTATATATAGGGGAAAATCGGGCATTTATTGCTAGCGAAAGCAGCGGGCGCCGGGAATCGAGGGGAATTAATGCTTTGACCAGACCGGGCCTGATTGAGGGAAATATTGGAATAATAGAGATCGGAAGAGGGGAGACCGGTATGAAAGATCGGAGAAGGATCACGTTGAAAAGACCGGAAAAGAGGGGAGGTCGAGAGACAAAGAGAATAAGACAGCTCCTGGCAATTATCGTCATAATCAGAGCCGAGGTAGTTAAAGCGTTGCAGGAGAAATCTCAACCGCACGCCCCAGAATCGCCCGCATTTCTGACATACGCCAGAGTACGTCAGGACAGCGCTGTACATCCTAATCTCCACCATTGATCTTACTTGTAAGGACGAGCTCGGAGCCCTTGGATCGAAGAAGAAAACGACAAGATCAGCGCCTTTCACTCCCAGCCCTCGGATCGCCTCGGACAAGAGAATTTGGGATCGTCAGATTAGAAGAAGAAAGTGACAAATATTCTGAAGGGGATCTCAGCCGTCCGTTTTGATCCTCTTTAATTCCTGAGCCTCAGATCATGTCCTTCGAAATCCTGACCCTCCATCTCCTTCAAAATAGATCCTGACCCTTCATGGGGAGCACCCGGTTCCTATAAATACCTGTATGAAAACTGTTCAAGGGGACGGACAAAAAAAGAAGGAAGTTACTATAGCGGAAGAACTCTGAAATTTAATTCAGATCGTTACTCTGCTTTCATAAGAAGAACTTTCGAAACCAGTTTTCTGAAGTGTTTTCTTAAAAAGATTTTGAACACTGAAACTTTCCATTTTCAGCTCGTTCATCATTCCGCAGCGTTCACATTTTTCAGTTCCTTGTTATCCTTGTTTTCACTTCCATCGTCCATGCTCAATCTTAGTTAAACTCGGGTACAATTCTGACTCGATTGCATTTAGTGAAGCACTCTTTGTTCCAAGGCGAACCTTAGTCTCCCAGCTATCAACTTGCAATCTTATTGCGTTTTGTGATTCTCTGTTAGTTCACTAGAATCGACTCCTTACAGGTCAGTATTCATGTTGCCATTTTATTAAGTTTAGTTCTTGTTTTACGCATTTCCATTCTTCTTTCTTTATGTATGTTATTTTCTTTTAATTTCATATCACATTTGGAAAGATCTGAGAGAAAGGTTGTGCTCTAGTTTATTTTCGTGTCGATACCTTTGTTAATCTTTATTATTTCTGAGCGTAAGTCATCTAGTTCCAAGCGATACATAAGCAGTTGGATGAGATGTAGGTAACGGAAACTTAAGAGTCCTTGTAACACCCTCCCGGTAGCAACTCCGTACATTCTACTGTTCCGGTGACCGGTGTCGGTCCGGACAGCTAGAACGTCCGGAAAAATATTCAAATCAAAGTGAGGGACCATAATTAACTCAAATATTAATAAGAAAAATTTAGTAAAAATTTTAGAAATAAAATACAGTTAAGTCAAAAGAGCCGGTGCTCAAGCGATGGGTAACCAGAGGTAAGTTGCGGTTGTCGCAACGAGGAGCCCTAGACTCGTGGAAAAATTATAAAATAATTTTGGGACTCAGAGAAGGGTTATTGAGGTTCCCATGGCATTAGAATGCCAAGAAAATACCTAGAAAAATTTTTCAATCAGATACCAATTTTGACACGTTAATCCAAAAGGAGGGCATTTTGGTCATTTCGCCTTCGAAGGTGATTTTTGACCGACTTGTCCAGTTAAGTAAATAATTATTAGGAACTAAAATATGAATTAATATTGATGAAAAATGAATTGAAAGTTAGTAGTGATGAAAAGAAAAGAAAAATACAATATATGCAAATTATGACATCAATGTGATGTCATTTAAAATTGGCCACCAATCACATTTAAACTATCATTTATCTAACTAATAGAAGAGGTAAAAAAAGACCAAGGAAGACCAAAAAAACGTGAGCAGCCTCTTCTTCCATAACAGCCACACCAAAAGAAAGAGAGAGAGAAAGAAAGAGAGACCTCCATTGATGTTCACTCCAAACCTTCAATTTCCTCTTCAATTCACCCTAAAACCCTAGAAACCCTTCACTAAAATTTACCCTAGCACCTTGCTAAATCTTTTGGCAGCCAAGAAGGAGAAAGAAAGTGAGGTTTAAGGGCTTGGAAAATTCTGCCACTTGAGGTTAGTGCTACACTTTTGTTCTCACTCTTTTAATTTTAGTTAAAACATCATTTTGAGCTAAGAGATTTTAAGAGATTGAAGTAAATTACATGTGTTAAGGGTACCTTCAATTTTTGGCAGCCCTATGGGAGATTGAGTTTGATTGTTTAATAAACTTAGAGTGGTTGGAAATCATGGTTAAGGTATTAATATGCATGGAGATTGAACTAAGCATGTTAATCAAGGTTTATTAGTAATTGGTTTGGACATTAGGGTTTGCAAAGGTGAAATTGTGACTTAGCTTAGGAAATGGTTAGAGAACTTTTTAATGGTCAATTAGTGACCATTTTAGGTAGGTTGACCCTAATTAGAACTGAAAAATTGGATGGGAAAGTGAAGGAGAAATCTGCCTATGATAGCAGCATAGGGACTGAAAATTCAGTCCCTTTGCACTACCATAACTTGGGCTGTGTTAGTCCAATTGGTGTTTGGCCAATTGGACATGAAACTAGGCTTATAATGGCACATTTTTGCTGAAGAAACCATGCCCAAAAGACCAAAGCAAGAGGACCAAAACTTGGCCCCAAATCCGGATACCCTGCACTGATTCTGCAGAATTTGCCAAATGAACAGTACTGTTCATTTGGCCATAACTCACTGTAGATTTGGTCAATTGACCTGAAATTTTTACAGCAACAAGTTAAGACATAGACAAACAACTTTCATGAAGAAACCTACAACAAATTATGACCAGAACCTAACCCAAATGGCAGTCACAGTTACTGTTCAAACCTGCAACTCTGTAGATTTTGATTTGAGCAGTAATGTTTGGATGGCTATAACTCTCTCTAGAAAACTCGGATTTAGGCGATTCTTGAACCGATGGAAACCTAAGGCATAGTAGAACATTTCATATGAAGAAAGTTAGATCAAATTATGAACTTAACTTGGTCAAATAACTGACCAAACTTGGACCAAAAATCTGCCAAACCCAAAATCTCAGCATGAACAGTGCACGTGAACAGTAAAATTATTTTGGCCATAACTTGAGCTACAAAACTCCAAATGGAGTGATTCAAAAAAGGAAATTCAACTAGACAAAATAAGGAACAACTTTCATGTTTTGCATTTCTTCAAATTCCCACAGCAACAGTGTCCAATGGAACAGTGAAGTTGACTCACAAAAACTGAAAAATCTGCTCCTTTGGTTTAATACTTAGAAATGGTATTAACACTTAATGCCAACAAGTTTTGAATGCCAAATGTGGTATATTGGGAGTGCCAAAGTCAATGTACATATTTTCTATCCAAAAGTCAATGTTTTTGTTGACCAATGAGGTGAATAGTGACACCAAAACCAAAAATTGGCAATTTTGCCAAAATGACCTAAGCTTTGAGAAAGTGACCAAAACTAACAAGTTTCAAATGCAAAATGGGGTACATTGGGAGTGTTAAAACCAATGCACCTATGTTCTATGCAAAAGTCAACTTTTTGTTGACTATTGAAATGAATAGTGACATAAAAACTTGAAATTCAAATTAATTGAAGAATTCAAAAGTATCAAATGCCCTAGTAGGCCTAATGTGATTGGTTTGGATAGGTTGGCATGCCAATAGGGTTCTGATAGCAGTACTGCGTATGATGTATGGCTTCATTGCCATTCTGTGATGTGATAGCCTATGGCTATACTGATTATGATGTTTTACTTGGCTTTATGCCTTATTGTTTATATGGCTTATTAGCCATTCTGTTTGCACACCGGGAGACACATTGTGACCGATGGTGTGACGGCGAGTACCTGGTACCCAGTGCTAGTTTACCCGTTTGTCCAGTCCGGTCAATTTGTATAGGTTACTTGGGCATGGAAAAGTATAACTGTAATTGAACTGATTGTTAAAGAAAATACGAAAATTAAATATCAGAAATGATTACGATAGAATACAAAGAAACTTAAAATTCATGAAGAAGTTAATATCATAAAACGTAATTAGCCCTCGACTAAACACTAAGTTGGTAATTATTTAGTTCTCATGAACACAATGGCTAAGAAATTATGATTTTTATTTGCATATTATTTCTTTCTATTTTATTATTTGCACCACTAAGCTTTATGCTTAGCGCGTCGCTTTTGCAACGCGTAGGTACTGAAGATTGGACAGAGCGCCAGTAGACTACAGATTCGGTAAGGCAGTTCACAGTTCTGCATAGTGTCTGTGTCACCTCACTGTCAGCAGTGCATTGGTAGGACGCTAGATGTCATTTTGGTATTTTGTAATTGATTTTATTTTCTCATATGTATTTGAACTTATGTAATATATTTTGATATTCATGTAAATAATGTAAAGTGTGGTTGTAAATGGAAAAGTGAATGTTTATCTATGATATATGCATGGTATCTTATGAGATGGATGAATGATTAAGAAATGAATGGTTGACAAATGTTGAGAACTGAAATTGAGAAATATTGATGAGATTTTGATATTGGAGTTTGGAAATGATTGAATGTGAATATTGGAAGTGTTTTTAACAGGTTTCGAAGAACTTTTTCTCCATTTTTAGCCGGTACTCCGCCGGATTTTCTTTAAAATTTTCGGAACCTCAAATAAATTATAATTTCGATAAATGGCTTAAATAAATTATATTTCACAAGTTATATTCAAAAGGAAGAATAAAAATGAATTAAGATAAAATAGAGTGCTCGGCACACTGAGTGGCATAACTTGCTCGGCTACACTGTAGTCGGGTAAGGGGTGTCACATTTAGTGGTATCAGAGCACGGTTTTGGCGTTTCTGGGCCTAGATTGAGTCCATACCATGCATTGCATTTGTAAGAGTCGAGGTGACACTAATGCAGATCTGTTTATCTTTCTTATTTTGAATAGGATATGGACCCTTCATCTCAGAGAGCCGTTGAGGAGGAAGTGGAGAGTCATGCTCCACCTGCAGCAGCTGAGACTGGGGGCATGAGAGAATCGCTCGCCGACTCAAGCGAGCCTGCTCAGCCTCCACAGGCCATGTTCCAACAAATGGCCGACTTCTTTAGACAAATGGCCGGGGTAATGCCAGTACCACCACCACCACCAGCTCCACAGCAGAAATCACACTTGGAAAGGTTAAGAAAGTTTGGAGCTGTGGATTTCTATGGCAAGAGAGAAGATGACTCTGTTGCAGCCGAGAATTGGTTGAACAGAATAGGCAGAGTACTAAAACAACTCCACTGCACTCTAGAGCAAAACCTGGAAGCTGCTATATCCTTGCTGCAAGATGATGCTTATGAGTGGTGGGACACGGTATCCAGTGAAGTGCAGCCAGAAGTTATGACATGGGACTTCTTTCTCTCTGAGTTCAAGAAGAAATATGTGGGTACTGTATACCTGGAAGAGAGAAGAAGAGAATTTATTAACCTGAGGCAGAGACAGTTGTCAGTGGCTGAGTATGAGAAAGAATTCGTCCGATTAAGCCGCTACGGAAGGGAGATAGTCCCAAATGAAGCTGAAAGGTGCAAGAGATTTAAAGAGGGACTAAATGACAACATCAAGATCCAGCTCACTGCCTTGGGAATCACAGAATTTACTAAGTTAGTGGAAGCTGCATTAAAAGTGGAGAAAGTGAGAATAAATGAACAAAATAGAGGGAATTTGGACCAGGACAGTCAAGTATACCGACTGATAGTAAGAAGTTTAAGGGTTTTGGTTCACAAGATCAGACACAGGGCCATAGAGGCCAGATTGGAATATCTATAGCTAGTTCTCCGAGCGCAATAACAAGGGGATCAACCCTAATGCCTGAATGTATGCATTGTGGTAGAAGACACAGAGGGGAGTGTCGACTGTTAACTGGAGAGTGTTTCAAGTGTGGGGCTACAGATAATTTCATAAGAGATTGCCCTCAGAGGAGTGGTTCAATAGCTCCGGTACAAGTTGATAGACCTTCCCCTATAGTTCAAAGGGGTAAAAGATCGGGTAGAGGCGGCTTGGTGACATTTCACAGAAGATTGTTTCTGAGACCGTTGAAAAGCCCGAAGTCAGGGTGGCACCACAAGTATATGCAATGGAAGCTCAGGAAGAGCCAAACCCAGACACTGATGAGGCAATACAAGGAAGTGAAGAAACAAGGAGGTAGTAACTCCCGATTACTTAAGTCGAGTAAATTTGAGGACAAAATTTAAATTAGAGGAAGAGTTGTAACACCCTCCGGTAGCAACTCCGTACATTCTAATGTTCGGTGACGGTGTCGGTCGGACACTAGAACGTCAGAAAAATATTCAAATCAAAGTGAGGACCATAATTAACTCAAATATTAATAAGAAAAATTTAGTAAAAATTTTAGAAATAAAATCTGATTAAGTCAAAAGAGGTGCCCAAGCGATGGGTAACTGAGAGGTAAGTTGCGGTTCTCACAACGAGGAGCCCTAGACTCGGGAAAAATTATAAAATAATTTTGGGACTCGAGAAGGGTTATTGAGGTTCCAATGGCATTAGAATGCAAAGAAAATACATAGAAAAATTTTATAATCGGTACAGCCAATTTTGACCCGTTAAGCCAAACGGAGGGCATTTTGGTCATTTCGCCTTCGGAGGTGATTTTTGACCGACTTGTCCAGTTAAGTAAATAATTATTAGGAACTAAAATATGAATTAATATTGATGAAAAATGAATTGAAAGTTAGTAGTGATGAAAAGAAAAGAAAAATACAATATATGCAAATTATGACATCAATGTGATGTCATTTAAAATTGGCCACCAATCACATTTAAACTATCATTTATCTAACTAATAAAAGAGGTAAATAAAGACCAAGGAAGACCAAAAAAACGTGAGCAACCTCTTCTTCCATAACAGCCACACCAAAAGAAAGAGAGAGAGAAAGAAAGAGAGACCTCCATTGATGTTCACTCCAAACCTTCAATTTCCTCTTCAATTCACCCTAAAACCCTAGAAACCCTTCACTAAAATTTACCCTAGCACCTTGCTAAATCTTTTGGCAGCCAAGAAGGAGAAAGAAAGTGAGGTTTAAGGGCTTGGAAAATTCTGCCACTTGAGGTTAGTGCTACACTTTTGTTCTCACTCTTTTAATTTTAGTTAAAACATCATTTTGAGCTAAGAGATTTTAAGAGATTGAAGTAAATTACATGTGTTAAGGGTACCTTCAATTTTTGGCAGCCCTATGGGAGATTGAGTTTGATTGTTTAATAAACTTAGAGTGGTTGGAAATCATGGTTAAGGTATTAATATGCATGGAGATTGAACTAAGCATGTTAATCAAGGTTTATTAGTAATTGGTTTGGACATTAGGGTTTGCAAAGGTGAAATTGTGACTTAGCTTAGGAAATGGTTAGAGAACTTTTTAATGGTCAATTAGTGACCATTTTAGGTAGGTTGACCCTAATTAGAACTGAAAAATTGGATGGGAAAGTGAAGGAGAAATCTGCCTATGACAGCAGCATAGGGACTGAAAATTCAGTCCCTTTGCACTGCCATAACTTGGGCTGTGTTAGTCCAATTGGTGTTTGGACAATTGGACATGAAACTAGGCTTATAATGGCACATTTTTGCTGAAGAAACCATGCCCAAAAGACCAAAGCAAGAGGACCAAAACTTGGCCCCAAATCCGGATACCACCTTGATTCTGCAGAATTTGCCAAATGAACAGTAACTGTTCATTTGGCCATAACTCACTGTAGATTTGGTCAATTGACCTGAAATTTTTACAGCAATAAGTTAAGACATAGACAAACAACTTTCATGAAGAAACCTACCCCAAATTATGACCAGAACCTAACCCAAATAGCAGTCACAGTTACTGTTCAAACCTGCAACTCTGCAGATTTTGATTTGAGCAGTAATGTTTGGATGGCTATAACTCTCTCTAGAAAACTCGGATTTAGGCAATTCTTGAACCGATGGAAACCTAAGGCATAGTAGAACATTTCATATGAAGAAAGTTAGATCAAATTATGAACTTAACTTGGTCAAATTACTGACCAAACTTGGACCAAAAATCTGCCAAACCCAAAATCTCAGCATGAACAGTGCACGTGAACAGTAAACTTATTTTGGCCATAACTTGAGCTACAAAACTCCAAATGGAGTGATTCAAAAAAGGAAATTCAACTAGACAAAATAAGGAACAACTTTCATGTTTTGCATTTCTTCAAATTCCCACAGCAACAGTGTCCAATGGAACAGTGAAGTTGACTCACAAAAACTGAAAAATCTGCTCCTTTGGTTTAATACTTAGAAATGGTATTAACACTTAATGCCAACAAGTTTTGAATGCCAAATGTGGTATATTGGGAGTGCCAAAGTCAATGTACATATTTTCTATCCAAAAGTCAACGTTTTTGTTGACCAATGAGGTGAATAGTGACACCAAAACCAAAAATTGGCAATTTTGCCAAAATGACCTAAGCTTTGAGAAAGTGACCAAAACTAACAAGTTTCAAATGCAAAATGGGGTATATTGGGAGTGTTAAAACCAATGCACCTATGTTCTATGCAAAAGTCAACTTTTTGTTGACTATTGAAATGAATAGTGACATAAAAACTTGAAATTCAAATTAATTGAAGAATTCAAAAGTATCAAATGCCCTAGTAGGCCTAATGTGATTGGTTTGGATAGGTTGGCATGCCAATAGGGTTCTGATAGCAGTACTGCGTATGATGTATGGCTTCATTGCCATTCTGTGATGTGATAGCCTATGGCTATACTGATTATGATGTTTTACTTGGCTTTATGCCTTATTGTTTATATGGCTTATTAGCCATTCTGTTTGCACACCGGGAGACACATTGTGACCGATGGTGTGACGGCCCGAGGTACCTGGTACCCAGTGCTAGTTTACCCGTTTGTCCAGTCCGGTCAATTTGTATAGGTTACTTGGGCATGGAAAAGTATAACTGTAATTGAACTGATTGTTAAAGAAAATACGAAAATTAAATATCAGAAATGATTACGATAGAATACAAAGAAACTTAAAATTCATGAAGAAGTTAATATCATAAAATGTAATTAGCCCTCGACTAAATACTAAGTTGGTAATTATTTAGTTCTCATGAACACAATGGCTAAGAAATTATGATTTTTATTTGCATATTATTTCTTTCTATTTTATTATTTGCACCACTAAGCTTTATGCTTAGCGCGTCGCTTTTGCAACGCGTAGGTGCGAAAGATTGACAGGCGCCGATGAGACTACAGTTCGGTAAGGCGATTCACGATTCTGCATAGTGTGCGTGTCACCTCACCGTCGTGATGCATTGGTAGGACGCTAGATGTCATTTTGGTATTTTGTAATTGATTTTATTTTCTCATATGTATTTGAACTTATGTAATATATTTTGATATTCATGTAAATAATGTAAAGTGTGGTTGTAAATGGAAAAGTGAATGTTTATCTATGATATATGCATGGTATCATATGAGATGGATGAATGATTGAGAAATGAATGGTTGACAAATGTTGAGAACTGAAATTGAGAAATATTGATGAGATTTTGATATTGGAGTTTGGAAATGATTGAATGTGAATATTGGAAGTGTTTTTAACAGGTTCCGAAGAACTGTTTTCTCCATTTTTAGCCGGTACTCCGCCGGATTTTCTTTAAAATTTTTAGAACCTCAAATAAATTATAATTTCGATAAATGGCTTAAATAAATTATATTTCACAAGTTATATTCAAAAGGAAGAATAAAAATGAATTAAGATAAAATAGAGTGCTCGGCACACTGAGTGGCATAACTTGCTCGGCTACACTGTAGTCGGGTAAGGGGTGTCACAGTCCTTTTGAAAAAATGAAAGGTCTGAATAATAAGCCTGAAAAGTGGTAAAGCTGAGTCACTAGAATAACTCAATAGGTCATAGGGCAAGACGTCATAAGACAAGAGTAAAACCAAACCCCGGATAACTAAATGGAATAGATCGGCTACCAAAAATGCTGGTAAGGCGACCATAGTGGAAGGTCGGAGGATTCGGTTTGGCATCCCCTGCCCAGTCCTAAGGTACCAATAAGTTAAAGAGGTCTTGCGCAGACCCCCTGACACCTTTGAACGTCAGAACCCTTAGCCTTAGGCCCTCTCGATAGGTAAAATTTAGAGAGATCGGAAAAATCCTTATCCGACTACCATTTAATTAAATTCTAATAAAATAGCCCTTCAAACAAAATTAATATACAACAGTAACTCACTAAGGTTATCTCATTTACTTATGTATCTGGGTAATCCGAACTTAGTGAAAAATTAAATATTCCTTTTTGTTAAAAGGATTAACATTTCCATTCAAGCCCTCCTAACTAATTTGTAAAGAATGCAAAGTTAAATCTACTTGCCCTTATCATGGGACGAGGTGGGGTGCCTAACAACGTTTACGGACCCCGAACTTAGAATCTCTGTTTTGAAGTGGTTTTATTTCATTTTGTCTTCATAAATGGTTTTCTTTAGTTTTCCTCAAAACTAAGGTGGCGACTCCTCATTCTTTTCCACTTCGGTGAGGGTTCGTTCAGGCGACCGCAAAATCCCTTGCGACAATGTCTTGCCTTTTTTTCCCAAATGACTATTTGAGCTCTGACTCATAGGTTTCTCCCTCTTCTCTATTTCATGTTGCCCTTGTGGGGTTGGGTTTGTACTTGGGCTTGGACTAATAGATTATCAGCCATTTGTTAAAAGAAAGTGGCGATTTGCTGGGGCATTTGTGCAGTAATTTATACAGGTGGGCTGATAAAGTTGGACTTCTGACTCTCTGAGGGGCTGGGGCCTCACCTTATACTTTTGCCATCACAAACTGTTTTATTGTCTTATTATTCTCTTCCTTATCTTTTCACAGGATTTTCTATTTCTTATACAATCAACACAAGGAGATTTCTGTCCATTAGATCATATTTATGATGTAATGTACTGTATGTATCAAATATTTGAGCAGTTGTATTTACCGACAAAAAGATTTCAAATTCAAAGTTCAAAATTTACTTTAAAACCATTGCTCTGATACCACTAAACATGTCACACCCTACCCCTCCGTAAGGTATAACATGATCCCGTAGTATACCTAATGAATTACCAAACTTGTCTACTGATAACCCATTAAATACACTACAAGGGATTTTAAACCTTTTTCTTACTTCTTTTTAGTGGTGAGCACTATTGACAGGTGTTATAAATTTTCTTTTACTGAAGTGAAACCAAATAACAAATCTAAAGTATTAATAATTTCTGTAAAAATTTTGATAGAGTGCTATTTGTATTTTGAATAAAACAGTTCTTCAAAAAACCTGTAAAAAGCACTTCCAATAAGTTTATTCAATCCCTAAACTCTAATAATAGGTCAACACTATAATTTTCTCAACTCAATTTAACATCAATTTTTCAGTGTTTCCAAAAGCTGAGATAAGAGAATTATATTACAATATTTTTATAAATCAAAATAATTTACAATTTTAGTTTATAATTGCTCAAGACCAGTACAATATATACATATAGTGCACATACATTACAACTAAAATTACAAAAATATGGTATACTCAATATACCCGACAAAATTCCAAAGCGAAGTCACAAGCAGCCTACTCTACTGCTCTGTCTGTCTGTCTACCTGCGACAGTAATGAAAAAGCTATCGCTGAGTAAAATTTACTCAGTAGTACACAATAACAATTTAAAATGTGGTATATAAAACTTTTATTGACAATTTACAATTCAAATAATTCAAAATTTCATGTCATAATTTTCAAACTCATATAACATAAATTTGATCAAACAATTGAATAACACAGTGTTGCCAATCAATAACACAACTTAGGTCATGACACAAACTTTTCCGAACATGCCGTGTTGTACACCACGATAAGGCAAACTCACCCCACTAATCGAAATCAATGAGGGAGGTGGCTAGCTAGCTAATGAGAACTCATCCATACTCACCTCAGACTAGCAAGTCAAAGAGAGAGGAATATAGTGTACCTATCAGAGCACTTACAGGCGTTATGTATCGCCATCCTTGCAAGCTTTTGAGTTCACACGTGAGAGTTCCCAGGAATCATAGGCATTACGTATCGCCATCCCTACTTTGCTCTGATACCACTAAATGAGCCGGGAGTCACAGTGATGGGTGACCTTCTCGGGAAATGACTACGAGATCAGTCTTAACTCAAATTTCGAATCGGAAAATGTGATGCCGCTGTCCTTCGGACTATTGCAAACATAGTGGAAAAGAGAAAATCATGAAAAAGAGTTATTAAGCAGGTTAAATAATTAGGTTAGGGATCCAGAAGAAATACCAAATAACTTGCAAACCGGATCAGACTGGCGAGGGGCAATTTAGTCAATTCACCCCTAGAGGTGATTCCCAACCTAACTGTCCAATAAAATTTGAGAAATGAAAATTTTGAAGTATAAAATTAAATTAAAAAAGTGAGGAAAAAGAAAAGAAAAAGAAAAGAAAAGGAAAATTGAATTATGACATCACAAAGATAATGCCAAAAATGAGGTCATAAATAAATTTTCTATCTAATTAAATTGTTAACTAAGTCAATTAGAAAATAAAAACTAAAAAAATGAAAAAGGGAAAGGGATCTTCTTCTTTTCATTTTTGCCGTGGGTTTCTCTCACTCTCCCTTTCTCTCATTACAACCTCCATGGAAGCTTGATTCAAGCTTTTCAAAACCTTCACTTTGGCCATAATTTTCCCAATCCACTAAATTAAACCTTGTTCTAGCACTTTAGTTCAACTATTGATCAAGAAAAGGAAGGAGGAAAAATAGAGATTGAAGACTAGAAATTCAAAGAAAGAGGTTAGTTATCAATCACTTAGTTTTTCTTTAAAATTCATGCGCATATGCTTTAATAAACTTAGAAATTGTGTAAAATCAAACAAAAACTATCCTTGGGGGACCAAATAGGAATTTCGGCCAACTAGGGTTAGGGTTTGAAATGAATGATTTTGAGGTGTTTGATTGGTTGTTTAGGTTGAATGAAGTATATAGACATTAGATGTACACTTTGATTGCATTGAATTATGCAAATGTGTAACTAGGGTTTTGAGCACGTGAAAAATTGGAGAAAAAGTTGAGAATTGGTCAATTGATGTAGTTGACCTTATTTGAGTTGAGAAATGGTCATATGTGACCATTTGTGGTGTGTGTGAATTGTTAGAACCAAGTTTCAATTCGGATTGGTTAAGGTCAATATGCAGACAGCTTGACCTAGGTCCCTTTCAGGGACCAAAACTAAAAATTTACTAACCCAATTGGTGTGAGGCCAATTGCAGATGAATATAGACACAAAATGACACATTTTTCATTTAGAAATCATGCCTAGAAAGTGACCATAACTTAGTGAACAATTAGGCTAAATCCGGATTAGGGCACACTGTCCGATGACTTGGTCTAGGAAGGTCTAAATGACCTGAATCTTATACCGATGGAAAGATGAGACATAGTCCTACAAATTTTATGAGGAAAAAAAACCCAAATTTTGACCATAACTTATCTGAAAAATCACCTGCGGTCAACACACCAAAAACTGCTAATATCTAGAAAATGTCTAGAATTTTGGGTTACACCAAATCCGGCCAACCCCATTCAAACAGTCATATCTTGGGCTACAAAACTCCAAATGGAGTGATTCAAAAAGGGAAATAAATTTAAGACAATAAGGAACAACTTCTATGAAGAAAACTTAGCCAAATTACCACAGTAACATGACTAATGGAATAGTGCAAAACAGGACACTAAATCTGAAATTTGGAAATTTCACCTAAGAGACTTAAAGTTTGAGGAAACAACCAAAACCAACAAATTAGGTAACCAAAATGTGGTATGTTAGTGAAATTAAAATTCCCATACCTATTAAGCTTGAGAAAGTCAACAATTTGACTTGAATAGTGTCATGAGTAGTAACCCCAAAATACAAATTTTAAAGAACGTTAGACTAAGCATATTAATGCTAGATATAAATAGATTTGAATTTATTTTTTGACTTATGATAAATTATGATACTAAAACACTGTAAAATTGTGTGTTTCAGTTAAAAAGAATACCGAGATAGAACCTGAGGCATCAAGTCAAGGCCAAGAGGCGACTCGCATAAGGTTTGTACACAATATAAAATATTCTTTAAATTTCCTTTGCAAGTGCATGAAATGAATTGTGATTTATTTGTATTGCAAAATGGCGATTGAAATGTATATTATGCTATTGATCTAAATTGTTAAAAATTTAATTTCATGTGTGTTAATTGTCAGTAAATGTTTGGAAAATTATTAAGATAGTTTTGAAACCACAATGTCATAACCATATATTTGAATGCCTCACTAGCATGACTAGTGGGAGGAATTAGTTTTGAATTTTGATTCCCTCTCTGGCTGAAGTGTTGAGGTGTGTGCCAGTAGAGGAAGAAATTGAATGGGTACCCATAGATTGAGCTAGCTAGCCTTGTGATAAGCCTTCGGTTATTGAGATGAATATTATTCTGAATGGCATGATATAACTATGTGTTTTTATGAAATCTATTTTGAGACTTTCTAAATGAGATTGTTTGGACTAAAAATTTATAAATCATGTTTTGTATCTATTTTTCATGTTCAGTACCATATTTGAATAAATGTGATTTGAATTATACATAAAATGTTAGTTTAGTAAGTTGTGCACCACTGAGTCATAGTACTCAGCGATGGCTGTTATTGCTGTCACAGATATAGAGACTACAGGAGCAACAAAGTGAGCTGCTGAGGATCTTAGAGCTACATCCCTGAGGTTTTATCGGGTATAATTTTATACCCTGTTTGTAATGTTTTTATTTGTGTATGTAACCATATGTACATGTATAAATTGGTCTTAGGAAGTTGTATAGAGTTGTATTAATATTATTTTGGATTTTCTAATGTAAATTTTGGTTGATGATGTAAATTGATTTTTCTTTAATGAAATATGAATGAAGTTATTTAGTATTATTTTTGAAGATAATTGAATTGAGAATTGTTTTGAATTATGGAGTTGGGAGAAATGATGTTGAGTTTGTTGTGGTAGTGGTCGATTTGATGAAATGAATTATTGGAAGTGTTTTTACATGTATTTGAAGAACTATATTCTTCAAATATAGACAGCACTCTGCCGAAATTTTTCCAAAATTTGCATAAAAATAAAAAATGGACAAAAATTTTAACTAGTTTTTAAACTTCAATTAAATGTTTTTATAACCTGCAATAAAAGCTCACCACTTTCAAAAAGTAAGAAAATTATTTTAAAATCCCTTATAGTGTATTTAATGGGTTATCGGTAGACAGAGTCGGTAATCCATTAGGTATACTATGAGATCATGTCATGCCTTACAGAGGGGTAAGGTGTGATAGCCTTTCTATGTGTTTGGATTTTTGGTGAGATCGGGGTTGCTTAGCCTATATGACTACTCCATTGTTGTCACAGTAGAGTGGAACAGCTGACGTAATGAAAGGAACTACTGCAAGTTCTGTACGAACTTCTTCATCCAAACAACTTCCTTTGTAGCATCTGATGCAACAATATACTTAGCCTTTGTAGTGGAATCAGCAGTCGTACTCTGTTTGGAACTCTTCCAACTGACTGCACCTCCATTACAAATGAACACATATCCAGAGGTAGACTTTCTATCATCGATATCTGATTAGAAATCAGAATCAGTATAACCATCCAATTGCAAGTCACCACCTCCATATATCAAGAATAAATCCTTAGTTCTTCTTAAGTAGTTAAGGATATTCTTAACAGCTATCCAGTGTTCCAAACCTGGATTGGATTGATACCTGCTAGTCAAACTAACAGCATATGCGATATCCGTCCTAGTACACTGAAGGAACGGAAGCGTGAAAAACACAAGTTTATACCATTGAATTTAAAAATTTTCACCTAGGGTCACATGCATCATGCAAGATTTATTTTTATCTATTTGATTTCAATGATAAACAACATATTAAAACTCTTTTAATATGCTTTTGGATCTGTATTTATCATTTAAGATTTTAAAATTAATCAGATTAATTTTAAAACCCTAGATTAAATCAAGAATGATTACACTAACCTCTTGATGCACTGCAGCGTGTCTGCGCCTTTAAGATTCATCTTCAGGACACCAGATGTTGTCCCTCTAGCTTGTCCACATCAAGAACACCTATAGAAGCCCTTGAACAGCTTCTAAAGCTTTTTCTATTAATTAGAAATTCAAGTTCTGCCTTTCTATTAAAGCATGGCAACGAAACCCTTTCGCTACTAGCCTTGCCTTATAGGTCTCTACCTTTCCATCAGAACCAATTTTCTTCTTGAAAACCCATTTGTTCCTTGTAGGTACAATACCTTCAGGTGGGTCAACAAGATCCCAAACTTGATTCTTATACATGGAATCAATTTTAGATTTCATAGCATCAATCCATTTTGAAGAGTCTATATCTGATATAGCTTCTTCATAGGTAAGTGGATCATCTCCATGATCTACTTCTTCATGAGTAGACAACTCTTGTTCTTCTTCATGAAGAAAACCATATCTCACTGGTGGATGAGATAACCTGGTTATTCTACGAGGAACAGCTGTAGATGTTTCATCAACCGGTATAGGTTGACTAGATGGATCTATATCCATCTGATCTGTTGGTTGGTCAGAATTCTCCAATTCTAACTCTATTTGCCTTCCTTTGCCTGCTTCTTGAAAAAATTGTTGTTCAAGAAATGTGGCATCTCTACTTATCACAACCTTTTGTGAAGTAGGCAAATAAAAATAATATCCAAAACTATCTTTTGGATATCCAACAAATCGACCTTTTTCTGATCTGGTCTCCAATTTATTAGTGTTCAGCTTTTTGATATAAGCTGGACAGCCCCAAATCTTAACATGCTTAAAACTTGGTTTTCTTCCATGCCATATCTCATAAGGTATGGAAGAAACTGATTTTGATGGAATCCTATTCAGAATATACAAAGCTGATTCTAATGCAAATCCCCAAAAGAAGATTGGCATATCAGTATAGCTCATCATACTACGCACCATATCCAATAGGTACGATTTCTCCTTCAGATACACCATTCATTTGTGGCGTTCCTGGAGGAGTCAGCTGAGAAACAATGCCATGCTCTCTCAAGTATTCATCAAATTCAGTACTCAAATATTCACCTCCACGATCTGATCGAAGAGCTTTAATACTCTTTCCTGTTTGATTTTCTACTTCAGATTTAAATTCCGTAAACTTTTCAAAGGATTCATGTTTGTATTTCATCAAATACAAATACCCAAACCTTGATTTATCATCAGTAAAGGTAATAAAATAATGAAAACTCCCTCTAGCCATTTCTTTAAATGGACCACATACATCATTATGTATTAGCTCCAAAATATTTTCAGCTCTTAGCCCTTGTCTAACAAAGGGTGATCTAGTCATTTTGCCCTGAAGGCAAGATTCACAAGTTGGAGTAGGCTCAGAGCCCAATGAGGATAGAATCCCAATTTTCTCCAGTTTTGCAATCCTATCTTCTGCAACATGACATAACCTTAAGTGCCAAATATATTTTGAACTTAAGTTGTTTTTCACCATGGCATTGCATTCTTTTAGATCACTTGCATTCAATTTGTGTTTGTCATTATTATCCAAATAATAAAGACCATCATTCATATAACCCGAACCAACATACTTATTTCCAAAATAAATATTGCAAACATCATCTGTGAACTGAAATTTGACTAGATATAGAAATGATGTTCTTAAAAGCATCAGGTACATATAAAATATTATCCAAACACAAAACATGTCCAAACATGTAAAAAGATTTAGATCCTATGGCTAAAGCTTCATGGTTGAACCATTGCCAATCCGGACTCTAATATCTTGAGAACGCAAGGTACTCTTGTTTGCTAGTTCCTCGCATATCATTAGAAATGTGAAGCGGCACCATATCTAAAACCCAAGTGTAGATGAACTATGAGTATCATCGAATCTAAATAACAAGATATGGACATACCTTAGAAGGTGTATCCTTCTTGTCCATCGGAGAAGCAAGATACTCAGGCGGTTCCTTTTCCAGTGCCCATCCTTTTGGCGGTGGAAACACTTTCCTTGCCTCCATCGACTTTAGTCTTCCTTTTCTGTTTAGCTATTTTCTTGGAAGGACCAGGAATCTGAGGTTTCTTTTTCTTATTGCCCTTCTTCTTGTTGGACTTTCCAGCAGAAGAAGATGCAACCAAAGCTACCTCTTTTCCTTTATTGCCCGGCATATTCTTTTGGGTAATAACCAGCATGTTGAGTAAACCAGATAAGGTGCATTCCTGTTTAGTCATATGGAAATTTGTCACAAAATTCCCAAAAGACTCAGGAAGGGAATGAAGGATCAAATCCGTCTGTAGTTGGAAATCCATGTTGAAGTCAAGATGTTCCAACTGCTCAATCAGCCGAATCATCTTGTGGACATGATCCCCAACATTCTGTCCCTCAGACATCCTCATACGGAATAGCTGTCTAGATATCTCATACCTAGCATTCCTGCTATGCTCACCATACAACTCTTGTAGGTGAAGGAGGATCTCACTCACACTTTGCATGTTCTCATGTTGCTTCTGTAACTCATTACTCATGGAAGCAAGCATGTAACACTTAGCTCTCATATCATGCTCCTTCCACTTGTCCAAAGTTTCATGTTCCTCTTGTGTGGACTCTGGAGGTAAGGGACTAGGGACATTTAAATCTAGAACATATCCTATATGTTCAAGGTTCAGGACAAGTTTCAAATTTCTTAGCCAATCAGACAGATTAGGTCCTGTCAACCTATTGTGATCAAGTATGCTTGCAAGGATATTGGATGGTGGTGGTTGTTTTGTGCTCATTTTTATCAGAAAATTAACTGCAGAAAATAACCAGATTAATTAGTAAATGTATCATGTAATTAACCAAAATAATTATGGCCTTTTAATCAAATTGGTCCTCCCACTAACTTAGCGAATCCTACACTTCCAAAGTAGAAAACGAAAATCCTAGTTGGATGGATTTCTAGTGGGTGATTGATTTCTTATAATTCTATTGATCATCCTCAGGCACATCCATTATTGGAATTACAATAAACTATAAGTGAGCAACTCCTTGCCCATCACATCTCATGTGAGGTTCAATCCTTTACCTAGCCCCTAATGCTCAAAATCTCAGGTACATCCAATATTGACTTATCTTGCATTAGTTAAGTTGATCCCATTGAGCCAGTAATTATGCAAATAATTTTAATGTCCTCAGGTACATCCAATATTGGCCATTAAACCATTTACATATTTACAACATCTCATGCTTAACAATTATTCTTAAGAAAATCTCTTAAATTAATTGCATCTTATGCAACTATTTAAAATTTCTTAAAATAATTGCCCCAATGGAGGGCCTATGTTATAATTACTTTAATTATAGCATTTCCAACTTAATCATTTGTTTGGAAGATTTTATGGTCATTCTAATTACTATTAAGGTCTCACTTTGCACATTATCCAATTAGCATGTATATATCATACATTCCCATACATCTCATGCATTCATAGATAAGCAATAAATATGGTATGATCATGGACTTTCTAAGAGATTCAATTCTGAGCCACCAAGAATTGAATCAGGGCATTCCTAGGTGCATTTCATTCATTCATTCATTTTACAAGAGTTGCTGAAGGAGTACATAATCAACACTTGATCTTGAATTCCTCCCACTGGTCTCACCAATGCTCTTGACCTCCTTGAACTTCTTGCAATCCAATATTACATAGTAATCCTTGGCATACCAAGGCGAATTTACAAGAACTTAAATAAATGAAATTACAACCCAAAAATTATTACAAACTTAATAATATATGCCCAAAATAAATTAAAATAAATTAATTAATTTACAATCCCAAAGAAACATAAAAGAAATAAATCCAATTACATTGGTCTTTTATAGTCCATAATCATCCATCATGCATATCACTATTTAACAATTAAATAAAGCATACATACTTAAATTAAATTGAATATCTCATATTCAACTTAAAAATCTAGATTTGAATATGATTCAAATAAATTTAAAAATTCAGATTTGAATCTCATTCAAACAAATTTAAAAAATTCAGATTTGAATCACATTCAAACAACTTTAAAAATTCAGATTTGAATCACATTTAAACATTTTTTAAAAAAATCAGATTTGAATCACATTCAAACATTTTTTTAAAAATCAGATCTGAATTTTATTCAATCAATTTTAAAAAATCAGATTTAAATATGATTCAAATAACTTTAAAAATTCAGATTTGAATCACATTCAAACAACTTTTAAAATTCAGATTTGAATCACATTCAAACAATTTTTAAAATTCTGATTTGAATCATAATTTAATTGTGTGATTAAAAATCCTAATTAAACATTTTAATTAGTCATATGATGAACCTTTCATCATGCAACAATTGCAGAATTTAATAACAACCATGCGCACCATGATCTTCCCAAGCCATGCGCACCATGTTGGAGTTCATCATGCATGCCGCCACACCTCTTGATCCAACCAGCAATGGATCAATCATCTCATGATCAAATCACACAATTAAATCATATAATCAACAATCTAAATGGCAAATATAGTGGCTGATACCAATTGAAGGAACGAAAGCGTGAAAAACACAAGTTTATACCATTGAATTCAAAAATTTTCACCTAGGGTCACATGCATCATGCAAGATTTATTTTTATCTATTTGATTTCAATGATAAAAAACATATTAAAACTCTTTTAATATGTTTTTGGATTTGTATTTACCATTTAAGATTTTAAAATTAATCAGATTAATTTTAGAACCCTAGATTAAATCAAGAACGATTACACTAACCTCTTGATGCACTGCAGCGTGTCTGCGCCTTTGAGATTCGTCTTCAGGACACCAGATGTTGTCCCTCTAGCTTGTCCACACCAAGAACACCTATGGCAGCCCTTGAACAGCTTCTAAAGCTTTTTCTATTAATTAGAAATTCAAGTTCTGCCTTTTAAGAGATTAGAAATGTAAACAGGACACTAGAAACAATTTCTAATGTTCTAAATTCAAGAGATTGATGGCTAATCTCTTTGAATTGATGAGAGATGAAGAAGAATAGATGAAAAGCATCAAAGTGGCGTGACAAAGGAGAGGAGTGGCTGCTGGTTGCTTTTCTTTTCATAACAACACTTAAATAGCTAGGTTAACACATTAAACCCTTGCCACATGTCACCCTTTGATTAGCTCTAGGTTTAAGTGACCCAATCACATTGTGCCAAGTGTCAAACCTATATTTAATCTTGATTTTAAACATCTTACATGATTAAATAACATTTGGCAAGCTTATGTGTAATCCCATGTGTCACCATCTCATGGTGCCACGTTTCACACTGTGAAATGACCAAAATGCCCCTGTGTCTTAATTTTGAGTTCTTAACCCAAAATAATTATTTTTCTTCTTTTAATCAATTTATATCAAATATAAATTAATTAATTAATCTCTATTAATTAATTTCTCATTAATTAAATTCATATTTAAACACTTTAAATATAAATTTAACTTATACTATACATCTAGATTTGGTTTCAAGTCATGCTAGGGACTTTGCAATTTAATTGCAAACCAAACCTATTTAATTAATCAATTAAACTCTTTAATTAATTAATTAAATCATATTTAAATAGGTGATAACTTAAGTATGTGTGTGACTTACTAGGCTCATCACTAATTGGCAATGAGACATGATATCAACTCTTAATATCACCAGAACTCTTTCTTACCATAAATGATTTCTCTAAATCATTTTATGAACCTCATAGACCATGGTTAACACCTAGCATAGCGTGCCATGGCCACCCAATTAGTAATAAGGTTTACCTTAAATGAACCTATAATCATATGTTACCATGCACTATAATCTCTCTGTTACAAAATCCCAACTCAAGCTGGAGTCATGGTTTATGCCAAACTCCATTTGCTATGAATATTATGTTCTCTTTTAATTCCAGTTCTTGATTAAAAAGATTTTCTCATCAGAAACTCTTTTCTGAATAAATCTATCTGTCCTGGCCAGGAACTTGAAACATCAAGAACAATTAAATGAACATAGGATTTTATCTCTATTTACTTAGAGGAACAGATTCCATCTTGATCAACACCTACCTCCATATATAACTAGTAGGAGCCAACACATGCCCATATACCCATACATAGTACAAGTATGAAAGCAGTATCAAACTCAAACTACATATATGCAAGATAACTGTGCTATCTCAGGTCCAAAGATTATATGCACTGATATGATTTATGACAAAACATTGACAAGAGTAAACTCCATGTGCTTGTCATAAGCGTCACTAGTTCGGCCTACTTATCATTTATAAGTGCCTATCATGTTTGCTATATGGCATGAGACTCACCATTCCATCTTATTTATATCTCATATAAATAACTTAGGAACAAACATGAATACAATCTTTCTAGATAAGTCATGTCCTTATTATGAAGTATCCTCGATTGTGAACCTATTTATGATACTTTGTGCTAGAAATATTGTCACTCATATTCTTAACAACTTAAGAATAATATTTCTAACAAAATATCAATGGACCTTTTCTATTAAACATAAATATATTATGTAAACCGAAAAGTGGAAATGCCTTTTATTAATAAAAATATGTACAAGATACATACTAAATGATATGCTCTAGGGCATACTACTAACAATCTCCCACTAGCACTAGAGCCATTCATTACAATATCTTAGACCTATCTTCTCAAGATGTCGGTCTAACTGGGTCTGTGACATAGGCTTAGTGAATGGATCAGCTGGATTTTCAGCTGATGCTATTTTCTGCATGGCTACATCTCCTCTTGAGTGGCCTTTGGTGGTAAGGGACCAGGAACATTTGAGTCTAGAACATATGCTATATGTTCAAGGTTCAGGACAAGTTTCAAATTTCTTAGCCAATCAGAGAGATTAGGTCCTGTCAACCTATTGTGATCAAGTATGCTCGCAAGGATATTGGATGGTGGTGGTTGCTGTGTGCTCATTATTATTAGAAAATTAACTACAAAAAATAACAAAATTAATTAGTAAATGTATCATGCATTTAACCAAAATGATTATTGTCTTTTAATCAAATTGTTCATCCCACTAACTTAGCGAATCCTACACTTCCAAAGTAGAAAACGGAAATCCTAGTTGGATGGATTTCTAGTGGGTGATTGAATTCTTATAATCCTATTGATCATCCTCAGGCACATCCAATATTGGAATTACAATAAACTATAAGTGAGCAACTGCTTGCCCATCACATCTCATGTGAGGTTTAATCCTTTACCTAGCCCCTAATGCTCAAAATCTCAGGCACATCCATTATTGACTTATCTTGCATTAGTTAAGTTGATCCCATTGAGCCAGTAAACATGCAAATAATTTTAATGTCCTCAGGCACATCCATTATTGGCCACCAAACCATTTACATATTTACAACATGTCACCTACCGATAACTCATTAAGTACCCTATAAGGGATTTTAAAACAATTTTCTTACTTTTTATAAGTGGTGAGCATTTTCTAGTAGGTATCAAAACATTTAGTTAAAGTTTGAAAACTAGTTAAGATTTTTGTTCCATTTATTTTTCCGCAAATTTTATAAAAATTTCGGCAGAGTGCTATCTGTATTTTGAGAAAACAATTCTTCAAATACCTGTAAAAAGCACTTCCAATGATTTATCTCATCAACTTTATCAAATCAACATCCATCACAACCAATTTCAACATCATTTCTCAAATTCCAAAAATTCAAATCAGTAATTTCCAATTCAAATAACATCCAAAATAATACTAAGTAATTTCATTCAAATTAAAACAAAATACTTTGATTCATATTTCATTAAAGTTAAAACAAATTACATTCATCCAAAATTTACATTAGAAAAATCCAAACTAATATTATTACAAACTTTATACAACAGCTCATGACCAGTTTTATATGTACATACATTTACATACATTGAAATGATTATTACAATCAGGGTATAAACTATACCCGATGGAACTTCAGAGAAGGTGGCTCCAAAATCCTCAGTAGCTAACTCTGCTGCTCCTCTAGTCTCTATATTTGTGATAGCAATAACAGCCATCGCTGAGTACTATGACTCAGTGGTACACAACATACTAAAATAATATTTATGCAGAATTTAAATCATATTTATTCAAAAATTAAACTGAACATGAGATATAAATTCAAAACATGACTTATAAAATTTTAATCCAAACAATTTCATTTCGAAAGTCTCAAAACAAATTTCATAAAAATGCACAGTTATATCATGCCATTCGAAACATATTAATCTCAATAGCCAGAGGCTTATGAGAAGTCGCATCACAAGGCTAGCTAGCTCAAATATATAAGAACCCATTCTTTTTCTTCTTTTACTAGCACACACCTTAACACTTCAACCAGAGAAGGAATCAAAATTCAAAACTGATTTACCCCACTAATCATGCTAGTGAGGCATTCAAATATATGGTCATGACACTGTGGTTTCAAAACTGTCTTAGCAATTTACTAAACATTTATTGCCATCTCAAACACAAACAAAGAAACTTTCAACAATTTAATCAAAAGCATAATACGCATTTCATGCACTTTGTAAATGAATTTTAAAGCATATTGATGTTGTGCACAAACCTTATACGAGTCACCTCTTGGCCTTGACTCGACACCTCGGGTTCTTTCCCGGTATTCCTTTTCATTGAAACACATAGTTTCACAGTGTTTTAGTATCACAATTTATCATAACTCCAAAAATAAATTCAAATCTACTTATACCTAGCTTTAATATGCTAAACTTGATGTAACACCCTCGCTGTAGCAATTATATACATTCTACTATTCCGGTGCCCGGTGTCAGTCAGGATAGCTAGAATGTCTAGAAAAAAAAAAAAGGCTAGAGTGGGGAGTCATAAATAACTAAAATATTAATAAGAAAAATTTAGGAAAAATTTTAGAAATAAAATACAACCAAGTTAAATGAGCCGGTGCCCTAGCGATGGGTGACCATATAGGGAAGTATCGGTAAAGACAGTTACCGACCCCAGACCCGTGAGAAAATTAATGAAATAATTTTTGAGACTCCAGAGAAGAGTCATTGAGGTTTCTATGACATTAAAATGCTAAGAAAAGGTTTAGAAAAATTTTTCAATCGGTACAGACAATTTTGGCCCGTTAAGCCAAACGGAGGGCATTTTGGTCATTTCGCCTTCAGAGACGATTTTTGACCGACTTGTCCAGTTAAGTAAATAATTATTATGATCTAAAATGTGAATAAATATTGTTGAAAATTGAATTGAAAATGAGTAGAAAAGAAAAGAAAAGAAAATAAAAGAAAATACCTAATTATGACATCATATGATGTCATTAAAATGCTCCCACGAATCATCATTTAATAAGTAATCATAAAAGAGATAAAAAGGGATAAAAACAAATGAAAAACTCATTCATCTTCCCCATTTTCTGCAGCTAGCCGAGACTCCATTAGAGCACACTTTACCATTTTTTTTCTTTCACTTAATTTCCTAGCCAAACTCACCCCATAACCTTAGGACCTCTTCACTAAAAATGTTCCCTACACCTTGAGGAAGCTTTGGGCAGCAATTTGAAGAGGAAAAATTGAAGTTGACAAGAAGGAGAAAGAGCCAAGTCAAGGTTAGTGCATATTAACCTTTAAATCTTGTTTATTCCTTAAAAATTCACTTAAACATGAGCAAATGATTAAGAGATTAAAAGAAATCATGTATAAAAGTGAGAGGAAAAATTTGGGCAGCAACCATAAAAGGAGGAATTGAAGTGTTTTGTTGCTAGTAAACTTGATAAATTGCTTGAATATGATGATAAGTATGATTAGTATATTCAATTGGTTTGTGTGGCATGAATTTTGAAATTTGAGCTAGGGTTTTGAGGAGAAAATTTGGGATTTGCTAAATTGTTGATAAATTGATAATACTGAGGTTAATTATGGATTTTTTGTAGTGTATTGAATGTGATTGAAGTTGGTAGTAGTGTGGAATGGGAGGTATTGGAAGTGTTGTGTTCATGTAGGATTTTTTGGACTTTGAGTCCAGTACCTAAATGTGACCATAAGTAGAGATAGGTTACTCCAATTGGTGTGAGACCAATTGGACATTAAACTTAGGACATAATGACACATTTTTGGTGAAAAAACCCTGCCCAGAAAACCCACCTACGTTGACCTAAAAATTGCTTTAATCCGGGTAACACACAAGCTGTCCCTGGAAAATGACCAAATGAACAGTATTCATTCATTTGATCGTAACTCAGTGTAGAAAGGTCCAATTGACCTGAAATTTTACCAAGAGAAAGCTGAGACATAGACCTACAACTTTAATGAAGAACACAAATCCAAATTCTGATCTTAACCTAGTCAAATTGCCAACCAAACTTAGGTCACCAAATCTGGCAGAACCAAATTGCCCAGAAAATCTGGGTACAGGTCAATAAGGCCAGTTATGGTAAAATGACCATAACTTGAGCTACAAAACTCCAAATGGAGTGATTAAAAAAGGGAATTAAAGAAGACACAATAAGGAACAACTTTGATGAAGAAAGGTTAGCCCAGTTTCTACTCTAAAATTGTCTAATGGAATAGTAAACTTAAGTAATAAAAACTGAAAATTTGGAAATGCATCTAGGGGACTTTAAATTGCAATTGGCAATTAATACTAGCAAATGTAAAACTCAAAATGTGGGATCTTGTTTTAATTAGAATTAATATATCCATTAAGTATAAAAAAGTCAACATTTTGGTTGACTAGTAAGGTGAATAGTAATCAAAATGATTAGCAAACTAAGATAAATACTTAGAACCAATTCTAAGCTTAAATGCTTAGAATTGTATAACAAATGTGGACTATGCATCTTAGTCAAAATTGTTAAAAGGAAATTAAGACCATAAATTTGAAATCCATGAAATGTTCATGGATTACTTGAAACATGAAAAATAAGTCACCTAATTGATGTGAATAGATAGTTAGGGCTTATATGCCCATCACAAATGGAATTCATAAAATATTAGTAACTCAACTTGAAATATAAAATTTGTAATTACATAAGTAGATTTTTGAATGTATAAATGAGAAAGGAAAAATGTTTTGAATACAATGGTACATGTGAACCATTGTTTAGAATTGTGATCATATAAATGATCAAATGAATGTAAGAATTATAATTGAAATTTATCATGAAATAATGAAGTCATAAAACGCAATATATTAATATTTGATGATATTATGTGCCCTTGTATTACCTAGACACGTGTATCAGATTGGATAGATTGGCATGCCAATAGGGTATTGTTTTAGCAGTACTGCGAAGGGCTTTATGCCTGTATTTATGGCTTTGTGCCCGTATTCATGGCTTTATGCCTGCATTCATGGCATTATGCCAACATTCATGGCTTTTATGCCCGATTCTGTGTTATCATGGCTTTTTAGCCATACTGACTGCATACGTGGTTGACGTTCTGCGTCCCATGGTATGACGGCCTGAGGCACCGCGGTGTCCAGTGCCAACGACCCGTTATCCAGTTTAGTCAGCCTGTCATAGGTTATTTGGGCATTGAAATTTATTGAAATAAGTTAAGAATATTAGTAATTAAAAATATTAGAAATTAAATAAATGAGTAAGATGACCTAAAATAAATTAGAATAGTTATTTATTAGAAAGAATCGAAATGAACTGGACCGATATTAGAATTTAATTATTATGAAATAATCTGAGACAACCTAGAAAGTATTGAGAAAATGCTAAAAGATTAGCAAAGAAAATTATAACATACATAAATATTGCAAATGTGGCTTACATAATAATATAAGCATAAATTTATTATTTTTAGATCATTTTTTTTCTATGTACATTATTACTGTACATTGGCAAAATAAACATTTTCAAAGAAGACTAAATTAGGATAAAACATATCAAATTTTAGAAACTGCATGTGAAGTATAAATAAATCTTAATTATTTGAATTATGTTTTATTTCTATCTTTATTTGTGTATTATTTCCTTGTTATATTATTGCACCACTAAGCAACAATGCTTAGCGCGATGGAATTATTTCCTCACGCAAGTACTGAAGGTAAAACCCGGATAAAAATATTAAGCAGAGATTTTGGAGTTCTGATCTGCAGAAGTGTCTGAAGTATTCAAGGTTGTCACCTCCTCAGCAATGCATGTAGATAAGGCCCATATAGATTATATTTTATATTTTGTATAAAATGCTTAGATATTGTATTGTAATGTATATTATGAACAGATAATTAATAGGAATGCGATGTAAATTAATTAATTAGCTTTTTCATATGTAATTAATTTATATATCATGTAAATTATGAAATTTTGTAATTATTTTGTAAATTATGTAAATTAAGGAAATTTGAAAATTTTGCTTATGTAATTTGAGAATGTTTACATATGAATTGAGTATGAATGGAAATGTATGGAAATGATTATGAAATTGAAATGTATGGATGAGATTTGAAATATGAGAAAATTATGAGAATGATTAATGAGATAATTATGATTAGCATGGATAAGATTTTATTTTGGAAATATTGTTGAATTTCAAACAGGTGAATATTGAAATACGCCAAACGATAATAAAATAGGGGAAACTCCGCTGGTTTCTCCGTCGAAAAATAATTGATATTAAATTAAATGAATTCAAAATTATTTAAAAAATTAAAGTAAGATAAGTTAGGGTGCTCCGGCACCGATTGTTCTGATACCAATAAATGTAACACCCCTCACCTGACTACAGTGTAGCCGAGCAAGGCATGCTACACTTGACGTTCTTTAAAATTTGTATTTCGGGATTACTATTTACGATACTATTCAAGTCAATTTATTGACTTTCTAAAGCTTAATAGGTATGGGAATTCCAATTTCACTCACATACCACATTTTGGTTATCTAATTTATTGGTTTTGGTTGTTTTCTCAAGTTTTAAGTCTTTTAGGCAAAATTGCAAATTTTCAGTTTTGGTGTCTTATTTTGCACTGTTCCATTGGTCATGTTGGTGTTAGAATTTGGGTAAGTTCTCTTCATAGAAATTGTTTCTTATTTTCTTAACTTTATTTCAATTTTTGAATCACTTCATTTGGAGTTTTTTAGCTCAAGTTATAGCCATTTGAACATGGTTGGCCATATTGGCCTAATTTAAATTTTCTGGGCAACTAATTTGGTTTTGGCAGTTTTAGGTCACTAAATTTAGGTTGCTAAATGACTTGGTTAAAGGCATAATTTGGACTTGTGTTCTTCATGAAAGTTGTAGGGCTATGCCTTAGCTTTCTACTGGTAACATTTCAGGTCATTTGGAGCTACCTAGTCCAAGTTATGGCCAAATGAACAAACACTGTTCATTTAGTAATTTTTGTACAAGTTAGTTTGCCTAATCCGGATTTGGCCAATTTGTTCTCTAAATTATGGTCACTTTTTGGACATGATTGCTAAATGAAAAATCTGCCATTTTGTGTCTAGTTTCATTCCTAATTGACTTCACATCAATTGGGTTTGTAAATTTTCAGTTTTAGTCCCTGAAAGGGACCTTGGTCATGCTGCCTGCAGAATGACCATATCCAATCCGAATTGCAATTTGGTTCTAACACTTTCAACACACCACAATTGGTCATACATGACCATTTTTCAACTCAAGCAAGGTCAAACACATCATTTAACCAATTCTCAAAATTTTATCTCCCAAACCCTATGTCAAAACCCTAACTTTCATGTTTAGCTCATTTGATGAAATCTAAATGCACATTTAGTACTCATACATTCATTCACACTTAACTACTTCATAATTTGCATCAAAATCATTCATTCTCAAACCTAAACCCTAGCTGGCCGAATTTCTATTTGGTCCACCATGCTTGATTTTATTCACTTATTTGTTAATTCCAAGTGTAACTTAAGTAAATTCAAAGAGAGAATGAAGGAAGAGCACTAACCTTAAGTGAGCAGAATTTTTCACCCCTCAAAACTTCTTCTTTTCTTTTTCTTTTTGTTGTCAAGCTCCTTATCAAGGTCTAAATACAAGATTTAATAATGGAGAGTAAGGTTTCTATGGTGGGATTTAGGGTTTATGGAGCTTGGTTTAGTGCTTCCATGGAGTTATATGATAGAGAGAGAGATGTTACGGCAACAAGATGAAGAAGAATGAATTTTATTTTATTTTTTCTTTTATTTGTTTTTAATCTAATTTAATTCACAATTATCCAATAATTTCAAATTTTTAATTATTAAGTTTATTGCATCATGCATGATGTCATGCATGATGTAATAAACTTTTTCAACTTTTTCTTTTTTTCTTTTTTTTTACTTTTTCATTTATTTTTCTTTAGTTCTTTAATTTAATTCTTGATTCTGAAATTTTCTTTTCCTCAATTTTATTGGACAGTTAGGTCAGGAGTCAGCTCTAGGGGTGAATTGACCAAATCGCCCCTCACTAGTTCGATCCGCTTTGCTAGTTATTTGATATTTCTTCTGGATCCCTGACCTAATTATTTGACCAGCTTAACAATTCTTTTTCATGATTTCCTCTTTTCCACTATGTTCGCAATAGTCCTAAGGACCGCAACATCACATTTTATGGTTCAAAATTTGATTTTAAATTGACCTCGCAGTCCTTCCCGAGAAGGTCACCCATCGTTGTGACTCTCGACTCATTTAACTTTTTGTCCTGTTTTTCTTATTTATACTTAACTATTTGACAATTACTAATTATTTGTGTTTAGGGCTTATCTAGGTGTCTTAGGCGTGGTTCTAATCCTCTTAATTATTTGGACTAACACCGATCACCGGAATATTGAAATATACCAGGCTATACAAATAGGGGTGTTACAATTCTCTCTCCCCCCCCCCCCCCTAAAATAAATTTTGTCTCAAAATTTTACCTGGTATCAATTTCTGAACAGCTGTGGCTGCTGTCTCCTCATATCCTCCTCTCGTTCCCAAGTAGTTTATTGGCTCGAATGATGGTTTCACAGCACTTTCACTAACGGTACCTGCTTGTTCCGTAGCTGCTTCACCTCATAAGTCAGAATCTCTATGGGTTCTTCCTCATATGTGAGGTATGGATTCACTTCAATTTCTTCCACTAGTAGTACATGAGATGGGTCTGATTGATACCTCCTCAACATAGACACATGGAAGACGTTATGTATCTTCTCCAACTCTGGAAGCAGTGCCAAACGTTATGCCAAAGGACCCACTCTTTCCAGAACCTCATATGGCCAGATAAAATGACGACTCAGTTTTCCCTTTCTGCCGAATCTCATAATTTTCTTCCAAGGGGAAAACTTGAGGAATACTTTCTCACCCACTACTTATTCAATATCCTTTCTCTTCAGATCAATATAGGACTCCTGACGGTCTGATGCAGTCTTAAGTCGAACTCTGATCACTCTAATCTTCTCCTCGGTCTGCTGAACAATTTCAGGCCCAATCATCTTCCTTTCACCTACTTCATCCCATCACAGGGGAGTTCTGCATTTTCTGCCATACAAAGCTTCATATGGAGGCATCCCAATGCTTGATTGGTAGCTGTTGTTGAAAGCAAACTCAATCAAAGGCAAGTGTGTGTCCTAACTACCCTCAAATTCAATCACACAAGCCCGTAGCATATCCTCCAAGATCTGAATTACCCTCTCAAATTGGCCATCTGTCTGTGGGTGGAATGTCATACTGAAGTTCAATCTAGTTCCTAGGGCTCTCTGAAGACTAGCTCAGAATCTAGGAGTGAACCTAGGATCTCTGTCTGATACGATGGATATTGGCACTGTAACACCCCTACGTTCGGTCGTGCATTCTACTGTTCCGGTGATCAGTGTCGGTCCGGACAGCTAGGATGCCTATAACTACATTTAATTGTTAGTGAGGAGACATAAAATAATGAAATACAAGAAAAGAAAATACAAGAAAAACAAAAAAAAAATAATAGCAATGAAATGAAACTAAGTTAAACGAGCCAGCACTGCAGCGATGGGTGACCAAACGAGGAAGTTATGGCCCAGGCAATAGCCGACCCTAGGACTGCAAGGAACGCTCAGAATTTAGTTTTGAGACATAATTAAAGACTTATTGAAGTATAAATGTCATTATAAATATGAAAGAAAAATTAATTAATTAGTACAAAGAAAAACGAGAAATCGAGAAAATGACAAAACTCGGTGTTACTGAAAAATCAGGAATGCAACCCGAATAGGGGCATTATGGTCATTTGACATCCCGAGTTGCCTTTTGACCTAAATTTCCATTAAAAATAAATGATATTACACTTGGAAAATGTCATGAAAAATTAAAATGGTGGTACATAATCTAAATAGTAAAAGATATGAGGAAAATGTGGGAAATTAGAAACTTTGGATTAATATACTTTAACCATACTTAGTGCTCTACTAAGTGAAGTTAATGGACATATAATATAGTATATTGGGACAGAAAATCTGTCATCTTCAACCTCCCAAACAAACCAGCTGAAAATCCTCCCAAGCTTTCATCCATGGCCACCCACTTCCCAAGCTCAAATCTCCATGATCAAGCTATGCTTTCCACAACTTGTCTTCATTAAAGTTTATCCCCACCTTACAAGCAAGAATTTGATAGTAATTTCAAGAGGAATAGGTGAAGTTTGGTCAAGCTCACAAGGGGTAAGTATCCATTTCTTCAACTTTTCTTTGTTAAAGTTTGTGTGGGTGTTGAGATAAGTTGATATATGGAAGAAAAGTTGAAGTTTGGTAAGTTAGGGTGCTGCTCCATTTTAGCAGCCATGGAAGTTTAATATGTAACTTGTTTTCTTCATGTAATTGGTGATTTGGGGTGTTGATTTAAATGTTTAATTGTAACACCCTCCCGATAATAACTCCGTACATTCTACTGTTCCGGTGACCGGTGTCGGTCCGGACAGCTAGAACGTCCGGAAAAATATTTAAACTAAAGTC
This sequence comes from Hevea brasiliensis, assembly GCF_030052815.1. Lineage (NCBI taxonomy): Eukaryota > Viridiplantae > Streptophyta > Magnoliopsida > Malpighiales > Euphorbiaceae > Hevea > Hevea brasiliensis. The sequence goes on along the minus strand of NC_079497.1, from coordinate 50,768,815 downwards.
AGAAACCATAATTAACTCAAATATTAATAAGAAAAATTTAGTAAAAATTTTAGAAATAAAATACAACCAAGATAAACGAGCCGGTGCCCTAGCGAGGGGTAAACCAGAGGGAAGTTGCGGTTCTCGCAACGAGGAGCCCTAGAACCGGGGGAAAAATTGTAAAATAATTTTTGGGACTCCAGAGAAGGGTTACTGAGGTTCCCATGGCATTAGAATGCCAAGAAAATACCTAGAAAAAATTTTCAATCGGTACAGACAATTTTGACCCGTTAAGCTAAACGGAGAGTATTTTGGTCATTTCGCCTTCAGAGGTGATTTTTGGCCGACTTGTCCAGTTGAGTAAATAATTAATATGACATAAAATATGAATAAACATTACTAGAAATTAAATTGGAAATGAGTAGTGAAGAAAAGAAAAGAAAATGAAGAAAAAGACTTAATTATGACATAAAGTGATGTCATTAAAAAACCACCACCAATCACCTTTAAACTACCATTTAAATAACCAATAAAATAGACTAAATGAAGACCCAAATAAACAAAAATGCAGCTGCCTTCTTCTTCCTCCCAAACCAGCCGAAATCCAAGCTAGCCAAACCTCCATTGATTTTGCAACTCAAGCTTTATTTCTCCCTTTGTTTCACCACAAAACCCTAACCTCTCTTCATTAAAATTTTACCCCACAACTTAAACAACCTTTTGGCAGCCTAGAAAGTGAAGGAAAGTGAAGTTTTGAGTTGGGAAAAATCTGCCCTATTCAAGGTTAGTGCAATACTTTCACTCTCACTCATTTAATCCTTGTTAGAGCATCATTTTAAGACAAGAAATTGTAAGAATTTGAAGTAAATCATATATGTTAGGGTATCTTCAATTTTCGGTAGTCCTAAGGAAGGATGAGTTTGATTGTTTTAATGAACTTAGAGTGGCTAGAAATGATGTTTAAGTTATGAATATGCATGGATGTTCAACTAGTATGCTAATTAAGGTTTATGTGTAATTTGAATTGGACATTAGGGTTTTGAGAAGTGAAAGATTGACTTGGCTTAGGAAATTGTTAGAGAACATTTTAATGGTCAATTAGTGACTATTTTAGGTAAGTTGAGCACAATTTGGACTGAAAAATAGGATTGCAACGTGAAGATGTAGGCTGCCCTAGGACAGCAGCAGAGGAACTGAAAATTCAGTCCACTTGGACTGCCATAACTTGGGCTGTGTTGGTCCAATTGGTGTTTGGCCAATTGGACATGAAACTAGGCTTATAATGGCACATTTTTTCTGAAGAAACCATGCCCAAAAGACCAAAGCAAGAGGACCAAAACTTAGCCCCAATCCGGATACCCTGCAACTGATTCTGCAGAATGACCAAATGAACAGTAACTGTTCATTTGGCCATAACTCACTGTAGATTTGGTCAATTGACCTGAAATTTTTACAGCAACAAGTTAAGACATAGAAAAACAACTTTCATGAAGGAACCTACCCAAAATTATGGCCAAAACCCATCCAACCAGATGACTTTAATTACTATTTATGTTACTGTAGATATGGTCAATTCTGCAGATTGGCAATCCGGCCAGCTGTGGTTTTTGGACCATATCTAGAGCTACAAAACTCCAAATGGAGTGATTCAAAAAAAGAAATTCAACTAGACAAAATAAGGAACAACTTTCATGTTTGTCATTTCCTCAAATTCCCACTACAACAGGGCCCAATGGAACAGTAAAGTTGGGTCTCAAAAACTGAAATTTCTGCCCTCTTAGAATTAAGTTGAGAAATGGAAATGGCAATCAATTCCAACAAGTTTTAAATACAAAATGTGGTATGTTTGGGGTGTTAAAACTAATACACCTATTTTCTATCCAAAAGTCAACATTTTTGTTGACCAATGAGGTGAATAGTGACATCAAAACTTGAAATGCACAAATTGAAGAATTTAAAAGTTTCAAATGCCCTAGTATACCTAACATGATTGGTTTGGATAGTTTGGCATGCCAATAGGGTTCGATTAGCAAGATCGCACATGGCAATATGCCATTCAGTGATTTTATGGCTTTTAGCCATTCGACCTTGTATTGAGATTTGGCCTTGTGCTCGATGTATTCTGACTTGTTAGCTGTTACATTGCACCGGGAGATGCATATGTGACCGATGGTGTGACGACCGAGGTACTAGGTACCCAGCGCGGTTACCCGTTATCGATCCGATCGTCTAGTGTAGGTTACTTGGGCAACCAAATGAATGAAAGTGAACAAAGTTAATGAATTAATGTATATACCCATACTAAACAAATGAATCATACACATTCACTACATATTTGTTTTCTTGCTATTTTCTTTTATTTTATTATTGCACCACTAAGCATTATTGCTTAGCGCGTTGCTTTTGCCACGCATAGGTACTGGAGATACAGATCGTGAGCCCAGTAGACCGCAGGTAGGTGAGTCTATCTGCGATTACGCTTTCGATGTCCGTGTCACCTCAACCTGCGATTGCATTGGTAGGACACTAGGTGTCATTTTGACATTTTGTAACTAAATTTTGATTTTCTCATATGAAATTAAACTTGTGTAATGTATATTGATGTTTATGTAAATTATGAAAATTGTATTTGTGAATGGAAAAGTAAATGTTTATTTGTGATTTATATGTGATCATCACATGTGATGAATGAATGAGAATTGAAATTGAAATGTTGAGATCTTGATATTGAGTTTTGTGATGATATTGGAGTTGAGAATGAATGAATTTGTTTATTGGAAGTGTTTTTCACAGGTTCCGAAGAACTGTTTTCTCCATTTTTAGCCAGTACTCTGCCGGATTTTCTTTAAAATTTTCAGAACCTCAAATAAATTATGATTTCAATAAATGACTTAAATGAGTTATAATTTTACAAGTTATATTCAAAGTTATGATAAAAATTAATTAAGGTATATTAGAGTGTGCCGGTACACCGTGTGGCATTACTTACTCGGGTATCTTGTACTGCAGTGCAGTGTCACATTTAGTGGTATCAGAGCACGGTTTAGGCGTTTCTGGTCCTAGATTGAGTCCATACCATGCATTGCATTTGTAAGAGTCGAGGTGACACTAATGCAGATCTGTTTGTCTTTCTTATTTTGAATAGGATATGGACCCTTCATCTCAAAGAGCAGTCAAGGAAGAAGTGGAGAGTCATGCTCTACCTGCAGCAGCGGAGACTGGGGGCATGGGAGAACCTTCTCCGCCAGCTCAAGCCGAGCCTGCTCAGCCTCCACAGGCCATGTTCTAACAAATGGCCGACTTCTTTAGACAAATGGCTGGAGTAATGTCAGCAGCAGCACCACCACCACCAGCTCCACAGCAGAAATCACACCTGGAAAGGCTAAGGAAGTTTGGAGCAGTGGACTTTTTCGGTAAGAGAGAAGATGACTCTGTTGCAGCCGAGAATTGGTTGAACAGAACGGGTAGAGTCTTAAAACAACTCCACTGCACCTCAGAGCAAAATCTAAAAGCTGCATTATCCTTGTTGCAAGACGATGCCTACGAATGGTGGGACACTGTGTCTAGTGAAGTGTAGCCAGAAGCTGTAACTTGGGACTTCTTTCTCTCCGAGTTCAAGAAGAAATATGTGGGTACTGTATACCTGGAAGAGAGAAGAAGAGAGTTCATTAACTTTGAGGCGACAGCTATCAGTGGCCGAGTATGAGAAGGAATTTGTCCGATTAAGCCGCTACAGAAGGGAGATAGTCCCTAATGAAGCTGAAAGGTGTAAGAGATTTGAAGAGGGACTAAATGATAACATCAAGATCCAGCTCACTGCCTTGGGAATCACAGAATTTAGCAAGTTAGTGGAAGCTGCAATAAGGGTTGAAAAAGTGAGAATCAGTGAGTAGACCAGAAGGGATAGACAGCAGAAGAGGGGCCCGGGTCAGTTTAGCTCAGCTCCTGCATCTGGGAAGAGGTTCAAGGGTCCACCTGCACAAAGTTCAGGTCAGCTACATGGTCAGGGTCAGTCTCAGGGGCCCAGGCCACAGTTCACCCCTAGGAGAGGTCAGTCCACACCATCTGTGGGCAGCTCTCCAGGGATGGGGTTCAGGGGACCAGCCCCAACATCTTCTGCATGTCCACAGCATGCGAAATGGCACAAGGGAGAGTGTTGGAGAGTGGCGGTGCTGTTTAAGATGTGGGTCGACAGAGCATCAGCTGAGGAACTGCCCACGTAGAACTACTACAGCTACTCCAACACAAGCAGACAGACCTGCTCCTGCACCACAGAGAGCTAGAAAATCTGGTAAGTCTGACGCAGTGGGACCATTACAGAGGCCTGCATCTGAGCCAGTAGAGAGGCCAGATAACAGACCACCTGCCAGAAATTATGCCCTGAGAGCTCAAGAGGAGCAAGATGCCCCGGACGTCATCAGGGGTATGTTCTCCCTCTACACTACACCTGTGCATGCATTGGTGGATCCAGGATCCACTCATTCATACATCTGCATCAACTTACCCGTAGAAAGGGGGATACTAGTAGGGGAGAGTGACCAAGACATTCTGGTCACTAATCCATTGGGCCACAGTGTGGTGGTGAACAAAGTGTACAAGGGTTGCCCGTTAAGGATTCAGGGGTATGAATTCTTGGCAGACTTGATTGAGTTGCCCTTCCATGAGTTTGACGTGATTTTGGGAATGGACTGGTTGTCACGTCATCAGGCAATGGTTGATTGCAAATTGAAGAGAATTTCTTTGAAAACTCCTGAGGGTAATGAAATTACAGTTGTGGGGGAAAGGACAGATTTCTTGTCCAATGTCATCTCAGCCACAGTTGCAAGAAGAATGATGAGAAAAGGCTGTGAAGCCTACCAGCACATGTAGTGGATACTAGGCAGGCTAAGCCAAACCTGAGTGACATACCCACAGTGAGAGACTTCCCAGAGGTATTTCCTAAAGAGTTGCCTGGTTTGCCACCAGAAAGGGAAGTTGAATTTGCTATTGAGACCTTTGCCAGTGACACCCATTTCCATTGCTCCTTATAGGATGGCACCCACTGAATTAAGGGAGTTGAAAACTCAGTTGCAAGAGTTGCTTGATAAGGGGTTCATACGCCCCAGTGTGTCACCATGGGGAGCTCCAGTGCTGTTTGTGAAAAAGAAGGATGGGACCTTGAGGCTATGCATTGATTACCGGCAGTTGAATAAAGTGACAGTGAAGAACAAATATCCGTTGCCTAGAATTGATGATCTGTTTGATCAGTTGAAGGGAGCAGGAGTATTTTCTAAGATTGATCTCAGATCAGGGTATCATCAATTGAGGGTGAAGGATGTAGATGTGCCTAAGACTGCATTCAGGACCCAGTATGGGCATTATGAGTTCCTAGTGATGCCCTTTGGCCTAACAAATGCACCAGCGGCATTCATGGACCTTATGAACCGTATCTTCCATCCATACTTAGATCGGTTTGTAGTGGTCTTTATTGATGATATTTTGGTGTATTCCAAGACCAGGGAAGAACATGATGAGCATTTGAGGATTGTTCTACAAACCCTGAGAGAAAAGAAGTTGTATGCTAAGTTGTCCAAGTGTGACTTTTGGCTGAATGAAATTGCATTCCTTGGACACATAGTGTCAGCTGATGGGATTAGGGTGGATCCCAAGAAAATAGAAGCAGTGATGGAATGGAAGCCTCCCAGAAACACAACTGAGGTCGAAGCTTTTGGGGCTAGTGGGTATTCTGAGAAGATTTGTGAAGGATTTTCCTAATAGTGCTCCAATGACCAAGTTATTACACAAGAATGTCGATTTTGGAATGACAAGTGTCGGACCAGTTTTGAGAAGTTGAAGGCTTTGTTGTGAGGCACCGGTGTTAACACGGCGGTGTCGAGAAAAAACCGTGGTCTACTGGTGATGCCTCACATAATGGGCTAGGGTGTGTATTGATGCAAGAGGAAAGGTGGTCGCTTATGCTTCCAGCGGCTAAGGCCACATGAGCAGAATTACCCTACCCATGATCTAGAGCTTGCAGCAATTATCTTATGCTTGAAGATATGGAGGCATTACTTGTATGGTGAAAAGTGCTACATTTACACAGACCACAAAAGCCTGAAATATTTGCCAACTCAGAGGGAGCTCAACCTTAGACAGAGGCGATGGATTGAGTTCCTGAAGGATTATGATTGTGTGATTGACTACCATCCTGGGAAGGCAAATGTAGTTGCTGATGCTTTGAGCAGAAAGTCCATCACAGCTTTGATATCATTGAATGCCCGTCTATCTTTGATTCGAGATGGAGCTATTTTGGCTGAGTTGCAAGTGAGGCCAAACCTGCTACAGCAGATTTTAGATGGGCAAAAGGCAGATGAAAAGTTAATGGCTATTATGAGCAAAATCCCAGAAGGAAAAGCAACTGACTATGAGGTGAAAACAGATGGGTGTCTGTATTACAAAGGAAGACTGTGTGTACCAGATGATGGGGAATTGAAGGCCAATATTCTGAAAGAGGCACACACCAGTGTATATGCTATGCACCCAGGAAGTACAAAGATGTATCATGATCTGAAGCTCCAATATTGGTGGCCTGGTATGAAGAAGGACATAGCTGACTACGTGACTAAATGCTTGACATGTCAGCAAGTCAAGGCAGAACATCAAGTTCCATCAGGTTTGCTACAGCCTATACGCATACCTGAATGGAAATGGGATCGGGTCACCATGGATTTTGTAAGTGGTCTACCTCTCACCCGGAAGAAACATGATGCAGCATGGGTAATAGTGGATAGATTGACCAAGTCAGCACACTTCTCGCGATTAGGACTGACTACTCACTGAAAAAGTTAGCAGAATTGTATATCAGTGAGATAGTTAGACTGCATGGAATTCCACTTTCCATCATATCTGATCGAGACCCAAGGTTCACATCGAGATTTTGGAAGAAGTTGCATGAGTCCTTGGGTACACAACTCCACTTCAGCACAGCTTTCCATCCTCAGACGGATGGGCAATCAGAAAGAGTAATCCAGGTAAACAATTGAACCAATTGAATTAATACAAATATTGAACTGAAATGATAACAATAACATGAAATATATGTCAGGTCCTTGAGGATATGCTGAGGAGTTGTGTCATTGAATTTGAGGGAAGTTGGGATAGATACCTCCCACAGGCAGAATTTGCATACAACAATAGCTACCAAGCTAGCATCCAAATGGCCCCATATGAAGCACTATATGGGAGGAAATGTAGAACTCAGGTGTCTTTGGACTGAATTGGCGAAGACAAGCGGTAGGGCAGGACACAGTGAAACAGTGAGGAGAAGGTAAAATCAATCAAAGCCAACTTAAAGGTTGCCTCGCATGACAGAAATCTTATGCCGACCTGAAGAGAAAAGAAATAGAATATGTGGTTGGCGACAAAGTGTTCCTCAAGGTGTCACCGTGGAAGAAGGTATTGAGGTTTGGAAGGAAAGGTAAGTTGAGCCCTAGGTTCATTGGCCCATATGAAATCATCGAACGTGTGGGTCCAGTGGCCTATAGGCTAGCTTTACCTCCAGAGCTGGATAAGATCCACAATGTGTTTCACGTACTGCTCAGATCCTTCACATGTCATTTCCAGGGAAGAAATTGAAATACAACCGGATTGTATGAAGAAGAACCTCTACGGATCCTGGCTCGGGAAGTGAAAGAGTTGAGGAATAAGCAGATTCCACTGGTGAAAGTGCTATGGAGGCACCACAACACCGAAGAGGCAACTTGGGAAAGTGAAGAGACGATGAGGGAACAGTTCCCTCAACTGTTTGCATCAGGTAAATTTCGAGGACGAAATTTAAATTAGAGGGGAAGAGTTGTAACACCCTCCCGATAACAACTCCGTACATTCTACTGTTCCGGTGACCGGTGTCAGTCCGGATAGCTAGAACGTCCGGAAAAATATTTAAACTAAAGTCAGAAACCATAATTAACTCAAATATTAATAAGAAAAATTTAGTAAAAATTTTAGAAATAAAATACAACCAAGATAAACGAGCCGGTGCCCTAGCGAGGGGTAAACCAGAGGGAAGTTGCGGTTCTCGTAACGAGGAGCCCTAGAACCGGGGGAAAAATTGTAAAATAATTTTTGGGACTCCAGAGAAGGGTTACTGAGGTTCCCATGGCATTAGAATGCCAAGAAAATACCTAGAAAAAATTTTCAATTGGTACATACAATTTTGACCCGTTAAGCCAAACGGAGGGCATTTTGGTCATTTCGCCTTCAGAGGTGATTTTTGGCTGACTTGTCCAGTTGAGTAAATAATTAATATGACATAAAATATGAATAAACATTACTAGAAATTAAATTGGAAATGAGTAGTGAAGAAAAGAAAAGAAAATGAAGAAAAAGGCTTAATTATGACATAAGGTGATGTCATTAAAAAGCCACCACCAATCACCTTTAAACTACCATTTAAATAACCAATAAAATAGACTAAATGAAGACCCAAATAAACAAAAATGCAGCTGCCTTCTTCTTCCTCCCAAACCAGCCGAAATCCAAGCTAGCCAAACCTCCATTGATTTTGCAACTCAAGCTTTATTTCTCCCTTTGTTTCACCATAAAACCCTAACCTCTCTTCATTAAAATTTTACCCCACAACTTAAACAACCTTTTGGCAGCCTAGAAAGTGAAGGAAAGTAAAGTTTTGAGTTAGGAAAAATCTGCCCTATTCAAGGTTAGTGCTATACTTTCACTCTCACTCATTTAATCCTTGTTAGAGCATCATTTTAAGACAAGAAATTGTAAGAATTTGAAGTAAATCATATATGTTAGGGTATCTTCAATTTTCGGCAGTCCTAAGGAAGGATGAGTTTGATTGTTTTAATGAACTTAGAGTGGCTAGAAATGATGTTTAAGTTATGAATATGCATGGATGTTGAACTAGTATGCTAATTAAGGTTTATGTGTAATTTGAATTGGACATTAGGGTTTTAAGAAGTGAAAGATTGACTTGGCTTAGGAAATTGTTAGAGAACATTTTAATGGTCAATTAGTGACTATTTTAGGTAAGTTGAGCACAATTTGGACTGAAAAATAGGATTGCAACGTGAAGATGTAGGCTGCCCTAGGACAGCAGCAGAGGGACTGAAAATTCAGTCCACTTGGACTGCCATAACTTGGGCTGTGTTGGTCCAATTGGTGTTTGGCCAATTGGACATGAAACTAGGCTTATAATGGCACATTTTTTCTGAAGAAACCATGCCCAAAAGACCAAAGCAAGAGGACCAAAACTTGGCCCCAATCCGGATACCCTGCAATTGATTCTGCAGAATGACCAAATGAACAGTACTGTTCATTTGGCCATAACTCACTGTAGATTTGGTCAATTGACCTGAACGTTTTACAGCAATAAGTTAAGACATATACAAACAACTTTTATGAAGGAACCTACCCCAAATTATGGCCAGAACGCATCCAACCAAGTGACTCTAATTACTATTTATGTTACTGTAGATATGGTCAATTCTGCAGATTGGCAATCCGGCCAGCTGTGGTTTTTGGACCATATCTAGAGCTAAAAAACTCCAAATGGAGTGATTCAAAAAAAGAAATTCAACTAGACAAAATAAGGAACAACTTTCATGTTTGTCATTTCCTCAAATTCCCACTGCAACAGGGCCCAATGGAACAGTAAAGTTGGGTCTCAAAAACTGAAATTTCTGCCCTCTTAGAATTAAGTTGAGAAATGGAAATGGCAATCAGTTCCAACAAGTTTTAAATACAAAATGTGGTATGTTTGGGGTGTTAAAACCAATACACCTATTTTCTATCCAAAAGTCAATATTTTTGTTGACCAATGAGGTGAATAGTGACATCAAAACTTGAAATGCACAAATTGAAGAATTTAAAAGTTTCAAATGCCCTAGTATACCTAACATGATTGGTTTGGATAGTTTGGCATGCCAATAGGGTTCGATTAGCAAGATCGCACATGGCAATATGCCATTCAGTGATTTTATGGCTTTTAGCCATTCGACCTTGTATTGAGATTTGGCCTTGTGCTCGATGTATTCTGACTTGTTAGGCGTTACATTTACTGCCGGAGATGCATATGTGACCGATGGTGTGACGGCCGAGTACTAGGTACCCAGCGCCGGTTACCGTTATCGATCGATCGTATAGTGTAGGTTACTTGGGCAACAAAATGAATGAAAGTGAACAAAGTTAATGAATTAATGTATATACCCATACTAAACAAATGAATCATAAACATTCACTACATATTTGTTTTCTTGCTATTTTCTTTTATTTTATTATTGCACCACTAAGCATTATTGCTTAGAGCGTTGCTTTTGCCACGCTTAGGTACTGGAGATACATATCGTGAGCCCAGTAGACCGCAGACTGGGTGAGTCTATCCTGCAGTTCTGCTCAGTGTCCGTGTCACCTCAACTTCTGCAGTGCATTGGTAGGACACTAGGTGTCATTTTGACATTTTGTAACTAAATTTTGATTTTCTCATATGAAATTAAACTTGTGTAATGTATATTGATGTTTATGTAAATTATGAAAATTGTATTTGTGAATGGAAAAGTAAATGTTTATTTGTGATTTATATGTGATCATCACATGTGATGGATGAATGAGAATTGAAATTGAAATGTTGAGATCTTGATATTGAGTTTTGTGATGATATTGGAGTTGAGAATGAATGAATTTGTTTATTGGAAGTGTTTTTCACAGGTTCCGAAGAACTGTTTTCTCCATTTTTAGCCGGTACTCTGCCGGATTTTCTTTAAAATTTTCGGAACCTCAAATAAATTATGATTTCAATAAATGACTTAAATGAGTTATAATTTTACAAGTTATATTCAAAGTTATGATAAAAATTAATTAAGGTATATTAGAGTGTGCCGGTACACCGTGTGGCATTACTTACTCGGGTATACTGTACACAGGTACGGGGTGTCACATTAATTGTTTTGAAGTTAAATTCCATGTATAAAGTTTGATTTGTAATCTTGAAAAGTGAAAATGGAAGTTGATGTGTATGTGTAATTTTTGGGCAGCCTCAAAATGGAAATTGGTAAGGTTCAAATTCATGAAATGTTGTTGAAATATTGTACAAAAGAATGGCAGCATATATGTGTGTGGAATAGCAGTGATAGGTATGTATTTTGATGATGGAAGTTTGTGTGATAATTAGAAGTATTTATGTGTATATATTGTTGGGATTGAACTTTGTGAATGGTGACTGCATTTAGTGTATTTGAAGTGGTTATATTCTATCCAAGTTGACCTATAATGTAGAGAATGGAATGATTTTGGTTAGTGCCAAATGCAGAATGGTATGGGAAGTGAAAATGTAATTGGTAAACATGTGTTTGGTTTGGTGTTTGAAAAGTATGTAGAGGGCAGTGTGCAAATAGACCTATAACCCTAAGTGTGTGGCTCCAATTGGTATGAGGCCAATTGGAGGTGAAACTAGGCACAAAATGTGCCAACTTTCATGAAGGAAGCTTACCTAAATTCTGCCTAGAAGGTGACTTGAAAAATGACCAAATCCGGATTAGTGACTTGAAAGCCTGGAAATTGACCAATTGGGCAGCAGTTAGTATTTTAACCATAACTTACTCAAAACAGGTCCAAATGGCCTAAAATTTTTACCATGAATAGTTTAGACATAGATCTTCAATTCTTATGAGGACACCTAAGCCCAGAATGGCCATAACCAGGCCAAATAGCTTGCACAAGTTCAGGTACCAAAACTGGCTGAACCAAAAGTGACCTAAAAATGACCTAAGCCTACCATTTTAGTGCATTCTGTCCAGCATTGGTAAATTGACCATATATTGGTCTACACAACTCAGAATGACCTGAAATTTTGACCCGCGTGCAATAAGACATAGACCTACAAGTTTTTTGTTTGGACCAAAACCCGAAAACCGAGGAAACTAGGCCATCCGGCTAGGTCAAAATAGTGTACCGAAATCCGATAAATTGCAATAAAATGCAATACACTTGAAAATGAATTTGGTAACATATACCAACACTAAAGGGCTATAAAATGTGAAATATTGATAACATTGGAATTGACTCACTTAGAGTGCATCAAGGGTCAATATTATAAGTTGACTAATAAAATGAATTGAAGGGAATAGTACCAAGAAAATTTAGATATTGGATTTTATGGTTAGAAACAAATTTATTGAGTACTAAAACACTTTAAATTGTGTGTTTCAGTTGATAAGGATATTGAGAAGCATAAAGAACATTGAATCAAGGCCTAGGAGCGACTCAAATCAGCTTTGTGCACAACTAGTGTTTAACTGATTTTGTTCTGAATATTTCATATGATTAAATGACATATTTTTCTTATGTATTATGTTTAACAAACATTGGATTTAATTCAATGATTATTGAAATTATTATTGTATGTATGAATTTAGCTTTGTGAAATGGTATTTTCACAAGTATTAAGCATTGTTGTGAATTGAATAAATTATTTTTTTAAAAATTGTGATAGAACATGTTTTGAATTATGATGGGCAATTTGCATGGAAAAATGCAAATGTATAATTTGAATTGTGATGAGCATAAAAATTATTGGATATTGGAATTGACTTTGAATCGAATTGTATTGTGATTTATGCTCACTAAAAGGATTGTGATATTGTTTTATATCTCACTATAGATGCTTGACTAGGTTATTACCCGTCTCTCTCATTTTTGAGAAGATAATGGAGTTAGTTGTATTTTGATTACCATGGTACGTGCACAGGCTTAGATTCTCCTCTTATTAGAGGTTAGATCTAAGTTTTTTATGTTATGGCCCTTTCGGAAGATTCATTATTGTGGTGTGTACTGTGCATGATGAATCGACCTCGCCGACCATAGGGAGTTAGAATCACCTCGAAGATGGCCCTTTCGGATTAGTCTTGCATAGTTAGTGAGATAAAGAATGGTTTTCGAGATAAAGAATGGTTTTTGAATAGTAAAGAATTGTGATTTCAATTATGATTTATGTATAATTGATTTTATTGGAATTAATCTTATTTCCATATATTGTTGGAACTACCTTAAATGTTTAGTTGTGATTTGATAAATTGAATTTCGTGATCAAAGTCATTTTATACAAATGATTTATATTATTGGCAATGAACATATTTTGATTTTTGGAATTTAATGAGTATCCAAATTTCCAAATTATTTGTTATAAATTTTGTCAATGTATATTGTACTATGTTTTAAATTATAGTTGTGCACCACTAAGTTCACCACTCAGCGATAGCTTTATATACTATCGTAGGTGAAAAGAACATAGAGCAGTTGAGTAAGCTTCATTGAAGACACATTCAGATCTGCTCCAGGTAGACTCATGTACACAGGTTTTGATGTATGTATGTAATAATATGTATGTAAATTATTTGAGCAATTGTATAAAAACTCTTGTAACATATTTTGGTATGTAATTAAGTGCAAATTATTATAATGTAAATTTGAGATTTCATTTACCTGAATAGTTTTGTAATATTAATTTTTGAGTCTTGTAATCAATGAAATGTTTCTTTTATGTTGAGGTTGGTTTGAAAATGAAATGATTTGATTATTGAGATTTGAGTAATGAGATGAAATGAAGTTTATTGGAGTTGTATTTGAGAAAACATTTTGGGAGTATTTTCCTTTGCAGGATGGGAGAACTATTTTCTCAAAATACAGCCGACACTCTGCCGAAATTTTGAAAAAAATTTTATAACACCAGATTTTAATCGATGATTTAAATTTCATGAAAATTGTTTTAAAATCCCTTGTAGTATATCTAATGGGTTATCGGTAGGCGAAGTACGGTAATTTATTAGGTGTACTACGGGATCATGTTACATCTTACAGAGGAGTAGGGTGTGACAGGCACTCCATGTAGTCTTACTATCTCATCAATGTACAACTTGGCCAATCTTTCTAAAATGTAGTCCATTCGGATTGGCAGAAAATGAGCAGACTTGGTCAGCCTGTCAATAATGACCCATACTGCATCATGACTCTTCTTTGTCCTCGGAAGTCCCATCATAAAATCTATAATTATTCTCTCCCATTTCCATTCTGGTACTGGTAATAGATGTAACAAACCAGCTGGTACTTGATGCTCTGCCTTCACTTACTGACAAGTTAGGCATTTGAAAACAAATTTTGCCACATCTCTTTTCATACCCATCCACCAGTAATGCTCCTTTAGCCCTCTATACATTTTTGTGCCACCAGGGTGCATGGCAAAAGGAGACTCATGTGCTTCCTTCAAAATGATCTGCCTCAAGTCAACATCATTAGGAACACACATTCTACCTTGGTATAGCAATAGACCGTTATCTCTTATCGAGAATTCTGGCTTCTTGCCCTGCCGAACTTCTTCCAACAGCTTCTAATACTTCTGATCATTCTGAGCTACCATTCTGATTTGATTAATCAACACTAGTTCTACATGCCATGCAACTACTGTCTGCCCCTCATCATTAATCTCTAAGTTGGCATGTAATGATCTCAACTCATGTACCATAGACAAAGGAGTAACCCATAGACTTGCCATAGTCTTGCGACTTAAGACGTCAGCCACAACATTAGCTTTTCCTGGTTGATAGTCTATCATATAATCAGAGTCTTTGATCAACTCTAACCATCTCCTCTGTTTTGAATTCAACTCCTTCTGAGTGCCTAGATACTTCAAACTCTTATGATCTGTGTAGATGTAACACTTCTCCCCATGCAAATAGTGTCTCCAGATCTTAAGAGCAAACACTATAACTGCAAGCTCCAAATCATGTGTTGGATAATTCCTCTCATGCGGTTTCAGCTGGCGTAATGCATAGGCAATGACATTTCGATCTTGCATCGATACACAGCCTAACCCATTGTGAGAAGCATCACTGGAAACTGTATATTCTTTACCTGGAGTAGGTAAAATCAGGACTGGACCTTCAGTCAAACACCTCTTCAATTCATCAAAACTCTGCTGACATTTGTCCGTCCACTGAAATTTCACATCTTTTCGAAGTAGCTTAGTTAATGGAGATGCCAACATTGAGAATCCCTTCACAAATCGTCTGTAGTATCCAGCTAAACTCAGAAAACTACGAATCTCCATGATATTTCTGGGTCACCTCTAATTAAGGACAGCTTCTATCTTACTTGGATCTACTTTGATGCCCTCTACTATTACTACATGCCCCAAGAAGGATATTTTCTTCAGCAAAAATTCACACTTTGATAATTTGGCGTATAACTGTTTCTCCCTCAAAGTCTGCAGTACAATCCGCAGATGTCTATCATGCTCTTCTGTACTCCTCGAATAGACCAATATATCATCTATGAATACCACAAAAAACTGATCGAGGTATGGTCTGAAGATAGTGTTGATCAGATCCATAAAAGCAGCCGGAGCATTAGTTAACCCGAATGGCATGACCAAAGAACTCATAATGGCCATAGCAGGTTCTAAAGGCACTGTTAGGAATACTCTGCTCTTGTACTTTCAGCTGATAATAACCTGATCTCAGGTAATTTTGGATAACACAGCTGCACCCTCAATTGATCAAACAAGTCATTAATGCAGGGCAATGGATATCTATTCTTTATTGTCACCTTATTCAACTGCCGATAGTCAATACATAAGCGGAGAGTGCCATCTTTCTTCTTAACAAACAATACTGGCACTCCCCAAGGTGACACACTAGGGCAGATAAAGCCCTTGTCAAGCAGCTCTTGCAATTGTACTTTCAACACTTTCAGTTCTGCTGGTGCCATTCTATATGGTGTTATAGAGATTGGGTCCATGCCAGGCATAACATCAATCTCAAACTGCACTTCTCTTCCTGAAGGTAATCCTATCAATTCATTAGGAAACACATCCAGAAAGTTACATACTGTAGGGATGTCCCTCAGTGCTGGACTCCCACTTGGGTGTCTATCACATGTGCCAAGTATGCTTCACACCCCTTTCTGCTCATCATTCTGGCTAGTGCAGCCAAAATGATGTTTGATGGCAGTAACTGCCTCTCCCCATGTATTATCACATCACCGTACAGAGGGAGACCAAAAGTGACTGTCATTAGTCTACAGTCAATCATGGCATGATGCCTGGTGTGACACCTCTTACCCTTGTACAGTATACCCGAGTAAATAATGCCACACGGTGTACTGGCACACTCTAATATACCTTAATTGATTTGTATCATGCTTTTGAATATAATTTGTGAAATATAATTTATTTTAAGCCATTTACCGAAATTATTACTTATTTGAGGTTTCGAAAATTTTAAAGAAAATCCGGCAGAGTACCGGCTAAAAATGGAGAAAACAGTTCTTCAGAACCTGTTAAAACACTTCCAAATAATTTTCCAAACAATCTCAACTTCAATTCATCAACAAAGTCTCAATATCAAGATCTCAATAATTTTCAATTTCAGTTCTCAACACCCTTTTCATTTTTCAACATCCATTTCTCATAATATTCATATACAAACAATAAATAAAGGCTCAAATTTTGCATTCATAACCATAACTTTCATTATTTACATGAACATCAAAATACTATTCATAGATCCAAATACATATGAGAAGATAAAAATTTAGTTACAAAATATCAAAATGACGCCTAGTGCCCTACCAATGCACTGCAGGTAGTGAGCTGACACGGACACTGTGCAGAGTTGTAGGATGAACTCACCCAGTCTGCGGTCTACTGGGCTCACGATCTGTATCTCCAGTACCTACGCGTGGCAAAAGCAACGCG
Organism: Hevea brasiliensis; assembly: GCF_030052815.1. NCBI lineage: Eukaryota > Viridiplantae > Streptophyta > Magnoliopsida > Malpighiales > Euphorbiaceae > Hevea > Hevea brasiliensis. Next base: position 50,752,092 of record NC_079497.1, on the reverse strand, counting down.
CTAAGCAATAATGCTTAGTGGTGCAATAATATAATAAAAGAAAATAGCAAGAAATTAAATGTGTAGTGAATGTGTACGTTTTATTTGTTTGGTATTTGTATATCATTTACTTTGTCCACTTTTATTCATTTGGTTGCCCCAAGTAACCTACACTAGACGACTGGACTGGATAACGGGTAAACTGGCACTGGGTATCTAGTACCTCGGGCCGTCACACCATCGGTCACATATGCATCTCGGTGTGCATGAGCGGCTAACAATTTGTAAATACATCGAACAATGGCCAAATCTCAATACAAGGTCAGAATGGCTAAAAGCCATAAAATCACAGATTGGCATATTGCCATGTGCAGTACTGCTAACTGAATCCTATTGGCATGCCAAACTATCCAAACCAATCATGTTAGGTATACTAGGGCATTTGAAACTTTTAAATTCTTCAATTTGTGCATTTCAAGTTTTTATGTCACTATTCACCTCATTGGTCAACAAAAATGTTGACTTTTGGATAGAAAATAGGTGTATTGGTTTTAACACCTCAAACATACCACATTTTGTATTTAAAACTTGTTGGAATTGATTGCCATTTCCATTTCTCAACTTAATTCTAAGAGGGCAGAAATTTCAGTTTTTGAGACCCAACTTTACTGTTCCATTGGGCCCTGTTACAGTGGGAATTTGAGGAAATGACAAACATGAAAGTTGTTCCTTATTTTGTCTAGTTGAATTACTTTTTTTGAATCACTCCATTTGGAGTTTTGTAGCCCTAGATATGGTCCAAAAACCCAAGCTGGCCGGATTGCCAAAACTGCATAATTACCATATCTATAGTAACATGAACAGTGACTAGAATCACTTGGTTGGATAGGTTCTAGCCATAATTTGGGATAGGTTCCTTCATGAAAGTTGTTTGTCTATGTCTTAACTTATTTCTGTAAAAATTTCAGGTCAATTGACCATATCTACAGTGAGTTATGGCCAAATGAACAGTTATTGTTCATTTGGTCAATTCTGCAGAATCAGTTGCAGGGTATCCGGATTGGGGCCAAGTTTTGGTCCTCTTGCTTTGGTCTTTTGGGCATGGTTTCTTCAGTAAAAATGTGCCATTATAAGCCTAGTTTCATGTCCAATTGGCCAAACACCAATTGGACCAACACAGCCCAAGTTATGGCAGTCCAAGTGGACTGAATTTTCAGTCCCTCTACTGCTGTCCTAGGGCAGCCTACATCTTCACTTTGCAATCCTATTTTTCAGTCCAAATTGTGCTCAACTTACCTAAAATAGTCACTAATTGACCATTAAAATGTTCTCTAACAATTTCCTAAGCCAAGTCAAATTTTCACTTCTCAAAACCCTAATTCCCATATGAGTTTTCACAAATTCCTTATTTAAATCTTTCATTCTTTGTATATGTATATGTATACACTTTAAACATAAGCTCTAGTTCACTCTAAGTTCATCAAAACAATCAAAATAATTCCTTCACAAGGGCTGCCAAAAATTCATAGTATGTATACACATAATTCTTGTCCATTTTAGTTACAATTCTTACTCAATTCAAGTTACAAATCATAAAAATAAAGAGTTTTAAGTATCTAATGCACTAACCTTGAATAGGGCAGATTTTTCCCAACTCAAAACTTCACTTTCCTTCACTTTCTAGGCTGCCAAAAGGTTGTTTAAGGTGTGGGGTAAAATTTTAATGAAGAGAGGTTAGGGTTTTGTGGTGAAACAAAGTAAGAAAGTGAGCTTGCTTGAAGTTGTCAATGGAGGTTGGGCAAGGCAAAGGAAATGGCTGATTTTTGGGGAGGAAGAAGGCTGCTCACGTTTTTTGTTTCCTTTGGTCTTTATTTGGTCTTATTTATCTCTTTTATTTGTTGGTTAATGGTTTGTTTAATTGTAATTGGCTATAGCTTGTAAATGACATCATCAAGATGTCATAAATAAGCCTTTTTTTTTATTTTTCCTTTCTTTTCGTCACTACTCACTTCAAATTAATTTTTCATCAACATTAATGCATATTTTATGTCATGTTAATTATTTACTTAGCTGGACAAGTCGGCCAAAAATCACCTCTGAAGGCAAAATGACCAAAATGCCCTCCGTTTGGCTCAACGGGCCAAAATTGTTTGTACCGATTGAAAAATTTTTCTAGGTATTTTCTTGGCATTCTAATGCCATGGGAACCTCAATAACCCTTCTCTGGAGTCCCAAAAATTATTTTATGAATTTTTCCCCGGGTATAGGGCTCCTCGTTGCGAGAACCGCAACTTCCCTCTGGTTACCCATCGCTAGGGCACCGGCTCGTTTAACTTGTTTGTATTTTATTTCTAAAATTTTTACTAAATTTTTCTTATAAATATTTGAGTTAATTATGGTTCCTCACTTTAGTTTAAATATTTTTCCGGACATTCTAGCTGTCCGGACTGACACCGGTCACCGGAACAGTAGAATGTACGAAATTGCTACTGGGAGGGTGTTACAACTCTTCCCCTCTAATTTAAATTTCGTCCTCGAAATTTACCTGATGCAAACAGTTGAGGGAACTGTTGCCTCATCGTCTCTTCACTTTCCCAAGTTGCCTCTTTGGTGTTGTGGTGCCTCCATAGCACTTTCACCAGTGGAATTTGTTTGTTCCTCAACTCTTTCACTTCCCGAGCCAAGATCCGTAGAGGTTCTTCTTCATATGTCAAATCCGGTTGTATTTCAATTTCTTCTCTGGAGATGACATGTGAAGGATCTGAGCGGTATCTTCTGAGCATAGACACATGGAACACATTGTGGATCTTGTCCAGCTCTGGTGGTAAAGCTAGCCTATAGGCCACTGGACCCATACGTTCGATGATTTCATATGGGCCAATGAACCTAGGGCTCAACTTACCTTTCCTCCCAAACCTCAATACCTTCTTCCATGGTGACACCTTGAGGAACACTTTGTCACCAACCACATATTCTATTTCTTTTCTCTTCAGGTCGGCATAAGATTTACATGCATGCGAGGCAACCTTTAAGTTGGCTTTGATTGATTTTACCTTCTCCTCAGCCTGTTTCACCAGGTCTGCCCTACCAGTTTGTCTTCGCCCAATTCAGTCCAGCACACTGGAGTTCTACATTTTCTCCCATACAGGGCTTCATATGGGGCCATTTGGATGCTAGCTTGGTAGCTATTGTTGTATGCAAATTCTGCCAGTGGGAGGTATCTATCCCAACTTCCCTCGAACTCAATGACACAACTCCTCAGCATATCCTCAAGGACCTGACATATATTTCATGTTATTGTTATCATTTTAGTTCAATAGTTGTATTAATTCAATTGGTTCAATTGTTTACCTGGATTACTCTTTCTGATTGCCCATCCGTGCGAGGATGGAAAGTCATCTTTGAAATGGAGTTGTGTACCCAAGGATTCATGCAACTTCTTCCAAAATCTCGATGTAAACCTTGGGTCTCGATCAGATATGATGGAAAGTGGTATTCCATGCAGTCTAACTATCTCACTGATATACAATTCTGCTAACTTCTCCAGTGAGTAATCAGTCCTAACTGGCAGAAAGTGTGCTGACTTCGTCAATCTATCCACTATCACCCATGCTGCATCATGTTTCTTCCGGGTGAGAGGTAAACCACTTACAAAATCCATGGTGACTCGATCCCATTTCCATTCAGGTATGCGTATAGGCTGTAGCAAACCTGATGGAACTTGATGTTCTGCCTTGATTTGCTGACATGTCAAGTATTTAGTCACATAGTCAGCTATGTCCTTCTTCATACTAGGCCACCAATATTGGAGCTTCAGATCATGATACATCTTTGTACTTCCTGGGTGCATAGCATATACACTGGCGTGTGCCTCTTTTAGAATACTGGCTTTCAATTCCCCATTATCTGGTACACACAGTCTTCCTTTGTAGTGCAGACACCCATCTGCTTTCACCTCATAGTCAGCTGCTTTTCCCTCTGGGATTTTGCTCATAATAGCCATTAGCTTCTCATCTACCTTCTGCCCATCTAAAATCTGCTGTAGCAGGTTTGGCCTCACTTGCAACTCAGCCAAAATAGCTCCATCTCGAATCAAAGTGAGACGGGCATTCAATGATCTCAAAGCTGTGATGGACTTTCTGCTCAAAGCATCAGCAACTACATTTGCCTTCCCAGGATGGTAGTCAATTACACAATCATAGTCCTTCAAGAATTCAATCCATCGCCTCTGTCTAAGGTTGAGCTCCTTCTGGGTTGGCAAATATTTGAGACTCTTGTGGTCTGTGTAAATGTAGCACTTTTCACCATACAAGTAATGCCTCCATATCTTCAGTGCGAAGATAATTGCTGCAAGCTCTAGATCATGGGTAGGGTAGTTCTGTTCATGTGGCCTTAGCTGTCTATAAGCATAAGCGACCACCTTCCCCTCTTGCATTAATACACACCCTAACCCATTATGAGAGGCATCACTATAGACCACGAAGTCCTTTCCTGACACTGGCTGTGTTAACACTATTAGTAGTATGCCCTAGAGCATATCATTTAGTATGTATCTTGTACATATTTTATTAATAAATGGCATTTCCACTTTTCTGTTTATATAATATATTTATGTGTAATAGAAAAGGTCCATTGATATTTTGTTAGAAATATTATTCTTAAGTTGTTAAGAATATGAGTGACAATATTTCTAGCACAAAGTATCATAAATAGGTTCACAATCGAGGATACTTCATAATAAGGACATGACTTATCCAGAAAGATTGTATTCATGTTTGTTCCCAAGTTATTTATATGAGATATAAATAAGATGGAATGGTGAGTCTCATGCCATATAACAAACATGATAGGCACTTATAAATGATAAGTAGGCCGAACCAGTGACACTTATGACAAGCACATGGAGTTTACTCTTGTCAATATTTTGTCATAAATCATATCGATTGCATATAATCTTTAGACACGAGATATACAGTTATCTTGTATATAGGTAGTTTGAGTTTGATCTGCTTTCATACTTGTACTGTGTATGGGTATATGGGCATGTGTTGGCTCCTACTAGTTATATATGGAGGTAGGTGTTGATCAAGATGGAATCTGTTCCTCTAAGTAAATAGAGATAAAATCCTATGTTCATTTAATTGTTCTTGATGTTTCAAGTTCTGGCAGGACATATAGATTTATTCGAGAAAAGAGTTTACGATGAGAAAATCTTTTAATCAAGAACTGGAATTAAAAGAGAACATAATATTCATAGCAAATGGAGTTTGACATAAACCATGACTCCGGCTTGAGTTGGGATTTTGTAATGAGAGATTCTAGTGCATGGTAACATATGATTATAGGTTCATTTAAGGTAAACCTTATTACTAATTGGGTGGCCATGGCATGCTATGCTAGTTGTTAACCATGGTCTATGAGGTTCATAAAATGATTTAGAGAAATCATTTATGGTAAGAAAGAGTTCTGATGATATTAAGAGCTGATATCATGTCTCATTGCCAATTAGTGATGAGCCTAGTAAGTCACACATATACACAAGTTATCACCTATTTAAATATGATTTAATTAATTAATTAAAGAGTTTAATTGATTAATTAAATAGGTTTGGTTTGCAATTAGATTGCAAAGTCCCTAGCATGACTTGAAACCAAATCTAGATTATTGGATGTATAATATAAGTTAAATTTATATTTAAAGTGTTTAAATATGAATTTAATTAATGAGAAATTAATTAATAGAGATTAATTAATTAATTTATATTTGATATAAATTAATTAGAAGAAGAAAATAATTATTTTGGGTTGAGAACTCAAAATTAAGACACAGGGGCATTTTGGTCATTTCACAGTGTGACACGTGGCACCATGAGATGGTGACACATGGCATAACACATAAGCTTGCCAAATATTTTTTAATCATGTAAGATGATTAAAATCAAGATTAAATATAGGTTTGACACTTGGCACAATGTGATTGGGTCACTTAAACCTAGAGCTAATCAAAGGGTGACATGTGGCAAGGGTTTAATGTGTTAACCTAGCTATTTAAGTGTTGTTATGAAAAGAAAAAGCAACCAGCAGCCACTCCTCTCCTTTGTCACGCCACTTTGAGGGTTTTCATCTATTCTTCTTCATCTCTCATCAATTCAAAGAGATTAGCCATCAATCTCTTAAATCAAGAACGCTAGAAATTGTTTCTAGTGTCCTGTTTACATCTTTAATCTCTTAAAAGGCAGAACTTGATTTTCTAATTAATAGAAAAAGCTTTAGAAGCTATTCAAGGGCTGCCATAGGTGTTCTTGGTGTGGACAAGCTAGAGGGACAACATCTGGTGTCCTGAAGACGAATTTCAAAGCGCAGAGACATGCGGTGCATCAAGAGGTTAGTGTAATCGTTCTTGATTTAATCTAGGGTTCTAAAATTAATCTGATTAATTTTAAA